>NC_138504.1:14553191-17113278 GCF_964252035.2 Podarcis erhardii
TGTGGCCAGCATGACTAAGCGCTTCTGGGAACCAGAGCAGCGCATGGAAATGCCGTTTACCTTCCCCCGGAGCAGTACCTATTTATCTACTTGCACTTTGACTGTTTCAAACTGCTAGGTTGGCAGGAGCAGGGACCGAGCAACAGGGAGCTCACCCCGTCGCGGGGATTCGAACCGCCGACCTTCTGATCAGCAAGTCCTAGGCTCTGTGGTTTAACCCACAGCGCCACCCGCATCCCTTGTAGGCTTTATCTTGAGCCAAAAGATTCCCAAAGTGCCTTGTTATTTATGGTTATCATTATTACCATTATAAAAGTGTTTATAAACTGCCGAGTATATTGATGGTGTACAACAAAATGTTTTAAATGGCATAACATAAAAAAATTAAAAATACAGAACACAGGATCAAATGCAGAAACAGCAGCTCAGTTGGTAGAGCATGAGACTCTTCATCTGAGGGTCGTGGGCTATAGCCCCACATTGAGCAAAAGGGAGTTGGGCTTGATGGCCTTGTTGTCCCTTCCAACTCCATGACTCTGTGCTAGATCATCCAATTCATTGCAAATATATGCAGGAAAAGGATAGCTAAGAAAGATGCAATCTGATGTCCCCACTTGCTGCAACTGCTGTGGCTTCCTTTTGGGGTGGCGAGAGGAAGACCACAGCTCAGTGTTTAAATCACATGTAGAAGATCTCAGGATCATTCTAGGTAGAACTGAGCAAGATCCCTGTCCAAAACAAGGGAGAGCTGCTGTCAGTCCATGTTGATGAAACTGAAATGGGTAGACCGGTGCCCTGGTTTGGGATAAGACAGTTTCCTATGCCCTTAGGGCCCTACAGGAAACTCTTTCCTAGGCATATAAAGTAACGACGTTATCTTACTTCAAGGTAAATTGGGGTGCTTTTTTTACCACACATGGATGCATGTTTCTGCTTTTCCCCTGCCTCCCTCGACCTCCCTCTTCTGAGATTGTAGACGACTGTTTGGTAATCTGCATACAAATCGGAGTGCATAACCATACTTCTACTCAATTCTACTAGCACGTTAAGTCATAGCACTCACTGGAAGAGGAATATGCAGCTGCTTGACAAGACAGGTGCAAATGCTTCCAGAAAAGGAGGGAGAAACAGCTGTCAGGGTGGTACCTGTGTAGGGGATGTTTACCCTGAAGTTTTTAATATCAAAATTATTGCATATGTGGCTTTTTTGGGGGAAGTTATTATAAACATGTTGCCTAATACTAAATTAAATGACTTGCCCCTCAAGCCCAGTACCAGAGCTACATCTGGCAGTGCCACTCCAAAGTCTTATGAAGAACTTTCCCCAGGCTTGTTTATCTGGGATATTTGTTTAACTGGATGTGCTGGGGATTGAATGTGCAGCTGTCTGATTTTGAATAATATGTTGTCTACTATTGCACACCTGCACTATTCAGCTAAAGCAGGGGTCAGCAAGGTTTATCTTGCCTGGGTCGGATCGGTTCTGCAGAGATCCCTCCATGGGCTTGATCGCGCACGTGCCCGCGATTTTTGGCACCATGGAAGCAAGTCCCCATGTCGCGCTGTGCTGGTTTAGTGCAGCGTATGAGTGGGCTGCTCGGTTTGGGCATGGCTCATGGGCCAGTCAAACAACCTCTGCAAACCGCTATGTACAGCGCATATGTGCAGCGCCGCACATGTGCTGTACATAGCAGTTTGGTGCCATTGCCGGGATCCTCTGCTTGTGACTGCAGCTGTGAATGGAGAAGCCTACCAATGCAGCTGCGCGATGGCTGCTCATGCTGCTGTGAGCCCCTGCGGGGTGCCTTCTTGTCAGCCCCCCCCCCCAGACATGGCACCTGGGGCGGACTGCCCCGTCACCTGTTGTGACGCCACTGGTCCCCATTAACAGTCATCTTGAATATTCATGAAGAGAATGGGCTCCCTGAACTTTGCCCATCTTTTCCAATATCACAAGAGTGAGAGGGAGAAACCTAGACTGCAGCAATGCACATTCCAGTAAGGTACTGTCAGAAGGAGCTCCTGGATCCATAATGCCTGCAAATGCAATTATAGCACAAATCTACATTTCCTTTAAAGATGTGCCGGCATACCTCTATTACACCAACATACACAAAGAGCTACTGAGGGTAATGGCAACATAGGCACATCAAGAGAAATATCTAAAGAATGTCTTTCTGTCTCTGTATTATGGCTCCAAACAGTCAGGGAACAGTAATTGAAAATATATCTAAAATCAATTTGTTTTTACCCATATCACTCATGTTTGGAATGTACCAGCAGCCCAAATTAAGTTGTTGAGCTTACAGGAAGCAGAGGCAGCCTTTCATCAGAGTAGTTTAGAAGTCAAATGATGTATAAATTCTAGTGAACAAAATAATAGAAATAAAAATAGGTACTGCAATACCATCCGTTGTTTTGAAATTGGCTTGACCCAGTCTGTCATTCTGCGTTCCCAGCCTTTGAGTTAACCACTAAGTTGCTAGATTCTATGACCTGTGGAGCAAATAATTGCTTCAGTGTGTATGTATGCTTATAACAAAAAATTGAAATGGATGCCGTATAAATTAATCGGGGTGCTTCTTGTGTGCGGTTTGGAAAGAAACAGAATACAAACGAAATCCAGAAATGCTAGATGCGACATTCAATGCATTTTTCAAGAGCTACTGAGTAAATGATCTCCAGGAGCATGAATATAGAACAGCCTTTTTAAAGCTATGGAATGAATTAAATTTGCAGCCTCATATTCCTGTACGGCAAATAAGAAGAAATCCCAGCTGGTCCAGAGCCAGCCAACAAAAACCTGTGTGCACAATTTACTATTCTTACCTAAAAATTGGCTGCCATTTGGTCCTCTAAACCAGGTTGTATGTGATGAATTTTCATAATTTTGACTTCTTTTAAATGCAACTTTTTGCCTTTTTGAAGAGCGAAAAGGGTCCTATTTCCCATCCTCTTTTTCTAAATGCCAAATAAAGAAATGAGCAGCCAGAAGTTGTGATATATTTATTTTTGCACCTATCATTAACATGATCTTCTGTGACCTCATATTCACACACTGCCTTCTCTCAAATTTAAATGAATTGAAAACCTATTCTTCCTTTACTATGGCTCTCATGTTAGCCATAAGGTAATAAAGGTGTGTTTTTGTTTTCTGGCTTTTTAACGTTTCTTGTATGTTTACACAAAGCAAATGTGTTCAAATCCGAGGGCAACTTCGCATATGCATACCAGTTGATCGGTTTCTTCATAGTGCCTGTGGCATCATGGTAGCAGAACAGTTACTGCACCCTGGTTCACAATGAGACTATCCCATCCACATTTTAACCCCACCCCCCCAAAACATGGCTGAGAGTGCACGGTAATTTGAATTTGCTCCAATGGAATTATTTAACTCCACATCTCATCTCAACTTGGTTTGACTCAGGTGCCAAAATGCCTTGGGTCTGGCCCAGTAGAGCCCCTCCCTTCGTGCACACATGTTTTGGGAGTTTTCTATCAGAAGGAGTAGGGGTGTATGAAATGGATTCCTGCTACATCAAGCTCAGTCTGCTGTCAGCCAGCCCCGAGTTGCCTGCCAGGGGGTGGCACCGGCTGTCAGCTTTCTCCTCCTCCCCCTTAGTCTGAAAGCTGCCACAACAGAACTCAGTGGGCACCACTAGAATTAGTTGGCTCTGCCTGACACTGGCTCCAGTTCTACATACTGTTGGCCTCTCTGCCTTCCTCTCTACCAGCCACTACGGGTAAGATCATTCCTGTGTGCCATGGATGTTTCCACAAGTTAGCACTGCATGTTCAGGACACGTATCTGCAAAACAAAATGTGCAGGTTTTGCAGAGCAAATTCAAAATACTGTGCATTCTCATCCATTTCCACTGCTATTCTGTTGATAGGATTCAATCCTACACCAGCAAATTGTTAAAATGAATTTGGCACTCTTGTGCAACAAATCATCCCCAACTGTCTGGACATTTTGCAGTATCGAAACTGATAGGGAAGGGAAGTGGCAAGTGTGAAACAACCATTGTTTGACACAACCGGGGCCTATTTTTTCAGCTGGAACTCACCAGAACTCAGTTCTGGCACCTGTCAGGTGGGCACCATTGCCATTATAAGGGAACAAGGAAGGTGTTCACAGTGAGTTCTGGCACCTCTTTTTTGTAGAAAAGTAGCACTGGGCATAGTGTTACATAACTCATCTGCACACAAGTCAGAATGATTGCTGAATAACAGCCAGCATCATGCCAGCCTCAAACTTTGTGAAAACAAATCAGAATGAGTGCTCGATAAGCAGGTCCTTATGTCCCTTTGCTAAACTGCACATTGCATTTCCCATTCAAAAGCACAACCAGCTCCCTATTGCTGGTACCAGTCATTGTTGTGCCTTGTCTATTATCTGCTATTAGTTCACTTGTTCATCAGCTTGCAGTTCCTCCCCCTACCCCTTAATAGCTGACTGCTTTTCTTATGTCTGCTGCCAATTTGGAATGCTTATATTTGCAATGGAAAATATGGGGGGTGGGGGCGGGGAGGTATGTGGAATGTTGTGGCTATTGGCAAACCCCCTAGTTTGTTTGATTATTTCTGCAATTACTTCTATCTCCCTTTTCATGATATAAATGTTTCCAAAGAGAACCAACTCTATGAAGTCATCAGCTATGAAGCTTCCCACAGGGTTGTTGGTGGTAGTTGGCCTTTGGAGTGGCGGAGTGTGGGGGAGAGACCATTAATGTTTTCTTCAACTACCTCTCTTGGGATCCTTCCTGTACTGCAGTTGGTGGCAGATAATTTACTTCGTGGTAACATAGCAATTCCCAAGTGGAATAAGCAGCTTCCTTCATTGGAAGTTTTCAAGAAAATCTTTAGGCACGGATCTCTCAGAGATGTTTTAGGGTGAAAAAGGAAGGGGGGGAGACGAGCTAGATTTGTGCAGTTCCCTGTCATTCTTTCTGCCTCTGTGCATAGCTGTTTTCAGTACTGAACTGACAGAACTTTTGTTGCCTCTGTGAATGGCTTCCTCGGTAAATGAACCATTGTGGATTTAAATGAAATTCTCTACTGCAGTAGATCCAATAAGACTCTATGTACTGCAGCACCTAATCTTTTTCATCCTGGTTTTTCCAAGGCAATCCAATATTCACTTAGACATTGAAATGAATTTAAAGAGAGGGATCGGAACACTATAGAGGTGACATATCCATATTTCAGAGCCAGCTCAGCTCTAACAAAGTTCTTGCCAAAGTTGTGAATTTATATAGGTCTGAAGTTAAAGTGGTGCTGATTGGCCAGGGCCAGTTTTTCTCAGTTCTTGGAATCTTATGGCTGTAATTTGAACAGTTCCACTAATGAAGTGATCCCTGTTATCAACAGATGCCACATTTGGCAGTGTGCACCTTTGACAGCAGCCAATTTCTCAGTCTTGTTAAGAATTTATATGGTCATTATTATCCTGTGAGTTCCACATACAGGTGTGTATATCCAGAGAAAGTGCTAATGGCATCTTTGGAGTCAAACAGCATGGACTAAAGTATGACTCAGTATGCTGCCTTGCCAGCGAACGTTAACACAACTGTGCAGGAAGCAGATATTGTTTTAATGATTTGGTTGGTGCATTGGTCAGTTCTGTACTGAGTTGCCTCCTCCACCCACAATAAATGATGCCAAGAGAACAAACATATACCTTTTACAGAGATCCAGAGTACGGAACCCTATTTCAGTTGGACAGCCACATGCTTTTATGGACATGTTTTCAGGGTGGGTGGCCCATAGATACAACACCTTTATACAGTATGCTGTATTCCAGCCATACAACAGTTTCTACATGCATGCTTGCATGCACACATGCATGCACACACACACACTCCTCCACCCAGGCAAGCTTGCATCATATAGAGTCCTTTCCTCCTTGTTGAAAAGTTATTTCCATGATTATGAAACCAAGGTGAACAGCCATCCTGTCCCATGAGATACTTCAGAAGGCTTCCTGAGAACTGCTCCCATGTTGCTATTGACACTGATGAAGAGCTTTGCAAAGTAATACACATGGAGGAAGCCCACGTTTTGTTGGAGTGGCAGGTGGGCTATTGATTGGAAGAAGCTCCTTTTTCCTGCAGTCACTCAATGCTTTCCATTTGTCCTGTGAGTCCCTGGAGGGCATGCAGTTGCGAATGAGGTTTTTGTTGTATGAGTGGATTTACAGTCTTTAATTGTGAGGGCATTCCTCCACTGACATTGAACATTGGACAGTGCTAGAATGTAAATCAGTTGGTGGCTTGGACAACATTGGGGATGGGTGGGAAATCCAAAGCTTTTTAGGAAACCATTTAAGTATGCCTTGCATCCCTTCCCACACCCATTGCAAAGCTCAGAAAAATTAGGGTAGCTTCTGACAGCCTTCTTTTTCCCCCCAAAGAAAAATATTTTAACACAGTTTTACAGTGATTGGTTTGAGCCAGTTTGTGCTATTCCCCAAAACTCATAGTTAATTTGCTAAACTCAGTTAAGTTTTTCCTTTTTTAAAAAATGAACATTTTAAAATTAATTTTGTGTGTGTGTGTGTGTGTGTGTGTGTGTGTATTCTATCTTTTGATGTGGCTTAAAGCACATCAGAATCATTATGGGGGATCTATGAGTCAGTGGCCCTTGTTTCTTTGCTGCAAACCAGAGTGTCCTTCCTTTCATTTCTGAAGCTCTAGGGCCACTGGCAGTCTGAGCAAAGCGTTTCCTAGCCAACGAAATGTCCCAAACTAGTGTTCTTCTTGCTATGGTCAACTATTGGATTGTAACGTTCCAGCCACCTTTCTTCCCCTGGCTGCAATGATATGGACAATGAACTTATTTACCAATACCTTTAAATGAGAGCCTTTGTGCATTTTGGGAACCCAGGACTAGTGACTCCGACCTCCCACCATCCAAAATTGCTGTCATTCATTGTATGATACCGGAGTCTTTATGGGAATTGGCAGCTTTTCTATTGAGTTGCTTATCTCTCTCTTTGGTAACATTATATAGAAAATGCTACGAGGGCAGATGTTTGTTGTGCTTGTTATAATTAGCGTTGTTGCCCCCCAAAGTCAAGGGACTCTGATTTAAGGGACCCAAATCCACCACCCTGTGGGAAATGGCTGCTGTTCTTTAAACGCCTTGGTCTCTTGCCTTTAAGGTAGTATAAAAACAGCAGCATAAAGACACTGTAAAACTGAAGTACAGTGGTACCTCGGGTTAAGTACTTAATTCATTCTGGAGGTCCGTTCTTAACCTGAAACTGTTCTTAACCTGAAGCACCACTTCAGTTAATGGGGCCTCCTGCTGCCGCCACGCCGCCGGAACACGATTTCTGTTCTTATCCTGAAGCAAAGTTCTTAACCCGAGGTACTATTTCTGGGTTAGCGGAGTCTGTAACCTGAAGTGTATGTAACCTGAGGTACCACTGTAAAGCTCATCACCACCAGTATTTCCTTTCTTTAATTCTTTGTCAGCAGCTAACATGTTTTAAGCAAGGCACGGCTATTTTGGAAGTGATGATTATCACCTGGTGTAGAAGGTGAACCTGTGCACATTCAGTAGGAGAGCAAGAATGGGAGCAAAAGAGGCATAGACTGAAGAGTGCAGAGGGAGCTGATATACCGTCTTCCATTGGCAAGGGAAGGAGCCATATAGAGAAAGATACAGAACACTGAAACCTAACTTTATCTTACAGGGGCAGAAGGTGACTTACAAATAAAATGGGAACAGCTAAAAAATATAGAAAAATAACAATTTAACAACAATATGACCCTTTAAATGCGTTTGTTGGAGGGGGGGTTATTGGTTTGTTTTATTATGCATTTTGCATTTTTCTGTTGTGAGCAGCCCTGTGATTTTTGGATGAAGGGTGGTATACAAATTTAATTTGTGGACATTGTCTTATTTGTTTTCTTTATTGTTGTTTGTGAAGCTGAGAACCTAAATAAACTAAACCAAAAACCAAAATACCAAATGAATTTAATTAATAAACAATAAAAATAAATAATAGAATTAAAACTATATAAAAAAATAAAATATCTATTATGACCTTAGTTTCATCCATGCCAACGTCCTGATGCAGCTTAAACTACAATGTCAATTTCACAGGCAAACATCTATTCATAGCCAAGTCCTGTACAGTCGTACCTTGGTTCTCGAACCTAATTTGTTCGGGAAGTCCATTCAACTTCCAAAAATGTTCGAAAACCAAGTTGTGGCTTCCAATTGGCTACAGGAGCTTCCTGCACTCAATCAGAAGCCGTGTTGGATGTTCAGCTTCCAAAAAAAGGAACACTTACTTCCGGGTTTGTAGCCACAATGTATAAGTACCAAGGCGTTCAAGAACCAAGGTATGACTGTACTAGCAAGATAGGGCCTACTCTGCTGTGGCTCCTTGACTATGGAAATCTGTTTCCCTAGAGGAGCAGATGGCAACAACCTCACTGGGATTCCATCACCATGTTGAAACATGTTTCTCCTGCTTTTGGAGGAAATTACGGTAATTAAGGCCACCTAAAGATCGAAACTTTTCTGCACTGCCATGCTTTATTAATGAGTGGTTTTATTAATTATTAGATATTATTGTTTGTGAAGTGTGGTCTAGAAGTTTTGTACATAAACATGCATGTTTTCCCAAAATTGCAAGCTCTGATTGTACTGGGCTCCATATCACAGAGAGAACTGTAATAATGTTGAGCTAAATATGCTTACAAAGCCCTGTCAGGTACTTGTGCTCAACACAAGAATGCTGGAGGTGGAAAGATGGGGCCAGTACCAGTGGTCTTTGTTTTACCCATGGAGGCCATTAACAAGGGAGCAGAGCTTTTGAGCTCCTATTAACTGAGTAGTTAATAGTTCATAGTTCAGTATCAGACCTCCTGCAGATGAAGCAGATGTTCTGATACTGAACTATTGGTGGAACTAGATGTGACCAAAAAACATCACCCCCAAATGTGCCTTACTTTCTCTTCTCCTGTAAAATGAAGAATTGAAATTGGTAACATGTCAGCATCCTTTGATGAGGGGCAGGGAATGAAGAAATTCATGATATGATCCTTTCCTTTGTGTTATGGGGATGAAGAGGAGGAACTGGACATGGGCCCCTTGGGCCAGGCAGTTTCCGTAGCACCCGGTTCCTCCCTGAAGCAAGCCACATTTGCCATTGAACTGGTGGTTCCTGAATGTTGAAGATAAAAGGGCCATTAGCACAAGCACTGATTTCCAGCATTTGTAGCAAGTTGTCCTTTGAGGGGCGTGGAGATAAGCAAAGCCACAAAGGATTGTAGCCTTCCTGCCAATTTACATCTTGGCTTCGCAGTTCAGAATGACAATTGGGGTTATAATTAGTGCCAGCTCCATGGCTCAGAGTGCTAATTGATGGCATCTGTGTGACTGCTTAATGATTCTAGTTCCAAACCGAAGGCCAGTCGGCAAATATAAGACAGTTTTATAGGTCTCACACCATAATTTCTGCTCAAGAATTAGAAGAAAACAAGGCAGCAGGATTCTTCCCATCGTCCTTAACACACCGTGTCTAGGATGTTTAAGCATCAATTAGCAATAATGAATAATAAGTTTTCTCCTTGTTTAGAGATGTCTGTCATAGAGAAACAGGATGACAGGTTGTTTCTGCAAAGAAAGCATGGCATGGCAAGAAGCCTACTGTTATGTTCCAAATAACATTTGTCAGGAGAGAGAGATGTGGAGAGTGTGACCCTACTCATTCCCCTATTCAAGATCAGAGAGTTGGATGCTGGAAAGGGGAAGAAGTAAGTCCAGGATCAGCAGAAGAGTGTGTGTGTGTGTGTGTGTGTGTGTGTTTAAGTGTAAGTAAGTAAGCAAGCAAGCATGCACACGCCTGATGAGGAGTAGTAAATTCTGGCTATAGATGAATCCAGGACAGAGAACACTCTATACTACAACACTTTGTTGCAGGTCCCACTTGTAGAATTATCTTCCTGAATATTAGCTTCATAAGGACTTGACCTTTAAACGAAAAATTAAGGGGAAAGGGTGGGAGGGGGCAGGCAAAAAAGAGCAAATTGATTTTTGATCAGCTGTTTCCAACTTTCTCCAAATCCCTGGAGCTCATATTGCTTCATCATGCAGGCACTTAATGGTCTAACCTTGAGCATTACCATGTAAAATGAGGGTCCGGAGGACAATGAAAAAGGTATTGCAATAACTTACGCCATTGAGTAAATCTGCACCTGCACACAGGGAAGGAAGAAGTGTAGCTGCTTGAAACACAATGGAAAAAATCTAATTCTAAAAACTGATGCTATCATAAATAATACAGCACATTTATGAAATGTAAATTCACACTTATCTGCATATACAGGGAGAAAGGTTGAGGGGTATTTTTTTACAATGAGCTTTTATCAACAGTTGATGCTATTTAAAATAATACCTATGTGAATTATAACTGCATTGCAGCTGACTGGCAAATAGTGTGAGCTCCTAAACCCAGAGCTTCCTCACTATACTACTGATGTTCCTCAGAGCCCCTGAACCTTGTGGAAGATGCAAGAGTCTCTGGGAAAGCAAAGATACTATAAGCCTTCCTTCTAGTCCTCAGATGTTCCACGTGTCACAGCAGGTCTCCGTGGAAGTCAGCCCAGACATGTTTGCCTAAGCAGCTGTGTGGTAGTCCTTCACAGATGGTTTGTTCCCCAGGAGGCTTTGAGGGGAGGGCTGTAGATCAGTGGTGAAGCACCTGTTTTGCATGCAGAAGGTCTCAGGTTCAACCCTTGGCAATTCCTGGTAGCTCTGTGAAAGACTACCTGCCTGAAACCCTGGAAACTCCCAAGTAGGGCAAGGAGAAAAGTCCCCTGCTTGAAGCCCTAGAGAGCAGCAGCCAGGCACTGAAGACAACACTGAGCTAGAATGACCTATTTTCTGACTCAGTTTAAGGGCAGCTTCACTGGTGGGAGATGCAAGAGGCACAGCTCACCATATAACTAACCAAGTCTCATCCAGCCCTATCTCACAATGTTTGTTGAGCCTAAAATAGGTTAACCACGTTCACTCTGAGCTCCTTGGGAGGAAAAGGTGGATCAAATATTTTTGGGTGGGTTGGGGAGGAGCAGCATTCTTTAAGCCAGTCTCTGGGCTTGCCCATACTTCTATCCCCCCAGGAAAACCTGCTATTTACCATGGAATCAGTTTTTCCTCAGACTGATGTTTGTTCTGATTCAGTTGTAAACGGGCAAGTAGTGGGAAAAGTGAAAAACTGCTTGGACCTGTGCCTACAAATCATGGGACAAGTGGAAAACCCTCTCAAAACCATGGTTTCTAGGCACAGGACAAGTGGAAATGTGGATGAACCTTCAATTGACACTTCCTGCCATAACATGAGCTACCAAAGCACAGAACTGGCATACATACATTTCTTTAACCCTAGGGTGCAACACTCACACCAGGCACCACTTAGCTGGGTATCGCATAAGCAATTTCAAACTAATCATATGCCAATGTGAAAGATTGTGCACACATTAAATTTTAAAATCTGCTTTTTAGGTCTCATTCTGACATCTAGTTAGCATACAATAACTGCCTTTCAAAAGCCAAATTAAATATCTGTGACACTTTAAATGTTGCTGTATCCCCCTCCTTTTTTTATTTGCTCTTTTATTTCAGTTCTGTGGCTCTTTTGTGATGTTGATAAGTGTGAAAGATGATAGTTTAATTGGTAGATGTTGTTAAGGGAAAATGATGATTAACACATCAAACATGTTATGTTTTTTGGCATGAAAGAGAATTAGAATGATTGGGAGGTGATCCTTTTGGCTTCTTCTCATAAATCATTGAAATCCACCTTTGATCAGATTCCCTAACAATGAGAGGCATAGCGAAGATCACCTTCCTACTGTGTGTGACATCTGTGGAGGTTTCACTACTTAAGAGAACTGTTCAAACAGATCTGAGGAATTTGGGTAACGGTTTAGGCCTAGTGAATTTTGATAAGTTAAGGGGGATTGAACTTGCTAGCTCGAAGGTATTTACGAAGCAGCCACAATGGATACAAGTACACCAATTGTATTACCCTCAGGGAACAAGCAAAATGTGGGAAATCAGCCCACAAGGGACTGCATCAGAGACTGGCGTTATTGACAAGTGATGAGGCCTACAAATTATGATAAGCAAATCTGACAATTTTTTAAGTCATCAGGAAAATTCACCGGTATTTTTGTGTGGATTTCTGTTAAGACATTTTTCTTTGCAGTTTTGCCTTATCGATATGATTTTTGCAAAGCAGTTTCTCCTTATGTATGCATACCCTCCAAGTGACCCAGTTTTCCAGGGACAGTCCCGGCTTCTGATTTGATCCTGGAATGCACCTATTTCCCCTGCTGGTGCCACCACTGCCAAGCTCAGGGAGGAGAATGAGCATCCGCTTGTCCCGAGCAGTGGTGGCAGCTCCTGCGAGGGGGCATCCTGGTGCCTCTTCATGGCCTCCTCCCTTGGGCAGCTCATAGCAACTGCTGGAAAGCAGGCAAAGAGGTGGAGAAGGAGGCATGTGATATGCCAGCTCTGAGGGAGAGGCAGAGGGTAGGACAGCCCTGGGTGGGAAGAAAATGAGAGCAGAGTGCAAAGAGTCTTGATGTTTTAAAAAAACAATTTACGCATCCACATCTAATCTAGGCCTTTTCTAATATTTATTTATTGGTCTGTGCTTTTCTTTTTGTAAATGTTGTTGTTTAGTCATTTAGTTATGTCCGACTCTTCGTGACCCCATGGACCAGAGCACGCCAGGCACTCCTGTCTTCCACTGCCTCCTGCACTTTGGTCAAGCTCATGTTAGTAGCTTCGAGAACACTGTCCAACCATCTCATCCTCTGTTGTCCCCTTCTCCTTGTGCCCTCCATCTTTCCCAACATCAGGGTCTTTTCCAGGGAGTCTTCTCTTCTCATGAGGTGGCCAAAGTATTGGAGCCTCAGCTTCAGAACCTGTCCTTCCAGTGAGCACTCAGGGCTGATTTCCTTCAGAATGGATTGGTTTGATCTTCTTGCAGTCCATCGGACTCTCAAGAATCTCCTCTAGCACCAGAATTCAAAAGCATCAATTCTTCGGCGATCAGCCTTCTTTATGGTCCAGCTCTCACTTCCATGTGAAAACCATAGCTTTAACTAACTTTAAATAGCTTTAACTAAACTTTAAATTAAATTTGTCGGCAAGGTGATGTCTCTGCTTTTTAAGATGCTGTCTAGATTTGTCACCGCTTTTCTCCCAAGAAGCAGGCGTCTTTTAATTTCATGGCTGCTGTCACCATCCGCAGTGATCATGGAGCCCAAGAAAGTTAAATCTCTCACTGCCTCCATTCCTTCCCCTTCTATTTGCCAGGAGGTTATGGGACCAGTGGCCATGATCTTAGTGTTTTTGATGTTGAGCTTGTTCATCTTTGTGGAGCTTACTTTCTACTACTGCTAATTCTAAGGGCAATTGCTGAGGAAGCACACCCTGACTTCTCAAGTTTCAGCTTCCTGCTGTGTGATATCTGTAGCTTGAGTTTTTGGCAATGAGTAATCAGGTAGCCTAGCAAACTTAAGTCAGTGAAACCTCTCAATTAATACAAACGTATCTGTTTTGCAAATGCAAATATTAACGTAAGTTTTAACTTCAGTCAAACAGATTTTTTACATTATATTTTTGCACACATTAAACTTATATTGTTTATATACACTTACCAATTAAAATGACTGGGCCCAGAGTAGATAACAAGAAGTGCCAGCAATGCTAGCAACAGTGAGAAGTACCAGAAGATGTTGAGCACTGATACTAGGCTGCCCACTGAATAGTAAGAACAACTGTTCCAGTCAGGAGGGCAGGATCCTCTGAAGATGGGTCATTATTCCTTTTGCATATGTACTCAAAAAGTACCTTGTGTGTCCTATTTCAGTGGAAGAGTGGAGTATCATTTCCAAAATAAAGTAAAATAAAAATAAATAAAAAGGTACCTTCAGTTTTAAGGTCAAATGTAATTCCACTTCTGTCCAACAGTTGGGAGAATGCTGCCCTTACCAATCTTATTAGCAACTGTAGTAAACATAAAGTTGATCTACCTAGATCCACACATCCATATAATGATGATGATGGAGAGCTTAATGATGCTGGAGAGAAGGAATCCACTGGGAATGATGGATCAGATATGGCTGCTCTTAACTTGTCATTTGGAAAGCTGTTCTAGAGTCTCATGGGTTTAACTTGTTACTACCCCCTCCCCTGGTGTATAGTTTCCCAGGGAAGATGAGATTTGGCAGCAAAAGGGGAAGGAGGTGTAGGAAGTGATGTGATTGCTAGCGGCTTGCCTTTCAGATGTGCTAAGTACCAGAAACACTGAGAAAACTGGAAGAGGACAGTTCTTGATGTTCAGTGACTCTGACAGTCTGTCCCCAGGTGAATAGGGCATCTTTAGATGCAACTTTAAGATGAGGTTTCTCTGTTGGCCCTTCAGTTTGTTCTGAATTTGGACTGAGAGCACAGCTGGTAAATAGTATTTTGTATCTATATTGCTGGATTGTTGTATTAATCATTGCTACACTCCCCATTTTCTTCAAGTGATAAAAAGCCCAGAAGGAAAGCTACTGGCCATCAAAATATTTTGTGTCAAGGAATTCTTGAGGTTAGTTATGCCAGTTTTCCAGGATGGCAACCACTTGGTTCCTTTTCATAGCAGGTTATTATGAAAGAGCTCTACTGGGAGCGAGGGAGGTCTGTGCCAAGAGGACTCTTGGCCTTTACTAAATATTTTGCTTGTGTGTGTGTTGCCTTTACAAGTCCTGAACTGGATCAGAAAATTACATGAGTTCTTTCTCATTTGTAGTGGGTGGGTGGATTATTGTTGCTGTCCTCCCATTAACATAGCATACATCATACCCTCTTCTCCACATATATCCAACACAAAAGCCTCCAATCTCCCTTCCCAGCTATCTGTTTGCCTTCCTTCTGCCCTCACATTAACGAGTGGAATGGATAAACCAAGGGAGTAGCAGAAAGGAAAGCAATCAGATGGGGAAGAGGCTTCTGTTGGATGAGGTAGGTTGGGATCTGGAGACTGGAAAGTACAGGGTCATTCTCCCTAGATTTGGTTCCCTTCCATAGCTTCCTTGGAATAAACCTGCATAAGACTTTGAGGTTAATCAGATAATTATCAAATAAAGCTCAGGAAAGAAACAAATGCTTCCTGACTGCGCCATGGGCAGAGCTTGCCATTACTGCTGGTAATATAATAAAGAATCTATTATTGCAGTAGGAGCTACCACCCCTGCTTGCCCCACTCATCAACTCACCCTCTAAATCACTTCGCACCCTCCTTAAATACAATTCTAGCAAAATATGATGAAGGCAGAGCACTTCAGAAAGCTGTATGCTCAACTGCTCTCTGGAGCATCTCCCACTTCCTTAAACACCATTCTAGATATGTTTAACTGTGTGTGCATCAGAGAGCAGTTGCCCAAACCACCCTCTGAAGCAGCTCAACAGCTCACCTGTGCTACCCAACTGCCGCATTGCTTGCTTGCTTGTCTTCTGTTCTGTTCTCTCATCCTGCTGCAGTGGGCATGGCCATTTATCTGCACCCATGCCCACTGCAGCATGGCAACCATTTTTCTTCCAAAACGGATGGGCGACCCCTTGGGTAGGCAAAAAGTAGAAATGTCCTAAGTATTTCTAACTTCTCTCAGTTGCCCACTGAACTTCATCCCCAATTGGCTACCAGGTTCTATCATGCCTAAAAGAGAACTTAATTCTTCCATAACCCTAGAGATGAACACACACACACACACACCCCTTCATCTTCCTGTGCCACACATTCATAAGGTATGATTGAATTCTTCTGGGACACAGAAAAAGATGGTGAATTTATGACCGCTTAAGATTTGGCCTACAACCACCTACTTGAAAGCATTCATGGTGGGGGGGGGGGAGAATTAGGAACATTTTATATCTTGTCATTATTACTTTGACAATCGTTTTACAGGCACATACAACTACCTGACATTTAGAAGACATCTGAAGTTTTTAATGTGTGATGTTTTAATGTATTTTTAATCTTTGTTGGAAGCCACCCAGAGTGGCTGGGGAAATCCAGCCAGATGGGCAGGGTACAAATAAATTATTATTATTATTATTATTATTATTATTATTATTATTATTATTATACAAAAGGAGGGGGGAAAGTGTTCTTTACTCCTTCCCTGAGAAGTAGACGAGCTGCGATTTTCTGAATTCCTGCAGACATCGTTACAGCATTCGCAAGCAAGACATGCGAATACAATTTTGCCAATAGCAGGGAGTTAGCTTCTGTCACATTTATTTTTGAAAGTTCTTCCTTCAGGCATTTCAATTTGAATTTATAAGATTGCAAAATATCCTCAGACTCCAGCTGTTTTCCTGTTTGTTTTCCAAAGGGAGCGTGTATAGATAGAAGCAAAATAACACGGATTGTAGGCTAGTCCTCCACCTTTTTCTTAATTTGATTACCACATGCTGTGTGCATGCTTTATTTATTTATTTATTTATTTATTTATTTATTTATTTATACCATTTCTTACCTGCCCTTCCCCATAATGGTCTGGCATGTGCAATCCCTTCCCCAGTTTGAACAGTATTGTCTCTCCACCAAGATCTGCTGGCTTTTCCTGGTGGGGGAATTCCATTTCCAGTGGGGGAGTCTCACCAGTGAGCAACATTTCAATGTGCGCATCCAAACAGCTGGCAGTGGAATTCCCATTGATAGTACCCAGAGGTCACCACTTAAATTGGGTTTTTCGGGAGGGAGGGGCCAGAACTGAGCTTAGAGGTTCTGCTTGACCCTGAGCTAGCCCTGCAGCTGTCACCTGATAGAAATATGGGCCTCCTTGCCAGATCAGGCAGCGAGCTGGTATAGAAAAGAGTCATTCTTGTGCTCACTTTCCACTCCATGGCACTCCATAAAACCAGTAAGCTGCAGGCCAGGGCTTTGGATTTCCCCCGATGGTGCATATGATTAATTGAGTCAAACCATATGTGAATATAGCAAGCTGCTAAGTGAAACCATTGGTCCATCTAGTTTAGTACTGTCTACACTTACTGGCAGTAGCTCTTAGAGGGGCTTCAGACAAGGGTCGCTCCCAGTCTTACCCAGAGATACCAAAAATTGAACGTGGGACATTTGGCAGGTAAAGCAGATGAGTCACCATTGAGCCACAGCTCTTCTTCAACTTTTTGGACAGTTACTTAAGCGGGTGGTGCTTCTTTTGTCAGAATACAGGTCTAAAGTCATACTAAGCTTTTCACATCTAACCAACCCAGTAAATTGTCCCATCAATCCAGCAATTGGTGGATTGTGTAATAGGCTCACCCGTTATTTTAAAAAGAACGAAAGATAACTCTTCATTAAATATGAGAGATTTCAACCTAAATCCACCAGGGATATTGCCTACTGAACAGAATGCATGACAATATGTGTTGGGCAATGCATATTCTGAGTTTTAAAATAAATATAGGCATGGTGTGATGGTTTTACTACAGGGACATTGACTGGAATTTGGCCAATATTTGTTTGAGCGTTTGTGTGTGAATAATATGGGTGGAGATGTTCTCAGTGAAGGTCTCTCCCTCATTTCTAACAGCTACCTCACTCCAAGCAACACCCCATAATCTAGGCCATATTCTAGCAAAGGGATGAGAAGCATGTGGCCACCCAGATGGTGTTAGATTCCAGCTCCAACCATCCCTTAGCACTGGCCATGCTAGATGGGACTGACTGGCGTTGTAGACCAAAAACATGGGGAATTTCACAGTGTCCCCACCCCTGATCTACCAGAACCCTGTCCAGTGACATTTTTCAAGAACCTCTGCTCTTCAAAAAATTCTTTGCTTCAATATGACTGCTCAGGAAATGTCCCTGGTTGATGGCATGACCTTATTTGACACCTGACATTCCTTAGAAGAATTGCATTTACACTTTCGGCAACCTTGGGAGCAAAAATAATTTCCCTTTATTGAAGGAAACAAATTATAACAGTATGAAATATGTCATAGAACATTTCACCCTTTAGGAAAGGTGACAGAATTTTAGAGTTTCTTGTTACCTATACCATACTTCCATTGTAGCACTTCGGCATTTAGATATTTTTTCAGATGGAGAAATTAGTTGAAAACACAAGCTCTTTTCAGGCACAATTGTACTCTACATGGGAGTGGGGAGCAGGGTTTAGGAATAATGGATAATTTTGATTCAGTTTTAATGTTACTGAGCGCATAACTTGCACTTCCTGAAACAATATGCAAACCAAAACACAGCCATCCTTTGCAATTTATATTTCTCTAAATTTTAGGGTGCAGTTCTCCAACCAAATGATGTGCCCCAAACTGTGCATATTAAGGGAAAGTGAGCATAAAATGTATCTATCTGTGAAAATGGTATGCATACTGTATATGCCTTATATTGGGGGGGGGGGACTGTTTGCAAAAATGAGTATATCAGGCAAAATTGCATACAAAAATGTGTATATAAAGAGAATTTTGCCATAAAATGCTGGTAAGTTTCCATAAGGATTAGAGCAGGGGTAGGCAGCCTAAGGCCCGTGGGCCGGATGTGACCCAATCGCCTTCTCAATCCGGCCTGCGGCCGGTCTGGGAATCAGCATGTTTTTACATGAGTAGAATGTGTCCTTTTATTTAAAATGTATCTCTGGGTTATTTGTGGGGCCTGTCTGGTGTTTTTACATGAGTAGCATGTGTGCTTTTATTTAAAATGCATCTCTGGGTTATTTGTGGGGCATTGGAATTTGTTCATATTTTTTTTCAAAATATAGTCCAGCCCACCACATGGTCTGAGGGAAGGTGGACCGGCCCACGGCTGAAAAAGGTTTCTGACCCCTGGACTAGAGCAACACGGGAACAGTAACAGTCAAACGAGACTACTACTTATCAATTAAAAATATATTCTTAATTGGAGAGTAGGGTGCTTTGTTTGTTTAAGATAAATCACTCATTGTTATTAAATATTGATAGCCGGGAAGAAATGTGGTAGAATAAAGAAAAGTTAAAAGGGGAAAAAAATCATTTGTAGGTTGTTGGGAGAAACAGACATTAAGTACTGTTATTCTTACTCATCTCTAAGCTTCTGAACTCCCTAAGATCTTAAATATCAGTTTTATGTTAGATGTTTAAAAATAATCTGACTGTAATTTGATGTGCATTATCTTGTGAGCGCAAAAGCCTTCAGTTGGTTTATTTTAAAAAAGGGGATGTTTACATCCTTTGTATTGTTCTGAATGTCACGTTCAAAGTAATGTGCGATTTCCTGCACCCTAAAGAACATAAATATAAGGAGTAAAGTTCTTTGGTTATTTGGTTAGATTGATGGATGGATGGAAGCATTGGTACTTCCCAATATTCTGTTCTATCTCTTTCAAATATCCTTTTTCTTTCTCTATGAAAAATATGAAATATAGATGTTAGAGAGAGTATCAGAATAGTACACACAACCAATACATGAGAGTGTCAGACTGAATATATTAAAGTGAATTTTACTCTTTCTTATAAAATACAGTTGTTTTATATAGTATCATCTTTGACAGGGGTGTAGAACCTTTCTTTTCAGCCTGAGGGCTGTATTGCCTTATGGACAATGCAGTTCTTTAGCCATGTAATGTATACAAAAATGAATATGCTAGGGTAAAGTATGAATAAAATGTAATGTGAATATAATAATAAAAATAACATGTGAAATGTGTTGTATTACGGAAAATTGCTCTGCAAGGTATGCATATTAGGAAGA
Organism: Podarcis erhardii; assembly: GCF_964252035.2. Lineage (NCBI taxonomy): Eukaryota > Metazoa > Chordata > Lepidosauria > Squamata > Lacertidae > Podarcis > Podarcis erhardii. Next base: position 14,572,963 of record NC_138504.1, read on the forward strand.
ATTGTGTACACACGTGTGTGTACATTAGGATAAATGCTGATGAATTTCCATGAGGACTGTTTAAATATATATAAATAACTTCCAAAAAACTGATGTAGAAATGTGGAGAACTGGGGGGGTAGGAAGAGAAATGGAGAGAAAACAAAATTGGCAGATTTGTTCATCCTGATAGGTACCGGGGCAGAACACGTTTCATCAGTTGGTTATAGTCAACAATAACCTGGGAACACTGCTGGAACAATATGGTTTTCTTCTCTCCTCTGCAGTCGCAGCGCCGAGTCACATTTCACCTGCCGGATGGTTCTCAGGAAAGCTGCAGTGACAGTGGGCTAGGAGACCATGAGCCCAGCAGCACCACTAGCACAGCACATCCTCTGCCACTTGGTTTCCCACAAGAGGAGTACTATGAGCAGACATCACCCAACAGTCGGACAGAGGGAGATGGCAATTCAGATCCAGAGTCCAGTAAGTCTGTTGCATCATGGGCATTTGCCACTCTAGGGAATTCATGGGTCCAAAATGAGCGTCCAGTGTATAGTGACAATTTATTCTGATTCAACTAGTATTTGTTTTGTTGCACCTGAAAGGACAAAGGTCATCATTTTGCCCATGGCTGAAGGGCCTTGTAGTAATAATTCTGAGCTGCATTTTGAGATTCAGATGATGAACCCATACGGACCAAACTGGCGGTATTTAGGATGCAGTAACCCAGCTCTTGGAGGAAGGGCCTATGTGGAAAAGCAGGATAGAAATCAGGACCAGAAGACCTGTGGGGTCTAAGCTAATAAGTGCCTTAGAGAATAGTAAACATGGAGCAGTAGCTGTCTTTGAGTGCTTCTTTTTTAATTTCAGTGTATGTTTCATTGTTTGGGTAAAATACAAAGACAGGCTTTTCATATGACTGGGCAATTGAAGGGCCTATAAAGAGTTTGCAAAAAGATGAAAAATGCAGCTGAGGCAGAAAGTAATAATGAAATTAAATCACACTTGCTGTTTGCTTCTTAAAGGGCATGCTACTATTTACGGGGTGATTTTTTTTAGGTTGTTGTATAATTTCAGAGAGATATATCCAGGCTGGCATTGATCCAGCAAAGCAAATTGTAAGTTTGTAGTTTTATTTTTAATATTCATGGACTATTATGGAATAATAACTCTACAGTTATAGAATTGGTTTTATTTCTTTGGTTTGGGGCCTGTTATCTTTTGTATTTGATTTTTTTTAATGGCATGCTGCTTTGGTACCTTTTGGTTGAGAAACGTTTTATAAATCTGCAGATAAATAATCAATCAATCATTCATTAAGGGAGGAAAAACTCATGAGAGGAGACAGCAGCAACAAACATGTTAGTTCCAGCCACACATTGGAGGGAAGCCTCCAGTGCTCATGTTTCACAAGAAGTTCTAAAGTATGCAGGAAGTCTCCATGAGTGCAGGAGTACCACTTCAAGAGAGTGCACAGGTTGGATGGTAACAGAGACAGCTTGTAACCCCCTCACATTTACTTAAAACTTAATGGTCAATCCAGAAAAGGGCTGTGTTTTCAGCTTAAACCGAGATTGGATCAGTTGTTGCCATTTGGGATGCCTTTTCTGATTCTTCCCCCCAACTTAGGGAGGGGTATTTGTCCCATTTGAAACAGCTGCAATGTCAGTTTGATCCTAATGATATATACTTTGATAAGTAGTGGCACACATCACTACCTCATGGCTGATGTGGTGATAGATGTGTCTTTGGATGTGAGAAGTTTGCAAGGAGGTTGGACTCACCTATTTTTCTTAGATGACTAATTATCTGACAGCTCAAGTTGAAATCCAATACCAAGAATAATTAGTGTTCTGCAGTGTGGAGATGTATACCCCAACTAATGTGATTTCGACTTCAATAGCTGTGCTTTGACGTATGCAATTGATGTCGTGTCCTCTGATGTTGGTAGTTTTCAACCATGTCTGGGAGTTTTTACTGTGATGTAGCTCTTTAGTGATTCTACTCTCACACAAAAAAAATGTTGAGGATGTTCACAATACACCCTCATCAGATGAGTATGATATATGAAATGTTTTCCACAGAAACAAGAACTAGAATCATAGAGCTGTTTTGTGGCAGATATACTTTTTTTCAACTGAATGCTTGAGTGAACTGAACTTGAATGTGGATAATTGAACCTGAGACTGTATACATGCAAATCATCAAACTGTAGCCACTCCTAATTTGCACTGACAGCTGGCAAAATTGGACTATATCCAGCGAGTTAAATTTAACTAGCAACTAGAAGAATAACACAGCTAACTTTCTAGGGTGGTGGTGTGAATGAATGAGAAAGAATTAACTGAACTTTAAAAGTGCAGTACATAGAAAAAAAAGAGTTCATGTGAGTTATCAAACATTTAACTTTTACTTTTTTAAAAAAAAGAGACTTGGACAAGTGTTAGTTCTGTATGCATTCTGTACGGAGTTCTTTCATTTATTTTATTGAACAAAATTTCTTTGCTGTTTGATTATAATAAAGCCTTCAAACAGTTTATAAAAAAACCCACAAAAGTTATCAATAAAATGCTGTTAAAAACAAGCATTTAATGATTCGAAATATCATTAAAGTCAGCAATATACTAAAAAGAAATGTGTTTTACATGTGCTTCTACCAGGAAGGAGTCTTAAACTTCTACCAAGCAGGAGTGTACTTGGTGTCAATAGACATGAAGTTCCAAGGTATAGGGTTTGTAGCCAGTTTTGGAATGTTATCATAGATTAAATTACTCTGGCCAGGTTGTAGATGGGGCTTATGTCATTCACATGGCATTTGGGGAGTTTACACAGTGTTTATAAAGGAAATCTCCTTGAGCTTTTAATCATTTGGTCTGGCAGTTTACCTAAATTTGCCCTTTGTGGAGTAGTTCAGAGACTTCTGGGCTTCCTTGTTCTTAAGGCTTGTTAGCTTCCCTAAACTGTGATTTCAAAATCACTGCTTTTCATAGTTCTGTCCAAATAATGATTGGAGCAGAGCAATGGGATTAACAATTTAGTAGAGTTTGTGATTTCTGTCAACCAGATAAACGAAATCTTATCCCTTTTCAAAAACGACTTTGATATGAAAACAAAAACGACAAAGTATGCAATATAAAATGGTGGTTCAGACTTGAAAAAGTCTGTGTGCCAGGGCTAATTCTCTATCATCTATCTATCTATCTATCTATCTATCTATCTATCTATCATCTAGCTAATTTTTAAGTAGCATTTTTCAGTATAGAATAATAAAACTGTGTGTACAAAACCATAACGTAGCCATAAAATAAACAAAAAATGAGCCATAGCTCACCAATAAGGATATATGTTCTTGCCCCTTTTAAGTTCAGATGGAGAAATAAAGCTGCATCAAATGTTTACAATTTTAAGGATAATAATAATGTACTCAAAGCACTCAACTTTTTTGAAAAAATGACACTGAAGTTCTACAACATTTAATGCTCAAGATGCAGTATATTTTAATCAAGAGGTAGACTCTGTCACTGGGTTATAGAAATATATATATATATTGTGTGTTGTGTGTGTGCATATGCACCCATGTTGATGTCCACTTGTGGGTTCTTCCATAACTCTACTGATTTTCCCCATCTTCAAAGTGGTATGCTAATAATTAATTTGCAGAGGGGCAGAGTAATTAATCTTAGCAAGACAGTACTGCATGATTGATCTTCTACCTTTAATCTAATTAGCCTGCACATAGGTGGGAGAATGTAATAGCTGAACACTTTACTATAAGGCTTTGAGAAAAGTCAACCCTTTTTTTGATGACCCGCTGAGACCATTCCCATACATCACTTCTTGGGTAGTCATTAGTTGCATGTTTGAATTAAAAGGTGAGGAAACTGGGGAAGATCAAAAAACCCAGAGTAGGTTGAACATTCTCATTTTAAATGAGTCAGTCCTTTTGTACACTCTTAATAATGTATGATATATCTTGATAGCATCAAATTTGGTTTGGTAGTAGTGGCCATAACCAGCCATAGGTGAAAATCAAAGCAGCAAATATTTTAGATGTGCCAAACTTTCATATCATAGGGGAAGATTCAAGAAACAGTTCTTTGATGTTCACAAAACTTCACAAATGAAGACTGGCACTAAATTAAATTTCACTGTTTGATGCAGCATCTTATATTTGGCCTACAACAGTTCAGCTTGCGGATTGCCCAGGCAGGTGCATTATGTGACCTGTGAGAGCAGCAAAATAACTTGCACAATGGTTATGGGATAAAATCAGGCCAAATATTTATTGAGAGCAGCAGACAAGGCAAGGGTTGGCATGGCATTGGGTCCCAGGATCAGTTCATCATTCCACAAGCCCTCTGTTGATGGAATGGATCTGTTGGGTTTGGATCTCTCCAAACCTGCATGATGGGAGTCAGCCAGGGTTGAACCTTGCCGTGGTGCAAGCCAAGCAAGCAAGGTCTCACTGGGAGACCAGGGTGCAGATTCACACCAGGCAGATACCGAAGACATGCTTGGGGTTGCTGTGGTCAATGCTCCCCTCAGGCCCCTTATGGGAAGTCCCCTTAATTATGCTGATCCCATCAAGTGCCATTTCCACCCTCATGCAAACTATGTTCTTCCGCCTAACAAAGGAAAGCTATAATTTCACTGAGGGGAAGGCGGAAGAAACCCCCAACCAAGTGTCAATCAGGTTGATGGGGGGAAAATCCTTTACAGCCCTGTCAACCCAAAATTGTTCAGTGAAGGCTCTAACATGAGGGTGGGTGGGCGGGAGGGAAGCTCTTAAAGCAAAAAGGCTATGAGATCCAGAAAAATAGCAGCCTTATATAGGCTTTCCCCTCATAGGTGGAAGATACTGGGCAAAACCTTGCCCAGTATTTTGCTGCAATCTATGGGTGTCACCAGGCAAAGGCGTCCTGTGCTTATTGGGCATGGAACGGGGCTTACAGTCACAGGTCTGCCAGCTCCCTCAGTTTGCATTCCTTTGCTTATCTTTCAAAGGACATAAAAAGCATTGTGCTGAATCTGTCCAAACTCCAGTGTCCTGCTTCTACAGGAGCCACCCAGATGCCTTTGAGAAACGTTTCCACACTGATCCATTCAGCAACTGGCATTCAACGGCACATTGACCCTGCCCATGGTGGTTCCATTTAACCATCATCAATACCGGCAGACCTCTCCATTTCAAATTTCTACGACACCGTTTTCAGTAGGAATGGAGGAGAACTTTGTTCAGTTCACATTATTAAGGGCATATCTGCATATCACTTTGTTGCAACTTTCACTGCATGGCTTCCCCCAAATAATACTGGGAACTTTGTAAAGTGTGCCAATAGTTGTTAGGAGACGCTACTTTTCCTAACCTAGTAGCAATAGTAACAATACAATATGCACCCTTTTTCAAGACTTCTCTTTGTCATTGTTTTTAGTGCAAAACTGCAGAGCAAAGCCTGTAATGTATGTTTTTTCGTTTTCCCTGCTATTTTAGGGAAAGTTTCAGTGTTGCATTGACAGCCACCACTTTGCTGAAGAGCTCATCCCACAATAGCTAAGACATCAAAAGCTCTGTGTTTCCAGGCATGCTTGAGGAATTTGATCCAGCTATTTACTGGATTTCATGCTTCTCTGGATGTTGTGATGCAGCTCTTGGCAGCTTGCACCCCTATACTTACACCATATCCCTATTTTCATAATGCACGTGTAAATAATATTTTGAATGGATTAAAAAAATGCAGATTAACATGGAACTGGAATGGAATTACAGGTCAAAATACTGTATGTGGAAGTGACAAGGGCTTCAATAGACAGGTTCATCAGCTGTAGCAGGATACAAAGGAGAAACAAAGCAGATTTCTTTCATTTTCCCCACTGCTGTTACTGATGTGAAAAGTGCTGGACATCTGCTGTATAAAGGGGGTCCAAATTGGTGTGCATGTGATTTCAAAGCAAGCAATGGGGCCCTATACTAGCAATAACCCCAAAAGTCAAAATGGATAGCACCTCAGAGAGAAGGAAGTCATTCTTTAATGTATGAACTTGAAGCTGTTGACAGAGTTCCATTTACGTTTGCAGTTTTGAGGATGAGTTTATCTCGAGGATCTTAAACCCAGTATGGATTAGTCTGAGGATTTATCAGAGACAGAGAGAACAGTTTGATCTGAGTGTAGCAATCCCTTATCTTGTCAATTCTGTTTGAAAATGACAAACACATGGAACCTGGTGTGCTTGGCCAATAGAAAGCTGATGTCAGAAGGACTGGAATGCCACTGAGCATGAATGACTATCTTCAGTGACACAGAATAGGTAGCCCTTCTCCTCACAAGAGTCTTCCTTTGCTTCTATTTTTTTTAGTAGGCAGCCCATGCTGTAAGATAAAGTTCACATGACATTTATATTTCTATTATTTATGAGGCAATGAGGCAATCCTTTTTTATGACCTTCTCTATTTCCTCTCACTCTTCCCCCATCACATTTTCAGACTATCTTAAGCTCTTTTTTCTTCTTATCCTTTGGCAATAATAAAATAGGGACTTTAAAAACTGGTTTATTTTATTCCCTTTCCATAATACAGGACAAATGGCAACCAAGGGGGTAGCCTCTTTCCTCATATTTCCCTCTGCCCCTCATCAACAGCATTTCCACCCCATTCTTGAAAAAATAAGGACAGGAAAAACTATAAACCAGGTGTTGGGATCCTTTGGTCCTCAAGATGTTGTCAAACTACAATTTCCATCATCCCCAGCACGCATGATCAATGATCAGGGTTAATGGAAGTTGCAGGTCAGCAACATCTGCAGGGCCAGAGGTTCCTCAAACATGATTAAAATTATAATTTAAAAAATCTGTTCCTAAGTTTCTCACTGGCATGCTAACAAGACAATTCAACCCTGGTTAGGTAGCACCAGATCATTACAGAGCATCAGAGCTGGCATAGTAATTGGGCCTGAATTGGCCTGATGCCATCAAGTGGCAGAACTGAGTTTGGTTCCAAGAAGCTCAAGGCAACACTCATGGTTCTCCAGCTTTTCCCACATTTTATGATCACAGGTGTAGATTAGGCTGGGACATTCAGGTCACCCAGTGAACTTCATTTCTGGGTGTGGATTTCTACCTGTGTCTCTTCACTCTCTCAGTCCAGTAGTCTTCATCTGACAACACATGCTTATCATCTTCTTATTTGTATCTGCTGATCAGAATAAAGAAATAGATGCAAAGGCTGGACTGAGGTAGGGCCTCTTTGTTCAAGATTAAACCCATAAAATCCCCTGCAGAAGGAAAACACTATTGATGTAGGAAGAAACCTCAACCTGAAAGAAATCGCAGCTGCTAAGGTGCTAAGCCCTGCCTGCAGGAAGAAGAAGAAGAGAAGAGTTTGGATTTGATATCCCGCTTTATCACTACCTGAAGGAGTCTCAAAGCAGCTAACATTCTCCTTTCCCTTCCTCCCCCACAACAAACACTCTGTGAGGTGAGTGGGGCTGAGAGACTTCAAAGAAGTGTGACTGGCCCAAGGTCACCCAGCAGCTGCATGTGGAGGAGCGGAGACGCGAACCCGGTTCCCCAGATTACGAGTCTATCGCTCTTAAACACTACACCACACTGGAAGTGGCAGCATGGCTGTCCAGCCTGACTCCCATTTCCCAGGCCACACCAAGAAAGTGAGTAGGAAGGCCTATGCTGCTCTACCACCCCTTGAGACCCCATAGCTTCAGGATGATGAAGCACTTTAGCCTCAAAAGCAGGGCCTATTCCACCCCCAGAGCCCAGAAATTAAGCATCATGGCCAGCTCATAACCCAGACTGGGGTCACCTGGCTGAAATATAATTTATTTATTTTTATTTTATTTCATAAAATTTATGCAGTGCTTGATTGTAAAACCAAACCAAACCTCAAAGTAGTTTACAGAAAAATAAAACAAGGAAATTGAGGAAAGTCCACAACCCTACTTTAAAACACATAAAAGTTAAAATAATAAAACAGATTAATATTACCTCAACTTCCCAAGCTTGTCAAGACAGGAATGTTTTTTAGCAAGCAATGGAAAGAATACAATGAAGGCACCTGCTTGATCTCAATAGGCAGGGAGTTCCAAAGTGCAGGTGCTGCCACACAAAATGGTTGAGTTCTTCCAGCTGCAGAATGGGTATTAAGTGGCTATTGGCAATTCCACCAGTCAAAGTGGTTGAATGGGCACATATAGGGTAACTGTTCCCTTCCTGTACCTAAACACCCAAAGTGACTGAATCAAAGACCAGATTAACCTGGTTAATAATATGACAGATGGTTGTATTATTAGGGAACAGCCAGTCATGGGGTCATGCCACAAAATATTATGCATTGTATGCACACTTTACCTAGTAAGTGCATTTTTGTGCATTTTTTTGTGCATTTTTGTGCATTTTTGTAAGTGCATTTTTGTGCAAACTGGTTAACTGGAGAACCATAGGCGTAGCCAGGATTTCTTGGGGGGTGGGCAAGACTTTTGTTAGAGGAGGGGCAGAACCTCAGTTTGCCATGTATTTTTATTTATTGTTATTGATTGGGGGCAGCTGCCCCTCCTTGTCTCTCTGCATGTGGAGAACTGACTTGCCTGCAACATTTGGAGAAGTGCAAATTTCAAAGGATATTTCTGTGTTGGTTTGTATATTGGTCCGATAAGTAAAAAGTATGTAGTTTTTCATTAACATGTCAACACAATCTAATCTCTCCCTATCCCAACTTGAAGCCAACTAATTATGTTATGCACCATATAAAAATATTCGGTTTTTGGATAGTTTGCACCAGACTGATTATTTTGACCAATTAGTCATTTCACACAAAATAACTGTGAATGGGAGATGCAAAGGAAGTTACTCTGAGATCCTTTGAGGAATAAATGGGCATGAGTGTTAGCAACACACATCACTTTCAAAATCTTGGGCGTTGCAAGTGGATGAATAACAATACAAATTAGCCACCTATAAATGCACCTCCTCAATCAAACACATTTGATTGAGATTTATTCTTCAGAGACCTTGGAAGAAACACACACAACAAGCTTATTTACTTTCCACATTTACAGGATAGGTCAGGGCTGAAGTCATTGGCAATGCGATTAATGGAAAGCTCACCCTTTGGCTGTTGGCATTGTGTATTCAAGTGCAAGCTGTATTCTGCTTGAGTTCAATTTTTGATGCTCTCTGACCCTTACTCCACCATAAATTATCAGATGTATTCATCAGGTGACAGCAGAGGCTTGGATGTGCTTTACCAAGGAGAAGAAAATATTATATCCTTGTACTATCTGCTGACCTGATCCTATAGAGATCCAGTTCTACTCAGGCATTCTCACTCATGTGATTCTAATCAGTCCACTGTGAGAACTGGACTAGATCGGCTACTGACCTGATGCAGCAAAATCCAAAACTGCATACAAAAAGAAATTGTATTGGGAGAAATTATCACTAAAATGATGGCAAATTTTCATAGTGACTCTTTAAAAAAATCATCATAAAAACTGGGGTAATGTTTGGAACTGAACTCAGAACTGGAAAAACAAGAAAGGAGGAGAAACAGAAATTGACAAACTTATCTGCCCCATGTCCCCTAACATAGGTTTCTATATCATATGGGAACCTAAGTAAAAAGCAGCTCTCCACTTCAGACATGAAGTCCCCCATGTAGGGATAAGCAATCAATGCAGTGGGAAGGAGCGGTGAGTGTGTTTTGCTTCCCCACCACACGCAAAATGGAACCTCGTGAGAGGAAACACCGGAGCTGGGCAACTGAATGATTAAAGTATGGTACAAAATTCGCTGCATTTAAGCACTGTGAGAACCTGTGGCATTAATACAACCCAGGGTATTGCAAACCATGGTTCAAAAGTGGGCCACTACAAGCTAGTATTAATAATTTCAGCTCAAATATTCCTCATGGTTTTGTGAATAGGTTACTTTTTCCATAAAGCTTATTTCAGAAACTTCAGCTAGTGCAGACTTTGGTGGCCAGGTTGCTCACTGGAGCAAGACGGTTTGAGCATATTAGACCGATCCTATGCCCACTTCACCAGTTACCAATTAGTTTCCGGGCCCAATTCAAAGTGCTGGTTTTGACCTATAAAGCCTTAAATGACTCAGGACAACAATACTTCAATAACTGCCTCTTTCCATATGAACCTACCCGGACCCTGATATCTTCTGAGGCCCTTCTTCATGTGCCTCCTTGAAAGGTCCAGAGGGTGACAGGAGAATGGGCCTTCTCTGCTGTGGTTCCCTATCTGTGGAATAATCTCCTCAGGGTAGTTCAGCTGTTGCCTTCGTTATAGACCTTTAGGTTCCAGGCAAAAAACATTTCTTTTTAACCAGGCCTTTGGTTGATTTGATTGACATCCTATGCCCTTTTAAAATGGGGGGAGGGGGTTTGCTGGGTTGTTGCCAGGCCTGCTGGATTCTCTTCATGGAATCTGGGAGGTCCCGTCATGTCTTTGGCCTCTGGCAGCAGAAAGTCTTGGCCCAGCCCTGGGCTTTCCTTCAATGTCTGCTTGCAATCAGACATTCTTGAAAACCCAAGGACATGAAAAACATTCCCTTCTTTGAAAGAGAAGTCTGTCCCCATTCCACACATCCCTTAAGTTCTAGGCGTAAGAGGGAGAAAAATGGTTCTTCACAATAATAAAGGTGATGACAAAGAAATAGCTTCATATAGGGAGGAAGTGGGGGAAAAATAGTTGTCTGCTTCTTTTCTTTTAGCATGATATATAAGGGTCAACCTCCGCTTGTTATAGATTTCCCGTAGTGCCGCACGATAAATACTTCTTCCTCTGAAGCTAATAACAATTTCTTCCTTATTTTCTTTCTCCACCACCCCCAGGGCATCAGCTATTATTTCCCAAGGACCCGTGAGACTAGTAGCACGATCTCAGAGTGGCTATGCAATTTAATCTTGTCCAATACAAATTACCATGGGGCAAAATGCTCTTTCAGAACTGTGGGAGGCTTGAAATTATGTAGATGTAACCTAATGTTCCTCGGTCTTCAGAGAGCTGATTTCTGTTACAGGGAGAAAGGGGAATCCCACAGCATGGGGTGAAGGCCACAGGTAGCTTGTGAAAGCTTGGCGGGTCTAAGTATGGTAAGTGACTGTGTGGGATAATGCCTAGGAACGCCCCTGTACACCAATTTGAGTTCCACCATGAAAGAAAGGCAGTTATAGTATTATTGTCATTTCCTCCCTGCTGACTCTCATGAGGACAGTGAGTGGGAAGAAAGACATCCAACTGGGAGGTCCTCCTATTGAGACTCTCCTTTCAGAAGTCTTGCAGACCCCTTCTTCCTTAACTCAGAGCAGCAGACAGGCTTAACCAATGCTGGGGGGGGGGGCATTACTCTGCTGGGAGTGGGGAGGATTTCCTTGGCAGAAACTGAGCTGTGATGGGAGGAAGGAACCTAGGCATTGTCTCTGAAGCAATCGGGCACCTCAAATCCATTCCTTAAGTATCTCTTCTGTGTTTTCTTGGAAAGACACCACAATTAAAATGGAGTAGTTGCTCTTAACCATCCACTTTTTGCAGAGGCACCCACCTAGGTGTTTGGGGAATGCACTTCCCATCATTGGCCATGCTAGCCCGGGCAGATGTGAGTTGAAGTCCCGGGGTCCAGATACCCCTACACAATTCTGCTTCAGACAACAAAGGCACCCAAGAGCTTCTGCTCCAGGTCTTGCAAGCCAAAGGGACAACTTAGAAAATACTTGAGGGGATGTATAAAGGATGGAGCATTGCACGTTCAAATGGAACGGAATGAGGTTTGAGTCACACAAACCCAAAATGTACTTGGCCAATCCTGTTGCAAGTTGATTGGTCTCCTGGGATAAAAACTGGTGTTAACGTTCCTTACAGATTGCCCTGTTGGTAAAGCACTGGAAAAGCTTAATCAGCTAAGCTCAAACTGATTACTATAAAGTAAATGACTTCTACAGTACAGCTGTAAGAAGTGGAACAGAAGTCTTGAAAATTTGTCAACTACTTAATGGAGCAAGTTGTCTTCTCAGAAATATTCTTGGCATTGTGTTTGAATAGCCAAACTGCAAGCCAGCATGTATCACTTAGAAAATAAAGTTGTAAATGCCAGATTCTTTTTGTACATTTTTTGCCATATTGCTCTCACCACCTGCTTATTTTCAAGTCCATCTTTGCTTTCCTTCCCCCATCTTATTCAAATGTCTATCCTCCTCCTCCTCCTCCTCCAGTTCTACATTTATCTGACTGTCTCTGAATCCCTGCCTACCTTATCCTTCCTGTCAGCACCTTCATTTGTCCTTGCAATAATCTATTTGTACAGAGAAAGCATTCACACATAAAGCAATGATCACTTTTTTCCGAAAGAGTACTTTGAAATAATTGATTGTGCCATGCTCCAGAACTGGAATGTTTACTTAGATTGGAATAATTGAAGGTCAATTTAATCGTCCTGATCCAGATTTTGTGTGTGTGTGCGCACGCGTGCACGCACATGTGTCTGTGTAGATGCTTTTATTCACATAAGTGGATGGAGGAGAATCTATATAAGTGAAAGAGAAATATTTTTCCCCTCGAACTTTTTTCCACCAAAGTGTCCAGAGACTCAACTATACAGCTGCAAATAAAACATTTTATGTGTGTTTTAAGTGCAATATGCAATGTGGCACTAGATGGCGAGGGTGAGCCTTATGGAAAATTCAATGTATTTTTTTAATATATATATATTTTTGCTTTTTTAAAAAAACCAAAAACGTTTTCAAAACGCTTTTTATATGTGTGTAGATTTCACCCAGGACAGTGTACAAAAGCTGCTACTGTTAAAAAGAAGACTAAAAAGCAAAACCATCAACTTGAGCATTTAATGAGTAGTGCAGGTGAGTGATACAGGTTGAGATCCAAGTTGTGCTGCATTTTGTCTCTTTCCTTCATTCCTTCCTTGAACAGTATCATCCCATATTATTCCATGAACTGATTTTGAGACTGCCCACATTCCAAAAGCCGTCTTCTACTGGGTTGGCAGTCTGATAACAAGCATGGAACTTGTTCAAGATTTTGGAACATGGATGGACAATAGATCTGGAAATAAGAGGATATATCATGTCATTAAAACTGTTGGCAGAAATTAATTATAGCTATTGAAAAGTATTCCGGACAAGGCAACATTAGTGCTATACAGCGGTACCTTGGGTTACAAACACTTTGGGTTACAGAATCCGCTAATCTGTAAGTAGTACCTTGGGTTAAGAACTTTGCCCCAGGATGAGAACAGAAATCACGTGGTGGCCGCGTGGCGGCAGCAGGAGGCCCCATTAGCCAGGGCCATCTTAAGCATATGCAGCATCTGGGTGCAAAGATCCACCCAGTGCCCCCCCCCCGGTTGCCAGGATTTGTCAACCTTTTTGTGGGGGGGGGAGCCCAAAGTTGTTGACCTTTTTAGGGCAGGCCAGCGAGGCACGCACAGCAGAGCTAGCCTGGCCAGCCACCTCAGCAACGACAGAGGAGCCAGAGGCAGCAGTGGCAGCAGAGGAAGGCTGGGCTGCCTTCCGCTGGGGGGGGGGGCAAGCAAAGCCCAACGCAACAACAGTCGAGTCCAAGGTGGCGGTGGCTGAGTGAAGCAGGGCACCTCGTGTGAGCAGCATGCACTGGGCAGGCCTCTCGATAGCCCGCCAATCCCATGCGCACAGAACAGCGGAGCCGGCTGGCTGCCTCAGCTCCTCACTCACCCACAGCAGAAGAGTTGCGGCACTCCAACGGGCTCTGCTCCATCCAGCGGCGGCTGTCGGCTCTTCCCAATCCCCAGACTTCAAATCTCAGCCCCAGACTGTCAGTCTGACACCCCCGAGAGCCCAGCGCCCGGGTGCCCCGCACCCCTAGCACCTATGGGTAAGACGGCCCTGCCATTAGCTAAAGTGGTACCTCAAGTTAAGAATAGTTTCAGGTTAAGAATAGGAAAAAAAGAAGTTAATATGCACTAAGCCAAACTCCACTCCAAGATTTTTCAGACCTCAGTTATAACTGCCAGAAGCTAGAGCATAAGATGCTGTCCTTTTTCAACCCTTCACCTATTTCCCCGTGCCTCAAGATCAGAAAAAAGGTCCTTCTTTTGTGCCAAATATACTGGGCCAAAAACTTATCCTGCAGTTTTAAATCATTCTCCATCAATTAATGGGAAAACAAACACCATCCCATAATTATCAAAAGGAATAGAAACTTTCAGTGAAATTCTCAGCAGTAAGGTTCAGGGTCTTTGTCATACTTAGCTAAATTTTGATCCAACTAAGGTCTGCTTTGCCAGCATGTTCCTTACAAAGCATATCCCTGCTGCCAGCATGATTCAACTCTCCACTCACTAGCAAAGGTTTAAAGAGAAGCACTGAACTTTCAAACAACCTCACCCTGATCTCTGAAATCCTGGCAGTCAAGAGCTTCAAAGAGCAGCATCGCCTGATGTCACTGACATGTCAGGTGATTGACAAGTGATTCCACAACCCAGCATAGGGGAAGATATCATTAGGCTGCATGGAGCATTTTTTTCACATCAGGAAGTAGAGGCAGCTGGAGAGGCTGCAGATTGTTGGAAAGTGCTGGAAAGTAACACATGCCCAAACTACCCTTGGCCACTACACAAGGATATGGAAAACTCAAATCCTGATACCCACTGAAATTCCAGTGATATTCTAAATAATTTAGTGCTCTGCAAATGGAGCAGATAAAGGAAGCTGCTTTCATATGAGAAAACTTTTCAGAAACTGAAGGGCAGATATTGTCACAGCACTAGTGCCCATTTAGGTTATTGAGCAGCGGGAGGGGCACTTTTCCCCAGTGGCTCAATCTTTCTGGAAATAGATGAGAACTGTTTAGCCCCCATCTTTACAGGCATTCAGGAGAACCCTAAAGGCTCATTTGTTTTCACCGGCATTCTCCTAAGTTAATATTTCTAACATTGTTTAGGTGGATACCTATTTATTTATTGTAGGGAGACGATATGCATTGGTAGTTTATATTCATTTATTTGCAGTTACTTTAATAGCAGTCATATTGCATTATATTATTTAAGCCACATTGGGAGGGTTTTTCCCTCTTAGAGGTAACCTGGGGGGGGGGGAATAAATAAAAGTAGTGATCTAAGGCCATAATCTTGTGAAGATAAAGAACCTTGCCTTTCTCAACTTTTGAGGAAAATATGCACTGTACCAAAATCCCTAATTTTCACTGTATGAAACTACCTTTTGCGTGACCAGGCAGTGACCGTCCCAGCCCCTAGGGACCACCTGAAAGGAATAAAGACTTGTGACAGTATGTTATGGAATTAAAATTTGGCCACAACTTTATTAAACCTTCAAATGTAGGAAGACCTTGGCTTAGGCATTGGGCGTGTATCCTTCCCAGCCCCCCAACTGGGGGAACTGGGGCTTCTCAGGGTAAATGGGATATGGGGTTGCCCTGTAAGACGCATGTGTATGCAGGCAGCCCCATATCCCCGCACACAGGGTAGTTCACTGACAACCTTTCAGTGTATGGCCAGTGACACCCATATTACAACCCCTTTAAGAGAGGATGCTGGAATCACTACCACAGAGGAGGAGTGAGTCATCACTTCAAACCCCCCCCCCCTACATTTAGGGAAGAAAAGACTAAAGGATTCTGCCCAAGGCCTTAAACTGCCAAAGTTGTGACGAATTGCTACGGGGAAGACAAATCTGCCAATGCAGGAAAATTTCTTCCCAGTTCAAGAGCAACCAGTCAAAAGAATGTAGCAGCCCCCACTAAACAGGAAGAAAAAGGTTAATGTGCAAACAAGAAACATTAAACAAAGGGAGGGTTGGGTGGGTGAAGCTCCTGAGCCGACTGCCTGGCTGCTGCCAGTTCCACTTCCTATTTATGCGACTGGCTCCACCTGCCAGCAGTGTAATTTGACTTAGCTGAGGCTGGTTGTGAACCTACAAAGAATAACATTGAGAGGCAGGCCAACCCACACCTGTTAAGTTCCCAGGGGTCTGAAGTGCCACACACGATCCCACAAAGGGCACCCACGGTACAAAGTGTGAGTGCTCAATACTGCATCAGACCATAGCTCTAAGCTGCCCGGTATTGTCTACTTGCAGAACAGGGGTGGGAAACTTTAGCCTTTCATATGTTGCTGAATGACAACTCCAATCAGCCCCAAGCAAGCTTGGTAAATTGTCTGGGATAATGGGAGTTGTATTTCAGCAGCATCTGAAGGGGCAGAGTTCCCCACACCTGTGGCAGAGATCTCCATCAGAGTTGCCTAGGATGCTTTAAGTGGAGATGCTGGAATTGAACCTAGGACCTTCTGCATGAAAATCATGTGCTCTACCACTGAGCAGCCTCTTCCTCACCCTGCCCAGTGTAGGTGATTGCAGTTTACATATATATGTGTATCTAAAATCAAGTAATCCACATACAATGTAAATTGGAAAGGAACATATTTTTATTGATATATCCTTGCTTAAAATCATGACTTTGAATTTGCTTCTAATGATATTAAAGGTGCAATAGTTTTACTCCCAGAAACGCATGGCAAATGTAATTTTTTTGTCAACTGGTATGAAAATCAGCACAATGCCTTTTAGGATCAGGGGCAAGGGGATTTTAGATAAAGAGCAGTGGTGCTTATGAAAATCAAATGAGATGAGTCAAGGCAGGAAAAGGACAGATAGAGTAAATGGATTTTTTTTTCCCCAGAGAGAGATATTGATGGATGCTTCTAGGGTTATGCATGCCACTTAGCAGCAAATATAGTGTGAGCTGGGAAGGGAGAGAAATCTGCAAATAAACAGGGAGGTGTAAAAGATAATCAAGGGTGAGAGGCATGTGTTGGTAATAAAATGGAAAGTACAAAAATAGTCTAAAGTAGCAGCTATAGAAATAAATCAGAGAACATAGATGCAAAAGGTGTACATTGTCTAAGACTGTGTGGGAATAAATTGTTCCTTGGAAACTCCATATTGGCAAAAGAGACAGCAGGCCATGGCTAGGCATGCTTTATAGACAGAGCAGACAGTTGCAACACAAATGATGGAACTATTTGCCCTCATTGTTTGCAGGAGAAGATGGTACGACGTGACTAAATTTGTAGGGTGAAGGCAACTGCACCTGCCAAACGATAATGAGCCTTGCCAAAGCAGTGGTGATGGCTGTGGCCAGATGAAATTAATCCTTACTGCTCTAGAAAGCCTGTCAAGATATGGGAAAACAAGAAGAACAAAAATGTAAAACATTTATGTAGAGGAAAGTTATAGTGTAAATAGGGTTGGGCAGATCTGTCATTTTGGCTTCTTTCAGTTTCAAGTTTTCCAGTCTTAAATTCATTTACCCACATTCCCACACAAATTTGCATTTTTTTAAAAAAGTCCCCTTGAAAATTCATCAGCATTATAGTGCCCATTTCTCCCAATACAGTCATACCTCGGGTTAAAGACGCTTCAGGTTGTGCGTTTTCAGGTTGCGTTCCGCGGTGATCTGCAAGTAATGGAATGGGTTACTTCCAGGTTTCGCCACTTGCGCATGCGCAGAAACTCAAAATGACGTCACATGCCTGTGCAGAAGCGGCAAATAGTGACCCGCGCACACACAGGCATGCAGACATGGGTTGCGTTCTTCTCAGGATGCGAATAGGGCTCCGGAACAGATCCCGTTCACATCCAGAGGTACCACTGTATACCCAATTTTGCACAGATTTTTTCCCTAATATAAACTTTTTCTTTTTGCAAAGACAGTTCCCCAACTATAAAGCATGTTTGTTTGTTATTTTCACAAATATATGCATTCATATGCACACTTCATCCTAGCATATGCATTCTTGTACACATCACTCAACCAAAGAATTGCATCCCAAAATTTAGAGAAATGAAAGTTTTGAAGGATGGCTTGTTTTTGAAGTTATGAATTGGATAAGCATACCTGAAAATGCTAACTGAATTTAATTTCTCCCCCCACCCCTAAAAGTAAGCAAACATAAAAGAGACAAAAAAATAATGAACATCAGCGCAAATTAATAATATGCATAACCCCCAATCCTAATTTAAGAGAGAGAGAATATTCATGTCCCCATCCCCAAAGGAGATTGATGTCCCCTGAGGCCCCCCCCTCTGAAAACAGCTGTATGTGTTTGTGTGTGTTACTCATATTCCCTAACACATTAATAATACTAACCTTAGGAAAATAGGACGACCTATACTGTAAGAGGCAATGAAAGTGATGGAACATAACAATATGGGAAGGAAAGACCAAATGTCTACATGCATTTACACTATTTTTATCTTATCAATCCTTTTAATTATTTTTTTTTGAATGTTTTAAGTTGCTGGTTTGTTTGTTTGTTTGTTTGTTTGTTTGTTTGTTTTAAATTGTTTTTGCTGATACTTTTATTGTTTTGTTCTATTAGTAAACTGCTTTGAGGTTGTTGATTTTTACAATCAAGCAGTGTAGAAATCTTGTGAGAATAAATAAATAATATTACCTATCCCAGATAGGTAATATGTGTTTAAGTAGAATCAGATGCTTGAGCTAGGAATTCTATGCCAAAGTTTGCTTGGAGTGACAGGTTTTGCCAGTGCAGTTGCTTTGATTTCACGACTGTAGTGAAGGAGAGTAAAACAAGGAAATAAATTTCATTACCTCCAAGCCTCTTGCAAGTCTGATGCATTGTGTTGTGATGTGCCCTGAGAACACAGTGTAGGTATGAAGAAGCACTGAAGCTAATATACCTAGGTAGCAAGTTAAAAATCTATGCTTTAGATAAAGTTTTGCTTCTCGTCAATTTGCATGTGCAAAGGGGAGATGTAAAATGATGTGATGAAAAAAAATGAGAAGAGGTGGGAGGTTCCCTTCTTACCTTGTAGAAAATGACAAGATTCGAAAAGTTACCTGAGATTCTAAGCTGTTGGTAGTCATATATCTAAATATGACCCCATCTTGAGTTTCTTGGAAATAAAATAAGATAAAATAAAATAAAATAGAGACAGAGTGGGGCAATCACATAGAAGATATCATTATTTCCAGTTCTAGACTGGCACATATTCTCCCCCCAACTTCAGACATTTGTCCATGGTCATGTGGTCTAGAAGCATGTTCTTTTGGGTTAAATCCCATTTAAGTCCTTGAATAATTCATATTATGACTTTGGAGAAAAAATCTGCACTCAAAGGCTTGTAGAAGATGAACAGAATTAATCACAGAAAGAAAAAGAGACAATAAAATCAAGGCCTGAATCACCCTATTGTAATCCAAGAAGTCACATCATAGGTAATGAAGTTAGCAATGATTTATTTAAAAGTTACAAGGCAATAACTCCGTTTTCTATTTTCTTCACAACATCCCATTTATAAATTAATGCATTTTTTGATCAATGAAAATTGTTTTAAAGTATTTTTATTTTTAACCTTGAGGTTAACAGACAAAACTCTGCATAACTACAATGCTGAATGTGAGTTTTGGCTTCTGCTGGTGCTGATTCATTCTGAGTCATTGTGTAATAAAGCTGGTGTTATCATTGCATGAGCGTCCTTGTGGTTAGATTTTTTTTTGCAATTTTCAGAAATTGCTATAGGTCAGATGAAAAACTCTTGGTTCTGTTCTCATTTTCATTTCCTTAGCTTCTATTAGACTCTGCGGGGTGGCATCAACAGCAAAATAGGTCAGAGATGCAAATCACTTCCAGGGAAAACAGTATCATTATCACTGTCACCATCTTTGTTGGAGTCTTACAGATCTACCTTGACCTCTTCATGTTTTAATTATTGTTGTTATTATTAATAATATTTTCTTGTATAGGCCACCTAATATCTGTACAGACCACTTAGTAAGAGGTGTACAGCATGCATAGATCTATTCATATACACACCTTGCCCAAGGGAATCATTCTGAGTCACCGTAGGAAATTAAAGTGGTGTCGCCACCAGTGAATTTGCATTTATTTATACATTTCCATCCCATCTTCCTTTATGAATTGTTTCCTATGAAACATCTCAACATGATTTAGCAACAAGGAACATCAAAAATGAAAACCCATATAAACCAATTTCATACACAAAAACAGCTACAATTATTTATGTATGAAACTGGTTGCAAATCCAGTGCAGACTAGGACAGTTCAGTTGTGGTGGTGGGGGGGGGGACTATTCAAATGATCCAAATTTTATATACAACTTCATTTCCAAACAAATTGCATTTTCTTTTTTAAAAAAATGTTAGTCATTGGAAGTTGGTATTTAATGCAGGGCACTTTCATCCTCTTTATTTCTGGCTCCTGGCAGTTGGAGAGGGAAACACAACATCATTGTGTTGTAATGTGCAGAATCTGTTTAATTCTTAATGTGTCCATGAAGTTCCATATGACTTTTATTATGGAGTCCCTTGTCAAAACCCCATCAGTTTACCTGGCTGAAGACGCATAAATGAATAATGATGACCCGTTACAATGTATCATCAACTCTTCTCTGATACATTATTAAACATTTGCACTTTCCTGATGGAAATTTCTTGAGTGACAAAGCATTTGAGCAAGGAGGTTTGTTATCTTCGTAGTTTGGAAACTAATCATGTTGGATCAATGAATTCTCACTTCATTAGCAGGAATAGGTCTTTCAGTGTTAGAGCCTTTATGAGCTTGTTGATTGGGGTTGCCAATGATTTTGCTGACCACTGTAATGAAATCTCTTTCTTGATTCGTTTTGGTTGCCGATGTCTAAGCTTAATGAGCGCAACTTTTCTTTGCAAGAATAGTTAAGGTAGGAAGAGGTAATGAATGTTCTTCCATGGACTTGGGATCTCAGTGGGAGCAATTAATTCTCTGTTTATACAACATAGTAGTAGAAACATGCAGTTTTATTTAGTTTTTGAGATGTTGCGAGAATAATCTATTAACAGGGCAGGAACAGACACAAATAAACCAAAAGAGCTGGGTCAGACAGAGAGACATGCTGTTTTCTGTAACAAAACACTAAAAAGTATATTCCCATTTTTGCACTGGCTATGTACCTAAAGAACCTGTTTTACTTCTGAGACGAACACCACCATTTTGTATTGATTGTTGTTAGGATGAAAATCCAGATACCTTTGACTCCTTTCTATAAATCTTCTTTTGGCGTCCAGCTGCCGCCTATTTGTTCCATCTCCAGCTGAGAAAATAATGAGTAATGCTTCTCTGAGCTTTGGATCCCCAGATCTGTGATTAGGAAGGCATGTTTATTTAGTATTTGTCCATCACCACATTGGACAAGAGCCTCACGAATCAAGTGCTGATTTCTTACATGTTTGAATCATGTAGACTGTTCAACTCAGGATACAAAAGTCACAAACCAGATGACCCCAGAGAGCCACATCAATTCCAGTACTAGCTATATAACCTCTAGGTTTGGTTGCTATAGTCCCTCATTCTAGGGAACTGAAATAAATTAATTGTGGTTTTGTCTTAGGGCTCATCCACACTTCTGCTTGTCCCATGCCTACAAACATGGGCCCAAGTGGTTTTCTGCTTGACCCACATTTTCTAGGCATAGGTCTGAATGGTTTCCTCCTTCCCCATGGAAAACCTGCTCTTTAATGCTAAAGTGGAACAAACATTCTGGAGAAAAACCCAATTGCATATTGCTCTGATTGACCACTAAATAACTTTTTTTTTCTGGGGTAAGGAAGCAGGACAAGAGCCCTTAGCCTCCTGTGTAGGCTGCAAGCTCCACCCAGCCCCACTTTCTCTGCTGCTATACATCTTCAGCCTCTCCATCCATTGCATTTACTGATATACTGCATAAGCACAAGTAGCCTACAAACTGTGAGTGGTTCAAAATATACATTAACAGTGACAGTGTACAATGGCAGGCTGTACACAGCATGGCACCTTAGCATTCATGCACATGTTTTTGTCTACGTGTGCACAAGAGATATCTACCCATCCTTTGTTTAGATTTAACATTTTGCAGATCCCGAGTACTAAATCCTTAAGAATGGCAACACTACCATTTGTGCTACCATAATTTTAAGAAGGTGATAAAGGGACATAATAGGGATGGTGATTTAAAAGGGTCAGTGACCAGTTAAAATGGATTTTGGAATGAATGAAGAACAGGGCCCATTTGGCTGAATGTCTATTTGCTATGGATTACCTGCAGTGTGTACAAAAGGGGTAGGTTTTCAGGACCACACTCATCGCCTACCACTGGCATTAGTATTCAGAAAACCTCAAAATTTATTAGGGATAGGCCATTGGTAGCATTGGATCTACTTGATCAAAAGCCATATAAATCTTCCAAGGAGCCTGATCTCTGATCCCTGAAGCTATACCAGCCTAGTGTAAAAAAAGGGGGGGGCTTTCCCTTAAACCAGCACCAACTGGTCTTAGGATTGCTCTGTGAGTCTACCTGTTCCCCATTCTTGCTTCCTCTACCTACAACCCTATGCATGCTTTGAATTCTGCATCTCCTTGAAAGACAACACTTTATCTAAATGTGCTGCAGCATTTGATTGAAATTATGGTTTAGAGGAAGAGTTGTCTTTCAAGGAGATGTGTAGTTAAAGCACATACAGATATCTGAGAGCAAATAAGCAAACACACATATACAAAGTGGTTTGGTGCAATAAAAGGAGAAAGAAGAAAACAATAAATGGGGATTTTATCCTAAGGCCCACCTTATTTACATCCACAATCTAATTTCCCTCTCAAGACAAGGGGATCCAGCTTTGCAAACTGAATATTGTGACTGACATTGATTCTAGCTGTAAAGGACAAAGGCAATTCAGGGCTGGCTCTTGGCTTGTTCTCGTCTCCCCACCCCACATTCCCAGTCCCATCTTTAGGCCCTCAGCCTGCTGATTAGAAGTACTCTTAACAAAACAGAAATCAGCATGAACTACTCCAGTTGCTTTTCAGAATGAAAAGAAAAGAAGAAGAAAATGAAGTTCTTGGTTCAGCATTCAGGTTCCCAATAGGCTTTTAATCAAGGTTATGGGAAAGCCCATAAACTTTCTGCTGAATATTTAACAAGCTGGAGGTCACAGCAAACACAGCACTCCCAAGGACAAGTGAAATGAGATTGCAATCAGAAGAGCTGCGAAGACCTGGTGTTAAGCAGGTCTTTGTCTTCGAGATAATATCTGGCAACACAACTATCAGGCAGACACGTCCTGCCCCTCCCCAGGTTCCTTTTGTGAGACTTAATTTTCCAAGCATAAGCTGCCAATAAAGCAAAAATTGATGAATAGGACTGGGTAGTTCGATTGATTTTAGTCACTGGCTTTTCTTCAAAATCGTGATTGAAATCCAGGCTTAACAATGCTGAAGCAGAATAGGCTCTAACAACAGAGCTACATGCAAGCCTTTGTGTATTTTATATTTCACCATGTAAGCAATTTTCCCCCCCTTAAAAAAAGAAAGACTGGTTTGCACTTATTGGAGTTTAGAGGATAATGAAAGAATCAAAAGAATCAAAGTCAAATAGTATAAACAATGTCTAAAATCTAGGCAGTTTAGATACTGGAGCAGTGTGGGTGGCATGTAGGCTTTGGGTTTACACACTAAATATCAGCGTTTTTAAAAAATAAAAGATTGAACGGTCTTCCAGCCCTCATTGGGTTTGTTTGCATGGATGGTTTTCCTCAGATAGGAAATGTCCACAAAGGAGTGCAATGGGGATGTGAAATATTAGTTGCAGATTGGCCAGACCTAGCGTGAACACTAGGATCCTAGCCTTCTGCCTTTCTCCAGTTGATACAGCAGTACCTTGCACTAGCTGCACTGATGCCATCTCTTCAGTGCTTTTTGTCCTGTCTTGAATATGTCATTGACTTCCAAACATGCAGCTTGCTTGCCTGAAAAAAGGATAGAGAGGGGTGTGTGAGTGTGCATCCAAACTAGCCTGCCATACAAAGATAAAAAATTTCAGGAACTGCTTCTGGCCTCACCCACTACTGACCTGTGGTCCTTGGAAGTTTGGCCATGCTTGAGTTAAGGCAGCCCTCCCACATCCACACTGGTTCTGACCTCAGTTCTGTTCTGGGTTCAAACAATAGTGGAGATAGGGGCTGTATGCACCAGCCTTGCACCTAATCACCCCACCAGCTCCACCTCTGACTTTTCTGTATTGTTTGGGAAGGTCTGAAGTGGGATTCTTCATGTATTCACCTGAATGGGCTTAGAATCGTCATGACTGCGAACCCTGATTCTGTAGGATTCCTGGTCATTGGGAGAATTATTAGATTGTTCCTCTGAACTCATGAAGAACCCCCCTTCAAGCTTTCATCCTGTAGTAAGATAATGAATAACATTGTGGGGCTCTCTCCCTCTTCCTCTCTCCTTCTCTCTCTGTGTGTGTCTCTGTGTTGTACTTAATGCAATATAAATATTCTACAGGAAATGTTCCCCCAGCAAGCAGGTAGAATCAGTGTCCCTAAACTGTATGCTCTCCCAACCCAATGCTTGGACTAGTCAAAGACAAAGTTATATAGAAGACATGCAAACTGTATCTGGCATAGCCTGTGATTCCTCTCTGCAGAACTGGGAAACACAATGGGAAGATAAGAGCTGCGTAAGCTATTGGGCTGCCATGTCTAGGACAAGAGTGAGCCAAGCGATTCCTTTCACACTTTTTTTTTTTTTTGCTTTGTTTTGTTTTTTAGATATGTTTTACAGTTTCCACTTTGTACAGTTTTAAGAAGTTTACATTGACTGGTCTCAAATTCATGGAAAGAGCTATGAGCTGGTCTGTCTTTTGTATCAATCGGTTTAAACTCTGTGGAATTGGTATGTGTTCCATTTCTTTGTTGTCGTTTTGATGTGCTTGTATTTGGTGAAAGCACACAAAGTAGGGAGTTGAAATCCTTTGCCCCAGTCCTTTATTCATAAGAAGTGCACCGCTGGTTCATACCAAATGTCCAACATCTTGTTCCTCAGCTTGGCTACCACCATGCAGGTAAGCTTATCAGAAGCAGGAAAGGATTTTCTGATAGCTTTGCATGGAGACAGTCCCGGATTCAATTTCAGTTTCACAGCCCTCCCCATTTAATATTTTCCAGCATTTTAGTGCACTTTTGCTTAGTTTCTGGGATGAGGAAAGAAAGGAGAGGGGTGTGTGTGTAGTGGGTGTTGCTATGGAGGAAAAACAATCCGACAGAATTAGAGGCAGACAGGCAGATATAGAAATTCTAGCGTTTCGAGAGCAAAGTGACATTTCTCTACGTTATTTTATTAGTGAAACTATGTTATCAGCAAAAGGAAAAGAAAGAAACAAGTTTCTGCATTCTGCAAAGCCCTGTTAATTTTTGTTTTAATTTTTTGAAGGTAATTGTGAAGGTCACTTATATTCAGGCTGTGATCCATTTTCTTTTGTGATTTTTCCAGCAGTAAAAGCAGGAGTCACCACTGGGAATTGAGAGTCTTACATCTCTCTTTGTCTTGGAATGATAAAAGCCACCAAATGCTTTTATAGAAAAGCCATTTCCAAGAATTACATGGGATTTTGCAAGTGCTAAAAGAAAAAAGCCTCATTCACAGAGAGCTTGTTGTATCCCCTGTGCTGGAACCCACGGTTATTTAATTAATTCATTTTATCCGATGTATGCAGTTTATTTTAAACCCTTTTTTATCCCACCTATCTGAAAAGTTTAAGCCAGGTAACAGAGACACATGCCAGATAGACAGATGGTGGGATATGACAGGTAGAAAGATAACAATGTGATAAAACAATGCAATCAAGATGCTACAAAACATTAAATTAAAGAAGAACTGGGGCAGCAGGTACCAGAAATATAAAGTTGTAAGGAGAGAAATAAATACCCATCAACCCAAATCCCCAGGAAACTGTGGCTATGGCCACCTCACCCAGTATTATTGTTGTTGTTGTTGTTGTTGTTGTTGTTGAATTTATATACCTCCATATACCCACAGAGGGTGGCGCTGTGGGTAAAACTCAGTGCCTAGGACTTGCTGATCGTAAGGTCGGCGGTTCGAATCCCTGCAGCAGGGTGAGCTCCCGTCATTCGATCCCAGCTCCTGCCCACCTAGCAGTTCGAAAGCACCCCTAAGTGCAAGTAGATAAATAGGTACCACTTTATAGCGGGAAGGTAAACGGCGTTTCCGTGTGCGGCACTGGTACTGGCTCGCCAGTTGCAGCTTCGTCACACTGGCCACGTGACCCGGAAGTGTCTTCGGACGGCGCCGGCTCCCGGCCTCTTGAGCGAGATGAGCGCGCAACCTTAGAGTCAGTCACGACTGGCCCGTACGGGCAGGGGTACCTTTACCTTTACCTTTACCTTTACCTTTACCTTTACCTTTACCCACAGATCTCAGGGGTGTTCACAGGATACTTTGCTTGGATGAATATCCCCTTCCCCTTCTTAGGTTGAGGTAGGAGAGGAGGAGGAGGGCTTAGCCACTGCTGCTGCCAGTAAAGCAAAACAAAGAAAAAGTAAGCAGAGCAGGGATACAGACAGAGGGGGAACTGCCACCACAAAGAGGAGAGGGGTAGGGGAGATCAACCAGAGGAGTGGCGGTGATGGGTAAGGTAGCATAATAATTTGTGGTGGCTGTGCAGACCAGCCCCCATCACACATGCCTTAGTCAATCCAAGGTGGACTACCGTAACATGCTGCATTTGGTGTTGCTGCTTGCTGCATGTCCAAAACATCAGCTGATGTAGACATCAGTGAGCATGTCTCTAATTGTAATACAGTTCAAAGTGCTTGTCATACCGCTTGGGCCCAGGGTATCAAGCACAGCCTTTCGCCGTATGAAATGGACCAGCAACTGAGATAATAACTAGTGTGGCTTTGTTTCCTACCCTATCAGAAGTACTGTGTGTGTGTGTGTGTGTTTTGCTGGGTGTGGGGCATCAAACACAACCTAGAGGTAGCAAAGTTGTTGAACTCCCCCCTTTTAAAAATCCATATGGTTCCCACACTTTCTTTTCTTTTCTTTTCTTTTTATAGATATTTGATTTTAAACAGTTTTGTATGCATTTTACTTTGCAATTGGTTATTTTGCAGCTGTTGTTGTTATTTTGCAGCTGCTGCTCTGCACATGCACATGTTATTTTGCAGCTGCTGCTCTGCACAGGCTACTTAATATGCATATTGATGATGGTAATGATGATTTTTGTTTTTGACTTGTAAGCTGTTTTGAATACCTTTTGGTGGAAAAGCAGGCTAAAAATAAGTAAATAGTAGCATTGTTGGACTGTTAGAAAAAATCCAAAGTCCATAAGACAGCAAAACCTTTCTCAGCATAACCAAAATGCCATAACATAGAGTGCAAACTTTTAAGTTTCCCAGAACTATTCATCAGGCTCTATGTATTAAAAAGTCCATGGAGTGGGATAGAAAGAGAGGAAAAAGGCTGTTGGTGTTATTCTAGTTTTTTCTCTCTCCCACCATATAGCTTGAAGAAGAGTTACAGGAATCTTGCATTTGTTTTGTGACATTTTGTTTGGCTTAAAGTTATTGCCCTAATAAGGACTTTAATACAAATAAGCAATCTAACAAACATATCAATACATAAAAATTCAAGAAAATAATAATAATATTCATAATAATAAATATGTTCTCAAATAATTTGTTAATCAAGGCAAAAACAAATTAACCCTTTATTTTTAAAACCACTGACTATACCAGTAAATGACCGTTGCATTCCATCAAGCAATGCTTTGTTTCTCTTTCTTGAATGTGAAATGAAGAACCTTTAGAATTATATTGGGATCAGTTAGGCTAATCTGTAGTTAGAAACAAAGGATAATATGAACCAATTAAAGTGAAGTGAAGTTTCATTTTAGCATGCCTGCTGCTGAGCAGATTTTAAGGTCACTGATTTAAAAGCTCCTTGGATGATAGACAAGCCATCCCAGCTAATTTGAAATGAAAAGCGGGAGTGTTCATAATCACTTAAAGCTTCCACTGGAGGCGGTTACAGGCTATTTAACCAGTCATATAGAAGAAAAAAATATAAACTGAGCCTTGTGACATGGCTATGGGACTTCTGATTGCTTTCAGTAACTAACAGCCAAGCTATAGACCCTGCATAATCAATCATATGGTGTAGAGTGCATATTTGTTTCTAGTTTGCACCTTTCGGACCACAGTCAGAGGAAGAAGGGTCATGTGAGAATATTTGTATATCTGAAAGATGGCTATCTTATCACCTTCCTTCTCTGAGATGTGCTAAATATTTCGCTTGTATGGGACCCTCTCCCTCCTTCTGTCACTGGGTGAGAACACTAATATATTGATTCTATGGAAACCATTGTCATGTGATTCCATTGAAAGTGAAGATACTCTAGATAGATATATTCAATATGACTGATAATCAAAGGAGTTTAGGTTGTACACTAAGCATTGTGGGGATTCTGCTTCCCATGTCCTGCTTACAGGCTTCCCATCTGGTTGAACAAAGTGAGAATAAGACGTTGGACTGGGTGAGCCATCAGCCTGAGTTGCTGTCAGGCAATACTTTGACTCACAACTTATGAAGCATGTGTGGAATGTACATGCATATCTGAACGGTATCCTGCACTACCTGGAAGTATATATTGCTATTACAATTTCATTCTGTCATATTCAATTTCCCTAACAGCATACATGATACATTCGCTAGCACTTCAGCCATATTTTCTGGTTATAGCTTCCATAGTCCAGGTCATTGATTCATTGACTGTTATCTCCATTACTATACCAGTAATTGAGGAGGCTGTATTAAGCAGTTGTATTTATTTCTATTTATTTCATGAATCTGACCAAACTGCGGGAGGCAGTGGAAGACAGGAGTGCCTGGCGTGCTCTGGTCCATGGGGTCACGAAGAGTCCGACACGACTAAACGACTAAACAACAACAACAAATTTATTTCCCAGCCCCCTTCCTGTAGCACAACATTTTGTTTGCATTTTTATTGAAGTCTCATCTTCAGTCATAATAGTAGTTTGTTATCATTTGCAAAAGCAAAAATTAAAAGAACTAAATAGATGTTGAGGAGGTAAGAAATAACACTATTCAAGATTGCTGAATAAATGTGGTTTGGAGTCTCTTTTACACACACACACACACACACACACACACACACACGTGTGTGTGCAATGTTTATAAGTCTGCTTCCTGTTTTATAGCACTTCTAGCATGGCGGAAACTGGATCAGATCCAACACAGGTTTTAAAATGAAAATACAGATCTCTTCCCCTCACAAAATTACACCAGGACATGCAGCCATGAAAGATACTGGTAAACCCCAATCTGAGTAGTTCATTGAGGCTAATGTTTCTGTAACTGTACCATTCTCTACTTAGACATCTTCTCTGTATTTCCCTTGGTCCCTGAAACTCCCCCGTCACTGCTAATGACAAAAAGACTACCATCTGCTTAAGCAAAATGAGGGCAGAGTATTAATACTTGGTTCCCTAGGTCAATTGGCCAAATCATCAGTTTGGGTTGCACTCGTTGCTGTGTCCAAATCCTTGCCCTTTAGATTGGCTTAAGTCAAAAGATCAAAGAACCTATCAACTGTCAAGTGTCCAGATATCAGTCTGACTACTAATATTTAAATACTGTAGTTCCATTTATATACACCCCCCCCCCCGGTCTGTCTGCTTTCAAAGCAATGACCTGTGTGGTTACTCTGATTATATCTTATTGTTCTCTTTGTAAGCTTTTGAATAAACAGGACCGCCATGCTATTAACATTCTGGAACATATGTTTTAAAGATAAAACACAATTACTTAAATGTTCTGGTTTAAAATAAGTATGTCCTGCAGGCCTAAATGTTTCTGCCCCTTATTATCTGCACAGTTCTACTGATCTCATTCAGCATTTATTTGGAATATATGTATAATTGCCAAGCGTTACAAAATACACATTACATATTAAGATAATGTATATTTTGTAAGAGTGTCAGCTGATGAAAGAATGTGAAAATTATATTAAGCTTCTTTAGAGCATTACTTTACCTCAATATAACTAGTTTATTTCAAGCTGAATTCATCATGAAATTGCTTCCACGTGCACTGAAGTGCAGCTGGATTTGTATTTTTTAAAAGGAGCCAACCCAGTGCAAGTGGGTTGTCCATTAACACTAGTTCTAGCTGCAGTTTACCATGCTAGTGTCAACTGCTTTAGAGTATTGAATGAAATCCCTACTGGCTTAATGACTCACTTGATCTTTAGTAGGTTGGAGGAGGGCCATTTGCAGTGGTGACTCTGCAACATAGCAGAAAGAAGACCAGACGCTCAATGCAGCTGCTACAGCAGGGATGGGGGAAACCTGTGATACTGAGGCTTCGGGGAGTCCAGCAGTTCCTGGGGGGACACTGTGCTGCAGCGTATTCGAGAAAGAGATGATTCAGTCACACTGTTAGAGTTTCCAGTTAGAGATTCCTGGGACAACTGCAAACAAAGCATTTTAAGTGTGTTGTAAAGTGCAATATACAAATCTGACACTAGATGGTGACAGAGAGCTATGGTAATTTCAGTGGATTTTTCAAAACTTTTTTTTTTTTAAAAAAGCATTTTCACAGCATTTTTTATATGTGTTTAGATTCCTCCCTAGTGTGTATGTATGTGTGTTTGTTTGTTTGTTTGTAGAAGTTCTTGACAAATGTTTAAAACACTGAGCTAAAACCCCATAAGGTTATACATACTAGGTATGGTCTAGACACCTTATCCTCCCTAGCCCTCTTCATTCTCATCTCAATCAAAGATTACCAAAAAAGAAAGTCAAAATAAATATAGCCACTTTCTCTCTCCCTCTCTCTCTTTCTCACCCACCCACCCACCACCTTTTTGAAAGCTATACAGTGGTACCTCAGGTTTCATACGCTTCAGGTTACAGACTCCGCTAACCCAGAAATAGTGCTTCAGGTTAAGAACTTTGCTTCAGGATAAGAACAGAAATTGTGCTCTGGCGGCGCGGCGGCAGCAGGAGGCCCCATTAGCTAAAGTGGTGCTTCAGGTTAAGAACAGTTTCAGGTTAAGAACGGACGTCCGGAACGAATTAAGTACTTAACCCAAGGTACCACTCTATATGATTAGGGCCCTGACATTGCCTGGACTAGGGACGCCCATCTGGTACAAAATGTTTACAATAACAGCTTGCAGGATTGCAAGCGAATACTCAAGAGTTATGGCACATTAAATAGGCATAAAATGCCGCTCCATTCAGAAGTGGCAAATATGTAGGACCCATTTTTCCAGTCATTTTGGGATGTTAGAATTCTGCATTAACACAGGAGCCAGAACATGTTTTGTTTTTTTTTAATCAGGAAAATGGCACAGGAGAAAAGAATTAGCTCATCTTCTCAGCCTGCAATATGAATCAGATCTCTCCTATCCATAAAGTCATAAGAACATAGGATGCTGCCTTATACTGAGTCAGACTATTGGCCCATTTGCCTCTGTGTTTACACTTGGCTGGCAGTGGCTCTCCATGGATATTCCCAGCCCTGCCTGGATGTGGTGGGGACTAAACCTGGGACCTTTTGGTGTAAAACAAGATAGTACTGCCACTGAACTATGGACCAGTCACTGTTCAACTTAAAAAAAAAGCCACAACAACCAGGGTTTCCCAATGTCATCTCACACTGCAACCACATCACTTTCTTCATTTCTTTTATTTTGAAAATTGCATTAAAAATATTTTTAATTTTGTAACTCCTGTGAGGTGTTAATTAATTATATCTGGGATAAAACAAATGGCCCTCTGCTGTCTGAACAGCACACTCCCCAAAACAAGAGTGTTATTCATCCATTATTGAAGTTGTGCAAGAAATGGGCAATAAAGCCCATCTTTATAATCTATTCAGCAGTCTGGTCTTTTTAGGTGTGCATCCGCCGTGTCATATTCTCATGCATTTGTGAGTAATAATTCATTTCATAATTTGTTTACCAGGGGAAGACTTGACAGAGAAATGCCATTTCATATTCTAAGGATCATAAAACAGTAACCCGAGGTGTAATTGGTACAAGCACTAACCTTTTCTCTACACGCTGTTTATTACAAAATTATTTGTTTGCACAACATTTGTACCAAGGAGCTTTTCTCCTAGTCTATCTCATGCTTGTTTCAGCTGGCTGAGATGCTGGAGAAAGAGCTTCACTTAAGTAGGAGAAATCCACATATTGGCAGCTGCTTCAGTCTCATGCCTACTTAGAAGTAACTGCTATTGAATTTAGCTGGGGTTCCTTCCAGGTAGGAATGGGAGAATCTGTCAATTTTGGTCTCTCTAAATTCCTCATATTTTCAATCTGAAATTCAGTTCTCCACATTTCCATATCAATTTACATTAAAAAAACAACACAATCCTCACACTTGCATTTGCATTTTAGTGCAAATTCTCTTATAACAACAACAACTTTTATTTATACCCCGCCCTCCCCAGCCAAAACCGGGCTCAGAGCAGCTAACATCAAATATATGACACATTACCATAAAATCGAGCAATCAATTAAAATACATCTTAAAATACATGTTTCATATGCATTTTTGCCTAATATATACCGTATTTTTCGCTCTATAAGACGCACCGGACCACAAGACGCACCTAGTTTTTGGAGGAGGAATACAAGAAAAAAAATATTCTGAATATCAGAAGCCAGAACAGCAAGAGGGATCGCTGCGCAGTGAAAGCAGCAATCCCTCTTGCTGTTCTGGCTTCTGGGATAGCTGCGCAGCCTACATTCGCTCCATAAGACGCACACACATTTCCCCTTACTTTTTAGGAGGGAAAAGTGAGTCTTATAGAGCAAAAAATACGGTAATTGTTTGCAATGAAGTTTCCCCTAATGTAATGCATTTTTGTATGTTATTTTCACTAATACTGTGGAACCTCGGTTTTCAAACGTAATCCGTTCTGGAAGACCGTTCAACTTCTGAAACGTTTGAAAACCGAAGCATACATTTCTGGAAGCAATTACGTCTGGAACACTCAGTATGGAAGCCACATGGCACATTCAGCTTCAAAGAAGCATTTGAAAACATAAGCATTTACTTCTGGGTTTTGGCGTTCGAAAGCCGAACTGTTCGACTTCTGAGACGCTCAAAAACTGAGGTACCACTGTATATGATTTTAATGCACAATGTATCGCAACATACACATTTTGTACACATTCCTTGCCTGCATTTAGACAATCTGGATACAAATTTCAAAGGACTGCTATATTTTGTTTTGTGTATTGTTCTGGAAAGTGTGATTAGGTAGGTTTGCCTTTAAGTGCAAACTGAATCATATTTCTCCCTCATCCCTATTCTACACCTAGCCCTAATGGACTCCACTAGCCACTAGCCTCTACCCTCAGAGTGATACCAATGTCTCTCTGTCAGCCTGGAGCTTCCTGATAATGCCTGCTGAACGTGTGGTGGATAAAAGTACCACTGGTGGGATCCCTGCCAGCATTAGACCATGGAAAGCCCTGAAATGGGCCATTATGGGGTCAAGAATGTGCTGGGTCAGCCCCACTGCTATCTCTCTCTCTCTCTCTCTCTCTCTCTCTCTCTCTCTCACACACACACACACACACACACACACGTGCAATATTCACGGTGGAAGTTAATGAGTTAATAGGGGACAACGTGAGTTGTTGAAATGAGTTTTGCACTTTTTGTTTCCCCAACAGAATATGTTCTCCAGATGTTGTTAGAATACAACTCACAACTCCTATCATCCTTGAAGGGAGCTGGATTCCAACAACATCTGGAGAGTCACAAGTTCCCCGAATTCCCGATACCATAAGCTTGCATATACGTAGATGGATTTTTAAAAGGTGGAAATGATTATGATAGATTGAATTTCTATGCTACCTTTTTACTAAGGAGCTCAAAGGGGTGTGTACGTTTTTCTCTCCCACCCTATTTTTAACCTCACAACAACTCTGTATGGTAGGTCAGGATGAAACAGGCTGTGATTGGCCCACAGTCACTGAGTGAGTTTCATGGTTGGGTGGGAGGATTTTTAGCCTGGTTTCCCTGGTCCTAGTGCAGACTGTAACCACCACTGGCTCTTCTTGTGATCTAATGTTATATTCCCACTACTGCACACAAAGACATATGCAAAGAAAAAAGTTGGAGAGCATTCATTCTATAAAAGTTCATTTTGTTTCAGTTTATTTCCCCATCATGCTGCTTTTTTTAACAGCATATGCACTTTGAATCTAATTTATATTGGCTGCAATAGGTTTGGACCAGTTTCCCTGCTGCCATCCATCACTGAAACTATATAAATGCAGTCAAAGCATTTGAAAATATTAGAGCATCCACTTTCCCCATTACTTTCATGAAGAACACATTCATTTTTAATAGGAAATGTTATCTGAAGTTTATGATGTAACCCTACCCGAGAGAGATTGTCCCAATGACTTTTTAGTTGTTATGAGGCTAATAGACATGTCTCCCTTTTGCCTCTCTACTTTGACTGCTCTGAAGCGAGGCTAATATGGCACAAAAGGAAACAGTTAAAAAGAGTCCGGTGGTCCTTTAAAAATTGATTGTGGCTTGAAGAAAGCTGTCTCTTGGCAGACGTCACTGCAGTGTCTGACAAGGAAAGACAGGAAAGATAAAGGCCCAGAAAATATTCTGAATCACGTATTACTCTTCAAAAAAATATCATTTACACAAAATTAACCACCTAATACTAAAGTGGAATCAAAAAAAAAAAAAGATTGTATGTATCCAACAATAGTCATACTGAAGTAGACCCATTGGGTAGTATTCAACTAAGGTTTTGTCCACACCTCCCTCTCTACCACTGCTTTCCCTTGGAAAAAAAAACACCATGATTTAGTGCTGAATCGGAACAAAGGGTAATTGGGTTTTCCATGGAAAAAAGAGACCATTTTCAGGATAGGGAAGTGTTAGGGGAAAGGCTAAACCACTCAGACTCATGCCAAAAAAGGGGGGGAGGGGGAGCAAGCCGAAAACTGTTCAAACCTGTGCTTTCTAAGCATAGGACAAGTGGAAATGTGGACACGTCCCAAGTTTTACTCAGAGTAGAGCTATTGAAATCCGTGCATCTAACTTCATCATTGTTGTTAACTTCAAAAGGTCTGGGAAGGGTTTCTTAACGTAAAATATTTTACCATGTCATTCATTGGTATGGCTGCATGGAAGCAACATTTAGCTGAAGACCACTCACTGAAATTAATGTGTATGAATAAATGTTTTAATGCATTTTAATGCAGGGTGTAAAGAAACTGACATACCCCATTACACGATAATAGTGCTTCAGGGTAAGAACTTTGCTTCAGGATAAGAACAGAATTCAGGCTGCAGTGGCGCGGCGACAGCAGGAGGCTCCATTAGCTAAAGTGGTGCTTCAGGTTAAGAACAGTTTCAGGTTAAGTACGGATCTCCGGAACAAATTAAGTACTTAACCCGCGATCCTGGGGTGCCTCCTACGTCACAGGGGCTGGGCATCGCCCAGTCCTAGGCAGAGTGGCCCCAGAGTTGTGCCTGGCTTATTAGCCAATCACATTGATTGGCGTGATTGTGGGGGGTATTTAAGTGGCAGCGCGACATGGCTCAGCCACTTGCTTTGCACTGCCGAACACCCGCCCACCCGCCCTTTCTTTGGTTTCGGTACCCTGGCCTTGCTTGGGACTTCGGTTGGTTGCCTGTCTTGTGTCAGGGGCCTGGTAGGAATTTTTTCCATTTGACAGATTGGCAATGGACATTTGGTTTTCGCCTACCTCCCAGCATTCGTCACAACGTTGTAAGGTTTGGTGGTTAGGTATTGGCTTAGTGTTGGGTGTGGGAGGGGTGGGGTCTCCATTAAAGGAATCTGGGGGTCCTGGATCTCGTCCAAAGTCTGCTTGAGGGGCTAGGGCCATGCCAGGACCCCCGGGAACCCTAGGGTGAGCGTCAGTCAATTTGCATCGGTGAAGCTCCTTTGTTTGGTTTTTACCCTTTCAGACTTCCTGCTAAGTGGACAGGATTCAGTTAACGTCTTGCCAATGCCTAAGCCATTACCGCTCACATTGTGTAATCAATAAAGTTGTGGCCTAATTTTTGCCCATCAACCTTAATCTAAAATATGTGTCTGTGTGAATTAATTTATACAGGGGGTATCCTAGGGTCCTCAAAGCGCATATATATATATATATATATATATATATATATACACACACACACACACACACACACACACACATACTAAGCAAAAAGTTGCAAAATGTCTTGCTATAGTAATTTGCCTTAAACAATCTATGCCATTCTGATCTTTTAACATTCCTATATATTTAACATTCTGTAATTTTTTTATTTGTTGCCAGTGGGCCATAAATAAAGGATATGCATATTTGTTAGTCAGAGCAGACCCATTGAAATTAACTTAGGATGATTACAGTGCATTTTGTTAGGGAAAAGTGCTTTACAAAATTGTATATATTAAGCAAAAAATGCATACCAAAAAATATATATTATGATAATTTTGCACTAAAATTGAGATGGATTTTCATGAGGACTTAAAAATAAAAAAATAAAATGCAAACTTATGTGGTAATGTGGAGAACTGAACTAAAAGCACAAACTGAAAATTGAGAGATATTGAAATGCAAGCACACTGACACACCCAGCCAACTGCAAAGGTGCTTTGAATTGCTGTACGAAGACCTCACAAATTGGCATACTTGCAATGAATTAGTTGCGCATACTATTAATTGTATGGGCATATATCTTCAGAGAGTGTATACCAGGTAGAAGGGGGGGTTGTTTTTTTGCCAGTTATTTATACAATGTGAAATAGCTGTTAGCAGAGACTGCCTGGAAACCACAGGTAAGCTGTTCTAAGGAAGGAACAGTGGAGTTTATGTATTCATAATAACAGCAGCAACAATACTTTTGACATCAGAATAACTCAAGAGGTGCATGTTTATTGATAACAATATGAATTAGACGTACCTCCACAAGTGCATACAACTGTATAGGATTTGTTCTTCCAAGACCTTGGAAGAAACAGCAAAACAAGCTTATTTACCCCCAACATTAACAGGAGGGGTCAGGGTTGAAGTCACTGAATGAATGGAAAGCTCACCCTTTGGCTGCTGGCATTGCGTATTCAAGTGCAAGCTGCATTCTGCTTGAGTTCAATTCTTAATGCTCTCTGACCCTCACTCCACTATAAATAATCAGAGATATTCATCAGATGACAGCAGAGGCTGCAATGAAAGATGGGGTTTTCTTTGTAGAGAAGAAAGAAAATATATTCTGACCTCGTATTAACTTGCAAAACATTGGTCTAGTCCAACACAGACATGGTTAAGACAGTATTCAGAGGTTTCTGCACTGCGGCAATGAGCCAACCCAGGATTTTACAACATGTAGTTTTAAAGTAGTGGCCCATAGACCTCTAACACAAATATTTTAAGCACGGGCATTGCTTGTGGTATTTTGAATAGAGCCTATTCCAGAAAGTAATACATGCAGCATGCCATGGGTCCTGAGCTAGGATCAGGCACAGGAGGAGAGTGGCAGGCTAAAATAGACAAGAAGGATGTCATAAGGCAGGTTGAGACTGGGGAACAGAGGCTTGGAGGAGCTGGAAGGAACAAGGCAAAGTTTGCCCTTGCTTGTTCCTGCCCCTGCTCAGCTCCCAGGCGGAAGCTGCGCATGCAGAGGGTGCCCAGCGGTGGCAGATGTCGGCTCCCTCAATATTGGGGGTGGGCGGGCTTGGCCCCCTGCCTCAAAATATTGAGGGGGCTAAAGCCCCTTGCAACCCCTATACCTGGAGCTCCTGGGCATGGTAGTCAATACTGAATTAGGTACACATTAGTGTACAGAGTTTGCAACAATTGCCAGAAGCTAAATTATTTGATGGACCCCTCCAGAGAGGCTGTTAACAGAAGCAATATAGAATGCTCCTGTGGCACCCTGTGGCAAAACTGCCCCCCCCCCCATTCCTTGAACGCTTCCATCCCCTCTTAAATAAACTACCTTTTTTCTGCCTCTCTCTCAAGACAGTTTAGACTACATTTTGAATTTTGATGCATGTGGGTTTGGGCTTATCTTATCACTGAGAAGTGACAGTGAGCATTTCTTATGTCTTCTTTTCTTTCCATTCAACATTTTTTTTCCCTACCAGGTGCCTACACTTTTTGATCTGAAAAAGCCCCGGGGGGAATTTATTTATTGATTTGTTTCAATTCATGAATTGCTCTCTATAAAACATCTGGAACAAATGTAGCAATAAAGTTAGGTTACCAGACGTCCCCGTTTCCCTGGGACAGTCCCCGGATTTACAAATCAGTCCCCATACAAAATCCATTGAAGTTGAAGTGTCCCCGAATTCATTGAAAAAAAATCTGGCAACCTTACAATAAAGACACCAACAATTAAAGCAATTTCATGTACAGTGGCACCTCAGGTTACATACGCTTCAGGTTACATACGCTTCAGGTTACATACGCTTCAGCTTACAGACTCCGCTAACCCAGAAATAGTGCTTCAGGTTAAGAACTTTGCTTCAGGATGAGAACAGAAATCGTGCTCTGGCAGCGTGGCAGTAGCAGGAGGCCCCATTAGCTAAAGTGGTGCTTCAGGTTAAGAACAGTTTCAGGTTAAGTACGGACCTCCGGAACGAATTAAGTACTTAACCTGAGGTACCACTGTATTAAAGCAATTTCAAAAACAATACAGATGCAGACTAAAAACAGCTGTTTTATTTTTTATTTGCTATTGCTGTTTTATTTTTTAAAAATGAAAGCCTTCAGGAAGCATCAAAAATAATAATAATGAATGGTCTCCAACTACTGTATATTTTCTTAGAGTTGACTTGTCTCCAACTATCTTTTACTTAGAGCAGAACCATTGAAATTAATAGATCAAAGTTAGTAATATTAATTGGGTTTAACAAGTCTACTTCAAATTGGACTAGCATTGGATCCAACTTGGTGCCTCCCTGTTATGTTAATGGAGGGAGTTCCATACTAATGGCCTGATTCCTACACTGTGTGGAATGGACTTGAGGGCTGCAAAGGACAGCTTAGGCAGGCCATGCAACAAACACAACTCTGTCTATACTCCATGCCTCATCCTCTGTGGCCTGCAGCAACTGCCTCCCTCTGTCTAATGATGGGGCTGGCCCTGTCCCCTTTCATAATCTTTGAGTGCAGTATCTTTTCTTATAAATTGATGATCTTCAATAATGCAGCTCTTTACACCTTTGGCAACTGAGATGTGTGTTTTCAGGACTCACCCTATTCAGGTGGCTATACTTTGTTCAGTACTGAATTTGACATTGTTGTAATCCATCCTAGGAGCCGCTAGTGAAGAGTGAGTAATAATTTTAACAACAATTACAACTGAATGATATTGCAGAAATGTAAGGATATTAGATACCTGCCCCCCCCCCCGCCCCACAAACAAAAGATCATTTTGCTTGAATATGTAAAGAACATCCCTTTCCAGAAAGAGATTTTGAGGTAGCAATTAATTTATTAACTGTTTCAAAAATAATAATAGCTAAAAATTGGAAAAGAGTACTATGTTATCTTTCATTCAACAAACTGAATAAAATATGTTCCATCGTGGTAATGATTAAATTAACGCATTATAAGAAAATGCAAACTAATCAGCCAAATAGTTCTATGTAGAAACTCGCTATGTTTCTAATGTTTCGGAATAACACATATCGAGATAACGTACAACCATATGATGCTTTCAATTTATTGTAAGTCTATTTATATGAGAAATTCAAATATCATTGCAATGAATAACTTATTACTCAGATAAAATCCTCAAGCAAAATTGGTGAAGGTTTGGGAAAAAATACAGGATAAATATTCAGCAATGTACTAATCTAGAACTTTGTTGGCTCAGCTGAAACGAACTGGATAATTGGCATGCCATTTTCATGTGTTCCATGTGTGAAATTAGAAGTTTGGTGTTTGTACCTTGTCAAAGCTGGCTGATTTGGAATTGTGAGTTTGTTGGTAATCCCTACCACTACACCATTCCACAAATTGTCTAAGGTTGCTGATATGGGATTGGTGCAACACGACACTGGATAGGGATGATAGGAGTTGGTCTTGATATTTTATGATATAAAGTAAAGGTAAAGGCCCCCTGACAGTTAAGTCCAGTCATGAACGACTGTTCATGGGGTTGTGGCGCTCATCTCGCTTTACAGTCCAAGGGAGCCGACATTTGTCCCCAGACAGTTTTTCCTGCTCATGCGGCTAGCATGACTAAGCCGCTTCGGGCAAA
Organism: Podarcis erhardii; assembly: GCF_964252035.2. Taxonomy (NCBI): domain Eukaryota; kingdom Metazoa; phylum Chordata; class Lepidosauria; order Squamata; family Lacertidae; genus Podarcis; species Podarcis erhardii. The sequence continues at coordinate 14,613,126 of NC_138504.1, forward strand.
ACCAGAGCAGGGCATGGAAATGCCATTTACCTTCCCGCCAGAGCAGTACATATTTATCTACTTGCACTTTGACGTGCTTTCGAATTGCTAGGTTGGCAGGAGCAGGGACCGAGCAACAGGTGCTCACCCTGTCACGGGGATTCGAACTGCTGTCCTTCCGATCGGCAAGCCCAAGGCTCAGTGGTTTAGACCACAGCACCACCTGCGTCCCATTTTATAATATAGAGGAACCCAAATTCTCTAAAAAATAAATAAATATTTATTTATTTGTGACATCTGGAGGGCAATAGACAGAGGGAGGTTGATGTGTACCAATCAATATACATAGAAACAAATATTATGTTATGCTATATTTATTACTAATCTGTTTGGTTCTTCTTGGTGTCCTCATTTTTTTCTGGAACTGATGATTAGGGATTCTTTTCAGATATATTATTTTTATGAATGGACATTGTGATTTTTGTTACTTTGGGGAGGTCAGGATGATGAAAATCCACATTAATCTAATATGTACGTGTGATGATAAAGAGATGTGATAAGTGTGCTGCAGCAACAATTTTAGTTTGATAAATGAATGGTGCATTCATTTGGCCCACTCTTTAGAAAATGTATCTAAGATGCTCTGAATAGCAATGGAATTGATTTTGTTTCTTAGTGTAAAGCAGTTTCATCTTCTCTGTTGCCAGTCTTGCAAGCTCTGCCAAAAAGAGCAAACTGAAATATGTTGGAGGTAGGAATTTAATGTTTTCATTCAAATGTACGTAATCATGACTTATTTTCACCCCATGCCCTGCTTTATTTTTATGGTACTGTGTGTGATGTGTGACAGCTTCCTTATCTCTCATATCTATAACACACACAACTTTGTGAAGTTATTTTCCATTCTCCAGATAGGAAGATGAAGATCAGACCTAGCTATAAATCAGTGTAGTGAGGGTAATGGGACCATTAGCTTATGAAAGTAGTGATTAAAAGTGAAAAGCCTTGGATGTAATGAGTGTGTACACATGCAGTGAGTGTGGAAAGAAGTCAGGAGGCTATAGCCAAAAAAAATAATGGTTTGGAAGAATGTAATTTAGCTCTAAATTGGTTTATTGCATGAAAAGATGGTGTTAATCCACATCAAATTTTGATAGTAAAATGACTATAATGTAAGACAGAATCCTTTACTGGATATTTATTATTAAAGAATTCAACTACCTCTCCCCTCTACACAGAAAAATGTTTATGTAAATAAAATGTTAACTAACAAAACATTGTATTACTATATGGAAATCAAGAAATGGAAGCTTGAAAATCCCATTTGTACATATTAGGTGCGAGTTCATTGTACAATGAGATGTTTTGCATTGTTATGTTGACTATTAAATACTACTTTTGATGCTTGTCTATCGGTTTTCAAAGCGCTGCCTTTGTACAATCTGCAGAGACAGAAATTAATCCTTCAATTATGAGTGAAATGAATTCCATTATGGGTTGGCTACAAGTGATTCTACAAAATGCAAATCCCATTTCAGCCAATATGCTGGTCTTTTGTTGTAAATGGAACACATTATGGTTGATAGAGGAAGCGGGTGGGTGGGTGTGCATTTTATTGTACATTATTTCAGTGTTTTGAGTGTCACAACAAGCCATGGCTCTTCTCCTGTCTATAGATTTACTGATGTGCACTGTACAACTCTGAATTCAGAAGCACTGAAATAATCTCATTATGCAGTTAAAATAAAGAGGCATTTGCTTAAGATTAATAATGCACCTGCTGTACATCCCCCCCCTCCATTTAAACCAGAACTCTGAATCATTGAACTTTGTAGAGAAAGTTTGAATACAGGCATATATGAGGTATATTTTGAAGTACTGCCAGCTGTTTTGCCCTTGTGGTAGTTGACCTCAAGATATAATGCAAACTGCTTTTATTTTGGTAGAGTGAGGTCGATTTTCCCCACTAAAGGGTGTTTTTCAACACATCGAAGTGCTAATGCACTGGTACAGTTTGCACTCTGGTAAGCAAATCCCACACTTTCCCACTTCTTGGGACTCGCCCCCATGGCAGAGTTTACAAGGCAATCTTTATGCCTTTATTATTATTATTCCTGACATGTTAAGGAGACATGCCAAGCTTATCAGGGCTTAAGGGGGGATGTACGTGGACATCTCAAACTGGAGGTGGGGGGAAGTGTGAGAGAGATTTTTTCTGTTAAGTGCATTGATCCCTGATGTGTTGGTTGTCTTTAGAAGTGTGTGTGAACAGTCTTGCAGCAATTCAAGCCTCTCTTGAGAGCCAGTGCTCTGTTTTGGACCAACTGCCAAATACATAAGCTACCTTTCCCTTTGCCTTTCACATTGGCTCCAAGAGAACTGTGTTCTCACCTCAGTCCCCTTTGTATTACCAGACCACTAGCTCCCAAACCAGTATTCCCAGGGAGCCTCACAAGCATGCAGAAGTAGGAGGCAAGAAAGTCGATGTAATGGAGAGTTCCTGCCAGTGTGAAAACAGAGAAGGCTGGGTTTGCTTTCATTTCTAAGATCCTGCAAGCCAAGAGGATCTTATTGCATTAATTGATCTTTTGCAAACTCAGTTTGTCCCTGAAATTGTTTCTGTCAGCTCCAATTAAGCATGCATACTTTAAATATGCATCCCTGCATGGATACCCCACCATACACACTCACACTCCAACCTGTTTTCCAACTATGATCACTAGTCCAAAGGCTTAGGGGTAAATAGATGGTTCCTTCCAGATGTTTTGGACTTCAATGCCTGTCAGAGTCAGGCTGCATGGTTATTGGTTCAGGATGTTGGGAGGACACAACATCTGGGTGTGCACATGTTGACGCACCACAATGTCTACTGGAGGAGCTGGAGAGAACAGTACATGAGAGATTACACTCTCGAAAGTAAGAAGTCTGGTCTGAGGCTGACATAAGATCCCAGATCTTTTTAAAATTAAATTTATCATTTGCATTATCTTGCCCAGGGCAACCCAAAGCAACTTACAGCCAAATGGACAAAAAAACAACAACAAAAACCCAACAACAACCATGTAGATACATTAAAACATCCCACCCACTTCTAAAAGGCCACAGTATTTTAGAATATTTTAGAATATATTGGAATATATTATTGCTCCTAATTTTTAAAGACTTTATTATGATCCTTGTGCTGGTTTTTAGGTAGGAAATTGAAGTGATTTATTTTTAACATTTTAAGTGTTTTAATTAGTGTTTTAATAGTTTTGATTGCATATTGTTTGAACTTGGTGTAAGCCACCCAGAAAACTTTGTTGTTTTGGAGTCAACAGATGTTGTATAATTAATAAATAAATAAGCACATGAAAACCATTTTTTGTGAGTATGCACACACATAACAACAGAATTTATTCCAAGACTTTTCGTATGCAACAACTTATTAATAGTGTTCTTTCCATATTTTTATGAGATATGGTCTTATAATAAGCTTCATAAATATTTGAACCAAACTTCCACTTAGGGTAACATTTTGTTATCATATATATGTGTTTTTTTTAATTAACTGATACAGTCCGGTAATCTGAATATTGGACTATTAACAATAATATGGCTAGATTCTGTGGACTCTGTAGCTCAAAATGTTATTATGGTCACAGAGAAAGGAAATTGAGAGCCTCCCCTCCATGTTAAAGTTCTTTCACACACTTATATGTGATTTCTGGAGAGTTTAAATTTGTTTCTGAACACCTGACATGAAAGACATTTTCTTAATCAAATATTTAATGACTCTGCATCTCACTGGGCAGCACTGAAAAATAGTAATCATTATGAAGAAGACCCTTATCTTCTCTAAGGTCCTTCAGGCAATCAAACATTGAAGCAAAATTCAGGATATCACATTTAGAGGTCAGAACTCAATTTGTTTTATACCAAACACACACACACACACACACACACACACACACACACGAAACGTGGAATTCCGCAAATACATTGGGAAGTATCCTCAGCAAAAGTTTGTTTTGCTCATTCTGGGTATGAGTAAGTGAATTTCTTCTTTTCTTTCCTGTTTTTATTGGAATTCTCTGACATTTCTGGTCAGTAGATCTGTTGTTCAGATCTTGCCTAAAAAAATGAATATTGCAGGGTTCTAAATCTCACAGGCTGCTTTCACACATAGAGGAGGCTCTCTACTTAAAACTTTATTTTCCAGTTTGTGGGGCATGTCAGCCATAGGGACTTGACCTGTAATCAGCACAGCAAAATGGGAACATAGTTACATGAGAAATTGTATCTCAACAGTGGATGTATGAATTGGCCTACATTGTTTACATAAAGAAGAAAAGTATTACATCTTGATTAGCTTTGTTGTTTTTGCTTGTGTCATGAAGCTCTGTGTCTTGTACTTGAAGACTGGACTCGGGGCTGCTTGCTTCTGAATGCTTCAATTTCATTCTGTTCCCTCCTGTCCACACTAAGTTGTGTGTGTGTTGATTTTAATTGAATTGTTTTCCAGTTAGCACTCCATATGGTTTGCAAACTGTCTCATCACTTGGACTGTTGTTGTTCCTCAATAGGAGATGAGTGAGTCATTGAATAACCAGCGGCTCTTGGGAGAAATTGGAGCTTGTGTGTAAAAATACAATCCGACAATAGAGATTTGAAAGAAGTTTCATCAACAACAAAATTAAGCCACCGTGTAGGAGTTACATCTATTTATAGTCTTGAATGTGGATCAACATTATGCATGAGAGCTGGGTGGTCAAAATACCATCATTGCATGCGTACCTATTGGGAAAATTCTTTTCTAAGCAACTAAGTGGAAACCTCACGAATGGCTGAAAACTCTCATTTTCTTCCCCTGCTTGTGGTTGATTGGGGGATTAAATTTTGTAAGTACTGTCAGCCAAGTGAAGACATGAAAGCATAATTGCCAGGGATGGACAAATCAGTTAGCATTCCTCTCTTTTTTCCAATCTGAAGTTCAGTCTGCCACATTTATACATCAATTTGCAATTGATTAAAATTAAAAGTCATCACAAATATTTGCCAGCATTTTAACGTGCATCTCTCCAAATAAGGACATTTTTGTAATCAATTTCTATTCGCAGGGGTGGACTTTGATAATCTTCCATAATAATGGCACCCTGTGCGAGGCAAAAATTCTGTGTCCCCCAAATGGATCGTCTCAATTATGGATCTTCTCAATTTTGTGCCCCCTCAGCTTAGTACCCTATCTAGGGAAATGGTCTGCACTGCGTTAAATCCAATGCTGTTCTTAATATAGTTATTTTTCTATGTTGTTGGGTTTTTGTTTTTGTTTACTGTTACATGCATTTTATGTACATATTTCCCTAATATGCACCACAAATTTAAAAGAAGAGTGGATTTTAAAGTTTAGCTGTAATTCAGTTCTTGTATCATTTAAAGAAGCATAAATTAAAAAGGGTTGCATCACAATTTAAAGCAAACAAAATTCCCCCCATCTTTAGTAATTTCTAAGTGAAAATAGTTGATATTCACATGACTGCTTTAAAAAAAGCCATTTAAGCCTTTTGATTATATGTGCAAGTATTTAGTAGAGAGGGAGTATGGGACACAGGACATTGACACCTGGCCAACAACTTTCTTCACATTATGAGTGGTTTTTGAGGTTCTGGTCTAATTAGAAGCCACTAAGGAAAATCTCAATATATCACACTTTCTGTACGAAATGGCAGAAAGTCATATTGCGAAAAATATATGCCTGCTTTGAAGTAATCTGCACATTAGCCCAGGAGGTGGAGATCAGATCCCTTTGCCTTGGAATTCACAGAAACCACATTCTCAAATATCCATACTTCTATATATGGATAAAATAATAAGGCACTTCAGCTTGGATGTTCTTGCATATTATAATATTATTATTCAGTCACCCCACAAAAAGAACAAAATCACTTTCAGGAAGGGATGAGAGAAAAATTCATTTATTTTACTTTTTAATGTGAAGCTGTTTTATTTGTACTTCCGAGACCAATACAGTGACAGAAACAAGGTTGTGCTTCAAAACTCACACTTCTGCTATTTTTGCAATGCATTCTCCCACCAAGAAGGGCATAACAAAAAGCATATGTTTGGGGGGAATGTGCACAAAAATGCTTGTAATAATGAAACTATTGTAATAATGAAACTATTTTTACAATTATATTGGTTTTGGGAAATTGCTTTCAAAAATGTAAATATTAGGCAAAATTACACACAAAAAATGTGTTATACACATTTATAAATGGGCACAAAATACATACAAATTTTCATGTGAATAATAATAATAATAATAATAATAATAATAATAGAAATGGGATGAACTGAAGACTGGGAAAAAGAACAAAGATTCAAAATCCTTGGCAACATAGGAGCCCATGCTGGATAAAGTTTGGGTATGGTGGAGATGTCTTGCCACCAGCATACAGGGCCCTGATGAATCTGATGAAAGTGGATGCCACTGCCAGTGGTAATTGTAAGACCCTGACTTAGAGCACTGGGGGAAGCGAGAGGACAAAGCTGGCTGGGCAAGGATCCAGTGGGATCTAAGCCAGTCTAGCTGATGGTGATGGGCCTGATTCGGACCTCTGCACTGCACCATTCTGGAGCTGATACAGCAAAACAACTGAAACAAAAAAAAACATTGCATTTACTGCCTCTCCCACCACCACCACCAGCACAAGTAGCAGACCTTTCAATGTTTAGCTCTTCTGCTCCCAGCTGGGCATGTGGACTGTGCTTTGGATGTTCTTAGGCTTACTCTGAGCACAAAAGTGCCGTGGAAACAATAGGCAGGAGGCATATATTTCAACAATCAATAGTAACATAGCACCTTCCTCTACCCCACCAGCATTAGGATTATTCCTGCAATAATTACTCTAGAGGTAGTTGTGATTTAGAGAGAGAGAGAGAGAGAGAGAGAGAGAGAGAGAGAGAGAGTTTCTGTAGTATATTGTTGTCTAGCAGTTACCAGATGCTACCCCCGAGGAAGTGATCAGCTGCTTCAAGCAGAGGAGGGGAACATGTTGAATGCTATGAAATATCCAGGTCAACTGATAATGACTTTAATTAAATAAAGAAATAATTAAGCAAATAAATTTGAGTTTGTTTGTTTTTTTAATTAAAAAAATCAATGATTAAATGTAGCTAAGTATTCACCAAAACCCTCTGGATTAACCTGCTAAGAAATCTCTCCCCACCACACCGTGTCTTTTGTGTACTGTATACTTACATAGATATACACCAGGGTTACATATCTGCTTTTCTTATTTTATTTGATGATGATGATGAATTGTAGTTAGAGTTGAGCTATTCGTTTTTCTTCTTCTCTGAACACACATTTCCCTCTGGATTTCTTTTTTTCTTACCTGCCTTGAAAAAGAAGGTCACTTCACAGAACATTTCCTGAAATTTACCACCATCACACAAACCCAAACAATGTCCTGGAACAATTCCAGTACAGGATGCAAATACACGTTCCCAGTTGTTGGTGTTAGTCCTTGCAGCAGCAAAAGTTTCCCTGCCCCCAGCAAAAGAAAGAAAGAAAGAAAGAAAGAAAGAAAGAAAGAAAGAAAGAAAGAAGGAAGGAAAGAAATGCTATTGGCACTGGAGCCAAACCCCTGAAAAGCTAACTGGAGAGTTTTTCCTTCCCCTGGAAAGAAATGTTGGTGACAATGTGCCCTCCATGTTAGTCAAACATTTTTGTGAGACTGTTTGCTCACAGTTCCAATTTTACTGATTTGTTTTTCTAGAAGTCCTTACCATGTGCTACTGCTGCAATATGTCCAAAGCTCAACAATTTTGGGGTTTCCTAAAAAAAAAAAAAGCTCCCACCCTGGTTTTTACTTTTTGGAATATGGTAATCCTACCATGTGCAGAACTGCAATATCATTTGCATTCATTTATTTCTTAAAGAGCTAGTAATTTTTTTTTTTTAAAAAAATTAATTTTTAAAGAATGGGTGGCACTGTGGGTTAAACCACTGAGCCTAGGGCTTGCCGATCAGAAGGTCGGCAGTTCGAATCCCTGCGATGGGGTGAGCTCCTGTTGCTCGATCCCTGCTCCTGCCAACCTAGCAGTTCAAAAACACGAAGTGCAAGTAGATGAATAGGGAAGGTAAATGGCATTTCCGTGCGCTGCTCTGGTTCGCCAGAAGCGGCTTTGTCATGCTGGCCACATGACCCGGAAGCTGTACGCCAGCTCCCTTGACCACTAAAGCGAGATGAGCACTGCAACCCCTAATGGTTAGGGGTCCCTTTACCTTTACCGTTACCATGTGCCGAACTGCAATATCATTTGCATTTACAGTGGTACCTCGGGTTATAGACACTTCAGGTTACAGACGCTTCAGGTTACAGACTCCGCTAACCCAGAAATAGTACCCCAGGTTAACAACTTTGCTTCAGGATGAGAACAGAAATCGCACAGTGACAGCGGGAGGCCCCAATAGCTAAAGTGGTACCTCAGGTTAAGAACAGTTTCAGGTTAAGAACGGACCTCCAGAATGAATTAAGTTCTTAACCCGAGGTACCGCTGTATTTAATTTTTAAAGAGCTAGTAGCTCATGCTGCGGTACTTAAATAAGTTTTGCTGAGAGAGCAATCTACAACCCCCCTGTGAAAATGGCACCTTGTTTGTCATGGAACCATATGGACTTTATGTAAGTAGCCCTATATTAATCCATGCAGTTGCACTTGCTCCAAAATGGTATCACATTAAGCTCCTTGCTTTTTGAGATATACGTAAATTGAGATCCACGGATGATATTTGATGCCTTGGCAGATTGTCATTAAGCTGTTGGTGAACCATCCTAACAGGGGCCTTGTCAAAAGGCTGTATTCTTGCTCCACTAGACTGATGTGGTATCAGCATGTTTTGTGAATGTGCATGGCCAAAAGAGTTTTAATTCTCTTCTTCAAGCTACAAAAAACACCAGGGAATCTTTGGAATAGGCCATTCAGCATGTTAACGGAGAGAGAATGGTGAAAATGCATGTCATATTCAAAGGATGGTTCACACAAGCCAGATGCCTTGTTGCAGGTTCAGTCCCTTTATGGGACAGCTGCATATTCTTGCATTGCAGGGGTTTGGACTAGATGATTCCTTCCAATTCTACAATTCTATAAGTATATAAGCCTCAATGGTGTTGCCTTAGGAATGTACAAGAGATGACCTAGAAGGCTTTTGGAGGTTGGAAGTAGACAAAGGCATGAAGGACCAGTGGCTATGAGCTGTGATAGCAATCTTAAACCTCCAGAAGCAGTATGTTTGTGAATGCTGGTTAGCAGGGGTCAGCAGATATAGAGAGCTATTGTCTTTGTGCCCTGCTCTGAGCTTCTTGAAGGCATCTACGTGGCCATTGTGACAAATACTGCAGGATTATGATCAGTCTTTCCTATGGACCTTTGAGGTTGCCACTGAACTTGGAGCTGGAGGCAGTACTATCAGCCCTTTGTGTGAACTGGCGCCACTAGATTTGGGCTGAACATGCACCCAACTTGATTTGCAACCATAAGAAGAAACTAGGACCATTTTATGTAATTTGCAACACATCTGCAATGGAAAATCAAACAGTGCAAGAGCTAAATCACCTTTACTTGCCAGGTCTGGCTTTCAGTGCCTTAGAATGTGCACATCCTATCTAAAAGGAAAAGGCTGTTTTCAGCTTTATACAATGTACTTCTTTTGTGCAATAGTAGGTGGTGATGTGGAGCAGCACCACTTTCCTGGCCGAGTCACTGATGCATATACATAGTGATGGAGAGAAGACATGTTTCAGCAGGCCAGTGCAAATGCACTGGTGGAGCTAGTTCACTGCTCCTGCTGGTACATTTGTGCTGGGCTGTTGCCTCACGAATTCCACCCCACACTCCCCATCTCTTTATGCAGCAGCAGCAGCAGCCTGACCAGAGTAACTCCAGGTAAGCAGAGCAGTCCTACTGCACCAAGCACTATTGCTTATAGCAGTTCAGTCTTTCTTTGCCTACTCTAAGTGGCTATATACAGCTTCCACTGGATCAAATGTGAAATGCTATTGCTCTTTTTAGTTCCTGTTCCTAATGCTAGGTCCTGCTTATGCCGGTTGCATCATACAGCACTCTCTTTTTTATGTTTATGTAAACCCTGGCCTTCCTCCCATTTTTTTTCTCCCAGCACTGAGAAAATATGTTATACTAGAACCATCTAATATCTGCATGCATGCTGTGGTCAGAATGTGTGGATATGGCAGGAATCTGGCTGATACCTTGCATCTATTTTTCCTCTCTTCTGCAAAATTCTAGTGAAATCTGGCATTCTTCTACCATCATTCCTGATCATTGGCCAGTCTGGCTGGGGCTGATGGGAGCTGTGGCATGACAACATCTGGAGGCCCCAAGGCCACCTAGCCTTGATATATTCTAATTGCAGAATCTGAGTTTTCTGTTTACAGAATATGGAGAATATAGAATTGAGAAACAACTCTTTTTTGTTGTTGTTAACTTTGCAGTGCTCTGGCTCGCTTATTTAGCCCAAGGCGCATGCTCTCTCTCTCTCTTTCTCTTTTAAAGAAGGTAATAAAGAAGAACATTAGGTGTTGAAACACAAAATTAAATGAGTACACTTGAATTGGTAGCATATGGCCCAAACACTGAATATAGCTGCCAGTGCATGAGGCTGAATAAATGCTAAGATAGCTCTCTCTCTAAAAAAACATGCACACACACAACTAATACAGAGCTTAATCAGAACTCCTGGGATCTGACAATGCTGCATAAATGGTGGCTTCTGCCACTACCATTTAGATTCTTAACCCCCTGAATAGACTGACAAATTGCAGATAGGTTTTTTTTTTATAATAAAAAAAGCCTGATGGAATTATCCTGCCTATTTCCCTTAATGCTCCTTTAGGTAATCATTGCATAACTCATTTTAAACTGAATTAATATAAAATCTCTTCTGTACAAAATATGGCTTTAGTTAGAGAAATGAGGGAGGGAGCTTATAAGATACTATTATAGTGGGTATGCTAACTCCCTCACTCCCCACCCTGCATTTTGATTAAAGTTGCACACCAAAGTATGTTTTCAGAAATTTTCAGGTGGATCCTTCATTTCACCAAGGCTTCTTGGTCAGTTAAAAATAGAGGATGAAACTAGAAAGGTTTCATCATTTCCTCATACAGCTAACAGCATCCATAAAATATGGCACAAAAGCAAAATTAAAGCCACACACAAATTAATATAATAGCAATAGAATGCATTGAAGTCACTGGAAGGGAAAACATTTTAGGCAAATTAGCTATATAAATGGGGCCACTCCTGCCATGTTAAGAAGGCCTGCAAAAATAAATGGGTCTTAAGCTGATGCTTTGGTGGAGGGCAGTTTGAGCTGCATTGGGTAGGAAGAGCTGTATTGTACACTGAGTGCCATCACTGAGAAGAACCAGGGTGGCTGGTACTGAAGAAGTTGCTCCTTTAAGTATTTGTAGTCCTTCAATTGAACATACTTCAAGGTTTTTTTCCTTGTATTTTTTTTTTTTTAAGAAGGCAAGGCAGTTGAAGTTTAGGACCAGAGTTTTTGTTCTCTTAGATGAGCTGCTTTCCAAGGTGGATGAGCCCCATCTGCCCTTCATTTCCCTCTTCAGTACATGTAGAAACCACCTTCTCAGGGACGTCTTAAGCATATCCGGCACCATGGCGCAAAGCTCCCTCCAGCACCTCCCTCCTGTTTCCCAGAGTTTTTAAGGGAGGACAGCATTGCAAGCAGGGCTGGAGGAGGCGGGCAGCAGCTGGAGAGGAAGAGTCGGAGGCTGGATGAAGTGCCTCCTGGCTCAGCTGGCCATTTTGTGTCATGGTGGCCACGGCAGACAGAGGCTCCAGGCAGGGTGCTGCTTTCGTGTGGCATGACGGAGGCGGGCGAGGGCAGCGAGTTGATGCCAGAGCCTCCGCCTCTTCCCTGGCACCCTCCAGAACTTGGCGCCCTGCACCACTAGCCTATATGGGTAAGACGCCCCTGCACCTTCTTGACCACTGGATCCACTATTAGGCTTGCATGCCTTCACGTGCAAGAAAGTCCCCAATACACTGAGGATTTGAGACCCATTGGCTTCCCTTACCTGCCTTAGCCAACCCGACAAAGCCATTTCCTGGGGTGTGGCCACTGTAGCAGGCTGACAGCATCTAGGAGCCACAGGTGAGAGCTGAGTGGAGGGTGGAACCAAAGGTGGGCAAATTACTCAGAAGGAACACAACATGTCCACCACCAGAGGTACCACCCCTCCCCTAATACCACATACTCCTCATCAATATGAGATAATGATCATATGTGTGAGAGCAAGAGAAAATGAGTGTGTGTGTGTGAGAGAGAGAGAGAGAGAGAGAGCGCAGTGGAGCAGTGCAGCTTGCTGTGTAAGAAAGGGTGTTATAAGTACAGAAGTGTATCACTGTTTTCATCTGGGAAATCTTAAGAGTGTATGTTCATTTAAGCTTTTGCACTGTTTACTATTAGCCCACAGATTTATGCCTTTACAGATGTTTGACTTTTACTCATAGATTTAAAGGCCATGTTGCTATTTTGCATGCTTCCCTTCTTACTCCTCTCACATGGACTTGCTTTTTGAAAAGGTCCATTCTGAAGCCTAGTTTTAGAGGTCAGTTGCTGTCTGTCAGCTGTGATGATCAAAGTCAATTTGCATGCCACAGCTAGCTTATTTGCGGTGATGGGACCACACATTTTAAATACTTGGCTCAAAGTCCGACCTCCCGAGGCATCGAATGAAGCCTGCACTGGAAATCAGGCCTACTGAGCTTTTGCCAGAGCACTCCAAGGCTTAGCATGAGATATTACTAAACAGTGTGGAGTCTAGTCCATCTGTTATACATTTAGGCCCCAAGTAAAATGACACTCAGGCAGAAGTCATTTGACAATCTTTACAGATAGCATACAAGTGTGTATATGTGTGTATCTGTGTGTGTATGTGCACGCAGGGAGAAACTATTGTCTTGATACCCTATTACTTTTCTTCCAGGAAATATTTGGAAATACTCTGGGAAACAAGATCCTGGAATATATGGATATTCAACCTGATTTAGCAAGGCCCTTCATATGTATGTATGGGTTAAAAAGGTAAAGGTAAAGGTTCCGTTCGGGCCAGTCTTGACAGACTCTAGGGTTGTGTGCTCATCTCACTCTAGAGGCCGGGAGCCAGCGCTGTCCGCAGACACTTCTGGGTCACGTGGTCAGCGTGACGAAGCTGCTCTGGCGAACTGGCACCAGAGCAGCACACGGAAACGCCGTTTACCTTCCCGCTAGTAAGCGGTCCCTATTTATTTACTTGCACTTAAGAGAGCTTTCGAACTGCTCGGTGGGCAGGCGCTGGGACCGAACGACGGGAACGCACCCGCCGCGGGGATTCGAACCGCTGACCATGCGATCGGCAAGTCCTAGGCGCTGAGGTTTTACCCACAGCACCACCCGCGTCCCCCTATGTATGGGTTATACACAACTAAATCCTACAAGGAGCATACCCATGGAAATTAATGGTCCCAGTTTAGTTGTGCCAATTAATTTCAATGTGTCTATTCTGAGTAGGACTAATGCTGGTTGCAACTCTATTTTTTGTGTTGTTACCTATATTTCTCAGAACCTCACCTTCTTCCTTGATGTCAAATGGAATAAAGAAGGAGGAATCACTTTTGGAATCTAGGCGCCCAGTTGAAAAGATGGTGTGTGTGTGTGTGGAGGTGGTTGAAGGAATATTCTGGAACATGGGTAGGCAACCTAAGGTCCGTGGGCCGGATGTGGCCCAATCGCCTTCTAAATACGGCCAACGGACGGTCCAGGAATCAGCGTGTTTTTACATGAGTAGAATGTGTCCTTTTATTTAAAATGCATTTCTGGGTTATTTGTGGGGCATAGGAATTCGTTCATTTTTTTCTTTCCAAAATACAGTCCGGCCCCCCACAAGGTCTGAGGGACAGTGGACCAGCCCCCTGCTGAAAATGTTTGTTGACCCCCGTGAATCTTGAAGGAAACCACTTGGCTTTATTAAGTGCAGTGGTGACTGGTCTATTGGGCAAATGTGGCATTGCCCCACCAACTCAGTCTGCTCTCCGCCCGGCACCACCTGCTTTCCTTCTTACTTACCATATTTTCCGTCTATAAAACGACCCCATGTATAAGATGACCTCTATTTTGGGGAGCCCAAAATTAAGAAATCAGTATTTTATCATTGTTCACCTCTAAGTCATTGAGTGCCAGGCTTCTGGGAATTCTATCCTTCTCCTGGTAGCAGCAAGAAGCAGAGGAAAAACAAGGTAGAGTCCTTTCTAATGAGTTTATTCATTCATAATAGCGAGAGACAAAAGAATGCAATCTTCCTCCCGGTAATGGAGTTGCTCCAACTGAGCTCCTCCTTCCTTCCTTCCTTCCTTCCTTCCTTCCTTCCTTCCTTCCTTCCTTCCTTCCTAGCAACAGCATTTCCCCTCACGGTGTCCGTTCGTGGCAAACTGTCTCTGAGTCCTTTGCTCTTGCACTCTTAATGAACACCGAGTTCTGGGAGAAGGGGGATCAGAAATACTCTCCAGGACGTGTCAGCTGGCTCTGCCTCCTCTTCTCCTAACACCTCCCAACTCTTCTCTTCACGGGTCTCAGCACTGTGATCTTCCTCAAATCCCTGCTGTAATTCAATACTGCCTTCTGCTTCTCCAGAAGCTACAGGACAAAGGGGGGCGATCTCCACCATTCCTCCTCCATCTTGTCCCCTTCTGTCCAGTCCCTGACATTGAGGGTTTTTGGGTGATTCCCCATGCCTTGGCAGGCACAGCCTCACCTTGCCTCTCCAGCCTGTGCCTGGCTTCACCTCACCTCAGCTGAAGCTGCCAAATCACTCAAGACCTACTATATAAATCCTTGTATAAGATGATCATTTTGTACACCGAAAATATGGTACATCCAGGTCGAGCAGTGGCACTGACTGTCATCTTCCTCCTCCTTAATTTCAGTTGACCTTATACAACTCAGCAGGGAGGATGACACAGAAAAACAGAGTTACAGTAGTTGGCTCTACCTCCCATTGGCAGAGCCTGGTCCCCTGGTGTCTTGTTTGCTCTCCCTGCCCTACTGGTTCTAGTGGTCACCAGCCATCACTGATTAAGAGGCCTGGAAATACCAGCGGCAACAAGAGGGCAATGACACTAGGGGACCAGGACAAATCTCCCCCTGTTCTCACTTTTTCCTTCCTTTGACAACCCTAGTCTCTCATTTTCACCACTACAACATTCCTTATGTCTCCTTTGCAGATGACTTTTGATTTTTCTTCCAGGTCTAACAGGACAGCTAGGCAGACACTATAATCATGGCTGTTGTTTAAAATGTGTGACTTGTTTCTCAAATAGAGACTCGCATGAACCTTCCCTTCTGCTGAAGATGGAAATTTGATTTGGTCTTTACCACTTTTCATGGCTAAAATGTTCAGCGATCTGTTTAAGTACAGTAAAACTGGTGCTTATTAGCTTTGCAATCAGCAGGAGATGTTGTAGGGTGACTTGAATTATACATCAAGAGGGACTGCATATTTTTGCACCTGTGGAGGAATGTTATTAAAATTAATATTGCTCACCATGCAAACGTATCCAGCCATTATTATGGCACTTCATGCTTCAGGATGTATTGTTTTTCATTCTGACTTTACAACACGTTTTGACCTTCAGTACAAGCATTTTTCTGCCTGAACAGGAGGAAAAACTATTCTGAGGGTTAGTTCATAATAAATGAGTCTGGAATTTAAGAAACATAAATTCAAGGCTCATTGGCAAAGAATAGCACATGGGACATTTTCTGTAAGAGAGACTAGAGTCTCTGAACAATACATATTCATAAACACGTCGACTTCATTCAGTGATGAAATTATAACCTCTGTAAGTAGGCTTTGACCAGACAATTCTTCTAACCTAATGCTTTCCTTCAGTGTGAGTTACTCTGTTTTTTTGTTCTGTTTTTTTTTTTTTAAAGAAATGGGTGATAACACTGAAGTTGGATATCCATTTGGAATTTTCTAAAAGATTCCAGGAGCAGAATTAGTAGACTAGGGCTGACTTCTGCTCATGATTCGTAATGAAAAAATCCACAAGCAATTTATTCTCTACATATTCTGCTCTAACAGAAGGCTCTGGGTGGCCTTTGAGGAAATTATTAATTGTACTTTCTCTTATGTATTTTTATTACAGTGGTACCTCGGGTTATGAACTTAATTCGTTCCGGAGGTCTGTTCTTAACCTGAAACCGTTCTTAACCTGAGGTACCACTTTAGCTAATGGGGCCTCCCGCTGCCACCGTGCCACTGGCGCGCAATTTCTGTTCTCACCCTGGGGCAAAGTTCTCAACCCAAGGTACTACTTCCGAGTTACTGGAGTTCGTAACCCGAAGCATTTGTAACCCGAAGCATTTGTAACCCGAAGCATTTGTAACCGGAGGTACCACTGTATTACTAATGTTATTAATTTGATTTATTACTTGTACTTCCTCCTATGGTACTAGGGCAAGGTCACAACTATTTAAAATACAACATTAAAAACTGTTTAAAACTAATCACAAGAATAGGGTGGATCCTAAAAAATAAAAAGTGTATCCTTAGCACATGCCCCTCAACTGCCCTGATTAAATCGGTACATCCCATTTTTATGTGCCAATGACATTTGGGGCATGATCTCGAATGGGTCGTGTGACTCATGAGGGATTGTGTCCTGGAAGACGTGTGTTCTTTTTTTCTGTGGCAACATGTTAAAAGGTACGACATCATTCGCAGAAACTGTATACTGGAGGTGCAAGATACAACTCCATGGGCAGGGAATTTCACAGTTTAGGGGCTGCCTCAGAGAATGACTTCTCCCAGGCCGCTGCTACTCTGAGCTTCTGAAGGTGGTGGAATTACCAGCCTCTGCTGATCTCAACACTCAAGGGGTTCTGTGGAGAAGGGGGTCGAAGGAGGTGGGACAGGAGAATGATTTGGGAGTCAAATCATGTAACACTTCAAACACTAATGTGAGCATCTAGAATTGGGCCCAGAACAAACTGGCAACCAATGTAGCTTTTCTGAAACAAGGATTATATGATTTCCAAATGGAACTCCAGCCACTAATCTGGCCACCAGTGGCGGAGCTTCATGCTCCGGCACCGGGGGGCGGAGAGCAGCAGGGGAGGGGCTGGCACATGTCCCGGGGGCCTGGTACGCTGCCCATGCAGGGGAATGGCGTGCCGCCTGTGGGGGCGTAGCACCTAGCGTGGGCAGGGGGGGCAGCTGTGATGGCACCCCACCGGGATTGTGCTGCCAGGGGTGGTGCGCTCCCTCTGCACTCCTCTTCCTCCACCACTGCCATCCATTGCATTTCAGACCAGTTGAAGTTTAAGCTTAGTCACTTTCAAGAGCAATCCCATGAAGAGCAAATTGAAATAATCTAGTCTGGAAGTTACCAAAGAATGGAGTCCTGGGGTCATTTCTCTCCAAAAGGGACTCTAGTTGGCAAACTATATAGAACTGGAAAAGCACTCTTAGCCATTGAGGCTACCTGAGCCTCCTGTGACAGTGATAGATCCCAGAAGTATTGAATGAAAGTGACTATCCATCAATCCATCTCTTCTCAGGTCTCCTTCTGCTGGCTTTCTGGTGACAATGGGGCAAGTCTGTATGTTTTCCCAGCATGTGTTTATAAAATATGTGTTTTCTGCCCTCTACGTCAGGTATAGAGACTCAGTCTTTGACAACTGGATTAATTTATTGCTGTGTGCACAGTTCATCTTCCATAAAAAGAACCTCCTCCATCCTTTCATTTATTTGGGTGACCTTTTCAACTGTCAAGCCAAAAATATTTTTGTGTGTGTGCAGAAACACTGAGTTCTGGCCTAGATCGAAATTGCAGTAGAAGTGATAAAGATCATCTACTGTCATTGCTGCCAATGGTACAGACTGAGACAGTCTTTTATGCCTTTGCCATAGAAATGTGCATAAAGTATCAAATAATTGATGCAGCAATAAATTCCTAATTCTTTATAGAAATAAACTGGGGCAATAAGTATTAATAAAAAAATAAAAAGTACTCTTTTTTTGCTTGTCCTAAAATGAAATTAAATCATACTTATTTTTTGGATATTTGTTTTGCATAGTAAATCCAGCATATTATCAAATAAAAGCAAAGCCTGTTATTTAGTTTAGCCTGTCATGTTCTTATATGCTTGGCATCCATATAAAATCACATTATTCATAAGCTGAGCATTTATGCAGTAAGGGAAGCAGGTGCGACGCCTTTTGCTGACATTTCTATAACGCGCTGCGTGCGCCTCGCTTATGCCATCATTAATCCTGCTGTAGTTTAGGATTATGATATAGAATTAGCATACTGTCTTGAGAGTTATCTGCCTCAAGTGTTAGATGGCATTTAAAGTAGGTGACAGGAGGACATATATTGTGCAGTCTGCATTTATTATCTTATCCCCACCACCATTCCAGCTGTACGGCAATTCTCTTTCAGCCACCACATCTTGTGAACTGCAGCCTATTAACTTTCTTACCATACCTTGTGAACTTCCATGTAAAGATCCTGGCCTTAGGTCTGTTGACAAAGGTTCCGTTTTCTCTCCTCGTCCGTCACACCACAACTGCTGTGCGTCTGTTAAGAGATTCCAACATGCGAGCTGGAGAAATATTTCAGATTCCTGGGGGCTTAGGGTTGTAGCCTAAGTAAGTTCCATTCAACATCCTCCTCCATCCATTAATTCTTCCATGACTCCCAGGCCTTGTTTAATTAAATACTAGGAGTTGTATCCAATGTGGGCTCCAGTCGGAGCTGTTGTTGTTGCTTAGTCATTTAGTCATGTCCGACTCTTTGTCACCCCATGGACCAGAGCACACAGGCACTCCTGTCTTCCACTGCCTCCCGCAGTTTGGTTAAACTCATGTTGAACATGGTCAAACTCATGTTGAACATGGTCAAACTCATGTTGAACATGGTCAAACTCATGTTGGTTCCAGTTGGAGTAGACCCATTTAAATTAATGGACCTGACTATCTTAGATCCATTAATTTCAATGGGTCTACTCTGAGCAGAACTTAGTTTGCTACATCCCCAGTTGGGGTGGATGGTGTGAATGAAGACAAGTCCCCCCCTTTTATTGGAGGTTAATGCATTTCTCTTTCTTACAAGAGATGGCATACTGAAATGAAGGGGTAGTTTTTCTGTTTAGGAATGCAGAACTAAGATATGCTAGGAATAACACTGTTTGTATATACTGCTTCACACCTTAGACTTTAAGCAGTGAAATATTCAGAAGAACATCATTATCATCATTACTACTACTGTTATTCTAGTCACTCATTTGTCTAAACCACTTGTACAGACCAAAACTGGTTGCTATCATTTTCTTCATTTTTCTTTTTTTTAGTTTCATTATAGTTTTGGTTCTTATTAGAAATAACAGTTCAAGCCTCTGCAAAAAAATTCACCAGTGGGAAGGGAGATATGAGCTAGGGGTCATATTATTTCCCATAATGCTTTTCACTTCTTCTTAACACTCCAGTAGGAGATCAACAATGCTGCTTGGAATTAATTAAGAAGATGGCTGGAACATTCTTATTTTAGAAATGGAGCAAAACCACTGATAATTCTGCTTGGAAATAATAATTAGGGGAAGGTTTCATTCTCTCCTCATCACTGGCAATACAATCCGGCAGCTCTCCAGATATTGCTGGAATACAGTACCCATAGTCCGTGCCTAGTCCAGCTATGGCTGATGGGAGTTGAAGTCCAACAATTTCTGCAGAACTACAGGTTCCTTGTCCCTGTGTGCTCAGAAAGTGCAGTGAGTTTAACAGAGCTTACCTCCAGGTAAGTGAGTATAGGACCCCAAAATGCACTTCCTTTTGTGTACTAACACTGTGAAAAAGTGAGTCATTCTCACCTCTTGCGTCTGGTTTGGGTATAAGTGATCCCTTACCCTCAATGTGAATAAGTTGGCAAGGAGGGTGAGAGAAATTGTTTGAACTGTTTCCACCACCATTAGTAGCCAAGGTAAGACGCCCTGAAGCGTTTCCTTCTAAGGGAGCAGCACATCACTCTGGCACTGCTATAAGGCAGACAGTATAATTTCTAGCTATATCAGATATTTTTCTCCTCTTTTTCAACTCTAGCTGAGAGGTTTTACACTGTGATCCTGGCAGCTTTCAGGTCAGGCAAGGTCAGTGCATTGGGCCCTAAGGAGAACCCCACTGGCACATGGAGTAAGGTTGCCTTCCTGTGGATGGTGTTCTGCCTTGATTCAGATCATTACTTTAGAAGGCAGCAATGCACAGATGGTTGTAAAACAAGGTCCTGGATGAATGAACCTTTTTCATGCTTGGTCTCAAGCCCAGGGTGACTTTTACTAGCAAAGGTAGCCCTTTCTTCCCCCCAAAATAATCTCAGCACGGATCAAGTATATGAATATGTGTCTTTGGCTGGGCAACACAGCCAGATGGGTGGGGTATAAATATTATTATTATTATTATTATTATTATTATTATTATTATTATTATTATTATTATTAACCAAATAGTTGTGGTCCACCCTTAGTTCCCAGTCCGCTTCTCTTGGAACCTTGGAAAAAGTGTGATTTCAAAATGATCTAATAACTAACTAGTCCACAGGATTTCAGACCAAATTGGGAGCTCAAAGCACATACAGTCAACTCTTTTCATACAATGGCAATAATACTAATAATAAGATAATCTATTGCATTTTCCAAGGCTTGCAGTTTTCAGATGTTCAGTATTCCGAAAATACATTAATCTAGATTGGGCACACTCCATGTTGGTAATTGTGCGTTGGGGGGGGGGGGGACGGACGGGACCTTGGACTCAGTGGCCTACTAAATGACAAATATAATTTGGCCCTTAGGCAACATACCTATATGGAATCTCCATGTTCACAGCTGTGCATTCTCTGGTTGTCAAGGTTAAGCCTGGCCACTGCATATTGGTTGTGGATAAAGCAGTGGATGTCCATAACATGGATCAAAAACTAGTTTATATATTAGTCAGGACCTGTGGCTGCTGGTGAAAAGCTGTTCCCCAGGTGGATGATCTGCATGGTAAAAAGTAGAATGTGGTGTGTTGGTCTACATCTGAATAATATGCACATAACAGAGCCCTGATATGTTTGCAATCCATGGATGTTTGCAATCATGTGGATCACACACACAGGGAAGGAGTTTTCAATAGCAGTTAAAGGAAGGGAGTAAATATTATGTAAACCTATTTATCTGTCTCTGGCCCCCCACCCCCAGCACACGGGAATAGACACTGGCACATACATTCTTGCATTACGAAACATGCATCTATTTTTATGATATTGCAATATGAGTGAAAAGGTGATTGCATTTTTAGGTAATGCCTATTCACCAAAAGCATTGAAATGCCAAACATTGTTGTAAGTTCCTTTAGTTGAGTTGATAGATAAGTGGAGAATGACCTTCCTGTATCCAGGGTGACAGCTGCAGCAGTATCAAACTGCCCTGACTTGAAGTCAGCACTTGAGATTTCCAAGAGATGGCAGAAAAATTACTCGGTATTCTTACAAGACATATGCCAGATTACAGTTAGAACATGGCTAGGTAGCTATTTTAACACACACTGGTTGACTTCACCAGCTCAACTGTCCCTCTTGTCATATCCAAGCACATCAGTTTCAGTGCTCCGTGTAACAGATTTCTAGTTCAGTAACAGGCCTTGAAGTCAGTCGCTTTGCCAGGCTTGTGTTTACGCTAGATTTGGCCTGTCCTAGAGAGATATCATTACAATGAACTTTTGACATGATCTGAATATCTTGGACTCTACTAGAATATCTGCTGTCATCTTGTTTAACATCACTGGAGGGGGGTGGAATTCAAAGAAAACTTGTTCAGAGGTACTGCTCTTGATGGCTAACCCCTGTCATTAGCGTGTCCTTGAATCTGCAGATTCTCACTGCTTTCCTCTCTCCAACAGCTCTATAGAGGATCTGTACAATGCCTCCTTTACCTTCTCCAAGATCCTGTCATGTTAGCTGGAGGCTTTTTGTTTCTTTCTAATGTATGTCTGCATTCTTTTTTCCTAAAGAAAGAAATAGAATCTTTGACATGACCTGTCTTTGCATCCATGGTTTATAGAGGCTTGATATTTCCTTATGCAGAAGTAATGAGGCAATTCATCCATATCTCTTAAATACACCTTCAGTTCTTAGAAATAATCACTCTTGTATGCTGCTGTTGCATGCACAGCCCAAACAGTACACATGTCAAATTTAGCAATAATCCTAAATGATACAGCGTTCTGGAGACAAAAGGTTGAAAATATTTAAAGAGTGTTGCTCATTACCTGATGAATATTCATTATAGGACAATCGGTAGCCGTTTTGCTTTATGTGGCAATAGAGGTGATATTTCACTCACAATGTCAAAGCGTGTTGTGGAAATGCAGGTTTCCATAACATGCTTGTGTTGTTGCAAATGGCCCAATCATTTCCTTTTCCTTTGGAGCTTACCTGCAGGCAAAGAGCCTCAGTGAGGAAGCTGAGTATACAACACTCCTGTTTCACTTGATAACTACCATTCCTACATGGAAACTTGTGGTTTACTTGATCCAGATACAGCAGGCTTTGGATCTGCTCCCCATCTGCACATGGACAGTAGAGCTGAAGTTTGCATTCCCTTGCCAATGCTCAATCAGGAGAGCACTTTAAGAGGCAGTTGTGCCTCTACCTGCCACATGCCTGATGTTATAAAACAGGCCTGTCCAACCAGGCGATCGCGATCTACCGGTCGATCGTGGGGTACCCTCGGTCAATCCTGGTCAATTGCATGATCTTAAGTGATTCCCCCCCAGGCCTCCCCCCAAAAAAAGAAGTCCCCCCCCCAAAAAGCTGAACAACTCTGGTCAATCCAATGGGTTCACAGATCACTGCCAGTTTATTTATAGCAGGAGTAGATCACAGTCTCTTGGAAGTTGGACACCCCTGTTATAAAATATGCCAAGTATGGAGGCATAGGTCAGGAGGCTGTTGTTTGGCAAAGCAGCAGTGCATCTACATTTGAATCCCTGAAGGGGGATGCTCGTCCTGCAGACCAGAGGATCTTCTACTCTGGGGTACCTTTCTGAAATACCATATTATATTCTGCACCTCAAAATGCTGTTTCATCATGCACAAGCACACATATCCCAAATCATTTCTAGAAAGCTCCACAGTATTGTAGCACCTGAATACAGTTATCTCTTTTTGTCAGTGGTTGTGCATATATTGAGTTAATAGAATATGTGGCTTTGCTTTTATTCAATTATGACTAGAACAGCTTCACTTTATTCTGTTGACTTCGAATTTGATATTGATAGTTACCCTAATTGGTATTTGATTCTTAGACTGGTACAGGGGGATTGTGGTTATCCTGTGTGCAGTGAGTATTTGGCCTATATTAACAGTGAGGGGTTTGGCTGAGCATCTATGTATCTTATCTTAAAGTTAGGAACAGACATTGTCCATGTCACTGCAGTTTGTTACTGTTACTGTACCACCATCCGCAGAAGTCCACCTTACAGTGGTGCAGAGAAGAGCTTTCCCCATGGTGGTGCCTAATTGGAAGGCATCAGTTGTTGGGGGCTTGCACCAACAACCTTTCCTGACTGCTAATACCAGCTCCTGGCATCTCTAGCTATTGTGTTTACTGATTTATTGAAGGTGCCATACCCTGATTTTCTCAACCATCTTTACAAATTGATTTTGGGATTCTCCCACTTAGCTTTGCCATTGTGTGAGGGCATAGCCTTTTTCCTTCTTCAAAGACAATGTTCTTGGGTTCTCTTTTTACAGAGCTGCTCCTGTATTTCCTTCCCAGCCTTTATCTTGGCACCTCTGCAATTCCTCTTATTACTGTGTAGTGCTTGTGTCATGCCCTAGGTGTTGCTGAAGTTATGCATTGCCCATTCCTTAGTTCTCTTTTCCTTGGTAGTCCTGCTGCTCTGTTTGGCAGCATGGGTGAAACCAATCATGTTTCAGGGCTTGGGAAAGCCACCAAACTGCCTCCTGCCTGCTTTCCTGGGGAAAAGGCCCATAGCATACACCTTGAATGGGACCAGTTGTTGCTGTTCTTAGCCTCCTCCTCCTCTAACGTTTTCAGTTTAAGTAGCAATCTACACCATGGAGATTACAGCAGTGATCGTGTTTACTATTCTAATCTATATAGGGAAAAGCTAGATGCAAATATAGATGTTTAATTCAGCCAGCACAGAAGAAAAATGTGTAGCCAAATACTTCTGGTGCTTCAAATGAATATAATACATTGACTTCCTAGGGTTATAGATTGTTGTGGCGCCCCTGTGCAACCCACTGTCCACCTCTGAACAGCTACTAATTTGACTAACACGACCGGATACAAAATAAATTTGATGATGATGGTGATTGGGTCTCTTTTTTTAACCTTTTCAAAGGAATGCACTTAAATTTCTATTAGCGTATTGAAACAGACAGCATTACTAGGATTTTGACTTTGAAAAGTTCATTTTCTTGGCAGCAAGAAGCTATAATTAAAACTATGCTCTAAACAGTAATCTATCATTTAATACACAAGGGCTTCCTCCACTCTTCTGGAAGATGTAGCACCAAACCCCAGCAGTAGTACTTAACATGGCAAGGCTCTATTAGTAATTCTATTTTAATTTAGACCTTTTTTGGAAGTGGGGAAAAATGCTAAAGGCTGAGTCTGCAAAAAGTCTCCAAAGGAAAAGAGAACCCTGTTGGTGAAAACTCTGCATGCAACTTCTCAAATCAGGATGAGATTATTATTTTTATTGTAGCTAAATTTTTAACATTTTTTCTGCAAGTGCACTTCAGTGAGGTTCCCTGTGTATGTATGGAAGCATACAAAGGAAGTTGCATAGAGTTCCCAATCACAAAGGGGCAAAAGTGAGATTGCAGCAGAACTGCATTTTGTGGGGAAAGATTCTTGCTCTCTCATGACCTTGCTGCCAGCGGATGCATTGTTCATGCCTGGATGGAGTTTCTGACAAAATCAGCATACAATCACGAACCATTTATCAGAAGTTCAGCTGAAGAAGATACAGTCACAATGAGCCTTGACGGGGTCACTTTGAAAATGCACTCTGGCAGCCCTACATAGGAATATTGTTCCTGTTTCGAAGGTATCCCCCAACTGGGACCCTTAGCTCAATCTCTTAGTGTTTAAAGCTCATGTTTAGACCAGTTTAGTTCTACTGGTGTCACTGGGTTCAAAAGGGCTTAAAGCAGAATTTTTAAACAATTATTTGGATCAGGCTAAAAAATGGCTAATGAGTAGCTGTAACGTTGACCTAGATTTGTAATCTGTCTCATTCAGTGACCAATGCTCCAATCCTGGTCAACTCATTTCTTTTCAATACAATATACTGCCCAATTTCACCAGGTCAAAGTTGGTTTCTTATGTCCCAGCTTTCTGGCTGGGAAAATCAAGGAAGCCTAGCCCTGAGCTGAGTTGGACAGAGTCCTCTGTAGCAAGTTGTTGGTGCATATTTTTTTTAAAGGATGGCTTTCCTTTTAAACTGGGCTGACCGAACTCTGCAATCCTGGACTTGTATGTGGATCATAACACTCTGTCAGTTGGATCATGCACTTCTCTGAATACTGTGATGCAATTTACGTCCAAAAGATGTGCACATAAATGCATATGTTGCCCAGAAAATGCATTTAAAAATGTACATTTCCAGGGGGCGGGGAGCATACAAAAATGCACCTTCTAGGGAAATGATGTGTATAAAATGTGTACAAAGAAGTAAACTGAACAAAACAGACCTATGACTGACCTTACGTGAAACTGACACAAAATATGAATAAGTGGCTCCATATGTGATTCCTATTGGATTCATGGCATTCTTTTGTGAAGTTTTTGTAGCCTCATTGAATCTATTTGGGCTTCGAAGTAGGAAACTTTAAAGTCATCAATAATAATAATAATAATAATAATAATAATTTATTATTTATACCCCGCCCATCTGGCTGAGTTTCCCCAGCCACTCTGGGCGGCTCCCAATCAGTGTTAAAAACAGTACAGCATTACATATTAAAAATGTTAAATTAGGCTAAGTTCATCACCAACAATAGAGATTTCCTCACCTTGTGAACTGCATATTGATGTAGAATAAGAAACCTACCATTCCTGTCAGTGTTGCATAAGCAAGCCTTAGGGAAATGAATGCATGAAGTAGCTGGTGAGAGATATGCCCTTACATGTCAGTTTCACTTTTAAGAAAAGCCTTTGGTCAACCCCTTTTAGGGATTTTTGAGCATCTTGAGAATAATACCGGCAAGGAATTGACAGATACATAGCCATCCAAAAGTGACATTGATACTACTTGAGTTGATGAGAAATAACACTGAGAGCAGCCGTTAGCATATGTATGTATATCTACATTATTTTCTACAGCTAAGAATTGGTAACCAAAGCTTTGATATGAGAAATGGCATTTTCAATTGCCTTTAAGAAATAAAAGATTGCATTCAGCTCCCTAATCATAGCAGACCTGCTCAGTTTCATTTATGTTTGCTGTCTAATAAGCAATTAACACTGTGTTAAGCTTCACTTTTTGTATAGCTTTAGCTTCTGCTGACTGCACTGCAAACTTAACTCTTGTGATATGGCTACAATGCCACCTTGGTTCCTTTGGCATTTAAATCAGTGTTCATATCAGAGCTTAAGGAAGCTACCATTTACAGACTTTAAACTAAATATACCTCTTGGTAAAATTGATCAGTTTCCTTCCATGTTGCAGCAGCATGCTGAATAGTTATTTAGAATATATAATAATATAATATAATATAATATAATAATATAAATATATAATGTGCAACAATTTAGTTGTGCATTTAAACCTATAATTAGTTCTCTGCTGCTGATATTTTTAGAAAATAATTTGATTGACATACATTAGTAACTTTTTAATGGTAAAAATGGAGACACTTTGCTTTAATGCTGGCTGTTCTGCAGTAGCAGATGGCACAGAGAGGCAGAGGGCACTAGCTGACAGGTGAGCTGCTGCTGCTGCTGCTTACCAGAGGGGAGAGAGGGAGCAGTGAGACAGGAGAGAAGTCAGTGCAGTGCAAATGCACTAGCAGACCCAACTGGCCACCATTATCATTGCATTTGCACCTGCACACCACCACGCCACTTCCTTATCCCTCAAAGGTGACAGATTTTTCCATCCATACTTGAAGGCACAAACTTCCTGTCTTGGATACTTTGCAACTCCCTCATTCAATCACTATTCTTCTTTCTAATCTTAACTCTTCTGCTGTCTCAGAGCCCAGCCAAGATAAAAGCAGCTGGGAATAGGGGTGGGTGGCGGTGTGCTAAACCACTGCGGTGTGGCACGGGGACTTGCTTCCACAGCGCCAGAAAGTGCATCTGTGCAGACGCAGATTCCAGAAACCACAAGTGCGTCGCGCGTGCAGGCACACGATCCAGCTCACAGAGGGATCTCCACTGGAGTGAACCAGCCCAGGCGAGGTAAACTTTGCTGACCTCTGATGGACCCTCTTCCTCTTTTTTCTTTCTTTCAGTAAAATGGGAATAATAGAATGCTTCCCTCCCTCAGAAGCTCTTGAGAATTGTAAAGCCTTCTGCATGTTTAAAATGCAACATTCCTAATGGTAATACATTGCCAAGCAATTCAGTTCTAACGCAAACTGTTTATGGCTTAGTGTTAATTGTGTCAGCCATGCTACATGCACTTATTCTGCTTCTTTTAAGTTTTAATTAATCAGAACAATCCCACTAATTAATGTTAGCTATACTTGCATGGAGGGAGATCGCAAGTGGATGTCTCAAAGGTTTTCTGGTATTTAATTAGCAACCCCCATTTCAATCTTACCTTTTTTCATGTTAGGGACAAAAAATGGCATTATTCTTTCACCTTTATGTCTTTCTTTCTTTTTACCCAAAAATCAACAACAAATGAAGCAGACACATACAGGGAGATACTGTAGTTCAATGGTAGATCATATGCTTTGTAGATAGAAGTTCTCTTGTCTAATTCTTGGCATCTGCAGGTAGGATTGGAAAAAACTGCAGAGTCACAACCAGATAGTGTAGTCTTGGAATCACGAATCTGCAATGCTTATGGACTACAACTGCAATCATACTTGACCATTGGTCATGCTGGTTGGGACTGATGGAAGGTCCAAGAATATTCAGGGGGGCATAGGTTTCCCATCCCATGTGTAAACAATTCTGAACTAGATGGACCAATGAACTGAATCAATATAATGCAGTTCCCTTCACCCATGTTCAAATTGGTGCATAATTGCAGTGGAGAATCTATTCAGCCACCACAAGGCTCTGTTTTCCTCTTGCCAGCCTACTAATTTCCCCCTAGACTATATTCTTTTTTTTCTTTTTTAAAAATAATTTTTTATTACGTTTTACACAAATATCTCCAATTAACAATTTCCCAATTGACATATTTTCATCTTTTGGACTTCCCTCAGCTTCTCTGACAATCATCCGTATTTAAATTTATTATCTACGCATTTTCCAAAATTCATATCACCTTTAAAATACCTTTACCAACATATTTGCATTTTTGCAATATTCCTTATTATTTCACAAAGCTTCTTTAAAACCCACTAGCGTTGTTTGCTCATCACATACACTCTTCAAATACTCAGAAAATTTTCCCCAGTCCTCAATGAACTTGTGATCTCGTTGATATCTTATTTTTCCAGTTAGTTTGTCCAGTTCTGCATAGTCCGTTAACTTCATTCTCCATTCCTCAAGAGTGGGTAGTTCTTCCTGCTTCCATTTTTGGGCCATTAATATTCTCGCTGCAGTTGTTGCATACTGAAAGAGTTTATGGTCCTTTCTATTTATTTCATTTCTTGTTATTCCTAAAAGAAAGGCTTCTGGTTTCTTTACAAAATTATATTTCAACATCTTCTTTAACTCATTATATATCATCTCCCAGAACCCCTTCACTTTCTTACATTCCCACCACATGTGAAAAAATGTTCCTTCTTTCTCTTTACATTTCCAACACTTGTTACAAGTTTTAAACATTTTTGCTAATTTAACTGGTGTAATGTACCATCTATATACCATTTTCATAACATTTTCCTTTAAGGTGGTACATGCTGTAAATTTCAAGTTATCATTCCATACTTTAGCCCAATCTTCAAAGTATATATTATAACCAAAATCTCTGGCCCAGTGAATCATTACCGACTTAACTTCCTCGTCCATCGTATGCTGTTCCAATAACATTTTGTACATTTTTTGAGATTACCTTACAATCATTATTTACTATTTCTGATTGGAATTTTGAATCTTTTTCTGTATAACCCTTCTCTTTCACATCTTTTTTAAACATATCATCTATCTGATAGTAGTGCAACCAATCAAATACATTTTCTTTTACTTGTTCATATGGCTTCATTTTCCATTTCTCTTCTTCTTTAACCACCAATTCCCCATATGTAATCCAATTCCCTCTCATATTAGTTTTCTTAACACTCATAACCTCTAGTGGGGACAACCAGTGTGGAACTCCTGGTTCCAGTAAACTTTTATATCTATCCCATATTTCAATTAATGATCTTCAGAAGATGTGGTTTTCAAAAGCTTTATGACTCTTCTTCTTCTCCAACCATAAATATGCGTGCCACCCAAATCTGTTATCAAATCCTTCTAAATCCAACAATTTTGTATTCTTTAGTTTTATCCATTCTTTTAACCAACAGAGACATGATGCTTCATAATAAAATTTCAAGTCTGGCAGAGCAAAGCCTCCTCTTTCTTTTGCATCTGTTAATAACTTATATTGAATTCTTGGCTTTTTGCCCTGCCAGATGTATCTTGAAGTTACCCTTTGCCACTCTTTAAAAATCATTTAAGTATTGGGATCGTCTGAAATAAAAATAACATCTTTGGGAGTACACACATCTTAATTGTTGAGATTCTACCCCAAAAGGATAGTTTCAACCTTCCCCACACCTCCAAATCTTTCTTAATTCCGTTCCACACCGGTATATGTTGTTCTGAAACAAATCAATATTTTTGGGGGTTAGCCATATTCCCAAGTATTTTACTTTTTTCACTACTTCAGTGCCTATTTGTTGTTGCATTGCTTCTACCGTGATTTGATCCATATTTTTTACTATGACTTTAGTTTTTTTCCTATTTAATATAAATCCTGCCACTTTACCAAATTGTTCAATTTCTTCTAACACTTCAGTTACACTCTTCATCGGATCCTCCATCATTATTACCAAGTCATCTGCAAAGGCTTTCACTTTATATTCATTCTGACCTACTGTCACCCCTTTTATTTTCTCATTTTTCCTAATTGAATTCAGAAAGACTTCCAGAACCAGTATGAACAAGAGTGGTGAGAGCGGACATCCCTGTCTTGTACCTTTCGATATTTTCACCTCTTCCCCTAGACTATATTCTTAAATGCCTTCTACAAAAAGAAGACTCTTTCGTCTTCAGACAGGAAAGGGAAATCGATTGAGATGTGAAATGTTTGTGTTTCTTCAGGTTAATGAAACTTTTTGCAGACCTTGCTTAACGGATTATTTCCCCAAAGTTCACATCCTGACAGATAACATCAAAATCATTCATTAATGGGAATTTGATTCGAAGGGAGACTTTTCTTAAGTGTTCATCACCATGTGGTAGTCCATCATGCTTTGAGTAGAACAAGACACAATGACATTTCAACCTTGTTTGCACAATGAAGAATTAAGAAGGGGATCTAAAAGCCAATTTTGTAAGCAGGTGTATGATCTTTCAAGACTAAGAATAAATAAAAGAGATGTGTGTAAAAATCAATGCATACACCACAGAATAATGCGCCTCCACAAGATGTTAGGAAGTTTGCTTATACCAGGTCAGGCTCCTGGTGCAGCTATTCCAAAATTGTCTACTCTGGCAGTGTACTTTTATATTGTATACTCCAAGATATCATTGGGTGGAGGTCTTTCACATCATCTTTAGTTGGAGATCTTAGGAACATCGGGAATTGAGTCAGAACATTCACCAATCTAGCTCAGTGTCATCTGTAGTGAACTGGCAGTGTCTCTCAGGGTTTTAGACGGTCTCTTTCCTAGCCCTACCTGGAGATGCTAGAGACTGAACCTGAGGCCTTTCACATGCAAAGCAGAGACTGCAACGCTGAACTATGGACCAACCCCCTGTTTGCCTTAGTTTCACTTGGGGGCAAATGTGCTACTCATATTGAAATGTTTTAAACTTTGCCTGAAGAGGAACCTCCAAACTTCATGTGATTTTCTCTAGAGACACTTGAAGCACAATCCTTTGCTATTTTTATCAAAACTTTTAAATGGCCACCTACTTGTAGAGTAGGAGGATGAATTGTTCCAGACTTCTGCTTGATCATGTAAGTCCAGAGCTGGAGCTGCCCAATCAGATGGCAGTTCAGCCTGGGTGGCAAATACTGAGGGGAGTGTGAATGTTTGTAGAAACTACCCTACTGTACTTAGGTAAAAACTGAATTCAATGCTCTGTCCAAGTTTGACTCTGGCCCTACCCACCACTGGCATCTAGCCCCCAGAATATAGCTCAGAAGGAAATGTGGTCCTTGGGCTCAAAATGTTTCTGCACAAAATCCAGGAAAATGCATTTCCCTCATCCCCACCCCAATCAGCACACCAGGAATAGGATGGAGAGTTTCAGCAGGCCATCAATAGAAACAATAAACATTCTCAATAAAATAACGGCACAAGCAGCAGTAAAACAATTAAGATAAAACCAGAAGCTTCAAAAATAAGACGACCCATTAAAAACCTAAAAAAAAAAATGTCACCAGCTGCTGATGACAGGAAAATTAACTGGGCCCCAGCTAAGGATATGGATGCTTTAGGAATTCGGTCTTGCAAATTCCAAAATGAACTGACCTTATGTGTACATTCTCAAGTAATATGCAGTTCATAACTGCATTAGACAATGTCTTTTTCACTCCCTGAAAGTTATTATGCTGTTCCTGGCTCAAAAGAGTCTCAAAATAAATTTTAAAATGTGTATTTTGTGAACACACATGTTAAGCATTGTAGATTTAAACATGACATTTCCTACAGGTATTTTTTAAAGAAAAAATGCAGTCAATAAAGAAACATAATGGTAAACAGGTAAGCCCTTGTAAAAATGACACACTTCAGCTACGCAAAGAAAAGTGTGTGAAACAGGGCCAATGGAGAGCATAATATCGGGAAAAGAGATATGTGAGTTCTGGTGGTCAGATAGAGGCCCCAGGGGGCACATTTAACCCCTAAATATCAGGGGTTAAACACATTGCTTCTTTCAATAATATTAAAATCAACTGGGTTGGATGGACAGTTTCACCAGAATTTTTCTAGTCTATCTGTGGGTGGGAAAGTGGGGTGGGGACATCTTCAATAAATACTGTATGGGGAGATGAAATCCTCTTCAGAAACCTCTCAGAATTTTTTTCCTCTGAAAAAAACTCAGCACATTTCTACCGAAAGGAAGCCAGGAAGCAAACAAACAAAAAGGCTTAAACATAACAGTTGTGTTTCCATTTGAAAGCCTTGGAAGGCACAGGCCAAGTAGGAAGCACAGCAGTGGGTTCAAAACTGCCCTCAGACAAAGTTTCTACTTCAAGTTCTAGTCTCTGTAAAACAACAGAGGGAGGGCCTCATCTCCAGCATCTCCAGGCAGGTTTGGAAGACAATGACAATGTGACCTTTTGTTACTGCCCACTCATGAGTTTTCGCCCTCCTAAGAGGAAGATCGTGGCAGAGAATAGCACTGACGAAAGACACTAGGCTTGTTGAATCCTGGGCTGCTGATATTTTGATATACAACAAGCCAGGTGGTGGTCCACCTGGTCCTGGCTCCACTTGCCATTTGTCTTCTTGTTTTCTGCCCTCCCAGTCCCAATAGGCACCAAGTACCACTGGATAGAAATCCTGAGGAACCACTCTGTCTTTCAGTGTGCTGACCTAGATGGTCTGATTCAGTACAAAGCAGCTTCCTGTGTTATTATGCTTAGCAATTATCTGAATGTTTTTTCAAGAGATCGGTGAAAGAGGCTGGTCGGCCAAATAT
This sequence comes from Podarcis erhardii, assembly GCF_964252035.2. NCBI lineage: Eukaryota > Metazoa > Chordata > Lepidosauria > Squamata > Lacertidae > Podarcis > Podarcis erhardii. Next base: position 14,646,222 of record NC_138504.1, read on the forward strand.
TGCTGGCTTAGCCGATAAGTGTTTCCCAGCTTTTCACAAATTCAGGCGTTTTTTTCAGAACATTTTGAATGATTAATAATAATAAACAATATTGTTTTAAATTTATCTGGGGACGACAGTACGAATATCTATCTTAAGTTCAGCAAAGAAAGGAGAAATTGCATTTTAATTGCATCAGGATAAGTTAATCGGTTTCATGGTGAATCAAAGCATGCATCTGCCACTGAGCAAACATTCTCTTTTCCTTTTTAATAAATTTGTTCAGAATACTCTGTGTCTTCCCATAGAGTCATTGACTTTATGCTTCTCTCCCCCCCCACCCCCTTTTCTACTTCATTTATCTTTGACATTTAATTTCCAGATGGGTCCATAATGTGGCGGATACTTTATTTCTTAAGGTATCCCAGAAGTGAAATCATTTCTGAGAACCCAGGAAGCTGATGGCTGCCAAATAGATAACAGACTTTTTGCATTTTGATCTATATTATTAACTGATCTGCACAGGGTTCGTTCAGCACAATGTCGATAATGCCAACTTAAAATCAAGGAAGGGGATTCATTTTGCTCCATACTGCTGCACAGGAATGAATGTAAAAAGGTTTTCCCCTCCACAATTAAAACATTTATATTAAATATAACTGAAAATGACTCCAGGATTCTTAAAGACTGTTTGCCGTCAATAGCTTAGCCTTCTTTGATGGGTTAGGGTGTCCTGTTGTAAACATAAAATCAAAAGGAACAGAATCCGTAGGGTTGTATCCAAAACTAGTCCTATTCAAGTTAGACATGCTGAAGTTAATGAACATGAGTAACTTAAGCCCATTAATGTCAAAGGGTCTACTCAGAATGGAACTTATTGGGAAACATAACCTATAGTGATGGACAGGACCTTGCTCAGTATAGGATTTGGAATGCAGGATGGAATAACACCCTCTGCTTAATATATCCAGTGAAGAAGTGCCCACCAGCTCCAATACAGTGTTGGTCCACTGTCTTTCCATTAAATAATTTATTTGAAAGAGATTTGTCGTCTGTTCTTTGAGGAAATCCTCCACACAGTGGCTTAACAAAACCTTAACAATTCAAATCCATTTCGTAAAGCCTTTGAAAATACATAGATCCAGCATGTAACACCAAGCCTAACCATGCTTCACCGAAAGCCCTAACTCCCAGAGCAGAGATACTTTGCTCCTCCTCTACTCCAGCTGTGACAGCAGCCGCACTACCGTATGTAGCAGGGCTAATGTGCCACATGTTTAACACACTAACCAGATATACAAGGGTACAAAAATGAAAGAGTGATATACTAGGCAAGGTTAATGCTTGTTGAGCACTTGTAGGGCACTTAAGAGTGATACACTCGAGTGATACATATCAATAAAAATAATGTAATGCTCTGATTGTCCAGCAACTGTCTTAATGGCCTAGTCTTTTCCCTGGTGTAAACATATACAGTGGTACCTCTAGTTACGAACTTAATTCATTCCAGAGGTCCGTTCTTAATCTGAAACTGTTCTTAACTAGAGGCGTGCTTTTGCTAATGGGGCCTCTTTCTGCCGTTCCGCCGCCGACACCTGATTTCCCTTCTCATCCTGGGGCAAAGTTCTCAACTCGAGGTAACTCTTCCAGGTTAGTGGAGTTTGTAACATGAAGCGTTTGTAACCTGAGGCATTTGTAACTCAAGGTACCACTGTATAACCTGCTGTTACATTCATGGTACTATTTAAGATATTGAAATGTCACAAAGTATTGCAGTCTAGAACCACAAGCTTTGTCTCATTATCTACTTCTATATCTCTTTTCTTTCTTACGTGAAACTTTTGTCTCAGTTTTTTTTAAAATATATTTATTAGGTTTTCTTAATTAATATAAAAAGAAAAAGAAAAAAGACAAAAAGATAACAAAAATACAAAAATACAAAATTAAAACAAATACAATTTCCATTACTTATTTCCATTATCTTATTTCTCAGACCTCCTCTCACCTCCCCTTCTTGTATTCCAATTTAAATTATTAATTCAGCAAATCCTTATATCCAAATTTAAACATCAGATACTTAAACGTCATTACTCATTCTTCAACATTTTCCCTAAAGTTGACCAAAATTTCCCTTCCACGGCTTTCCCCAGTTCCAAACATGTAACAGAACAGAATAAAAATAAAACAAGTTATAGTTATATACCCTTTGGATTCCCAGACTCCACCCACCCCTTTCCCGGTTACAGTCCCCAACAAGTGTTCATCAATTCAGTATCTTGTCTAGCCTGGAGATCTCACATCCGAGACTTTTAAATCTCTTTCAGTTCCTCTCTGCCGGCCTTTTTGATAGTCCTTAATGTTAAACCCCAGATTTCGGAAAGGCTTTGGCCCAACAGGATCCATATTTTTCCCAGCCAGCCCTCCATACTTGAAAAAAGAGCCTATAGGGTACCCCGACATACTCCTTTCAAGTCCAAATGTCCCCAAAGCTCCGATTTCCACCTTGATCAAATTTGTAATCCTTCGGTCTTCAGATCTCCACAAAAGGGGATCTCCCAGTTTCAGGCTCACCAATTCAGGCCAGGCTTTCCACATCAAATTGTTATTCTCCTTTATTGCCTTCATGTCAGGCCACAAATTGTGGCTCTCATTTGACATCTGGGAGGTTACAGCTCCTCCTTCCTTCTCTTCAGGAACAGCACATATCTCCTCTTCCATATTCTCATAACATTCAAGTTTCCCTATTTGCTCAATTGTATGAGCTTCATGCTTCGAGTCCTTATCAACTTCAACAACATTATTTGCTGCTGAGACCAGAGTTGTGACACTTGTAGCCAAAACATCAATTTCCCCTTGTAATTTTCCCAAGAGAACAAATGTTCTTTCCAATTCGGTCTGAAATCTCCCATTTCCAGACATTGTTGAAATGTCCTAAACCCCCTCTAGGGGGATTTTAGTTTGTTAATGTTTTTCAGCTCAAGTCCAATAGCCAATTTATTGTAACAGTCCTTCCTTATTCTCAACAAATTGTAACAAGTATAACCAGCAGAAGCAACAGAAACAAAGTTCTCTTTTTCCCTGTGACAGCCAATTTGACAGCTGTCAAAGTCCTCAGTACTTCATCAACAGGCTCTCTCATGGGACACTCCCGGGTCCAGGGGGGGGGGTGAAACTTCAGCTCCCACAATTAATTTTTTATCCTCCGGTAAAATTTCTTATAGTGTCAAAGCATGAGGGTTAAAGTCTTTTAAAAAGAAAAAAAAAGGTCCTCTCGACCTTAGATGACAAGTTCTTTGCTTTAAATTATCTACATAGAGGGGGGGGCGGACTTCCTTTTAAACCCTTCCCCGCTCGTTCCTAATTCAGAAGAGATTTTTTCTTTAAATTCCGAATTCCATATTACTCACGGGTTTTTACTTTAGGATCCAATTGTTCCAAGGAAAAAGTCAGCGCTCTCCGTCAATGGCTTGTGGCTTCACTCCGCAGGAGGAGCAGAGAACTCACAGCACCGCGCCACACCCCGTCCCCATTCCAAAGCCTTTAAAAAGGCTCCTTCACGGTTTTGGGGGGGCGCAAATGGTGCCCGCCGAGTCACCAGGTTCACAGGCATCCGCGCCTGTGATTTTTAGGGGTCCCCGCGTCGCCGCCGCGGACAAGACCCGATCCTGCAGAGCCGATTCCTTCCGGAGCTCGGGGGAATCCGCCATTAAACGATGGCGCTAACCCGGAAGTCAACTTTTGTCTCAGTTTTGGCCCAGACATATAATCACTAAGCACTAGGAACTGGCTGAGATGTATTTCTAAATCTTCAACTAATTCTTTGATATAAGAGCATATATAGATTTATTGGACACTGATTTGCAGGCACATCTGAAACCCTAACAATCTGAGCTCAGGCTTGTGGTTTGGTTTTGCTCCAGACTGCTCTTGGTACAAGAATATTTACTCGGCCTTTGGTAGATCAGAATGGTCAGTATATTCAGTATATTCCAGTTTCCAAGCTGTTAAGAAATAAGGTTGCAAATCATTAAGAAATAAGGTTGTAATGGGGCCTAATTCTGAATGGACATGGATAGGAGTGCACCATAACTTAGCCAAGAATGGCTTCTCCAATTTTATTTGGTGGTATTAAGTCTTTTATCACCAATATATATCCAACATCATTAGCCCATTTATTCTTCAATATGCTTCTTTTAACCTAAAAAAATAAATTAAATAAATGTGACTGCTTGTTGGTTTCTCCTGATTATTTTGATTTTGATAGCCATCAACTATTGAAAGCTCCGGAGCTGTCAAATTCTTAATGCTGTTGCATGCCATCTATCAGATATAAAGGACCACTACATGTCAGTTATCACACATGGTCAAATATGTAATGTTATTACATATCAACCATCAAATATTGTCAAATAGGAAATATCATTATCTGCAAAAAAATAAAATAAAAATATCCATAGATTTCAAATATTATTCTGAAACTAAATATTAAAATATAATAGTGGAATCAAATATCACCGCAGGTCAAATATGGAGAAAAGATGTTTCGCAGATAATTGGCTATTTGGGATGCTATGAATGCATCTGGGGAATCAGGATCACAAACATCTATTTAGAGGGAGTTTGAGGATAAAATTTTGAGCAGAAAATTTCAGGTTTAGTCCTTCCAGTCATTAGTAGGAATATGATTGTTTAACCTTTACCCTTCTGCTAAATGCTCTGTTAATTAATGTTTAGCACTGCAGACCATAGACAAGAAATGTTGCTCTTATTATGTTCTCTTAGCCAAGAATTTGTGTGCCCAGGAGACAGTATGCAAATGCATGCTTATTTCATGTTCTCTCCTTCTCATATTTGCTTTTTTTTCTTTCCTTCTTACCTTTTTCCTTTCAGAGTGAGTATTACATTTTTTTTTTAGTTCTGTTATGTGTTTTCCTGCTTCCCCCCACATTAGGCATGTGAGTCTGATAAGCAGTCTCCATCTGGTACTCCATCTTAGAAATGTTGTTGCAAAGAAGATGGAGAAATCTGAAGGAAATAGGTCACATTTTTACAAGAGGGAAAAAAGAGCAAGGAAGAAATGAATAATGGAGTCATAGATGAAGAAAGTAGATTTCCTTCTAGTTCTGCTTTAAAGCAGTCCTCTTTCTCTCTCACACACACAATAATAAAAATAATTAGTTTTTAAAAATTACCCACTGCATGGGGTTTTTTTTCATGGTGTGTGCACACACACAATTTCTTGATTTTTGGGGTACATTGCTCGATCAAAAAAATATGAAAACAATATCACGATATGGACTTCAAATCGGTTTTGGGTGATATATCTCCCAGCCTTAACACTCATCATGATTTGGTGATCAAAGACTATGAAATCAGTTTTCGTTGATATATGGATATGTCACCCAGCCCTAGTACAGGCTTGGCAGCAGATGCAGTGCTCGCGAGTCGTGATTCAGGGGTTCAGCAGCAGGGGAAGGTGTCCAGAACTGAATGGAAGCAACAAAGAAGGCCCCAACAAAGACGTTTCCCCACCCTTCCCACTGAGCTTTTAAAGATGAGGTGTGAAACCCTCACTCATGCCAAGATTGCAAGCACACGTTGGGGCTGCTTTCTTCTGCAATTTAGTGACCTCTCTTGTTCACTCAGGGCACCAGTAAAAATAATTTTTAGTGAGGCTTGTATGAACATAAGATTGCAATATGTATATACGCTGATGTATTTAGAAATGGGTGCTTTATGGTAGCTACTCCATCTGTTTTTGCTCATTAGCATTTGATGCTGAATACACTACTTATTCACATAAACTGGATTTTCAAATCGGCCTTTTCGTGCACTCTTTTCTTCTTCTTTTCTCTCTCCTTCAAATGTGACTGAAGTTGAGGGATGGAAAGGGGAGGTCTCTCCTCCTCCAACTCAATTTCCCTCCATTCAGCCCCCACCCCCATTACTTCCTCCTCCATCAGAGCCTGCCAACCCAAGCCAGATCCCAGCACCACTGCAAGGCTTCTGTGTAGCAAAGCCAGGTAAGCCTCACCCCCCCCCTACCAATCCACTCTGCCCCTCTGGCCACTACTGGATCTTAACAAATCCTGAGCACTTGATGCCACCTTCACAGAGAGACGATAACTGGAATGACTGGGTTGTTTTATCAAAGCTTGGGCATTGGGCAAGGCTGAATTTACTAATTTGAACAGTCTTCATTGCCCTAGGGAAAGGGAGAGATATCCTAATTATATCTTGACACTCATGTATGTTTTCAAAACCTTGTTTGTTTACTGATGAATTTCCCCAAATGTTCTCATTCCAGAAAGACAATGAATAAGAAAGGAGCTAATGAGTATTTCCTTGGTTGTGTATAATACTTGTTTTTAAAAAGTTTAATCCTCCCCCTCAAAAAAAAAAAGAAAAGCACAACCCTCAGTAGCTCTGTTTGCTGTTTTGTCTGGTGAACTGTCACACCACTGTTCTTTGCTAATATTAGCACAGTAATGAAGTGCATAGAACAACATGGACATTTTAACCTTTCATAAATACACACAAATTATTGCACAATTAACTTGAGAGCCAAACAGTATTTAAAAACAAGCTTGATGTGTCTGCATTTATGGCACACAGAAGATTCAGAAACATCCAGTCTAAATGTGGAAGTATAGGAGCAGTATTTCCTGCTTCTTCTTTTAAGGTATATAGCTAATAAAAGATTTGGCATTATTATAGGGTGTGTGTTGGTAACACAGATAGAAGTTATCACTACACATGTACAAGTGTTTGTGTGAAATACACTTGCCAATTTGTACAGCTGAACAGTTGGGAACACAGACTGCATACATGTTGAATGTTACACATGAATAACTAAAATTGTACAGCTTAGCTATTGTATGCTTGTTGAATATAACATGAATATGTGTGGCGTGTGTATAGTGAGAGAAAGGAGTGTGGTTGGGAAGGCAATTGGATATTTTACTCCCTGTTATTAAGGTAGTAAGGGTTCATTTTCAGCACTGGGCATCTTATGAATTAACAGGTTAAAAAAGAGTGGTGGATTAATCAATACAAATAAAGTTGTAAAATGTCAGAATAATGATGTCAGTTTATTATCATTATTGTTTATCAATATTACAGTGAAAACCAAACATGATTGTCCTGGCCTGATATCTAAATGACAGTAAAAATGTAAAAAGTGAAAAATTTCAGGCAAATCTCCTTCTTGAAACAGTTGAGGCACACTTACATAAAATGTCCTGTCTCTGGTAGGTTCATGATTATTCTCCAAAATTGAAGCATTCTAAGTGTCAGGGGCTTGGCAGAGGAGGAGGAGGAGTGGTGGAGACCACCTCCCCACCCTGACCCTTCCAGGGAGAAGGAAGAGGAAGACAGTATAGAGTTACAACAGTTGTTTGAGAGAGGACACAGCTCAGAGGCAGATGAAGGGAGACATTGTTAAGTAGTGGGAGAGGAGCAAGGAGAGCTGGAGCAGTAGCTGGCTGACATGTTGTCATTAGAAAGCATTCCAGACCCACCATCTCCCAGAACCCAGCAAGCCTTAAAAGTAGGAGAGCAAAGAGCTTAAAGACTTAGCAGCACCCATAGAGGAGGTAATGATGGCGACGAATGAGGAAGTGGGAGAGAATTCACTCAGGACAACGCCATTATCCAAGAGGATGGGTTCTATAGCCTCTCTCTATAAAATTTGAAATAAAAAAGGACTGTAAGAATTTTTTCCTTGTCTTTATACTTTTCTGGGCAATCACCTGGGAGCCGCTGAGAGCATCCTGACACTAGGGTGGGAACATTTTTTTGTTGGCAGGATCATACTGGAAAAGATCCATCAGAAATACCTTGGTCTCAGGGTACTTAGAGCCCCATAGGTCAAAAACACCACTTTTAATTTTGTCTGGAAAGAAACTGAAATCCTCTGGAGAAAGATAACCAGTGGGGAAGCATGTTTACCTTGATGAATTTCAGCAAGCAACCTGGCCATCGTGTTTTGAACCAGCTGAAATTTCCAAACATTTCTCTCCCCCTCCCCCACACAAAGCCAGCCCCATATAACACATTGCAGTAGTCAAACCCATAGCTACCAAACCTTAGATAATTGTGCTAAGATAATCCATAGATACTAGAAGTGTTATGATCCCAACTCTACTCTTCCCTTGGTTCTATTGACCATCATCTCTTCCCTCCTCCTATGAGGTAAAACCAGAGTTTTGCTTGATCAAGCATACAGTTGGAAGGAATAGGCACTTCTAAATAACCAGCATCACTAGTGCTTTGTGATAATGCCGCCAAAAAAATGGCATTTGGTAACCCCCTTTTTTTGTAAACAAGCCATCCCCCCACACAAAAGAAACCCCCACCACCAACAACCCAGCATTCAGGTAAATGTGTTAATTACACTTTAGCATGGAGAAATGAGTTACATGATTATGTGTGCTTGTTGCAAAGTTCACATAAATGACAACAACACCAATCTGCTTTCTTGCACATTTTCAAACATCTGGAAGAAATTAATGGAATTTATTCTTAATTATCATTTTAGATTCCCCAACCTATGCTAAATGCATCTAAGCTCCTAAGTGTTGTCATCGAGGATTAGGAGTTGCTTACATTCTGCAGTGATTCATTATACATACTAGGCATTAAATCCCACCTTCCTTCTATCATGGAAGTAAAGGTACTATACATGGTTGGCCTCCCCCTTGCCAAACCTGCTTAGCTTCAGCAAGCTGGTTGTGTCACATGCCCTGAGATCATGCCTTGATGTAGGAAGAGTGACAGACGTAGATAATCTTATACTTTGAAGATATATCGCAAAGGCCTGAGTGTGACTGTAGGTACATCATCCCCTTTGAGGGTTTAGGGAGCGCATAAGGGATTTGCAGTCATATGTTACAGTACAGTACCACTATAGTAGCATGGGATGAATGGATTTAGCCATACACTAATATGATTCTGCATTGAATGATGTGCTTTTGAAAACAGCTGCAATGATGAGTGAGTGGAGTTTGAACTTTAAAGGAACAACAATGCATTGTGGTTCAGGACTTTGTCCTCGAAGCATCAACTGAGCACAGTCATCCACACACAAATCTTGTGAAGCTGCTGCACATTATCACACTATTTCACTTGGCAAGACTGGGAAGGAAATAAACTTGGAGATATAGGTGCCCTGTTTTGCCTCCCCAACCCCCCCCCCTCAGTGGATTGTGCTATTTCTGTGTCTATTCAAATGTCTATCGGATGCTCCTGAATATTTTGCAGATCCCTCAAGCATAATATAGTCCTGTAATTCAGTAGCATCAAACAGTTTATCAAGGACCAATTGCAAAATATCTTCTGATTGTGCCAAAACTGGGAGTTATGCGCTCTGCCTTGGTGATTATAAAAGTTTGCATATGTTTGCTTATGTTTTTGTGGTTTTGCTCTCCTACTTACAGAAAGGGCCATTAACTTAGACAATTGAAATGCCACCTGTATCTTCTAGGGGTTTGGATTAGCTTTGTGTGTTGGTTAGAGAAAAAGGAAAACTAGAGATTTCCCCTCCCTTCCTGAGTCAAACTGTGAGATCAGTACCCACTACCACCCCAACTCAGATTGGACTCCCCAGTAAAGCTTCATGTTGCCTACTGCTCTGTTTCTATGCTGTAGTCCACTATATTTGCTTTCCCAGATCCATGGACTTTTCAAGAAATGAGACTGCCCCAAATGTTGCCTGTGTATCATTGAAGATCTCTGCTCTTGGAGGAAACTGATTCCCCAGATCCTTTTCAATCAGAGTTTGGTCCCAGTTTTGGCACAGAAACTGCTTTGGTCGCCCTGTATGATGATCTCTGTCGGGAAAGAGATGGGGGAAATGTGTTCCTGTTAATTCTCCTTGATCTCACAGCAGCTTTTAATACCATTGACCATGATATCCTTCTGAAGTGGCTGTCCATGTTGGGAGTGGGTGACACTGTTTGTGGTGCTTTCAGTCCTACTTGGATGAATGTTTCCAGAAGGTGATGCTTGGGCAGTGCTCTTTGGTCCTGTGGAGCCTTCAATGTGGGGTTCCTCGGGGTTCAATTTTATTCCCCATGCTGTTTAACATATACATGAAACTGCTGAGTGGGGTCATCTGGAATTTTGGAGTACATTTTCAGCAATATGCTGAGGACACACAGCTCTACTTCTCCTTTACATCTCCAGTGTGACAGTGGATGTACTGGACTGTTGCCTTGTCCTTATAATAAACTGGATGAGAGCCAATAAATTGAAGCTCAACCCATATAAAACTGAGGTACTGTTAGTGGGTGATTCCTTAGACTGGATGGCTGGAAGGTTGCCTGCTCTTTATGGGGCTACATTCCCTCTAAAGGAGCAGGTACACAGCTTGGGGGTACTTTTGGAGCCATTGCTGCCAGGTGAAACAAAGGTAGCCAAGGTGGCACAGAATGCCTTCCATCAGCCTTGACTGATGGCTCAGCTGCGCCTCTATCTGGACATGGATAGCTTAACTTCTGTTTTCTGTGCTCTGATAACCTGTAAGTTAGATTACTACAACATGTTACATGTAAAGCTGACTCTGAAGACAGTTTGGAAACTTCAGCTGGTGCAGAATTCAGTGGCCAAGCTGCTCACGTCAGAAGATAATTTGAGATAATATTACAGCAATCCTGGCCCAACTGCAGTGGCTGCCGATTAGTGTTGGGGCCCAATTAAAGCCTTAAGGACCATGTTCCCCTTATTAACCGACTGGGGCCCTTCTTTGTTGGCCTCCTTCATGAGAGGTCTGGAGGCTTTTTCTGTGGTGGTTCCCCAGTTGTGGAATGCTCCCCGCTCCCTCCCTTACTGTAACTTGAAGAAAAGAGATTCTGCTGAGGTAGCCAAGTAGTGTCCTAAATATATTGTGGACTATAGCATAGGCAACAGTTAGGGATGATGGGAATTTTACTCCACAATATACTGAGAGCATATTGACTACCTTCGTGCTACAGATTGAGAAACTGGCTCAAATTAATTTGATCTGAAAGTTCATATACTGGGTGACTTCGCTGTTCTGATTCCCCCCCCCCCCACCTTCTCAGAACCTAAAGACCAGCTCTTTAATAAGAATTTATTGGATTTTATGAGCTTGTCACCTGATATAGTTTATATTGAATATAATTCCAGCTCCAATGCCTTGAAACTACTTCATGACATCCTTTACACAAAGCTCTGACTGTGATTTGGCAAATGAATAGACACCCCACAACCCAGATAATTTCTTCTCAAAAACTCTTACGCTGACATTATTTGTAAATTTGTTGAGTGTTGAAGTAAAAATGCTTACAAGCCCCATAACTGAAGGATTTAACATTTTAAGTGTTTTCATAACCATCTGATAAAACTTTGAAATGATGGCTCTGCTTTGCTTCAGATGTTTAATAATTACTTCACCAAATGTCTTTGTTTACATTAAGAATGACTGGACTATCTGGAGTTATTCCTCAAATATATACATAATTGCAATTTACCAAATAAATAAATAGGCACGGCATGTACACCTTTTCTATTTAAAACCAGCAAGATGGTCATTCAATTCCACATTTCCAAATAAAAATAACATGGCTTGCATACATCCTGTAAATATTTTAACCCTTTCTTTTGATCCCCCCCCCCCGCCAGTGTGGATTTGCTGTGGCATACAAGCAAGAAGAAATTGCACCCTGTGTGGAGAACCTTTGCTCCTCCAAATGTTGCTAGACTACAACTCCCATCATCCTTGGGCATCACCATGTTTGCTATGGCATATGGGAATTATAGTTCAGTAACATCTAGTGGGTCAAAGGTTCCTCACACCTATGGTCCTACCCTATGGTGCCAGATAAGGCCAGATAAGTAAATTTAAAGCTAAGTCCACAATGCCAGGATTAGTGTGCTTCCCTTGGTAGATTCAAGTACCCATTCTGTCCAGACTTCTGGAGAGTAAATGTGATTTCCACAAATGTTGGAACACTTGTTTCATCACAGGCTGATGAATGGAACAAGGTTGGTCTTCCTGGAAGGAGAGAAGTAGACCAGAGCTGGTACAAGAGATTATGCCACTTAACCAGGGCCAGCCCAATCATGAGGCAAGGTAAGGCGGCTGCCTCAGGTGGCAGAATCCAAAGGGGCAGCAGAGCCTGATTTTGATCTTTGTTCTCCCCTCCCTTGTTACTGATGTTGCTCTTCACTCATTCCTTCTTCCCTGGTAAGGAGCAAAACCCTAATCTCTTATCCGATTTACACAATGCTGCAGAACTGGTTACCGGTATTTTCTATATTGCTTCCTTTCTTGCCTGACTCTAGGAAAGACCTGAGGGAGGGTGTCCTTCCCAAAGAGCAAGGTATTCTGAGCTAGGTGGCCATGAAAGTGGCTGCAGCATCACCAAGGCTTGTTGTGGCAGCTAATGATGCCTGCGATTAGAAGTTTAAAGTTACATTAACTTTAAACTCTCCCCTCTATGTTAGGCATTAATCAGCCATTGCAGGTATCTGTAGCAGGAAATTGGATGTCTCAGTCAGAGGGAAGGGTCCTTCCTTGAGTGAGATATAAAAAGGTGCCAAATTCCAAAAGTGTCAATTTGCAGCCAGAAAATTCCCATTTCCAATTGAACAATCTTCCTGGAACAAGTTGCAACAGCAAAGGAAAAATTTGGAGTGCACTCTTAAGGCTTTTAAGGTAGGCAGCCCTTTGGGTGTGGGGGGATTTTGGATCCTTCCACCACCTGGATCCAGTTCCTTACCCCTTACCCCAGTTATTTCACTGAGGTAGTTCATTGAGAAGTTGCCACCTGCAGTTCACCACATGAGGAGACAGCACATACTGTAGCTCCAGTGTTTCCCCAGGGTGCCCTATCAGGCATTAAGAAAACACGCCTTTGATTTAGGAAGGTTATTAAATAACAGGTGTTCAAACTATCCCTATTCCTTACATGTTATGGCTTGGAATTGTATTTTGCCCTGGTGTTGCTGTGCCAAGTGAATTTTTGCATCTTGTCTGCTAGAGATATCCAGAAATTTTAAAAATCTGTCTTTTATACTCAGAATTAAATGCGGCTGTCAGTTTACCTTGTGGGAATATGAAGTTTATCTGAGTGTGGTTGTCATGCGGTATCTACAAACAGCCACCCCACCCCCCCGCTCTTCTCCCCACATACAGGAGCGTTTGATATACATTTAGACAGATTTCATTTCATCGCTACTGAATTTGATCGGTCATTGTAATACTCAGCCATCCTTTTTCTTCCCTGCCTTGGATTTTCTTACAGTATGCTGCACTCTGTTACAAGGTCTTTTGCACTTAAACAGGAATTAAATAAGATTTGGCATGAAGGATGGATGCAAATATATTTCCAGGGTTGCCCTACCCTGTTTCCATAGAGGGAAAGTCTAAAATACATCCTGCTCCAATTCCTGGAAATTCTGCATGGGAAAACATGTATACGTAAAAGGGCTTATGAGATGGTCCAGCTGCTGCCAGTCTCACCTTTACAATGTTATTCAAAGATAAGATACCAGCTAGAAGGGTGATTGCTTTGTTCCTCCTTTCACAGCCTGTGATAGTGGGAATCAGAACTTATGATTTCCCTTATTAGAATCATGGAATCATAGAATCATAGAGTTGGAAGAGACCACAAGGGCCATCGAGTCCAACCCCCTGCCAAGCAGGAAACACCATCAGAGCACTCCTGACATATGGTTGTCAAGCCTCTGCTTAAAGACCTCTAGGCCAGCATTCAGTCGGCCATGCTTCACTGTATTCCTGTGCCTGTTATGTGCACATGTATTAAAATTCTGCTCCACCTTTTGGCACAGTTTGGGTTTTTTGCTATCTGGGGAGGGGTGGAAAGCAGAAAAACCTCTCATTTTCTAAGGATTTTTCAGGAGTGTGTGAGAAACCCTGCAATTTTACAGCAGGGATGGGGAAACTGGATCTGGCCAGTGGGACACATTGCTTTCTCTCCTCCACCCCTTGTGAGCCAAGTTTGACCAGTCAGTGACTTCACCTCCCTGCCAATCACATGACATCACAGTGACATCAGGTGAGCTTTTTGCCCACAGGGAATTTCAGAACCTCCTTTCCTTAAAGCACTACCCTGCTCAGTGCTTTGCATAAGGCTGATTTGTGGCTCATGCAAACCCCCCTTTTTTGGCTGAGCCAGGTTTTTACCTGTTCCGTACCTGATGTCATGGATGAGATTTTCAGGGAACTGAGGGAATCTTGCCCCAGTTGTAATGTATATACAAGCATATTACATATAAAATAATTTGGTGCTACACAAAATGGCATTCCATCAAGGAATGTATCTGTGGCATCCACCCACACACATCAATTTGTTATGCCATGGGTAGCCAATGTAGCATCCTCCAGATGTTATTGGAATCAAACTCCTACCAGCCCTAGCCACCACAGCCAATGGCCAAGGATGATTAACATGGAGATAGGTAGCCGTGTTGGTCTCCCAGGACATTCTATACAAGATCTCAAAGTAGCTGTTCTATTACAAAGGAATTTCAGAAATAGACTGGAAAGAGAAGCTGCTGAATTGCAACTTATTACCAAACTTAAAACCATGGAGAGACCTGGTCTGAACAAAGACATTGGATTCTTATCTCATTATACATGACAAAGCCATTTTTCACCTTCTCACCCCTTGCTTTTTCCTGTAAGACCTATTGCAGTCGTTAAGAGTCGTCAACAGGCTCATCACAGCTATCTGCCAATCACCCATTCCCACCACCCTCCTGAGTAATACCCCTCCCCACCTTCTCACTATATAGAAGGGTCTGGTGACTTCTGTTTCAGTGTATCTGAAGAAGTGTGCATGCACACGAAAGCTCATACCAAGAACTAACTTAGTTGGTCTTTAAGGTACTACTGGAAGGAATTTTTTTATTTTGTTTTAACATGGAGAGTTAGACATATGTATTTTCTTGCTATTATGTAATCCATCAAATATGCAAAAGCTGAAATTTTCCATGGTTTCATGAGTCTGCCTACACTGCACTCTGGTTTGGATTGTCCTTTGTTCATTTCATTGAAAATCAATAAAATATATTTACAAGAAAAAGAAGTACCCCAATATTACATTTCTCCAAGTTTTTTTTTTTTAAGCCAACCTCAGACATTGATGCAACTACTCACACCAGTGTTGCCAGCTTTGTCAAGCTGTTAAATGGGCAATAGAGAGCCCCTCACTGGCACCCCAGGACCAAAGCTTGGCACCACAGAGCAGCTGCTTGAGTCTCCTGTATATCCATCCCTGTACACACGTAACACAGTTAATCGACATTTACCTTATTCAATAATGCTGTTCTACTATATGTTAGGGCTTGGTCATGGGCACCAGTTGGTGATGAGCCAAGAGCCAGAAGCCATGGCAAAGCTATTAGTCAGGGCTGAAGAGCAAGTCAGGATTAAAGAACAACCAACAGAGCTCAAAACCAGCTTGATACTTCAAGCAAGGTTCAAAAGATACAGAAAGCCCCTTGATACTCTTTCCTTTCTAGGAGGACGCAAAAGTCAGCCTGGGTATAATAATAATAATAATAATAATAATAATAATAATAATAATAATAATAATTTATTATTTATACCCCGCCCATCTGGCTGGGCTTCCCCAGCCACTTCAAAAAAAATATTAAAATACTATAATACATCAAATATTAAAAACTTCCCTAAACAGGGCTGCCTTCAGATGTCTTCTGAAAGTCTGGTAGTTGTTATTCTCTTTGACATCTGGTGGGAGGGCGTTCCACAGGAAAGGCGCCACTACCGAGAAGGCCCTCTGCCTGGTTCCCTGTAACTTGGCTTCTCGCAGTGAGGGAACCGCCAGAAGGCCCTCGGTGTTGGACCTCAGTGTCCGGGTAGAACGATGGGGGTGGAGACGCTCCTTCAGATATACTGGACCAAGGCCGTTTAGGGCTTTAAAGGTCAGCACCAACACTTTGAATTATGCTCGGAAACGTACTGGGAGCCAATGTAGGTCTTTCAAGACCGGTGTTATGTGGTCTCTGCGGCCGCTCCCAGTCACCAGTCTAGCTGCCACGTTCTGGATTAGTTGTAGTTTCCGGGTCACCTTCAAAGGTAGCCCCACATAGAGTGTATTGCAGTAGTCCAAGCGGGAGATAACCAGAGCATGCACCACTCTGGCAAGGCAGTCTGCAGGCAGATAGGGTCTAAGCCTGCATACCAGATGGAGCTGGTAAACAGCTGCCCTGGACACAGATTTGACCTGTGCCTACATGGACAGCTGTGAGTCCAAAATGACTCCCAGGCTGTGCACCTGGTCCTTCAGGGGCACAGTTACCCTATTCAGAACCAGGGAATCCTCCACACCTGCCCACCTCCTGTCCCCCCAAAACAGTACTTCTGTCTTGTCAGGATTCAACCTCAATCTGTTAGCCGCCATCCAACCTCCAACCGCCTCCAGCACTCACACAGGACCTTCACCACCTTCACTGGTTCTGATTTGAAAGAGAGGTAGAGCTGGGTATCATCCGCATACTGATGAACACCCAGCCCAAATCCCCTGATGATCTCTCCCAGCAGCTTCATGTAGATGTTGAAAAGCATGGGGGAGAGGACAGAACCCTGAGGCACCCCACAAGTGAGGGCCCAGGGGTCTGAACACTCATCCCCCACCACCACTTTCTGAACACGGCCCAGGAGGAAGGAGTGGAACCACTGTATGACAGTGCCCCCAGCTCCCAGCCCCTCAAGACGGTCCAGAAGGATGTTATGGTCGATGGTATCAAACGCCACTGAGAGATCCAGCAGAACTAGGAAACAGCTCTCACCTTTGTCCCTAGCCTGCCGAAGATCATCAACCAGTGCGACCAAGGCAGTTTCAGTCCCATGATGAGGCCTGAATCCCGACTGGAAGGGATCCAAATGGTCCGCTTCTTCCAGGCGTGTCTGGAGTTGTTCAGCAACCACTCGCTCAATCACCTTGCCCAAGAATGGAAGATTTGAGACTGGGCGATAGTTGGCCATCGTGATCGCTTCTAAAGATGGTTTTTTAAGAAGCGGTTTAATAACTGCCTCTTTCAGCGGGTCTGGGAAAGCTCCCTCACAGAGGGAAGCATTCACCACCCCATGAAGCCCATCGCCCAGTCCTTCCCAGCTAGCTTTTATAAGCCAGGATGGGAAAGGATCAAGGAGATAAGTGGTTGGTTTCACTCGTCCAAGCAGCCTGTCCACATCCTCGGGGGTAACAGATTGGAATTGATCTCACACAACTTGACTAGACAGGACTCTAGCACTCTCCCGCCCCGGCCCTGCTCCCACGGTGGAGTCTACCTCTGCAAAAAGCTTTGCAAAATCATTGCAGGAGATCATGTGGCCCGTACTGGGCCCTGATGGAGCAGGTGGTTCCGCTAAATTGTGAACCACCTGAAAGAGTCTTCTGCTGCTGTTTTCTGCAGATGCAATAGAGGCGGTGAAGAAAGTCTTCACCGTCACTATCGCCACTTGGTAGGCTCGACATTGAGCTCTAACCCGTGTCCGGTCAGATTCAGAATGGGTTATCCGCCACCGGCTCTAGCCGTCTCAACGATTGTTTCATTGCCCTCAGATCTGTGGAAAACCACGGGGCTGTCTGGGCTCCATGCAATCGGAGAGGGCGCTTTGGAGCCAAACAGTCAATAGCCCTGGTTAACTCCACATTCCAGTGAGCCACCAGGGAATCAGCTGAAAGGCCATCAGCGTGGGATAAAACATCCCCTAGCACTCTCTGGAAACCATCTGGATCCATTAAGTGGCGGGGGCAGACCATCTGAATCGGTCCCACCTCCCTGCAGAGGGGAAGGGTCGCGGAGAAGTCCAGTTGCACCAGGAAGTGATCTGACCATGGCATTTCTTTGGTTTCGCTTTTACTTAGTGTCAGATCACCAACATCCATAGAGGTGAACACCAGGTCTAAGGCATGCCATGAGTTGGGCCAGACTTATTCAGGGACAGCCCCATGGAGGCCATGCTTTCCACAAAGTCCTGAGCGGCCCCTTGTAAGGTCGTGTCGGCATGGATGTTAAAATCCCCTAGGACAACCAAACTAGATGTCTCCAGGAGAACATCCACCATGACCTGAAGCAGCTCGGGCAGGGAATCCTTGGTGCAGCGGGGAGGTCGGTACACCAAAAGGAATCCTGTACTGCCCCTATTGCCCAACTTCCAGAACATGCACTCGGAAAACTGGGTCTTCCCAATAGGACGCCTGGTGCAAACTAATGACTTTCTAAAAATCACTGCAACCCCCCCTCCCCGCCCACATGACCTGGGTTGCTGTGTGTAAGAGAAACCTGGTGGACAAGCAGCGGCAAGGACAGGCCCATCTGCTTCATCCAACCAAGTCTCTGTTACACATGCCGGGTAGGTAGAGTGAGCCCAGTCCAGTGGCTAACTATGTTCCAACAGTTCCTGGCATTTATTTTTTTAAACTCCTCTTGCTTTACAGAATTCTAAGTGAGGATCACGCCATTTGGAATTGCTTATTGTCCCCTGAGTTAACTTTTACCATTGTTTTGTAGTCTCACAATATATAATTTAATAGCAGCATTGACAGTCCTTTAATGCTACTGGAGGACCATGCAAACAAATGAACAAAGCAACCACAAGTTGATGCGAGACTGAGCGATGCTCCATTTCATGTCATTAATGGGTCTTGTAAATATGTCCTTGTTTACAGTAAGCTCAGGTCAGGGACGCCAATCGGCAGATGCCCAAATTGATTGCCCGACTAAGTACAAATGTCCTAGAGTGTGAAAGTGAAGCATTAATAGTATTTATCACTTTTCGGAGGGCAAAGTAATGCATTTAATTTGAAACAGGAAGTTTTCTGACTGTATCATAAATAACATTCAGATGGCATATGCTTTGTGGCTCCTCACTTTCCTGAGCTAGTGACTGTGTTAAGGGGTGTGGGTGTGTATTTTTTACAGGCTGAGTTTCAGAGAGTATAGAATACTCTTTTAAGTGCTTTTTGAAGACTTGTTTGCATATAACAATATAAGAAGCAGGGGCAGGAGATGCAGAGTAGCAAGCACTGAGATAAAGAGTGCTGATTTTTCATGCTGCATCAACTGGCCCAAAGTCAAGCATCTTCCTGACCTTATTTTATTGCCTACAAGCTGCAAAACTCAAAAGAGTTCTGAGTCCTTATGTGGCTGCATTCCTACTTTGCTACTTTGCTACTGCATTGCTACTGTCAAGCTCTTTCCTTCAGGCCCCTCCCAAACAGGTGGATTCATGGCTGGCTTTTCTTAGTTGCTTAGTCATCAAAAGCCTCTGATTAAATCTTATTAATGATACAAAGGTTAGTTATTTAGTTGGTTGGTTGGTTAATTAATTAATTGAAATTCTAAATCACTTCTTCCAGCATAGTGTCTCAAAGAAGTTTACAACAAGAAAATATAGTGATGTAGTCAAGAATACACAAACATATTAAAAACATAATGTCACAGCCACCCAGGTGGGTCCCAGCTCACGAGAGACCTTACTCCGTTGTAGTTTACTTACAGGAAAAGTTTATTGAAGATAATTGCTTCTTTCACAGTTCAGCATTGTGGCTGTACGTCTGTCACGTTAGACCGCCGAAGTCCCCCTCTGACTCCTCCCCTCCTCCACACCAACTTAATAGCCTGGCTCTAGACCACCTCTTCCTCTCCTTTCTTTTCCGCAGGGTCTTTCTGCCCCCCTGGGTTCTCTCTTTCCGGGATTCGCCTGAGGCTGAATCCTCTGCCGCCTCCTGCCCCCTCCTTCTGGCTTTGGGGCCGGGCTCCTCCTCTGAGCTTTCCCCACTTCCGCGCGCCTCTATGTTTGAACTTGGCGCGCGTACGTTGCTTTTGACCTTTCCTTCGTCCTCTATACTGCCCCCTGTTCCACTCTCTACCCTTTCCGGCTGAACACCTTGCTCCAACCCCCTCTCTCTGTTTTCTCCTGTTCCTCCTCCCTCCGAGAGGCTGACAACTCCACCCCCTTTACTCCGTTCCGGCTGAGACCCCTCTGACAGCGTCTGTGCTTCACTGGGCTTTCTCCCCTCCTTCCCTGACTTTTCACAGCTTCTCTCTTCTCCTGCTTTTCGCCTGATCATGCTAGCTCCCTTTTGGGAATCCTCTGACTCACTGCTTAGGCTCATAGATTCCCTTCGAATTCCGTCATCTTCTTCCTCGTCTCTCTCTCCCTCCTCCCACTCGTTTTCCGTCTCCTCTGCCATCTCCTCACTTCTCCCAGAAACCCTGACATCCATCCCCCCCTCGAAGCCCCCCCTTCCCCCCTCCCGGTCGCTGGGTGCAGGTTGAGGGAAATGTGGTTCTTCCTGGGTCGGTTCAGGATACCGGGTGTCCACGTCAATCTTCTCCTCTGGCAGCTCCGTATACGTGTGTTCGAACTCGGGTTCCCCCCCTGAAGGCATCACAGTCTCTTCCTCCCTCACTGCTTCTCCTGGCGCTGCCTGCCAAGGACCTATCATCCACCTCTGACTCCATACCTCCCTTGGCTGATCCACCCACCAATAAGGGTTTGTCTCTCCCCCCCCCAGGCGGGGATCCCTGGTCGGGCTTGTTTTGGGCGTAGAGCCCTCGGGCGAGGAGAAACCCCCGAACGTGCTGCCCGACAAAGTGGGCGTGAAAAGCCAATCATCAAAATACTCCTCGGGCATGGGTTTGTGCGGAAAAATTGCATGAAACTCCTCCTTCAACAGGGGTTCGTCCAAAGCGTAACCCGGCACCCAGCTATTTGCAGAGACTGGAGTGCCTTCCCTGGCGAGAAAATATTCAACTCCCTCCTCCCCCCATCGTGAATCCAGTATCTCTGTGACCTCATTAAGAGGTTCTGGTCTTGGCGACTCCCCTCTCTCAGGCGCCCTTCTACGTGGCTCTGGAGGTGCTCCTGACTCTTGAAACCTGTGTGGGGCTTTGTAGGGAGTGAGCACCGACCTATGAAAGACCGGGTGCACCCTGGAACCCTCCGGAAGGGCTAGGCGAAAAGCCACCGGATTGATCTTAGCCTCAACTTGATATGGTCCTAGCTGCCTGTGTTCTAACTTCTTTTTGGCCAACGACCTGGCCGGCATCGCGTGGGCTGCTAACCATACCCAGTCCCCAACCTGAATGTCTTCCCCCGCCCTTCTGTGTTTGTCGGCTTGCACCTTATACGCCTGCTTTGCCAGCTCCAAATGTCTCCGCAGCTCCTCGTGCACCTCTTGCAACTCTGCTGCAAACTGGTCGGCATTTTGAGGTCCCCCCCCTTCAGGTGCTGTAAAGCTCGGGAAGGTTCTGGGATGACGTCCATAGTTCGCGAAGAAAGGCGTCACCCCGGTGGATGCGTGCTTCGTGTTGTTGTAGGCGAACTCAGCCATCGGCAGGTAGTCCACCCACGCCGCGGGTCGCTGGTTGGCGTAACACCGTAGGTACTGCTGCATGATCGCGTTGACCCTCTCCGCTTGACCGTTGGTCTGTGGATGCCTCGCCGACGTCAGGTTGATCTTGACGTGCAAGATACCCAGAAGCTTCCGCCAGAAAGTGGAAACAAATTGGCGCCCCCTGTCGGACAAGACGGACTGCGGTAGTCCATGCACTCTGAAGACGTGATCGATGAAGAGCTTTGCGGTCTGTTCTGCCGTCGCCACCTTGGCACAAGGAATGAAGTGCGCCATCTTGGTGAACAAGTCCACAACCACTAACACCGCCGTCTTACCTCTGGAGCTGGGCAGGTCTGTAACAAAGTCCAACGCTACCCTCTCCCACGGTTGCTGCGGTGTCTCCAGCGGTTCTAACAATCCCGCCTGCTTCTGATGCACTGGTTTGGACCTCTGGCAGATATCGCACCTGGCTACGTAGTCCGCCACCTCTCCTCTCATCTGGGGCCACCAAAAGTCCCTTGCCACCAACTCCATCGTCTTCTCTTTGCCGAAATGGCCCGCACTCGGGGCATCGTGCAATTGTTGCAAAACCGTGGCGCGAAGCTCGTCGGTGGGCACGTAAAGGGCGCCCTTGCGAGTCAAAAGTCCATCCTGCAACTGAAACTCATCGTTGTCAGGCGACCCTCTGCGGAGCTCCTCCATCTTGGATTGTGCAAACTGATCCTCTTGCAGCGCGCGTCGCACCGCGTCCAGGTCGACTGCGATGGTAGCGCACGTCCACGCCTGCGGTGCGAAAATGTACTTCGCTGCGATTGGAGCTACTTCCTCCAGGTATTGAGGCTTTCGGGACAGCGCGTCTGCTATAACATTGGAGTCTCCAGGGATGTATTCTATTTTGAAATCGAAATCCGCAAAGAATTCCGCCCAGCGCATGTGTCGTTGGGTTTGCAATTTAGCCGTCCGCCAATACTCCAAGTTCTTGTGATCCGTGCGGACCTGCACCGTGTGCTTGGCTCCTATCAAGAAGTGTCGCCACGCTTTGAAAGCTGCATGAATGGCCAACAACTCCCTGTCCCATATGGTGTAGTTGCGCTCCGTCTTGCTGAGCTTCCGGGAGTAGAATGCACCCGGTCTCCAGTTGCCTTGCGAATCCTCTTGCAAGAGGACGGCCCCAACTGCTCTGTCTGATGCATCTGTCTCTACCCGCATGGGCCTGCCAGGATTCACGTGCAGCAGCTGCTCCTCGGAGGCGAAAAGGCTTTTAAGCTTCCGAAAGGATCGCTCTGCTTGTTCGGTCCAGACGAACTTCTTCTTCTTGGAACTGAGGGTGTCAGTGATTGCCGCCGTCGCGTTTGCAAAACCTTTAATAAACTTGCGATAAAAATTGGCAAAGCCGATGAACCTCTGGACCTCCTTCCGATTTCGAGGGCTTTTCCAGTCCAACAGCGCTTGGACTTTAGTCTTGTCCATGGCCAGTCCCTCGTCGGACAGCTTGTAGCCAAGGAAATCTACCTCTCTCACATCAAACTGGCACTTCTCCAACTTGGCGTACAGCCTGTGTTCCTTCAGCCTCTGCAGAACTTCCTTCACGTCCTTATCGTGATCCTCTGGCGATTCCGAGAAAATCAGGATATCGTCGAGAAAACAGACACACGTCTTGTAGAGGAGACCTGCCAGGACGTGATGCATGAATGCTTGGAAAACATGGCTGCCATTTTGTAGACCGAAGGGCATAACTCTGTATTCGTACGTGCCCAAAGGAGTGAACATGGCCGTCTTCCACTCGTCGCCCTTCCTGATGCGGATGAGGTTGTAAGCTCCACGTAAATCCAGCTTGGTAAAAATCTTCCCCCTCCTGACTGTAGCCAAAAGGTCGTCAATTTTGGGCATGGGGAAGGCCTTGGGCTTAGTTAGTCTGTTTATGAACCGGTAGTCCACAATGAGCCTCTTCTGGGGCGTGTCTTTCTTTTTCACAAAGAAAACAGGACTGCCTCCCGCTGCTTTAGATTCCTGGATGAATCCGCGCTTGAGGTTGTGTTCTATGAACTCCCGAAGCTCTAGCAGCTCGTCTTCCGACATGGAGTACAGCTTGGCAGTTGGCAACTGCGCGCCTGGCACTAAGTCAATCGCGCAGTCGTAAGGTCTGTGAGGCGGCAATTTGTCAGCTTCCTTTTCGCAGAAAACCTCCAAGAACTCCGCGTACTTGTGAGGAACCGCTTGCACCATACTCAGATGCAGCTGCTGTTCGGCTTCTCCTCCTTGATCGGTTTGGATGCAATTCTGGGCGCAATACGATGAACAAAAGGTGATCTGCCTCTGGTACCAAGCAACCGCGGGACTGTGCCTGTCCAGCCAACTCATGCCCAACACGATGGGCGTGTCCGATAAGTGGGTGACATTGAAACTAATAAGCTCTCGATGGTCTCCAATTTGCATCATCATGGGAGGGGTTTGCTGCACCACTTGCCCCCCCAGCAACTTCCTGCCGTCTACCGTGACCACGTTCAGAGGCGTCGTTGCAGGCAGGAGCGCTATGTTATGCTGCTTGACGAACTGTAATCCCACGAAATCGGCGTTGCTTCCCGAATCGATGGTTGTTGGAACCTCGAGAAGTCGCCCATCAGGCAGCTGGAGTGTTGCTGTGAGTAAAACTGCTGGTTTGGGAGGTAAAGGGTCCATGCGGTGCAAGGATGCTGGGGACTTCTCTACAGATCCGCCTGGCTGAGCCCCAGTAGCTCTGCTTCCAGCCAGGCACTGCAGTTTCCCTGAAGCTGCTCCTCTGATTGCACCTCTGCTGTCACAGTTGCTAGTGCTGCAGTGTGCTTCTGGAGCCTCTGGGGGCACTCTTTCGCCATATGGTGTGCACTGTCGCAGATGTAACACTTCCTGGTCCCTCTAGGAGGCTTCGCTTTGGCTGCAGCAGGGATGGGGCTCTGGGATGGCTTTTGAGCCCTAGCACCACCAATCTCCATTGGCTCTTCGCCTTCCTTCCCCATTGGTGAGGGGTGCGCACGGCTGAAATCCCTGTGCACAAAAGGGAGAGCTTTTGCTTGCGCGCGCGCTTGGGCCCCCCCTTCCTCGTGCCACGGACGTCCCTCATGTCGAATTCCTATAGCCAAAGCCCGTTGCATCACGTCTTCCAGGGTCTGGGGTCTGTCCCCCCTTGCGATCTCATCCTTGACGGAGGGGCTCAATCCCTCCCAAAAAAGATCCCTGACCGGTAGACTGTCCTTCGGCCAATCTAAGGCGGTGAGCAATGCAAAAAATTTAGAATGATATTGGCGTACAGTGGCTCTCCCCTGCCTCAGCCCGTGCATCTGCCGGCGCGCAATGTCCTTATCCACAGAGGATTGAAAACAAGCATCCATTGCCTTGATAAACGCATCTGCATTGCGACGGGCTGGTCCATCTTCGCGCCACAGATTGCGTAGCCAAGCCCTGGCCTCCCCATGCAGGTGCGAAACAATAAATCCCACTCTCTCCTCCTCATCTCTAAAATCATGACGGAGTAAATGCAGTGCATACACGACATCTGCCCTGAAGTTGGGATAGTCTTGCAAGTTGCCATTAAAATGCGAAACTAGGGCACCCCCCCTCCTTCCAAGCGCAATGCCCTCCGCTCTGGAGCCCGGGGTCCCCGCCTTGTCCGCATTTTCCCACCTTGCTTGCAAATCCTGGCAGGCTTTCTCCAAGTCAGCATTCTTCTTCTGCGAAGCAATGACTGCCGTTGTGAGAGTGGTAATCTGATCCCGGAGTGCAGCCAGCTGTTTCTCAGCACTCATGGCTGCCCCGTTCGTGAGCTTCGCAAAAAAAAATTTTTGCTTTCAGAGGGAGGGGGACTTTCTGTCACAGCCACCCAGGTGGGTCCCAGCTCACGAGAGACCTTACTCCGTTGTAGTTTACTTACAGGAAAAGTTTATTGAAGATAATTGCTTCTTTCACAGTTCAGCATTGTGGCTGTACGTCTGTCACGTTAGACCGCCGAAGTCCCCCTCTGACTCCTCCCCTCCTCCACACCAACTTAATAGCCTGGCTCTAGACCACCTCTTCCTCTCCTTTCTTTTCCGCAGGGTCTTTCTGCCCCCCTGGGTTCTCTCTTTCCGGGATTCGCCTGAGGCTGAATCCTCTGCCGCCTCCTGCCCCCTCCTTCTGGCTTTGGGGCCGGGCTCCTCCTCTGAGCTTTCCCCACTTCCGCGCGCCTCTATGTTTGAACTTGGCGCGCGTACGTTGCTTTTGACCTTTCCTTCGTCCTCTATACTGCCCCCTGTTCCACTCTCTACCCTTTCCGGCTGAACACCTTGCTCCAACCCCCTCTCTCTGTTTTCTCCTGTTCCTCCTCCCTCCGAGAGGCTGACAACTCCACCCCCTTTACTCCGTTCCGGCTGAGACCCCTCTGACAGCGTCTGTGCTTCACTGGGCTTTCTCCCCTCCTTCCCTGACTTTTCACAGCTTCTCTCTTCTCCTGCTTTTCGCCTGATCATGCTAGCTCCCTTTTGGGAATCCTCTGACTCACTGCTTAGGCTCATAGATTCCCTTCGAATTCCGTCATCTTCTTCCTCGTCTCTCTCTCCCTCCTCCCACTCGTTTTCCGTCTCCTCTGCCATCTCCTCACTTCTCCCAGAAACCCTGACACATAATAAGAGTAAAAACATCAAATCATTTGTCCCTTGTCACCACAAAATAGTATTTGTGTGTTCAGATCCAGAAACACCCCCCCCCCCCGCTAAATAAATTCACACTTGACTCAATTTTTGGTTTTGGTTTTTGGCAGAATTTAGGCCACAACTTTATTGATTACAGAAAGTTATTGGTTGCATAGGCTCTGGTTCAACTAGCTCCCTCCCATGCAGGTAGCGCTGACTCAGGGTTCCAGCATAGGTCAGCCAAGGGTGAACACCTGGATGAGCGGAAAGCTGGGAACGGGCTAACTCTGCCACCCAAATGACCCCCTGGACTCAGGCATGGGCACAACTCCCTCTCAGGGGTTGACCAAACCATTGAGTCCCTGGATTCCTTTAACGGAATACCCTTCACCTGAACCAGAGCCTATCCACAATCTTACAAGTTGTGACGGTTTGCTACGCAGCAGGCAAAACCCAAATGGCAACAGCCAATCAGCCAAGTGAGGAAAATTCCTGCCATGCCCCTGTCCCAACAACAGATGACACATGACGGCATAGCCAAGGTCAAGCTCAAACCCCTAAAAGTAGGGAGAGGTGGGTGGGTGTTCCGAATGCACACACCGAAAGAGGAAGCTCTGGGTCACATGCATGGGTATAAATAAGTCCCTCAAAACATTTGGACTGCATCCCATAGGTCAGATTGCACCCAGCTACGAGGGACCTACCAATTGGGTGTTGTGGCTGACGAATCTTACCCACCCACAACACCGGGTGTCGGTTCCCAGGTCTCACCGCAATACATGCCCTCTTTAAGGGAGGACCCGATTTCCATTAACCATGTAATTTTATTTTATTTTAAGAGCCATATTGCTGTGTCTGTACAGGTTCTCTCTCCCCTCTTTCCACACACCTCTTGAGTTAGTTGAAGTTTATCCTGGATAACTCTGAGTAAAAGGCATGTTATGCCATGCACATATAGCCAAGCTTACACCAGAACCTTTCCAACATCACAGCCCATATGGCATGCAAAGTCAGACACACTTCCAAAACACCTGTGCTGCATAAACAGAACGTGATGGCTCAGCTGAGTGTTAACTGTAAAAAGTCTATCTCAGGACCTTACTGGAGATCTTTTCAGTTTTCAGTTTTTTGTTTTGCTTTGGAATGTGATCATTCTCGTCCTTCTTTAAGTTTTTTTATACCTGTTTATTTAAGCAAATAGAACACGATTTTAAAAAAGGTACGGCTAATTTGGTGCCAAAGACAGTGCACAAACTAGAGTACCCCCCCTCCAAAATCATGCACTGCTCCTATTTGGTTATTGCCCACCCTCACTAAATGTCACCCATTTCAGCATACAGATTGGTCTCTGACTCTGAGGTTGATGGAAATGTCATAGAAAATGAGAACACTGGAAACTGTGTTATGCGATCAGACCATTTGTCCCTCTAACCCTGCATTATCAGACTGGCAGCAGCTTTTCAGAGGAACTCCTGTGTGTGTACTAGAAATCCTAAACCCTCAAAGGATTGCAGGTTGAGGGGAAGTTGTAGGTTAGGAGATCTATAGGAGAAACCATAGGCACTGAGAAAGATTGCTTCCAAAATGCCTTTCATACAATTTACTCCCCAAATCCCCACTGTCCTTGTTTCTGAAGCAGATCTGATGCATGATGAAACATATTTATTTAAGTTTGTGCACAGTTTCAGTTTCCTTAACTCATATCTATCACCCTTCCCTCTTCATTACTTATTTTACTTCAATAAAACACTGCAAAAAATGAATTGTGATATGAAATTAGGGATGGACGAGTCTCATCAAACAATTTCAGTTTTTCCTGACTTCTCATTTTGTCCAGGCCTCAGTTTGCCCAGATTTCAACATCAGTGTACTTACTTTCTTAAAAAAGAAAAGTCATCCTGAAAATTTGTCAGGCTATGAATTTCTCCTAATAAACACGTCTTGCATGCAATTTCGCCTAATGTATACAGTTTGGCAAATCAATTTCCCCTGAAACAGTGCAATATTGTATGTTATTTTCATTAATATATGCATTTTTATGCACAGTTCAGCCTAGAGCATGCATTTCTGTGCACATTACTTGGTTGGGGCACCCCACTGTAAAATTCAGAGAAGCACAAATTTCAGAGGATGGCTTTGTTTTGTTCATGCATTGTTTCAGGAAGTGTGGACTTGATAGGTTCGTCTTTAAATATAAACTGAATCAAATTTCTCCCACATCCCTAGCCACTACCTTAGGCTACTTATGCAATCAGGCTGGTTCTGAACCACACATTTCCTTGTTGATTAATGGTAGTAGTGAAGGTAAGCTGTTCACCATTCATTTATATGTGCCTGGAAAACATAGTGGGTTTTCCTTTTTACCTTTCTTCTTCTTCTGTGCACTCCTACCCCAGCACTGTGATTATGTTAGACAGAAAATGATGTACCTTTTTAAAAACATACATTTTACACCTACCTATTTTTTATTCACTTTTCTTGGAAATCTCCTGAGGAAGCAAGACACATCGAAATTTAAAACAGCGCCAAGAAAAATCGTTTACTGAGGTGAAGCTGCAGAAAGCAGAAGTGACAGCAGTTATAGGAAGCAGCTTTGGCTCTTGATGTTAAGCTGTTCTGTCACATACCATCAATTGGGCCATTATGTGGCACACGAGAGCTGTAATAAATTGTCAGATTTGCTTCTTAGCTGAAATGATGGGATAGGAATGTGCTGTGCGTTTCAGGATGGGGGGAAAGGGATGGGAAGTGGGATATACTGGCCAACTGATCCTCCCCTTCTGCACAACTTCTCCCTTCCTTTCAATATTGCTGCTACTAGGTATGTCACAGAATGGGGGTGAGAGCCCAGAAACATACCCTGTTCCCTCCTTTTTCTTTTCTTTTTTTTTTCCACCAAAGAATGGGAGGCTGATATCTGCATGTTGGAATGAGGTAGCATAGATCAAACAGAGAGACCCGTAGCATCATTTCCAAACATGATATCAGGGTTAGGGATAGGAGTAAAGAAATTTGATTCAGTTCACATTTAAAGAACAACCCACCAACTTCACATTTTCCAAAGCATGAACTGAGACATATCAATCATTTGAAATTCCCAGTTCTCTTAATTTTGCAAATTCTGCAAAACTACATTCAAATATATACACATCCCAATATATTAATGCAAATTTCTCTGGTGCAAAACAGAGGGGGGGGGCAGAATATCTCCAGCACATAACTCCAATGCTCAAAATGTTGCATTGGCTGCATATATTCTACCAGGTTCAATGTCACTGCAGTAATTTAAAGTACCCATAACAATTTGGGTCCAGGATACACTTAATCTGTTACATCCCTGCCCAGTTACTGAGCCTTTGGAGGTGTTAGTCACTGTTAGTAGTTCCTCGGGGGCTCTGATGCACAGTGCATATCTACTAGGAGCCATGCATGTGGTATTTTTGGCCCAAATTTATGTAAGTCCTTTCCAGCTGAAGTCAGACAGGCCCCTTCACTGCTGACCCTCCAGTCCCTGCTGAAGACTCTTTTATCCCAGGAGGCATTTTGATTGAAGATTGATTTTATAGCTTTAACCGATTTTTACTTTTTTATTGTAAACTGCTTAGAGACTATTGGAGTTAAGCAGTATATATAACTGCCTAATCAAAATTTGCACTAAAATGCTGATGATTTTCATTACAAACTAACATTCTGCCTGTGGTAGTGCTGTGCTTTTTTAATAAAAAAAAAAAAATCCACCCCATGTCCCAATTTACATTAATTAATGAAAAATGAAATTGCATTAAAAACTAATGGGAAGAGAAAAATTCAGTGAAATTTGCATGGGTGGGATGCAAAGTGATTGTTGTGCTTGCATTGCTTTCAAGGTTGTTGTGGGTTTTGTGAATGTCCTTTCTTTAATTCTTTAAATCACATCTTTTGCATTCTGCATTCTAAAGCCTTCCTGGGTGTCCACACATCCTTAAAGCCCCATAAAATCATTGACTGGGTTTTCTGGTAAGTCTGGGAAGCTGGACAGGCTGCTAGCTATGTTCTTGACAACTTCCCATCGCTATGATTTTTAAGTCAAGTCTTTTTACTTTCAACTAAATAAGTGTGGGAAAGCTTTCTTTCTCTCTCTCTCTCTTTTAAAGTAAAAGGACAGACTTCACTTAAACATAAAACCTGTGAGTGCTTCAGTCTGAGGCTCTTGGAAGCCATCCCCTCTGGCTTTACATGCTTCATTTAAAGCTCAGGGGAAGAGGGTCATGAGGTAACTCCCCCATCGGCATTTTTCAAGTCAGCAGGAGTCTGTAGAAATGTTTAATGGAAGGAAGCACTGTCAGCCTTCTCCCAGTGATAAGGTATGCTCAAGATGCACTCACTGATATTCCGAAAAAGTTCCAGATAAATTATTAAGTGCCCAGTGAATGGGGCAGAACAGGGCCAGCCCAAGGCATTTTGGCACCTGAAGCGAACCACAAAATGGCAGCACCCTACCCTCCTTCCAAGGATAAAGAGATGAGTGAAGATCTACATGGGGGACAAGGGGAAATAGCTTTCTACATCTGGAACAAGAGGGGAAATGAAATTCAACCTTGCCCAGTGGTTGAAATGGAAATAAAAGGCATTGGTTGGGAGAAAGGGGCCTGCTCTGAATTACACTGGGCAGATGCAGAGCCAATGAGGACAGCCCTTCCCTACGGGTGGAAGGAGACCAGTAGGGCATCCAATTCTCTGAGATGCCATTGTAGAGGCGGCATTGAGACGGGGGGCTGTAAAGGAAGCGTCAGATCCATCCTCCAAGAAGTGCACTGCAGCCATGGTTTCTACCACAGCAGCAGTGGCAGCAGGCAACACATACCATGGAGATCAGATCTGCTGCCCCTCTGGACAGTGGTGTCACAAGGGGGTGGGGGGCAGTGCGCTCCGGGTGCCATGTCTGGGGGGGGGGTGACAAGAAGGCACCCCATGGGGTGCTCGCCCCACTGCCTCTGGGTGCAGCAGCACGAGCAGCCATTGCGCCGCTGCAGCTGCATGTGGAGGATCCTCTGTTCATGGCTGCAGCTGCGAGCAGAGGATTCCGCCACCATCCATACAGTGCTCAGGCGGCGCTGGCGGCAAACTGCTATGCACAACACATGTGTGGTGTCGCACACATGCGCTGTACGCAGTGATGCTGCATATGCACTGTACATAGTGGTTTGCCACTGGCACCGCCTAAGCGGGATACGGATGGCGGTGGGATTCCTCTGTCGCCGCTGCAGCCACAAGCAGAGGATCCTGCCACCGTCTGTACGGCACTTGGGCGGCGGTGGCGGCAAACCACTACGTGCAACACATGTGCTGTGTTGCATGCACACACTGTCTTTTGCAGGGGATGTTAACTTTTGCAAAATGAAAAGACAAGCCTCTTACTTACCTCTTACTAAGGTATGAAGCTGAGAACCTGCTCTGTGTCTCTATATGTGCTTGTGCAAGGTTGGTTGGGACACATGAGAAGCCCTTTTCTGTGGCTGCACCACAGTTGTGGAATTCCTCCTATCATGGGAATGTCACCTGGCCTTTCTCACTTTCAAAATAGGAAACTGTCTTTTACTGAGGCAGATCATTGGTCCGTTTCACTTAGTATTGTCTACCCTGGCTGACAGTGGCTCTCCAAGATTTTGGAATGAGTTCCCTCTTAGTCCTGCCAAGAGATGTGGGTGATTGAACAATAGCTCTACAACTGAGAAGCAAAAAGCTGGTACAGATTTAAAATGTTATGTTGTGTTTTTGAGTGTTATTTTGTGAATTACGTATCACTTTTGTTAGCTGCCTCAAGCATTTTTTTTTATTTATTGAATTTATATACCCCCCTTTACCCGGAGATCTCAGTTGTGGTTCTCAGAATAAAATCAAAATATAAAATCACAAAATACATAATCAAAATAAAAACAACAACCCAATAACCCCCTCCCCCCAAAAAAAAATTTTTTACCAATCAAATAAACCAAAAGCCTGGTTAGAAAGGAATGCTTTTCCCTGCTGTTTATCTGGATTATTTGTGTGGGATTGGAAAAAATGTCCTCCAGACATTTTTTGTAATGTCTGTAATTTCTTATAAAATCCCAATGCTCAAGATCTTTCCCCTCTCATGCAATGGTTTCCCATTATCACACTCCACACAGGGCATACAGTATTTCAGAAAAGTTTTTGTTTTTCCAAAAAAAACCCCTGAAACCATTTTCATGTGCTGTCAGCTGTGCAAAGGGCACATTAAAAGATCCTCCATTTGTCTAAACCATCAGCACATATATGCAAATTCCTCCCCCACTTGTTTGTTTGTTGTTGTTGTTTTGCTTGCCTGTACTTTAGAAGGTGATGTAGTGATACCAGCTGCATAGTTCACTGGGCTGTGCAGTCTCCTTTTGCTGGAGGAACAGAAGGTACATCTTCCTGAAGGTTTGTTTGCTTAGCTTACTACAGTGTTTCTCATTGCAGTTGTTGGCATCCATCTATCTTGAGACACAATGGAGTGTGCCTCCAGGGTTGAATTCAAACTGCTGCATTAGCAGCACCAAAGTGACCTCCCTGGGGCACAAGCCTGAGCAGTGTGTATGGAAGTCCTGGGCTGCACAGATGACAAGACTCATCTCTCGGCCTCGCAGATGTCGTCCAGAAGAAAGCAGAGCAATACATTTGGCACCAGCTTGGCTGCAGGAGTTGCTAGAAGGAGGCATATAAGGTGCGATCTAACCATCTTAGGGACTCCACTCCGGATTTGTGTATGGTTTAATCCTTAACCTTTTCTTCTCCTGAAGTTATCCTGCATGGTAGCGGAGGCTTAGGAACAGAGTTTTCCTTCTACTGGATGGGCTATTTTCCCAGGTTGATGAGCCTCACTTGCTCCTCACTTCCATCTACAGCATGGGCAGGAACCACCTTCCTGACTATTGGACCCACTATTGGCCTTGCCCACTCAGTCCACTGGAGTCAATCTTCACATGCAGGAGAAGTCCCTAACTCATTGAGGGTTTGAGACTCATTGGCTACCCTCATGTGGCTTAGCCAACCAGTCAAAGCTGTTTCTGGGGTGCGGCTGCTGTCACATATTGACAGCTTCTAGGAGCCACAGGTGAGTGCAAGGTGGGGACCAAAAGTGGAGAAACTACCTGAGAAGGAGCATGAGGTGTCCCCCACCAGAGGTACTACCCCTCTTTTAGCACTCCATACACTCTTGGTTGCAGGCCTTCTTAAACAGAATGATTCATCCACATTGATAGGAAAAATGCAGCTCACCCTACAAAGCCAGAGTTGCAGGAAGCTCCAGAACTGGCCTCTTCACAGAGTATGTTTCCTTATAATGGGAGAAACCACTGCAGACTTATGGTGTCTTTCATAGCATCTGTTTTCTTCATTCATGAGAACAGCATTTTGGAAACAGACAGGCTTCCACTTGCAATACATTCCCAAACTGCAGTAGAATATGTTTGCGTCTTGCATTGCCACTGTAAATTGTAAAATTCCAAAGGTTGGAGAGAGTTATCCAGTCACTAAGCCCATTCAAATACAGGCCCAGTCTTACCACTGGACAAAGTAAGATGGCCTGCTGAGGTAGTAGATGTGGGGGGGGGGCATAGGATGTAAGATATGTAAGTGCCTTGCAGCTTGTGTTATGTGCTGTAACTTAGCTTGCTGCCCTCAGGTGCTGTGGAAGAAGCTGTCCTATTGCCAATGTCAAAATAATAATTAAGCTCCAATCTGGGCAGCTCCTATGTAGTTTGTTCTTTGCCTTAGGCAGCAAAATGTTGTGGGCCTGTCCTGAATGCATCTATACTATTAATTATATTGAAGCATTCCATTAGTGCTGGTTTATTAACATTAGTATTAGCAGCAACAAACTAGTAATTTGAGAGGATCCTGATGCCTTTGAGAAAAACTCATCTAGAACTCAGGAATCTTTCTTGTGGGGAGGGAACACTTTGTCTCCAGATATTTGAAAATGAGCAAAAAAGAAAAAAGAATTCCTAGGTTTCAACTGTTGTTTTCTGACAGCTAATATAAGAATATGAAATGCTTCAAAGCAGATTTTAAGATTTCAAGCACAAACTCATGACAATAATTAATGCTCAGAAAATTAACCATGAGTTGCTACAACTAGAGTGGTGAGAGGGAATACCAATGTTGCACAGTAACTGTGCCAGCTGTACATGATCAATGATTATAGAAGGTAATTTCCCCCTGGATGATTCACACAAGGATATCCATCACTTGATGCTTGTGTGCAAACAGTGGTTTGCCTCTGCAGAGAAGTCAGCACAGATGAAAAGCTGTGTGGGTAAGGGGAACAATTAGTCTCAGGAGAAACAGCCAGGTGGCTAACATGACTGCCTCCGAGAGTCATATACCAAAGGCAGTCACTTCATGCTGCCCAATGGTAGGGCTGCCCCTGCCCCTATACTAACAACCCTATATGTATATGAAAGTGGAGTGCTATTTGGATTTCTAGCCTCAGGCCCTACATCGCTTAGACTTTACATTTTTACCAAGTTAAAGATACACAAGGCAGTACCCAGCATTCAGTGTCCACTAGTGCAAGGGCTCTTGCTTTTGTGAACAGGTGAGTTTTAATGTTGCTCCGCGAAGGAATCTTATGCCACAGTTGCACTACTGGAAACCCACTGTGCAGCAGATTATGCAATCTATTGTGCAACAAAGTTACCAGCAACCTACTTATGCATTTTCTTGTCCTGCAGTGCTCTGCTGGCACAAAACATTGCACTGGCAGAATAAGTACTGTATCAGTGGTGGACCTTAGGGTTTCTAATTTCGGTGGTGAACACCAAAACTCAGTGCTCCTTTGCTTTTCAGCTTCCATTCTACATAATAGCTGTGGAGCACCCTGTGGTGCCCTGGGGCTCCATGCCCAGTGCAACCGAACTGTTCTAACTCCCCTAAATCTGCCTCTGTACTGTATTCTGCTAAGTAATTTTAAGTACCTACTATATTTGATGCAACCAAGATCACTTTACAGGTAATTGTTGGTAGTTATTTTGCACACAGGTAAGCAAGCTGAAATAATTTAGTGGAGAACAGGTCTTAACAAAGAAAGAACAGTCAAGCTACAAAGTATGTATTTATCTTCCTGAGTCAGTTCCAACAAGTTGAAAAGAAAGAGTATATAGTGTTTTAGTTTGCAAAGCTCTGCTCACCAGTGACAGAAAAGTTAAGTTAAATTATCTGAAGATTTATTTTTTTTTCAAAAAAGGAAGAAGTTTCCTCTCATACCACCCAGGGGCGTTCCTATCAAACGTTAGAAGAAATGACTTAGGTAACAGGATGTAGCAAACAAGGATACATCTTGAAAAATCTTAGCTGTGGGCTTTTCGTGTCCTTCCACATTGATTTCTGCTAAATGCCATAGGCATATTCCACTTCATTTAAAGAAACTGTTCCCTAAGCAGCAAACCATACTTCATCACAATAAAGGTATTCAGCTTTCCCCAGGAAAAGGCACATTAGGCCAACTGCCTAAGAACAGGAATGGCAAAGAAATGCATTTGTGTTTTAAAGTTGATGGAGATACTTACATGGAAATCAATAATATAGCTACCAATTAGATTGCGCCCTTCTCCAAATTTTGCAATGCAATTACAGTTCAGGAAAATGTGCACAAAAATGGTGCATTTTGCAGGGAAGAAATGCACATATGCATATGTAGGTTAGGGGGAAATGCAGTGGTAAGCATAGATAACCATTTATCTATGGAAGTAAATGCATATTGAATGTGAGCAAAATGCATGCAGAATGCATGTAAAATTTGTATAGTTCAAATGCAAATTTTCCATTGGAAAAATGGGTGGAAGCAGGGAGCTTAGAAAGTGACCCAGGTAGCAATGTCTGACCAATAGCAATTTCAGGCAGCTAGTATCTCTAAAAGTGTTTCCTGTCTAATTATCCTCTGTCTGGACCAGGGAAGCAGACTGTGGTCTAAGAGAAGGTTTGAGAAGTGTAGGTAGCAGCTGTTGAAGCAGCTGTTGTACTCTATTCAAAATGCAATTCCACAACAGAACCCTATCAAAATAAATAATGGAATCCATAAGTATGTGTAAATGTAAGTAGCTTTTACTTCCCAAATGCTGATCCCCCACTTTGAGGCTTTGGGGAATAAAGCAGGCGGAAGATATAAAATACATATGATCAATGCAATTGAAAACTTCATGGTAACTGCCATCTTCAGTTCCATTAAACATTAAACTGTGGTGATAGTTGGTAGCCTCAAACTGAGAGAAAATAGTGTATGCTCACTGAAGTAAAAGTTTGGCTCGTAGATGCAAGACAGTTTTAAGCCAATGTGCTTATTACAAGTACTGGTTTCCTATACCTCAGGCAATTTCCACCATATAATAACAGGAGCATGGGCTTGTTGTTATGCTTTTGTGATTAGAGGTCTCTAAGCTTTGGAAATGGAGCAAAATGAGAAAAATAGCAGATTAATCTCTTTTTGGCTGTGTAAACATAATTCTGCATATTGAATTGAGGGGATTGCTTAATCCCTTCCAATCACGTTTCTTCCAATTAACTCACAAGCTTTAAATACTTTGAATCTCAGGCAGCTGAAGAAACATGTGTGTGTGTGCATGAAGAGAGAGGAGGGTGCTAATCCTGAATTAAAGTAATTTGCTTGTGCACAAAGGGAAGAAGCAAACAGAAATCCTGAAGTGGAGGCATTTGGAAAACAAGACAATGAAGTTGGTAGAAGGAAGAATATATATATATATATATATATATATATATATATATATATATATACATATACATATATATATATATATCCCCCAAGTGTTTGGTGAAGGAAGAAGAGCTTTTTTTGGCAAACAGGGGCATAATTGGCATTTTAAAACTTGATTAAAGTTTGGCTTATGTGAACCACTCAGTGTTCACAAAAACCAATCAACAACAACAATAGATGAATTGACTTTCAGGGCAGGAAATTCTGTTGGAAATTAGGTGGTGATTTTATTGCAATTCGTCTTTTTTATTACTTAATTTGTTGCAAACATTTACTGTACCACTCTTCAGTGCAGGCTTCCAGAACAGAATCTGCAAAAGTAACAATAATAAAATCAATATAATTTGTGCTTCTTTAAACAAACAAACATCAGTACAGCTAAACTCTCAACAGAGCAACTGGATAAAGCTTTAAACTAAGAGAACTAAAAGGCCATGACAGATGAAAAGTGTTTAACTTTGCTCTGAAGATGACTAGGTTTGGGACTCAGCTATACAATAGCAAATAAAACATTTTAAGTTTGTTTTATGCGTAATATACAATGTGACACTAGATGGCGATGGTGAGCCATATGGAAAATTCAATGTATTATTTTTTAAAAAATGCTTTAAAAAGCAATTTCATAACCTTTTAAAAATGTGTGTAGATTCCACCTTGGTGACTTTTTGGCAAATTTTAGTCACTATAACAGAGAATATCCTATCCCTAGACATTAGCCACCTACAGTAGCAGACAATTCTTCTGTAGTACTAGCACTGTGCTGACCCTTCCCCCTCTCTGGAGTGGGGGTGGAGCATAGTCATCATGGCTAGTAGCCTTTGATAGCCTTATCATCCCTGGTTTGTATTAAATGAGAGGTCGTTATAACGCACGTACAGTTCTGTATTGTTAGAAGGGATGCTAGCATCTATCAGTCTTGGTTTCCTTTGTGTTCTCATTTTCTCCAATCTTAAGTTCAGTTCTCCACATTTCAAGATCAGTTTGCATTTTTTTATATATATAGCTCTTGTGAAAATTCACCAACATTTTTGTGCAAATTTCTAATATGCACAGTTTGCTATGCACTGTTACCTAATATACTAATTGTTGCAAAGCAGTTCTTGTATGTTATTTTCATAAAATAATGGGTTTTTATGCACACCATTCTACTTATTAATTTTTGTACACATCGCTTGGCTGGAGAACTTCATTGCAAAATTCAGGGTAGTGAGAACTTCTAAGGATGAACGTGTTTTGATTTGCACATTGTCTTTCTCTTGCATGACTGTTAGACAATGCATTTTGTTAACTGTGTCAATAGGCACAATAGTCTAAGTCCATTATACCCAGAGTTAGGACCATTGGAATCAATAGACCTAAGTTAATCATGCCTATTAATTTCCGTGGTTTTATTCTGATTATGGGTAATGTTAGATTCAGTCAAAGTATTATAATGCCAGTTACAGCTGGTGGGGTCATTTAGAACTCTTCATCACTGGCTAAGAACAGGGATTTCCTCTAGATGGTATTTTTGACCCTTAC
Source organism: Podarcis erhardii (assembly GCF_964252035.2). Lineage (NCBI taxonomy): Eukaryota > Metazoa > Chordata > Lepidosauria > Squamata > Lacertidae > Podarcis > Podarcis erhardii. The sequence continues at coordinate 14,684,477 of NC_138504.1, forward strand.
ACTTGTGATGTCAAATACAAAGACCTGACACAGTCCATTTATCTTTATACCCCATGGCTATGCCAAATGACTGCTTGTTTATTTGATTTATTCAACCTTTCACAACAGCAGCTCTGAACAGGCATGAACAAATCAACAAAAAAGGAAGGTGCTACCATTTTCTTGAAATGCTTGAGTTGGGTGGTATGCATGTACTGACACTTTCCTTCTCTAATGCTGCAATCCTATCCATGTCTTCTCAAAACTTACTCCAATTTAATTCAATGGGTAAGTGGGATTAGAATTACAGTGTAAATTCACTACTCTTGGCACTAAATGTATCCTCTGTTTTCAGACAACCAGAGCATTGTGCATATATAATGCTCTCATACATCAACACTTCCTAAGAGCAGAATGAAGCTCTGTAACCTAGATCTAACAGTAGCCTAGAATTGTTTGACTTGCTTCTAACATGGCCAGCTATCACAGCCTGACTCCTGTGGAACTATTAAAGGCCTCAGGTTCAATCTTTAGCATTGCCAGGAAGGGTTAGGAGTGACCCCAGTCCCTGGAGAGCCTCTACTAATCAGTAAAAACAATGCTGAGCTAGATGGACCATTGGTCTGATTCAATATAAATAAGTTTGCTCTATTCTGATTCACAGAATACTCTTTTAGGTGGAAGAATTAGCAATGAGATAAACCTTTTTCCAGGATATTTTGACCATAACATATACTTCTTTCATGGCCTGGTGGAAAGATCACATCCTCCCAGATCCTTCAAAATGCTTGCATTTCAGCTTTTCCCTTAAGACCCCATCCTCTCTGGTTTTCAAAGCCCCCCTCATGCCCTCAAAACATTAACATTAAATCCAGCATCGAAAATATGTAAGTCTCTTGGAAATCAGGGACACCTATAACCGAACGAGACATTTCATGATTCTTGTGTGAGCGATTTTTAATTAAGTCGCTTAAGTGATAAAGTTTAATGAACTAAAACTCTGAGCTGCAAGGGTGTCCTTCACGGCACTGTCTGAACAGTTAACCTTGTTATCATTTTGCTGAACTCTTCTACCATTTAACATTCCTTTCCAAGTTCTGTCACCTGCCTCTTGCGCTTAACCTCATTATTTTTGAGAGATACAGCCTTATTTTCAAAGTGTTAGATAATGTCAACCCCAGTTTTGCCCTGAAGGTATATTTTATCCTGCAAATGTCGTCTTTATACCCACTCACTGGGTTGATCTCTTATTTTGGGGCTGGTAATATTTTTGAGTAATATGCATGCAGGAAACTTTTACGTTAGAATGCAAAATTCCCATGCATTCTGCGGGACAGATGCACTGTGTAAATTTAAGTACTACTCTACATCCAACTCACAATGTGTCGCTTTCCCCTGTCTGACCTGAGTCTTCTATTTGAGTAACTTGGTCTCTGCTAAGCCTCTGCATGATGTCCCTGCACCATCTTCACCAGCTTTGCCTCATTCTATTTGCTGCATACTCATTTACGGTGTGCTGCCTGCCTTCTGGACTATGCTTTTTTGCACTCTCAGCCTGCCAGCACTGCTAGTTTGTAAAACAAGGAGGCAATGCCTCCGTTTCGGTGTTGAGAGCCAAGAAAAGTTATTGCAATTAAAGTTAAGAGCTGCAAAGGCTGGTGTGGTTGGATTCTCGTTAAACTGTTTGCTCTGTCCTAGTTGGCAAACAAAAAGAGATAATTAAATTGTGTTTGCAGCAATTAGAGTTTAACAATGTGCCTGGATTGTTTAGACAGAAAGGGAAGTACTTCCCCTGCTGGAGACTTCTAAAACCCACAAGTAAGAGCTAAAATATTATTTAGCAGTGAGTACATGTATGTCCACTTAGGATGACAAATGGCTACGGTCAGTGTCTGGCTCAGGCTGTCTGCCAGGATAGTCCCCATGCTGGAATTCCTGCTGAGTAAGTGGGATTTTAGCACGCAGCCAAAAATGTCTTTGGCAACAGACATTTCACTCCTTGTTATTACATTTGGGTTTCTCCTTGCCACTCTCTTCAATTGCTAGATCGGGCCAAATCATGTGTCTTGGATCTAATTAATGCATTTATTTCCAATCTGCTAAAGTTCTCACATATTCATTTAAAGATGGCAAGCAATTCCTGCAACAACAACAACAACAACAACAACAACACTGATAAAATTGCCACCAAAACGGAGATGCATGGTGTTTAATCTTCTTCTTGCCTCATTTGTTTGAATCACCATGTGAATGTCCATCTTATGGGAACAAGGGGGACCTGCCCTATATTGAGTCAGATCATTGATCCACCTAACTCAGTATTGTCTACATTGACTGGCAGCAACTCTCCAAGGTTTCAGAAAGAGTTCTCTCCTGACCCAACCTGGAGTTGCTGGGGATTGAACCAAGCACCTTCTGAATGCAAAATAAATGTTCTATATCTGAGCTTTCACTCCGCTCCTGCAGTCCTGAAATGCTCTTTAGGCAGTCTCATGTGCCTCTCTCTCACTTCCTATGCACATTGTCTACAACTTCTGGGGAAGTCAGACTGACTCTAACTCTTACTGCTGGAAAGCTCTTCCAATTGTTTCATTGGAATCTCCTTTCTCCTACCTTCTGGTGCAGCAGAAAACAAGCTTGGTTCATTTTCCATGTGACAACCCTTCAGATATTTGAGGACCAATATCATATCACTTCTCAGTCTTCTTTCCTTCAGGCTAAGCATTCCCAGTTCCCTCAGCTGTTCTTCATAAAGCTTGGCTTCCCTCAGGTTATTTCATTCTGTGTCTTTAAAAATATGCAGGATCTAAATGTAGGTGTTATCTCCAAGTAAGGACCCATAAATGGAATCCACTCACCACCCACATGAAGAGACTTTTATTTATTTAATACATTTATTTATAAATCACCTTCTAGGGCATAGCCCACTTGAATGTTTGGAATTTCCCAAGCAGGCTTATTGAGTACCCCAAGTTGGAGAGCATTCTCGGTAGCAGATCTGTAGAAGAGAATAATGGTAACAGCATATTTCATTTCCTGGTGGGTTTTTCACTTTCCAGGGAGAAATTTGAGATAACATAATTCACAGGTTTGCAGCAAAAATAGAACATCTCCTGACAGCTGTCACAATCACCTGGTGAGGTGCAGGAAAGTGTGAGGCACATAGCATTTCATGCCAAAATCATGCTTGTTTAACAGAATTTTAGGTGGCTGCAGTGTGTTTCTATGACAGCCATGATGTGATTAGTTATTTATGGGGGCTGACAAGGGGCTGCGACCCCAAGCAGGGTGATATCAAGATATCTTAGCATAGAGGTTATCAAGTTCTGCATGAAGAGCCAAAAAATTAATTATTTCTAACCTGGCAATATACTGAACATTGCCACAGTTCTGTGGAAATGGGTCTAGCAATGCTCAACTCAATGCATGGTTAAAACCCAGGGATAGCAACCACCCTATACAATAAGAGCAGCCATTTCCCCCATAAATTAGGACATAATAAGTGAAACTTGGGGGAGAGGGAAAGAAGACTAGGTTTTTTTATTAGTGCACATGTGAACAATGGGAACATGGGGGGTGGGGGGCAAAATGAACAGAAGGAACTGAAAGCTGAGATAAACTGCACAGGATCTGATTCTAGGATTGATTTCAATTAACAGGAGGAACAACAAATGAATTGCTTAAATAATAAAGGATCAGAGCAAGAAAAATGCATATCATCCCTAGTTTCGGTCCAATGCATAATTTAATTTAATGTTTAGTGATTACCCCAACATTTTAAGTCAAGTTCTAGGATTCAAACAAGATCAGGCCAGTCTTTTTTTATCCCAAAGGGCAAAATGTTCCATCAGTTAGAGCAGGGGTTGTCAACCTGGTCCCTACCGCCCACTAGTGGGCGTTTCAGGATTCTAGGTGGGAGGTAGGGGGTTCTATGGCACAAGCTGAAACCTCCTTCCATCGAGAACTGGTGGGTGGTAAGGAAATTTTACCATAAAGAAAGATGCATTAGTGGGCAGTAGGTATAAAAAGATTGACCACCCCTGGGTTAGAGTTATCCTTTTACATCGATCCAGGAGCAGTTTCCATTGTTAACACAGGGACTCCATAAAAAGTGCAAACCTTTTTTTTTAAAAAAAAAAATCTATGGTGTGAATTCATTTGTTGTGTCCCTCAAATTAATGCCATGTATCTTCAAATAGCTTAAAATGGAGAGTCTGAAAGGTCAGGTCAAATAAGTAACATTTTCTGCCTTGTCATGTTTATACCACAGCTATAATTAGTGCTAATAGTTCAGTATGTCCATCCCAAGCACTTGATTACACAGAATGTTTCCACTAGTGCTGCAAAATTGTATGAGGATAAGGCAGTTGCAAAAGAATGGATGCTATGTGGTTCAGGGAATTGGATATTGGATTTTTCAACAACGTCAGACCCTCCAAATGTTCCTATTTTCCAGGGGTGTCCCTGATTTAGAGAAGCCATCCTGGTTTCTGATTTGATCCTGGAATGTCCCACTTTTCCTTAGGATGCCCCTATTTTTATTGGAGAAATGTTGGAGATATCGACTTATCCAACGCCAGAGCCATCTGAAGGCAATCCTGCATAGGGATGTTTTTTTTAAATGTTTCATGCTTTATTATGTTTTTATATATGCTGGAAGCTGCCCAGAGTGGTTGGGGCAACCCAGTAAGATGTGCGGGGTATAAGTACTAAAAATTATCTTTATGGAATGGGATGTCCCTATTTTCATTGGAGAAATGTTGGAGGGTATGCAATGCAGATGTATTCACCTGTCTGGTCATCATCGATTGATTGATGCATTCAAACATAAACTAAACCCAGTAAGACCTAGATGGGTCACAAGACCAACACTACCTATTCATTCATAAAGAATAGGGTCTCCAAATGCATGTTTGGATTAAATGATAATGACTAGTGATTGGCTAGCTGGCTTGGCTTGGGCAGGCAACTATTTCTGTTAAGTGATAAGCAGTCTACCAATAGCTTTCTGCTGATGTTGGTCCATTCTGAACCTTAATAAGAAACTAGAAATTAGGACTGAGACAAAATAAGTGCACTTTTTCTGGTGTGGGGGCAGTGCAGTGGCAAGAAAACAGGCCATTTCAAAAAGTTTCCAGCCCTTTGGTTATTTTATCAGAAAAAGTATGTGGTGAGCATAGGTTTAACAGATGCACAATCGGAATGAGATCAATTGTCAATCTATTAGCCAACAAGACTGACAGAGAGACATTGCCCTGACTATAAATAAGATGTCTTTGCCCATAGTGTGACATCATGTATAAGCATGACATCATCACTTTCACTGATGATCTCTTATTTGCTGGGAAAGCATTAGGGAGGATATAGAAACCTTGAGGAATGGAAGTAAATGGTACTAAAGCAGTAGCAGAAAGTGGGGGCAATGGCAGCAAACAAACAAACAAACAAACAAACAAACAAACAAGAAAGCCATTAAAGTATTTCCCATCCCCAAAAGCTCCATTCATTGCTGAAAAATTGAAATGGGTAAACATCCCTACAATTAATCTTATCCCATTTCCTGATTTTAAAATGCATTCTCCCAATACTTGTGACATGTTTTGTGGTTCAGTGATTCGATTGCTAATCGCCAAACTCCACTAAATCTCTTCCAGGGTTTTCTGAACCCTCTAGGGTTTTCCCAAACCTCTGGAGCAGATTTGGGAAGACATGTGCAAGGGATAAAGAGGGGAAGAAAGCTCTATTGTGCAAGTGGAAGTCTTTGAGCTGATGGGATGTGCTAGTTCACACAGGAATATTTATAAAACACTCCTCCACAATCATCCTGTTCTTTCTGACAAATCATACTTGATACACCTGTTGTTCTAGCCTGGGGATTAACAGATGAATGAACATCAACTGACTTCATATCAGTTTATTATCAATGGTTAAATGTGTTATCCCATTAGAAAACCCATATGTTGTAGGCTTTCCGCATAGGAAAGGTAGTTCCCATGCCCTACAATAGGGGTAGGAAACCTACAGCCTGTGGGTCTGATTAGGCCTCCTCATTTGCCCTGCAGGCCATTTTAGACAAGCCATGCCCACATATATGATGATAGGTGTACAGCAGGTAACAACCTTCAGAAGCCCCTTTTAAACTAACAGTTTGCTAGTTCAGATTACTTCAGAACTCAGCTGTACAGAAAGATTCTAGTAGCTAAATGGTAATCACAGCTTTTTATAACAAGTGTGTGTGCACGTGCATGAAGGGGGTTGCTTTAAAATTCCTAGAAAAATAAGGACAGAGTCGATATAGCCTTATTTTGAAATGAAAGGCAATAGACAGATTTTCAAGATGATGAGCACAGATGGGGTTTCCTAGTTTTCTCTCTTTGCTCTTGGGTAGTTAGTTCATGCCAAGATGCCTTTGAGTCATGGGTCTCCAACAATGAATTCCCATTTCCTTCATGGCTTAGAGTGATATCTGACGAGCTGATCACAGCTGTGGCTCTCTGCATTCAAGTGATAATCACTGTCCGTTGCTATCCTTATTCAGTGCTGAAGCCACCGCAGGTTAATTTTATTGCCCTGTTATTTATTGGCATTCGTACATTTTGATGAAGGGCAATAGTCATAGCATGCCAGCAATAAATTTGTAACTGGTCAATGGAATGAATCAATCTCATTTGGCGTAGCCTAAGCACTATAATCCAATGGGGCAGAACCAAGAGGAATTAATTGCAGTTGGGCAGGACCAAGAGAAATAAAAATGAATTTAAAAGATTTTATGGTTGCTAAGCCTAAAATTGCACGTCTTTCCGGTGATTTCTCCAGTTCTCATTATTTACAGCTAAGCAGATATATTTCATGTCACTGTTTTACATCTAAAAAGAAATGTCAAGTCGTGGATTGGCATCCCCTTGCATCTTTTTAAACAGCCGACATCCTTTTCTCATTCTTCTCCTCTTTGAGGAGTTGAAAAGCAGCTTAAAAACAAAACAATTATACTAAAGCCTGAGCAAAATAATGCATTTTCTTTCAGAAAAGTAAGCAGCCACAATTTTCCATTCTACCCCATATTATTAACATGTAGTCCTGTTTCCATTCAGCTACAGTTTGTCTTCTGTGGCCAGAACTATGTTTTATTCATCTCACTGTTCCCTGTGGTTAAATTATGTACTTGCATTATTTATTTATTTATTTATTTATTTATTTATTTATTTATTTGTGTCAATTACCCCTCTCATTTCAGTGCAAAGGAAATAATGAAAATCAGGGGCAGAGACATAATCAAGTTACATATCTGAAAGCAACAACAAAAGCAAATACCAAACGTATCCATTGGATTGATTTCTCTCATGCTCTCTACGTGGGGCTGCCTTTGAAAAGTTCTCAGAAACTTCAACTGGCTCAAAGAGCTGAAGCCAGATTGTTGAGCAAGGCTGGTTATAGGGAGCATATGACTTCCTTGCTACAACAGCTTCACTGTCTCCTGGTCTTTTTCCGGTCACAATTCAAAATGCTAGTTGTGATCTGTAAAATCCCATTCAGCTTAGGTCCAAGCTATATGAAAGACCATATTCACTCATACAAACCTAAGTAAAGGGTAAAGGGACCCCTGACCATTAGGTCCAGTCGTGACCGACTCTGGGGTTGCGGCGCTCATCTCGCTTTATTGGCCGAGGGAGCCAGCGTACAGCTTCCGGGTCATGTGGCCAGCATGACTAAGCCGCTTCTGGCGAACCAGAGCAGTGCACGGAAATGCCATTTACCTTCCCGCCGGAGCAGTACCTATTTATCTACTTGCACTTTGACGTGCTTTCGAACTGCTAGGTTGGCAGGAGCAGGGACCTAGCAATGGGAGCTCACCCCGTCACGGGGATTCGAACCGCCGACCTTCTGATCGGCAAGTCCTAGGCTCTGTGGTTTAACCCACAGTGCCACCCATGTCCCTCATACAAACCTACCCAGCCCTTATTTTGATTACATCACTCTCATAGATGCGCTTGGTGGGGACATGGGAGAGGACCTTCTTGGTAGCTACTGCCAGACTTTGGATTTGATCCTTCCTTTTCCTTCTGCCAGCAGCTGAATGTGCTGTTTTTGTGTGTGTGTCCCCTCTGTGTGTGTGTGTGTGTGTGTGTGTGTGTGTGTGTGTGAGAGAGAGAGAGAGAGAGAGAGAGAGAGAGAGAGAGAGATTGTTTTTTAATGATAAATTTCCCCTATGTTTTTAGCTGTTCTTATTTTATCTGTAAGCTGCCTTGATTCCATGTCAGGGGAAAAGGCAAGCAATAGTTAAATAAATAATACTAATACTAGTAGTTAATTTCCATACTGAACACGAGATGAATGAGCAAGCACTTGCAGTATCTGTTCACATTTCCATTTTCATAGGAATTCTGACATCCCTGCTTTTCATATTTTGGTTAAACTACGTTGAACTTCTGCCAGTCAAGTGAACCAGGAGATCTGTGGTTAGGATCACCTGTAATAATTTTTTAATTCTTATTATTTTGGTAATAAGTGGCTGACTGCAGCGATCAAAGGAGGATGAGTCAGTGGGCTTTTGTTCTCCCCGATTTCTACATTGTGTCTGGTCTGGTGAAATATTTAAAAAGAAAAGTGGGTTAAAGAGGCCAGTTGACAGTGATGGGAAGCAGGAAGAGGAGCAGCAGTTCATCTTGGGCTGTGTCATGTATTATGCCAGCTCTGGAAATGGGAAATGTACAGGGTGTGTAAACCAGTCATACATTTCTAAAGTGAGAGGCACTGATACTCTTTATCACTATTGTACAAACCCTCTGTCTGGATAGCCTCTCAAACCAGATGGGCTGGGCTATATATAGGATTATTCCAGGTTGGGTCTTCACACAGGGGGAAAAAACACTTTAAATCAGAAATTAGATCATTATAACATTTTTTTTAAAAAACAACCAAAAAAACCCTATGGAAAAACGTGTATAAAAATTTCCTGCTCTCTGGCGCCATCTGGTGTTGCATTTTTATAGCACATTCAAATCATTGTTTCTTTAGTAAGGTTAACTGAGTCCTCAAGAATAATGCACTCTCAATAGTCACACACACACACAATATCAGAAGTTCTCAGTGTAGAGGTCAGACTAGGCCTCTGCAACCCAGCAAAACCAGCTCAACAACCAAACCCTTTCTCCTCAAGATACACCCGTAACCAGATCCACCCACAAGGCTAAGTGAGGTAGCTGCCTCGGACAGTGGAAGCCTAAGGGGTGGCACCCCATCTGCCCTGCCACCTCCATTGCTGGCAAAGATACAGCACTGGCACCAGTGCTGGCTTCTGCAAAGATCTCACCAGAATCCATGGTGTGGTGACATGTCGCCAAACCACATTTCTGTTTTTCCTCAGGCAGTGAAAAAGGATGTGCCTGTCCCTAATTAGCAATGCTTAGTATTTTTACATGCTGGAATCTGTCCTACAACATTGATAATATGTTTCTGGTTGCCTGGATGGAAGATAAGAGAGTGTGACTATGTAGAAACTAGCCTACTGAAGATAGGTAAAATACGGATTTGTTGCTCTGACCACTTTGGCTCCGGCTCTGCCTGCCACTAGCAAGTGACCCCAGAAAGGTTGCCCAGAAAGAGATGCAGTCTTTGAGCTGGAATTTTCCCCCATGCAGTTACGCACAGGAATCTTAACTGGGCACCACAGTTCAAGAAGGACACTGACAAACTGGAACGTGTCCAGAGGAGGGCAACCAAAATGGTCAAAGGCCTGGAAACGATGCCTTATGAAGAACGGCTAAGGGAGCTGGGCATGTTTAGCCTGGAGAACAAGAGGTTAAGGGGTGATATGATAGCCAAGTTCAAATATATAAAAGGATGTCACATAGAGGAGGGAGAAAGGTTGTTTTCTGCTGCTTCAGAGAAGCGGACACGGAGCAATGGTTCCAAACTACAAGAAAAAAGATTCCACCTAAACATTAGGAAGAACTTCCTGACAGTAAGAGCTGTTCGACAGTGGAATTTGCTGCCAAGGAGTGTGGTGGAGTCTCCTTCTTTGGAGTTCTTTAAGCAGAGGCTTGACAACCATATGTCAGGAGTGCTCTGATGGTGTTTCCTGCTTGGCAGGGGGTTGGACTCGATGGCCCTTGTGGTCTCTTCCAACTCTATGATTCTATGATTCAATAATGACACTTTGCTCATTCCAACAGAGAAAGGTAGAATGGTGTTTTTTCTGTCCCATTCATCACCATTATTTATTATGCTGCAATTTGCAGGCTGCATTAAATAAAAAAAGGCACTCCCAAAGCAGCACACAATCAAAAGGTTGTAAAAAAGAAATACAACAAAACCACATCATGAAAAAGTCACACAAAATGAGAGATTTTTAAAAAGCCAAAGCTAACGGAACAGCATTAAAAACTTACTTAAAAAATCATAACTGCCAGCATAATAAAGGTTTATCCCCCCCCCCAATACATTTCAAGACTCCAAGTCTCCTAACAGTGTTCTGTGGCTCCAGCTCATAGCAGCAATGTGGAACAGTGGTAGCCAACATGGAGCCCACAGATGTTGCTGGACTCTAACTCCCATTTATGGATGGGTAAATCTGCCAATGATCAGTTTTCGATATTTCCACATCAGTTAGCTTTTTTCAAAAAAAAGTCCTTATAAATTAATCAGCATTTTAGGGTGAATTTCTCCTAATATATGTACGTCTTGTATGCAATTTTGCCTAATTTATACATTTCTGCAAATTTGCCTCATTTATATGCTATTTTCATTAATATGCACATTTTTATTGCACACTTTGTCCTTGTGTGTGTATATGTATTTCTGTGTATATTACTTGGCTGGAGATGTCTACTGCCAAATTTGGAAATGTGTGAATCTTGAACGATGACTGTGCCTTAATCCTTTTGTTTTAGAAAGTGTGAATTAGTTTGATACCTTTAAATGTGAACTGAATAAAATTGCTCCCCCATCCCGACTCACATCAGTCCCAGCCAGAGCAGCCTATGGTCAATATAAGATGGGAACTGTTGTCTAACAACATACAGAGATCACCGTGTTAGCTCTCCCTAATGTAAGGGCGCTGGGTGTAGAATATCTTTTTGCAGTTCTTTTGTAGTTGATTTTCTAGTTCCAGTGCTCACTCCAGATGTCCCCATTAACCAAACAATAACAGGCGAGGTCAAAAATAGTAAGAGTATTGGCCTACCCTCAGCTCCACCCAGTGTCCTCTGCTCACAAGCTGCAAGCCACAGACAAAGAGGGAAGAGAGAGGATAGGAGACAAACAAACTCTCAGAAGCTGGCTAGCTACATTCAGTTTCCTCTATCCACCTGCCCTCCCTTTGATGACTTGTCATGCCAATAATAATAATAATAATAATAATAATAATAATAATATAATATTATTATTATTTGTACCCCACCCATTTGGCTGTGTTTCCCCAACCTCTCTGAGCGGCTCCCAATCGAGCGTTAAATATTAAAAACTTCCCTATACGCTGTCACTGAATGTTCACATAAGGGGTCTTCACACATTACACCAAACACAGGTGCAGGCTGTTTCTATGCATATAGAAGTGTTTCTGCAAAGGAATGTAAACTTGTTGACTTGTGAATTTCAGCTATCACTTACACAAGTTGAACATTGCTTAGTGTGCAGCCAGTGGCATAGCGTGGGTTATCAGCACCCGGGGCAAGGCAAGTAATTTGCGCCCCCTAACCCATGGATTTGCGCCCCCTAACCCGTGGATTTCCCTAACCCCCAGATGTTGCGCCCGGTGCGGCCGGCCCCCCCTGCACCCCCCACGCTACGCCACTGTGTGCAGCTCAATTATTTGTGCATACGGGTATGCAGGTTGTATGCTCACTGGATGTAACATGTGGACACCCACAATGTGAAGGGCATACTGCAGACAAAAAGGCCTTTAGGCATCTGCAGTGCACCTTCCAGTAATAATAACGGCCTAGAATCAAAAGGCTTTCAAGTAGAAGAATACTATATCTGGGTGTGCTTGAGCTAAGCCACAGTTCATTTTTAAAATAAGAATTGTGTTATTTAGTCGTTTAGTCGTGTCCGACTCTTTGTGACCCCATGGACCAGAGCACGCCAGGCACTCCTGTCTTCCACTTCCTCCTGCAGTTTGGTCAAACTCATGCTGGTAGCTTCGAGAACACTGTCCAACCATCTCGTCCTCTGTCTTCCCCTTCTCCTTGTGCCCTCCATCTTTCCCAACATCAGGGTCTTTTCCAGGGAGTCTTCTCTTCTCATGAGGTGGCCAAAGTATTGGAGCCTCAGCTTCATGATCTGTCCTTCCAGTGAGCACTCAGGGCTGATTTCCTTCAGAATGGATAGGTTTGATCTTCTTGCAGTCCATGGGACTCTCAAGCGTCTCCTCCAGCACCATAATCCAAATTGTTCAGTTCAGTCTTAAATACCGGTATCTACTTTTAAATCAAATATAGGCATGTTGGGTTGCTCCCAGACATTTCTGAGTTCTTGTGACAGATCCATACAGGCAGGGAACCTGTGGTCCTCTTTAGAATTGTAGAGTTGCGGACTTCCGGGTTGGCGCCATCGCCGAATGGCGGACTCCCTCCGAGCTCCGGAGGGAGCCAGCTCGGCAGGGGCTGGGTCCTACCGCGCCGGCGACGCGGGGACCCTCAAAAACCATGGGCGCTGAAACCCATGGGCATGGTGACTCGGCGGGTACCGTTTGCGCCCCCCGACCTGCGAAGGAGCCTTTTTAAAGGCTGCGGAGCGGGTGCCGGGGGGGTGCTATGAGTCCTCCGCTTCCCCTGCCGAGCGAAGCCGCATGCCATTCGGCGGAGAGCGCTGACTTCTTCCATTGAAAATTTGGATCAAAAAGAACAACCCGTGAGTAATTGGAAACTGGACTTAAAAAGGGGGAAAATTTTTTAAATTCGGAGCGAGCGGGGGAGGTGCAAAAAGGAAGTCAGTCTCCCCCCGGTTGTAGAGGAATTAAAGCAAAGGATTTGACAACTAAGATCGAGTGCTACCTTATTTTGATAAAGTTACTAATTTCACGATGGAAAACTATAAGATTGGGCTGGAGGAGAAAAGTAAAATGTGAGCTAAAAGGCAACCCCCCCGTGAACTGGGAGCGATCCGCGAGAGCGCCGGGAGAGGAGCAACAGAGGCTTTGACAGCTGTCAAAGGAGCTGTCAAAATTGAAGAATAAAAAGAGAACTTTGTTACAAGGACTTTGCCGGTTATATTCGTTACAAATTGGATATTAACTGTTTAAAATAAGGAATAACAAGTTACTTTGACTGTTGGGTGTGATCTGGAAGGAAACTGAGTTACTATAATCCCTCTAGAGGGGATGTGGGACACTACAAGTATTGCTGGTATGGAATTTGAATAGGACTTTTTATCTCCGGGGAAACTGCAGAAATGGAATACTATTTTGTCTACAGAGGTCTCTACACTAAAGGAGACAATGGATTTATCTATTGAAGAATGGAAGGGACTTGACGTAAAGTTTTGTTCCTGAATAACAAAGCCTCTGTAGAGGATTTAGAAGCTTTTGGAATTAGAACATTTTTGCAGGGGAGCAGGAAATGAAACTAGAGGAAAGTGAGGAGAGAGAATAACAAGAACAACATGAACAATAAGAATTGGATAAAGTTGGAAGTGGGAACATTTGGGACATCCAGATTTGAAAGGTCTAAAGAAACAAAATTGGAGTTTTTGCTCTTGAATACAGAGATTTGGATGGAAAAAATGGGCCTTTTTGAGATAGAGTTTTTCCAAGATTGGACGTTCAAAATTAAAGATGACCAAAAAGGCGGCAAAGACTTTTAAAAAGACGGCAAAGTGGACTTGTGAAGGATTTTGGCCTAGATGTGGGATCTCCAGGATGACAGCAGGGATGGACACTGGGAAACGCAACCGGGAAAGGGGGGGGATATTGGAATCCAAAGGGTGTTAAACTATACTTTATTCTTTTTTCTATCTTTTTTATTTTAACCTGTTCTGCATATTAAAGAGGGGAACTCGTGGAAGGGAGCGGGGTCGATTTTAGGGGATGGAAAAACATTTTTAACATTGGGTTAATCATAATAAGTTTAAAATTTGGGGTAAGAACTTGTTGAATCTATTTGAAGGAATTGGAATACAAAAGGGGGTGGGGCGGGGAAGTCCTGAAAGGATATCAATGAAAATAAGGTTATAAAATGGATGTTTTATTTTTCTTTTTTCTTTTTTCTGTTATATTTGAAAATGTACAATAAATATTAGTAATAAAAAAAAAATAGAATTGTAGAGTTGCTTGACTCCAACTCCTGAGAGCCCCTACCAGCATGATCAATGTCCTGGGATAATGAGAGATGTTCTAGATGGCCACAGGTTTCCCATCTGAAATATACTCAGAGTCGCAAAGTGATTTCATGCTCTTTATTCAGCTCATAGTGGTGAGGAGGAATGAATGAATGTCCCCTCAAAGTATCTGCTTTATATACATTATTTACACAATGGGCTGCACATGATTGGCTAATTCCAGGATTCTACTGTAGGCCAATCAGGTTGTGGATTCACTTCTATCTGGAGCATGATTGGGTGGTTCCTGCTAACCAATCATACTGCTGCATTGTTCTAGGACCAATCAGACTGCTGCATTCTGAATCCTATTGTTCTAGGACCAATCAGACTGCTGCCTTTTGGAGCCTATTGTTCTAGGACCAATCAGACTGCTGCAGTTTGGATCCTATTCAACTCAGTACATAACACCCCTCCCCTCTAAGTTCCAGTCCTGCCCGGAAGGTCGCATTCATAGTCCTCAAGGTACGCCGGTGGCCTACGTGTGCGTTGCGGCCTGGGGTGTTCCCTGGTCCGGGGTTCAGGTTCTGGCTCGTGTTCCAAGGATGGGGCTGTTTGGTCTGGCGCAACCGGCTCGCTCAGTCGTGGTTCTGGTTCCGGTGTCCTTTCGGCCTCGCGGGTCCTCTCTGTATTTACTGATTCTGCCTCTCCTGCTTGCCCCTGCTGCTCTATGGGCCTCACTGCCCCACTGTTCCCTTGGGACTCCTCTGACCTGTCCTCCTCCTCCTGGTTTTCTCCCGGGAATCGTCGCCGTATCTGGTCGCAGTGGCGGCGCCAGCATTGCCCCCCATCTGTTAGCACCTCGTACGACACGGGGCCCGTGACCCTGGTGACTGTGGCAGGTACCCATGCAGGGCCTGCCCCAAAATTCTTTGCGTACACTGGGTCCTGGGCCTCGAAGGTCCGGGGGTTCCTGCCTTCCCCCACCCCTACCTCATCCTGAGCTCTATCGGGGTGAAGGCGGTCCAATCTGATTGCAAGGCGCCGACCCATTAGTAGTTCAGCGGGGCTCCGGCCAGTCGTTGAGCTGGGGGTGCTGTGCTGTGCTAGAAGGAATGTGGCAAGGCGGTACTCCCAATCCCCTTGCGTCATGCGGCGAAGGGTGTCCTTGGTGGTCCGCACCATGCGTTCTGCTTGGCCATTGGTGGCAGGGTGGAATGGCGCCGAACGGATGTGGCGGATGGCGTTCTGCACTGTGAAGGTTTGAAATTCTCCTGATGTAAATGCAGTCCCGTTGTCTGAGACGAGAGTGTCAGGGAGCCCGTGGGTTGCAAACAGCCTGCGTAGTACCCGGATGGCTGCGGACGTAGAAGTGGACGGTACCAGTGCGACTTCCAGCCATTTGGTGTAGGAGTCCACCACTATGAAGAATGTTTTCCCCTGAAAGGGGCCAGCGAAGTCCACATGCAGGCGTGACCATGGTGCTCGGGCGGACTCCCAGGACTGGACTGGGGCCCTTGGGGGATCTGGGCGGGATTCCTGGCAGGCCTGGCAGTGTTTGACCCAGGCCTCTATCTCTCCGTCGATCCCCGGCCACCACACATAACTCCTGGCAAGGGCCTTCATTCTTACTACCCCTGGGTGTGTCTCGTGTAGGGCTGTGAGGACCCTTTTGCGGAGGGGCTGGGGAACAACGACCCTGCTTCCCCATAACAGGCACCCCTTGTGGGCTGACAGTTCATGTTTGCGGGTTGTGTAGCCGGCGAATTCTGGCCCGGGGCTGCGGCTGGGCCATCCCCTCCACACCCAGTCCAGGACCCGGGAGATGACCCTATCTTTCTTGGAATGGTGTGCAACTTCTTGTGCCTGAATGGGGCGGTCAGGAAGCAGCTCCAGGCTCATAACCTCTTGTGCAGGTGCTGGGTCGGGGCCTGTTTCCGGTAGTGGTAGCCTGCTGAGGGCGTCTGCATGGCCCATCGCCTTTCCAGGGCGGTGAATCAGTGCATACTGGTAGCTGGCAAGGAAAATTGACCACCTGAGGACGCGAGGAGACAGCACTTGGGGGGTCTGCTTTTCGGGGGCAAACAAGCCAAGCAACGGCTTGTGGTCAGTCACCACGGTGAAGGGCCGCCCGTACAAGAAATCATGGAATTTTTTTACTCCCTTCACGATTGCCAGACCCTCCTTGTCGATTTGCGAGTAGTTCCGCTCGGTTTCGTTGAGTGTCTGGGAAAAGTATGCTACCGGTACCTCTCTTCCATCCGGGAGTTGGTGTCCCAGGACAGCGCCGATGCCATAGGGCGAGGCGTCGCATGCTAGCACCACCGGCAGCCTCTCGTCGAAGTGTGCCAAGACCGAGTTTGAGACAAGCAAGTCCTTGACTGCCTGGAATGCGGCCTCCTGGCGCTGGCCCCACACCCAAGGGGCCCGCTTGTCCAGGAGTCTGTGTAGGGGCTCCGCTACCGCCGCCTTGTGGGGAAGGAAGGAATGGTAAAAGTTCAATAATCCCAAGAAGGCCTGAAGTTCAGTCTTGTTCTTGGGCGCTGGGGCATCACAAATGGCCCGTACCTTGTCCCCAGTCGGGTGAACCCCTTCTGCATCCACCATAAATCCCAGAAAGTCCACTTGAGGCACTCCTAGTAGACATTTTTCCCGCTTCACCTTGAGACCCGCCATCTGGAAACGGTGCAGAACAGTGCGGAGGCGGTCCTCAAACTCCTCTGGTGTGGGCCCGGCAATCAACACATCATCAAAGAAGGGGGTGACACCAGGAATCCCTTTAAGGAGAGAGTCCATTAGATTCTGGAATATGCCTGGTGCCACGCTGACCCCGAATTGCAGCCGCTTTACCCTGAACGCTCCTCTGTGCGTCACAATCGTCTGTGCCTCTGCTGTGGCCTCATCTACTGGCAGCTGTTGATATGCTTGGGCCAAGTCCAGCTTGCCAAAAATTTTCGACCCAGCCAGGGTGGCAAGGACATGGCTGACCACTGGCACTGGGTATGCATGGGCCATGAGGGCCTTGTTTATGGTACATTTGTAGTCTGCGCAGATGCGGACCGAACCATTAGGCTTGACGGGTGTGACGATTGGGGTTTCCCAGGGGGCATTAGGCACCGGCTCCAGCACTCCTTGCTCCACGAGTCGGTCCAATTCCTCGTCTATACGGGGTTTCAGGGCGAATGGGACCCGGCGGGCCTTGAGCCTGACTGGTCGTACTGCGGGGTCAAGCTGTAGAGCAATGGGGGGGCCCGTATACTGTCCCAATTTCCCATCGAAAACCCCCGGAAACTCCTTGCATATGGCGTCCACGTCCACTTGTAAGCTCATGTGGTTCACCCCAGTGATGGCTAGTCCCAGTGGTCCAAACCATGCCAACCCCAGTAAGAAAATGTAGGGGCCCTTGACCACAAGCAAGTCCAGTTGCCGCGTCCGCCCTCGGTATTGCACCCTGAAGGTCCCCACCCCCATTGTGGGGACCTTACGTTTCTGGAAGTCCCGGAGGGTGAATGGGGCCGGCCTGAGTTTGGGACCCCCAGTAGGACACAGTTTCCTTAAGGTCCTTGCCGAGATTATGGATAGAGTTGAACCCGTGTCAAGCTCCATGCGGCATGGGGCCCCCTCTATCTGTACCTCTACATAAATTTTCTCTACGTTGGGGTGGGGCAACTGGTATACCTGGAAGTCTGTGAGCTCCGTCGAGTTGCCTTGGTGCGTTGGGCCCCGGGACCTGGGGCTCTTGGATTGGTCATCTGATGCCTGGCTTCGGGTGGGCCGAGCCCGACACACCCGGGCGATGTGTCCCAATTTTCTGCACTGCCTGCACTCTGTGTTGCGGAAACGGCAGGTCCTCCTCTCGTGACTTTCTCCACAGCTTGCGCAGTTCCCTCCTTCTCGTCGAGGCAGCTGTGGTATGTGGGCTGCTTGAGTGCGCTGCTGTACTCGGTGCACCTCCTCCCTGTCGGATCCCGAGTCGTTGGTGAGGTCTTCGTGGTGGACCCTCGGTTGGGACGGCTGGCTCAGCCGTGCCTCTTGCGTCGACCTCTCAGCAGCTTCCGTTGCCAGGGCCTCCTCCAGAGCGACCTGGAACGTTAGGTTCTTCTTAGCGTAGAGGCGTCGTTGCAGCTTCTCATCCTTCAGGCCACCGACGAGGCGGTCACGAAGCATGTTCTCCAGCTCTGAGAAGTTGCAGAACCGGGCAGCTTGGCGGAGAGAGGTCACAAACCCAGTTATGGTTTCCCCAGGGGCTTGCCGCTTTGCGTAGAAGGCATTTCGACGAGCCACCACTGAGGGCTGTGGCGAAAAGTGCCCCTTCAGCTGTTCCATTATTGTTTTGTATGGAACAGTAGCGACGTCTTCAGGCGCAAGGAGAGCCCGGGCGATTTCAAATGTCTCCTCTCCGCAGACGCTGAAGAATATTGCCCTCTTCTTGGCGTCTTCTTCATCGGTGACCCCTTTGGCTTCTAGGAGGAAGGTGAAACGGGAGGCGTACGCTTCCCAGTCTCCAGATGCTGGGTTGAATGGCGAGAAGCTGCTGTCAGTTGCCATTCTGAGTTCCTTGTGTCCCGGAGCTGAAGCCTGGATACACGGTGCGAGGCAGCGGTGCGGCAGGTGGCGGTGCTGCGGTGCTGTGTGTGGCAGTCAGCTCAGCGGGATCCCACCTTCGTCGCCAGTGAAATATACTCAGAGTCGCAAAGTGATTTCATGCTCTTTATTCAGCTCATAGTGGTGAGGAGGAATGAATGAATGTCCCCTCAAAGTATCTGCTTTATATACATTATTTACACAATGGGCTGCACATGATTGGCTAATTCCAGGATTCTACTGTAGGCCAATCAGGTTGTGGATTCACTTCTATCTGGAGCATGATTGGGTGGTTCCTGCTAACCAATCATACTGCTGCATTGTTCTAGGACCAATCAGACTGCTGCATTCTGAATCCTATTGTTCTAGGACCAATCAGACTGCTGCCTTTTGGAGCCTATTGTTCTAGGACCAATCAGACTGCTGCAGTTTGGATCCTATTCAACTCAGTACATAACACCATCCAAGCATTACTAGATGCTAGGATTTTTGTTCTCCGTATTACAATTTTTCACTACGATCACCGGTGGTACCATCTCTTTTATCCCGTGAAAAAGCCTGATAAATGGCCATTGGGATTGCCCACATTTTGTCAAAGAACCTTTTGAGATGCAAACAGACGACCTTTGCCTCTCTACTGTTTGTGATTTCCTCTAGGCTTTGTAGGCAAAAGCCACTGTTCAATGCAATGTTGTAAAGTACTTCCTATAGGGATTTAGGAGGATTATAAGGCTTAAGGATTCTTCTCCAGAGCTCCCACCATTCAGAAAACACAGGTATCATCAGGAACACAGGCAGCCAGGAGAGTGAAATATGTAAAACTATTAGCAGCAATAACATGAACAGGGAGGGGGTAAAATAGTAGGTACAAGTTGCAATCAATGACCTCCCCTCCCCCCAAAAAGGCTATATAACTTTTTAGCTCTAGGAACAATGATAAAATGGATACTACTGTATAAGTGACAAAAATATATTTATTTATCTCTGGCCTTGTTGAAATGAGCTCTATTGTACTTCACTTGCATACTGATGTTCTGTCTTATATGAGTGGGCAGGAGTAATGACAAACTGGACCCCTATGTTTCCCTGAAGGATTCTGGAAGTTCTGATACCAGCTGCATTCACATTCACAGCGGTTGCATTGCCACGATACTTGCTGGAATGTGCTTGTTATAATTAAGAGGGTGTCCACTTAATTCACTTAATTAGAGATCGTAGATCCATTCTCCATTAGTACATGCAAAATCAGCATACCACCTTTTGTCATGAACTCTAATGGATTAATCCTTTTATATTACTTGGTTTAATAGCCACAGCTCCACTCTTATTTACTTTTGACTTCTGAGTGACTTTATGAGCACCATTATTTGTCTTGCAGGAGTCCCTGAAGAAGAGCAATTGCTGTGATATACCACTGAAGGGACGCAGGTGGCGCTGTGGTCTAAACCACAGAGCCTAGGGCTTGCTGATCAGAAGGTCAGTGGTTCGAATCCCCATGACGGTGTGAGCTCCCGTTGCTCGGTCCCTGCTCCTACCAACCTAGCAGTTCGAAAGCAAGTCAAAGTATAAGCAGATAAATAGGAACCGCTCCGGCGGGAAGGTAAACGACATTTCTGTGCACTGCTCTGGTTCGCCAGAAGCAGCTTAGTTATGCTGGCAACATGACCTGGAAGCTGTACGCCGGCTCCCTCAGCCAGTAAAGCGAGATGAGTGCCGCAACCCCAGAGACGTCCACGACTGGACCTTTACCTTTACCTTTTACCACTGAAGTAACAGTGAAAGCTTTAAAAAAATTGCCAAAACAGCTAAATGAGAAATGACTATAGCTCTTATTTAACTCTGGGTTAAACAGCAGAATCAGCCTAGGTGTCTCTTGATCACAAGCTAGGTAAAGTCCAAAGGTATGCACTAACATTCCATAGTGCAGTTGTTGCTGGACCCAGCTGACTCCCAGTGTCAGTGTGTTTAAGGAGTTTGTGTGTGTGAATTCTGATATGAAATGCCCTGATTTGAAACTCTCAAATAGATCAGATCTTAAAGGTAAAGGTACCCCTGACCGTTAGGTCCAGTTGCAGACGACTCTGGGATTGTGGCGCTTATCTCACTTTACTGGCCGAGGGAGCCTACATTTGTCTGCAGACAGTTTCCAGGTCATGTGGCCAGCATGACTAAGCTGCTTCTGGTGAACGAGAGCAGTGCACAGAAACGCCATTTACCTTCCTGCTGGAGTGGTACCTTTTTATCTAATTGCACTTTGATGTGTTTTTGAACTGCTAGATTGGCAGGAGCAGGGACCGAGCAATGGGAGCTCACCCTGTCGCAGGGATTCGAACTGCTGACCTTCAGATCACCAAGCCCTAGGCTCAGTGGTTTAACTCACAGCATCACCCACGTCCCATAGATCAGATCTTGTTGTTCTTGTTGTTTAGTCGTTTAGTCGTGTCCGACTCTTCGTGACCCCATGGACCAGAGCACGCCAGGCACTCCTGTCTTCCACTGCCTCCCGCAGTTTGGTCAGACTCATGCTGGTAGCTTCGAGAACACTGTCCAACCATCTCATCCTCTGTCATCCCCTTCTCCTTGTGCCCTCGATCTTTCCCAGCATCAGGGTCTTTTCCAGGGAGTCTTCTCTTCTCATGAGATGGCCAAAGTATTGGAGCCTCAGCTTCACAATTTGTCCTTCCAGTGAGCACTCAGGGCTGATTTCCTTAAAAATGGATACGTTTGATCTTCTTGCAGTCCATGAGGCTCTGAAGAGTCTCCTCCAGCACCATAACTCAAAAGCATCAATTCTTCGGTGATCAGCCTTCTTTATGGTCCAGCTCTCACTTCCATACATCACTACTGGGAAAACCATGGCTTTAACTATATGGACCTTTGTTGGCAAGGTGATGTCTCTGCTTTTTAAGATGCTGTCTAGGTTTGCCATTGCCTTTCTCCCAAGGAACAGGCGTCTTTTAATTTCGTGACAGCTGTCACCATCTGCAGTGATCATGGAGCCCAAGAAAGTAAAATCTCTCACTGCCTCCATTTCTTCCCCTTCTATTTGCCAGGAGGTGATGGGACCAGTGGCCATGATCTTCGTTTTTTTGATGTTGAGCTTCAGACCATATTTTGCGCTCTCCTCTTTCACCCTCATTAAAAGGTTCTTTGATTCCTCCTCACTTTCTGCCATCAAGGTTGTGTCATCTGCATATCTGAGGTTGTTGATATTTCTTCCGGCGATCTTAATTCCGGCTTGGGATTCATTCAGCCCAGCCTTTCGCATGATGAATTCTGCATATAAGTTAAATAAGCAGGGAGACAATATACAGCCTTTCCCAATTTTGAACCAATCAGTTGTTCCATATCCAGTTCTAACTGTAGCTTCTTGTCCCACATAGAGATTTCTCAGGAGACAGATGAGGTGATCAGGCACTCCCATTTCTTTAAGAACTTGCCATAGTTTGCTGTGGTCGACACAGTCAAAGGCAGAAGTAGATGTCTTTCTGGAACTCTCTAGCTTTCTCCATAATCCAGCGCATGTTTGCAATTTGGTCTCTGGTTCCTCTGCCTCTTCTAAATCCAGCTTGCACTTCTGGGAGTTCTCGGTCCACATACTGCTTAAGCCTGCCTTGTAGAATTTTAAGCATAACCTTGCTAGCGTGTGAAATGAGTGAAATTGTGCGGTAGTTGGAGCATTCTTTGGCACTGCCCTTCTTTGGGATTGGGATGTTGACTGATCTTCTCCAATCCTCTGGCCACTGCTGAGTTTTCCAAATTTGCTGGCATATTGAGTGTAGCACCTTAGCAGCAGCATCTTTTAAAATTTTAAATAGTTCAGTTGGAATACCATCACTTCCACTGGCCTTGTTATTTGCAGTGCTTTCTAAGGCCCATTTGACTTCACTCTCCAGGATGTCTGGCTCAAGGTCAGCAACCACACTACCTGGGGTGTACGAGCCATCCATATCTTTCTGGTATAGTTCCTCTGTGTATTCTTGCCACCTCTTCTTGATGTCTTCTGCTTCTGTTAGGTCCTTTCCACTTTTGTCTTTTATTATGAAAATCTTTGTACGAAATGTTCCTTTCATATCTCCAATTTTCTTGAACAGATCTCTGGTTTTTCCCATTCTATTGTTTTCCTCTATTTATTTGCATTGCTCGTTTAAGAAGGCCTTCTTGTCTCTCCTTGCTATTCTTTGGAAATCTGCATTCAGTTTCCTGTATCTTTCACTATCTCCCTCGCATTTTGCTTGCCTTCTCTCCTCCGCTATTTGTAAGGCCTCATTGGACAGCCACTTTGCTTTCTTGCATTTCCTTTTCGTTGGGATGGTTTTAGTTGCTGCCTCCTGTATAATGTTACGAGCCTCCATCCATAGTTCTTCAGGCACTCTGTCCACCAAATCTAAATCCTTAAACCTGTTCCTCACTTCCACTGTAAGGGATTTGACCTAGATTGTATCTTGCCGGCCCAGTGGTTTTTCCTACTTTCTTCAGTTTAAGCTTGAATTTTGCTATAAAAAGCTGATGATCTGAGCCACAGTCAGCTCCAGGTCTTGTTTTTGCTGACTGTATAGAGCTTCTCCATCTTTGGCTGCAGAGAATATAATCAGTCTGATTTCGATGCTGCCCATCTGGTGATGTCCATGTGTAGAGTCGTCTCTTGTGTTGTTGGAAAAGAGTGTTTGTGATGACCAGCTTATTCTCTTGGCAGAACTCTATTAACCTTTGCCCTGCTTCATTTTGAACTCCAAGGCCAAACTTGCCAGTTGTTCCTTTTATCTCTTGACTCCCTACTTTAGCATTCCAATCCCCTATAATGAGAAGAACATCCTTATTTAGTGTCATTCCTATAAGGTGTTGTAAGTCTTCATAGAATTGGTCAATTTCAGTTTCTTCAGCACCAGTGGTTGGTGCATAAACTTGGATTACTGTGATGTTTAAAGGTCTGCCTTGGATTCGTATCATTTTTGAGATTGAATCCCAGTACAGCTTTTGCCACTCTTTTTTTGACTATGAGGGCCACTCCATTTCTTTTACGGGATTCTTGCCCACAGTAGTAGATGTGATGGTCATCCGAACTGAATTTGCCCATTCCTGTCTATTTTAGTTCACTGATGCCCAGGATGTCAATATTTATTCTTGCCATCTCATTTTTGACCACATCCAACTTACCAAGGTTCATGGTTCTTACATTCCAGGTTCCTATGCAATATTTTTCTTTACAGCATTGGGCTTTCCTTTCGCTTCCAGGCATATCCTCAACTGAGCATCCTTTTGGCTTTGGCCCAGCCACTTCATCAGCTCTGAATCTACTTCTACTTGTCCTCCGCTCTTCCTCAGTAGCATGTTGGACGCCTTCCGACCTGAGGGGCTCATCTTCCAGCGTCATAACTTTTATATGCCTGTTGTCTTTGTCCATGGAGTTTTCTTGGCAGGGATACTGGAGTGGCTTGCCGGTTCCTGCTCCAGGTGGATCACGTTTGGTCGAAACTCTCCACTATGACCTGTCCATCTTGGGTGGCCCTGCACGGCATAGCTCATAGCTTCTCTGAGTTATTCAAGCACCTTTGCCATGGCAAGGCAGTGATCCATGAAGGGGATCAGATCTTAGCTAACCACAAATGTTTTGAGGTCTTGGCATTCAATTTGTTTTCGAATTTGAATTGGGAAGAAGCCCAATTCCCTGGCATGGAGCTCGATGCAGGATGTGAGCCATTGTTTTTATCTGGAAAAAGTGAACTTAGGCATTCAATAGCTCAGATGTTGCACTGCAGTTCTAAGCAGTTTACAAGTATCAAACTATGGACTTGTATACACTTCTTATAAGAAGATACATGATTAAATATAAATCATTATTACCATCCTTTTAAAACCCCTCATTGCAATTTATTAATTTATGAATCACATTCTACATATATGTCAAAGTGATTGGACATATCATAAAATCAACTAAAAATAGTTTTTAGCAACAACAACAACCCCCCCCCCCAACAACCTGAAGTTAAGCTTAAAAACAATAAAAAGAGAGAAACACCTTGGCAGATTTCTTCATACAGCTGGAAAAGCTTTTCAAAAAAAATATGCCTCCACACGCTTTCCCACAGAACAGGGGCAGCCACATTAAATGCCCTGCTCTGAGTTTTTGAGATGCACTTTTAGGCTACCAGCCTATACTCATCCTATAACTGGGAGTAAGTCCCATTGAACCTGAATGTCCCTTACTTCTAAGTAAAGCATGCCTAAGACTGAGATTTTGGGGACCAAAATTACCTGCCCCAGCCTCACAGCTGCATCCTTGCATCTACAGATGTTCTCCATCCTTGTCTTATCTTGTTCCCATCTCTTGTCCCACCACGACTCCTACTTCTTCATTGGTGGTCACAAGTCCCTGGTGCCCTCTCTTGAGTATCCCACAGGCTGGAACTTTGATATTTATGCATAGGCTGGCAGGGAGCCTGGCAGGGAGCCTGGCAAGGTGAGCTCACTTCACCTTTCCTCGTCTTTAGTCTCCTCCCACAATATCCTACCTAGCTCTTTCAAGCCAGGAATGGATGTAATTTTTGTTTTATGCCAAAGCTTCAGTGAATTCTGAGATAAGGTAGAGGATACAAAATTATTCTAGAAGTTTCCTTTGAAGAATTGACATGACAAAGCTAAGTGAATCGCTAGATAAGATGAAAGTCAAAATAGCAGAGGAATAAAATATGGAGGCAGCATTGCAATATATGTGATAGCTCTCTCTGATCTTGGAGCCCTGTTTCATCTACAAGCCAGAGCATTGATTTCAGAAATTTTGAACACTGCACTTACTTCACTTCACTGAGACGCTTTGTGTTCTTTAAGAAAGGCCTCCAGTAATGAGACTTTTGACCATCACCCATACATCTATCCTTTTGCAGATTGGGTACCGTACCTAAAAAGATGAATAATTTGACAAACTCCCATTTATAGATACAGCGAGAGGGAGAGAGATGCCCCATTTTAACTAGCCGCTGTTAACGTGATTAGAGAGCTCAATGATTTGAACAGATCTGGCATGCAATTTTATTTGAATAATGTATACATTTAAGTACGTTGTGAAACTTTAAATTTCAGAGATTTGTGAAAGCTGTCCCTCAAGTTTTGCTAGTCATATTTAGTTGCTACCAACAAGACTATATTAGCTTCACAAAGTTCCCATTGAAATATGTAAGATATAAATAAGCCACTGTGCACACTGATTCTGATGGATCTTAACTGCAACTATCTTAGGGCTAGTTCCAGACTAACAGGACAATGTTATGTGTCTACTCAGAAGTAAACCCCATTAAGTTCAATAAAACTTACTGGCAGGTAACTGGGTATAGGGTTGTCAACATAGGATCCAGTCCATTGAATTTTTACCTCTTAGTCCTCTGAGGTCTGCAATATATATATATATATATATATATATATATATATATATATATATATATAATATTATAAACACACACACATATATATATCCATATATGTTGTACACTGAACCTGGAATCTGATGAATAGCAATATACGGATGATTTATATAAATTAGCTTCCAAATTCACCTCAGGACAAATTTTATGCAAAATATTCCCTTGTAATTCTGGAAATATTGAACCTCAACTTGTCAGCAAGTTGCCACAGTCCTGCAAATGTAACTGTGGTTCAAGTCATGCAGATGTCAAAATTCTTCTACATCAGGATGCAGATCCAGTCTTTTTCCATGGGCTGGGTGCTTGCTTTTAAGCTACACCAAATTGCTTAAACCTGATAAAAACCTAGAACTTGGCTGAAATATCTTAGAATTTAAGAACCCTGTACAGTGGTACCTCGGGTTAAGTACTTAATTCATGCAAGTCCCACTTTTAACTCCAACCTTCATTACGAGAACCTGATTTCAAATACCCTGCCCTGCTCATCACTACCTAGCCACAATTTAACATCTATACAGTGGTACGTTGGGTTAAGTACTTAATTCGTTCTGGAGGTCCGTTCTTAACCTGAAATTGTTCTTAACCTGAAGCACCACTTTAGCTAATGGGGCCTCCCGCTGCCCCGGCGTCACTGCCGGCGATTTCTGTTCTCACCCTGAAACACTATTTCTGGGTTAGCGGAGTCTGTAACTTGAAGCGTATGTAACCTGAAGCGTATGTAACCCAAGGTACCACTGTATTCCAGTCTAAAATGGAGAAGGCAGATTGGTGGTATGTGCCATATTGTGTTAGATTCAATCTCTCTCCACATACACTCACACACACCTTGATACCTCCAAATTGGAAAATATATCCAAGTGGTGGACACTGTTAAACATAAAATATCATGCCGATAATAATTTCAGGTGGCTGAGTGACTACTCAAAAAGTAAGCAACTGTAAAGACCTGTTGGTGCGTGCGCGCGCGCACACACACACACACAGACAACTTCAAAAGACCTCTGAAAGTCAAAAGCAAGAGTGTTCCAAAACATTGGACCAGTCACACAGAACACCCAAGTGCAGGGGGCAATTAACATCGCTCCTCCTGCTGGAGAAATTTGGGGAAATGGTCCTCCACAATTTATCTACAGTACTCACAAATTGTGATGGAGAATTTTGAGAGGCCATTTGTGCATATCATCACTTTATGCTCTCCAGCTCTGGAAAAAAATCATAGTAGTTGTTTTATATATGAGAATGCTAAAGCAGTAAATAGGATTTCTCCAAGAAAAAGAAAAGAAATCAGTCACAAACAAATGTAGCTGTAGGCAGGGTGGAATCGATTTGTATGATTGTGAAGGAAATAGCCACACTTACAAGCTAAAACACACTCTCTCTCTCTCTCTCTCTCTCTCTCTCACACACACACACACACACACACACATTTCTGAACCACAGTGTTGTTGCATGTATCTGAACAGCATACTGAGTGTGTGGGGGGGGTGCACATACAGTGTAACTGGAATGGGTCTTTAAGAACACCTTTTTCTAAGATTGTGTTAGATTGTGCTAGAGTGCATGCAATGCACAGTACAATGGATTTACCATCATCTCATCTCGGTTAGATTTTTTTAAAAAATATATATATTGGCCTTGACTCGTCAGATGATTGTCTGATTTCACCTTCCACCATATGAATTGCCTTTTGTCCATAATTGTCCCTGCAACATTGTTAACCAGGCTGTGGAGTGGTGTCCTTTCAATAAGAGACTTTTCTCTAATGGTTCAGTAATTGGAAAGGCTACTCCATTATTTTTTCATTCTGCTTGAATTGTGGGGAAGAAACCCTACTCTCTCAGAAAATCTGCAGATAGCAAGTGGGTCAACTCATTGCTCTCTGCGGGTCACGAACTCAGGACTCTTTAAACATTCTTTGGCTGGGGTTGTCATCAAGATAGTGGTATAAGATGCAGCATGATGTAGTATACAGTATAAGGTGTGTTAGGCTGGATGCTTCTTTGAATAACCTGTTACATTGCTTTTATTGGCCATTGGCCTGGGGTAGTTGTCTTTATCTCCCAAATATATTACACTGTCACTTGGTGCCAATATTGGCATGTTGGCATCCATCTGTCTCAGAAGACAATGGAGGAGTGCACCTTTGCACATGAAGTCAAATTGCTGGATGGTTGCAGTGTCTGCCATGGCTGTAGGGACAAATATAGAAGAGACATGTTTTGTTGCAGCTGGGGCACTCAGTGCCAACATAAGCTCTAATTAAATAACATTTTGAAATTTGCAGTATGGCCCAGCTTTCACTGAGCCGCTTGCAATGTTCAAACATGCAAATGAGAGAAAGCAGACCCTCCAAGTCTCCCTATTTTCCAGGAACACCCCTGATTTAGAAAAGCCGTCCCAGTTTCTGATTTGATCCTGGAATGTCTTGCTTTTCCTTAGGATTTTGCCATTTGCATTGGAGAAATGTTGGAGGGTATGGAGTTATCAAAAACCCAAGTCATCTGAAGACAATCCTGTATAAGGAAGATTTTTTTTTAAAAAAAAAAAAAAGGTTAATGTTTTATTATGTTTTTGTATATGTTGGAAGCTGCCCAGAATAGCTGGGACAACCCAGTAAGATGTGTGGGGTAAAAATAGTAAAATTATCATTATGGAATGGGATGTCCCTATTTTGATTGGAGAAGTGTTGGAGGGTATGCAGAAAGGGGAAAAGAAGAGGATTGGATTCTGGCTGCTGATACCATAATCACAATGGGCATTAACTCGGCACTGAGGAGCCACTTCCTTACTGCTGTTTCCTGGGTGTGTGAGGGGAGCATTTGGTTGCTATCTTGAAAGTCCCCAGGTACACTCTTCCAATCTCTCCTGGCTTCGCAAATGCATCTGTGTAGGTGAACCTGTTCAGGAGGAGGATATCTTAGATAAACTTACTTACGGACTCACAAACATTATTATACAGATAGTGGCTACACTTCAACTGGGAACAAGTCCCATTAAACCCACTGGGACATGCTGCTGAAAGGCTGCAATCTTATAAACACCTGAGCACTCATTGTTCTCAGTAGGGATTACTTTTGAGTAGATAGGCATAGTGATGTGCAATTCTATCACATTCTGATCTATTGTATGCATTTCGTGTGCACTGTCTACATGAAACTCACTCTTTTGTGGAACATAAGTACATTTGAATGCTTTTGAATGCATTCATCTGTAAAATACACTTTTTGTAAAAGGCACATTTAAATAGTGATCAGTACAGTAATCTTTTATTTAAATATGTATTGTATGTGCACTTCTCGTGCATAAAAATGCATTGCAAAATCTGGAGAGGTACATAATCTGACTGGACCTGCATTCCAATCAACAAGCAAATCTGGGAGCCTCCAGATTGAGTTGATTTGCTATGAAAAAGAGACTACATGAATTCCTCAGCTATTCTTATTAGCCAGCCACCACAATACAGTGTTACCTCGGGTTAAGTACTTAATTCATTCCGGAGGTCCGTTCTTAACCTGAAACTGTTCTTAACCTGAAGCATCACTTTAGCTAATGGGGCCTCCTGCTGCCGCCACGCCACTGGAGCACGATTTCTGTTCTCATCCTGAAGCAAAGTTCTTAACCTGAAGCCCTATTTCTGGGTTAGTGGAGTGTGTAACCTGAAGCATATGTAACCTGAAGCGTATGTAACCTGAGGTACCACTGCACTATAATCTGATCTGATCTATGTAAATACAGCGTCACATGTCTTGGATATATGTACAGTGGTACCTCGGGATGCGAATGGGATCTGTTCCGAAGCCCCATTCGCATCCCGAACAGAACTCAAGATGCGATGGCGCATCTGCGCATGCGCGGGTCGCATTTCGCTGCTTCCACGCATACGCGTGACGTCATTTTGAGCATCTGCACATGCGCGAGCGGTGAAACCGAAAAGTAACATGCTCCGTTACTTCTGGGTTGCCACAGAGTGCAACTCGAACGCACTCAACCCGAAGCGCATTCAACTTGAGGTATGACTGTACTGTAAATTCAGCCTTACATGTCTGACCTCAATCACAAAATTTAATGCCCAAACAACAATCAGTTACGTGAGATCCTTAAGGCTTCTTGAAATGTTACAGAATTCCAAGAGCTTTCAGTGTTTTAAATTTTGCAATATCTGAACCCGCCTGCAAGTTTTGCCCCCTCAGAAGTCAAGGAGTCCCATAGGAGAGATCTGACACTTTTAGGATGAGGTATGAATAGCCATCACAGTTAACAGCTGGTGGAAATATTATTAAAATAAGAAAGCGCTACTAGCAATAATAGCAATAATGAAGCCTACAGGAATGGCATCATAAAAATAATCTTGTTTAACAATATGTGGCTAGCTTCACAGCATATGCCCCAAAGTAATATCTTTTAAATGGACAAAAAAGAGGAAATACCCCACTGTCCTTAGCATTCCAGCTGCTCCGAGAAAATGCAACTATTTAATGAGAGCCATTTGAATGAAATCTATTATTGTCAAGCAGTTCAAATTAAATCAATTATTTTCTGACTAGCACTAATCTTTTTTCCCATGACAGAAGCATGGGAGCTGGTGACTCTTGTTCCGAATTGTTTCATTCTCTGTTTCCCCCCTTTCAAAGTATGCAAGATTACACAGAAATTAACAGTTAGGGAAACACCAGGAAAATAGTGTATAGTGCCCTATGAATGTGGCTGGGAAAATAGACTACTGTGTGGGTGCCAGTTTGGTATTTTGGGTAGAGTGCCAGATTTCTATGGTTCAGGTAGATAGCCATGTTGGTCTGACACATTCAAAATAAA
Source organism: Podarcis erhardii (assembly GCF_964252035.2). Lineage (NCBI taxonomy): Eukaryota > Metazoa > Chordata > Lepidosauria > Squamata > Lacertidae > Podarcis > Podarcis erhardii. The sequence continues at coordinate 14,715,523 of NC_138504.1, forward strand.
TTAAAAAATTGTCCAGTAGCATCTTAGAGACCAACTAAGTTTGTTCTGGGTATAAGCTTTCGTGTGCATGCACACTTCCCCAGAACAAACTTGGCTGGTCTCTAAGGCGCTACTGGACAATTTCTTTTTTTATTATTATTATTAGATTTGTATGGCACAGCTTCAAATCCCACCATCTATAGTCACTCGCTAACCAACCAACCAGTTACTAACTCTCAGCCAAACCTACCCCACACAATTGCTGTGAAGATAAAGTCAGGGGCAGATAGTACTATATACACACCCCTGAGCTGCTTGGAGATGCAATAAATAAAATAAATAAATGTAATGAAGAACTACAAAAAGAATTATCACAGCATTCTCTCTCTCTCACTCTCTCTCTCTCTCTCACACACACACGCAGCACAGAAGCATCTGTGATAGCCCCCTTTCTCTCTTTTTTTTAACAACAAAAAACAATATTTTATTACAAAAGGTTCAAAAGATAGCCCCCTTTCTCATTAAATCTGTCCTCAGTGCATATTGTACAGTCAACCATACATAACTGGACCTGTGGCTCAGTGTAGTTGCAGCAGCACAGTTGGCCTCATGTACTGAAGCTTGGAGTAATAGCTGAAGGAATCTTAGCAATAATGGATAACAGTGATGGCCCTCACCTTGGACTCAATCGATGAGGTTTTCCAGGTGCCCTCATTACAACCATAGAAGAGTACATTCATTTTAAATCTATGGGAACGAAAAGCCATCACACTAATCTTTCTTCATTTTCTATCGTCTATTGGTCTCCTCTACTGACAACTTGTGGTGTCTGGGGGAGGGGGAGAAGAAAAGGAGGAGGCTTCCAGTAAACTGATGAAATTATACCATAGGTTCAAGACCCTTTGAAGGAGCCATGCCAAAAAAAGTGTAAAATAAAATAGAGTGGCAAAAACAAGACATGGAGCAATAAAATAATTAATTCACATTTTAGTTGGAGAACACAACATTGCAATCATTCTGCAGATAGTTGGCCAGTAATGAGATACAGCTTACCAGCCCAGGAAAAATCACAGTTTGAATTTCTCAGAAAACTATTTTACTGTAAAATCTGCTGTAAAATTGGTTCAGCATTTGCTTTAGAGCATGTGCCATTGGCTATTGTAGTTGGTTGACTGGGCTATGATTGGGAAGTCAAACATGTTTGTTTGTTTGTTTGTTTGTTTTTAATAACACTGTCCATGGTGTGATAGCTTTCAGTCTTATCCTACGCTGGGGGGTCAAGATACTGGAGAATTCCAATGAAAACGGAAACAGAAGCAGAATGTTCACTATTCTGATGTTCACTGTTCATCTCATGTCTGTGGGTTAGTTGTGCAAATATGATTGCATACCTCCCAACATTTTGTTCCCCAAATCCAGATGCCAGGTAGGAGATGTGTTCCAGTCTGGTGTTCTGGCAATTGTCTGCAGGGCCGTCCCAGAGCACTGGAAGGAAGGCACTTGCCCACAACTCCGCAACAAGTTGCCAGAGCACTCGACTGGCAGCCACTGTGGCAATCATTTGGAGGGAAGTTTCAGAGTGTTGGAAGGATGGCACTCTGTTGCGACCCTGCTGATGAGTGCCAGAGAGCCAGGCCGGAAAGGCTCTGGTGCTTGTCATCAGGGTCATGCCAGAGTGAACATATTTTGGTCCAAAAAATGGGACATTCCAGGATCCAAACAGAAGTCAGGATTGGCTTGTGTGATTCAGGATGTCCCACTTGAAAGGGGACACTTGCAGAGTATGTGATTGATTCACTGTTTTTGGTTCCTTTCGGTCCACAAATTATACACAATTGATTACCACCGCCCGCCCCCATTTGCATTGCATTTCTTTTGCCCTGGAATGAATCAGTTGGATTAACATCATTTATCATATTTTTCGCTCCATAAGGCGCACTGGACCATAGGGCGCACCTAGTTTTTAGAGGGGAAAATCAAGAAAAAAAATGTCCGCTTCTCCCAGAGCTTCTGGGTCTGCCGGGGGAAGCCCGGATTCCCCCCCCCCCCCGCAGCCCCAAAGAGCAAAGAAGCCAAGACAGTGAGTGGGATCCATCCCACTTGCTGTCTTGGCTTCCTCTTTAGCCGCACGCAACCTCTCCAGCCAGGAGAGGCTGCACACAGCTAAAGAAGCCATAGCCACGCGCAGCCTCTCCTGGCTGGAGAGGCTGCGCACGGCTATGGCAATACCCCCACCTCCCGCAAAAACTCACAGGAGCCGCGCACCTTTTAAGGAGCGTGCGGCTCCTGTGGGCTTTTCTACGAGGAGGGAGAAGGGACTGACTGGCACAGAGCTTGTGTGCAGCTCTTGGGGGCTTTTCCTGCCTGGCTCCCGCCTGCATTTGCTCCATAAGATGCACACACATTTCCCCTTACTTTTTAGGAGGGAAAAAGTGTGTCTTATGGAGCGAAAAATACACTTAATTACGTACTATACATAAGTTATGTAATTTTGCCATACTGGACAGTGAGATGAATAACTGCAGCAGAATGGAAATAGTGCTCAATGCAATGAATAGGGGAAGAAAGGGAAATGATGCTTTCTTACATTCCTAGGTGGAGGCATATTCTGAAGAATCTCTTAATGGGGGAAAATGTGTTTACTTCTCTTTGACTGCAATCCGTGAAAAACCTCTGAGAAAAGGCTAAATGCCATTAAAACCCTGTGTATTAGCTTAACTCCCTTGCAAATGATTCAAATTGAATCAGATTCTGCTAATGTTTTGTTAAATATTTTTTCTCTAACGTAAGCATTTTAAAAGCAACCCTGGCCAAAGGACCTTGTTATATTTAATTTAAGATATTGGGTTTAATTTTGCTGCTAAGCATTGCTGACAGCATCTGGGAAGTTACGAGCAATTTCTAAATTGTGTTTCTCTTTTAGATAATGTGGAATTAAGTGTATCGCTCTACCACCAAAGCTGACCCTTTTCTTTTCTTTTTTAACTTTTTATTTTATTGGCACAGCATCTTTTATATAATGAAATTAGTATGTAATTGATCTTGTTTTCACCTTACTATGTTTTCATTTCCTGCTAGCTTTCAGGAGTGGTTTGGTTTTTGCAAGGGAAGTGGTGAAGACTACCAAGAAACCTAGCATGGTTGTGGGTGGGAGGAAAATTGCTTAACTTTAGGACTTTAGAAGTACCCTGTTGGATCATGCTGAAATATGTTTACAGTGCAGATTCATGCACTTTTCCCCAGTAGGAATGGGAGAGGATTTTGTTTCAGTTGGCATTTATACTTTCCTAAACAGTATGTGAAATGCCTGGCATGCTCTGGTCCATGGAGTCATGAAGAGTTGGACGCGACTAAACAACAACAACATGTGAAATGAAACACAACAAACCCTCAACACTCACAGTTCTCTACACAAGCAATGCATTTTCTAGGCCAGAGTGTGCATAAAATGCATACGCCCTTATGCAAATTAATTGAAACAAAGCATTTTTTCTATCTTACTCGTAATCTTGTACTCAAAACAAACACGAAAAGTCAGTTGATGATTAGGGTGACAGAAGCCTGCAGCAAATAGAAGTAATGATGCGCTCGCCACAATATATTGAGGTTCTACAGAAGAGAGTTATTCCAGAGCTGGGAAAGAGGTATCCTGACGGTGCTGGGATACTGCAGCAGTACCTAGCCCCCTGTCACACATCGAAAGTGGCAAAAAATTCATGGCAGAGGGACTGTTTGAAACTAGTTGACTCCATGACAAACCATGTTCAAATGCTGCTTAAAAATAGCAGAGGTCATATCCATTACTAATGTAGGTATATGTGAGGTTTGTACAATAAACTACTAAATTCATTGTTTGTTTCAATTAATTTGCACAAGGGTATATATTAGTGGATATAAAATATTAAAAATGCATTAAATTAGAGAACATTGCTTTACAAAAATATGCTTATTAGGGAAAATAGCATACATTATGTACATGTAAGAAGAAATTTTCACTAAATTTTGAGGAATTTTTATTTCAACTTTTTAAAAAAATGAGCAACTGATGTTAAAATGCAGGGAACTAGGCATAAGAACATAAGAACATAAGAAGAGCCTACTGGATCAGGCCAATGGCCTATGTTGTTCTGTTGTCTCATATGTCAAATGGATGTGACAATCGACTAAGACCCCAAAGTCTCATTCCTAGACAATTACAGCTAGTTCAGACCCCATGAGTGTCTACATGAAATTAATATTGCTTTGCTCCGACAAGCATCATCCAGTTCAGAGAGAGGCCCTTTTGGAGCTCTTCACAATCCCATTTTTAGATGATCATAAATGACCAGCAAACATTGCCACCTCACTGCTCGCTCCTAACTGTACATTGTTTATGAACAAGTTAAGGTGCACAGGTCTTTGTAATAATCCTTGGGAAACTCAAATTTATGATTGGAAAAATGGGGTTGGATGAAGTATATTGGAAAGAAATGATCGGGGGGAAAGTTATACTGAGAGAAAACAAAACTGATATATTTGCTTGTCCCTGTTCATCAGACACACACCTCACTGAGTTCAGTAGGCCTTACTCCCAGGAATATGAATCTATATCTATATCATATCTATGTTGTTGTTGTTTAGTCGTTTAGTCGTGTCCGACTTTTCGTGACCCCATGGACCAGAGCACACCAGGCACTCCTGTCTTCCACTGCTTCCCGCAGTTTGGTCAAACTCATTCTGGTAGCTTCGAGAACACTGTCCAACCATCTCGTCCTCTGTCGTCCCCTTCTCTTTATGTCCTCAATCTTTCCCAACATCAGGGACTTTTCCAGGGTGTCTTCTCTTCTCATGAAGTGGCCAAAGTATTGGAGCCTCAGCTTCACGATCTGTCCTTCCAGTGAGCACTCAGGGCTGATTTCCTTAAGAATGGATAGGTTTGATCTTCTTGCAGTCCATGGGACTCTCAAGAGTCTCCTCCAGCACCATAATTCAAAAGCATCAATTCATCAGCGATCAGCCTTCTTCATGGTCCAGCTCTCACTTCCATACATCACTACTGGGAAAACCATGGCTTTAACTATACGGACCTTTGTTGGCAAGGTGATGTCTCTGCTTTTTAAGATGCTGTCTAGGTTTGTCTATATCATCTATATCTATATCTATATCTATATCTATATCTATATCTATATCTATCTATATCTATCTCTATCTCTATCTCTATCTCTATCTCTATATCTATATCTATATCTATATCTATATCTATATCTATATCTATATCTATATCTATATCTATATCTATATCTATATCTATATCTATATCTATCTATAGGATTGGAGCTTTAGAAAGGGCTCCAGATCAAAGGCAGGGCATATCACTTGCATGCAAATCATTCCAGTTTCAAATCCTGGCATTTCCAAGTAAGGCTGGGAAAGAACTCTGCATCAAACCCTGGAGAGCAGCTACCAATTGGCATACACAAAACTGTATGAGATGGGTCAATGATCTGACTCAGTATAAGGCAACTGCCTATGTTTTTATTCTTATAGATACTTCCCAAATGAAAAGGTGCTCACATTGAAGACCAAGCTATTAATATAGGGTTTGATCCAGCAGGGGTCTTCTTATGTTCCCAAGAAGTCTTGATTCAAATTCAGCACTAGCCTGGTGCTGTTTAAGATGCTTGTTTTCAAAAAGCAGAAAGCCATTGATTTGAAATTGCTTCAGCGTGATATTACACACATACACAATCAAGTATTAAACAGAACCAGCAATGACGTCTGCTGTTGCTCCTCACCAAGATGACTTGATAAACTGGTTGCAAAGCGAATATGCAAGCCATGAGGGGATTAGGGACAGCCAGATTAAGATCTATAATAAAACACAGTGTAGCAGCAAGTGTCTCCTGTAAAAAATGTTGCTTGAGGCACTTGTTTGATATTTGAGGGTGTTGGAAAAAAGGGAATTCTATTTAAATGCAGATTAGAGCTTCCACCTAGGAGTACAACTTTTTGTTCACTTGTTTAGAAACCCTCAGAAGAAAAGTGAATGCAATTCCTTTTTCCTTGCCTTCTTCATTTCTGTTCATTCATGAATATTGCCTCTTATCCTGTTGCCTGGAATAAACATACAAGTCACAGGTGCATGAATTTAGACCATTGTTTCACTTTCAGGAGTGCATTTTAGGTAACCAGAGGCAGGCTGTTTAATTAATTTGCCCCTGTAGGTGGAAAGGCTCAGATCGATCTCTCTGACTTGCGGTTGGCCACTAGCAATATGGATGGCAGCAAGGCCTTCACTTTGTCTAGATTATTGCTAAAAGAGAGTTGATGGGGCTCAGCATACCTGCAATCGGAGGTGGCAGTCTGGATAAGGAGACAGGTGAAATGGAAGGTATTGCTGTTGAATAAGAAAGCCGGGAGTTGCTGAACTTTGGCCACTCCAGGGGTAAAATACAGCTTTTGATGTTCAGCAATAGTTTGAGGCTTTGCAGGTCTAAGTGGAAGCACACTGGTCTCTTGGCTCATATGAGATCTACTGCAATAACTCCTCCCGGCCATCTGCAGTGGTGTCATAGAATCATAGAATAGAATCATAGAATCATAGAATCATAGAGTTGGAAGAGACCACAAGGGCCATCGAGTCCAACCCCCTGCCAAGCAGGAAACACCATCAGAGCACTCCTGACATATGGTTGTCAAGCCTCTGCTTAAAGACCTCCAAAGAAGGAGACTCCACCACACTCCTTGGCAGCAAATTCCACTGTCGAACAGCTCTTACTGTCAGGAAGTTCTTCCTAATGTTTAGGTGGAATCTTCTTTCTTGTAGTTTGGATCCATTGCTCTGTATCCGCTTCTCTGGAGCAGTAGAAAACAACCTTTCTCCCTCCTCTATGTGACATCCTTTTATATATTTGAACATGGCTATCATATCACCCCTTAACCTACTCTTCTCCAGGCTCAACATGCCCAGCACCCTTAGCCGTTCCTCATAAGGCATCGTTTCCAGGCCTTTGACCATTTTGGTTGCCCTTTGACCATTTTGGTTGTCAACTTGCATCAAATAACTAGTGCCTGAGTTTGTTTTCCTCCATCCTCACTGGCAGCCCATTTCCCTTTTGTGTCATGTTTGATCTTTGTAAACCACTATGGAACCTTTTTTTAAGCTGGTGCGTGTGATAATAGAATATTTAAATATAAACAACCCCCTTCCAAGGTGCACAGACAGTTTGTGGCTGGCTGCACTGTAAACCTGAGGGTCATGTTCCCTGAAGAAGTCAGCTTTGTAAACTAAGCCTTTGATATCTGTGGGTTCTACTCAGAATAGACCTATTGGAATGAATGGGCCAGGTTTAGTCAGCTAAAAGGTACCCCTGCCCGTACGGGCTAGTCGTGTCCGACTCTAGGGTTGCGTGCTCATCTCGCTTAAGAGGCCAGGAACCAGCGCCGTCCGAAGAGACTTCCAGGTCACGTGGCCAGCGTGACGAAGCTGCAGCTGGCGAGCCAGCACCAGCGCCGCACACAGAAACACCGTTACCTTCCCGCTATAAAGCGGTACCTATTTATCTACTTGCACTTAAGGGTGCTTTCGAACTGCTAGGTGGGCAGGAGCTGGGACCGAACGACGGGAGCTCACCCCGCCGCAGGGATTCGAACCGCCGACCTTACGATCAGCAAGTCCTAGGCACTGGGGTTTTACCCACAGCGCCACCCGCGTCCCACGTGTTTAGTCAGGTGGTGATCTTTTAAAAACCACAATAATCATGCCTTGGATTAACCTCATTGTCATGTTTGCACAATTTAAGACTTTGACTGGTATGATTTAAAACATTCATGGTTGTTCACCAGATTGGGTTATTTTTATTATTTCAACAGTTTGTTTGTTTGTTTGTTTGTTTGTTTGAACACATCTGTCTCAACATGGTGTACAAAATACAATTAAACAACCTAAGAAAAACAGTTTTAAAACAACACAGTATCCATAGTACAGACCTATTCATCCAGCTGAGAGAAGCTTGTTGGATTAAAAATGTCTTTACAGTGGTACCTCGGGTAAAGAACTTAATTCGTTCTGGAGGTTCGTTCTTAACCTGAAACTGTTCTTAACCTGAGGTACTACTTTAGCTAATGGGGCCTCCCGCTGCCCCCGCATCACTGCCGGCAATTTCTGTTCTTACCCTGAAGCAAAGTTCTTAACCGGAGAACTATTTCTGGGTTAGCAGAGTCTGTAACCTGAAGCATCTGTAAGACTAGGTACCACTGTAGTTGTTTCAGAAGGTGCAGCTAGTGGGTGACTGTTGTATCTTGATAGGGTTGCCATTTCTAAATGGTATGCAGTGAGGTTACAAAAGAGTTACCATAGAGATAAAAGTAAGTTCCAATTTATACAGGATAGACCCACTGAAGTTAACAAACATGAAAAATGCAGGTCCATCTCAACAGGCCTGCTCTGAGTAAAACTTAGTTGAATAATGCCCAATATGAGTTAAAATTAACCATACAATCAGAACAGCTTACTTAAAATACTTGCTTCTCCTAGCATTGGAGGTTAAACAGGGGTGAGGCCTCTCTGATCTCAGCCATGAGGAGTTCCACAGAATTGGGCTTGCAGTCGGGCTCCTGGTTGGATGTGCTGTCCTAAGGCAGTTTTTCCTCTGTAAATTTGGTTGAATGTTCTCCCTGCCCTGTAAAAAGTCAAAAAAACAAACAAAACACATGCTCTTTCTTACTTTCTCTTCAAACTATACATTGTGTTTTGCTCAGTAAAGTATTAGCAGGATTTATTTTCTCTCTGACTTTGCTAACAACAAGTCTGAGGGTGTGTGTGTGTGTGTGTGTGTGTGTGTGTGTGTGTGTCCAAGCTGAGATGTACACTTCTCCTCCCACAAAGTGGAGAGAGAGAGGATTTATGTCCTGCTTGGGATGTTAATCCCAAGAAGACTGTTGCTCTTGAGTTCTGTCCCACCCCCCTAAAAAAAAGTGTCACTTCATCGTCCCTCTGGAGACAAAAAGGAAATTAAAGCAGCCACTGGATTTGATTGTACTAGATCTGTGAAAAGTGATTTAAAATGATCTGAAGTCTTTTAACTTAAAATAGACTCTGTAATGCCCAAGAGCTCAGTGCAGTGAATCCATGTCAGGAATAGTATTATCCCCATACTCTGTGGGGTTTATGTATGCTGTACATTATATCAGTAGGACACTGTTACGGAAAACAGCCAGATCCCATCTCAGGAGGCTTGGGTTTGGAGGGTGGGGTGCTCATATTCTTTTATCTGTCATCCTAGTATTTTATCACAGTTATCTCCAGTGACACTCGCTGATCTTGTCAAAACGATGATAACGTGATGTGCATTCCCTACAATTGAAATCCCGTTAATCTCAACCTCCCCTGTTGAAAGGAAGGCTGGCAATGTCAGTCTTGTGCCCTTATTTAATTCTTTTCCCCCCTTCTTGCTTGCTTGCTATTCTTTCCCTGTGAATTATTGACATAAGTGATGATACCAATCCAACTCAGTGAATGTCATACAATGTCATTGTTGCATGAGAGGCTGCGCAGCCCAAGAGAAAGATGGGGGTGGGGGGGAGATAATGAATTGTATTTGGTTCTGGTAAGGTCTTGGTTCAAGACTCCCCCTCCATCAGGGACTCTTTTTGTCTCCTGGGCAAGGCAATTATCTCTCCAGCTCTGTTTCACAGACTTAGAATAGTTGTGGCTCAATACCCCTGAGCAGAGACAGCCATTTTTACCATGTAGTAGTGCAACCACAGTGCGCATCATGCAACCACTTGAGGATTAGATTGTCATGTGAAGCCAGCCATGTATTTCTTTTCCATCCATTAGCTACAGGATTGCTTTTGTATGCTTAGAACCTACCTTGTGCGTTTTGTTCATTGACCATAGCTCATCTTTTTATTTTAAATAGCAGGGGGTAAAACATGTGGTTTTCACACCAAAAGGCTCCTTTGGCATTACCAGTCTCAGGCAACAGGGCTGGGGTAGCCATTTGCCTAAACTGTAAGATAACCACTACAAGTGGGAGCACACAATTCTAGATGGAATGTGCCAGTATTATAATTTGGGAGTGGAAAAGCTGTAGCAGGACTACAACTCCCCTCATCCTTGATCATGGAGCATGCTGGCTGGGGACGATGGGAGTTGGAGACTAGGGATATAAGAAGGCAGTGATTTCTGTTCCAAACTATCATCATCACAATCAACACTGTTTCCATTCTGCTGCAAATTGGTTTCCTCCAAATACTAACATTATTCATCTTGCTGTCTGTTATTTAACATAATTTACTTAATTATGTAAGTTACAATTTTCATGTAATTAATGACCCAATTATTTCCACACCATTCATTTCAATGTAAAGAAGCATGAAAAATAATGCCATTAATTATGTATCTTTTGTAGACTTTACTTTAAAAAACAACTTAAACAAGAACAGCACTGTGAGTGAATACCACTTTGCTGGATTGATTTCTGTCCCAGACCTGCAACAAAAAACCTGGAACAGCAGCAATGTCCACTTCTGGCTTTATATGCACCATGTATTTAATGCATATTTAAAACACACACACACACACACACACACACACACACGAAGAAGCCTGGGAATAGTAGCTCTGTGAGAGGTAAACTAGAGTTCTCAGAATTCTTCAGGGGAAGTCATGTCTTTTAAATGTATGGTGTGTATGGAGCCTTCATTTATATTTCTGATTGAATTTCCCAATGTCTTTATAGGAATCCAACATCTGGACCTATGTCCTGACCTATGTCCAAATCTATTACTACTACTACTACTACTACTACATTTATTGCATTTTCTACTTTTTCTTCTGAGGAGCTCATGGTGGTGTACTTGGTTCTCCTCATTTCCAATTTATACTGTGACCCAGCATAGGAATCTCAAAAATAAGTAATGCCAGACAAATCGCATTTCTTTTTTTGATAGAGTTAAAAGCTTGGTTGATCAGGAGGATCCTGCAAATGCTGTGTTTCTTGATTTCATTAAGGCTTTTGATAAAGTCCCCACTGATAAATCTGGTAAAATGTGGACTGGACGAGGTAACTGTTGGTGGATTTGTAGCTGGTTGACTGACCAAACCAAAAGAGTGCTCACTAATGGTTCTTCATCATCCTGGAAAAAAGTGACATGGGGTGTCACATGGTTCTGTTCTGGGATCATTGTTCTCCAATGTCTATATAAATAACTCGGATGAAGGCATCGAGGGGATCCTTATCAAATTTGCAGATTGCACCAAACTGGGAGGGATAGCTAATGCTGCAGAAGACAGTACTATGGTACCTCGGTTAAGTACTTAATTTGTTCCGGAGGTCCGTTCTTAACCTGAAACTGTTCTTAACCTGAAGCACCACTTTAGCTAATGGTGCCTCCTGCTGCCGCCGCACCGCTGGAGCACGATTTCTGTTCTCATCCTGAAGCAAAGTTCTTAACCTGAAACACTATTTCTGGGTTAGCGGAGTGTGTAACCTGAAGCGTATGTAACCTGAAGCGTATGTAACCTGAGGTACCACTGTATCAGGATTCAAGATGACTTTAACAGATGGGAGAACTGGGCCCAAACTAACAAAATGAATTTCAGTTGAGACAAATGTCAGGTTCTGCACTTAGGCAAGAAGAACCAGCTGTACAAATATAAGATGGGGGACACTGGATTGTCAGTAGCATGTGAAATACCATATTTTTCGCCCTATAGGATGCACTTTTCCCCTCCAAAAATGAAGGGGAAATGTATGTGCATCCTATGGGGCGAATGCAGGCTTTCGCTGAAGCCTAGAGAGCGAGAGGGGTCGGTGCGCACCGACCCCTCTCGCTCTCCAGGCTTCAGGAAACTATCCACAAGCCTTGCAAGCCCAGCAGGAGTTCCCGCAGGCTCTCAAGGCTTGCGGGCAGCAGCCTGCAGCCCGAAGCACAGGGCGCCCTCCGGAGGGCACCCCGTGCTTCGTGCAGGTGTCCGCAAGCCTTGCGAGCCCGGCGGGAGTTCCCGCGGGCTCGCAAGGCTTGCAGGCAGCAGCCCGCAGCCCACAAGCTCGGGGCTCAGCGGGGAGGCGCAGCGCAGCCATCCCGCTGTTCCCCGACCTGGTTTGGATTCCCTGACCTGGTTTTGGGGGGGAAATAAAGGAAATTTTTTCCCCTTTATTTCCCCCCCAAAAAACTAGGTGCGTCCTATGGGCCGGTGCGCCCTATGGGACGAAAAATACAGTAGATCTAAAGGGCTTTCACATGGAAGATGAGGCAGGCTTTTTTTCTCCTGCTCCAGAGGGTAGGACCAGAACCAATGGTTTCAAGTTACAAGAAAGGAGACAAACATAAAAAAGAACTTGCTGGTGGTAATAGCTTCTCAACAGTGGAACAAACTCCCTTGTAAGGTGTTGGACTCTCCTTCCTTGGAGATTTTAAAGCAGAGGTTGGATGGCCATCTGTCATGGATGCTTTAGATGAGATTTCTGATTTATGGCATTTTATATTTTACTTAGAGCCAAAGCTGCCAGCAAGCAAATTGTATCATGATTTTTAAACAAACTACAGAACAATAACAACAGCAACAAACATGGTGGGTGAAAAATAAAAGGCACAGACCAAGAACGAAGCTGCAGGAGTTTTCAAGCATGACTATATGTAAAATTATAAAGAAAGGATGCACCTAGTCTTCCTTATAACTAACTTTGGGGTAATGCATCTCTTCTCGCTTTGGAGCAGGCATGGAATTACTCACCATGTGGGGACTCTACCTTCATGCTGGGACCCAAACATGTACATTTCATCACAGTAATGTGAGTGTAGTGAATGGGGTGGATAATCAGTCAGGGTTTAGCTATAAGAATAACCAACCCTATGGGGTCCATTTGCAAAGGCTGGTTAATGGAAAAACACCTACAAATGGGGGGGGGGCTTTGGAAACCTTCTTTCTCTTCAATTTCTCTCCATCCTTCACTAGAGAGCAAATTTATGGTCAGTTATTCCACAGAATGTTCCCATCTTTCTCACCCTGCTGTTATCTGTTCCATACACAAAGCCTTGTATAGATATTTTCACTTGTTAGGCTTAACCGCATGATAAGCCCCAGGTCTGAAATGCAAAGTGCAAAGTAATTTGGAAGACTCTGTGGTACAAAGTCAACTGACCCCCTACCTCAGTGCTGAAGCTATCAGAGGAGTTCACTGGTAGTTACTGCCAACTCTTGTGGAGGGAGATAGATCAGTCCTGACCAGAATCCCATGAAAGGTGGTAGTGGAAACAAAGTCCACTGCAATCACTTACCCGCCAACATTTCTCTGATGAAAATAGGGATGTCCCATTCCATAATAATAATTTTACTATTTATACCCCGCCCATCTAACTAGGTTGCCCCAGCAACTCTGGGCTGCTTCCAACATATATATAAAAACATAATAAAACATTAAACAAAATTCCCTGTACAGGACTGCTTTCAGACAGCTCGGGGTCGGATAACTCCATACCCTCCATCATTTTTCTGATGAAAATAGGGATGTCTGAAGGGAAAGTGGGACGTTTCAGGGTCAAATCAGAAACCGGGATGGCTTCTGTAAATCAGGGACTGTCCCTGGAAAATAGGGACACTTGGATGGTCTGCAGTCAGCCTTGTACATGTGTGTGGTTGCTTAATGGCTAGCTGCCCAAGACTGGATCAGGGGCACTGACTTATAAAAAATATGGGGGGGGGCAGGGGCCCATACCGACTTATAAAAAATATTGGGGGGGCCCAAGACCTCCAAACCGCTGCTGCTGGGGGAACGAAAGGGGCGAGCCCCGGGCTGCCCTGACCTTAAGTGAACCTGTGAGGGCCCACCCTTTGCGGCAGCCGATTGGCTGCCGCCGTGGGCGGTGAATATTAATGAGCTAGGGGGAATCCCCGCTTCTCGCGGGGCTGACGCCAGCCCCGCGAGATTGTTGATGGGTCGAGAGCCCGCAACCCCACCCCCTCTCTAGATCAGGAGTGGCTTTGTTTTAACTCATTACTGAATGTATTTTAAAACGTAACTATCGTCAAACAAGGAAAATAAAAAATGCCAACATAATTTTGTGATTTTACAAAGCATAATATAACTAATAATTTTCTTAAATTATTGGGGGGCAGAGCCCCCCCAAACGAATTTTTGAGGGGGCTCGGGCCCCCTCAGGCCCCATGGAGTCGGCGCCTATGGACTGGATAATGTGTAGATAGCTAATTAATATATGAGTCATTGAATGCTAACAACTGATAATGTTTGCACTAAAACATTATCATGAAGGCACCTACCTAGTGTCAAGACGCTGGGAGTTCCAGAGCATAGGTGCTGCCACTAAAGTATTAACTCCTCACAAATGCAGAATGAACACTGTATGGCAGTTGTAAAAGTGATTGAGTAGACACCTATGGGGATAAGGCGATCCCTTAAGTGAACTGGTCCCAACAATACCACATAATTCATAATTTTTTGTGCCCATCTACACCCCCTTCTTTAGTGTTAACACAACTCTCAGGGCACATTACAGTAATTAAAACAAAAGATCAAGGTAAAACAACAACAATCAAATGCACTTCTTCTTTTTTTGAAGTTGCACATTGAAACAGCAGAACCATAAAAAGCCAGCAGCATTTTTTCCCCAAAACAACAACAACACACAATTGAAGCAGTATTTTACAAGGGCCAGGTAAATGAAAAGGTCTTTGCCCTCATGTCAGAAACTGCACAAAATTTCCTCCCCAGGGAGAGAATTTCATTACTGGGGCATGACTTCTCTGCTTCTCCATTTTTAAAGTAGTTTTATATATTTTTATTCTGTGACCATAGGTCATAATGACATAAAACAAAATTAGAACGTAAGAGTGGTAGAACTGGTCAATAAAACAATTGGTTCAAACAGGGACCGTTAGCGATTGGGTGATCAAACAAGGTCATTCTACTGGGCACTGGAATGTGAATTTGTCTTATATTATTCAAGGCATACTGGATTGCCCATTATTAAAACAACAACCCTCTTTGCATATACATTCTCATATTGGGGAGAAGCTAGATACCTTTTCCCCTGGCATCCTAGTTTTTTTTATATACATAGTCTTTTTTCACTAGGGGAATATTCATATATGCAATGCACATGCATCTATGCACAAATCGACTAATCTCATTCCTTATAGCCAGCATGGTGGGTATGAGCTGATTCCACAGTCAAGAGGCAATAATGCTTCTGAATAACAATTGCTGGAAGCCACAGAAGGGGTGAGTGCTCTTGTGGTTAGTCTAGCTCAGTGTTTCCTAGTTCACCACTGTGAGGAAAAGATGCTGGACCAGATGGGCCATTGGCCTGATCTAGTCTTCTTATGCTCATTTGATCATGTAGTTCAGATTTCAGAGATCTGCACTCTAAATTGTTCTGATTCACACATTGCAATGCACTTGTGCATTAGCTTAATTCTATCAGCTGATTTGAATATAGAAAGCAACAGCAGCAGCAGCAGCTATGCCCTGAATCAGAGATTGCCCAGATAAGGCCTTTATGGCTGTTTTGTTTTTGCAGCAAATAGAACAATGATTTCACTTGAACAATTGGTGCCTGTTGGTTATTAAAAGAAAGCTTGTCTCATTTGTCTAGACCATTGGCTCTTCCTCTTCTTTTCTCCTACCCGCAACCCCCCCCCCCTGCACTTGACAATGTAAACTAGGACTTAATATGTTTTGATCTTGTTGGCAGAACAACAGACTGCAAACAAGTTCATTAAAATTAAAGGAGTCATGAGAAATTTGGATATTGGTTTACTAACTAAGAACTTTATTAAGTCATTGACTTTAATTAAGTTGAGGTGGGTAATATCGCTGAGAGTACACTGAGGTCTGCTCCCAATATCTTCTCATCTCAACTCATTTACTTGAGTCTTTTTTTTTTCTTAAAATGACCTTTATTAAAGTAATTGATTAACTCTTTACGGTTAAGATGGGTATTTGTTAGGGGGGGTGCAAAGAGAGGATTAGACTTCCAGCTTCATTTATAGGATTATTAATGACTGTGAAAGGCAACTTGGGCTTGTTAGCGTGTCAATTACAAATAGACAAAAGCTTAAAATCAATGAAAGGCATCGATTGTTGCAGTTCAAGGGTCTCTTTAATTTAGCCCAAACCCATTTAGTATGGAGTCTCTACTCTGCATTGTGTTGCTTTCTGAGAGAGACTGGTTGAAAACAAGAGCTGCTGTTCTGAAAGCAAACGAGCTGATACAAGAATTCAGCAAATAGCACACGAGTCTGGGACTGAACATTATTTTCTTTATGATTTTATTTCTAGAATGTTTGCCTCACTTTTCTAAAATGTAATCAAGGCAGCAGGAAAATGTTTAAACAGTGATGAAAAGTCAGTGTGGTATGGCAGTTGGTGCTTCAGATTTCTGCCCCATGTGAGCTGCACATTTAAAATAGCATCATATCACTTTAAACAGTGATAGATTCTGCCAAAGAATCATGAGAAGTGTAGTTTGTGAAGGGTGCTGAGCAGTGCTTTTTTTAAAAAAAGAACACACCATTAATGCTTCCCTTGTTCGCTTATAATGGCAATGGTGCCCACCTGAGAGGTGCCGAAACTGAGTTCCAGTGAGTTCCGGCTGAAAAAAAGCTCTTGTGCAGAGAGTCAATAGGAGACACGCTATTGCCCTCACAGAGCGGCAGTTTTCAGGGTAGCTTAACCAATCCCTCTTCCCAGTGATTTCTGAGATTTGTGGGGCAAAATAAATTATATTGTCATTATGTAATTCCACCTCATGCATTTCAGTGTAAGGGAAACCCAGTGCAAAAGGGGTGTGAGAAAATAATTAATTATATTATCTTTTGTGCACAATGATTACCATGGTATTTACTGGATTGTCCTGGCCATTGAACAAATAAGTAAACACCAGAAATTTCTGCTCCCATTTCTGTTTTCTCCAACATTCCTGAGCACCAGAAGTTCATTCTGATTGTTCCTGGGGCATTGACAACAAAGAAGGGAAGAGAACAAAGAGGGCTCCAGGGGTCAGTCATAGCCCATTAGATGGGTTGTGGGATTTGATCTTTTCCCCACAAATACCCACACTTGATGCTGGTCTTGAAGTACAGTCATAGTCATATCTCGGGTTGAAATAGCTTCGGGATAAGTATTTTCGGGTTGTGCGCTTCAGAGACCCAGAAGTAACGGAGTGTGCTACTTCCGGGTTTTGCCACTCGCGCATGCACAGACGGTCAAAATAATGGCACGCGCATGCACAGAAACGGCGAATCACGACCCGTGCATGCGCAGACATGCAGATGTGGGTTGCATTCGCTTCTGGATGCGAACGGGGCTCCGGAATGAATCCCATTCGCATCCAGATGTACCACTGTATCAGCTACGATGGCTGAGTAGAGACAGTCGCTTTTATAGGTTGTTGTTGGTGTGTTGTCTTCTGGAGCTGGTGGTATGTGCTTCCTATTCTGATTTTCTAACTCTTACCCTGCTCACAAACTCTCAGACCTTTGGGAGATGGATGATTGCTCTATATAACTCTCTGCTTGGGGATTTCAACCCTATTTTCTCCATTTACACTCCATTCAGAACCTCAGGGTCAAATGTCTTTTCACGGATCTGCAGAAGCATACAGCAGAGGAGAAGAAAATACATTTTTTCCTGGAATTGTGTTTCTTTCATTTGAGAAGGCCAAACCTGATAGCAGTCTCCCCTAGATTTCCCTTTTCTCTCTCTCACCCCCACCCCACTTTGCATAGTCTCTCCTGTTGGTATATTTTCATCTTACAACTTTCAAATAGCCCAGTTGGTGGGAAGCTTCTTTCCTGCCCATGATAAATTATTCTCTGTCAGAATCTAAATCTGCCTTTTCAAGTCTCATCATTTGTGATGAATATATTCTGCTAACATGAACCTGAATTGAAGCATTGGAACTAGAATGAATTAACGCTAAGTATATTAATGACATTTTTGAGGTGGAAGATGGATGAATTCAAGGACCACAGTGGTGGGCAGCACCACAGCAGATGGGTGAATTCTTAATGAACATCAAATCTGCAGTTTACTACTTTAACCTTTATATTAGAGTTGGGAATAGACAAGTATTTTGTTTTTTAATAAATAAATAAATTTAATTTTGCAGATTTAGTCCGCTATCAGATTCTGGTCTGGCATGTATGAAGCCCAAAGACAGGGATGAGAGTAGAGCCCTGTCTTTACCTAGACATTTAAAGCAGTATAGTATACCACTTTAAACAGTCATGACTTCCTCCAAAGAATTATGGGGACTGTGGTTTGTACAGGGTGCTGAGAATTGTTAGGAGACCTCTATTCCCATCACAGAGCTTCACTTCTCACAATCGTTTAACAATAAATACATCTCTTTAGGTAACTCTGAAAAGTGTGGCTCTGTGAGGGGACACCCCTAACAAACTTCAGTTCCCAGGTTACTTTGTGGGACACTATGACTGTTTAAAGTTGTGTGATAGCTCTTTGATATGGGCAGATGGGGCCTAGGATGGTTTACTCACTGATGGGGAGCTATATCACTAAGGGGTCCTGGCAGAGCCATCCGCCCTCTGATGGAGTCACCATTTCAATTTGCCACAATGTTGTGAAGAGACATTATGTATGGGCAATGCTGGAAATTAAAATGGTGGCATGTAGCTGCCAGGGCTTATTGGAGAAAACCACCATTACAAGTGACATTTTTACATTATTCAACAGATCTTCAAAAGTGCCTTGTAGAAACACCAAATAACCATCCTTCCCCCCCCCCCTTTAAAGTCACTACTAAACAGAAATATATATTACTTACAGGTATACACACAGTCTGCTGTATCTCTTTTATGTATGATTGAAACACAATGGAATCTGGATTATCCCTGTTTAAATTATCACCCATTTGGGGGTAATTTTCTTTATCAAACTGGGTAAAAATGACAGTCATTCAAAACATTTTACCTCATATTGATGTGAAAATTGCAGTGCTCATAAGATTTCTGTTTGTCAGTTTGACTAGACCTCTTTCCTTAAGAAATTCTAGACTGATGCTTCAACAGAAACAAATCTCCCCAAATTTAGCTTTATTTATTTATTTACCCATTTGGTACCTAATAATGAACATCAACTCATGTACTGAGACTGTCAGTTTGGTTATGAATGTATTAAAGCATATTTATGTTTGTAGTTTTTTTTGTTCCCCCCTCCCTTTTGTACAAATTTATTCTGGGGGGAAAATTGGATTATACATTTAGATGCAGTTGTTTGTACTAAATAGCAGTTTAAACCTCCATAATATTGAAGTTCACACTGAGTTCATGTAATACACATGGCAGCAATTTATAAAGAGAAAAATTGCAATGGTATTGCATCCCCGTATCTCATTTACATTTTATACAAATAGAACTGAAATTCAGATTACTGATTTTTATTTATAGGATAGGGTGAAACGTTACATTTACAGAAAAACACACATATTGCGATTAATCAGGTTTTATTGTAGAGGTGCTCTCAGCCTTTGAGGCAAGGAGGATGCAGAGAAACCAGGATAGGGCTTGATGTTTTGTGTGCATTCAGTTTCACCCATTATAACTTTGACTTCTGAAGTATTTGAAAGAAGCCTTAGCTGAAAAGAAGGTTCCTTTTCTTTCTGTTTTCTTTCTTGCAAACATTTTCAGCAGCACTGAAAGCCCTCCTCTTTTTATGATTTATTTTTTATTATTATTTAAAGTCATCAAAAGAGTACAAAACTGCAACAATCACAGGCATTGCTAGTGGTATGTCCATACAGGGATATTTTTGCAATGGGAATTGTGTACATTGTTATAAAAAGAGGGAGGGAAAGAAAACTGCTTAGGAAACATCTCCCCTTAGTACTTGTAGATAAATAAGCTGTATGTAGGCAGTTGAGGCTGGTTTATTATGGTGAATAGGGATCTGCCCCACCAACCTCTGTCTGCCCTCAGCCACTGGCTTGCCTTCCTACATAATAATGAGTCCAGGGAATGGCAAAGCCTGTCAGCTTCCTTCTCCTTAGCCTCAGTGTTGCCCTTGTATAACTCAGTAGGGAAGAGGATCAGGGCAAAGCTAGAATTAGTTGGCTCCAGCTATCATTGGTTCTGGCCCCATCTTCTGTGTGAGCTCATTGTGATCCACCCTGCGAACAAAAATTGGTACTAGCCACTACTGAGTTTGGAAAGTATAAGTGCAGGTTATTGAAATGGAAACATTCTGGATCTGAAGGGTAAAATGAGGATATGTAACAGATACTTTCTTGATTTTATGAGTATAACTTTCATACACTGGTGGAGTTTAAATATGTTTTTGAAAGGAAAATGTATAATATATATGTTTGTGTTGAGGCCCTATTATATTAAAATACATTTAAACCCCCTTATATAAAAACACGTTTTATAAATTGTTTGGTATGGTGCATTTGAATGTAATCTTAATGCCATCCAATTTATGATATGTCCATTGACTCATATTTACTGAATTTGTTTTTAAGCGTTGTCGTACTTGAAACACTTTTGTCGCAACAACAGAAAATTGGAGTGCTTTTGAAAATAAATTATACTAATGTTTAGCACCTTCCAGTGAACACCCACCCCCAGCCATTTTTTCCCCACCAAAACTGTTCATGCACACACAGAGAGTATAACTAGTGATACAATTTGCTGGGATCACCCCAGTGACCCATCTGGAAGCACTGCTCTCAGTTCAAATTAGCTGTTTTTCCTCTGTGATGGCTATAAATAATCAAATAAAAACATAGAAAGCCATGTTAAACTCAGTCAAGCTGTTGGTCCATCTAGCTCAGTACTGTCTACACCAGGGGTAGTCAACCTTTTTATACCTACTGCCCACCAATGCATCTTTCTTTCTTGATGGTAAAATTTCCTTACTGCCCACCAGTGCCCGATGGAAGGAGGATTCAGCTTGTGCCGTAGTTTGAATAATTGTCTCTGGGAAGCGGCATTTGCCTCCTGGCTGCTGGAATCGAACACACTGTGGAACTAGTCTTCTGGCAGTAGAATCACTGCCACTTATTGGAACACGGTAGAGCAGAAGAATGGTTAGGTTAGAACAGGCTCTATGCACTGGTGGAAGTGCTGAATTGGCTCCACCAGACCAATCTCACTGCCCTTGACACCACCCTGCCTTGCCCTTGCACTATCCCAGTAACCAGCAGTGCCATTGCTGCTGGAAGTCCAGCTGCAAAGCAGCATCCCACCCTGTTGGCCTCTCCTGCCTTCTTAATCACTTTCTTATACTACCATATGGTAAGCATCCCAGTTGATTCAGTGGTATCTATGCAAGCAAACATATCTGTTATGGAAGGCATGGGACTGTCACTGAAATCAGTTCTCCCATATCTAGTTATATCCATCCTTTCAGTTATGCCTGCTGAAAACTCACCAGTGAGACAATAACATCATGCTGCTAACTTTTCCTCTTGCTGCCAGAGAAACATGATAAGGAAGATATGCAGGGAAAATTACAGACCATTAATGTGTGACATCTCGCTATGATTTTGATGTCTAGGTCCAACCTAAGTGGTCTGTAAAACCATTCAAAAGGAGAAAGAAATTGATGATGACAACATGACTGTTCCCGAAACATTAAAGTGAGAAGTGAGTCTCTTCTCTCAAAAATGACATGGGCAGAGAGAGAGAATGAGACTAGGATGGAGAGAACAGGACAATCCATGATCTCACATTGTACCATTCATAAATTAAGTCAGTGTGAATTATCAGGAAAGCCTGCATTAACTATATTCTCTAAGCCTATTATAACATCCAATAAGTCTGTTCAGACTGTTAGGCCCTAACTACTTTTAAAGAGTATTAGGGATAATAGATGTTCTTAATTAGGTTAAATGCTGAATAAGTGTAACATTTCTCATTTTACCAAGATAAATGAATAGACTCTCATGATACTCTAGAAGTGCCGTTATTTAGTCAAGAGACCATTATCGCAGAGAACAATTAACATTACTATTTTTTAACTATTACATTTATTTTGCCTTTGTAAGGTATCCTGTAAGGTATCCATATGAAATACTGGGTGACACAATCATCTTGGCAAGTGTATAATGGTTAAGAGTGTAGCATTGAGGCATAGGCCCAATGCTAGACCCTATATAGGAAATGGGGTTTAGCTCCCTAAGATTTCATGAAGGCGTTGCTGTTCAGAGACCTTGCCTGGTGTCCCTAGCAACTGAATCTGTGGATAGTGATGGATCCTGCCAATTCTAAAGGCTCCCGACCTTAAATTTAATATTGTCTAAGGAGGATTCTTGAAATATTCCATGAAATTTAATTTCAGATGATATTTGCTTCCATCTCTTCTTAAAATGGCCACAGTATAGATTCATAAAGACATAAGAAGAGCCCTATACAATCAAACTAAATAGTCCAGCAACGTATTTTTCACAGTGGCCAACAAGATGCCACTGAGGAACTCAAAAGTAGGACATGAAAATTATATCCTTTTCCCTGCTGTTGCTCCCCAGCAAAAGTGCTACTCATAGCCTCTGAATCTGGAAGCTGCAAACAGACAAAATTTATACCCAAAGGCACACCAACAGCCAGAGATATAATAATGTAAGTGACCACCTTACCACATATATTCCTGCCTGGAAGCTGCACTCCTCAGATGGCGCATGCCCCAGAAGTATGCTTAATTTGGACTGAAAACAGGGGTTTTAGTGTTGCCGTGCCTGCCCTTTGGAATTAATTAGCAGCTGAGATTAGGCAAGGACCCAGTATCATTATGGTATTCAGAGGCATTCTGCCTCCATTAGTGGAGGTGGAATATAACCATCATGGCTAGTAGCCATTGATAGTCATAATGTACAGAGACTTGAGGAGAGGATATCACCAATTCTGTCTGCATTTTGGGTTTCTCTTGGATGGATCACTGAGTGCTGTTGAAAGATAGTACAATGAGGCTGGCAGACCATTCTCTTGTCTCAGTATAACAATTTCTGTGATGAGAAGGCATACAAATTGGCAGCTGAATAGAGCTGAAAGAGAATGTCAGTGATTAGAGGATGAAAAGCCAGTGACTTCTTGTAGTTGAAGTAAGAGATAACTAGAATACAGGCAATACTTGTATGGAGAAAGGCCTGAAACTTTGGCTCCACCCATCATATGCAAGTTGGGACAAAGGCTTGTTAGCTCCTTTCCCTTCAATGGCTACTTTATCTTGCCCTTCAATGGCTACTTTATCTTCCCTTCAATAGCTACTTTATCTTGCCCAGGGAAACCCAAAGTGACTTACAACCAAACAGACAGACAAGGATATAAGCAAAAGACTCATTTAAACCCCCTTTCTACCACATAGCCGGAGATACTCCTTTTGTTATGTTCCTTAGCTATTATTGATTTAACTGTGTCAAGGCTACGGATGGATGAATCTGTCAATTTCAGTTTCAGTTTCTAATTTTTCTAATCTTAAATTCAGACCTCCACATTTCCATATCAGTGTTGTATGAGATTTTGCATAATATGCACACTTGGGGCTAAGCAATGTCCCTAATATAATACATTGTTGTATGTATTTTCACTAATATATGCATTTTATTCACACTAATATACACATTTAGGTGGAGAACTGCGTCACCAAATTCAGAGAAGTGTGTTTCATTGTGATTCAAATATTCAGTCTGTGTTTCAGATTGAATTTTTTTTCCAGCAAATGTGATTTAGGTAGGTTTACATTAAAATGTAAACCAAATCAAAATTCTCCCCTGTCCTTCGCCAAGGCCCATAGACAAGAATAAACAGTTGTGGTTAGAAATGAAAGAGACATTTGTTTAGTCCACATTTTAAAGTGAACTGAATTGATTTGTCAGTCCTTGTCAGGGACTGGGCAGAGGAGGAAGAACGGTGGAGACCACCTCCCCATCCTGACCCTTCCAGGGAGGAGGAAGAGGAAGACAGGATAGATTTACAACAGGGAGGTCACATCTCTGAGGCAGATGAAGAGAGAAGTTGGGAAATAATGGGAGAGCTGGAGCAGCAGCTGGCTGACACGTTGTCATTAGAAAGCATTCCAGACCCACCATCTCCCAGAACCTGGCAAGCCTTAAAAGTAGGAGAGCAAAGAGCTTGAAGACAGAGGGCACATAGCAGCACCTATGGAGGTGGTGATGATGATGACAAATGAGGAAGGGGGAGAGATGGAGGGTGGAGATTGACTCAGGACAATGCCGTTATCTGAGAGGTTGCGTTCTATAGCCTCTCTCTGTAAAAATTGTAAATAAAAAAGGACTCTAAGAAACTTTTCATTGGCTTTATACTTTCCTGGGCAACCAGCTGGGAGCCGCTGGCAGCATCCTGACGGTCCTAGACTTATATGCGGCTTGGAATGCGGGTGTCATTCAAATTATGCACTTTTCTGAATTTTGCAATGCACTTTGATTATTATTATTTTTTTAAATGCACACAAATGTCTGTTGGCAAAAAGCTGTAGAAAATGTGTAGATGATGATAGTCATAATGATTTCTATTCCACCCTTCGTCCAAGGATCACGGGGTGCTTTGCAACATAAAAATGCAAGAATAAATGACATAGTGGCAAACATAAACAATAACACCACTATTAAAAGGCCATAGATAGTATAATTAGCCAAAGGTCTGGGAGAAGAATAGTGTTTAGGGGAACAATACATTCAAAAAGCGTACAAAATATGTACAATTTATTTTTATTTTTTTATAAATATTTATTAGAGTTTTTGAATACAAATGCACCAATAATAAACAATCTTACTTCTATCACAACATAGTTTCATCACTTCTTTGGACTCCCTCACGTCTCCCGCTCCCATTTACATCGTTAAAAGGTTTTTCCAAGCAAATTAGCAACTTGTTTACGATCTTATATCCACTCATTTAAGTATAATCTAGCAATTCTCCATAAAATTTATGTTTTCTTTAATCTCACTTATCATCAAATTCAAAATCTAATTTAGTGGTGGCCAATTTTTTATAATCTATATATAAACAATTTAAATGTGAATCTTTCATTTTTTTAAAAAAGAAATCCACAAAACAAAAGCTGCATGAATTTCAGTGAGCAGGGTTCGTTCACCCATGGAAAAAAAATCCTGTTCAGTTGGAACGTGTGATTTGTCGCTTATCAAGGATTTGCATAGTATGCATTTGATAGTTTCACCAGCAGAAAATACAAACTATTGTGTTCATATAGGGTGGCTGTAAATCAATTACAGAAATGTCACCTCCGGATAATACCCCATTAGCAGTGCCCTGTATGCCATTTGCTGTCCCCTTATGTTTATTGATAATTAAGAAGCAGATTGGGATGTCATGTTAACAATAAGTGCCAAGTGTCCTTTTTATCCTTTGCCATGAATATGAAACAGTGCGCTCTCTCTCTCTCTCTCTCTCTCTCTCTCTCTCTCTCTCTCACACACACACACACTCACTCACTCACACACTCACACACACACTCACACACACAATGATTGTTCCATTCATGTTGGATGACAAATGGCACCATTCTTCTCCTAATGTGGCTGCAGGGTTAAATGACTTTATTATTATTAATGAGTCATTGCTCCAGCTGCCCAGAAATGGAGGAAATAGAAAACATAAGAGACTGAAGTCTGAATAATTACCAGTCTAATTACTACCTTTCACATTTCATTCATCCGGGGGATCCGAAGGCTGTCAAACATCCTGCTTTCTCTTTCCTCTTTTTTAAAAAAAGTCTTTAAAAATTATGACCCTTTTATGCATCTTAATGTTAGAAAAAGAGGAATAACACAAAAATAATCAAATATATCAACAAAAGTTGCTAACAACATCCAGATCTACAGCTACATGTTGTGCAAGTGAAGCCTATGTATTCCATATGATAAGCTCAGTAAGGCCATGAAATAAACGAGTCTCAACATTTTCTAAGTGATTCAGTTTTGAACGGTTTATTTTTTTACTTTCTTACAATGTATTGTGAAAATTAACTGTGCTGTTAGAGCATAAATCAAGGGTTCATGTGACCACGTAAAAGTGTCAGTTTTTACATAATTCACTAGACACAAAAATGATCAACAAGTAGATGAATATTTAACATTTCATTAGTAGTTTCCATTATCATTTCCCAAAAAGCCTATGATTATTGCACCTTAAGACAAGATCACCTTTATTTTCAGCAGAAAACCAGCTTATTGTATTATTAGCTTGAAATGTCTTTAAAGCATTTATTTGGTTCCAAAATACCATTTAATAACTAGTCATCTTTAAAACAAATTATAGTATATTGCCTATCTAAATAAGCGTACAATATTTTGAGATAGCATCATTTTATCTACCTCCATAGTCAGTTCTTTTCCCCTTTTGGTAAAAGAAAAGTCTAATTAGATATATAAAGGAAATTAGGATTCTGCGGGGGGGGGGGTGGAATCCTGACAATAATCTCAGTTGTGTATTTTCCAAAATAACAGAGGCACTGGTCTAATGAAGCAATCCCATGCATGTTTATTGAGAAATAATTCCAACATTTTTAACAGGGCTTATTGCTGAATCAGTAAGCTGGGGAAAGCTTTCTCCATTTGTCGTAAATCTTCTCTTTTGCATACAGGAGTTCCCAGTTTCAATCCCTGGTATCTTCAGTAAGCACTGGGGAAGATCCCTCTCTGGAACCCTGGAAAGCTGCTGCCAGTCAGTGTAGGCTGCACTAAGATACATTGACTAATGCTGACTTGGTTCCTAACATTTTAATCCTGTTAAGAATCAAAGCTCATTGTCTTCAGCGGGGCTTGCTTCCAAGTAAGTGGGTATAGGATTGCATTCTAAGTGTAGAAATGTAGGCTAAATCCACATTGTGGTAGTGGCAACATATCTGCTGGAAGCTTTTTTTCTATGTTTATTCCATGGCTCTTCCAATAAGACATTTTATATGGAATTGTCAATACAGTGGTGCCCCGCAAGACGAACGCCTCGCAAGACGGAAAACCCGCTAGACGAAAGGGTTTTCCGTTTTGGAGGCACTTCGCAAAACGAATTTCCCTATGGGCTTGCTTCGCAAGACGAAAATGTCTTGCGAGTTCCTGCGGGGGTTTTTCCCTCTTTTCCCCCTTTTCCTAAGCCCTAAGCCGCTTATCAGCTGTTCCGCTGATAAGCCGCTTATCAGCTGATCCGCTAAAAGTCGCTAAACCGCTAATAGCGCTAATCCGCTAAACTGTCAATGGGCTTGCTTCGCAAGACGAAAAAACCGCTATACGAAGAGCCTCACGGAACGGATTAATTTCGTCTTGCGAGGCACCACTGTATCTATATCCCTTAGGCTTTTAAAAAAAGATAATACTGGTAATTTGCTACTACTTCGAATGGGAAAGAATAGCTATCATGGCCCTTTCTATCATATGCAATTTTATTACTTATTCATGGTGTTTTATTTTAAATCCCAGATAAATCAAAAGACAATCTCCTTCCATACAGATTACTTTCCCTCCCCTGATAAGGTCAGTGGTATTTTTGGAATGAGTTTATTTTCAGCAAAAATTTTCATCTTTACGACATTTATTTTGCGCATAAAAGATTACATCATGTTGGAAGGGCTAACTCCAGAAAAGCAAACATTAGTTTAAACATATGAATATAAGAAGAGCCCTGCTGGGTCAGTCTAAACACTCATAGTCCCCAGCATTCTTTTCCCACAGTGGCCAAGCAGAGACCTATGAGAAACCCACAAGCAGAACCCCACACAGACCCTCCAGGTGTCCCTATTTTCCAGGGAAGTCCCTGATTTAGAAAAGCCGTCCTGGTTTCTGCTTTGATCCTGGAATGCCCCACTTTTCCATAGGATGTCCCCATTTGCATCAGAGGAATGTTGGAGGGTTATGCCCACATGTGATGCCCAGCATCTAGCGTTCAGAGGCATGTGGCCTCTGAGAATAGCCAGTAGCCACGGGGGGCAGAAGTATGTGACAAATACAGTTATAAAGAGAATAGGCTTGTATGATATGCATGAAATACATATATACAATGACTAAATACAAATCCTAGGGGAAATGTTTTCAGGGAGCACCTGCTATTCATTGCCACTTCTTGAGTCACCTCTGGGTAGAACATAAGTGATGAAATCATGATGGATCGGATCAATGGCCCATCTAGTCCAGCATCCTCTTCTCAAAGTGGCCAACCAGATGCCTAAAAGCAAGACCTCAGTACTATACCAGTGATGAAGGGTAATTGTCCTTAAACAGGATATTATAATTATTATCAACATATATTCCAAAGTATCTTAACAGGTAGCCTAGTTCATGTCCTGTTCATTAGCAATCTCTATCACCAAGAGAACAGCCCAAACAAGATGGCTAGGACTGAGCAAGCTTCTTGCTGGAGTGATGTCAGATAAGGAAGCAGGCTCAAAATGTTTGACCAAGGACCATGGACAGCAGTCCTTTAGTTCAGAGCAGGAAGGACTAGTTGCCTCAGCACTCCTTGATGCAACTTTATCCTAAATTTTGACATTTGAGGTGTATTTTTTTAGGACCCACCTTATTTATGTGTTTCTAAATTGTTTTGAACTGTTTTTAATATTACATTTTAATTGTTGTAACTTGTCATGGGACCTTAGGCCATAGCTGTGTAGTCAGCCATGGAGAATCAGTACACTGTTTTCTGGGTGCTACAACATACCAGTTAAAATATGGTTTCTTTGGTTCATTCATTGCCTCCTTGTAGGAAGCAATATTTTGGGCTCCAGGGACTTTGTCAGTGGAAGCTCTGCACAGCCTCCTTGATTCTCAAAGGAGACAGTATATTACTCAGATTTGAATTTGGGCAGTTGAATGTAGAATTTGATGTTTGTGGGTCTACTTAGTATGGGTCAGAAATTAGCTCTGCCTGCTGAAGGATTCCAAGGACTCAGGGTCTGAGACAATGACAGTGCAATAAAAAATTGACTGAGCATATTATATTGCAGAATAGCTTCTAGTTTAGTTTGTTGCCACAATTTCAGACATTTTATTTACCAAGAAATATAATAATACACTTTAGTAGATTGCCTTTTGGGATGCTGAATTTTATACATTTGTCAAATGCAATATTATATCATTACACATACATTTTTGTTTTGTTTTGTCTTCCATCACAAATGGTTTCATAGAACTTTCAAGAAAAGCAGAACAATTGCCAACCATCTCTTATTCTACAAGTTACAGAAAAAGAGGAAAGCAGTTTACTCATTGATACTATTGATTTCTTAAAGGAAAATCACCACAATTAAATGCCTAAGCAATTTTGTATTTCCACTCAACCCTATCAAAGGCTTTTTATAGAATTTTGGAGGGATGGAGAGGGACAGCTGCTAGCTTACTTAGTGCTTTATGCAGAGCAAAGTACATTATGCCTAGGTCTCGCTGCTGTCTGATCATGTTGCCTCTTTGTTGTTGTTTATTGATTTATATATATTTCCAAACCACTTAGTCAAAGAGCTAAAAGATTTCATAATACAACCTGAGTAAATCACAGCTAAAACCCACAAAAGAATATATACATACACACATTAAAAAAAAACACCCCAGATAAAATCTGCACAGCTTTTGAAACAAGTATAGATAACTAAATTATATTTGGGTAGGCTTCATGAAATATTTTAGTATTCAGCAGACATCTAAAACAGTATATTGGGTGTGGCTGCCTAATGTCAATAGGCAAGGAAGTGCCACCAGACTAAAATAATGACTTTTTGCAAATGCAGAACAAACTTTATGTGGTGCTTGTAAATGAGACAAGGTGATACCATAAGTAAACTGCATAAGTAAAAGCATTACAGTGGTACCTCTGGTTATGTACTTAATTCGTTCCGGAGGTCCGTTCTTAACCTGAAACTGTTCTTAACCTGAAGTACCACTTTAGCTAATGGGGCCTCCCGCTGCTGGAGCACGATTTCTGTTCTCATCCTGAAGCAAAGTTCTTAACCCGAGGTACTACTTCTGGGTTAGCGGAATCTGTAACCTGAAGCATATGTAACCTGAAGCATATGCAACCTGAGGTACCACTGTAATGGCTTTATTTACTAATAGTAAAACCTTGAACTTTGCAATAGCAAAGTGGCAGCCAATGTGTAATATGCACACAGAATCTTACTCATCAGCAATCACACTGAAGCATTCTGCCTCTGATAGTATTATTTCCTTTCATTTTCACCAAAAGTGATGCCAATATAGGATTTAATTTTGGCTGATTGATGTTATGAAAATGGGAAAAAACAGGTCACAGGATATTTTCTACAACCTTGTATTCCTATGTTTCTTCTCTCCTGAAATCTGTGTTCAAACAAGAGTTTTCTTTGTACAGTTGCAAATTTGCATTGCAACCATCCAGGAATCATGGGACTTTGTTGACTGATGGGCCACTTCTATAACAGTGTATTTCTATTTTTCTAGTGCTAGCCCTGGCCCCTACTTCCAATGGATAGCTTTTGTGCAACCATTTCTATGTTGCAGTGTGAGGGAGTACTGGGGTGTGGGAATGAGAAGTTTCGGGAATGTCTGGGCTCAAAAGTTGGCCTCAGAGGTGTGGGCTGGAACTGGTGAAGTACTTTCTAGACTGATAAGATGCTGAGACATTAATGGAAACATTCTCATGCAAGGAACTGAGAATGTCACATTTGCTTGGGTAAGAATATCCATTAGCAGAGATCTTGGATTTACAGTTGAGACGCCAGTAAACTATGAATCTAGTTGAATGGGAGCACTTTCCATAATGATGTCATCTGGCAGGATCTAGAGCTATGTGCAAAATTATCTCTATTTGGGGAAATAGAAAATGAGAGGACGTTCTTCAGTTTCTCACAGGTGGATCTCACCATTAGCAATAATATTAGCAGAGCTTCTTTCCCCCCTTAATGTTTGCCCCTAAAGCTGTTCCCTATGTTCCTTATCTGATGTATTAGTTCTGTGTAAGCTGAGTGGGTTAGATCACTGAGGTTTGGTGTGTGGAGAGGTAACAGGTTTGCTTGTATGAGGATCTTGAATTATTCAACCCCTGGAACAGTTATATTATCTGAAAAAAGGGGACACAGAGTCTGTGGGAAGAAGTGAATTTTCCTGACAAGGAGTATTCTGTGCGCCAATGTCTTCTCCTGCCAGTTAATCCTCCCTGCTAAGGTTGTACAGTGTGATTAAGCAGCCTAATATGCAAAAGAGAATTGAAACTCCTCCATCCAGTTTATGAGAATTAAAATGTACTTTCCATTAATAAGTTTGATCTGATGACCCCTACTAATTATGCATGAATGCATGAACCTTTTTATGGGATTTTCAAGGTTTTAGCTGGAGGACAGAGTTCTTCCTTCCTATTTTTTTCTTTTCTTTTTTTCATCAGCAGTAATGAGCAGTCATAGCTTCCTACCCACATGAAAATAAAGCTAAATGACATTAGTTTGGTTATATACTTCTCCTCTTAAGTGCCCTCATTTGGAACTGGCACATTTTTTAAATATATATATATATATTTATTTATTTTTGTGGGAGAAGACAGTTAAGAGACATTTTTGTAGCAACATAATAGCATATTTTGAAAGCTTAATTGAAGTCAAGATTTCTTTCCATTGTCATTTGATTTAGAGAAGTGCTTTGATTTTTTTTTCTTTTGAGGTTTAAATAAGTGCTAAAGCAAATCAAGGGAGGGGGGGAGTAGAATCGCATCTGAAATCACAAAGACAGGCCTGAAGCCATAATTTTGTAATACAAAAGCCAAATATTCAGTTTGTTTAAAGATGTGTGTTCCACCTTGTTAAAAGTGTATATGCTACAGTGGAACGTCCAAAATTTTAGAGGCCTTCAACCAACATGCAATTCTGCACCCAGGTAGTGAATACGAACCTAGGAAGCTGCTTTATATTGAGTCAGACCCATTGGTCCATCTTGCTCAGTATTGTCTACACAGACCGTCAGTGACTCTCTAGGATTTCAGTCAGGGTAGAATTTCCCATGCATAAAACCATGGTCCCACTTCAGAAGCAAAGACCATGTGAATTCAGCCAGAGAGAGCCAGGGCATGAAGAGCCTGGAGGTGTGGGAGAGAAGAATGTGCATTACTGCCTGCCCATTTTACCATGCTTGCTCTCCAGTAACTCTCCAGGATGTCCTCTTTTTCCAGAAACCCAGTGATCAACCCCCCCCCCCAAATATTAATCCTATATTTGGGCTTATCGGCATAAGCTCAGGGGTGAGGATGAGCCTCCACTTATCCTGAGCAGTGGCAAAGGGAGCATTCCATTGCCTCTCCATGGCCACTGCTGCCAGCTAGTAGGAGCTGCTGGACAGTGAGTGAGGAGGACAGCATGCTGCCACCGAGGCCCAGCTCTGCATGGCACGCCATCTCTGAGGGGCAGGCAGAGGACAGGGCCACCCTGGGTGAGGAGAAAAGAGAAGCAGAGCGGATTACAAGGAGGGTATGATATCAATGACCAAGCTGAGATACATTTAGGATTATTCCTAAATGATTGTTGACATGTGTTTCACAAGGTGATACACAAAATTGTGGGGAGACAGCTGTTCAAGGAAAACCAGTGGGTGAAAAAGAACTTCTGTTTCAGTGTTTCTGAAGAAGTGTGCATGCACATGAAAGCTTATACCCAGAAGAAACTTAGTTGGTCTCTAAGGTGCTGCTGGACAATTTTGTATTTATTTTGACTGCGTCAGACCAACACGGCTACCTACCTGAATCTATATTAATTATATATCTTCATTATTTTTTGGACACACACAAAACTGAGATTATGTGTGTGGTATACTGTACCAGATATCTATCAAGTTTCAGCAGCAGCGTTTGAGTGTACCTCACCCAATCTTCTGTTCTTTCCAACCCCTTAATCCCTGAGCAGGTACTACTTCCTCATTCTTAACACATTTTCAGTAAACTTTATAAAACACCATCACCAATAGCCTTTGCATGCATATAAAGAGGCTTCTCTCATTTAAATGATAGCATATACCATGTTGCCAGTGACTCTTGATTAAATAAATAATTGAACTTAAGTGTATACACATCTGTTTAATTGGTGCTAATTGGCTCTTATATGCCTGGTTAATGAGGGAATGGAATAATTATGCAATTGTTAAAGGGGATATAAATGCCTTTCCACAATGGCCGGAGTTACCTTAATTCGGCTAAGCAGCTTTCAGTTAATTAGCCTTTGTTTCACTTCCAAAGTGCCATCTTTAGATGCTCCCCCCGCCCAATAGCTGGATTGTAGTCCAGTTGACGAGCCATTGAGAATGTCATTATTTCTGCACCAGGTTTCCTTTAATCTAAACAGCATGTTGCATCCCCATGGAACTTGCAAACACATTTCTTGGTGGCAAGGCTGTGTAATTTGCTGATATTAGGGAATCCAATGCAAATTATGCCTCCCCATGCAACAGCGAAGGCTCTATTTTCAATGTGTTTTAATTTCTATTTGGCCATATGTATAAACCATCTTTTTTTAATGGTGGTTAACCCTGTTGGGATATCACATGCCTGTTTATGTCAGAAAATATGACACACTGCTTCTGACTAATCTCTGCCTAATCAGGAACCAGTGCATTTCACTTAAGGCTGGTGAGAGATCTGGATAAATACTAGACTTTACGTCCCTTGAAATAGGGATCAGATATTTATTCTTTCCCCCAGAAACCTAGGAGCAACCTGAGACCTGCAGTACCTAGCAGAGACTCATCTGCCCGGTCTGTAATCTCCATTTTGAGGCCAATGGGAATATCCAGTGTAAAGATATCCTTGTTCTGCTGGTGAAACATTGTTTTGCAAAGGAAAACACAAGTGCATTACCAAAGATTCTTGTGCAATAGATTTCACAAGAAGCAGCCACTGCACAACAAGCTTCCATGATGGCAGTTCCCTGACAGCGGGGTATAAAACAACAACAACAACAAACATTCATGGGCATTGGCTTTGAGCAATCTGGTGCCTGTGGGTCTACTTTGGATGGATCATAGGCTTTCTCATTTACTTGTTGAATGTGTATCTGTATACTTCCATTCATGCATCTCTATGCTCATAGAGAGCTATCCTTTCTAGCGAAGTGAGTGGGTGAGCCCTTATGTATCCACAATGCAGGTTCAATATGTGGCACTAGCAATTAAAATGATACCAAGTAGCAGGGTGTGAAATATCTCTGTGGCTTTAGATAGCTGCTTCCAGTCAGACTAAACCAACCTTCACTAACCTGGTGCACTGCAGCCATTTTGGATTACAACTCCCATCCACCACACCCAGCTGGGGATAGCCAGGAGGTGAGCAGTTCAAGGTGGAAGTCAATTTGATAAGGAAAACCTTTGTAAGGGCTCCTATCTGAGAATAATACACCTCTGAAAGCATGGTGAGTTGAGGAACAGTTTACTTCAAGGAAAACAGCTGGGGCTGATGGGAGCTGTAATCCAAAACAGTTAGAAGGACACCAGGTTAGCAAGGACTACACTAGACAGTACTATACTATGTAGACAGTTTGATAACAGCTAACTTTCTGTGTTCTTATGTGGCAACCACGTAATCATTTTAGTATTGCTGCTGCAATTGTTTTTTTTAAACAAACAAACAACAACAACAATTTACATTCCAAAGGGAATGTATGTTTTAGAACAACCAACTAGACTGTCAGTGTTGGCACATGGGACAACAGCAACTTTTATGCCCACCTGGTTTAATTAAACAAAAACAACAAGAAAACCAGGTCAGTGGTGACAATTCATGGATCTTCAACATATCTACAGCCTATTCAAATATCCTATTAATGTGATGGGGTTTAAGAGGTTTCTGCATGATAAAGTATGTGAAGAAAACATTTTGAAA
Source organism: Podarcis erhardii (assembly GCF_964252035.2). Taxonomy (NCBI): domain Eukaryota; kingdom Metazoa; phylum Chordata; class Lepidosauria; order Squamata; family Lacertidae; genus Podarcis; species Podarcis erhardii. Next base: position 14,750,309 of record NC_138504.1, read on the forward strand.
TAAGGACATTTAGACTACCCTGAATATTCCAAGTATACGATGAACTCCTTTTAAATAGCCCCCTTTAAATACATGATTGGTTTAACGGTCTTTATCAGTCATTTGTATCAAAATAGTATTACTTTTCATCCAAAATCATTGTAGTGTTGTCTGATATGCCCTGTTAAATAAAAGAAGCTCCTATCAATGTTTTAAGAAGGAGCAGTTCAAAAGTGAAGCGACTAATGAAATATTAAAACAAAGCCGTTGTTATTTATACCTTAAATCTAGCTCAACGTACCACCTTCATTCCAATACGGATGCTTTAATGTTTTGAATATGCATCAAATTCTCTGTAAAATAATGCAGAACCATTACAATTCATTACAATTTCCCTTTTAAATATTTAAGGATTGAGGAGGAAAGAAAGGGTTTTTTGTTGTTGTTGTTAATGTTTATCCCCATGGGAAATTATTAGTTGCAAGGAACCTGCTCTCAAGTTCTTTCTAGGATAAATTAACAGGATTGCCCAATATTATGATGAAAATGTATGGAGAACATATTAATTTAACACAAACTTTGGAACCAAGGGTTTCCTTTTCCAATAATATAAGACAGTTCAATTGTCCTTGATTTTTTTTCTTTTTAAAGAATAAGCTCTTTATAACAGACCAAAAAGTTAAAAGAAACCTGTCAATGACTAATGTGCATTCTACTTCAGTCTATGATTAAAGAACTGTAAAGCTTTGGAACTTTTAATCACAGTCTTATTTTTCCCTCAAATTTATTTAAACTTATATGGGAAAACTAAAATATTCATGGCAATCTGTTCCCAAAGGCATTTTATTATTAAACCAAAAAAGAAAAAAAGAAAAAAAAGGTAGAGTATATTATAACAGCAATCATTTTAGGGGTTCTACATTAAAGTGTCTTGGTACTGACCTCATTAAAGCAACCCGACTTATACTAACAGATGACTTCTACTTTGTTCTTCATTTTTACTGTCATTTCAGGTCTCTTACATAGCTAAAGCTGCTAAATTATGATACCCAAGTGGCTACTTCAGGCCACCAGAGTAATTCTGAGCCATAATTTCCTCACATTAGGCCACACTTCCCGCATAGACGGGAGTACAACCTCTAGCAAGAAACCGGCATATTCCTTATTAGCTATTGGCTGACATGAGCAGTTTAAGCTTGTCATCGGCATCACTTGAGCAACTTCCTGCTGAGCAGATAAGACTGCAATGTGCTGCTGGAGTTGTTTAATAAGAAATGTTCCAGCAATTGAGAGCCACTTCTGGGCTGCCGAACGAATGATGCTGGCCCGCCAGCCATGTATTCATATATGTACTGTGTTGGGGAAATATGAAAAGTAGAACAGCAATGGCATAATTATGGCAATTTGCTTAATTGTGTGCTAATTGTTGCTTGCTTTGTGATGAAATAAGAGTGGGTGCGAAGGAAGGTTGGATGGCTCCCATCCAGCAGTGTGTCAAACTCTGTGTTGGCTTTTGTTGAGACTTAGCTAGACTGAACATTTCTCATTACACAACACTAAAGAAAATTCACTGTGTTTAAGTGATTTTTCTAGTGTTTTCTTTTCTTTCTTTTTTCAGTTGCAAACAGGCAGCTATACTATGATTCAAAATCCCAGCAGCACAGGAGTGGCCCATTTTTCATTAATAGAACAGTTCCATGGGGACACACAGGGATTTTCCAGAATGCATGCAGATAATTCCCTGGCTTGTAAAAGAGGACAGATGTTCCATATTGATAGGCTACACCAGAGCCTGTGTGTGTGTGTGTGTGTGTGTGTGTAGTTCTTCAACTGTAATCAATAGGAAAGTTAAGAACATATATAGCTGCCTAGGCTTCATGCACGTTTATTGTATATTTGCCCAATTGATTTCAATGTGACTATTAAATCTTGGACAAATATATGCTGCTTGACTAGAGTAGATGTGTTCACATGCTGTGTTCAACAAGTGTACTTTCCGTGTCCCTGTGTGCACAAAAATATCAGCTGTGTAATCATATAATTGTTCACATGCAGTGTTCAGTCTGTGTATACAATAGTTGAGCTAAACAAACCAGTTAGTGTATCTTCTTTAACGCCAACACTTGTAAACGTGTAGGAACATTGGAAGCCATGAGTCAGATGATTGGTCCATCTAGCAAAGTATTAAATACACTGCACTGAGTGTCAGTGGCTCTCCTGTATTGCAGGCAGGGTTCTCTCTTAGCCCCAGCTGTAGATTCCAGGGATTAAAACTGGGAACACCTGCATGCAAATTAAATGCTCTACCACTAAGCCATGGCTCAGCTTTTAGAGACAGCTTGAAATAGTCTTCATTGTAATGTGTGAACAAATCTAGTGTCAGACAAGCTCTGAGGAGTCTAGGCTTCAAGTATCACCTCTGCCATCCATCTCACTAAGTGCCTTTGAGCAGCTTCAATTGGTTCACCAGCTATGGCTGTTCCTGGGCAGGGATAGTCTAACCATTGGAGTTCATGCATTGATAACCTCAGGGCTATATTACAGTAATGTGCTCTACATGGGGCTGACCTTGGGTCTGGTTCAGAAACTTCAGCTGGTGCAGAATGCAACAGTCAGACAGCTGATGGGTGCATCTGGGCAACAGCATGGAACACCATTGTTAAAACACCTGTACCGGAAGTCCATCTACTACTGAGCCAGGTTCAGTGCTCTTGTATTAATTTACAAAGCCCTAAACAACTTAGGTCCATGGTACCACAGGGATCACCTGAGCCCTTATATCCCAGCTTGATCACTAAGATCATCTGCAGGTGCATCACTGGTCATTCCTTGAGTTGGCAAGGCTCACTTGATAACAATAAGTAGAGACTTTAGTGTCATTGGCCCAGTATTACAGAATACAGTGGTACCTTGGTTCTCAAATTCCGGGAGTCTGTTGTACTCCTGAAACCATTCGAAAATCAAGGTGCTGCTTCTGATTGGCTGCAGGAGCTTCCTGCACTCAAGCGGAAGCCATGTTGGATGTTCAGCTCCTGAAAAACTTTCACAAACCGGAACACTTACTTCAGGGTTTGAGACGTTTGGGAGACGATTTGTTCGACAACTAAGCCATACAAGAACCAAGGTCCCACTGTACTCTGCTGGTAGAGAGGTAGCTGAATCTGCTGAAAACCTTCTATTCTGTCAAGCCTATGCAAGCAACCAGGAACACCTCTTTCCACAATAGGTAATTGATGTTTGATTTTAACTTATCTATCTATCTATCTATCTATCATCTATCTATCTATCTATCTATCATCTATCTATCTATCTATATCTATCTATCATCTATCTATCTATCTATCATCTATCTATCATCTATCTATCTAATGGTTTTATGTGCTATTATTTCAAACTGCGTTGATTTTTTAAATGAAATAGTGGTGTAATATATCAGTGTACTTGGCCAAGGCACAGTTTATCAGTCAAACCTACCTTTGCTGGGTTGTTGTGTGAATAAATGAGTGGATACATTAGAACCAGGTACTGGATACTGCCCTCTTTGGAGAAAGTGCTGGACAATGTATATATTGCCCCAGACACTGAGCACCTGTCATAACTAACGTTAGTTATACTTGGAGCAGACCCATTGAAAGGAATGGATGTAATGAAGGTCCATTAATTTCCGCTGCTTTACTGTAACTTAGATGGATGCACTCCATTTTCTTTGCCAGGCAGATTGCAAGGCTGTTTGAGCTGTTGCTTTGAAGAAACTGGTTCAATTGCCCCTGAGGAACTATGTCCTGACACAAAACACACTGGGTCCAAGCGAAATGATTCATGTGCATCTTTGTGATCTCTATGGCATTTCCAAGGGCAGCAGCTATCAAATCTGCTTAATTTGTGGGGTTTCTGTTCCTTTTACATCACAGGAAAGCAAGAATGCTTTACCAGCCTCTTTGTTCTACTATCTACTATTATTCCTCATGGATAATCATATCTCGATCCCCATTTATGCTTGCTGTATCTGACTTTTGTCTCTGATAAAAGCCTCCCTCGGTGGATAAGAAGAAAGATTTAGAGAAGTCAATTGGGTTAAGTGATTTTAAAAAAAACAAAAAAAGAACCTCAAGGATAGCTACTGGCAATACTGCAACAACCTTGATTCTTGTCCCACACTCCACTTCTATATATAATTACTGAAAACTCTTTTAACCTACGAGTGATACAGGCTGATGAACAGTGAATAAAAGCCTTTAAACTGCTATGCTTGTAAGTCAAATTCAGATCTGTATATTTGAGGAGACAGGAATTCACCTGACAGCCTTAAAGGGGGAAAAAAGTTCTTATTTCTGGGGCAGACAAATTAAACAAATATGATCCCACTGTTTGCTCCCCAAAGCAATTTGGAGTTCAAATAAGAACAGGATGTGTACTTTTACTGTGTCTGTGTGTGATCGACATAAAAACAAAAAAAGAGAGACAATAGTACTTAAAACCCAGGAAATTCCGCTTTGCCCTGACTCTGCAAATAATGTGGTAGTTTGATCAGGTATGTGTACTGTAGCTATAAAATAGAGTCACAGCAGGTATATTATCCTACAGACTTTCTTCTTTTTCTTCTACTTCACAGTGAAAATAGATTCTGGAAAGAGAGACTGAATGAAAGACTAAGAACAAATGTGGGGGGCCCTGCCCATATGGGTGGTTGCATTATACTCATTAAGATGCATGGAGCACTTCTCCACCAACCCCTGTCTGCCTTTAGCCAGTCCCCACCCATTCCTGTTCAGGGTCTGGCACAGCTTGTCAGCTTCCTCCCCTCTTGTCTCTATGTTGCCGTCATAGACAGGGCCAGTTCAAGACATTTGGGCACCTGATGTGAACCACAAAATGGTTCTGGAGTAGGGAAGAATGGGTGAGTGAACAACTACATCAGGAACAAGGGAGGAAGAAAGATCTACATTGGAAACAAGGTGGGGAGGAGACCACCAGTGACATGCCACTGTATAGGAGGCATGGGGTTGCTGCCAAGGAGGTGGCAGATCCGGGCTCCAAGGAGTATACCACAGCCTTTGTTGCTGCAGCAGTGGGTGATGTATTCCTTGGAGGCCCAATCTACTGCTCTGTTCCTCATCTTGCCTCTTGGGTAGGCCGGCCCTGCTCCTAGAACTCAGCATGGAGGAAGGTGGGGGAATGAAGTAGATCTGAGTCACTGAGCCACATCAGGTAGCCTCCACATTCAGACAAAAAGGCTGTTTCGCAAAAAACAAAATCAGGGTTTAACCCAAAGTTTATGCAGGGTTGCCAAATGTACTATTTTTCCAGGACACGTCCTCTTTTTCATGGGTAGAGTCACCATAGCTATCCATAGTCAAATGTGAATGCACTGGTGAAGCGTATCCCAGCACTAATGCACTCTCCACTCACAAACTGAGTCCTGCTGGCTGCAGGGGTCTACTTAACCAGGGTGTTACCTGTGGGGAACATATTGACAAAGCAACACCCAGCAGGATTGAACTCCCTGCTCCCCATCTGGTTAACAGAAGGTTCAATTTAGTTTTCTGCAGTGTGGTTTTCGGGGTATGCGTGCCCTCCCTACTGTATGTTTAAGAGTGTTAAAAATCCTATTTAAATGTAAGTCTGACCCCTGAAGTATCTGGTTCTACTTTGGAATTAGGGAATCATGTAAATTCAATGTGCATTCCTAGTTTCTGTGTATATACAGAGATATAGAGCATGTTGCATTATGTCTGCAGGTTGCTTCTACAACAGTGGACAACTGTGTTATCCATCGCATCAAAGCTTAAGACTTCATACTCTGCCTTCAAAAAGATATCTTTGTATTTGATGCAAATGAGAACAAAAGCACCTAAATGAAGAGATCATAAAAACATGAAGAGTGAAAATAATTCTCTCTTTTTTGGTGTGCTGAAAATTATAGGAAGTGTAATTCTGTGGTGGGCGGAGTTCTATTCATCTGATTAAGAATGGGGCTATTTCCCTTCTTCCACCAGCATAGGAAAACGACCACATATTTGATAACTTTTTATAAAAAAAAAATTACTTACAAACTTTCCAAAGGCCAGATTCTTGGGCTTCAGAAAGCTGCACAGGCAGTAAAACTTGGCTTAGTTACAAAGTGATGCAATTCCTAAATTACTGGTAGAGGAACTAAAGAATGGCTGATGAGAGCCAAGAGGGGTGAGCTGGAGCCTCTAGCTCATACATCTCCACATGCTGAGCTTCTCAGGTAGACTGGAGAGAACAAAGCCTTGATTACCTACCGGTAGTTCCTCTCTAGTTGAGGGAAGTGACTTAGCTAAGCCTGGCAGGACAGCATGCTCTATGGTATCAATCCCTTCATTCATTAATTAGATTTAAGAACGTTGTTATATGAGACTGGTTAACCTGAGACTGGTTATCCCACATGAAGCAGGCTTCAGATTCCCTCTCCAGCATCTCCTGGTAGGGCTGGGAGAGCTCCCTATCTGAACACCCAGAGGGTTGGTGCCAGTCGGAGTAGACAGTATTGAACTAGAAAGAGCAATGGATTGATTCAGTATAAAGTGGCTTCCTATGTTGCTATAAATGTCCATAGTTAATGAAATCATACATGTATAATTACAATAAAGCTAAAGAGTTATTCAGTTGAATAGTGTTGTGAAACTTTTTACCCCAGAACATCACAAATAAAATTCATCAGGAATGGAGAACTTGTGTTCCTCTCACTGTTGCTGGACTCCTAACTCCCATGAGTCATAGCTGGCATAACCAGTTCTCAAGAACGATGGAAGTTGGAGTCCAGCAACATCTGGAGGGCCCCACCCCTGCTCTACAAGAAATAAATATTATTAAATGACATCTAATCTTCTTCTCTTTTCTTTTTAAGCTATTGAAGTGAACCTCCAAAAAGCTCTTGCTGAAGCTTCTGAAACCTGCACACAAGAATGTCTCATCCTTGGCCATTCTGACAATTGCTGGATGCCTCCTTCCCTGACACAGTACCAGCAATCCAATCCTCCTTTGCCAACATTCGGCTTCCAGCAAGGATGGGGGTGTGGAGCCATGCCAGAGGGAAGGCACACCCTCGGAAGGCCCCTTCCGAAGGATGATACTGACAAAGGCCAAGGGGGACCCAGGCCTCAGTTCTACAACACCTGCGAAAGACACTGCACCAGTGAAGACCCAGTCAAAGTCATTCCTCTTGCAAACTTCATCCCGGCCCAGGCAGCCTCCATATCTGGGAAGAACGCTACTTTGATCCATGAGCACCAACTATAAAGGCATACCTTGACAAATCAAGCTATTTTGGGCTTTAAAGTGTGAGTGTATATAGGCACAGCTTAACACAATTATAATGCATATGCAAACCTATTCAGGTTTGTTAATATTCATGTATATAAGAATTCTGAGTTGAAGCTGAAGACCTCTTTCCTAAGTTACAAGTTAAAGGAAATTCAGCTTAATCAGTATATAACAGTATGCAAAAAACAAAAGGAAAAAAGGAAACAAAAAAGTGTGATTCTTTCCCCAATGAGCTGTCATGACACAAAATATCATTTAAAGACAAGGCTGGTATCCCTTTTTTGATAGAAATGACAGCAAGTTTTGGAAAAGATCTGCTCAGCAACAGTCAAAGAGGAGAACTTTCGGATAAACTCTTTGCTTTCAGGTCATACTTTTAACTTGTACAGAATAATAATAATAATAATAATAATAATAATAATTAATAATAATAATAATAATGAACACCCAGTATAATTATTATACTCATGACAGAGCCTTGCAATTCTTCATGAGGGAACTAAAAATGGAAAGTAAAGTATTCCTGTTATGTTGGTGAGTTCCAAAAGGGGAAACATTAGGAAGGGGTGGTATGGTACATGCAACCTACAATATGGCATGTGCCTCCCAGAAGACCAAAATGATGAAGGGTGGTATAAACTGTTTAAAACAAACAAACAAAAGTGATCTGTTCACATGCACTTGAAGCACCTGAAGAGATCTGAGCCTTTGCAATGTTGCATTAAATGTGCAATAAATTTATTCTCCACCATAGCCCAGGGAACACACACCTACAATGTCCAGTATCTTCTGGCTTGATGAGGGCATCTTGCTTAGTGCTGGGTTTGTAAGTGAAGAAGGGCAAAGACATTTAGGAGAGGAAGGGCTGGTGTGGTATCACAAAGGGTTGCAACAGATCGGTCTCTTCCAGCCTTGCAAACTGCAGGAAATTTGATGCGTTGTTTCCTCTATCCTACCTGTGCTGCAAAGCTATCACTGAGAAACTGGTGATGAGGTGTGGAGAGGGAAGATTTTTATATATATATATAAATGGGGGTCCACCTGGGGAGCACATTTTGTGTGTGTGTGTGATATCCTGCAGCTCCACATGCCATTTAAAAAAGCACAATGGCATGGGCCCCATCTGCACTATGCATGTAAAGCGGTACTGTGCCACTTTAAATGACCATGGTTCTCCCACACACACAACCCCCCCCCCCACCAAAATGTAGTTTGTTAAAGTGTGCCGAGCATTGTTAAGAGACCTCCACTATTCACCTCACAGAGCTTCAATTGCCAGGGTGGTTTAATAGTCAAACCTTCTTCCCTCTGGGAATTATAGTTCTGTAAGGGGAATTGGGGTCTCCTAAGAACTCTCAGCATCGTAAATGAACTATCATTCCCAAGATTATTGAGTATTTAAAGCAGTATGATAATGCTTAACATTTATAGTGCAGGTGGGGCCTAGATCTCAGCCCAAACAAGGTCACAATGTGAATGTGATGGTGTTACCGCGATAAGCAGCCATTCCGATTTTGTTATGTAAAACATTAAGGAGGGAAATATTTTATTCTGAATGGGTGCGAAGAAGGACTATACCTTCTAGTATCTGATTTGATTTGATGAGCTATGATAAACTGCTGCAGCAGCAATCTGGGGGGAAAGAGGGGGCAATATAGAATCACGTCCCCTCCCTGGCATTCAAACTGATTACTAGCTTCTTTTCCCCTCCTTGACATTTTCACATAACTGTTCCTCTGACAGGCTGCAAGGTGCCATGACACCATCAGGTTTACAACATGTGGTGAATAAGCAGAAGTATAAATAGCTCCTGGCAGGGGCATTTCCCCTTTTCACCCACAAACATTTTCTCAACAAAATTAACAAACCTACAAACCAGGACAGAGCAATAAAGAACCCAAGCTAGCCAACTTGGAGGAGAGTACCATTAAACCTTTTACAGCACAATCCTAACCATGTCTTCTGAGACATAAGTCTTATTGAACTATGCTAGTTAAGAGGGGTTAGGATTCTAGCTTTAGGCAGGGAAAGCAACAAGAAATTTCAGCTTACCATGCAGGAGACGATATACCTCTTATCTTCCACTTTTTCACGTATTATTTTCACAAGTATAGGTCTGATCTGCAAAACATCCCCAAACCAAGACATAACCTCCCTTATTTTGGAGTATGACTCCTTGAAGTCACACACACACACACACACACACACACACACACACACACACACAAAATCAGGGGTGCAGAACCTCAGACCTGGAAGTTCAAAGCACCATTCCAACCTTTCTGGCCCTTGTAACTTTCCCCAATGCTATGTTTCCCCATCAGGCCACACCCATCTCCTCTGGTCATATCCCGCACCAGACCAAGGCTACATTGCTCATGTGCTTTTTCCTGAGTGGAATATGTCCCTGAACTGTGATAGAGGATAGGTGGAGAGATGTGCATGCAGGGCGTAGAAACCTCTGACATTTGCACAGCTGGAGTGTAGCCTGCTGTATAAAAGTAAGAGCCACACTTGTTGCTCTGTACACTTTTGTGTCTGGGTCCACCTACATGTTGCCTTTCACCCTATGCATCACTGGCCAGCCCCCCCCCCCCGCCTTCTTTGAAGTTTGCCCACACCGGAATGCTTCCCTTCAGCTGAAAAAAGAATCCCCCGGCTCTGTTGTATATTATGTCTCTGTGGATGGCTATAAAGATTCCTAACTATTATTATGCCCTTCAATTCCCCAATCAAATAGATAGACCTTTATGAGTTGTGTTGTGCCTGGCCCATGCAGAGCTTATATGAGGCCCAAGACCCAAGTCTTGTTAGACTTAGATTATAAACTGAAACACACAAACAAAAAGCAGCTGGTCCCTGGTGGGGGCTCCCAACCAGCTTAGCCCTCTGAGGCCCAGGACAAGTGTACCTAATTGCCCTCACCCACCCACCCCACTCTCTGCATGGGCCTGTGTTGTGCCTCTTGGTGGTAAACAAGACCCTCTAGGAGACAACATTGTGGTAGTGAATGTATGTTGTCAGTTCCTGTAGGTTTCACTCTGTGACTTCACACGCTGTATGCAAAAGCCATTAGGCAAAATAATTCTTGGCATTTTTTGCTCAGTCTATGCTGATGCAAATCACTGGCATTAGTCTAAAGAATGAGAGGACCAGGAAGCAAATGTTTGAGGGATGTAATTATGAAGTCCCCCTTGTTAACGTTATTCTGTAGCAGCTCAAGGTGATGTACCAGAGAAGATTAGACATTCATGACTGATCTCTGTGTGCTAGTTTTCATATACAGTATAATGAATAGTGAGTAAAGGCTATACTGGGTACAGAAAATATGTCTTCTTCTTTTTTTTAATATGAAAGAGTCCTGATCCACTTGCTTTTTCTTTCTCCCTAGCCTTTGATTCCTGCAGTCTTGTACATTCTGCAACCAAATAACCTGTCTGTAACACAATCGAACAGCTTTCCTAACTCCAATTTTACTTTACCACAGACAATCGAAATTTGATGGAGAGAAGGAAGCAAAGTGTGATTGAAAAAAAGAAGAATCTTTTCCTGTGAAAAGAACTTCATGTAGGCTCATCAATGTAACTTTAAAATCTGTAACTTATGAGCAAACCTCTGTGTGTATAATTACTGTAATATAAAATGGCTTGTAAATTTATTGAAATTCCTGTTGCCGAGGGTTCCAATGAATGCTAACAGAGTTTCTCTGTATTGCCCTCGGCAGCTATAAGTAGCTTTATTATCCCCACTGTTATTCTGAACACATTTTGCTTTTAACATGTAATGTAAAGTAATACTACTACTAATAATAATAATTACAAGAGAAGTTTCACTTTTAACTTTCCAGTTGCATTTAATTCATATAAAGCTCAGGCTATGTTATTGTGTATCTTTCCCTAACCCCACAAAATGCTTTGTCTGAGACAGGGCTCACTGCATGTAAATTCTGGGATACATGTTAATGCTTTAGATACTGACACAACGACTCAACACTAATTCAAGCACAGTAAATACTTTGACAAATCAATCAGAAAGCAGCTTCGGTTCCAGGAAACCTTCACTTAAGTCTTCAGTGTTCGCTTTGTATTTTAAAAAACAAAAGCTTCTTTGTTGTTTTAGAAAATAGTCGACATAGGCCTTGATCATGCACATGCACACATAATTGTTAAGTTTAAAGTTTACTTCTTCCATTTAAAAGTTAATCTTACAAAATATTGCTTATATGCCCTATTGGCAGGGGGAGGGGGAGGGGGCGGGGAGAGAGAAAGTTGATTAAGTTTGCATTTAAAGGCAAGCCTAGCAAATCCAACCAAGCTTTTCAGCTTGTAGAAGGTGACAGACTGTGCAGGAGAGCTTTTTATATCCGTGGAGGCTGCCGACACCTTTTAGAACCTTTTGCATAACTGGGGTTCTCAAATATGCTATGAACCTCCATGGAATTATAAGGCTCTCACTGCAAATAGTCTCCTACCACACAAGGAAGGCAAGGAAAATGTTGCTAGAGAAGTGGGTGGTGCTATCACACTCATCCCACTACAACCCCCCTCCCATGTAGCCCTCTTTCTAGTGCCTAAAGCAGGCTTATGGGTGACCTAAATGTCTGCACCTGATAAGAAACGAGTGGTTGTTGAAACTTCTGTCCCAAATTATAACAAGCTTGTAGCTTTCATACCAGATCTAAGCTCTCAATACATCCATGGGGGGCAGGGTATATATGCTATACAGTGGTGCCCCGCAAGACGAATGCCTCGCAAGACGGAAAACTCGCTAGACGAAAGAGTTTTCCGTTTTGGAGGTGCTTCGCAAAACGAATTTCCTATGGGCTTGCGGGGTTTTTTTCCCTTCCCCCCCTTTTTCTAAGCCACTAAGCCGCTTATCCGCTTATCCGCTAAGCCGATAAGCCACTAAAAGCCGCTAAACCGCTAATAGCGCTAATCCGCTAAGCCGTCAATGGGCCTGCTTCGCAAGACGAAAAAACTGCTAGACGAAGAGACTCGCGGAACGGATTCTTTTCGTCTTGCGAGGCACCACTGTATTACAGTTGAGAAGCAAGACCTTACTCCAACCACAATGTCAGTACCTCCAGAAATGCTTCTTATGCAAATTCACAGTTCAGTGGTATATGCTGAAAAATTCTGCTTGGTTATTTTGCCTGCTGAATACCTAGATCTCAAAGATCTGTGGATTGCTCACTTGACTTGATTGTGCAGGTCCAATTTTTATGGGATTTGCACAAAAGAACTTAAAGGTGATTTTACCCAGTGTTTGTTCCAACAAATAATAATAATGATGATGATGATGTTATTATTTATATGGCCCCCATCTAACTAGGTTAGCCCAGACTAAGATTCCATCAGCCTATGTGTTGGTGTCTTTGATTTCCCATGGGCATACGAAGCCCTGCATTGATTTCTGAACCCTGACACAGAATGATAAGACTACTAAATTATGAAAAAATCATTGGTAAAACATGAAGAAAGCCAAACTAGCTTTCTTATATCCACTTGAACAGCTATAATATTGAGCTGATTTTACCCATCCATCAGAATTAAATGGCTTCATCTCCTAATGGCAAATTGAGAGTGCTGTCATGGAAAATCAATACACAAAAAAGTTCTTAGTTAACGTGTTTTAATACTTTCATGGTTCCTGCTAGGTCTTGCCACAATATATTAGGGGAGGGGGGAAATTGTGTCAATGAACTTTATGGTGCTTTAAAGCTATATAGGAAGAATTAAATATCAAGACTTAAAACTACTGGGGGAAAACACTGTTTATCAGATTAGATTGCTTGCATTTTGAATGGTTACTACTAATGCATTCCTATGCATAAAACCATCCATGAGGCAAGGTGAGGAAGCAGCAGGCTCCAGAGAGTTGGAAGGGGTGGCAGGTTTGGTCCCCATGTGGTGTGCTGCTCACTGCCTCTTGCAACTTGTTGGCTGCTGAGCTTCCACTGCCCACTGCCACTTCCTCTGCTGCCTACCATGTGACCATCCTCCACCATTGGGCATTCCGGGGAGGAAGAGGAGGAGGTGAGGGGCAGCAATTATTATTATCTTTGGCAGCTCCAGTAGATGCTTCATCTGCATCTCAGGCTTCCTCCAAGGATCTCAAAGAGATAGATGTTACATTTAGAACAACCCTTTGAGGTAGGTTAGACTGAGCAATGTCATTTTAGCCTCAAGTCAACCCAGTGAATTACATAAGTGAGTGAGGGCTTGAACCCAGGTTTCAAAAGTCCAGACTACTATTCTAATGATCACATTTGTAATGGGTCCCCTTAGGTAAAAACTGAGTTTCTCTCAGTACCACTAAACAGCTGATGATGCTATGTTGTATCGCTTATCTTCAGTATAAAACAATTCATTCCAATAGGGGCTCAAGGCTTTTCGAGTGTTCCAATCAAGCGGTAAAAACAAACTGCTGCCTGTTCTGCACGAAACTGAGATTTTTACATGTTTGAGCCCTCAGATTTGAACACTTGAAACACCCACTTATTCTGTTCTTGATGCCTTCAGCTAAACAGACTCTGATTATATATAAAAAAAATCTGTGTGAGAAGTTTGATAACAATCAGACATGTGGAATTGAAATCTGATGTCTCATTCACATGTGCAAGTCCGATATGTGAACCGACTAGAGAGCAAAGTATGAGCTACTGTGGGAGTAGAATCTCTGTTCCATACACAGATGTCCCTTAGCTAATGACCTCCTATATTCATACAGAGAGAGAGATAGAGCACTTGCTCTCAGAAGCTCCATGTGCATTTCCATTCATTTTTATTCATTTTTTTAAATTGGTTAGGAACATAGGTCAGATAATTGTTCATCTAGCTTAGTGTTGCCTACTCTGTCTGGCAGCAGTTCTCCTGAGTCTCAGGTACAGGTCTTCTCATCATCTAATGCTCAATCCTTTTTTAAACAGGAAGTGCTGGGGACTAGTAGTGGCCAGTGAAGTGATGTCGATGGGGCAGCGTTACTCTTCTAGCTTCCTAACACCGTGGGTCACATGCTTACTGAGAAAGAAAGGGGAAGGGTGCAGCACAGCAAGATTGACTTGGTGCAACATGTGGCAGCAGAAGCATCAGATTGGCTCTGCCACCATGCATCACACTGGGCCAAGCTCCATGCACGTCAGTCCTTCCCTGAAACTACAAAGCTCATTTATGCCATATTGTTTTGGATGGGCTAGGCTTAGTGGCAGAGATCAGTGTTGCATGCAGTAAATCTTATATTCAATCCCCAGCATCTCCAGTTAGAGCTGAGAGAGACCCCCACCTTAAACTTCAGAGAGCTTCTAGCCAGTCATTGCAGGCAATACTAAACTGCATGCATCAATAGATCAGTGAAGTTTCCCATAGTTTTCCCCACTTCCAAAACTGTGGTTACGGATTCACATGGGACAGCCAGCATGCTACTTGATGTCTCACACCAATAACTACTTTTAATTTTGAATGGAGGAACACTTATCTGGGTACACATTTCATCGGGTGCACAAATCTCTCCCTTCATTGACAGAAATTCCATGCAGGATGATATGCCCCTTACAGTGTTTATAGAGAGCTCCAGAGGAGGAATACAAGCCACACTCTTCAGGCATTCTCTAGTCATTTTAATTAATCACATGAGGGGGTTTGTGTGCACAGACAAGTGTGCTCATTGTGCCCCATCACCACTCTGATAATCCTCCAAACTCAGAGAGAGAGAGAACTCCTGTACTTGTGGAAGCTCCCTACCCTTTAAAAAAATTATTCTGGCTTTTTTCAATTCCTCTTTTGTCCCCAGTCTTGGGCTAAGTTTCACATTTTCTGCACTAGATTGCATAAATGCACAACATGTCCCCCGCCCTAGGGAGTTCATTTTTGTACATGTTTGTTGGCTTGGGGGTAGCATTGCAAAATGTGCGTACATTCTGAAGGATGGGTGTGTTTCAGTTCAAGTTTTGTGTCCTATTTTTCCCCAATACAATTGTTTCTGTGCACATTTTTTTCCTAACATTTGCCATCTTTCTTTTGCGGGGTGGGTACAGGTCTTTTTGGTGAGAGATCGGGGCTCTGCATGACAAATTTCAGGGAAGAGTACATTTTTCAGAAGATGCAGGTTTTGTATGTTCATTTTAAAATGTGAACAGCTTAAGTAGTTGCCCTTCCATCTTTGGGGAAGGGCATTCAGAATGGTGGTGAGGAGGGAGAGCTAATGCATATGTCCCTTTGCCACTCCCCTTCCCCCTCCATGGGTTTAATTAACTTGACTAGAGAATACTTGAAGAGGACAACTGTGCCTGAATTATCTAGCATACAAAATAATAATAATATGTGGACTCTTTCTGAGTCTTTCTCAGAAACATCCATGGACATTTACACATGTTACCATATCTAAGCAATCATCCAGTACCATCTCTGTCATCTTATTTAGTCATCTGGCTTATTTTACTTTATTTGCCTGAAATTGATTGATTTATTTTTTTAAAAAGAAACTTAAAACTATATACTACAGTACATACTGTGTAGCTACAGAGATTTATTTCATACTATACATTATAAATGGGAGGGGGTGCACTTTTTGCCTTCCTCAGGTGAACAAAGTGTCAAACAATGTTTAAAACCAGGAACGGTTTTGTTTTAAAACATGTTTGTTGGAAATAATACTGTGTTCCTTTCTAGCTGATTCACACATCTATGCACAACAATAGGTTTCTCCTCACTCTGCATTGGTTTGTGCAATGTGTGAAAACTGACTCTCTCTCTCTCTATATATATATATATAAATAATTATAAATAAATATATATGGTGTCTGAGGTAGCATTAGGTTGTAGCAAAAGGGGGCGGTGGAATCAACGCAGAGCGAGCCTCTAAGCACTGGAATCATTGCCACTTACTGGCATGTGGCAGAGCAAGGCAGCAGTGAGTTTGAGGCAACTTTTGTGCCCAACTGGGAGGTTCAATTTGGTGCCAATGGTGCACCCTGATTGCCTTCACTGCTGCCCTACCACATGCACATGCCATCCCAGGAAGCAGTGATGAGATCAGCTCCATGGCTGGGAGATCATCTCCATGACCCCTCCTCACCACACCAGCCCCTCCTGGGTTATAGAACACCTCTCCTTGTGGTTAAATCTGTGACACAGTCATCAATGGGCATCCATGTGCAAACTGCTTCTTAGGGGAGGGGTTTGGGCTTTTTTTTTTTTAAAAAAAAGGATTTTTTAAAAAAATCCATTTTGAATTAAAACCAGTTTTCAAGTTATACTTAGAGGGATGTTGCAACTGTTCCTTTCTCCATCCTAGAGTAGCTTCATTCTGAAGTGTGAATAGGATTCTGCCAAGAGGGGAAGAAGGAAAAAAAAAAAAAAAACAGGAGTGGAAATAGGCAGCAATATGTTTGGTTGCTGAGTATAATAAGAAAGTCAAATTTCATTTGGTTTTGTAGATTTATTTATTTTTTAAAGAGCTTGCCGTCTTTACTGCACTGTTTCCCTCTCCGTTGATCAAACCAAATTCTTCTCAGCAATGAGTGATATCTTATTCTAAATCAAAATAAACATAGATTATTTAAAAACTTGTTCTTAATTATTTAGAAATTATTTCAGACAGAAAAAGAAGAGTCATTGTCAGCATTTAGGTGCAGCCTGTTGATGCCTGCAAATTAAAAAGACCCCCCCAGTGTGTGGGCTCTCTTGACATAAATGTGTGATTAATCTTAATTGACAAAAGAAAATAGGCTCCTTTAACAACCTTTGTTTAATGAGGGCACAATGCATTGGCCAAATTATGTGTGCTGAAATTGGAGCAAGGTTCATAACAGTCATCCTCTTGTACAAATCCTACTTGTTTCAGGTCTGGGCTTTATCTTTTTGTAAAAGTAAAGAGTTGGGTTTTGTGATCATAAGTAAACAGGCTTGCAGGCAAGGATTGTATTTGGTAAATCCTAGGAAACAAAACTATGTGTATGTCATGTTAACCCTAGTTATGGAAGATATCTGAAAAAAGCTTTTGTAAATACATGTATTTGAGTTTGTACTTCAGGGAGATTTTTTCACTCTGTGGCATACTACAGGATTTGAAAGTGATTAAGTCTGTGTATTTGTACTGAAACTGCCCTAATCCACGCTTTAGAATCGTGCTGTTGGGCATTGTACGCTGTTAAGTTCAATAGCATTGGAAGTCCAGTTAAACCCACTGTAGTTCTCTTTCAGGTTATGTACAGCATGTTGTCTTGTTAATTAAGATGCTTATTAATAAAATTAGAGCCACAAAAGCAAAAAAAGAGTCTTTTTTGGTGGAGAGGGGGTGGGGGTGGGGAGGTTCACCATGTATTGTGTACTTATCTGCCTGCTGGATAAAACAGTTCAAGTCAATATTTAAAAGGCTTCAAAAGTATGAAATGGAATCGTTCAAGAAATAAGTTGCTAAAGCTGTCTTAACTTATTTTTTTCCCTGGTTTGCTCCTACAGTGCTTGGGCCACACAGGACTGATGTGTTCATAGGACTTGGAGTTCTTTGTTACAATGCCCAAAATCAGGAATTTAGAATGTGTGTGCAGAGGTGCAATATCACTGAATCTCAATGCTACACTGCTTGAAAGGGGCCCCCAATTCTGAACGAAACACTGCAAGGAAGAGTAAAGTTAACAATTTTTTTCAACGAATCTGGGGACGCTTTAATTAATTAATTAGCGTTCAGGATGTTGATGCTGCTGCGATGGTGGTGGCAGAGGAGCGGCCACCACCTTGACCTCAACCGCCATGTTTTCCCTTCTTCCAAGGCTTCTATCTCCTTTCTCCATGAGCCTGGGCAGCCCCTGCGTTGTTGGTTCTTCGGTGGTGGTGGGGAAGTGGTGCACGGTAGGTCTGGCATGGAAGGCGGAGAGCGGCAGTGGTAGTGAGGCTTGGGCAGCGCAATGCCTCCCTTCCCGTTGGAGCAGCCCCAATCCCATTCCTACTCCTGTTTGCACACAAGCTCTGATAGGCAGCGTGAAGCCTTCCTTCACAGCTGAGAGATCCCCGCTCCGATCCTGATTTTACACAAGTAGGAGTTGGGAGGCTGCTCTCATAGGCAGCATGAAGCCTCCCTTCACAGCTCAGTTGCTGGGGTCAGGGAAGGTGGAGGCAGCCCAGAAGCTGCATCTTAGAGCCCCTGCACCACCATCATATGGGGACTTCCAAGCAGCCAGCCAGAGCCAACTGCTTCGGGCTGCTGAGACTGCCGCTGCTGTATTTCCCGGGGACATTAGATGAAATCCGGAGACATTCCGGGGATGGAATTTGTCCGGGCACTTATTCACAAATCTAGGGACTGTCCCTGGGAAACGGGGATGTCTGGTAACCCTAGCGTAGTGTATCTATTTGTTGAAACATGCTTAGCAAAAGCAGTGTTCTAATTATTGACCGGCTGATTCTACAAACCATCTACATGGAGGGAAGGGTCTGCATTGGACAAGGTGAGCCACTTGTCTCAGGTGGCAGAGTGAGAAGAGTGGCACACCAACCCATCCACTCCTGCCCCTCCTCACCCACAGGGCTTTCCACTGTGACAGGTTTGCTTGCTCATTTGCTGCAGTAGTGTAGCTAGGCGTGGGTCCCCACACCTTGGGCGTAAGTGGCGCCTTGGGCGGCACTTACCTTGGGGGTGGCGCACCAGAGCCCAAGGCAACACCTAGGTTCAGGTGCCCCAGAGCCCAGTGCACTGCTCCCAAAATCAGTGTGTCCTTGGGCTTGGCTTCCAGTGTGCTGGGCTGCTTTGTCCCCTATCCCGGCTCCCAGAGGGTGGCCAGGAGGTACGCAACTACCCTGTGCTGGCCCTATGAAACCCCCAACACATCTGAGCCACACGTCATACAGTGGCTCAGGCGCCTGCAGGCACCATGCTCTGCCCAAGAAGGAAACATGGGGCTGGTCTCCACCCACTGCCTTCCCCTCAGACACCCTCCAGCAAGATTCAGGAGGGCATCTGCAAGTGACTGCAGGGAGCCAGAGCTGCTGCACCACATCACTTGCAGGCACCCTCTAGCAGCCTCCTAGACCGGCTGAGCATTTTGTCCTGCTCAGCAGCCCTCAAAGTGGAGAGCGCTGGGAGGGACACAGTTCTGGCAGTGCGCCCTGCCCCAGCTTGCCCCTCCCCCATGGTGCGATGTCATGGTGCAATGCAGTGTGTGCCGACACTGGACACCCACAGCATGGGACCCAAGACCATAAGAAGAGCCTTGCTATATCAGATCAAAGGTCTCTCTACTCCTGTATCCTGTTCTCACAGTGTCCAACCAGATGTACTAGAACTAGATTGTCCAAATGTTCTAGATTTGGGAAGAGGGATTGATTGCTAAACCACTCTGGAAACTGTGGCTCTGTGAGGGGAATAGTCGTCTCCTAACATCTTTCAGCACCCTTAACAAAGTAACCAGGATATTCTTGGAAAACCCATACCTATTAAATGACGTATGATACCGTTGTAAAGGTATAGTGCAGGTGGAGAATTAGTCACAAAACCAGGTATATATAGTCAAGGACAAATCACATAGGGAAAGAATACTATTTCCTTTTCTTTCTCTTTCAATACAAATGCTATAAAGTTCTGTAAAATAGTTTCAGAACCCTTTTTTTAAGGGGAAAAAAGGCCTTAACCTGCCATACTTTAGAAAACAATATCCTCAACAGGCAGCAGCCCTGCAAGTCATTCAGTTGAAATAGTCTGTGTTTGATCTAACTTCCACATGCAAGAAGTGGGTGGGGACCCACTTAACTATTAAGAACACACCTTTGAAAACCCTCTCTAGTGCTTTCCGTGATTCATTTAAAAATCAGTTAAAACTCACAATGTAGCACAATGTATTCAAGAAGATGGATACAAATTCTCCATCCTTTTTTTTTTATTAAAAAAGTAAGTCTTCTGTGTAGCTGTTAAAAAGAGAGCGAGAGATCTGAAAAGATAAGAGAATCAAAATATGAAGTGGAAAGATGAATCTTGACTGGGTAGACAAAGTGAGTGAAATGAGGTTATATGACAGTGAAAAGGTTTAACAAGGTAATGCAATAAATATTTAAAATGTGCAGTCCGATTCTTTGATCCAGTATACTGGCATAGTGACTTCACTACAGGAGAGTTCTAACTGGGGTTAATAGATTCAATCTGCATTCAGACTGTGGTGTGGAGGTAAAGATTGAATCCTTCCTATCCCCCACCCCTGCCAATGCACACACACATTGTGGTCCCAATTCTGATGGCCCCAGCCTTGTGGTTACTCTTTAAATGATAAAAATCAGACATGAACGTGAGATAAATAATCCAACATTTTGCCTCCACAGTGCTCAAACGGATGATTGTGTGTGTGTGTGTGTGTGTGTGTGTGTGTGTGTGTGTGGCTTGACTGTAAGCAAAAACCTCAACACTTTTATGAAAAGCCCAAATGCAGGACAGTGAGGGCAATATTCTCTCCTGTTTTGTTTTTTTTTGCCTTGCAACTGCTACTCAGATGGATTCTGCTTTTGGTCCTGTATAGCATGTCACATCATACCATGTCACTGTGAGCCAGGATCACAGTCTTCATAGGCACCTGAGAAAGAGGAAAAACCTGAATAAGTAAGAAGTATTCAAGTTCAGCCCATGTTCAGGCTGAGTTATTGGCTCATCCATCAATTTAAGACCAGCTGAAGCAGAACTTCTAAGAAAGAACACTAGATTTGGAGCCAGGAAACACTTCAGCATTCAAACCAAACCTTTATCAGTTGTAAAACAGCAATCTTCTTAGTAAACAGACGTGCTGTTTGGTATATGTTTCTTCATTATATTCCGAAAAAAATATCACAATGGCAAATGGAATCCATATATTATGGATTGCTATTGTGCTGAAATCTATGAGAAAAACACAACTGGTTGAAATAATAGTAACCAAAAGCAACTCAGCAAGTAGGGCATAGCACTAGTTTCCTAGAAAGTGACGCTTATTGGAGGGGGGAGGTGGCAGGAGAGTTAATGCTCTGCAAACTCACTTGCAGAAGCAATCCAGTGCTCCTGCTTGTGTGGATGAACTTTCTATCCCCTCACTCCTTCACCAGGACCCATGTGCCAAGAAGCCAATATAGTGACTCCATCTGGCCAGGTGAGACACTTCTGACAGTAACTCGGCATCTGTGATTGGGGAAGGCTTCCATTCAGATAACACATAGCTGCCTTATACAGAGTCAGACCACTGCTCCCTGAAGCATAATGTTGTCTGCACTGATGGGCAGCAGCTCTCCAGTGGCTCAGACAGGGGACATTCTCAATCCTACTTGGAGATATTGGGGATTGAACCTGGGACCTTCTGAATGCAAAGCAGGTGCTCTGTCACAGAGCTACAGCACTTTCCCAGGCTCAGGTGCACATATACTCCATAAACGTGATGTGAGGAATGGGATGACTCATAAAGTAAATGTAGGTTATATCCCCACCTAACATGAGGCCTTCTTCCAAACATTGCCTTCAAGGTGGGGGATCAAATCTTGGGAAATAAGCAACAACATCACACTAGAAATATAGGAAGGAGGGCTGCATGGAGTATCTTGATGTGCTAAATTGTAATTTCACAAATGTCTGTGACATTTAAAGGAATTAATTTAAGTGGAACATTGGGTGGGATTGGATGGGATATATGATATTATTTTACACCAAGTCCAACTAAGTCAGTATTGCCCTCTAGGGACTCAGGCAGAGGTTTTGGACATCACTTACTAGCTAGTCGCTTTTGACTGGAGATGCAAGGCAGCAAGGGATTTAATCTGAGTCCTTCTGCATACAAAACATGTTCACTACCATTGAACTATGATCTCCTCCCCAGAACTGTCCACCCCACCAGTAGGGTATATCAGTGACATTTCTCAGTCATCATTGTAATTGCTAATTTGCTCTGTGTGGGTGCTTTGTACTTATGCATGCTAACTGGGATTGGGCTGATGTTTAGAGGACTTCGTATTAAGGCCAAGGACTTACATTTGAGGGCTATCCAATCACAAGCTGTTTCTCACAACCTGGGCACCTTCAGTTGTTCTGTAATATAACTCGTATCAGTACCAGCTAATGTGGAGAGCACCAGGCTGAAGAAGACTTAGTCTAGTTCTAGGAACCAGTGCCTAGGACTAGCAAGAAAAGTTGATAGAAGTTGTTTTGAGTTTCAAACTTGAGATTACAATTGCTTAAGTGGCCCCATAGTTAACATTTGCCCTCCATGCTGAGATGTGGTTCTATAAATATAAGATATTGGGTAGGTTTTTTGGCAGCCTAGTAGTGTACATTAGACAGTACTGTAGTTGGCATTTCATAAGATTAGAAACACCAAGCTTACTGCTTCATGAAAAATACACTTAAAGAATTGGCAGAGAAAATAAGTCCCTGGGATTTCAAGGAAGTCTTTTAATTCAGTGATATAATCCAGTGGGTTGTATTAGAGGCTCATATGCTGTTACACAGTCTGATTCATACATATTTTAAGCAAGGCTAAAGAACATCTTTATTTGATCAGATGGATCATGTTTTATGATGATGATATACCACTCTGCTGCATGCATTTGATTTATCTGGAATTATAGTAAAATGGCTTTTTTCTTCAGCATTCCACAAAGAGGATTTCTATGTGTTGAGAGAATGGGGGGCGGGTTTCTAACTCAGGGCTTTATCTTGCCAAGAATCCATTTTCCCCCAGCATTAATTTGATCTCAGGAATATACCCTGTGTGCATTTGAAGTTGAATCATATTGTCCGAATTCAGACTTTTATTTCTGCACCTGTTGGTGGTGGCTTCTCTCCATCCTGCAGAACCATTGCCAATCTGTGTGGACAAGGGTTGACCAGCCCCTTTAAGGCTGCTCTGCTGCTTCTCCCTCCTTTGCTCTTTGCAGTATCCTCCCTCCTTCTACAGTATGGGCTTTGGCTAGTTGTTTAGTGTGGGAATTTTGGGTGAGTCTCAGACTGGCTGTTGGGACTCCCCATTTTCTCGTACTTCACACTGTAGAACAGCCTTTCCTCATTTGCCATTGTTCAGCTGTTTGGCTATCAGTGCAGACCACGTAATGCCATCCTGAGGCACTATGGGGGAGAGCAATAGAGGCTTTGGGGTACTTGGGGGTTCCCTTTGGGCCTAGTCTGTGCATCCTGGTAAATACTGAGCAGCAGAGTCAGGGTGCACAGGTTGGACTTTGCTTATCCAAGCCTCATATAGCAAAAAAATTCTTGGCGGGAGAGCAAATAGCTTTCTTCCTTACATGCCTGGTGGTGGTAAGAGTGACTTCCCTCTTATGTAACCATTGAACTCAGTCTGTCCATGCTTAGTTATACAGCTAACTGATAGATCCTCTCATTTGTTATTTATTTAAAAAACAAATCTAACCTTTTTTTGCCACATAACATGTTGTGTTTAATCTTTCTTCTGAATGTGAGGACATGTGCATTAGTCAAAACTGCATACAAAAATGTGTTTAGTAGGAGAAAATCACACAAAGTTGATGAAAGTGGTTTTTTTAAAAAGAGAAAAAGCAAACAAAGGCAGAATGAGATCTAGACATACAATACTAGGATTGATAGCCCAATGGCCCATGTACTATCAATGAGTGATCTTCGAATGCTCTGCAAATGACAAGACGTAAGGAGCATTCAGATGACACTCCCCACCTCAAGTTGTAGAAAACATATATGACAGGGTTTGTGAGACCATGTAGGCTAGCCTTACTTTCTCCCCCACCCCTCACAAGTCAACACACATGGTGGCCACATACATATCACTATGTGCTTCTGGATAGCATGTCAATGATTTCCCTGTGTTTAGATGGGTTCTACTTGTATACATTAATATGCACCAGTCAAGTGTGTGGTTAAGGCCATGGTTGCCACGCATGCTGTTCCAACAAGTCCATATAGCTAGTCCTGCACTGCTAGGCACCTCATGCAATCTTGCAACACAAGGGGTGTAATCTGGACCACTCCAAATAAATTTGTTCAGCCAGAAGCAAAACGTAATAGGGTTTCCAACAGGAGTCTTTTTCAGCCCTACCTGGAGAAGTCGAGGATTGAAACTTGAACCTTCTGCATGCAAAGCAGATTGTCTCAACTGACAATTCTTCCCTGCATTGTGCTGCGTCCCTCCCCCCCCCTCCTGCGGATTGGTGTTTGCAACAAAACTGTGGGAATTCATGTTAAACCAGTAAAATCTGTTGCTTTCACTATTGCAAACTAGGTTATTTATTTATACTTTCCCCCCTCTGCACCATACTTCCTCCCCCTTCCTGCCATGTTACCAGCCCTTGCATTTTCTTCAGCTCCCATAAGGGATAACTAATACAATGAACCACATTTTCAATTGACAACTTAAAGTATCTCCATGTTTCCTTAATCTCTATTCAGGAGTCTCATCTCTTTGCATATTTTTGTTCTTTCTTTTAAAATATATACAATAAAATAAAAAGCAGCTTGAGAGCAAAGGAATGCATTATTAATACTACATGTCATAAAATAATATAAATACTACCTTTTTTGCCAAGCCTGATCCACTAATCAAGAATAAATGAATGTGTGTGAATTATTCAAGACATCTCAAATACTGCAAATTGTACTCCAATTGAATATTTTGAGTACTCTATTCAGAAATGCAACAAAAGACATCACAAGTCATATTAAGCTCTCTTCTTCAGGAAGATGCCAGGCTAATTTGCTCTGATATTTAGAAGAAACCCGCACATACATACCTAATTAGAAAATATGTGGTCATTTGACATAAAAAGAGCACTGTTGCATCAGGCCAAATGTCATCTAGTCCAGCATCCTGTTGCTACAGTGGTTAACCATCTGCTTGTGGAAAACCCACAAGCAGGGCTAAGCACAATGGTAATCTCTTCACTTGTGATTCTCAGTAAATTATATTCAGAAGCATATTGCCACTTGACAGTGGAGAAAGGGAACCTCTGGAGTTGTCTCGCTCCCTGCCCCCTTTCCATTTAATATGTAGCTATCTAACTGACACCTCCATAGGAGGGACTTTCCTCCTTTCTGTCCACCTTTGACAAAATTACTAGATTTTTAAAAACGACTTTCGGTAAAGGGTTTCTGATGCAATCATGTTTATTTTTATTTTATTGGATTTCTGACTTGCCCTTTACCATAAGGTCCAAACACAGAAGCTACAACCATTAAATGTATGAGTATAAAATGAATAAGACTGTTATAACCAAAAAATAAGAAAGGCGTGGAAGCAATTTTTAAAATATAAAGTGATTTAAAACATTTTTTAAAAAACAGTCCTACATATAAAATGGCTAAAAAATAGTTTCAGCAGAGATACACACTGGGATAAAGTCTGTTCTCAAATGGATACAGGCATTGGGTTTTTGGGAAGCTACAAAGGGTAGTGATGGGCTTTCTCCATGTAACTTTCTACCAGGTGTTTCAGAGCTCCAACCCTAAGACCATGTATAGGAAGATGCTGAGCCATATGGTTTGGAAGTATTTGTTGATAACTCCCAGCTATACCTCATTTTAATTCATCTGCCACTGGTTCCTTGGATTTAGTGCTTACTAATGCAGCCCAGGCCACTCCTGCACTTTTTAGGGATGCCTATATTCTCTAAACACCCAGAGGGTGGAGACTTGCATTTATTAAGAATCAGCTTAGCAGAGACTTTTCTTTCTTTCTTTTTTCCACTGTGGCCACTGCAACCAATTTGTCATGATGCTTCTAGTAACCTCCAGGACCATTGTATCCCACCACCCCTCTGAAAAAAAACCTCTTACATCATGATTCACTTTTGAGTTATGGAAGGAAAACACAACTTCCTATGCTGATTTGCTGGGGAGGGGGATATTTTGGCAACAATGCAGTGAATAGAGTTGGGTTCTTCCCTGTTGCTCCAGTACATAATCCTGGGGTTCTGAATCCACCATTTACCCTAGAAAGATAAACTATTTTTATATATTCTGCCTTTCTGCCTCAACATAGTTATCAAAACTGCAGCAGGGACTGAGCTACTTTTAACCAAAATGGTGAAGCCTTTTCCTGTAAAATGAGACCTGATGACCATGGTATGTGGCAGGAAGAAGGAAAGTTGGTCATGTTGTTGGACTACACCTCCCATCATCCTTGACTATTTGCCATGCTGGCTGGGTTTGATAAGAATTGGGATCTAATAAAATATGGAGGGCTACAGGTTCTCCTCCTTGGTTTTTGGTAAATTTTAGCTATATGTTGGTATGTCAAGAAGAAGAAGAAGAAGAAGAAGAAGAAGAAGAAGAAGAAGAAGAAGAAGAAGAAGAAGAAGAAGAGGAATGATAAATAAAGGTCATATACATCTAATAATGTGAAAAAACAGATTCTCAGTCTCAATTGTCCTGCGTAACTCTTATGATGGTTTCACTGCAACCAAAAGACATTCTAAACTGATACAAAACACAAATGCAATTTTATTCCAATAGATTTCTGTAAAGCCTCAGGGCAGCTAAGCACGGCTTTTTATAATGGCAAAAGCAGACAAGAACAATTTCTCCCTACCTGAGAAGTGTTAACCCCAGAGGACAATGATACAATGAGATTATACAATTCTTACACAGCAACATCTCAGAGGAGTATGAGATCTCAAGGTGTATATATGCAGCTTTTAGCAGGAAAAAAAAATGGAGGGGGGATTCAAACATTAATATTAGGGATGGATGAATCTGTTTTTTAAAAATTTCTCCCTGTTTCTCACTTCCCCAATATTAAATTCAGTTCTTCACATTTACACAGCAATTTCTGATTTTGTAATAAATCTTCCTTAATATTCACTGGCGTTCAGTGGGTCCAAGGAACAAAGTGACTGATGTTTGTGGCAAGGAGGCAAACAGGAGAGAAAGAGAGAGGGGGGGTGAGAGGAGAGACTTCAGTCCTCTCACCACTTACAGCTAACCCCTCTCTTCTGCTAGCTTTGCCCAGGAAACAACCTGGGAGACGGCAGAAACACAAGTGGAAGAAAACTCCATTTGAATGAAATCAAACACTTGGGAGGCTCATCATCATGTCTACCTAGTGGAAGTGAAGGCAGCAAAGAAGGCATACTTTGCTGCTTCCATTGCATTCTCATTGCGCCATCCATCCAGCATAGCTCTCCCTGGTAGTGTGGGGCCTTTTAAAGACTGGCCTGAAGGAGGTGACAGAAATGACGGTAGCTCACTGTAACTTGTCTGCAAAGCATTTTAAGGATAAAATCACTTGCATCCACCAGGACATTAACGCCACTGTTACAGCAGATGAATCTCAAGAGGTGTCCAGAGCACTGTTTAGTCCTGTTATGTTGGATTAGTTCCAGTTAGTAAAGCTTGAGGATACAAACAAGGTGCTTGGATTGATCAGGGCAACTGCTTGCACTCCTGTGCCACTTGGGTGATCAAAACCAGCAGGGATGGGACAACTGACAGAGCTGGGTGTGTGTGCGTGATTAATGCCTCCTTGCAAGAGAGGGTGGCTGGCCCCTCCATGCTTGAAGGAGGCAGTGGTAAAACCACTCCTCAAGAAATCCTCCCTGGATTCAGAAAATCTAAGTAATTATCAGCCAGTCGCTAATCTCCCCTTATTGGGCAAGATTCTTGAATAGGTGGCTGTGGACCAGATCCACGCACTCTTGAAGAAAACCAATTTTCTAAATACATTTCAATCAGGGTTTAGGCTAGGTTTTGGAACCAAAACTACTTTGGTTGCCTTGCATGATGACCTCTGTTTGGAGAGAGACAGGGTAAATTTGTCCTTGTTAATTCCCCTTGACATCTCAGTGGTTTTCAATACCATCAACCATAGTATCCCTCTGGGGTGGTTGTACAAGTTACATAGGCGCCGACTCCATGGGGCCTGAGGGGGCCCGAGCCCCCTCAAAAATTCGTTTGGGGGGCTCTGCCCCCCCCCCAATAATTTAAGAAAATTATTAGTTATATTATGCTTTGTAAAATCACAAAATTATGTTGGTATTTTTTATTTTCCTTGTTTGACGATAGTTACCTTTTAAAATACATTCAGTAATGAGTTAAAACAAAGCCACTCCCGATCTAGAGAGGGGGTGGGGTTGCGGGCTCTCGACCCATCAACAATCTCGCGGGGCTGGCGTCAGCCCCGCGAGAAGCGGGGATTCCCCCTAGCTCATTCATATTCACCGCCCACGGCGGCAGCCAATCGGCTGCCGCAAAGGGCGGGCCCTCACAGGTTCACTTAAGGTCGGGGCAGCCCAGGGCTCGCCCCTTTCGTTCCCCCAGCAGCAGCGGTTTGGAGGTCTTGGGCCCCCCCAATAATTTTTATAAGTCGGCATGGGCCCCTGCCCCCCCCAATATTTTTTATAAGTCGGCACCCCTGACAAGTTAAGAGTGGGTGGCATGCTTTGCTGTGGTTTCAGTCCTGCTTGGATGGTCATCTCCAGAGGCTGAATTGATTTCATTATTTCATTTCTATACCACTTAATATATTAAAAATATTTCTAAGTGGTGTACAAAAAACTGAAAAAACAATTTCGCCTCCATCCCTAGTTATGATATTTGCAACAACTCAGGAGTCAGTATCTTGCCAGCTTCTGTTTCAGCAGCAATACTAAGAAAGTTGGAATGTAGTCAAGATAACTTCCTGAACACATGCAAATTTCTTGCATCTAATTTACATCTCATCAGCACGAGCCACGTATTGAATCCGTTGTACGGTATTTTTAACAAATGTAAAGAAAGGCTACTTTAAAATTGTTCTTGTGCAAGAGAGGGATGGTGGTTATCTTATCTCACTTTTTGGCAAGGAAAGAAGTGATATAGTGTGTCTTATAGAGCTTGCCCTGGCATAGGCTGGGAGCCACAAAGGAGAGCCAAAAAGAATATATTACACTGTTTGTCACATCTTCTCTCCAATCTAATCTAATCTATTTTTGCATCAACATGTATTCATCATAAATCTAGCTATACACATTGCAAATTCACGAGAAAGGTAACCTCAGAAATGCAGGGAGATTTATTCTTCATCAGCTCAGAGGTATTTCATTTTATCTTCTTCAGATTTTGCATTCTCTTTCAGTCCCAAAGCAAAACTTTTGTTACATTTTCAAACAATTTAAAACAAACAAACAAAAAAACCAACAACCCCAGAATGTTCCCTTGTCTTGAGCACAGCAAGAGCACAGCAAGAGCAAAACAGCAGGAACACATGATGGAAAGGGACTATTCTTTTCTGTACCATCATCTACAGGTGAAATGTAATTCAATATTAAACCTGTGCTTGCTACTTCAGATCCTGAATGGAAAATTCTAAATCTGTTTGGAGGATCTCAGTTTATTGCAGTCCATTCTCTCTTATGCACACAGTTATTTTATTCCATTTATACACTACCTTTCTCCAATTGAACGCAATTGCTTCTACCCTTCTCATTTCTACTGTTTTTGGAATTTGACCTGCAGCATGGCAGGGATTATGCCACCGTTTTCTGGCTCTTCCGAACTTTGCTCACCACTTTCAGATTTCATATCTGACTTCCTGGGGTCATGTTTCTTACATCTGGCTAGAGATGGATAAATCTGGCTTCTCCTTTTTGAAATCTTAAAGCCAGTTCACCCCAGTTCCACAGTTTGCATTAAAAATAAAATAAAATAACTATGGGCTGCACCCTTTGTCACTATACTTGCCAACCCTTGCCCAATCATTCCCTCCCTAATAACCCCTAAAGTGGTATTACTTTTTCAAAAAATATAGTTTATATTTTTGGAGAGAAGCAAACTTTGAGGTGGCTTGCATAAATCCCTGAGATATATTTGCATAAAAATTTGCAGAGCTAGCCTTGTGGGTATACCATATGTCCAAATGTTATGTACCAATGGGGGGGGGGAGAGTTATGGTTTCTTAGTGGTAGGACCAAAGATTCAAATTTCTGAATTGGATTCAAGATATAATTATTTTGGATTGGGTTTGAGGTGTTTGTATGGGAGGGGGTGTTTCACATTTGATTTATAAACTATACAGTGGACACTCGGGTTGTGAACGTGATCCATGTGGGATGCACGTTCACAACCTGTAGTGTCCGCAACTCGCAGTGGCACGTCTGCACACATGCAGGTTGCGATTCGACGATTCTCTGCATGCGCAAAGCGTGATTTAGCGCTTCTGCGCATGTGCGACCACCAAAATCCGGAAGTAACCAGGTACTTACGGGTTTTGACAGTCCACAACCCAAAAAAACGCAACCAGAAGCATTTGTAACCTGAGGTATGACTGTATATACATAGGCATAGGCATGCAGTTTTTGCCTAATAGACACATTTTTGCAAACAAATTCTCCTAATACAATGCATGGTTGTGAATTATATTAAAATATATATTGGTTAGAATACACTTTCCCCATTTCTCAAGT
Source organism: Podarcis erhardii (assembly GCF_964252035.2). Taxonomy (NCBI): domain Eukaryota; kingdom Metazoa; phylum Chordata; class Lepidosauria; order Squamata; family Lacertidae; genus Podarcis; species Podarcis erhardii. The sequence goes on from NC_138504.1 coordinate 14,780,932, forward strand.
GTGCATTTATGATTGTGTAACTGCATCACAAAATTCAGAGAAGTGCAAATTTTAAAGGAAAACTGCAATTTGGTTCACATACTAGTTTGCAAAGTGTGAATTAGTGTGAATTAGGCAGATTTGCATTAAAATGGAAAATGACGTCCTACTTTTAACGTTCATAATGTGTTATTAAAATGTGACACCACGGGGTGCTGTAGAGCAACCAGCAGTAGGGAAACAAGAAGAAGAAGAAGAGTTTGGATTTGATATCCCGCCTTTCACTCCCTTTAAGGAGTCTCAAAGCGGCTCACATTCTCCTTTCCCTTCCTCCCCCACAACAAACACTCTGTGAGGTGAGTGGGGCTGAGAGACTTCAAAGAAGTGTGACTAGCCCAAGGTCACCCAGCAGCTGCATGTGGAGGAGCGGAGACGCGAACCCGGTTCCCCAGATTACGAGACTACCGCTCTTAACCACTACACCACACTGGCTCTCCAATGTTTTCACCGGTGGTGGGGGGGACAAAGGTAAAAAACCACTTTAATTAACAAGTATGGCCTGTGACGTTTTAGAATGACATATCTAATATTGTACTTATAACATCAGACATGTCAGTGTAGATCCAGCCTAGGTCTCAATCTGGCCCTAATAGGAGAGGAATCTGAATATTTTAGATAGATGATAGATAGATAGATAGATAGATAGATAGATAGATGATAGGCAAATTTAGAAATGACTGAAGTCCATTAATTTCAATACTCTGAGTAAAACATAGTTGAATATCACCCAATGATAATAATATAAATATGTATATTTACAAAGACATATTCTGCTCATGCAGAAGACTGTAAGCAGGTCACCTGTGTGTGTTTTCAGTCTTATGCCTAGGTTTAGGGATGACTATGTTCCCTACAAGTCTCCATTCTTAGGGTGAATCTACACACAGGAGAAAAATGCTATAAATAAGTCAGAAAATAACAAAAGAAGAAAATGCTATGTAAAATTGCATAGAAAATTTTTCTCCTCTACTGCACCATCTGATGTTGCATGTTTATAACACATTCAAAACATTGCTTTTTTACTAATGTAACTGAGTCCTTAGAGTTCTTTGTCTTTAAATCGGATTTGGCCTGCACAGTGCTTCACCACCACCATCCCACAATATTATGTTCCTGTTCCTGCAACCCAAGCATTATTTGCTGCTGGTGTGTAGATATGTGCTTTGGATAGAAAACTCCATCTACTTTTGGTGTATGTCAGTTTCACACCTGTTATTTAATAAGTCTCGTTATGTGTTGTTTCTACACTAATTGACATTAAAATGAAAATTTGCATTATTTTTGAACATGCCACACAAATAAAGACAAAATACATATTATTGCACACATTTTACCCTTTAAAACATATGCATTTGGGTACATCTTTAGTGCACTTGGATAGCTTTTGAGCCAAGAACTGCATTACAAAATTTGGAGAAGCGGGGGAAAAAACCACATAAAATATAACTGTGTTCTGATCTGCATCATAGCCCAGGAAAGGAAACTTTGATTAGTTTGCTTAAAATGTAATCCATGCAAAATCACACAGCATCCTTAAGTATGCACACACAAACATAGCTTCATATTATTGGCCCAAATGTGTGAAAACAGTAACCTTGTGTCACTCCTGCTACATATTCAGTTGTCACACATTTTGTGTTTGAGTTGTCATTTCCTTCACCCATTTGGTCTTTATTGAGTCATAACTTTTTTTCAGTCCATCTGCTTTGCTTCACAGAAGATTAACGTTTTTATTCTGGTACTATTGAGTTGCTTTTTGCTGTTAACATTGTCAAGCCTGCTACCTCTTTACCACAACAAAGTCTTAATCCTATAGGTCTGAAAAATAAGCCTTTTCAATTCACTTTTGTACAGAGCTGTGTGTATTCCATGATGTAACTATTAAGTATAGAAACTGCTGTTGGCCATAGAATGTCTTAAGAACTCAGGTTTCCATTTCTTTTATTTAAAAAATGTGTAGTATGCTGCTTTTGGTTTTTGTGGAGTAAAGAACATTTAACAAATGGATAAAAAAGAAAGAAAAGAAAGGTTACCATCCTATGACCACTTACTTGGACATTGTACACAGTGGTGCTTACTTCTGAATCAACAGCATGCTTCTGAATACCAGATGCTGGAAACCACAGGTGGAGTGAGTGATGTTGTGCTCAGGTCCTGTTTGTACTTTGGTACCTGGTTGGCCACCGTGAGAAGGGGATGCTGGACTAGAAGGACAATTGGCCTCATCCAGCAGGCTCTTCTTATGTTCTTAAGAGTGTCAGCTTTAACAAGTAAGCTGGGCAACCCACTTGACAAGCAACTGACATCACTGTGATGTCAGATTATTGATTGGTGGGTTATCCCACCCTACTGTCAAAGTCAGCTGTTCAGAGCTTCCCAAGTGTCTGGCAGCTGCATGGGAACCACAGCACAAGGATCTTTGCTGCTTCATCATATTAAGCAGTTTGCAGTGAAACTGCTGCGAAAATAGTGAGGAAAAACTCAGGTTTAGCCCCAGCTTCAATGCAAAAAAGCATGGTGATACTGGAACTCAGTGTACTGTTTCTGACCATCAGCTTCCAATTGTTCTTTGGGAGCCATGTCAATACCTGCTCCACATCTGGTGTCATATCTGATGTCAGAAGCAAGTGTGGTTTACTGAAAACAGTCAATGGATTCAAGTTACAAGAAAGGAGATTCATCAGGAAGAAAGTTCTGAAGATATGAGCTGTTTTGTTTTTTAAAAAAAATAATATTTATTAAAAGTTTCCAGTTATAACAATATAAAAAAAACAAAACATCCAAATTTAAGATCTTATTTTCCGTAACATCTTTCCAGGACTTCCCCTCCCCTCCCCCTCTTATATTCCAATTCTTACAAATAAATTCAGCAATTTATTATCCCAAATTTTAACCTTATTATCATTAGCCCAATTTAAAAATATTTTCCCATCTCCTAAGATCGACCTATTCCCTTCCACGCGTTCCCCCCTTTAATATACATAATAGATTAAAATATAATAATAAAAAAAAATGATTTTACACCCTTTGGATTCCAAATTTCCCTCCCCCTTTTCCTGGTTGCGTTCCCCATATTTATCAACATCTGATGTCTTCCTGGAGCTCCCACATTTATTTAAACCATAGTCCTTTACCAGTCTTCTTTAATTTTAAATGTCCAATCTTGGAAGGAGTCTATCTCAAAAAGGCCCATTTTTTCCACCCAGATTTTTATATACTTGGGAGTAAAAACTCCAATTTTATTTCTTAAACCTTTCAAATCTGGATGTCCCAAATGTTCCCACTTCCAACTTTGTCCAATTCTTATTATTCTTGTTGTTCTTGTTAATCTCTCTCCTCTTTCTTTTCCTGTTTTCCTGCACAAATGTTCTAATTCCAAAAGCTTCTAAATTCCACTGCAGAGGCTCTGTTATTCAGGAACGAAACATGATGCCAAGTCCCTTCCATTCTTCAATAGATAAGTCTATTGTCTACTTTAGTGTGTAAACCTCTGTAGCCAAAATAGTGTTCCATTTCTGCAGTTTCCCAGGAGATAAAAAGTTCTGTCAAATTCGATGCCAACAACTTGTAATATCCCTCGGCTCCTCTAGGTGGATTGTAATAACTCAGTTCCCTTCCAGATCACGTCCACCAGTCAAAGTAACTTATTATTCCTTGTTTTAAACATTTTGTATCCAATTTGTAACAAATATAACCGGCAAAGTCCTCGTAACAAAGTTCTCATTTTTGTTCTTCTGCTTTGACAGCTCTTTGACAGCTGTCAAAACCTCTCCTTGTCTTCTCCCGGCGCTCTAACTAAAACGCTCCCAGGTTCCGGGGGGGGGGGTTGCTTTTTGATTAAATTCCATTTTTCTCCTCCAGCTCAATCTTATAGTTTTCCATCGCGAAATTTCATAACTTTATCAAAATAGGGTTGCGTTCAATCTTAGATGTTAAGTCCTTTACTTTAGCTCCTCTACAACAGGGGGGGGGTGACTTCCTTTTTACGCCTCCCCCGCTCGTTCCGAATTCTTTAAAAATTTCTCGCCTTTTTTAATCCAAGTTCCGATTACTCACGGGTTATGCTTTTAAGTCCAAATTTCCAATAGAAGAAGTCAGTGCTCTCCGTCGAATGGCATGCGGCTTCGCTCGGCAGAGGAAGCGGAGGACTCAAGGCACCCCCCCCTGTCACCCGTTCCGTAGCCTTTAAAAAGGCTCCTTCGCGGGTCGGGGGGGGCTCAAAAGGTGCCAGCCGAGTCACCATGTCCATGGGTTTCAGCGCCCATGGTTTTTAGGGGTCCCCGCGTCGCCGGCACGGTAGGACCCAGCCCCTGCCGAGCAGGCTCCCTCCGGAGCTCGGAGGGAGTCCGCCATTCGGCGATGGCGCCAACCCAGAAGTTTAGATATGAGCTGTTTGACAGTGGAACAGACTCCCTTGAAGGTGATGGACTCTCCCTCCTTGGAGATTTTTAAGCACAGGGTGGATGACCATCTGCCATGGATGAATTGCAGGGTGTTGGTCCCTTTCAACTCTACAATTTTCTGTTTCATTGGCCAAATGGGAAGGTTTGGCTGAGGGGCCAAAGGTTTGTAACCCCTGCCCTAAACTCTTAGGGAAACAATGCTATCAAAATGATTTTAACTTTCTGAAGATGATCAGACACTATGGAGAATGCTAAAAGACCCAGGTTCCCATTTCTTACTGCAGCTACCTGCAGGACCCAAGATCCTGCCTTCCTGACATTGCTGATGGACAAGTCCTGAGCCACACATTACTCTGGCTTTTCTCAGCTATTTCAGCATCATCCTGTCAGCTGAGATGGGTAGCTCTCTCTTTCTCTCTGGCTTTACAAAGAATCCCAAAAGAATTTATATTATTCCCTTCAACATCTGTCAGATCAGTAGTGTGAAATGTGAGCTTTTGAAAACTCTAACATCGTTGACACCCATCTATATACACCTCATCCATCAGGAACAGACAAAGCATCTATCAGCCTCCCTATGTGTCTGATCATAAATAAGTCCACAGATGAAAACTAGTAGTTTTAGGCCTGGTAGGAGGAGAAAATGACTTTGAGGGACTTTACCTTTCTCCTAACACATTAGTTACCAAGTTTGATTGCCCATTTCCCCATTTCAACACCGGCCAACAATCTGCATGTCTCATTAGTATATTCAGAAAATTGGCTAAATTCAAGGCACAGAAACCATGATGGCCTGAATATTTTCATGGGGCAGAAGAAAAATGAATAGGATTGTGAATTAGTGGTGTGTGACAAGTACAAAAGGAATTCTATTTCCTCAGCTCCAGTTAGCAGATTTCTGAAGCAAATCTGCCTGCTCATATTTTGTCTAGTACTGTTTGTGTTTTCCTCCCTTCAGTAAATAAAGACTCAAGTAAGTGACATTGCCCCAACTTTTTTCAACCATGGAATGTATGCACACAGAGCTTTCTTCAGAAAGCAGATGCACACAGTGTGTGCGAGAAGGGTGTTTGCCCCTGAGCACGATTTTGTGGGGGGGGAGGGCACATCTGCTTCCCTCTCCCTGCTGGGAAGACCCTTCCCCACCAACAATGCTGCTGCCCAGCACTGACATGAACTGTTCCCAGGTGGGGTGGATGTGACTCCTCTTCCCTTTGGGAGAGAGCAGAAGAGATGGGAAGCCAGGCCTGCTGGCAGAGTCTGTCTCCCTCCCTCCTGACTCCAATCAGGTGGCTTGTGTGCAGCCATGGCCTGCCTGGAGGTGGTATAGGACTTCCTGTGCACCCTGTGGGCCAGGCTGCATGTCCACACCACTCTGCAGGCCTGCAGGAGGCAGAATCAGGAGGCGGACAACAGGTGAGTCCTAGGTGCCCTGCCAGTGCTTCAGAGCTGTGGCTCCCTGGAGGAGCCACACTGGCAGTGGCTCTTTGGTGTCCCAAGCAAGAGACTTTTTTCTTGAAATGCTGTACTGTACTCTATGTGCAGCTGCCCTTTAGGTTGGCCTAGAAACTGCAAATGGTCTCAAATGGTTAGTTTGCTTACCATGAGCAGTTGAAACCATTTCTGAAAGAATTTCACTGATTGCCAAATTACTACTGAACCAGGTTGAATGTTTTCTTATTGATTTATGAAGCCCTAAACTACTTGGGATCAGATTACCTGAAATAATGTCTGCTGCTTTATGGAAACGCCTATTATTCATGATCTTTGGAGGAGGACCTTCTGGTTGTGACACAGCCTGCTGAGGATCTTTTTCCATGGTGACAACCATTTTTGAAAAATAGCTATTACTTCCAGCTGGTTTTTCTCCCTTCCTGAAAATCTTGACTATGTTTAGCTGTTCCCTGATGCTTGATGACTTGAAGCCATATCATGTTGCTCTGGGATCAGTGTTCTTCATTCTTAAGTCTCCAAAAGTTCTTGTACTACAATTCTCACCATCCCATAGCCAGCTGAGCCAATGGTTGGGGATGATGGGAGTTGAAGTCCAAGAGTATTAGGAGACCCAAGGTTGGAGAAGACTGAAATGTTTGATATAGGTTATTCACTCTCTGTGTTGGATGTCAGGCAAGTTGTTTAGATCAGTGTAGCTCCAGAGGCAGGATTTTTTTTCAGCAGATGAAAATCTTCAGATAATTGCAACCTCTGCAGACACTAGATTGCTTACTGCATCCCTTATTGCAAAGCAAAGCACAGTATGTGGTTTAGTATATTCAGCAAATCTCCAAAGCCCATAGCAAAAAGAGCCATGAGACAAAAACCACTTGATCTTTAATAAAGCATCAAAAGTTGAGCTTTTGGGGTGGGTGAGTAGGGGGAGGCATTAGGGAGAGAGATGAATTGTCTTTTGTTTTTTTTTTAGCTTTCTTTTAGACATGACTGTTTGCATAAAATTGCATCTTTGAGTCACTCAGCATAAATGAAAATTAGAACTTTCATCCTTGCATAAAAAGGGAGGAAATAACACCTCTTGTTCATTCTGTTCCTGACAGAATAGCAAACTGAACCAAAACAAGAGCATATAGAGGGGGGAAAGCATAATGTAATTAGTTTGGGTTGTGCCTGTTTTAAATGTACAGATCAACCACGCATAACTCTTGCAGACATGTATTTTTTACTGTTTTACATCTTGCTTCCATTCCTCAAACAGTCTGGCATTAAGTAGGCTAAAAAAAAAAAAAAAAAGCCTACATTTACTCTCACTCAGATAATCAAGTTGCTACCAAATATCACCTGCAGCAAAATTTGGAGATTTCTGCTCATTGGAATCTCAAAGGAAGACAAAAATATTTTTTCCCGGTGACACTGGTGGCATATCCTAGGGTGGTTCTGCACACCGGTAGTTTGGCACTGGATTTCACATAAAAGGAAATTTGAAGCAAATTTAGAAGTTGCTGTTTGGGCAAAAACATCTGAGGAGTTTAGAAGGAAGTGGGAGGAAGCCTTTTGATAAGTTGAATGAAATTCCTTGGGGGAGAAAATCTGCATGTAACTCACATTATTTGGCTATAACTTACCCTGTGTCATATCAGGTCAGACTTAGGGTGTATTCAGATGGCACTTCCTGCCATCTTTCTGCTCTTTGCTTACCTGTCAATTTTCACATTTAGTGTGATCTTTCACACAATATAAAATTCACTTCTGCAAATCTAGTGGAAGTTTAATGCTTATTTTCATGTTAATTGTTTCCTTTTAAAAGTCCAAGTGTGAAACCTGAGCTATTGCAGGAGTTTGCTCTTGTAACAAAACTTTGGCATATTACTTGGTGAATAATACGGGAACAGAGGTGTGCATGCTCCAAAAGGGTTGGGGGATAACCACATGTCATATGAGGTTCGTACCACATGTCCTATGAGGTCGTACCATGCCATTGGTGCGAGTGAAATTTAGCATGATATGGTAATGTATTGATCAAAAAGCCACAGTTCCATAATGCAACAGGTACTGCAATGTAGAAGGAAGATTAAAAATCTAGACAAAAGTAGTGCAATAAACACAATGTCTGAATGCAGCCTAAATCTAGCCTGGTCAATCTAACCTGGCCTAGTGTACTCTCAACTGGCTTCTTCCAGGGTCTCTGGCAAAGAATAAATTTCTCCATCTCTTGCAGCAGATGATCATTCAAGCTGGAATATTGTGCTTGTAAAACATATTCTCTGCCACTTACTTCTGGCCCCTACCCTTTAGGGGAAAATGAGAAATTAAATTCAGTTCATATTTTGAAATTTGCTATATTTTGTAATTTTCACTTATCTGAAATTTTGTGGTACAGTTCTGCAAACAAGCAATACTTACCCCCCCAAATGCACAGTATTAGAGGAAAGTGTGCATAAAATGCACACACACACACACACACACACACACAATAGCATGCATATATGCACTGTCCTGGGGAAAACTCCTTATGAAAATATGTACGTTTGTCAAAACTGCACATAAAAATGTGCTTATTAGGATTAATCTGCACTCAAATGCTGATGATTTTTACAACCACAGATTGCTGCAGAAATGTGGAAAACTGAATTTAAGTTTGGAAAAATGAGAAACTGAGAGAACCAAAAGTGACATAAGAAGAGCCTTGCTGGATCAGGTGAATGGCCCATCTTGTCCAACACCCTGTTCAGATAGATAGATAGATAGATAGATAGATAGATTTTACATAACAAATTTCAATTCAAACATGTCATCATTCACCTTCACATTTAGGATTCTCAGAATCCCTTGACTTCCCACCACCTTTCCCTGGTTTCCATTGTCAATCCTTTATCCTTCAGTTTATCCTATTTTCTCTAATTTGTTAGAAATATTATTAACCATTTTTCCATTGTATTTTGTATGTTACAAACATTACTCTAATCCTGCCAAGGTTTTTAGTTGTTTATAGTGTTCTCTTAAATACCTTTCTTGAATTTCTTCTCTTCCTGGTCTCTAATTTTCCCAGTCAATTTTGCCATTACGGCCTAGTCCATCATCTTCATCAGTGATTCCTCTCTGGTTGGGACTTTGTTTTCTTTCCATCTTTGGGTCAGTAGTATCCTTGCTGCTGTCAACACCCTGTTCTCACAGTGACCTATGGGAAGTCTTCGAGCAGGACCTGAACACAAGAGCAAACTCGATTCTGGTAATTTCTAGCCACTTGTATTCAGAAGCATTACTGCTTCTGACTGGAGGCAAAAAATAGTCTTTGTGTCCAGTGATAAATCCTTCCATCCCTACTCCTTTTAAATATCAATATTGATAATTCATTCTTTTTGTAGGTCATAGAGGGATGTGCAAGATAATTAACAATGAATAAATACTACCTCTGTTTGAGAACTTCTGAAAGCACTTACACTCAGCACATTAATGGCCACTGCGATTTTGCTTATTGACCTCACCCTCAGCATCCTTCTGTTGATTGGGTATGTTGCACAGAACCTTTGCAGGTACAAGTTTTGTGTGAATAGTCACTGTGTTCACAGTTTTGCAAGGTCCTCAGATAGTCCATAGACAACTTATACACATTGGCTGTGTGTACATATCAGTAATTAAAATGTAGAACTAATGGGTAAGTTCTGTTGTGGTAAGGGCAATCACCACTTCATCAAGAGTTAAGTCTATTTGCTTTCAAGTGGTAAAGGCTAAGAAAATACCATCTGTAAGGTTTTGCTTAATATTCCTTTTTCTCAAAATTCATCTTGACTTTCAAAAGTTCATGGGTGTGCCCTCCAATCACAACTGAACTAATTAACACCCCCCCCCCCCGATCAAAGTGTGCCTCCATCATTTAACAAGCTTAAGTTTTAGCTAATTCCATTTTCAAAAGGCGGAGGAGCTGATTGTAGCTCACATGACTCAATTACACATAATGATTGAAGATCAGTCATAGATACAGCCAGGTTTAGGGTCATAGTTCCCTATACATTCAGGAGTGGTCTTAAATTCCACCAATATCTTCCTATAAGATTACTAGATAAAGGGCCTTTTCAGTGATGGCACATGATTATGGAATGCTCTCCCAAAGAGAACTCACAAGATACATATATTGATTTTGCTTTAATATCAAATCAAGATTTGGTTTTTTGTTTTTTATCAGGCCCTCTAATGCAATTTGACTAGCTTTATTGTGGTGAGTTGGATTTGCTTGTTGGCATTCATCTGTTCTGAGAGACCATGAATGAATGTTTTGCTATGGGTTGTGTCCTATTGTTGGTTCACCTCAGAGCAGGTCTGATGAAATCAACTGGCATGTCTAACTTTGACCCATTAATTTCCATGGGTCTGCTCTGAGTAGGGCTAGCGTTGGATACAAACCTCTGCTGTTCTTATTCACCTTGCTGTTTTTAGTATATATTTGCATGGGTTTTGTTATAGTAGTCTGAAACTCATGTAAGCAACTTGGGAATTTAAATGAGCATTCTATTAAGCCTCTCAAATAACACATTTTTAAAGTATAGGTGGCATACAGTAACCCAGGTTCAATACTGCAGCATAATGCTCAACAGTACAGTTGCTAAGTCTGCAATGGATATGCACTTACCCTGGAATAAACCCCATGGAGCTCCTTGTGGCCTACCTCTGTGTAGACATGTACAGGATTGCACAGTGTCTTCCTCTGTTTTTAGCATGCAATGCAAACCCTATCTAATGCTGACTTTTTGCCAGCTTTTGAAAGGGAAGCCAGTTCTCACAGGGTTTGCCAGAAGCAAAAACCGTTTTAGCCAGCAAAACTGCTATTATCAAAACAGTCCTTGTGCACTGAAGCGAAGAGGGAGAGCTAGAGGTAACAGGGTGCATTTCGCTTGCTGCAAGACATTTAAACCCAGCTGAATCTTATCTTTATGATCAGCATGCACCATGCAGAGCTTAGATTGATAAACAGAGAGAAATCATGTGGGTCAGGCTATCATCCATAAGCTGTGCAAGAGGCTGGGATGGAATACATGCATGTGTATGAGGGTTCTATTCCGGGCTCCGTTTGCTTTGCAGCAATGCTCTGTGGCATCACGAAAAAGCTGAATTTGTTAATCTGTGTACATTCTTCAAACTAAGCGAATGCACATTGTTGTTGTTATTTATATCTCTCCATCAATGGACTTCCTTTATCCTGTGCACGGCCTCCTTGTTTACTTCTTATAAACTGTTTCCTTTATGAGTTGTTATTACAATTTTTCAAATTATGACTTCAAAAACCCACCACAAAGTCTCCTGCAGACATTAATCGAAACACGTCCAGGTGTGTATTTTAGGGCACTGTTTTGTGAAGTATTCTTTACATTTTCCCCATTCTTTTTGAAATTCTTGTCTGAGTGTTTTTTTGACTGGGGAACAAAAATAATACAGTGAAGGCACCTGCCTGGTGTCAACAGACAGAGAGTTCCAAGCATGGGTGCTGCTGCACGAAAATGTCAGTTTCTTACAAATTGTGTCCTCCAAATCATGGAGAGTCACATGTTGCAGTGAGATCACCCAACTGCCTTCTTGTTGCTGGGGCGGGCCTGTTTGGGTGACCTTTGCACCTCATTGGTTGCCCCTTGGTTGCTGGGGAAATTTTTCTGTCAGTTGGAGTTTGATTGGCAACTAAGGGGCTATTTAAGGGGCTACATGAGACAAAGTAGTTTCTCTTTCACATTGTGCAGCAGATCTCCTGCCCTCCCTCCCTCTAATTTAAGGTTGTGTTTTTGACCTTGCTATGCGTGTCCAGGGGTCGTCTGTTTTGGAGTAGGGGCCCCGTAGGAATTTGGCCACTTGGTTGATTGGCTGATGCCATTTGGTTTTTGCCTACCGAGTAGCAAATTGTCACAACCTTGTAAGGTTGGCGGTTAGGCATTGGTTCAATATTTTATGGAGGGTGTCAGGGTTTTAGGGAGAGAGGAGACAGAGAGCGAGGGCGAGGAGGAAGAGGACGACAACGAGCCGAGGTTGTCCCAAAGTCCGTCTAGCGAATCAGAGGATTCCCAGAAGGGAGCCCCCCTGGTCAGGCCAAGGGGCAATAGAGAGGGAATCAGTCAGAGAGAGGGGAACGAAGAGGGAATCCCCAGTGGGAGTGGCAAAGCGGGACCAGCTCCCCCGTCGGAACGGAGTAGAGGGGGGGGAGTTGCCAGTGTGTCAGAAAGAGCAGGACAGGAAGGAGGAAGGGGGAGGAGTTCGGAGCAAGACGTCCTGCCTGAAAGGGAGGAGTGTAGTACCGAGAGCAGCGTAACTGTAGAAAGGAAGGTCAGAGGCAACGTACGCGCGCCAAGTTCAAATATAGAGGCGCGCGGAAATGAGGAGAGCTCTGAGGAGGAGCCTGGTGCCAAAGCACGAAGGAGGGGGGAGCAGGCGGGAGAAGACTCAGCCTCTGGGGAGTCCCGGAAAGAGGGAAGACAGGGGGGCAGGAAGACCCTGCGGAAAAGGAAAGAGAGGAAAAGGTGGAGCAGTACAAGCCTCTTAAATTGGTGCAGGGGAGGGACGGACTCAGAGGGGACTTCTAACATCTAAGGGTAACAGATGCGGAGCCACGGAGTTTGGATGTAATGACGACAATGATCTTCAATAAAACCTTTTGTATATAGCCTGGACTGGACTTTGGTCTCTTGTGAGCTGGGACCCAGGGTGGCTCTGACAGAAAGTCCCCTCCAAAGAACGCAAAATTTTTTTTTTTTGCAAAGCTCACGAACGGTGACAGCCATGACTGCGGAGGAGCAGTTGACAGCGCTGCGAACTACAGTTTCCGAACTCACTGCTGCAGTCCTTGCGTCTCAGAAGAAGCATGACGAAATGGAGAAGCGCTGCCAGGACCTGCAAACAAGGTGGGAACGTGCAAGCAGGGAAGGGTTCCCAGGGTCCAGATCAGAGGGGATTGGACTTGGACGGAGGGGGGGCAGCCTAGTCACCCACTTCGATGGGAACCTGAAGCACTACCCCAGTTTCAGAGCAGACGTTTTGTATGCATTGCACTTGCTTCGTCATGACTTTAAAGATGAGGAGGAGAAAGTGGGGTTTATTGTTTCTCACTTGCATGGGCCGGCCAGAGACTGGTTGCGCAATTTGTGGCGTGAAGATGGCCCTGCCCGCCGCGATGCAGATGAATTCATTAAAGCGATGGATGCCTGCTTCCAGTCTACTGTAGATGTGGATCTTGCACGCAGGGAAATTTTTGGATTGCGGCAACGCAAAGCCACTGTGCGTCAGTACCATTCTAGATTTTTTGCTTTACTGACTGCGCTAAGCTGGGAGAAGGATTGTGCACCTGTGAGGGATTTGTTCTGGGAGGGGCTCAGCGGTCCCATTAAGGATGAACTTGCCAGGGGAGACAGACCCCAGACCCTGGAGGAGCTTGTGCAGAGGGCTTTGGCGATTGGGATACGGCACGAGGGACGTCCTTGGCACACTGAGGAAGAACGTCAGGTGCGTCCACCAGCGAGGACGTCTTCTTTCATCCCCAGGGAGTTCAGTCAGTCACATCCTTCGCCACTGGGAAGGCAGGGGGAGGAGCCCATGGAACTTGGTGGTGCTAAGGCTCAAGCAACAGCCAGAGCCCCAGCTTCCGGTGCAGTGAAGGCAAAGCCTCCTAGAGGGACCAGGAAGTGTTACATTTGCGACAGTGCACAGCACATGGCGAAAGAGTGTCCCCAGAGGCTGCAGAAACACACTGCAGCTTTAGCAACTGTTGCAGCAGAAATGATGCAAGCAGAGCAACCTCAGGGAAACGACAGTGCCTGGCTGGAAGCAGAGCTGCTGGGGCTCAGCCAGGCGAATCTGTAGAGCAGTCCCCAGCGCTTTTGCAACGCACAGACCCTTTACCACCCAAGCCAGCGGTGCAGCTCACTGCAACACTTCAGTTGCCGAATGGAACCACCCTGGAAGTCCCCATCACGATTGATTCTGGGAGCAACGCAGATTTTGTGGGGACGCACTTTGTCAAGCAGCATCGCATAGCGCTTCTGCCAGCGACAACACCTCTGAACGTAGTCACGGTGGATGGCAGGAAATTGCTAGGAGGACAAGTTGTGCAACAGACGCCTCCCATGGTGATGAGGATTGGAAATCATCGAGAAGTCATCAGCTTCAATGTCACCCGCCTTTCAGACACGCCTATAGTATTAGGCATGAGTTGGCTGGAGAGACACAGTCCTGCTGTAGCGTGGTACCAACGGCAGATCACCTTTTGCTCAGCGTACTGTGCTCAACATTGCATCCAGTCCAGCCAGGAGGAGGGAGCTGAGCAGCAGTTGCAACTTGGCATGGTGCAGGCAGTACCCCGCAAGTACGAGGGGTTCCTGGAGGTTTTCTGCGAGAAGGAAGCTGACCAGTTGCCGCCCCACAGGCCTTATGATTGTGCCATCGACCTGGTGCCAGGGGCGCAGTTGCCGACTGCAAAGCTGTATTCCATGTCTGAGGACGAGATGCAAGAACTCAGGGAGTTCATAGAGCACAATTTGAAGCGCGGATTCATCCGAGAATCGAAAGCGGTGGGGGGCAGTCCTGTTTTCTTTGTAAAGAAGAAAGACACGCCCCAGAAAAGACTCATTGTGGACTATCGATTCATAAACAGTAAGACCAAACCCAAGGCCTTCCCCATGCCCAAGATAGATGATCTCCTGGCAACCGTAAGGAAGGGGAAGATCTTCACCAAATTGGATCTGCGTGGAGCGTATAACCTCATACGCATCCGGGAGGGCGATGAGTGGAAGACGGCCATGTTCACGCCTCTGGGCACGTACGAATACAGAGTTATGCCATTTGGTCTCCAAAATGGATCTCACGTCTTCCAAGCATTTATGCATCACGTGCTAGCAGGACTTCTCTACAAGAAATGCGTGTGTTTCCTCGACGACATCCTGATCTTTTCGGAAACGGAGGAGGCCCATGAGAAGGACGTAAAGGAAGTCCTGCAGAGACTACGGGAGAACAAGCTCTACGCCAAGTTAGAGAAGTGCCAGTTTGATGTGACGGACGTGGATTTCCTAGGCTACAAGCTGTCCGACAAGGGGCTGGCCATGGACAGCGCCAAGGTCCGCGCGGTGTTGCACTGGAGGAGCCCTCGCAATCGGAAGGAAGTCCAAAGATTCATCGGCTTCGCCAACTTCTACCGCAAATTCATCAGAGGTTTTGCAAAGGAGACGGCAGCGATCACGGACACTCTCAGTTCCAAGAAAAAGAGGTTCGTGTGGACGGAACAGGCGGAGCGCTCTTTTCAGAAGCTTAAAAGCCTTTTCGCCTCCGAGGAGCAGCTGCTGCACGTGAATCCAGGCAAGCCCATACGACTAGAGACCGACGCGTCAGACAGAGCGGTTGGAGCCGTACTCCTGCAAGAAGATCCACATGGAAACTGGAGACCCGGTGCCTTTTACTCCAGAAAGCTCAGCAAAGCGGAGCAAAACTACACCATATGGGACAGGGAGCTGTTAGCCATTCACGCAGCTTTCAAAGCGTGGCGACACTTCCTCATAGGAGCCAAGCACACAGTACAGGTCCGCACGGATCACAAGAACCTAGAGTATTGGCGCACGGCGAAGCTCCAAAGCCAGAGGCACATGCGCTGGGCGGAATTCTTCGCGGATTTCGACTTTCGGATAGAGTACGTCCCAGGAGATTCCAACGTTATAGCCGATGCGCTATCCAGGAAACCGCAATATCTCGATGAAGCGGCGCCTGTAGCAGCCAAGCACATTTTCGCACCGCAGGCGTGGTCGTGCGCTGCCGCCACAGTAGATCTGGACGCGGTGCGACGCGCGTTGCAAGTGGATCAGTTCGCACAGTCCAAGATGGAGGAATTGCGCAGAGGTGTGCAGAGTGGCGAAGAGTTCCAACTACGCGACGGGCTGCTAACTCGCAAAGGTGCCCTCTACGTGCCAAGCGACGAGCTTTGCGCAAAGGTTCTGCAGCAGTTGCACGACGCCCCCAGTGCGGGCCACTTCGGTAAGGAGAAGACAATAGAACTGGTGGCAAGAGACTTTTGGTGGCCCCGAATGCGTGGAGAGGTAGCGGATTACGTCGCCAGGTGTGACACTTGTCAGAGGTTCAAGCCAGTACACCAGAAGCCAGCGGGGCTGTTGGAACCGCTGGAAACGCCACAGCAACCGTGGGAGAGGGTAGCTCTGGACTTCGTTACTGACCTGCCCAGCTCCAGGGGGAAGACGGCGGTACTGGTGGTTGTGGACCTGTTCACCAAGATGGCGCACTTCATTCCATGCGCAAAGGTGGCGACGGCGGAACAGACTGCCAAACTCTTCATCGATCACGTGTTCAAGGTGCATGGGCTGCCGCAGTCCATCCTGTCCGACAGGGGGCGCCAGTTTGTTTCCAATTTTTGGCAGAAGCTTTTAGGTATCCTGAACGTCAAGATCAACCTCACGTCGGCGAGACACCCACAAACCAACGGCCAAGCTGAGAGGGTCAACGCGATCATGCAGCAGTACCTGAGATGTTACGCCAACCAGCGACCAGCAGTTTGGGTGGACTACCTGCCGATGGCAGAGTTTGCCTATAACAACACGAAGCACGCGTCCACGGGGGTGACGCCGTTTTTCGCGAACAATGGTCGTCACCCCAGAACCTTCCCGGGGTTCGTGGCACCGGGAGAGGGGGTGCCGCAAGGAGCCGACCAGTTTGCAGCGGAGCTGCAGGAGGTGCACGAAGAGTTGCGGAGACATTTAGAGCTGGCCAAGCAAGCATATAAGGTGCAGGCTGACAAAAACAGGAGAGAGGGAGAGGAGATCCAGGTGGGGGACTGGGTGTGGTTAGCGGCCCAAGCGATGCCAGCCAAGTCGTTGGCCAAGAAGAAGCTGGGGCACAGGCAGTTAGGGCCGTACCAGGTGGAGGCTAAAATCAACCCTGTAGCCTTTCGACTAGCCCTCCCCGAAGGTTCCAGAGTGCACCCGGTCTTTCATAGATCGGTGCTCACTCCCTACAAGGCACCGCACAGGTTTCAGGAGTCTGACACAGTCACGCAACAACACACTAAGTCACAGGAGAGGGAGAGGGCGCCTAGGGCCGAACCACTCAACGAGGTCACAGAGATCCTGGACTCGAGATGGGGGCAAGAGGGAGTAGAATATTTTCTAGTCAGAGAGGGTGCCCCAGTCAGTGCCAATGGTTGGGTGCCGGGCTACGCCTTAGACGAACCTCTTTTAAAAGACGAGTTCCATGCCCTTTTCCCTCATAGACCCATGCCAGCCGAGTACTTTGATGACTGGCTCTTTACGCCCACATGTTCAGGCAGCACTTTCCACGGCTTTTCTTCAGCTGAAGAAAGGTCGACGGACTCCAACTCGCCCAGGGGATCGTGTTCGGGGGTGGACACAGAACCCTCTTATTGGTGGGACGAGCAACCAGAGGAGGACTGGCGCAGGAAATGGCTGACGGGACCTTGGCAGGCAGCACCGGACCAGGTACCAATGGAGGAGGGAGAAGAGAACACCTTGGGTCAAGAACCCGAATTCGAACACTCGTACAACGAACTGCAAACAGAGGAGATGGAGGTGCAGAATCTGTATCCTGCGTCCGCCTCCGAAGAGCGGCAGCTTCCACAACCTGCACCCGATGAGCGGAAGGGGGGAAGGGGGGGCTTCGAGGGGGGGATGGATGTCAGGGTTTTAGGGAGAGAGGAGACAGAGAGCGAGGGCGAGGAGGAAGAGGACGACAACGAGCCGAGGTTGTCCCAAAGTCCGTCTAGCGAATCAGAGGATTCCCAGAAGGGAGCCCCCCTGGTCAGGCCAAGGGGCAATAGAGAGGGAATCAGTCAGAGAGAGGGGAACGAAGAGGGAATCCCCAGTGGGAGTGGCAAAGCGGGACCAGCTCCCCCGTCGGAACGGAGTAGAGGGGGGGGAGTTGCCAGTGTGTCAGAAAGAGCAGGACAGGAAGGAGGAAGGGGGAGGAGTTCGGAGCAAGACGTCCTGCCTGAAAGGGAGGAGTGTAGTACCGAGAGCAGCGTAACTGTAGAAAGGAAGGTCAGAGGCAACGTACGCGCGCCAAGTTCAAATATAGAGGCGCGCGGAAATGAGGAGAGCTCTGAGGAGGAGCCTGGTGCCAAAGCACGAAGGAGGGGGGAGCAGGCGGGAGAAGACTCAGCCTCTGGGGAGTCCCGGAAAGAGGGAAGACAGGGGGGCAGGAAGACCCTGCGGAAAAGGAAAGAGAGGAAAAGGTGGAGCAGTACAAGCCTCTTAAATTGGTGCAGGGGAGGGACGGACTCAGAGGGGACTTCTAACATCTAAGGGTAACAGATGCGGAGCCACGGAGTTTGGATGTAATGACGACAATGATCTTCAATAAAACCTTTTGTATATAGCCTGGACTGGACTTTGGTCTCTTGTGAGCTGGGACCCAGGGTGGCTCTGACAGAGGGGATTATGGATTGGCTGTGCCTGCCCCTCATTTTTGTTGCTGCTGCTAGGGAATTCCGTTAAAGGAATCCAGGGGCTCAATTTGCTCTGTCTGATCCCCTCTCAGGGGTAGGGCCAGGCCAGAGTTCCTGGGAGCATCTGGGGTGAACTAAGAGGCGGAAATCCACCTCTGTGCTCCCCCAGTATGTTTTCCCTTACTGACCTCTGGAGGTTCCAGTTGTCAGTCCTGTTCCTGCCGTTGCAGGTTCAGGTAGTCCGAACCAATGCCTAAGCAACCACTCACATGCTGTAATCAATAAAGTTGTGGCCAAAATTAATGCCAAAAATCTTAAACAAATATTCTGTGTCCTGTGTGATTTATTTTGGAGCGGGTTTGGGGGTCTTCACATTCAAATCTGGAATGAGTATTATGTGGCACCTATAAAAGTGCCATTTGCACAGATCGAAGTGGTCAAGTATGTGACATAAACAGTTAAGATGATCTTGAATGTAAAGTAGTGCCAAGGTGTCAGGTGTGGTTTTGACTTGCAAGAAGTAAACTGCAAGCAATGCTTTGTTTTTCTGGGGGTACTCAAGGGTACACAATACTGGCATTTTTCTTTTTCCTTTTCCTAGAAGAAAAGCACTGGTCAACTATATGCGCTTGGGGGATAGAAGTGTGCCGTAGCAGAATTTCTGCCAAAGCAGCTCCTGAAACAATGATGAGGGATGCTTTTGTTCTTGTTCCTCCTGCCTACCACCCACAGGAAATATTCCAGCCCTTTTTTCTTACCCTGCCTGTCTTCTTCTTTCTCTTTCCCTGCCTGCTTGCCTCCTCCTCCCTTGTTTCTTTACCAGATTCTTCCCCTAGGGAAAAGCTATTTCCTCCAGTCAGAGGGGAGCTCTTTAGGTTTGCCCATGGAGGGGATAGGGGAGGCAGTGGAGAAACAGAGTCATTCTTTCTGTCAAGCTTCTCACCTTTGCCATCCAGCACCTACCATCTACAGCCACACCAGCTAGAGGAATCATAGAATCATAGAATCATAGAGCTGGAAGAGACCACAAGGGCCATTGAGTCCAACCCCCTGCCAAGCAGGAAACACCATCAGAGCACTCCTGACATATGGTTGTCAAGCCTCTGCTTAAAGACCTCCAAAGAAGGAGACTCCACCACACTCCTTGGCAGCAAATTCCACTGTCAAACAGCTCTTACTGTCAGGAAGTTCTTCCTAATGTTTAGGTGGAATCTTCTTTCTTGTAGTTTGGAGCCATTGCTCCGTGTCCGCTTCTCTGGAGCAGCAGAAAACAACCTTTCTCCCTCCTCTATGTGACATCCTTTTATATATTTGAACATGGCTATCATATCACCCCTTAACCTCCTCTTCTCCAGGCTAAACATGCGCGCTCCCTTAGCCGTTCCTCATAAGGCATCGTTTCCAGGCATTTGACCATTTTGGTTGCCCTCCTCTGGACACGTTCCAGTTTGTCAGTGTCCTTCTTGAACTGTGGTGCCCAGAACTGGACACAGTACTCCAGGTGAGGTCTGACCAGAGCAGAATACAGTGGCACTATTATTTCCCTTGATCTAGATGCTATACTCCAATTGATGCAGCCCAGAATCTTTGTATTCTAATTCATATAAATATTTCAACAAATCCTTCATCTTATTTGATGTTTTTTCTTTTTTTTCTTTTTTTTCTTTTCTTTTTATATGTACTGTTTTTTCTTTTTTCTTTTTCCCTCGATGGTCTTTTTTAATTTTTTTTCTGTAACCTTTAAAATCTTAATAAAAATTCATTTAAAAAACCCCAGAAATAAATGATAAAATTATGCATTCATTTGACTTCAAATGTGTCAAACCAGCCTTCTCAGCTTCCTTGCTCTGAAGTCTTCTTGGGGTGGGGTTTAAGC
The DNA here is from genome assembly GCF_964252035.2 of Podarcis erhardii. Lineage (NCBI taxonomy): Eukaryota > Metazoa > Chordata > Lepidosauria > Squamata > Lacertidae > Podarcis > Podarcis erhardii. The sequence continues at coordinate 14,801,129 of NC_138504.1, forward strand.
TCACTTTCTTTTTTGAAAACAAGTTTCCCAGATAAAGCTGTATTTTTCTTTACAACTCCTCAGGGATTTTCCTTTAATGAGCCATGGGACTTTGATTCAGTTGTTCTGTTCTCTCCCCTTCCAATTAATGTTGATTAATTATTACACCAGTCTATTAGAAGATTTATCAGGTAAACGGAACTTGTTTTTCATGTGTTTCTAGCTTGGATGAGTAGGTTTTGATTTTCAGCAAGTTTGTCTTTATCTTCGCATCTCTTTTGGTTTGGGTTCAGTAAAGTGCAGAACCATTTATCAGATAATAGAGTTGTAAATAATAATTGTTTCAGTTCTGGAAAACTCATGTACCTGATTAAAGCCATGAAGACTTTGCTTTCCACCAATGCTGAAAGCTTCTGCTTAAAACAAACATGCTGATTCGGTATTCACTCATATGTACTACCAAATAAACAAATGTAGAATATATTTAGGGATGGAGGAGAAGGCAAACCTATCCAATCAGCATTTTACCAAACAATTTGCAAACAAAGAAAAACAAAAAAAAACATTTTTAAAAAATTATATGTTTCTTTATACCCCAACATTTCCCCTGACAGGGGCTCAAAGTAGCTTACACATACAATAGGAAGGGTCAGAACATAGAAACAACAATCATTAAAAGCAATTAAACATTAATAGAATTAAAACTATAGAGATACAATCAGTGCTTTCCCCCCCTTTTTAAAAAAAATGTTTCGGGTACTCTCATTTTCCTACTCATATTGAAAAACTGCCCCTCAGTGAGGCCAAACTTAGATTCACAAAATGTTTAGGGGTATACATACCCCTGTGTCCCCCCCCCAAAGCACTGGATACAATCTATTTAAAATATACAATCACGAAACAACAACATGGCCCAGCCCCCTCATTAAAAGCCATCAGTTCTCCAAAGCCTGTTGGTACAAGAAAGTCTTCACTTGCTGGCAGAAGGGCAGCAAGGAGCGAGCCAGTCTGCCTTCTTCAGGGAGAAAGTTCCAAAGTCTGGGAGCAGCCACTAAGACGGCTCTCTCCTGTGTCCCTGCCTAGCATGTCTGTGAGGCTGGCAGGACTGAGAGAACGGCCTCCCACAAAGATCGCAAAACCCAGGCAGGTTCATATGAGGGAATACCCCACAATGTGGTGCTGTCTCTGAAGACAGTTCAGAAAATTCAGCTGATGAAAAATTTGACAGCCAGGTTGCACACTAGGGCAAGGCAAGTTGAGCATATAACGCTGACCCTGGTTCAACTGCAATGGCTGCCAATTAGTTTCCCAGCCCAATTCAAAGTGCTGGTACTGACCTATAAATAATTACATGGCTCAGTAGCTCAGTACCTTCAGGACCATCTCTCTTCATATGAACTGACCCACACCCTGTACTTGTCATCCAAAGCCGTTCTCTGTGCCCCCCCCCCAAGAGATTCAGAAGGTGACAATGTGATAATGGACCTTTTCTGTGGTGGTTCCCCATCTGTAGAATGCTCTCCCCAAAGAGGCTCACCTGGTGCCATCATTACGAAAATATTCCTCTTTACCCAGGCCTTTGGCCATTAAAAAATCTATGGCCTTAAGTGGGGGGACTGTTACCATTATTTTTCCTGTGATTGTGTTGTTGTTGTTGTTATATTATGTTTTTAATGTCGTACACCACTGTGGGATCTTCAGATAAAGGACTGTATATAAATCAAATAAATAATAAGTAAATATGGTCTTTCACATAGCTTGGACCTATGACATATAGGGCTTTGAAGGTCATAACCAGAACTTTGAACTGTGCCTGGAAACAGACTGGAAGCCAGTGGAGCTGTTTTAATGAGGGAGTCATATGTTTCCTATAACCAGCCCTGGTCAGCATTTTGGCTGCAGCTCTTAGAGCCAGTTGAAGATTCTGAGCACTTTTCAAAGGCAGCCCCATGTAGAGTGTGTTACATTGTCACTGTGGCCAAATTTATCTGAATTTTGTGATAAACACGAGTTGAGTCCACACTGCATCATTCTGCTGGCCTGTGTCCATGACAGCAACCTCAGGAGTTGGAGAGCAATGTTAAGTTGGTTTCTTAAGTATCCCTCACCTAAAAATATGTCACTGGGGATATGTTAAGTAATTTACCTTCCAGCCTGCACTTTCTGACTCTTTCCCTCAAATGATTGTGACAACTACTCAAAATGAAAGCACTGGGTCCCAATGAACATCTGATTAGCCAAATGCAAAACAACCAAGTAGGCAAAAAGGAAAAACAAGCCAATTGAGGGGCATCTAATAATATATAGATTCGCCCCAGCCCTCCGGAGGAGTGAGCAACAAATCTCACACTATGAAAGGAAAGAGGGTCTAGCTGAGGACTGTGCGTGCAATTATGTACCTAGCCATAGAAGGTCAGGAGGTGTGTGATGTGGGGAAACGGAGGCCTCTGAAGGGGGTAGGGGGTGTTTAGGGTGACATTCATTTTTGTTATCCTCTTGCTAGGTTTGGAGGCCCTGAAGGAGAGCAAGTCTGCTGTTCCTTCCCGGACTAGAAGTGTGCTGGTGACCCCGATTGTGGGTGACAATATAACACATGTGTGAGTGTGAGAACAATTTAAAACAAAAAAACAAAACAAAAAACACAAGAATGCACTTTTATCACATACACATGTATTTATCTCTAGTTCTTCCTTTAAGAAGTTCAAAGTGACAGGCATGTTTCTTCCTCTGCTGCCACCACTCGGCCCCATTTTAGCCTAACAGCAGTCCTGCAAGGTAGGTCAAGCTGAGAACGACAGTGACTGGCCAAAGGTCACTTCTAAACATCAGCAGAGTATTGTGCATCTTAAGATGTTTTAAATATGCTTTGTTTGTTTGTTTGTTTGTCTGTTTGTGTGAGTTCCTTTGGAAGAAGGGGGGCATAAATTTGATAAACAGGTAAAATAAATCAGTCACACACTGATACGCACACTCACAGGGGAAATGTCACTCTCCACCCCTGCATGGGGTAGGGCAATTATGCCACTTTTCAAAGACAGAACAGCAGCCCTGTCTTTAATGAACAAAATAACATATATCAAAGTCATGAATTTAAAAGGCTCATCTCTGATGTCTGTACTGTCAAATAACTTCTTTTAATACTGTATTTTCATTAAGGCAAACTTTTGGCATCACATTGTTTAGAGGAAGCATGAGAAAAGGCTTCCATGCTTTCTTTGAAGGCAAGAATCCTGTGTGTGTTGAGATCATCTCTGTATAATGTGGAAGAAAAATCCAAGGCTGTGAAATTAATGAAAGAAATCAGTAAGAAATCAATGACAAGTCAATGACAACCAAATGCAGCACTTTAAATGTGACCGATGCTTAGAGCAGTCTCAGAAAGCCTCAGTCTGAGAATTAATCTGAACTTTCTGAACTCTACACTTTCATTCCTGCTCTTTTTTCATATATATCTTATGCCTGTCAGGAAAGTTTTTTTGCTCTTCCAACAGCTTTAAAGGCTATCTTAAAGACAAGAATAAACTAGGTTTCTTTATAAAAAAAAGGAAGAAGCCAGAATCAGGGTTTTTTTTTTTGCATAGAAGACTTTAGAGTGCCATCTGGAGTTCTGGAATGATTAAACAGTTTCCTCCCCCTTTTGCTTTCAAAGCAAAAGCTCTTTAATTTTTTTAATTTTTATTTTTTTTTATTTTGCCAGTTGTTCACTGATGCCTTTTATATGAAAAATGCTTCCAATTTTGATGTAGGTGTGGACATTTCTTTAGGGGCACATAGGCTGAGTTCCATGTTAGGTTTTTGTTTGTTTTTGTTTTGTGGGGTAAGAATTTTCAAGGAATATTGAAGAACTGCATAGTAAATCAATGTCATTCTTCAGAAATCAGGGTGGGGAATGTGCATTGCAGTGAAGATACTTGCCTCACTGATGCGGGCTACTGTAATTCAGGAGATGAGTCATACCTAATCAGTGGCGAAGCTACATGCTCTGCTACCGGGGATGGAGGCGGGGGCGTGGCTGGCACCCCGGGAGCGTGGTGCGTGTTCTGGGGGTGTGGCATGCTGCCTGTGCACTGTGCATGTCTGGGGGGCACCACGATGGCACTCTACCAAAATAGTGGTGCCGGGGGTGGTCTGCTCCCTCTGCACTCCCGTTCCTTCTCCAGTGCACCTAATATATAACTGAAAATGTGAGTCTAGACAGAAACAGACCCTATTGAGTTCCATGCAACCTGTTTGCAGTTAAATGTTAAAGGAGTTCAATCTTTGGGTTGTATCTAATGTTAGTCATACTCAGAGTAGACCCAACAGACATAAATGGCAGAGTAATCCACATCTCCTGTTGCTGCTGTGGAGGCTCTGTGGAGAGGCAGTGCTAATGCCACATCCACAACATGGCTTCTCACCACAACAGCAGCAGAAGGTGAGGGCAGCCAAATCAGGTCCAACCTCTGCAACAGCTCCTGCCTGGTGCAATGTGTGGATCTGGATTCAGCTCAATGCCAACTATGAGCTGTGAGAGTGGCTTGGGAGTGGACCCTGAACCTGATCAATCCTGGTCCTTAGAGCAGCCTGTGCAATTGGGAAAAAGTAGAAGGCTGAACTGATGGAAGACTTTATGAGTCAGCAGAAGCCCACAAAAGAATGCCGGCACCCAATCAACTCCCCACCACCACCACATCTGGTGTAATGGGGTAGTGGTAGATTGCAGTCTAACTTGTGTCCTTTAATTCCAATATGTCTACTCTGATAACTTTCTTTAGAAACAACCATTATGGTCTATTCTCTCTCTCTCTTTTTAAAGGATTTTTATTAATAAAATAATTCAACATTAATACATGCAAATATACAAACATACAAACATACATTTCATACAATCCTTAAGAATATTCATACATACCCACACATTATGGTCTATTCTCAATCGACCATCCTGTACATTTAGCTGAAGGGAGGGATCTTGGTATCATCCATTCATGTAACCCTCCCCAACTTGGTGCCATCCAGATGTTTTGAATTACAATTTCTATCATGCCCAGCCATTGGCCATGTTGGTAGGGGTGATGAGAGTCATAATTCAAGACATCTGGAGGGTGCTAGGTTGGGAAAGGCAGCCCTTATGAATCAAGCTTAATGGCAAGAAGAGCATGTAAAAGTTAAATTAGCAGAGTGGGTTGAAGTTGAAACGTGGTAACTGCATTGAAATCTCACCTCTGTCATAAATTCATTGGTGTGGATGCAAGGAAACACAAAACTAATTTGTTGTTTCTTCCATATATCTAGCTATAACTATCTATTTATACTACCCTTTATGTGGTGTACAATGATGATAACAATAAAATACAATAATAATCCATTATAAAACAATCTAAGAAGGTGGGTTCTGCTGTAGAGGGAAGTGAGGGACAGCTGGGGCTTGTCAATCTGCAAATGTAGCCCATCTAGGAGGAGGAACACTCTGATCCTAAACTTCCACCAACTTGTGGATATCTACGGGAAAAGAAAAAGCTATGGAGTAAACCCCACACAAATCCCTAAAATGGTTGGATGGTGCATGTACAGCTCCTTATGACAACTTCTGCAGCCAAGCTGGTGCCAAACGTATTGCTCTGCTCTGCTTTTCTTTGGACCTTATCAGTGAGGCTGGAGGGTTTGTGTCTTGTCATCTCAGCTCCCCAGGACCTCCATACACACTCCCCAGGCAAGCCTAGAGGAGGTCACTAACATATTGATTTAACTTCACCCCAAAAGGTGCACTCTATTGTCCATCAAGGCAGACGGATGTTCTTAATAATAAAACAACACAGGCTAAAATAAATAAATGCAGCTGAAACCAAAAAGCAAATTGGAAATGAATGTCACTCTTATACTGCTTGGGAAATAATAAATTCTTAAGCTTGCGCTAGAAAGCTTATGATTGTAATTCCACAAGTCTCTCCGGGGAGCAGTTGAGGATGGTTCATCAGGGTGAATGGAGCAGTTCCCCACCAAACTCAGTCTACAGTAAGTTCCCACCTGCTTTCTTCCTTTGCATGGGGTGGCCCTGAACCCCCTAACTCCCTCCAAAATAAATACACAAACACAAGTATATTGCGTTAATTGGATAAATGAGGCTACAACTTTATTTGTTACAGATGTCAGCAGTTTGATATCCTGACTCCTGCTCAACTGCAGGAAGTCTCTTAAGGGTCAACCACCAGAAGGGGGAGCCCTATGATGTACATCAATTGAGCACCCCCAGGGTCACCGTTGGGGTCGTGGCATGGCCCTTGCCCATGCCCAGGCTTCGGACAGGAACCACACCCCTGGATCCCTTTAACGGGATACCCTTAATGTGGAGGGGCAGGTGGAGGCAACCTCCCCTCCCATAAGGCTTACCTTGCAAAGTTGTGATGATTGCTACTAGGCAGGCAAAAACCAAATGGCTAGTGCCAATTTTGCCAAGCGGAAAAATTCCTACCCAGCCCTGACAACTAGGTGTCCAACATAAGTCATAGCAAGGCCATAGTCAAACCATGCAAGAAAAGAGGGTGGGCGGGCTGGGAGATCCTGAAATGGAGGCAAAGGAGGATGCCTCCCCAGCCATGCCACGATTTAACTGTTGTAGCCATGACCCCAGGCAAACCCTGTTGACTGAACGGGGTGTGTGACGCGGCCAGGGATCCTGCAGATGTGGGCTACATTCTTCCACCCACTACCGGGTCACTGCAAGGACCTGGATTCCTGCCCGCAAAGCAGCCCCCCCTGAAAAGGGGAGCTTACTACTCACAACCAGTGCAGGAGATGCCACTGCTGGTCAGTTTGCTTCTCCACCAGTCACCACAGCTAGGGAGGGTGCTCTAAAATTAGGGTACTACCACCAGAGAAAGGGCTTCATGCACTTCATGCATGGAGTTTTGACTAATGTACACACATACAATGCCCTAATGAAATGCAGTTTTGTATGTTATTTTTCACTGCCGTATGCATTCTTATGTAACACTTTCCTCTAATACATGCATTTTTGTACATGTTTCTTGGTTAGAGAACTGCATCTGGGGGGGGGGTAGAGAGAACATAATATAAAAGTTCAAGAAGTACAAATTAGGTAGTTTCTCACTGAAATGCAAATAAAATTGAATTTCCCCCCATTCTTTGTTCAATTCATTCCTAACCATGTTTCTATAGAAATAAGTCCTGCTGACTTAAATAGGACCTTCTAGGAACTGTGCTTAGTATTGCAACATCAGTATACCCAATCTGTTTCTAGTATGACTATTTGATTTTTACAGCATTTTGAAGTTTTGGCAAAAGGACAGAGTGGTGGAAGTAGAGGTCTTGATTACAAGCTGTCCAAAGAACAAAGGCAATTCTCTGTTCATATTCATCACTTTGCACCAGATTCAATATAATTTTAACACATCTGATGTTCATCAGGGAACAGCTAGTTCAAGGTTACAGACTTTTCCAACTGTGATCACAAGAATTTAGCTTTCATGCTTCTGTCCATGATTGCTTGACAGGCAGAGTGGAATGAACTTCTGGCTGAGACTGCAGAGAAGGTACTTAATGCTACAGAGTCACTAAATTCGGCCTGATTATCTCTGCTTTATGGAAGGGGAGGGGAAACCTGTTTTGAATCACTGGAGAGAAATTCTTGCAGGGCCTTGTTTTTTGAACTAGAGACATCTGAAAGATTTTAGATGGCTGCTCAGTCCAGATTGGCAAATGATATCCACACCCATAGTCCAAAATTAAATGTTCTTGTTGCAACTCAGGAGTTTCACTATAAAAAAGGTATTTTGTGCTCCACTGATCCATCTCCTGTTCATCTCACTGCAATTGATTTAATCATGGACAGTTGTTATGGAAGAAGACTTGCACCAACATAGGAAAATAATGCCCATGCTATGGGGAACCTCTGAGGACATATAGAATGCTTCTCTTCTTAGAAGAGAACAGTGAGGCTTGATGGTGGGGTGTTGTAGCTCAGTCATAGAGCATCTGCTTTGCATGCGGAAGGTTCCAAATTCAATCTACAGCAGCTCCAAGTAGGGCTGGAAATGTCCCTTGCCTGAATCTCTGCAGAATCACTGCCGGTTAGCTTAGACAATACTAGGCTTGATGGACCAATGGTCTGAAATAAATTAAAGCAGCTTCCTATGTAAGCTAGATGGGTGCATGTGTTGAACTTAGTTCATCATCTGAACTGGCTGTAAATATTTTAAAATTTTGTTGTGGAAATAAGTAACACTTCTGCCTTTCATTCTCCCTTCCCTTTTTTAAATAGGATACTGCATTTAGATGCAATTTGTATGTCCCCTTTATACTTTTTTTGAACTGGACCTGGAAGAGACAATTTTATGACAATGACCTCTAAATGGAATTTCATTTCAGGGAAGGAAGGAATGTGCGCAGAATGGCACTGCATCATATGAGCCAAGCAGGACTGACCAGTCATAATGTCAGTTAATCATGATCACATCAGCTACTAGAACAAGAAAACCCGAGACACCTAAATCCTTCCTTATTACTATCTAACCCTTTTCAAGGACTGCCAACCTTATACAGGGACTTCCTATATGTTTGCAAGCTCCACTGAGGAAACAAAATTCCTGAAAATGCAAGCATTTCCTAATCACTTTCACGTTGATCATAATTCTGAGCGTACATTCCAGGTGGCCCACATATCAGAAATATACCGTATTTTTCGCTCTATAAGATGCACCAGACCATAAAACACACCTAGTTTTTGGAGGAGGAAAACAAGAAGGAAAAAATATTCTGAATCCCAGAAGCCAGAACAGCAAGAGGGATCGCTGTGCAGCAAAAGCAGCGATCCCTCTTGCTGTTCTGGCTTCTGGGATAGCTGCGCAGCCTGCATTCGCTCCATAATACACACACACATTTCCCCTTACTTTTTAGGAGGGAAAAAGTGAGTCTTATAGAGCAAAAAATACAGTAATTTATATTTTAACATTTGCACATATCAAGGATTTCTCCAAAACTAGGTTGATACAAAGACACCCCTGGACACACACATCATATGCCTCAAAGTGGCATTATCAGTATCACATTGACAGCATCTATCTAAACTAGTCAATTCCTTCCTATAAAGACACTGCAGAGTCCAATATACCCAGTACATCAATTTCCAGTTCAATAAATTTCTATTTTAAGTGTAAAGAAACACTCCCCATAGATGCTAACATCAAATAAGTAGATAAAAATTCAAAGGAACATCCATTAGCTGTTTATTAAAGAAAAACATTACTAAAGAAGAGTAACCAAGAAAAAGGCTCAAATATCATAAAAAGGAAATGCTGAAGTTTTCATACATTTCTCTCTGATAAAAAAGAAGGAAGGAAAGAAAACTCCTTCATTTCCTCCCCTTCCCCCTCAGACTAAAGACCCTTTTATGACAGGCCAATAACCTTTGAAAACCCAGCAGCTTTCTTTCTGGAAAGTACTTCAAATCTTCCTCATCCCTGTTCTTAGACCCGTTTTCACAGCAGCCCTGCTGAAAGACTGATTTCAAAGCAGTTTGAAAGTCCAGGTGTGCAAGGACAAAGAAGCAAGGGGAAGTCTCGCCGATGGTTTTATTTAGTGCTTATTAGAAGCTTTCCGCGTTAGTCCTTAGGGCCTCTTGAAGAGGGGCACAGAGGACTGGAGTATTCTTTTTTTTTCTATTTCGTGAAAATGTAGCTTTAAAAATAAAATAAAAACCCATTTCTCCTATGCTTGGCAAAAGAGGCTATACTATTTCTTTCTTCACTTCTCTTTTTCTTTTTCTATTTTTAAAAAAACAGCTACAGAAATCAGTCTGGAAGGAAACAATGGATCCACCTTAGGGTTTGATATAGTGTAATAGAACTATACTTGCCTGTGGGTTACAAGCTCGTTCCACGCCATCCCACTCTGAATTAGGTTAGGGGTGGGTCATGTGCTGTAGAAACAAGTCAGGAGAGGTACAAATGGAATGAGTTTACACCCATACCCACACCAGGGCTGGCTCAAGACATTTTGCTGCCTGAGGTGAAGCGCAAGATGATGCTCTCCCCCGGCCCATGCAGAAGCCAGCTGGACTGGCAGATAAATCTCACTTCCACTGCACCCAGGGACAGCAGGCTATTTCACTGGGGGTACAGGTCAGGACTGTGGAACTCACACCTCTGTTCACTCCCCCCACCAGCACCTCAGCATACACTGTATGAGCCAGCTGCCTCACTCTGCCTCATTGTAGCTCCCCCATCCGCACACAGGATGCATACCCTCCAACATTTCTCCAGTCAAAATAGGGGTGCCCTATTCCATAATAATAATTTTACTATTTATACCCTGCCTATCTGACTGGCTTGCCCCAGCCACTCTGGGCAGCTTTCAACATATATAAAAGCATAATAAAACATTACACATTTTTTTTTTTAAAAAAAACCTTCCCTATACAGGGCTGCCTTCAGATGTCTTCTAAAGGTTGTATAGTTATCTCCTTGGCTTCAGGGTCACATAACTCCATACCTGCCACCATTTGTCTGATGAAAATAGGGACGTCCTAAAGAAAAGCAAGACATTCTGGGATCAAATAAAAAACCAGGGTGGCTTCTGTAAATCTGGGACTGTCTCAGGAAAATAGGGACACTTGGAGGCTCTGAGCATGTGACACCCTCCAAGTTTTTGGCTGGGGCTGCTGGGATTTGTAGTCCAACAGGGCCTGTCCCTGACTTAAGGAACAGCAAATAACAATGGTGAATGATTGTCAGAGATCGCTTTCAGGGCTGATTTCATTTTGCATTTCACATATCGTGTCCTCCCTAAAAGAGGGCACATGTTGCGGTGAGACCTGGAGACCAACCTCCTGTGTTGTGGATGGGTAAGATTGGTCAGTCACAACACCTGATTGGTAGGTCCCTCAGTGTTGGGTTCAATCTGGCCAATGGGGCACAGTCCAAACAGATCGAGGGACCTATATATACCCATTCACATGACCCAGAGTTTCCTCTTTCAGCGCGTGCATTAGGAACACCCATCCACCTCTCCCTACTTTTAGGGCTTTTGCGCTTGACCTTGCTATACTGTTGTGTGTTATCTGTTGCTGGCACAGGGGCACGGCAGGAATTTTTCCCACTTGGCTGATTGGCTGTTGCCATTTGGGTTTCACCTGCTGCATAGCAAATTGTCAGTGAAGCCATAGACAAAATTAGGCTGTACAATGAATGTGATCCTTACCTTTGTATACAAGACAAAAGTGGAAAGAAAAGTCAGAGGTTTCTGCACACACAAATGTCCTTTATCCTGGAAACAAGAGGCATTATCATGGTATCTTGTGAACCATCTTGAGACTTTTTGATGAAAGGTGGCATATAAACAAGCAAGCAAGCAAACAAACAAATGTACAAGGAGAAATTCTAACCAGGCAAAAGCAACTGAGGAGGGCATCAAAGAGAGCCCATGTTGTGGCTTGGGTTGCGGCATTTTTTTGAGGGCTGGATGAAGAGTGCTGGGGAGCCAGATTTGGCCCTTGGACCTGAAGTTCCTCATTCCTGATGTACCCAGTGGCAGAAGCGCCATGCACTAACATCTATGAGCAGCTAAAATTTTTTTTAAAAAAAACAACGGGAGAAGACAGGCAGCCGGCCTTTATGCCACCTCATATGTGAATCTATGAGAGTGGGAATCCAGCAATGCATGGATTCTGGAGCTCAGCCCTGAGCAATCCTTACATTGGCGTGGTCAGATCAGGTGAGGCACTTTGAAATCAAGGCTCACCAGATCCCTCTCCCTTCTTACATAGGATGGCACTGTGATCTTACTCTTCTTCCAGCATTTAGCACTAAACTACTTCTGGCATATGTGGAAAACCATCTAGTTCTTAACTCCAAGAGTAAAGGAAAGCTGGCCTACAATCATTTGCAAATGACCTGCTGGGGATGAGGAATGATAACACTGAAGTATTATAGCTTTTTTTTTTTCCTTTTCAGATCGAGGGCAAAAAAGATATTCTCTTATTGTCAGCCAGTGTCTCATTATAGCAAATGGGCCTGCCATCTTTACTCAGCTGAAAATGCCTCTTTCTTTTTCACTCCTACTGAATGATTAACTAATACCTCTGGATAGAACAATGCTGAAATTAGAGTTTTGACGGGCACCTAATATGTGTAGTTACAACAAATGCTTTTCTTTTCTCTTTTTTTAAAAAAGAGGGTTTTCCCACCCTCCTCTCTGCCTGCAACCTAAATTCTAGACTGTTGGCTTAATTAGCAATATAACTTCTACCTAAAAAAATAGAGATGCTTCCCATATCTGTAAATTGCTCACTGATGGAGTGTTTTCTTCTCAGATCTCTGAGATAAATAAACAGTTTAATTGTCTGAGGTCCTGAAATGTGTGTGTGTGTGTGTGTGTGTGTGTGTGCACGTGCGCATGTGTGTGTGCATGCCCACTGGCTGTGACTCAGCTGAAGGTCCCCTGTCCCAACATGCTCTGAGGTTTCTAGCACCACTAGAAAGAAAGGGCCATATGTCAGTGGTAGAGCCTCTACTTTGGGCCCAGGTGTAATTCCTACCATCTTTAGGGAGGGCTGGGAGAGACTTCTGTCTGAAATCCTAGAGAGCTGCTGACAAACGACTAGTCTTCAACTGGTGGGGCAGGACCCACTGTCATGAACTGGCAGGATTTCAGGGAGGAAGAAGAGGGTTCTGGTGAGGGGTGCAGCTGGGAGTGGGTCACATAGGAACAAGCTGAGGATGGGGAAAGAGAGGTTGTTGTAGGCAATACTCACGGGGTGACAGAGGATGATGAGGGTACAGGGGCGAGTACACAGGAAGCCAAAGAGTGGGACCCCTCACCAGAGCCAGAGCGGCCCCTGTGAACATGGCAGGTTCTAAAATGCAGGGGACAGTGGGCGGGGCACTCTATGAAGCAGAGGCAGGCCAGGGCCTGCAGCCTAGTTCACTAGCTGGCCAGGTTGAGAAGGAGGCATGTGACTCCTTGACTGTGGCAAGCTGAGAACAGATGAGGGTCACATGCCTCAACAAGTCTAGATGTTGCAATCAGCAGACACAGTATAAGAAGGCAGCAGAGCTAAGGTGCTATGTCTGCTCAGCTGCCCATGTTGAGGGACCTCATCTGGGATTCTCCTTGGACCTTCATGGGTTTCTACTTTGAGATTGACTGCTGAACTTTGGACTGACCCTGGACTTGGCTTGCGTGGATTGACTTCAGGACTTGGAATTTTGTCGTATGGATTAGCTTTTGGAACTTGGAACTTCATTGTGTGGGTTGGCTTCTGAACTTGGAACATTGTCTGCCAGGTAGGCCCTGGGATCAGGACATTCATTAAAGGGTTGCAACAGGAGCACTGCCACCATGCAAATATGTGGCAAAATATTAAGAAATGTGTCCCTGAATGCATGTTTGGCTTAAAAGTGGCTCCTGTACCTGCTGTAGACAATAGAGTTAGATGGACCAATGGTCTGATCTGGTACAAGGCAGCTTTCTATGTCCCTATGCCTCTGGTTGCCTCATGTACTGGACATCTCCCTCCACATCCACCCACCCACACACTGATTGCACATTCAGCTAGCATGAAAATAGCCCTAAGCACACAAGGAGTCTATATGCAAGGACAGGAATCCTGTTTGATTGAGGATCCTCTCTTGTGTGGAGGTGCCTCTTTCTTGGTCAGAAGGCTGCTTCACATGCAGGGTTAATATATGCGTCATGGCAGGGTTGTGCGGCTTTTCATGCATCCCTATGAGTGGCGTTCAAATGAACACTTGGCATTTGGGGCAGAAGTCCAAAGCCCCACATAGGAAGAGTCTGCCAGATTGGGCCAATGACCTATCTTGTTCAGCATCCTGTTCTCACAGTGAACAATGAGATGCCTGTGGGAAACCTGCAAGCAGAACATGAGCACAACAGCACAAATCTCCTGTAGTTTCCAGCAACTGGTATTCAGAAGCATGTTGCTTCTGACAGTTGAGGTAGAACACATCCATTATGGCTAATTGCTATTGGTAACCTTATGCTGCATAAATTGTCCATTCCTGTTTTAAAGCCATCCAGTTTGGTGGCCATCCAGTGGGAGCTGGTTATGCTGCATGAAGAAGTATGCCCTTTGAGCTTTCGGGTATCTTCCAACATTCAGCTACATTGGATGACAATAAGTGTTATGAGAGAGAGAAACTTTTCTCTATCCACTTTTCCCAAGCCATGCACATTTTAGAAACGTCTTCAATTCCCCCCCCCCATACTCACTTTTAAAAAACAAACAAACCAAAAAACTAAGAAGTCTCAATCTTTCCTCACAGGGAAATCTCTGCAACCCCTTGATCATTTTGGTTGTCCTTTCCTGAACCTTTCCCAACTCTACAATATCTTTTTTGAGGTCTGTCTGTTGAGATTGGCTGGAGATGTGCTCATCATAGTGCTCCATGATATTTCCTTGATGGTTACAAGAAATGGTGTGATCTCACCAGTTTTGTAAGACGTTTTGCCTATGTGTGTTATGCAAATGCCATTTTTAGACATCAAAACATTCCTTTTTACTGAAGCTTTCTCAGATCCATGACCCAGTTTCTATGCCTGTTGGATTTTTGATGGTATAAGTCCTTGATTTTACTGTGCTATTTTGATCTTATTAAGTACACCACTTATATAAATTGACAAAATAAATACAGATTAGCATATTTATTTATTTATCATTTTATTTATACCCTGCTCATGTGGCTGGGTTCCCCCAGCCACTCTGGGCAGCTTACAACATATCTAAAAACATAATAAAAGCATCAATCCTTTAAAACTTCCCTAAACAGGGCAGCTTTTAGATGTCTTCTAAGAGTCAGTTAGTTGCTTATTTCCTTGACATCTAAAGGTAGGGTGTTCCACAAGGAGGGTGCCACTACTGAGAAGGCCCTCTGCCTGGTTCCCTGTAACCTCACTTCTCGCAGTGAGGGAACCAGCAGAAGACTCTTGGAGGTGAATCTCAGTGTCTGGGCTGAGTGATGAGGGTGTAGATGTTCCTTCAGGTATACTAGGCTGAAGCTGTTTAGGACTTTAAAGGTCAGTGCCAACACTTTGAATTGTGCCCAGAAACATACTGGGAACCAGTGAAGATCCTTTAGGACCTGTGTTATATGGTCCTTGTGGCCACTCCTAGTCACCAGTCTAGTTGCCGCATTCTGGATTAATTGTAGTTTCTGAGTCACCTTCAGAGGTAGCCCCAGGTAGAGCACATTGCAATAGTGGGAGATAATCAGGGCATGTAGCACTGTGGCAAGACAGTCTGTGGGCAGGTGGAGCCTGCGTACCAGATGGAGCTGGTAGACAGCTGTCCTGGACACAGAATTCAACTGTGCCTCCGTGGACAGCTTTGAATCCAAAATGACTCCCAGGCTGTGCACCTGGTCTTTCAGGGGCATGGTTACCCGCTCCACCATTCAGGACCAGGGAGTCCCCCACACCTGCCCACTAGATAGTTGATAGTCCTGGTTAACTCCTCATTCTAGTGGGCCACCAGGGAATCAGCTGGGAGGCCATAAACATGGGATAAAACACCCCCTACCCCTCTCTGGAAACATTTGGATGAATTAAGGGGTGGGGCAGACCATCCAAATCAGTCCCACCTCTCTGCAGAAAGGAAGGGTTGCGGAGAAGTCTAGTTGCACCATCGCTCCGACCATCGCTCTTCTTTTGTTTCACTTTCACTTAATGTTAGACCACTCACGTCCATAAACGTGTACACCAGACCTAAGCCATGTCCATGACTATGGGTTGGGTCAAACTTATTCAGGGACAGCCCCACGGAGGCCATTTTTTCCATGAAGTCACAAGAGGCCCCTTGTAAGGTCATGTGAGCATGGATGTTAAAATCCCCTAGGAAAACCAAGCTGGGTATCACCAGGAGAACATCCGCCATGACCTGAAGCAACTCGGGAAGGGAATCCTTGGTGCAGTGGGGAGGTCGGTATACCAATAGAAATCCTGTACTGCTCCTATTGCCGAATGTCCAGAGCATGCACTCAGAAAACTGGGTGTCCCTAATAGGAAGCCTGGTGCAAGCTACTGACTTCCTAAAAATCACTGCAACCCCCCCCCCACATGACCTGGATTGCTGTGCATAAGAGAAACCTGGTGGACAAGCAGTGGCAAGGACAGGCCTATCTGCCTCTTCCAACCAAGTCTCTTTTACATATTCCAGATCAATTCGTCCATCCACAATCAAATCATGGGTGGCAGTGGTCTTGTGAATCATTGACTTGGCACTGCACAGCAGCACCTTAAGGTCATGTGGGATTCCCTTGTTGATTCCAGTATCCTTCCAGTCAGGACCAGACCCTAGTCATCAAACAATGCCTAAACCTGCCTCCTCGGTAATGACATATTCTGGTCCTAGCATAACTCCTCCTCTTGCCCATGATTACTGAGATTACTGTAGGTGTTCCCACCCTGGTGGAACCTGCCCAGCCATCCGATTGGCTAGGGCCCAGGGCAACCCTGAACCTCTCCCTTAAAAATAAACCGTAAGCCAATAGAAAATAAAACACAATATATAATAATAATCAGATTAAGATAATTCCCACCCCATCTAAACATTAAAAACAACCCCATTTAGAATTATGGATGCCTATCCTGACTGGTTTATTTACCACTATAAACAACAGGGGCAAAATGCCCTCTGGATGGAAAGTGAGTATTATTTTCCTGCTTTATAAGAAAAGGGATAGGATGGAATCACAAATCTATTGACCAGTTAGTTTGTTAGACATATCCTTAAAGTTATACGCACTGTATCACCTTCAAAAATTATCTAACTGGTTGCAAAATAACATTGTTCATGAAGACCAAGTGGAGTTCAGTGGAGGGCACCATTGATCAATGTTTTACTCTGAACCATATTATAACAAAATATACTAAGAACATTAAGAATAATCTTTATGTAGCTGCATTCGACTCTATTAAGTGAAACGGAGTGTGGGAGAAATTTCAAATTGCTAACATTGACTACAGACTTTTGCTATTGATCCAAGAACTATACAGCAATACAGACATACAGGTCAGAGTAGGTTTAGATGGTGGTATGACTGATGCTTTTAAAATGTCATGAGGAGTGAATCAAGGTTGCATTCTGGCTCCCACTTCTTTATCTTTTAAGTTAATGATTTGGTGCCATATTTAGCCAATGCAAACTCCCCCTCTCCAGTAATTAGGAACAGAAAGATCTCAATATTACTGTATGCAAATGATTTAATACTCCGCTCTCTTTCCCAATTGGGTCTGTGTTCAACAAATGCTGTAAACAGGAAAGCCTATCTATAAATTACTCTAAGAACAAGATTGTGATTTTTGGCATACATGGTCATAGGTATAGAGGGTGCTTGGATTATCATGCTACAGAACAAACTCATTTAGATACCTGGATATACTCTTTAGAGAAACACTCTCTTGGAAGTGTCATATAGGAGCAGTGAAAGTCAGTGAAAGTCAAAGCACAGAAAACAATAGGGGCATTGATGAAGTTCTAAACCTGCCCTAAAGTTATCTGCTAGCAAAGTGCTTACTCAAATGATCTATGGTGCTGAAATCTGAGGCTCTGATTTGAACTCCATTAAAGCTTTGGAAACTGCACAGAATATTTCTTCCCCTGAAACTATACTCTCTACCATCAGATTTCAGCAGCTCTTCTTCGTACATAATCCAGGTGGCCAACAATTAAGGCAGTAGTGGACCGAGCACAGATAAAGTATATTTTTAAAAGTGCTACTATGCCTGCTGAACATTTTCCTGCACTGTGTTATACAGAATTGGGTGATAACCAACTCTGGCAAGTAGCCTGTCAAAGAAGTTTTAGTCTATTATTTTCTAGAACTGGGCTCCACTTTGACCTTGAATAAGTGTCCACTAAGGGACTGGCTCTTCTGAATTGAATCCGGAAGAGACCTACAACTAATTAGAAACACCAAACCTGTCAGGGAACTGCCATCAGTGCTGGAGGGAGAGAGCAAAATCCAGAGAGATTCCAGAGAGTGTCCCGGGATTGGGAGAGGCAGCCCATCTTCTGGGGAAGAGAATCAGTGTAGCACCAGTGGAGAAGGGGGGCAGATGGGGGAAGCGGTGAGGCAGTCCCATGACTCCTTGCCGGGGACCAGCGAGGAGAGTAGGGCTCCTCTGCTGCCTACGCCCTCATTGCGCAGAAGGCTTTCGCGCAGAGAGAGTAGGAGGAGACTAGGCGTCAAAGAGCTTCTTTGCTGGAAGAAGTTTAAGAAACGTCCACTGACGGATTCTGCCAGTGATTGAGGCAGCCATGGGTGAGTGGCTGCCCGGACAGAAAAGGTTCACTCAGGCAACCCAGCCATGTGTTTGCACCGGCTTATGCACGAGCAGCCCCTAGAACCATTACAAAACCCTTGGTATCCACTTTTGAGAACAGAGCATTTTAAAACTAATTATCTGACCAAACTCTCACCAGTTTCCTTAAGAAAGGCCTTTATTGAGTTGTGTTTCCAAATGCTGCCCAGTATTGTCTTAGATGGCCCCTACAACAATGTCCCATGTACAGACTTCTTATTTGTAGTCAGCTTCAGGTGGAATACATCACTCAATATCTGAACTTAAGATGTGAAAAATGAGAAACCCAGAGAAACATCTAACTCAACAGATTTGGCCATCCAGAGTCCAGAGCCTACCTAACTTCGCC
The DNA here is from genome assembly GCF_964252035.2 of Podarcis erhardii. Classification (NCBI taxonomy): domain Eukaryota; kingdom Metazoa; phylum Chordata; class Lepidosauria; order Squamata; family Lacertidae; genus Podarcis; species Podarcis erhardii. The sequence continues at coordinate 14,819,775 of NC_138504.1, forward strand.
ACCATCCCTCATGTATGGTTGCTAAGTGTAGTGACTAAATCCTAGCTCAAAGAAATCTCTTCAAAAGAAAACTTGGCAAAGTTTTCCAAATAATGCCTACATAAGACATTTATTTATTTATTTATTTATTTATTTATTTATTTATTTAGTAAGTATGGGGTGCAGGACAGGCCCACAGACAGAAATGTTGTGATAGGACAGGCCCACAGACAGAAATGTTGTGATAGGAAGAACTGGGGGGGGGGGGGGAGAGCGAAAGAGGTTCAATCCCCCACAGATCATTTTTTTATGTGGATGGTGTAGAAGAGATAATTTCATGGGAGTATTGGAGTCAATTTAAATTTACCCTACCTAAGGACATGTGCAAGCTACAAGCTCGGAAAGCCAAAAATGGCATCAGTTCTAACCTCCTCCTCCTCCTCCTCCTCCTCCTCCTCCTTCGAGAGAGAGAGAGAGAGAGAGATAACATTATAGTCAGAGCCATGGAGATGCAGAACATTTTTTTTTTTTATAAAAAAAATTGCCCAGTCTCTAGGAAAGATTAATATAGATGGAATTCCATCTGTTGTCCTTCCAGATAGATTTGTCATTTAAAAGAAAACCTCTGTAGGGAGAAAGAGTTATGCTGAGATCAAACCAACAAACCATTTTTAACCTTATTAAAGCCTGGTGCTCTTCTGCATGGAGGATTTAATCCTACTGCAACAATTGCATTTGTTTGCAGATTACAATTGCAGTCTGCCATCATTTACTGTTTGGCTAATATCAGTTACCAATTGTGCCATTTGTTGTGTTTTCTTTCATGCAGCACATTCCTTTGCCTTCATAGCTTTTGCATCAGCATGTAACCCATGTGATGTATTGCTATTTGCTGTGAGTATAATTTGGGATTGGGAAGAAATTATTTTGGTTCACATCTTATTGTGAACCTATGTAGTTTACACCTTCAAAAAATGCATGAACTGAAGCACAGTTATTCTTCCAAATTTGCGCAAATGTAACACTGCTTCTTTTTCCATCAGTGTTAAAATAACTCCTTAGGCTACATAACACTCTTCTGCTCCCCTCACCTCCATGTGCTCCCTAAATCTGTTCTGTGGTTTTCCCCAACCCTCTGGAGCAGGTTTGGAGAGGATGTGGAGCACATGCAGAATGAAGAGTGGGATGAAATCCCCCTTGTGCAAGTAGAAATTCTTGGAGTGGCAGGACATTGAATACTGCTTAGTGTGTATGAAGATAGTAGATGAAAGTGTGCATAAAGTGAATACATTAGTGAAAATGACAGATAAAAGTGAATTATATTATTGGGAACTGCTTGTAAAATATTGTATATCATCTAATAAATTGTATGCTTCTTTTATCCCATTGTATCCATCCCTGCCAAGATATCTGGTAGATTTACCAAATGTTACTGGATGGGCCAACATAAAGGAGTTCCTAAGAAGGATAGTTTGCGGCTGCTACTCTTTATCAATAGAGGACATAATTCATGTACTCCCTGAGTGCCCTTTCTATGACAATCCCAGAAACAATTACATCCACCCATTGCTAAAATCGCAGAAGGGAAGATCATCTCTTGCAAAGACCTGTTTCTTGCTGTACGATGTTGATATATATATATATATCTCCTTTAGAACAACTTAATTTCTTGTTAAGGTTTTACAGATTCATGTAACAAAACTTGAGGGGGGAACGGGAAATGATTCATCCACTAGGGGTCGAGGAGCAGAAATTTACACCATTATTAGCAGCAGTTTTCCTGTTAGTATTATTATTTTATGTGTATAATGTCTGCTTGTTAAACACAATAAACCAAACTGACTGACTGAAAATACTGTATATTAGGTCAGATTTTATACAAAAAATGTCTATATTAGGAGAAATATGCATTCAAGTCTGATTTTCATGCAGACTTAAAAAAACCTCACAAACTGATGTGAACATAAATGTGAACTGAACAAGACTGGAAAAATGAAAATTAGAGAGAAATGACAACAACAACAAAATCCTCCCTTTCCCCCCCATGGAGTTCAAGTCAGCATATACAGTCCCAACTCTCACATTTGAGGTTGGGCTAAGAAATATGGACTGGCCTAGGTAACCCAGTGAGCTTCATGGCTGCGTTGGGATTTGAACCCTGTTCTCCAAGGCCCTACTCCAGCATCTTAACTATTACATCACTCTTGCAAATTCATCCATCCCAGGTGTAACCCCAGGAAATGTGCTTCTGCCTTCACAAGTGGCTTTTGCAGCTTAATCCAGTGCTTTTACCCAAGTAAGTGCACAGATGGCTACAACCTACATACACTTTGTAGTGATGCATAGACACCTTACTGTTTACCTGAAATGGGTCAATCCTTTCTGAACATTCCAAGTGAACATTCACAAAACATCAAGGCTCTTTAATCACTAACTCGTAATGCTTGCAAGCCACCTGACACCCTTGCCACTTGCCACCAGATGTGTCCTGCAGGAGAAGGCACTCTGCATACCAGGGATACCAAAGAAATGTTAAAGCATCCCATCATAAAGGGACAGGATACAACTATTCCCCATGCACAAAAGAAAACACATTGTCCTTGTGCAATAAATCACAAAAGTTTGCATGCAACTCTGAGTATTAAAACATGCTTAGAAACTTTGAAGAGGAAATCCTCTGTTATTTTAAACTCTAGCATTTGGAATTATAATTTTAAGACATGGGGAAGGTGAATGAGCTGTCTTCAGTAGGTCACCATTGAAGCAAGTCCATTGTGCAGCCCATCGCTTGACTGCATTCCATCAAATCTTTGCTTGAATGCTTGCATCTAAGTGAGGATCTGGGACAGCTCTTAAACTCTAGCTCATCTGCATTGTAAGCGCAGTCATGTGTCCCCCCTATATATATTTTTTCAGGATTGAATTTAACTTAGGCATGAATCTTCATTTTCTACCAAGTGCTCTTCCCTATTTTTCATTCTTGAATGCAATGACATTTCTGAAATATCTAACATCAAAAAACCCTTACTGCAAGGGAAGAAGCTCTTTGGTCAACTACAGATTACTTTTGAAAGAAGATGACAATATTTGCTTAATTCTTAAGGTTAATCTGACATAACATTTGGTGTGTTTTATGGACAGGGAAAGTAGGAGCATTACAAGTGGGGCCCATAGCAAAATGTTGCAGTGTGAAGTGTTTCTGTTCAGGATTCCAGACACTCAGTTCCACCCCTGCCTCGCATCTTCTGTTATCCCACCCGCAACAATCATAATTTCATGTCCACTGAGCATGCTCATTGGGAACTTTAGATATGTGAAAACCGTACAGAACTGTGTTGCAAAATTAGCAGAAGTACAACATCTGTTGGAAAGCTAAGTTCTGAACTTTAGGGCCAACCATAAGGCAGAGTGAGGCAGCTATCTCAATCAGCTAATTTTTTGTATCATGAAAGGGCAGTAAAAATTAGTGATCTACTTTATTATAGTATTTTTTTCTGGCAGAGAGTTTAAAGGATGTTCCTGAGATTTTCCATCTCAAATAGCAAAACAACTTGATCAGCTTTGGCTACTGTGCACCTTGGGGTGATATTTTTATTTTGCTATTCAGATCAGGTATAGGAATCTGCAAATATCAAGTTGCCCAAATATCCACAATTCCTACCTGATGTAGACTCCATTACCTTCTCTGGTTCTTATCGATTTTTTGACATATGTTGCAAAAAAAAATCCAGTATAGTAGCTTAAACCAGAAATGGCAGCCAGCATTAATAAAATGTAACTAATTCCAATCTCCCCCCTCCCCTCCCCAGCCCTCTAGTGCTTCTAATGAACAAGACTTTACAACATGCATAATTTAAAGTTGAGTTAGTTCTGGGAGGTAAACAAATGCCTTTTTGATGTCTTGGACATAGAACTCAAGTTAATGCTTTCTATTAAGTTTGTTGCTATTGATAAATGTGCTGCTGTTGAATAAAAGAACCCAAACAGATGGTGGGATCAAGTAGCAGAAATGTTTACTCTCCTGAGTAATGCCTATTTGATCCTAAAAGATGCCTCAAGTGAAATCACAAATCTCTCCCCCGCACACATAGAGTAACCAATATACAGTGTATGTTGAACCCATCAAACTAAATTTGAGCATGTTTATTAAATTCTTAGGGCTTTATATATGATGATGATTGCCTTCAATGTGGTACAATAAAACTATGATGACACTTTAAAAGAAAAGAGAGAGAGAGGCATAAATTACATTTTACCTGTGTGTTGGTCATAACCTAGTAATTATGGTGCAAGTACTTTCATGAGCACATCAGTAGAAGAGGTTCAGTGCTCTAACACATGAAACCCGAATGATCTAACATGCACTAAAAGACATGTCACCATATCTGAGAAATGTTCAAAAGCTAGTGATGGGTGACTATTAGCAGTCCGTGCCACTTTTATATATTTATAATAGGGTTGTGTGCTGGATTTGGTCAAAGTCAGAATCCCAAACCAAATCATACCTCTGGTCTTCCACTGGTCCTCTCCCAGTAAGACTTTGGCTTTACCAAATTCTGAGCTCCAACACTGGCAAGGGCAAGGGCTAAAGGAATTGCCTAGGTGGTAGAGGGAGAATTGTGTCTCCTTCCCTTTCTCTCTCTTGATGGACCTCTCTCTCCACTCTTGGAAATGGAGGTCCAACCCATGAGACTCATCCTATAATCCATGAGGCGCTGTGCCTCCCCCGGTACAGTGGTGGGAGCAGCTTCTCTGTGGGACATTCCCATTCCACTGGACAGTGCCTCTAAATCAGCGGTTCTCAACCTGTGGGTCCCCAGATATTGTTGGACTACAACTCCCGTCATCCCTGAGCTCTGGCCTTGCTAGCTAGGGGTGATGTTGTAGTTCAACAACATCTGGGGACCCACAGGTTGAGAAAGGCTGCTCTAAATATTCTTCCAATTATGGGCTTTAAATTCCTGCACCTTCATATGCATGTTGCATGAGGTGCAGCAAACCAAATTGAATCCTCACGAGGTTATGCTAGACAGGCTCCACTCATGGTTCCCAGTCTGCTGGTTGTTAAATGTCCATGGCATTTTAATACTGTTTTAAAAACAGGTTATTTTTATTCATCTTTTATTTAATGTTGTGGTTAAACAATGACATAAACCTCCTTCTTGTGTGATCTGACACAGTGAAGTCCAGAATTTACCTATGAGCGTAATGCAACTGAATAGTTACAAACAAGGATATCTATTAAAATGCGGGTGGTTAGATAAGTCATGCTAAAGGTCATATGGAGGGAACCAAAGGTGCAGAACAAGTTAGAAAATAATGGTCATTGATGCACATTAAGGAAAATATCATTAGCTCAAATAATTGAGCCCAAATGCTCCACTGTTTCTCCTACTGAATGCATGATTTTATCTTCCTGCTAAATCCAGGAGTTCCTGCAGGCATGGTGCATATTTTCTCACAAAATATGTTTTTAGCCATGTAGATCCTCTCAACATTTGTAAATGCAAATTATCTCTTAAAAAGAAGTACTTAAATAGATATTTTCCCCAACATGTATTTCTAAATGCATATTCAATATGTGTAAGAAGATGCAACATTCTCAGAAGTGCAAAATCTGGTTGATTTATTTTGAATGTGTTATTATTCTGTGTAGCTGGGTGGGAAATGTTTATTCATCCTGAAGGTCACATTCCCTTGTGGGCAGTCTTCCAGTTTCTGCATGCCAACTACTTGGGCATGAGGTAAGGCAAGAATGTGTGGCACAATGGATGTGACTCTTAACTTTCCACACTAGGCTAAACTCAAAGTTAGAGGTTTCTACAAATATATATTTATACAGATTCCTGCATCCCGCACCCTACTTGCAAGCACTAAATGCTTAAGAAGTAATTACTAGCCCGTTGCCAATCTCCCCTTCTTGGACCAGGTTCTTGATCCAGGTGCTCTTGGAGGCAATTGATTTTCTAGATCCTAGAATTTAGGATTTTGGCCTAATTTTGGCACAGAAACCGCTTTGGTCACCTTGTATGATGACCTCTGTTGGGAAAGAGATGGAGGAAATTTGTCCCTGTTCATTCTCATTGACATCTCAGCAGCTTTCACCATTGACCATGGTATCCTTCTAGAGTGTTTTTCAGGTGAAAACATTTCTCTATAACTAGACCTTTGGCTGGTTAAACAGTCTGTACCCTTTTAAATATGTTTGTAGGAGCAGGTGGCTACTTTTTTTGTTATGTATTTTGTGTTCTCATGTTTTTATATGTATTTATATCTTAGGAGCCACCCTATGATCTCCGGATAAAGGGTGGCATGCAGAAAGAAAGAAAGAAAGAAAGAAAGAAAGAAAGAAAGAAAGAAAGAAAGAAAGACTGGTCTAGTAGGGCAAATACTGTACCACCTGAACAACCTCAACTCCCACCTGCATGCCTTCTTATTTATTTACCATCTGCATTGTGGCACTGCCTGTCAACGTATTCTGCTTCATTCTCAGTGTTGCCATTCTCCATTGCAGGGAGAAGGATGAGGACAAAACTAGAATCAATTGGCTCTGCCCCTCATTGACTCTGTCTCCAGCTACTGGTGAGCTCTCTTCTTTGCACAAAAGGAGTCTCAGTAGGAACCAGCCACCACTACAAGCATCCAGCATTCAAGAAGACATTTTAGCAAAGCAAATTCAAACAAGAGGCATACAGAGCCGGGCCAGTGAGTGGCAGAATCTGGGGAGAGGTTGTGTGGCCTGAGGAGAAACCTTCATGTTACACAGACCAGCCTGGAGGGCTAAATTTGACTTCAGGACTTAAGGTTCCCTACCCCTGTCATATACAAAACCACAAAGATCCAGTGCCTCAAACATCCCAATCAATGGCCAAGCAAGGTGAGAATGTGGCAAGTTCCATCTTCACCAATCTATGTCACTAAATCATAATCACATAGAAAAATATTCAGCTCATGAAAATAGACTGATTCTGTACTTTGAAGCCAACTATTCACATCCTATTCATTATTTTAACTGTAGTTTTAAAGGATGATGAAAATATGTTGTTGGGTAACTCGTCTGGCTTTCATGATCTTGAATATCTGCTCCGAAAGAATGATACATGAATATGCTTTTAAAAAACATGTTAATGGTAGCATGCAATGAAGCAATTTACATATGGTATAATGTAAATGTTTATTTTATACAATTCTGTCGTGCTTAATTCAAAACATTCCCTCGGGCAAATTATGGCTGTGTATTATCCCATACAAGGAACAGAACGCGCATTATGTGCAACCTCATCTGTTCCAAATGCCAACAAACACTAATCACAGCAGACTTTGCTCAGGGTAAACAGGGCTTGCACGGCACATACAAAGCAATATACTCTAATCATGAATCGATGAATTTCATACACGCACTAATTAAGCTGCCATTGAAACTCATGTATTTAATACCAACATCGATTGGTAAACTTAAGCAGATCAATATGTTTAATTAACAAACCAATTTATTAGAGGAAAAACAAACCCGTCTGTTAGTCAATGCAATCAATAGAGTAAAAGCCAAGGCAGTGTGTAAAACACATCATATATTTGAGTCTTGGCTTGTTACATGCCTTGCTTGGCTTCAGAAGAGAATTAAAATCTTTAATTCAAACTAGGACCACCATGAAGGAGTATTTCCTGCAAGCCGTTATCAGGCTGTCATTGAATGCAGCCTCCACAATACTGGCAAGAGCTCACTCTGCTTTCACACCAACATCTTCAAGGCATCAGGATAATTTGGCAAATCACCCACCGCTTGCTCACTTGACAAACTTCTCAGTATGTCCATAAATGTAATTGCTGGCCATTTCTTAACTGTAGATGAGCACCATGAGCCTGGGAAAGCAAGGTTAGAAGGAGGTCTGTAGAGCCTGATCTGTAGACCAACTATGAAAAATGCACACAACAATATGCAGTTGGGAGGTTCTGCTTCTCTTGAATGCCTTTGGTTCAAGGTCTCTTTCTGCACTTTCCATCACTCCCCCCCCCCTTCTTTAACACAAGCTATCAATTTTTACAGAACTATATGGCCAAATAAGCAGAGGGAATTTCTCTGTTTGGGCAAGATTGGAAGTTGCAGATGTCTCTGATGAATGAATTATTAGATAACCTCTTTCCCATTTTAGCGATGCTCTTTGCAATATTAGTAAATTTTGCTGTTCAATTTCTTTCCTGTTACTAGCACTGAATATGTGAAGAGTGACCTCTCAGAACTGCCTTGAAGGCTCCCCAAAGAAAGGGGAAGATGCTGAAAGGGAATTATTTCAAAGCAAAATTGCTCTTGCCAGCAAGAGGAGGGGGGTGGAAAATATATCTATGAAGTCGGAAATTCCTAGTAGAGCAGCATTAAGTCTCCTTGACTTCAACATCTCTCTTCTTTTGCATTCTGGTCCAATTTCCTAAGGAGCACAAAATGATCTGAAAAAGTCCTGCATAAATAATTGATTTCTTTGATATGAAATTCATCTTGCATGCTGCAGTTCTGTGTTGGATTCTATGGTATTGACACTGTATTCTTAGCCTCATCTTGTTCATAGTGATGGTGCTGACGTCCCTAAATAGGGTGATGTTCAGAAACTGAATTTTGGATATATTTCTCCCAGGTGTAATTTCATAAAGATTCCAGACTGCACCACAAACAGGGTCAAATTGAAGCTGATATGTGTCAAATATTCAAAATATTTAGTTCTCTCCATTGTTCTTTGCTCCCTTGTTAGAACTGCACTGGCTAGCTGTATGCTACAGGGCTGGGTTTAAGATCTTGCTGGTAGAAATAGAGCTCAAAATTAAGGGTGGGGGATCTCCGACCTAGGAGCCAGATGCAGCTTTTCAAGCTTCTCTATAAGGCCCTCAAGACCCTTCCCAGGCCACAACCTTTCTGAAAGGTATATGACCCCCCTGCCCCCAGCATTCACTCCTTAGTGCTTTTGCCTGACTGGTGCATGTCCTTAAACTGTGATAATGCCTCTTGATTGCCTAGATGGAGGATGAAGAGATGTGCAGAAACCTCTGACTTAACTGTGGCTGGATTTACCCTATTTTGAATTCATTGCTTTGCCCATTTTGCCTCTGACTCTAAATTTGGGGTCCTCAAAAGTTGGGGGCGTCTTATACATGGGGCATCTTATACATGGAAAAATACGATATATGAATTACATTGTCATGTTATTTTGCTCTGTTGATATCAGTGCAAAGGAAACATAATCCAAATCGGGTGGGGGCATAATCAATTATAAAAGCAACAACAGGAGTAAATACTCTTCATATTTGCTGGATTGATTTCTGTTTCATACATGGGGTGAATGAGCAAACATTGGAAACTTCCAGTCCCATTTCTATTTTGGTCAAAATTCTCCAACAGGTAATACACCTTTGGCTTCCCTTTGTGGGGAGATGGCTATTTGCCTCCCATCACACCAACTTGGTTGATGACATTTATTTAGGGTGATTTGACCATTATCTAAAGGCAGGAGATCTGCTCACTGCCTGTATAAGTTTTACCTGCCTTTACTTTGCACAAGTTTTCCTTGGTATCTTTTAATAAATAAAACCTTTCTACATGTTCCTTTTATGGGGCATTCAGTCTGGGTGTAGGGCAAGTTAATATCTCTTACATGGCTGCATGGTAAAAAAATAATAATGATCTGTGTAAAAAAGCACCCACAAAGCAGCTGTTTGTCATATCATACAGCCCCTTCCTGGGGAAAAATATGGAGAAAAATATGACTGCTCCCATGTACCTATTATGTGAATTCAAATGGTAGCCTTCTGTTTTTCTTCTAGCTAAGCAGAAGATCTTATTTTGATCCCTGTTTGGAAGATGAAGCAAAGGAAAAGTTCCGTTAAGGCAGTGTTTATTGACCTTGAGAAAGGTGAAGCTCTCAATAAATTAAATTGAAAGAAGAAATTCAGCAGAGCATATCAGATGTTTTGCATCTTTCTTTTTAAACAATTCAACTAATGTGTAAACTGTTTTGCTAGGAGTCATTTTCCAGGGCAGCTCCATTTAATTGCCAATAGTCTGACAGTAAAAAGTTTTAGCTAGTTCCAGTTCGCAGTGTTAATTTTCACATTCTTTGGTCCCATGTTTCAGATTCAGTTTGAAGAAATTTGAACAAGAAGCTCTCTGGCAAAGGGTTATTCATATATTCAACTTGGAACTGATATAGCATAATAAGCCAGTTGCCATTGATAGCCATCAATTTGCCTTATCCTCTTTTAGAGCCATCCAACATAGGAACCTGACTTATACTGAGTCAGACTGTCCATCTAGATCAGTATTGTCTACAATGGCAGCAGTTCTCTAGGATTCCAGACAGGGTTCTCTTCAATCTGCCTTACCTGGAGATGCTGGGGATTAACCTAGGACCCTCTGCATGCAAAACACTTGCCCTACCACTGATCTGCAGCTCTTCCCTGATCTATGATTGCACACATATGAAATGGTACGGTAATGGACTGATGTTTGCATATATATATTTTCTAAACCAGCCCCTTTTCCCTTTCATTGATCAGCGTGAATTCAAAATGAAATATTTGAGAAGAAAGGGAAAGGGATAACAATAAAACCAGACTAAAATACAATGGTCATAATCTGCCCATTGTTACATCAACAGAACTCTCCAATGGCTTCAAGAAGTTCTAAGAACTCTGGGGCCGGGTACCCAATCATTGTAAAATGTTTTCAGACTTAGATATTTTAAAACTAATTCATGCCTGTAATTGCCATGCTTCCAAGTGGAAATCTCTCTCTTTTTTGTATTTAGTTTTATCTATTATAATTAATACTGCTTGAATAAACAAATGTGAAGAAAAAATGGCATTGCGTGAGAATTAGGAATTATGTAGAAAGGATTACCACATGTTCAGTCCTCCACTTATAGACTGAACAGACAGTCCACCCCAAGTCCCCACTTTTCTCAAGCCAGCAGTAGAAAGAAAAGGAAAAAACAAACAAACCATTAAGAGTTCAGCCTACCACTTGGTTAAACAGGAATCTGTGGATGGAAGCTAAGGGAACCAGGTGGCTTAAATGTTATTTGAGTAGCACAATTTTTTAGCTGGTTGTGGTTGGTCAGACTGTGATATTATGGCATCCACAGGTATGGCTGGGAAAGATTTCTTGTAAGAAAAAGTAGACAGCTGCTGCCAGTCGGTGTAGAAAATACTGAGCCAGATGGACCATTGTTCTGGCTCAACATAAAGTAACTTTCTATGACATATGTTCTCTGTGCTATGAGCTTGAAGAGCCATGTCCAAATTCCTCCTAAGCAACAAAGCTGAATGGGTAATTATGGGCCATTCACCAGCTCTTATCCCAGCCTAGGCTCACAGGGGTGTTGGGAGGATAAGAGGAGGACATGCTTGTAAATTGTCCCAAGCTCTTTGAAGGAAGCGTGGGTTAATCATTTTAATAACAGTAATAGTGTCAGTATTTCTGCCCCTCCTTTCAGGGTGAAACCTCCAAGGCAGGTTGCCACACACAAACACACACACACACACACACACCCTCATAAAACACACTGAAATTTTTTATTTTTATTATTATTATTATTATTATTATTATTATTATTATTATTATTATAATATTTGAATTCATATCCTGCCCTATACTCAGAGATCTCAGGGCAGTTCACAGATAAGTACCAATTCATTAATAACCATATACTCCAGAAATAGATTAGGGATTTTCCTAATGTGCAGCCCTGCACCAAAATGAGCACTCACACTTTACATTGTGGGTGCCCTTTGCGGGATTGCATGTGGTGTGCTGGCTTGCCTCTCATTGTTAATTTCTGGAGGATCACACCCAGCCTCAGTAACCTTCTTGCTGGGAGGTGGGCCAGCCCCATTTATAAATAGGGGGTGGAGCCGACAAAAGTCAGGCAGTCGGCTCTGGAGATTCATCTTTCCTTTGTTTAATGTTTCTTGTTTGCAGGTTAACTTTTTTCTTTCTGTTTAGTGGGCGCTGCTATGGTCTTTGACTAGTTGCTGTTGAAGGACCGGGAATAAATTTTCCTGCATTGGCAGGTTTTGTCTTCCCCGTAGCAATTCATCACAACTTTGGCAGTTATGGCCTTAGGTGGAATCCTTTAGACCCCCTGCAGCGGTGATTCCAGGGTCCCCCTCTTAAAGGGGTTTTATATATATGGGTGTCACTGGCCATACACTGAAATGTTGTTAGTGAACGACCCTGTGTGTGGGGTATGGGCTTGGCTGTCTGCTACACTTACATCTTGCAGAGCACCCCCATATCCCATTACCCTGATGAGCCCCAGTTCCCCCCGGATGGGGGGCTGGGAGGGATACATGCCCAAGGCCTAAGCCCAGGTCTTTGGAAGTTTAATAAAGTTGTGGCCTAATTTTAATTCCATATAACGTTGTCAGAGTCTTCATCCCTTCCTTATGATCCCTGGGGGCTGTGGCTGCCACTGCCTGGTCATGTAATGTGCAGCTCTTTAAGCCAATTTGTCAAGTCTAATGATAACTTTTACAGTTCTGAATCAGTACTCAAATAAAGAATGAATATAAAGAGAAAAGAAAGGTATTTACTCAACAAATGTCTGGTAACAGTACATACCCTTTGTGTGGTTTGTTGGTGTGTGTGTTCTTTTCTTCCTTGTAATCCTCAAAATGCCTTGACTTTCTTCTTGGGCTGGCTTCGTACTCAGAAATGTCATTTAAATTCTGAAATAATTGTGATGTTCTAGAAATTTAATATATGCTATGAAGTTCTTAATGTACTGTGACAAAAGGCATAGGAAGATGTGGGGTAGCAAGAAATATTTGAGGGGAGTGATGGCTACCCAGTGGATTATTCCCTGGACCTGGTATAAAGTAGGAATCAGTTACCTCAGCAGAAAATGAAAGCTCTTCAATTGCTTAACATGTTTTCTTGTTTTCTGTATTAGCACTGTCAAATTGCCATCTCTGTGGATTTTCTCCCACTCACTGTAGGCTTCCAAATGTCATGAATTGTGACTCAACACAACAGAGTATATGTGTGCACAGAAGGAAAAGGCACATGTGCATTGTGGCAGTGCACAGGGAGAGAAGATCACATCCCACAGCACATTAACACAGATGGTGGGGAGACCCCAAAACAGATACTATTCTGATAAAAGTAAGTGTATATGCTTATCCTTGCCAGTTATCTCACTTCATTTTCAGAAGTTTGAAAAGCAGGAGCAAGTTTAGTGATTAGTGAGTCACTGAGTACCCCCAACACTATTTTCCTTATATCTCTGTCTCCACACATAAATGGCCAAGGTACTTACTTTTTAAAATGAAAACTGAAAATTCAGAGAATGGAGCCCGACTATCCCGGGGGGTGGGGTGGGGGAGGGGGAGGGCTTCTGAATGTCACTTTGTGACTGCATCCCTGATCTGCAAACAGCATAGTCTCTTCCTCAGTTAGCCCATCAAGCATATAAATCTAGGTTGTTGGTTTTTTGGGTGGGACCCATATTTTCTACCTGCTGTGGCTCTCATTTCGTGGGACTGATGCAATTGTTTGATCTGTACCCTTCACATGCTTTCAGTGGAGAGAAAAACAAAAAGGCCACATTTGTTTTCCATTAAGGAAACAAAAGGCAAGAATTCACACAATGTGTTTCTTACCAGGCTGTATCTAAAAAGTGTAAATGTGTTTTCCTCAAGGTCACTGAGCCAAAAAATGAGCTAAGTTTTTCAAAGTCACAGAAAAGACTGTGCTTTGAAGATTATACCCCCATCCAGGTCACCTACCTCCATCATACAGGGTCATCAGGAAAGATGAAACAACAACCCTCAAGTTCCAAGCACATATGGGACCATGCTCCATAATACATGCTTAGGATATTAGGAAAGCACCCAAAAAGTCTGTAGTGCTGTTTTGCACACACCAATCTCTACTGTGTGGAAGCAGGGGCTCTACCATTTTCTTTCTTCCAACCAAGGGGAAAAATCTTCTCTGTGTTTCCAATGTACAAGTGGAGATTTCTCTGGAAGCTGCTTTGGTCATGATGGAAAATATAACCACTATATTAAAACTTGGAACTTGCACTGGCAGGATTTGGAATTTGGAATGTCACAAGTTTATTTATCATGTTCCTATTTTCCCTCCAGGCAAAATGCAAAAGCTAAAAGTGAGAGGCATCTGAAGGGTCATCACCAGTACCCACAATCTTCAGGAAATAGACTGGACCCATGTTTTCTAGCAAGGTCCACTTGTGCTGATTAAAATCCTAGCCCCACCAGCATTTACCCTGTTTCTGTCCTACTGCCTGAAAGCAGAGACTGTATCTAGGAACTTGTGCACTATTTTCACTTTTGTACAATTTCCTGGAAGCCTGAAGTAGCATCATTCTGGGGGTAGTGTGGGAAATTTAAATAGTGGTCAGCTTCTCAAGACCCAGACTTTGCTGCCAAAGAAGTGCATGGTGGTTGAGCTCACTGAAAGGCGGAATGGCATTCTGACTCTGAAGCAGAACCTCTTTTTTTATTTGCTGAATTAACATTTATATAGTAATCACACACAAACACAATGTTGGTGATGGTTTAAATGGATGCCCAGTCCCTAAGGTGTCACTGTATGCAGGACAAAATAACAATATACAAAAAGATTGAGAAAACTTAAGGTATTATTTTCTTGTTTTCAGTTTTAATCCATAAAAGCTGACAGAGAGAACCCTGGGATCTTGGCAGCTGACAGTTGATCACAGAGGTTGACTCTGCACTTGGACTGATCTTGTATTGAAGACTTCTTTGTACTCATGGGCAGCTGCACTTTGCTTATTATACCAGGGCATTGCCATGCTGTTTGAATAATAAAAGTTCCAAAACAGAAATATTCATTCATTCATCATTCATTCATTCCATTTCTACTCCACCTTTTTTCCACAAGGAGCTTCAGTTGGCATACACATTTTTCCTGCTCCATGTTTTATCCTCACAACAACCCTGTGAAGTAGGTTTGGCTGAGAGATGGTGACTGGCTCCAAGTCACCCAAGGTGTTTCATGTCCAAGTGAGGATTTGAGCCCTGGCACTCTATTAGGGTTGCCATATGTCCTCTTTTTCATCATAGCAATCCATAGTTAAAAGTAAGGTAAAGATAAAGGGACCCCTGACCATTAGGTCCAGTCGTGACTGACTCTGGGGCTGCAGCGCTCATCTCGCTTTAGTGGATGAGGGAGCCGGCGTACAGCTTCCGGGTCATGTGGCCAGCATGACTAAGCCGCTTCTGGCGAACCAGAGCAGCACACGGAAACTCTATTTACCTTCCTGCTGGAGCGGTACCTATTTATCTACTTGCACTTTGATGTGCTTTTGAACTGTTAGGTTGGCAGGAGCTGGGACTGAACAACGGGAGCTCACCCCGTCGCGAGGGATTTGAACTGCCGACCTTCTGATCGGCAAGTCCTAGGCTCTGTGGTTTAAGCGCCACCTGCGTCCCTAGTTAAAAGTAGAAGTTGGCAAATGTGCCCTCTTTTTTGCTCTTCAAAATATGGCAACCCTACACTCTAACCCCTACACCACATCAGTTCCAAGCATTGTACATGCCACTAGTTCTGACTTTATATAATAAGAAATGTGCTTTTTTATTCAAAGTTCAAATTACTGACTTTCTTTTAATGGGATTCTCTTTCTCTTTCTTAATGCACGTATTTATTTATTTTTGTGTGTGTGCGCGCGCGCCTGCACACACCCACACATACACCCACACACCAATTACATAATTTTATTGAAACTGGTCGTGTTCATGTTGTATGCACCCAGAAGCCAGATTTATTGCAATTTCCTTGAATCAATGGGTGGTATCTTTGATTTATTATCTTATGTATTAGATTCAGCAGATGATGTATCTAATTCAGTAGGTGATGTTTCTGGTTCAAAAGGTGATGCATCTAATTCAGGTGATAGATCTGGGCTCAGTGAGGTAATATATCTTATTCAGCAGGTGATATACCCCCATTCCTTCTATGATCTATCGGATGTACTAAGTGATATATGGAATTCAGCTAGTAATATATCTCGTTCAGTGTATGATCTGTCTCCTCAATGAGTAATTCATTTTCTTGAAATGATTACGGCTTTGGTGTGAGATGTAAAATGTAATCATGTGTAGTAGCTTATTTCTGCCTACAATATCTGTTATTGCATTGCATATTAATGGTGAATATTCAGAAATGACTGCAGCTGAAGACAGAGATACTTTTCAGTATCGGACTTCATCTCACAATAATTGCATTGTTTGGAAGCCCAGGGAAGTATGCTGAAAGAGCTAACAAGTACTGAAATAAGTAGAACAAATGGATATGTCTGCAGGTATATTTCAAAAGGTGTTTTCTGCAGAGCTGAAATTTCTTAGAAGATATTATAATCCAAGAAATGTTCTGATATTTTTCCTTTTCTCACCTCCGTAGAAAAAGAAGGCCACTTTGCAGAATTTTCTCCAAATACTTCCCATCACTCTTTTTGTGTTGGCCCCTGTCCTACAATCATGCTAGATCTGGGGCACAGTTGAGGATGCAAAATGGGGGCCAAGTCACCAGAAAGGTAACTGCTGCCATGTGTAGATACATGCTGCAAGAAAACATTGGGGTGTAGGGGGAAGAAGGAAATAAGCTACTCCAGTGAATACCCTTGAGCACCCCCAGGAAAAAAAGCACTGGTCCTACCTATGTATTAGGGCTCCAGTTGCTGCCCAGAGATGACACATGCTGACACCAGGCCTGACAACCACAGACTACCAGGCAGTAACCAGCTGGAATTCATGGTCACCAGTGTGCCTGCTGTCATGTGCTATGATGCCCAGAAAATGTCTCAGAAAATATACCCTCAAAAATCTAGAATGCACAAGAGACAGTTTGTTCTTTCTGCTCAGTTTCTGCTTGCACTGATTCAGCTTCTCCTACACTAAACATGCCTCTTTAAATATGCATGTTTCATTGCATGCCAGGACTGGACACCCACCCCTCACTCCCATTCTAAATGAAGGGGTTCTCCCTGTGATTGACTGCAGGAGTGGCTGCCTTTCTTTCCATCAATGTTCACCTTGCTATGCTTTCCTGTTCTTTGAGATGTGGCAGTCAGTTATGCCACACAACTCACTGCATCCATTTCATTTTATGAGACACACCCCACAACACAGCCATTTTGTGACTGGTGCCCCCCAACATTTCCTCAAAATTTCACATGTGCCTACTGTCCCAGAAAAGATTGCGGACCTTGGCTTAACCATGATGGCTATGCTCTACCTCCACAGTTGGAGGCAGCAATGCGTCAGAATATCAGTGGCTGGAAACCACAGGAGGGGATACTACTCTTGTGTGTGCAGGTTTCCCACAGGCATCTGATTGGTCACTGTGAGAACATGTTGGTGGACTCAATGGGCCATTGGCTATTCTTATGTTCTTATGATAACCTGCATTCATGTCTTCTGTGGGTCCAAGATAAGAAAATTTCAAGGTGTCATTCTGAAGTTTAGCTAACCGTACTGTAGCTCTGTCTCCCTTTCTTGGGTGCTTAGCTGCAATAGTATTGACAAAAAATGAGGAAATAGTGAGGAAAGAATCCTAAGAAGCTGCAAACTACTTGTATATTTCTTTGAACATTATTGTTTTAATCCTGTCACTTTCTCACTGCTATTGTGTATGACAATGAGAGAACAATGGCACAATATTCACCTGATAAACTGAAATAAACACATTACTTTCTAACTCTGCTGATTTGAGAGGAAAATGCAGCACCTCTCAAAACTGACCAGCTAGCCTGATGAGATAAACTTTAGGTGTCACTTGTGAAGTGGTTGATACTTAAATACTTTCCTGTCTTTGGGTATAACTTCTTAAGTTCTTTTAAAGAAAACCCTGATTTTTGAATAAACAAGGTTTGAACTTTTAATATAATTTATAATAATTCCTTAGAAGATTAAGCTTGTTAAGACTCTTAGCTTTTAAATTCTAAAAATACAGTCTTTAAATAAGCTTGTCTTTGCTGACCTGTCACCTTTCAGTTCTTTGCAAAAGAACTTTGATTAAAGACAGCATTAGCTAAGCCTTTTCTTTAAATGATTGGGGGGGGGGCATTTAAATAGGTCATCTCTTCTCCCCCCTCTTCCCACTACCAGGCCTTTGCTACTGAAGTCAATGTCTTTGCTTTTATACTTTTATATTATCTTATTACCTTAAAAAATAAAATAAAGTCATCCTAGATTTGATGAAACTCAGTCTTTGCTAACCCTTAAGTTGCAAAGAAATTTAAATGTGGCTTCCAGGTTGGTTTTTGAAATGATATGCAAGAATCAGGAGCAGATGCTGTGGTGAGGTGGTAGGTCACATAGGTGCTGCTTACCAGAATATAGAGGTAGAATAGGAGGTGCAAAAAGGCAGTGAGGTCAGTGCAGTGCAAATGCACCAGCTGAGCCAATCTGGGGCTCCTGGTGGTGCATTTGCACTGCTCTAACCTTGTGGCTACCTTGCCCCTCTACCGCTACCTCTCCGTAAGCAGCAGCAATACTATTGGAGGCCAGGTGAGTGCCTCTGCCACAGCACGCCATCTGCTACTGCTCATAGGATTTAATATCATGCAGACTGGGGTTTAACTTTTTTATTATTTTTATTTCCTCAGATCACAGGGCAGCTTACAGTGTAAAAACACAAAAATACATAACATAACAACAAACAAAATAATCACACACACACACCAGAGTTTAAAAAGTAGCAGATTGTTTAATTAGCCAAAGGATTGTAGTTTTCACCTTACAATTATGATGGATCTTCAATATTGGAACATTCAAGACAGACAAAGAGAGATACTTACTCTAACAGAGAATAGCTGAACTATGGAGTTCACCCTCACAAGATGTGTGATGGTCACCAGCCTAGATGGCTTTCCAAGAGGGTTCAGCAAATTCATGGGGAACATGGAGAGCACCATGTCATATCATAGTGATCACTAGACCTCTCTTTTTCTTCCTCTTCTTTGGTGATCACTTGTAGCCAAGTAAGATTGTCTTCCATGAAGATGGTCTTAATGGTGTGTCCATAAGTGACTGTGGAGGCCAATTATGAAACCACACGTCCTTCTACAGTGGAGACATAGGTTTCTAGAAGGGAGTTGATCATGGCAAATGCCTTCCTCTTATCATGTTTCTCCCTTTCATCCCAAGGTCATGCTTCTTCAAAGTCCATGACGCCTTTGGTAGAGGCTCACAGGCCAGTGTTTCCCAATTATCAGTGCTTATACTGATATAAAGCGGGTGGCGCTGTGGGTTAAACCACAGAGCCTAGGACTTGCTGATCAGAAGGTTGGCGGTTCGAATCCCCACAATGGGGTGAGCTCCCATTGCTCAGTCCCTGCTCCTGCCAACCTAGCAGTTCAAAAGCACATCAAAGTGCAAGTAGATAAATAGGTACCACTCCGGCGGGAAGGTAAACAGCGTTTCCTTGCGCTGCTCTGGTTTGCCAGAAGCAGCTTAGTCATGCTGGCCACATGACCCGGAAGCTGTACACCGGCTCCCTCGGCCAATAAAGCAAGATGAGCGCTGCAACCCCAGAGTCGGCCAAGACTGGACCTAATGTTCAGGGGTCCCTTTACCTTTATACTGCATTATTTTTTAGATTTGCCTTGAGAGAGCCTTTAAACCTCTTTGGTTGTCCTCCTGCATTTCTTTTTCCATTCTTAAGTTGAGAACAGAGTAGTTGCTTTGGAAGACAATAAGCAGGCATCTGAACAACATGGCCAGTCCAACTACACCAAAGAATGCTAATAAAGGCACCAGTAATATTTTTCACATCAAACCATTTCACAATACCACTCAGACTCAAAGACCTATTGAAGATGGCAACTTCACTCCAAGTGACGATGCCTTTCCATTAATCAATCCTGTTGAATGGCTTCTTTTACCTCTCTGTTGGAGGCAGTATCCTTCTGAATACCAATTGGTGGGAATCACAACTGGGGAAACTGTTGTTGCATTCATGTGGGGCTTGTGGATTTCCCTGAGGCAGTTGGTTGACCACTGTGTGAACAAGATCCTGGACTAGACAGGCCTTTGGGAAATCCAGCAGGGCTTCTATTATGTTCTGAAACATATATACAGGGACTTGGATGTAGATCCCCTGTGATTACCACTTTCCCATTGCCTGTATTTGTGTTTCACCACTGTTGCTGCAGAAGTGGGAGCTGCAGTGTTAAAAACAAAACAAAAGGTACTTCAAGGAAAATCTATGAAGAGAGGTGCTAAATTAAAATATTGATAAATTTTCAAACAGTTGTTTATTAATAAATGGCAGCAGCTCAGCCTGATGAATATCTGGAGGCCACTAGTTCCAAAGATAGGGTATAGTTGAATAAGATGGAAGGAGGTGTGATATAACAAAGGTGTAAAAATAAGACCATGAGCTGTCAAACACTTGCTCACTGTAGCCCAGTATTAACTATTCTTGCCTTTTCTAGCCCCTTCCCCCCGCCCCGATGTTCTGAACCATACTTCCTATCAGCTCCAGCCAGCAAGGCCAAAGGTCAGGGATGATTAGTGTTGTAGTTCAAATCATCTGGAGGGCACAAGGTTGGGGAAGGCTGATTGATTCTGACTAGCAGTGGACCTCCAAAATTTGAAGCAGAATCTCCTTTTCCAGGCCTGATATCTGATCCTGTTTGCGGCTATCCCAGGGTCTGAACTTAGAACTTTTTGCTTGTATGCCCTGCCACTAAGCCATGACATCGTAAGAATTGCAGTGGCAATACCTGAGACAAAGACATTTCCTTCTTTTGAAAACTTTCCTTTCAAAGCCTTATCTTCCATGTTTGTGTACACTTGTCTTCTAAGGTCAGGCACATCAGAATAACTGAATAACAGGATCCTAGAAGTTATCCTTATTAGCATGCATTCAGCTCTTCGGGGTGTTTTTGGCTGTGTTACTTTGGGCTCGTTAACTTAGCAAGTGGTCATTACTTAGATAGTTTTATCTGCAATAATTGCTTAAGTGTTGTCATCATTTAGCATTTGCTTGTGGGTAAGTTCCAATGAAGTACTTTCATTTCTCTGTGGTGACCAGAATCACAAAGTACTACCTTTTAAACTCCTATCACAGCTATTGGGGGTGGGGGGTGGCATGGTTTGCAGAAGTGTGCTCTATGGAGGATGGAGTGACTTCATTGGGTTGGGAGAGTGAAGAGGGTTTCTTGTGCCCCAAGGAAGTTTGAGCTATTAAGAAGATTGGCACAGTGCTAATAAAAATCTAAACACTTATAGTCAAATCTTATTCCTGATGCTGCTAAATGGAAACTTACAACTTAACATAATAGGCAATTTAGCATATAAATGTGCCCCATAAAAGCTTGATGTTGGCAGTGCAGAACAATAAATGTTAACCTTCGGGCAAGTTGTTATGGAGTGCTAAAGGCGCTTGCAATTTTAATGAACTTGTTTGTACATAGGAAACATTGGCACTAAACACTAGAATTCATTTACCACCCTTGGTGGGACACCTTTGGGGGGGTAAAAACTCTAGATCTTCAGGGGCTTCCAGGGGAGAAACTGCCTCTCTCTACTATCCAGTAATCATCTGTCATTCTGTAACTTGTCTCATTTTAATCTTTTCCACCATACTTATTTGGCGAACTTTGTCCCTTTCTGCATCCATTAGAGATGAATGTCTGAAAAGTTACTGATGGATGCTATTCTTTGGAATCGTGTCCCTTAGTGAATGGCCACAGGCTACTAAAAAGAAGAGGATCAAGATCGAAAAGAATTGTTTTCAGCAGCTGAAAAGCAGTAAAGCTGTATTATTTTAGAACTGTTCTCTTTGCAGGTGAGCAAGTTCAACCTCCATTTTTTTTTTTTCATTTTGAATTGTTTACTTGTGACAGAGCTAGCCAATGTTGTGCCCTCCAGATCTTGTGGACTACAACTCCGATACTTCTGTCATCCTTGACTTTTGGCCACGCTGGCAGCGTATGATGGGAAGAGCACACAAAATCTGGATGGTACCACATTGACTTCCATTAACTTTACACTCTGGCCCTTGCTATGCCTATTCATCACTAGAGGCAGCCAGTTGGGAGAGAATCACATCTATGTATTCCACCTTCATTGCCACCCTGCATAGCACTATGGCACACCTACAATAATCTCTTGAATTCTTTGATCTGTTGGTCTACCTGGTTAAAGAGAGAGAGAGAGAAAGAGAGAGAGAGAAAGAGAGAGAGAGATAGAATCTCCTATATCTTAATCTTCTGTTCCATCTACTCATTGTGTTCCTTTTCTGCTCTTTCTTCTGCTATTCCCAGTCAGGGGCAGAGCTACCTGCCCTGGCACCTGGAGCGGTGTGAGGGAGGGGCTAACCGCCCACACGGGGAGTGTCCCTAGCTGCCTGCTGCCCACACGGCGAGCATCAGGGGGTGCTGCTAGCCGCCTGCGGCAGCATTGTCCCTAACGGCCTTCCACCCACGCAGCGAGCGTCCGGGGGTGCCACCTGCGCAGCAAGTGGGGGGGCGGTGTGGCAATGTCACCCACCAACACAACTGACACCAGGTGTGCACCACATCCCCTGGCACCCGCCTTCCTCTGTCAGTGTTCCCAGTTAGTCAACCACTTCATGCACCAATGGGTTGTGGTGAATAAAAGCTTATGTTGCATGAGTCCTAATATAAGGGCTAAGGCACCAGTTCTGATGCACAGAGAGGCAAGTGAAGACATTCTCAGAGCTTTTGACAGCCTTGCAGCATGTAGAACATGGGTGAAGAATCTGTGGCTCTCTAAACATTGTTGGATTCCAACTCACATCAACCCCAGACAGCATGACAGTGCCACACAACCTTAGTAAGTGAGGCTTTGGTGGGGAGAGCAAGGTGGGGTAAGTATTGCTGGCACAAAGGGCAGCACCTTCTTGTTTCACCCCAGGTAGCAAAATGGAATGGGCTGCACCTAGGCATGGGCACAGTGGACATAATTAATAAGCTATAACAGTGACAGATAAAGCTAAATTATGATGCAGACATGAGCTAATAGAATGTTAGAATCTTGCAAAAGTGTCTTTCATGGCTTACTTGCTGTGCTAAGCACCACAACAGATGAACTGAGAAGACACTGCTGACTTTCTGATATTGTGTCAGGGAGAAAAAAAGAGTACTAAATTTTTAAAAGATTAAACATGGCATGCAGCATAAGAAGCTGATAGGTAGTGAGAAACAGGGGGCAGAAAACAAAACAAAAATGAATTAACAACCATGAAAATTCAAGGGAAATTATAGTGAAAGTAGTTGGTAGGGCTTCGGAGATACAGTTGGAGAAGGAAAGTGAGGTTCAGGGTTAGGAATGCAGTTCCATGCATAATAAAGAAATATAAGTTCAGTTTGATGAATTGGGCAAAAAACATATGCTCTCTCTCTTACACAAAGGACAGTAGAAATCCTACTTTCACATACAGGGCAGGACAAAGGAAGAACAAGATGAAGCTGTAGTCTATCTAGAATTGGGATTCACATGTCACTTACTGTTACCTTCTGCTATTTGTCCTTTTCAGAAAATCTTTCCAAACAGAAAGAATTTTAAAGAACATTATTAAATAAAATGTTCACACACACACAAATACACACTCCACCCTTTTCCAAACAGTTCAGGGTGATGTGCATATCTCTCTTTGCCTGTTATCCTCACATTCACCCTATAAGTCCTCATCTGCCCCTCACTACCTGGAAAGGTAGCCCACCTAGGAGAAGGAAGCCTCTGATCTTAAACCTCTGCTGCCTTGTGGGATATCTTCAGGAGAAGAAAAGGCTAAGGAGTAGACTCTACACAAATCCAGAGTTCTTAAAATGGTAGGATGGCACCTTGTACACCAGCGGTGTATGGTCATTGGACTAGGGGAGCAAGCTATTCCTCTAAATTTCCCCCTGGTGCCTCCTTCCCAAAGCCCAGGAAGCTTCTGCCTGGTTTAGGAAGAGAGGTGTGATGCAGGATGTCAGGATATCCTGCACATGACACCCCCCGCTGCCAATCGCCCTTGCAAACCGACACCTATGGCCCTAACAGTTCCCCTATGAAAAAAATCACAACACACCACTGCTGTGCTATGTGAACCAACCTGGAACCCAAAGAAGGATTGCTTTTCCATGACAAATGGTTAATTATTATTATTATTATTTATTATTATTTACACCCTGCCCATCTGGGCGGCTCCCAGCAGAATATTAAAAACACGATAAAATATCAAACATTTAAAACTTCCCTAAACAGGGCTGGTTTAGGATTTGGACTGGTTTACCATATAAAGTGATTTCGGCTAGAGAAAAAGAAAATAATTTTAAACTTCCCCAATGCTTAAATAGGATTTTGTGTAAAGGAGACAATAAATGTTAGAGGGAATGTGATACTCTGGGATTGTACTACCACATATGGTGGTCCTGCCCAAGATCTTTGTGTTTTTGAGAATATTTCCCCAATAAATCTTGAACCTAATTAAATAAGATCTATCATCATTTCTTAAGCTAGCCCATCCATCCATCTTTGGCCCAAATTCTATATCATCAACTTCCAAGAAATTGATTGTTCATCTTATTGTGGTGGCCAGATTGGTGGTATCTAAACATTGATGAACTCTGTCTGGGGAACTAATTCATGAATGGACCTCTCAAATTGGATCCTTAGCTTTGATAGAGAAACAGATATATGAAGTATGAGCAAGGAGGAACAACTGTAGACAAGGTTTATTTTGTTTGGTGAATCTTTATTTCTTATGTGAGGACAAGAAAACATGGTTTCAATCCACCAGGGACTCATGGACATTTATGGGTGGGATGACTATGCTAGGGTGATGCTTTTTCTTCTCTTTTCTGTTTTGCCTCATGCCAGGGATTGGGGGTGGGGCAGGTGAGGAACTTGTATTATTATCTGTAATGTACTTAACTTTGTTTAAGAGCCAGTACAAACATTTTTTAAAATTTCTTTAAGGGCCCTTAGAGCCTTATTGTCACCGTTATGAATACCAGGTAGCTTGAGTCAAAGAGGGTTTTTGGCTTCAGCTGCTTCCATACTTAATCAACATAAATTGCCTCACCAACATCAGGAAAAAGGTTGTGCTGTGTTTCAGGGGAAAAACACATCTCCAGTACTATCAGCCTGGCTATTAGAGTTGTCAAATAATAGCCAGTAGCGAACCAGTTGCTGTTATTTTCCTCCCACCCTGATTTAAGTGAGATGTCTCCTTTGTCCCAAATGGAGCTGTTTTACACTGAGTGCAGAGCAGTCACTTTGCAACATGACTTGTAATCTGAACCATGTGGTACATTTTCTGTGTGTGCTTGCGCAGGGCGGGGGTATTAGGCAGTTTCCTTCCATTAACCATAATGGGGATTGCTTGACTCATTCTGCTCACACCAGGCTCAAAAACTTACCCCTGTCGTTCTGTACTATGGATCTTGACTTGAATGAGGCTTTGTATAATAAGATTTAAATTATAGTGAGTCATTATGTCAACTCTTTCCCCCACCCTTTTTTTCTGTGGGTATTTTGCATAGGAAGAATACCACAAGGAACACAGCATGCTTTACTACAGAAACTCCTTGCAAATGCTATGCCAATGAGTAGTTCATGTAAAGTCTATTATGAAGAAATGGCCTAGTATATTGTTGGCATGGCAATAGCATTTTGTGGTTGTTGGGTTTGGGTTTTTTTTCGGGGGGAAAAGTCAGGCTGAGTTAAAATTGAAACTGGAAGCTTTGTGGTCTGCAAACTTTGTGAAGGACTGAACTTCTGCAGTCAGGCTTGGAAGTGGCCTTGGAAAACCAAGCTATCGCCCCTTCCCAAACATGGAAACAGCAGGGCTTATTCCAAGCCCAAATATCTTGGTTTATTCTGAACCTGAGCTAAAGTGGATGCTATTGTACCTCTTGATGATGTCACCAATGATACAACAGTAGGATTCAGTCCACCCCTCCAGTCTACCTAGGGAGATTCCCACTTGACTACTTTATTTTTCTGTATGTCTACTTGCCATTCTCTCTCTACCCACAAACTCCCGCTCTGCTCCTACTTGCCTTACCACTCTGGAGACAGTAGTAAAAAGTGGGGGAAATGGTGGGGTTTTTTGCTTTCCTTTCTAGCACCTGGTCTGCATCAATATCTGTATGCCAGATGCCACATAACAGAGAGGCCACCTCTGTTGCAACCAGAACAGCAAGCCAAAGAAGCAGATGGGAATGACTGAGAGGAGTGCAGAAGAGTGGGTTTGGATAATAACCTCAGAGATTGGTCAGACATTGGTCATGCTGGCTGGACTGATGAAAGCTGGAGTCTAAAACATTTTGACAGCACTATGTTGGGGAAGGTTGATCTAATGTTTAATGCCTTAGTTATATCACATGACTGGTCACTCCTTGGATTTACAAAGCCCTCCCTAACAAATAAATGTGGATAGAAATAAATATTTTGGAATCTTATAGACAAGTAATGTTTATAGCCACCCTTTCCTTACATTAACTTCCTCTTCTTGCCATTTCTTGAGAATTGAAGCCTAATGCTGCTCCCCCCCATGAGCTCTCTAATTTTCTGTCAGTTTCTGTCAGTTATAACTCCGTGTCTTTCTAGGTCTCTGTATTTCTATACTCTAGGTCCATGGTCTTTGCAAGAATTAGGGATGCCTAAAGGCTGCCTGCAGAGCACTGAAGAGATCTGGATGATTTGTTGTTGCTGTTGTTAAAGGAGAACAGTGGGTGGATTTTTTTTAAAAAATAATGCTCTGATTTGAAAGGGAAAGATTGTTATTATATAAGGTAAGAAAGAACAACAAAGACTTCCATCCTTCAAAATATGAAACTAATTTTACCCCCAAAAGGTGTTTCCCAAAAATGAATTATAGAGGAAATAGAATCCCTTTTACCAATAAAGGTATTGCCCTTATGTGAATTATAGAGGAAATGAAATCCCTTTTAGTTCTTCAACAAAATCTTGATTCACTCTGGAAGGACTCCCATGCCTGCAAATTTTATCCACTTATGTAGCAAGGGAAAAAGTTATAGTCATACCTCGAGTTGAATGTGCTTCAGGTTGAGCGCTTTCAGGTTGCACTCCGTGGCAACCCGGAAAGTAATGGAGCATGTTACTTCTTGGTTTCGCCGCTCGCGCATGCACAAACACTCAAAATGACGTCACGAGCATGCGCAGAAGTGGCGAAACGCAACTTGCGCACACACAGATGCGCCGTCACGTCTTACGTTCTGTTCAGGATGCAAACGGGACTCCGGAACGAATCCCATTCACATCCCAAGGTACTGCTGTACTAAAGTGGTACCTCGGGTTACAGACGCTTCAGGTTACAGATGCTTCAGGTTACAGACTTCACTAACCCAGAAATAGTACCTCGGGTTAGGAACCTTGCTTCAGGATGAGAACAGAAATTGTGCAGTGGCAGCAGGAGGCCCTATTAGCTAAAGTGGTACCTCAGGTTAAGAACAGTTTCAGGTTAAAAACAGACCTCCAGAATGAATTAAGTTCTTAGAATGAATATAGTACAGAGGTACCACTGTACTATATTCAGATTCACTGCAAGAGGGGATAGGAAACACAGATATTCACCTTACATGGGTATAGGCATCTGGTTGACCACTGTGACAGTAGGATGCTGGCAGAGATGGGCCTTTAACCAGCGGGGTCTTCTATTTTTTTATATATAAAAAATCTACTAATACAGGGTGCCTAGGAACCTGAACCAAAAATAGAAGCAACAGAGCACAGCACAGAACAACTCGGAAACATATTAGGAAAAATAATTTGTTCTGTGATCCACCCTGAGACCTCCAGGCATAGGGCAGTATATAAATTCAATAAACAAATAAATAGTAATAATAATTAAGCACAGATACAAGGAGAATCATGGGGCCCATGCTTCCTCTAGCATGCACATGAGCTATTACTTACAGTCTTAAATGGTAAATTCTAGGTACATTTTTACCACCTGAGGTGCTGAAACACAACTTCACGAGCCAGCTTGATGTCAATACCAGGAAACGTCCTGGAAAGCGTGTTCTCCCTCATGGAGAGCACAGGTTGCGGGCGGGGCTGACGAGACACCTCACTGTTGCTAGGCAAATGGTTTGACCATCCTTTAAGCAGGGGCGGGCTGTTACTGGGGAAATCTAGATGTTGCCATTTGTTGATTGACAGCCCTATTTGTTAAATACAATGCTCGCAGTGAGGAACTTCCTCTTTCCGCTGCTTACTTCGGATCGCCCGCCCTCCCTTCCCTAATTTTAGGCTGTTTGCTTGACCTTGCTATGCCTGTCATGGGGTCATCTGCTTTGGGGCAGGGGCCCGGTAGGAATTTTGTCCATTTGGCTGATTAGTGTGTGCCGCTTGGTTTTTTGCCTACTGCGTAGCAAATCGTCACAACTTCTAAGGTTTGCAGTTAGGCATTAGTCTTGGAACTGGTTGGTGGAGGGGTATGGATTTGGCTGTGCCTGCCCCTCCAAAATGTTGCTGCTGCTGCTGCTGCTGCTTCAAGGGTTTTCCATTAAAGGAACCCAGGGACTCCCCATGCTTTTGTCCGAAACCCCCTGGCAAGGGGCTAGGGCCACGCAAGCCCCTGGGAGCATTCTAGGGAGAGGTGAGGCATGATTCCCAGTCCTGTCTCTCTCCCCAGGTGACTTACCCTTGCTGACTTCGCGGGGGGTGCAAATGTCAGAGCTGTCCCCGTGCGGGGTCAGTTAGTGCTACCAATGCCTAAGCAACCACTCACATTGCTGTAATTTGAATAAAGTTGTGGACAAAATTATGCCAAAAACCTTAAACAAAAATTAAGTGTCAATTGTGTTTTTCTTTGGGGAGTGTCTCGGCGACCTCAACACGCAACAGAAAATTAAAAAGTCAGTCTAGGAGCACATATAAAAGGATGGTGTGATCATTAACTGGTTTTCACAAAAAACAAGCTTGGTGGATCGGGGGATGCTGTGGAAGTACTGTATCTTGATTTCAGTAAGGCTTTTGACAAAGTCCCCCATGATATTCTTGTGGAGAAGCTGGATAATGTGGGCTGGATGAGGTAACTGTTAGGTGGATTTAAAGTGGGTTGACTGACAGAACCCAAAGATGGTTCCTTATCATCCTGGAAAAACTGACAAGTGGGGTGACACAGTGTTCTGTCCTGGGCCTGTTGTATAAATGACTTGGATAAAGAAATTGTGGGCACGCTCATCAAATCTGCAGATGACACCAAACTAGGAGGGGTAGCTAATGCCACTGAAGACAGAATCGGATTCAAGATGAGGTTAACAGATTGGAGAACTGGGTCAAATTAACAAAGTGAAATGCCAGGATCTACACTTAGGCAGGACAGCCCAGCTGCACAAATATAAGATGGGGGACACCTAGATTGCCAGTAGTACATGTGAAAATGATCTAGGGGTCTTAGTAGATCACATGCTTAACATGCATTGCAGGGGATTGCACTAGATGCCCTTTGGGGACCCTTCCATATCTACAATTCTATGATTCCATTAAATAGATCTTAGTTTACACCATGTGCAATATAGCGATATATAGGCTTCCCTACCTTATAGGATGGTTCTATACTTTGCAGGCACCATAAATCTTTTACATAAGATGTAAATCTATGTATATTAATACCAGAGATGTTAAAAATAGTTTCATTAGAACTGGGACATTTACTGTGCCTTTAAAATAATAATAATCAGTATCTTATTGAACAAATGCTTCCTTTGAAGTCTCCTCCACAACTAGTTCCCAGCATTTCTGGGAGGGGGGAAATGGAAACTGCAGGATTTCAAGTTAGTGCTTTCCCCTCTCCCAATCCTGATAGTATCATACATTATTTAAATTTTCTTCATCTTCAAGAATGCCCAGATGAACACATGAAAATATTCAGGCAATGGAAATAACAACAACAAAAGATGCCATCACTCTTGCCAAAAAAAGTGACAGAAAAATCATGGCTTTCCCTTAGCCTTTTAACTAAGAGGGATTCCTTTTTTTCCTTTTTAATTTTCCAGTGGATCAACAAATCACTGCAGGCATGCATGGGCATTAAATGAAAGTTAACAAGTTTTTACTCTCATAAAGCTTTTTTTTTTAAGGGTTGAAAATGCTAATGTCAAAACATTATCAGTCCATCCTTATTTTTGCTGAAATATTTTCAGCTGAAATAAATGAGAAAAACATTTCTATCCTGAGCTCCAGCATCTGCTGAACCAATATTGCTTTTCTGTATACTCCGATAATTAAGTCAAGGCATTCGTATCTTTTCTATTACAGTTTCTGTTCCTGAAGCTTAAACAAGAACTTTGTTTGTGAAGTAAAACATGCAGGTTTCTTTTTCCAACACCAGTATTGATTTTTCTTTTGTCTTCTAACAGGAGACCAGTAACTTTCTACACTGCAGGGAATGGGAAAATAAAGGTTCAAGTATTCAGTACTCAAGGTGATAAATTACTGATTTTGCTTTACACTTAATGACTACCACAGTCAAGTTTAGAACTAACATTACTTCCCCCAAAAGAGAGAGAGAGTACAAGTAAGGATCCCCACTCAAGTTTATTAAATACACTTTGTGAAAAGCCCATCTAACTCCTCGCTTTATTGCTTCAATTCTAAATAGGTCTGTGATTCTTTCTTCTGTTCATTCTTTCTCCCACTTATTTGAATCGTTTTTGCCTCATTCTGCACTGTATCTTTAAAACAGTATATTACTGTGTATGTATGTTACTGGGTCATGGGTGGTGCTGTGATCTAAACCACTAAGGCTCTTGGGTTTGCCAATCATAAGGTCAGTGGTTTGAATCCCCATGAAGGGGTGAGTTCCCATTGCTCTGTCCCAGCTCCTTCCAACCTAGCAGTTCAAAAGCTCAAAGTAAAGGTAAAGTTAAAGGGACCCCTGACCGTTAGGTCCAGTCGTGACCGACTCCAGGGTTGCGCGCTCATCTTGCTCTATAGGCCGAGGGAACTGGCGTAGAGCTTCTGGGTCATATGGCCAGCATGACTAAGCCGCTTCTGGTGAACCAGAGCAGCGCACGGAAACACCGTTTGCCTTCCCGCCGGAGCAGTACCTATTTATCTACTTGCAGTTTGATGTGCTTTCGAACTGCTAGGTTGGTGGGAGCAGGGACCGAACAACGGGAGCTCACCCCGTTGCGGGGATTCGAATCACCGACCTTCTGATCGGCAAGTCCTTGGCTCTGTGGATTAACCCATAGCGCCACCCGTATCCCTAGCAGTTCAAAAGCACAAAGTACAAGTAGATAAATGCTGTTTCCATGTGCTCTGGTTTCTGACACACATATTACATCAGATGTGGGGTAGGTGGGCATGGTTTTGGGGAAATGACATTCAGACCAAATCTGGCATGCAGACTAGAGGTTCCTCACCCCATTATGTGTTATAGTAACCTATGGAATATGCAACAGAAAAAAATGCCATGGAGGGGATTTCCCAGTCATTCTGCAGCTTAACACTGAGTCCTGGGTGGCTTTCAGGAAGCAACTAGTTCTTTTATTGTCTCCCTGGCGGTAATAGCTAATGGGAGGAAAATAGCACAAATAAAGACTGCAGTGCAAAGCATTACATATTCTGCACCTGAATTACTGCCTGAATTTAACCCAAAGCCATAGAAATGCCATGCAAAGGAGCATACTTCTTGTATCTAATTGCATCTTTTAAATCCATTCAGGAATTAATGGGAGTGTATAGGCAGCTGAAATACAATTGTGTCAAATATTAACTCCTCTCATTTATATGCACACTGCTTTCATTCAGCAGCGTTGGGATATGAAACAGCTGCCTGGCTTCACCTGTAGCTTGTATAAGCAAAGAGTGTAAGTTTATTGTGACTGGAGCATCCTAGGCAGTGGAGAAACAGATGTAATCATGCATTTCCTTCACATAATTTGCTCACCTTGCTGCACAAAAGCTTATGTTTGCCTCTGATGTTCATGGTGTGGGGATCCAGACCAGCAGAGGTTTCCAGACAAATTATTATGGATGATGACTTTTTAGCCACTTCTCCATACAGATAAGACAGTATCCTTATGGTTATTTTAAATGTGGAAAGACTTTATTCATATTAGAAATCATGTGTTGCAATCCTTTCTGATCTGTCATTACTATGTGGCTGTTTTTAAGAGATCCACCTTGGTCTTTCCACCTCTTACAGCTGCAGGAGCTCTTATAAGCACAAGAAATGTCCTCTAGTTAGGGCTAGCACCAAACTTCAAGGCTTCTATTGATGCAGCCTAAAAAAGCATTAGCTTTTTTTCTGCTCTAAGATGTTAAAGGCTTTTGCTTGGCTATGCAGGACCCCTTTTCTATTGGCTTGAAGTGTTGCCACAGTTTTGAGGAAGCAACTAAGGAGCAAATGAGCCTCCTGATGCTTTTTAACACTTGAGCTTCAGAGGAACCCCCTTACAACTCCCTCTTGGGTGCTATTTTGGGCTCCTAATCAAGACTGGTCTACGCATGAAGTGGGGCAAAGCACCCAAGTGGCACCCCTGCAGGTGCCTTCTGTGTCCCATCACCTCCGGTGGTGGCAGAGAAGTTGCACCAGTGCCAATTTCCGGTGAGATTTCAGCAAGATCTCACTGGATAACAGTGCCAATGGTGGCAGCGCTTCTCTGCCACCAGTGGATGTGGAGTACTGGAGGTGTCAGTTGAGGTGAGTGGCATGGCAGTGGAAGCAGCAGAGCAGGGTGGAACTTCCCATTTTGCCTCAAGTAGCTGTCTTTTAATATATATTTATTATTTAGCATTTTGAAAGGTATGCAAACGAGTTTCAAAAACATATCCCAAAATCTTCATATAATGTAACCATTTGTTAATGACAGTTCCCGGGACCAAGGAGCAGGTCTTTGTCTATGTTTTGATATATTTGGAAACCATTTTGAATGGAAAGACAGACTGAACCTTTCAAAACTGCACTGTTTTAATTTTAATTTTAGTTTTCTAGAATTCTTGAACTAAAAAAGAATATAAACTCCCTGATCACCATATGTAGCCAAACTCTTAGCAAGAGCAATCAAGTAATTAAATTGTTTATAGTTCATTAATCATGTCCCTCAAAATCTTATTCTGAAGATTGGGATAGAGCAGGGCTGGGTAACCTGTGGCCCTCCTGATATTGTTAGATTCCAATTCCCATCATTCCTGACCACTAGTCATGTGGATGAGGGTTAGAGGTTAACAATATTGGGAGAGCCACAGGCTTTCTAGTTGTAATCATCAGAACACTCCTATAAGGCCTATTGGAGATATATGATGAAGCTAAGAGAGGTGGTCATATTCAGTGTCCTCTGTCTACTAGAGAAGAACCCTTACTCCAGCACAGGCTTCCTCAAACTCGGCCCTCCAGGTGTTTTTGGCCTACAACTCCCATGATCCCTAGCTAGCAGGACCAGTGATCAGGTATGATGGGAATTGTAGTCTCAAAACATCTGGAAGCCCAAGGTTGAGGAAGCCTGTTCTAGTAGATGGTAGAGTTTAAAGGCTGTGCAGCAATGGAAGAAAGTGCAACAGTTTCGCTAGTTGAAGACTGCACAATAGTCTTCAGAAAATGTTTTTGGGTTTTCACTTGTGGAACAACAGTGTCATTTAAGTTAGAACACAGCTTACCAATTGACTGAGTTAAAGTACCTATTAAGCTCACCTTGCTGCACAAAAGGCTTCTAGGGCTGAAGGGCGGCAACACAGGTGAAACCAACCTGATGGCAATCAAAAAATGTCTCTCCTCTCACAGTACTTCCTCTGAAAATGGCTATGTTATGCAGGCTCTCACCCCTCATGGTTATTCTTCTAACAACAGCCTGCTTCTGCAGGTCATTCTGAAAATCTATGCCCTGGTGGTCAACACTGAGTGTCTCATTACTCGTCACTTCATCCCATCAGCACAACAAGTACACAGCAAGTATACTAAAATACTTTAACTTAGCACTACATCGGTTACAACTCAGTGTGTGGCCTAACGCCACCTAGTAAGATCTATGATTCAAAATAGTGATTTCTTGATCCATAGCACAATCTACTTAGTCACTACGCTACTCAAAAAACCTGGCAATAAGCATTAATAAGGTGTAACTAATTTAATCACGTTACTTTTTTTCTTTTTTACTTTCTTTGTTGAAATCAATGGGGTAATGTAATCTCATTCATCCAGGTGCCTGACAGAGGTCTCTGTGTTTAATTAGGCAACAAATGCTTTCCTTAACAATTTCAACAAGGCAGGGGATGTTTCCATCTATAATTCATGCTTTATTACAAACGCCAAGGAGCAAACCCAATACAGGAGTAAGTGCTGTCTCAGCTGTGTAAATGTCACTTGTTTTCTGAATGTAATAAGTGTCATGTTTACCTGGAGAAATAACCAAATAGAAACTTCCATTCTCTGCATAAGTAATTTGCAAAGGGAAAGAGCAAGCTACATTACAAAGTTTCTATGTGAGCGCTGATTATTCCTTTCCTTGTATTAGAAAGTTCTGAGGACACATGCAACACTTTCTGACAGGAGATTTCTGGAAATGTTAGGGCTCCTCCAGACAAACTGTTGATTAAGCATCCATCCTGATTTGCTTGCACAAAGCTTACAAGAAGGTTAGACTATGCCCTGTATATACTGAACATTCATTCTCAGTTTGTGGGGTGGTTATGTGACAATGAGCCTTAATCCTGATTTGCTATTATTATTTATTAACTTTTATGTCTTCCTGTTGATCATTTCATCTCACACTTTTCTGTGCACTTCTCCCTAATTATTTAAAGAAACAAAAAAGAAGTAGATTCAGTGTGATAATTTTTCAGTGGGTAGCCTGAATCCCACCTACGAAAAGTGACAGTGTGGAGAAACGCTACTTAAAAGAAGGTGCTGTATTTAAGCAAACCAGGTGCTAAAGAGGAGGCTGGGCTGTACATGAATGACCTATGTTATATAAATGCAATCTTTCTATCAGGGCTTTTTTTTCAGCCGGAACTCACACAGACTTGACCACCTTGTGCTGCTGTGTGGATACACTGGAGAAAGAACATAATTGGTCCGTGTAGCCCTGATCTCCTCACCATGCCTCTGCTCCACTCCATGGGTCTGAGTGGCATCTCAGAGGATGAAGCAGTAGAAGTAGAGACATCACCTTGCCAACAAAGGCCCGTATAGTTCAAGCTATAGTTTTTTCCAGTAGTGATGTATGGAAGTGAGAGCTGAACCATTAAGAAGGCTGATCGCCGAAGAATTGATGCTTTTGAATTATGGTGCTGGAGGAGACTCTTGAGAGTCCCATGGACT
Organism: Podarcis erhardii; assembly: GCF_964252035.2. NCBI lineage: Eukaryota > Metazoa > Chordata > Lepidosauria > Squamata > Lacertidae > Podarcis > Podarcis erhardii. The sequence goes on from NC_138504.1 coordinate 14,855,038, forward strand.
GCAAGAAGATCAAACCTATCCATTCTTAAGGAAATCAGCCCTGAGTGCTCACTGGAAGGACAGATCGTGACCTGAGGCTCCAATACTTTGGCCACCTCATGAGAAGAGAAGACTCCCTAGAAAAGACCCTGATGTTGGGAAAGATGGAGGGCACAAGGAGAAGGGGATGACAGAGGACAAGATGGTTGGATAGTGTTCTCGAAGCTACCAGCATGAGTTTGACTAAACTGCTGGAGGCAGTGGAAGACAGAAGTGCCTGGAGTGCTCTGGTCCATGGGGTCACGAAGAGTCGGACACGACTAAATGACTAAACAACAACAACATATGCACAGGGCTGAGACACTTTCTTTTCTGCATGAGTGTCCATCCCTGATTTCTCTACATCAAAGGTGGAGAACCTGTTGCTTTCAATATGTTGGAGGACTCTAACTCTCATTAGTGATGGGAGTAGTAGCCTAATAACAACTTGAGGGACACTGATTCTGCATCCTGGGTCTACAGGCAGGATCTCAGTAGGGGATCAAATAAGGACATTACCTGGCCTTACCAGGAAGTACCAGGGATTGAACCTAGGGGACGCTGCATGGCAGGCACTTGCTCTACAAATTAGCTACAACCCTTTTACAATGTAAACTCTTATGTGTGCACATACTATATGATAGGTTTGTTTGTTTGCTTGCTTGTTTATATATGCTGCTTGATTGTAGTTAAAACCTTTAAGTGGTTTATTAGAAATATTTTAAAAATCAACAAATGGTTAAAAACAAATAAAATTAATTAAAATCAATAGTAAAAGGGATTAAAACCTGTTTTAAGCAGGCACTGAAAATAATACAGGAAAAGCCCCTGTCTGATGTCAACCAGCAGGGAGTTCCAAAATGTAGGTGCCACTACATAAAAATATCAACTTCTGATTACAACAGAATATTATGTGGCATCTGTAATAGGACATATATAGAGTCAGATGATCTCTCAAGTAAATTGGCCATTACTTTTCACAATGGCAGCAGTATGTGTCTTTATATTTGGCACTCAGGTATAAAACGTCATGTGAATGCAAGGAAACTTCCATTTCACAAAAGCAAACAGGCACTTATATTGTGATGAGCTTTCAGTATGAGCAGAATAAACTGTCAGCTGCTCAGGCTTGGAAAGATCAGTTTAATATCTCAGGGTCAGACCAAAGCCTCTCCCTCCCTCTGACTGCCCTACCCCTGTGACTCCCCCTCCCACCAAAAACACACACAAAGGCATATGATAACTTACAACTTTTCAAAAATGATTTCTTTGTGTTTTAGAGTGGGGAAAATACACTTCTGAAAGATAGGGAGTATTCATTATAGCATTGAAAAGGTTCTTTAGCAGCAAAATGATTTGATCACAGATGCTACAGAGCTCAGAATAACACTTTTAGAACTGCCCTTCCAGTTATTTCCAGGACTATTACCACTGCTTTTTTTACCAGGCAATTTTTAATATGCTATCTCCTAGCCAAACCTGGAAAAGACCCTGATGTTGGGAAAGATGGAGGACACAAGGAGAAGGGGACAACAGAGGATGAGATGGTCGGACAGTGTTCTCGAAGCTACCAGCATGAGTTTGACCAAAGTGCAGGAGGCAGTGGAAGACAGAAGTGCCTGGCGTGCTCTGGTCCATGGGGTCACGAAGAGTCGGACACGACTAGACGACTAAACAACAACAACAAAGCCAAACCTACCTTATTTATTTATTCCATTTCTATACCACTTAATATATTCCAAAAAAATCTTTAAGTGGTATACAGAAAACTAAAGCCTCAAAAGACAACTTAAGCAACAACCAATTTTACAAAAAAATTAAACACTTGCATATAAAAATTATAAAAATGTTATAATAATACAAAATTACCAATGCATATAAACCAATATCAATCCCTTCTTCCAATACACCTCTCCTTTCAAGCTCCTTCACATATTCACCCTGGGTCTCAGCCAGGGCCCAAGCAAACTCAAATCTCTGCCTCAAAAAATTCAAAAAGAGGAAAGTTACTAGACACTGCTGACAGCACCCTAGTTTTTCACTGTGGACTTGTTTTTAATGGGTATGCTCAAGGAGGATGAAGCAGTCTCAGGCTGCTCACAGCTGTGTCCATTCATTCTCCACATCATGTTCCAGATACACCATGTTTCCCAGGTGGTCCCTTAAAAGTACACTCCTCAACTCACATGTCTTTCTCTAGCCTCTGCTGCCTCCTACTACTATTTATAGGATTGTTGTCAGCATCCAACTGTCTCAAGAGGCAATGGAGTGTGCATCCAGGGCTGAAGTCAAACCACCATGCTAGCAGCACCAAAGTGGCTATCTGGGGCACAAGCCTGGGCAGTGTGTATGGAGGTCCTGGGCTGCCAATACAACAAGGCCCCAATCTTGGCCAAAGGGAAGCAGAACAATATATGCGGTACCAGCTTGGCTTGTAGGGGTTGCTAGAAGGAGGCATACAACAGTGGTGTGTAGTGAAATTTTTCATAGGGGAACAGTTAGGGTCATATGTGCATTGAGAATTTGTGGATGTGGGGGTGATCTGACTGCAACATCTGTCATTGATCACCAGAGTTGATTCGGCTGCTTTGGCTGGCTAGGTGGGTGTTCCCTTCATCCCTCACTGCTTCATTTGTGTCCCTCCCGAAGCTGTGCACTTGGTGGAAGAGGATGACCATCCCAGACAGAAGGAGTGTACCATTCTTTGGTCAAAGGTTTATGACAGCTGCGCTCCCCTGCTAGAACCTCCACCCAGTATTGCTGGGGAAATACTGGATTTCAAAGTACAATACCCTGTGTGTTCAGCCTGGATGGTCAATAAAATCCAGACTCCAATTGTCAGTCAAACAGGAGGCTTATTTAGGTGCAAGGCCAGTGCAACATTACCTCAACCAGCAATTAGTTGAGGGGTGGCACACCAAATATGAAAATGGCACGCTTGTACCATTTATCAAGCAAAGGGGTAGTTATGTCCATATATGGCAGCACTTCCTTCTACAGTGGTACCTTGGGTTACAGACGCTTCAGGTTACAGACACTTCAGGTTACAGACTCCTCTAACCCAGAAATAGTACCTTGGGTTAAGAACTTTGCTTCAGGATGAGAACAAAAATCGTGCTCTGGCGGCGTGGCAGCAGCAGGAGGCCCCATTAGCTAGAGTGGTACCTCAGGTTAAGAACAGTTTCAAGTTAAGAATGGAACTCCGGAACAAATTAAGTTCTTAACCCGAGGTACCACTGTACTAGCTTCTACTGGGTTAATCACATAGCATGTGCTATAACTACCCTTAACAGCTATAGCAACAGCTCCTGTGTACATGTTGTTCCATCCTTCTCACTGTTCTCTTGCAAGCACAACCTTCACATTCTAACTTTCACTTCACTTAGCCCTTCTCACACACATTTTCATTTTCAATTTCAATTTTCTTTAATTCTTTAATCCCTCTATAATTTTTTTTTTCAGATGCCTTTCTGTGTTCCATTCTTTAATTTGTGGATTTGCTGATGAAGTTGGAGTTGCACATTCCTTTGTGGGCCCACTAATCATGGCCATCACTGGTGATTAGAATGAACGTAAAGTGACCCTAGGGAAAAATCAAGCAACGTAAGAAAACTGTAAATGTTATATTTAAAAACCACACTAAACTTGATTTGAATTATATTTGAAGACATTATTAATTTTCTAGCTAACACAGCCTTGGTGAAATGGAAGAGGAAGGCAAGAGAAAATTTCCTAAAATTTCATTTCAGGAATTTTCTTTGCCAGCCCTTCTAGGATTCTGGCTTGTTGCCTTACCACAGTGGCACCTTGGTTTTCAAATGTAATCTGTTCCAGAAGTCTGTTCAACTTCCTTTTTTTTAATATAATATTTATTGGTGTTTCAAAAAGTTACAAGAATAAAAAAGAAAGAAAAAGAAAAACAGAAAATACAAAATACAGAAAAAAATAAAAACAATTAAAAACAAATCCATCTTTCCATATCTTATCTATCATTTGCTTGTTTCCTTGACCTCCTCACACCTCCCTTTTTTGTATTCTAGTTCATTAGTTGTTTCAGCAAATCCTTTCCTTCTTTGTTTTTATCTTACTAATTTATCTTAATATATTGTAACTTTACATTCTGACCTGTTAACAATCCATTTTTACTTAATCCTTTATAACATTACTGCTAAAACCACATAGCTTCATTCCAGCATCCTTCTAACATTCCTTAATTTTACAATGTTTCTGTAGATAGACTTTAAATTTCTTCCAGTCTTCTTCTACCGACTCTTCTCCCTGGTCTCGGATTCTGCCAGTCATTTCCACCAGTTCCATGTAATCCATCACCTTCATCTGCCATTCTTCCCAGGTGGGTAGATCTTGTGTCTTCCAATACTTTGCAATAAGTATCCTTGCTGCTGTCTGTTCAACTTCCAAAACGTTCAAAAACTGAGGCACAAAGGGTGGTCTGCAAATTCAATAGAGAAATTTGAAAGGAAAAAAACTCAGCGGAGCCCATTCGACTTCTGAGGCATGTTTGAAAACGAAAGCATTTACTTCCAGGTTTTCAGCATTCAAAAACCGAAACGTTCAACTTCCAAGACGTTGGAAAACCGAGGTACCACTGTATACTTTATATACAGTTAAAGCCTCTGTGGTTATTTCTACTTGAGATGGGTGACATATTCTTATCAGGTCTGCTATTCATCATTCTTCTGCTTTAATGATGGAGAACAGGCCTGTAAAATAAGTGTTCTGAGCAATATGAAGCCATAGTAGGCAGGTGGGAGTGTAAGACATGCTCCACAGCATACATCAGAGTAATCATCATAATCAGGTCTGGCCAAGAGTGCGTGTGGAGTGAAGGAAATCAAGTAATGTGCATGCACATCTGAACCAACGCAAACTCAACCAAAAGAGCGTAGCTTACCTTATTAGACCTCCATAGAGGATTTGGATTTGCTCTTATAAGAAAGCATTGCCCCTGTTCCAACAATTTACCATTGTCATAGTCCTTGTAACAAGCTTTTTGATCCAACCCCATTGGTGAGATGTACTTATAGTCATACCTCCGGTTATGTAACCCTCTAGTTACATAAACTTCGGGATGCATGCGTGGCAAACCCAGAAGTATTTTACCGGGTTTCATTGTGCATGCATGCGCAGAAGCAGTCTGTGCATGTGCAGAAGTGATCCTCGGGTTGCAGAAACCTTGGGGTCTGACCGGACCTCCGGAATGGATCCCGTCCACATCCGGAGTTAGCACTATATTTGAGTTTTAGGGCTTTTTATCATGCCTCTGATCTTTCTATCAGAAACCACCCAGACTTCCTACTGAGTTCAAAGCAAAATCATTACCATACTGAGTTCACCTTCAAATAATGCTATATTGCTTTTTAAGAGGAAAAAACAACAACTTTTAGTTTTGTTTATAAATCATAGTGTATTGATCTCCTATTCACTGTGCTCTGGGTGGTTCAGTTCATCTTAATAGACCATAATGATTATTATTTTCTTTCCGCAAATCATACCAAGCATATTTTTTCTTTATTTTGGACTGCAGCCTGTGATTTAGAATAGGTCAATGCCCAGTAGTATTATGGGGTGCCAGTTCAGCTTAATGTGGGTTGCAATTTACAATGCGGAGAAGAGAAGGGAACACTTTTGCTCCCTACCTATTGAGTTGTACAGTGAGAAGTGCCTTTCAAGTATTTACTCCTCAAATTATATCTTGCTTCCCAATAAACTGGGCTACGTGATGTACTCACCTGAAAATTGCACAGATGATTATAGTTTGCAACCAATATACATCTGTATATACAATCACCTTCTTTTGTCTGCCTTTCATAGCAGTCATAGGACTGGTTGCTCTGATTGAGGAAGGCCTCATTAGGGTGTTTTTAGGCAGATGTGTGATAATGCATTTTTCATGCAGCCTATCACACAGAAAGCATTACAATTCCAAGTTTCCAGCAATATGCACATCCCAAGGAATAGCCTGTGAAACAACACAATAAATAAAAAATTAGGAATGCTCCCCATCTAATACTAGAAGCTTTCCTGAAAGAGTTAACAAAAGGATATTTAAATATGCACCACCGCCACCACCCACCTGGCTGCAATTAGCACATCAATCAAAGGGGGGAACCATATGCTCTCCAAGAACAATGCCCAGTTGCAGCCATTCCACCTGCCTTTGTTAACTCCAGTCCATCAGAAGCCCCACCATTGAGCTGGCTGGGGCTAGTTGATAGTTTCTGGAGGGGAGGAACAAAATATCTCCATCTGCCTCCATCTGCAAAATATCTCCATCTGCCTCTAACTCAAGGTAGCAAGTACCCCTCCATTGACCTGCTTGGGACCATGTACCATTTGAAGTCTCCTTGTTCCCATTGGTAGTTAATGGAAATAATGTGTTTTGGGGACTCCCCATTGCAGCCTATTTACATCAAACTTCCATGTCTAATTATCTTTTGCTGATAATAAAATATAATTTGTCATTGTTCTTTAGCATGCCATTCTTCCACTGACACTGTTTTGTAATTAAGACACATTACTTTGGGGGTGACGCCTCATTATCTCTTCAAATAGCAAACATTGTGAAATGATTAACACAATTTACATTAAATCTGCCCTAGTATGGGGAACAATGATTCCTTGCCACATGAATATTAAGTGATTGTTATGCTTTTAGTGCATCTGATGGGTAGATGGATGTCATTTTCTCAAATGCAATTTACAACCAATTTCATGCATTGTATGCAACAAAATCATACTCGGAGTAGACCCACTGACTTCAATGGTCATGGCAAAGCCAAGTCTATTAACACCAATTGATCTACTCTGCATATGATTCACATACTTTGAAACGTGGCTTTTTAATTGATACTAGACTCAGAACACTCACCTGTTCTTAGAGGAGTCTCTGCAATCATACTATGGAGGGAATCCTTTGCTAACTGCCATGTTGTTTTATTCTGGTACATGGGTCCATGTGGGAAAACAGAAACCCAGGGCAAGGCACTTCAAAATTCCAATGAAAGAAATGTATTTGTTTAACCTCTGGTGCAAATTTATTACACAACATAGCCATGGAAGAATAATTGCTTTTAGTGGGGTTTTCCTATACTCAGTAACTGTATCATTCCCCTGCCTGCAGCAGTGGGTGCATTTGTCCTCATCCCCCTTCCTCAAAGAGCAATCAGAAGTTTGCCTCTCTTTGAGGCAAGAGGCTTGAAAGGAAGGTCACATGGGGTCCAAGAGCAAATCTGAAGGATCTGAGTAAGGTGTCTTGGTCCACCCCTCCCCTGAGCTCTTCCTCCTTGTGTTTCTGCTACACTATCTCTCCCTATGTGCAATGTAGACTTTGACTAGTTAAGAGCGGTAATCTGGTGAACCGGGTTCGATTCCCCGCTCCTCCACCTGCAGCTGCTGGGTGACCTTGGGCTAGTCACACTTCTCTGAAGTCTCTCAGCCCCACTCACCTCACAGAGTGTTTGTTGTGGGGGAGGAAGGGAAAGGAGATTGAGACTCCTTAAGGGGAGTGAAAGGCAGGATATCAAGTCCAAACTTTTCTTCTGTTGAAGGAGCTGAGTGGGAGGATTTTTGGAAGGAATCCTTGATTGGCCTTAGGGCCCCCATTTGTCTGCCTACTTCACACTGCTGGGAATAAATTGTTTGACATCTGGGAGTGGTTTGGTTTACTTGCCCACCTTCCTTTGAGTCCAGGCAGGTGAGGAAACTGGGGGAAATACTTTAGGTATACCAAGGCACTGTTAGGTTACGGTCACCCTCCCTAGGAATCTGCCAACACATTATTCCAGGTGACACTTGGAAGGTGTCCTCTAGACCTGACATGCCCAGTTTGGATGAATACTTTACAGTGGGGCATGAATGTGCATGTTAGGTTCATGCCCAGGGCTCACCTAGAAAGGAGGAAGGCACTTCCTTTTTTTAAAAAAAATATATATATTTATTTGTTTTTCCAAATACAAAAAAAAAAAACATACACCAAAAACAGTACACTGAATAAAAACAAAAAAATCCAATTTTCAGACTCATGTTTACAGAACCTTCTTTCTTGACCTCCTCACGCCTCCCTTTTTTGTGTTCCTCTTTGTCCAATCAGATACAGCAAATCCTTACCCTTCTTCAAAACTCATTTCTAATTATTGTAATCACTTCTATTATGTCTCCAATCTTAGGAGGAAGGCACTTCCAATCCTTCACTAAGGAGCCACAATTTGCAGTTGTATCACATACTTCCCTACCAGAGACTGCTATATTCCTCAACTGCATGTATTTTCTGAATTTGAACAATTTTATTAATCTGACTCGCAGGCCCTCCAAGTTGTTATATTAATAAATATAGCCATTTCCTCAGATCTCTGGTCTCATAAGTTTTCTTTGTGGGTGTGAGGGCAATACGTTGTGTTGGGAAGGAGTTGCTCCTTTAAGAATGGTATTCTATACTGGCTATATAGAAGTGATTCTAATGAAGTATGTGCTTATAGAACTAGGAGAAAGAGCCTTAATAAGAATAGGGCTAGCTAAGGACAAACTATTCTCTATTTGCTTTAATAAATTCAGTTAAGCACCACTAATGACTTCAAACAAGTCTGTTGTTTATTTTTTTCAGAGTATTTTAAAATGTAAAACACTCTAAATGTCAAAAAGGTGCTATATGAAGGAACTGAAATAATAAATTCATTCATGAAAAGTAGATCATCTTCCTATAAACTAACATTGAACTTAATTCTCCAAGTGTCAGTCTCTAGCACCATCAAGACACAAAAGGGAATGTCAGTAGGTTCCATGTTGGTGGGAGTGGCTTCAACATTTTCAAGTACAACAACAACAAAAAAAAATGATTAGGGAGAAATTCCAAAAGGGAAAGGGATGCCAGCAGCAGTCCAGTGAGGAAGGACTTCTGGCCAGATATGGCAAAAATGTGTTTACTAAGAGTCTCACAAAACTGATCAGGAGAGCTTTAAACTAAATCCTGAGAAGGAGGGAGACAATATTACAGACTTCAGGGGAAGACCTGGTACTGGGGAGAGGACCTTCATTGAGGCACTGGAAACTGATATGGTTCTCTAGATATCTTCTAAGCACAGTAAACTACAAGAAGGAAGCAGCTGGAGGGAATGACATGTGGTTTCAGTTGTCACCAAATGCATGGAGTATGGGAAATAAGCAAGTCAAATTTGCACTCTGAATACAGGATGGCAAATATGACGTAATAGGCATCACTGAAACCTGGTGGGATGAAACTCATTACTGAAATTTAGAAAAGGATGAGTATAACCTGTTCAAAAGGAATAGAACAAACAGGAAGGGAGGAGTAGCAGCACTGTATGTAAAGGATGTGTACACTTGTGAAGAGATCCACGACTTGGAGCAGGGAAGGCAGATTGAGAGTATATGGGTAAAAATTGTAGGAGAGGGAAACAACAGTGACCTTACCAGGGAACAGTTACAGATAGGTAGCCATGTTGGTCTGCCATGGTCAAAACAAAATAAAAAAATTCCTTCCAGTAGCACCTTAAAGACCAACTGAGTTAGTTCTAGGTATGAGCTTTCGTGTGCATGCACACACGAAAGCTCATACCTAGAACTAACTCAGTTGGTCTTTAAGGTGCTACTGGAAGGAATTTTTTTATTTTGTTCTTACCAGGGAAGTCTGCTGTAAACCTCCAAGCCCAACTAAAGACTTGGATGATGCCTTCCTACAGCAGATTACCAAATTTTCATAGAGGAATATCATAGTCACTATCCTGATATCTGTTGTAGCAAACTCTTCCAAGAATGTAAGGTCCAACAAATTATTCCATGGTCTCATTGACAATTTTATTTCCTATAATGTGGAAGATGCAACATGGGGATCATGTTGAACCTGGTTCTCACCAATATGGAGAAACTAATGAATGAAGTGGAAATACTGGGAACCTTTGGTGGATGTGATGATGCTCTCTTGAGTTTCACCGTACACAGGCAAGGGAAAGCTGAGTGTAGTCAGGAATGCACTCTGGACTTTAAGAAGGCTGATTTCAAAATGCTTAGGGAAATACTGGGTGAGATCCCATGGTCAAAAATGCTCTAAGATAAAGGAGTACAAGACGGATGGGAGGTTTTTGGTGCAATATTTAAGAAACAAATGCAGACAATTCCAACAAGAAAAAAAGGTAGGAGCTAGCTAAAGAAACCAGTGTGGCAGTAGTGGGGCTGAAAACTCCTGCATGAATATGCTTTTAAAGCATTTTTATACATGCTGTAAAAATGGTATTTGGTTTTGGATTGTATTTGGAGCTCTCTCATGTACTATTTATGTGAACACCTGAAAATGTCTGTTGTGGGGGAAAGGGCATTTGCACTCTAAATTAACTGTTCTGGTAAACTGAGGTTTTACATACCCTTTTTAATGAAAGCAATGGAAGCAGAGTGTTTTCAGCTTTATGTGCAAAAACACCCTTGGTGTACTGATGCTCATGTTACTATTTTCTGAAAGGTCAGACAGCTATACAAAGGTTTGCCATTAGACCTTCACATCTAGTGAGTGATAAAACATGTCTCCTGGGTTGATACAAACCATCACGATGCCAAGGAGCAGATGAATTTAATTTCTATATCCCAAGCTTTGTATTTGAAACCGTCAATGCAGCTTTATTTTCCTTTGAAACCTGCCAGTATTTATGGTGCTCGATACGCTTCTTCTTCTAATTCTCAGGAGATTTTGGGTGTGTGGTCATGGTGGGGAAGATGAGGGTGGGGGGAAGCCGAAAGAGTGGGTTTTATGACAAACCTTGAAAAAACAGGACTAGCTGGATACTTTGTCAGCGCTGACACCTAAATTTGCTCCTTTTTTTTTTAGGGAGCAGAAGATCAATTGTGCCGTAAAACATATTTTATCTTATTCTTACTTTTAACTCATCTCAGAGCAAAAATGTTCCACAGGGGAGAGAAAGGTGTCAATGTAGTCATGTCATAATTCTCCAGCTATCATCGAGGGGAAAGAGCTGCATATATTTCAATGGTCCCTTGGCTCTATTTATTCAAAGAGCATGTTGATTACGAAGACACATTAAAGGTGAAAAATAAAACAGAGTAAGTGTTCTGGGAGTCTCCCTGTTCATCATGAGGACCTATCTGCATTGCAAAGAGGATGCTGTATATGGCAGGCCTGCTTCCTCTCTGTCCCAACGGGTTTGAAACCAATCTTGTCCACAGCATCTCAGTCCTTCCCTTCATTTAGAATCAAATGAAAGGTTGAGTTTTGTGATCCCTTTGCAATTTAGATTAATCAAATTAACTCGAGTGTGCATGCTTATTCCCTTTCCAAATGGCCTTTCCTCCTCTCTGTAAACTAGGAAAGTGTTATCTCATCCTTGGCTATTATGCAAATATTGTTTCCTGTAACCATTTCTAATGAGGTGAGAGTGTTGTGTAGCCAGGTAATTTCCTCAAGTTACCAAAAGGTGCAGCCTGACACAGCACTGCTATCAGGAGCCTCTTTTCTATAGTTTTTAGAAATGTGCCAAACATTCACTTACAAACTTTTGGAGGTAAAAGGGGAGAGCTGCGTCTTTTGGGGTGTGGGTGTTTCTGAGTGTACATGTGTCTTTAAAGGTTTCCTGAAAGAAACCTTCAAAGTAGCTATTTTTACATTTATGTTTACTCTTTTCAGCAGTCCTTCCCCACTGCTACTTCTTTGGTTGCATTTTTTAACGCGAGTGGCACTACAGTCTAAACCACTGAGCCTAGGGCTTGCCGATCAGAAGGTTGGTGGTTCAAATCCCTGCGATGGGGTGAGCTCCTGTTGCTCGGTCCCAGCTCCTGCCAACCTAGCAGTTCAAAAGCACGTCAAAGTGCAAGTAGATAAATAGGTGCCACTGCGGAGGGAAGGTAAATGGCACTTCCATGTGCTGCTCTGGTTTCGCCAGAAGCGGCTTAGTCATGCTGGCCACACGACCCAGAAAAACTGTCTGCAGACAAATATCGGCTCCCTCGGCCAGTAAAGTGAGATGAGTGCCGCAACCCCAGAGTCTTCCGCGACTGGGCCTAATGGTCAGGGATCCCTTTACGTTTACCTTTTTACTATCCCGCTCTAAATGATGCCAATCCATTTTTCATATTGTGGCCCACATTCACTTCTTGGCAACCCTATGTGGGGAAAACGCATAATAAAAACACGAACAACGAAAAGAAACCTCCGTCCCACCCCTCAAACACATTTTAAAGGGTACTTTTGTACAGTAGATTAGTTTTAGACATACTCTCAAACCCCTCTATTCTTCATCCAGGAAAGTACAAAACATTATCAGAGTTCAAGGGCAGTCAGGCAAAGAAACACCAGGATGATGCAAATTAGGGATGATGGGTGTAGCTTGGGGAGGGGTAGCCTGAGTGCAAGATAGATGGGTTTAGAGGGCTGCATTTGACCCCAAAGCAGGGGCAAAGCTAGGCTTTCTTTTACCTGGGTCAAAGACTCAGTTTAGCCCTGCTCACATGTTTACATACTCGTACACACATACACATTTGTTCTTAAAGGACATAGAAAGGCAGAGAATAAAAAATCATTTGAAGAATCCTAAGAAGTATTATGACTACATGACCAAAGGGAAAATGAGTGTCCCTTCCAGTAAAGTAAATTGTTTGTCAAAAGTAGAGCTTCCATGTGCAGCAGTTCTCTATCTGAGGTTGGGGTTTGACTTGGATTTATTTGGTTAAAGCATCATTAAAAGGCTGTATTTCCAGAAGATAAGCCAAGACCCTCAACAGGGTCACCTTTGTTTTAAAGGCAAGAGAGCCTTGTTTGATGGGGAAGCCATTCTCCACCTCCCCCAATAGCAGGCAGCCTCACTCAGCTATCAAACGAAGCCGTGGGGCACTACACCAGGGGGCCAAAGAGAGATGGTTGGTGACTGTGTCTTCATTTTTCTCCCTCCCTTTTCAATAAAACTTCACTACTTATTGGGATTGTTCACCCATGAGAAAGAGCTCAGGGGTGAAGCCAGTGCTAAGTGCCACCAAGTTACCCTGAGCCATTTTTGAAATGCCCAGCAAGGGCTGGAAACAAGCCGTCAGAGCTCATTGTGGATTATCTGGCAGGCTGAGAGCTTCAATAGCACTCTCTGGAGGCTTCACCCTGGGCAAAATTCTGGGCTAAACGACCCTGGTTTTCGCACTGCCCTAAAGCTGATTTGGGGGTGAAGTCGGGAAGTATTGCTTCACTCTGAATTGACTGCATGACATCAGCTAACTGGCAAAAAACATTTGTGAAACACACACACACACTGGTTTTGACCCATTTCAAATAGGTTTCAGTTGTATTAAACTATCCACAAAATAAAAACTGTATGCCAAATCATCTGGAACAGAGCCAAAGATCAGGGCAGCTGCAGATAGTGTGACCCTAAACTGGGTTTGTAAAATCCTGAAAGTTACTGTCTCTGCCCTTCATCAGCTCCCAGAGAGCCTTGGTGTGGAAATCCCAAGGCCTAAACCTGAGGTGTAGCTCTATAAGCAATTGTTGATTGCATGTGCTCACACTTCAAAGGCCACCTCAGACACAGAAAGGAACAGGGTTTTGATATGTCCAGCAAAATGAACATCATATAAAATATGCATGCAGTATAATACTATGCATGTTTTAAAAAAGCAAAACAAAATAAAAAAATTCCTTCCAGTAGCACCTTAAAGACCAACTGAGTTAGTTCTAGGTATGAGCTTTCGTGTGCATGCACACGAAAGCTCATACCTAGAACTAACTCAGTTGGTCTTTAAGGTGCTACTGGAAGGAATTTTTTTATTTTGTTTTGACCATGGCAGACCAACACGGCTACCTATCTGTAACTTAAAAAAGCAAGCCCCCCTGTGTTCGCTTGGGCTTATTCTCAGGTAGGTAGGCATAGGGTTGCATCCTGATAACATAATTTTATGCATAATTGTATGTCTACTCAAATGCAATTTCCATTGGGGTTAATGGACTTTATTTTCTGGTGAGTGTCCTAAAGACCGATAACATTCACCATTTCTCTGTAATATTTTAAGGTATTGTTAATGATGGATTGAGGATCCCAATGCCATTAGAGTACAAAATGAGGACATGGTAGATTTAATCTGGAGTTTAAAAAGAAGGGCGGGGGAATGGACACGACTCAGTTCACTCTAGATTAATTACACAGAGTAGTTTGGATTTAGCAGAGTAACCTACATGATAGTCAGTTTAGCTCTAAGTCTTCTCAATATGAATTACCCATAAGACTTTATGAACAAGGGGATACATATGAGGGCCTGCCTCAATGCACACTAGATCACATTGCACATGTATTACCATCATAGGCTTCCATCTGCTATATTTCTTTGAATGTAAATGCAGAGATACTATTGGAGCTCAGGTGCATGGCAGAAGCATGGGAGGCTGGCATCCTGTAGTTAAGGTGAGTAGTAAAAAAACAAGGTTCTGTTCTTATAATCCTCAAATTCTACAGCTAATTAAAATGACATATATTGGGCTAATAACCATGGCATACATGCAGCGGTGTAGCGTGGGTTGTCAGCACCCGGGGCAAGGCAAGTAATTTGCGCTCCCTAACCCGGGGCAAGGCAAGTAATTTGCGCCCCTAACCCCTAACCTGCCGCCGCTGCCTGCATCTTCTTACTGCTGCCTGGGCTGGGGTATTTATGGTAAGGTAGCCACGGCGGCGGCGGGGGGTCCGTGTCAGGTGATCTGAGGCGAGTTGCCGCTGGCGCTGCCGCCCAAACGACGCCGCTTGCCCGGAGGAGGAGGAGGGCAGAGAGGCAAGGAAAATGCAACATGGCCCAGCCGCTGCAACAGCAGCGGCGGTGGTGGGGCTGTGAGGAGGGGCTGCCTAGCGCACCCTCCATGGCCCTGATGTGCGGGGACCGCGGCAAGCGCTGAGAGCCGCTGCCTGCCAGACGCCTTCAGCCCAGATGCGCGCACAGCTCGTCGGTTCCGCGAGACATGGGGCTCTGCTACAGCCTGCGCCTGAGGCTCTTCAGCGACTCCGGAGGCGGTGAGCGTGCCCCCCCAGATGTTGCGCCCGGTGCGGCCGGCCCCCCCTGCAACCCCCACGCTACGCCACTGCATACATGATCTACCTGATCAGGAGCATGTAAGTGTCACATTCCAAACAAACCCAACAGAAATTGCAATAGATGCAGCAAGTTTAAAAAGTGCTGAAAATTGGCACTTGTGAGCCCCTTTCCCCAGTTTTAAATAAAGCATATCACATACCTCTTTCCAATTTTCGGGGGGGGGGGGAATACCAATGAACTTTATTCAGGCTTGTTGTGGAATACACTCATTCATTGCTTTGGTGGGTCTTCTGATGCCAGGAATGAGATGGTTGCAGAGGGAGCCACCTTTGTGTGTGTGTGTGTGTTGGTTTTAAAATATGTATTTGTTTGTTTTTGCATAAAGTATTGTAAATCGCTTTGAGTTGCTGTGGCAAAAAAGCAAAATAATAATAATAATAATAATAATAATAATAATAATAATAATAATATAATATGCATGCAATATCTATTGTGTGTGTAGGTCCCCAGGCCACCCCTCAAATAACTTCACACATAACACGTAATTTTAGTTTTGGTTTTGGGGCACTATTTTGGCCACAACTTTATTAAAATACAAAATCAGTGAGTGGTTGTTTAGACATTGGTTATGACTATCTGTCCCCCCGCCTGGGACAGAACTGACATCCCGAGGTCCGATCAGTAGCCAGTAGAAGGGAAAGTCAAACTTGGGGGTCATTTGAGCTAAGCGTCGGACCCACGCCGCTCACCCCAGCAACTCCCCGAAAGCTTGCCGGCCTGATCCCATGACAGGGATTCCCATGACAGGGATTAGGCAACCCTGGTCCCATGACAGGGATTGGACGAAATCGTGGCAAGCCCCAGGATTCCTTTAATGGAATTCCCTTCAGTGCAATAGGAGGGGCAGGCACAGCCTATCCTGACCCCTCTACCACCATTTTTTATAACCAATGCCTAACCGCAACCTTACAAGTTGTGACGAATTGCTGAGTAGTAGGCAAAAACCCAATGGCACACCCAATCACCAAATGGCAAAATTCCTACTAGGCCCCTGCTCCAAAGCAGACGACCCCATGACAGGCAAAGCAAGGTCAACCGGAAAAGAGGGCAGGTGATCCGATGCACTCTGCAAAGAGAAAGAGAAACCAGAGTGCACCAATATTTAAAGACTATGGTCCCACCCACCCAATTTGCAACATACAATTTGCCCCAGCAACCCGGTTACCCAATCAAATGCCAGGCAACAACTCTTAACCTGCCTGGCAACAAGAGGCCTGGCCCGGCGGCCCACACCGCAACATGTGCTCTCATTTATTGGAGAACACACTTTATTTTATTTATGAAATACCACAGTGTGCTGCAGTGGTTAGATCGGGACTTTTTGATCTTTTGGATCCATTGGCACATTTGGAAACACTAAAAGGCTGTCATGAGAAAACCCCCACCCCCAAAAAAAGCATCCATGCACTGACTTAATCGCCCAAATGAACTCTATTTGACATTGTTTTACTTGTGGAACTGCCTGCAACTTGTCCCATTAAGCCAGATCCATATTACTTTGTTTCAAATCAGGAATTTATTAAGTCGCTGCATAAATAAAAAGGGAATGCAAACTGAAGGTTGGTTACTGTAATATGTGCTGTTTTGTTAATGCTAGGAATGATACAGTAAATTTGGAAGGTCAATAGATAAAACGATCTGGGACCTTTTGCTCATGAATATATTTAATTTGCTCTTGCAAATAATTTCAACTGCATTTCACAAAATACATACTAATTCCTCTGTTTTTCTTTTCTTTTCTTTTGCAATTAACATTTCCTAATAATTCATCCAGGCAGGCTGTCTTAATCATAGTTCATTCTAGCATAAAATAAATCTTGCTGTGTTTGAAGAGAACCAGGTCAACTTAGCTTATTTCTTTTTCTATGCCTTCTTATTTCAAAAGATTAGAATGGTTAATAAACTTTGTCCATTTTTGGTTATTCAACGGATGAATGAAAATGAATAAATTTTGCTCAGAAGATGGTGTGTATGTGTGGGTGTGGTGGGGGAAGGGAGGGGTAGAAATCAGAATCCAGTTATTCTAATTTTATTTTGATTGTTTGCTTTAGACTCATAAGAGGATGCAAATTAACAGTTCTTGTGCTGATGGTTCTCTGTGGAGTACTAATTGCATGCAGTGTGCTTCAAACTGATTCTCTGAATGATTGCCAAAAATGATTAAGTTCCTTTATAGAACTCTCATGGGGATTTTTTTTGTCACCAAATTTCACCTAAAGTGAGGCCCTTCCTTTGGCAAAACATCAGAGAAATTGCCAGTGAAGTTAAACAGAGATTATTCAAACTCCTAATAAGAATTTATGCACATCCATACTATCTAAGCACCAAGAAACAGTGTAGTGTAATGGTTTATAGTAGAGCTAAGGAAACTCAGATTCAAATGTCTACTTAGCATCAAAGCTCACTAACTAACATTGGCCCAACCCAAGATATTTTGTTGTCTGTCACCTCAGCCCCATTCCACTTACACCTTTTGTCAGCCTAATAAGTGAATCTTAGGTTCCATCTGCATTGTGTGCCAAGGCCACATGACCCATAGTGTGCCAAGGCCACATGACCCATAGTTCCATAGTGGATAATAAGCACACAGACAGGAGTATTTTGATTTATGGGTTCAAATAGGCCACAACTTTATTGATTACAGATGTGAGCAGTTTGGCTTAGGCATTGGGTGAAGTCAGGCTATATCTCAACTCCCACCCACCCACCCAACAGTAAACCAGGGAGTCCAGCTATGGGTAAACCACCGAGGGGTACATCCCGAGGGGTCCCCACTGGGGGCATCGGACAGAATCCATGCCCCCCCCAGATCCCTTTAACAGGACACCCTTAATGAAGAGGGGTAGGCGGAGGCTACAATCTCCCCTCCATCTAAACAAACGCTTACCCAATGCCTAACCTCACAAAGTTGTGATGATTGCTACAAAGTAGGCGACTCAGCATAGGCCTGATAAAAGATGTATTAACATCCAGTGGTTAATAATTTATTTGGTTCTCATTTTAATAAAACGTAATTCACACATTCTGAATCACTATATAAAGTGAAACAAAGGCATCAGTCGAAAGTCACACTTCTCTGAATTTTACGGTGCAGGTTCCCAGCTAAAAGGGAAATTAAAAAATATGTGCATTGGGGAAAGTGCTTCGAAAAAAAGGTATTTTGATGACAACAGCATAGCATGGGAAATGCTTGGAAAAATACATATATTAAGCAAGATTACATAAATTACGAGAAATGGAATCAAAATTGAATATGTGTTTTTGCAATGACTTTAAAATAATAATAATTTAAAAAGCTTGATGTGGAAATGGGGTAAAATAAGAAACCAAGGAAATTAAAATTGACTGATTTGTCATTCAATAGTTAACATTGATGTCTGAACCAGATACGGAAAAACCACCATAAATTAGAACAGAAATTTCTAGCAATAGCGTAACGCAAAATATGTAATGATCAGAGTTGAACATTTACAGATGTTGGGGTGTATCCAGTAGAAGTTCTAGCAAAATGCTGTTAACAAATTACCATTTCAAATGCTTTCATTCAAATACATTACATGGGTTTTGGCTTTTTCCCAATCAATCCATTGACAGAGTCTGCCAGAAAGAAGAAAACAAATCTGATGTTATGTTGACAAACATGATTGTACTGATGATAAGAAGAAAGAAAAATAATTGTTCAAATTGTCAACAGACCCAGAAACAAATGAACTTTGGTTGGTTTGTCTTTTATAAAACTTGTCATTAGTCAGCATGATACACACAGCTGAAATGAAAAAGGTTGCATGCGTTAAAACTTTCCTGCTGTTGGTTTTTCTAAAAAATATTTAGCCAGGCATGGGAACATTCCACCAGTGGAAGAGAGCTGTGGGTGTTAAGCTTCACCTTATGTTAGTTCAGAAAAATTTCAGTGTTGTAGATTAAGCAGTTTTTCTGCATCAGATATTACCTTTCCTCAAACTATGTATTTTTAATGCATCTAGTAATACTCTCTTTTATATATATATATAAAAGCAGGTATTAATTGAGCATTGAAATGAAACAACCACCCCTCCCCATACAAAACCTAGTATGTTGGCTGTGAAGTTTCTCCCCAAATTTTCAAATTTTCTCATTTGGAAGGGGACAAACAGAAAGGGGACAGGCTTGCTGCTGTTGGATGACCCCCATGCCCTCACTCGGATTTGGCTTCATGATGATGCAGTGTGATAATATCATAAGTGTAATTCTGCTCTACTCTTCTGAGTAACAAAAAAATAAATGGATTCCTGCAGCAATCAAGAGCAGAGTTTCCCCACCACTAGGTAGGACAGAAAACACTCAGCTTCTACCACTGTCACTGGAGACAGTTAAGGCTTTCCTGCAATGGTAGGAGCAAGGGACAAGTGAGTGTACATGAGTTTCCTAAATAGATTTTCATTTCACATTGATTACTCATAGCATTCATTTTGTAAAGAATGAAAATCGAACTGGATGCACAACCCCCATAGAGCGTCCTACCTTGAGTTTCTAGTAGAAGTTTAAGATCCTATGCAAGTCTTCTCTTTGGCAGGGGAAGTTAGTGCGGAGTGGTGGCTAAGAGTGGGTGTTATGAGATCTGGTTTCTTGATTTAGCAGCAGGAGATATGTAACTTTATCCATGTCTCTGGGCTTTCTGGAGGCACATGCCTTCAAACTCTTTGGAGACATAATGGCTCAGCAGATGGGCTTTGGGCCTGGTATGCCAAAGTTTATATTTGTAAATTCAGCTCAGTACGCACATCCTTTTGTGCATGCAGATTGAGTTTCCTTGTTGGAATGATTGGGGTAATCTAACATGGAGCATATCCAGAGTAGAGCTACAAAGATGATGAGGGATCTGGAAACTGAAGGTTGAAAGAGCTAGGTAAATTTAGACTTGATAAGATATGATTAAGAGTTGATAATAATAATGCTACTCTTCAATGGTTTTCAAAAAAGTATTTCCATTGAATAGATGATGGACCTTGTTTCTGCCCTCCTGCTCCAGAAGCTAGAATCTGAACTAGATTAACAGAATTAACAGAAAGGAGATGTTATCTACACATTGGGAAGAATTTCCTGATAGTCCAAGCTGTTCAAAACAACAACAGTGGAACAGTCTAGTGCTGTGCCAATATTTCTCTTAACATGCTCCCCAGAAAACTAGATGATTGGTGGAAGGTTCCTAAGCTACCTTCACACTAACAAACTGGTATTCAAAGTGCATGCATTTTCCTTTCTAATATAGTGAAATGTACCACCCCTCCCAGACACAGCTTTACTACATCCTTGAGAACTAGGTGTTTGCCATATGACAAAGATAAGGAAAAAGGAATGGTGAAAAAGAGAAAAGGTCAGAGCTGGACAATAAGCATTGCAAAACAGAATGAGAAACAGCAAAGGGGAATGGGTATTGCCCCCAACCTTGTCCAGCCCTCACCTGCCTGCCTTCTTACTTATATCCAGTCCAAGGGGGTGGCACTGACTGTCAGCTTCCTTCTCTGATTTAGGTGAGTCTGATTGATCTGAAAATGTCACTAAAATGGTGAAATGGGGGCAGAACAGGGGCGGGGTGGAACACTTTACATGGACCCTGCTGATTGGGGGGGGGATTCCAGAAAGGAGGACTGCCTGTAGTTGGCTCTGCTTGTCATTGGCTCTTGTTCTACCTACCATTGGTCTTACTGGATTCTACCCTACCAATCCCAGTGGCCAACAGCCACCCTGTGGGATTAGGCAGCTGGTACTGAGAGCCTAACTTGGTTCCAGAATACAATTTTGGGTGCCTTGAGGCAGGGGTGGACTTTGGTAATTTGGTGCCCTGAGCAAGGACAAGATTTAACACCCCCACCCCTTAAATATTTCTTATTTTCACAATAATTCCTTTTGGTAGTGTTACTTTTTTATGGGTATTCTCCGAATAATATCCCTATATATAGGTGTTGTTGTTATTATTTTGTGCCCATGCAGCTTGGATTTAGGGTGGTTCAGGGGAATCGCCTGCACCAGCCTAAATCCAAGGCTGCCAGAGGAGACACTTGATTGGTACACAAAAATTATGTGTTCCAGGCATTTGGGTAGTTAAGTCAAGATGGTATGATTTTTACTGACATTATCCCAAAAAGTTACTTCCCCAAACTCTACCAGCCACACCGATGGGACATGTGTTTTCTGAAAGAGATGGCTAGATTAGAGAGGCATTCAAGAAATTTAATTGATGCTTTAGGATATGATCATTCAGCAGTTTATCAAAGCTCTCCTATTGATTCTGCACATCATTCATTTCTTTGAAGGTACCTTTGTGTAACTTTTTATTGTTTCTGGACCCTGAGAAGAAGAAGAAGAAAAAAGCTTAGATGTAATCTTTCTGATAAAGCCGTAAAGAAGATAAGCCACTGGTCTTTTCTCCTACAGAGCAGAAAGCGTTTCTTGGGTTTACGGCAAAGAAAATCAGAGCCAAGCCACAAAATTACCTTTTCCACAATCTGTTTGTTATCTCCCATCAGGCTGGTCCCTAATGTTGATGGATACAGAGTGTGGTGGCTTTAGCACTTTTCCTCTCTGGCAAAGTTCATCCTTTCTTCTGTTTGCTTAGTTTTCTTGGGATGAGAAATGATCATCTGTTGACTGAATGGAAATATCACTGTTGGATAATCTCTACTTCTACCATAGTGGCATATTTTTTGTGTGAATGGAGGGGGCAGCCTTTTGTAAGTGAGAGGCGAGTAACAAAGACCAAAACTCCTTTTTGTAGTAATTGCTTGTTTGCAAATATGCTGAGCATGGAACAACAGACAGGCCCTGAGATAAGTCATCTTCCAGTGTTAACAACAAGTGTTGTTATCCCATGGGGTGGCAGTAGGGGCACATGTTCTAGCCCTTACCCAACAACAAAGAGGGGCTAGATGTTCCTCACCTCTGTTCTGTGCTCCAGAGGGAATAATGTCCCTAATCTGAGAGATTATTCTCCCCTCCCACTTTATTATGATTATTCCCCCCTTTATTATGATTAGGCTGTATCCAATGCTAGTACTACTCAGAGTAAATCAGTTGAAATTAGCAGACATAACTAACTCAGGTTAATTAATTTTAATGGGCCTATTCTGAGTAAAATGTAGCGGGATACAACACATTCTTATTATCATTTCTATACAAGCCTTCCTCCCAAAGGCCACATAGGGCAGGATATACTTCTCATCCCCTTCCCCATAGTCGAGTGTCTTTGAGGGTGTGGCAGATAGTCCCCCTTCTCCCATAAGGGAAAGCCTCCAAGCATCCAGGAGATATTCCCCATCCCCTCTGCCATAGGGGAGCACCTTTGAGAGCATGGGAGATACTCCCCACCCTCTCCCCCATGTGGGGAATGCCACTGGGGATGTTGTCTAGAAATGTAGGGAGATACTTACACCCTCTCCCCCATACACTGAGCCCTGCTGATTTTGGGTGCAGCTGATACAGGGGCGAGCAGCTTGGGGCATAGAAGTTTCATCGAATCTATGCCTGGGCACCAGCAACACAACACATTGATTCCAAAGGCAGTTTTTACATGCCACAAGCTACACTAGAGCCTTCCATCAAGGAGCTACAGTAGCCAATGCAAACTTATCACAACCAACAGACACCTGGGTTCATGTAATCACAGTCTGTGCAGGAGGGTGAGTATCTTTGATTGGGGTGTGGTGGTGGGATACTAGTATGCCTTACTATCTCTGTGGTATCCTGTATCCCACGCTATGCCCTCTAAAACTCACTTGCTGGATCACCATCTTGTCGTGGTGAGTGGGCTTGCATGTTCCTATAACCCTTGTGATGTCCCCACTGTGGTAGGACATGTGGATCGAGAATTGGCCTCCACAGTCACATACAGACTCATTGTTAAAACCATTTTTATGGAAGACAATCTTACCTGGCTACAAGTGATCACCAAAGAAAGAAGATGCCCTATAAAAAGGCACAGTTGGTTATGTGCTCTGTGTGTGTGGGTCCACCCCCCCCCCGGCAATACTCAGAAAGATACTCCCTGCCAGTCAGTTAGAATGCACATTGCCTCACTTCCTGCATCCTCTGGGAGTGCTAGGGGATTACGCCCAACATCACCCAGGGAGGCTAGGGTTCTAGCCCTGACACCCACCGGGGGGTGGGGGGTAGGGAAATAGTCCTGACAACTACTACTACTACAAAAACACTCCCCAGATTCTAGGAGGCCCAGGGAAAGTGCCCACTCCCTGAAGGGCATTGTATAGGCCCTGGAGGCTATAATTGGGTGGCTTTACTACATAGAAACTCAAAAATCAGGCACATCTGCACAACTGTTGACTGCTCCCCCTAAAGGCAGCAAGCAAGAACATCCACATGCAGTGCAGCCAATGGAAAAGCAGCAAAACAAATGCTCCTGCAAGAGGCACCCCCTCAAGAAGCATCCCTAGAAGTCCAGCAATCACTGGGAGTCAAGTGCAATTGAAGCACTTTCTTCAGATAGTGATAGTGGGACATCACTGAATGTTTACTGGGATGGAGTTGGCATAGGCATGTCAGGAGCAGCCAGGATGCTGAGGCAGTGTGGGAGGGAGATGTCTCTTTTGATGAGCATCCCCAGGAGTCCAACTATACCAATTCTGAGGACTCAGCATTCACCTGAGTAAGAAAATCAAGGAATGCCTCTTGAATAGAAACTATGTTGTATCAGGGTATCTACTTAAAGGGATCCAGCAGGAAGTGCTTCTGTCTAGATGCCCAGATGGGGGTTGATGGGCCTAAACACCCCCAAAATTGGAGGGGCTCACCCTGATTTGATGTATGTCATAGGGTGATCCTTAAACTTGACCAAGCAATCAACCAGCAGATGGGTTTGTTGATACACACTCAGTGCCTACACAAAACCTGGTAACATCTGTAACTGATAAACTTGTGCCCTGCTAAAATTAGTTGACCTGTGTTTATTGCAACTACATATATAATGCCTTGACCCTACTACCTGCGTCTCCAGTGCACTTAGCCCTCAACAGATATTGAGAAGGTCCTGCCAAAGAACAGTACCCCCAGTGGCAGCATAACCAACAGGACCCAAAATGGTTGACATTGAGAGAAACATACTTATTAGGTGTTTTTTTTGGGGGGGGGCAATTGGTTTATGACTTTGTACTCTAGAACTAAACTTGAACGGGACCCGATATCTCACTGGCAGCCACCAATGCAGCTTGCTCAGTCCGGACTCACTCACCATTCACTTTACGATCCTCAATGGCGTATAACTTCTCTTGAAATGGAAAAAGAAAGAAAATCCATTGTATTAAAACATCCCATTTTTTTATCCACATAGACTTGCATGCATGTTAGGTCTGTCATTCTCTCTGCTTCTTTTTGCCCACTGGTGATTGACAACCCAATGAGCAAATGTTTAAAGGGAGGGGGATGTGCAAGCAGACCAGAAGCAGAGGGGGAAGTGTCAACTCGACAGGCAAAATGAACAATAATTCAGAATGAAAAATGCAACCGTGCTCAAAATCTAGTTTAAAGATTTTGCATTTGTGAGGACAAAGGACATTTGACAACTTGACTCATGTTGCAACTTCGCCTCCAGCAACTGTCAAATTAGTTCCTAATGTGACTGGGGGAAGAGATGTGGCTTCAACAATGCCTGAGGGCTGGAGTTAAGTTACTCATCAGTAAATCGCTGAAAACATTAGCATTTACTTGTTTATCTCTTTTGGGCCAATCTTGGGTTACATTCTGCCTCATGCTGACTTATGTAATTTGTCCACTGCGACTTACCAATGATTTTGTCCATGCAATCGTTCATATAGTAATTAGAAAAATTACTCAACGATATAGGGAAAACTTACATGCAAACACAAAAGTTCTAATTAATGGGGAGTTCTTCCCCTTAGTTTTGGCTCAGCTCAGTTTCTCCTTGATGGTATATCAACAAGGAGGGAATGGTATCTTTTTTAAGGTAACAGTTTATGTTGATTTTAGGGTGTCAGTGTGGGACCTATGAAACCAGTGTTCAAATCCCTACTCAGTCCTGAAGTTCATTGAGTGACCTTGAGCCAGTTAGCCTAACTTTCTTCACAGGGTTGTTGTGAGGATAATACTGAGTAGTCAAGATCCATCTATGCCACTGTGTGCTTTCAGGGAAAATATGGAATATAACATGCATTAATTAATAAAATGGTGTTGAGGGTACATGGTTATAACCACCTTATCTCATTTAAGGATTCAGTGGCTATCCATTTCAATTCTCAAAGGGTTTCAGTTCAGAAAAATAAATTTACATTTTTGCAGTCACAGGTAACATTTGAAATAACAGGGTCTAAAACTGTACCTGCCAATCCCAATGATGAAGCAATAAAATAAAATAAAATGTAATTGCTTCTTGCAAAAGGTGCTGCTCAGTTAATCCAATTTGACAGAACAGCAAAGGAAGGAGTAGAGCCTCATCTTTTGAGCTAAGTCTCATAATGCATGGTAGTTGGCACTTTCATCGGTAACTAATGTACACTACAGCAAACTTAAGACATCTTTAAAGAGACCATAGGGATGCGGGTGGCGCTATGGTCTAAACCACTGAGCCTCTTGGGCTTGCTGATCAGAAGGTCGGCGGTTCGAATTCCCATGATGGGGTGAGCTCCCATTGCTTGGTCCCAGCTCCTGCCAACCTAGCAGTTCAAAAGAACACCAAAAGAGTGCAAGTAGAAAAATAGGTACCACTCCGGTGGGAAGGTAAACAGTGTTTCTGGGTGCTGCTCTGGTTTCAGTGTTCTGCTGTGCCAGAAGCAGCTTAGTCATGATGGCCACATGACCTGGAAAAACTGTCTGCAGACAAATGCCAGTTCCCTCAGCCTGTAAAGCGAGATGAGCACTGCAACCCCAGAGTCATTTGCGACTGTACTTAACTGTCAGGAGTACCTTTACCTTTCAAAGAGACCATGGGAGCCAACTCTTAGAGGCTGAAGTCCCTTCATGCCCATCCTAAAATATTTCAGGGGGCCAAGCTTCCCCCCCAGTTGATGGGCATTGCCATTAAAATGGTGTTTGTGTTTCACATCATGTGATCAGTTATGCAGGCACAGCTTTCCTGAGCCTCCCCCCTCAATATTTTATTCAAGCTGATACCCCTGAAAAGGACATTCATATTAGAGACATGAAAAATAAAAAAATGAATTGAGAAATATCCCATACTTGGGGGGGGGGAGAGAGAGAAAGAATATCTGTTTTAACTTTTTAAAATCCTGAATTTTAAATAGGTTTATCGCACCCTGGGACCCAATGATGAAGGAGTGGACAAATATTTAACAATGGAAAACAGCAAGCATAGCCAATAACCAGAGGTTATGGGAGTTGTAGGTGACCTACACCTGGCCTGTGTTCATACGCTTTCCCTATTATTGGTCTGACAAAAACAACAACTGCATTTTGAATAGTGAGTATGTAAATAATGCATAAACATTTGCCAGGGGTGGAGGAACAGCAACAGGTGGAAATACTACATCTGTATGAAGAGAATCAGTTCAGCACCCAAGAGAAGCTCAGCAGGAGTGGGGGTGGGGAGTGGTTAAAAATAATTTGTTCCTTTTGTAGCAATACTCTAAGGGGGAGGAATTCAACACTGTATGCTGGCTTGATGTGGGCTGTTTCTTTGTCTGAGGAGCACATCAATGAAAGGCACCCTGAGGGACAGAAGGATGGAAGATCTGAACTTAATGAATGTTGACAATGACTATAACTGATGTCCTTATTACGGATGACAAGGGGCTTAGGAGACTGTTCTACCATATTGACATTGTTCCAGTTCAAATGCTCTCTCTTTTTATTTCTGTAAAGAGAGGGAGGAAAAGAAACAACAACATTTTTCAAAAAGCTACTTTTAAAAAAAGAAAAAGAAATGAAACAAGCTGGGTGACATTTTACACTATTTTTCACCAAAGGCCAGCTTTCTTTGTCTGCTGGCCTTTGCCACCTAAAACAAAAACAATGCTATATATTACTCTTCTCTAGCCAAACATGCTAATTCTTAAAATGAAAACTTGGTGTGAACTTCCACCCCCAACCAGGATCAAATGAATATTTCAAGAGCATTGGAATATTGATACATATAGTTATCCTATTATATTTCTCTCCATTTCTTCTTTTACCTCTTGCCTCTCTATGTCTGTGCCAAAGTGTAGATTTTAATCTCCACAGTACAAAAGCGTAATAAAATGATGAACACATTAATTTATCATTTATTGTATTGATCCCAGTGCAACTTGAAAAATATTTATCTACCTAATTGATGCTTTGTACTCTAAACTTCAATAGGTCCAATTCAAGTTTTGTTACCATTCTTCTCCGTACTGGAACTGTACAGGGCAGCACTAAGACTAAAGAGGAGGAAGCTGACAGCCAGCATCTCACCCTGGATGCATTATAAGTAGGGAGGCAGGTATGGTGTATGTGTTAGATTAATAACTTGCATAACTCAGGATGCCCATAAACATAAGATGAACTTGATTTAACTATTTGCAATAGTTAAATAAAGGAATCCATAGCTTCTCTATTGCTGAATCCTCCTCCAACTCAGATAGGGTTGCCATATTTTGAAAAGAGAAAATCCAGACACAAAGTTGTTGCTGAGCTCTTTGGGAGTGGGGGACAAAGTTGTGTGACTGTCTAAGGGCGGACTGAAATCAGTAAGACAGTACCCTATTTGTCCTTATCGGCCAGCCTTAACTTCAATTTGGATTGCAATGAGGAATTAAATCTTAGAAAGTTTCCCTATAGAAAACTCTCTTCCAAGTAAACAAACAAATGTAGATCAGCACTTACCCTGTCTTAGTCACAGTCTATATCAGGAGTTGGAAATTCAGGACTACAGATCAGGGGACTATAGTAGCCAACTCCTAGGGGTTGAGGGGGTCTTCAGCCACCCCCATAAAATATTTGAGGGTGCCATTCCCCCCAAAAAAGTTGATGGGCATTGCCATGCAAACAGTGTGCATGTACTGTGTCATGTGATCAATTATGCAGGGTGGGGCTTATCTACTCCTCCCATATTTTATTCAAGTTGGCACTCCTGCAGGGGACTATTGCACACCAGTGACTAACAAGAGCATTTACTTAACATTTATTGGTTCAAGCTTTATTGTCCGGCCACCTACTTAGGTCACATTTGCAGTATGATATCTCTTTAAATAATCGCTGCTTCCCCCAGAGTATCCTGGGAACTGTAGTTTGTTGAGGGTGTGGAGAGTCATTAGGTTATCCCCTAATCCCTTCACAGAGCTCCAGTTGTCAGAGTGGTTTAATAATCACTCTTTCCTGGGAACTCTGTGAAGGGACTAGAGGTCTCCTAACAACTCTGAGCACACTTAACAAACTATGGCTCCCATAATTCTTTGGAGGAACATGTGACTGCCTAAAGTGGTATCATAGTGCTTTAAATGTGCATGTGCATGTGGCTTCAGACAGCTCAACTAGACATATATGAGGTGCAAATGTGGCATGGCACATTCTCCCATATTGCTGCACTAGCTCAGAAATCACATACAGCTTGCTTGTTTGAACACTGCCACTGTGAAAAGTGTATCTGCCATTGGCATAGAATACCCAAGCAGGTAAGATAACCAAAGGTTGCTTACAGTAATTTAAGACCTTCTATCATCACTGTCACCTAATATAATCATCGCAACCAGCATTCCCAGTAATTTCTCCAGTCTTTCTGGCCTACTGATCCTGCCACTTTGAAAACACCAAAAAGCCTATCATTGGAGGCTGTTTTGTTTCACTTCTCAAGGACTTTCTGAAATCGCAGCCAACAGGAAACTCCAGTGTACTGATAAGGTAGCAGCCAATTTAGAAGTGAAGCAAGTTGTCAATTGTCAATGTCACAGTGTGCTGTCCTGTTGAAATGGTTTAAATCTGAAGCCAAATGATTATTATTATGGAGATAGCAAGTGTTATCCATGGAAGCTGGGGAATATGCTGTGCCTATTTGGAATGACTGCCATTAGGGAAAATACGACTCATAGGAAACAGAGGCCTCAAACAAATAAAAACAAACACATGGAAGCAGTGAGCAAAACTGGAGCAGACAACATTTCCCTTGTCTAATAGGCAGACTCCATTTTTATTTATTATGTCTGTTATTGCTGATGAGAAAGAGGGCAATAGATGCAAGGGCAGCGTGCTCAATTATTTCCAGAAAATGCAATAACATAATCTGGCCAGTTTAAAAAATAATAGAAAGAGGAAGTGAGATTTGAAAAATATAGAATTGTCCTTTGGGGATCAGCATCTCTCAACAATATAGTTTGAAAAGAAATAGTATTGTAGATTAGCATTCACTAACAACCAGCAGCATATATGAACCTTTAGTAGCACTTTTTGCAGTCCTGCACTTGCAGTGACTAAGCTAAATCAATAGAAAGAAACCTCTGACTGGACCCAGTTCATGAGAAGAAGAGGGAAGATAGGCTTTGTCCCAGAGACCAAAATGCTTAGCAGAGCCATAGCATAGAATGCTGTATGGGTCCCAAAGCATAGGAAACACAAGGGAGGTAGAAATATGCCTTTTAGCAGAGTAACATTGGCTGATACTTGGGCTGTGTACTGGATGTGGCCAAATCTTGAACCAAATAAGACCAAGGAGCAGAGGATTTAATCCCCATAGGAGAGGTGCTTGCAAACCAGCACCCTGATGATTGAATCCTCAGCTCACCAGCTGCTGAATGAACAATTGAATCCTGTAGGGTGATCCTTTCCCCTCCTTCTCCACCTCCTGGCCAATAGAAGGAAGAATCAGTCCTGTGGTGTAAAGCTCTACATGTGTGAAAGGCTCTACATGTTGAAAAATAATCCTTATTGCCTGCTCATGTACAGAGTACACCGTTATTCTCACTTGCGTCAAGCAGCCTCATAAAATCTTAGTTGCTTCCCAAACATGCTGCTGTTCAACAGTCAACTGTAGCACATACAGCAGATGTTGCACAAGCAAATTGATTTTCTGTCCCATAAAAGTTGGCTTGAGAATGTGGGAAGTCTGTACAAATCTTACTATCTTAAGATCCTTAATGGCAAATGTTGCTTACTTGGCTTGTGAGGAAGCCAGATAGTGCTATGGAGCAACGCCAGAGATTATGAGGGGCCCCCACACATAGTCCATCTTGTTTCCAGCAATTGCTGACCACTAAATTCCAGTTGTCTATACCTGTGTCAATCCATTTAATGGGCTGGGCTTCACAGTGTGTTTCTGAAGTGATTATTTGTCTTGTGGGATTTATTACTGATGTTGAAGGATGGCTGAGAAGGGAAATAAAGACCTCCCGCCCTGTGGCATCAAACTGAGTTTGCAAGGGGACAGTCTGGAGATAAAGCCAACTGTAACCCTGGGAAATAATAAAAATGCATCTTTTTCTGTTCCACCCTGCATATGTCACATGCAACACTTTTCCCTTTCTATTGCAGTTCACTTTCTGTCAAAAACTGTTATTTGTCTTGTTCTTCACTGTGACAGAGATATGCTATGTCAATTACTTTATTGTGTTACTTCATCCTATTCATTTTAATGCACAGGAAACACAGTGCAGATTGGTGTGTGTGTGTGTGTGTGTGTGTGTGAGAGAGAGAGAGAGAGAGAGAGAGAGAGAGAGAGAGAGAGAACTATATATTGGGTGTACACTGGAGAGCAACAACCATCACAAATGCTGGTTGTTTTCATTGGATTGATTTGCATTTCGGACATTGAACAAATTGGCCAGCACTGGAAATTTCCATTCCCATTTCCCTCAGAATTCTCTTACACCTCTAACCCTGAGATATGCTTGTGTGTAGTGAAATTAAAAATAAGAAATAAGGTTATAGTATTGGATTCTAATGTGCCCTGAAAGAAAATAATAGACACAGGCCAAACACATGAGCATCTGTACGAAATAAAAGAAGAAAAGAAACCTTCCATTTCCTGTGGCAATAGTAAGCACCCTCCATCCTCAAAAGGTTTTGCTCGACCCCATTCTTTCATTTCAGAGGTTCATCTGAAAGTGCTATCCCAAATTTGGGAGAACCATCAAAACTAAACAAAGGTTGACTATAAAGCTGTAAAAAAAATAAAATAAAGAATAACTGTGCTTCTGACAATGGTGGCCACTTTGAAGAAAACTTTGAAGAAAACTTGCCCCTCTGAAGATCAACCCTACCAGATCATCATCACCGGCATCATCATCATCTACCCACTAAAATTCAAGCCAAAAAGTTTTGACAGTACAATAGTCATTCCAGAAATGCATCTGAGCCACAATGTTGTGCTATGAAAGAGCAACAAATTGGTTTCATCTTGTAAGACACAGCAAGTCTCTAAAGGTTTTATATTTCTGTGCTGCACTTCCTTTTCACCTCCCCCCACCTGCTCCTTATTGCTCACGCTTGATTACAATGCATTGTTATGCTATGGAAACACTCCAGGTACATTCAGAAACAAATTCGTTCTCCTTTGTGAATTAATGGTTGTGCACATATTGATCATCTGCTACTGCAGCTCTCATCATAACCATTCTTCTGGAAACGTGGAAGGCAGCAGATGGAATGAGGGACATCTATGAACTATTCATAATTTGTTAATAGTTAAACGAGTTTACTTCTAAACACAGAGAGTGCATTGAAGTAGAGGTCCTTAGATGCCTCCGCTTGGGAGTAGCTAGTTTAAAGGCACATCACCTATGCCAAATGCCACACTCTCTCACTCTGTGTGTGTGTCCTTTAAAACAAACAAACAAACAAAATCTTTAATACAGAAAGTATTCTTTTTGTTGGGCCATTTTCTATCCTTAGACACTCAATTAAAATGCAATGCTGGTTTTCAGTGGAGTCCTTTTTTCACATTCAGTAGTGTGCCACCAAGTACTGAGAAAACGAGTGATGTATAAATGTGTGTGGTGGTCCCAGTTACAATTTTACTCTCAGCATAATGGGCCAAGTTCAGAGATTTGGGGAAAGATTGCTAGGAAACACCAAGGTAGCATGTGATGCATTCAGAACGGAGTGGGGAACCTCAAGCCTGGAAGCAAAATCTGATCTCCTAGGCCTCTGTGTCTCACCTTTGGATTTATCCCCCAGGCTACACCCCCTCCTCAGACTGCACACCTCACCAGCCTTGCTTTTTCCCTGGCTGGGATGTCCCTGAGCACCAATGGCTCTTGATTATATAAAGTTATATAAAATACATTTTAGTGTTTTGAATCAATTGTCAAATAGTTGACCTTATTCTGATTACCCCAGCTAAAAACCTTGCAACCTTTGCTGTCACCTGCTCATCTTGATCTGCCAAGAGAAAGGACAATGTGGCAGTGGTTGGTTGACCCAGAATGGACAATAAAAGAGGGGTGATAATCTAAAGAGTGCAAGCCAGAAGGACATGTGCCACTGATTTGGTCCTGCCATCTCCACAGGGACATAAATGTTTTTTGTGTGGAATCTGTTGGAGTCGTCCCTCAAGTACAGCCGGGGATTGCCTAAATGGAGTATACAGACAAGTGTGTGAATGCGTGTAAAAACTAGCCAACTGTACAAATGTAAGATTTATATTCATTGATCCACCTACCTTTGACTCTAACTCTGCCCATGACAGGCATATGGCCCACAAAAGGTTGCCTGGAAAGGAATGTGGCCTTGCAGTTCTTGAATACTAGTGTGCTCATGTTGTGCAAGCCTACATAGTCTTATATATTGCAATGTGTAGAAATTATGATCCCAAACAACATGTAGTGATAGGAAACGTAGACGTATACTGAACAATATTATTCACTTTCATCATAGCACCACTGCATTAGTGTCCTTTAACCCTTGAATGCATTAGTGTGCTTTAACCATTCAGTTCTGTTTTTTGTCAGAGTCTAACACACCAGTGAAAGCTGGACCATAAAGAAGGCTGATCGACGAAGAATTGATGCTTTTGAATTATGGTGCTGGAGGAGACTCTTGAGAGTCCCATGGACTGCAAGAAGATCAAACCTATCCATTCTTAAGGAAATCAGCCCTGAGTGCTCACTGGAAGGACAGATCCTGAAGCTGAGACTCCAATACTTTGGCCACCTCATGAGAAGAGAAGACTCCCAGGAAAAAACCCTGATGTTGGGAAAGATGGAGGGCACAAGGAGAAGGGGATGACGACAGAGGACAAGATGGTTGGATAGTGTTCTTGAAGCTACCAGCATGAGTTTGACCAAACTGCGGGAGGCAGTGGAAGACAGAAGTGCCTGGCGTGCTCTGGTCCAGGGGGTCACGAAGAGTTGGACACGACTAAACAACAACAACAACAACAACACACCATTGCCACATTTGGTACTAATGTACCAGATTTGGTACAATTTCAATTCCTAACGTATGGAAATATTACTACCACTGCTACCAGTACTTCTACTACTACTAAATTATTAGGTTTTGGGGTGTTTTTTGTCTTTTTATATTTTTCCCCTTTTTTCAGATATAAAAAAATATTAATTTATAAATGATCTCTCCAGAACATTTTCTTACAAATCAGGAGCCCAGAAGAAAAATGAAAAGGGAGGTGGGGTCAACAAATGCTCTTTCAGTTGGATAAAGTACAGCTTCCAAAAAACCCAAAAAACAAAACCCCTTTCACTGAATTCACCTATAGAAATGGAACAAGAAGAAACTATTGCAAACCTCAGCTTCAAACAAGGAGCTGGTGGTTTGGGTAATCATGGACAGAATTTTGATGAAGGGGCGGATAAAAAAGTATAAGATTATGGGATCATAAGACCTTCCATGCGGAGTGAGGGGCAGTCCCACACAATATTTTATTCACTGATTCCCACCATCCCTGAACAATGGCCATGCTTGATGGAACTGATGGGAGTTATAAAGCATCTGCAGGGCACCAGGTTGGTGAAGGGCTTAAAGAAATAAAAATCAATGCATGCTTCCGAATACATCAAGTCAATTCACTCCCATAAATATGACATTTATGTCACCATAATCGAAGAACACTTTCCCTGTATCCAAGTTAGCATACTCTTGAAATTATATAAAAGGAAACCCTACTAAATGACTCCAATATGTCATGAATTCTGAGATGCTACATTAGAGTTTTCTATCTTTACTTCTCTCCTCCACCCTTATTGTAAAAGACAAGCAATCAGATTATCAGCCTCTAAGTTAAATTAGGATGGTTAAATTAACTTGAACATTTTGCTTCCTGGAAAGAAGATGCTAGAGGGGAAAATATCTACAGTTTATGGATTAGTTTAGTATTGACTTTGCAACTCAATTATCTTGTTATCTTTTCCTTAATGTTACTGAAGCCCAATGAAGAATGTAACAAGTCAGCGGAGAAGGCTACATTTTGTTGGAGATACTTGGCAGCAGCATTTTATTTTATTTTTTGAAAAAAAGAAAATTCCCCAAGAGAATGTAACTTACTGAAGGAATCTCTGAATTATCACCCTGAAATGCATTATATCTAAATCGTAACAGAATTCATGCACAAGGGAATGAGATACTGAACCCGTGTAACCTGTAAAGCAACATTCCTGACCGTGTCATATTTCCAACTAGCTCTTCCACACTGCAAGCAAGAGTTGTTGTTCAATGGCAAGTACGTTGGGAAAGTCCCGTGTTCATACCAAGGCACATCTGGGAAAGACACCTGTGTAAATCCCCAAAGAGCTGCTGCTTGTGACTGTAGCTGAAAAATAGGCCAATGGTTCCACTCAACCATTAAGCTTCCTATGTTCCAACTAGCGCAAAACACAAGGGGGCTGTTACACTGAGCATAGGTACATAGTATTTCTACACATGTATGGCTTTGTGTGTGTGTGTGTGTGTGTGTGAGTGTGCACATGCCAATTTGTACAACTCAACTATAGGGGACACTGGCGCATGGGCTATACCCTCATTGAGTTCTACACAGGAACACTCTCAAGTGTGTACCCATCACACAATCCATACACTGGAAACATATCCTCCTTACTTGTTCTCTCTTATGTAATTCCAGTCATGTGAGTGTGAGACACACTTATTGGACCTGTTCCCTTCATCACAGTTCTTATGGACCACCCAGTATGTTCTTTTAGCCATTGGTGTTGCCTTACAAAAGCGGTAGAGTGGTAATTTGGGTTATGGACAGCCTAGTTAATGAACTTTTTGGATTATTAACACTTCAGACCCAGAAATGAGTGTTCCGTGTTGCGGATTTTTATTGGTATATGAATGCACTCCGTTCAGGGTGCACTTCTGTTTTTAGTGCCACATTTCCATTGTGCAGCAGTGGAAAAGGAGGGTGTCACCGTGTTTCCTGCAGCCACAAGTAAGGGAAGCTGCGCGCCCACCAACCAGCTGGTTTGCAGGTGCGCAACACCTACTCCCATGCCGCTGTGGGAGGAGAGCGTTTCCTGCAGCCACGAGAGACGGGAGCTGCGCACCCACCAGCCATATGGTTGGCGGGCTTGCAACTCTCCCCCATGCCGCTGTGGGAGGTACACGCTCTAGGGAGCATTTCCTGCAGCAGCGTGGGGGATCTGTGTGGATCCCAGTTTAGCTACTGATTGCTTGCTTTCTTGCTTGCTTGAATGTGTGACCAGAAATGGATAAAAGCCCTACATCCAAATGATGACTATCATCAGTGCAGGTAAGAATTTTTTTAAAATTTTAATAATCTACAACACTGTTTTATTTATTTTATAGCACAGTGCATTGATTATTGCTTCCATTTTGTGGATCAGTGGTCTTGTTAGATAGTAAAATTCATGTTAAATTACTGATTTAGGGGTTGTTTTTAAAAGTCTGGAACGGATTAATCCATTTTGCATTACTTTCTATGGGAAAGCGTGCCTTGGTTTAAGAATGCTTTGGTTTAAGAACTGACTTCCGGAACGGATTAAGTTCGTAAACCAAGGTACCACTGTACTATTGTTTTATACATTGTTCATACTGCAGCTGATGTTCAGTTTTGTGTATTCATCAGTTCATGTGCTTTCCCTCACCGCACCCTCTTATTAGTTACTGAAGCAAACCACAACATATGCGCATCAATTTCATCACAGCATGAGAAGCAATCCTGATGCAGTCATGTGATCGCATCAAAATTTATTCATGCCTTGATTTAATAAATGTTTGCATGTTCTGGTGCACATTGGCAACCTGTTAAGAATGGGGAAGAGACTGTACACCCACCAATTGTGAATTCAGTTTTAGGCATCGTTAGTAGAACAGAATAACAATGATCTACATTATTGGAATTCCATTCATTCCATTCACCCTGGGAATGCAACCATGACTGCCACTACTGTGTTTTGTTTTGATGATAATAAAACCCAATTTTCCAACTTTAAGCAAGAGCCAGGCATATTACCCTGATTATCACTTCTTTCATTTATGTCAGGTCCATCCAGTATTAAAGCAAACTGTTTAGACAGAAGTGAGCACAAGCTCCCCAGAGCTGATCTCTTCCCTCAACCTCCTGTGTGACCTCTTGCAAAATAAAAATAGAACTGTGTTAAATGAAAAACATGAGCCACAAAGATCTCCACCCACCTGTATGCATTTGTGACATTTTAAGGAGAGGTTGTTCAAAGCACAATAGGAACTACCAAGGGATGCCAAAACTCCAGAACAATGTAGTGCTAAGCACACTCTGTTTTGTTGGGCAGTTTGTTACATGTTCCCATCCTTCCTCTTAAATGTGCTGAAATGGAATGTCATTGTCCATTGTAGTTAAATTTATTAGTTAAATTAATACACAGCAAATCTGACACATACACTTTCTACCAAGTTTCATGCCTTTTGGAGAACACTCTGCTTTACTGTTCTCTATATATTACCTTTTATATTTTTGGAAGTCCATGGGGCAAGCATCCCATGGCCCTAACAGAAATGGGTAATTCTAAAATAATAACTATTTGCACACAAAGAAAAAAAGGTAAGACGCAGGGCCAGGACACATTATTATTAGTAGGAGGAGGAGCAGCAGCAGCAGCAACAACAACAACAGCAGCAGCAGAAGTAATAGTAGCATTACTTAAATAAAATGCAGAAACTCTGGCTGAGGCAGGGGCCAGCTGTTAACGTCTGGACCCAATGTTAGTCTAAGCAGCTTAGCTTACTCTGGCTAGGCAATATACTGCCTGCTTCTTCCCAAAGGCAATATTTTCAGATGCAGAAGGAGGCCATCCTGATTTATAGCCCTCGCAGCTTTATGTGGGAGGTGCCAGCATTTTGGGAGCATTGAGGACATCTGGAATTTTAAGGAAGTTCTGTGGATGTCTACTCTACTCTACTACTGTA
Organism: Podarcis erhardii; assembly: GCF_964252035.2. Classification (NCBI taxonomy): domain Eukaryota; kingdom Metazoa; phylum Chordata; class Lepidosauria; order Squamata; family Lacertidae; genus Podarcis; species Podarcis erhardii. The sequence goes on from NC_138504.1 coordinate 14,892,430, forward strand.
GAGTGTGGCATAACACAGAATAGTTCATGTAAAAAACAAAAAAGGATCACAAAATGCCTAGATGACACACATACAACTTCAATGAAGGAGGAGGGGCAAGACTTGTGTGAACTCCCTCTGCACTTAGAGAAGCAGTAAGGATGGGTATCAAATGTTGGAATCCAGTGAAATGTGGATATGTTTAAGGAAGACTGTTCAATGTAGGAGATGCCAAGCCAGTCAAACGTGGACCAAGCAGGACAAACAAATAGTATCTTGTGAATTTTTGCAGGATTTTTATTTTTATTTTATTTTTAAACTAGGACCTTTCTTAGGCACCATAGGAGGTAATGGTGTCACTGGTACCCAAAAGTTTCAAATTGGCAATACCTGGCCTTAAGTGTATGAGCCATTATGTGACCATGTGATTGTTGATTTTGATTTTCTTCTGATCTTTTTGTACTGGGAGAAGGAAGAGTGGAATATATATCCTTATTTTCTAATAGTGCAGTCCTAGACATGGATCTCAATAGGACCAATGTGAAGGAAACTAGTACAGGATTGCAGCCTAGCTGTCATAATATAGCATTCATGCAGAGTGAGGCTTGTAATTCCGATATAGATAAATGATATGTTGTGAGTTCAGAAATCAGTTATTCTTCCTTGACATAATAGCAGTATACCTTTTCCTTTTAAATTACATGCTAACCTTCCAATTTCTTAATATTGTGGTTTATTCAACATAGTTGCTATACCAAATCCTATCCTAAAACGCTACTGACACCATTAATTACTTTAAGTGCTGTTTTTAACCAATTAATATCTTACATGAACTCTATATGATGAGGTTTGAGTTCCTTCTCTGCATATTCCTGAAGTCTACATTTGCTTTGCTCATTAATCACTGCCCAACTAGTGCTGTCAAAGTTGCTCCTTTGATGTCTAGTTATTCACTGCCTTCTTTCTTGTCAGCAGTTAATCAAATGCACTCCCTGCTGTGCGCAAAGCACAGTTTGATTTTTATATATATATTAAAAAAATAAGAAATGATCTGACCAATTTCTTGAAGAAAGGGGGTTATTTTCAAGCTTCTGCAAATTTTAATACACTGAACTTTTAGCACACAGCTTCGCTTTCCAGAGGTAAACAGAGTTATTCTATCACAAATGCATATAAAAAAGCCTTGCTGTGTTACTCTCACAGTGGCCACCTAGACAACCATGGGAAGCCCACAAGCCAAACCTGAGTGCAACACTGATCTCCCTCCCTGCACCTCACCCTCCACTGGTCTCACTGGCTACTGGGGCTCACCCACTATCAGGCTCAAAGAATTCTGTCCCTTCACCCAGTGGCAGCAAGAAGCAGAGAAAACATAATAATAATAATAATAATAATAATAATAATAATAATAATAATAATTTGTTCTTTATACCCCACCCATCTGGCTGGGTTTCCCCAGCCACTCTGGGTGGCTTCCAACAAAATATTAAAATACAGTAGTCCGTCAAAAATTAAAAGCTTCCCTAATTTGTTCTTTATACCCCACCCATCTGGCTGGGTTTCCCCAGCCACTCTGGGTGGCTTCCAACAAAATATTAAAATACAGTAGTCCGTCAAAAATTAAAAGCTTCCCTAAACAGGGCTGCCTTCAGATGTCTTCTAAAAGTCTGGTATTTATTCTTCTCTTTGACATCTTGTGGGAGGGCATTCCACAGGGCGGGTGCCACTACCGAGAAGGCCCTCTCCCTGGTTCCCTGTAACTTGGCTTCTCACAGTGAGGGAACCGCCAGAAGGCCCTCAGTGCTGGACCTCAGTGTATGGGCAGAACGGTGGGGGTGGAGACACTCCTTCAGGTATACTGTAGAGTCCTTTCTAATGAGTCTTTTCATTCATAATAGCGATAGACAAAAGAATGCAGTCTGCCTCCAGGTAATGGAGTTGCTTCAACTGAGCTCCTCCTCCTTTCCTTCCTAGCAATGGCATTTCCCCTCACGGTGTCCCTTCATGGCAAACAGTCTCTGAGTCCTTTGCTCTCGAACTCTTAATGAAAACTGAGTTCTGGGCGAAGGGGGGTCAGAAATAGTCTCCAGTGACAACATGTCAACTGGCTCTGCCTCCCCTCCCCCTTCTCCTAACACCTCCCAACTCTTCTGTTCATGGGTCTCTGCACTGTGATCTTCCTCAAACCCCTGCTGTAATTCAATACTACCTTCTGCTTCTCTGGAAGCTACAGGAGGGGGGGGGGATCTCCCGCATTCCTCCTCCATCTCATCCCTTTCTGTCCAGTCCCTGACACCCACAGTTGCAGCCACTTCTTTCCTCTGGTCTGCTCCCTGGCTATAAAAGCCAGCCATGCCTGGCCAACTGTCCCATGGAAGGTGCCTAAAGAAGCCAGGGTGGCCATCTAAAGAACTTTTAACTGAGTTAAGATTAAAAAAGGATGTGTACAAAAAATGGAAAAGGGGGGAAACCACCAAAGAGGAATTCAAACAAATAGCCAGCATGTGTAGACACAAAGTCAGAAAAGCTAAAGCACAGAATGAACTCAGGCTTGCTAGAGAGGTTAAAAGCAACAAAAAAGGCTTTTATGGGTATGTTCATAGCAAAAGGAAGAACAAAGAAACAGTGGGGTCACTCAGAGGAGAAGATGGTGAACTGCAAACAATGGGACACAGAAAGGGCTGAACTCCTCAATGCCTTCTTTGCCTCAGTCTTCTCCAATAAAGAAAACAATGCCCGACCTGAAGAATTTGGAGCAAATGATTCAGCAGAGGAAACACAGCCCAGAATAACTAAGGAGATAGTACAAGAATACTTGGCTAGTTTAGATGTATTCAAGTCTCCAGGGCCAGATGAACTGCATCCAAGAGTATTAAAAGAACTGGCAGATGGGATCTCAGAACCACGGGCAGGCATCTTTGAGAATTCCTGGAGAACAGGCGAAGTCCCGGCAGACTGGAGGAGGGCAAATGTTGTCCCTATTTTCAAAAAGGGGAAAAGAGAGGACCCAAATAATTACCGCCCAGTCAGTCTGACATCAATACCAGGGAAGATTCTGGAGCAGATCATTAAGCAAACAGTCTGTGAGCACCTAGAAAGGAATGCTGTGATCACCAATAGTCAGCATGGATTTCTGAAAAATAAGTCATGTTAGACTAACCTGATCTTGTTTTTTGACAGAATTACAAGCCTGGTAGATGAAGGGAACGCAGTGGATGTAGCCTACCTTGATTTCAGCAAGGCATTTGACAAGGTGCCCCATGATATTCTTGTAAAGAAGCTGGTAAAATGCGGTCTTGACTATGCTACCACTCAGTGGATTTGTAACTGGCTGACTGACCGAACCCAAAGGGTGCTCATCAATGGTTCCTCTTCATCCTGGAGAAGAGTGACTAGTAGGGTGCCACAGGGTTCTGTCTTGGGCCCGGTCTTATTCAACATCTTTATCAATGACTTGGATGATGGACTCAGGGGCATCCTGATCAAATTTGCAGATGACACCAAACTGGGTGGGGTGGCTAACACCCCAGAGGACAGGATCACACTTCAAAACGACCTTGACAGATTAGAGAACTGGGCCAAAACAAACAAGATGAATTTTAATAGGGAGAAATGTAAAGTATTGCACTTGGGCAAAAAAAATGAGAGGCACAAATACAAGATGGGGGACACCTGGCTTGAGAGCAGTACATGTGAAAAGGATCTAGGAGTCTTGATTGACCACAAACTTGACCAACAGTGTGACGCGGCAGCTAAAAAAGCCAATGCAATTCAATAGGAGTATAGCATCTAGATCAAGGGAAGTAATAGTGCCACTGTATTCTGCTCTGGTCAGACCTCACCTGGAGTACTGTGTCCAGTTCTGGGCACCACAGTTCAAGAAGGACACTGACAAACTGGAACGTGTCCAGAGGAGGGCAACCAAAATGGTCAAAGGCCTGGAAACGATGCCTTATGAGGAACGGCTAAGGGAGCTGGGCATGTTTAGCCTGGAGAAGAGGAGGTTAAGGGGTGATATGATAGCCATGTTCAAATATATAAAAGGATGTCACATAGAGGAGGGAGAAAGGTTGTTTTCTGCTGCTCCAGAGAAGCGGACACGGAGCAATGGATCCAAACTACAAGAAAGAAGATTCCACCTAAACATTAGGAAGAACTAAGAACAGTAAGAGCTGTTTGACAGTGGAATTTGCTGCCAAGGAGTGTGGTGGAGTCTCCTTCTTTGGAGGTCTTTAAGCAGAGGCTTGACAACCATATGTCAGGAGTGCTCTGATGGTGTTTCCTGCTTGGCAGGGGGTTGGACTCAATGGCCCTTGTGGTCTCTTCCAACTCTATGATTCTATGTCATGTAATCTATCCCCCCTACGTAATGTTTTTCCCTTCGCCCACAATGAGACATTTCAGGATGTGTTGTATACAAACCTATTCTTTGACCTAATCCTCACATAGTCTGAGGTTATCTTTCAGAAGAGGGAGATACAGATCCATTGGATGGAGGTGTTTTTCTATGAGCAGCAGTTGTCTTGTGCCGTTATCACAAACTGCTTCTGAATGTCTCCTATGCTTCAACAGCAATTTTTCCATGTAGCATTAGAGCAAAAGAGCTGCTGTTTGGGAAAGACTACCTGGAAATCCATTTCAGGTGTATAATCTTGACCTTCTCTTCATGAATTCAGAACGTGGGTTGGGTTGGGGGAGATCACTAAGCAGAAAGACCTTTTTGCATCCTTCACTGAAATGACCACTACATGTGTAGCTTTAATTCATTTAAATGGGACTCATGCAAAATGTGTTCCCCATGGAGTGTACCCAGAGCTATGTTTTGCTCTTTTCTAATGCAGCCATGTTCCAATTATAGCTGAAGAATTACTTCAAGCTTAGAAATCAACAGAAACATTTTGCTGCCTGCCTATCAGGGTCAAAAGAAATGATTCTTTACAATACAAAGACTAGAAAAAGGGTTGTTGTCAGAAATGTGTTTAAAAAAACATCAGGGGGTTGTAAGTCAAATGAGAGCATCCAACTGGGAAATTCCCACCGTAGGATAAAAGTGAACTTTTCAATTGCATTTCAGCTGCCATTGATGGAGGCAAATATCCCACAAAATATCTAAAGTACAGGAAAAAATGTGAGAAAGGTCTTTCAATGAGCAAACAGAACAACAATTATAGCCTCTCAGAAGACACTTCAAAGAGGAAGGTGCCTACAGTCCCTGTGAGGTGCAAGAGTATTGAGGCTGGGCTGAAACTAATAACCCATTTTATCTGCCCAAAAGAGAGAGAATAGTTTTTGAGTTTCTCAGTTGTGGGTATTTGCAAACCTCCCAATATATTCCATTTTCAATTGATGGTATTGCACAATTGTGTTATTAATTAGTGTATATTCCATGGATCACCTCATGTAAATTTGAAAGCAGTTTAACATACATTTATCCTAATAGTTACATTTTTGCATGCAATTTTGCCCATTAAACACATTTTTTTTCAAACAATTTACCCCAATAAAATGAAATTATTTTCACCAATAGCTGCATTTTTATGGACATTTACCTTTAATAGATACTTTTGGGGGGTTGAAGGATGCTCTGCAAAATTCAGAGAAATGTAAATTTCAAATGATACTTGTGTTTTGGTTTGTGTATTGTTTTGAGTAGCTGCTTAGATGAAGTCACATTAAAATGTGAACTGAATTGATTTTATCGCCAATCCTTCCTTGACTCATCTGACCAATTTCCATATGACTTCTAATTGGCTTGGTATTAATTAGTTGTTGCTGTTTTTTAGACAGAAACTCTGCTCATGCAATGCCACTTGGCTAAATTAGGAATTGGTGGGCCCTTGATTTGGCAGCACTCTGTTGGGTTTTCCTTTCATTTTGTTACCAGTTCTGCTTGCAGTGGTTGCTGTCCATGTTCCAGTTACCCTCTTTTGCCATTGTCAGAGGGGCAGACACACAAGGGCCTGCAGGGCCTAAGGGACCCTGCCCTCCACTGAAGTCAGTTTGCAATGATAGGTAGTTAATTATGCTGATGTCTCAGGATACTTACTAAGGCAGTCCATGCTAATTTCCCTACCTATCTGTTTAAACCAATATGCCAAATAAAAACCTAATGTCTGAGAGTATGTGAAAAAAGGTGAACCTTAGCCAATTGTGGGGGGGAAATCTTACACAGGCCAAAAATGGGCAACTGGCAAATGACACAGTCTTATGAAGGATGGGTGAGTGAGTTGCTACCTAATGCTCAAGAGGCTGAAAAGGAGGCTGGGGCTGCTTTTAATGCACACCTTACCTTGCCCAGCAAGTGAACACACATGTTGCATTTGATTGTTGAGTCTATCTTCCTTTCAGTCCCAAGCAGTGGGGCAAAACATGTCCCTGCAGAAAGAGCACCCTTTGCAAATCAGAAGACTAGATTTTCCCTGATGGGACTGAATAGGAATGAATTACCATATTTTTTGCTCTATAAGACTCACTTTTTCCCTCCTAAAAAGTGAGGGGAAATGTGTGTGCATCTTATGGAGCGAATGCAGGCTGCGCAGCTATCCCAGAAGCCAGAACAGCCAGAGGAATTGCTGCTTTCACTGCGCAGCGATCCCTCTTGCTGTTCTGGCTTCTGAGATTCAGAATATTTTTTGTCTTGTTTTCCTCTTCCAAAAACTAGTTGCGTCTTGTGATCTGGTGCGTCTTATAGAGCAAAAAATACGGTGCCCTGTGACAAATGGTAGAGGTGGAATTTGAGTCCACAGAGAAAGATGAAGAATTATTGAAATTATAGAAATGCGAAGTAGCATTTGTGCCAAAACAGTTGGCACAGTTTTGCAAATATGTATATTAAATTAACATGTTTTCCCTGTGTTGTAGAAAACTTTAAAAAAAAACAGCCATATTAGAAACAAGAAAGTTATCATAGTCCTGTAAGCACGCAAGCTTCTAAATAAAATATGTTCCACAAAGTACCAGGGAATTCTTTTCTTTGTGTCTTTCTTTTACTGTCAAGCAAGATCTCTTATAGGTAGCAGCTACTGCTGTTGCAGAAGGGACGTGGGAGCCTAGGACTTGCCGATCAGAAGGTCAGCGGTTCGAATCCTTGCGATGGGGTGAGCTCCCGTCGCTTGGTCCCTGTTCTTACCAACCAAGCAGTTTGAAAGCACGTCAAAGTGCAAGTAGATAAATAGGTACCGCTCTGGCGGGAAGGTAAACGGTGTTTCCGTGCGCTGCTCTGGTTTGCCAGAAGCAGCTTAGTCATGCTGGCCACATGACCCGGAAGCTGTACACTGGCTCCCTTGGCCAATAAAGCGAGATGAGCGCCGCAACCCCAGAATCAGCCACGACTGGACCTAATGGTCAGGGGTCCCTTTACCTTTACCTTTATTAATCTTGCAGCAAGCCAGGCCCAACAACCAGGCAAGGTGTGGGGTATGCTACAGGCTCTGAACATCTTAATATCTGAAAAGGTATTAAGATGCAGAGACAATAGGTTGTAGCCAGAGTAGACCTATTGAAATGAATAGAAATGACCAGATTCCAATAATTCAAGTAGGTCTACTGTGAGTAGGGGCTAGTAATGGCTACGGCCTAATATAATTAGCAGTCTGAAAAAAATTCTTGAAAAATTATACTGTTCTCATATAAGTTCTTTTGGATTTCTCCAAAGGAACCACCAAATTTGCTCCACATTTTTGGGGATTTGGGGACAGCCTAAGCATCCTGCAATACATTGCACTAGTCTTATCAGTTTGGGGGAGGCATCCATTGAAATCCCTACCACTATAAAGAGATGTTGGGGAGAGCCATACTATGGCTCAGTTGTAAAAAGCATACTATATTAGCAACAAAAAGATACATCAGAAACCACTAGTCAGAGTCTATAGTGCTGAGTTAGTGGTCAGAACTGATGCAAGGCAGTTGTTCAAAAAAGTTATCAATACTACTGAATATATGCACATCCTTGGGAGACTTACTAAATCTATGTTATGAATCCCAATCTATATAGTTCATGCTGAAAATCTACTATCACACAATTTAAATGGGCAGATCATGCCAAGATGAAGATGATATAAGGAGCTAACATAAATCCCTTATCTGTGTGGATAATTTTAAAACAGAGTGTGTCTTTTTCTGAAAAAAGAACTGGCTTCTAATGAAAAGATGGACATATAAAAAACCTGTTACTATGGGTTTCAGCTCAGATTTTTAATTTTATTCTTGATATGGAAAGAGTCAATTTCAATCAAATGAATCACCAGTGGTTGAGTCACCCCCAAAGACATACAAAAGCAGCAAATCAAAATTTTATCAACTGTAGAGTTTAATAGCATGGGGATAAAACTAAATTGATCTATGCTGTACTTCAACATGTTAGCCAAAGCTTGAAATTAAGTGGGGCTTGGGAATATTTTCACAGTAAAGATAATAGTGTAGAAAATTGCCACTCATCAAATTATACTATTTGATGTGTTTGTGTCATATATATATAGTGACACATATATAATCTGTGTATATGTACACACACACATATATAATATTACCTGATATAAATGGAAAATCTGTGCATATTAATGACATTGGCAAAAAAAGATAATGAATATATGAGAGCCAATATATATAAATTATTTGATATACATCATTAGGACCTGATGTCATAACTATTTCATTAGCTTTTTTCTACTTCTCTAACCATAGGTAGCCTTTGTATTTGCTGAAAAATGCTGACCAAATTATTCTTTCCATTGGCAATGACAAAATGGATATCTGAACAAATCCAGGGTTGTTTTTTTTTAACCATTCAGTTGGATTAGTTATAAAATGAATCCAGATGGCCATCAAAGTTCCCCAAAACCTCATTTGCATTTAAACCTCTTGTTTCCATAATTCCTTCACTACCTTTCTCCAACAGCATATCTAGGCAACCATTGGATACTGGCTTTCATCTGGCTATATGGAAAGACTACAAAAGCCTATAAATACTTTTTTCTGTGGTTTTTAACTTTGGAGTTGAAAACTGTATATGTAGGTTTGTGGGTAAGCCGTGCCACATGGTGCAGTAATGCCCTTTGTAATACTCTTCCCTAGTGGGCTTGGAGCTTCATATAATCCTCTTGGCACCACCAGCTAGAAGCATTTCTTGATGTTCAGCACCTTATCTGTGGTTTCTGGCCTTATTTTGAATGTGGTACTATACAATTCCATTCAGCCAAGCTGTTAAGGGTTAGCGTTTCAAATGCATCAATCCCATGTGTGAGAAGGCAGAAATATCTGTAGGAATTATCACTAGCTCTGATTCTTATGCTTTTTTGAAATCTAAGAACTCAAAGGATCTGTAGAATATGTCCTATAGCCAAAAGTGAGCTTTTGAATTGATGGATGTGAACAGGACGAACAATTAATCCAATTGTCAATAATAACAACATACATGCAGTATGGAACACTGATTCAGCTCTATATATCTGCTTTTTTTGGACGAGTGTCCCAGACATGGAATGCCAGTATGTAGGAAGGCAAAAATGACTGCAGAAATGAAGGGACATCTGTCCCCAAATGATGGGTGCAGTCAGAGTTATAAAATAGAGTATACCCATGAATACCCATGGCATCCCTTAAAAACAGGTGCACTGATGCATGTTGTTCTATGTAAGAGTACATTCTGTTCCATTTCAGGTAAGGAAACTGGTGCTTCACAGGTCGAGCTGAACCAAACGGTCACAGTGGAGAGAACATCCGTCATGTGCTGCTGAAACTTATGGCCCAAACCCAGATATGAAGGTTTCTTTCCTGATTTGGCTGGCTTTGCACTTTATACATTCTCAGAGGTATTCACTTTGCTATTGCTCCACGTTTTCAAAAGCTGATCCACAACACTTGGAGACACATTCTTGGACTTGGCTCAAACTAAGCCTGGAATGGCTAGCCAGAAAACAAAGTGACATTGAGAGAGAAGGTAATTCTGCCGCTTCCTTGAAAGAGCAAGAAAAAGGCTTTCTACACTGCAAACACCCTGAAGGGAAACAGGCCAAAAGAGGATCTGGTCAGGTGAATTATAATGTAACTGGCACTGATTTGACATTCTGTGGCTGTAGACAACAAGCATGCTGTTGATTCTGAGGGGTTATGGGATGAGATGCTACACCAAGAGGGAGATTTGCCAGTCTGAAAGATAAGTCCCAGAAGAGTTTGAAAAGTGACTAATAGTGGGTGAGAGCTATAGAAAGGATGAATTACAATTTACACCCCCAGATTTCATGGGAAAGTTAAGTGGTTCCTAGCTAGCTCTTCTGCAGCTGAGGAAATGGGTACAATGAGAACTACAGAATATGGCGTGTTCTACACATGATGAGAGAAACATATCCAGCCACAGTTTAGGAGTTTTAAGCCTGATTGATTTCCAGGAGAAGGGATAAACATATGTTTAAACTTCTTACATTGAAAACAATGAGGTTTAAAAGTGCTCATGGAAGTCGAAAACCACAGGCAGCTGTGTGGAACCCTTTTTATACCCCCCCCCCAGTACATAGCATAATAATTTATTAGGATCAGCATGACTGATCCAATGCATAGTTACCTGGGAGTAAGTTGTGTTGCAGTCAGCGGTTCTACTGCGTTGCTATAGCTGATAAACACACTGAATTTTAACAACAACAGTATTTTGTGTTTTCATATTTTTTTCATTTTAATGTTGTGAACCCCCCTATGCTCCTTGGATGAATGGTGGTATATAAATTTAATTAATTAATAATAAAAATAAAAATATCTTAATGTAGCTAAAATGCAACATTTAGCATTTGATTAGAAATGAAAACCATCCTGCAAATAAAGTGTTATCATTTAAACTGCAACCATAAAGTAGGAAGCCCATCAAAGGAAGGGAAAGATATATTTAACCTCTGCTTATTTTCTCCATTCTCTTAGTTCCTGTGTGCTAATCTGTCAAATCTACTTGAAAGCCTCGTTATCACCTCATTCACTTGTCTGGCCAAGAAGGGCCCATCAATTATGCTGGGGCCCACAGTGGATGACATCATCAGTTCCACTCTGAAAAAGTCATGGACCTGTATTCCCTTATACCAGGCACAGGAACTTCAGGCCTGACAGCCAAATACAGTTCTTAAAGCCTCTTTATCTTGCCCTCAAAACTGTAATTAGGCCATACCCCCTCACTAGCCGTATTCTTCACCCCATGTCCTTTGCCTGGCTGGATTGCGTCATTTAACACTGGTAATATATCTTGCTTATCTGAATGGAGAAATCAGAAAAAGGTGGGTGGGTAAACTATCCTACCACCCCGAGGTATAATTTAAATTTCTTGCTCTGCTTACTTTTGGCTCTGAACATTCCCACCAATGTCAAGTGTCCCTTGGAAGCTTGTCGAGAAGGCAATGGGACCCTGAAGGCTTCCCACTCTAGTCTTGCCACATATTCTTCTGTCACTTAGCCACTGAAAGTAAATCCTTGTGCTTACTCAGTTAAAAACCCTGGTTCCTTCTCATTGCCCAGCTGCATTTGGTCTTCCTTCAGCCATTTTGCTTCTTTGGTACTTTTGACAAGTCTGCTAAAAACTCATCAATGAAACAAGCTCCTTCAGATTCTCTAAAGATGGGAGACTGGTTGCTCAGTCTATTATAAATGCATTTATATTTTAGTTGTTTCATAAGGAATATTGCTGTTATCCAGTATTCGGGAAGTTTTTTATGTCTGATGTTGTGTTTTTCTTATATTCTGTTAAAGCCACCCAATCAGATGGGTGGGGTACAAGTAATACATTATTATTATTATTATTATTATTATTATTATTATTATTACTATTATTATTATTATTATTATTATTATTATCCACTGAGTATTAAAACCAGATAGGGAATCTCAGTTAAGAAACTGGGAAAAGAGGTAGGCATTAACAACTCTAAGTGTGTGTGTGTATTGTGTGTGTGTATTCATTCCTTCATAGAGATGTGCTTTTATGTGTCAGTGATAAAAATGTGCCATCTGGGTAGTTGGGAATATAGTTCATGGTAATTCTAATATTTGCATATCATTTAAAGTGTAATCCCTATTAACAAAAGGCCATAGAGATTGTGAAAGTGGCATTAATAAATGATGGATCAATTTAATCCAGGATGTTTCTGATAAGGGAATCTAAAAAGGGAATAAAATAGCTATACTCTTCCCTGCCTGCAATCACAGCTGATTAGGGTTGCCACAGTTGGTATCTTGCTTGTCTTTCACTCTCCTTGTTCCTTCCCCAAAGAAAAAACAGCTATAACCAATGGAGGAAACTGCATTATATTAGGCTTGCCATACATCAGGAAAATTTCTGACAAGTCCTGGTTTCCGGGTATAAAAACGTTGTCGGGGGGGATTTTGCCGAACTGGCAAAATGGCAGGGAAAACCCAAATGTATATGTCAGGAAAAATTCTGACATATCGGACCCTCTTAATTGAGGGGCTGGGTTGTGAGCTGGGAGCAGGACACCCCCTCTTTAGCACAGAGCGGTGCTCTGCACCGTACTGGGGTATGACACCACTGTCACCCCAGGGAGGTGCTCCAATGGGAGTGTGGGAGGTGTGGCCGTGGGGCCAATTTAAACCGCAGCCCAACACTGGGAGCCTTCTTGGCCTCGAGCTGCGGAACACCCGCCCACCCACCCTCTATTTTAGGTGTGTCTTTGGCCTTGCTATGGACTTTGGTTGGTTGCCCATATTGGATCGGGGGCCTGGTAGGAATTTTGTCCATTTGGCAGATTGGCACTGGCCTCTTTGTTTTTGCCTACCTCATAGCAATCATCACAACTTTGTAAGGTTTGGTGGTTGGGCATTGGATTAGTGATGGGGGGGGGAGAGGAGGTGCGGTCATCACCTGCCTCTCCACGTCCAAGGGTATTCTGTTAAAGGAATCCGGGGGTCTGGATTTTGTCCGAAGCCAGTGGAGGGGTGAGGGCCATGCCATGACCCACCAGGAGTCGCAGGGTAGAGCTCGAGTCTATTGTCATTGACTGAGCTCCCTCTTCAGGTGGTTACCCTTACCAAACTCCCTGCAAGGCAGGCAGGAGTCAGTTATAGTTTTGGATTCCAGTGCCTATGCCAATATCGCTCACATTCTGTATTTAATAAAGTTGTGGCCAAAATTTGCCCATCAACATTTAAACTTAATGCATGTGTCATTGTGTCTTTATTACCCGGGGGGTGGGGGGGTGGACTGTGGCCTTGACGCATAAGCCATGATTTCCGGATGTGAAAATGGTGTCAGGGGGCAATTTTGCCGAATTGGCAAAATGTCAGGGAAAACCCAGATATATGGCTACATGAAAGAAAAAGCATTGGAAAACAGCTCCAAAAGCTTAAAATCACTATTTTGTGGGAAGGTTTCCCCAAAGAAGCTCAACAATTTGGGTCTGTACCCAGAAAAAAGCTCCACAATTTTGGTGGTTTCCTAAAAAAAAAAGCTCAGGAACTTTGCGGGTGCCAGGAATTTAAGTTTTTGAAATATGGCAACCCTAAATCATTATAAACCTAACCAGAGCAGAAGCAAGAGACGAAACAGCTTATTTTACACATGAGATGCATTCACACATATATGTACTTCAATTACTTTCTTTAAACATTTGTTGACTAGCAACTGAATGGGTGCACTGACTCCACTGAAAACACTGGATGTCTGGGGTGATAGAAAAGTTCTATCTAGAGCAATTTTTTGATCTGTGATGTGATTCACACATGCAACTGATCACTTGATGTTACAGTCATCAAATGATGAGCATAACCTTTCAGGATGAAGAATACACATCTCTTTACCATTAGATTCCCATTAATATGATGCGATTCAAAACTTTTATCAAGCTGTCAAGCTGTCAAACCCTTCTGTACCCTTCAAAATTAAAAGTCAAGAATCATAAAAAATACAGTCAGAAGGTTATACATTTTTCTTTTCTTTTCTACCTTTTGATCGTCATTGATCATTTAAGTAATTATGACAACCTGGGTATAAAAAACCAATTCTAAGTAAAAGGGGATGAGAAAATGCCTTATTGGAATATAATAGGTTTTTTTCTTATTTAAATTTGAATTTTCATTATAATTGAATCATTAGACTTCAGGGTGCAATTAATGGCAAAACTCATCTAAATTAGAGTAAAACTAAGATAGTTTATTAAGGACTCTTATTAGATTCCCCCTCCTTCACCCAATTTAAATTGACTATTACTTTTCCATAGATATATGATCACAGAAAATGGCTTTGTTAACTTCTTTCTACAAGTTATTCTCATCCGGAGTATATTTCCAATGGGATAGTACCAGATCTACATCACATCATAGTTATCAGCATTTCACCATAGTATGAATTTCTATAATAATTATAACCTTAACCTTGGGGTAGCTTTTACAAAGTGCTCGTGCTGGCCAACATAATTCCTAAATTTGCTAACTGCCAGAACATATTCATGACATCCTTGCCCAAGTGGCCTCAAAATGTTTAGTTAAGAATGGATCAAACAGCTAATTGCATCACATTTCATTCCCACTGGCACACAATCATAGATTCATTCTGGGCAGTTTTGTGCAGATTTTTTAAAATAAAAAAATCTACATCTAAAGGTTTGCATTTACCGCATTTTTCTGTGTATAAGACAAGCTTTTTTGACCCAAAAAATGAAGTTCAAAATTTAGGTTTGTCTTATACACGGGGAGTGCTGAGGGGGGAGGGCGAATGGTTTTTTGGCACGAGCCCAAGATTGTAAGTGGCGATTGGCCGCTTGATTGTTGTGGGGGGATGCCAAAAATTGTTCACCCAGAATGCAGCACACAACCGCTCGCGTCGCTTACAATTCCCGCTTCCAATCTCAGGCTCGCGCTTCATTCCAGCAGGTGAGCAATTTTCCAGAGTCTCGTTCGCAGCATAAGCAGAACGCAACCCATGTCTGCGCGTGCACAGGTTGCGATTCGCAGCTTCTGTACATGCACGTGACATCATTTTGCACATCTGCACATGTGTAAGCAGCGAAACCCAGAAGTAGCCCTTTCCGGACGCAACCTGAAAAAACGTATCATGAAGCAAACGCAACATGAGGTATGACTGTAGTTGTCATTAGCAAGCATATCTTCCATGAATTTGTCTAATCTCCTTTTAAGTCCAACCAATTTGGTAGCCATCACTGCCTCTTGTGGCATCTACAAACCCCAGCTCATCTAGCCACATGGACAACATTGGATGGTTAAATGGATATTATAATATAGGCATTACAATCTAGACCTCAGTAGTTCAGTCATAGTCTTATGGGGGCTCGACAGCAAGGACTGACATTTTGCCTTTCATTTCTAGTCTCAGTGCCTCCACTCTCAGCTCAGAGTAGAGGGCCGGGCCAATTGTCATCAAGAAAAATAGTGCTGTAATTAGATAGGATTGTTTGTTAGCTCAAGAAGTTAGAGGACACTCATATGGCATGAACAATTTAATGCAATCTTGTTTATTGTCTCTATGGTAATTTCCTCCTCTCTCCCTTCACAGTCTCCTGCTCTACAATAATGTTTTGATTTTCAGTTTAAATTGTTTGGATTTCTCTTTGCATGAAGTACTGTACTTATGGCCTGTAGTGAATAACTGTAATGCATCAACTCCTAATAGATCTGCATCATATTAATATTGTTAATTTTGCAACACAAACTACAAAGATTGGATGGGCTGCATTGTTTTTTGTCTTTTGGATACCTTGCAATACTGAATGGCTGTGACGTTCTGGATCTATTCAACTGCAGGCTTAATCACTCTGCTGAAAAGACTTAACAGAAGGAAAATTACAGCTATTTGTTCTTTTAGCTACCAAAGAGCCTTGCTGTGCATTTTGGAGATACAGAGTAAGGTACTAGAATCTGCATTATTATGAATAATAATTTAGATAGTACCTCCAGTGTGTATAATTTTTGATAACCTTTATTTTGATTCTCAATTCATGCATAAGGTGGTACCGGTAGTTTTTATCCACAAAGTCTTATATTTCCCACATATCCAAGAAAAAAGGTGTCTTAAATGTCCCAGATATCTGACAGAGGTGGAAAAACCCACACACAATCACTTCTATGAACCAGCCTGTATGCTGAGGTAATCTTCTAAAGGGCTACTTGGAGATCATCTTTTGGGGGAATTAGGTGGACTTATTCTGCAGCACATGGCTAGCATCAAGAGGCCTGGTTGGATCTGTTGGGGGCCCACATCCCAGCAGGGGGGCATGAAAAAGAGCTCTCTAAACCTCCCTATTCTATTCATCATTGCACCCTGGCTGCTACTTCAGCCACCTGTAGCTGTGCTCCATCTAACAGCACTAGTGAGAAAGAGAAGCAGTAGATGTCACTGTCCCTTTTTCTGGGGAGCAAGCAGGTGGTAGACACAAGAGAGACACAGGTGAGATAAGGAACCCTCCATTAACAGGGCTAGGAAAGACTTAGTTTTTAGTACTAATGAATGTTCACCCACATATTTTTTATTAATCAATTTCTTAATTCCAGTTTCCAAGCAGCTTTCCTCTTTCATAAAAAAACAACAACCCAGAAAACGATTTCTTCTAAGCCAAGATTTTATGTACTGAGAATTTAGCCTGAAGTGAACATTTATGAGAAACTTATAAAACTCTGAAAATGGATTTATAGTAGCCTTGGTTACAAAACCTTTAACCGTAGGACACTCTAATCTGTAATATAGTTTCACAGATTTAAATGGGTATACGTCTCTTTTATTTTATTAACGTTCTTAGGGTTTCCAAGTGCTGCAGGGTAGAGAGGTGGAAAAATTCCCGGGTGTTATAATTGTCATCTTTTAAACAAACAGTTTCTCCTCTTAAAAATAAATAAATAGAGGGTGAACAGTAGACAGACTGCTGGAAAGCTACATTTTAAACATGCTGTAGATTTAATTTTAAAGCATCAAGAAGAAGTTCAAGGCATCCATAGCCTCTTGTCACGTAAGGCTGCATAGCGATTTTCTTCTATTACATTGCAACATGGTGGGATAAAGAGGTCAGGGTCTTCTGAGTGTGTTTTCTTTAAATAAAAAACAACTACTTAACGAAACAACAACATGCATTCCCTGTTATTTTATATAATACTTCTGCCTTTGGTCCCCCTCCCCACTTTTGTACTCTTCTGAATTGCTTTGTTAAGTGCTCTGTAGTAGCTAGGGATAATAAACTACCCAGCTGGAGGCAAACCTCACTAAACACAGTATGTATCACAGAAATATAGACATCTGCATTATACAGAGTCAGACCACTGGCCCATCTTGATCAGTATTGTCTATTTACTGTCCAGCAATGACTTTGCTGGGATTCAGACAGTAGCTAGTCTTTTCCAGCTTTACCTTGAAGATGCCACTCATTGAACCCCAGACTTTCTGCATGCAGGATAGATGCTCTACCACTGAACTGCAGCTTTCCCCAAAAGGCAGGGCTGCACATGTATAAGCTTATTATCTGACAGTCGCTTTCCTCTTGATTTACATTACAATAATTCAAAATGAATATTTAAGAATTTGCCTTTTATTAGGTCAATGGAAGAGTAAAACTATTTTCGAAGTTTGCAATAACTCAGAACAACTGGGAGGAGGTGGCCTTGGAACTTGGAAGCAACTCATGTAAAACATTTCAGACACTTTGGTTGATCCTGCATGTTATTCTAGTCACTTGCAATCCCAGCTGGAGACCGGCACTTCCCTTCTAAAGGCTGAAGATTAAAGCTACAAGGGAGTTGCAAATCCGTGTACTGTAGCGACCAAGGTCAGAAGTCTAGCAAGAGCCTAATTAAAGTCAGTGAAGAAATTAACAAATGAAAATGGGAGGAAAATAGTAAGTATATAAAGGAGGGATTGGGGGGGGAAGAGTATGAAAGTCTTCATACCATCTTAATCATAGTGTTTGCCCAGACCTCCTGCAATGAGCCATCCAGTTCAGCTGTGATAATTAGACTACAGTCAAACATGCCAGATTTGTATGTTAGTCAAGATCACTTTCTTTTTTGCTGCCAGGTAAAAGTGTCAGTCTGAATTCTGGACACAGAGGTAGGAAAAGGAATGCATCCCAAATTCTTCTCAACAGAATTTCTGCCTGGATTTTGGCACCTAAAGACCCCAAAGGCACTGGCACTGGGGCAATGAAGAGAACTGAGGACTAAACTCCCCACCACCACCACCATTCATCCTTCTCCACCACATCAGGGAAGCTCACATTGCAGTCACTGGTCAATTAAGTAAAAGGCAGGGGGAATGTCTTTACTGTATTTGTTTGCCAATACTTTCCCCCCTCCTAATTTGTTTTAGGTTTTTTTTAAATTAGTTATATTTTGAACAGTTACAGGATGCCGAAGGTATTTTTCTTGTTTACTATGGGTTGTAAACCACTTTAAATATGGTAACATAGAATTTTTTTAAAAATGAAATGAAAGTGAAATGAGAATATTTTTTCACAGTAAGTGTTTAAATTGCTGCCTTAAGAAGTATAATAACAACTAAATGTGTTCTTCTTTAATTAAATATGAAGCCATTTTTTTATCATTCCACACCTAATTGCCTTTTCCATCATACCCAGTACAGGCAGTTAACTCGGCCAAAAAAGAAAAGAAAAAAATTTCAATCAGGTTGAGGGAATGGAGGGGAAATTTTAATTCATAGTTGAAGGTGGATACACCCCATTCATACCACCTTGACTATACCACTCTTCTATACCGGTAATTCATACTTCCCCAAATTTGTTGCCAAATGTATTGCTCTGCTTTTCTTTGGACCACACCAGGGAAGCTGAGAGGTGGGTCTTGTCTTCTTTGCAGCCCAGGACCTCCATACACACTGCTCAGACTTGCATCCTGGAGAGGTTGCAGCAAAAACAACACAGGAGCCCACAGTTATGAGTTACTGGTCTCTGCAGCCACAGAAGCCACTGTGATTCTCCAGGGATTTGACTTCACCTCCCAAAGCACACTCCATTGTTTCTTGAGACGGACAAATGCCAACAACTGCTCTCATGGGCTACAGAGTGTGCCTGCCAAGTGAAGCACTGAACTTCCTCAGTGGAGCTAATAAATGGATCAATAATTGCTGTTAAGTATTTTGAATTTATATTTTCCATAATTTTTAAAACTTTTTAAAGGCATAATCTGTACCAAATGTAGCTGTAAACTAAAGGTTAATGATTACTTTTCAGTGTTTCGCTGCAGCAAACAACTCTGTGATAAAAGTTAAATGGTTATAAAAAGTTTGTAAAATTGCAATAATGGTAAAGCTAACAGCCTATGGAGAGCGATTTAAAGGTACACTAAATTCTGACTATATGGGAAATTGGTTGCCACTCATTAATTATTTGATACAAATTAATTTTGTTCCTGCAGGTTGCCTTTACTATAGGAGTGTGACATCAACTGTTGGACGCTTTGCAGACTGTAGTTCACTCACTCTCATTCCTTATAATTTTATATATTCTGTGTGAACAGCAGTGAGAAACCAAATAACTTTGCAAATACCCATCTCTCTTAAACTCTTAAAAATGAGCCTCTATCAATATGATATAACGGCCATTATGAATAATAATAATAAAAAGGAACCCAACTAATTGTAAAGGAAGGACCAATGGGGAAATTGATAGATGCACGCATTCACTTTCTCCTACAGAGTGTGTTTGTTTGTTCCTCTTGATGGATTAGTAGCAGAATGCAGATTAAGTTTGCTATAAATCTCTATGCTCTCATTTAAATGGCTATATTATTGTATACATGGGTAACTATTCATGTGACAGTTGCGTGAATCAAATGAATATTCAGAGCCAGTAGAATTCTTTTTTTTTTTTTCTGAAACCAAACTTTTGTTGTATGGCTTTACATGTTTCCAAGCAGTCAGCATAATTTTAAACTGTTCAGTGAATGATAAATGAGCTTCTTTATTGCCACATGAAAACAGTGTTGGTCCGATGAGCATCGTTATTGTAATGAAGAAGAGTCTCTGTGACTCTGTGTCTTGCTTTCATTTTGCTCTGTGGTTTGTCTTGAGTAAGACAACAAAATAAATAGGAAGTGCTTTACCTTCTGGGCTTAGGATTTTTAGCTTCATACATTTGGTTGAATGTTTTACTTCTAGCTTAGCTTAAATATGTCCCTAAATCACTGCCATTTCCTAGAAGAAATTGAGAAAAGCCCTGTTGGAACAGATCAAAGGTCCATTAGTCCAGCATCTTCTTTTAAGAGTGGCAAAAAAGCTACTTATGGAACCACAAGCAGGTCATGGGTGCTTTCCCCAATTGTGGTTCTCAGCACCTGGTATAAAGAGGTATAGTAGTACTCATGAAAAAGACTAGTGAGATCAAGCACTGAAGAAAATGCTTAATTTATTAAATATAATGTTTGGAGGAACTGCATACCAAATAATTCAAATTAATAAAAATGGAGCAGGTGAGGATTTTAGGGAACTCTGGTAAAAAGCATCTCTTTAAACCCCTGCGTATGTGATGCAGCCACATGCGGTGGCTTTCCAGTAAAGGATGGGGAAGACATGGCTACTTCTTTGCTAGCTGAGCCTTGGGTATGAACCCAGAGCATACACCTGGGTCCCACTGTCCAGCATTAGCCCCTGATGTGCATGTCAGGTCTAAAGCCTCCTATCCCCAGTTTCCACAAAGCCAGTGCATTGACATATCCTAAAAGGATACCATTAACCTTATAATGCATCTGTATAACCTGCTTTTCTCCCCCATTTCTTTACTTGCCCAGGCCCTGTGCCCCTACAAGCAACAAAACCATGCCACTCCTAGATGTCAACCATAATTCAACCAAGTAGTGTGGAGTAGGTGAAAAGGGAGAGAGCCTAAAGCCATTCAGAGAATAATTTCAAAAGAATTCCGACTCAGCCATGCCATATGAAGCGCAGGTGGGTGAAGAAGAAATGCAAGGAGTTTGAGTTAGGGGAGGGGCAGACATATAAAGCCCAGCTCAGCCCTCCCCTCCACCCCTACCCATTGGGTATAGGGTCCACCCTACCCTTCAATAGCAAACTCCTGAGTCATATTTGAATAAAAAGAGGAGGTGAGGGCAAATGTGTTTCCATTGTAATGGCATTTTCTCTGTAATGTTATTGGTACCATCACATGGATTAATCCTCTTAAAAAATACATGTGATTTTGTGGCCATTAATTATATGTTGCCTCTTTTGTTCCTGCCACCTTTCCCCCCTTGTGCTCCTCCAGATGTTGCTAGACTATAGCATCCATCATGTCTGATGACTGGCCATTGTTGGTTGGCTAGGGGCGGGGAATTGGAGTACAACTGTGCTACATATAGAATCTGGTGAGCTAACAGATGTTGATTAGGAAACCAGCTGGTGTATTCAATCATCTAGTTCTGGCTAAAGGAAAGGAGTGCACGAAGTCTAGCCACACCAGCAAAGAAGTCCCTTAACAGGTGAGTTGATACCCTTAAGGATAGACGAAGAACCTGGCTGTTGGATCAGGCCAAGGACCAGCATCCTGCTCTCTCAGAAGGCTGAGCAACAGCACTTTCCCCACATGCAATTCTCAGCAGGTGGTATTCAAAGGTATTCTGTTTCTGATAGTGGAGCAAGAACATAGCCTTTGATTCCTTTATAGATTTCTGGATCCAATTTGCTTGCTACTTTCCATTCTAATATGAAGGTTTTTATTTATTCAGAGACAGGAAGTTATAAATTCTACTAGTTACCTTTCCTGTCACTTCCTGATAGGTTAGGCAGTAAGTATAACAACATGAATAAATATTTTAGCTTGAATCAAGGAGGCTGATGGCTCAACTTCTGGACTTGAATAGACTAAAGGGCCAGAGCACCTTTGCTATTGTATCTGTTCCACAACAAAGGGCTGACGATGTAAAAGGCACAGTACCTAAAGCATAAAAAACCCACCCTAAACCTTGCAGTAATAGCATTCAACCTTTATCTTCTGCCTGCCTCTGGGTCATTTGGTTTTAAATGGCTAATGCATCTTGCAGTATCTCGTTTCTAAGCATCATCAAAACCTCATTTTTCCCTCCAGGAAGGCAATACCAGTTATGCAAGATGACTTGCGTCAGGAATCGACTTGTCCCCTGAAGCCATAAAAGATGAGTAGGAATTAATCCACATCACCAGGAGCAGCAGTGAACTTCAACATTTCTTAATGGAAATTGGACATATCTGTCTTACGTGTGTTTGGATCTAGTCACAGTGCACATGTTGAATTTTGTCAAAGAGAGAAAGATTGCTATACTGTATCTATCTATAATCTCTGTCTGTCTGTCTGTCTGTCTGTCTGTCTGTCTAGTATATCTATTAAAATAAGCTAAGAATGCATCTGCAAATAATGAATTGTACTAATCTTGTTTTTGATTAATAGACCCCCAATCTACTATGTGGTCCTGGATTCTATCGTCTCCACTCTGAATTTGTCCCTGAAACAATTTAGGCAGGGCTAAAAATTGTGTAAACTTTTTTAAACCTTAACAATTATCAGGGGGTGCATGGCTTCACAGATGCTAAGTGGGAGAATCCTGCACACAAGCTGGCACCATGCAAGATCAGATCCTACATATATGTTGCTTTGCCAGCAGCTTTCCTGTGCACCCGCTCAACAGATGCCAATGGGTGTGCAGTGGAGGCATTTATCCTGTGGCACATCAGACTGCAAGGAAAATCCCAGCTTGGGCCCACCTTCTCCCAGGAAGACATAGCTGCTGGTCAGGTAAGTCTCAGCCATTTTTGCATTCTGCCTACTTCTTCTTCCTACCTAAGGCCTTGCCTGTGGACAACCACAGATCACTACAGATCACTCTGGGTCAGTTCAACTCAACTCACAGCAATCTGTGGCTGTGTGTACGGAACTTGTCTAAGGCTAGAGGCCCTCCAGATTTGCCTGATTTGGTTCAGTACACTACTAATATATACACGCACCTAAGATAAAGGCAGAAGCAGAGGACACAGCGTTATCCCCACCAAATTTGTGATTCCAGAAGCAATACGTGAACTGAAATACAGTCTTCAAAATTCATACTTCTCTGAATTTTGTGATGCAGATACCCTACTGCCCCAAAAATATACCAACATGCATATACTGGAAGAAATTGTGTGTAAAAATACATAAACATATAAAAAACTTACAAATGCATTATATAAGGAGAAATAGCTTGCAAAAATGTTTATATTAGGAGAAATTAGCACTAAAATGCTGGCAAATTTTCATGTTGTCCCCCTACCCCACCCCCTGGAAAAACTGAAGTTGAAATATTGCAAACTGAAGATAAGTTTGGGGAAATGAGAAGCTGAGAGAAATCAAAACTGGCAGATTCATCCATCCCTATGACACCCACAGACCATTTACTTTTTTACCATTTCCCCCCAAGATGGCTATTTCTTACTGGTGATTGAGGCCTACACTCTTCAGCGAAGATGGTGTTGTATTCCTTTCCCCTCTGTAAGACACAATTTTGTAATTCGGGGTGGTCAGAATGTACATATTGTAGCTTTCTACATTTCAACCCATTTCCCTGGAGCTCGAAGCTCAAGCAAGCCCTGAAGTACATGAGAGGTTACTGCTTCTCATCTTTTGACACTAGGACTGCCCTTATTTCCTCTGTTTCTCTGAGCAGTTGATTGCTACACCAGAGATTCTCCAAATGAGCCCCAGTTGTAGCTGGTACTTAATGCCAGCAATTGCAAGGAAGTGATTGACTGATTCACAGATCAGCCTCTCCTTAAATCAAGGCAGAGAGACTGAACTTTTGTCACGTCTTCATCAGTGTCCTGGACCTCACTGCTGGATGAAAAATATCCTGTTCTGTTTCTGCCACTGGCTTTAATGTGTAAAGCAGATCAGTAACATAGGCAAGGCACAGGTTAAAAGGTACAGCAGGTACATAAGGTGTACAGACACAGGCTAAGTATTAGTTGAGACATTGACCCAACAAGTGTCATACCCATGCACCGCCCTTTTGAAGAACAGGGTAGGCACAGCTTTTAGTATGGCAAGAGGCCGATTTCCCAGATGGACACTTTTTCAAGTGGGCTGTGCCTTTGAGATTTGTTCACACCAGCACTGGCATCTCTGTGTCTTTGGAAATGGAGGCAGAGTTGGTGCTGGCTCAGCAATTGTTCTCAGCTGCCTACCCAGAAGCAAAAAGTTCCTTACTGGCAGGAGAATGCACTGGGGGCAAATCCACAACAAGACATACCTGGCTAAGGGTCTTCAGTGTCACAGGGGCAGAACATTCCTTTGCCAACTCACCTCCCATTCCATTAGGACCCTTGAAAGGCTCATTCAGCTCCAACTACCCAAACACCTCCCACTCTTTCTCAGAATCTATGACATCTCCCTGACCAAGAGGATGCAGGAGTTTGAATCCAGCAACACCTGGAGGACTGCAGGCTCCCTACTCCTGTGGTACATCTCACTTGGGAACTATTAATAATCTGGACATCTCTTTTTTAAATGAGATTTTTACTTGAACTGAATCATAGTGACAAAATTAAAGAGTCAAGCAAGAAAGGAAACTGAAAAATCACATTCTATGAAAGCGCAATGCTAGAAAAATCCCATAAAGCCCATCTTTTATGTTATGAGAAATTCAGACATGTACCCAAAAGTAATGAATCTAGTCCTTATTTTTAATTTGTTGGCAGCAAACATGTACAACAATTTACAACAATTGTTACTAGTGCAATTAACCTCTAGACTTTATCCTAACAAAGTATGGACAATCCAGACACCCCCTACTTCAAGCGGGGCAGGGTAGAAGAGGATATCAGTGAGCTTAATGTGAGCAAATTAAATTGTGAGCCTCCAGTCACATTTAGAGTTTCTACCAGACTTTACCTTAACCAAGGAGAATGTCAAGGTTTTATACCTAGGCTACATTTCTAAGGATACAAAATTAGTTTTGGTAACACAAGCAAATCACCCCAAAGGAATCCCATATATGAAATAATTAAGCAAGGATTTGCAAAATAGCTTTTTTAAATTTTATTTTACAAAATGTATTTGCCACTTGATTGTAAAATAAACCCTCTAAGCTCTTTACAACAATGTAAAATAGAACATTAAAATTACTAAAAAAGCAGTTAGAAAAGGGTATTAATTTTTTTTAAAAAAAGATGGTTAAAATTTATGCTTTCTGAAAATAAATAAAATATATGTAACTTCTACATGTCCAGACAGCATTTTGCCTAAACAAAAATGCTTTAAGCAGGCAACAAAAAGAGAGCTGCGAAGGCACCTGTCTGATGTTAGTAGAAAGAGAGTTCCACAGTCTGGATGCTGCCACACGAAAATATCAATTTCTTTTAAGTGTGGAACATGAACAAAAAGGAAGGAATCTCAGATCTCTGAGCAGGGAAATCCAGCCAGATGGATGGGGTATAAATAATAAAGTTGTTGTTGTTGTTGTTGTTGTTGTTGTTGAATTTATATACCGCCCTATACCCAGAGGTCTCGGGGCAGTTCACAGAATAAAATCAAAATATAAAACCACAAAATACATAATCAAAATAAAAAACAACAACCCAATAACCCCTGTAATTACAGCTTCCAGATCAATGGCAAGAGAAAACTCATACAGAGTACATTGCAGTAATCAACATTGAAGTCACCAATACACTTTGAAATTCCTAATACTCTGGGGGTGGGGATAATTACACAATTTTAACTGATTTGTAAGCCTGGGGATGCTGCATGCCCTGTTCAAAGTTATAATGAGAATGCAGAAGAAGATAGAACTGTGACTTATCCTATGCTGTCCATTCATGGTCCTCTTATCTGTCCCTTAGCTGTCCCTGCTGTTTGGCAGATTTAGAGCCACATAGGCTAGGCAGGGGGTGGCAGGTGAGAGAGAACAAGAAGAATTTCCCGACTCTATAACCCATCACAGGTTTGAGACATGACAATGCTACGCTTAATTTGGAATTTGATTCTTTGTATGTTTGTTAACATGTTTCCTTATTGTTCCCTCCAGAAAGCCTCATATAATTTTGAACATGAGCACAAGGACATAAGAATAGCCTGCTGGATCAGGCCAATAGCCCATCTCATCCAGCATCATGTTCTCACAGTGCCCAGCCAGATGTATGTGGGAAGCCAGGTAGCAGAACGTGACCACAAAGAAGTTTGTCCTGACACGAAATTTTCCTTTGTGAAAACAAAGTGTGTTCTTCTTCATGGAGAGCATGTGTTGTGGTGGGGGCCACCAGGACACTCCAAAGTTGTGGGGCAAGCTAATTGATCATTGGCCACTGATGCTATTGGGCTTCCCTTGTTGTTGGGAAGAAGTTAATGTTGTCATTTGTTGATTGACAGCCAGAAATGCTAAAACTCCTTGCACAAGGCTAGGGCTTCCTCTTTTCGCCCGTGCATCGGATTGCCCATCTCGCCCTCCCTATATTTAGGGTTGTTTGCTTTGACCTTGCTATGCCTGTCATGGGGTCGTCTGCTCTTGGGGCAGGGGCCCGGTAGGAATTTTGTCCATCTGGCTGATTGGCAGGGGCCATTTTGTTTTTGCCTACTGAGTAGCAAATCATCACAACTTGTAAGGTTACGGTTAGGCATTGGTTTATGGTTTGGTTAGTTGAGGGGCATGGGTTGGCTGTGCCTGCCCCTCTAATGCTGCTGCTGCAAGGGATTCTGTTAAAGGAATCGGGGGCTAACTATTGCTTGTCCACCCTGTCAAGGGGGCTCGGGCCACTGCAAGAGCTCCTGGTTGCATTTGGGGAGGGCTGAGGGCAGGTTCCCTGCTCCGTCGCTACCCCCAAGTGTATTCCCCTTTTCTGACTTTCGCAGGCGTGCGGAATGTCAGACTGTCCCCCACTGGGGGGCAGATAGTTGCAACCAATGCCTAAGCAACCACTCACATTTTTGTATTTTAATAAATTTGTGGCCAAAATTATGCCAAAAACCTTAAACAAAAATTTTGTGTGATGTGTGAGTTATTGGGCTGGCCCTGGGGACCTCGACACGCAATGAACTATTACAGAGACAGATTCTCTCAGGGCAAAATGGAACCCTCCAAGCATCCCCTTGGGACTCTCCTCAGCCCCCACACTCTCCTGAACCTCACCCCTCATCAGCCCTGCTTTGCTCACTACTTGAATGTTTTTGCCTGCCTGGAATTTCCCCTTGAAATATTATAAAGTTTCTAGCCTAGTGGAGGATAGAGAGGGAAGTGCAAGAGTGAATGAAGTAACCGACCATCCCCACCACTAATACATGGCCCTGAGAAGGTTGCGCAGAAGGAAATGTGGCCCCTGGGCTGAAACAATAGTACCACCCTTCTGCTTTCCCCATTTTTCTTCTCTGCACAGAACTACTGAAATGTCAACATAAAAAAATAGGAATGTCAGCAATTCCAGAAACATCATTCAGCTGTGCTTCCTTGTTGGATAGTGTTTTTCAGGAGATACAGTGCTGAGTGGGATGGACTATCAGTAGTTCTTAAGATCTACCATCTGCTCAGAGCTAGTTTTAACTGATCTTATGCCAAAAGGGTTCAAAAGGGAAAATGGGGAGTGAGAAACTGTTAGCACTTCAAATGTAGCTGTTGTTGCATATATTTTTTATCGCCAGGTTTTAAGTTGTATTTCAGTGCTTGGTTCGACAAAAAATATGGTTCCTATAGGGCACAAAAAAGCCCAATAACTTTCATGCTTAATAATCTTGTCTGTGAGGAGCCAATCTAATTTGTGGAAATGAATTGCTCCTCAGGGATATGTTATTTCAACCAAAACTGAATATATTACTCATTTAAAAAGTAGCAATAAAGATTATATAAGATGTAATTCATTATTTTTCTAAATGTTCCACGGTTCCATTGGGAGGTGAGACTTAAATAGCTTACAGGAAGCCAACCTTAATTAGGTTGCTTTTCAAATCAAATATAATATAATTTTAACATAAAAATGTCACTCAAGGGAAGTCTTTCCATTTGCACAGAAGATTAATGAAGTTTAAAAAGGAAAAATTGTGTAGTTCCCTGGGTATTATTGTGTAGTGTGTGTACAAGTGTGAGTGTGTGTGCCTGCATGCACATGGATTTATGGATAATTATGCATTATATACACACATAGGTTTCACTAAAGTGTCCTACTGCTGGCAAGGCTTGTGATCTCCTGGCTGTTATAACAGCTGTGCTTGGGAGATGTGTATGACCTTAGAACAGAAAATAAAGGGCTTTTTGTAGGTTTGTGTGTTTTTCTTCCCAAGGCTGGAGTACTTAAACCACTTATTTTTGAGTACTCCCATCAAAATAAAACTTCTGCTCTGAATAAGGCTGAAATGGGAGTGTGTGTGCATGTTTGTTTCCTGAGGACAGAAGTCCTAAAATACGTTTATTACGATACTCATGCTGCTTCTGTGAGGATTTTCTTGGAGAACTGGAGATTTAACAGATGGCTTTCGTACTTGGAGGAGTCTTCATTGACAAGTAATGGAGGATCCATTTGGAAGGCGGGAGAAGGTAGTGGAAGTGGGTGGGTCATGTAGATGACCATTTGCCAAGTAGCAACTTATCATTACTTATGTGCTCACTAATAGTACTCACTTTCCTCACTAATAGTACTCTCTCTTTCAATTTTTTACTGCTTGTTCCTGTTTAGTCTATGACCGCTTACTAATCTGCCGACTGGGTGAGTTCTCAAAACAAAGGCTGTTGCTACTTTATTTTCCTGTTTACTATTCCTGTATAGATATTTAAGGAGACATTGGGGCTGCTTTGCAGGGCGGGGGGATTTTGTTGAACTGCAAGGCACTAGGGCTGGGCTGGATTTTCCCAATGACTCTCCTTAATTTGAAGACATGGTTTTATCTTCATAATTTTGACCTTTGTAAGTGAAAGTAAAATAATAACAACAGGTAGTAGTAGTAAGCAACAAGAGCTATGTTTATATCCTGCCTTTCCTCCAAGCTTGAGGCAGTTTAAATGGTTCTCCCCCTTTATCTTTTCCTCAGAACACTGTGATAGATAGAGATTGGGTCAAAATAACCTTGCATTTTCCTTCCGCATTATTCCTTCAAACTCCACAGATTCTGTGATTCTATGAACCCATGTCTCCGTGATCCTCGTCTAATATTCTAATCATTACACTACACTGTTGAGAATATTATCAGGAAGGAATGTTTCTCTTCCTAGCCAGTCTCTTCCTTTGTTCCCTCCCCCCATTTTTACACTTAAAAACCCCCACTCTACCTGTCACTAGCATCATAGCAGGGGCTCTATGCATGTGATATACTGTGATAGCTAGAACTATGTTGTCCAAGTTTCTTTTCTTTCTTTCTTTTTCTTTTAGAGCTCAATGTCGAGCCTACCAAGTGGCAATGGCGACAGCAAAGAAGACTTTCTTCACCGCCTCTATTGCATCTGCAGAAAACAGCAGCAGGAGACTCTTTCAGGTGGTTTGCCATCTATCGGAAGCACGGTCATCACCGGGGCCTGGTAGGGACCCCAAAATCTCCTGCAATGATTTTGCAAAGTTTGTTGCAGATAAAGTTGCTCAGATTTGGGAAGAGGTAGATTCCACCATGGGAGCAGTGCCAGGGCGGGAGAGTACTAGTGTCATGTCTAGTCAAGTTGCATGGGATCAATTCCAATCTGTTACATCTGAGGATGTGGACAGGCTGCTTGGACGAGTGAAACCAACCACCTGTCTCCTTGATCCTTGCCCATCCTGGCTGATAAAAGCGAGCCGGGAAGGGCTGGGTGATGGACTTTGCAGGGTGGTGAATGCTTCTCTCTGTGAGGGAGCATTCCCAGACCCGCTGAAAGAGTCGGTCATTAAACTGCTTCTTAAAAAAAAACATATTTAGACCCGGCCAATATGGCCAATTATCACCCAGTCTCAAATCTTCCATTCTTGGGCAAGGTGATTGAGAGAGTGGTTACTGAACAACTCCAGGCACGCCTGGAAGAAGCAGACCATTTGGATCCCTTCCAGTCAGGATTTAGGCCTCATCATGGGACTGAAATTGCCTTGGTCGCACTGGTCGATGATCTCCGGCGGGCTAGGGACAAAGGTGAGAGTTGTTTCCTAGTTCTGCTGGATCTCTCAGCAGCTTTTTATACCATCGACCATAACATCCTTCTGGACCTTCTAGAGGGGCTGGGAGCTGAGGGCACTGTTATACAGTGGTTCCGCTCCTTCCTACTGGGCCGTGTTCAGAAAGTGGGGGGGGGATGAGTGTTCAGACCCCTGGGCTCTCACTTGTGGGTGCCTCAGGGTTCTGTCCCCTCCCCCATGCTTTTCAACATCTACATGCATCCACTGGGAGAGACTGTCGGATTGCTGTGATGGGATAATGAGCTGCTTGTGCTTAAAAGGGTTGGTCCCTCAGAGTTTGCTCAGCGTAGCAAAGCTCTGCCTTGAGCGGAGCCCTTTGGCATGGCTCCGTCAGTCACTGTTAGAATCCGACAGTGGGCGTCTGCGGAAACGTTTCCAACATAAAAGCTGTTTAACGGAAACGCGTCTCCTGGATTCTCTGCGTGACAGTTTCCGGCGAGGGGTGGGGGTCCCTAAAGGGGGCCTTGATACCTCCTCACTGTTCTCACTGGAAGTATCACAGAGCCTCCCCTCCGACTCCCTTTCCCTTGGAGCTCCTGCTCCCCCCCTACTGGTTCCCTCTTTTGCTGCAGAGTCTCTCCTATTCTCCTGGAGCCTTTCCACCACCTGTTCTTCCGATGGCAGTTCCCTGACATAAACCATTTACTAAGCCATTCTCAAAGTGAATAGTTGCATTGATGGCTTGTCACACACAATCACTGTGTACCCAAACATTTATTACCTGCTTTATAATATTGTGTTTCAAGTGGAATTAATATGCAGATTTAATAAGCAGAATCCATTGTTTTGATTGGCTTTTAATGACATTTGGCAGGTGTCATTCATTCTTCAGAATAAATAGGCTTCTTTAACCATCCAGTTTTTAAACACTAGATGTAAACAACAGCTTCTAAAGGGGACGAAAAACATTTTGTCCTTGGCTGCCCTTGAGGCTATATGTCTTTGTGTTCCAAGCAAGTTCAACAGCTGGGAAAATTGCCAGATGTGATTTTGAGGAGGCTGGGGTGTTGGTAGACTTGGCAGGGTTGAAAGCCCCACAAAGCTTTAAATTCCTTCGCACAATCAAATATGCAAACTCAAGCGAACTCACATCAAAGCAAATTTACACTAGTGTTATGATATCACCTCTAGTTACCAGGTAGCCTCATGATTAAATTAAAAACTGTTGGTCCTAAACATAAGATCTATGTAAGGCAAATCAAAACATCTGAAACATGCAATTTGCCACTGTTTATCTTGTACACATCAAAATCTGAGACAGGATGGTACAAGATGATCTGGTTGACCTGACCTTTCTTTCGTTTTTTTTCATGATATGATCTCTAATTAACCCAAGCATTCCTCACTGTAGCTTATACTTTTAGCCTGTAATGGCAATCAAGAAGACTATATCTGTAACAAGCAATAGCCTAAAATCTATTGCTCTGTTCTTCTGTTTGGGTGGCTTTTGCTTATTAAGTACTGCTTGTTCTATATTATAAAGAATTATTTATTATAAAGTAATAATATGATAATAAAGTGTTTTTAATTTTTTTTAAAAAATGGTTTTATTTTCCTTTGCCCACATGGTTTGAAAGCAGCTGATCAGCAGTGCCCTCAGACCCTGCTTTCAGTTAAGCTCCATCATTACCTACCCAACACCTGCCTTCATATGATTCCAGTTTACAGCTGGTGTGACTCATAGCAGCATCACAGGCAAAATGGGGAGGCCTTGCAGACCTAATTAGGTCCAAGGGCCAAGGATTCCCAACCATGGCAATAGAGTTATAATGGAGGTATAACAAAAAAGGGTAGAAAATAGGTATACTGTACTCAATAGATTTATAATGGAACTGTGTTCCCCTGCAAGAGATATGATAGCAGAAAATGGGTAAAATGAGCTGGAAGCATATTCTTGAGCTAAAAGGACATTTCAATTGATTTAGCAATTACTACAGTTTTCACTGTCTTTCAATATCTACTACATGCTTATCCCACTTTGAGCATAAAACTAGTAGGCAGCAATTTTGGTCTGATAGTATGTCTTCTACACACACACACACACACACACACACACACACACACACACTTTTCATCAGACTCATTCTTCCCACTGCTATTCTTTTTATGGCAGAAGGCGGACAGTAGACAGATACTAGCCCACTACCCAATTTTTGGCAGGCCACCAAGGTTGCAAAACCCTATCCTAGAACTGGAGTGTGGCGGGGGGGGGGATCTTTTCTGAACTTTCATGGGGTGGATGGGGGCAAAACAGGGTCAGCAAATTAGGGTCATTCAAGGTCAACTGCCCCGCACAAGTCATTAGTTGAATTTGCAGCCATCATATGATAACTCTGCATGTGTGAATTGCAAACCAGGTGGCCCTTTGTGTTCCTTATAGTAAGGCCAGCCATGATGTAGTCAACTAGCCTGGCAAGCAGCTTAGCAGTTAATATTTGCATTGAATACAAAGCATCTACATATATGCTCCCTCAGGCATCCTTTTTATTGTGCATTCATGATAAGAAACACAATGGGAAGGACATTTCCAACTACTCTACCCACTGCCCATGGAAGCATTATAAGAAGCTGCTGTAGGAGAAAGACTGTGAGCAACAACATGGGAGGAGTGTTTCTAGGAACAAGGTGAAACTGTTATTTTCCCTGTTGGGTAGTGCATGTATCCAATATTCTTGCTATAGTTATACAGTCATACCTCGGGTTAAATACGCTTCGAGTTGAGCGCATTCCAGTTGTGCTCCGCGGCAACCCGGAAGTAACGGAGCGCGTTACTTCTGGGTTTCGCTGCTTGCACATGCACAGATGCTCAAAATGGTCTCACATGCATGCTCAGAAGTGGTGAAAAGCGACACACGAGTGTGCAGACGTGCCGTCGCTAGATAAGTTTACCTCTAGATGCAAACGGGGCTCCGGAACAGATTCTGTTCGTATCTAGAGGTACCACTGTAGTACTGAAATGTGATTTATTTGGTATGTTATTATATTTTAGTTATTATATTTTAGTTTTGCTTTGTTTTTGTGAAATGACACTTCAGAAGTGGTTATGGGGCTGGAGGGGGCTGGGGTTGGGGGGCAGAAACAGTTTGGATGCTGACTTATGCTAAGTCAGACCATCTATCTAGCTCAGTATACAAGACTAATTTACACTGGTCAGTGCAAACGTTAAAAGTGTGTTATAAAAATGTGACACCAGAGGGCGCTGTAGAGTAGCAATCCATTGTCAATGTAAAATTGCATTGAGAGTTATACTATTTTTTTAAAAAAATAACATTTTCCAGATCAGTGTAAATCCAACCCAAGTGGCTCCCCAGTGTGTCAGACAGGGAATATTTTCCTTCTGTACTTGGAAGTTGCTGGGGCTTGAATTAGGCACCTTCTGAATACAAAGCATAAACTCTATCACTGATATACAGCCCCTTCCTCTTACTTAAGCCCCCCCCCCACATAGTTCCATTTTAAATTCTGCCTATTCAGCCACAGATATCCTGCTACTGACATTAAAAAAAATAATATAATAATTCAGCGAGTTGTATTAAATGATGTACTGTCCAGTTTGGCACTCTAGTTTTGGAGTGTTACATAAATAATATCACATGATTATAAAGGAAACTCAAATTTGTCCTTATTAGGATGTTCATGTGGGGAAGGAAATAAAATAAGAAGGTGGTACTACCATAAATTTTAAAAGTTGACAGTCTCTGGAGACAAAGTGGTATCAATCCAGTTTGGAAGGGGGATTGAAAAGAATTCTGGTTTTGTATGCATTTTAAATTAATTTACCCACTTTGCATTTCCTAAAATGATACATGAAACCTATCTATCCTTTGAAATTTGCACTTTGTTGAATTTTGCACTGCAGAAAAACACATATCCTAAGGAGAAACATGCATAAAGTGCAAAAGAGCATTATGAGTGAAAAATGCTTGCAAAAATATGTATATAAATAAAAACTGCATACAAAGATGTGTTTATCAGAAGAAATTTACACAAAAATACTGAAAATTTCATGATGATTTTTTTAAAACACACACACGCATCATCAAATATTTCCAAAAACCTGGAGAACTGAACTTAAGACTGGGAAAAAGAGTTAGGCCGAATTGCAGCTATTAAGATGAATGTATTGCCAAAGATGCTATTTTTGTTCCAAACGTTGCAAGTTGTGGACAAAACGGAGTGCTTCCGGAAGTGGCAGAGAGATATTTCCAAATTTGTCTGGCAGGGCAAAAAGCCCAGAATTAAGTTTAAGATATTAACCGATGCAAAAGAAAGAGGGGGCTTTGCCCTGCCAGACTTAAGGTTGTACTATGAAGCCGCAGCCTTCTGCTGGCTAAAAGACTGGCTACTTCTCGAAGACACTGACGTGCTGGATTTGGAAGGTTTTAACAATGCTTTTGGTTGGCATGCATACTTATGGTATGACAAAGTTAAGATCAATAAGGCCTTTAAGAACCATATTGTCAGGAAAGCAGTATTTAATGTCTGGACAAAATACAAAGACTTATTGGAAAATAAAACTCCAAGGTGGCTTTCACCTCTGGAAGCTAAGGCCCGAAAAAGACCCAATATGGAAGCCGACTGGCCAAAATATTGGGAAATATTAGAAAAAGATGGAAATAATTGGAAATTGCAGAGTTTGGAGAAAATGAAGGATAAAGTGCGAGACTGGTTACATTACGCTCAGATTAAAGAAGTGTTTAAAAATGACAAAAAGTTAGGGTTCCAGGTGGAGAAATCGAAGTTGGAAACAGAGCTGATAGAACCTAAGGCTAAGGTACTTTCAAGAATGTATAACTTGCTGTTGAAATGGAATACACAAGACGAAATGGTTAAATCGGCTATGATAAAATGGGCACAGGATATTGGGCATAACATTATGTTTGAGGACTGGGAAAGGTTGTGGACCACTGGGCTGAACTTTACTGCATGTAATGCTTTAAAGGAAAATGTAATGAAAATGATATACAGATGGTACATGACCCCAGTTAAACTTGCCAAAATATACCATTTGTCTGATAATAAATGTTGGAAATGTAAAGAAAATGAAGGAACATTCTTTCACCTCTGGTGGACCTGCCCTAAAGTGAAGGTCTTCTGGGAAATGATATATAATGAGCTGAAAAAGGTATTTAAGTATACCTTCACTAAGAAACCAGAGGCCTTCCTTCTGGGTGTTGTCGGCCAGAAGGTGTTAAAGAAGGACCAAACATTCTTTATGTACGCAACAACGGCAGCAAGGATACTCATCGCTAAGAACTGGAAAACTCAAGATCTACCCACACTGGAAGAATGGCAGATGCAGCTGATGGACTATATGCAACTGGCGGAGATGACTGGCAGAATTCGAGACCTGGGAGAAGAAAGGATTGAAGAAGATTGGAAGAAATTTAAGATTTATCTACAAAAATATTGTGACTTAGAGGAATGTTAATAAGGATGCTTGGTTATAAATAATTGGCCATCACTAAATTGGATCGGAAATTGACGATAAATGAGATTAAGAGAAACAAAAATTTGTTGGAGAATTGTTACACTATATTGAATTGAGTGGTTATAAATTTGCAAATAAGATGATAATTTGCTTGAAAAAAATTATTAACGATGTAAGTGGGAGCGGGAGACGTGAGGAAGTCCAAAGAAGTTATGAAATTTTGTTAAAACAAAGCAATGCTGTTTATTATCTTTGTATTTCTTTTATAAAAAAACCCTAATAAATATTTTATTAAAAAAAAAAAAAAAGACTGGGAAAAAGAGAAACTTAGAGGACCAAGATTGACAGATCCATGCATCTCTCCTTGGAATAGATTTACATCCCTCCTACTTTCCCCTTGAACTCACTAGAGGGAAAAGTCTCCTTCTCAAATTTCAGTTCCTCCATCTATAAATTGGCACCATTTACAATGTACATCACACAATGACTTATAAGGAAGGATTGAAATTTCCTTGCGTGCTACTATAGAAACAATATAGATGCAGAAATCCTTTGGAAAACATTCCAAAATACAAATTTGCAAACCCCTAGCCCTCTGCTCTCCATATCATGCACCAGATTCTGTACTTTAGAGTTTGTGTTGTTATTATTGTTGGTTTGTACGATGGAAGACAAATAAAAATTCAGAAAGCCACTAGCATCAAAAATTGAAGAGAAAAGGAAACATTCGGTTACATATTTGCTCTTGGAACAAATGGTCAAAGACAAAGAATGGGTTTCAATTTGTTTGGAATGCAGAAGTCAAATGTTTATTTGAGCCAGTGTGGTGTAGTGGTTAAGAGTGGTAGTCTCGTAAACTGGGGAACTGGGTTCGAGTCTCCGCTCCTCCACATGCAGCTGCTGGATGACCTTGGGCCAGTCACACTTCTTTGAAGTCTCTCAGCCCCACTCACCTCACAGAGTGTTTATTGTGGGGGAGGAAGGGAAAGGAGAATGTTAGCCGCTTTGAGACTCCTTAAAGGGAGTGAAAGGCGGGATATCAAATCCAAACTCTTCTTCTTCTTCTTATGTAGGAACACAAAGACCCCAGTGCACAATCATCCTAATATTATTGACTATATATATTTTATTGTTTGCTTATTTATGGGTTGTATCTAACTAAGGGGGGACGTGGGTGGCGCTGTGGGTAAAACCTCAGTGCCTAGGGCTTGCTGATCGCATGGTCGGCGGTTCGAAACCTCGCGGCGGGGTGAGCTCCCATCTTTCGGTCCCTGCTCCTGCCCACCTAGCAGTTTGAAAGCACCCTTAAGTGCAAGTAGATAAATAGGGACCGCTTTATAGCGGGAAGGTAAACGGCGTTTCCGTGTGCTGTGCTGGTGCTGGCTCACCAGAGGAGCTTCATCACGCTGGCCACATGACCCGGAAGTGTCTCCGGACAGCGCTGGCCCCCGGCCTCTTAAATGAGATGGGCACACAACCCTAGAGTCGGACACGACTGGCCCTGACGGGCAGGGGTACCTTTACCTTTACCTTTTATCCAACTAAGACCCATTGAAATTAATAGACCCACATTAAGCCATATTCATTAATTTAAATGGCTATACTCTCTGTAGGACTAGTATACGTGCAACCCAGTGTATTTATATCCTGTCTTTCCTCTAATTAGCTCAAGGTGGCATCCTTGGCTCTCCCCTGTCTCTATGTTATCCTCACAGCAGCCCTATGAACTACAGTTGGTTGAGAGTTGGTGACAGGCCCAAGATCACCCATGAAGCTTCATGATAAATGGGGAATTGAACTCTGCTATCTCAGGTTTGAAAGCAGAGACATCACCTTGCCAACAAAGGTCCGTATAGTTAAAGCCATGGTTTTCCCAGTAGTGATGTATGGAAGTGAGAGCTGGACCATAAAGAAGGCTGATCACCGAAGAATTGATGCTTTTGAATTCTGGTGCTGGAGGAGACTCTTGAGAGTCCCATGGACTGCAAGAAGATCAAACCTATCCATTCTGAAGGAAATCAGCCCTGAGTGCTCACTGGAAGGACAGATCGTGAAGCTGAGGCTCCAATACTTTGGACACCTCATGAGAAGAGAAGACTCCCTGGAAAAGACCCTGATGTTGGGAAACATTGAGAGCACAAGGAGAAGGGGAGGACAGAGGACGAGATAGTTGGATGGTGTTCTTGAAGCTACAAACATGAGTCTGACCAAACTGCGGGAGGCAGTGGAAGACAGGAGTGCCTGGCGTGCTCTGGTCCATGAGGTCACAAAGAGTCGGACATGACTAAACGACTAAACAACAACAAAAATCTCAGGTTCGAGTCTAACACTATAACTACTACCCTCTCATCTACCCTCACCCTCCCTTCACTTTTAGAGCTAACCGATGTTCCAAAATTACATCTGTAGCAAGTTTTGCTAACTATGGTTAGCTTTTCAGAAGAGATTCAAGCTCTCTCTCAGCTCTAACTGGAGATGCTGAAACTTTCCGCATACAAAGCAGGTGTTCTGCTTCTGAGCTCCCACAAGAAACTTGCCTTTAAAAAAATAAAACAAAATCCTCTTAAAGGCAAACTGTCTATCTATTCATAATTCTATGTTCAGCCCCCCTCTTTCAAGTTGCACAACCTGTATGAAAAGTCTTCAGCACTTGAATGCTGCAAAAAGAAAATGAGTAAGGCAGAAGATTTAAATATTCCCCAATTCCCTCTTCCTTTTCCTTCCCTGCCAGCTTTAATTTCTAACACAGCTTTGTGTGCGAAGCTCCAGTAGGCCTCCACTCTGGCTAATGTTTGCCAACTTTTTAAGTAGTTCTAGGGAGAATACAGCAAAGTGGGGGGGGGGCAGTGAGAGCTGGATCATTGATGGAGAAAGAGATTGCCAAATTACACAAGTAGTTTCTCTCTGACCGTATCCACATTCTATGTATGAAAAACAATGATACTACTTTAAACCGTCATAGCTTCCTTCCCCCAAAGAATCCGAGGAACTGTAGTTCAGGGTGTTGAGAGTTGTTAGAAGACCCATATTGTCCTTACAGAGTGGTTTAGCTGTCAATCCCTCTTCCCAGGGAACAGTTATCTATATCTTATGTTCATACCCGTTTCCATCTGTCAGCTTTTATAATGATGTATTTGGTATCCAGATAAGTGTGCAGTGCACTCTATACACAACAAATAAATACAGCAAGGAGAAAGGCAGAAGGCTGTAGGCTTGCTTTATGATCAAACGCCATTTCCATGAGCAATATGCACTCCTGCAGAGTGAAACAGCTGCTACTTTATAATTATTTATTATTATTATTTATTTAACCATTTCTGCCAATGATACCCTCCCAAAAGGAAAGCATAAAGCTGTGAAAGGAATGTTTGGGTTCAAAATACCATTGAAGGGCTTACCTGAACTATCCTACAACCTCAAATGGTATTTAAGAGCACCCCTTTTTCTCAAGTTGATTACAACACAGGTCCTTAACTGATGGGCCATTCATAGTAAGGTTCTCAGGGGATCTGATTGGCCAACAGGATAAGAAACTGCATGTTGGCCCACAAAGGACTTTGTTGCATTCTGGTGGCATTACTGCTACAATTTCACTTTCCTCCATTAACATTTAATTAAATGCAGAACTGAATTCCATAAGGTTCTACTGCCAAAAATGACTTTTATTCTGACTCGCCAACATCCTCTTCCACACAACTAGATCATCCCTCTAGATCCAACCTGGCTGTCAGTTGATTTCAGTCCAATAGTGTGATGAAGCACTGTCTGAGTTCAGTCACTCTTCAGCCACCTGCCTGTGTTCTTATCTGTAAGCAGACGGGGTGGTGGTGGTTTGACACTTCTTCTTCTTCTACTACTACTACTACTACTACTACTACTACTACTACTACTAATTTTATTATTTTTACCCTTCCCATATGACTAGGTTTCCCCAGCCACTCTGGGAAGCTTCCAACGTATATAAAATCATATTACATATTAAAAGTGTATACAGGACTGCCTTCAGATGTCTTCTATACTCATCTCCTTGATGTCTGATGGGAGGGCGTTCCATTACTTGTCAGCTTCCTACTCCTTTTCTCTGTGTTGCCTTTGTAGAATTCAGTATAATTTGTTTGTCATTGGCTCTGCCTTCACCTACTGAAGGTCTTCCTAACCTACTGCTTTCCACCCCACTGGACCCAATTTATGAGCCCCTCCTGGTCTGGAGATAAGATCACTTCAGTGGAAGGAAGGAATTATCAAACCCAGGGAATTCAGGCAATGTACCCCTCCCCCTGGTTTTCTTTTTACATTTCATTGAATTTTGACCTGCTGAAAGTTCAGATAAATACCCAGCGAAGTGAATTTGAAAGGTTTCAGTTGATAGATTAGTACCATCACAGAGAAAAGTTCATCTTAAGAAATATTTGTGTGTAACTCTGAGCTCAGGCAAACTTTTTTCCTTGGCTTTTACAGTCCTTAGAAGTACTCATTTGAATGTACAATTCCCAGCCTGGCATACACAATTCATGGATTTGAAGGCCAGCAGGGACCTTACAATTGCCTAGTCTGATCTCTGTATATCAAAGGCCAAGAAATTTTTATCTAGTAAGTCCTGCATCAAATGCATAACTTGGAGCTTAACAGCAGAATATATCTTTCAGAAAGACATCTTACCCCAATTCTAAAACTTCATGTGACAGAAAGTCTACCATGGTTTCCAGTAATCACCATTAATGTTGCCAAAGTTGTGATTCATTGGTTGAGAAGAAGAGTCGTGGCAACTCATAATGTCACCTTCAATACAAAGCAAGCAATGCAGCCCTGTGATTCTTCTCTAACGTGGATTTTCATCTGAGCCAGAGTGGAACTTCTCTCTTCCACCATCATCCAAGCCCCCATCTGAGTTCTGTTGTAGCTTCACTCCTCTCCTGCCCCTCCACTTTCTGTCACTAGCAACCAGGGATGGGGGAGGAATTTGATTCAGTTCACATATAAAAGCAAACCTTCATTGTTTTCACTTTTCAAAAGGAGTTTCAAATGGAAAGCCAGCCACCCTTTAAAACTGCCACTTCTCTGAATTTCGAAATATGGTTCTCCAGTCAAGTAATGTATACAAAAATGCGTGTGCTAAGTTAAATTGTGCACATAAATTGCATTGGCATTGTAAAAATTGCAGTGAAAATTCCATTAAAATGTTTTATATAGTAGGCAAAACTGCATATCACAAATTCCAGTACAAATATATACTTCCATTTAAAATAGTTAGATCACCCTAAGAGGTCTCAAATGTCAGTTTTTAAATGTGACCTAAATGCAAGCAATGGAAATATCAAACCCACAATGCAATACTTTTTCTCTCTTTCTTTCCACCAGAGTTGGAATGATTCTTAGCCCCTATAGTTGGTGCCATGAAAATTTGCACAGTACACTACTACAGTTAACCAAACATAGCATCCAAGGGAATGAAAGATACTTGGCCTCTGGAGGGAATATGAAAATAAATGAAGAATTGCACATAAATAATAATAATAACAATAAAACCCTGACAACCTAGAGCATAGATCAGATTGTGTAACTTAACTTGCTCTGGGTGACAGAGCAAATATTAAAAACCAGCTGTGCTTGAGTGAGTTTTGTCCATCACAATAGCAGAAGCATGCTGCTCTGTCTGCCTCACTCACCGGCTGTCAGCACCCTCTGAAATCTGCAGCATTTCAGGTGCTGACTCTGGTTTCCTTGACATAAGCCAATGATTTGTGTCCCATTCAATTTAGTTCATGTGAAAATACTCATAGCTCCTTGCCATATGTCAGGGGATGATAATTGCATTGATCCACCTCACCAACAAGCTAGGGAAGGCCGGCTTTTCTGATAACAGAGGAACTGGGGGCTGCCACTTTTTAGATTTAGTGCATTGGGTCAACTGACTGATTTGATTCCAATCAGACTTGACAAAGCTATGCATAAACTAAGGGGCTGTTAAATATGCCAATAAGTGAATTGCTTTTAGCGTAATGTTGCCAGTAGAGATATTGATGGGATATCTCCACAAACCCACAGAAAGGAGGATCAGCCATTATTTCTCTTCTTTATTGGGATGGATGAAAAGGTTTAGATAAAATAATAAAAAAGAGGAAAAATAGTGGGCTTAAAATAACTCTGTATACTTCTATCATATAACACCACGCTCCATCATAATTATCACAGATGTTGATATATACCCTTGAGAATACGAGTCTTAGAAAAACTATAATGTTGTTAATATTTCCCTTAGGGGAGGAACTTCCAAAATCACCTCAAAATTTTGCTTTAGACGAAGTTGGTGGGAATTCTAATATTAGATCTTCCAGTAGTATCCAATGCCCCAACTGCTAGAAAGCCCCATAGACTGTACTGGATTGTATCTGATTGTGGTAGTTTCAGCAGAAAACCAATGGTAATCTGCCACAGCTATGCATATCCTGTACATTTTATGTGGATTTTTTAGATGGACTACAGCTCCCCCACCTCCCAAATTTGAGCATTTCTGAGCAGGAAGTGGCTCTGTAGAAACAGCCATTTCCTGTGTTCCAGGGTTGATAACAGTTAACAGGTCTCTTCAGGTAAAGCTGGGAGATACTCCTGTCTGAAACCCTAGAGAGCTACTGTATTTCATTTTTTATAATTCTGAGATAGATGAACTGACAGTCTGACACAGTGTAAGACAACTCCCTGCATCCCTAATTGTTTTGTTTTGCTTTTGCTATAAAAGTGACTTGTATGAACACATGCATTATATAGAAACAGTCCTTAAAAATGGTGGAGGGGGAGAGAAGCAGAGAGGCATTGTCTGTGATAAACTGCTCTACTCTGAGCGATTTAGCTCCGTTCTGTAAAACACTAATCAAAAAGGAATAATAAAAAACACTAAATCACTCCAAGAGTTAACAATGCCCCATAAAACCAGTGATTGCACAAGAGGAGATGGCGTTGTAGACACTCTTCAGAAACCCAATAAAATTCTTCTCAAAACTTGTTGCAAGGCAAATTCTCAGGTTAACCCTACTGGAGGAATCAGCTTCATACCCAAAGTTTAAAAAAAGAAAGAAAATTCCCTTGCAAACTTGTTGACACATATGTGCCCACCAGGCAATGTCTGAATAAGCCATCACACATATAACACCACAGTTAGGCAACACATGTGATGGGGTAGGAAACTAGGAAACCATCCCTATTCACTTCCCACTTCACTGCCCATCAGTCTCCCTGCCTGAGCTGACAGAGCTGGTCTTGGAGGCATTGTTGAGGACTCTGAGATGGCTGGTTCTGGGAGACTTCAACATCCATGATGAAGCAGCTGGCTCTGGGGCGGCTCAGGACTTCATGGCCACCATGACAACCATGGAGCTGTCCCAACATGTCACTGGCCCAATACACATGGCAGACCACACTCTGGACCTTGTTTTCTCAACTGGGCAGGAAGAGGGTGATTTGAAGGTGGGGAATATTGACATCAGTCCTTTGTCATTGTCAGATCACTTCCTGCTGAGATTTAGGATGTCAGCACCTTTTCCTCTCCGCAGAGGTGGGGGACCTATTAGCAAGGTCTGCCCTCGAAAGCTGATGAATCCAGTGGGATTCCAAATGGCTCTGGGGTCCCCCCCCCCCAGCTGATATGATTGGTGCTCCTGTCAAAGCCCTGGCTGAACTCTGGAACACCCGAATGGCTCAGGCTATTGACACGATCACCCCTGAGTGCCCTTCCCCAATTTGTGGAGCCTGATTGGCCCCCTGGTATACTCCATAGCTTAGGGTGAAGAAACAAGGTGGGAGGAAAGATCAGAATGAATACAACTGAGCACTGGTAAGGGCTCATCACTGAGCCTACCCAGTGGCAGTGAAGGCACCAAAGAAGGCACACTTTGCTGCCTCCATTGCATCCTCATTATGCTGTCCGGCAGAGCTTTTCTGGGTTGTATGGGGCCTTTTACAGGCTGGCCCAAAGGAGGTGATAGAACCAATGATAACTTGC
This sequence comes from Podarcis erhardii, assembly GCF_964252035.2. Taxonomy (NCBI): domain Eukaryota; kingdom Metazoa; phylum Chordata; class Lepidosauria; order Squamata; family Lacertidae; genus Podarcis; species Podarcis erhardii. Next base: position 14,935,891 of record NC_138504.1, read on the forward strand.
TATGACCTGTTTGCAAAGCATTTTGAGGATAAAATTGCTTGCATCCACCAAGACCTTGACTCTGCTGTTATAGCAGATGAATCTCACGGGGTGTCCAGAGCACAGTCTAGTCCTGTTGTGTTGAATGATTTTAAGTTGGTAAGGCTCAAGGATGTGAACAAGGTGCTCGGTTCAGTCAGGGCGACCACTTGTGCTCTAGACCCTTGCCCATCTTGGTTGATAAAAACCAGCAGGGAGGGAACAGCTGGCTGGACCAGGGAGGTGATCAATACCTCTTTACAAGAAGGGGTGGTCCCTGCCTGTTTGAAGGAGGCAGTGGTAAAACCACCCCTTAAGAAACCTTCCCTGGATTCAGAAAACGTAACAAACTACCAGCCAGTTGCTAATCTCTCTTTCCTGGGCAAGGTTCTGGAGCGAGTGGTTGCAAACCAGATCCAGGCGCTTTTGGAAGAAACTGATTTTCTGGATCCATTTCAATCAGGGTTTAGGCCTGCTTTTGGCCTAACTGTAGTTAGTTAAAGGTCCTGGGAATTGTAGCTCTGTGAGGGTTAACTGATTTTTTTTTTTTTAGATCCTTTGAAGGTAATGATCTTTAAGTGTGCTTTAAATGTGTGCACAACCACAAATTGATGTAAGAAAGAAAATATTCATAATGAGGATGTGAACAAAAACAGCTTTGAAGCCAGAGAAACCCTCTGTTTAAATCTACACAACCTCTACCAATATTGTACAATCTACACATTTTGTTCCACAGCTAGCATTTTACTCTCTGACATATAGAAGGTTTGACATCATGCAGAGCTACCATTTTGCTGTGGGAGAGGCCAGAGGTGTTCTACACAGGAAGCAGTTCATTCCTGAGGTGTCAATTGCTCTGTCAATCTCTTACTCATGCTTAAAGCTCTTATTGTCCACAATACCAAGTAATCAAGTAAAGAGAAATCGAAAAGTGCAGCCACGTTTGAATTTTTACTAGTAGTTAATGCTTCTCAATTGTGCTTGGCTGGAAACATTCAATAATCTCATCTCTGAACAGATCACAGAGCCCGGGGTAGACATTTTCAAGGATAAGAGCTTTTCAACGAAACAATGTTTTCACCACCTTTGTACTTGTGGGTCTGTACCCCCTAGCTCAGCTCTGTATAATGATATGGATGCTACTTCTACTACAAAACCTTCAGAAGCATAACCTATTGCTTTCCTGCAAGTTGTGTTAAGAAAGAATAAAATAAAAAGGCAGCATTTTTCCAAAAGCCTGCTTTATTGCATTTGAGGGTAGCTCACAATGTTGAAGTCTAAGTCTAAGCCAAACTGCTCCCCCAGATTCATCACTTCCCCTGTATGTGTCAAACCGGGATAGGTCATTTCAGTGATTGCATAGCTTTGGGCCTGCCAACTCTCCCTATTTGGCCCATGAATCCATGAATTTGGCCCATGAATCCATCTATGCTCACCTGCCCTACAACTTATGGTGAGTTCGATGTCAGATGTGGGATGCACAAAGATGTGGCAAGGCTAAAAGAGAGGTTGGAGGCACCACCAGTCAGCTGACTGGCAGCCCAGCAAAGCTTCCTGCAGTGTTTCGTAAGCCCCCAATTATGACACTGGGTGTCCAGAAGCCCACCTTCTGGATCCAGTTACCCATCCCTGTTTTAGGGAGAGATAACTTATCATGGTGGTGGCAGCCACTTCTTTCTTCTTTTACCATTAATATATGCTACCTGTTGGGGTGGTACCCACAACCCTCCACCACTTTCTTACTATTTTAACAATATAATAATAATAATTTATTATTTCTACCCCACCCATCTGGGGCATAAAATACAATAATCTATTAAACATTAAAAGCTTCCCTAAACAGGGCTGCCTTCAGATGTCTTCTAAAAGTCAGGTAGTTGTTTTTCTCTTTGACATCTGGTGGGAGGGCGTTCCACAGGGCGGGTGCCACTACCGAGAAGGCCCTCTGCCTGGTTCCCTGTAACTTGGCCTCTCGCAGTGAGGGAACTGCCGGAAGGCCCTCGGCGCTGGACCTCAGTGTCCAGGCAGAATGATGGGGGTGGAGATGCTCCTTCAGGTATACTGGACTGAGGCCATTTAGGCATTTTAAAACCACCTCAACTCACAACCACAGTTCCCTTCTAGATTTCCCTTGGAATTATGCCACTTTCACACCACTAGCTCCAGGGGACCCTGAGTGTAAAATTAACAGACAGAGCTGTGCTCTAGAGTTCCACTTTGCACCACCTTCAGAGGCTGCAGATTTGAATGCAGAAGTACTTTTGCCCTGCGTTTTAAAGCAAACGAACCCAATTCACCGCTCCTGGACTTATCTGCAGATCAGAAGGCTGCTTTCAGTCAGATCAAGCACTTTTATGCATTTTGGAGAAAACAAATGTGCACAGAAATTAACCTTTTAAGGGGAAACACACTGAAAGACATACAAAATGCCTATTTTAGGGGGAATGGGCACCAATAATGGAGGGAAAATGTGTACAATTTAAAATGAATTTTTCAATCCTTCTGTATGCAAAAAAAAGAAAGAAAAGAAAAGAAAATAGAAGGACTCTATGATTGCCCACTTTTGAAAGAAACACATAATGGGGGAAAACAGCTGTTGTTATAGCAAGTCGGTTGTTTTGCTTTTTGTTTTTGTTATTTTTATAATAATTCAAGAACCAGTGACTTCTATGGTAAATCACTGGATCATCTCTACCCTGAAACTAGATGAGCAACTTTGGTTCCCAGCCACCCCGAAATCATGTCATAGGGCAAAATCCTGGTTCCCAAATAGGGATGTGAGAAAGCTTCATTTACCTGCCCCACCCTTTATTCATCACATGCAGCACTGCTTCCACTTTAATGTAGTTTGCCTTCTACTAAAGACTCAAATTGTCTCAAATTTTACCCAATTTTCCTAACTATGTAAATTATGTTGTCATTATGCTCTTCCACCCAATTTGTTGTCATTACGTTATTTCACCCAATTCATTTCAATGCAAAGGAAATACAATTCAAGCAGGGTGGGGGGTTAGTCAATTACATATTGTTTGTGGACTAAAACTAACAACAGTGAATCCCAAACATATTTGCTGGATTGACTTCTGTTCCAGACATGGCAAGAATAAACAATTTCTGGCAACTTCTGCTCCCCTTTTCATTGAAATTCTCTCACATACCTACCTACCCACAAATTGGGGCAAAACAGTGCCTTGATTCCAGTTCAAATTTCGTAGGAAATGAATGCCCAAATATAAAGTGTCTATGGATGCGTAAACTGGTTTACACTCCGCTTTGCAAATGTATTCTTGAAGTCAGACATCTTGTACTTTATGATACCAGTAAATGGTACTATAAAGTTATCCAGTTACACTACTCTGTGTGTGTGCATGTTCGTAATCTTGCAGCCCTTAGAACATTCGTTTCCAGAAGATTTAGAGACTTTGATTTTATTAAGTCTCTCCTCTGATTTAAAAGACATAAACCTGGATAGGACCATTTAAGACATGTCTGATTAAAAAAAAAAATCACAGAGATCAATGCACACCAATTTTACTCTAGGTGAAGATTAAAAACAATTTTCTACTGGCTGATATCAGGTTATAAAATACTTTCAAAAGTTTTAAACTACATACTTATTTTAAAAAAGCATTGTGGATTTCAGTCACATGTTCTTTATTTGGAGGGATATACTGTGCAGACTGAAATCTACACCAGGATAAGAGAAACAACAAATCTAAGGGCTATTATGTGCTTACATGTACTGAGTGTATTGTTTGTGTGTGTGGTTTGCAGGTATGTCAGAGCAACTGATTTTCTAGATTGATTTCAGTCAGGGTTTTAAACCCAGTTTTGCCAAATAAATTGCTTTGGTTGCCTGTATCATGACCTCTGTTGCAGGAGAGACTGAGGAAATCTGTCCCTGTAAGTTCTCGGCCTCTCAGCCACTTTAATACCATTGATGATTGTATCCTTCTGGAATGGCTAACTGAGTTAGGGATGGGTGGCACTGCTTTGCGGTGGTTCCACTCCTACTTGGATAGACATTTCTAGAGGGTGTTGTTTGGGGAGTGTTTTTCAGCCCCGTGAAGCCTTCAATGTGGGGTTCCTTGGGATTTGATTCTATCCCCTGTGCTGTTTAACACCTACATGAAACCTCTGAGTGGGGTTATCCAGAGGTTTGGAGTGCATTGTCAGCAATATGCTAATGACACTCAGCTCTTCTCCTTTACATCTGCAGGTGTGGCAGTGGATATGCAGGACTGTTGTCTTGCCTCTGTAATGGACTGAACAAGAGCCAACAAACTGAAGCTCAGTCCAGGTAAAAGTGAGGCACTGTTAGTCAGTAGATTCCTAGACCAGGCAGCTGGGTAGTTGCTTGCTCTTGATGGGGTTACACTCTCTCTGAAAGAGTGGGTACACAGCTTGGGAGTACTTTTGAAAACTTTGCTGTTGCTTGGGGCTCAGGTGGCTTCAGTGGTCCAGAGTGTTTTCCATCAGTGTTGGCATGTGGTTCAGCTGCAGTCCTATATGGACGGGGATAGCATAACTTGTCATCTGTATGCTCAGGTTCCCTGTAGGTTAGATTACTGCAACACATTATACATAGGGCTGCCTCTGAAGACGGTTTGGAAACTTTAGCTAGTGATGAATTCGGTGGCCAAGTCGCTCAGTACATTTACTCTCGCTACATTCATACCTTGGGTTACGAATGCTGCAGGTTGTGTGCTTTTGGGTTGCGGATTGCGCCGAACCCAGAAGTACCAGAACAGGTTACTTCTGGGTTTCGGCGCTCGTGCATGTGCAGAAGCGCTGAATCGCATCACAAGCGTGCGCAGACGTGGTGCTTCAGGCTGCATACGCTGTGGGTTGTGAACTTGCCTCCTGCACGGATCATGTTGGCAACCAGAGGTATGACTGTACTTCAGACTTGTTGAAACAAAAGCTTTCTGTTAAAAAAATTATAGCTTAAAAATTGGGGAGGTCAAGATGAAATAGAAGTAATTTCAGGAATGGAACAGGCAAAATTATTTCCTAAGTTTGAGTTTTATAGTGTCAAATAAACAAATCAAACTACCTGGGTCATATAAAAACTAATAGAAAAATAAACCAGTTAGACAGAAGTTTTGGAAAAGAAAATAATCTCCATCTGAAGCTGGGAAGACAGAATATTAAGCATCAAGTGAACTACTGTTCAGAGAGAGGGTAATATCTTGGGATGGAAGCAGCAGGGTTGGGAAAACAACAGTCACAGTTTGTCAGTCAACTAATCTCTGAAGACAACAAGGCCCAAATCAGGGCCAAGTATGCTCAAAGTAAACAGTCAAATTTGCTTGGAATATGTTCCTCAGATCTTACTACCAGTTAATTTTTGATCCACCTGAATACACCACATAGTTTATGCTTTTGGTTTCCATAAAGGATATATGTTAGGGGTGTACATCTGGTGGTCTGTGTATACCCTGGATGAGGCAAATCAAGGCGATCTGGCTTATGATCCAGAATGGCAAGAGCAGGGAGGGGGACTATCCTTTCAAGTTATATAATATAGCTGAAATTGTCTAGCACATTAAACTCTGGACTTGTTTGTCTGAACTGTGGAAGGTTGCTTACCCAGGGACAGTTCCGTCATGTGTCCAGTTTTCAAACTCATTGTCCACACAAAAAAGGGGTGGGGAAGGGGACATGGTTTCTATTTTGCCCTCCAAAAATGTAAAAGTTTGTCATTGCAGGAGGATAGCTGAACCTACCCTTATGAAATTTAGCAGGCTTCATATCCTAGGAAGGGGTATTCATGCCTTCAATTTCCATGTAATGCTGGCAGGATTTTAGTGTGAATTTTGCCTATTATACTTTTTTTGCAAAGCAATTTTCCTCAGTGTCAGGGTTTTAGGGAGAGAGGAGACAGAGAGCGAGGGCGAGGAGGAAGAGGACGACAACGAGCCGAGGTTGTCCCAAAGTCCGTCTAGCGAATCAGAGGATTCCCAGAAGGGAGCCCCCCTGGTCAGGCCAAGGGGCAATAGAGAGGGAAGCAGTCAGAAAGAGGGGAACGAAGAGGGAATCCCCAGTGGGAGTGGCAAAGCGGGACCAGCTCCCCCGTCGGAAAGGAGTGGAGGGGGGGGGAGTTGCCAGTGTGTCAGAAAGAGCAGGACAGGAAGGAGGAAGGGGGAGGAGTTCGGAGCAAGACGTCCTGCCTGAAAGGGAGGAGCAGCGTAACTGTAGAAAGGAAGGTCAGAGGCAACGTACGCGCGCCAAGTTCAAATATAGAGGCGCGCGGAAATGAGGAGAGCTCTGAGGAGGAGCCTGGTGCCAAAGCACGAAGGAGGGGGGAGCAGGCGGGAGAAGACTCAGCCTCTGGGGAGTCCCGGAAAGAGGGAAGACAGGGGGGCAGGAAGACCCTGCGGAAAAGGAAAGAGAGGAAAAGGTGGAGCAGTACAAGCCTCTTAAATTGGTGCAGGGGAGGGACGGACTCAGAGGGGACTTCTAACATCTAAGGGTAACAGATGCGGAGCCACGGAGTTGGGATGTAATGGCTACAATGATCTTCAATAAATCCTTTTGTACATAACTTGGACTGGACTTTGGTCTCTTGTGAGCTGGGACCTCGGGTGGCTCTGACACTCAGTGAAATGCATTTTTGCATGTGTATGCTTATGTGTACCTTTTATCCAAGAATATGTATTTCATGGCAGGAATGGAAGCGTAAAGGTTTTTTTAAAAAAATTAAAAATCGAACATTTGACTTCTTTTTAGAAAGAGTGTTATACTTTACCACAGAACATATTCACCATGTTCAGATTTTCAGTGGCTTTTGTCTCCTGTTTTATTATTAACCAACTACTTTTTGATCAGTGAGCCTTTGATATTTTCAGCTGACATAAAGGAATGATTTGATCAGCGGTGTATGAATTAAAGGACTAAAAAGGGGCTATTTCACATTGGCAATATATTAAGCACTTACATCGACTGTTTAAATGCTATGTAGTATTCAAAGAGGCACTTTTTTTTAAGAATTAAAAGATTTTCTACATCTCATTTAGTAACGTTTGCTACTTTCTCTAGTCACGGGTTAGCTGAATACCCTTACAAATGTCAGATTCCAAATGGGGTTTGACACATTTGATGTATATTTTGGGTAGTTCTCATTTGGGAAATATTTAGAGTCAGTTAATTAAACTCAGGGTGTTCTCTGAAGCTTGCCTAGCAGCTTGGAAACTTGGAATTTGCCCAGCAAATGGATAATATAACCTTTTTTTCTAAAACAACTGCCACAACCATTCATTAGAGTGTCCATTGATGCAGACATGTAGAAAATGGGTGCATTCTATCCCTTGCCACCATCACAAAGAAGTGGGAATTTGGACAAAATTGCTTCACTGGAAAGAACAGCAATGGTAAAAAAAATGCATTAATTAAAGAACTGAAAGAGGGGAATTCATTGTTAGGGTTGCTGTTTGGTCTCAGCTCAGTGCTCATCTGAAATAGAAAGAGAAAGAACTTGTCAGAAGTATAACATGTTGAGCTGTACATTATACAGTTTCCTTTATTGGGATTACTTTGTGTTGTAGAATGGTTATGTACATTTTTGAGTAGAACAGAATTCCTCATCAAATGCAAATTTGCAGGTTCTTGAGGCCTGCATCGACAAATTCACAGATGACTTTGATCATGAGAAGAGGCAGAGCCTACATTGTTTAAATTTACTCAGTGACAAGATCCATTTCAAATCACTTGGAATTTTGTCCATGGTATTATTTATTTATCCAGCAGTATTTGCAGACCACTTAATAGTTAGAAATACGTAAACTCTCTGAGTGGTTTTCATAAAATCATAATTAGAAAGGCAGATGTCAAAAGCAACTTGGGACCAGTTTGCCTGAGATTGTTTACCCCACGTGCCCACTCAACTGCTTCGGTTGGCAGAATTGGTAGTACTACAGTTGCCACATAATAGCCATTCCACATTTGTAATAACTCAATTACTTAATGTAGCAGCCTCTGGACTTTGGAACTCCCTGCCTATTGAGATCAGGCGGGTACCTTCACTATATTCTTTTTGGTGCCTGATAAGAATATTCCTGTTTAGACAAGCCTACGCAGGTGCTTAGAAAGTTGAGGTAACTTTAATCTGTTTTTTTAAAAAAACAAAAAACTTTTGTATGTTTTAAAGCACTATTGTGACTTTCCCCTGATTTTATTGTTTTGTCTTTTTGTAAACTGTTTTGATCTTTTATTTTATTTTTTACAAACAAGCATTGTATACATTTTATGGGGGGAGGGGTTAAATAAAAACAAGTAGACCAAAAAAAGAAGAAATAAATAAAATAATAACAGGAGTCAAATATATTATTCCAGAGTGTTGATGCTGTCACACTGAAAGATCAATTCCTTGCATGTGCAACTTATTTAGGTACTTTTTAAGGTAGCAAATATTCAGCTAAAACAAGTGGCCCCTGTAACCTGTTGTTGCACTGTCAAGTGCTCTAAATCAATTTTCCAGCCATTCTATTCCAAGCTGGGTTCACCTCCTGCATGCCCCCACTCCCCCGCAACTTCAAACTTTGGTGTTTTCCCAAGCCTGCTGACTTCCATCCATAATATGGATCAGATCTGAGGGGTAGCCCTCAGATAATATGATAATATTATCAGATAATATAATAATATGGATCAGATCTGAGGGGTAGCCTTACTCTCCATCTGTGGTTTATGTCCAACACTTAGATGTGCACATCTTCCTTGCCTAAATGCCCCATGAGTGACCAGTGTGGTGACTGCATTCTAACAGAGGTGCTGTGGCCACTTACCTGGGTGGTGTGAGATCATGGCAAGACCATGGATTTGTGGCCATGCCAGTAGTAACACTGTATTTGTGGCCATGCCAGTAGTAACACTGTATCTCTGCCAGTGTAGCCCCAGCCTCACTTCTGCCTTGCCTGTCCTGTCCAGGTAAGTGGAAGTGATGCTGGGGTCAGAAGACTGGTTCTGTGACACTGCCCTCCCTATGCTGGTCACTACTGACAGTCCCTTCCAACACACAAGCACACACACACTTGGTCTATTTGAAGTTATGAGATTGTAGAATTAGATGGTGAATGCACAGGTATCCAGCAATTAGTTTCCATAGATACTTCTAAGATTAGACTCTAGAAGAGTTTTCTTGTGATACAAGCTTGAAAAGCTTCATTTGACTCCTTTGAGAATAAATTATCTTCAGCATACTTAACTGTATGTGATAAAGCAATCTGCTGGAGAACCCAAAAAAGGGGGGGATTATAAGATATTTAGCAGAGGATTCTACCCAACAAAAATTGAGGTGAGGGAGAAAATACCAGAGGACAATTGCTCGTCTTTTAATAAGAAATTATTAAATTGAGGCATAAAAAAGAATTAATCTAAGCTTAGATGAAAATGCAACTGGGTCATCCTCTCCTATACTCAGGTATTTTAAAATAATGTAGTCTACATATAAAAAGATGGAATACCAAGAAGTCTGGATAAAGCATTCCTGTCCTGATTACAGTGGCTGAGGCAGGGTTTTCAGCAAAGCACTACAATGAAGTCAACCTAATACTGAATCCTCACATATCCAGTAGACCCAATCACACTGGATACCAAACTCCAGTCATCCAGTTCATCAAACCAATTTTCCAAAGCAGCACAGCATTCCTTGATGATTCCACACTGGCCATCATTATTCTGCCTGGCACAATGAGAATGATGTGTGAATCAATACCAGCATGGGTAGCACATGACAAATGAAAGAATGATTAACTGCATTCAAATTTGAATTGCCCTGCCCTGCAACAGGGTCACACACCACCGCTGAAGATAGATGAAAACCTTAAGGCCATATTTTATAGTGTTAGCTGTAGTTGTGGAGGGCAACATTTGATCTCCAAGAGAAAGGAAAAAAAGATTTGTGACGGCATGATTTGAGTTAGGATGTTTTCCCAAAGGACTTCCCGAAAATCAAATCCTTGAAAGGTGAATCAAACTACGAAGTCCTAACAGTCAACCAATGAATGAAACTATAAGCAATGGTGATCCATATCTCATCTCGTGTGCCTTTGGTTATCTGTATGTTTGTATATTTTGTATTTAATGCATTATTGGATCATACAACTCAATGGAGCTCAGAAAGATTTTCAGGTTGTCTCCAATCCAGGTATTGAGCAGATGAAGACTTGCTTGCTTCAATAGGTGCTGCATTATGTATATTCTGATCAGTATTGCTACATTCTTCCCACTTCCCTGAGCTCAAAGGAGTTCCAGGGATTGCACTAAATAATTTGATTACCTTTAGATGTTAGAGCCCTGTGACAGTTTCCTCTGGAGGCTGCGCACTCTGAAGGTTTCACTTGTATATAGTTCTGAATCATGGAGTAACACTAGCATGCATGTGAGGATAGGGTAGGCAAGTAGTGATGTTCTCTGGTGACATTCATTGTTGTGCTACAACATCCCCAATGGGGTGAATGAAATCTAGCGTGACATGCTGGTATGTTGGCCAAAAAGACACAGCTCCATAATGCAGCAGGTACTGGAGTATGAAAGGAATATTAGAAAATGGGACAGAAGCACTAGCATTACAGTCAGGAAGACTTGCAACATTCCCAAAGTCTAAATGCACCCATTCTGAAGAAAAGCATTATATGGGTTATTACTGATGAGGGGTATATGTCCCTACACTCCGTATAAATCCCACATGATAAGGAGTTTTACATATTGTCCTACTCAACTGGGTTGGGCAGGATGTTTCCCAATGATAATTTTCAGGCTGACTTGGGAATTTGAGGGATGAAACTGCCTCTTTTTCAAGGGTGCAGGTCAATGAGTAGTTCTGGTGGTGTTGGAACTCACAAATACTACTTCTGGTTCTTCTCAGCTGACTATTGGCATTTTTCACCAGAAAGTGCTGGAATATGCTAAGTTATGCATCCTGCCAACTGAAAGATGCTGGGAAATACATGAGGGAATTTCATTCATACTTCATGCCCTCCCCACAAATAACTGAAACAGGCACTCCACTGCAAACTGAGGCATGAATTGAGATGAACATTTTAGCCCAGCATTATGGTTTCTAGGAAATGTTCAGGTTTCTTGAGTGCTTATGAGGAAAGGATATTCTGAAGGCAGAAAGTCTAAAAGCTACCGATCAACAGATCTTTAGTTAATTCACTGGCCACTGAGTCCTGCTGAGGGTCCAATTAATTTCAAAGCTAAACATTCTTCAAAGATTATTCTGCCTGCACCTTTTCTTTTCTGAAAGTTAGGGGAACAATCATACTGTTTCCAGCTTTTCTTTTGTCTCCTCTAAGCTATAAAAGAACAGCAATTCCCTCTCCTTTCGCCCTTCTCTTGTCCTAATGCTGGCAGTGCCATATAAACTGGCTACATTATGACATTTTGTCTGTGGGAGCGAGAAAGGAAAACACCCACCGGCTAACTACAGAAGAACCAGCTTAAATCAAGATCAAAGATAGGTGATTAAAAAAAAAAAAAGTAATACATGATTACTGGAAACTGTTATAAACCTCCAGGGGAGTCTGAGAAGGTGGAACAGGGCATGTTTATATAGATAAGGCAATCCTAATGAAAAACCCAGAAATCTGATCAATGACAGATTTGTTCAAGACAATATCTGCCATAACTGATGGATGGTGAAGAAATATGTCGTGCCTTTGGCGATACTGTCTAGCATTGCTATCTTTCAAGTTAAATTAGCAATTGGCAATTATTTGTTTTCCTACTCCTTAAACTCAACCAAGTATTATAAATGGCAGCTAATTCATACGAGGCGGATCAGTTTTATAACAAGTACTCATTTTTGCCAAATTGGGGTTTAACTGCTCCCCCCTCCAAACTCCACCACTACCACATCAATTCAAAAAAGTTCTCAGAAAGATTATACACACATGCAGAAGGTAAGCTAGTAAGTAAGTAAACTCCCCCATCGACAGCTTAATGAGTTTTAATGCATTTTGTTAGGCTTTGAGCACAGAGCCAATAATAGGTTCTAATATTGCATCAGAAACATGGGACTTTTAAAATGTCATGTTCAATGCCTCTTGTAATGTCCAAATTACCTCTGAGTTTTACATGATAGGATGGGGGGGGGGGCTGTCACAACTGTGCAGAAACAACCTGCTTAGATAAAATGGCTTCATGTCAAGTATCAGTAGAGGTTCAAAGGGCTATGCAGTTCCAACCACCATCATATTTCCTAGCACATCCCAGGTGGGATTTGGGGGCAAGCAGATTACCAGTTGAGATCCAATGTGAAACATACCGGTACACAAAAAATGTCATCAGGGTCAGCTGTGGATTTGACATAATGCCTTCAAGTGCCTTCTTCCTTTGTCAAGGGAATCCATGAGTCCCGCAGGACTTAGTGGGTGTTGATGACAGCAAGGAGCAATAGGGTACACCAATATGTACTGAACAGCTTTGGTGCTGTCCTTGAAGATATTCACAATGTATCAGAGTGATGATTGACCAGGACATACTCTGGAGTAATGCAGAATATTTAAAGGGTAGCTGTAAGCCACCCATAATTCATTGGAGTGCCAGAAAAAGACGTCCTAAGGCATGCATATTCAGTGTTAGAAGCTGTCCAGGGACGCAGTGCTCCTACAAGGCAAAACCCACATTGTGACTTTCACTTTTCTCTCTTCATTATCAGCATGAAAAGAGAAAAAAAAAAAAACCTCAAAAGAATATGTAGGGTCGGAAGAAATCTTTTGATAAATGAGAGTTTGGCTTTAATAGATCTTTTGAGTGAGTTGCTAGGACATTGTCCACACTCAAGAGCCAGCGTGGTGTACTGGTTAAGAGTGGTGGACACGTAATCTGGTGAACCAGGTTCACTTCCCCACTCTTCCACATGCAGCTGCTGGGTGACCTTGGGCTAGTCACACTTCTCTGAAGTCTCTCAGCCCCACTCACCTCACAGAGTGTTTGTTGTAGGGTAGGAAGGAAAAGGAGAATGTTAGCCGCTTTGAGACTCCTTAAGGGGAATGAAAGGCAGGATATCAAGTCCAAACTCCTCCTCTTCTTCTATTTGTTTTCTCTATAATTAGCAGAAATGAAAGACTTTTACACTTTATATATGAAAACGGGGAAATTGTTGGCTGTATCTACATTCAAATAAGATTTTGATGGCTGAGCTATGAGTTCCGTCAAATAAGGGAACATGGGAACTCTTTCTTATCTTCAAAGGTTATTAATTGAGAACTGGGTAACCTTTGGATTGAGATTCTCTTTGCAATTTAGATGTACAATTAGATAAACAATGCTTGAGACAAGGAACTAACTTGGTAGATGGGATTTTTTTCTATCTCTGTCTCTCTTTCCGTGCCTCAGGTGACTGGAAGATGTATCCTTGGGAGCACAAGTGATTAAACAGCATAATACTTCTCAAGCATGACTTATAAGGCTATTTATAGGACAGTTGTACTTCTGAGCAAAATGGTTTCTCAAGCTCTTTAACCAGTTTTATGGGTGATGCATATAGTTATAGTGCTCTTTATGGTGAGCCAAATAGAGTTGTTATAATTTGCTTGGAGTATTAAGCATGCCATTATTACACTATTTGTGAAATACATAAACATATATGAATATAAACAGGCAGTTGTGATCAGTATTTGCTCCCATTTATGTTGATAACTAATGGATTCAACAACCTTTGTTCCAGTTCTAAAGGGACCCACAGCACAACTGTTTATTTGCCTGTGCCACCGTAGTAGGTCAACAGATAGTTTATCTATACATTATTCAGACTTGAGGTTCTCAAGATTTAGCCACGGTGAGTTTGTCTTAGAGCTGTTCAAAATATGAAGAAATTCAGCTTTGGAAGGGTTAAACACTTCAGTTTCACATCACTGTCATTTCAGACACATTTATTTCACCAGCTCATGTTTCTTTTAATAATTATAGATGCATTATAAAAGTCTTCTTTGGTGATACCACACAAAGACACAAAAAGAAAGATCAATCCTGTAAAGAATAAAAAATATTGAACCTGCACAAAGAAGACTCGTGAGACACAGCATTGGGATCATGGCTATATTTATTAATATAACTACTCAAATGAACTGCAAACCAAACTAAATGAATTCATGAACTATGGGCTGATGAGTAATCTAGCTAGCTCTGGTAGGGAAGCTCCTCTCCAAACCCCTGAGTACAGTGGTACCTCAGTTTTTTAACAGCTTGGTTCTCAAACTACTTGGAACCCGAACACTTCAAACCTGCAAATGAGCATTCAGGTTTTCGAACTTTTCTCAGAAGCCGAATGTGTTCTGAGTATAACTTCCATTTTGAATGCCATACTTCCATTTTCCGAGTGAGGGAAGGTGGGCAGGGTGGCAAGCGAGCAGGCATGGGCTGCCCTCCAGCGCTGGTCCCTTCGCTGCTGCTCACAAGTAGGAGTGGGAGCAGGCAGCTCAGCTGGGGCGTGCGAAGCCTCCACTTCCCAACTGAGAGATCAGCTCAGAGCTGGGGCTGCAGGGCTGCAGGGCTGCATTCAAAATTAAAACTGAAACTTTCCAGAAAACCACAAAGCCAACAAACTTGCAACTCATGAAAAAACAGCAAAACAACAAATTGAAAAAGCAAACCAACCGCAAATGAATAAAAATCACAAGAAAACATAAAATAACACTGACCCTGACCCTGACCCTAACCCTAATTCAAATCCTTACCCTAACCCAGTCCAAAAATTAACCCTAACCCTAACCCAGAAATGGTCTGGTAAAATTCATGTTAAATTGCTGTTTTAGGGGTTGTTTTTAAAAGTCAGGAATGGATTAATCTGTTTTGCACTACTTTCTATGGGAAAGTGTGCCTTGGTTTTGGAATGCTTTGGTTTTGGAACAGACTTCTGGAACTGATAAAGTTTGAGAACCATGGTACCACTGAAAGTGATGCTGCTGCAGGCTGTGAATACTCAATGAAATATGGGCTGTGGACTAATCAGGCTGTGACTGCTCAGAAAATGACTCTCTCCTTGCTAGCTGAGACTTGGCTATGACACAACCTGACACAATCACTCAGGCCCCTCTGTCTAGCATTCAACCAAAATGTACATCAATAGAAGTATAGTGTCCAGATCAAGGGAAATAATAATTCTACTCTATTCTGCCTTGGTTAGACAAGCTGGAATGTATGCAGCAGTGGGCTACCAAGATGATAAAGGGTCTGGAAACAAAGCCTTACAAGATATGGTTGAAGAAGCTGTGTATGTTTAGCCTGGATAAGAGGAGACTGGGAGGAAATAGGATAGGCATCTTCAAATATCTGAAGTGTGGTCACATGGAAGATGGTGCAAGCTTGTTTTCTCCTCATGCAATAGTCAGTGTAGTCCTTGCATATTTCTTCCATGCTGGAGTATGTTGAAATATCATGATGCATCTTGCTTGCTTGGATGGTGGGTGGATAGGAGACAGGGGTGCATGGTTGTAGGTATAAACCAGCCTATTGTCTGAAGGTAAAAATCACATTCATTGTTCTGCCCAATTCTGCCTTTAGCCTTGGCCCTACTGGCTCCTAGATGGTTACCTAGAAGTGAATGTGGCCCTTTGGATTAATAAAGATTACCCACTCCTGTTTTACAAAATGGTAGAATTCTTTCAAGTGAGTCTGTGGTTAATGTGAGTTTGGAATTCAATCTGTTGCCTATAATGAACATTTAATGAGAACAGTGAATAACCCTGAGAGATGAAAACTGATTGTTGAGTTGATTGTTGAGGATCCTAAATGGGGAGACCAATATACCATCAAATAAAGTCTATCACGATCTGAAGAAGTGAACTCATGACTGAGCAGGCAGCAGATAGGAAGGCCCAATCCTTGGAACTAAGAGATATTAGACACTGCTTTATTTTGCTTTAAATGCTTTACGTTTATATGGACACCCCTCCCCCAAGGCTATATAATATATTCATAATTACTAGAAATTTACATAATTCCCCTTCCCATCAACCAAGTATTTCAGAATATAACCATCAAGCTCCTGGCAACTCATTGTTCAACATTCATAATGATCTCTTGTTGTAGCTTAATGAGAGTTATTCTGTGTTTGTTTGTGGGAGGTATGAAATGGCACGAGACTTTGGCTTGACTAGAGGGGACAATCCTTCTGGGATAAAATTCTCACTTAACCATAGCCCCACAGTCACAAATGTTAATTGGACATAGCAAATAAAGTATTAAACGGTCACTGTTTTCTGTTAACTGGAATATTTATGTGGTAATTAAGCCTAGTTCAGGGAAAATAAACACCAACAATTATAGCAAATCACAGTTTTTTATGGGCTAAGCTCATTTAGGGGAAAAAACAAAGGTCAATTTGTGCAAGTTAATAAATTAGCATCTCAACAGTTGCTGTGAAATCAAGAGAATGCAGGTCTTGAAAGGTCCTTGCAGTATGTGCTGGGTTCTTTCCTTGACCTATTACCAGAAAAGTAGCCATTTTTGCCTTTAGACATTGCCTTTAGATACTGCAAAAATAAACAGGATATTTAAGAACCATGTATATATTGTGCAAATAAAATTATAGAAGTCATACTTAATTAAAAAGAGCAACAAAGAATCAAAATAATTCTATGAATTTGTTTGCATGTATGAGTTCTCATACCCTCCAACCTGCTGCACGAAAAAAAAGAGACGCATGTCTTCTGGGTGAGTCACATGACCAATGCAAGAATATGGAGCCCCCCAAAACACATTTTTTGGGTGCCACAATCTCATGCATTTTGGGTATTGTGCTCTCACGTGAGAGCACAGAGCCCAAAAACAGGATGTCCCAATTTAATTGGGACAGTTGAGGGGTATGAGTTCTCTCTTTTGAAATTAATGTATGGGATGCTATGTGCATATTCTGGAACTATCCTAAACTGAACTGGTTGCACCATGATAACTGTAATACATGTCTAGTCATTATGCCAATAAATGCTGAATGAATGAATGAAAAGTCAAATTCCCTGATCTTCTTTATATTATTTGGAGCCAAAGGTGGGGAGCAGATCTGAGCCAGTGCCAAGGGAGGCAGAACCAACTAATTCTAGTTTCCTCCCATCCTCCTCCTTATTTTGTCCCATGAAGGAAACACCGAGACTAAGGTGGGGGAAGCTATCAGACAGTGCAAACAACTGGATAATTGTAAGCAAGAAGGTAGGTAAGTGGGAGCTGGCTAAGGCCAGACTGTGGCCAGTGGGGCAGAGTCCCATTTGTTCTTATGGGGCAGTGTCCACATTGCTGCTCCTTTCCTCAACCCCAAGGGAAAGGGAGCCTCATCTTGGAAAAATCAAATGCAGAGTTCTGATGAAGATGACAGTCATAGACCAGAGTATAAGGTTTCCATGTAAAAGGTCCCCAAGTTCAATTTTGAGCATCACTGGTTAAATGGGCAGGTAGCAACTGATAGAAAAGAATGACTCTGGAGAGTTGCACCTAGTCAAGATAGAAAATACAGGGTAGAAGTGAGATACAGCAGTGGCATCGTGATGAGCCAGATGATCATTTGCACTATACTGTACATGGCCACAGGCCATGTATTTACCATGTGGAGGCAGATGCACATATCCAGCAAGCATATCCTGGACATATCCTCCTTCAAGAAAATAAAATGCAAATATTTGCCTCATCTTTTGATAATGGATATCCTTTAGCTTATTGCTTGAACGCCACAAGTTATCACCTGAGAAATCCTGATGGAAGGGAATAGCTGCACAGTAGGGCATACCCATACACTTTTTACCATACTTCCCCAAGAAGTAGTAACAAGAATTTCAGTGGGCCCTGTAGGAGACTGGCAGGGAAAGTAGGAATGCACACTGGGCCTATCTAAACACCAGATAACAAACCCAGCTGGGCTGATTTTAGTCTACCTAGAATTCAGCTTGATCAGGTTGTAGGAGCCACGTGGAGCAATCCAGGACTGTTAAAGCAGGGTTGGTCTGACTGCAGGAAAATGCATGCATAACTAAGGTTTAAAACCCTGATTAAACATAGTCAGAAGGGAAGGAAGAAGAAGCACATCTCCTTCTCCATCCCCTCCTGATTCTTCAAGATGCTCAAATCAGTTCAGGGCCTGGATCTGTGGAGGGGCAGTCCTGAATTATACCAGGTTGGATCTAAAGCAGCAGATTGGATCCTAAATCGGATTGGGGGCATGCACAACTCTAAGGGGAAATATCTGGGAATGAGTGAGAGATATTTTCCCTGAACTTTTTGGGTTGGTTTAGATATACAGTGGTACCTCTGGTTACGTACTTAATTCGTTCCGGAGGTCCATTCTTAACCTGAAACTGTTCTTAACCTGAAGCACCACTTTAGCTAATGAGGCCTCCTGCTGCTGCCGCGCTGCCAGAGCACAATTTCTGTTCTTATCCTGAAGCAAAGTTCTTAACTTGAAGCACTATTTCTGGGTTAGCGGAGTCTGTAACCTGAAACGTATGTAACCGGAAGCGTATGTAACCTGAGGTACCACTGTAAATATTTCTCCCACCCTTTTTGATTGTTTTGGACTGTTTCCCCACCTGTACTCTTATTACCATGAGCTGAAGGTAACCAAACAGTGTTTGCAGACTTGACTGCCTTCATACTCTGCATCTGAGTTTCTAGGATAGACCTGCCTGGCCACTTTTGTAAATGCAATGCAGAAACAGAGACGGACTGCTGGCTCTTCTTATTTTAAACTTGTGGGTTGATTTCAGATGCCAAGCCAATCACATGGCTAATTTTGGAACATTCCACAAGAGGATTGAGTACATCTATTTTATGCTTGACCTTTCAAATCCCCCTTTCCCTCCCTCCTACTCAACTTCTTAGATCAGAGAAGGAAAATGGAACAGAAAATGTCTTCCCTGAGGATGAAGATGAAAACTCAAATCTCCTTGCATTTCACTCAAGTCAAAATGTGGAAGAGGATTACCTATTTGGTAGGGCAAGGAAGGAATAGGATATCAAACTTGTTCATGTACTACAGTAAGATGTTCTCTGGCTAATAGTTGACCCTAATAATCCTACCGTCCATTGTTCTCATTAGCTGTAGCTCCAACCCCAAAAGCAATCGCAACAGCTAAAATTGCCTATCATAGTAACAGTTGACTGAGGTCTTTGAAGGATGACAGCAACCAGCAATGATGCAAACAATATCCAATCTCCTAAGGTGCAAAGCAATGTTCTGTTGTTGTTTTTAACCACTCTAATAGGGGATGGGCCATTGTGAAGGGGTAGAAGCTGCTTTGCATGCAGCAGGGTCCAGTTTCAATTCTTACATTTCCTGGGAGGCCTGGGAAAGTATCCCCTGTCTGAAAATCGTGGAAAGTCAGCTTAGACACTACTAAGCTTGTTGTAGTTGCTTAGTCGTTTAGTCGTGTCCGACTCTTTGTGACCCCATGGACCAGAGCACGCCAGGCACTCCTGTCTTCCACTGCATCCCGCAGTTTGGTCAGACTCATGGTTGTAGTTTCAAGGACACTGTCCAAACATCTCATCCTCTATCGACCGCTTCTCCTTGTGCCCTCCATCTTTCCCAGCATCAGGGTCTTTCCCAGGGAGTCTTCTCTTCTTATGAGGTGGCCAAAGTATTGGAGCCTCAGCTTCAGGATCTGTCCTTCCAATGAGCACTCAGGGCTGATTTCCTTCAGAATGGAGAGGTGTGATCTTCTCGCAGTCCACGGGACTCTCAAGAGTCTCTTCCAGAACCATAATTCAAAAGCATCAATTCTTCGGCGATCAGCCTTCTTTATGGTCCAGCTCTCACTCCCATACATCACTACTGGGAAAACCATAGCTTGAACTATACAGACCTTTGTTGGCAAGGTGATGTCTCTGCTTTTAAAGATGCTGTCTAGGTTTGTCATTGCTTTTCTCCCAAGAAGCAGGCATCTTTTAATTTCATGACTGCTGTCACCATCTGTAGTGATCATGGAACCCAAGAAAGTAAAATCTCTCACTGCCTCCATTTATTCCCATTCTATTTGCTAGGAGGTGATGGGATCAGTGGCCATGATCTTAGTTTTTTTGATGTTGAGTTTTAGACCATATTTTGCACTCTCCTCTTTTACCCTCATTAAAAGGTTCTTTAATTCCTCCTCACTTTCTGCCATTAAGATTGTGTCATCTGCATATCTGAGGTTGTTGATATTTCTCCTGGCAATCTTAATTCTGGCTTGGGATTCACCCAGTCCAGCCTTTTGCATGATGAATTCTGCATATAAGTTAAATAAGCAGGGAGACAATATACAGCCTTTCCCAATTTTGAACCAATCAGTTGTTCCATATCCAGTTCTAACTGTAGCTTCTTGTCCCACATAGAGATTTCTCAGGAGACAGATGAGGTGATCAGGCACTCCCATTTCTTTAAGAACTTGCCATAGTTTGCTGCGGTCGACACAGTCAAATGCTTTTGCGTAGTCAATGAAGCAGAAGTAGATGTTTTTCTGGAACTCTCTAGCTTTATCCATAATCCAGAGCATGTTTGCAATTTGGTCTCTAGTTCCTCTGCCCCTTCGAAATCCAGCTTGCACTTCTGGGAATTCTCAGTCCACATACTGCTTAAGCCTGCCTTGTAGAATTTTAAGCATAACCTTCCTAGCATGTGAAATGAGCACAAGTGTGTGGTAGTTGGAGCATTCTTTGGCACTGCCCTTCTTTGGGATTGGGATGTAGGCTGTTTTCTCCAATCCTCTGGCCACAGCTGAGTTTTCCAAACTTGCTGGCCTATTGAGTGTAGCACCTTAACAGCATCATCTTTTAAAATTTTAAATAGTTCAGCTGGAATATCACTTCCTAGCTAGATGGACCAATAGTCTGACTCAGAATAAGGCAGCTTCCTGTGTTCCTGTTAGTGAACATGCTCAGGGCCATAGTTAACTGGAGGCTAGCCAATGTCTCAGCTCTGGGTCAAGCTTCTAGAGGGGTGCCACTGAGGTTCCCAGCTTGCGGGGGCTTCCTCCAACCACAGCCTCTCCTTGCAGCTCTGGAGTCTAAAGTGTCCTTCCTGTCTTTCATAGCAGTGTGGGTGGATCTTGACCTGCTGAGCACCGGAGGGATGCTAATATGCAAGGGGAGGCAGGAAAACCTGGAAAACAGTCCTCATTCCCCTTTCCAAAAACAGGAACAGTGTGCGAAAGAGAAATCCTGGAGAAGGTTGCTCTCCAAGCAAAATTGAAAAGGGGAAGATGATGAGAGTTGTAGCACTAGAACATCTGGAAGGTGACAAGTTCCCTACCCATTCTTTTAAATTACAAAAATATATATTCTAACCTTCTATTTGTGAACATGAAAAAGAAGAATAGTAGTTGGTGACTTTGCAAACCTAATGCTTTCCATAGTTTGCTCAAATAATAGGAAACCATGGTTTCTCATTACATCTGAACAAGGCCTCTGAAACTCTGCAGGCAACTCTTTGGGAAAGTCATACTATAAGCAGAGAATCTTCTCTCCATTTCCAACCTTCCAGTAAGCCTGGCATCTGGGACCTGTCTAATTTACCAAGAGAATCTATGTACAAACAAGCAAAGGGCAGGAGTAGCTGGAGTAGGCCCAAGGTGGTATCTGAACAACTTTTAAAGGGTGGTTGCTAGGGAAACAACTCTCTGTCTTTGTTCCTTTCCAGAACAAATGTCACTCAGACATTTGATGAAAGTATCTTATACCTGCAATAAAGAGAGGAGCAAAACTAAATATATGCACACGAGCCTATATTCTGAAGAATGAATGCGAACCTTGTGTCACATGATGTACAAGAAGAGCTTTTCATGATGTCTCTAACACAAGGTAATATTTTCTTCTCCTTAATATTCTGTTGTTCTAGGAATGGAGAACAGGTATTGCTGACCTATAATTCCCATCAACCCTGACCATTGGCTACGCTAAATAGAGCTGATGGAATCTGAAGACCAACTTACCTGAGCATCATTAATGTGTGACCCCAAACTTCCAGATCCCCCTAAACCAGGGGTCAACAACCTTTTTCAGCAGGGGGCCGGTCCACTGTCCCTCAGACCTTATGGGGGACCGGACTATATTTTGGGGAGAGAAAAAAAGAATGAATTCCTATGCCCCACCCAGAGATGCATTTTAAATAAAAGGAGAGATTCTACTCATGTAAATACTGGCTGATTCCCGGACCATCCGTGGGCCGGATTTAGAAGGTGATTGGGCCGGATTCAGCCCCCGGGCCTTAGTTTGCCTACCCATGCCCTAAACTAGTGATTGTTTTGTTCTATTTTGATAAGAAACAGATGCCAAAGTGGTATGCTGGTTTGGTACCATTTTGTGCTGCCAACCGCACTTTCTGTGCCATCCTTCAAACTCAGTATTTGACCCTCAAACCAGGGGGCATATGTACATGAGAGAGAGAGAGAGAGAGAGAGAAAGAAACAGACAGACAAGCAATACTCCAAATTGTTTCTGTTCCCAGAAAGGGCAGGGGGTGGAGTTCTGATCTCTTCACCACTTTTAATTGATCTCTGAGACATTGAGAGAGAGAGATGTTGAGATCTCTGAGCAAAAAAACCCCCAAAACCTTGTCTGATTAACTGCAATTCAGTGCCAAAGTATTGTGCTGGTTTGGTGTTGCTTTGTGCCGCAATCCCCATTTGGGGGTTTAGGCCATTTACTTGTGACCCAGGTTTGAGTGTGACAAGGTTCGGTTTTGGGGTGTACCTATTGCCCCTGGTTTGACTTCAATTACTCAGTTTTAGGGGCTGCTCAGAAAGTGGGGTTTGCATCACAAAATGACACAAAACCAGCACACCATTTTGACACTCATTTGGAGTCAATTGGATCAGGTTGGGGTTTTGGACATTTAATTATGACCCAAGTTTGAGTTTCAATTACTCAGTTGGGGGGGGGGGCAGCACAAAACGGCACTAAACTAGCACTAAACATTGGCATCAGTTTGTGGGGATCAGTAATTTTGTTAATGAAGCTACAAATCTGGAGAACCATGGGTGAACATGAGAAAGACAATATAATACATTGTATCTAAAGTTATGCCTTTGATGCCAGTATATGAAGTAACATCATTTTTAAAATTGAAGGCATATACAAAAATTGCATCAAGTAACAAAATCATTTCACATTACGTTAGGATTACACCCTTTCCTGCAGAGTTGCAGTGCAGCCCTACAAAAAGGGTTTTAATTCACTAGTCTGATTAACAGAACCATATTCTCCATGTCTATCCAGATGTAAGCCCCATTGAGATCAACTGGATATATTCCCAAATAGTTGTGTATGGCAGGAATAGAAAGCCACAGGCTCTAGGGCCAAATGTGGACCACCAGTTCTCTCCCCTAGACCATGCCACATACGTCCAGGCAACACACTTCATTGGCCCTGCTTCACACCTGAATTGGTTTTGTTAGCTGGAGTGTATCCTTGAACTGCCTCTTGTTTACCTAGGTGGAGGACTAAGGGCTGTATGTGAATGTGGATATAAACTAGTCTATTCACAGAGGTAAAATTTGTATTAATTGTACCACTCACTCTTGCCTCTAGCTATGCCCACCACTTGCATGTGCCTGAATGGAATATGGCCCTGGGGCTGAAAAAAAAGGTGTATATGATTGCAACCTTAATCTATTAATTGATCCTCATTAATCAACTAAGATTTGTTTAATGGGAAGTCTTGGTTACCCAGTTACTTTAAGATAAAACTGTTTTTGAGTAACGTGTAAGGCACATTGCAAAACACTACCAAATTGTAAAACCAAATTATTTTAAACAAACAAAATATGGATTGACCTGAGTTCTGAAGCCTTGTCTACACATACAGTCTAACCTACAGTGAAGTTTCACATCATTTCTAAGGTCTGCTATATTCAGCGATCTTATAAAAACTTTCTGGTAATGACTTAGTCTGGGGTTCTTTGTCAGCCTCCCAGAATTATGACTATAATCATTGCCACCCAGCATAATGCCCCCATAAATGCATTAACAGTAACTTAATACATTTTAATAGAAAAGCTACACACTCTTCAGGAACCAAAAGTTGTTATAGCTCCAGGATCCTGCATTTCATTATGAATATTTCAGGTGTGTTCATTAAGCTATTTAAAAGCAAATGGTGAATCTATGGAACTGAATAAATGCATTTTGTGGTGGGCGAGTGCATGGCGTGCCCTTCATAGAAGCCATTAAACAAGTCATAAATAAACTTCTCCAGCTGAGAAGCAAAGATGTTCTTAAAGGGGATAGGAATGAAACAAGAGCCAGAACAAAACAGAACAACAACAACAAAGAGCATCTAGGTTACAGGTGAAGGAATGGTAGAGGTGGAAATGAAAGATACCAGCTAATTCTAAGAATCCTGGATGACTTTACTTTGGCCATATTTTTAAAAGCAAAATGGCTTGCTTTGTATTTCCAGGTCAGAATGCAGTTATCCTTTGTTCTTAACCTTTTAGAATAAATGCATGCAATGTGAACACAAAATTTAGGTGGGAATATGTACAAAAAAGGGACGCAGGTGGCAATGTGGGTTAAATCACAGAGACCAGGGCTTGCCGATCAGAAGGCCGGCGGTTCAAATCCCCACGACGGGGTGAGCTCCCATTGCTCGGTCCCTGCTCCTGCCAACATAGCAGTTCGGAAGCTTGTCAAGTGCAAATAGATAAACTGGTACCACTCTGGCAGGAAGGTAAACGGCATTTCCTTGCACTGTTCTGGTTCACCAGAAGTGGCTTAGTCATGCTGGCCACATGACCCGGAAGCTGTACACCAGCTCCATTGGCCGGTAAAGCGAGATGAGCGCCACAACTCCAGAGTCGTCCTAATGGTCAGGGGTCCCTTTACCTTTACCTTTATGTACAATTTAAATGCTGTGTGTGTAAGCTTGCACAGTGCCAGAGAATGGGAAGAGATTAATTTATGAATGAGAATATGCAACAGTGAAATACTCAGGAAATAAATTGATCTTTCAACCCCTTGTAGGCAAAGGTTGCAGGGATTATGTAAAGCCCAGAAAACTTTTCTATATGACCACAATGACTATGCTGAGCTTCAAAGATTCACCCTGCATTTGACAAGGGATGGGTGTGTGGAAATATCACTTTTTCACTGGCCCCATCTGTATTATGCATATAAAGGAGTATCATACTCCTTTAACAAGTCATGGTTTCCTCCAATGAATTATAGTTTACTGTTTTCCAAATTACTATTTTCCAGAGATACAATTCCAAGCCCTGGTCTCTGTGATCAGCAAGCCCTGGTCTCTGTGACATAACCCACATTGCCACCTGCGTCCCTTTTTTGTACATATTCCCACCTAAAATTTGTGTTCCCTGGGGAGAGGGACCAAGTAGTAAACCACTCTGAAAATTATAGCTTTGTAGAGAAAACAGGACTTTTTCTAACCGAATTCAGAAGTCTTAACAAAATACAATTCCCAGCATTCATTGAGGGAAGCCATGATTATTTAAGGTGGTATGCTATGTTTTCAACACAGAATGCTGATGGGAGCTGGGTGTTGGTTGCTTTCTCTAAATGTGTCTCCTTCCCTGAATACTTGGCAAACATTTTTAAGAATTAGTCTCAGCTTATTGCATCTTTCAAAGAGGGTAAAATTCACACAATTTCTGTTTGCATGGAAAGCTGAATGAAGTTGAGGGACACTGAGGTTTCCATACAGGACAAATGAGTCCCCATGCAGGACTTTCACTCTGTCACAGGTCTATATGGATGGGTTATTTGTCAACTGAATTAATTCAGAGACGTCCATGTTATCCTTTAGAAAGGGCAAAGAAGCCAGGAAGTAAAAAATAACCTACAAAAGTGCTGGGTTGTGGTTTATTTGTGTGTGTGTTTGTTTTGTAGTCACAAAAGGAAAGCAAGAGACAGGGAAGTTAATAGAGAGGGAAATTATATAAGCATACTGCTACCTTATGATTAACACACAACAGTTCTCAGGACTTTTTGAGGAAAACCATGACTAATTAAAATAGTATGCTACTACTTTGAACATTGAATGTAGACAGGGGCTGGGGGTGGTTTCTTTCTCCTTCCCTGAATACTTGGAAAACATTTTAAAGCTGGCATCCCCAACCTGCGGCCCTCCAGAAATTTTGGCCTACAACTCCCATGATCCCTAGCTAACAGGACCAGTGGTTAGGGATGATGGGAAGTGTAGTCCAAAACATCTGGAGGGCCGCAGGTTGGGGATGCCTGTATTAAAGGATTCGCCTTAACTTCTTGCATCTTTCAAAGAGTGTAAAATTCACACTGCAGGTGTAGAATGCTTCCCTTACATGCTTTTCAGCAGAGTCCACCCCCCCCAATGTTTTTTGGAAGATAGTGCCTCAAAAACAGAAGATGAGGAGGAAAGTTCAGCAGGCAGAGGGGTGTGTTTGAAACTAATTTCAGTTTGCATAGAAAGCTGAATGAAGTTGAGGGACATTCTGAAATTTCCATACTGGACAAATGAGTCCCTATGCAGTCTATATGGATGGTGTACAGTGGTACCTTGGGTTAAGAACTTAATTCATTCTGTAAAGATGGAGATGAAATTAACAACAACTGGATCCTTCAGATGGAGAATGAATGACACCCTATTTAAAGATGAAGAGATTTATAAAAAGGCCCAAAAAACATTGAAAGATTATTTTGAGATAAATTTGAGAACAGACGTGGAGAAAAGAACAATCTGGGACGCTAGCAAAGCCGTGATGCGAGGTTTCCTAATTCAACAGAACTCTATAAAGAGGAAAAGACAAAATGAGAGGAAAGAAATTTTTTTAGGAAAAATGAAAGAAGGAGAAAAGAAATTGAGGTCCAAACCAAAGTCCCAAGAGATCTTGAGAGAGATAAAGTATTATCAGACGCAATATATGGAATTGATGAATCAAGAAATAGAATGGAAAATAAAGCAAATGAGACAAAAAACATTTGAATCTGCAGATAAATGTGGGAAACTTTTGTCATGGCAACTAAAAAAGAGGCAGAAACTGAATACAGTGACGAGTTTAGAGATGGAGGGAAAGACTATCTACAAACCCAACGAGATAAGTAATTGTTTTCAAAGTTTTTTTAGGAAATTATATACACAAGGGCCAGTAAACGAACAAGAAATTGAAGAATTCCTTAGAAATTACGGATTACCAAAAATTTCAGAACAAAATAAAAGGATCCTGAATGAGAAAATAACAGAACAAGAGATAGAGGGTGCCATCCAGAATATGCAACTGGGAAAATCACCAGGACCAGACGGCTTGACTGCCAGTTACTACAAAATGCTGAAGGATTGGTTAATACAACCATTAAAGGAAGTTTGCAATGAAATTATGGAGGGGAAAAAGGCACCTGAATCGTGGAAAGAGGCTTTCATCTCACTTATACAGAAATCAGAGACTGAAAAAAACCAGGTTAAAAACTACCGCCCTATATCTTTACTCAATGTGGATTATAAAATTTTTGCAGACATTTTGGCAAAAAGATTGAAGAGAGTGTTATTAGGGGAGATTCATAAGGACCAAACTGGCTTTCTCCCAGGGAGACATATGTCAGACAATGTGAGGAACATTATCGATATTTTGGAGCTGTTAGAAGTTGACATTAATAGAAAGGCTGTTTTAATTTTCGTGGATGCGGAGAAAGCCTTTGACAACATTTGTTGGAGCTTTATGAAAAAGAATCTCCAAGGGATGGGGATGGGGGTAGGCCAAGGTTTTGAAAACGGTATAGGTGCAATATATTCGGAACAAAAAGCAAAGTTAATTGTAAACAATGTGGTAACGGAAGAAATACCTATAGAAAAAGGTACACGACAGGGTTGCCCAATATCTCCTCTACTTTTTATATCAGTCCTGGAGGTTTTGTTAAATATGATTAGAAGGGACCAGTTGGTTAAAGGAGTCCAGGTCGGAGCCAGACATTATAAATTAAGAGCATTTGCAGATGACCTAGTTTTGACTTTGCAACAGCCAGACACTAGTACTAAAAGAGTGTTAGAACTAATTGAAATATTTGGTCAAGTAGCAGGATTTAAATTGAATAAACAGAAAACAAAGGTTTTGGAGAAAAATTTAACAATGGAAGAAAGAGAGAGGTTTCAGAGTGAAACAGGTTTGGAAATAACAAAAAAAGTGAAATACCTGGGGGTAAACTTAACATCTAAGAATGTGAATTTATTTAAAGACAATTATGAAAAATGTTGGTCAGAAGTAAAGAAAGATTTAGAAACATGGTCAAGGTTGAAACTGTCCTTGTTAGGTCGAATTGCTACTATTAAGATGAATGTATTGCCTAGAATGCTATTTTTGTTTCAGACCTTACAAATTCTGGACAAGATGGATTGTTTCAAGAGGTGGCAGAAAGACATATCAAAATTTGTCTGGCAGGGCAAAAAGCCCAGAATTAAGTTTAAGATTTTAACTGATGCAAAGGATAGAGGGGGGTTTGCCCTGCCGGACTTAAGATTATACTACGAAGCAGCAGCTTTCTGCTGGCTGAAAGACTGGCTACTTCTTGAGAACACAGACATCTTAGATTTGGAAGGATATGATAATTGTTTTGGTTGGCATGCATACTTATGGTATAACAAGGCAATGGTGTACAAAAGTTTTAAAAACCATATTGTTAGAAAAGCATTATATAATGTTTGGAGCAGATACAAAGATCTATTGGAAACTAAAACTCCCAGGTGGTTGTCACCAATGGAAGCCAAGGGGGTGAAAAAACTTAACATGGATTCTAAATGGCCAAAATATTGTGAAATCTTAGAATATGAAGGTGAAAGGGTTAAGCTTCAGAGTTATGAAAAACTAAAGTCCAAAGTTCGAGATTGGCTGCATTACCACCAGATAAATGAGACATTTAAAGAGGACAGGAAAATAGGATTTCAGAAGGAAAGGTCAAAGTTAGAAACGGAACTGTTAGAACCCAATACTAAGAACCTGTCAAGAATGTATAATTTGCTGCTTAAATGGAATACACAGGAGGAAACGGTGAAATCAGCTATGATTAAATGGGCACAGGATATCGGTCATGACATTATGTTTGCTGACTGGGAACAGTTATGGACCACTGGTGTTAAGTTCACGGCATGTAATGCCTTAAAAGAAAATATAATGAAAATGATCTACAGGTGGTACATAACCCCAGTCAAGCTTGCAAAAATTTATCATTTGCCCAGTAATAAATGTAATGAGAATGAAGGTACCTTTTATCACCTATGGTGGACCTGCCCGAGGGTGAAAGCATTCTGGGAAATGATCTATAATGAAATTAAGAAAGTCCTTAAATGGACATTTACTAAGAAACCAGAGGCTTTTCTCCTGGGCATGGTTGGCCAATTGGTGCCAAAGAAGGATAGGATTTTCTTTATGTATGCTACTACTGCAGCAAGAATTCTTCTGGCAAAGTATTGGAAGATGCAAGAACTACCTACTCTGGAAGAATGGCAGACAAAGGTGATTGACTTCATGGGATTGGCAGAGATGACCGGCAGAATTCGTGACCAGGGGAAAGAGGCAGTGGAAGAAGACTGGAAGAAATTTAAAATATATCTTAAAAACTGTTGTAAAATTGATGAGTCTTAAGATGTCAAGGGGTAAGAAGCAGAGAATTACAGCTGTAACCAACAAATTTATGGGAATTTAATGAAGGGAACTAAATGGATAAATTGACTAAAGGGTTGCTAAAAAAAAAATCTTTTTAAAATAAGGATGCAGCGAAAGGGAGGTATGGGGAAGTCGATTGAAAGAAGTTACAAGAAAAGAAGATTATGAATTTATTTATGTTTGATTTGTTTATGTTTGTTTGTGTTTTGTGATGTGTTTGTCTTTTAATTATGTGTTTTAAAAATTGAATAAAAATTATTTTAAAAAAAAGAAAAAAGAAAAAAGAACTTAATTCATTCTGGAGGTCCGTTCTTAAACTGAGACACCACTTTAGCTAATGGAGCCTCCCGCTGCCACCGTACGATTTTTGTTCTCATCCTGAAGCAAAGTTCTTAACCCCAGGTACTATTTCTCGGTTAGCGGAGTCTGTAACCTGAAGCATCTGTAACCCAAGGTACCACTGTATTTGTCAATTTAATTGATTCAAAGAAATTCATGTTATCCTTTAGGAAGGGCAAAGAAACCAGGTAGCAAAAATTAATAATAATAAAAAATGTGGTTTCTTCCCCTTCTTTTTTTGTACAGTCACAAAAGGAAAGGAAAGATAGGAAAGTTAATAAAAAAGAAGTTAATATAAAAATAAAACTACTTATAAGTAAACTACAGATTTTTTTTTTTAGGAAAGCCATGACTGTAGTGGCTTAATGTTCAGTAGCAGCGGCTACTGTACATTAAGTGAGAGATTGTGCACAGAAACCTTTGCAGTGTGCCTTCCCTAATACCAGGAAGCAGTAGGAGCCAGAAGAACTTCAATAGTTTCATTTATTCTTGAACAGCATGTCTTTGTTATGAACTCTCTATTAGTGTTATATTGTTCCGATAAATACTTAGTATAGCCATTCCTGTAAGACAATTTTTCCTGGAGTTAATCTTAATCATAATAAAGGTAATTTCAGCCATTAATCCTGCCTAGTATGCCTCCTAAATTAGACCTTACTGGATCTCATTTGAGAAACATTCCGCTGAAGGAAACCTTTAATCAAATTAAGATATTGACAGCTATGCAAGTCAAGTCAGTGATTAAATGGAAAGGTTTGTAGTAATGGAACTTGAATGCAAGATTAATTTGACAGAAAGGAACATTCTTCATAGCTTTTTAGGTGCAACCTGCCAAACATCACTGCTGCATGTGTTGCACACATTTGTGGCCTCACATGCAAGACTCAGTGAAGGGTATAGAAGTGTAAGGAAAACTGGGGCTATGCATAACCCCCCCACCTGATCCAGGACCTTAATTTGGGGCCATGGGTTGGTCCTTATTCAGCTTTGGCCAACTTGGAGATCACCCAGCCTAGCCCAGATCTGGACCAGAGTTAATGGGGAGGACGGGGCTAATGTTTAACTGAGATTTTTTTGCTGCCATTTTAAATGTTTAAAGGGCATAAAAGGATCCTGTCATAAGCTTGTCTGAGCCAAGTTGTCCTTTAATAAATAGGAAAGTTCCTTCGTGATCTTTCAGATGGTCAGTGACTATTAAGGGACATTTTCTAGCTATTAGCAAGGCCACATTCCGTTTTAAATGTTTAATTAGGGTTTCGCAAGGAGATCTAATTTCCAAACTTCAAACATCATTAGGGGTTGAATGCCTTCATTTTTGCAAATAAGTGAATGAGCAAACAAATAAATATGGCATATTTGGATCAAATTAAGAAACAAATTAGGAATATTTCAATTAAGATTTTTCTCAGCAATTGGGAGAATGATCTTTATCCTGAATATTCCTGCTCTTTCCCATTGTTTATATTGCCTATACTTGTCTGTATAGTGGAGCTTTGGGTGGTCTAAAATAGGTGTATGAGGGAATACTCTGGGTGCCAGCTGTGCTTCACATTGCCCCATTCCTCTCCATTGTCGGTGCTGGTGAGTTTCAGAGTGAGTTCTTTTCCTTTTGTTGATATGGATTTAAAGGGGGGGGGGTTAGACCATATTCTGGTCCATTGAGTGGGGTTAATCTCATAGCCTATGTCATCCTCCCATTGTTTTTTGATTGCGTCTAGGGGGTTTGTGGGATTTTGGAGTAGTATTTTGTATACTGTGGATACCATCCCTTTACTGTGTCCCTTTGTTGTTAGGAGATGGTTTTTAAAGGTTGTCAGGGGCCTAGTTGCTGCTGATTTTACTGCTGGATTGTTTAAGAGGGCATGTAATTGGTGTTGTGCTAACCAGGGAATTTGGGTGTCTTCTAGTTTGTCTTGTATTTCTTGTGTTGACAAAGGTTTGTTATTTTTATAGATATCTACAGTCAGGGACGCGGGTGGCGCTGTGGGTAAAACCTCAGTGCCTAGGACTTGCCAATCGTATGGTCAGCAGTTTGAATCCCCGCGGCGGGGTGAGCTCCCGTCGTTTGGTCCCAGCTCCTGCCCACCTAGCAGTTCGAAAGCACCCCTAAGTGCAAGTAGATAAATAGGTACCGCTTACCTAGTGGGAAGGTAATGGCGTTTCCATGCACTGCGCTGGTGCTGGCTCGCCAGAGCAGCTTCGTCACGCTGGTCACGTGACCCAGAAGTGTCTGCGGACAGCGCTGGCTCCCGGCCTCTTAAGCGAGATGAGCACGCAACCCCAGAGTCGGTCACGACTGGCCCGTACGGGCAGGGGTACCTTTACCTTTACAGTCATACTTTGGGATAAATATGTTTCAGGTTGAGCTCTTTCGGGTTGCGCTCTGTGGCGACCCAGAAGTAACGGAACATGTTACTTCCGGGTTTCACCACTCGCACATGTGCAGACGGTCAAAATGACATTACGTGCATGCGCGGAAGTGGCGATACACGACCCGTGCACGCGCAGTCACATCTTACGTTCTGTTCAGGATACAAACGGGGCTCCGGAATAGATCCTGTTCGCATCCCGAGGTACCACTGTATTAGGCGATATAAGCTTTTGGTTTGCCAGGTTTTAATCTGGAGGTTTTGTGCTGCGTGGTGGAATAATGGGTGGTACGCCAGGGGGATTAGTGGGGATAGGGTTGGGGATAGTTTGCCTATTACTGTTTTCCATGCTTTGAGCGTGGTCTATGTATACCTGTTAAGTGTTGTGGGAATTTTTATTAGTTTGTTTGGGAGGAGAGGGTGCAGGTATTTTCAACAGTGTCCCTCTCTAGGTGTATCCATCGTTTTGTCTCATCTTCTAGTATATATGGAATTATATGGTGTATTTGGTTGGCACTGTAATATGCTTCTATGTTGGGGATTCCCCATCATCCTTCTGAGGTGGGGAGGTGCAGGTATTTGGGGCTTATTCTTGGTTTTTTGTGTGAGAAGATAAAGGAGTGTAGTTTTCTCTGCCATCTGTGGAGTTGGGTTTAGGGAATCCAGATTGGGAGGGTTTGGAATAGGCAGGTTAGTTTTGGGAGGGTGATCATATTGATCATGACTATTTTGTCTCAGAGAGTGGAATTATTGTTGTTCCATCTCTTTAGGTCTTTATTTGTTGCCACAGGGGCTTGTAGTTGTAGAGGTACAGTTTACTGAGGTTTCTGGTTATTTGTGCCCCTAGGTATCTCCTTCCCCTCCTGCTTCTGCCCTGGCTCCGAGGTTCTCCTGACCATGGAGCTCCAGATGGCTGGGTGCCCTTGATCCCGGCTCGATCAAGGTCATGGGGGGCTGTGGTTTGCTCTGGGTGCCCCCCCCATTCCTCTCCATTGTCGGTGCTGGTATCAGCACCAGTGGCACTAGCAGCGGCAGTTCCAGGAGCCAGCCAGGTAGCTTTATAGGTTCTGATTGGCTTCAGGAGCTGCCTGTTTCCGTGGCATCCACCATGCTGCCTTAACTGGAAGTCATAATAAGAACTTCTTAAATAGGATAGTGCTCATTAAATACACTCTGTTTATAACATTTGTAATTCAGCATTTTCGTTTGTTTTCCTACATCAAAATGATATTTTAGATCCAGATTTATTAAAGTCTTGTGTTAGGGTCTTTAATTCAGCTAAGAGGCTTTCCTCCCAATATTCACCTTATCCATTTTTTTACATCTAGAGCTCTCGCTTATACAATGTCTCCTGGCTACCAATTTAATTGTGTTCCACATCAAGGGGTCACTGATACTTGGTTGAGCATTTTCTTCAAAATTATATTTTAAGGTCTGAGAAAGGTGATCTTGATACAAAGTATCAGATAACAAACATGCATCAAAATACCATTAAAACTCTCTGGGTTTGCAAGAGCCCAGCTTAAGCGGCACGGAGATAGGGGCATGATCAGATAGTTATTAAGCCATATCAGTATCAACTACCTTGTGCCCAAATATCCAATGACATGAACAAATAACTATTGTAAGATCTTGTCCTGAAATGATTAGAATGGAATGTATATGACCTCATTATTGGATACAGAATTCTCCAGGAGTCACACAGACTCTCAGCTTTTGGAAGTTCAGAAAGTTGCTTGCCAGTAGTGGTTGTAGAATGTCTTTAACTGCTTTTGTCTAGGGTACGATATAAACATGCATTTAGATCACCTCCCAGGATTACACCACCATCCTGACAGTTGCAACGTGGTCTATGCATAGAATGCAGAAATGTAGAAATCCAGAGCCGGGTGCATAAAATGATCCTGTCATAAGCCTGTCTGAGCCAAGGTGTCCTTTAAAAAAAGGAAAATTTCTTCATGATCTTTCAGATGGTTAGTGGCTATTAAGGGACATTTTCTAGCTATTAGCAAGCCTACACCTCAATCCAAACACCATTCAAGGAAAATATTGAGTTTACAAGAACTGGAGCTCATTTTTAACCCTTCTTGCGACAACTGCAGGAATCATTCCTGTCTCATAAGTACCGTCTTCATTTCTTTCTTCTCTTCATACCCAGGAGGAGAGTTGCATCAAACTTGAAGAGTGTTGTTCATGATTATGTATTTAGTCCTCTATATAGGGAATGCAGTTTTCTATCTTGGTCCCCTTCTAATAAATATTTAATACGTAGCTTGAAGCTCCTTAGGAAAGAGCCTCCTCATGGCCTGGACTCCTCAACATTACTGTGACATACTTATTAACTGAAGCAAAAGCCCTGGGGGGAATTCTGTCTGCCTCTCTGTCTCTGTCTCACCCTATATATGCAACCATCGGCTGAGAGCTGTGTCTTAATGGAGCACACACAACTTTCTATTGCTGCAACACAGGTGTGATGATTAAGCACTAGGGTATATATATTATAAAGCCACTGTGAGCTTTGTTCTAGAAGACAAGCACTTGCAATATTTCTGGCTTATTAAAAGGGAGCTATATGAGCTTAAAATTGGTACATGTTGTGAAAAAGAAGGGTTGATTTGAGTAAAAGAAATGGTTTCTGAATTCCACAATCAATCACATTTCTCCTACAGGCATGGGTGCAATTCCTAGCCTGTCAGTAGCCCCAGGCTAGGAAATATTAAATGAGCTACTAAAATTTCATGTTATAGCTTTATAACTGTAACCACACTGCTGGCACCCACTGTTTTCTGCTACAAGAAATACCATACTGCTTCCACAATATGGTTAACAAATGTCTGAAATACACACAAACACACATGCACAAATACTGTTTAATAATGGGAAGGTTTAAGCCTGTTTAATGGGAAGGTATAAACCTGGCCAAGAGGGATATTTTAAAAATGACCTTTTAAAATTATCTGTTTCATTCTCCCCAACTTCCTCCTGCTCTGTTGTCATATGAACATCGAAAGCAGCCTTATATCAAGTCAGATTATTGGTCCATCTTGCTCAGTATAGTGTACACTACTGTACATTCCTGTCCCAATGAATTTATCAGGTAAAATGGAACTCCATGATCTGAAGGGCTGGGGGAAACTGCAGTGGAGTATTCCATGTGCAACCTAAGCTTTGGAGTAGCACTATAATGTGTGGAAAAGGGCAATGTTTTGACTTTGATAATTGTAACTGGGAGGTACATACATATACAGAAAAACATGCAATATTGGATTAAGTTTGAGGAATCCAACTATCTCATCAGTGCCTTCTGAAAATCATTTCATTTCCAAATAAAAAATTTCCCAGGAGAAAAATAATGCATTAAGGGCATATGAAGTATCATGATGAGGTGTATAGGGTGGCATATATTCCTCTTTATTAATCAATATTTTTCACCAGGGAATCTGGTAACCAGCTATGAAATATAACAGTGCTTTGAAATGTTACATCCCTGTGATGTTGGCAGCCTCTGTGTAGCTCTTTATAGGTAATATAATTCCAATAATCTCATTTGCCTTTAACTCATTATGGGGTGTCCTAATGTTTCTTTTCCAGTTCAGGATGTTTCAGATTCAAGGATCCTTAATGAACCTCGGCTTTCCTCAGCTTTCTTCCTGGACTAGTGGGAGCGATAGCTACTTAACAGCTCCACAGGGCTCGAAGAACAGAGGCTGCTTTGTGTGTTCGTTAGGGCTCAATAAAATGAAGTACTAAAAGTTTTATAGCTGAAAAAGAATGGGTCACCTTGTTGCCATGAAGGTATGGGAATAGTTGCCACTTGTAGGGTATACAATGAAAATTCTCACTTGATGATCCAAGTATATTTCTATGAAACTGCCTACAACAAAGAAAATCTGGAGCAAAGGTGTTGGGAGGGATGTACCATATCAGCTTCTTCCCTGAAAAGAAAGCCCTTTGTCTTGCTCTCCTAATTTCCCAGATGGAACAAGAGCATCCTTATCCATCCATGGAGTGAGTCCATAACATGAGGTTATATGATGATAAAGGCCATGAGCTTTGTAAGAACTGTGTATCAGAATCAGGTTTTCATGGCCATAGTAAAACTAGTAGTTGTCTGGGCTGTGTATCCAAGCTAAGATATTGTTGTTGTTGTTGTTGTTGTTGTTGTTAATATTATTAGCTACAGTAAAGCTAGCAATGCCTACTGCCTGGTGTGCTCTGGTCCATGGGGTCACGAAAAGTCAGACACGACTAAACAACAACAAAGCTAGCATTGGTCTAAAGCAGTGTTTCCCAACCGGTGTTCCGCGGCACACTACTGTGCCGCGAGACGTTGCCTAGTATGCCGTGGGAGGGAGGCGGGCGAGTCGCACGGCGTCTCGGCGTCGGGCGGCAGCGAGCCCAGGAAGCGGCCCAGCCGGCCGGGGTCGCCCGCCTGCAGCAGCGCCTCGCACCCGCACGAGACCTGCTCCGCCGAGAAGCGGGCGAGCGCGGAGGATCGGGCGCGGCGGAGGCCAGCCCCGCGCTTGGAGAGGACGCAGCAGCCGTCGCCAAACCCGATCCTCCTCCTCCTGCTCCGCCGCCGTCCTCTGGCTCTCGGCCGGGAGGAGCCTGCGGCGACGGGGCGGGCGCCGAAGTTGGCAGAAGTTGGCGCGCCTCCTCGGCAGCGCCTTCGTCCTCCTCCTCCTGCCTCTGCTCTCCTCCGGCGGCGGGGGTGCGCCGCCCTCCCCGGCCGGGGGGCTCGGCGGGGCCCGCGGGGAAGGAGGCCATGTTCACGGCGCGCGGGATCGCGGCCCCCCTCACCCGCCTCCGGCCCGCTCCCCTCCCCCTGCGCGCTGCCCTAGCCGTGCGGGTCTCCTCCCCCTGCGCCGCCGTCCCCTTTCCACATCCTAGGAGCCGCGGTCCGCCTACCGCCCCCGGGCCGCGGCGCGGCTCCCAGCCCGGGCTGGCCTCCGCCTCCTGGGACGCGCGCCCACCCCCGCGGCGCCCCAAACTTCGGAGCAACTCTCCAGACGCTTCTCCCCCGCCTCGGTCTCCCTCCTTTCCACTTCTCTTCCCCCCTTCCTTCCCTCTTTCTTTCTCTTTCTCTCCCACCCGCCTTTCCTTCTATTAACTTTCCTTTCCCCTCCCTTCGTCCTTCCTACTTTTACTCCTGGGCTCCTCCCCCCTTTGCGCAGCCACAAATCAATCTCTCTCTCTTTTTTCCCCTCTCTCTCTTCTTTGCTCAGACGCAAAAAAGCGCCGCTTTTTGGAAATCCGGACTGCTGTCCCCGCTGAAACGATACTTTAAAAAAGGTAGAACCCACTGGCTCTTATTTCTGTTTAAAGCAGTAGATCCCGAACTCTTTTGGCCCACTGCCCCCTTGGTTCCACATCCCCCAGTGTCCCCTATGCTTACTCTATAGAAAGCATTACAGGGGTTAACGCGGCTCGCTAAGGAAGATATTAATAGAATTCTGCATTTGGGGGGAGACCCTAACAGTCATCTACCATTACCTTCTATGCTGTTACTATTTTTTTATTTTTTTTTTACATAAGTAAAAAGTGACCTTTCCCCATCTGGCATGGTGGTGTGCCTCGAGATTTTTTTCATGACACAAGTGTGCCTTTGCCCAAAAAAGGTTGGGAAACACTGGTCTAAAGGGCTTTAGAAAGCCTATTCTGATCACCATTAATTAGGGTGAGAAACTGCTCACACAAAACATGTGCTAGCTCCTGAAATGTGATGAGTTCCTCATGGGCACCAATCCTCATGCTCATTAGTTTTCAGAACGACAGTTTTTAATCCATCCCATGCAGCAGGTAGAGAAGGACAAGCTGTCAATTTTGGATTCTCTCTGTATTACAGTTACAGCTGAAAACATTCAAAAAGCAGTTAGTTAAAAATATTATTTCATGCAGTGATCTCAGGGTTGCCAGGAACCACCACTGAAAAGGCCCTGTCAAAGATCACTGTCAACCAGGCAGCCCCTGGTAGTGATATCACCAACAAGGCATTGAAGTAGATAAACAGGTACCGCTGAAGCAGGAAGGTAAACAGCATTTCAGTGTGCTCTGGCACTCGTTACAGTGTCCTGTTGTGCCAGAAGCGATTTAGTCCTGCTGGCCACATGACTCGGAAAGCTGTCTGTGGACAAACGCTGGCTTGCTAGACCTGAAGCGAGATGAGCGCCGCAACCCCATAGCCGCCTTTGACTGCAATTAACCATCCGGGGTCCCTTACCTTTACCTTTATACTTCTTTGCTATAGTATCTGCTGTTTTAACTCTTCAAGGTGGTTTTAGTTTATTTTGTAAAAGACATTGTGTTTGGCACTGTTTTATTTTTGAGGGTTTGTTTGTTTGTTTGTTTTTTCTATTGCATTGTGTGATATCCAGTATTGATTTCAATGGGTCTCATCACTCAGTTGTTATCTATCACCCATTGTTATGTTTAAAAGTTTTCTATTAACACTCCACGTCACCAACGTTCTACGTCACCAACAAGGTATTGTGAAGTGACCATAAATATGAAAATAATAAAACATCTCAGAACAGCAATGAGTTGTGAATAGCAAGATGTCTTTGCTTTATTGAGATTTCACAGATCAGGGATGGGGAAGCTGTGACTCTTTCACATGATGTAAACACCTCTTCTGGAAATCTAGCAGAAGTTTAGTGCTCATTTCTATGTTAATGGGTTCCAGAAAAAATGCATTTGCCACCCTGTTAACTTGAAAAATCACAGGAGCTTTGTGTTGTAGTTTCCATGTTCTTTTCCTAATCACATCATCATTGATGAAATTTGGGGCAGTATCCTAGCATGCAGTTTTTTCACACTACATTGCGGTATATTGATCAGAAAGCCACAATTCCATAATGCAGCAGGAGAAGCCTGAATTGCAACTAGTAAAATTAGCATAATAAACCCCATGTCTGAATGAAGCCCAGGTTGGATAAAGCTGATGTGGATGGCAGTAAAATATAACAATTACAGAACAACTCTTGCAATAATGATTTAGAATACAGTCCCACAAATGTTTGTGTTTAATATTTTTGGCACTGCTTAATACCTTCCACTCTTTCTAGCCAAATTTATTCCATGTGTGAAATACATGCAGTGATTAGACATTAATGAGAATGGAATACATTGTTTAAATCATATAAAGGTAAAAAAACAAAAAAAATGAAGTTAGTTAGCCCAAGACTCTAAAAAGGACATCATTTCCTATGCGGAGAGCAATAAATGTCTCATTCTTCTATCTTCAATAAACCAAGGGTTTCTTCTTGCAATTCTTATGCACTCCATCACCATGCTAAGTTGTAATTTTGAAGCGTTCAAAGAGCTTCATTTAGTGAAAACTCTGGAGGGATCCGACAGGCTAATTGCCAAATTATATTCTGGCATGTCATTAAAAACATAACCTTGGTCCCTGATTGGACATGTGGGACAGAGATCTGAACATTAGGTATGGTCTAGGGGCCAGGTACAGGGTAAATATTAACATTCTGAATCCTTTTTCTTTCTGCTGACACAGATTTATCCATCATAAAAACTATGACATATTCCTAATGAACACATCTAAGGAAGAATTATGTTTGCTAGGAGCCTTGCTATGATGGGACTTGGGGAGCTCAATGGAGGAGAATGGCTATGGCTGCATATTCCATATCTGAACTTCAACTCTGCCTTTCCTCAGCTTCAATTTCCAATTTGAATTGCACTTCAGGAGCCACAGTTCAACCTCAAAACTGTTTCAGGAGCAGGGGTTTTTTTCCATATCCTTTTGTCCTCTCTTATCTCTGTAGGTTTTCTTACCTTCTTATAACAATAAAAGCAAATATAAAGAAGTCACTTAAAAACAATGAACAGTAGTCAGGCTCTGAAAAAGCATCCTTTCTAGCCTCCTCACCTTCACAGTGAAGACCTGTCAAGGACACCGTGGGACTTCCAGGAAGTGGGCACCTGTCCTGAACCCCAGCATAGTCAAAGTTAAGTCCCAATAGTGCTCACAAACCCAAGGGCAATGCTGGAGAATAGTCAGAAAGTCCAAATAATATAAGAGGAAATTATTTTAGGTGATCGCTTAGGGTTTGATTGTAAGAGAAGGAGGGAGAGAAAATTCAAACTTTATTTTTTTTTAAAAAAAAAAATGTTTAGTTTTCAAAAGTTTACATACTTTACCATCAACAATACCTGTCTTCCCCACTTCTTCCCCTTCTCTCCTCCCCCAAACTTATACTGTATACAAAATTAATGTCTCACAATGACTGTAACTGATTAGTAGAAATGATTCTATCCAAAATGATTGTCCTGAAAAAAAGGACAATGCACATACTTTGGGACCCAGAAAATCTTCTAATTACAATCATTTTTTAAAAAGCTGAGATCTCATACCCACTATCTGCAGGTGAGATCTGCTTCACACTCTCCTTGAGTGCTTTTGCCTCTTAGATGGATGGAGGATACAGAGGGAACATACAGTAACCCTGCCGAACAAAGGAAGCATTTGCATTCATTGCTCTCTGGCTGCCAACCACTTGCATGTGGCCCCCAGAAGGGGAGAGCCAGTGTGGTGTAGTGGTTAAGAGCAGTAGACTCGTAGTCTGGTGAACCAGGTTCACGTCTCTGCTCCTCCACCTGCAGCTGCTGGGTGACCTTGGGCTAGTCACATTTCTTTGAGGTGAGCGGGGCTGAGAGACTTCACAGAGTGTTTGTTGTGGGGGAGGAAGGGAAAGGAGAATGTTAGCCGCTTTGAGACTCCTTAAGGGGAGTGATAAAGCGGGATATCAAATCCAATCTCTTCTTCTAGCTCATATGGGAATGTGGCTCTCAGGCTGAAAATAATTTCTCATCCTTGATGTAATCTATTAGGAGTATTTTTTCATTTGATTAATCTGACATCTTGAATAAATACGTTCCCTACCCCTCCATCCAAACTTCCCAATGCTCCACTCCTAATTCTGTAAATACCTGAATTTCTGATACTATATCTGTGCAAGATATTCACTTGTTGGTAATCTTCCTGGAGACTTTCTGGATATGATGAACCAGACTATACTCTACCCAAACCAATGGCACAATTAGTTTTAGTTGTTGTTGGGGTTTTTTAAATGCACCATAGGACTCTGTTGTTTCTCATTTAGACAATAGTTGATCACATTGCTTGAGGTTAGCCCCACAATTAACATGGCTACATGCTTTGGCCTCTCTGGGGCTGTCACAGACAGTTCAAATCAAAGCCTAAATGGTTAAAAGTCTATTGATGGCTGCATTTTCTTCCTTAGGTGAACAAAACACCAGAGATGTCTTTTATCTCCATTAGCTCTGAACAGCTCCATTTGTCTCTCACTTAGAATGAAACAAGATCGTCTCTTCGGCAAAGGTAGCCCTCATTCCCGATATTGACATGAGCCCCTAGACTACCAGTTCATTAAAATTAAACACCCATTTAACCACTGATGTAATTAAAGTTTATCTATATCCTATATCTCTGCCCTTGCTTGCAAGTGTCACTTTAAAGGTGCTCTGCAGCGATAGATGGATGATAGATAAATATATTTTAAAAAACAAAAGGGTCTTTTTTTAGATTGTGCCATTCTACAGCAAAGATCTCAAACCTCTCCATTCTTAAGGAAATCAGCCCTGAGTGTTCACTGGAAGGACAGATCATGAAGCTGAGGCTCCAATACTTTGGCCACCTCATGAGAAGAGAAGACTCCCTGGAAAAAGACCCTGATGTTGGGAAAGATGGAGGGCACAAGGAGAAGGGGACAACAGAGGACGAGATGGTTGGACAGTGTTCTCTAAGCTACCAGCATGAGTTTGACCAAACTGCGGGAGGCAGTGGAAGACAGGAGTGCCTGGCGTGCTCTGGTCCAGGGGGTAACGAAGAGTCGGACACAACTAAACGACTAAACAACAACAACAACAACAGCAAAGATCAGTGACAGCCACCCACAGAATTCAGATGCAAATAGAAATCATATTGTAAGCAAGTGACTATTCTGTTGGCACCTTTATGGTAAGCAGCTAAAGGTGAAGGGTACAATTTACCACCACCTTCACCAACAGGGCTCAGCTGTACATCATAGCTGGGTTGGAAGGGCGGCAGAAACATGTGGAGCTGGTGCAGTGTTCAGGCCTGGAACAGGCCCAATGCCCTTCTACAATGGCAGAGAAACTGGCTTAGGATCTGATGGATCCTGGACCAGCTCAGCCCTGCCCATTCCTTGCCCCAATTCCAGGGCCTTTTTCCTGGCTACAACTGGTGAATATAACTCCAGCATTATTCCCACCCACTCACATGTTCAGCAGCTGGCAGGAGACTAGCTTAGCTGAAAGAACTGGACACTGTCCTCAGGTCAGCACAAGGGAGGTTTGAATTGCTTTTCTCAACTCCTTGTCATGCACTGGTACAGCAAGATGCAAGAAGATTCCAATTTACATGTTTTATTGGGAACACTTTAAGATCTTTATTTCTTGTTTAAGGATAGTGATATATCAGCTATTCCTATTTTTTTTTATTTAAAAAATCAGATATACCGACTCTTCCAAATGCCTTTCTTTAACAGTGCTTACATACTTCCAAATAAATAATAAAATTTGCTGAAGAAATAAAAGTATGGACATACATAAAATGTATTAATGAATAATTTTAACATACATTGTGATCAAGCTAATTTCCTACATTTCAGAACACTTACAACATACCGTAGCATTGCTCCAGAGCACTGCTGTAGTTGATCGTAGCTCCTCTTAGGGCCACTTAGGTTTTCCAGACTGTCCCTAAGTAAAGTGATATTAAAAGTATTCCTGAAGCACTGCAGGATGTAAACATGACCTAATACATGCTGGGGTAGAGAAGAAACTCATATTGGTTTGCAAAATTCTGTTTGCTTTGCAATTTAATGCAAAATCACCTAATGTGCAGATCCTGAAACCTGAATCGAAACACCAATCTCATTCAGACTGTGCAGTTCTCAGAATTTTGCAAAACAAACAGTTCTTAGCAACAACAAAAAAGTGTAAAAACAATGTGCATTAAAAAATGCATGTTAGTGATAATAACATAAATAATTGCATTGCATTAAAGGAGCATGCTCACATAAACATAAGCAGAACTGCATACAAAAAAAAGTGTATATTAGGAGAAATGTGGACAAAAATGCTGATGGATTTTCACAGGACTTTATGGTTTTGTTTATCTATTTTACACAATCTACATACTGCTTGATTTTAACAAAACCCCTAAGTGGCTTATCAGGAATATCAAAGCCACCACTATGCAGTTTAGAACAAGTAATTAAAAACAGCAGTAGACTAAAAGGTGCTTTTAAAAAAACACAATCCAATGTGAATTCGAGAGTGGAATTATGAGAAACTAAAGAGAAATTGAAATTGATGGATGTATCCATCCAAATCTCCTTTACTAAAGTGTTGATCATAGCTTAGGTTATCCACTGGCTTTCACACTTCCTGAAAGTTTTGACACTTTCACTAGTTAAACAACATGAATACTTGTCTTAAAA
This sequence comes from Podarcis erhardii, assembly GCF_964252035.2. NCBI lineage: Eukaryota > Metazoa > Chordata > Lepidosauria > Squamata > Lacertidae > Podarcis > Podarcis erhardii. The sequence continues at coordinate 14,979,673 of NC_138504.1, forward strand.
TGCATATTTTAAATGGAAGATAAATCTAGAATGCATGTTTAATTTTTTTGTGTAAATCCATTGAAAATGAATTTGCAGATTGAGGAAATGAGTCAGAATGAGTTTATGGGTGCCCACATGCAAAAGTAACATAGATCAGAAAAAGATGGTGATTCACCCACCCTAATCCATGGTTTTACACTCCGGCTGCAATAGAAAATAGAAGTGAACTGGGACGGAGAAATTAATTTGCATTTTCTTGGCTGAGTCCCAAACCTTCAGCAGGTTTGACAATACCACTGAGAAAAATAGCAAATAGATGCTGAAACATTATCTCTATGTCCAAACAGAGCAGACCCACAGAATTTGGCATTTTATTTGGGACAGGGGCAGGCAAAGGGAGCTCACCTCCCATGAGATGGTGTCTATGGCTGGAACCATGTAGGTTTAACATGACTGAGCTGTGAGACTGTAATGTAATTTGGGATGGGGGTTGTCTCCTCTTTTAAATGAAAGATATTTACTGAACTAAATAGGGGATGTACTTACCACAATAAGAGCAAAGCCTTTTGTGTGCTTAGCACTGATTCCCATCCCTCCAAGATTAAAATACTGATAGACATTTCCTAATTATCTTTCATCCTCAAAACTTTATTGCTAAAAAAACCCACCCCAAAACCACAACACCCCTCCATCTCCCTTCCACACTTTAGACAGAGGTAAAAAAATTCCTTCCTTTTCTGTAATTGAGAAGCAACGTCAGTTGAGTCACCTGCCAAGCCATGATAAAATTAAATGACATGCTCCATTGTTGTATACTATTATTTCTCCCCTGGAAAAGGTGAAAAAGTATTCAGGAAGGGAGAGAATATGGAGGATGAAGACAGATAAAGAAATATCTGAGGCCCCAAAGAGAAACAGCAACATTTGTCCAGAGGTGGGATTGATGTTTATTGACAGAACAGAGGCAAGGAGCTTTGTGACGATTACGCCAAGGCACGACCCCTTGAGCTTCTGGTAACATCAAATGGATGTACTTTGGAGAGTCCCGCCTTCAAGACTGTCATCCTTTATCTTGGCAAACATCAAAATCAGAGAGCAAAAGGGAGAAAATGAGCAATTGATTTTCCAGTATTGTCTTAACCTGCAGCCTAATTGAAGGTCAGCGGATGTATTCCTGTCAAACATGAGAGGTTTTTGCGATTCAGTGTGGCTGTCTCTCACAAAGCCATCCAAACAGGATGGATATTCCTGAGGGCGCTGAGAAGGATAACACTTTATCCAAACTTCTCAACTGTCCTTATGAGGAAAAAGCAAGGCTCCTGTAGAAGCAAATGCAAGGTAATTGGACAGGATGTCAAAAGTCTTAGAGAGCCAAGGATGGGACCTGAGAGCGAGCTGAGGCAGGAAGAATAAATGGATGTTTGTCATTACAACAATAACACATTAAAAAAAAATTGTGCTTTCATTGAAAGTGGGTGATTGCATTCCTCCCTCAATGCTATTTTTTTCAACCCTCTTTGAAGGATGAACAATAGCAATCACTTTTGTTTCCTAACATGATGAAGGACTTGCTGTTGTGTCATCGGAATCACTTGCTTTATTAGAGTACAAATGCAGTATGACAGAGGAAAAGAAGATGTCAGGTAATAAATAAAGAGAACTGGATCCCTCCCTCTCTCTTTTTTGATGTCGCTGCTGTGTTTTCTGTGTTGCTTCTGCCCTCACTGACACCACATATCACCCCAAATCAGACTGAAAAGGAGAAAAATCAGAGACGGAAGCAGAGGAGGGTAAACAAGGCACCCAAAAATGGGGTGTGTTCTCCTGATCCTGATGTTGCATTTTCAACAGAAAGGTGCAAACCTATCAATTTCAGTTTCTCATTTCTTCCATGTTATGTTCATTTCCTCACATTTCCCCAGCAGTTGGCCATTTTTACTATTTTTTATTTTAAAAATCCTCATGGAAATTCATCAGCATTTTAGTGCATCCCCCCCCCCAATATACACATTTTTATATGCAATTTTCTTAAGTATGATGCATTTTCCCCATGTTGTTTTCACTGCTGTTCACGTTTTTATGCACACTTTATTCTACTATATGCATTCTTGCATATATGTTTCATTTTAATTCAATTCACATTTAAAGATGAACCTATCTAATACGCACCTCCCGAAACAATATGTGAACCAACAGCAAGTAAAAATGCATTATATTAGGGGAAATGGGGGTTTCCTTACCATGGAGCTTTCCTGGTACTTTCCCTACTATTTTGACTCAGATGTTAATGAATTTTGATGCTGAATAATAATGGTTTAAAGAAACAGCAACACTTGGAGGGAATCAAGTTTGGTAAGGTTGGTAAGAAAAGTAAAGAAAGTTGGTAAAGGTATCACAAATTGTTGAAAGGTTGCCTCAGACAGCAACCATGCAGCAGCCCCATGTAAAGTGCATGGTACTAATCAACTCTCTGGGGGTTACCAATGTGTGTTTCCAAGGTAATACACCCACCATAATATCTAGGGTTTGGGTTTTGTTTTGTTTTCACAAAGCCAAAGCTAAGATTGAGGTGTTACAAGAATGCCATCAAGAAGCCCCAGTGAGGCTCAGAAATAATACTAAGCATGAGAAAAGTTTCCCTGTATTGAGCTACCTGGTTTTCGATAACCTTCCTCTTCGCACAGACTCAGCCAAGAGCAGAGTTTTGGCATTAACTTAGCACATCTTGGTTTTGAAAGATTAGTTTCTTTTTTTTCCTCTCCCCCTACCATCTAGAGAAATTTTCTATTCCTACTGTATAATATAATTCAAGAAAGATATAGTTACACCTGCCTAGCGGGGAAGTCAGCTTACAATGATCAAGTAGTGCATCATTTTTGTGTGCAGAGATATCATGTCTTCCATTATGTGCTATTACAATAAACATTTTGCACACTTCGGGGGGGGGGATTATACAGAGCCATGTGCCAGGCAATTAAATAGGGGGAAAGAAAGAGACATACTAGATGCATATTTATCATCCTACACACACAGCAAGTGTGTTTATGAGAGATGCAGGAAGTAAGCCCTTCACCAAGGATGTGGACTTTGATAAATAAGCCCATTTTATTCTCACTGGTAAATGCTCATGCACTCAATACTTTTCACTTTAAGCCCTGGGATGACAGTTACCCTGGAATGCTGACAGCATCTGTACTTGGAAACCAGCAAAAGCAGTTCTAGAAAAGCTGGAACTAAGAATTAGTGCAAAATCAGAAGCCAGTTTTCCCAGATGCAGCAGTGAGTCCCTCAGGGTGTTGTTGGGCTCCAGTCAGCACCAGCCGCCATAGCAAATAATAACAATTACAGTAACAACAACAATAATAAATAGTTTCGGTTGCCCCAGTCACTCTGGGAAATTTCCAACAAACACAGTAAGGTGTTGAATATTAAAAACTTCCTTATACAGGGCTGCCTTCAGAAGTCTTCTAAAAGTCAGATAGTTGTTTGTTTCCTGATGGAAGGGCATTCCACAGGAGAGGTGCAACTACCAAGAAAGCCTGCTGTCTGGTTCCCTTTTGCATTTCTGATCACGGCACCCAAGCTGGATCCTAGATGCAACCTGTCTCAGAGCTATTACTCAACACCTACGTACAAATGCTTGAGTGGCTCTGCAGATTAAAATTGTACTCCATGCTAGTGATTTCCCAGTTCAGATTTTTGCCCCATACCTACATGTCACACAGTCCAGCCAAATTTAGGCCCTTTAATTCTCCCCAGTTGAATTGGGGAGGAGGGGTTGGATGTCTAAGGTTTATAGTATTTATTTCCCATTGAACTGGAGACTTCAGGGACTGTCTGGTTTTAAAAATACTTTGATAATTTTTGATTTACACACAATCTTTAAATATAAGGTTGTTTAAAGTGAACAACTTTACTTCTTTAACATAGACAAGCAGTGTGAAAATTCAACTGAGGAGAATAATAACACAAGGAAAATAATATTCAGTGACAGAGGAGGAGGAAGGTGTGTATGTGTGTTGCAAATCTCATGAATAACATTCATGAATAAACCATTTCTGTGCTACTGAGGCTCAGCTGGTCTTCATTTCAAGCTATGTATTTTTACCATCATAGCCCACTGGACAGACTAAGCCTCTGTGTCCAGCCTGATATGTTTGTACACCCTATATTTAACGATTGCTCCTTTCTGATTGAAATATCTTCAATCATGGGGACAGAATTATTGTATCTGCTTCAATGAGCCATGGAAACGTCAGCCTTTACTAAGCTAGCTACAGCTTTACAATAATAATAAAAAATGTTAGCTAGAAGATGGGCAGGGGGTGGGTGGGTAGGGGGATTGTTTCCTATTTTATTTTTGGGTCATGGCTTTCCGACCTGTTGAGCGATTTTGCAAGCAACTATCAGCAAGTTTTCTGTGGCACAGTTTTTTTTTTTCTTCCTGAAGAGATTAGATTGGCACTGAACAAAAATCAAAGACATAAAGAACAATTCATTTAAGTCAATGGGAGCATTTCTTATCTTTCTCTCTCCTTCCATTAATTCAGTTTGTATCCCATCATCCTTCTAAGGAGGTCATGGCAACATAGATGCCCCTGCTGTCTATTCTCACAACAAACAAACTGTAGGGTTGGGAGAGAGAGACCAATCCAAGGTCACCCAGTAGCTTGATATGTTTATTCGGTTTATTCAGTTATGCAACCTACTACATTAAATAAGGCTTATTCCAGTGGTGGGAAGGCTTCAGACCACTAATTGCTAATCAGAAATTAGGCTTGCCAGACCATGTTGGCTAAGGAAAGGCCAAGTGCCCTATATCTGACATCACAAATGGCCCCAGGTGTGGGGCAGATGAAGTTGATAGCAGCAAAAAGGAGTATGCAGGCACTGCCAGTCAGTTGATCAAAATCAACCTTTGCACCTGCAGCCAACCCTTTAATCCTTCCACCACATCACTCAACCAGATGTAATTTGTGCAATCAGGGAGGTGAACTCCATCAGGATGGTATAGCACCTCTTGGTCAAATGTGATCCTGGGGTGCAGACTCACCCAACCTTTCCAAAGAACCATCTTACACCCAACTGCGCAATTGGCCTTCTTTCTGGCCTAGTTCAAGCTCTCAAGGTTAGGGCTCCTGCGTCACTGCCACCTTGCTAGTAACTGACCACCTGACAAATATGCCTGGGTTTGGGCCAGGGGTGATTGTAAGTCTTCGATTATGGCCCATGTGAGGTCAGTGTCCTTCTGGAGACCTAAACCATTTCTCCCAAATTGTATAATGATGATGTCTGGGGGACCACCTGCCTCAAATTTTGACTGCTGCCATGGTCATGAACTCTTGTCTTCTCATGCCTCTCCTTTCTAGTCAGGAGATCTGGATGCCTGAGGGAAAGGCAAGGTTGTTTCCTCTTCCACTTATCTCAGGTCCAGTGGATGATGCTTAACCACAAATCCAGATCTTCTTGCCCAGCATACCTGCAATAGAAGAGGCAACAGGAAGATGTGATGTCCAGGGTATTCTGGCACAAATATCTCTTGTATGCTGTGGATCTCCACTGGCCCATGGCTTTAATTCTCTCAGCAGGAAAGCCCCAGGAGGTGGCAGTTGTGGTGGCACCTATTCTGAAAGAGTGAGCTGACAAGTCTGAGGGTTGCATGCCACATGCCACTATTGTTTTGCACAACACCCATGCCTGGCTAGGCGAGAACTATCCTGGTGGATGAGCAGTGAACCAGGCCTAAGTGGCTGAAGGTCTGGAGTCTTTTGCTGGACAGGGGCTCTTTTCATTTATTGCTGCTAACTTTATTATAGAGCCTTTACTTAACTGATCTTTTTTTGAGAAGCGAATGGAAATTGAAAGCTCTGCAGTCAATGATATGTCCTGATACAGAAGCCTTCTGGAGAGGGTTTCACTGCTACCTTCATTCACACATTCAACTACTCTCAGGGCTGCAAAGACTGGTATTGAATAGGCCACACTACATGACCTGCCCTCATACCTCAGTGGGAGCTATGGGGAAGTGCTTCTTGTCCAGATGCCCAACTTGAGGGCTGATGGGCCATAGAACCCTAAATGATACATGTTGTAGGGTGACTCTTAAGCTTGGTTGCCAGTCGTCAACCAGCAGTTGGGCTGGTTGATATCAAGATACACATGCAACATTCAAACCTGCTGACAACTGTAATCAATAAGGTTGTGTCTAGTTTAAATCCCAGTACAGTGGTACCTCGGGTTAAGAACTTAATTCTTTCCAGAGGTCCGTTCTTAACCTGAAACTGTTCTTAACCTGAAGCACCACTTTAACTAATGGGGCCTCCTGATGCTGCTGCGCTGCCGGAGCACGATTTTTGTTCTTATCCTGAAGCAAAGTTCTTAACCTGAAGCACTATTTCTGGGTTAACGGAGTCTGTAACCTGAAGCGTATGTAACCTGAAGTGTATGTAACCTGAGGTACCACTGTATTGCTATCCTGTGTCTTACTGTAGTTATGTGTAGTCACCTCCCTGCCTGTGGCTCCACAGTACCTGGACCCACAATATATTCCCTACCCAGGTCAGACCTCATTTGGTCTGTCCTGAACCTCTTCCCAGGCAGTTTTCAAATAATAACCCTTATTAGAGAGGGAAGGAAAGCCTCTCTCTCTCTCTTAACATCTGCACAGGGCAAATTATTGGACTTCAACATTGGGTGGGTGGGGGATCTTAAATCCATACATTTCAAAGGCATCTCAGATTCTGAACCACTGGGAGCAGGGTGAACCATTGGGATCATGCAGTGTGTGTGTGTGTGTGTGTGTGTGTGTGTGTGTGTAAGACTTTTGTCATTATAAACCAGAAGATTGAAGGCAGAGCAGCCCATTTATGTGAATGGAGCTGTCTGATAAGAGCTTAGTATTAATATAATGTGTGGCAGGATTTTTGTAGCACAAGGGTCAGCAAGTAAGTTAACGACACTGCTGGGAAGCGTTATAGAGTTTTCACAAAACAATAAACTCTCTCTCAACAATCCTCAGTGCTATAATCATAATATCTTATCTCCACTGATAAACCAGGCTTTCCCACTCTATCATTTTCTCATATTGGTTGAGTAACAAACAATGCACATGTTTAAAATGTCATTTATAGTACTATAAAGACTTGCGGTAAATAATGTGGCTTCTGACCCATCCCATGCCTAGTTATTTCAGTGCCATAAAAAGAGACAGCAGCAGTTAGTTTAACAGCACTCCCTGAATTTCCATTGATTGGATGCATCACCTTCCTCTTAGGTAGGCAACTCTGCTTGCTCAGTTCATCTGATAAAGCGTTGATCCATTTAGCAGCTGAATGTGTATATTGACTTAGGGGGATCAGGAAATCTGAATTAAGCTCTCAGGAAAGCTAAAAAGAAAGTTTTGCAAACAAAAACAAAAAAACAAAAAATGCATGGATATCTTGCCCAGAATAACAAATGAAGTGAATTTAAGGATTCCTCCTTTGGTGGAACACTTGTATTTGTATTTATAGTTACTAAATACAGGTGACTCTCACTTTAACGTAGGGGTTAGATTTCAGGGATAGCATGTAAAGCCAAAATAAAATATAGTCAAAACACTTTGGTAATCCCACCTGCCACTGAACCCAAAGTCCATCTCTGGATGTGTGCCCCGTTTCTGCCCCCTTCTAAAAAATAAACATTTTCCAAGCTCATAAAGCCAAATGCATACAATTCACAACTTGTGAGATACTGTACTTGTATCCGCAATACCATGTCCTGTATTGGCAGTGTTGGTTCTCCTTGAATTTTCATTGGCTTTTGAGGTCATTGACCATTGGCATTCTTCTGTAGCAACTGAAAAAGATGATCGTTGGAGGTACTGTGTTACAGTAGTTCTAGTCGTACTTCTAGGGTTGCTACCAGAAAGTAGAGGTCCAACGTTGTTCAGCGCCATGGCTTTTGGCCTCTGGGTTCCTAGAAGGATCCATTCTATTTCCTATGCCCTATGCCTAATGTGTGCCCTTTATGTAATACAGTTGGTTCTCCTTGAAATTTCAGTGGCTCCTGAGGTCATTGAGCAATTGGCATTCTTCTGGAGCAACTGAAAGAGATGATCATTGGAGATACTGTATTACAGTGGTTTTAGTTATACTTCTGGGGTTGCTACCAGAAAGTAGAAGTACAATGTTGTTCAGCTCCATGGGTTTTGGCATCTGGGTTCCTAGAAGGATCCATTCTACTTCCTATGCTATTTAACATCTATAATAAACCATTGGGAGCAGACATCTTGGGATCTGGGAAATGGTGTCAGCAGGATGCCAGTGACACACAGCTCTGTTACTACATTGCATTGCATAAAGGGCAGGCTATTAAAGTGCTAGGCAGAGTCCTAAGGCAGTGAAGGGGGTGTGGGGAAAAGCCAACGAGACAGAAGTGATGTTGGTGAGTGGTTCCTGTGTAATGCCTGTTCTGGGTAGGGTTGCACTCCCTTTGAAAGAACAGGTATGTAGTCTAGAAATACTCCTGGATTCCATCTTGTCACTGGAGTGGCTAGGAGTACTTATGCTTAGGATAGCCTGGCCTCAGTTAACCATACTCCTGCTTAGGGTACTGTAATGTGTTGCCCTTTGGCAATGATGCTGCACTTGAAGATGGCCCATGAGCTGCACCTAGTCAGATTGCAGCTGCTGGGTTGGTAAAAGTGGTAGCCTGATGGGTCCATGCATCACTGGGTCTGAACGAACTGCCCTGGCTGCCAGTAAATTACCAGGACCAGTTCAATGTGTTCATACTAGTATATAAAGCCCTAAATGGCTTGGGACACTAGTACCTAAAAGAGAACCTTCAAATTCTATCCAAATGTGAAATCATGGGGCAAATTTGGCAATCTTGAGAATTTTAAGGGAAGAAAAATGTTTTCATGAAGGTCAGTCTTCACCTATGTGACAATGTGGACACGTATCCACTGTTAGGTGTATACACCAGCTTGTCATTGTTAAGTGTAAACCAGATTATCAGAGTCACAATTACCATCATTGGAGTTTTGTTTTATATTATTTTAACTGAACAAAGGGAAAGACTGATGCATTGGAGCACAAGGTATTAAAAACTAATGACATTAATACACCAAGACTGCAAACTTTTGTCTGAGAGAAATGTCTCCCTTAAAAGACTATGCCAAATTGATTTCTTTCTTTTAGAGGAAGGTTTATTTTAAAGCAAGCCCTGTTTTGTTCAGTGTGAATAAATGTCTTACGGTAACAGCCTGTCTTTCACAGTTAATTGCGACTTGTCTCCTTGGATATCATCATTTGCATAATTGTGATTCTTTTCAATAAAAAAGGGATTATATAATCTCGGAGAAGCAAACATCATAAAATTTAAATTTACATGAAATTAAAGGAATAAGTGCACCATGGTAACAGTACTATTAGCTTCCACCAAAAGAATATAATCTTTAATATTACACTCCCTATATTTGTTGAGAGGGGGGGGGAAATCACTTTCCGACTGCACTATTTCTCAAATGTCACACAGAATTAAAACATCAGACCTCACTTTGAAGCTCCCATATTGAAATGCATATCAATTGCAGCTTCATGGAAATGTTTGCAATAAAGTTCTCCCAAGGTTAGTTTTTTAAGTTGTGCAATAGACAGACAGCCATCACAATAAATGAGAGAATAATTAGGACTCAGCACTCTTCATGATCATCTCCTTTTATCATTGCACAACATCCTTGACTTTGTGAAAATACCCATTGTGCAATCCTATCTGTAATTATTCTAAGGAAAGAGATTTATTTGGTTCTCATTTTAATACAAGCCTATCAAATTCTCACTGCCAAACCACCCTGTGAATCCCAAAGGCAGAAATTCACACATCTCTGAATTTCAGGATGCGGTTCTCTGACCAAAAATCAAATAGTATACCTATAACTTGATACACTGAGAGAGATTACACTCACAAATCTGTATATGAGTCACTATAGTGTGCAAAAACTATTTAGGGAAAATCAGTTTCAAATTTCACATATTTGGGGGAATTGCATATAAAATGTGCAGAGTAGGATGAATAAGCATGACAATCCATGTGAATTTTTGTTCAGGCTTTTTTAAACAAACAAACAAATAAATAGTTAATACAGAAGTAGGGCAAACTTGAGAAAAACCGAGAAACTGAGAGAAATTGAAATTGACATTTCTATTCAGCCGTGCTTGAAGGATGTCCCATTGTTGTTGAAAGGATTTACTCCCCAGTAAATGTTTAGGAACATGGGTGGCGCTGTGGGTTAACCCACAGAGCCTAGGTCTTGCCGATCAGAAGTTCGGCGGTTCAAATCCTCACAAACGGGGTGAGCTCCCATTTCTCGGTTCCTGCTTCTGCCAACCTAGCAGTTTGAAAACACGTCAAAGTGCAAGTAGGCAAATAGGTACCGCTCCAGCAGGAAGGTAAACGGCATTTCCGTGCACTGCTCTGATTTGCTAGAAGCAGCTTAGTCATGCCGGTCACATGACCCGGAAGCTGTACGCCGGCTCCCTCGGCCAATAAAGCGAGATGAGCGCCGCAACTCCAGAGTCGGTCACGACTGGACCTAATGGTCAGGGGTCCCTTTACCTTTACCTTTAAATGTTTAGAATTCCCGATTCCAAATCTTACTGCCATCTCCAATCAAACTGTACCTCTCTGGAGATGCGGGCTAGATTGTGACAAGGGGCAGGGGAAAATATCAATGTTTCCAAAGCTCATATTTGCCTGGGTCAAAATAGGAATTTATCCAGCTTGTAATTATCCTCAGAAGCTCTTCTATCACATTGGAGTGTGAGAGGAGACTCCGTACATGAATTAAAAAGAGATTGCTTTTTAATTTAAGTCTACCCAGAAGATAAATTTCTGCTCTGAGAAAGATAAACAAATTTGTGCAGAGATTGATTTTTTTTCTTTTCTTTTATGGTAAGGTTCTTCATGATCATTGAGAACCCCAACATTCTATAGCTTTCAGACAGGTGAGACTTGTTTGACTGAGAAATGGGAGAACTCCCCACCCAGCAAAATACCCTATTGTTTCTGTAAACACATTATATATATTATTGGTTACATATCCCTCCCAGCCTATATTTTCACGATCTTTTCTGGTTATGGTGAAGCTTTATTTTTCCACAATTCTCAGTGCCAAAAATTTAGTTGGTTTCCAGAAGGGAAGCCTGTATATTTGGAGACTGCCATTAAAGAGGTGTTGGAAGGGCATACCTACTGGGCAATTGCTTTGCAGATCACAGATGTATATCCAGTATGATAGGTGTGTATTTGGTGGTTTTGCAATGTTATATTGCATTGATTATTTTGTTGCATTTTTATATTGTATCTCTTTTTTGTATTTATGTGGCCCCTTTCGGCCCAAAGCAGTATATCAATAAACCATAGCATCACATGATCTGTCACTTATCTCTTTTCTATGCTATGTTATGTTATGGTCTAGGACTAAGACAGCAACTTAATTTCAGAGTATAGAATATTTCTCTGCCTTTCAGACTGTTTCTCTGCCTTTCAGACTCTGCAAATGTATAAGAGTGTCTTTGGAGAAAGATAGGCTATCAGACGACATAAGAGCAAATTGCAAAAGCTGTTGAAATGTCCGGATGACAGCAGGATTTTCTTGTGTCAGGCATTAGAGGACACCCGAAATTGCCCTCTGAAATTGCAGCACTAATCTCCACACTACACACACACACACACACACACACACACACCCCTATATTTAGTTGCCAATGAATTGGTGGTTCATATTAAGCAATAATTTCCTCAAGTCAAAAATGTAAGGCAGCTGGATGTGGAAAGTAGGACAACTTAGGAGGAACAATATTTGTTGTGAAGATCAAATGAGAATAAGGTTAAACAACACTAGCTTCTTCTCCCTCCCACTCTTCCCTCCAACTTCATTCACTCCATAGCCTGACTCTTAGGACTGGCCTACTCATTCAGGGAAATGAAAAGGGAAGGGGAGGGAAGCAGTTGAATGAATTGTAGCACTTCAAAGTGTAGGCAGAAGAATAATGTCTTTTGAATGTCCTTCACTTGTGTACCAAATTCTTTGCAAGCGGCAAACAAGTATAGCAGAGATCATGTTGAGATGCAGACATTCTTCCTTGTGTGCTGTGGTTTTATGCATGCACAGAGGTTAAGTGCCCTCCTCACCCCCAACAGAAAGAAGCATTCAGATACTGCAACTGCCGCACATAAGTATGGCTAAAAGGTAATGGTAAAGGTACCCCTGCCCGTATGGGCCAGTCGTGTCCGACTCTAGGGTTGTGCGCCCATCTCGCTTAAGAGGCCGGAAGCCAGCACTGTCCGGAGACACTTCTGGGTCACGTGGCCAGCGTGACGAAGCTGCTCTGGCGAGCCTGCACCAGCGCGGCACACAGAAACGCCGTTTACCTTCCCATTATAAAGCGGTACCTATTTATCTACTTGCACTTAGTATGGCTAGATCAGTCTATTTCACATGTGTTCAAAAGTATATTCAATCCAATTTTTGCACCAGTGAATTATTTTACAGTGGTGCCTCGCAGGGTGAAAAGAATCCATTCCGCGATTCTCTTCGTCTAGCGGTCTTGTGAAGCAAGCCTATTGATGGCTTAGCAGATTAGCGCTATTAGCGGCTTAGCGGCTTTTAGCGGCTTATCAGCTTAGCAGATAAGCAGATAAGCGGCTTAGCGGCTTAGAAAAAGGGGGGGAAAGGGGAAAAAAGTCGGAAAAACTCGCAAGACATTTCGTCTTGCGAAGCAAGCCCATAGGGAAATTCGTTTTGCGAAGCGCCTCCAAAACAGAAAACCCTTTCGTCTAGCGGGTTTTTTGTCTTGCGAGGCATTCGTCTTGCGGGGCACCACTGTATTTTAAAAAATGTACAAAGATGTTATTTGGATGTGTATTTAAAATATGTATTTAATCATATACATACAAAATGCGCTTTTAAGCAATGTTTTGGGCTATATCCAATGTTCACTGCCTGCTAGCGCAAGAGCTTTTGTAGTACAGTCATGCCTTGGTTTTTGAACAGCTTAGTTCTCAAACATTTTGGTTCTTGAATGCCACAAACCCGGAAGTAAGTGTTCCGTTTTGTGAACTTTTTTGGGGAGCCGAATGTCTGACATGGCTGCCACGACTTCCAATTGAGCGCAGGAAACTCCTGCAGTCAATTAGAAGCCGCACCTTGGTTTTTGAACATTTTCGGAAGTCAAACGGACTTCCGGATCAGATTCTGTTTGAGAACCAAGATATGACTGTAGTTGACTAATGACACTTTGTGTTGTGGAAAAGAGGAATCCAGTGCAACTCCTGCACCGGCAGAAACTTATTGTGCAACATATTGTGAAACATGGCCGAATTGCTGCTATTAAGATGAATGTATTGCCAAAGATGTTGTTTTTGTTTCAAACACTACAGATTGTGGACAAGACGGAGTGCTTCCGGAAGTGGCAGAGAGATATCTCTAAATTTGTCTGGCAGGGCAAAAAGCCCAGAATCAAGTTTAAGATATTAACTGATGCGAAAGAAAGAGGGGGCTTTGCCCTGCCAGACCTAAAGTTGTACTATGAAGCCGCAGCTTTCTGCTGGCTAAAAGACTGGCTACTTCTCGAAGACACTGACGTACTGGACCTGGAAGGTTTTAACAATGCTTTTGGCTGGCATGCATACTTATGGTATGACAAGGTTAAGATCAATAAGGCCTTTAAGAACCATATTGTCAGGAAAGCAGTGTTTAATGTCTGGACAAAATACAAAGACTTATTGGAAAACAAAACTCCAAGGTGGCTTTCACCTCTGGAAGCTAAGGCCCGAAAAAGACCCAATATGGAGGCCAAATGGCCAAAATATTGGGAAATATTAGAAAAAGATGGAGACAATTGGAAATTGCAGAGTTTGGAGAAAATGAAGGAGAAAGTGCTAGACTGGTTACATTACGCTCAGATTAAAGAAGTCTTTAAAAATGACAAAAAGTTAGGGTTCCAGGTGGAGAAATCGAAGTTGGAAACAGAACTGTTAGAACCTAAGACTAAGGTACTTTCAAGAATGTATAACTTGCTGTTAAAATGGAACACACAAGATGAAATGGTTAAATCGGCTATGATAAGGTGGGCGCAGGACATTGGGCACAACATTATGTTTGAGGACTGGGAAAGGTTGTGGACCACTGGGTTGAACTTCACTGCATGTAATGCTCTGAAGGAAAATGTAATGAAAATGATATATAGATGGTACATGACCCCAGTTAAACTTGCCAAGATATATCACTTATCTGATAATAAATGTTGGAAATGTAAAGAAAATGAAGGAACATTCTTTCACCTCTGGTGGACTTGCCCTAGGGTGAAGGCCTTTTGGGAAATGATATATAATGAGCTGAAAAAAGTATTTAAGTATACCTTCACCAAGAAACCAGAGGCCTTCCTTCTGGGTATTGTCGGCCAGAAGGTGTTAAAGAAGGATCGAACATTTTTTATGTATGAAACAACGGCAGCAAGGATACTCATCGCTAAGAATTGGAAAACTCAAGATCTACCCACACTGGAAGAGTGGCAGATGCAACTGATGGACTACATGGAACTGGCCGAGATGACTGGCAGAATCCGAGACCTGGGAGAGGAGAGGGTTGAAGAAGACTGGAAGAAATTTAAGATTTATTTAAAAAAAACATTGTAATTTGGTTGAATGTTAAGAAAGGATGCTAGATTATAAATAATTGTGCACCACTAAACTAGATGGAATTAAGATGACAAGTAAGTTGAGGAAAAATTATAAACCTATTGAAGAATTAATAGACTATATTTAAATGAATGGGACACAAGATTTTAAACAAGATGATAAATTGCGGGCAAGAATTGACAATGATGCAAGTGGGAGCGGGAGATGTGAGGGAGTCTAAAGAAGTTAAGAAAGTATGTTATGATATATGTTACACTGTTCTTTATTTTTGCATTTATGTTTAAAAATCTTAATAAAATATATATTTAAAAAAACATATTGTGAAACATATTGTGAAACATACTTACCAGCAATTTGCTTATGCACTCTCTTGTGCAACAATGTTCCACCAGTGCAAACCATTTGAGAAGAAGGAGAAGAAGAAGAAGGAGAAGGAGAAGGAGAAGGAGAAGGAGAAGAAGGAGAAGGAGAAGGAGAAGAAGAAGAAGAAGAAGAAGAAGAAGGAGAAGGAGAAGGAGAAGGAGAAGGAGAAGGAGAAGGAGAAGGAGAAGAAGGAGAAGAAGAAGAAGAAGAAGACTGTTAACTGACTTTAACTAAGCTGTACTTTGGATACAGCCCTTTATCTAAAGCAGGGCTGGGGAGCTGCATGCCAGGGTGGACAAATACAGCCATCCTGGCCTCTTTTTTCTGGCTCTTGGGAATCATGTGGCTCTCCAAAGGTTCCCCAGAATAGGATGTAGCCCTCAGAATGGAAAATATTTCCCATCTCTGACCTAGAGGCAGTTATAGTGGCAGGCAGTGCTCCTGTCAGTGCTTGGCCATTGCAATTCCATATAATGCCCCATCATGACATTGAGGGTAGGTACTGCCGTTTTAATTTCCCACAATCAACTGGTGTTGATAAGAAGGCCTGAGACTAGTGGCAAAATGATGGGAGCATAGAAATGATAATTTCGGTCAAATGACTCCCACCTTAACTGGTACAATAGAAAACATTCCTGATGCTTTATGAAGAGGACTCCAAAGGAACATACAAGCGACTAGTCACTCCATGTAATATATGCAGCCTTCCACTGTCCAAATCGAATTCTCCCTTTGTCCACTGGATGAGGCAGCATTGCCTCTGAATAACACTGAAGAGCCATTGCTGCAATTGCTGCAGATAAGTTGCTTTCATATCTATTTTTCACAGCTATCAATAAGCAATTATTGTTCAGCCCGATACAAAGCCTTGGCGCACTTATTTGCTCAGAGCAAGGGTGTTATTTTTAAATTTGAATTCTGAGATGTATTGGAGAAGGAATCAGTGCACAGTATTCAAACATGTAGCTCACGAAAGGGCTTTTGCATCAAAGCAAGTCATCAGTGGATGGCATGACAACTGTTTTTGTGTGTGTGTGTGTGTTTCCAAATGCCGCTGATGAGAAATTAAAGCTAAGTTATTGCTGCCACCAACAGGCTCAACCTCAGTGTGTTACATTTGAATGCTTTACTAAATAATCGCAGAACAGAAACCAGTGCTAGGTTCGCATGTCTTGGACTCTGATATCCTTCCCCAACAGAGAGTCCACACAGACATTTAGCAGGACGTTCCATTTTAAAGCACAGCATGACAGAAGGAGGTATTTTTTATATTTCTTTGATAGACCGGGGGGGGGGGATCACCATCTGTGCAATAAACAGGAATGTAGTTGTATTGTGCATAATTTATTCCATGCAGAGTTACACAGTTGACATTAAGATACTAAAAATGCAAGTAACTTGAATTTCAAACACAAGAAGGTAACTTAGTTTAGGTTAGACTGCATGTCCATCTAGCCAAGGGGGGCCTACTGTGACTGGTATTCGGTCTCCCAGGTTGCAGGCAGAGGTGTTTGGTACACCCTGCTGCCTGATCAAAAACTAGAGATGCTATTGAGGCTGAGACCTGCATGCAAGAATATGCTTTCTTGCTGAGCTAAAGTCCTTTCTTTAAGTAGTGGGACTGAACTGGGAAAAGAGATATTTATGAAGATGCTAGATGTAACTAAATGATTCTTAGGATCCTTTTCAGCTCTGATTCTATAATGTAAGACCAGGGTAGTAACTATAAGATGCCTGCACCAATAGTTTGGCACAAGTACATCTTCGGAGTACATGATATCAAAGGGGAGTCCTGCATATGTTCAATATTGTTGCATACCACCCCAATCTCTGAATGGTGCGAAATTTCAGGGGCTCCAGCTGTTTACCCAGGGTCCAGTTTCCTCAAAATGAAAGACAATGGAGATTGTGGTGTCTTTAGGTTATATGGTTTATTTACACATATGCAACCTGATCCTACAATGGCGGGACTAACAGCATTAGCACCCCAGTAAGGTCTTGCTTCTCCAGTAGCCGCAGCCTTGGATCCCAGCAGAAATCAGGCATGGCTCTGTCTTTCAGCTGCTCACCCTACAACCTGTCAACTTCCAGCTCTCACATACAACTCTGGCTTTTGTCTTTCTCACTCCTAGCTTTTTGTCCTTCTTACTCCCAGCCACCTATTTGCCCTCTGGAACTAAGGCTGTTACCAAGAAGCTGCCCTGACTTTTCCAGCAATTGAATCCTTGCTGGATCCAGGAATTAAAAAGAGACTCAGGCACACAGCCTACCCCATCACTGCCACTCACAACACCATTTGTCCTGCTAAATAACATTGGTGATTTCCTCTAAGTCCCATTCAGGAACTTTCACCTCGGCATCCTGAGAAAAACGTGTTTGCATTTTTCTCTCTTCTGCTTTTATCTGAATTACTCAAATGTTTTGCACAAGCAAGATTCTCCGAATTAGCCTTTAAATTTCATTTCCAACAGTGCTAAATAGCAGCTGTGCTATCAATTCTCCTTTTGTTTCTTGCCTTTTAGATCTCTACGCTTCTCTTGTAAAGAAATCTGGAGAAGCAGGTGCTACTAATACTTCAGTTAAATGCCATCTACACCTTTTCTTTATTCTTTGATTCATTTTCCCCGCCACACACCCACACCCACTGGACTTCAATGGGTTTGATAAAAATTTCTGCACAGCTCAATTAGCTTAGGCTGGCACCTACTGGGCAATTTCTGTCACTGCGCACTCAGTCACCAATTGAATATGTATAGCTATTCATCCTTACCTTGGGAACATTGAAGTTTTACATTGTAATTACTTGCTTTCTTTTGTGTTTTCATTTAGAAAGCACCTTCTGTTACCTGCTTGAAACTGCTTTACTGGAGTTCATTTTAGAAAATCAGATGAGTAAAACCTAGCCAATGCTCTCTTGAGAAGTCCTTAAAGTATTTTAGTTGCTTAGGAATTGCATTGTAAAGGATGCAACAGTTATTACCTAAATGCAGTGTGGTGGAGACAGTGAGTCTTGTGCCAATTATCTGTGTCAAGATCACCAGCCACAGGATGTTCATACTGAAACACTTCCAGGGATAAGTTAGAGCTATTGCTTGCTCTTGAAAATAACAGCCCTCTGACATCCCAAACAGCTTCACCAGACACCTGCCTAACTCCATGCCTTTCCTATTCGATTGGCCACAGCCCTTCTCCAGTATTCAACTCCCTTGTTTGCTAGCATATAAGAAAGCACCTTCTATGTGAAGTTCATAGATTAAGCATTTCATCTTGTTCCTACCTTATTTCATCCCTGGTGTTGCTGGATCGCTTCCTGCACCTCAGCTTTGCCAGAACTGATACAGTGGTACCTTGGGTTACATACACTTCAGGTTACAGACTCCACTAACCCAGAAATAGTACCTCGGGTTAAGAACTTTGCTTCAGGATGAGAACAGAAATCGTGCAGTGGTGGCGGCACAGCGGCAGCGGGAGGCCCCATTAGCTAAAGCAGTACCTCAGGTTAAGAACAGTTTCAGGTTAAGAACAGACCTCCAGAACGAATGAAGTTCTTAACCCGAGGTACCACTGTAGTGAGTTCTGAACTTCTCTATCTGCTCATGGCCTCATACTCTTTTCTTGTAAAAAAAATAAAAAAAATTCAGCCTGGCTCTTTAAGTCACATTTGCCTGAATTACATCAGGGCTGTGCACTGGTTCTAGCCTAGTCTTAGATCCAGAACCAAATCAGGAGCTTGTTCCCTAACTTTCCCTGCCAGGCCATATTCTCAAAGCAAAGATACTCTTGGGAAGTAGGGTGGTGGTGGGGATTAGGCTGCTAAGCAAGAGCAGCCCCATGCCTATCTAAAGGTACAAGTGGTCCTGCATATGCATGAGAATTGTAGTATCCCGTGAGAATTGTAGTATTGTAGTATTCCCAAGGATGCATGGGAATTAAATTAAATTCATTGAATTAGACAGCTGAAGAGCATGCAGAGGACAAGACCTCTGCAGCCTCCAGCCAATCCTACTTGTTTAGCCCTCCAAGGCCCAGAGCAAGGGCACCAGACTGTTCCATGCCAGCACAGGGCTGGCATTGGTTGCTCTGCCCACTTTAGCTTCTGGCCCCAACCACCACCAGCATGTGGTCCTTGGAAGGTTGCCTAGAAGGGAATGTGTCCCTCAGGCTGAACATTGTCCCCACTGCACCTCTACAATAATGTTTTGATCCGGTGAATAATGGATAATGCAAAATGATAGCCAGGCTGCAGTCCAATTGTTGCTTTAGCTACTTGTACCAGCAGTACCTCCACAATGAACTGTTAGGGTGTGTTTTCTGCCTCTGGGGCAATTTTATGAAATGATGCCCCCACCCCCACCCCCACCCCACACATACACCAAAACCACACCTAACTCTGCTCACAAATAGAGGAGATAATTTTAAAAGGCTATTTGCATGAAGGTATAAAAAGAATGCAGTTTACTATTTATCTGTGAAGCCCTCCCCACGATGCAGAAGGCTGGATGTAGTGTCTAATATAGGGCCTTTTACACTACATCCCAAAAACAAATTGCTGCTGAGGCATCTATATACCAGCCTTCTTTATCACGCTCTGTGGCTGTGGTTTTCATTCTGCATCATGAGCCGCCATCTACACAGCCCTGTCATTGCAATTGGTCACACATAGCACCACAAGCATTCTGTTCAGTCTCTTAACTGGGGAAGAAGAAGAAAAAATTTAATCTCGCCCGTCACAATTGCAGGCTGTTAGTTGAAGACATTGTGGAGAGATGAAATCTCAACAAGAAAGCTAACAGACAGAGCCACCACCATAGAGCGGCATTTGCAGGCTTTGAAAAGTCAAGTCGGATACAAGGAAACCTTGATCCTTAAAGCTCATCCAGATGGCTTCTATTTCAAAGGACTGATACTTTATCATTTTAATTACCGTAGGTTGAATCCAACTAAGTGCTTCTTAAGGTAGACCCATTGAAATTAAGAAATTAAGTCAAGCTCTTCCTTACTTGAAGGTAGGCTTCTCTCTCATTATTTGGAAGGCACTTTGGAAGCCTTTTTTATGACAAGTGTGGAGTGCAAAAATATTGAAATAAATAAACTTGGTGGCGAAGATCCTAAGCACAAGTCCTTATTAGTAGCAACATCAGTTCTGAAGTTCCTTCCTGGGGAAAATTCTGCCTGTTAGGGCTCACCCACATTTCTGTTTCTCATGAGATGTTTTCCACTTGGTCTGGGACTTCTAGGCTCAGATCTGAGAGGTTTTTCTTCAGTCTCGCCACTTTCCCTGGAAAACCCCCACTGTTTTTACTGCTGAATTGGCAGCAGTGACCTGGAAGTCATGGACCAAATGGAAGTGTGGATGAGCCCTCAGTTTTTCAACCCTAAATTAATTCAGTTTTATTTAAGAGAGCCTCTGAGACTGATCCCACCTCCTTATCATTTTGATGAAGTATTTCACTGCTAAATTGTGAATTTGGGATTTGTGTTTACAGTGGAACCTCGGTGTTTGAGTGTCTCAGAAGCCGAACAATTCGGAACCCGAACACAGAAAACCCAGAAGTAATTGCTTCCATTTTCAAATGGGCCTTGGAAGTCAAACGGTTTCTGATTTTTTTCAATGGAGTTTGCTGACTGCCCATTGATCCTTAGTTTTTGAACATCTTGGAAGTCAAACCGTCTTCCAGAACAGGTTGCGTTCGAAAACCGAGGTTCCACTGTATTTGTTTTCATCGCTTGTCAAATATATGTGAGTTCCAGCCAGCAACATATTGAACCTGAAATCTTCTGCATGGAAGGCAGGTGCTCAGACCAGAGGTAGGGCCTTTCTCCAAGCAGGTCATGAATGCATTAACCTTCTCTAGTCATTGTTTCCCAGCCACTGATATAAGGGGGTTATGGCTTCTTATATTAGAGGGAGAGCATAGCCATTATCATCATTAGACATGGATAGTCTTATTCTCCATAAATTAATTAAATAAACTGTACTGCATGAAGAAGCACTACCCTTCTGCCAGTCCTGAACCATCTGAAATTTAGTTTCATCAGATGACCCCTTTGGATTCCAGCATATCTAGAAAGGGAGGGAAAACCTCTCCCTATGCACTTTCTATATCATGCCACCTTTTACTTGCTCCTTTTCTCCTAAGCTAACAAGGCTCAAATGTTCCTCAATGGAACATCAAATCCTTTTTTAACAAAGCAGACATGAAGTCAACTTTGTCCAGTTCCCTTCCCCCAGTTCTCGTTTAATTTTGGAAGTGCTACACACTTTTCATTTCATTTATTTCTCTACTTCTGCTCACTTTTTTATATCTGAAAATTCCTTCATTCTGCATACAAGCACTCTTTCCCAAGAAGAAACTGTCCCTTCACATTAATGTCCTGCTAGTCCTCTGATAAATTCGCAATGTAGGTGGGGGGGGGGACTCTTCACAAACACTGCAATAAATGATCTTCTCATTGCTCTTCTTCCAAATAATAGTGAAGGTTCAGCTCATCCTGATCTCTGACAATGACAGGCTTCTAATAGGTTATATTGTAAAACTACCAGGCAGGCTCCTTGTGTAATCAGAAAGTCTCAGCATTTCATCTCCCAGAAAAAAAGAGAGAGAGAGAAAGAAAAGAGTTCCCCTGTTCTCTCTCTTGTCCTGTTCTTAAAGAGATGACCTTCAGGTTCTTTCATGAATACTATGGCAAAGATTGCAGGCTCTTAGCAATATCAGCCCATCTGCTCCTAACTTTGCATTCATGTCCCTGAATGGCCCCAATTGGCTTCGTCTGTACCTTTTTTTAATGTTTCAAATCTTTATTTTCAAAATCAATTTCTTTAAACTGAGAAGGGGAAATGACAAAAATAAAATTAAATGGCCCTTGTTTTCAGTGATGGCATGTGCGATTGTCAGGTGATAGAAGATGTATGATCCATTGTGAGGTAAATTAAAGCACCATCTAAAATTATTTTCCTGCTGTACTAATGTATATTACTACAGTTTTTTTCATTTCATTTATTTCAATTATTGTAGCTTTCTATAATTATCCAGGATATCTTTGGCAGGCTAGATCTCCCCTTTTGCTTATCTCTCTAAACAAAATAACAACAGAAGTCTGAAATATAAGACTATAAAAATATGGTTCACTTGAGGAATTCTGTGGCCCAAGCCCCTGCCTGGACATATGGACAGAAGCTTTTCCTCCCAGATCCCTACTTCTCAAGGAACAAGCAAAAACTACAACCTGCCCTCTGTTGTTACCCAATGCCTAAGCTGCCAAAGTTATGACGATTGCTATGTTGTAGGCAAAACCCTAAGGCCAGAGCCAATTTGCCTGATGGACAAATTCCTACCTATCCCCAAATAGGGTAGGGTGGGGTTCAGGGACAGGAGGAGACAGACCCAGGGTAAAAAGTTATTATTGCACCAGCAGCACCTGGAATGGATAGGCCTGCCTAGGAAAAATAGGAAAAAGAAATAGGCCACAACACCACAGGAAAAGTGCAACTTCCTGAAAACTTGAAAAGGCAGTCCAAAACTTCAGAAAGAGGTGCTATTGAGCCAAGTCATAGTCTTCCAGCTTCTCATGAAACAAGTCCCATTTATCCTTGGAATCTGTCAGGGCATTGTTGCCTTCTGCCACCAACAGCATGGGAAGCATCTCACCCAGCTCAAAGGTCACCACCTCATCTTTGTCGTTCTCAAAGAGATCACTCCCCTCCCTTTCCTCAATGAACGTCCAAATCTGGTTTCTCCGCTAGGCTCTGTATCTGTCAGGTGTCAGGTAATCCAGTCCCTCCCATAGTAGGCAGCCAGGAATAGATAAACAAGGAGAGTTCTTTTCCTTCTCCGCAGTCAACAGGCTGGATTCTAAAGCAGAAATTCTAGCCAAGAGATCATGATACAAATTGTCACGAAGGTAGCACAAAGAGATGGTGGCTGTTCCTTGCCTGTCAACAGATGTCTCTTGGGACAGTCTTCTCCTTGGCAACCAGTCGTAGTCACCCTCCACATAGCTCATCTAGGTAAACTCACTCATTCCACACTCCCTCCAACACTGGGTGTGTGCTAATAAAAAAAGTTGAAGGGTTTCTTGGTCACTTCTCAAGTTTCACTTTCTCCACTAGGCTCTCCAAGTAGGGACTTCTTGCTCTCATCCACATTCCCACTGTGAAGAAACAGCTTCTGTCCGGCTTGTCTCCAGTCTCAGCAACTGACTGTGCTCTCCATCCAGGTCTCCATCTGTCGCATCCAAAGTCCTCTAGCTGTCATTCAACTAGCTTTCTTCTTGCTGCTCTCTAAACAAACGAACACTTCTTTCTTCCATTCTCTTAACAAGATTACAAACACTCTCTGCAGTACCACAAAGAGATGGCATACAAAGAGTTTAACAGGCCTTTATTTACCAACAGGTAACATTCCAAAGAAAGTCAAGCAAGAAAGGAGGCAGCATTCTAAAAAGCACATCAATCAGCAGGTTCAGTAGATAGCATTTTTAAAAAAATCTGTCAGGCAGTTTTACTAACTGGATATTTATAGTAAGTGGGGGAAGGGGCGACCCACCAGCCCAGGCACACCCTCCTACTCCAATTAACAATACCTGCCTCTACTGGACAAATACTAAAAAACAAAAAACAAACAACAAAAAAACACCAGTTAGGGACACATGCCTCTGCTAAAAATCAAGTTCATGACACAAATGAGATTTGGATGGCTTGTGGTTGGACTTACAGTCTTGAGCAGGTCTGCTGGGACTCACCCCTGGACTGATTGCTCTGCTCTTCTCCATCCCCATCCCAAAGCTATTTGAAACAACAACAACAATTGTATTAGGGGTTTTTTTTGGGGGGGGGGGTTATTTTTATTTTACAAAAAATGGGTTTTAACAAAGTCAGAAGATAATTCACCTCGTGAAGTTATAAGAACATAAGAAAAGCCTGCTGGATAAGATGAATGGCTCAGCTAGTCCAACATCCTGTTTTCTCAGTGGCCAACTAGATGTCCATGGGAAGCCTGAGTTTCACTTGACTGATGTTCACTTGACCTTCTGCATCTAAGTAAAACACCACTCAAAAGGATTTGGGTACAATGATATGGTAGTCAAAATTTGCTTTTGTGTGAGTGTGTTTTACTTGTGCACACAAGCACACATGTACCAAAACTACGAGAAGATTTCAAATGAGGGAAATCCTAACTTTCCCCCAATAAGTAGGATGCAACTTCTACTGCAAAAAACAAAACAAAACAAAAATGTCCAAGGCCATTTTTTCCCCCATGTGCCTTGCTGATATGATAGCACTTCACCAAATGATGTTCAGCAAAGGCTCTCAGGCATGTTAAGTACATATTTTGCATAAGCTTCCAACTTGGTAAATGTAATGTTTTCACTATCATGACTTTTTGTATGCTGCCAAGGAGCACTTTAAACTACTTGTGCTTTCTGCTTTGTCAGTTTTATGGCCTCTGTTAAACATTACAATTTGAATATATATTGGGCAACGGGAGGAAGAGGAGATATCCAGCTGTACTGGCAAAACCTGAAGAGAGAGAGAAAAGATGTAGTTCTTAGCATGAATTGTGCTTTGTCATACAAATAAAAACTTGTACTGACAAAACCGATATGAACAGGTATTTCTTAGTCCATTTCAGGTGTAGAATCTTAATTAAATTTAAGCTTTGAGATAGATGGGTCATACAGTGGTACCTCAGGTTACAGACGCTTCAGGTTACAGACTTCGCTAACCCAGAAATAGTACCTCGGGTTAAGAACTTTCCTGTAGGATGAGAACAGAAATCGTGTGGTGGCGGTGTGGCGCCAGTGGGAGGCCCCATTAGCTAAAGTGGTACCTCAGGTTAAGAACAGTTTCAGGTTAAGAACGGACCTCCAGAACGAATTAAGTTCTTAACCTGAGGTACCACTGTATATGAAATATGTTCCCCAGCCCATGGGCATATTGCTAGGGCTGATGGGAGTCATTTGAGGGATCAAAACTAAGGTTTGTCAAGCTCAGTAGGGTTAGGGCTCCCATATGTCCTCTTTTTCCTAGACAGGTCCTCTTTGCGTGGACAGGCGGAGTCCCCAGGTTCTGAGCAGCCCCTCCCCATCATGTGGAATAACGACTCAAGACAACGTGCTATGGGATTAAATTGGCCACAACTTTATTAAATTTCAAATGTGGGTAGACCTTGGCTCAGGCATTGGGCGTTCTCCCTCCCTAGTCCCCAGCTGGGGACCTAGGGAGCATCAGGGTTATCCAGTGTTTGTGTGGGGGATGGGCTGGCTCTGGAGAACATATGTTCAAGCAGAGATAGCCACCCCCGTTACGCCGCGGCTGCAGGGGAGAGCAATGATGACCTTTCGGCGTACGGTCAAAGCCTCCCTTCAGAAACCCCTTTAACGGGGAACCCTGGTATCGCCACCGCAAAGAGGAAGATGGACTAAAGGATTCCGCCCAAGGCCTGATACTGCCAAAGTTGTGACGTTTTGCTACGGGAAAGGCGAAACCTGCCAATGCAGGGAAATTCCTTTCCGGCCCTTTGACAGCGACCTTAACATAGCAGCGCCCGCATACCTGTAAGAAAGGTTAACATGCAAAACCTGTGAAGAAAAGTTAACCTGCAAAATAAGGCATTAACTGAGGGTGGGTAGGGTGGGAGAAGCTCTGGAGCCAAGTGAGGATTCCCAGGTAAGATCCTCCCTCTATTGTGTGGGCAGGTAATCCCTCCCCCACCCAGCCTGATCTCCTTGGCAACGCTTCCCCGAGGTGAGATTGGACAACTGACTGGGGTAGGCGGAGACCTCCAGGTATCCCACCTGAGGGAAGGCAAAGCCAAGCCTATGCTGAATGGAGCCACTCCAGATCCAGGGGCTGCACGCATCCACGCAAAGGTCGCCCCCCGTTTTATGCGGGGAGCGGTAATTATTGGGAGTAAAATTTCAATCCAGGCAGATTGTTTGAATTTGTCAAAATGTCTGGGTTTTTGCAAACAGAACCAGAAAATGTGTGTGCGATTATTACTCTTTACTTTTTCCTGTCTCTATGGACACACCTGCCCTCTACAAAGACTTGCTATGCAAGCGGAGTTAGGAAGTGTGCATCCGATAAGCACTCTTAACTTTTTCCTATCTCTATGATGTGCCCACATGTTGGGTGTTGGGATTAGGCAGATTGACAGGCTGCTACCTAGACTTTTCTGAGCCGTTGACCATGCCAGTGCCCAGTAAGCTGCCTGTGAGCAGGTGGGAAAGACTCCCCAGGGAGGTCTCTGCTGTCACTTCCCTGAGGGGGGACTCTCTGTCTCCCTTTCCTCTTCTCTCTTTCCCCAGTTTAGGGTCTCCCATATACTCTGTGTGCCTCCATGCCAGGATCCCCACCCCATCCTAGTGCATTATCCTTATTGATTGCAATTAAGCTGACTCTGTTTTCAATATTGGAAAGATCTAATAAAAGAAAGAGAGAGCTAGCTAGTAAAAAGGATTCCCCCAAGTTCCCCCAGTCCTAATTAAAAGTTCTTTGTGTAAGGCAAATGGGCATTTGGATAGCTAGTGTGGAGATTAACCAAATCACCTTGGGTACCTCTAAACACAATTATTGAATGTAAGTTAAATTGCATAGCTCTTATGTAAGGTTGGGAAAAGCCCCCCTCCACATTTGTGTGGTGGTGGTGTCCTGAAATCTTAGCAGACTGAATAACCTAGTAAATAAAGTGCTGGGGGTTGGGGGAGGGACGTGGGTGGTGCTGTGGGTTAAACCACAGAGCCTAGGACTTGCCAACCAGAAAGTCTGCAATTTGAATCTCCGAGACGGGGTGAACTCCCATTGCTCGGTCACTGTTCCTGCCAACCAAGCAGTTCGAAAGCACATCAGAGTGCAAGTAGATAAATAGGTACCGCTCCGGCGGGAAGGTAAACGGCGTTTCCGTGCGCTGCTCTGGTTTAACAGCAGAGAACTGTACATATAGAGAGGGAATCTTTAGAGGGCCGTAAACAGCAGTGTGAGCATTGAGGGGAGGACAAAACAGACACCAAGGTCCTTGAAGAATGGAACACTCTCAATTCAGCTGAGTTGAGAACAGCATTACACAATCCAGAGAAGTATAAAATCTGAAGGGAAACTATACAGTGGTGCCCCGCAAGACGAACGCCTCGCAAGACGGAAAACCCACTAGACGAAAGGGTTTTCCGTTTTGGAGGCGCTTCGCAAAACAAATTTCCCTATGGGCTTGCTTCGCAAGACGAAAATGTCTTGCGAGTTCCTGCGGGGTTTTTTTCCCTTCCCCCCCTTTTCCTAAGCCCTAAGCCGCTTATCAGCTGATCCGCTAAAAGCCGCTAAACCGCTAATAGCACTAATCCGCTAAGCTGTCAATGGGCTTGCTTCGCAAGACGAAAAAACCGCTATACGAAGAGCCTCACGGAACGGATTAATTTCGTCTTGCGAGGCACCACTGTATTGTGTTCTTTACATTGTTCTGGCAAGGGGCATATCAGGTCAGTTCATACCACAGTGAATCAGTGAATCAGTGGTACCACAAAGTTTGGAGGTGACAAGCTGTGGCATGCTGACAATCAGGGGAGGCCAGGTGACTGCTTCCATTTTCATTAAAAACATCATAGCAAACAGTATGACTGTGATCTGAGCTGTGCTAATCAGGTGCCACCTTTAGAATTGTGGGGCCAATCAGAATAGGAAGGTTTACAGCTGGGCACACATTGGAAAAGAGTGGTGGCATGTAGGTAAACTTTGAACAGAGCAAAGTAAGAATTCAGGAGAAGAGTGACCTGATACTGGTTTTTATCCCAACTGGGATTCACAAAGACTGGATTCTTTAAGCACTCGTTCCTCAAAATAACAGAGAAACATCAAGGGGTGTGTGCTGCTGCTGCTGCTGCAGCTGCAGACTTTGTCCTTCTCATGGGCTTCTGAGAAGAATCTGGCTGGTCAGTGATCATCATGGCAAGCAAAAAGCTAGACTAGGTGGACCTTAGGTCTGATCAAGAGGTGATGCATTATTAGGCTACAGAGGAAGAAAATGGGTTCTTTGCCTGTCATTTGTTACGTCTATCATAAAAAATAATCTGTTCAGTTTGTGGTTTTGTTTTTTGTGTGTGTGCTCTTCTGTCCTTTGACACATAGTTCACAGATATAAAAAAGGAAGATGGAAAACAATTTCATTTTACAGCAGTGTGTACCAGTGTTTACCAGAAGATGCACTAAAGACCATGAAACTTAACTCACTGCTTAAGATTCCTCAGGTAAGTCTTTTTCCTGGTTGAAGTGGGCTGTAAATTCTGGAAGCACCACAGAGATATGTGGACCCATCCTGCTCTTGCCAGCATACCAAAGCTAATGAGAAAGACATGATTTTCATGGTAAGGAGCTGAGATAAGTCAGAGCTGAACCTAGTTTAAGTTTTAAATTTGGTAGTAAGCATGACTGAATCTGTCAATTTCAGCTTCTCATTTTTCCAGTCTTAAATTAAATTCTCCACATTTCCATATTACTTTGCAATTTTTTTTTTGGAAAAAAAAACAACAGCCCATAAAAATTCATCAGAATTTTAGTGTGAGTTGGCTCTGCCTGTCTTTGGCACATGTTTCAACTATTGTTGATCTCCCTGCCTTCTGCAGTACCTGTCTCAATATTCGCCAGCCACTACAGATATTTGGGCTTATTGGGAACTGGATCTTGTTCTGGAATGTTACACTGCACATTCATTTAATGTATGAAGGCATTTGTCTTTGAACACACACACAAAAAAACACCCACACATGCAATGTGAGGTCCTTGTTGAGAATCACAGAATCATAAAATAGTGTTCATGTGATTTTACTGTGTATATTAATTACTATACAGTAGTTCAGCAACTGTAGATGAAAAGGGAGAACACCTGAGAGAGGCAATATGATATATGAGGCAATGGATCACCTGCCTTCAAATCTCTGTTTTGCTATGATGCTCGTTCTGTCACTTTGGACACAGTCTTATTGCAGTCTTACTTATCTTCCAGGATTTTCATGAGGATGAGCTGGGACAACTCAAGAAATTATTTGTAGGAAGTGGGACCAAAGTGATTGTGATGAATAAACTGAAAATAATAATAGTTACAAGATGTGCCAGTTACATCCTATGAATACAGTAAATTGTCTAATACCAGGTGAGACTACATAAGAATGTATGAGCAAACCAAAGGTTGGATCAAACAAAATGACCATCTTGTTTAGCATGCTATTCTCATAATGGCCAACTAGCTTTCCTATGGGAAGCTTAAAAGCAGGACCTAACTGCAAGAGGTCTTTCCCCCACATGTGATTCCCAGGAACTGGCATGCTTCATCGAACAATGGAGGTAGAACATGGCTAGATGGCCTTGATAACCTTATATTCTATTCATCTAATTCACTTTTAAAGCCATCCAAGTTATTCATCTAACCCAGCATTGTCGATTCTGACTGAAATGAACTATCTGGAGTCCCAGGTAAAGGACTTCCTCATCAGCTGCCTTCTTATCTAAAAGCAAGCAAGCAAACTGTGTTTGAACCTGTGGCCTCCAGGGTACAAAGATGTGCTCTTCCCCTAGGATTTATCTGGTGATTGAAAATTGAAATTACAGAATAATATTGTTTCAAGATGGTCTGTGTTCTTTCCAAGTATATTATTTCTTTGCATAAAATAAGGGGGAGTGAGATATTTTATCATAAAGACACAGTGTTCTCTCCCCCCCACCCCCCACGTTTCTTCGTTTATTCCTTAAAGCCTGCATGACTGCAGAATATCCAGATGGAAGTAAAGCAGAGGAAAATGCTTTAATAAACTACTAAAACAAGAAGTTACAATGTGCTACTTTTAAAGCATGGATTACTTCTTAATCTCAATTCCTACAAGAAACTTCTGAGTAGTTTCCTTTAATGAAACCATTTTGATTTTTATATTTCTAAATTCTATATGCAGTTCATTCCCTGTTGCATTTCTGGTCTAATCCTGAATCTTGTCCCTTTTCTCATCTTCCCAACCCCCCCTCCCTTACTGAACTAAAATTCTAATAGTTATAGCGAAGCAATTTTCTGATGCAGCAAACTATTTTCACAAACTAGGTAGTAGTTGTAACTTCCTCTGAGAACTTTTTGCACGTTTAACTCCATTGGGTCACAAAGAGTCGGACACGACTAAACGACTAAACAACAACAACAACAAAAATCCTACCTGCCTATTGTTCTGTGATCCAAGCTCTAGACATAACAGTATACATGGATGCAATCAGGTAGAGGACATCACGCACTAGCTGCTGACTTGCACCCTGAATACAATGCCCAGATGAATATTTATATTGCCAATTCTTAATTGGCTTCCAGGTCAATCTGCACAGGAAGTGACAGTTGTACTCCTAGCAGATAAACATCTATATATTACACACCAGGTAGCGAAATTTGCGCTGACAGCCAAGAAGCTACGTTCCAGCAATGTGTATGCACTCCAATCTTAAGTCTTAATGTTGTAAATTTCTTTTTATGTTGTAAACTGCTACACGTTATGTGTA
Organism: Podarcis erhardii; assembly: GCF_964252035.2. NCBI lineage: Eukaryota > Metazoa > Chordata > Lepidosauria > Squamata > Lacertidae > Podarcis > Podarcis erhardii. The sequence goes on from NC_138504.1 coordinate 15,010,220, forward strand.
TGATTTTAGATGAAAGTTTTCTATTATTCTCTGTCATCCATTGTAAGGCATTTGGCTATATACAATAAAAATTGATTGATTGACATAAGCAATACAGGGTCTTTTAGCATCCTTCTGATAAACCAAAGATTCATATCATATAGCATTCAGCTGCCACACTGGCAAATCAGGTGCTCATATATGGTAAGCCCAGAAGGGGAAGGACTGTAGGTAGAGCACCTGCTTTGCATTCAGAAGGTCCCAGTTTCAATCCCTGGCATCTCCAGGTATGACTGAGAAAGAATCCTGTCTGAAATCCAAATGGACCAGTTTCTAACTGATATTCATGGGTTGAACTATATACATACAAGCATTGTTGCTACTGGTTAAGAATTTAAGTGAACTGAATATTTTTTTTGAAGAAGAAGAAAAAATCATTATTGCAGTCATTTTAGGATGTCAAGGCTAGCTCAAACAGAGATCTATTCCTAGAGCATGCTTTTGGCACTGAAAATTAGCATCCATCTGGGTGGGTGGCTAAGATAGCCTTAAAATGTTGATAAATGCCCTCCATCACTATCAATTCCAACAGCAGATTAACCGTGCGACAACTGCTCTCTTCTTTAATTCGATAAGAGACACCTTAGAAAATAGTTTTATTGAGCTAAATCATTTCAATATACATTTAGGAAGAGGTTTCCTTTAATGGGAGGCAAGATTAAAATGCGTGATGAATTTGGAGACCAACTGGCTAGCAAGCAGTTTGGATGGAGAAATGCCTCATCGTTGCACTAGGTGCCAAAAACATTTGTATTTATGGTAACTAAAATTTGCTCAGCCATTTGTTGCTAGCAATTTGTAGCCTTGCAGGTGCTGACCGGTGGCTGGAAATACACACACACACACATATATAAATATATATAATTATTATGCTGTATTGGGCTCTGAGAACAAAGCAACTAAGCTCAGACAGTTGCACCACAAGTTTTTGACTTGCACAGAATTCTTCACTGACCTGAATTAGAGAATAGGTCTGTTCACACACAAAAGTCGTCCCAATATGGGTTCTCTTTCTGTGCTTACTTGAAATGGAGATATTGGTAAGGTTAGCCTTTAAAGATGCAACATACCTACGGGGTGAAGAAGACATGGAAAACAGTTTGTCATCAAACACAAGGTTACACAAAACACTTTATTCAGCTTATGGTCAAAATTCCTGAAAGTCATATGGAGATAGCAGAGATGAGGGAACAGATACACTCTAAGACTTTCCATGGTTCAGGGCACCAAGAGCTTTAGGATATTGGAGCACTTCCATTTCAGAACACCGCAGACACCAACTTGGAAAGATCCCACTCACAGGTAAATCTTTCTCTAGTTGTTAGTAGTTCCACAGTGGTGGTGGTTGGGAATACAGATGTCACCACTGTTGCTGTGGGATGGGTGAATCTGTCTTTATTAAGATGCTCACAGTTTTTTGTATTTCCAGTCTTAAGCTTAGTTCTCCACATGTTAGCACCAGTTTGCAAATTGCTTTTTAAAAATCTCATGGAAATGCATAGGCATTTTTGTGTGAATTTCGCCTAATGCATTTTGTGTGTGTGCCACACAACCTGATATACACAGTTTTGCAAAGCCATCTTCCCTAGCACAAAACCCCTTTGCATGTTATTTTTACAGATATATGCAAAAAAAAAAAATGCACACTTTTTTGCCAGTATATGCATTTTGAACTTTTAGTGATTTTCTAAGCCATTTTATTCTGATCATAGAATCACAGAATTGTAGATTTGGAAGGGTTCACAATGGTCATCTAGTCCAGCCCCTTGCAATACTTTACAATAGCAGGTTATGCAAGGATGGAGAAGCTCTAGCCCTTCAGATGTGGTTGGACTTCTACTGCCATCACTCCCAGCCTGAATGATCAATAGGCAGAGATTATGGGATATGTAGTCCAACAACATATGAAGGATCACACATACCACATCTCTGACTTAAAGTATAGATATATCAGAGGTATAGATAGATACACCAGAGAAGTCAGAAGCCATGTAGGTGTGGGTGACAAGCAGTGGAGAGAGATGTGATGTTAAAATAGGAGCAATAGGCAATAACCATAATCCATGGCTCATTTAGTCAACTATCTGGAGAATCTGAGCATCTGCTGTCTCCACCACAGGATCATGTGTCTTACAATGATACGTTGAAACAATTTAAAAGATATATCAAGCACAAAAAGAACTCAACACAGTGGGTGTGGGTGGGTGGGTGTTTGTGTCTCTGCACACACATAGTCTGCTCTGATAAGAAACTAATCAGCAGATGAAACACCAACAGTTCCATCTTGCAAACATCACCAGTTTACCAAGTAGCTGTTTGCTACACATTAACTTTTATACACAACTGCTTGGAGGTTTGAAGGACAGAAAGGCCAAAGAGCAGGAAGAAAGGTCAAGCCAGATAAGTAAAAGTCCATATTTCATAGAATTACTGATTTACTTATCACTTTTCCTTGTGGTTTGACAGGCATCCAAGTGATTAGGTTAACTCCTTCAAATAGATTTATAGGCTCCGGAGAATTTTTATTCAATTTACCCTTGGGGAAAAGTCTTGGCATAATGTCTTTATTGCTGGTGGTTGTGATTTTTTAAAGGTCTCAAGGAATAATGAGGAGCAGAGAGTGATGTCAAAGGCATTTGGTTACATTCAGGGATTCAGTAAGAAATATTTACAGCTGCAGAAGCATTTGAATGAGAGACACATTGCCGTCTGACTCCTTCGCTCCACCAGCACACACAATTAATGCTGTAGTCTCAAAAACCAAGTGTGTGTATCAATATAACCTTGCATACACTTATGCTTCCTTTGCTGATCACTGTGACATCAATGCGAATCATCAAGCCAAACAAAAGGGCAATCAAACCTCAGATGGTTAATCCAATTGAAAATAAATTGCAGCATTGTTCCTTCAAAAATAGGAAACCATAGTATAGACTCAACTAGTGTTCACTTTCCATTTGGATGTAAAGCTAAGCTTCTCCTAGACAAGTCTCTTTTCAGGGATGCTGAGGGAAAACAAGCATCACCCATGATCTCACATTTGATTCCAGGGCATATATGGAAAGAAAGCTAAAAGGCTCAGTTTTTAAGAGAGAGAAACACCTGATAATAAAACTGATAAATGTTTGTAGCCTGTGTGTCGTTCCAAATAAAAGTCACTTAATCCAGAACTGATTTGGTATGTGCTTCAGTTATGACAACCCATGGGTTACGAGGAATGAAGCCCAAATGGTACCTTCAACTGTCTGGCTTCTCCTTTTTCAAGTGGTCTGACTCTAGCCTTGTAGACTTGCCATGGACAAATTTAACGATGTTTGGAATTCATTAGTCTTGTTTATAAAAGTACTACATAATTTCTCTTTATTCCTGTTACTTACCTACCAGGAATATATGTCCATTTCACCTAAGGGTGGTGACAGAAATGAGTAACAGCTAGTTGTTGTCTTTGATGAGATTGAGGCCTCAGCTCAGGAGGTGGTGGTGTTACATGAAACCTACAAGCATCTTCTTTCACAATGCCTACTAGCACATCCCAGCCTTTCATCTTAAAATTTACCAGATTCAGTCTTTAGCAGCCAACAGTATTCCTCCTTGCCCACCTTAAAATAATAATAATAAAAATCATCTAACTTGATGAAGAGCAGTGGCGTAGCGTGGGGGGTGCAGGGGGGCCGGCCGCACCGGCTGCAACATCTGGGGGTTAGGGTTAGGGGGCGCAAATCCACGGGTTAGGGGGCGCAAATTACTTGCCTTGCCCCGGGTGCTGACAACCCACGCTACACCACTGATGAAGAGTTCTGGATAGCTCTAAAACTTGTACACTATTTTGTGATATTTCAGTTGGTCTTACAAAGATATTGCCCTAATATGGACATTTATATTTATTTTTAATGAGCCAATGCAGCCAGTTTAATTCTTTCCATTTGTTGAATATCACCATCTACCCATTTATTCCCCAGCCCTCCCCAATCTGTTATACGTACCTTTCCCTTCCTGATCTACCTCTTCTCATCTCACCCACTGTCAAGATTTAGACTGTATGTTTCTCATATTACACTGCAAAGCACTATGTACATTGACAGAATAGTAATAGGTGTCCTGCCCAGTTCTACAAGATCTGCCAAGGCACAGGAGAGTGATGAGCAAGCTTCAGGATACAATTCAGGCTCTCCTCTCTCCCTACTTCCAGTATGTAAGGAGGCATACAAAAAAATATTAACTGGATACAAGCTTCATTTTGTAGTCTGGATTTATTTATTTTGGAGAAATCACACATTACCCCAACAGAAAGAAATGGTACCAGGAAACCAGTGCTTCCAAAATTATGATTTCCCCTTTAATCTTTTCCTGTCACCTTTGATGATGTGTACAGATCTGAGTGCTATTTGTCCTTCATTGTGGCGGCTTGCAAGCTGGAAACCCAATTCTTAGCCTCGGGTGCCTACAAACAATAAGGTGTTTGCTGTCGATATGTTTTGTTGATTCACCAGGGCGAGCTAAGCTATGTGATGGGAACTCAGCTGAAGTGCTTCAGTGCTGTGGGATTTCATAAAACCCTGCAATAGACAAGGAGGACATCAGCACACACTGCAGTCCTCTTTTGAACTGCAGAGGCTCTGATCTGCTAGGGGAGTGCGACAAGGCAGAGTGTCTCTCCAGCTTGATCCAAAGAGACTGACTATTAGCTAACATCCAGACAATTGGCTGTTATTAAACCCAACACACATACACCCCGCAAGTATCCCCAGCCATGCTTAATGTGAGCTACAGTTAACCAGTCAGCAGGAACTAAAACAATTATGGATAATTTCATTGTAAGAAAGACCTGCATTGGGGAAAACAAAAAAACACACACCAAACTTCAGGGTTAATGGCAGGGGCTGCAGCTCTGGGGAGGTGGAGTGGTGAACTTGGACTTTTAAAAGACGAAAAGAAGGGAACAAATGAAAACAAAAAGGTCAAGGATTGAACTATGTTTTTATGCGATATGAAATTTAAGAAGCTGCAGCCATGGTTCTGATTGTTTGAGAGGTTGGGATTTTTTTATAACAGAAATGTTTTTTTTGCTGCTCCGACTCAAACTTTTCAGGTCTTCTTTCGGTAACTTTCAAATTGAAATAAATCATTCAGATGGGGGCTAAAGTCTGCTTCTTCCTTACATTAACCACAAAGGTAGACTACAGAGGGTGTCTGCAGTGTATAATAGCTACAGATTATGCACCAGTAGAGCAAGGACGTGCATGTTCATACCTGAATGTGAGCCTTTAGACTACGTTCTTCAGCTTTTACTGAGATCAGTGCTATGGGAAGAGAGACTTCAAATTATCTCCTCATTGGCAGCAGACAGCATAGTTGGGCATCCCAAACTTCCACCCTAAGTCCCCCTTCCCCTGAAAATGTTTGAGTTTTCTGCAAGTCTTTGGTTCTTCTAGGCATGCTGATTGCTCCCTTATGTATGTTAACAGTGTCATTTTGGCTACATAAAGAGAAATAAGTTTACATTTAACTCAGTGTTTCACCTAATCTACATTATGGATGAGCATTTTCCACATTGATCAAACAACACAAAAACAAAGATACACACACAGAGAGATAGCATAAATTTTAGTGATAATAAAGAACATTTGTATTTAGCATGGCATATTGCCAACCACAAGAGTACATGTGTGTATCAGTGAATCACTACACAGACACACACAAAGAATATTCATGTAATCAATATGTGAGTATGATCACATTAAGATAGCTGCTTCTGCAGTGTTTGGCTTGCATCCAACAATCTTTCTTTCTTTGGCGATCACTCGTAGCCGAGTAAGATTGTCTTCCATAAACACAGTTTCAACAATCGGTCCGTAAGTGACTGTGGAGGCCAATTCTGGACCCACACTTCCTTCCACAGTGGGGACATTGGTTCCTGGGCGGGAGTTGATCATGGTGTGGATTTGCCAAGCATGCCTTCGTCTTAGCACGTTTCTCCCTTACGTTCTGAGTTCAAGTGTCTTCAAAGCCCATGACATCTTTGGTAAAGGCTGTTCTCCAATTGCAGCACTCGCAGGCAAGTGTTTCCCAATTGTTGGTGTTTATATTACATTTTTTTAGATTTGCCTTGAGGCAGTCTTTAAACCTCTTTTGTTGACCACCAGCAGTACGCTTTCCATTTTTAAGTTCGGAATAGAGTAGTTGCTTTGTAATAGGATAATCAGGCATCTGCACAACATGACCAGTCCAATGAAGTTGATGTTGAAGAATCATTGCTTCAACACTGGTGATCTTTGCTTCTTCCAGTACACTGGTATTAGTTCGCCTGTCTTCCCAAGTGATGTGTAAAAATTTTCGGAGACACCATTGATGGAATCTTTCGAGGAGTTGGAGATGGCCTTTATAAGTGGTCCATGTTTCACAAGCATACGGTAAGGTTGGTAGTACAATAGCTTTGTAAAAAAGCATTTTGGTTTCCCTGCGAATGTCCCGGTCCTCAAACACTCTGCACTTCAATTGGGAGAAATCAGTTATGATTCCTTCCCCAGAACTGAAAGTTCTGTCATTTGGCTTAGTAGTAGAGAGCATCTGCCTAGGACTGAGAAATGTTCCTGCCTGAAGCTCTGGAGAGCCACTGCCAGTCAGAGTAGTGTCATGAGGTGGGTGGGTGGGTAGGCTGTATTCGTGGTTCCCACAGGGCAGGCTTCCTCAACCTCAGCCTTCCAGATGTTTTTGGCCTACAACTCCCATGATCCGTAGCTAGCAGGACCAGTGGTCAGGGATGATGGGAATTGTAGACTCAAAACATCTGGAGGGCCGAGGTTGAGGAAGCTGATCAGAAGGCTGGTGGTTCAAATTCCTGTGATGGGGTGAGCTCCTGTTGCTCTGTTCCAGCTCCTGCCAACCTAGCAGTTTGAAAGCACACCTGTGCAAGTAGATAAATAGATACCACTGCGGTGGGAGGGTAAACGGCGTTTCCGTGCGCTCTGGCACTCATCACGGTATTCCATTGCACCAGAAGCGGTTTAGTCATGCTGACCACATGACCTGGAAAGCTGCCTGTGGACAAACACCAGGTCCCTCAGCCTGAAAGATGAGCACCACAACCCCATAGTTGCCTTTGAATGGACATAACAGTCCAGGGGTCCTTTACCTTTTACCAAGAAACTTGTCTGGCTATTTCAACAATTTGAATCCTTGCTTAGATTTTAACCCCTATGGCAGGCTTCCTCAACAGGAATTTGAACCGCCAGCCTTCTGATCAGCAAGCCCAAGAGGCTCAGTGGTTTAGACCACAGCACCACCTTGGTAGTGGCCCATTAAGGTAGAAAAGGGAAGTGGTTTTGTGCCAGATGACAAATGGGAGTCCCCCCCTCCACTCTCCCTCAACTCACTGGTAGTTAGAAAGACAAAGGCCACAACTGAGAGCTGAGTTTGTGAGCCAGAAACTAGAAATAAGCTTGCAGGTTGAGCAGCTAGGAGAAGGAGAGAGATACCTGATTTCTGATGGGATCCAAGGCTGTGGTGTGGCTATGGGAGAAGCAAGATCTTCTTGGAGTGTAAAAGCAGTGAGCCCCTCCATCATAGGTTTAGGTTGCATATATGTGAAAATAAATTGTATATCCTAAAGACACCCCAGTCTCCACTGTCCCTCATTTCAAGGAAACTGAACCCTGGGTAAGAGGCTTGAACCCCTGAAATATCACACTGCTCAGAGATTGGGGTTGCATGCAACTGTAATAATAATAATAATAATAATAATAATAATAAATTTTATTTATATCCCGCCCTCCCCAGCCGAAGCCGGGCTCAGGGCGGCTAACAACAATCAACAATCAAACAATCAAATATTCACACATTCTAAAAATATTACATTATAAAATCAATTAAAATCAAATTAATGGCAACTAATTAAGCAAGATTCTAAGCAGGTTGCCAGAGGAGGGAGTCAGGCTGCGCCCTGACCAAAGGCCTGGTGGAACAACTCTGTCTTGCAGGCCCTGCGGAAGGATGTCAGGTCCCGCAGGGCCCTAGTCTCTTGTGACAGAGCGTTCCACCAGATTGGAGCCGCAGCCGAGAAGGCCCTGGCTCTAGTTGAGGCCAGCCTAACCTCTCTGAGGCCTGGGACCTTGAGGATGTTATTATTTGCAGACCGTAGGTTTCTCTGTGGGGCATACCAGGAGAGGCGGTCCCGTAGGTACGAGGGTCCTAGGCCGTATAGGGCTTTAAAGGTTAAAACCAGCACCTTAAACCTGATCCTGTACTCCACCGGGAGCCAGTGCAGCTGGTATAGTACCGGTTGAATGTGATCTCGCAGCGAAGACCCCATAAGGAGTCTCGCCGCGGCATTCTGCACCCGCTGGAGTTTCTGGGTCAGTCTTAAGGGCAGCCCCACGTAGAGCGAGTTACAATAATCCAGTCTGGAGGTGACCGTCGCATGGATCACAGTGGCTGGGTCAGGGCGAGAGAGATAAGGGGCCAACTGCTTAGCTTGGCGGAGATGAAAAAATGCCGCCTTTGTTATAGCTGTAATCTGCGCCTCCATAGAGAGGGAGGTATCGAAGATTACACCCAAACTCTTAACGGACGGTGCTGGCACTAGTTGCACCCCCGCAAGAGATGGGAGTTGCCCCCTCAATCCCATATCATCCCGCCCCAGCCAGAGGACCTCTGTCTTCGAAGGATTTAACTTCAACCGGCTCCCACGTAACCATCCAGCCACAGCTTCCAGACATCTCGCCAGTGTATCGGGGGCCGAGTCAGGATGGCCATCCATCAACAGATAGAGTTGGGTGTCATCGGCATACTGATGGCAACCCAGCCCAAAACTCCGGACAAGCTGGGCGAGGGGGCGCATAAAGATGTTAAAAAGCATCGGGGAGAGAATCGCACCCTGAGGCACTCCACACACCAAAGAGTGGCGCGATGACAATTCCCCCCCGAGCGCCACCCTCTGTTCCCGACCAGAGAGAAACGAGCGCAGCCATTGAAGGACTGTGCCCTGGATCCCCACGTCGGCAAGGCGGTGGTCCAGGAGTTCGTGATCGACCATGTCGAAGGCTGCTGACAGATCTAGAAGAATCAGCAGCCCCGACCCGCCTCGATCCAGCTGCCTACGGAGATCATCTGTTAGGGCGACCAGAGCCGTCTCGGTCCCATGACCAGCACAGAAGCCGGACTGGAATGGATCCAGAGCAGATGTTTCATCCAGAAACCTACCAAGCTGTTCAGCAACCGCTCTCTCAATCAATTCAGAATTGTAGACAATTCTGAGGAAGCTTCCTACATTCCTATGTGAAAACAGCTTCCTTTGTTTGACTGGCTAACAATTTTCATGCTGATGATTGCTCTCCCCACCCACCCACCCACAAGTGATGCTCCCAAGTTACATTCGTAGGTGTAAATGAATTGCAGAATAGAATTGGTGCATATATCCACAAAAGCACAAGAAGTGAAGATTTATTATTATCTAACGTGCACATTTTAGAATCCCCGTCACTTTATTCATGTTGGACCCTCCAGGATGAAATCACCTGCTGTGGAGGAAAATATCAGGTGTGCAACAAAGCTCCTGCTAAGTCGATGTCATCATTTTTCACAGAAACAACACACAGCTCCCCTACCTCTAACAAGCTATAATTTAGGACACCAAGCCTGTCTTCAACCTAATCCCCAGAACTCGGCCCCTTCAATTATTTAGTCCACTGGCAGACAGTTTCATTAACCCCCTCCTGTGCCATAATTTGCTCTGTCACACGAGAGGGAGGGGGGCAACTGCATTTCCAGCTGCTCTATAAAGTGGCCACAGTAAATTGAATTTTAAAAGGAGGCTATTGGTAGGCAGTCAAAGTCAACCAGGAGGTGAACTATGAACCTCCATGCCCTCAGGCTTGCCTGGTAGGTAGCAGTGTTGGGGGAAAGGAACAGGGATGAATGCTCTCTATTTGCTGGCTTTCAAGTTGAACCGAGAGGCAAATTAATTGCCAAATGCCGCTGCAAGGAGGAACACTTCTGTGCCTAAGGCAGTTGAAGGACGTTACAGGCCTTCTGGTAACCTTCTGCTCATATGAGCCCTTGACACTTGTAGATAAGTAGAGCATTAAGCTTATACTATTTAATACTTGCTATGTAATAGCACTGTTACGTCTTAAGTATCATTAATCACAAATAAATATAGCAATTCTAGCCATAGCAAGACTAAGCCAGAGACAGCTGGCTTAGTTTGTTGCAGAGAAAATAACAAAGGATTTTACCAACATTAGTTATATGCAGTGTACAGCCATTAACATTAATGGAGATTACTAACTTAGGTCCTATAATATTGGTGTGTTGGCTATAACCCAAAGAGTCTTGTGTTGGCTATAACCCAAATAGTATTGAGGGGAAAGGGAATGCACCATATACCGGTACTTAATTAGAGTTAAAAAAAATCCCATTTGAACATTACCCCTCACCCTAAATTGATCTGGGACCAATGGTCTCTGGGTCAGCAAGGGGTGGGTGAGCATGATGCAGGGACTTCCTATCAGTGTTCCACAGCAGGTGAGGAGGCATGCACAGCCCTAAGAATTACTATCGCTTAAATGGAAATACATCTCAACATAGTAAGCATGACTTGTGTGCCTGCTCAATCTGTTGACCAGGTACTGCTAACCAGGGCTTTCCCCCCACTAGAACTCAGTTCCGGCACCTCTCAGGTGGGCACCATTGCCATTATAAGAGAACAAAGGAGGCGTACATGGTGAGTTGCAGCACCACTTTTTCTAGAAAAACAGTACCGCTGCTAACTGTTGATGACCAACTTTTGTCCCCAGTGCAATCAGTGGCATGTGGTGAAATTTTTCATAGGGGAACAATAAGGGCCAGAAGCTCCAGCTTGTGAGGGTGATGGGGGGGGGGCTTATGTCCTGTGTGGAAGCATCACAACTCCCTTCCTAAGCCAGGCAGAAGTTTCCCAGGGTTTGGGAAGGAGGTGCCAGGCTTTAATACTTTAATACTTCAATTTACCAGGAACATTTAAGGGACTAGCCTAGTCCCCCATATCCACTGAACACCCCACTGATTGCAAAAGTGCAATAATAGACATCTCTCCACACATGAACATGTACATGCACACATGTCCCATAAATAAATCCAATTGATCTTTGTGTATATGTTCCATGTCTCACTTCAATCCATTTAGTTCTATGGGTCTACTTTTCACATGGCTCAGTTGATTATTTTCTCATCTAGCTGCAGCTTTGAGTTGGTATTAAATGCCAGTATAAAGGATCCTAGTATTTAGGGGTGGCTTTGGGGAAAGGTGGGAGATGATTGGCGCTGTGGTCTAAACCACTGAGCCTAGGGCTTGCCAATCAGAAGGTCAGTGGTTCGAATCCCCGCGACGGGGTGAACTCCCATTGCTCCCAGCTCCTGCCAACCTAGCAGTTTGAAAGCATGTCAAAGTGCAAGTAGATAAATAGGTACCGCTCCAGGGGGAAGGTAAATGGCATTTCCGTGCGCTGCTCTGGTTCACCAGAAGCGGCTTAGTCATGCTGCCCACATGACCCGGAAGCTGTACGCTGGCTCCCTCGGCCAATAAACAAGATGAGCACCACAACCCCAGAGTCGGCCACGACTGGACCTAATGGTCAGGGGTCCCTTTACCTTCAGGGGTTGGGGGAGCAGTGGCGGAGCTTCTTGCTCTGGCACTGGGGGTGGAGAGCAGGTGGGGGAGTGGCATTTCCGTGCACTGCTCTGGTTTCGTCAGATGCGGCTTAGTCATGCTGGCCACATGACACGGAAAAACTGTCTGCGGACAAACGTCGGCTCCCTCAGCCAGTAAAGCAAGATGAGCACCGCAACCCCAGAGTTGTTCGTGACTGGACTTAACTGTCAGGGGTCCTTTACCTTTACCTTTGCGGAAAGGTTGCCATGGAAAGAGGGCCCTGAAACTTTCTACTGTACACAATGGAAGGTCATGTGCTGTCCAAAAAGTTGTCCCAAGCTTATAATACTCACATGGTCATCATGTATGTAGGCTCCCTTCCACATCAGCTCTACCCCTGGCCCTGGATTCACCAGAAAGCTATCCTGTTCTCTGGAATAGTACTGTATCAGGCACTCTGGGTATTATGGGAAATTTAAAGTAGTTCTTAGTAACCTGCTGGGCTCACCAAGATACTGGTGTGTAGCAAATGCTGAGAGTGCTGGGTGCTTCTACCGGTCTTGATAGTTTTCATGAGCCAAATCACTTGACATGACGTGAAACTGCTTTTCACCAAAGAATCCTGAAACCTACTGAATGGCTTTCCAAACATTGTCAATTTACTGGAGACACAGAGAAAGAAATAACTGCTGTCTAATCGTATAGCAGGAAGCAGGCTTTCTTAATAGTTCAAAACACTGCGGGGTAAACCACAGTCAAAATGACCAATAGAAAAACCATTATTCTGATTTATTTATTTATTAAAGAAAAGATGCTTAATCATAAGCTTTGGTAATGTTACACGCAAGAGAATAATGGTACTTTGGCCAATGACTGCACAGCCCCAGAGAGTTTTGAACAAAGCATTTAAGCAATTAAAGGGTGGAGGGGGAGATTGTAGTTTGAATTGTGGAGGATGTCAGTATGGACATTAAGTGTCCAAAGCTTTAAAATCTGTTTGGCTTCCTGTTGTGGAAAGAAATAGGAGTGCTTGAGATCAGCATTCAAGTGAGTAATGTTCTGGAAAATATAAAGAGAGACATTCACTAGCCGAAGAAAAACCAATGTGCCCTTCAGGGGGAGAAAAAGTCCCTAGTCTCTACCATTTATCTGAAAATCTAAGACATACATTATTATAGCCTACAGGTGAGGTATGTTTCTGGAAGGGCCACCACAGCTCAAATACTTGTGCAGCAGGTGATTGTGGAGAGAGAGAGAGAGAGAGAGAGAGAATGAATATGGCTGCATACACACAGTAGTTTATTCAGCTTTCCTGATGTTTCCCTAACTGTTAATTTCCACAGAGTACAGCATAAACTTAGCACTCATTTCTGTGCTTTTTGCAAACAGAGAGCTTAACTTGCACTATATTCTGCTATATTTTCAGAAGTGGCTTTTATGTTGTTTGAAAGATCAAATATAATGCAGCAAATAAGAATTGTACAAACATCCAGAAAATGAAATAAACTGCTATGTGAACACAGTGTATGGATTTCAGAACTCGTGGAACAGTTCTGTAACTGCAATACTCCCCAGCCTGCCTTGTGTAGAGACAGAATTAGTTTTTCCTCCATGCCGCAGGATGGAGATCCTGTGGCCCTCTAGATGTTATTAGACTCTGAATCTCATCAGCCTCAGCCAGCATGACCAATGGCCAGGGATGATGGGAGTCAGAATCCCTACAACTTCTGGATGGTGATGGGTAGGGATGTGGGGAATTCAATTCAGTTCTCATTTAAAGGTGAATTTGCCAAATTTGAAATTTCTGAAACAAGACACAAACTGCTGTGGCTTAGGGACAGTGTTAATCCCTTGCATTGCTCCCAACCCTCATTTTCAGAACACTTGAAAGCATGTGGGCCCCAGTCTTGCAGAGTCCCCAACCCTTCCACAATCCTTCCCATGGCTCTGTACATTCAACATTCCCACTGAAATCAGTAGACCTACTCAAAAGTATGCTCATGTACTGCTGCAGCTAGAATAAGCCATTCCTTGCTTAATTGCAGAGGAAAGAGCTAATAAAGTGAGCAATGAAATCCTTACATCTTGAAAGGGGGATCTGTTTAACCTGTACTTTAAACATTTTAAGGATGCAAGCTCATGCTTCTCCATGAAGCTTCAGAGCCATAAATTGCATTAGACATTCTGTAACTTTTGAGAGAGAACAAAAAACATATTTGTAGGGGCTAGGAGATCATTGACTATGCATGCGGCATTGTGGAAAAAAACACCCCACATTGAAATAAATCACTTTTATCTTAATTTTATTGATTATAATTGTGAAATATGTTCCCCAAGAACACGAGCATGGAACAGATGTTGAAGGCTTAATTTTTAGTATTATTGTATTCCATTAAAATCCATTCTTTTGGCAATTCTGCATTGTAACAGGAGTTTAGTGCACTGGGAATTGTTTTATTAACCACTAAGATCTATTATAAAAAAGAGTTCAAACTTTTTGGAGAGAAATACAATGTCTCCATGGAGACTGTATACTTTCTAAAAACTCTGGTGCTTGTCTACTTCAAGAAGGCTGGGCAGATTTCATTATGTCTTTTTGTTTGTATTTGCTTGAGCTTGTTCCATTTTTAATTGGAAACTCATTATATAACAAGATGAGACCCGAACTTGTTTTTAATTTCCTGTGTGTTTTGTCATCTTAATTTGGGTTACCTTGCATCATGTTATAGTAATCAGGCGCAATAAGAAATAAACACAAAATGGCATAATGTTGAGAGAGAAGATGGGAAAGAAAGAGAGAAAGTAATAGTCTTACTAAAAATTGATGTGGTAGTGCCTCTACCACAATTGTTTTGAGGCATATCTTGGTATATTAAAGAGAGACAGAGACTGAAAAGCATTTACACTAGAATATCTTAGATGTAGGAGCAGAAAACTTTCAGACCCAGCAATTCTGTGAGGCTCACACAATGTGGTAATACAGGCCACAATCAGTGGGGGATGGTGATTATTTGGACTGGTGAGATACAAAGCTGAGAGTCCAACAGTTGGTGAAGCCAGAGCCAATTTCAGGCAGTGCCAACTATTTCTAAGTTTGTCCCCAACCTTGTCCCCACTGTGTTGTGCAACACTGAGACTAAGGAGGCGAAAGCTGACAGCCAGGCTAATCTCTGGACTGGTTGTAAGCAGGAAGGCAAACAAATGGTGGCTGGCTGAGTGAAGACTGAGGTTAGTGGGGCAGTGCCCCATTTGCCCCACTCGCCCATCCTCTACTCACCACAATTTTGTATCATAGGGGATGATGTTACTCTAGCAGAGGAGAGAGGCACAGGTGGGTGGCAACTGCTGACATATTACCGGAAGGGGTACGCCAGCACAAGATGGGGAAATTTGAGAGAATGACACAGACAGTGTAGGCTTGATTTCTAATCTTTCCCATCTTGTACTGACAGATCCCCACAAGTACTACACCTCCAATCACCTTACATCTGTGTAAGGGTTTTACTAATCTCACTCAAGATCTGGTTCAACAACTAGGTGTAGTGCTGTACTTTCTCTAGTGCTGTCCAACAGTCTGCCCTCAAATTAAAGTTGTCTTTCCCTGTGAAGGAGGCTCCCAATTTCTTTGCCCCAAACTCAGGGCACATGGGAGTTTATTTAGCATGTCTCTGGCATTTTGGTGTGTGTGTTTTGCTTCTGACCTTACATTTATAATTGTGAAATAGATGAGGGTGATGTGTATGGTTTTTTTTTTAATGTAAAGTAGACAAAAATATCATTAAAGTTGCAAAGGTGTACATTTCAGCAAGGCTTATGAAGAACCATAGGGCACAAAAATAATTGAAGAATGCTTTAAGCAGTTGACAACAACTGGCTTCCAGATAAGGTCCGATTTCAAAAATCTTCTTTAGATGAGAAGACCTAAAAGTATTTCAATGTTCTGAATGCAGTTTTCCCAACTGGGAACACTTAAGGAATGTTTATCTGCCCAAAGAAGTTACTAGACTCTGAGAGGATAATGACACTGCAAGGGTATCATTTGAGGGAGGTACCTCAATCTACCCTCCAATTTTATTCTTGATCAGTCACTGCTAGTTTAGACCCTCGTTTGGGTGCCAGAGTTTGTGGGTGCAAGGCACCCACAATTCCTGGATTTAGTCACTGTTAGAATTTAATTGGGAGGTTGTGGACTTTCCTTCCTTGGAGGTTTTTAAGCAGAGGTTGGATGGCCATCTGTCATTAGCTGAGTTTCCTGCATTGCAGCAGCTTGGACTAGATGACCCTTGGGGTCCCTTTCAGCTCTACAACTCTATGATTCTAAGATGAGCTCCTGTGAGATACTGGATTTAGCATGTTAAAATAGAGGTCAAACCAGCTTTCCATGTCAGGCAATTGCCTGGGGAGATGGACCATTAAAACGGAACAAAGGGAATAGGCACAGCTATCAAGAAAGTGATTGACAAAGCACAGACTCTCTACCAGCCAGCAGATGGATGGAGCCCCACCCTGAGCTCATAGATAGTGAGTCAGTCAAGGTTTTTGTCAGGGGGAAGTCTTAGGATTCCAGTTGTCATAATTGTGGGGGAAATGTGTCAGTCTGTCAAAGGCAGCAGTGGGCTAAGTGTTTGAATCAGAGGCTGCAGAAATGTGTATCACTTTGAATTTATTTGCATTTATTTACATTTTATTCCTGGTAATCTTTTTATTTTAACCACTCTGAACAATATTGTATCATCAGTAAACTTAGCTATCTCCCTGCTTACCCCTATTTTCATAATTTATGCACAAGGCAAGTTCATTTTCTACATGCTTCCTGTAGGACAACTTTCCATTTATTCCTGCTCTCTGCTTCCTGTTTCTTAAACAGTTGCAGGTGCATAAGAGGAAATCTCTTACTACATACCTATTAAGCTTACTCAGGAGGCTTTGGTGAGGGACTTTGGGTCAACTTCACCACCTCTGTCCACAAGCTTTTTGACACCCAAGGAACTCTAAAAAGTTAGTGAAGCCTTGTGGAGGCCTTGTAGAAGCTATACTGAGTTTTGCTTCAGCAAGATTTCTTCTTCTATATACTTGCTAATTCCTGCCAACCTAGCAGTTTGAAAGCATGTCAAAGTGCAAGTAGATAAATAGGTACCGCTCCGGCAGGAAGGTAAACGGCTTTTCCGTGTGCTGCTCTGGTTCGCCAGAAGTGCCTTAGTCATGCTGGCCACATGACCCGGAAGCTGTACGCCGGCTCCCTCGGCCAATAAAGTGAGATGAGCGCCGCAACCCCAGAGTCGGTCAAGACTGGACCTAATGGTCAGGGGTCCCTTTACCTTTACCTTTATACAGTGGTACCTCGGGTTAAGTACTTAATTTGTTCCGGAGGTCCGTTCTTAACCTGAAACTGTTCTTAACCTGAGGCACCACTTTAGCTAATGGGGCCTCCTGCTGCCGCTGCGCTGCCGGAGCACAATTTCTGTTCTCATCCTGAAACAAAGTTCTTAACCTGAAGCACTATTTCTGGGTTAGTGGAGTCTGTAACCTGAAGCGTATGTAGCCCGAAGTGTATGTAACCCGAGGTACCACTGTACTTGCTAATACTATGTTTAATAATGCTTTGAACCAGTTTTCCTGGAATAGACATTAAGCTAGCATGCCTTAATATATTAGATCCCCTCTGGATACTCATAATGGAGATTTCCCCCATGTTTCAGTGTATTCTAGAATACAAAAGAGAAAGGCAAGATCATATCTTCTTTCATCACTGAATCTCTCTTCAAAAGAAAGGATGAACTTTGGGCCTTACTAAAGTTTAGCCCTTCTTTACTAGAAACCCTATTGACTTCTGTCAAATATAATAATCTCCCCCACGCACTCCACCAGAGGAGAAACCATTGAAATATGGTTTGCTATCTTTTTTTTCTTTTTCTTTTTTTGAAATGTCATTGCTAACTTTACTTAGCCTTTACTTACCAATGTAAGTCTTTGGAAGAGAGGAAAATTGCCATTTTGCATCCATGTTGAACATACTCATTTTCCAGTTTGTTGATCCTCCAATCCCATTGTTCCATCTCACATATGGTCTCCAAAGTACAGTGGTACCTTGATTCTAAAACTTAATACATTCTGGGAGTCTGTTCCAAAACCAAAGCATTCCAAAACCAAGGTGCACTTTCCCATAGAAAGTAATGCAAAATGGATTAATCTTCCAGACTTTTAAAAACAACCCCTAAAACAGCAATTTAACATGAATTTTACTATCTAAAGAGACCATTTATCCATAAAATAAAAGCAGGAAACAATGTACTGCAGTCACACAATCAATCAATCAGTAGCTGAACTGGGTTCCACAGAGTCACAAAAACAAAAAAAAGAGCCACAAAAACAGAAACACAAAATAAATAGCCAAAATGGACAGAACTCAATGTAACACTCAAAATGGAAGTGTGGTACTCAAATCAGAAGCGTAATCATCTAATCAGAAGTGTAGCACTCAAAACGGAGCACGTTCGGCTTCCGAAAAAGGTTCGCAAACTGGAACGCTTCCATGTTTGCAGTGTTTGGGTTCCACCTTGTTTGAGTACCAAGGCGTTTGAGAACCAGGGTACCACTATAGTAGATCAGTATTGAACAAGTCTGTTTCTATCCAACATACATTTGTTTGAAAGTATGTGCTCAGGATAATTGTAACCGGAATCTTGAACTTAATTGTACTCTCTGGAGCTTGTGCATGGCAAGTTAGAGACACATTAAAATATCATTATTTGAAGTGCTTCTGAAACTCTGACCTCTTGAACTGACCTACAGACATTTTCAATACTTGTAGATGCATTAATAATGTCTGCAGCAGAAGGCGTCAATTTTGCTCGTCGGCCCAACAGAAAAGATGGCAATGTGAAAAGCCGTGTGACTGATCAAGTGATAGAGTGGTACCTTATAATGCTTCCATTAAGGATTGTGAAATGCCCATTATGCCTCTATGAAGAAATGATCTTTCAACCCTTTAGCAACAAAGGGTAATATTGCTGGAATGGCATTGAGATTCCGGGATGGTCATGGTTCTAGCTAAGACTGGAATAATTTTAGACCATTTTTAGTGGCATCATTTTGCAGGGGTGAAAATATGAAGAGCTTCCCACTTGGCTTCCTTTTTAACCTTTTAATAGGATTTAATAGGACCTGTGAGGCCAGTGGAAGCTATCCTCCCACCACCAGAACCATTGCACATGCTTAGAACAAAAGCCACAAAACATACATAGGATAGAGAGAGATGTAGGCTGGAGACGTTTTTGCTTTAGATAAGTAGCATGGAAGAGGAAAGGTGTCACCATCCTTCACATGCAATGAGGCATGAAATTCCTGAGCATGAAATTATTATACAACCATAGGTCCTTACACGATTTCTGCCTTCAGGCAGAATCATGAGAATTGAAAGGGGAGGGATATTGTAAAGGGGTAGTCATGCCTGTCTATTACAGCAACCACTCAAAAAAGGATTCGGGGTACAGCATCTTAAAGATATATATATATGTATGTATGTATGTATGTATGTATGTATGTATGTATGTATTTCCTTTCATCATCTACAATTTGATATAGAGAAAGAAACATCTGGTCTTGACTGAGTCCTATATACATAGAAACAAACTTACGGATAAATTCTAGAAAATTTATAAAAAGGTAAAGGTACCCCTGCCCGTACGGGCCAGTCTTGCCAGACTCTAGGGTTGTGCGCTCATCTCACTCTATAGGCCGGGAGCCAGCGCTGTCCGCAGACACTTCCAGGTCACGTGTCCAGCATGACAAGCTGCATCTGGTGAGCCAGCGCAGCACACGGAACGCCGTTTACCTTCCCGCTGGTAAGCGGTCCCTATTTATCTACTTGCACCCAGGGGTGCTTTTGAACTGCTAGGTTGGCAGGAGCTGGGACCAAACGATGGGAGCGCACCCCGCCGCGGGGATTCAAACCGCCGACCATGCGATTGGCAAGTCCTAGGCGCTGAGGTTTTACCCACAGCGCCACCCTTCAGAAAATTTATACTCATGAGTTATTTTGTCAAAGAATTGTAACTTTTAAAAGTTTCTCATAACTCATTGAGAGCTTTTCCTTAAAAAAACAACCCCACAATGTTCTGGGTATTGCAAGGGATTTTCTACCTGAGTAAAGAGTCTTAACTTCTCATCACTCCAGAGTTTTTAAAAAACACAAAAAACTAACCCTCGGTGTCAGCAGAAGCAGCATTAATGAAACATGAACAGTCAACATTAATTAGTGGTAATGGAAAATTAAAACTTGATTATAATTGCCATGAATCTGCGACACTGTGCCCTCTGTAGAAATATATAAGGAAACTAATTAATTAGTATAGTGTTGCATTATTTTTACAATAATTTCATTAAACATTAAAATCTAAAAAGGGGTAAAAAAGGAGTTGGATGGCATTAAGCCATTAAAATTTAGAGAAAGAAATTTGGGATACATGCTCAATTTGTTTTTGAGTTGTTATGGGATAGAAAATTGTGGGACCTTTTTAGGGTGGGTGTGTTTATTTGTCACAGTTTTTGCCTGTAATTCCTCCTAAGCAGTGGTTGGCAAGGCATCTCAGTAGATCAATTGCCAAAAACAGCTTTTTACTCAGCTCATTATGGGATGGGGATGAATCTGTATGCATGGTGAAGGTGAACATCCTAGACAGCAACAGAATGGAATGGAAGCAAACTCTGGCCAAGAAAAATCTGGCTCATGGCTTAAGCAGGCCTGAATGTCTGTTTTAAGGGCAGAAATGTTTTCCTGGACCCTGCTGGAAGATGAGAAACTTAAAAGTTCGTGAAAGTTCCAGAAGATTATATAGAAAGCTGTATGTGTCTTTAATTAAGGGGCACCTGTGAGAGCAGCTGATTCTGCACATGCTCAGTTCTTACAGTATCTCTATTTTTAAAAAGACTGTGTTGAGTCATTTCACAGTTGATTCTGTAAGCTGCTTTGGGAGCAGGGCTGACCCATCCATGAGGCAAGGTAAGGCGACTGCCTCAGGCAGAAAGATGCACAGGGGCAGCAGATCCCAATGTAGATATTAACTCCTGCCTTGTTCCTGGTGTAGCTCTTCACTCACCCCTTCTTCCTTGGTGGAGAGGGAGGTGGCATGTTGTGGTTCTCCTCAGGTGCCAAAAAGCCTTGGACTGGCACTGTTTGGGAAACTCTTTCAGCTGAAGGGTGCTGGTGTAACAAAGGCTTTAAATAAATTATAGTACATAAAAAATAAAAAATTAAATAAGTCCTGGAGTGGTGCTTTTCCAGGTCATTCCAAGGCATTGTGGTAAATTTAAAATGCAGATTCCCTGACCCAGCTTGAAAGTGACACAAGGACAAGTATGAGCCCTGGTGGGTCCTGCTGCTGGAGGTCATAACCTGAGAATGCTAATGCAGGTGTGTTTCCATGCATATCTCCACAGCCATAACAGCTGAATGCCTGCTTGTAAAAAGAAAAGAAAACAGCTCAGAAATATGAATGCAGCTTCCAACATCCCCAATATGATAGTCTGGTCTTATGTTGTTGTTTAGTCGTTTAGTCGTGTCCGACTCTTCGTGACCCCATGGACCAGAGCACGCCAGGCACTTCTGTCTTCCACTGCCTCCCGCAGTTTGGTCAGACTCATGTTTGTAGCTTCGAAGACACTATCCAACCATCTCGTTCTATGTCGTCCCCTTCTCCTTGTGCCCTCCATCTTTCCCAACATCAGGGTCTTTTCCAGGGAGTCTTCTCTTCTCATGAGGTGGCCAAAGTATTGGAGCCTCAGCTTCACGATCTGTCCTTCCAGTGAGCACTCAGGGCTGATTTCCTTAAGAATGGATACGTTTGATCTTCTTGCAGTCCATGGGACTCTCAAGAGTCTCCTCCAGCACCATAATTCAAAAGCATCAATTCTTCGGCGATCTGCCTTCTTTATGGTCCAGCTCTCACTTCCATACATCACTACTGGGAAAACCATAGCTTTTACTATACGGACCTTTGTTGGCAAGGTGATGTCTCTACTTTTTAAGATGCTGTCTAGGTTTGTCATTGCTTTCCTCCCAAGAAGCAGGCGTCTCTTAATTTCATGGCTGCTGTCACCATCTGCAGTGATCATGGAGCCCAAGAAAGTAAAATCTCTCACTGCCTCCATTTCTTCTCCTTCTATTTGCCAGGAGGTGATGGGACCAGTGGCCATGATCTTCGTTTTTTTGATGTTGAGCTTCAGACCATATTTTGCGCTCTCCTCTTTCACCCTCAATAAAAGGTTCTTTAATTCCTCCTCACTTTCTGCCATCAAGGTTGTGTCATCTGCATATCTGAGGTTGTTGATATTTCTTCCGGCAATCTTAATTCCGGCTTCGGATTCATCCAGCCCAGCCTTTCGCATGATGAATTCTGCATATAAGTTAAATAAGCAGGGAGACAATATACAGCCTTGTCGTACTCCTTTCCCAATTTTGAACCAATCAGTTGTTCCATATCCAGTTCTAACTGTAGCTTCTTGTCCCACATAGAGATTTCTCAGGAGACAGATGAGGTGATCAGGCACTCCCATTTCTTTAAGAGCTTGCCATAGTTTGCTGTGGTCGACACAGTCAAAGGCTTTTGCATAGTCAATGAAGCAGAAGTAGATGTCTTTCTGGAACTCTCTAGCTTTCTCCATAATCCAGCGCATGTTTGCAATTTGGTCTCTGGTTCCTCTGCCTCTTCTAAATCCAGCTTGCACTTCTGGGAGTTCTCGGTCCACATACTGCTTGAGCCTTCCTTGTAGAATTTTAAGCATAACCTTGCTAGCGTGTGAAATGAGTGAAATTGTGCGGTAGTTGGAGCATTCTTTTGGCACTGCCCTTCTCTGGTCTTATAAGGGTCTCTAAAAAACCATGACAATACACAGACCTGTTTTCAAATGGTTAGATGCTGACTTTGTATGATTGTGGAAGTTGGGATAACATCTTATAGATAACTCTTGGCTTAATAAGTGCACTGCTGTCAGACCACACAAAGGTGGTCAACGGAATGAATAAAACAGTAGACTGAAAATCTATCAGGAGTCTAGGGATATTAATGTCACCGTCAGACTCAAATAAAATTCCGCACTCTGGCATGTCTCCTCCAAACTAGAATGCACAATAGAAAACTGAGGGCGGGGATGGAAGGAGAAGAAGATCTGTTTGGTTCATTGTAACCTTCGTTCACATTGAGTGTAGCTTAATTGCTTTTTATCATTTTTGCAGTATTTCTTGTGTCCCTTCCCTACCTTGTGAATGGATTAAGCCAGGTAAACCACTGTCTTATGGATTTGTGCCAATCCCAGGCTCATAGGAACCTAAGAATCTGCCTCAGAACATAATAAGATTCTGCTGGTTCTATTCCAGATTCCTCTTTTAACAGTGACTGGCCAGGTGCCTGTGGGAAACTGCAAGCCTTTAGGCTGAGTGAGGCATAGCTCAGGATTGCCCATACTGACTGCATGTAGTTTTCCAGGGTTTCAGATGGGGTTCTCTCTCAACACTATCTGGAGGTGTCAGGGATGGAAGCTGGGGCATTTTGCATGTGATGAAGATGCTCTACCATGCAGATGAAGGAGATGGACAGTTGGTGAAGGACAGTCTGTGAATGGACAGTCTTTGAATAAGAGTGCCAGTGAAAGATTTAGCTGCGCTCCTCCCCATTGACACACACACACACACACACGTGTGTGTGTGTGTGTGTGTGTGATAGGGGGTATGCAACTACTGAAGACAATGCTTTCACCCATGCTTGTGTTCCATAGGTTGATGCGTGATTTGTTTGCAACTAAGGATGGATAAATCTGTCCATTTCAGTTCTCCTAGTTGCTCAGTTTTTTCCAGTCTTAAATTCAGTTCTCCACATTTCCACAACAAACAAACATTTTTTAAATTAAGGATTTTAATGATTTTAAAGGGATTTTTAAATCCTATTTTTTCAGTATTTTATTACTAACTTCATCTAATAAACATGATTTTATAAACAGTTTTGCTTAATATACACAAGCATTTGCAAGCATTTCTCCTTAACAGAATATATTTTGTACGTAATTTGACTAATATGTGCATTTTTATGCACATTTTACCCTAGTGTATACATTTTTGTACAGACTGGTACAAAAAAAGAGAGAGAGAGGTGTGAATTTCAAGGGATAGCTGTGTTTCAGTTCTCTTACAAACATTGCATAGGTATCTGACTGACTGCTGTTAGCATACTAGATGTGGTGGCCTGATCCAGCCAACTGATACAGGTTTTCAGTGCCATAACAATGAGAATGGAAATCATAAAAGAAGGCATTATTGGCAGAGTCTGTTTCAAGTTTAGGAAACCTTCCTTCTCAGATGTGCCTGTACTGGCACCTGTTCTTATTTCTCCCCTTTGACACATCTATGGCACCAGATTTCTCGAACAATGACTTGGCTAGTGCATTTGGCTAGTGATTTGCAGTTTTGTTTTTTTTAAAGGAATTTGCCAAAAGAAACCAGGAGAGTGCACACAAAATGTGTGTGTGTGTATAATAACTGAAAAACATTGTCTTGGCAGTCTTCAGTTCTGGGGCAGAAGGCTGGTCATTTGATGTTCCACACCAAAGCTTTCTAAGGCTAACATGCAGTCTATTAAATTCTGTTTCATTCAGATTCATGGCTACCATGGAAACAGAAGTGCATATGAAATGTTCTGAAAACAGAGAGTCAATACATAATGTCCAGCATACCCTCAGTCGATTGTAGCATCCCTCCAGCCACCACAAACAGACCATGACTGTTGCTTGTGTGCACAACCCTGATCTCCATTCTTATAAAGTGTACATGAGGGATGCTTTTTTGCCTATCTGATCTCCAGTCACTTATCCCAGGGATCTTTTGTTCTCTCAAATTCATCACCCGGAAATATATTTTGCACAAACTGGAATGAGGGGAAATGTTGACAGGTACCTTGCAGGTCATCTAGCTTAATGCAGAAACTGCCAGTCTCTGCTTTCTTGCCATTTTCATTCCTTCTGTCCTCTTGAGCATCTCAGAGGGCTCTTTATCTGGCACCACATGATTTGCAACCCAGACATTGGACTGTTCAGCCCTAAGCCCCACTTCAACATGCATACCTTCTACATGGGAGTAGCATGTTAAGATGTCTTGAC
This sequence comes from Podarcis erhardii, assembly GCF_964252035.2. Classification (NCBI taxonomy): domain Eukaryota; kingdom Metazoa; phylum Chordata; class Lepidosauria; order Squamata; family Lacertidae; genus Podarcis; species Podarcis erhardii. Next base: position 15,035,031 of record NC_138504.1, read on the forward strand.
TCTACTGTGAATTTAAGAACTTCTGTCCTTGCGCACTTCTGGGATCCTGCTCCAAACTGGCTATAACATATTCTGTGTTCTTTGGAGGAAACAGAAGTTATTAGGATGATGAATAAATATGCTGATAAGCTGGGATGTAGCCTAGGAAGTTCATGCCACATTGCATCTGGTTAGCCTTTCCAATGCTGCAGGGCTCTTCATTGGCCTTGCTACAATCAATTAAGAAAGCTCTTCTTGCAGTTTTCATTATTACAACCTTGCCAGCATAGTGAGATGTAAAGAGCCTGGAAGTCAAGTCGTGCTACTTCACCTTGCCATCAGGTTGTACCTACAGCAAAAACGCTGAGGCAATGTCTAGGTAGAACCACCAACAAATTTATTGCTTAGCCCAAAAGAGTTTGTATAACATGAGCAAAATTTCCCAGGAGTTTTCACTCATCCTTAATTTTTCATTGCGGTGACTATTCAGCCATTCCATGATAAATCCTGCATTGGCTTACTTGCAAACAGGAAAAGGATTTCAAAGAGACCCACAGATAACTCACTTTGAACCTGGATACATAATAAAGTTGAATGCCTCTCAGACATGTGTAGGGAGGAGAAGACACCATACTTTAGTTGGGATGGGAATAATTTTGATTCAGCCTGAATTTTAAGAACTCAGAAAGCTGCCTTATACTGAGTCAGACCTTTGATCCATCTAGCTCAGTATTGTCTAGTGACTGGCAGTGGACCTCACACCCATGTTCCTTTTCCCTATGAGGAGATGTTGGCTAAAAGCAATGGTCCAAAATCTATTGGAGACTATTTCCATATATCATAATTGTTGCAAACCTGTTGACATCTATTGGTATCAGTACAGTAATAATAATCACTGTGCTTCTTGCTGCCCAGATAATTCCAAGAGATAGACAAGACAAAGGGCATTTCTCTTTTCTTCATTTGGCTAACAGTGTGGGACATAGGGAGACACCTTCTACTGAGTCAGACAGTGGTCCATCCAACTCATAGTGTTGTCTACCCTGACTGGCTGCAGTCTCTTTGAGCTCTACCTAGGATCTTCTGCATACAAAGCAGATACTTTACAACTAAGCTATGATCCTTCCTTAAATTCCCACCATAAATGCAAAGTGTGTGAAACACAACCCACAAATTCATTGTTTCTTCAATTTCAGATGCTCTCCCACTGAGCAAGGATCATGGGTTAGTGAGAGTGATTGTACTTCCAAAACAGTATGTGAGACAGAATTCAGGCAAATGTGATTAAAACATTCATATTAATGAAAATAACTTACAAAAATGCATTATATTAGGAGATGTCACTTGCAAAAATCAATAGATTATACAAAATGTGTATTCTATGAGCAATATAAACTAAAATGCAGAGAAATTGGATTGAACATAAGATGAGCTCTTTTTATGTTCATAAACGGCTATAGAGACACACTGGTGCACCTTATTTACTCCTCAAGATGGACTGCCTAGTTGTCATCGACTACCCAAGGTGTCATACCTGAACACCCCACCTCCTGCAATGTGGTATTGATCCAAGAGAGGAGAAGAAACTGTTATTCTAGAAGGCTGACTGGAGCAAGCAGGCAGAGCTCACAGAATATGCCACCTGAAAGAGTTATATTTTACTGCTTCTATTTCCATACCTTACAAGACACTCATCAGAAGCCGAACAGTTCGTTTATTACCCTGCTGCCAGCATGCTCACATTAAAGCGATATGTCAGTTCTTTGCCCACCAGGTGCACTTAAGTGTTCCAGATTATTTATTTAAATAGGAGGTTGTGTTTTTCCCCCCGGCAGGATGCTGATGCGGCCAGACTGCTTTCCTAGTTCCTAAATATGTTAAACTGCTCGTTTGATGAAACTACTCACACAGTGTTGGCACTTACATGGAAGTAATGCATGCCCTTGCTTGCCGATTCCGAACCAAATATGATTCTTAACTATGCTGCAGAGAGGGCAACACTTTTATTTTCTTCAATTATGTTGAACTGACATGCTCCATAGGTCGACAAAGTGTTTAAGACTGGTTAGCATTAGAAAGCCACAGGTGGAATAATAATAGTTATTTTTAACTTCGGAAGTTTACTCACTTATAATGAATACTTTTCTTAAATAAATAGTAACTTCTTTATTTCCTCCCTTAAAAACCCACACACACGTATACATACTTTTAGCACTCTGTCATTTTCATACCTAAAGGGAGATTTAGTGGACAGAATAACAGTGGAAGATCTTGGGGTCTCAAATTTCAGCTGCACCCTGTGTGATGCCAAAATTCTGTGGAACTTTTTTTTTTTTTTTTTTTACTGAGGGACACACCCCAAAGTCAAATTTGACAGAGCAGACTTCCGTGGGCCAAGTGTCAGTGGTGAGTGAGGCCAGGGACAAAAGTGGCCATAACAACAGGGGGAAATGTTACCTTGCAATGGAGGAATCACATAGTTGTTGACGTCCCATGTGGGAAACCAAGTGGAGTTTGAGAACAAAAACATAAAAGGGGAGCAGGAAGCAGGGATAGTGAGGGATGTGGCCCAGGGGAAAGGATGTGGCTGAGGAGGATGTAGAGATTCCTGAGGGATCTGTGAAAGTGAAAGGGAATATTCCTTTCAGAAGTGAAAACGGTACTCTGCAGTACTCCTTTTTATTTATTTATTTATTTATTTATTTATCTGAGCATTTCCAACACAGTTTGGACCCTCTTTTATCCATTTTAGCGAGTTTGAAATGTGAACTGTGTCAAATTTGTCCCCCATTCCTAGCAGGTCCCACTTGCACTCATGATATATAACTGCAAGTAAGCATAGTTAAGAGCTTTTTCACATTTCTCCATGCTTGGAATAAAGCATGACTTTATTCAAAACGGCACTAGTTAACTTGGCAATAATTAGCAGTGTGTTTCTTTCAGAACAGGCTAAGTGCCAAGAAAGGGCAGTGTGTCCTTACCAGAGATTATTCCCTGCAGATGGGAGGAGGGGAAGAATGCAGCCTTTTAGCCAGCAAACAATGTTTATTTGGGATCAAAGCCTTCAGATTTTAAGAGTTTGAAATGACTATGCCAGCAGTGGTGCCGGAGTCTCTCTGCCAGATAGGGTGCTGCAGTGAGCACATCGAAGTTGAAATGGAGGAGAACAGTGTGACAAAAGAGTGGTGAAATCAATTTAACCTTGCTACAGCATAAGCTCTAGCTGGGAACGATAATTTGAACTTTGAAGGAAACAGAAACACCCCACTCCAATAGAATAATAGAACTGTAGAGTTGGAAAGTACACGAGGGACATTTAGTCCAACCTCCTGCAATGCAGGAATGTACATTTGGCCCATATGGAGATTGAACCCATGACCTTGGCGTTATCAGCACCATGGTCTAACCCAGGCTTCTTCAACCTCAGCCCTCCAGATGTTTTGAGACTACAATTCCCATCATCCCTGACCACTGGTCCTGCTAGCTAGGGATCATGGGAGTTGTAGCCCAAAAACATCTGGAGGGCCGAGGTTGAGGAAGCCTGGTCTAACCAACTGAGCTAACCAGCAACATTAGATTCTCAAGGTATGTAAGGTCTTATTTTACATGGGCTATGACATCCACAGACACCTGTATAAACCCAAGGACCAAATTCTGTGTGATTTATGTTAAAGGGAAGAAACAGATCTTCATGTGGATTCCTCTTTGCATCCACACCTGCTAAATCAGGGTTGGGGAGATGGATAATCTGTGGCCCATCTGGTGTTGTTGGTCATCAGCACCTCTTCTCATCTATAACATATCACAAATTTAGGATTGGAATTGCCCAAGAAGGATGTTATACTGTTTTTGTATGCCACTACAGCGGCAAGACTCTTATTAGCCAAAAATTGGAAATTGCAAGAAATACCGACAATAGAAGACTGGCAGATGAAGATGATGGATTTTTTGGAGCTGGCTGACCTGACTGGAAGAATCCGTGACCAGAAAGAGGAGGAAACACAAGAAAATTGGAAGAAATTTAAAGAATATTTAGCTAGATATTGTAATATAAGAAAACTAAAAAATTCTTGGAAGTAACAAATCAGGCCTAGGGATAGAAAAATATTAGTAATAGTGAATATTATAGATTAGAATAGAAAGTAGATAAGTTTGTAACTGAAAGAAGATATTTGTGTTATAAATATGAATTTGGAAACTGTTAAATATGTGATACAATGAAATTCAGATTGGAGGGTGTCAAGGAAGTCATTTAGCAATGTAATTTAACCAGGAAACAAGAAGAACCAATTCTTCTTTTATTTTTATTTTTTGTTGTTGTGATGTTTTTATGTGGTGTTAAGTGTAATGTTTTTTCTTTGTGTGAATGTCTATGTGCTATAAGAGAAAAATAATATTTTTTTTGGAAAAAATAATAATATAACATATCACAAATTACACAATAGAGTCAAAACAAGCATCATCAAATCAATCAAAACTTCCAACACAGCCACCATGCAAATTCAAAGTCTTGGTGACAACACCAAGTCCTTACGTCCCCAAATAAAAAGCAATCTAATAGTAGCCTGGTGAATCTCTCCAGAAAGATCATTTCCTAATCTATCATTTCCCTGCTCCAAATTTATTTTGACTACAACTCCCATTGTCTCTGTCCTTTGTCCATGCTGGCTGGGGATGATGGCAGCTATAATCCAAAACCTCTTGAAAGAGCAGTCTGGGGAAGGTTGAATTGGCGTGCAATCCTAGCCTCACTTGCCTAGGAGTAAGCACCATTAAATTCAATAGGTGCAACATGGTTAGGATTGGGTTGTTTGGCAGTACTCTGGAGAACACTTAATCTCACTTGTCTACCTGTTGTATCTTTCACACATATAAGACAGACAGAAGAGCCTCTGAATTGATGTTTTAATTTGTTGGAAGCTGTCCAGAGTAGCTGGGGCAACCCAGTCAGCTGGGCAACATATAAATAATCATTATCATCATTGTTTTGATCATAAAGGTTGGGTAAGAATCTTTAACAGAAACTCCACCTCCTGCAATTCCCATATTTTTTGGCGTGGCACCCATGATAGTCTCACTGGTATAAAAACTGGCATTAATTAGAAGTGCAGATATACATTTAATATCTTGTTCATTTTAGGGTTCTGGAAATGAATGCACAATGAACATTATCTGACATCAGGCATGCACAGGAGTGGGGAGTCATGCATTAACCACAACTCATCAAAACCTAAGGATCTTTACTCATAAGGAGCTGGATCTCAGCTTCATTAAAGAAAAGGGGAAAAATAGCTGTGATTCAATGTCTACTTATGATCCTCCATGAGCTTTTGAAGTTGAAATGCCACTAAGCTGTCATAGCATCCCCAAAAGGGGTATTTATGACTGGCCTGTAGTTCAAGGAGAACTTACTTAGGAGGAACTGCATTCTCACCTCCCTCCAGGCACCATACAAAATGCTTTAACCACTTCCTGGATCCACTTGGCCAACTCTCCTCAACTAGCTCAAATTACCCATGTTTGGAAAGGGTGGAAGAAGCATGCTGTGGGCTAAACTCCTGCAAGCTCCTTGTCCACACCCTTAGTCTTCACCAGCTGAAACCAATCCCACAATAATGGTCAAGATGTTATGTTGGACAGCCCACTTGGCTCTGCAAGAATGATCACATTCAATTCCACATAGAGATTAGACCATTTTCTGCTGAAAAAGACTATGCATGGGTACTAGTCTTCACGGCTATGAACTACCACCACTGTTGGAGGCAGTATGCTTCAGAATGTCAGTTGCTGGAAATCAATGTAGGGGAAATGGTGTTGTGTTTATGTCCTGTTTGTGGACTTCCCATAGGTATATGGCTGGCTACCGTGAGAAGAGAAGACTGGTCTAGATGGCCATTGATCTAATCTAGCAAGGGCTCTTCTAGGTATCTTAGATTTCCCCAGATTAAAGATAGGTTTGTCATGATCAGATGTCTGTTTTTGAAGGAAAAATAGCAACTCTAAGGCTAGTTCAGACACAATAGCAGCAGTTTTGACGTCATGGCAAATTATGGTTTGCAAGTTTCTCCTCTCCACCTCATATATTCTGATTTTCTGATTCCCTCATTCTTTCCCTTGAATAAGCAAACTATAATTTGCCATGACATCAAAACTGGGCAGTATGGTGCCACAAACCATAATTTGCCTTCAAGCCACAATAGGAAACTATATTTTGAAGTTAATTTCACTTTGGAGGCAAAGTATGGATGGTGCAAATTTATTGTACCAAGAAGGCAGGGAGGGAATAAGAGTATATGACAGAAAAGAGAGAGAGACCTGGGACCAAACTAGCCCAAAGTCCAAATTGTAATTTGGCTTCTCCACCTGGAGCAGGTCTGTAACTCATGTTCATGGAATCAGTTTCGTAGTTCTTTAGACTCTTATTTGTACAGAGCATGAGATTGTGGGGAAAATAGCTTTAAAAGTTTAAAAAAGAAACAAAAGAAAATTTGAAATCTAATTTAAGATGAAGCATTCTAATTAACTACTGGTCCCTTGTAGCAGCAATGAACTTGTCAGCTGGAGGAATAAATATTTCACTATTTGAGGCTGAGCATATTGACAACATAAGCAAAACATTTGCAGTTCTTCCATGGGCAGGTTCTTATTGACCTTTTGACGTGACTTATCTGCTGTCGTCATGCTAGTGAACAGTTGTCTCATTGTGGCTTTCCTCTTTTATATACAAAAAGCAACTAATTTGTCAGCTTCCAGCTTTAACTATACGAGATGAAGTTAAGCTAATTTAATAGGAACTGTTCAATAGCTTCGACCCACCTGACACTGTCAGTTAAGATGGCTCGACAGTGCTCTGTCTTTCATTATTTCAAGCTGCTCCTTCAGAATACTTGAACGCTAAGTCAAACAGCATGCACAAGTCAATAGGCCTGACTTTCCCCTCAAGGACATTCTTTTTGGTGCCAGAAGCTGTCAACTAGGAAAACACACTGTGAAGGTAAAATCATGCTAATTAAATACACATTGTTTGGGCCAAAGAAGCATGAGGCACAGATAGACTTAAAGCCCCAGGTACCACTTGGTGGAGGTTATGACCTTTTGCTTGCCCCTAAGCTGCTGTCATGGTATAATATGATTGAACAAGCTTTGCCACCCTGAAGAGAATCAAAAGGGAACCACATGAGCATTGTGATAAGTGGGTGGTTGCTGGCCCAGCCCAAAACATTTTGGAACCTGAGATAAAGCGGGATATCAAATCCAAACTCTTCTTCCAAACCACAAAATTGCACTCCCATCCACCAGGGAAGAAGAGGTGAGTGAAGACGTACATCAGGAATGGGGGGAGGGAATAAAGCTCTACATGGGGAACAATGGTGAGTGTGGCAACAGCAGGCAATGCATTCCTTGGCGGCTGGATCCTGCCCCTGTGGATCCTGCCACCTGATCTGGTCACCTCACCTTACTTCATGGATAGGACAGCCCTAGGTGGGTGCAACATGTGCTTGCTTAAAGTTTGGTTGAAATATTCCATTGCCTGAATACTAGAGGCTTTATTTAGGGCTGGTACTACCCTATGTGTATGCAGCTGCCTTAGGTTACAGTTAGTGGTGGGGTGGAAAGTAGCAGTGAAGTCTTGAAGGACAGAACCATATGTGCCCTGTCCTATGTAGGGGTATATATGTGGACAAATGCCAGCTCCCTAGGCCTGAAAAGCGAAATGAGTGCCACACCCCATAGTCGCCTATGACTAGACTTAACCATTCCAGGGGTCCTTTACCTTTTTACCTTTACTGGCCACAGGGTTTGGTGTGGATCCTGATTCAACACCTTGGAAAACAGCCTGCTCTGCATGAGTCTTCTTGATATGACTTCATTCCCTCCACCAAAAAACGCACAACTTTATGAAAAGGAAATGTTTTTACTTTTGAGAGAAAGCAGAATTGAATGATATTTGCACGTAACGTTGCTCTATCTGAGGGCATGAATCCTGCTAAATTCCATAATGATAGTTTTTAGTGGTTTTCCTGCAGGGACAGCAATTAGGGCAGCAATTAGTTTTAGGGTGAGCTGGGGATTACATTATTTCCATTAGCATTTCGTTGACCATTGGTATGAAAACTGAACATGTGAGATTCTCCTAGGAAAGAACCCTGCCAAGCTGAAGGCAAATAAGTTCAGGGGCTTTTGTACTGGGGACCTTTAAAGCTGATTTTGGGATGAGAAGAACTAAAAGCTGAAAAGGAGCTCACAGTCCACACAATCACCAATGAATTTGTCCAAAAGTAAAATTTGAAAGTAGGAATTTCTAATTAATTAATTAATTTAATGTAATAAATTACTGGTAAATTATAAATTTCAAGGAATTAATACTAAATTTATCAGTGTGCATTCACACACCTCTCAGTTTAAGAGAGGGAGACAAGCTCTTTTGAGTAAAACATCTAGCCCAACATTATGTTCTCACAGTGGCCAACCAGATATCTAAGGGAATCACACAAGCAAGATTTGAGTGGAATAGCACTTTTCTGCCTGTGTTTCCCACAAACTATTTTTCACTGGCATAGAGCATTTGAAACTGGATATAATATATGGAACATGAATGAAAAGCCACTGATATAGAGGCTGCACACACAAACATTTGTGGAACAAATGGGTAGGTTTTCTCTGTATAGGATTCTTCATGGTCATGCTCACCATGCTACTTCCAATCTAGATTGATTACAGATCCTGCTGTCCGGACTGGTGGGTATGGTTACTTGATATGTGTTTGAAAACCCACCCCTTCCCCCAGGCCCTTGCCTAACTAAACAATCTATTGCCTTTTAAACGGAGGGGGATAATTGTTTTCATTTGTTACTATGTTATGCATTTATATGCATTTATATAAACAGTCCTGTGATCCTTGGGTGAAGGGAGATATAGAAACAAAGAAAGAGACAAATAAATAAATAAATAAAGTATTTGAAAACTATCCCCTTGCATTCTTGCTATATGGCCAGCCACAATGTCATTCGGCAGGTGTAATAGCACACCTTTTTCTTGGGAAAGCCTACATCTGATTTTAAATGGACAGTAGAGGGTAATTCAGAATCAATCTGCAAAGAGCCACTGTGTTTTGAACGAATCCAATTTTCAAAATGCGCTTTTGAGAGGCAAAAAGATGCCATAGGTCTAGGTTATGTGCCGACCAGGTAAAAAAGAAGTCTCCACTGATTCTTGAATAATGTGCCATGTCTACACGGCTGGAATAGGAATATGTAGATTGGTGATATATAGGAATGAAATATGTGTTAAGAAAAGTGATCATACAGTAGACTATATGTACCTAGGAACCTAGGAACAATGGCTGTATATTGTATGGAAATATCCAGAATTTTCCGGAAATGCTTCAGCTTTTTCCAAAGACAGATTCACAATTAGTTCACCTCAGGCACTGACCCTCTTTAGTGGGGGGGGGGGAATTACAGAAACCCAAAACTTAATTTGAGTGCCTTCAATCACTTCTGGGAGACTTGGGTGACAGTTTTTGTATAGTGTTTTATAAATAAATAAATAAATAAATAAATAAATAAATGATAGATAGATAGATAGATAGATAGATAGATAGATAGATAGATAGATAGATAAAATAAAATAAAATAAATAAAATAAAATAAAATAAAATAAAATAAATAAAATAAAATAAAATAAAAAGCAAGCAACAAAGGGCAGCATTATTAATAAAGAGAGAAGTCATCCAGTTCTCTTCACAAGTCACAGGAATGGAGAAATAGATCTTCTTTGGGGCTAATGAATACAGTATTTTCTGTTAAGCTCTGGATTCTGCAATAGATATGTCATGAAATATTAAAGTTAATTTGGAAAAAACACACCTTGGAATCTGTAGATTGAAGTGGTATGGGTTGGACGATGATAGAAGCCCTTTTCAGCCATTTGCTCTCACACAATCCCCACTGTATGAGGGTGGAGAACAAGGACACATGTGCAACTCCACCCCATATGTTGGATCCCTTAGGAATTTTGGAAGTGGCATTATACAGAGTCAGACCACTAGCCTATCCCACTTGATTTCCGTGTAATTGTTATATGTGATTTCTTGGTGCAATTTTGTGTGTCTTATAGATTGTTCATTTGCTTGCCCTGTATGGAACTGCACTCTCCCTGGAGGAGCAGGCACTCAGTCTGCGGGTGCTTATGGATGCAGACACCTGTTCTCTCTACAGACCTATAAGAATTATAGGAGTGGTTTAACAGTCCCTCTTCCCAGGGAACTCTGGGAACTGTGTCTTTGTGCAGGGAATAGGAGTCTCCTAACAACTCTCAGCACCCTTTATAAGCTACACTTCCCAGGATTTTCTGGAGGAAGACATGACTGTTTAAAGAGAGATGGTACTGCTTTAAATGTATTGTGCAAATTGGGCATTAAATGTGAATTAGATAAGGTATACCTTATGTCAGCGATGAGGCATCTGTGCCCTTTTAGATGTTGTTGGACTTCAGTTGCCAACATCTCTGAGAATAAACCATGCTGTCTTTGACTCATGGTCACTGGAGTCAAACAATATTTGTAGAGCCACAGGTTTCCTATCTCTTTCTTATGTCTTAAGAGATTGAGAGTATCAGTTCATGTTTTGTACTCTTAAAATTCTTCAGCGCCCACTGAGACTTGAGAAAGCAAACCACACAGGACTGAAGTCAGCCTTGCGTTAAGGAATTAAGACTCCAATCCTATGCACACACTTAGGTTTTGGTTTATGAGATTTGTACATTGCTTCACGCTAAAAAGTCCTGAAGTGATTTTCAATCACAATTAATGGGCATTTTAAAAAAATCACTCCTTGAATCTGGGGAATGATATGTTGAACATTTCCCTTTTTTATCATTCTCCATTAATTGCATTGAAAAATTATGAAAGTGGAGGAGGGAAATAGCAAAATTATAATGGGTGGAGTTCATGATAGGTTTTTGATGGGCTACCCTTATTTTCATAGTGACCAAATGAGTTCCTTTTCTTTCATTTTACAAGCAGTCTCTCCAGTGGTCTGCATTCTTCAGCCACCTTTGATGTCCACAATTCTTGAAAGCCCTCTGAGCTCCTCAGCTGGCTTTTCCTGTGAGTAAGAAAAGACCCAATGACTCTTCCATGCCCCTGGAAACTGTTTATTGTTATGTTTAAAAACCTTTTTTAAAAAATTAGGAAATAAATACGGATGTATATATATATTTTTTAAGGCAAAAAGAAGAACTTCCCTTAGAAATAAGACCAGTGAGTGTTCCAATCTCATGTGCTTGGTAGCCAGTCTCTGAAGCCCTTTAATAAAAACCCTGGGGAAAGCACCATGAAAAGCGTCTTCAGGGTCTTCAGAGCACTGGGGAAATATGTAATGGAAAGAGACACACACACCACACCACCCTTTGCCAACCCACATAAGTAAAGCACAACCCCACTCCCCCTCAGATGAGAAAGAAATTCTAGTGTGCCCTGGGAACAAGTGAAACAGAAGCTTCCTTTTTTTTTTTGGTGCAGAAGACAATTTGTTTCAGTTTAGCACAGTGCAACTGGGCTCATACGAAATTATGAGATCTAGACACATATAGAAAACGCTGTGAAAATGCATTTTTAAAAAATGTGTTTTAAAATATATATTGAATTTGCCATACACTCACAATCACCACTTAAAACGTTATATTTGCAGCTGTATAGCTAAGTACCAAGCCTATGTATGCTTTCTTTTTCTTCTTTCGCGATCACTCATAGCCAAGTAAGATTGTCTTTCATGAACACAGTCTTAATGGTGTATTCATAGGGGACAGTGGAGGCCAATTCTGGATCCACATGTCCTTCCACTGTGGGGACATAAGTTTCCAGGTGGGAGTTGATTCCATGGTGAGGGTTTGCCAAATGTGTCTTCCTCTTAGTTCGTTTTCCTCTTTCGTCCTGAGTTCGAGTGTCACCAAAGTCCATGACACCTTTGGTAAAGGCTGTTCTCCAATTAGAGTGCTCACAGGCCAGTGTTTCCCAACGGTCAGTATTTATACTACATTTATTTTAGATTTGTCCTACGGAGCTAATGTTAAAGAATCATTGTTTCAACACTGGTGACCTTTGCTTCTTTCAGTACACTGGCATTAGTTCACCTGTCTTCCCAAGTGATATGTAAAAATTTTCAGAGACACTGTTGATGGAATCTTTCAAGGAGTTGGAGATGGCATTTATAAGTGGTCCATGTTTCACAAGCGTACAGTAAGGTTGATAGTACAATGGCTTTGTACACAAGCATTTTAGCACACACGCCATCTCAAGAATCCTGGAAAAGATAGTTCAACAGCCAAATATCTACAAGCCTCAGCACACCTAGCAAACTATAGTCACCAGGATTCTTGCAGGGACGGGTATGCTCTACACAGCCCAACAGCAACCATGACTCCATCTAGCTCAGCACTGCCAGCACCGACTGTCAGTTGTGTTGCATTTTATGGTGCTCGGCATATTTCCCAGTGCCAGCAGTCGTATATCAGCAGAGCAACGTGCAACGTCAAAGTGTTCAGGAGTTCTGACCCAGCCAAACAAAGGCAATATCTCACAGAGGTCATTAAGTACAGACAGAAGTATTTTACTCCCAGGTTAGAAAAACCTCATAGTTTCCACTTACAGAGTCCATTTGCAGAAAAGTCTTTTCCTGAGAAGGTCCAGGCTTTGCATTTGCAAGCAACAAAGCCTTCTCTTCTCTGTCCTACATTCTGTGGGCTTGCCAGGAGATTGCTTGGTAAAGTGCTGACTCAACACAACCTTTTATATACAGCTACTGTAAGAACTGAACATGTGAAGATTCAGCTGCTCTCAGGTGTCCTAAGACTAGCATACAGCTTTCTAACAGCTTCTAGCAATTTCTGGAACCTTCTGGAACTTTCAAGAACTTTCAGTGAGTTCTGGACAGAATGAACACTCCCACACATCCCCTAACAAGTTGTTCTCCAGTGTTTAAGGCAGGCGTTTTTCCAAGGTCTGCTTGGAGATGCCAAATTGAACCTGGTGTTAGTTGAGGTCTTGGTTGGTGGGATACATGTGTGGAGCATTGTTTGTCAAACTTCATATAAAACAGTGACAAAGCACAATCAGTTTGACTTGTGGCTCAGCAATACTGATTTAATGTTAATGTTTCAACTCTCTCTCCCCACCAACCCTCTGCACCAACCCCTTATGCCGAAGTGCAGTTTACTCCTTTCAATTTGCGGGAATGTTCTTGTTTTTCCACACTTCTTTAGATGCCGCATTGTTAACATAATTAATGTAATTTCATCTAATTATGTAATTAGTGTAAATACATGTAATTGGTAATTATAATGTGTAATTATGTAATTTTGATGTTTACTGATGTAAAAAAAAAAAACCTTACAAAGCTTCAGGCAGGTAAAATTAAACTTGGCATGTGTTGCATGCAATTACAGAAGTTTAATATTTTCTGATATAGTACTCCCCCACACCTTTCACACTCTGAAAGGAAATTAGTTTATATTATGAACTAAATGGGTACAAAAATATGGCTTTTAAAAAAATAAATGAATTATTTAATTAGAGAAGTCTTTGCGTTTTTCTTCTTTTATCTATTCCATATAGGAGAGCCCTAATGGATGACTGGTATAATCAGAGAGCTTAATCTTTTCATTGACAAGAGGAACAAAAACATTGTCTGTATTAAACAGTGGAACTGTGAGAACTATAGCTTGATGTGGGATTGGTATATGTTATGGAGGCAAGGAAACACAATTATTACATTTTTGTCAGTAATGTGCTCACTCTCACACACACACTCACTCTCTCACACACACAAAACACACACACACACAGAGAGAGCAACTATATTTAGCTTTGCTCAGAAGCTCTTCCCTGAATGTTTAAAATAACTGAAACCCCTACCTTAATTAAATCATTGCTGATTCTCCAGACAACCTGTTTGCTGAGCAATCAACCTGACTGGTGGGCACAAAGTTTACAGTTAGGGTGGGTGGATCTGTTAATTTTGCTTCTCTCTACTTCTCATTTTTCCAATCTGAAATTCAGTTCTTCGGTGGCAATCTGTGTTTCATTTTAAAGAAAAATGAAGATTTGACAAATTCATGGAAGATAAGGCTATCAATGGCTATGCTCTGCCTTCAAGGTTGGAGGCATTAATGCTTCTGAGTACCAATTGCTCTTGTGCCCAGGTTTTGTTCCCAGAAGAGGATGCTGGGCTAAATGGATCACTGGCGTGAACCAGCAGAACTTTCCTATGTCCTAAGGTTGCTTTAACTACATTGACCCTCAGACTGAAGTCTGTCAAGGGCACAAACTCATAAACGTCAGCTCTCTGTGTGACTGCCCTGTACAAAGAGCCAATGAACTGCATACTGCAGCATTTCCCTAGGCAGCTCAGTATCCTTAAGCCCCCAACTGACCCAGGCTGGTATTGGTATTGGATCTTCCTGGACAGGAAAGACCATTAGAGGTCTCTAGTTCCAAATGAGCCATATTTGAGCAAGAAGTTTGTTTTGAACCATGGGGTGTTCTTGGTCGCCCTTTGGTTCTGATTTCCAGCTTCTCAAACCTGCTTCCTGCTTTGTCCTTCTTGATCCTGATTATTGGCTTCATCATCCCATGACTTCTGGTCAGGGCCAAGTGGCAAAGTGAGGTGGATCCAAGAAGAAGAAGAAGAAGAAGAAGAAGAAGAAGAGGAGGAGGAGGAGGAGGAGGAGGAGGAGGAGGAGGAGGAGGAGGAGAGTTTGGATTTGATATGCTGATTTAGCAGTACCCTAAGGAGTCTCAAAGCAGCTAACATTCTCCTTCCCCTTCCTCCCCCACAACAAACACTCTGTGAGGTGAGTGGGGCTGAGAGACTTCAGAGAAGTGTGACTGGCCCAAGGTCACCCAGCAGCTGCAGGTGGAGGAGCTGAGACGCGAACCCGGTTCCCCAGATTACGAGTCCAGTGCTCTTAACCACTACACCACACTGGCTCTCTCACACACTAGGAGCTGGCGATCTGGCCTGGTAGGAATGCTCTTGGGAAATAAGATGCACTGCTGGTCTTCTCCCACTTATTGTGTGGTTTGCCTCAGGTGACAAAATGTCAGTGGCGTAGCGTGGGTTGTCAGCACCCGGGGCAAGGCAAGTAATTTGCGCCCCCTAACCCGTGGATTTGCGCCCCCTAACCCGTGGATTTGCCCTAACCCCAGATGTTGTGCCCGGTGCGGCCGGCCCCCCCTGCACCCCCCACGCTACGCCACTGCAAAATGTCTTGGGTCAGCCCTGCTTCTGGTGTCTGGCTAATATGGCTACCTCATGCTTCTTTCCTTCTGTTCTGCCTTGCTCTTCAGTACCAACTTCTCACTTACTCATAGTTTGTCCTTCAGTCCTGACATACTCTTTGATCTCAACTAATTAGTATTTTTGTCCCAAGGCTCCAAGTTCCCAGCACACCTGTCCTTGTGCAAGAAAAAAAAGGGGGGGCTTTTTTATGTATTCAGCACAGTTGCCATTTACAGATCCTGCACCATAAGACTTGGATTTCACTTCCCTAATTATTCTGGTCTCCTCTTAGTTCTTAATTAGTGAGTGACCCTGGAGGTTTAATGGAGTTGTGAATGACTATACAAAATGTATGGAATCTTAGGTCTCAGTGTTGATTATTTCTGTGATCACATGTACCTAAATGCCACATCTGTGCCACAATGGTCCACTGCAAGTATTTCTCTCCATTCATGTATACCCAGGAAAGAGTGGCTAGAATAACATTATTTTAAAGTCAAATTTCTAAACCCAAGCTGTTCATTGTAGTTTTACTGTAGCTGAATGGTTCTTTAGCTGCATGATGCTAACATATAAGAGTTAACTTCCTTAAACATTTAACTTGCTAAATTCTGAATTTTCAGTAAGGAGTTTTGTGAATGGGGTGTAAACATGAGCTTGCCACAAGGCAAGTAGGAAATGTTACAATTAAGAATGTGTTTTTCGGCTTATCAGAAACCCAAATCTGATTGTCTGCTGTCCGAACAAACACATCCTTAAATCTTACCCATAGTTTTGACTTTTTCTGTATCTACTCAGACAACTCCTGACATGATCAAATTTTGCTATTTGTAATACTATATAATGTTTGTGTGTATGATCAGGTCCCCCATGCTGTACTTTATTGTTAGGCATACTTGAGGAATTCATTCTTTGCAAGTTTCAACAAGGACTGACCTGATCTGCACCTCCGTGACAAAACTGCAGAACTGTGCTAAGTTATTCTCTGGTTTTCACACTTCCTAAATGTTTGATGCAATTCTTGGCTCACAAAAAGTATCATTAGAAATGTGTATTTTGAGAGAAAATGCATTTAGAAATGCATATTTTAAAACCTACTTAAGTGGGAATTTTAGGTCAGGTTAAAACACCCAAAAAACACAAACACAAAAATGGGATGCAACAAATTTATGAGTTAACACATGTGGAAGTGAGTGGACTGGAAATATACAGATTCATCCATCCCATGAAATATACCATTCCTTGACTGACATGCACTGTTTTATATTGGATTCTCCATTTCCCTTCCTCAACAATGAAACACAGAAGGCCAAAAAAACCTTTCATTCTCCCAGTTTCAAGATCCAATTTTTGCCTTCTTTTTGCCAGTGTTCTCCCCTGAGAATTAATTAAGGTTCACAGCTTAATGTGAATGGGGCTGACACACTGATAACATATGTGAGGCTCCCTCATCACCATGTCCAGGGTGACTATGAAATATACCACTCTGCTGCTGGAATTGATGGAGGTGAAAGAGTGCTCCAAAGGTTTCCAGTTAGCTGGAAACAGGGAGTATAGCATTATAGTCTACCCAAATTGCCCTTTAGGGGCAGAACTGAATGATTTGCTATCTGTGGTGAAGGACAAGATGGTGCACACACACCCCACCCCACCCCACTGTCCACATACAAAAGCCAACCTAAAGCTGACTCCAACTCCAACACAATATCCTCCACTATGCTTGAATGAGCTAGATTTGGGAGCATGTGACTAAAGAACACAATCACATAAGAGCAGTGCTGGTTCAGGCCTAAGGTCTATCTAGCCAAGGATCTTGGCAAAACTATGAGAATCCCATCAGCAGGACCTGAATGCAACAGGGCTCTCCTACTTGTGATTCCTAGCAGCAAATATGCAGAAACATGTTGTCTCTGGTAGTGGTGTTAGGACAAAGCCACCATGGCTAGTAACCACTGGTAGCTTTACCTTCCATAAATTTGTGACCATCGCTTTCTCTCATGGGAGAGAATTCCTGAGATCCTCCTTTCTCTGTCTAATCATAGAGGCAGCCTGTCTGGGGTGTCTTCTGCACTGCTGGAGTGTTCATTTGTTCCCATTTGCACTCAGTGTTTTAAACCTGTCTATAAAGTAGATATTGCAAAGGCAGTTTAAGTCTCCAGCACTCTCTCTTTAAAAAAAAATAAAAAAAAATATTTATTACTTTTAAAGCTTACAAAAAGGAAAAGGAAGAAAGAAGACAAAAGGAAAAAAGAACAAAAAAGAGAGAAAACAATACAATACATAAACAATACAAAACACAACCTTAACAAATTAAACTAACACAATAAACTAAACCAAACAAAACAAAAACAATTTAAAAACATACATCATACCTTTTCCATATTCTATCTTTCATTCCCTTGTATCATTGACCTCCTCTCACCTGCCTCTTTGTATTCCACTTCCATTAATTGGTTCAGCAATTCCTTTCCAACTTTCTCTCTTTTCTATCATATAAATGTCTTAACATATTTTTAATCTTATTTCCATTAAAATTAGTATACTTATTTAAGCTTAACTCTTTATAGCATTTCAGCTAAAGCCATAAAATTTCCTTCCAACATTTTTCTATCACTCATTAATTTTACAATATTTCTATATATAGACTTTAAATTTCCAATCTTCTTCCACCATCTCCTCTCCCCAGTCTCGGACTCTACCAGCCACTTCCGTCAACTCCATACAGTCCATCAACCTGGAGATCTTATCCGAGGCTCTTAACTATTTTCCACGTCCCTTCTGCCAGTCTTCTTCATATTCTTTGATGCTAAAGAGCAGATCTCGGGGAAAATCCAATCCAACGATACTTTTATTCCTTCTCGACAGGTCAGCCAGATTTCCATAATTAAAACTAGGATCCATAAAGTATTTCTGGGCATGTTTCAAAATTCCTCCAAATCCAAAGGCCCCCAGAACTCCAATCTCCTCCTGACCCAAGTCCATATTCCAAGTCAGTTAATCCCTGCATAGAGGGATCTTTCCAACTTTCCTTTTCTAGTCTAGGCCAGGCTCCGATCTTCAAAATCTGACTTTTTCTAGTGTCAATCATAAAGGGCCTCAACTTGTAGTCCTCAATTTGCCTCTGTAAGGCTAAGGCTCCCCCTTGTATTACTTTAGGTTCGACAACAGCAACTTTCTCCTTCTCCTTTTCAGCAATTTGTCCTGTTGAAATAGATTCCTGTGTCAAATCCTGGATAATTTCTGTATTGGTGCTCACTTTTGGTTCCAAAATGTCAATTTTAGTAGTCATAGCATCCATCTTTTTATGAAGCTGTTCCAACAAGTGGCTTATCTTAGAAAATGCAGTCCATAAGGCTTCTCCTGTCGACATTCTTGAATATCCAAGGTCAATCTCTAGTTCTCACAGTTCTTATCAAGCAGCTGGAGATTTCCCAGCTCCACTCTTGTAACAGTTTCAAAAGCTCCCTCTAGAGGGGAACAGTCTCCACTTGTATCAATCTTTTCCAACACAGATCAAAAAGTAAAGATAGTTTCAATTTTCAGATACTTTTCCTCCCTTTTAAACGCAGAAGCAGACAATGGAAACAATATATTTCTCTTATTTAACTGACTGTCAACATCCGTTCTCTTCGCTGTCAATGAACTCTCCTGAAACGTCAATCACTGGGAGCCTGTTCCCAGGTTCAGAGCAGTGGTAATTTAATTTTAATCACTCTCTCCTGCAGGATACACAGTCCAAAATTTCCCCCCTCTTCTCCTGCTTCCAAGGGGGGGTCTAATAATTTCAATCGATGGAAGTTTAATCCTTTACATAAGGCTTTCCTTGACCTTAACTTGTAAGCTCTTTGCTTCAGTCTATTTACAAAAGGGGAAGGCGGACTTCCTGTTTTGAACCTTCCCTGTTCGATGCCAAATTAAGATATTTAAAGATCCAATTTTCCGTTTTACTCACGGGTTGTTGTTTAAAATCCAATTGTCCACAAGAAAAAGTCAGCGCTCTCTGGCAACAGCAATGCGGCTTCACTCCGTGAAAGAAGCGGTCGATTCAAAGCACCGCGCCACTCATCCCACGTTGCTCCGGATCCCCAAAACAGGGTTTCCCTGTGAGTAGGGGAGGCGCAAAAGGTGCCAGCCGAATCCCAGGTTCACAAGCTTCTTCCGGCTATGATTTCAATGGGTCTCCGCCTTCGCCGTGGCGGTACAGACCCAACTTTCCATGGAGCAAGTTCCTCCCGATCGGAGGAGCTCCGCCATTGCCAGGGGCGCTCTCTTTCATCCAAAAGAAACAAAAGCCCCTGGAACCTCTTTCTGCTCAAGGAAGTGGAGCACATGTCCCTTTATAATCTGCTTCATTCTATCCAGGCATCAATGCAGGACAATACCTTTATCCAATCTAATTTCATTTATTCAGAGAATTAATAGAAACCATTTAAGGGAGGGAAATAAGGCTTTGGCTTTGCAATTCAGACAAATCATGGCAGTGCTAATTACAGGAGGCACCCTATGGCTTCATCCCATTTTATATGTTAGGAAGTGAAGTTCTTATCCCCCCGAAAGAAAGCAATTTGTACAATATTTTCTTCCCTCTTCATTAATGCCCAGAATATTGAAACAATTTGTATTTAATTCACTAATTGAAGAAATTAGAGATTAGTCAGCAGGCTGGAGGATGTCATAATGCACATTGCCTTACCCCAGCAGTGACTCACACCCCTGCTCCTTCACACAATTAGGAGATGTTGGCTAAATGCAATGGTCCAACACCTATTGATGCCGGTATAATAATAATGATTACATGCTTCTTGCATTGCAGTTCATGTTGAACTGCCACAACAATCCCAAAGAGTAGCTAAGACAAGGTGCTTATGCCTTCCACTGGGCTAACAGCATGGGGCATAGGAAGTCACCTTCTACTGAGCCTGATCATTCATCCATCTAGTTCAATATTGTCTATACTGACTGGCAACAGTTACCCACAATTTCAGACCAGGGTCTCTCCCAGCACTTCCTGGAGATGTCAGGGACTGAACTTGGGAACTTCTGCGTGCAAAGCAGATGTTCTATCACTGAGCTACATCGTTTGCCTAGAGATCCAACTTAGTGGGTTGCCTGGCAAGGCCCCCAAACCAGCCCCTCATTAGAATAAAATGCACACTGACACAGAATTTTGGTTTAAGGTTATTGGGCAGAATTTTAGGCCACAACTTTATTGATTACAAAAATGTGAGTGGTATTGGCTTAGGCATTGGCAAAGGACTATATCGGACTCCTGCCCCCTTTGCAGGAGGTCAGTAAGGGTAAACCACCCAAAGAGGAAGCCACATCGGGGGAACCTGCCTGTAGCTCTCCTCAGTGTCCCCAGAGGCCTGGCATGGCCCTAGCCCTTCAAGCAGACTTTGGACAGGATCCAGACCCTGGATTCCTTTAACGGAATACCCTTGGTTAATGGAGGGGCAAGCGATGGCTGATCTCCCCCCCCCCCACAAATCAATGAGGCAATGCCTAACCGCCAAATCTTACAAAGTTGTGACGATTGCTAAGAGGTAGGCGAAAACCAAGTGGCCAGCACCAATCTGCCAAATGGAAAAAATCCTACCTGTCCCCCATCCCAAGACAGGTGACCAACCGAAGTCCAAAGCAAGGCCAGAGGACACCTAAAATAAAGGGTGGCTGGGCAGGTGTTCGGCAGCATGAAGCAGGTGCCTGACACGCATCACGCTGCCACTTTTATATCCCCCCACGAAAGTGATTGGCCAAGAAGCCGGGGTGATCGTGGTGCCACCCTGGCATGATGGCATTATTTCGCCCATGCCAGGGGGGGGGGAGGAACCGGCCTGGGGGCCTACCCACAACCAGGACCATCCTTAAAGAGGATCCCACCTAAATGAACAAAAAGTCTGAAGTGGTACAGGGCAGTTTCCTACAACATACCAACTAAGGTAAAAAGATGGGTCAGGTCCCTGTCAAGATTTTGAATTTGTAGTAACACAGACAATGTTTGGACCTGAAGGTTTATCACGGTAGCCTCCAAGTCCACTTATTAATTGATTGAATTTATTCCCCATCCTTCCTCCCAAAGGAAGCCAGAATAGGAAAGAAGATGGATGATGATGATGATGATCTTTAAAACATCTTAAGAATAATCCCGTAGAGATGCAGACTGGGAATGATATCAGACCGGGAAGAAGCAGGTGCCAAAAAGACAACAGAGATGGTGTCTGTCTAATATTATGGAGGAGGAGGGGATACCTTGGGGTAGATGCCACAACACTAAAGCTCTGTTTGCTACATTGTGTGGAATGGCTCTCTTGCACACTTGGTAAGATGGTATCTGTAAGAGGCTCTTGGCTGCAAAGCACAATGATTGCTTGATCTTCCAGGTATCCTGGTCCCAAGTTGCATAGAATAATACACCCCCACCCAAATAGCACCTTGAACTTAGCCTAGTTAACTGGCAGCTATTGCAATGCTTTCAACAGCCTGGCAACACGTTGGCAACATCCTGCCCTAGTGAGTAGAATGTTTTGAACCAGCTACAGCTTTCGAACCAATCTCAAGGCCAGCCCCACAGAGCGTGTGGGGGTCAGCAGCACAATGATAATCACTTATCACTCTTGTGTCAGCCAGGCTTGTAGCTCTGAAAAAATAATACACTGCTAATTATGAAGCTACAAATGCTAATGAAAATGATGTTTTAAAAATTCAGAGGATGATTTACTAACTGCACATAATTTAACTAGTTGATTTAGCAGGGGCATGGCAATCAGTAGTGAAGTCCTTGCTTCCTGAATCTGGGCAAAACTCCAAAGACCTCCCTATCTCAAAATTAATTCAGTTTGCCACTAGTGTTTTGGATGGGTCCAAAAGACACTTGCAATGCAATCCTATGCACTGAACTAAATGTGACTTACAGGTATATGTGTATAAGCCTGCAGTGTAATGCTTAAATGGAGCTAAGGATCTGCAAATGCAACAGAATAAAACATAAGAGTTTCAGAATGTTGATAATGGTAGATCTATACCACTTTAAGCTGTGTGCAGAATTACATTTTTAACTGCCTCCTTGTGTAAAATCACCACCACCACAAAAGTAAAACCTAACAGTTCAGAGAGGGATGAGCTACATTAGCCTTCCTCAGTCTGGTGCCCTTCATATACTTTAAATTGCAGCTCTCATCATGGCAAGTGACCAGAGAATATTGATGGTTACAATTCAAAACATTTCTTAGTCAAGAAAGACTGAGCTAGACCTTTCCTCTTTTTTCATCATCATCATCATCATCATCATCATCATATGAAGGAGGTCATGTTTATGCAATCTAGATTCAGGTAGGTATCCGTGTTGGTCTGACACAGTCGAAATAGATTTTTAAAAATTTAAAAATTGTCCAGTAGCACCTTAAAGACCAACTAAATTTGCTCTGGGTATAAACTTTTGTGTGCATACACTCTTCTTCAGATACACTGAAACAGAAGTCACCATATATAAGGGTCTGGTGGCTTCTGTGTATCTGAAGTATCTGTGTATCTGAAGAAGTGTGCATGCACACAAAAGCTTATACCCAGAGCAAACTTAGTTGGTCTCTAAGGTGCTACTGGACAATTTTTAATTTTTTTAAAATTTATGTTTATGCAGTGTTTATTATATAGGTATTTTTGCTCAGATGCTGAAAACAAATGGTCAGGTAGCCTTAATAAGGAGTATTCCAAGATGAAGGAATAACAATGGAAAAGTGCTTAAATGAAAGTTGGACCCTACCACCTTGTTATTTTGTTCATGTGTGGACCAGGCCTGAATTTGAAAGACGAATACAAAAAGGTCATATTTATTTACCAATGAGATCCTTTTGCAGATTTGCCACTGCAAGTACATTCAGCAGGGAACCACAATCAGTCCTGGTTCTCTTACGACCATATCTGTTTGATACATGATACACTCAAAACTAAGTTTGTTCCCATTTGTTGTTCAAACTGACATTTTCAGTGTGTGCACTTATGAAACCTGTGGTATGTGCACTGACCTGGCTGGTGAAGGAAAAATAACAACACGAGTCCTATTGCAGGAAACCTCAGAGACAATGGTACATGTGTATAGCTTTGACATGTGAATTAGAAAGTGATTATTGGTTATTTCTAAAATTAATTGGTACGTAGGCCACTCTCCCTTCATATTTCTTTTTTTTTTTTTTAAGGGTAGATATTAAATTTACAGCACACTATAACCTAAGGGAAAACACCATGACGATGTTATGCAGATGGCACCACACTCCTTTAAAACTTACTAAAATGTATAAAGGAAGATCACCAACTTGTTGGAGATGTAAAAAAGATGTGGGGGTCATAATAACACATGTGGTGGACTTGTGCAGTTATTGGTGAATACTGGAATAGTATCTACAATGAATTTAAGAAACTATTGAAATTAACCTTTAAAAAAAACCCCAGAGATTTTTCTTTTAGGTATACTACCATTAGAAATTAAAAAAATATATAAGACCAATGTTCATGTATGCAATTACAGCAGCGAGAATTCTTGTGGCGAGGAACTGGAAAAGTGAAATACTACCAACGATAACAGATTGGCATATACTCATGATAGAATATTTACAACTAGTAAAACTGACGGGAAGAGTTAGAGGAGTCTTAAATCAGAAAATGCATGGAGAATGGATAATATTTAAGGATTACTTAAGATTATATTGTACTAATCCTACCATATTAGCAGAACTTGAATGCTACTTGTAAGTGAAAACAGGTAACAAATATTTTTCTGACTAGATGGAAATGATATAAAAGAATATAAAACTGTGCGAAAAAATTAATGACAGTACAAACAGTATAATGAGAACGATTGGAAGTTTTACATCCAGAATTTTTATTTAAGTGTTATTCAAGAAGATATTTTTCTTTTTTGTACATAGCTCTTTCTTTCTTTCTTTCTTTCTTTCTTAGTTGGTTCTTTTTCTTCCTTTTTGACTTCTTTCTTTACTTTCATTTCTGTTGTCATTTCTGTCTTTTTTACCTTCATTTCTGTTGTAATGATTTTGTATATTTTTGCATATGTTTGTATTTTAAATCAATAAATAATATTGAAAGAAAGAAAGAAAGAAAGAAAGAAAGAAAGAAAGAAAGAAAGAAGAAAGAAAGATTATTGGTTATTTCTGTCCACTGAAATATGAATGGGAAAACCCTAAGCCAAATCAAGCCTTTCTACCTATACTAACACTATCTTCTGAAATAGGAACATAGTAAGCTGCCTTATATTGAGTCAGGCCATTGTTGCATCTAACTCAGTACAGTCTACACTGATTGGCAGTGGTTCTCCAGGACTCTCCCAGTCCTACACAAAGATGCTGCAGATTGAAGCTGAGGCCTTCTGCAACCAAGGCAGATGCTCTACCAGGGAACGATGACCCTTCCTCAAATATACCAACTATTAATTTGTTTTAAAAATAAAATAAACTAAACTGACCAGACATTTCTAGGACCTTTGTGTACAGTTGATGTCTGCAGTGTGCAGAATTGTTATGGGTGGTTAGCATAATTTCTGAAAGTGTGTATGTAAGTGCAAATGATATTCATGGATGTTCTCTGTGTGAACATACAGTGGTACCTCTGGATGCAAACGGGAATCGTTCCGGAGCCCTGTTCGCATCCTGAAGCAAACGCACCCTGCGTCTGCGTGTGCGCGGGTCGTGATTCGCCGCTTCCGCGCATGCACGTGAAATAATTTTGAGTGTCTGCGCATGTGCGAGTGGCAAAACCCAGAAGTAACGTGTTCCGTTACTTCCGAGTCGCCGCAGGGCGTAACTGAAAACACTCAACCCAAAGCTACTTCAACCCGAGGTATGACTGTATGCTGAACTCATGGTATTTGTGGGAAAGAGGGAAAGAGAGAGAGAGAGAGACTATTGAGTATCAACCAACCCTCCCTCCCCTCCCCTCCCCTCAGTTTTCAAAAAGGAGAGTGTTGATTTTATGCTGATATCAAACAGGACTGGATTTAGGTTTGATGAGGCCCTAAGCTACTGAAGGTAATTGGGTCCTTTATATGTCCAGCTGTCCTTTGTCAACAACAAATTGTTGCTGTTTTTTGTGTTGAATATATGCTATATGGTAATTTATGGACCTAATAGGTATCTAAAGCCATTTGCATGTAACAAAATATGTGATCTTTTAGGGAGCAGGCTAGCAGGCTGGGCCCATTACTTACACCATAGGAGCCTATGCAACACAAAACACTGTTGCTATATGTAGATTTTTAAAATTTGTTTTTTATCTTATATTTTGGAAATGTACACCCAGTTTTTTCCCCTTTACATTTTTTGGGGGCCCCCAAGAGAGTGGGGCCCTAAGCTATAGCTTGTTTAGCTTATACATAAATCCAGCACTGATATCAAGGATGGGGAAGTCTTATGGACATCCTTCTATCTCAGCCTCAAGGAAATGCGAGAAATATTCCATGAGGAGAATGTTTTGTAGCGTTGGGTTGTCTGGGTTTCCCTGGACATGTCCTCTTTGGGTGGGCCAACATGCCCATCCGGGTGGATATTTTTTACATGTTATAGGAAATGTCCATGTTTTGGGAGGGTTATTTATTTATTTATTTCACTGTGCCTTGGAAGCAGAAGTTGTCAATTTGGCTGGAGGTGAGCATGTGCAAGGCCTGTGTACCACCTGCATGGTTGCCAGGCCTGCACACCTCTTTCCCAGGTTGGGCTGGCAGTAGCTGCTAAGGAAACTGCTGCCACCACTTCTGCTTCCCCTTCCTGTTCTGTTCCAACCTCCTGGAGCCTGAAGTCTGTGAGGAGTGGTGAGGCTGGGAACACTGGAGGTGGCAGCAGGAGGCTCTTGACAAGAGACCTGTGTGGCGGCAACGGCATTCGGAAGCTGTGCTGAGACTGGACAGAGAAGCAACTGTGCAAAGTGTGAAGCATGGAGCTGGATGGGCCACTGGGAGTGTCCCTCGGGAGCCACCGCTGTCACTTCTTCCCTATCAGCTGTACAGCTGCGCTTGACCCCCTGCAGCTCTGCGTCCTCCCCTAGCTGTGGCTTCCTCCTCACCAGCTCCCAAGACATGCCACTGCTGGACACCATGAGCCGAGCTGTGGCAGCTGGTGCCACCGAGAAGACTGTGGAGCTGCTGCCCCCACCACTGCACCCTCCAGTTGGAACAGGGTGAACCTCCCTCTCATTGCTGTTGCTGTTGTTGTTGTTTGTGTGTCTTTGCTCTTGGGAATATGGCAACTGTAGGTCAGCGTCAGGGAGGGGGCGAGCAACAGAGATGCAGAAAGGTGGTGTGTGCACCTTGAATGTTTCCAGGGTTTTGCTCTTTGGAATATGGCAACCCTTTTGTAGTGGATGCTGCAACATATTACATATAAAAGGGGGGTACATGAACACTGCATAAAATATGAGTTAAAACAACTCCCCCGAAATTCTCCAAATGCTGCAACATCCATTTTCCTAACAATAATTCAGTGTACAAAGATTCTAATATCTGAACAGTCTTCTTGAGACCACTGTATCATCATATAGTCCAAGAAGGTATGAGATATGAATCCACAGAAAGAGGAGAAACCAGCTCCCCCCGCCTTCAATTAGTCATCAAGTCACTGTCAAAATAGCACCAGTGTATTTCCTGGACATAATGCAATCACCAACCAGATACCGTATTTGCAATTGTAATTGTTTCTCCTTATGTACTCTTTTTCTGATGAGACAGATGATATATTACAGTGGGGGGAAAGTTACATTGGGTAGGTGATTTGCAGGATTCAAGTTATCTGCTCTGGTGACTGACTTTAATAACAACAGTGAAAAGGATCAGAGGTGTACTTAAAAAAAAAAAAAGGTTTTAATGTAAGGTTCTCTCAACTGTGACAAGTGATGATGTCTCTTTGTAACACTGCTCAGCTGAAATCTCATTCTCCCTTGCACAAACACACATGCACAAAGACAATATTCAAGTGAGGCCAACTACAGGACGGATGAGGAACCTATACTCCTTCACATAGTGCTGGAACAGAGCTCCTCTTGCTGCACCACCAGCCACAGTGGTTGGGGCTGGTGGAAGCTGGAGTCCAGCAATAACTTCCCACCCTTGAGCTATGGGCATATTGTACAAGATTCTCTGCCACACTTGCCTATCATTGAGAGATGCAGTCTCTGATGTCACCTGCTATGGCAAAAATTCTGGTATCTGTGCAAAAGGCCGACTTGCCTGTGAAAATGCAGACGAACAACAGCAGTTCAAGGGGGAAACTATGCAAAGCTCCTTCTTCCATTTGAAAGGAAAACGTAGGAAATCCTTGTGGCACGATGACCTTCACAACCATCTCTCAATGTTGTTCTAGCTGCCACAGGTTATCATACTGGGATGCTGTACTGGGAGCCTTGTGCTGATGGAAACATTCCCAGTTCATACACAAAGTTGATAGGATATGGGTGTAGAACTTGCCACTGTCTTTCTCTATAATCAACACTTCTCTCTGACTGACAAGAGACTCTTTAGCCAGGTGTCTCTCACATTGCCTTCTCTTTTAGAAGATGAGACACCAGGAACAGAACATTCAGCCTTTTTCATGCAAAACAGAAGCTCCACTCACAGAACAATGAAACTGCAAGGAAAATTTGAATATTTCTTCTTGAGAAAATCACCTGAGAAGTTCTAAAGGAAAGCAAAGAGAGCTTCTAGGAGATTAGCAAAATTTCTCCAGTGGGGTTCTAACCATCTCAAACCCACAGACTTCTGTGAAAGCAATAAATTAGTTTAAAATTAAAAATAAATAAATCCACAGGCCTAAAATACTAGTGCCAACTTATTTTAAGCTGAATCACCAGCAGTTGCATTTAGCATTTTGGTTCTAAGTAAGAACAAATGATAGTGTGATGTGCAGTGTTCAAAAAGAGGTCAACCACATGTAATCAAAGTATTAGCCAGATGGGCAGTTGCAGTTGCAACAGAAGGGGAAAAGGAACTGTCTGGTGTTCAAGGAGATGTTGCATGGACCATCTGTTGAAGGAGACAGTATAAAGCAACCACAAGATTTCTGCTAAGATGAAACTTTCCTATGAATATGGAGATGAGATAACATGCTGTACAGGAATTTTTAAGGGAATTTTGATAAGGCCTTCACATCCCATACAACTAGTTCTAACTTGTGTGGTAAAACTATCTGGGCTGTACTACCTTAAACTAAATGACAACCAAAATGATCATGGGAATGGAATGAATGACTCTCCTATGAAGAAAGGTTGCAGCATTGGGGACTTTTTTAGTTTAGAGAAAATGCAAGAGGTGGCATGATAGAATCTTAGAAAATTATGCATAGCATAAAATGGGTAGAGAAAAGCTTTTCTCCCTTTCTCAAAACACTAGAACTCATAGACATCCAATGAAGCTGAATGTTGCAAGATTCATAACAGATAATAGCATATAGCTAAGCTATGGAACTTGCTCCCATAGGGGGCAGTAATGTCCACCAACTTGGCTAGATAACTTTAAAAGAGAACTAAACAAATTGAAGCTACAGTGATTACAATCCATGATGGCTATGCTCTTCCTGCAAGGTTGGAGGCCTTGTTTCTGAATACCAGTTGTTGAATACCACAGGAGGGGTGAGAGCTCTTGTTCTTGGATCTTGCTTACCAGCTTCCTACTGGTTGGCCACTGTGAGAACAGGACACTATACTAGATGGGCCATTGGTCTGATTCAGCAGGTTCTTATTATGTTGTTATGTTTTTCCCCAATCAACAGCCTGAGTAGAACAGCTCCATGGAAGGTTTATTAACTCAATGAGAAATATGCCGAAATTGCAACAAAGGTTCACTTACAAGGAGAAAATGGAAAGGGAGATCCTCTCTCCTAACAAGAAAACTTGGGGCTACCCAATGAAATTAAATGACAGCTGATCGGGACAGATCAAAGTAGTAACTTCTTCACAAAGCCCATAAACTATGAAGCTCCCTACCCAAATATGTGGTGGTGTTCATCAACTAGGGTAGTGTTGAAAGGTAATTAGACAAATGCTGGAAGATAAATAATGACTGCTATAGCAGCTGCAGTATCAGAGGCAGTATGCCTGTTAATATCAGTTGCTGGGGACCACAAGGAAAAAGGTACTTGTGTTCTGCTTGTGGACTTCCACTAGACAATTGGTTGGCCACTGTGAGAACAGAATGCTGGACTAGATGGGCCTTTGGTCAGAACCAGCAAGGCTGCTATTCTGGATTGTTAATGTTGAACAAACAAATGAATTTGAAAAGCAAAATACTTTAATGTGCAGTGTGTAAGCAACTGCTAAGCGCAAGTAAATGCCAGTGAACATGTCTGCTTCAACTTCTTTAAAACTCTAACCATTTATATAAAGATACATTATTTCTGTGCCCTACTGAGGACCTGCTTTTTCCCCTCTATCAGGTCGCAGTGCAAAGTCTGTCTCAGAACAATTAGGCTGCAGTGTGGAATTGAAAATTTCATTGCCTGAAAGTTATTGCAAAAAAAGTTTCTTCTTTAACTTCAATATCAAGAAATAAAGGTAAAATGCAACACAGGACTCTACTTGAACTCTTGAGAGGTGTCAAACCAAGCCTTTCTGCATCCTTTCACAGTTGAAAGAGGGGGTCAGAAAGGAGTCACCGATTTAACAACTCTCCAAGGAAAGTAGAACGGGGTCTGCTTTCAGGCATTAGCGATTAGATAAACTTTAACTCAGGCTTTGTGACAGGTGCCGATCATGATGCATACTTCTTCACTCCAGACAAGGATGGAAAAGAAGCAAGAGGGTGAAGCTGTGAGGCTCATCATATTGTTTTTCTATGTGGCAGTCAAAGGCAGATCAAGTGGCAATGGAAAGAGACCTCTTGTTTTGTTTCCAATAAGCATGGCATTGTTAGATGCCTTCGTCCACCAGTTCATATCCAACAATAACAATAAAGTGCAAAATCAATCTCACAAAACTCCTTTGTCCAAAGGTTGACTGGAGTTTAGCCACCAAATGTATTTATAGACTAATGTTGGCATTCAAGTGTAAAAGAAGTGACAAAATGGTCATGTACTTTACAGTAACTAAACTGCAATGCTATGCACACTTATCTGAGAGAATAAAATGAAAGATCTGCTGTATCAGTATTAGAGAACCCATGAACCTCCAGATAGCTGGTCTATCTAATCTAGGAGTCTTCCCTCCTTCCACATAGAAACAGTGGCCAAACCAGGTGCCCATGAGAAATCCACAAGCAGGACATGAGCACAATAGCACTCTCCCACTCATGTAAGTTAGCAACTGCTTTCCACCCCTAGTGTTCAGCCCCACTGAGGTCCAGCTCTGAGGGCCTTCTGGTGGTTCCCTCATTGTGAGAAGTGAAGTTACAGGGAAACAGGCCTTCTCAGTAGTCGTCCCCACCCTGTGGAACGCCCTCCCATCAGAGGTGAAAAAGTTAAATAATTATATGACATTTCATAGACAGGGGAAGGCAGCCCTGTTTCAGGAATCTTTTAATGTCTGATGTTTTGTTTTGTTTTGTCCCTTTATATTTTGTTGGAAGCCGCCCAGAGAAGCTGGGGCAACACAGTCAGATGGTCAAGGTACAATAAATAAATGATTATCATGATGATATACACTAGTCAGGGGGGTCAAGCGGGGGCGGTTCATGTGGATGGTGCCCTCCCTCTTCCCAGCAGCCGCCCAGCTTCTGGGCTCCCGGGTGGCAACTGGGACTTGGGTGCATAGACGGTGCCCTGCAGTGGGGCCCCCATAACATTGGGGGGCACAGCCCCTGTCCCAAAATATTTGGGGGCAGAAGCCCCTTGCACCCCATATATCTGGCACCCCTGACAGTAGTATAGAATAAATAGCCATCACCAGCCGTTAATAGCTTTTTCTGTAATTAGTTTGGACATCACTGTAGCTTGTAGTAACAAATTCCAGACTTAAGCTAAGTGCTGTGGAAATAAGTGTTTTCCTTTTGTTGCCCTGAATTTCCCACCATTCATCTTTATTGGGTGACTCAGTTTCTAGAATTACTTTCTCTGTTCCATGTACACATTTATAAATCATATCTCCCCATATTCACCTTTTAAATAGTCTTAATAGTTCAAAACATTGTAATCATTCCCCATAGCTGTGATACTCCAGGCCACTGGTAATTTTCGTTACCTCTATCTCCACCACAATATCCTTTTCAAGATATTGTGACTCAGTCAGCATGACCATCTATCAGGGATGAAGGCAGTTGCAGTCCAACAAACATCTTGAGCAGGGTTTCCCAAACATGGGAATCCAGCTGTTTTTGGAGTACACTTCCCATCATCCCAGACCACTGTTCCTGCTAGCTAGGGGTGATGGGAGTTGTTCTCCAAAAACAGCTGGACACCCAAGTTTGGGAAATCCTGATCTAGAGGACCACAAATTTCCCTGCAAGTATCATATTATTTGAATAAGGTTTCTTAAACTTCCTCTTAAAAGAGGAAGAAGAAACAAAATTCAGGGCTAGAACATGCATATATGGAACTGGAGCTTTGCAGATAGAACTAGTTCACTTCAACATGACTATACCATGGGCAGTTGTGTGAACCATTCCTATGCAGTATAATATCTACTGCTGGCATCATTCCAAAGATGCTCAAGGAACATTTATTTTTATCATTTATTAATTTAATTTAATAGTTGCCCCTTTTTGCTATAGCTTAAAATATTTTTAGCACAAAGCAAACAAATACGTACATTAAAACAAGCAAAACAAACAAACAAAATCTACATTAGAATATCCCATCTATGCAAAAAGGCTATATATATTTTAAACCCAAATACCTGATTATTTTTTTAAATTTAAAACGTGGTTTTGTTTGGTTATATGGCAATGGCATCAGGGAAACTACCCCAGGAAGGGTATTCCACAAGCAGGGTGCCACCACTGAAAAGGGCTGTTCTCTTGTTGCCACCCTCCCGATCTCTTGTGTAGGGGGCAAACAAAGAAGGGCCTTAGATGATGATTGCATGGTCTGGGTTAGTTAGAGGTTGTCCTTGAGGGATTGTGACCCTGAGCCACATAAGACTTTATAGGTCAAAGCCAGCACTCTGAATTGGGCCCAAGCAGTCCTCTCTGCAAGCACCCACATCAATAAACTCTCAAATGAATGTGTAGATTCTTTCTCATTTAAAACATCTGAGAGAAGCAAAAGGATGCAAGCAGGTGTGCAAGAAAATGCTGTGACACTTGACACTTACATAATGGGGGTTTATTTGATTGTAGCAATACAGAAAAATGGAGAGGGGGATATGGCAAGCTGCATTGTCTGCAAATGTACAGGTACTCTAGAGTCCTGCAGTATGATGAGGACGCCTAGGTAACTTTCATTGTAGAACATTAATAGTTTATAACTGTGGATACATCTGCTGGGTTGGCTGTGATGCCAGAACCTGTGTGTGTGTGTTATCTTTTGCCAAACACATTCTAAATAACTCAGTGCTGAAGTTAAAGGGAGAAATAAACCTGATTTTAAACATCTTGGCTGATTTGGTAAGAGGATAAATATAGATATGATATATAATAAGGATAATTCCCTGGATGCCAAATCCAGGTTTGGTACCAGTACTCTTTGGTGAGAGAGCCCCAGCCAATATTTAAAATCACAAAACATGCAGCAAAGTAAACCATGGAAATATGGGCTATTAGACCTTTCAAATATCCCATTCTCATGTGCTTCCAAAGTATCCTACCTCCTTTAGCATAAAAAGAGACCACACTTTTGGGAAGTTGAAAATCGTTTCTTTACAAATTTTTCAAAGGTCATATTCTTGTGCATTCCCATACAGCAACAAGAAAAGACAGGCAGTAAAACTTTGGTTCCAAACTGGTAAATGTTTCTTTAAAAAATTGTATAGAAAAAATAACTATGGTTTGCCTAAGCCACATGTTATAAACTTGGAGCACCCAGCTTAGACCTCCTTACTGGTAGGGTTCCCATGGTGGAATGGAAGAACAAAGCATTTGGTAACTCTTCTTGGTATCTCCGCTGCATATAAACCTGCATCAGGAATTGTTATAAATAAATATTCATCTACTGTTTCAAAAAAATGAACAATATTTTCAGACAACTTAGACTACATAATGAACCATCGTTCATTATGAGCTTTTGGAGACACTGAGATCCAGCGCCGAGGGCCTTCTGGCGGTTCCCTCATTGTGAGAAGTGAGGCTACAGGGAACCAGACAGAGGGCCTTCTCGGTAGTGGCGCCCGCCCTGTGGAATCCCCTCCCATCAGATGTCAAAGAGATAAACAACTACCTGACATTCAGAAGATATCTTAAGGCAGCCCTGTTCAGGGAAGTTTTGAATATGTAACACTGTATTGTTTTTAACACTTGATTGGGAGCCGCCCAGAGTGGCTGGGGAAACTCAGCCAGATGGGCGGGGTATAAATAATAAATTATTGTTATTATTATTACATTTGCACTAAAACTTCTCCAGTATATGTGTGGCAAACCAAAGCTCCATACAGTGTGTCAGTGACCAGCGCCTAGGGCAAGAGCACAAACATTCTAGAGCAGGAATGAGGGACTTTTTTCAGTTCAAGGGCCACATTCCTTCCTAGCAAAATTCTGAGGGCCACAACGGTCGTTAGGGCCAAAGTAAAAAAAGAGAGTACAACATCCACACATATTGGATACAAATCCATGATTCTATTGTTCTAACTTGTATTCAGTGAATTGTCTTTAGGTACATGATTGGCTGGGTCAGATCAAAGGTCCATCAAGACTAGGATCTTGCTTCCCCCAATGGACAAGCAGTTCCCTCTAGGAAGCATATTAATGGTGAAAGGGCAATAAAAACTCTCAGTCTGTTCTCTAGTATTGAGTGGCATAATGCTTCTGAGCTTAGAATGATATGTAACCTCTCCAGACAAGCATCATGAGCTGTACTTCTGAGTCTCAAATGGCCATTCTAGAATTCAATAGATTCTGGAAGTTGTAGATACAAAAAGAAACTTTTCCATCCATATTTATTAAATTCCATATTGGTTTTCCAGTAGTGTATCTACAGAGACAACAAAATATTTCAGGAGGAAGTCAACAGGCCAACTTAAAAAATAAGCCATGTTATATGCTTTATGCTATATACAAGAAAATGACTCTTGTGAATTTTTCGGCCATAATAAACCAGCTAGTGTCAAAGGCACAGCTATAATCTGTGTCATCTTCCTGGAACTTTTCAGAACATTTTTCTCTTATACCTGATGAAGTTCTCCATGTGATGTCCCTATAAATGTATGACTACTGTGTAATAGCAATTTGGACAATCTGACCTGCTAGAGCTGAATCCTAAGAGTGGTAAACATCGCAGTGGGAAGCAAAATACAGTAAACAGCACACGGCAGAAATCACTTAATCATTTAGCCGGGCAGAAGACAATAGCCATCTCTTCCCTCCTAGCCATGTGCTAATTAAATACAGCTGGAGACTGCACCAAAAGAGAGGGGGGAAGAGAATTTCAATTAATTAATTGGCAACCTGCTGACACTGTAATTAAGTTATGAAAATGCAACTCCCTTACACCAGATATTAAAAATTAGTCAATTATGTTCATTGGGAAAGTTCCCTTTGCACCCTTATCACAAGCTGCAAGAAAGAACATGACTTTGTTTGAGCCCCCACTCCTTGATTTTATAAATGGGTGACTTATGAGTGATGGAGTAAAACAATGTTTACAGACAAGGGTTGCTTTCCAATGCTAGTTCTACTCAGAGTAGAGCCACTGAAATTAATGGGCATAACTCACTTGTCTATTAATTTCAGTGGGCCTACACTAGTTAGAACATAGTTGGATATGACTTAATATGTCTCATTGGCTGCAAGCAACATTGTTTAAATGTTAGAGCACTGCCACAGTCATGGTCCTCACCAAAACCAGTAAATTGCAGATAAAATATGCTTTTCCCTTGCTAAGAGCACTGGCCTGCATAGCTACCAATGCATTCAAGCCAAGGCAAAAGACTCAGGTACATTATACATTTTCCAAGGTCCACAATCTCTGATATATTTCTACGGCAGAGTTCTAGATATGAGAAAGGCAAGGAGCCAGTAAGAGCTAGTGTAATGTATTTGGAGTGTTGGCCTAGGGACTCAGGTTCAAATCCCCGCATAGTCATGAAGCTCATAAGATGAATGTTAGGGATGGGGGACAGATTCAATGCAATTTGCAATTAAAGGTGAACTTGTTTAATTTGCACTTTCCAAAACAATGCACAGACTGAAACACAGCCATCTTTTGAAACTGATTTTTTCTCTGTATTTTGTTTTGCAGTTCTCCCGCAAAGTAATGGATCCAATATATGCATAATAGGGTAAAATGTATGCCTACAAATGCATTACTTACTGAAAGCAATATGCAAGAATGCATTGCCTCAGGAAAATACACTTTGCAAAAATTACTTTCCAAAATGTATATGTTAGGAGAAATTCCCACTAAATTTCTGGTGATTTTTTTGTGATGACTTTTCAAAAATATACCACAAAGTGATGTGGAAATGTGATGAACTGGTTAAGATTTGAAAAATGAGAAACTGAGAGAAATTGAAATTTATACTGTACATTCACCCCATCCCTGGTGACCACAGGCCAGCCACCATGTCTGTCTACTCTATTGGGGATTAGATAGATTCTGATAACCTTATATATTGCTTTGAGCTCCCTGGAATCAAAAAGGAGTGTTTGGGGAGAGAGAGATAGAGAAAGTGTGTGTTTTCTACCAGCATCTTCCCAAATGACACAACCACTAAGTGGGGAGTGAAAAGGTGGAGGGGCAAGTTTCAGGTGCTTCAAAGGGGTGGGGGTCATGGTTGGTGCCGCAGGAGGACAGGGAGGCAAGCACCCCAAAAGGCAAGGAGCTTGTCCACCTCCAGCCCTCTCCTTAACGTTTATATTGACTCCCCTTGTTAACACATATTGTTATTTTGCATGTGCAACACAGCTCGCTATCCTAGAAATACACATTGCCCTTCCTTGCCTACCTATAGATATATTTTCTGGTGCTGCCACTGATAGGGTCTAATGCTGGCATGGAAGGAGACTGAACCTATCACACCTTAGGTGATGCTATCAGGAACATGTTCCTGTCTAAATTCAGTGCTGGTTTGGGGGGGGGAGCTATTTTCAGTTTTTGTTTTTGGGTTGCTTGACTGGTTTACAGAAAACATATAGCCTAATTCTGAACTGAGTATGAACATACTGATCACAAGTCCCTAATCATATTTGAAGAGACAGATCAGGCAAAACACTTGCTAGAATGAAAAGCCTGATGTGACCTGGATGTAGAGACCTCATAAAAGGTATCATCAGAGTGGGTGGGACCTGAGCAGAAGGGGGAGGAGAAGTGGTCCAGACTTGCTCCCTGTGTGAAACAGAGTGGAGATGATGGGATGCTCATTGATGTAGTTTAAATAGATAAAATGGGGAAGTCTCCAGTTTTCAGCCATTTCCCCCAACACTTTATGTGAGCCTTTATGTGAGGCTTGGTATAAATGCCCACTTAAATGTTCTGACAGTTAAAACAAATTTTAACAAGAGGAATTTGTACTTTCCCCATGTTTCACTGCCTAATGGAGCAATACTAGTGCTTCAGCTGAGTGGACATTAATGGAAACCATCTGGCGCTTACTCTCATTCCCTTTCAAAAAGTCATTTTCCCCTCTCCTCCTCTCGCCATGTCCCTTGAAAGTACTAGTTGCAAATAATGCCTTAATAGGTTTCCTCCAGCTTTTGAGCCACTATGCAAAATTTACACTGACCCTAATTGGCACGCAGGTCCCTTGTTAGGCCTATGCACAAAACAGTGGCAATGCACTGCAAAGGAAATGTGTTTCAGAGTGATGGCTGCTTCCTAAAATGTTGTGTTTTTAGCATTAACAATGTGAACAGTGGCAATATAGTAATGTCCAAAGCAATTGTTTGAACCAGGTTCTCTAAGGGACCACCTCCTCGCATATAATTCAACCTGTATGCTTAAACCATCAGGGAAAGACCTGTTCTCTGTCACATCCCCAGCTGAGGAAGGCATGCAAGAAAGTCTTCTCGGCAGTGAGAGAAGATTTGAGTCCTTGGGATATTTCTATACCCCAATAGATTCAATCCCCTTTTCTACCCACCCTTTGACAATAAATGAAAATACTGCTCAATCAAGTGCTTGTTTAATGTGCTCTCTGTAATAAGCTGAACCAAGTTCTTTTGTGACTCTTGCAATGCAAGGACTTGAGAACTGTGGTCCTTCAGATGGCTGGTCCACCCATGAGGCCAGGTAAGGTGACCACTCAGACAGCAGGATTCCTAGGGGCACAAGTTCCCCATCCCTCCACTAAAGAACATCCATTTCTAGAGTAACTAATGCAGAAAGCACTCCAGCTATTGGATGTGCATGACCACTGAATGGTCCAATTCCATGCTATCAGAGCCAAGTGGCATAAAACATTGGGAAATTAATAGGTCTTCAGCAATTGACATTGGATGAATACAGACCTCTAGTTTTCCATCACAATTAATCATCATCTTGTTCCCTTTCTAGCTCTTGGGGCTACAAAATATACTCAGGCAATTAAGGAGAATCTAAGCAGTGATGCTGAGTCACCATGTTTAGCTACAAGGTAATGATAGCAATTAGCAACAAAAGGCTGCTGTGCCTGTCAGTCTTCATTTTTCACCTTTGGGGGGGGGGGAGAATAAATGCCCCAAACAACCACATACATCTTACAGACTGTAGTATTAGAAGAAGAAAGTAGTCACATGATTCCTCATGTAGCCAATGTGTCATGGTCAAGGGCAGCAATACTGGAAGAATCCAATCCTAAAGTGAAGGAGTGGAAGACAATAGAGACCTCTGCTTCTTCCTTTGCCCTAGGCAGAAGCAACTGTCACTGGGATCCAGCCTCCCAAAATTGGTTCACCAGTGGTCTGCCATCTTGCAGCTTTCTAAAGAGTTCACAACCTCGTCAGCATATGACACCTGTGCTCAGACATCTGCACTGGTTGCCTATTTGCTGCCAGTCCAGGTTCAAGTTGTTACTATTATTAGTATATAAAACCCTTAACAATTTGGGACCAGTTTACATACGTGATCACCTTACCCCGCATGTGCCCACTCAACTGCTTCAATCAGTAGAATTGGCACTACTAGAGGTACCTCACAATACTCACTCCAGTTCAGGAAAAAAGCCATTATTTACTGTGGCAATCTGCCCATTGAGACCAAGCAGGCACCTTCACTGTACACTTCTCTCGGCGACTGCAAAACACATTCCTGTTTAGTCAAGCCTGCCCAGATGCTTAGAAAGTTGAGGTAATTTTAATCTGTTTTAGTATTTTAACTTTTGTATGTTTTAGAATTGTAATTTCCCCCCGGTTTTAAAGTTTAACTGCTTTGAGGTTTCTTACAATCAAGCGGTGTATAAATTTTACCCACACTCCTTCCAGGGGTTCAGTTCACAAGGACTAAAGGCATGAACAGAGTTGGCAGTACATAGACCTTTTTCATCAACCTGGCTGGTACCATTTGTCACTGGAATCCTCTCTTCAGTGATGCTGATCCTCATTTGAGTCCAACTGGAAAGGAAAGAGCCCAGTACCATTGATAGGCATAGCTGTCAACGTTTCCCTTTTTTAAAGGGAAATTCCCTTATTCCGAATAGGATTCCTTGCAAGAAAAGGGAAAAGTTGACAGCTATGTTGATAGGGCATTAGAACATTGGAAGCTCACCCATATTTAGTCAGGCTCTGTATTGTCCACACAGTGACTCTCCAGGTTTTCAGGCAGAGGGCCCTCTACATCCTACCTGGAGATGGTGTAGATGGAACCAGGAACCTGCTGAGCTACAGTCCTTCCACCCCGCCTTAGGTTACAATCCTTGCAGCATTGCCACCTTGACAAAACAGGAGCCTGAGAAATCATATGTTGGTCCCAGGGCTGGTGCATGCCATTTTGCTGCTTGAGGTGGAACGGGAGGTTGCACTTTGCCCTGCTGCTGCCACCCCTCCTGCCCCAGCTACCTGCTCCTGCTGCCACCACCTGCTCTGCTATTTCTGTGTGCCCTGCCACATGCCCTGCTGGCAGAGAAGTGGTGCCACCATTGGCACTGATTTTGGGCAAGATTTTGTGTGAGATCTTGCCCAAAATGAAGGCAAAGTTGCCCAAAATCGGCACCAATGGCAGCAGCACTTTTCAGCCACTGGCAGAGGCAGTGAAGCAGATGCGGTTCCTATGGGCCACCTGAAGCAGTGGCCTCACTCTGCCTAATGGCTGGGCTGGCTCTGGTTGGTCCTCTAATGCTAACAATGCCTCCGGACTGCCAAGAGAGAAACATGAATCAGCATTCCACCAGGCAGTTTGTAAAACCACCATATTTTAACTCTGAATATGATCATTCTGTCCCCTCCACTGTCCAGCTTTTCCTTTTCCACCTTGGATATTAGATTGTAAGTCACTGTGGAAGACAGTGGGCTGTTTTGATTCTTTCTATAGCACTCAGTAGAATTTTAAAATGATAACAACCAACAGAAACAATATGAGTCCCAGGAAGATTGATGGCTCAACTAAAGATTCTAAGAAAGAGGCATAGGTAGAATAAGCTGGGAGTGCTGATCACAAAACTGGACAAGCCTGCTCAACAAAGGGACTGATTCCCCCCCCCCACTTGCTTAGATTTTGTATTTTCTACAGCCAAACCTTCAACACCTCTGCATGAGACAGTGCTTAACATCTCCTGAGTTGGTATACATATGCTAATGATCGCTCTTGCGCACCTGTTTACACCTTCCCTGCTGTTTAGACCTCTCAATTACCATGCCAGATCTGTTTATATATTTTTTTTCCCCTCTGTGGTACTTAAAGACCTGATCAGAATCAGATGCATAGGCTCTCTTTCTGCTTGTGTGGTTTGGTTTTAGATCCTCATTGGCTCTGTGAAAAAATCAATAAGTATTTGTTTTGTGTTGTTCTTTTTTTAAAAAAGGTTTAAATATAAGAGCACACAAAAGCATCCACTATGAACTCTTAAATAAAAACTGCATGGTTAAGTTTGCAATGCAAGGCAACCAAGCCTCTGGAGTAAGACCCACTAAACACTAGAACTTACTTCCAGTTGAATATGCACATGAATACATGGCCACTGCATAAAGCCCCTGCATGCTTGATCAGGAGTAGGTGTGGATGAATTTATTTATTTCTGGTCTATGTCATTTCCCCATGTATTCACTAAGAAGTCCACTTTGCCTCATGTCTTTTCTTTCTTTTTTAATCTGCCTAAGATTTGCATTTGAAACTGAATTCTTTTCTAAAACCATATTTTATATCAAACACACATTCAAAAATTTGGAGAGCATTTAAGTGTGTGGATTTCTAATTTCTGATTTGCACATTGGTCCAGGAAGAACAGATGAAGTTACTTTGCATCATAATTAAACAAGGCTCTAATTCTTCAACCATTCTGACTCTGCTGTAAACCCCACTGGGTACAATTTCAGTGTCTGAAATGAACTACTCTGGATTAATTAAGCTTACTGAATTAGTTCAAAAATCTCTGAACTACACTTGGAAGCAGTTCCCACAATTGCTGGGTGAACTGAATGTCAAGTGCGGTTTTATCAACGTGCACACGTGAACTGGGGAAATAAAGAGTTGCCGTTTAAGTGAAGGACCTCGAGGATGTGACAGACTGTGCATGTACAAATTCTATAATTTTAGAAATTATCCTCATTAAGGAAGTGGAACACAGCAGGGCCACTTAAGAAGAACTCTGCTGGATTAGGTTTATCAAAGGTTTATCACATCAGAATTCTGTTCTCACAGTGACCAACCAGATGCCTTTTTGGAGGCTCATAAACAAACATGAATGCGGTAGTACTTTCCTGCTCATGATCTTCAGCAATTGTTATTCAGAGGCATGCTGCCTACAATACTGGCCTCTTGGGCTTGCCGATCAGAGGGTTAGCAGATAGAATCCCCACGATGGGGTGAGCTCCCATTGCTCTGTCCCAGCTCCTGCCAACCTAGCAGTTCGAAAGCACGCCAAAAAGTGCAAGTAGATAAATAGGTACTGCTCCAGCGGGAAGGTAAACGGCGTTCCATGCACTGCTCTAGTTTCGGTGTTCCGTTGCACCAGAAGCGGCTTAGTCATGCTGGCCACATGACCCGGAAAAACTGTGTGGACAAATGCTGGTTCCCTTGGCCTGTAAAGCGAGATGAGCGCTGCAACCCCAGAGTCATCTGCGACTGGACTTAACTGTCAGAGGTCCTTTACCTTTACCTTTAGAGCCTGGGGTTATCTTATGAAGTTAAACAGTGAGAGATTCAGGACATCAAAAAAGGAAGCATCTCTTCACACAGTGCATAGCTAAACTTTGATTGCATAATTTGTTTGCCCTTAGGTGCACAAAAATTGCCCACATGGTGGCAACTGGATCAGGAACCTCACATAGGAGTAGGGAGAAGTCTGAGTCTAGATTCACAGGCTGATGACTGCAATTTTGCTCAGGGTGATGGTGGTGGTGGAAGCTTCCATTTGTGTTCAATAACTGAAGATATATATATAAAAAATATCCTTACATTAAAAAGGGGGGAAATGATAGAAGTTAAGATTCTACATGTAAAATTTATAATGCATGCATTTAGTAGCTAGCCAGAACATGAGTATGCTGACAAACTCTATTGAGTTTGGTTGACAATGTGTTGTTCTTAAGCACTGTATTCTCTTGGCGATCATTCCAGCCATTTTAAGTAGGAACACTTGGTGTGCTTTATGGGCTGACAGAAGGCTATGAAATCCCAACAAGTCAAAACATTGTAAGACCTAATGAAAGGTCCATATATAATATTTCTCACAGTGTCTGTTTATTTCCTCCCTGCTGTTACATTACTAAAGAATAAATATAAAATAAAGTAAGAAAACATGTTGGTTAGAAGACAAAATAAGCACCCACACCCCAATAAAAAAAACAAACAGAATTTGTGAAAATGTTTAGTTTAACTCTCTGTTTGCCATAAGAAGGCTCCAATCCCATGCACATTTGTTTGGGAGTGAACCCTCTTGAACTCTGTGGAGCTTACTTTTTAGTGGATATGCCTCAGATTGTGCTATTTGGGAAATAAAGTCTCTGTGCCTTTAACACACTATGATTCCCAGGATTCTGTGGGAAGGACCCGTGGCTGTTTAAAGTGGCAATAAACTGCTTTAAAAGCATAGTGTGGATGGATCCTTACATTTGCCCTTTTGTGGCATCCAAAATCAGATGCCACACTTTGCCTCGTGATAGGCCCCTGCCAATCACTATTGAATAAATTGCTGGATTTCTGATGGGAAGCAGCAAAAAGTTGCAGAATAAACCATGTAATATAATGTTGATGTTAATAACTGGTCTAAACCACAGAGCCTAGGGCTTGCCGATCAGAAGGTCGGCGGTTCGAATCCCCGCGACAGAGTGAGCTCCCATTGCTCGGTCCCTGCTCCTGCCAACCTAGCAGTTTGAAAGCAAGTCAAAGTGCAAGTAGATAAATAGGAACTGCTCTGGTGGGAAGGTAAACGGCGTTTCCATGTGCTGCTCTGGTTCGCCAGAAGTGGCTTAGTCATGCTGGCCAAAAGACCCGGAAGCTGTACACCGGCTCCCTCAGCGAGTAAAGCGATATGAGTGCTGCAACCCCAGAGTCATCCACAACTGGACCTAACGGTCAGGGGTCCCTTTACCTTTATGCTTCCTTACTAACCATTACTTTTGTGGTCTTTTTTGTTCATCACTGCTTCCACCCACTTGCCTGCCAGGCAGAGAGCCAATCAGCAAACAGACTGTGGTATCTACTGTTCTGCCTCTCTAACATCACCGTTGTCTGGGCTGGAGCACGGAATGTGTGAACAAGGAAGCTGCAATGGTTAAGAGAAAGAGCAGGTCCAGGAAGGATTTTGTCCATTTACCCATTGCCAGGATTTCAGCAGATGCTCCTGTCCTGATGATTTAATGGCCTGTTGTTGTTTCAGTGTTATCTGTTTCTTGTCATAATCTTGGTAGATTGACTAGTATGGATATCAAGAAGTCTTATAAATCAGAGAGCTTTGGATGCTGTCCGTGAGTGCAGTCCATACCCAGGTAAAGAACAACCCCACTCTTATGAGGCTGAGTGGCCTCTGTAATATGGTTGCTGTCTAGGATGCTGGCATAGGTGTTACCCTGCAGAGCTAGGCAGCTGTTTTTTGGATTTTTCCCTGCTTGCCTATCTAGCAGGCAAAGGTATAGGTAGATCTGACTGTTAATAAGAATGGAGATGGAAAATCTACTGCCCTTCAGATGTTATTGGACTCCATCTCCCATCAGCCTCCATCAGAATAGCAAATAATCAGGGATGAGTGGAGTTGTAATTCAACAGTTTATGGAAGGTCACAAGTTCCCCATCCCTGAATTAAAGAGTTAAGGCATGAGTTGGGAATAAGGCATCATAGATTGGTTAAGAATGCCTATTCCCCTGGGCTACGTGTTACAATTTAAGAATTCCCAGCTTCACCTTTGCTTATGCTGTTATCTGTGTCATTGTTGTTTAATAAAGTTGTCTCCTAATTAACTTCTTATTTAATGCCTATCTCTATTTCACCTCTGCAAATGCCCAGTTTATACTGTAAGCATTTCTTGTTTGAGCAAAACAAGTCCATCATCTATGACAATATAGAAGATTTTAGCAAAAACAGTTGTCCTATTTCCTTCTTCTGGTTTTTTTTTATTATTTAAAAAACTGATTTCCCACTGCATACAAAGAAAAGAGATGCTCTTTCATGATTTTGTGGAACCACACAAATAAAGCCTGAAATGCAACTGTAGAGATAACTCAGCAATCAATGGAAGCCCAGCAGCTAATCGATGGGCAGTTTCATCAGTGATTATTTTATGTATGGTCAGCCTTCCACAGGCCTTTGATTTACAATCCTATTGTCAATAAGAAACAACTAGAGTTAGTCTGAAAAGATCTGTGTAGAGCTTACCGAGACAGAGGAGGGGGGAATCCTTGAATGTTATCTTACACATCCATACAAAGGCAGGGGGAACATATACATTGGCATGAAATATTTGCTGAGCAATATAATGCCTCATCTTTAAAAGGGAGATCAGACTACCAGGGAAACATGCTTAACAACAAAGGGCTGTATCCAGTGTTCTGTGTCCACTAGCACAAAGGCACTTGTCCTAACAGATGGATGAATTTTAATGTTGTGCAACATAGGAATCCAACACATTGGTTGTGCTGGTGGAAACTCATTGTGCAATTTATTGCACAGCAAAGGTACCAGCAACCTG
This sequence comes from Podarcis erhardii, assembly GCF_964252035.2. Lineage (NCBI taxonomy): Eukaryota > Metazoa > Chordata > Lepidosauria > Squamata > Lacertidae > Podarcis > Podarcis erhardii. The sequence continues at coordinate 15,079,614 of NC_138504.1, forward strand.
CTTATGTATCCTCTTGTGAAAAATATCAAGAGAATAAGATGGTAAAATAGAAATAAAAAACTTGGTAGAAGTTTATGCAGCAGAAACATATATCCTTGAGGTCAACTATTGTTGTGTGTGTGTGTGTTCTAGAAAGTAGGCTTGGGACATGGTATCAGATTCTAGTATACTAACTATTGCAGATATTAATACTGCACAGCTTGAAGTGACTGGGTGCATAAAAACTGTCTCCTTTTGGAAATAAAACATTGTCCATACCCATTATATTGTTCAAAACTTTACTTGAAGAACTTTTTTCAAAACAGAACAAAAACAGCAAATGATACATCCAAACATTCCATAAAACATATGCCAGTCCAAGGCATAGACTTAGCATCTCACAAAAATAAGAAATAACTCCAGGCAGAGGTCTGTCTCTCCCCACAGCCTGCATTCCAGCCAGAGGCTTCATGCTCCTGGAGAGCTTCATTTACATCCTTACACACACAGAGTCTGAGAACAAAGGGCTTCAGCCACCATCCTTCCAAGAAGGTAAATTTGCAATTCAATACCTCTCATGTGATCTAAGGTGAAAACATCGTGTCAGAGCTACCTGAGAAGAATAACAGTTAATTTTCTACCAGTTAAAGGAGCTCAGTTGCTCTTCTTACTTTTCTAAAGCTTCAGTGGAATCTTCCAATTGAACCTTCCATCAAAGCATACAGGCATTCCCATTTTAGTGTGAATTAAACCAATTATATTCGACACTAACAGCAGTCAGGGCTATGATATTGGGGCAAAAAATGAGATACCTGAAATCACTGAATGGGAAATGGAAGAACAATCTATATTCACATTTTGCCAAAACTGGAGATACTCTGCTGCTATGTCAGTGGAAGGGTAACTGCATGCAATGAATGTTCAGCTTAGTGGAATGCAGGGCAGGAGAAAGTCAACCACAAAATCCAAAAGCACTGCAAAAACAGCACACATGTATCCCCTGAAAAACCATCGAAGCTTGCCAATCAACAGCTGTGCTAGTCATGAGATGAACATTCCGAAAATACACAGAGGCAGCCAATGAATTCACCATGATGAATGAACAGATTAATACAAGGGCACACACCCAGCACCTCCAACAGACACACAAACAGGGAAGGACTGTAGGTCAATGGTAGAGTATCTGCTTTGCATGCAGAAGGTCTCAGACTCAGTCCCCAACTACTCCAGGAAAGGTTTGGAACAGTCTTCACCGAAACCCTTGGAGAACCATTGCAAGTCAGTGTGAAAAGCAAGGCTGCTTTTCAGGATGACCTGCCCTGTTCCAACCCACAGGGAATCAACTGCCCCTGTTCCCAAAGCAATTTGAGATGTGTGGCTTAGGGGGTTTAAAACTCAACTTTCAACATATGGATGGGAGGGTGAGTTTGATCCAGTGTGGTAGTACTCCTTCATGAGTGGCTTCCTTGCACACTCACAAAGGAGAAGCAACCAGCCAACAAACAAGCCCTTTGTTTACCAGCTGCTAAGCAGGGGGATTTGATCCTGTATAGTGCTGCTTCCAGGTGCATGATAGGTAAAACAGGTACGTTTGTCTCTGTGGCAAATAAATTGTTTGTGTTATTATTGTTATTTTGTTGTTGAAAGAACATTGCTACTAGCACTATATCACAACTTCTGTAGCCTACATATAGTATGGGTGTGTGTCCTCTTTTTTGCTCTTCAAAATATGGCAACCCTATGATGGTTTCATTCAGTATAAGGCAACTTCCTATGTTCTTATAGACCACCTGGACCACACTTTCCTGGAATCAGAATTGGAACTGAGTTTTAAGCAATAACTTAGAATTCAAGAGGATGTCCTTTATATTGATGTTTAGAATACATATTTGAGCTGTCAAGAGGAATTGATTCATTCAGCTACATTGCCATATGCTTTGTCAAGCTTTGCAAGTGATTATTATGAAGAAAAACATATAATTATGTTATATTGCTGAGGTTAAATGCATGTGCTCTGCATGCTGCCTGCATGGGAAACCCAAGGGATTGAAGGACAAGCTGCTGCCTAAAACCAGTCTGAAAAGCATCCAAGCCTATGACAAGTAAACCTGGGTATGAGCAGTGGCTGACTTTGGGCTCTCAAATTTCAGCAGTGCCTGTATGACCCTAAAATTTGGTGCCCCGCCTTTTGTGCTATGTTCAGCATTGTGGTTGTGGTGTGCCCAGCGGTGCTGGTGCCAAGTGCAGCCGAACCGGTCACTTAGACTAAGGAACTAGCTTGGTTGGAGAGCTTTCATAAGGTCTGCTGCGTCTCCACTGGCTTCATGCTGCAAGGTCAGCTAACAGGATTCAGGCCACTACTGCAGCTTAGAGGTGCATTTGATCTATAGGGCTTAGTCTACTTGTATATGTACTTGAGGAGCCAGAGAACTGATTACACTGAAGTAGCTGCCAGTTAAGTTCTAGTTCAAGACCTCTCTAGCAGCTGCTGTAGGTTTTGTAGAGGAAGACCAGGATGTAATTTTTTAAAAAAAATAGTCTTTCAAACATAATAAAGCTCTTGTTAGCATCCTGACAAATCCCGTACAAAATACAATATGGTCTCCTTTCCTCTTGATTGCCAGGACACAATTGAAAATATGCCAGCCAGATCTGTGGAAGGCTTGCAAACAGAAACAAATGGAAAGGTGATACAATTTATCTATTTCAAAAAAATAATAACCTGTGTTTTTGAAGCTTGTGTATCAAAAATATTCAGGGTCTGACTCAAGGCTTCTCACATTGGAAAGTACCTGTTTCTGATGAAGCATTGTGAGAAAGTTAGGACAGATTGCCTCTAAAATATAGTCTGGCATCTGCCAGATTTCCAAAAAAATGCTGCACAAATGTGGTTAATTGTGGGCAACTCAGTAGGCAATTAGCTGTGCTACTCTGGCTCATGATATATTTCCAGCATGGCTGTGCTGCTGAACAAGATGTCCACCCCTCTGTTACGATGTTCCATATGTCCCTCCATTTACAGAAACAGTTGGTGACTATTTATATCAATTACCTTTGTCATTAATTCATTTACACTCCTGATTCATGCACATTATATCTGTCACTGCCACACCTTGAAAGTTGTGCACATATCAGGAATCCCACCCTGTCCACCTATTCTTCTACTTTAGACAAGGGCTCTACAGTATTTCTTCCCAAAATTAAAAATGGTATATAAATTTTAATACTAGTAAGTGATGCTGATGGTAGCAATACTGTCATCATCACAACCAGAACTATCATTCTGACCTGAATAACCTCATAGTGCCAGATCTGAATTATGTCAAAAATTCAGAATCTGCATTAACTTGAACATTTTCAGAATTTGGCTTCTGGTATTATTTTTAAATGCAAAGTATCCCTCAAACAATTGCTCAACACAAAAAGGCTTGACGTCTTCTAATTGCATCATTTATCCAATAGTATGCAGTAATATATCAAATCCACAATTTCTATTTATTTATGGGGAATTCTGAGTCCAATTCATTCCAACGTATTTAGAGTTTCTAGACAATTTGTCCCACCACAACTGCTCTTCCTTTTGATGAAATGTCAACTTGATACACTTACCTAAAGGGCAACTCTCTGAGCACAGCTCTATACTGAAGATATGTGAAGTACAGGACTATGAGACATGGCAGAAACTCTGTTGCATGGATTGCAGGATGGAACATAGGAATCTCTTTTATATCAGTTCAAAAAATTGGGCCAAGTCTCAAACAAAATAAAGCTGTTTTTTTGGGGGGGGGGTGGGGATCTGAGCATCAGAGCATAGGTGGAGACAACTGTAGATCAACACATAGCAGATTGTGTGGCCCAGAGCAATCCAGAGCTGTCAGGGGATAGGGCTTAGGAAGGAGAGCCAAGCTAAGCAGTTGGCTCCTTACCTCTCTCGCCCTGACCTAGCCACTGTGATCCACGCGACGTTCACCTCCAGACTGGATTATTGTAACTCGCTCTACTTGGGGCTGCCCTTGAGACTGACCCAGAAACTCCAGCAGGTGCAGAATGCTGCAGCGAGACTCCTTATGGGGTCTTCGCTGCAAGATCACATTCATCCGGTGCTATACCAGCTGCACTGGCTCCCGGTGGAGTACAGGATCAGGTTTAAGGTGCTGGTTTTAACCTTCAAAGCCCTATATGGCCTAGGACCCTCGTACCTACAGGACCGCCTCTCCTGGTATGCCCCACAGAGGAACTTACGGTCTTCAAATAAAAACATCTTGAAGGTCCCAGGCCACAGAGAGGTTAGGCTGGCCTCAACTAGATCCAGGGCTTTTTCGGCTGCGGCTCCAACCTGGTGGAACGCTCTGTCACAAGAGACAAGGGCCCTGGAGGACTTGACATCTTTCCGCAGGGCCTGCAAGACAGAGCGGTTCCACCAGGCCTTTGGTCAGGGCGCAGCCTGACTCCCTCCTTGGCAATCTTTACAAAACTTTAGTTTATGGTTGCCATCAATTTTGATTTTAATTAATTTTTATAATGTTTTTATAATGTTGCACTGTTTTAGTGTTGTTAGCCGCCCTGAGCCCGGCTTCGGCCGGGAAGGGCGGGATATAAATAAAATTTATTATTATTATTATTATTATTATTATTATTATTATTATTATTAGGACAAGAAAAAAAAAAAGGAAACCACATAAAGGAGGGATTTACCATATTTACCTGAATGTAATGCATACATTTTTTGGCCGAATTATGTTGCGGAAATTTGGGTGCATTAGATTTGATGGTGCATTTACATTTGCCAGCAAATACTTTTTTGGTTTCAAGGTTTTGAAAATAGAGGTGCACATTAGATTCAATGGCGCATTAAATTTGCATAATATGGTACCAGCAAGGACAGACTTTGGTAATCTTTCATAATATGGCTCCCTGTGCAAAGCCAAAATTTGGTGCCCCCAAATGGATCTTCTTAGTTATAGATCTTCTTAATTTTGTGCCCCCTTGGCCAAGGAACTGCCCTAAATCTGGCACTGTTACTAGTTGGCTGCATCTTCATAGGAGAAGGCGGAGTGTGGGTGGCTGGATGCTTTCCCCCCGCCAACCATTCTTTCTTTATACACCTGGAAGCATCACTATACAGAATCAAATCCCCCTGCTTAGCAGCTGGTAAACAAAGGGCTTGTTTGTTGGCTGGTTGCTTCTCCTTTGTGAGTGTGCAAGGAAGCCACTCATGAAGGAGTACTACCACACTGGATCAAACTCACCTGCTGCCTTCTTCCTTCCGCTTCCCCTTCCCCAAAAAAGAAAGGGGGACCACCATCAGCCATCTAGCACTGGAGAGAGTGGCTGTGGGGTGTGCAGGAGGCCCTGCCAACATAAACAACTTTGCAGAGCCCACAATCCTCCCACGTCATGGACTTCCTGCTGGGGGGGGGGGGTGAGGGGAAGAGACTAGGTGCTATTCCAGCCTCCTGCTTGCTCAGAAGGAGGTTGAGCCCCACGGAGCTCAGTCCTTTCCCCTTTCACAAAGAACTGCTTGGTGAAATGGAAGAGTGCACATTGCCAAACCACCAGTGGGACTAAAAAAACAACCCGGGAATTTGGGCACATTTTAAAAATCCATCTGGACAGAAATTTTAAACCTGAAAAAGAGGGCATGTCCGGGGAAAACCAGATGTATGGCAACCCTACATTAGTTAGTACTGGCAGCAGCTCTTCAGTATGTATGTCAGTACCTAAGTATGCCAGAGATTGAAGCTGCAGAGCAGATGCTCTGCCACTGAACTACAGCCCTTTTTTACCCCATTACTTATTTTTAGAGTTCTCCCCACCCTGGAGATTGGTGAGCCAATGGCAATCTGTAACTTGTGGTTGGCAATCTGTTGACCCAGTGAGTGCCATCTGTCAAAAGGGGCAATGCCATAGTAAGGGGTCGTTAGAAGAGGAATTAAAAATAAAACTGATTATTTCGCAACAGCATTATACAAATTGATAGTGTGACCACACTTGTAATAAGCATATAATTCTAGTTGCCTCTTTTCAAAAATAGTATTATGGTGCTGGAAACTGTTCAGAAAAGGGCGGCCAAAATGATCATGTAGTTGGAGCAACTCTGTTATGATGAAGGGTTACAACTTTTGGAGTTTCTTAATTTAGAGAAAAGGTGAGTAAAAGGAGATATGATAGGAGTGTTAAAATTATTCATGATGTGAAAAAAGTGGATAGAAAAAAGGTTTCCTCTCCCCCCTTCCACTCTTATAACACTAGAACTCAGGAACATCCAATGTAGCTGAATGTTGAAATATTCATCTTTTTTAAAAAAATATTTATTAAAGTTTTTAAATATAAATGCACAAATAATAAACAATCTTACTTCTATCACAGACATAATTTCATCACTTCTTTGGACTCCCTCACGTCTCCCGCTCCCGTTTACATCGTTAAAAGTTTTTTCCAAACAAATTATCAACTTGTTTACAATCTCATGTCCACACATTCAAATATGATCTAGCACTTCTTCCAAAAAATTTTATATTTTCTTTAATCTCACTTATCGTCAAATTTCAAATCTAATTTAGTGGTGGCCAATTTTTTATAATCTAGCATCCTTCTTAACATTCAACCAAATTACAATGTTTTTGTAGATACTTCTTGAATTTCTCCCAGTCTTCCTCCATCTTCTCTTCTCCCAGGTCACGGATTCTGCCAGTCATCTCGGCCAGTTGCATATAGTCCATCAGTTGCATCTGCCACTCTTCCAGTGTGGGTAGATCTTGAGTTTTCCAGTTTTTTGCGATGAGTATCCTTGCTGCCGTTGTTGCATACATAAAGAATGTTCGGTCCTTCTTTAACACCTTCTGGCCGACAATACCCAGAAGGAAGGCCTCTGGTTTCTTAGTGAAGGTATACTTAAATACCTTTTTCAGCTCATTATATATCATTTCCCAGAAGACCTTCACCTTAGGGCATGTCCACCAGAGGTGAAAGAATGTTCCTTCATTTTCTTTACATTTCCAACATTTATTATCAGACGAATGGTATATTTTGGCAAGTTTAACTGGGGTCATGTACCATCTATATATCATTTTCATTACATTTTCCTTCAGAGCATTACATGCGGTGAAGTTCAGCCCAGTGGTCCACAACCTTTCCCAGTCCTCAAACATAATGTTGTGCCCAATGTCCTGTGCCCATTTTATCATAGCCGATTTAACCATTTCGTCTTGTGTATTCCATTTTAACAGCAAGTTATACATTCTAGATAATACCTTAGTCTTTGGTTCTAACAATTCAGTTTCTAACTTCGATTTCTCCACCTGGAACCCTAGCTGAATGTTGAAATATTCAGGACAGATGACATAAAGTACTTCTTCGTGTAGGAATCTGCTCCCTTAAAACATAGTACTGACTACCAAGTTGGATAACTTTCAAAGAGGATTAGACAAATCCATGCAGGATGAGGCTGTCTTCATCTACTAGCCATGATGGCTGTGTTCTTCCTCCATTGATGGAAAATCACCATTGGGAAAGACTGCTGCTGAGCTCAGATCCCACTTTAGGGCTTCCTATAGGCATCTGGTTGGCCACTGTGAGAAAAGGATGATGGACTAGAAAAGCCATTGGTATGATTCTAGCAGGTTCTTCTTACATGGATATGTTCTATATTCATCTTGGCTAGTTATACCTTTTGCAGGCCCAATTAACACCATCTCTTTTCAGAGTTGAATTAAGGCAATTTTCATGAATACTGGTGATTATTTTGCAGCCCATTCAATGTTGAGATGCCAGTGGAAGGTGTGCTAATTCAGGATTCCATTTTCTTTCCTTCCACCAATATTATGTGAGATAAATGACCAGGTCAAGCTACTTTTGCTGCTTTAGGAAGAAGGGTGGGATATAAATTTAACAAATGAAATTAAATAAGTGTTCATACATTTGGTCTAGTATTCTGACTAGCTGCAGCTCTTCAGAGTCCCAAGGAGAATTCTTTCTCCATACTTTATAGCTTATTCTTTTAACTAGAGAAGCTGGGGACTGAACCTGTGGCTTTTTGCATACAAATGCCAAGTGTTTCTTGCTAGTGAGGGGGGGAGTCAAATGCATCTTACCCACTTCCCCTAGATTGCAATCATCTCATGGTGAGAGTGAAACAATCCACTGATGGAAAAGAGAAAATGATCACATAAACTGGTCTTGTAGAGAAGAGAATAATTTTAGATAACCTTTATCACAAAAATGGTGGAATTCTAGACATATGTTATATAATAATAAGGCTTCTGTGCAACCTATTCCAGGCTTCTTAGTCACCTATTCTGATTTACTGGAAAAAATGCCACCATTGACAATGGTACAATGTAATCAGATGATTAATCCAAAGCCTAAAATAAGTCCATGAGACACATATAATTCAATACCAATTTTCCCTACTGAGAGCTTGCCACTAAACTAGAAATTAAGGAAGAAAGATAAGTGGCAGGCCACCTCTCCTATGTTATTTATTCTGAATAATATCACATTCCGCCTGACTCCCCCACATTGAATTGCAAATGCCAAACACTCAACATTTTCATTCTAGGGTCCTTGTAGTAGCAGCTATAGTATGCACACAGAATGTCTCATACATACAAAGTCCTCTGCATTAACTGGCTGTTCGGGATGGGATATAACAACCCCAACTTTCTGAACTATGGATTCACAAGCCAAGAAAGAGGGTGAAGACCCCAACCTCACCTCCTTCCATTGTGTATTGGCTTCAGTTCCAGTCTCTTTAGACCAGAATTGCCTGTTATGGATGATATTTAACTTTAGTCCTCAGGCCCATACAGAGCTTGTCTGAGGCCCAGTGCATGAGTCTTGTTAGAATAAACTTCTTGACATGACAGCGTAGGTCTGGCAATACTCTCCTGGCACCCCCTGGCCAGCTTAGCCCTCTGAAGCCTGGGACAAGTGTACCCAACTACACCCCACCTCTTCATGGGCTTGTTGGGCCTACACATAATAGACCCACTGAAATTAGTAGAGATGACTAACTTAGGTTCATGAATTTTAACGAGTCTACTCTGGATAGGACTTAGTTGAAAAGGACCCTACATGAGGGACACAGAACTCTAGCTTCATGGAAGTCTAATAACCAGGATTTTGACCTTAAGCCAGAGACGCACATTTTGGATGTTTTGAGAAAGTCTAGTTTAAAGAGGCTAATAGTGACAGAGGTACGTAAAAGAGTAAAGGAGGAGCAATGAATGGGCATGATGGCCCAATACTTGTTCTTGACTTTGATGGAGGGGACCTTAACTTGGGGAATGGCTGCCACTCAGCACTAGAGTATGTGCTTTGGCTATGGGCAAGCCTGAGAATTCGGAGCAAAATAGAAATGGGAATGGAAATTGCTGATGTCTACTTATACCCTATCTGGAATAAAAATCAATCCGGAGAATATGATTTGTATGTTGTTGTTGTTGCTGCTGCTGCTGCTGCTGCTGCTGCTGCTTTCAGTCCATAAATGATTCAGAATTATGTTTCCTCCTCATTTGCATTGTGTATCCTTTGAATTGAAATGAATGGGGTGGAATAACATAATTAAAATGTAATTAATGTAATTTCATCATAGTGGACAGCAAGATGACTAATGTAGGTGGAGGACTTCTGGGTTAGCGCCATCGGCGAATGGCGGAGTTCCTCCGATTGGAGGAACGGGCTCCGTGGAAATTGGGTCTTCCCGCCACGGCGAAGGCGGGGACCCGCTAGAAATCCCAGGTGGAAGAAGCCTGGGAACATGGGGTTCGGTAGAGCACCAGGAGCGCCTCCCCTACTCGCGAGGAACCCCATTTTGGGGCTCCGGAGTGAAGTAAGGTGAGCAGCGCGGTGCTGCGAACTGATTGCTACTTTCACGGAGGGAAGCCGCATTGCCATCGTCGGAGAGCGCTGACTTTTTCCTGTTGACAATTGGACTCTAAACAAGTACCCATGAGTAGAAACGGAAAATTGGACCAAGAAATATTCTAATTTGGCATCGAAGCGGGAAGGTTCAAAACAGGAAGTCCGCCTTTCGCTTTTTGTAAATAGACTGAAGCAAAGACCTTTGCAAGCTAATAGCCTGGGAAATTGTTGTAAAGGTCAAAATTTTCTTCATTTATAACCACTAAAATCCCCAATTGGACTGTTTAAGTCTGCAGGAGAGGGAGTAAAGAAAAATAAGTTTCCACCGTCTCTAATCTGGGAACGGGGGTCAGAGACAGAAATTGATTGAGACGTCCATTGACTGTGAATGGAACATTTTGACAGATAGCTAAAAAGAGAAACAAATTGATTTCAATGTTTCCTTTTGCATTTTAAAGAAACAAAATATTTGAAAATTGAAAGTAACTTTTCTTTTGTTGGATATGCTTAAAAAGATGGTTACAAATAGAAACTGTCTCCTCTAGAGGGAGCTTGTCAAATTGTTGCTCTGCAGTTTACTTGGGACTTCACAGCTGCGAGATTAACATCGTGGAAACAGACAGTGACCTTGAACAAAAATGTGTTTGGAGGAAGTTTTGGTGCTTGCTTTCTGCAAGACGAGCGCTTTGCTGGAGCAGCTGCATGAGAAGATGGATTTCATGAATGAGAAGTTGAATTTGATGACTGTTGTAGTCAGGGAATGTGAACAAATAGGGAATATTGACACAGAAATTATACAGAGACCAACTCAGGAAACTGGTTCAACTGTGCAAATGCAAAGGCAGATGATAATGGAAGAGGTTGTGATGGTACCACAAACAATAATAATGGAGAGACCTGAGGCCCTGCAGGAGCATAAGCCGTCGTTTTGGAAGATTGAATTTGGAATGGGCCGGTGGGAGTCTGGAGCTGAGGAGGATTTTAAACTTGGAGGGACCTGTTAAATACCTTCTGGATTGTATTGATGACTGTGGGGAGTGGGACTGTGGGGAATGGGTTGGTTTGATGAGGGGAGATGGAGATAACTATGGGCTGAAATCCCCCAGAGACCTACTCCTCAATGAGTATAAACAAGAAGAAGAAGATTTGCAGAAGGGGCATGGAAGAGATTTAAGAGCCTCGGACGTAAGACTGCCAGGTTGATGGACTAAGTGGAATGGACAGTAAGGACTGACATAACCCGAGACCAGGAAAGAGGGACGTTGGATGAAAATTGGAAAGTCTATAAAGAAATTTTTTTTAATTTGGGGAAGTAGTGTAAAATTAATGAATATTAGGGAAAATGTTGGAATGAAACTGTCTGGCTTTAGTAGAAATGATATAAAGAGCTATGTATAAATAAGCATTAAGTTTTAAGTTTCAAGGTGTTTTATGGCAAGATAAGGTTAAATAAAGTAATGCAAATTTTTAGCAGTAATGTTACAGAATAAGGTAAAATTGGATTATGAATAGGTGAGAATGTAAAGTTATAATATATTAAGATAAATTATTAGGATAAAAACTAAAATGGAAAGGATTTGCTGAAATTGTTAATTGAATTAGAATACAAAAAAGGGAGGTGTGAGGAGATCAGGGAAGCAAGTAAATGGAAGACAAGACATTGAAAGATGGAAATGTTTTTAATTGTTTTTATTTTTTCTGTATTTTGTTATTTTGTTATTTTTATTCTTTTTTGCTTTTGTATCTTTGTAATGTTTTTGAAATTCTAATAAATATTATATATATAAAAAAAGAAATGAATGGGGTGGAATAACATAATTAAAATGTAATTAATGTAATTTCATCATAGTGGACAGCAAGATGACTAATGTAGTTTTTGACAGAAGGTGACCTACAGTGGAATGGAACAGGGCTGCATGTTAAAAATATATGGTAGAACTGAAAAGTGGAAACATCCCCTTTTTCTTACAGAAAGTCCCATGTTCAATTCTCATCCTCTCCAGTTAGGGTTATGAAATATCTGTGCATGGAAATTGGGAGAGTTGCTACTTGTCGGTGAAGACAATAATGAGATAGGGAGACTAATGGCCTGACTCAGCATGGAGTAGCTTTTTGTGTTCATGTGTGATTTGCAAAACCATGGTTTAGAAAGCTAGGATCATTATGTCAAAAAACGTCCATTTTCTTCAGTGCCAGGTATGAATCCACTTCGGAAATTATCCTTTGTCGGGTCTGCATTTTCAAATGAATGTTCCTAAGTCACATTTCTTGATACATGGATGAGAATGCAATTATCTTTTGGATTTTTCATTCCTCTGAATTTCATGATGCAGCTCTTGGCTAAAGGAGGAGGAAGGGAGGGAGGGAGGGAGGGAGGGACAAAGTGCATAACACATGTCCATCTCAGGTTAAAATACATGTTTATTTCTAAAGTTTACCATGACTGCCATTATTCCTAGCCTTTTGTCCTGCTGGCTGGGGCTGATGGGAGATGCCAAGACTAAGAACATGTGGAGGGGCACATGTTCCTCCATCCTATTTTCAGGAGTGCTCTTTTGCTTCCATTTATACTTTGCTTTTATCTTTGTAAGTGCAGTTCTTCTCCCAGCCAAGCTCTGACACCAGCTTTCCCATCAATTTGGGAACCTGTGTTTATTGTTGAATGTCTAAATTCTAGCCTCAGGCAACTATGCTTATTTCAATGTTCTCTCTTTACATGCTGTTACATTTTGGCATCAAAAATCCCCCCCAAAGATGGGTTGCACAGTTTAAAACACACTGGGATTCTGATTATTCACTGAAACAATACATTTTATGTGCACCTGATATAATCTCCCTTGGGTCAGGATTTGGAGGCAGTCTCTCCTTTTTGTGACATTATAGGCCTTGAAGCAAGTTCTTGTGTTTAAAAAGGTGTCTGACATGCTGTGGTCCTTCCCTGCTATTACAGGGACGTACACTGCAACTTCATTTTCATCCCTTGTTCTCAGAAATGCATAGAAATGGATTCACCCAGTGGGCATAATACATGTTAAAAGAGAGCAGTCTGGGAGGAGATGTTGCATACCAAAACACACATTTGAAAAGGATTCCCTTGGAAAATGGCAGCAGTGCACTCACATCCAAATGCTTCCCATGGCACTCTGCTTTCCCAAAGTTGGCATTCATTCTTTGATAAGTCATTAGAAGAGATGACATGTATATCTTGGCACAACTGGAACCCAGGGAGAAGCTGACAGATGTTAGAGTATAAATCAGTTGTGATGAGCAATGCTTAGCCTCTAGAGACATCTTCTGGTCTTCCACTAAAGGTTACTGAACCAGAGATAATACAAAGATGCAGATACAATTATACAGAAGAAAACACAAGGTGCTTTCTATCTCCACTTAGAAAAGCCTAATGTATGAATAATGTTCCATCTGTATGACAGCCAAATGCAAACAGAAATTGATTTTCTATGTACTAAGTTCAGCGTCACTGACTTAAAACAAGCTCCGTGACTTGAGGGACATTGTCAGGGATATGTACAAAATTCATGACATAAGATGGTTCTCTAAATGAGAAACTGGGACAACAGCGTGGATGGGGACAGTTTGGGAGGGGCGGCAAGTTGACATTGCATGAAACTTTTGTAGCATGTAATCCAAACTAATCAGGCACTGAAGGCATTTCAAGGAAGACTAACAAAGTTTCGTCAGATAAAATCTTTTCTAAAGCATTTGAAATGTGTCAAATGCTGTTGTACAGCTATGTAGCCTGCTATTAACTTCTCTAGATGCACAAATAAGATGAAAGTAATGGGAAAGGAACAGTCGTCTCATTGCTAACAAGGTTGGGGAGATGGATTTTTCTGCCAGTGGCCTCAGCCATTCCATAGTCCGCTGTCATCTAAATCAAGACAGGAGCAAGGCCCACCTGCATCAGTGCCCGCTAACGTCATTCTCAAGATACTAGATGGTGATTCAAATGCCCCTGACAATTGAGCAGAGGAAGGAAACTATAATAGGCCAATGGTAAACCCTCCGTTATCAGTCATATAATGTCATTGATATATCAAATTTATATATAACATTTTAAATAATAAATTCATATAGCCAAGGATAAAAACTGTCTTAACACCTAAGAGATTATGCTATAATAGTAATATTTGCATTAAAAGATATTGTCCAAATTTTGGTGATCACACACAAACTCTGATTTTTTTTAAAAAAATACATTTTGCCAGAGTTCGTTTTAGATTTCTTTCCCATCCACTCCCTGAGCACAGTTTTAGCCACCATTATAAACTTACTGCCTAATGAGGACTGGTATCATTGTTGGCATCCATCTGTCCCAAGAGACAATGGAGTGCGCCTCCAGGGGTGAAGTCAAACCATTGCATTAGCAGCATGGAAGTGACCTCCCTGGATGTGTTTCTGGGCTGTGTTTCTGGAGGTCCTGGGCTGCCCAACCTCCGGGTCTCGCTTCTGTGGTCCAAAGGAAAGCACAGCAGTATGTTTGGCTGCAGAAGTTTCCAGAAGGAGGTGTACAAGGTTTACTCATTATTATTATTTTCCCAAAGATATTCCAATCTCTCTCTCCTCTCCCCACTCCCTGTTTTCTGCCCAGAAATGGCTGCAGCTGAGCAGCAAAACACAATCAAGTAAAGAAGTAGGCAATTTCCCACTGTTCAGGTATCTTAATCCATTTTTGTGTATGAGGTTGGGCCATTTTCCCCCTTTGTATTCAGATAACTTAGATTTTGGATAATGATTGTTACGATAGTGGGATCGGTGTGTATTTGTGTATGGTATTTCACTTATATTTGTATCTTCATACCTCCCATTAATAACCACACTTTTGTAGGAACTCCATTTGCCCCATTTTAAAAATTCAGAGGGGTTCACAACAATTTTAAAACTAAAATAACCATAGGATTAAATTCCATCTCTCTCTCTCTCTCTCTCTCTCTCTCTCTCTCTCTCTCTCTCACACACACACACACACACACACACAATCCTAAGTATGGTAGAAATTCAGGAGAAAGGATTGCAAAGAAGAGGTCTGAGTCTACCTTCCTGCAGTGATGCTCTACCATTTTGAATACCATTTTGAATTTTATCCATGCATCAATTCAGTGCATACCACAAACTCTTTGGAAATTCACATCTTTTTTACTCTAAGGCAAAGGCAGCCCTCCAGATATCTAATACGTAAGAGTAACTCTCTCTCTTTTTTGTAGGAAGATAAATAAATTGTCAAGAAGGAACCTTTAACTTCATAGCTTTTATTTATTCCATTTCTCTCTCTCTATCCCATCAGAAATGGGCCACATTTTTTACTAGGAGTTGGGAGCACCTTTTCTCTCCAATCTTCTAAAGATTTTTAAATATAGATTTATTCAAGTGGGGCTGCAGCAGTTTGGTAGATGGAGACTAATAAACACCAGCACAGTGTGAGACTGATTTTATGCACAGCAACTTGGCAGCCTCAGAGCATTTGCTGTAGAATATGGATATGCTAATGCACCTCCCTTGTGAGAAAACTCCATTGCCTAAGAAGAGTCAAAATTTCTGGGTAGTACACACAGAGGCATCTCCCACAGAATCTGCTTTCTAGAATCAAATCATTATCATCACTGTCATAATTAATAATAATAATTTGACTATTATGGACAATTTGGAAACCAATTACCAGCCTAGTCACAAAGCCCAAATGGGGATGGGGGTATATTTGGATATGGTAACAGTGATAAACTTTGAAAAGGTGTTGTTTAGAAGACTCACAAACTAATGGGGTGTCTGTAGTTCATTTATAACATAAATGCATCACAGTGTGGAATATTCAGAAGCAAAATATTTTGAAGGCAGCTTGGTAATGTTGATAACTAAAGGAACTACCTGAGCCCTAAAATGATGGATGGAGGCTCTTCTCTAAATGCTTCCTTTATCTCAAGAAGCCGGGTGGCTCCAGGGCAGAGGGTACTTTTGGTGGTGTATTTTTGTTTATTCTACCATGCCTTTCAACATCTTTTAACACAAGGATGAGTGACCTGTAACTAGGGATGCTGGAGAATTCTGGCAAAAATGGAAAAGGAATCAGAAATCCCTTTTCCAAAAATGGAAAAAGATTCAGAAAGCTACAGCTTATATGTGGACAGGAAAGGAAACCAGTCAAGCATACACAACTGGTATCTGTTCACATTGTTGTATTTAAGTTCACAAAAGATGCATAATTACTTTTTTTAAAAAAAATCATTTTGACATTTCTTTTACATTGAAATGAATATGTTATACAAATAGTTACATTAGTTATGCAACTGACACAACATACATTAAATAGCAAACAGCAAGACAAGTAATGCAGTATTTTGTGCAAACCAAACTTCAGTGGACTGTAAACAGCACTGGTTGTGACAAATAAAGGTCAGAACAGAAATTGCTGTTGTCTTACATCCCTGCCTGTGACCGATCAGATGTTTGTGAACTTCAGTTTTCATAATCCTTGGCCTCTGGCCATGCTGAATAGGGCAGTGATGGGAGTTGAGGTTGAACAATATTGGGAGGGTCAAAAGTTCCTCACGCCAACTTTAACATAATTTAAAGATTAATGATATTTATCTCTGCTTTTACAGCACTTGTTTTTATCCCTTAAGAAGCTATTTTAGCTCTCTGTTATAACTATATGCTCTCTAGGTGATTGTGTTTGGCATTTTGATTTACATTCTATGCTGGTTTAATGTGAAGTGTGCTGCTGCACACTGCTGAAAAGTTCTTGCTCTCTACAGTACTTTCTTCTGTTGTGCCACTGAGTTGGGCTTGTTGTGACATCTGAGCACAGGCTCATGTTTCTCGTCAAACAAATGAGCAGTAACCATGGTTTGTTCTTAGGCTACTGCTTACGGTTTCTCTGGGGAAACAAAGCAAGAGCCTGGGTTTTGATGTCATGATAACCCAGACTCTAGCTTGCTTCTTGGTGATACACCAGCAGCAGGAAAGGATGTGTGGAGTTGCAACTTATGAGCAACCTGAATGAGTTCATTCACATTGACACACTGCTTGAATTTAACCGTGGTTTAATGTGGCGTGTGAATTCAGACACTGAGAACTGCTTTAAAATGGATAGCTTTTATAACAATGAAGATCTTGTGCATGAAAAAAGCAGTCCAAAACATTTTTATTTAAAAAACCCAAAGCTTTATGGGGTGGGAGTTCCCTAAAGCTTGACACCATCAGTGTATATTGGCCTTGAGAACGACAGCTCCTGGTAATCATCGCCAAGCAAGTCTTGATGAAAAACATGGCGGATTTCCAAAAACATTTGCGTAAAATCCAGGGTGGCTGTCTACCAGCTCTATCTGGTACGCCAACTGAGACGCTACTTGCCTGCGCACTGTGTTGCCAGAGTGGTACATGTGCTGGTTATCTCCCACTTGGAATACTGCAATGCGCTCTATGTGGGGATCCATATGAAGGTGTTTCGGAAACTGCAATTAATCCAGAATCCAACTAAACTGGTGACTGGGAACAGCCGCCAAGACCACAACACCAGTCCTGAAAGACCTACATTGGCTCCAAGTACGTTTCCGAGCACAGTTCAAAGTGTTGGTGCTGACCTTTAAAGCCCTAAACAGACTCATTCCTGTATAGCTGAATGGGCGTCTCCACCCCCATTGTTCAGCCCGGACACTGAAGGCCTCTTCTGAGGGCCTTCTGGTGGTTCCCACACTGTGAGAGTTGAGCTACAGGGAACCTGTAGTGGCACCCACCCTGTAAAATGCCCTCCCATCAGATGTTAAGGAGATGAGTAACTATATAACATTCAGGAAACATCTGAAGACGGTCCTATATAGGGAAGCTTTTTATGGTTTAAGGTTTTACTATGATTTTATATATGCTGGAAGCCACCCAGAGTGGCTGGGACAACCCAGTCTGATAGGTGGGCTACAAATAATAATAAAAATATTATCATTATCATTGTCATTGTCATTATGATTATTATTGTGTCCCAGCATCTCTCGCCCTGACCTAGCCACTGTGATCCACCCAGCGGTCACCTCCAGACTGGATTATTGTAACTCGCTCTACGTGGGGCTGCCCTTGAGACTGACCCAGAAACTCCAGCGGGTGCAGAATGCTGCAGCGAGACTCCTTACGGGGTCTTCGCTGTGAGATCACATTCACCTGGTGCTATACCAGCTGCACTGGCTCCCAGTGGAGCAGTGGCGTAGTGAGGGGGGTGCAGGGGGGGCCAGCCGCACCGGGCGCAACATCTGGGGGTTAGGGTTAGGGTGTGCAAATCCACGGGTTAGGGGGCGCAAATTACTTGCCTTGCCCCGGGTGCTGACAACCCACGCTATGCCACTGCGGTGGAGTACAGGATCAGGTTTAAGGTGCTGGTTTTAACCTTCAAAGCCCTATACGGCCTAGGACCCTCGTACCTACGGGACCGCCTCTCCTGGTATGCCCCACAGAGAAACCTACGGTCTGCAAATAATAACATCCTCAAGGTCCCAGGCCACAGAGAAGTTAGGCTGGCCTCAACGAGAGCCAGGGCTTTTTCAGCTGTGGCTCCAATCTGGTGGAACACTCTGTCACAAGAGACTAGGGCCCTGCAGGACTTGACATCTTTCCGCAGGGCCTGCAAGACAGAGCTGTTCCACCAGGCCTTTGGCCAGGGCACAGCCTCACTCCCTCTCTCGGCAATCTTCGCGGAGCTCTGGCCCAATGGTTGCCAGTGGCTTGATTTGAATTAATTTCATAATGAATGATTTTAGAGTGTTGTTTTTGCTGTACTTTTGTACTGTTTTATTGTTGTTAGCCGCCCTGAGCCCGGCTTCGGCTGGGGAGGGTGGGATATAATTAAAATTTATTATTATTATTATTATTATTATTAACAAGAGAGGAAAGGAACAAACTTCCCCTAGCATGCTAAACCATAAAGAGTACAAAGCTTTGGATTGGTTTGGAAAAATATGGGGATGGGGAGAAGAGCTTGTACCATTTCTGAATTAATCCAAGGTAAGGTCACCCATCTCTGCTGAGAAACAAATCAATATATATCTACCAAATACCAAAAAAAAAGAAACAGTCTCTCTCTCTCTCTCTCTCTCTCTCTCTCTCTCTCTCTCTCAAACACACACACACACACACACACACACACACAGAGAGAGAGAGAGAGAGAGAGAGAGAGAGAGACTTTTACGGTAATTAAAACATAGAGGCCAAACAAGCACATATATTTTTAATTAGTGCAAAGGGAGGACACATTTTCATGTTGTTTCAAGCAGCAGATTTGAGTAATTGATCCTCGCTCTTTGAAATTCAGTTGCTCATTTGATAGAATACAACTGTTAGATGATAATGTTTGTGCTGTGGCTTTTCCCTGAACTGTTAATTACTGAAGCAGATTGTTCACATTTAATAAGTAATGTCTAATTGTTGGCAAGTTGCTGAAAGAGTTCAATGTAAAATAAAGTAAAATAAAACGAAGTGACAGAGATTTCATGAATGCTTCAGTTTAAATTTTGTATATATATATTTTTTCTGCTTTATTGTTGGTATCCATTTGTCTCAAGAGACAATGGAAGAGAGCGCCACTACAGATAAAGTCAAACCATTGGATAGTTACAGCACCTGCTGCAGCTGTAGAAACCAATATGGGAGAAACATGCTTTATTGCAGGAGTGGCAGATGAAGACATCCAGTTTCACTGTTAGAGGTGCACCATGGTGTTTCTTCTCTATGTGCTCCTCCCAGCAATCATTCTTCCTCAGGTCACTTCTATGGATACACAACCTGAGTGTCTGTCTCCAGGTACCATGGTCAGCTGCAAGGGATTCCTACATGGATGGGTAGGAATCCACACAACACACAAGCCCAACCTGCAGCCACAAAAATTTGAAGGGACTTTTAAAGCACCCTGAAGGGAAAAATAGAAGCTTCTTCCAACAGGGGAGGAAAACTTTCCAGAAATTGATGGAGAAGAGCTGGTGGGGCACAAGTGCTGGAAAAGCACAGGTCTCGTTGCAGCACTAGAGCATAAGAAGAGGCTGCTGGTTTGGGCTAATGGCCCATCTAGCATACTTTTCTTACAGTGGCCACCCATATTCCTATTAGGAAGTCGACTAGCAGAATTTGAGCACAAAAGTTAGATTTAACCAGTGCTTTTACCCCTAAAAAATGTTTTTTATTTTGCTCCCCCTCGCTCCCTTCCTCTTCTCCAACCCCGGACGTGGGACTCAATGCAGCAGTGGCAGTGCTGAGAGGACAGGAAGGCCCACCTCAATGGCGGGGTCGGCTTGAGCAAGGAGGGGCGAGCACTCGCTGGCTAGCTCTTGACGTGCAGTGAAGTCAAAATGCAGTCTTCACAGTAAATGAATAAAACTTTACTGAGGCAAAACATATTTCTTTACAAACGCATAACGTAGGAGAGCAAGGTAACACCGAAGGAGAATAAACAAGACTAGAGGTCACATTAAGCCCATTGTATTTCTCCTTCCTTGGTCTGTGTGTCTTCCTATAAAAGATACAATATTTGTACAAGGAATGAGCCATCTAGAGGATGAGACAGAGTGAGTCAGATAGCTGAATGAGCCTGCACTTTTCAGCATTTTTCAACACTTTCTACACTTTACTGCTTCTGCTCTCAAGACCTTTGTCACATGACAGCTCTAGCCCAGCAAGAGAAGGAGGAGGAGGAGGAGCATCGTTGCCTCCACCGCAGTCACCCCAGACTCCACTCCCTGGGCACTGGCAGGGAGAATGACGGAGCTCCAGTCCGTGCTGCTACTGCGGAGACAGCTGGCATGTCAGTCCATCTGTCTGTCAGTTGGGGCAAAACAAAATGTTTAGGGGTACACATACCCCTGTGTTCTCCCCCCCCAAAAAAGTACTGGAAGCAAGCCCCACTTCTGGGTAACTTTTCTTAACTGTGCAGCCTATTGGTGCAATCTAATCCCTTGCCATCTTGTATGCAGGATTCCACTGTTGCTAACTCTTTTCCTATTGTCTCCATTCTTCCACATGGATAAGGGCAACTGTGTAAGGCACACATATGCACACATATGCAAGGGATTTTGCACATTTAGGCCCTTTTAGAGAGCCAGTGTAGTGGCTAAAATTATGGGCTTGGGGATACTTGGGTTCCCAGCCTCAAAACTTGCTGGGTACCCTTGGGCATAAGAACATGAGTCTGTTGGATCAGGCCAGTGTCCTATCTAGACCAGCATCCTCTGGCAGGACCTGAGCACAAGAACACCCTCTCCTTTTGTGGTTTCCAACAAATGGTATTCAGAAGCATTGCTGTCTCTGCCAGTGGAGGAAGGACATGGCAATAATGGCTAGTAGCCACAGATAACCTTATCTATGAATTTGTGCAATCTTCTTTTAAACCATCTGGATTGTTTAGCAACCTGCCTTACCTCACAGGTTTGTTAAGATAAGGGAACACATACACTGCTATGAGCTCCTTTGAGTAAAGGTGGGATAACTAAATAAAATTAACAAAAAATAATGTGAGGATCGCAGTGAAATAAACTTCAAGCATTCCCACAGAACGTTAATATTCTCCATACTTTCTTTGTTTCCTCAGACTTTCCCATTAATGCTGAGTTTGTACTAAATTCAACATTTCTTTGCAGCAACAAGGTGAAAGAAAGAGAACACTATGGGATTAGTTTTTCTGCATGAGAGCTCAACCTGAAATCACCCTGTTTCCTTTTCTCTCTCTCTATGCTCGAACATCTGTGTAGCATAATTATAATTAAGCATGTTTTGAATATTAATTGTTCTAATGTCATTGATATAGAGGCCTAGGATACAATGAGTCGTTGCTTTTCCAAAGTACTGTTTTATTTATGGATTTTGCCAGATGTTCTAATCATTTCACTTAGATTTTTCCACCAGGAAAACAGTTGCTGAGACTTGTGAAACTCTTCCCTTCACCAACTGTCAAGGAAATAATGCTGTCCCCAAACAGTAGGTGAAATCTCTAAGAACGCCCCCTCTTCTTCTTTTCCAGTCTTGAAGTATCTGAAACATTTGCATTGCTGTTGACTGAGAAGGGATTTTGCTGAGAATTATGCAATTACTGTAATTATCAGTAACTATGTGCCTTTAGTTTAGTATTTGTTATAGAGGAAAAATACTGGAGGGCTGACTCATTTCCCCCCATTACATATTGCTGTGCCTTCTGAGAGGATTCCAGTTGTAAATAGAATGTTGTTTCCTGTTCTTAGTGTGGGGGCATGTTAACTTCCACTCCTTCCCTTGAGAAAGATGGGAGAGAGTTGGAATGAGGGGTTCACATGAGCTTTCAGGGCCAAGCAGAATAGGGTGCAATCCTGCTTCTATAAGCCAGATCCTCCCTAAGCCCTTATTCTACTTGGCAGTTCTCTCCCTTCTTAATGCAGTATGGGCTTTGGCTAGTCGCCTGTTAAAGAGGTTGAGTGGGAACTTTTAGGATAAAATGGGCCTTAGGCTCCTTTTTTCCCTCTACTTCACAGTAATAATTCATTCCTGATTGTAACTCATATGCCACAGAAAAATAATGACTGGGGCTGGTGAAGGGAGGTGGACTCCAAGATCTTCAGGGTGACAAGTTTCCCATTCTTGGACAACACTCACTATCAGCAACTCTCCAATGTAGGGGTTTCCCCCACTGAGACCTGCCTGAAGATGCCAAGGATGGAACCTGTAACCTTCTGCATGCAAAGCATATGATCAACCACTGAGCTGCTATAATCCTTCCCCCTAACAAGTGATGATATATTGATTTAGTTATTCTCTTGTTGGAGAAATAGCATAGGGAATCATCAAGCCCTTTAGAGAATAATCTCTAGGCCTGAGTGAAGAACTACAGGGTGCCATAGGTATGCACAGGGACAAATTACCCTTGTAGCGAAGTCTTTATATACCCCAGTAACTGTCCTGGTGGGCAACTAGGAATGGAGGACCATACATTTCTTCACAACATTTTGAAAACTTTTCTTGAATTTGGAGCAGCAAACATTTCACTGAACAATACTCATATACGCATTGTAAAAAAATAAAAATTGTAACATTATCTTTTAAACTATCTCAAATGTTAAATCAAAGGGTGGTATAAATCCCACTAAATGCATTTTAGATCAACAACTGCAATGTGAAGTTAATGTCATCTATTATCAAAGGTTGGGGAAATAACAGAAGTAGAGACTCTACTGCATCTACTCCATCTCCAAGTGCTTCATGGAAACAGAAAAATAATTTAGTGTCTTCATCTGGAAAAAGACTAAGAAGCATAAACAATACTGAAATAGCATAAAGCATAACTAATAGAGATGTTCTGCCCTAAACTCATTGCAGTGTCTGACAGGGTAGAGGGCATAAAATAGAAATATATCTGAGAAGGAGAAATAATTCTCATTTGGACACACATAGTTAGAGAGAGGGATCTGCAAGACAGGACAGAGCCCAAAAGTTAAAGCATGCAATTTTGAATAATTGAATAGTAAAATCTGTTTACTGTGTAATTTAGAACATCAAGTGCTAAAATCTATTTACAATCAACAAGTGGAAGCAGATTGCTTCTCCCAACCCATCTCCACTGGTCTGAATTTGGATTCTTCAAAGACTCTGGTCAAATTATTTTCAGCCTTAGTCAGCTCTGTCAGCAGCTCTCCAAGGTTTCAGGCAGAGCTTTTTCTCTTCACTTGCTGCCTTTCAACTCATGATACCAGTAACTGAAATGGGGATCTGTATGCAAAGCAGAAATTCAGTTTGGTTTGCGTATTAATCATAGATGTCAATGTTTCCCTTTTTTAAATAATAATAATAATAATAATAATAATAATAATAATAATAATAATAATTTATACCCCACCCATTTGGCTGAGTTTCCCCAGCCACTCTGGGCGGCTCCCAATCAAGTATTAAAAACAATACAGTGTTACATATTCAAAACTTCCCTAAACAGGGCTGCCTTCAGATGTCTTTTAAAAATAGGATAGCTACTTATTTCCTTCACATCTGAAGGGAGGGTGTTCCACAGGGCGGGCGCCACTACCGAGAAGGCCCTCTGTCTGGTTCCCTGTAACCTCACTTCTCGCAATGAGGGAACCGCCAGAAGGCCCTCAGCGCTGGATCTCAGTGTCCGGGCTGAACGATGGGGGTGGAAATTCCCTTATTCCAAATAGGATTCCTTGCAAGAAAAGGGGAAAGTTGACAGCTATGGTATTAATGAAAACAGTAGTAGGCAGTATGGAGGTGCTGGTGGGGCTCTTCTGGCTTCCCAAATGCTATGTGTTGCTATCAGCTGCTGAAAGGGAGGTTTAAAGCTATAGGAAACTCAGTATAGTATGGGTGCAGTACCAGAAGCATTGGATCGGCTCCACCACATCACCTGGTCTCTACTGCCCTGCCCCTCCCACTTTCATCTCAGTCAGCAGCAGCAGCCGCCGCCGCCGCCACTGTGTGTGACATTTGAAAGCTAGGAAAGAAACAAAGTCCTACTCCTGAGAACTCCTGAATGCAAACCTGCCTAATTTGTGCTTCTTGAAGCAACACACAAACAGAAATGCAGCTGTCCTTTGAAATCTGCACCACTGAGTTTTGTACCATAACCCCCCCCAAAGGTCTATTTTTAAATTCCAAAAATTGATAATTTTAGGGGAAACTGATTGCAAAAACAGTTGGACAAAATGTGCAGCAAATATTGATTAATTATTGTGAGGACTTAAAACACACACACACACACAAATCCCCATATGAGGCACAAAAGCAGGAAACTGAATTTGAGACTGGAGGAATGAGAAACTGAAGGTAACCACCACTTTCTTGTTTGCTTGTTTACTTGCTTATCTCTATCTGCACTGTCCAACACCAAGCAATCTTGAGGGGGATTACATACAACAAATAAAGCCTCACAAAGCCAACAATTAAATCCACCTTAAGTAATAGTCAAGACCAAAAACAGTACTGAAATAGAGGACATCCAGATCTCATCTTCCATTTCCAAAGTTGTCTGAACAAAAATATGTGTCTTGGCCTGCTGTCAAAAACCTTGAGAAGGGAGGGGATTCCACAAACTAGAACTGACAGTTTCATTCATTCCTAAAACAACAGGAATTTATCTTGGAGGACTGTGTGTTTGTGCATCTGGATTCATGTGGAACATATTATGGACATATTAGTATTATCAACCAGATTAATTCATTTCCAGAACACAACATCTTATCTCTCATGATGCAATATAGAACTCATTCCCAATCCATTGTCCTCTTTTGTACAGTGGCCCTTTGATGGCATCCTCTCTAGGAAAGGATGTGGGTGAGCGGAATAAAGGCGTGCCTATATACAGGATGATATCTCGGCAGCTAGCTCCTTTGGCAACACATCACTTGTTCTTGGCCATCTCTTTAGTCCTATCCTCCCTATGGTGGTGATGGGGACAGAGCTGGTGGCGAGTTATCTCAATTGTCCCTGCTTTCTCTGCTCATTTACACTTGATGACAGCACCTGCAAAGTCCATATGTTACATGGCAGTGGAACAACAGCAAACATATTATGGGTGGAAAGATTTGTTTCACATCCAATTAAAGCATGGGCAATGTCTGATCAAAGGTTCAAAGACGCTGACTGTTCTAAGCATAGGGGTGGGTGTGTTTTTTTCTCTCCACAGAACAAGCATAGTTAATAGTGAAGATTCCCCACAGGGTTTCTCTTGCTCTTTCCTGACCAGCTAATTTTGATTTGGCTGGTAATTCATGAGCAGCTGGAAATAAGCCAGCTCCTACTTTTACTTCTCCATCTTGTTACTAGAAGCTTTTAATTAAAATTAGAGGACTTGGCAGAATTCCTTTCCAGCACAGAAATAGTGATGTCCTTTTGAAAGTTTATGAAGCTAGGAAGAATGGGTATGTGTGTACAACAACAACAACCCTAACTCAGCCATTTTTTCTTCCTGTGTTTTCTTCCTGGCTGCATGGAAGCCAGGCAAAAGCTAGATTCTTGGCAGGTCTACATATTTGTTTTAAAAAGATGTGCATGTATTTTCCCTTTTTTACCAGAATCTTCAGGGCAGGTGATAACATCATTCTTTCCAACAGCAAACTCAGGTGGCAGAGTGCCAATCAATTTGGAAAGGAAACAGGACCACACAAAATAAGGGAATGGATTCTGCATATTTAGTGAACTCACAAGATATGCTGTCACATATACAAGTTTATACATTAAACAAAAATAAATATGTTTGTTTACATAAGTGGACAAAAATTTATGAGCTTAAGGAATGCTTATTGCAAGTGGACATGTAGAGCAGGGTAAGGAACTTCTGGACCATGAGTCACATTAGGCCCAACATAAGTCCCTGTTTGGCCCATGAGGCTGCTTCTCCAAACCATGTCCACCTATGCCACACCTGACATCATGCGTGACATCATGTATGAGACAGGTAAGAATGTGGCTCAAGGAACAATCAGGAGCTTGAATGGACTAGTTGACAGAGCTCCAGTGGGATCAGCTACACCAGGGAAAACAGCCTTTAGGGCCAGACCCTGGACTCCCACAGGCACCTTCCCCTGAGCCCTAAAAACCAGATGCCACTCACCATATGTCACCAGACAGGGGATGAAGGGAACACACCAGGAGAGAAGCCATGGAATGGAGGAGGAGTGCCTGTCCTCAGACCAGAGGTTTTGCCCTTTAAAGGAGTAGAGTTCTGTCTGGAGACAGATGCTTAAAAAGCCTTAGTCTGCTCCCCAGTCTTCATCTGAGATATCCATGTGCCAGCAACTTGAGCCTGCAATGACTCTGGCATGGTGCAGGCAGGCAGTTGGAGCACCACAATGACTCTCCAGTATGTTCATACCAGGCAGCCTCCCCATCACATTCACTGCCCAGTATGCTGTAGGTTTTGGAGGCTAGGTAAGCACCATCACCCTTCCCCACTGGCTGCTCCCAACAGGGACGTTTCAGAGAGAAGGGAACACAACATATTTTCCACTTTTTCACTATCTAGAACTGTGATGTTCATCCCTAACTAGCCAGCTCTAAAGTGCCTAGGATTGAGGCTTGCAGCCCTCTAATAGTATACAGCACAGCAGACACATTTTCAATTTCCTTTCCAGATTTCCAGATTTACTACACCGGCGAGCACACAGCCCTCTATTGTAATACTTATGAAAATCATTCCCCTTCAGCAAAAAGGAAGGGTGAGGAGTCAACTGCTGCCCCAAAGATAATAGCATGTGAATTTAGGAGCCACAGGATGTTGCCTTATATGAAGTCAGACTGTAGATCTACCTAGCTAAATCTATTATCTAATAGTCTTACCTGACCTTCAAATGCTTTGAATAGACTACATCTCTAATCAGCCTGGATGGTGTTAATGAGAACTGTAGCCCAGTGCAATATGCATATTGACACCAGGCTGAGGAAGGCTGGTCTGCACTGCCTGGTAACAGTTTGGACAAGACTCCTGTAGATGCAAGGGATTGAACCCAGAACCTGATGTATGCAAATTGTGTGCTCTGCTGCCTGTTGCCATGTCTTACCACAAATTGCCAGAGCCAATCTCTTGCAGGAGATATCACCTTTCAAACAACCAGCTACCAATCTCGAACAAGTAAGAAAGATTTAGCAGAGGGGCATTTCTGACAATGGAGGCCAATTGATACATTTTCCTTACTTCTGAAAGTTGGAACTGTACCCCAAATGGCGGTGTCACAACCTTTTTATTCTCCAGCTAATGCAAATTCACCCCACCCACCCCCACCCCGCACACAAAATGACTTGGTTTTTACAAGCCTCATATTAGTATGGCATACTTCTGTATCAATTTGAAATGCATCCACAGATCTGGGTTGCTATTTTGTATTCTCAGAGGAAGCAACTCACTGATGTTCCTCATCTGCATTACAAGGCCTCTTAAGCTGGTAGGATCTCCAAGGGAATTCATAGACAAAAATACTCCCCCTCTAATAATGAGGCACAAATGCTTAGATGTGGCGTAGCCAGCAGAAACACAATAAGATATAAACCATCCAATTCCCAGTTGGTTTAATGTCCCTGTTTTTTTGTTTTTTTACTTTCTGTTGAAAGGATGTTGAATTTTATGACTGCCGTTAATATTATCAGAACTGGCCTAACTATGGTGCAATTCCAGCACAACTGTTTACTAGTGGTGCCACTGAATTTTTACTAAAGTAAAATTTTGAGGGAAATTTAGAAGCTCATTCTTGAGGAAGGCATCCAGACTTTTTCTGAAGAAAGAAAAAATGAATTTTGAGAAGACTGTGGGCCACCACTCAGGGCCAAGTTCTGGGAATTATGGCTCCTCCCCTTTTTATGGCCTTAGACACAGTACAGGGCATAGCCCAGTATTTATTTAAAGTAACCATCAATTGCAGCAGCAAATTAGTAACTTCGACAAAAACTCCTAAGTTCAAAACTTCTCACATCTTACCTGGGTCTTGATGTCCCAATGAATGTCTATGTCCTTTAGCATTACTCAAGGTCCCTTGGGATTCTTTAGCCAATGTACAATTTGAAAACGTAGCAACACTGTTCCAGCAAATGGTATCAGCAAGCTCCAATAATTTCTCTAAAGTTGGGGGGAGCAACCAACAGGTGGCAGCAAAAAGGTTCATGCAGTTCATTTTTATACAATACGTATATACAACTTTAGCCAATAAGAACAGCAGACAAGGATCCCAGCTATCAAAAGCCACTCATGGGTGACTCTAGACATTAAGAAAAGCAAGTTCCAACCTGCTGAGTAATTCAACTTGGTCACATCTGCACCATACATTTAAAGGACCTTTATACCATTTTGACAGTCATGGCTTCCCACAAAGTTCAGTGGTACCTCGGGTTATGAACTTAATTCATTCCAGAGGTCCATTCTTAACTCAAAACCATTCTTAACCTGAGGTGTGCTTTTGCTAATGGGGGCGCGCTGGCGGCATGCAATTTCCATTCCCATCCTGGAGCAAAGTTCTCAACCCGAGGTACTACTTCCGGGTTAGCAGAGTTTGTAACCCGAAGTGTTTGTAACCTGAAGTGTTTGTAACTCAAGGTACCGCTGTAATCTGAAAACCACAGTTTGCTAAGGGTGCTAGGAACTGTAGCTCTGTGAGGCAACAACTCTCAGAGCCCTGAAATGTGGTTATTTTTTTATTCTGGACAGGTGATGAAACACCAGCAGTTTCTGCTTCCACTTCCATTGGAATTATTTGACATCTCCACCCCCTCATGCTCAGGGTATTTCTCTTGTTAGCTAGGTTTTGCTTGTTTGCTTGCTTAAACGCTTTAAAAATCTGAGTCAACAGAACCACTCAGGACTTTAGAAAGGTCCTGATCAACTTCAGATCCCTTGTTAATACTGCAATCTGAGTTGGGAATATGAACTCCTCACTTGAATCATTCCTATTTGGCAACTACTCAGAGCCAATGGGTACCCCTAGCAGTTTTCAAAGGGTTCAACTTCTGCTTCTGTTGCTACTGTAAGACTTGCCTTGTATCACAGCAGCTGAAGCAGGTATATACAGACTGATTGTCCAAATGGCCTGATTAACAAATAAAACAACAACAAAAATGTCCTTTACAAGGCAGAGGGGAAATATTGCTCAAGAGGGGAAAAATAGGTTTAATGAAGATAATGAAGACTGTTAAAGTCAAAGAGCTGGGAGGGGGAAATGAGCCAAGCTGGGAGACACAATCTAAGGCATGTGAACAAAAGTCCTTCAAGAATAAATCACAAATACAAAGTGATAAATACCTGTGATAGTAGGACTGACAGCCTGATAGTGCATACATCACAGTAATCCAAAATGAAAACAGTATCATTCAATCTTCTAGCTTCTAACAGGCCCCAAGCTATTATTAGGTGATTTGAAATCACTCTACAAGTTACTTTTTGGACAGAGTTTCTCTGGTCCGCCCCCACCCTCCTCCAATCTCTGTTCTATGGAAATAAAAAAGGCATTAAATCCTGTAACTCAGTTATCAGGTGCTCAGCTTGGAAGCACAGAGTGATTTCGGCAGGGCTTGGAGCTATAAAGCATGTGGCAATACATGCTGGGTTCTCCTGAACCAACTGACCTCCCAGTATCAGAAAGGATTCCAGTCCATGGCATTTATCCCATGGATGTGTGACCTCTACCTTAACCAGTGCTGCTTTTTTTTATATAGAAAAAATAGGTGCTGTATCTCACCATGAACACCTCCCTTGTCCTCTTATAATGGCAATGTCGCCCACCTGAGAGGTGCCGGAACTGAGTTCCAGTGAACTCAGCCCTGCTCTTAAGAAATTACACTCATTGTGTCAGCTGACCTTAATAAACCTTTGGTGGGTTGAAGTACTTGCTCTTGTTGCCTTCTCTTGTATGTTTTCCCTTGCAAACAACTCCATAATACAGTTCAAATTTCACTGTAGAGCAATTTCTCATGACAATTTAAGGATATGTGTCCCTCTTGCCTGAAAAACAACTTACCATACTTTTCCGTGTATAAGACTAGGTATTTTGCCTAAAAAATCATACTAAAAAGTGGGAGTTGTATTATACATGGGTAGTGCATAGGGTGGACATTTGAATGGTTGCTGCCATGGCTGTCAGCGGCTATTATACATGTTATTGGTTGCTGTGTCGATGGGTGTTGTTGATTGGCGGATGCTACAGCAATTGGGTGGGCGATGTGCAGCTTCTGCCTTTGAAGGGACAGACGAGAGGCTGATTTTGTGGCACGTGCAGGTTAGTGATCTTTGGCATTCCCCCATAAAAAAGCTCAACAACTTTGTGCCATCTCTCCCCATTTTCTTAAATCTGAGTCCCCCAAAATATGGGGCATCTTATACATTGTGGTGTCTTATACACAGAAAAGTACGGTAGCTAATGAGCTGACTTGATAGAAACTCAGAGAGACACTGTACAGAAATAAAATGACAATGTCCCAAACTCCAACTGCATTAGGAAGCTATGGATCAGAAAGGTTTGCTTCAGAACGTGGAACCCCTCTCCAAAATTCCTCAGGCATCCTTGCTTTATTAATTAGCAGATTATCTCCTTTTGCTTCTTTTTCAAATAGGTAAAATGCAAAACCTATATTACAATCTAATATATGTATTGGATATCTTGATACAATAATGAAGATTGATGTATTATGTACAGGTACATAGAACAACAACAACAACAAATTTTATTTATATCCCGCCCTCTATGGCCAAAGCCAGGCTCAGAGTGACTAACATCATACAAGTACAGTGGTACCTCTGGTCACGTACTGAATTTGTTCCAGAGGTCCGTACTTAACCTGAAACTGTTCTTAACCTGAAGCACCACTTTAGCTAATGGGGCCTCCCGCTGCCGCTGCCCCACCGAAGCACAATTTCTGTTCTCATCCTGAAGCAAAGTTCTTAACCCAAGGTACTATTTCTGGGTTAGGGGAGTCTGTAACCTGAAGCGTATGTAACCTGAGGTACCACTGTAAGACAATGCATAAAAACAAGCAATCAATAAACTAAGATACATCCCACAATTAATTCAAACAAATTAAAATTAATACTGGACAAGTGGAAATCTTCAGGTTAAAATTGAAGGCGGTTGCCAACTGTTTCCACTGATATCAAAAGCACCTGTGAGTGGGCTGGGAACCTCCTTCGTGCTTGTTCTTATACAAAGAGAAAATAAGTCAGACTGAACCCTGACTAAAGGCCTGGCGGAACAGTTTCATCTTGCCGGCCCTGCGGAAAGATGTCAAATCCCCCAGAGCCCTAGTCTCTTGTGAGAGAGCGTTCCACCAGGCCAGGGCCAGGGCCGAAAAGGCCCTGGTTCTGGTCAAGGCCAGTGTGATCTCTCTGGGGCCTGGAATCTTTAGGATGTTGTTATTTGCAGACCGTAAGGTCCTCCGTGGGGCATACCAGGAAAGGCGTTCCCATAAGTATGAGGTCCTAGGCCATATAGGGCTTTAAAGGTTAAAACCAATACCTTAAACCTGATACTCCACTGGCAGCCAATAGTCTCAAGGGCAGCCTCACGTAGAATGAGTTACAATAATCAAGCCTGAGGTGACCATTGCATGGATCACAGTGGTGAGGTCAGGGCGAGAGAGGTAAGGGACCAACTGCTTAGCTTGGCGGAGATGAAAAAATGCCGCCTTTGTTATAGCTGTAACCTGCACCTCCATATAAAGGGAGGCATCAAAGATTACACCCAAACTCCTGACAGAAGGCGCCGGTACTAATTGTGCCCCTGCAAGGGATGGGAGTTGCCTCCCCAACCCCATATCATCTCAACCCAGCCAAAGGATTTAACTTCAACCGGCTCCCATGTAACCATCTAGCCACGGCTTCCAAATACCTGAACAGTGTGTCTGGGGCTAAGTCAGGATGGCCATCCATCAACAGATAAAGCTGGGTGTCATCAGAAAACTGATGGCAACCCAAACCGAAATTTCGGACAAGCTGGGCAAAGGGGTGCATATAGATGTTAAAAAGCACCAGGGAGAGAATTGCGCCCTGCAGCACCCCACACACCGAAGAGTAGCACAACAGCTCCCCCCCACAGTGCCACCCTCTGTCCCCGACCAGACAGGAATGAGTGCAGCCATTAAATCACTGAACCCTGAATCCCCATGTCGGCGAGGCAGTGGTCTCAAAATTTGTGATCAACCATGTTGAAGGCTGCTGACAGATCTAACAAAATCAGCAGCCCTGACCCTCTTTGATCCAGCTTCCTACGGAGATCATCTTTTAGGGCAACCAGAGCTGTCTCGGTCCCATGGCCAGAGCGAAAACCGAACTGGAATGGATCCAAAGCTGATGTTTCATCCAGAAATCCGCCAAGCTCTTCAGCAACCGCTCTCTCAATCACCTTACCCAGGAATGGAAGATTCGAAACTGGGCAGTAATTGGATAGATCTAAAGGATCTAATGATTTATTTATTTTTTAAGAGCAGACACACCACTGCTCCTTCAATCCCCTGGGAATGTCCCGGTGCCAAGGGACAGATTGATGATCTCACCCAGGGGGGCCCGCACCTCTTCTGGACATGCTCTAATCAGTCAAGACAGGCATGGGATGGAGAGGACAAGTGGTGGGCTTTCCAGCACGGAGGAGTCTGTCCACATCTGCTGGGAAAATCTGGTTAAAGTGGTCCAATACTGGACCCGAGGACAGTAGAGGGACCTCCAGTTCAGTTATTGTATCCAAATTGGTGGGGAAGTCACGGCGGAGCAACATTCTTTTAGTCAAAACTTGACTTCAACCTCTACAATTCTTTTCAGGAGGGCCAGATCTAGGAAGTAACCTACATGATCTATAAGATGTAACCAACAGAACATCTGTAAATATCCTATGTAAGAATTGAGTATTTCTTGTAGTTCCTCTCTTCCACTTCCTTTCCCTTTCTAAAATCCAAAGGCATTGTATTTTTGTTCTTAGCATCTACACACACCAAAGCATGGTGCACATCTTTTTATACAAAGCTAAAGGCAGTGGTAATATATCTCCACACACAAACACACACACATCTCATTTTCTTGTCAAAAGCATCACTATGACCTTATCAAACAAATTTATGTTGACAATTTCCTCGAACTGTATATTCCCCTGTGAGCTAAATTATCAGATGCAATTTGGAAATGTGTGAGGATGATTATTCATTAAGTTTGGAGTTTTTTCTCTCACTCCAAGAGTGTGATGTTGTACCAAAAACAAAAAACAAAACCAATCCTAGAAGGAAGGAAGGAAGGAAGGAAGGAAGGTTGGTTTTCAGGTATGTCTATCAATGCAACACACTAGTCACTTCAAATATGCTGCTGTATAACTGTAAGGTTCTTTCACACTCAATGGACAGAATGGTCTTGATCATGTCCCTTTCACACATGTTAATCAGAATGTCTATTTCATTGCATTTGCACTAAGATTTTTTTTATTTTTTAAAAAAAGAAAAGTCCTAAAAATGTTACACACTTTTAGCATTTTTTACCCTGTTTATATGAAAGTGGTTCCAGGGCTTCTTTTTTCATTCATACTTTCAAGCTGTTTGGAGCAGCTAATATGTGCAGTGTCTTTCAAAGGTAAAATACTTTTTCTGATGCTTCAGGAAGTGGCTGTACATCACAGCATGCAGTCTCTTCCTGGGAAATTGGACTGAGAAAAAGATGCCTTCCCCCTCATACTTATTAGGGAAGCCATTTCTTTCTCTGTACAACAGCACCAAAAGGCTACCTTGTAAGGGAATGCATGTTATGATGTATGGCTGCTTCATGGAGCATTGCACACAAAGTCACACACACACAAGCATTGTATTTGCATGGGATGGTGCTGTGGGTTAAACCACAGAGCCTAGGACTTGCTGATCAGAAGGTCAGCAGTTCGAATGCCAGCGACAGGGTGAGCTCCCGTTGCTTGGTCCCTGCTCCTGCCAACCTAGCAGTTCGAAAGCATGTCAAAGTGCAAGTAGATAAATAGGTACCACTCTGGCGGGAAGGTAAGCAGCGTTTCCGTGCGCTGCCACATGACCCAGAAGCTGTACGCTGGCTCCCTCGGCCAGTAAAACGAGATGAGCGTCGCAACCCCAGAGTTGGTCATGACTGGACCTAATGGTCAGGGGTCCCTTTACCTTTTACCTTTACATTACACTTACCAGCTGCATCAAACAGTTTGAATATGTGATGGAAGAAAGGAAGAAAGTGGCATAAACTGTGAGTTGTTTGGCTGTGTGCAGAAAGGTTCATATATATGTGGACTACCCTGCATAACAACATTCTAATCTATGCACAGGTCAAGGTAAAACAGGTAAATTGGTTCCAAAGTTCAAAGTGAACAAAATCTTTTCCCATCCCTTAACTACAATATACAGCAACAAACCCACCTTTGAGTTTATGCCAACAGAGTTGCAACTAAACCTGACTCTGTTCAGCATACTTCTATGATACAGATGACTTCCATGTACCATTTGTCAGTGCGAGGGCAAATGGTCTAGAGTAGACTTGATAGCCAAGCCAGAAAATAGGCAGGCAGGCACAGAGTTAGAGATGGGGAGAAATTTGATTCAGTGAGCATTTAAAGGCAAATCTACCCAATATGCACTTGTGAAAATACAGTCATTCTTCAAAATTCACACTTTTCCGATTTTGCAAGATAATTATCCAGCCAAGTAATCTCCCGTATCTCCAAAATTGCATATGGTAAACTAAAGCATGCAATTATGTATTGGGGGTGGGGCATATGCAAATGAATTGTTTGGATTGGAAATTGTTTTGGGGGGAAATGGGCAAAATTGTACAAAACTGTGTATATTAGGGAGAATTCTCACCAAAATGCTGATGAATTTTTATGAGGACATTTAAAAATAAAAAATAAAAAATGATGCAAAACAATTTGTGGAGAACTGAATTTAAGATTGGAAGGGGGGGGGGGACCTGAGATCGACGTGACAAGATTTGTCCAGCTCTACATAGAGCATCTTAGTGGCAACATTGGTCTTACTCTTTAAGTCTGCATAGGCCTCTTTCCTCAAGTGATAAGAGAAAGTGAGCATCTCCCTCCCTCTGTCATTGTCATCATGACACTCCACATGCTGCAGTGGATTGCCTTTCCTACTCATGCAGCCTCCCTCCACATTTCAGAACCCTGATTTTCCAGAGCTCTAAATTATCTAGAGAACATACACATAGGCTCGCTATTTCAGAAGTTATCCTTCTAGCTCATGGAAGGTGTTGAGGATGTCAACAGAGTGTGGCGGCTGCGGCGGCGGTGGGGGGGGGAGGTGTGATTGTGTAGCAGATCTAGTATGCTCCAGACACTACTAGACTACAACAAATCATCCCATGCTGGCTGAGGCTGATGGAAGCTCAAGTCCAAGAGTATCTAGAAAGGTTCTCCACCTCTACAATAAAGCAACCCCATCTTATTAAAACTAGCAATCTAACAAAAAAAAATACAGCATAATATAATCACTAAGAGCAGACCATGCAATCACATCCCAGCAGTAATTAGTTCCTGTAAAAGTCATCTGAAAATACCCAGGGCTCAGGCTTTCCTCAAAGCACAGAGCGTAGTATTCCACAATTATGGGGCACTGCTGAAAAAATCCTGGTGCATATGCTTGCCAGCCTAGCTTATTTTGCCTGTTTGGCATCTCATCAGGGCCTCCTATGGAGATCTTATAGTACTAGCAGACTTACGTAGATCTAGGTGATCCCTTAAGTAATCTAGTCCCAAACCATTCAGATATTTACAGGTCATAATCAACATTTTATAATTGTGCCCAGAAGTGTGCTGGCCACCAGTGCAACTGGTACAATATGCTTTGCTTACCTGGTTCCAGTCGGGAGCTGAACAGCTGCATTTTTTACCAGCTGGAGTTTCTGAACCATCTTTATAGGAAGTCTAACAAAGGGTATGCAACAGCAGTCTGGTCTGGAAGCACAGGTTTCACTACTGAATGGGTAGCTGTGGTGAGAGGCCAGTTCTCTCTAGGTAGCATTGCAACTATTGTAACCAATTGATGAAAGGCACTCTTGCCCATGACTAGCCCAACCTCTCCAGTTGGCATTGAGCCCAGGAGCACTCTGAGCTGCCAACTTGATATTGCTACCACCATCCAAGACCAGATGTGGTTTCCCAACTCACAGCTCCTCTGCCTTATCTGGACTAAAGTTTATCCAGCTCACCCTCATCCAACCTCCAGGTACTGACTAAGTCAAGACTTCCAACAGTTTTCCTGGGATAAGAAGATGTAAGAGAGAAGTACTACCCGTACATTGATGACATTTCAGTTCAATCTTCTGTATGACTTCTCCAAGCAATTTTATGTAGCTTTCTACCTTAAGCTGCTGGTTCTTGGTACAGTAAAGGACTGTCCCTGTTTTGTTTCAGTTTTCCTTTTAGAGGATATTTTCCTTCCAGTATATGAATGAATTGACTATAAAGAGGAAACTGCTTTGGTCAAGCTACTAAAACTTTGGAAGTCAGTTCATCAGGTGCAGAGTTATTGCTTGAATTGCTGACATTTTAACCAATCCCTGTAGCTGTGCAATTAGCAGATGATACCATATACTCATATATCATGATTATATTCTGTTTAATTCTGGACTGAGGCAATAATAGAAGAGGGTCACATCCAATGGTGATCCTACTCAGAGTAGCCCCATTACAAGTAATAGACATTACTTAGCTCTATCAACAGTCTGAGTATAAATTAGTTGGAAACAATCCCGAGCGTAGCAAGGGTAAAGCCACCATTATAAACTTTGTCTTGTATAATTCCATAACATTGCAACCTTGAAAAATATGTATATTAAAGCCGGATACCCAGTTTCTGCAGATTTATATTCCCAGCCTAATAAAGTTTTACAGCAGTACCTGTTGCCTACTATCAGCTTAGATCAGAGAATGGCCTTTTACTTTCTCCACTTTTGAATATTTCTTCTATATGCATTGAAGGCATCAAGGTCAATGAGTTTCTCTCTGTGAGGGGTGTGTGGCTTGCTGAATATTTTATATGGCAAGGCTGAAAGGTGACAGAATAATGCAGGGTACTTATGATTATAGATGCACAGAAATAAATAGTCAGTAGCAAAATAATGGATTCTCAATAATGTATTGGACCTGGCAGCTTTTAGGATGTCAGACATAAAACCTGCCTATATAAATGAGCTATCGAAGACGCTACTGCTGTCGAACAAGGTGGCCAGATTTCTAACTAGTCAGAAATGTAGCAAGACTCCTAACACCAGCCTCTCCTCCCCCCCTGCTCTCCACCAACTCCACAGAAGCAAAATGGCTTTTGATATTGAATCTTTCAAAGCTGAGCTCGTTACTGATAGCAGGCCATTCCCCTGCAGTAATAGAAGATTATAATGTCTCAGATAATGTCAGGGAGGGTGAAATGCACAGCATTAACCAACAGAGAAGCTAGCAGCAGGAGGGAGATGCAGTTCCAAGTCTCATTCCCAACTCAGTTATTTCACAAACAGCTGCCACGTGTTGGGGACATCAAATACATTCAGGATTATTTATTGATCCCAAAGGACCTACCTTTGCCCCTCAACTACTTGATCAATCACAGAATCAAAAACATGAATGCCGCACTAGACATTTTAAGATATTCTCACACACACACACACACACACACACACACACACATATGTCAACAGCATCAGATGCTTCACATTGCGTTTATGTTCAACTGTTGACATAGGTCTGCTGTTCCATTGCTGCTAAATGTCTAATGCATACAGTCTGTAATTCTCTGCCAGCTTACGTTTAGCAAAGTTTGTTTAAAAAATAATAATTCAGAATAAGATAAGGTTTTTGTTTGCCCTAGACCCTCATATTTTCCAGGGCCATGTACAGCTGTCTTTCTCCAATAGAAAATGTTTTTTTGTATATCATGTTATATTCAGTAACATTCTTATGCATTCTTTTGAATATTATAGCCCACTATATCCTTTTTTGTTCATTGCTTGACTGGAGAACTGCATTACAATTTTTTTAAAAATGTGAATTTTGAAGGAAGGCTGTGTTTTGATTTGCATATTGCTTTGGAAAGTGTTAGCTTGGTATGTTTTACTGAATGAAATTTCTTCACCACCCCTAGCCAAAACATATTCTATATATATTCCATGGCTCTTTTTCTTTTGCATTTAGATTTGCAATTGGGGTGGCAGGGGGAGCAGATTTGTCTGCCCATGTCAATAACTTTAATTGGGAACCTTCATGGAATTTAAAACTGATCAGAGGTATAGGTAAAGCCTGAAGATTAGATTCCACGTGGGAAATTAATCCACTTATCATCAGTTTGCCCTGTTCAAAATGGAGGGTGTTGTCAGGTCTGTAAACACTCTTCAATGAACAGAAAATTCAGTCTAAGGGCCAAGCTCGGCAATCAATCACGCCAAAACAAGATCCTGCACTTTCATACTGAGCAAACAGGAGGCAATTAGAACACCACCATTTGTGAGAGGGAAGGCAGAAAGAGAAAGATTAGCAAGAATTCTCTCTCCCTTGCCCTGATGTGTATCTGCCAATCTCTGTTTAGATTCTGTGTAATGATTAGCTCCTTTTATCTGGGGATGCAAGATAAATGTGTAAGATTGTCATTATTAAATGCTTCTGAACGTAATTCTGAACCTTACAATTGCTCTACAGATTTATTAGAGCGCTGGTTAGCATTGCTAATTTGCAACTGGCTATTATTTTTTTTAATGACAAACTGATAAAGTGATATGTTAAGCTTGAGTGGGAAATTCAGCTGGTGTAATACGTTCACTTCTGCAGGATGCATTTGCATAAACATTTGGTAGAAGAAAATGAGTCCTTGGGCAGTTCAAAGCCCATTCTATTTGATGGGTTTTGAACAGGGGATCTGCAACTTGAGTGATTTCTGTTACAATACTTTCATCTGAAGTTTCACAGAGGATGAGGAACTTGGAAGACTTCATGTTTGCAGATAGTCAGGGGGGTGTAATCTAAGAGATGGCAAAGATTAGGAATCACACAATGCTTAGTTGTACAGACTAGTTGTGACAGGAGTGCAGCATTTTATTTACTCGGTCAATTTCCTATGTACTAGAATGCTGAAAAAATGTAAATGTTGATCACTATTTTTTTTTTATTAAATTCTGTACTATATATTTTTTAAAAGATATATCTTGTTGGTAAGCTGTGCAGGAAAGAATTTCTGAATGATAGCCATATAAATAAAAAATAATCACC
This sequence comes from Podarcis erhardii, assembly GCF_964252035.2. Classification (NCBI taxonomy): domain Eukaryota; kingdom Metazoa; phylum Chordata; class Lepidosauria; order Squamata; family Lacertidae; genus Podarcis; species Podarcis erhardii. The sequence continues at coordinate 15,119,141 of NC_138504.1, forward strand.
ATCAAAGTTCAAATGTAGTCTATGGTGGGTATCTACCAGTGCTTTTTTTCTTAAAAAAAATGTTTAGGGGTACTCTCATTTTGACTCAAGAAAATCACCATTTTATAGTTCAAATGAGGAAGAATAAATGCAGTAAATGGACAAAAGTACAAAGATTCACAAAATCTTGCGTACTCCCCAGAAAAAAAGCACTGGTATCTACTGTAAAGCCAGGTTTAAGCAACTTGAACTTATTTTAAAAGCCCTGAACAACTTAGGTACAGGATACCTCAGGGATCACCTGAACCGTTATGTCCCTGCTTGATCACTGAGATCAACTGCAAGTTGTTCACCAGGTTGGTAAGGGTCGTCATGCAACAAGAAGAAACTGGGCCTTTAGAGTCATCAGCCCAGTATTGTCAAATATTCTCTCAACACAGGTTCAGCAGGCGCCTTCTGTTTCAACTTTGACATGCCTTCTGGAAACTTTTCTATTCTGTCAGTCTTAAGCATGTGATTAAGAACACATCTTTCCATAATCGTTACCTGATTTCTGATCTTACCTTTTAATATATGGTTTTTATTGTATGGATTATATATATCTTGTAAACTGCTCTCATATTTTTCTTTATAAGAAATAGCAGTATATAAGATTTATTTATTTATACCTCACTTTTTTGCCTGATAGGGACTCAAGACAGCTTATAGATAAAAATAATATTAACATCTGATATAGAAAATAAGGTCACATCTAAAAATGTAGGTGAGGGGAACCAATCATTTAAAAAAACAATTAAACATTGATAGAATTAAAGCTATATACATGTGTTAAAACCATACAAATATTTTAATAAATAAACATACCCCAGGGAGTACTAGAACTACTGAATAATAGAGCTAGGATGGGCATGAAGTTCAATGTTCTGCTAGCAGCAGCAATCTTATATTAACCTATATACTCCTTCACACAGTATCTAGTTAAACTGTGGAAACTGCTACCTAAAGATGGGATGATTGCCGACAGCTTAGATGACTTTAAAAGGGGACTAAACACATGGAATATAAGGCTATCAGTGCCTATTAGTAATGATGGTTATATGCTGCCTACAGAACCAAAGGTACCTACAGAACACCAGTAACTGGGCAACAGCAGTAGAGGGCTAATGCCCTCATGACCTAGTTGTGAGTTTCACACAGACATCTAGTTGTCCACCATAGGAAACAAGATGGTGGACTAGATAGACCTTTGGTTTGATCCAGTGGGGCTCTTCTTCTGTTCTTATAAGTGGTAGACCACCATTTTCAAAATTAAACATAATTAAGGAGTAGTAGATCAACCACCTTCTCCTTTCTTGTGAAGCATATCTATCTAAACTTTTGCAACCTGTTCTTAAAGATTTCCAGTAATGAAGATTTAATCTCTCATATGTTCCTCTCAGTACTTGCAATGTAGTGTCCAGTGATGCACGTCAGAACCATTGGGTGCCTTTTCTGACACAACTTTGGTGCCTATAACATCTGCACAGCAGGCAGGCATTTAACAATCTCAAGGATAGAGGTAAATTGAATTTTCACTTTTAGAATTTTTAACTGCTAACTTTGATGTCAGGTGTACAAGAGTTCTACTAGTTGTTGTTGTTGTGGCTGTTGCTGCTGTTGCTGTGGTTGTTGTTGTTCGAAAGTGGCAAACCTGCACACCATGGAGTGGTTCAAACCCTCACCAGTGTTTCTTGTACCTAACAGAGGAATGGGGGTGAGGAACTGTTTAGCTAAATGGCAGAGCACATGCTTTTCATTGTAAAAATCCAGAGTTCAATCCCTGGTGTTTTCTGGTACAACTGGAAAGACTGCTGTCTGAAACCCTGGAAAGCCACAGCCAATGTAGAGAATACTCAGCTATATGGGCTAATTATCTGGCTCATTGTAAGGTAGTTTCCCAGCAGTGCAGTTTTACATTTTTTTCCTGAAGTAGTCCCAATTAAGACTCTCAAAATAGACCAGTAACACTTTTGGATGGGCTGCAGAAATGTAGAACAATGGTAGATCAAGATTAAAAAAAATAAAACCTTCTTGTACTTAAGATGGATTTGCGGCCCTATCATTCCAAAGAAGCATTGTAACAGGTACTATTGAAAGGCAATGGAAAGCAGATAGAAGAGGACAGAGGTCTATATTTATGAATAAAGAAAATGAGACAAAGATGATCACAGTTTGCCTGTAAATCAGATTACTCTGCAAAGACATCTTAATTTTCTGGCCTTATTGATCCAGACAATGAAATTGTAAAGACTTCTCTCACACTCTCTTCCAATTGATTTTTTATTCATTTGATGTGACCTATCACTCAAGTACAGCTTTATCAATCTATACAATCCTTTTTGTGAGGTTTTTTTTAACAAGAAAAATAAAATAAAGCTTAATGAACATACTCCAGAAAAATCAATGGGTGCATGTTTCCTCATCAGAACGTTTAGAGTTTCTCATTAAGAAACACTACAGACTGAACTTCACTATTGCAGATATTCAATAAATTTGCAGTGGTGCCATTAAAACTCTTACTGTTGCTCAAAAACCTTTATTTAGCATTGTCAGCTATTCACTTTTCTGTTGCAGCGCCTAGGTTTGAGCTAGGGAACCTATGGCATTATTCAAGGTCAAACATTAAGGAATTCATTAGTTACATACATATATAGCCTCCACAAATATGGAATTGTATACTGGTCAGCTTTGAAAATCAAGACCATATTATTCCCAAATAGGAGTATTACTCCTGGGAACGACCATGCTGCATGATCTGATCTCTAACAATGGATAAGAAGCAGGGGCGCCGACTTATAAAAAATATTGGGGGGCGGGGGCCCATACCGACTTATAAAAAATATTGGGGGGGGCCAAGACCTCCAAACCGCTGCTGCTGGGGGAACGAAAGGGGCGAGCCCCGGGCTGCCCCAACCTTAAGTGAACCTGTGAGGGCCCGCCCTTTGCGGCAGCCGATTGGCTGCCGCCGTGGGCGGTGAATATTAATGAGCTAGGGGGAATCCCCGCTTCTCGCGGGGCTGACGCCAGCCCCACGAGATTGTTGATGGGTCGAGAGCCCGCAACCCCACCCCCTCTCTAGATCGGGAGTGGCTTTGTTTTAACTCATTACTGAATGTATTTTAAAAGGTAACTATCGTCAAACAAGGAAAATAAAAAATACCAACATAATTTTGTGATTTTACAAAGCATAATATAACTAATAATTTTCTTAAATTATTGGGGGGGCAGAGCCCCCCCAAATGAATTTTTGAGGGGGCTCGGGCCCCCTCAGGCCCCATGGAGTCGGTGCCTATGATAAGAAGACCCAAACTATGATTTGGGCAACTAAGGCAAGGGAAGAATTTGTGTGAAATAGTAGCAGGATTTAAACTAACAGTCAAGAGGGAGGGAAGGAGAGGCCCACCTGCTTCTCTGCCCTGTCCCTGCTCCAGCTGCATGACCCTGAATTGATTTGGGACCAGAATCCAGGCTGGGGAAGCCCCGTATTATCCCAGTTCATGTTGGGGCTGCTCCAAAGCACTGGATTGGGCCATGAATTGGATTGGGGAGGAGCATGAACAGCCCTAACACCAAGCATGGTATCCCATCAGCCATCTGATCTCAACAAAGTCACTTCAGTTACCCATGCTACCTAAACAATCCAAAATCACCACCTCATTTCCCTATTCCATCAAACATCCTGTTAACCTCCACACTCCTTAATCCTACATTTAATAACATCCTTCATTTCGCATGAGCCTGAAGACAAATCCAGATCCTTATACATATATCTAACTACTTCCTTAACTGCCACATTAACACCTCCATAATCCCTAAATAGAGTGGAATCAATGGCTACTATTCAAAGTGGTTATATAAGTGGTTATATATACCATATTTTTCGCTCTATAAGACGCACTAGACCACAAGACGCACCTAGTTTTTGAAGGAGGAAAACAAGAAAAAAAAATTCTGAATCTCAGAAGCCAGCAAGAGGGATCGCTGCACAGGCTTCGGGGATAGCTGTGCAGCCTGCATTCGCTCCATAAGATGCACACACAATTCCCCTTACTTTTTAGGAGGGAAAAAGTAAGTCTTATAGAGCAAAAAATACGAAACTAGTTGCTGGGGATCACAACAGTCAGAGGAGGCTGTATTGTTTTCAAATCCAGCTTGTTGACTTCCCCTAGATAGCTGGCTGGCCACTGTGGCTACAGTGTTGAATTAGATGGGCCTTTTGTCTGGATAGAAGGAATCTTCTCCTGGATAGAAGGGATCTTCTCCTGTCCTTTAGGAAGGCAATGAAAAACAGCCTCTTCATGCAAATACAGTTATTTTTACCTGCCAGTATCATGCCCAGTAGAAATCAAACATTATAGAAATCACCCATTCCAAAGTCACAATGGGAAAAGCAACACTGGTGAGTGAGGCAATAATCTGACTAGAGATGCTTGATAATGGGAAACCTTGGTTTGAATTTTAAAGAGCAAGTAAAGTGAAGGTGGGTATTCCTTCCCTTCACCCCTACCCCCCATGGGGGAGAAATTTGATTTTGTTATATGTTGATGAGAAGCCACCTTATTTGCACTTTTCAGATCAATAAATGAACAGAAACACAATTATTGTTTGAAATTTGCACTTATCCAAATTTTGTGATGCAGTTGCCTAACCAACGTGTATAAAATGCATATATTAGGGGAAATGCCTGCATACAAAATCTATTATATTAGGGGAATCTGTTTATATACGTATATACAAAAATGTGTATATAAGTCAAAACTTCAAACAGGTATATATTAGGATAAATCCGCATGTTTAAATGCTGATGAATTTTCATGAGGACCTTTTTTTAAATAAAAAGAAAAATGAAACTTGAAAATTAATGCAGAAATGTGAAAAACTGAATTTCAAATTGGAAAAATGAGAAACTGAAACTGAGAATGGCAGAATCATCCATCCATAACCCTTTCCAAAAGCAGGCTATCATGAATTTTCCTTCACCTCTCCTCTACATGTTAGAATGAGATTATTACTCCCCCTACTGCCTTCTCTCTCTCTTTCTCTGTCTCCATCCCTTCTCCCTTTTGTATCATTAGTATTAAACTGGAAGCCATTATTTTAAGCTATGAACCATCTTGAGTGCACTGGGAGAAAGGCAATTTATTATTTATTCTTGTATATGCTGCCATCTATGTGTATGCCACTTTGCAAAGTACATGAGGACAGTTACCTGCCTTCAGGGTTTTGCAATCTATAATTCAACACAGGGAAGATAACAGGGTAAAAAAAGGGGGGGAATGGAGCCCGATATATATAAATGTAGCAAATAAAACGAAGGGTGGTTCCTATTGAACTCCTGATACTTTGTCCACAGCTTCATTTGTGTCATAAGGACAAATTTAATGTCTTGGCCAACTGCAGACTTCAAAGTAAAAGACTTGTCCTGAAATGCCCATTAGGTGACTCTCCAGTTAAAAAGCTAATACCATCCTGCCACATACTATCATCTTATTATTCCAGCATCTCCATTTTGTTGAAACATCAGCATTCACACTCATTCAAAATTCACAGGCCTTGTCAAAGGGTTTGCTTCCAGCCATCTTTGGTGTTGCAAAAATGTCCATGTTGCATCTAATGCATTTTGAATTATCCCAATGGCCAGTGGTGAATCTTTGGGGCGTATCAAAATTGTTTGGCCATAAGTAGTGACTGCTTGACTTGGCTAATTAGCAAGAGCAGCCACCGCTGCATCTCATGGATACAAAGAAATCTTCTCAACTTGTCAGGAGCTTAAGAATAAATCAGTTGGAAATGACTAATTAACACAGTTTAAGAATAGCTAATGGACATTACGAAAGACAACTACAAGGAACTATTTTTGAGTTGTAGAAAGTACTATGAAGGATACAACTTTGTCGTAGCTAAACATTTAGAAGTTCCCCTTCTTCTCCCTCTTTGTACCGTAGAGCAGGGATGAGTGGGGACATTTTGGCCCTGAAGGAACTTATCCATAGACACTTGGGAGCTGTACAGTTCCACAAACATATTCCTACAGATTAGAGCTGTCTTTCTGTGATCAGTTCCTGAGCTAATTTTTTACATGATCCAATCACATGAATGGGACTAATTATGAAGGCCCTTCCTACAGAATTAGCCCATCCCTTTCCAGCGATGTGTTAGTTTATTTATTACTTTTTTAGGATCCACACATGCATCCTCCAAATGGAAAGCTCTGACAGGAAACAAAAAGAAGAGTCCCATCTAGTTAAGGTAATCTCTTCCTCTCCTCATCATAGACACATACATTTCAGCATCCCATACACATTCCCTATACAGCTAAGACAACTGTATGCAGCAAACCTGGCTTCATGAGGCATACAGGGAGGCAGGGTTTTAAAAGTTTCCAATGAACAAAAGATTGTTGTCACTACACTGTTATTATCAGTCTGGAGACAGCACTATCTTGGCTACATCAGAAATGCTGGGAGGACCTTTAAGCCCCTCCCCTCCCCACAGCACTTCCAATGCTGAAAGTTGCATGTATCATGCAGTTCGCAGGTTGCCAACCTGTTCCCTGGAGTGATTTGTACAGGTGGCAATCCTAATATATATGCTTTCATTTGTAGCAGAGAAGGCAACCCTAAATTGGAGAAGAGAAAGCTGGTTTCACCTCAAGAAAGGAAAAGTAAGTGTTCAGGCCTGGCCTATGTATGCAGCAGAAAGAAATAAAGTAGTAGAGTGGACCATGTAGAGATAGAATCCCGTTTTTAAATGCTTCTCTGCTTGAAAAATCTCCCTGTACAGTGGTACCTCGGGTTAAGTACTTAATTCGTTCCAGAGGTCCGTTCTTAACCTGAAACTGTTCTTAACCTGAAGCACCGCTTTAGCTAATGGGGCCTCCTGCTGCTGCTGCACCGCCGGAGCCCAATTTCTGTACTTATCCTGAAGCAAAGTTCTTAACCTGAAGCACTATTTCTGGGTTAGCAGAGTGTGTAACCTGAAATGTATGTAATCCGAGGTACCACTGTATGTTGAAAACTAAACACAATTTCTAACAAATTGTGCTGGAAATACTCACACGCACCCAGCCGCCGCCCATGTTCACTTGCAATGACATTTTTAAAGAAAAAAGAAAAAAAGAGAAGCATTCAAAAATGGTGTTGCTCCTCCCAGCAATATACAGCCCATTGCCACCACTTCAGGATTCCTACTGCACGTGTACACCAGAAGTCGGTGTCCTCCATTGGTAGAAGAGTGGTGCCTATCCATAATGGTTCCTATATTTTAGCAATTGCAAAATGATTGAGAACACTTCCCAATGACCAGGCTATTGAGCATTCATCCTGATCTGTTTACACAAAGTTTGCATGGGGAAGAGACAACACTGCCCTCCCCTCTTTTTTAGCATTCATTTTGAATTACTTGCAGGTAAGATAGATGATAATGCATCAAGTAACGTCATCCCACACGTTGCAGCACATTTTCTGATTATGTTCCTTATCATGAAAAGTCCATTTAGGGGGAAATGGAGGTGGGGATAGAAAATAAGTATTGAATCCCTGTGTTCAATTGAGCAGCATCCATATTGGTCCACCATTTGGGGGATGGCTTTGCAGAGTGCTGAATGGTTGTCCCATAATAATCTTGTGGTAGGAACAGAACTTGCCTCTCCCATCGCACATTGCAATACATCACAGAACAGGAAGGATTGTGAAAGCTGGCTAATGCTAATTGTTGTGTAGATCATGAGCAGTCAATGTGGAGCCCTTCAGATATTGTTGGACTACAATTCCTACCCTCCTTGTCCTGTGAGAAGAATTTCCGGAGATGGAGGGAGGCAAAGACTTCATCAAAGCCTGCTCCAGTATCACTTTGTCCTGCAGGGCAATCTATAGTTAACTGTCCTGATGACTGCATCCTTGATGCCTTTTTATTGCATCAAGATTTCTATACTGCATTTTTAAAAAATACTTCAATGATAATTGCATGCTGCCTTGAAAGGATTTGCAACCTGAGAAGTAGGATATAAGCAACTATAATAAATAAATCATATCCCTAAGATTGAGTCCCCTTGTACACACTGTTAGGAGGCAATCCTTACATGTGAGAAAATGCCACTCACAGAAAAAGTGGGCCTCACATCATAGCAAACATACATCAAGATTGAACTATTAGGCTGAAATTCTTTAGCCGTTTACCTGTGAGTAAGCATCATTAAACCACTGATATTTCCAAGTATTCCTGCATATGACTATATTCTTATAATGTTGGTTAGGGCTTTATTATTTTATACACAACTTTAGGTGGTCATCTAATGTAAAACTGCAGGGCAGGAAGACCCCAGAAATGCATGGCAAACTTATGAAGAGTCAGTAACCAACTCTGAATCCTGATTACCATGGGCTTTACCATTTAGCTGCAAACACGCTTTAAAACCTCTCAAGAGAATATATGGCTATGATTTAGCAAAGTGGCATCTGGATGCCCTACATAAATATAGAGGAAAGAACATTTTCCTGGCAGTTACAAGCCTGACTAGTAAAGTAAGCAGTTTCTCTATTGCAGCTTCAGGTGGCTCATTACAGCTCTATTGACAACTCAAATATTTTTTAGCTAAATCTCAAGATTGTTTTATGAAAAAACAACAGAAAACTTTCGGTACTCTGCAGAGATAGGAAGGAGCATAAGGTGAAATGGAGGTTTGTTTCACAGCCAGATTCCAACAACATAGACACTTCAGTAAGTCTTTGTCATAACCCTTCTAACTTCACTTACAGTGTAGGAGGTCTGATATGGTTCTTCTTGAGGGCCTCTTGAGGAAACCGAGAAATGAGTTAATTAATAATATGGGGCTAACTGGAAAATACAAACAAGTGCATCACCTGTAGATGTGTGAAATATTCCCTTACCAAGAAATGGCCGATGGTTACAGTAGTAGTTGGTAAGGCACTTAGCTGATATCCCATAACCAGCATTGTTGTAGCCGGGAAGGAAGAGGCAGAGGGGCAAGACGGGGGCATGGTGAAAATGCACTGGTGGAGCCAATTCAGCACTTCCCTTCAAAAAAGTAAATAAATCCTGCACTCCTACTGCTGTGTTTGCACCACATCAACTACAACACCACTAGCTTCCTCCTCTTTTTTCTGGTAGATCATAACAATGCTAATGATGAGAGATCAGGTAAGCAGGCATATTCAGCCACCTGCTACAGATTATTTATTAATTTACATATTTATAAACTGTTATTTGAAGGCTCTAAACCAGGGGTTGTCAACCTGGTCCCTACTGCCCACTAGTGGGCATTTCAGGATTCTAGGTGGGCGGTAGGGGGTTCTATGGCACAAGCTGAATCCTCCTTCCATCGAGCACTGGTGGGCGGTAAGGAAATTTTACCATCAAGAAAGATGCATTAGCGGATGGTAGGTATAAAAAGGTTGACTACCCCTGCTCTAAACAGTGTCAAATTAGTGAAGAGAGAATTGACTTGGATAAATAAATGGAACCCCATATCTCTGCTTAATGTGGATTACAAAATTTTTGCTGACATTTTGGCCAAAAGGCTGAAAAAAGTTTTAATGGAAGAGATACATAAAGATCAAGCTGGCTTTCTCCCGGGTAGACATTTGTCTGACAATACGAGGAATATAATTAACATTTTAGAAATGCTTCAAACAAATATTAACACTAAAGCAGTTTTGATATTTGTGGACGCGGAGAAAGCTTTTGACAACATCTCTTGGAGTTTCATGAAGAAAAATCTTCAGGGGATGGGGGTTGGTCAAGGTTTCAAAAACGTTATAGGTGCAATTTATTCAGAACAAAAGGCTAAATTGATAGTTAATAACATGGTGACAGAAGAATTTAAGATGGAAAAAAGGGACACGACAAGGCTGCCCAATTTCCCCACTGCTTTTTATTTCGGTCCTGGAGGTCCTGCTAAATATGATTAGAAGGGACCACTTGATTAAAGGTATCCAGGTCGGAGCCAAACAATACAAACTTAAAGCTTTTGCAGATGACCTAGTATTGACATTACAGGAGCCAGAATCTAGTACTAAAAGGGTTTTGGAATTAATCCAGGAATTTGGTCAAGTGGCTGGTTTTAAATTAAATAAATTAAAAACTAAGGTTTTGGAGAAAAACTTAACACCAAGTGAGAAAGAGAGGTTTCAGAAGGAGACAGGTCTAACATTGGTAAAAAAAGTAAAATATCTAGGGGTGAACATGACTGCTAATAATGTGAATTTGTTTAAAGATAACTATGAGAAATGCTGGTCAGAAGTGAAAAAAGATCTTGAAATGTGGTCAAACTTGAAACTTTCCTTGTTAGGCCGGATTGCTGTTATCAAAATGAATGTATTGCCAAGAATGTTGTTTTTGTTTCAATCATTGCAAATAATAGACAAGATGGACTGCTTCAAGAAGTGGCAGAGAGATATTTCTAGATTTGTCTGGCAGGGCAAGAAGCCCAGAATAAAATTTAAAATACTTACTGATGCAAAGGACAGAGGTGGATTTGCCCTGCCGGACTTTAAATTGTATTATAAATCAGCAGCTTTTTGCTGGCTGAAAGAATGGCTGCTTCTTGAGAACACAGACATTTTGGATTTAGAAGGCTTTGATAATGCTTTTGGGTGGCATGCATATCTGTGGTATGACAAGGTTAAAGTGCATAAGGCTTTTAAAAATCATATTGTCAGAAGAACATTGTTTAATGTCTGGACAAGATATAAAGACTTACTTGAAAATAAAACCCCAAGGTGGTTATCGCCTATGGAAGCGAAGGCTCTGAAAAAACTCAATATGGAGGCCAACTGGCCAAAATATTGGGAGATTTTGGAACAGGAAGGTGACAAATTGAAATTGCAGAGTTTCGAGAAATTAAAGGATAAAGTGCGAGATTGGCTTCACTATTTCCAAATAAGGGAGGCTTATAATCTAGATTAAAAAATTGGTTTCCAGGTGGAAAAATCAAAACTAGAAACAGAATTGTTAGAATCCAAAGCTAAGACATAATCAAAAATGTACCACCTGCTGCTGAAATGGAACACTGAGGATGAAACGGTAAAATCTGCTATGATAAAATGGGCACAAGATATCGGCCATAACATTATGTTTGCTGACTGGGAACAGTTGTGGACCACTGGTCTGAAATTCACAGCATGTAATGCCTTAAGAGAGAATATTATGAAAATGATATACAGGTGGTACATGACCCCAGTCAAGCTTGCAAAAATCTATCATTTGCCCGATAATAAATGTTGGAAATGTAAAGAGATTGAAGGTACATTCTTTCACCTCTGGTGGACGTGCCCAAGGATTAAGGCTTTCTGGGAAATGATCTATAATGAATTGAAAAAGGTATTTAAATATACCTTCTTGAAGAAACCAGAGGCCTTTCTCCTGGGTATGGTCAGCCAAGTGGTGCCAAAGAAGGATAGAACTTTTTTTATGTATGCTACAGCAGCAGCAACAATACTCATTGCAAAGCATTGGAAGACACAAGATCTACCCACCCTGGAAGAATGGCAGATGCAAGTACTGGATTATATGGAAATGGCTGAAATGACCGGCAGAATCCGAGACCAGGGAGAAGAGTCGGTGGAAGAAGATTGGAAGAAATTTAAAATCTATCTACAGAAACACTGTAAAATTATTGAATGTTAATGACGTTGGAATGAAATGAAGTGGTTCTAGTAATAAGGTAAAATAAGATTATGCAAGAAGGGATGGATATCAGATGAAAATTTGAAGTTAGAATATGTGAAGATAAATAATTAAGGGAAAAATATGAGGTTATGAAATTGCTGAATAAATTTTTAAATGGAATACAAAAAAGGGAGGTGTGAGGAAGTCACGAAAATAAGTAAATGAATGTAAGATATTATAAAAGAGGGATTTTTAGTTTTTATTTTTTTATTTTTATGTTAAATTTTTGGTTTTAGTATCTTTGTATTTTTCTCTTGTGTGTTATTATTTTGTAACTCTTTTTTGTTAAAAACATTATTAAAAAAAAGGATAAATAAATGGAAAGAGTTCACAGAAGGTAAGTTTCCTGTCTCCTTCACTCCCCTGAAACTGCCTGTACCTTTCTTCCAACAAAAAGAGTACCCCTTTATGGATTTTCCCAAAGGCAGGGTGGAATGGGGAGTGCTGTTGGGGGAAGGGGGAATTCCTATAAATGGGGTGGAAGCATCTTTTGTAAATATTACAGACAGAGCCTCCAGGTTCAGCTCTGCTATGAGACAGAGTCTGGTGTCTGCCTTTGGTGTGAGATGCTGGGGAGCAACAACAGAACCCCCCCCCCCCCAGCTGTTCCTTTCAAGCCCCTCAGCTATTTTGCTCTGTTGTCACATGGGTATGGTAAACTGACCTCCTGTTTTAAGCAAAGTAGGTTACAGAATCACATTACAAGTGCTGAACCAAGATTCTGTCATTGTTCAGAATGCCTGGTTTTTTGAATGAGAAAGGGATGCCATCTGGTTTTCAATTCCCAAGGGGCAAAATACCTTGACATGGCCCTGAGTGCCTCTGCCACAAACCATACTGTTCAAAGTCCTCATGCTCCAGAAACATTTTTGGGGGTGGGATGGGGAGTGGCAAGGAAGAGGGAAATATAAGGAGTTTCCTTAAACAAACTTCCTTCTGTTCATTTGTCTTAGGAGCCAAATTTAAGTACTGATAAGAAAGAAACTATCATAACATAATTAAAATAAAGAGCAGCAGCCCAAACAACCACATGCTTGCCAAAAAAGAAACATTATGCATCATCTTCTGAATCCCAACAAAGATGGAGATTTGTATACCTCCCCAGGGAGTAAGTTTCAAAATTTACAGGCCTCTGCTGTAATTGCCCTTATTCCATCTGCTTGAGGCTTCCAGGCTTCCTGTTCCACTCTCTTTGCACATTAAATTAAAATTCATTTTAAAATATGCATTTATATACAAAATTCAAAACACACATTATCCAAAAGCATGCCTTTCCGAAAATGTGAACTACAGTGTGAAAGTGTGATATCTGGTGGATAACTAAGTTCCAAATCTACACATAGTTCTTAGAGGTGCAGATCAGGTCTATTCAGATTGGAATTTGCAAAGATTGAGTTCCTCAAATGTCCCTTTGATGCAAGTGTGGGGAACTTTTGGCCCTCCGTATGTTGCTGAGCTACAACTATCATAACCCCTGGCCACTGGCCATGCCGGCTGGGGCTGATAGAAGTTATAGTTCACCTGTTTCAAGGGGCCAAAGGTTCCCTGCACCACAATGATGCTACTGGGATTCTGTCAACCTGCCTTGAAAAACCAGAAAAGGTCCTAACTCTCAAAACTGACACAAAAAAATTAATAACCTTATATATGATTGTTTAAATTATCTTCAGTTATATAACTTTCAGTATGTTTATATAACTTATACTTTCTACATGATATCGAACTAAGCCATACTTACAGTAGATGCAACAAAAATAATGAAAGGATGTCAAGAGATGCTAATGGGTCCAATCTGAGTATGACTTAGCCTTGGAGATCATCTTTTGTTCTTCCCTTTATTTGCCAAATATTTTCTGGAAGAAAGCCTTCTCTACAGTTAGTACCCTCCTCTCCTTTTTTTGAAAAAAAGAAACTTTGAGAAAATCTTATAAGTTCCTGCTCAGCTGTTGTGCAGGAAAGAGAAATGTCTAAAGCAGCAATGAAAGCATTTTAATATCAGTAGATCAATAGCTCTGGGATATACCACACAAATCAATATAGTTAATAATATAACCACTTTGCTTTGCATAATTTCTGTACTGAGTACTTACATAATACATTGTTCCTTTGTGACACCCAGAAGCCACATCAGGATTTATGATGCTCCATTAAGCAATGTCCCCCCACCCCCCCGTGCGCGCTCCACATTTTCCTTTCTCCATTACCTGTCTCTGCTGCTGCTATCTGGTATCAACGTCCTGGTCATCCATGAAGGTTATTTATTATTTCATAACATATACTGCTTGGGTTTTTCCAAAGGCGTTGAAGTTTTTCTCCTGCTCTGTAGAGTAGGACTCAAACCAATGGTTTCAAGATACGAGTAAGGATATTCTGACTAAGCATCAGAAGAACTATCTGACAGTAAGAGCTGTTCAACAATGTAACGGACTCACTCTGGAGGTTCATTGGGAGTTTTTGACCAGAGGTTGGATAACCATCTGTCATGAGTGCTTTATTGGGATTCCTTCATTGCAGGGGATTGGGCTTCGATGACCCTTGTGGTCCCTTCAAACTCTCTGATTCTGGGATTCTAAATTGCCTTATAACGTTGCAATCTGCATGGCCTCTTGGGTTTAGAGTAAGGAAGGGAGCAGCAGCTCACTGCTGCTGCAAGATCTCAGAACATTTTCTTTGTTTTTATGGGTCTGACTTCAACAACATTTCCCCCTACCTCTCCTCCTGCCTGCACCCTGTTCCCCCACTAATCGCTCTGATGGTTCCAACAACCCCCTGGGACATATCTGTTGAAGTGGGAGTGGCCACAGAAAGAAGGAAATTTTGCATGAGGAGAACTTGTGTAATTATTTCCCTGGATTAAGGCCATGACAAATGACCAGTGGAGTGACTATTCTTTTTTGTTCTTTTTTGTTTTGTTTTGTTTTCTGAGGAGCAATGCAGAAAGAAAGAGATATATTCATTTGTAGGAGGTGATGGGGGAGGGAAACAGTAACTAAATATCAGGTTAGGATAAAGTTTGGAAATAAAACATGGCATTGAAAGATTTTTGCACGTTTGAATCTGTGTACACTGTCAAGTGCTGCAGGGTTTTGCACCCTCTTCTGCTTTCTTTAGTTGTTAGCACCAAGGAGGAAGGGCTGTGATGTAGACAATAGAGCAGATTTGTTTTCTGTTGCTCCAGAGGGCAGGATTAGAATCAAGGAATTAGAAATTGCAAGGAAGCAGATTTCAGCTACACATTAGAGAAGCTAAGAATGGAACAGACTGCCTTGGGAGATGGTGAGAGCTTGTATTTTAGCAGTTTCATTGCAGTTTCACTGCACTGAGCAGAAAGTTGAATTAGATGACATCCAAAGTCCTTTCTAGCTCCAACTCCCTGCACATTAGAAGGTAAGAAGAGCCTGCTGGTGCAGACCAATGGCTCATCTAATGCAACATCCTTTTCTCACACTGGCCAACAGATGTCTCCGGGAATCCCACAAATATGAGGGAGTAGTAGGGCTGAGTACCTATTCTGGAGTTATGGAGGAGCCTACAACACAACAGAGCAAGGCAGATGGCTGCAACACTGAGAATAGCCCTTGGGGGCCTACTTGCTTTGATAAAGGAAGGATGTGAAGCTCTTTTAAGCCTCTGGCACCAGTCTGTTTTTCGTAGGTTATGCGTCCTTGAGAAGAAGTAGAGTCTCCTACAGTCCTTGAGAAGAAGTAGAGTCTCCTACAGTCATCCCTTTGGCCTGAAAATAGATCCTTCTGAATTATGTATCCTCCAAGTAGGTGTACTTTTTGCACCTCTGCTGAGGTAATGTAGGAGGCACTTGGTTCCTTAAACCATGAAGATTCTGTCTCCAATCCTGGTGCTGTGCGCCTGCTTGCCAGACAGTTTCAGGACCAATAGTTTCCTGACCACCAGCATCAGGCTTAGAGCAGGAACTAGATTTGTCTGCTTAGCTGGTAGAACTGTAGACTCCAGTTCTGTGTCCTAGTCACCACAGGACTCTGAAGTCATGACAGTGTGCACACTGGTTCTGCCACCAACCTCCCATCACCAACCTGTTGTTTTCCAACCAGTGGTGGATGATAGGGCAGTGGCACTTGCCTAATCTCCCAGCAGGTGAGTCACTACTGCTTACTATGTGGGATGGCAGAAGGATCAAGGTGATTGGGAGGTCAACATTGTGCAAACACACTGGCAGGATCACCACTTGCCAGGAGGTCACATAAGAATCATCACTTAACCCTATAATCCACTGGTACTTCCAATTTATGGAAGGTGACTGCTTGCATTTGAATCTATGGAACCTCTTGCATGCTTCAGAACCATGGAAAATCAGGGGACTTCAGAAATGATTGCCAGAGAGTGATATCTTCCTAAATGGGGTTCTTCAAAGAGCACACCACAGACGCTTCATTTCTAATTTAAAGGTAAGCTATGTAAGTAAGTGAAATCCATCCTGTATTCAGACAAAAAAACCCCTCACTTTAATGTGATAGATATGGTAGAATCAATAACAGGTACAAAATACACATTCCATCACCATGATTCCTTGTTGCTTGAAGATTAAGAGAGGCATTTTGAGATTCGCAGTATGTTTTCTTCTTATGTAACAAGCAGATGAGTTTTAAAATGCTGAAGAAAAAAATTAAGTCACAACATTACCTGAGTAAATTCAATTTGCTAAATCCCATTTAGTCAACTCAGAGAGCTGTTTTCTGCCAACATCAGCTGCTTGGCTTGCAGTCAGTAATGAGATTACTACAGCAGATAATGGTTGTGACTGGTTACATTATGACTGGTGGGGTATTAGCAGCTACTGCAAATGTGTTCTTTAAGCAAAATGGCTCTTGAGTAGATTGAGGTAGCTCTTAATTCTTGAGCAAAAGGAAGCAATGAAATGGACATGTGTCAAGAACACCCAATCTCTTTGCTCAGTTTCATTGCCACCTTTCATTCTTCTTCACCTGTACCCTGTTAATATCATTGGCTTGAGGAACGCAAGTGAGTGTTCTCCTACATTTTGTTTGTCTGGCACATTTCTCACCCTTCTTAGCTTAAGCAGCTGGTGTAGTGTAGTGGTTAGAGTGTTGGACTAGGGCATGTGAAAACAGGGTTCGAGTCGCACTCAGCCACAGAGCCTAGTGACTGGCCTTGGAACAGCCGCCAGCTCTCATCCAGACCGACTGCGTAGGGAGGGGGTTGTGAAGGTAAGATGCGGAAAGAGAGAAGCATGCACACCACCTTAAGTTTATTGGAGAAAATATGAGATATAATAATAATAATAGATAAATGAGCAACAGTCCTCTAAGAATAATTTAGACACTGAAATACTGACTTGCTCAAGGCCGCTCAACAAGCTGCATGACTGGATGCATATTTGGAATGCAGCTCTTAAGAACAGCACAGTGGCCCATCTAGTCCAGGATCATGTTCCTGCAGGCATCTGGTTGACCACTGTGAGATACAAGCATGACCAGAGCACAAGGGCAGTTTCCCCTGCTGCGGTATCCAGCAAGTGGTATTCAGAAGCAATACTGCCCCCAATTGTGGTGGTAGAGTGCAAGTCATAAAGGCTAGTAGCCATTGATAGCCCTATCACCCATGAATTTGTCTGATCCTATTCTAAAGCCAGCAGCAAGACTGGGAGTTCACACCTCCCATCATTATGGAAAGCCATAATTTTGTCACTCAGGGAATGTACATTTCCAGGATTGACTTTATATAAATACTCTCCTCTGCAGCAATTCTCATTTATATAATCATAATTTTAAGATTTAAAACTCTAACTCTCTTCCCCCTCTTTATGTGGTTCTTTACATTTCTTTTCATCTTCCTGCATACTCCAAATTGCCTCTATATATCTATTCCCGTATGTATCCTATATGCATATTGAAACTGCAAGTTTTTACATTATTCCTGCCAATGTCTTAATCTGTTTACAGTTTGTTTGTAAATACTCAATAAACCATTTCCATTCCTTTCTTTAAAAATTGTTATCTTGATTTCTTATTCTCCCAATAAGTTTCACCATTTCTGCGTAGCCCATTAACTTCTGTATCCATTCTTCTTCTTTCCATTTTTGGGCAAATAACATTCTAGCAGCTGTGGTTGCATACATAAATACATTTCTATACAGTTTAGGTGGTTCTGATCTTATAATGCCCAAAAGAAAAGCTTCTGGTTTTTAAAATAAATATGACCTTAAACATATTTTTCAGTTCATAATATATCATTTCCCAGTAAACTTTAACCTCATTATAAGTCATATGAAAAAAGGTACCTTCTTTCTCTTTACATTTCCAGCACATATTGAATTTGGATTTATATATTTTAGCCAATGTACTAGGTGTTAGGTACCATCTATATAACATTTCCATAAAGTTTTCCCTTAAACTATAACATGCTGTAAATTTTATATCCACATTCCATAAATGTTCCCATGCATCCATTTCTATATTATGCACTGGCAGAGGAAGAGGTGGGGGGGGAGGGCACCGCCCCCAGCAGTGCGATCCTGGTGGGGTGCCATCACAGCTGCCCCTCCCCACACTGGGCGCCATGTTCCTATGGGTAGTAGACCATGCCCCCAGGATGTGCACCACACCCCTACGGGCAGTGCGCCTCACCCCTGGGACATGCGCCAGCCCCACCCCAACCTGCTCTCTGCCCCCCGGTGCTGGAGCATGAAGCTCCACCACTGATATTATGACCAATATCTATTGCCCAGTGTATCACTAAAGATTTCACATGTTCATTCTTTGTCTCCCATTCCAATAACATCTTATATATTTTAGATATCACTTTAACATTACAGTTTAACAGGTCACTTTCTAGTTCTGATGTTTGTTCCCCAAACCCCCACTTTATACCCTTTTTAAATACTTCATTCAGATTATTATATTGTAACCATGTTGTTAACATCTCTGATAAATCCTTACATTCTTTTAATTTAAATTCTCCACCTTGTTCTCTCAAGAAATTTCTGTAAGTTGCCCAATTTTCCATCATATTTTTCTTTTTCACTGCTACAGCTTCCAAAGGTGACCATCAATCTGAAGATTTTTCTGATAATGCATTTTTATTCCTCTGTCTTTAACTCTTTTTGAATTAAACGTTACCATACCGTCACCTGGCAGCTTTTTTTTGTTTTTGTTTTTTGCTTTTGCTTCCTTTGCTTTTACTCAAAAAATTTGTCGACACCTGTACTGATCTCATCTTCTCTCAATGCAATCAAATTAGTAGGTCCTTTTATTATTGTTGTTTCACTCAATTCTACTGTCAAATCTTCTAGAATGCCTCTCAATCAAAGAACCAGTTCTTTTGGATTTAATTCTAAAATGGCCATTGCATCCAGTTTCTGTTCATGAAGTACCTACCGCTTCCATATCTTCTTTCATCCTTTCTGGCTCTCTATTTGCTTCTCTTACCTCAATGTGTACTTTCTTAGAAGATTCTTCTAAAGGTGAGGTTTTGGGCTTTAATTCTTGCACTGTTTTCTCCAATTCTAATGTTTTATGAAACAATTATTTAATATCTGTTGTTATATTTTCAACTGCTGTGGTGTTACCATCTTTTTTTATTCCAATCTCTGTATTCCAGCTTTCATTTCTTTCCTAATTTCGAATAAAAATGTTGTTAAATCAGACTTTGTGTCCCCTTCTGTAATTGAACCCATTATCTGATCTGGAGTTGTTGTTGGACCAGAAGGTTGCTTTTTTGCTGTGTTTGCCATAATGTTTCAAATAAAATTCTTAGAATTTTACAAAATGAAGTTTTACTTCCTTTTTTTTATGTACTTGTAGTTTCAGCAGATAGTGGTATTACCTCCTTCTGAATATAGGATATATTAAAGGCTGAAATTAAAAAAAAAAAAACACAAATTCCCCGTGTGGTTATTTTTTCCACCACACTGTGTCGTAGTTCCTTAGTTTATGACCTTTTATTTATCACTTGTTCTCTTGTTTATCTGTCCTGCTTCCTGTTATTCCTCCTTCACCCAAACACAGTCACAAGCTTTATACAGTATCCCAGAAAGTTCCAGCAGATTCCACCTTTTACACAAATATAAATTGTAATCCAATTAAAAGAAAAGCTGATATAAAACCATACAAATCCACAATCATTTTATTTCTTCAGCTCCTTGCACAACTTCTTCATTATCCAATCTAGGGAGAATTAAAATGTCTGACCAACAAAACTCTCCTTCCTTCTTCAGCCCACCCATCAAATAATCCAATTAATTTACCTTTTAACAATTGTTCACAAAGCCATATAATCCAAACCCACACAAATCCAAAAAGAGAGGGAAAACAACACAAAATGTATCCACCAAAAAGAAAAATCACAGTTTCAAAAGCTTTCTTTAGATAGTGTCAGCCCCCCCCCCCGCCCCCCAAAAAAGTTCTAATCCTGGCACTTCCCAATATTAAAGTTCTAAAATCTATACTTGTGATATCTGTCTCTTGAATCACATGGAAATGGAAAGCAAAGGGAAGGGGGGGGGGAGAGATATTCATAAATTTCAGTTCTATAAATCATAAAATCCAGGTCGTCTTTTCATCTTCCCTTTGCTCAAAATAACTTTTCCAATTGCAGTTTGGTGGATTTACCAGAAGATACTTTCAAAAATAAAATGGGGGGGGGGGCATAAAATTTTGTACAGTCTTAACTCAGTTCATTTACTGGTATTTTTGTGTTCAAACACATTAGCGGGTAGATATTTATTCTTTATTCTTTTGTTTCCCCAGAAGATTTTATTTCATGCAGTTCTATACCCACGTCCGGGGAGGGGGGCTTCTTTTTTCCTCCCTGGTGCAGCTCAAATTATCTCATAATCAAAAAATTATATCCTTTTAACCTTTCGAATTGGTTCCTGATCCTTTTATTTTACAGAGGTCACCTCTTTGATGACGGATCTCAAAGATTTTTGTTGTGTGGTCTCGTACTCAGCGTGTGTCTGCGTTCAATCCTGGAGCCCATTCACTTCCCTCCAGAGCTTTGAGAACTTCGTGAGAAGGTTCACCAACACTCCTGGACCCTCCAGAACCCAAACTAAAACCTTCAGGGAGGGTTTAGTAGGTGTGTTGCCTTCGCCACCTTCCCTTCTCCTCACAGCAAATGGGTCGCTTGAGACGACCGATCTCTGCCGTCCACCATTGCCTGCAGCAGACCCTGAAGTCCCACTGGGGCACTTCAGACCATTGTGTGGAAATTTTGTCTATTATGTCCAAAGAATCATCAATATGTCTGCTGGTATAGCCCAAAGTTTTCTGAATGCATTCTCTCCCTCATACACACACTCATCAACATGGCAAAATAAAAACAACAACAAAATGTGAAATGTACACTTCTTATTTAAAGATAGATAGATACATAGATAAACACCCACACGCCATTTCCCCCCAACTTATTTTAACTATACTGGCTGCATTGAATACTTTCTGGTTAAAGAGATAACATCAAACGAACATCAAAGTTATTCCTTTCTTTTAATAAGAAATTTTATTTCACTAGAAACAAAATGGTCAATTATCTTGCATATGAGTGCAAGTTATTTTTGCACAAGACAAATGCCTTGCTTGATGAACGTTTCCCAAGATAGCAGTATATTTGTCTCCAGGAGAACAGTTGATACATGAGAAATTGCATTCGTTTTTTTAAAATAGTGTTTTATGTGATATAACAAAAAATATCACATAAAAATAACCACACCATAATCCTTAGATCAACTATATATACAATCCATAACAATTCTCAAAGATGAGATTTCTAAAATTCCCTGACTTCCCTCCACTCCCCTTCTTGGTTCTTTTGTTTTACATTTGTTCATGCACGTCCATAATATCTTCAATTCACAATAATTTCCAATTTTATACATTATTCATCATATTACAAGTGTTTTTCAAAATCCTGCTAATGTATATTAGTATACACAGTGCTTTGGAAATATGCAATAAATATTTCTCATTTTTCAAATTATTGTCCTCTTATTATGTTGGGTTTCTAATTAATTAATCAATTCTGCATAGTCCATTAATTTGCTTTACCAATCTTCTTTATCTTCTTTGGTGGGAGCTTCTTCTCTTTCAAATTCTGGGATGATCATGGCCGAGCAGCTGCTATCAGATACAGGAGGAAATTCTTTTGCTCTATGAAAACATTTAATCCTGGATAAACCAGTGTCAAGGCTTCCATTTTTTTTAAACAAAGGTTATTTTAAGCATTTTCTTCAAATCATGATCTATCATTATCCAAGCTTTTAAAATAACCTTACATTGCCACCACATATAGTAGCCTCTCAAATGAGTCACCCTCCTTTTCTGTTTCATTTCCAAAATAGCCATAGCGCCCCAGAGCAATTCCCACGAGGTGCTGGTTTCATCTACCACCACCTTTTGTTCCCCCTGTATTTTCCTCAAACCTCTTCTTGTTCCACCTCAGTGGTTTTAACATTCAGTTCTTTAAATTGTCCCATCACCTGTATCAGTGAATTCACATTTTTCTCCATTTGAGAGGCTGCCATACTCACAGTTTTTATTATCTGTTTAGTATGTTTTTCTTCTTCTTACACAGATGCTGTCTGCCTCATGTCAGATTTTTCTGCCTGGCTGGGACAAAAAGAGCAACCCAGAGCCTTGGAACAAGCTAGGACCCAATGACCAATACAAGGTATGGTACGAAATACTTAACTAGGGTTATGATGTTGGTTATCCTATAGGCCAGAGATGGGGAGCCTGGTGTCCAGCAGAGATTGTTGGGACTCCAGCTTCCACCAGCCCCGTCCCTGGCACCTATGGCTGAAGGGCAAGTAGTAATAATAATAATAAAGGCCATTTGGTGGGAGGAATAATAAGCTTCAGCTTTGGAAGGCCTGGGGTGTGTGATCACAGCATTTTGGGGTTGGACTAGATGACCCTCGGGTCCCCTCTATGATTCTTCACTCTCCTCTCCAGTTCAATCTTCTAAACTCTGACTGAATAAGCATGATAGATCCATGAGTTTCTGCCATTGACTCGTGATCCTTCCTGCAAAATGTCTTTTAAGCCCATTAAAGCTGGATGATTAGAGATCCTTTCCTTCCATTGAAGCAAAGGGGTGTAATTTCAGTGTATGCGAGGCAGAAAAATCGTAATATTAACTGCCTATTTAGGGCTCCTAGGCACTTAGTAAGTTTCTTGCAGTTCAGCTCTGAAAATACTTCATTGTGTCTTGCTCTCAGCCCCAGCAGCTGATTTTCAAGGGGGAGCCAGGTGCAGTTGAGTAAGGATAAACAATGAAACAGAGGTGTCTGGTCTTGCATAATGTCACCGTTTGGGTACAACTTGAGCTGTTAAAAGGTTTAAGGGCTTGTTCTGGGAGTTCAAAAGCTTTCAATGCAATCCAGAGAAGAATTAAGCCTTGCTTGAGACCACTGAAATAAAAACCTAAAACGGAGCACTTCAGATGGGCAGGATATAAATAAATTATTATTATTATTATTATTATTATTATTATTATTATTATTATTATTATTGGCTTTCACAAAATGTTCTTTCATGTTCTCAAACGACTGAGGCCTAAAGGAAAACAAAAGCTTCATTTGGGCTTCAATGTTTAAATACTCAATGAGCTCGCACTTCCTGTTTTTTGCCATGGCAATTGGCTGTGCCAATTACAAAGGAGCCTTTCCATGCTGGTAATTGAGGATAATATGGGAGTAATTATCCCTCCAACCCTCCCAGGGTTGGGGGGGCACTCCAACCGCAGATCGTCCTGATACCTGCTGTCCGTCCAGAAGGAAGAGGGGACAGGGGCAGCTGTGTGTAAGTCGCACAGTTGTGGCAACTCTCCAAAGCTGGCCCCATGAGCAAAGGACACCTATTTTTTTAAGATAAAAATTTGGACTTAACAGGCATGCTCTGAACCAGCGGTAATAAAATAACTTGCTGATTTAATCAGCCACTGAGAAGGATTTGATCTGGAGAAAGACTTCTGTCAAGACCAAAACAAAATGGCTTGAATTACGTAAGTAGATGCTATCTTAAATACGAAATGGACTGTGTGAAATTTTGACTATGATTCTGGCAATGATCATTAAGGGAAAGATGAAAGGAAATCTTGATGGAGCTATTGTTTCAGTGTGGAGGCATCATCTTATTAACAGCTGGAAGGAGGCCAAGACAGAGTTTTGGATAATTGCCCAGTATTAATGGTGGACTATGAAACAGGTGGTGCTGTGGTCTAAACCACTGAGCCTCTTGGGCTTGCCAATCAGAGGGTTGGTGGTTCAAATCCCCACAACAGGGTGAGCTGCTGTTGCTCAGTCCCAGCTCCTGCCAACCTAGCAGTATGAAAGCACTCCCAAAAGTGCAATAGGTACCACAACAACAGGAAGGTAAACGGCCTTACCATGCACTGCTCTGGCTTCGCCAGAAGTGGCTTAGTTATGCAGGCCATAGACCCAGAAAAACTGTCTGCAGACAAACGCTGTTTCCCTCGGCATGTAAAGCGAGATGAGCTCTCATTGCTCAGTCCCAGCTCCTTCCAACCAAGCAGTTTGAAAGCACGCCCAAAATTGCAAGTAGATAAATAGGTACCGCTCCAGCGGGAAGGTAAACATTGTTTCCGTGCACTGCTCTGGTTTTGGTTTCCTTTGCACCAGAATTGGTTTAGTCATGCTGGTCACAGAAAAACTGCGGACAAATGACCCAGAAAAACTGCGGACAAATGCCAGCTCCCTCGTCCTGTAAAGTGAGATGAGCGCCGCAACCCCAGAGTCATCTGTGACTGGACTTAACTGTCAGGGGACCTTTACCCTTTTTTTATGACGCAGTTAAAATATTGCTGTGTACAAAATGAAACTAAAGATTGCTGAGGATCAGAAACAACAGTACAAAGGACTGACCCACTCGTTGATTTAATTGATGGATTAATTGTATAGCCCCAGGGGGAGGTGAGCCTTTTTAATTCTCTTTTGATATATATGTATTTGTAGTTTACCTGGGAAACTTCCCTGAAAGGTAACGGTTTGAAATATGCAAGTAGGTTTAAAAGAACACTGCTGGGGAAAAAGTATTTCACACAGAACTATGAAGACGAAAGTTTGAACACACCAGTGGTTGTAAATGAAAATTAAGTGAAGGATTAACATTGGAATGGTTTATTGACTAATTAGGAAATGCAACGTGATATTAGATTATTAGAACTCCGCGAAATTCAGACCTTGGGAATCCACCCAATGATATATAATTTGGCATTTATATCTAACTTTTTAAAATTGTATCGTAATTTGGAATGTTTTAATGTGGTTCTTTTGGATTATTAAAATGTAAGACTTAATAAATATTATATTAATAAATAAATAAATAAATAAATAAATAAAATAGTCAATGGCCTGCCTTTCAAATAAGTGGAAATGAAGCAGCTGCTTGCCATGGTGAAATTATGATGACACTGTGACTCTGTAGTGGCACTGCTGAAGTCCTAAGTCAGATTCAAGGGGAAATCCCCCCCCCCAAGGCCCTGTCCACCAGTTAACAGTGACATAAGGTTTTCCAGTAAAACATGAAATGGTGCACATGCTACATCTTGTTCGTGCGCTTAGTTCATAACTTTTCTGTTTGTTAGTTAAATAAATAAATAATAATAATAATAATGTATTAATCATCCCCAGCTACCATGGGCAGCTTCCAGCAAAATATAAAAAATAATGTCAAACATAAAAAACTTCCTAATACAGGTTGCCTTCAAGTATCTTCTTAAAGAGACCCTCCCCCCCAAAAATGAAGGGAGGTGGGTGTGCATCTGAGGTCCCTCCCTGCATTTCGAGTATTCCAAATAGCAATATGGATACTATAAACACATGCAGAAAGGCAAACGTTTCCTCAATTTCAGCTGAGTTTCTTGCATTCCAGGGGGTTGGACAACCTATTTCTTAATAGCTTTAATTGGGTTTAGTACTTTCTTTCTGCATGTCATTCCTTGAACAGCTTCCTGTGCAAAGATAAGGCTTGCTTTCATTGCTCTGTTCATTTGTGTGTTGGACTAGTGTTGTGTGGAGGGAAATGTAACCACTGGGCTGAAAAATGTCCCCCTCCTGCCCCTTTGGGTTTCCGGTGTGGCCTTCACAGATATTGGCACAACTTGTGTGTGTGTGTGTGCGTGTGCGCGTGTGTGTGTGTGTATGTGTGTGTGTTTTGGCTGCTGAGCTGGGCTCACCATTGTGAGGGCTGAGAGAGTGATGGTGATGCCTCCCCAGCTGCTGCCATCGTCCGCGGGTTGATTGTGATGTGACAAAAATATTTGGCTGCTGAGCGGGTATAAATGTGGGCCAAGGCGCAAGCCTCGGCAGTTGCCCTCGCCAGAGAGAAATGGGCAGCTCGGTGGCACTCAGCCCAGGTGGTCTCCAAGTTGGGCAAGCGGAAGGAGGCAATTGCCTGGTGCTGGGATGCTGTGGCCCTGGTGGTCTCCTGCCCCGTGGTACACAATAGTGTATCTTGCCTTCTGGGAGTGTGAATCAGATGTGCAAACTGCAAATGCAGCAAGAACAGCTGCTGGGAGGCTTGGCTAGTTTTGGATAAGAGCAGCGAAGAAGTCTTTGCTTGCTGGGAGAAGTTATTTCTCCATTAACTGAATGTATACTCAGAGCTTTCATATGCTTGATGGTACCTTTCTGAGTAGGTCCTTCCTTCCTTCCTTCCTTCCTTCCTTCCTTCCTTCCTTCCTTCTCTCTCGCTCTCTCTTTCTTTGTGTGTGCATATGAGAGAGAGAGAGAGAGAGAGCGCGCACGCGCACAGATGGAAATGTTTCTGAGGGAGGGGTTATTGTTTAAAGTTTCTTGATTATTTCACTCAAGCGAATGACCACATTTGCCTCTGTTTTAACTGTAGCTCCTGATATTATTTTGGTTTTTAACTAGGGCCACATTCCCTTTCAGGCAATCTTCAAACAGCCACCAAACAAGCAAACAAACAAACAAATAAATTTGTGTACCTGTATTCATCTGTAGTTCGCAGGGTGGTTCATAGCATATAAATAAGAGATAAAAACACAAAATAAATGCCTGTACAGTAGTGGGTGGGGCTGAGGCAAAGGGGGTGGAACTTCTAACATAGATCTTAATGTGTATTGGAGGCTAATTTCTGCACATGCTTACTCACCCTTTTCTATCCTCCATCCAGACAAGAGGCCTAAATCAGACTACCAGGACACCTTTCAGTCAGGCAAACATACTCAGGAACATATATTCCTTTGATAATGGAATCTCTCCCACAGAACCTACAAGTGCACCTCCACAAATTTGCTTTAGGTACAGTAAGGGGGTGATTTTAGTAACAATTTTAACATACCGTGGAGGAGTCATATGTAGTGGCTGCATTGAAATGAGCACTATTGTGCTCATGCTCAACTTGTGGGCTTCCCAGAGGAATCTGGGTGGCCGTTGTTGAAACAGAACGCTGAAGCAGATCGGTCTCTAGTCTGATCAGGCAGGGATCTTTTCTTATGTTTTGTAAATCTTCATATTATTGCTGTCAAAATGTAACCAACAATGCGCAACCCTGTTATGGTGGAGAAGCATCATTTGAACTCTTTGGGCATCTTTTCTTCATGAGAATAGGGAAACTGTTGTTGGAACTCTCTAAAGTGTGCATTATGTCAGTGTAAAGCAGCCTAACTGGCTTCAGGGCCAGCTCATTGCTTCACTGTGAGCCATGTCTTACCAACAATCTCTTTCCAGTCATTGTGCTTGTCCCCATAAAGGCAAAGAATTCAAGAGAAGCAGATAAGGGGGTGCTGGATACTGAGCCCCCCTTGCCGCTTCTGTTGGAAAAGGGGCGTGGTTTAAACAGACTGGTCACCCCGCCCCTTCCCATTGTCCCCTGCTCCTTTCCCTGCAAGGGTTCAGGTGAGTGCAAAACGTCTTGGGGTGCAGCAAGCTTTGGGGAGGGGCTGGGGGGAGGATGCAATGCTAGGGATGCAATTCCTAGGGAAAGAAAGTGGTCACGTGTTCAGTTATGGAAAACTTAATAAATATTTGATACAAAAATAAATAAATAAAATAAATACTCAATGACCTGCCTTTCAAGTAAGTGGAAATGAAGCAGCTGGTTGCCATGGTGAAATTATGATGACACTGTCACTCTGTAGTCTCACTGCTGAAGTCCTAAGTCAGATTCAAGGGGGGATTAGGCCCCCAAGGCCCTGCCTACCAGTTAACAGTGACCTTAATTTTTCCAGTAAAACATGAAATGGTGCACACGCTACATCTTGTTCGTGCGCTTATCAGGAATGTCCAAAGTCCATTTTGGGGGCCTAATCCAGCCCACCGGTCAGTTTAATCCGGCCCCTGTGGCAGTTTATTTCCTGCGGTAAAATCCTAAAAAAAAAACCCTCAACAAATTCAACAATAAAAAAAAGGTTAACAACTTGGGTTGGCTGTTTCGGTGGCCCTCACGGCCCTTCACTTCATCAAATCAGGCCCACCCCCCATGGTGCTTCCGTTGGAAAAGGGGTGTGGTTTAAGCAGCCCGGTTGCCCCGCCCTTTCCCATTGTGCCCTGTCCCTTTCCCTGCAAGGGTTCAGGTGAGTGCAAAATGCCCACTATAAACGCATGCAGAAAGGCAAACGTATTTTACCACCCTACTTCCCATGTTAATCACAACACTATACAACACAATACAATAAAAATACCTTTATTGACATTTCAAGTTAAGACCTTCCAAAATGGCTTGAGATACAAAGTAAAACATGAAATGGTGCACACGCTACATCTTATTCGTGCGCTTATCAGGCATATCCAAAGTCCATTTTGGGGGCCTAATCCAGCCCACTGGTCAGTTTAATCTGGCCCCTGTGGCAGTTTATTTATTTCCTGGGGTAAAATCCTAAAAAAACAAACCCTCAACAAATTCAACCCTAAAAACAGGTTAACAACTTGGGTTGGCTGTTTCGGTGGCCCTCACGGCCCTTCACTGCATCAAATCTGGCCCTCTTTGAAAAAAGATTGTACAGGGTTACAGTCAAAGAGTTCAAGAGAAGCAGAGAAGCGGGTGCTGGATGTCCGGAGTTTCATTCTCTCCCTTGCTGCAGAGTGTGTGAGACTACTGGATCACATGCTCTGTGTGTTGACATTCCATTCTTTGGAAGCGAGGGAACAGAAGGAACTGTGCGCCACTTCCGTCTTCTTTGTTCTGTGTTCTGTTCTGTTGTTCTCTCTCGGAGGGCCCACCCCCCATGGTGCTTCCGTTGGAGAAGGGGTGTGGTTTAAGCAGCCCGGTTGCCCCACCCTGTCCCATTAGTGCCCTGTCCCTTTCCCTGCAAGGGTTCAGGTGAGTGCAAAATGCCTACTATAAACGCATGCAGAAAGGCAAACGTATTTTACCACCCTACTTCCCATGTTAATCACAACACTATACAACACAATACAATAAAAATACCTTTATTGGCATTTCAAGTTAAGACCTTCCAAAATGGCTTGAGATACAAAGTCTTTCTTCTTTCTGTTTCCTGTTTCCGAGAGATTTGAATTGGGAAAACCTTTCGATTCTTCATGAATAAGAGGCAGTGGGGTGAGGGAGGCCACGGCCACATCCACACCATTTAACGTGCTATGAAGCCGCTTTAAACACTCATGGCTTAAACACCCCCAAAGACTCTGGGAGCTATAGTTGGAAAAGGGTGCCAAGAGTTGTTAGGGGACCCCCTGTTCCCTGCCAAGAAGGGAACCCCTGACGCTAACCCTAACACTAACCCTTAAGCCCTAACTAGAGCTACAATTCTCAGAGTTCCCTGGCAAAAAGGGAACCCTAACCCCAACCCTTCCCCCTATCTACAGCTACAATTCCCAGAGTTCCCTGGCAAAAAGGGAACCCTAACCCGAACCCTGCCCCCTAACAAGAGCTACAATTCCCAGAATTCCCTGCCAAGGGAACCCCAACCCTATCCCTGCCCTTACGCTAACCCTAACTCTAACCCTTAACCCTTAACTAGAGCTACAATTCCCAGAGTTCCCTGGCAAGAAGGGAACCCTACCCTACCCCTACCCCTAATCCTACCCCTAATCCTAAACCTAATACAGTGGTACCCCACAAGACGAACACCTCGGAAAACGAAAAACTCGCTAGACGAAGGAGTTTTTCGTTTTCTTAGCCGCTTCGCAAGACGCATTTCCCTATGGGCTTGCTTCGCAAAACGAAGCTTGCCCCGCAAGCTCCGGGGATAGCGGGGAAGCGCAGCGCGCCTTCCCCTCTGTCCCCAGACCCCTTTTGAACCAAGGGGCGGCAACGGGGAGAAGCGATCTTCTCCCCCTCCGCCCCTTGCTTCAAAAGAGGGGACAGAGGGGAAGGCATGCGGCCTTTTGAACCAAGGGGCGGCAACGGGGAGAAGCAATCTTCTCCCCGCTGCCCCTTGATTTAAAACAGGTCCGCAGCGCTTCCCCTCTGTCCCCGGACGGTCTCCATAGGAACGCATTGATTGATTTTCAATGCATTCCTATGGGAAACCGTGCTTAGCAAGACGAAAAACTCGCAAGAAGAAAAAACTTGTGGAACGAATTAATTTCGTCTTGTGAGGCACCACTGTACTTAAGCACTGTAACAAGTCTCCGTCCCCTTAACCACCTACAGTTCCCAGAATCTGTGAGGGGAAGCCATGCCTGTTTAAAGTGACTTCATAGCAGTTCCAGTGGTGCACCTAATGTGGCCTAATGTTCCCTCCCTCATTTTCTTCTCTCTCCCCACTGCCCCATCACTTGCAGTGCAGCAGATGTCTGCCTGCAGTCTCCCTTCAAAGCTCCTTCTCTCAAGTATGGCCAAGGCCTTGCCATTCCTCACTGCCAGTATTTCACGTTCACTTCTCCGATGTAAATAGGGATGTCCTGCGGTTATCTTGATGACTTTTAAGACTGGACATGGGGAAAACCTCACTGGCTCCAGACATCCCTGTAAGGCAAAGGCAAACAGATGAGTGGGATGGCCAACACCCGACAGCGTCCCCCCAGATTCCTCCTCTGTTTGGCTGCCTGTTAACAAACAAGGCTTCCAAACCAGTTTGCACCCATCTCAGCCAGCGTAGCCTCACAACATCCACTAGCCTGAATGCAAATTCTTCCAACAACCATCCACCAGCTGCAACCTCATCAGGTCCATTGCCAGATATCAACCAGCTTCAGAGTTAAGTGTCAGTCACCTTCAAGTAGCCATCCCACCAGCAAGTAATCTTTGTACTTGCCTTCTCCTTGCTCCACAGCATCCCAGCGCCGGGCGATTGCCTCCTTCCGCTTGCCAGCTTGCCGCCATAGGACAGGAGACCGCGTGGGCTGAGTGTCTTCTTTCTGTTTCTTGTTTCCGAGAGATTTGAATTGGGAAATCCTTTCGGTTCTTCATGAATAAGAGGCAATGGGGTGAGGGAGGCCACGGCCACATCCACACCATTTAACGTGCTATGAAGCCGCTTTAAACACTCATGGCTTAAACACCCCCAAAGACTCTGGGAGCTATAGTTGGAAAAGGGTGCCAAGAGTTGTTAGGGGACCCCCTGTTCCCTGCCAAGAAGGGAACCCTACTTCTACCCCTACCCCCACACCTACCCCTGACGCTAACCCTAACACTAACCCTTAAGCCCTAACTAGAGCTACAATTCTCAGAGTTCCCTGGCAAGAAGGGAACCCTAACCCTGTCCCCTATCTACAGCTACAATTCCCAGAGTTCCCTGGCAAAAAGGGAACCCTAACCCCAACCCTTCCCCCTATCTACAGCTACAGTTCCCAGAGTTCCCTGCCAAGGGAACCCTATCCCTGCCCCTGACGCTAACCCTAACTCTAACCCTTAACTAGAGATACAATTCCCAGAGTTCCCTGGCAAGAAGGGAACCCTACCCCTAATCCTACCCCTAATCCTAATACTTAAACACCGTAACAAGTCTCCGTCCCCTTAACCACCTACAGTTCCCAGAA
Source organism: Podarcis erhardii (assembly GCF_964252035.2). Classification (NCBI taxonomy): domain Eukaryota; kingdom Metazoa; phylum Chordata; class Lepidosauria; order Squamata; family Lacertidae; genus Podarcis; species Podarcis erhardii. The sequence continues at coordinate 15,150,771 of NC_138504.1, forward strand.
TCCCTGAGGGGAAGCCATGCCTGTTTAAAGTGACTTCATAGCAGTTCCAGTGGTGCACCTAATGTGGCCCAATGTTCCCTCCCTCATTTTCTTCTCTCTCCCCACTGCCCCATCACTTGCAGTGTAGCAGATGTCTGCCTGCAGTCTCCCTTCAAAGCTCCTTCTCTCAAGTATGGTCAAGGCCTTGCCCATTCCTCACTGCCAGTATTTCACGTTCACTTCTCCGATGTAAATAGGGATGTCCTGCGGTTCTCTTGATGACTTTTAAGATTGGACTTGGGGAAAACCTCACCGGCTCCAGACATCCCTGTAAGGCAAAGGCAAACAGGTGAGTGGGATGGCCAACACCCGAATGCGTCCCCCCAGATTCCTCCTCTGTTTGGCTGCCTGTTCACAAGCAAGGCTTCAAAACCAGTTTGCACCCATCTCAGCCAGCGTAGCCTCACAACATCCACTAGCCTGAATGCAAATTCTTCCGACAACCATCCACCAGCTGCAACCTCATCAGGTCCATTGCCAGACATCAACCAGCTTCAGAGCTGAATATCAGTCACCTTCAAGTAGCGATCCCACCAGCAAGTAATCTTTGTACTTGCCTTCTCCTTGCTCCACAGCATCCCAGCGCCGGGCGATTGCCTCCTTCTGCTTGCCAGCTTGCCACCACGGGACAGGAGACCACCAGGGCCACAGCATCCCAGCGTCGGGCAATTGCCTCCTTCCGCTTGCTGGCTCGCCGCCACAGGACAGGAGGCCGGGTGAGTGCCACCGGACTGGGCTGAGTGCCACCGAGCTGCCCATTTCTCTCTGGCGAGGGCAACTGCTGAGGCTTGCGCCTTGGCCCACATTTATACCCGCTCAGCAGCCAAATATTTTTGTCACATCACAATCAACCCACAGACAATGGCAGCAGCTGGGGAGGCATCACCATCACTCCCTCAGCCCTCACAATGGTGAGCCCAGCTCAGCAGCCAACACACACACACACACACACACAAGTTGTGCCAATATCTGTGAAGGCCACACCGGAAACCCAAAGGGGCAGGAGGGGGACATTTTTCAGCCCAGTGGTTACATTTCCCTCCACACAACACTGGTCCAACACACAAATGAACAGAGCAATGAAAGCAAGCCTTATCTTTGCACAGGAAGCTGTTGAAGGAATGACATGCAGAGAGAAAGTTAGCATCTCAGGAAAAAAACACTTTTTCATCAGTCAATCAATCAATCAATCATTTATTGTATTTGACTAAAACCCATTATAAATCCAGTTACAAAAGCACCAAACCCAATGACCCAAACTATGGTTCCCAGATTCTTGGGGGGGGGGGGGGAGCCAGGTGGATGCCATGTGAAATCAGCAATGTGTCAAGTGATGGCGACCGACTACCTCCAGGTTCAAAGGCGGCATATTTCTGCATATCAGTTCCTGAGAATCACGAGGGCTGTTGTGGTCAGATTCTGCTTGCAGTTTTTGCACAGGCATCTGTGAGAATGGGATGCTGAACTTGGGCCACTGGCCTGATCCAGGCAGCTTTCTTATGTTACAAAGGAAGACTTCCAAGAGAATACTTTTAATGCAGCACTCCGAGAAATGCTGCAAGTTTCAGAAAGTCGCATAATGCACTCCAAAAACAGAAATTTTGATACCATTTCAGCACTGTGTCATTTTTCAATTTTTCTGCATCTCTTATCTGAACTATGTACTTGCAGTTTCTTTGAGTATGTTTTTTCCAATTTATTTTTATTTGGTAGCCATTTCTCCCTTTCCGAGGAAGGAAGAAAAACATTTGAAGTTCTCAGTGTCCCTGACTTAAGGGTCTGACTGCTCTGCCCTGCCTACCAAGCGCTCACTGGCTGGTGTGCCTTTCACTGTAGGGAGATCAGAAGAGGACCACTACATTGGCAGAAGCCTAAGCAGCCACAAGCTTGCTATTCAGACACAAGGATATTGTTGTAGTCATTTATTCTTATTTTTAATTACTTGGCACCACAGGCAGCTCTCTCCAAAAATGGCAAAGGCTACAATCCCACCTACATGGGAGGAAGCCCCACTGAATTCAGTAGGACTTACTTCCAAGTAGACATGGGTGCAGCAGTGCTGCAAGGATCTCTCTTGGAAGTCCCAGTAAATAAACTGCCACAGCGGCCGGATTAAACTGACCTGTGCAAAAACTGCAAGGTTAGGATTAGGGGTAGGATTAGGGGTAGGGTGGGGGTAGTGGTAGTGGTAGGGGTAGGGGTAGGGGTAGGGTTTCTAGGGTTGAATTTGTTGAGGGTTTTTTTTTTTTAGGATTTTACCCCAGGAAATAAATAAACTGCCGCAGGGGCTGGATTAAACTGGGGCCAGATTAAACTGACCGGTGGGCTGGATTAGGCCCCCAAAATGGACTTTGGACATGCCTGATAAGCGCACAAACAAGATGTAGCGTGTGCACCATTTCATGTTTTACTGGAAAACTTTAGGTGACTGTTAACTGGTAGGCAGGGCCTTGGGGGCAAATCCCCCCTTGAATCTGACTTATGACTTCAGCAGTGAGACTACAGAGTGACAGTGTCATCATAATTTCACCATGGCAGTATGGTACCCATACTACCGTCCCATATCCCTATTAAATGTGGATTACAAAATTTTTGCTGACATTTTGGCCAAAAGATTGAAAAAAGTATTGATGGATGAGATTCACAAGGACCAAGCGGGCTTTCTCCCGGGAATACACATGTCTGACAATTTGAGGAACATAATTGACATTCTGGAAAAGTTAGAAGTGAATATAAACACTAAAGCAGTTCTGATATTTGTGGATGCGGAGAAAGCTTTTGACAACATTTCTTGGAGTTTTATGAAAAAGAACCTACAGGGTATGGGGGTAGGCCAAGGTTTTGAAAATGGTATAGGTGCAATATACTCTGAACAAAAGGCCAAATTAATTGTAAATAATGTGGTTACGGAAGAATTTAAGATAGAAAAAGGGACACGACAGGGGTGCCCAATTTCCCCATTGCTTTTTATATCGGTCCTGGAGGTCCTGCTGAACATGATTAGAAGGGACCGGTTGGTTAAAGGTATACAGGTCGGAGCCAAACAGTACAAATTGAGAGCATTTGCAGATGACTTAATTTTGACATTACAGGAGCCAGAATCTAGTACTAAAAGGGTTTTGGAACTAATTCAAGAGTTTGGTCAAGTGGCAGGATTCAAATTGAACAAGTTAAAAACTAAGGTTTTAGAGAAAAACTTAACAGCTATTGAAAGAGAGAGGTTTCAGAATGAAACAGGTTTGACTGTGGTTAAGAAAGTGAAATACCGACTTACGGGTTAGCGCCAACGTCTAATGGCGGATTCCCTCCGAGCTCCGGAGGGAATCGGCTCTGCAGGGATCGGGTTCTGCCACGCCGGCGACGCGGGGACCCTTAGAAACCACAGGCGCAGAAGCCTGTGGACTTGGTGACTCGGCGGGCACCATTTGTGCCCCCCCCGACCTTCAAAGGAGCCTTTTTAAAGGCTTCGGAACGGGGGACGGGAGCGGCGTGGTGCTGAGAGTCCTCTGCTTCCCCTGCTGAGTGAAGCCGCATGCCATGGACGGAGAGCGCTGACTTTTTCCTGAGAACATTCGGATCAAAAAGCAACAACCCGTGAGTAATATAGAAATTGGACTTTAAAAGGAAAAATTTTTTGGGAATTTGGTACGACCGGGGAAGATACAAAAAGGAAGTCCGTCTCCCCTTCTTGTAGACAACTTAAAGCAAGGACCAAATAACTAAGGTCGAGAGAATATATTTTATTGCAACTGAACAAAGTTATTAATTTCACGATTGGACAGTATAAGTAATTTTGCTGGAGGATAAGAGTGGATTTTGAGAGCTGCGTAACCCCCCGGGACCCGGGAGTGATCAGCGAGAGAGCCTGTTGGAAAGATACAGAAGACTTTGACAGCTGTCAAAATTAGCTGTCAAAGTTGAGGAATACAAAGTAACATTGTTTTTGCTGCCTTTGCCAGTTGGATTTGTTACATTTTGGTTATAAATCATTGAAAAACAAGCTATTTTGTTTCTGGGACTGGAATTAGAAGGATAGTAAATATCTACAATCCCTCTAGAGGGAGTTTTGGGACACTGCAAGAATGGCTGGAAGTGGAAAAATACACCCTGAGTTGAACAAGACTTTTTATCTCTTGGGAAAGCTTCAAGAACAAAGTAATATTTTGGCTACAGGGGTCCTGGGACTGAATGAAACAGTAAATAACTTTACTGGAAATGGAAGGGACTTGACCCAAGTCTTTGTTTATGAACCAAAAGCCCCTGTAGCGGAAATAAAAGACTTTGCAGCTGAGCAGGGAAAGAAACTTGACAAATCTGAGAAAGTGGAACAAGTGGAAGAGAAATATGAGGATCTGGAGGGAAAGGAAGGAGGAGTTATAACGTTGCAGAAGGCTAAGGAAGGCCAGAGGCCTGGCAGAAAGGTCACAAAGGAAAATAAGAACTGGATGATGAAGATTTGGCTTGAATTGGAGAAGGAAGAATGGAGAGACTTATTTAGATGGAGACCTGAAGACTTGTGGATTATAAATTTGATTAAGATGGATGTTCGAGTGCTTGGGACATTTAAATTCATGAATTTTTCTAAACATGGAGGCCTGGCCGGAAGAAATATGGACTTTTTTGGGATTGTGCTCCTCCGAGACTCGGGCCTCAATATGAAGGACTATCCAAAGAACCGACAAAGAGGAACTGAGAGAGACTTAAAAGCCTCTGATGTGAGATCGCCAGGCTGATAGAATATGGACTGTTGGACATTGGTTTGGGGATCGAAACCGGGAAAGGGAGGGTGGGGTTTGATCAATCCAAAGGTTGTATAAATACTTTCTTTGATATTTCTTATTTTGCATCTTTGGTTTGCTATTAATATAAAATTGGGAAATTCGTGGAAGGGAATCTGGGTCAACCTTGGAAAAAAGGGTTTAAGTAGAAGGACTGATATAACAATGAAATAAGGTAAAAACTTAAGAACTTGTTGAACTAACATTTGGAATTGGAATACAAGAAGGGGAGGCGAGAGGAAGTCGTGGGAAATAAGGTATAAGAAGATAAGGACTGAAAGTATACTTGTTTTGTGTTTTTTCTGTCTTTTTGTGTATTTGTTTTATTTGAAACTTCAATAAATATTATATTTAAAAAAAAGAAAGTGAAATACCTGGGGATTAATATGACAGCCAAAAATGGGAATTTATTTAAAGATAATTATGAAAAATGTTGGACGGAAGTGAAAAAAGATTTAGAAATTTGGTCAAATTTGAAGCTTTCCTTGTTGGGTCGAATTGCAGCTATAAAGATGAATGTATTGCCTAGAATGTTGTTTTTGTTTCAAACATTGCAAATTGTGGACAAGATGGATTGTTTCAAGAAGTGGCAGAAAGATATTTCTAGATTTGTCTGGCAGGGCAAGAAGCCCAGAATAAAATTTAAGATATTAACTGATGTAAAGGAAAGGGGTGGATTTGCCCTGCCAGACTTTAAACTTTACTATGAATCAGCAGCATTCTGCTGGTTGAAAGACTGGCTGCTTCTTGAGAACACAGACATTTTGGATTTAGAAGGTTTTAACAACGTTTTTGGGTGGCATGCATATTTGTGGTACGACAAGGTTAAAGCACATAAAGCATTCAAAAACCATATTGTCAGGAAAGCATTGTTTAATGTTTGGATAAGATATAAGGATTTATTGGAAAATAAAACACCAAGGTGGTTGTCACCAATGGAAGCAAAAGCTCAGAAAAAGCTCAATATGGAGGCCAAATGGCCAAAATATTGGGAAATTTTGGAACAAGAAGGAGATAGATTGAAACTGCAGAGTTTTGAGAAATTAAAAAACAAAGTGCGAGATTGGCTTCATTATTACCAGATAATGGAGGCATATAATTTGGACAAGAAAATTGGCTTCCAGGTGGAAAAATCAAAATTAGAAACAGAGCTGTTAGAACCTAAAACTAAGATTTTGTCAAAAATGTATAATTTGCTGTTGAAATGGAACACTCAGGATGAAACGGTGAAATCTGCTATGATTAAATGGGCACAAAAGATGTTGGACATAACATTATGTTTGCTGACTGGGAACAGTTATGGACCACAGGTATGAAGTTTACGGCATGTAATGCCCTAAGAGAGAATATTATGAAAATGATTTACAGGTGGTACATGACCCCAGTCAAGCTTGCAAAAATTTATCATTTGCCCGATAATAAATGTTGAAAATGTAAAGAAAATGAAGGTACATTCTTTCACCTTTGGTGGACGTGCCCAAGGATTAAGGCTTTCTGGGAAATGATTTATAATGAAATGAAAAAGGTATTTAAATATACCTTCCTGAAGAAACCAGAGGCCTTTCTCCTAGGCATGGTCGGCCAATTGGTGCCAAAGAAGGATAGAACTTTCTTTATGTATGCCACAACAGCAGCAAGAATACTTATTGCAAAGTACTGGAAGACACAAGATCTACCCACTCTGGAAGAATGGCAGATGAAGATGATTGACCATATGGGACTGGCAGAAATGACTGGCAGAATCCGAGACCAGGGAGAAGAGTCGGCGGAAGAAGATTGGAAGAAATTTAAAGACTATTTACAGAAATATTGCAAAATTAATGAATGTTAGAATGATGCTGGATAGAAATTAAGTGGTTTCCAGCTGTAATGCTTTAAGAGAATATGGAAAAAAAAAGGTTTAGAAACAGTTGAAAACCGACCTGTGCAAAACTGCAAGGTTAGGATTAGGGGTAGGATTAGGGGTAGGGGTAGGTTTTTTTAGGGTTGAATTTGTTGAGGGTTTGTTTTTTTAGGATTTTATGCCAGGAAATAAACTGCCACAGGGGCCAGATTAAAGTGACCGGTGGGCTGGATTAGGCCCCCAAAATGGACTTTGGACATGCCTGATAAGCGCTTGGTCAAGCGTCATTAACTTTAGTGGGCTTAGTTGTGACTTACTCCAGAATAAATAGGAGAGAAAAGAAGGGAATTGTGTTTTGAGATCTGATCATGAGCAGATCTTTATTTCTGAGAGGCAGCATTTATATTAATGCTTGGAGAGTTGGCATTTACGTGGGGAGGCTCATTGAGGTTGCTATCACCCATCTGTGACATAAGAAGACATATTTCTTGAAAGCTTGAAAGCTTAAGGAAGAGGTGCCAAGGTTCCCACTTGACCTCTGATCAGGATGCTCTTTTCTATATTCCTAGATGCTTGGTAACTGTGGATCATCAAGTCAATTTCCAAGGGAAAGAAAGTGGCCACGTGTTCAGTTATGGAAAACTTAATAAATATTTCATACAAAAATAAATAAATAAAATAAATACTCAATGACCTGCCTTTCAAGTAAGTGGAAATGAAGCAGCTGGTTGCCATGGTGAAATTATGATGACACTGTCACTCTGTAGTCTCACTGCTGAAGTCATAAGTCAGATTCAAGGGGGGATTTGCCCCCAAGGCCCTGCCTACCAGTTAACAGTCACCTAAAGTTTTCCAGTAAAACATGAAATGGTGCACACGCTACATCTTGTTTGTGCGCCTATCAGGCATGTCCAAAGTCCATTTTGGGGGCCTAATCCAGCCCATCGGTCAGTTTAATCCGGCCCCTGTGGCAGTTTATTTATTTCCTGGGGTAAAATCCTAAAAAAACAAACCCTCAACAAATTCTTTTTTTAAAAGAATATTTATTAAAGTTTACAATAATAATAGAATAAAAGGGAAAAAAGAAAAAACTAAAGATTGCTGAGGATCAGAAACAACAGTACAAAGGACTGACCCACTCGTTGATTTAATGGATGGATTAATTGTATAGCCCCAGGGGGAGGGGAGCCTTTTTAATTCTCTTTTGATATATATGTATTTGTAGTTTACCTGGGAAACTTCCCTGAAAGGTAACGGTTTGAAATATGCAAGTGGGTTTAAAAGAACACTGCTGGGGAAAAAGTATTTCACACAGAACTATGAAGACGAAAGTTTGAACACACCAGTGGTTGTAAATGAAAATTAAGTGAAGGATTAACATTGGAATAGTTTATTGACTAATTAGGAAATGCAATGTGATATTAGATTATTAGAACTCCGCGAAATTCAGACCTTGGGAATCCACCCAATGATATATAATTTGGCATTTATATCTGACTTTTTAAAATTGTATCGTAATTTGGAATGTTTTAATGTGGTTCTTTTCGATTATTAAAATGTAAGACTTAATAAATATTATATAAATAAATAAATAAATAAATAAATAAAATAGTCAATGGCCTGCCTTTCAAGTAAGTGGAAATGAAGCAGCTGCTTGCCATGGTGAAATTATGATGACACTGTGACTCTGTAGTGGCACTGCTGAAGTCCTAAGTCAGATTCAAGGGGAAATCCCCCCCCCCCAAGGCCCTGTCCACCAGTTAACAGTGACATAAGGTTTTCCAGTAAAACATGAAATGGTGCACATGCTACATCTTGTTCGTGCGCTTAGTTCATAACTTTTCTGTTTGTTAGTTAAATAAATAAATAAATAAATAAATAATAATGTATTAATCATCCCCAGCTACCATGGGCAGCTTCCAGCAAAATATAAAAAATAATGTCAAACATAAAAAACTTCCTAATACAGGTTGCCTTCAAGTATCTTCTTAAAGAGACCCTCCCCCCAAAAAATGAAGGGAGGTGGGTGTGCATCTGAGGTCCCTCCCTGCATTTCGAGTATTCCAAATAGCAATATGGATACTATAAACACATGCAGAAAGGCAAACGTTTCCTCAATTTCAGCTGAGTTTCTTGCATTCCAGGGGGTTGGACAACCTATTTCTTAATAGCTTTAATTGGGTTTAGTACTTTCTTTCTGCATGTCATTCCTTGAACAGCTTCCTGTGCAAAGATAAGGCTTGCTTTCATTGCTCTGTTCATTTGTGTGTTGGACTAGTGTTGTGTGGAGGGAAATGTAACCACTGGGCTGAAAAATGTCCCCCTCCTGCCCCTTTGGGTTTCCGGTGTGGCCTTCACAGATATTGGCACAACTTGTGTGTGTGTGTGTGCGTGTGCGCGTGTGTGTGTGTGTATGTGTGTGTGTTTTGGCTGCTGAGCTGGGCTCACCATTGTGAGGGCTGAGAGAGTGATGGTGATGCCTCCCCAGCTGCTGCCATCGTCCGCGGGTTGATTGTGATGTGACAAAAATATTTGGCTGCTGAGCGGGTATAAATGTGGGCCAAGGCGCAAGCCTCGGCAGTTGCCCTCGCCAGAGAGAAATGGGCAGCTCGGTGGCACTCAGCCCAGGTGGTCTCCAAGTTGGGCAAGCGGAAGGAGGCAATTGCCTGGTGCTGGGATGCTGTGGCCCTGGTGGTCTCCTGCCCCGTGGTACACAATAGTGTATCTTGCCTTCTGGGAGTGTGAATCAGATGTGCAAACTGCAAATGCAGCAAGAACAGCTGCTGGGAGGCTTGGCTAGTTTTGGATAAGAGCAGCGAAGAAGTCTTTGCTTGCTGGGAGAAGTTATTTCTCCATTAACTGAATGTATACTCAGAGCTTTCATATGCTTGATGGTACCTTTCTGAGTAGGTCCTTCCTTCCTTCCTTCCTTCCTTCCTTCCTTCCTTCCTTCCTTCCTTCCTTCCTTCTCTCTCGCTCTCTCTTTCTTTTTGTGTGCATATGAGAGAGAGAGAGAGAGAGAGAGCGCGCGCGCGAGCGCACAGATGGAAATATTTCTGAGGGAGGGGTTATTGTTTAAAGTTTCTTGATTATTTCACTCAAGTGAATGACCACATTTGCCTCTGTTTTAACTGTAGCTCCTGATATTATTTTGGTTTTTAACTAGGGCCACATTCCCTTTCAGGCAATCTTCAAACAGCCACCAAGCAAACAAACAAACAAACAAATAAATTTGTGTACCTGTATTCATCTGTAGTTCGCAGGGTGGTTCATAGCATATAAATAAGAGATAAAAACACAAAATAAATGCCTGTACAGTAGTGGGTGGGGCTGAGGCAAAGGGGGTGGAACTTCTAACATAGATCTTAATGTGTATTGGAGGCTACTTTCTGCACATGCTTACTCACCCTTTTCTATCCTCCATCCAGACAAGAGGCCTAAATCAGACTTCCAGGACACCTTTCAGTCAGGCAAACATACTCAGGAACATATATTCCTTTGATAATGGAATCTCTCCCACAGAACCTACAAGTGCACCTCCACAAATTTGCTTTAGGTACAGTAAGGGGGTGATTTTAGTAACAATTTTAACATACCGTGGAGGAGTCATATGTAGTGGCTGCATTGAAATGAGCACTATTGTGCTCATGCTCAACTTGTGGGCTTCCCAGAGGAATCTGGGTGGCCGTTGTTGAAACAGAACGCTGAAGCAGATCGGTCTCTAGTCTGATCAGGCAGGGATCTTTTCTTATGTTTTGTAAATCTTCATATTATTGCTGTCAAAATGTAACCAACAATGCGCAACCCTGTTATGGTGGAGAAGCATCATTTGAACTCTTTGGGCATCTTTTCTTCATGAGAATAGGGAAACTGTTGTTGGAACTCTCTAAAGTGTGCATTATGTCAGTGTAAAGCAGCCTAACTGGCTTCAGGGCCAGCTCATTGCTTCACTGTGAGCCATGTCTTACCAACAATCTCTTTCCAGTCATTGTGCTTGTCCCCATAAAGTCAAAGAATTCAAGAGAAGCAGAGAAGGGGGTGCTGGATACTGAGCCCCCCTTGCCGCTTCTGTTGGAAAAGGGGTGTGGTTTAAACAGACTGGTCACCCCGCCCCTTCCCATTGTCCCCTGCTCCTTTCCCTGCAAGGGTTCAGGTGAGTGCAAAATGCCTTGGGGTGCAGCAAGCTTTGGGGAGGGGCTGGGGGGAGGATGCAATGCTAGGGATGCAATTCCTAGGGAAAGAAAGTGGTCACGTGTTCAGTTATGGAAAACTTAATAAATATTTGATACAAAAATAAATAAATAAAATAAATACTCAATGACCTGCCTTTCAAGTAAGTGGAAATGAAGCAGCTGGTTGCCATGGTGAAATTATGATGACACTGTCACTCTGTAGTCTCACTGCTGAAGTCCTAAGTCAGATTCAAGGGAGGATTTGGCCCCCAAGGCCCTGCCTACCAGTTAACAGTGACCTTAATTTTTCCAGTAAAACATGAAATGGTGCACACGCTACATCTTGTTCGTGCGCTTATCAGGAATGTCCAAAGTCCATTTTGGGGGCCTAATCCAGCCCACCGGTCAGTTTAATCTGGCCCCTGTGGCAGTTTATTTCCTGCGGTAAAATCCTAAAAAAACAAACCCTCAACAAATTCAACCCTAAAAAAAGGTTAACAACTTGGGTTGGCTGTTTCGGTGGCCCTCACGGCCCTTCACTTCATCAAATCAGGCCCACCCCCCATGGTGCTTCCATTGGAAAAGGGGTGTGGTTTAAGCAGCCCGGTTGCCCCACCCTTTCCCATTGTGCCCTGTCCCTTTCCCTGCAAGGGTTCAGGTGAGTGCAAAATGCCCACTATAAACGCATGCAGAAAGGCAAACGTATTTTACCACCCTACTTCCCATGTTAATCACAACACTATACAACACAATACAATAAAAATACCTTTATTGACATTTCAAGTTAAGACCTTCCAAAATGGCTTGAGATACAAAGTAAAACATGAAATGGTGCACACGCTACATCTTATTCGTGCGCTTATCAGGCATATCCAAAGTCCATTTTGGGGGCCTAATCCAGCCCACTGGTCAGTTTAATCTGGCCCCTGTGGCAGTTTATTTATTTCCTGGGGTAAAATCCTAAAAAAACAAACCCTCAACAAATTCAACCCTAAAAAAAGGTTAACAACTTGGGTTGGCTGTTTCGGTGGCCCTCACGGCCCTTCACTGCATCAAATCTGGCCCTCTTTGAAAAAAGATTGTACAGGGTTACAGTCAAAGAGTTCAAGAGAAGCAGAGAAGCGGGTGCTGGATGTCTGGAGTTTCATTCTCTCCCGTGCTGCAGAGTGTGTGAGACTACTGGATCACATGCTCTGGGTGTTGACATTCCATTCTTTGGAAGCGAGGGAACAGAAGGAACTGCGCGCCACTTCCGTCTTCTTTGTTCTGTGTTCTGTTCTGTTGTTCTCTCTCGGAGGGCCCACCCCCCATGGTGCTTCCGTTGGAGAAGGGGTGTGGTTTAAGCAGCCCGGTTGCCCCACCCTGTCCCATTGTGCCCTGTCCCTTTCCCTGCAAGGGTCCAGGTGAGTGCAAAATGCCTACTATAAACGCATGCAGAAAGGCAAACGTATTTTACCACCCTACTTCCCATGTTAATCACAACACAATACAACACAATACAATAAAAATACCTTTATTGGCATTTCAAGTTAAGACCTTCCAAAATGGCTTGAGATACAAAGTCTTTCTTCTTTCTGTTTCCTGTTTCCGAGAGATTTGAATTGGGAAAACCTTTCGATTCTTCATGAATAAGAGGCAATGGGGTGAGGGAGGCCACGGCCACATCCACACCATTTAACGTGCTATGAAGCCGCTTTAAAAACTCATGGCTTAAACACTCCCCAAAGACTCTGGGAGCTATAGTTGGGAAAGGGTGCCAAGAGTTGTTAGGGGACCCCCTGTTCCCTGCCAAGAAGGGAACCCTACCTCTACCCCTACCCCCACCCCTACCCCTGACGCTAACCCTAACGCTAACCCTTAAGCCTTAACTAGAGCTACAATTCCCAGAGTTCCCTGGCAAGAAGGGAACCCTAACCCTGCCCCCTATCTACAGCTACAATTCCCAGAGTTCCCTGGCAAAAAGGGAACCCTAACCCCAACCCTTCCCCCTATCTACAGCTACAATTCCCAGAGTTCCCTGGCAAAAAGGGAACCCTAACCCGAACCCTGCCCCCTAACAAGACTACAATTCCCAGAATTCCCTGCCAAGGGAACCCCAACCCTATCCCTGCCCCTGACGCTAACCCTAACTCTAACCCTTAACCCTTAACTAGAGCTACAATTCCCAGAGTTCCCTGGCAAGAAGGGAACCCTACCCTACCCCTACCCCTAATCCTGCCCCTAATCCTAATCCTAATACAGTGGTACCCCGCAAGACGAACACCTCGGAAAACAAAAAACTCGCTAGACGAAGGAGTTTTTCGTTTTCTTAGCCGCTTCGCAAGACGCATTTCCCTATGGGCTTGCTTCGCAAAACGAAGCTTGCCCCGCAAGCTCCGGGGATAGCGAGGAAGCGCAGCGCGCCTTCCCCTCTGTCCCCAGACCCCTTTTGAACCAAGGGGCGGCAACGGGGAGAAGCGATCTTCTCCCCCTCCGCCCCTTGCTTCAAAAGAGGGGACAGAGGGGAAGGCATGCGGCCTTTTGAACCAAGGGGCGGCAACGGGGAGAAGCAATCTTCTCCCCGCTGCCCCTTGATTTAAAACAGGTCCACAGCGCTTCCCCTCTGTCCCCGGACGGTCTCCATAGGAACGCATTGATTGATTTTCAATGCATTCCTATGGGAAACCGTGCTTAGCAAGACGAAAAACTCGCAAGAAGAAAAAACTTGTGGAACGAATTAATTTCGTCTTGTGAGGCACCACTGTACTTAAGCACCGTAACAAGTCTCCGTCCCCTTAACCACCTACAGTTCCCAGAACCCGTGAGGGGAAGCCATGCCTGTTTAAAGTGACTTCATAGCAGTTCCAGTGGTGCACCTAATGTGGCCTAATGTTCCCTCCCTCATTTTCTTCTCTCTCCCCACTGCCCCATCACTTGCAGTGCAGCAGATGTCTGCCTGCAGTCTCCCTTCAAAGCTCCTTCTCTCAAGTATGGCCAAGGCCTTGCCATTCCTCACTGCCAGTATTTCACGTTCACTTCTCCGATGTAAGTAGGGATGTCCTGCGGTTATCTTGATGACTTTTAAGACTGGACATGGGGAAAACCTCACCGGCTCCAGACATCCCTGTAAGGCAAAGGCAAACAGATGAGTGGGATGGCCAACACCCGACAGCGTCCCCCCAGATTCCTCCTCTGTTTGGCTGCCTGTTAACAAACAAGGCTTCCAAACCAGTTTGCACCCATCTCAGCCAGCGTAGCCTCACAACATCCACTAGCCTGAATGCAAATTCTTCCAACAACCATCCACCAGCTGCAACCTCATCAGGTCCATTGCCAGATATCAACCAGCTTCAGAGCTGAGTGTCAGTCACCTTCAAGTAGCCATCCCACCAGCAAGTAATCTTTGTACTTGCCTTCTCCTTGCTCCACAGCATCCCAGCGCCGGGCGATTGCCTCCTTCCGCTTGCCAGCTTGCCGCCATAGGACAGGAGACCGCGTGGGCTGAGTGTCTTCTTTCTGTTTCTTGTTTCCGAGAGATTTGAATTGGGAAATCCTTTCGGTTCTTCATGAATAAGAGGCAATGGGGTGAGGGAGGCCACGGCCACATCCACACCATTTAATGTGCTATGAAGCCGCTTTAAACACTCATGGCTTAAACACCCCCAAAGACTCTGGGAGCTATAGTTGGAAAAGGGTGCCAAGAGTTGTTAGGGGACCCCCTGTTCCCTGCCAAGAAGGGAACCCTACTTCTACCCCTACCCCCACACCTACCCCTGACGCTAACCCTAACACTAACCCTTAAGCCCTAACTAGAGCTACAATTCTCAGAGTTCCCTGGCAAGAAGGGAACCCTAACCCTGTCCCCTATCTACAGCTACAATTCCCAGAGTTCCCTGGCAAAAAGGGAACCCTAACCCCAACCCTTCCCCCTATCTACAGCTACAATTCCCAGAGTTCCCTGCCAAGGGAACCCTATCCCTGCCCCTGACGCTAACCCTAACTCTAACCCTTAACTAGAGATACAATTCCCAGAGTTCCCTGGCAAGAAGGGAACCCTACCCCTAATCCTACCCCTAATCCTAATACTTAAACACCGTAACAAGTCTCCGTCCCCTTAACCACCTACAGTTCCCAGAATCCCTGAGGGGAAGCCATGCCTGTTTAAAGTGACTTCATAGCAGTTCCAGTGGTGCACCTAATGTGGCCCAATGTTCCCTCCCTCATTTTCTTCTCTCTCCCCACTGCCCCATCACTTGCAGTGTAGCAGATGTCTGCCTGCAGTCTCCCTTCAAAGCTCCTTCTCTCAAGTATGGTCAAGGCCTTGCCCATTCCTCACTGCCAGTATTTCACGTTCACTTCTCCGATGTAAATAGGGATGTCCTGCGGTTCTCTTGATGACTTTTAAGATTGGACTTGGGGAAAACCTCACCGGCTCCAGACATCCCTGTAAGGCAAAGGCAAACAGGTGAGTGGGATGGCCAACACCCGAATGCGTCCCCCCAGATTCCTCCTCTGTTTGGCTGCCTGTTCACAAGCAAGGCTTCAAAACCAGTTTGCACCCATCTCAGCCAGCGTAGCCTCACAACATCCACTAGCCTGAATGCAAATTCTTCCGACAACCATCCACCAGCTGCAACCTCATCAGGTCCATTGCCAGACATCAACCAGCTTCAGAGCTGAATATCAGTCACCTTCAAGTAGCGATCCCACCAGCAAGTAATCTTTGTACTTGCCTTCTCCTTGCTCCACAGCATCCCAGCGCCGGGCGATTGCCTCCTTCTGCTTGCCAGCTTGCCACCACGGGACAGGAGACCACCAGGGCCACAGCATCCCAGCGTCGGGCAATTGCCTCCTTCCGCTTGCTGGCTCGCCGCCACAGGACAGGAGGCCGGGTGAGTGCCACCGGACTGGGCTGAGTGCCACCGAGCTGCCCATTTCTCTCTGGCGAGGGCAACTGCTGAGGCTTGCGCCTTGGCCCACATTTATACCCGCTCAGCAGCCAAATATTTTTGTCACATCACAATCAACCCACAGACAATGGCAGCAGCTGGGGAGGCATCACCATCACTCCCTCAGCCCTCACAATGGTGAGCCCAGCTCAGCAGCCAACACACACACACACACACACACACAAGTTGTGCCAATATCTGTGAAGGCCACACCGGAAACCCAAAGGGGCAGGAGGGGGACATTTTTCAGCCCAGTGGTTACATTTCCCTCCACACAACACTGGTCCAACACACAAATGAACAGAGCAATGAAAGCAAGCCTTATCTTTGCACAGGAAGCTGTTGAAGGAATGACATGCAGAGAGAAAGTTAGCATCTCAGGAAAAAAACACTTTTTCATCAGTCAATCAATCAATCATTTATTGTATTTGACTAAAACCCATTATAAATCCAGTTACAAAAGCACCAAACCCAATGACCCAAACTATGGTTCCCAGATTCTTGGGGGGGGGGGGAGCCAGGTGGATGCCATGTGAAATCAGCAATGTGTCAAGTGATGGCGACCGACTACCTCCAGGTTCAAAGGCGGCATATTTCTGCATATCAGTTCCTGAGAATCACGAGGGCTGTTGTGGTCAGATTCTGCTTGCAGTTTTTGCACAGGCATCTGTGAGAATGGGATGCTGAACTTGGGCCACTGGCCTGATCCAGGCAGCTTTCTTATGTTACAAAGGAAGACTTCCAAGAGAATACTTTTAATGCAGCACTCCGAGAAATGCTGCAAGTTTCAGAAAGTCGCATAATGCACTCCAAAAACAGAAATTTTGAAACCATTTCAGCACTGTGTCATTTTTCAATTTTTCTGCATCTCTTATCTGAACTATGTACTTGCAGTTTCTTTGAGTATGTTTTTTCCAATTTATTTTTATTTGGTAGCCATTTCTCCCTTTCCGAGGAAGGAAGAAAAACATTTGAAGTTCTCAGTGTCCCTGACTTAAGGGTCTGACTGCTCTGCCCTGCCTACCAAGCGCTCACTGGCTGGTGTGCCTTTCACTGTAGGGAGATCAGAAGAGGACCACTACATTGGCAGAAGCCTAAGCAGCCACAAGCTTGCTATTCAGACACAAGGATATTGTTGTAGTCATTTATTCTTATTTTTAATTACTTGGCACCACAGGCAGCTCTCTCCAAAAATGGCAAAGGCTACAATCCCACCTACATGGGAGGAAGCCCCACTGAATTCAGTAGGACTTACTTCCAAGTAGACATGGGTGCAGCAGTGCTGCAAGGATCTCTCTTGGAAGTCCCAGTAAATAAACTGCCACAGCGGCCGGATTAAACTGACCTGTGCAAAAACTGCAAGGTTAGGATTAGGGGTAGGATTAGGGGTAGGGTGGGGGTAGTGGTAGTGGTAGGGGTAGGGGTAGGGGTAGGGTTTCTAGGGTTGAATTTGTTGAGGGTTTTTTTTTTTTTAGGATTTTACCCCAGGAAATAAATAAACTGCCGCAGGGGCTGGATTAAACTGGGGCCAGATTAAACTGACCGGTGGGCTGGATTAGGCCCCCAAAATGGACTTTGGACATGCCTGATAAGCGCACAAACAAGATGTAGCGTGTGCACCATTTCATGTTTTACTGGAAAACTTTAGGTGACTGTTAACTGGTAGGCAGGGCCTTGGGGGCAAATCCCCCCTTGAATCTGACTTATGACTTCAGCAGTGAGACTACAGAGTGACAGTGTCATCATAATTTCACCATGGCAGTATGGTACCCATACTACCGTCCCATATCCCTATTAAATGTGGATTACAAAATTTTTGCTGACATTTTGGCCAAAAGATTGAAAAAAGTATTGATGGATGAGATTCACAAGGACCAAGCGGGCTTTCTCCCGGGAATACACATGTCTGACAATTTGAGGAACATAATTGACATTCTGGAAAAGTTAGAAGTGAATATAAACACTAAAGCAGTTCTGATATTTGTGGATGCGGAGAAAGCTTTTGACAACATTTCTTGGAGTTTTATGAAAAAGAACCTACAGGGTATGGGGGTAGGCCAAGGTTTTGAAAATGGTATAGGTGCAATTTACTCTGAACAAAAGGCCAAATTAATTGTAAATAATGTGGTTACGGAAGAATTTAAGATAGAAAAAGGGACACGACAGGGGTGCCCAATTTCCCCATTGCTTTTTATATCGGTCCTGGAGGTCCTGCTGAACATGATTAGAAGGGACCGGTTGGTTAAAGGTATACAGGTCGGAGCCAAACAGTACAAATTGAGAGCATTTGCAGATGACTTAATTTTGACATTACAGGAGCCAGAATCTAGTACTAAAAGGGTTTTGGAACTAATTCAAGAGTTTGGTCAAGTGGCAGGATTCAAATTGAACAAGTTAAAAACTAAGGTTTTAGAGAAAAACTTAACAGCTATTGAAAGAGAGAGGTTTCAGAATGAAACAGGTTTGACTGTGGTTAAGAAAGTGAAATACCGACTTACGGGTTAGCGCCAACGTCTAATGGCGGATTCCCTCCGAGCTCCGGAGGGAATCGGCTCTGCAGGGATCGGGTTCTGCCACGCCGGCGACGCGGGGACCCTTAGAAACCACAGGCGCAGAAGCCTGTGGACTTGGTGACTCGGCGGGCACCATTTGTGCCCCCCCCGACCTTCAAAGGAGCCTTTTTAAAGGCTTCGGAACGGGGGACGGGAGCGGCGTGGTGCTGAGAGTCCTCTGCTTCCCCTGCTGAGTGAAGCCGCATGCCATGGACGGAGAGCGCTGACTTTTTCCTGAGAACATTCGGATCAAAAAGCAACAACCCGTGAGTAATATAGAAATTGGACTTTAAAAGGAAAAATTTTTTGGGAATTTGGTACGACCGGGGAAGATACAAAAAGGAAGTCCGTCTCCCCTTCTTGTAGACAACTTAAAGCAAGGACCAAATAACTAAGGTCGAGAGAATATATTTTATTGCAACTGAACAAAGTTATTAATTTCACGATTGGACAGTATAAGTAATTTTGCTGGAGGATAAGAGTGGATTTTGAGAGCTGCGTAACCCCCCGGGACCCGGGAGTGATCAGCGAGAGAGCCTGTTGGAAAGATACAGAAGACTTTGACAGCTGTCAAAATTAGCTGTCAAAGTTGAGGAATACAAAGTAACATTGTTTTTGCTGCCTTTGCCAGTTGGATTTGTTACATTTTGGTTATAAATCATTGAAAAACAAGCTATTTTGTTTCTGGGACTGGAATTAGAAGGATAGTAAATATCTACAATCCCTCTAGAGGGAGTTTTGGGACACTGCAAGAATGGCTGGAAGTGGAAAAATACACCCTGAGTTGAACAAGACTTTTTATCTCTTGGGAAAGCTTCAAGAACAAAGTAATATTTTGGCTACAGGGGTCCTGGGACTGAATGAAACAGTAAATAACTTTACTGGAAATGGAAGGGACTTGACCCAAGTCTTTGTTTATGAACCAAAAGCCCCTGTAGCGGAAATAAAAGACTTTGCAGCTGAGCAGGGAAAGAAACTTGACAAATCTGAGAAAGTGGAACAAGTGGAAGAGAAATATGAGGATCTGGAGGGAAAGGAAGGAGGAGTTATAACGTTGCAGAAGGCTAAGGAAGGCCAGAGGCCTGGCAGAAAGGTCACAAAGGAAAATAAGAACTGGATGATGAAGATTTGGCTTGAATTGGAGAAGGAAGAATGGAGAGACTTATTTAGATGGAGACCTGAAGACTTGTGGATTATAAATTTGATTAAGATGGATGTTCGAGTGCTTGGGACATTTAAATTCATGAATTTTTCTAAACATGGAGGCCTGGCCGGAAGAAATATGGACTTTTTTGGGATTGTGCTCCTCCGAGACTCGGGCCTCAATATGAAGGACTATCCAAAGAACCGACAAAGAGGAACTGAGAGAGACTTAAAAGCCTCTGATGTGAGATCGCCAGGCTGATAGAATATGGACTGTTGGACATTGGTTTGGGGATCGAAACCGGGAAAGGGAGGGTGGGGTTTGATCAATCCAAAGGTTGTATAAATACTTTCTTTGATATTTCTTATTTTGCATCTTTGGTTTGCTATTAATATAAAATTGGGAAATTCGTGGAAGGGAATCTGGGTCAACCTTGGAAAAAAGGGTTTAAGTAGAAGGACTGATATAACAATGAAATAAGGTAAAAACTTAAGAACTTGTTGAACTAACATTTGGAATTGGAATACAAGAAGGGGAGGCGAGAGGAAGTCGTGGGAAATAAGGTATAAGAAGATAAGGACTGAAAGTATACTTGTTTTGTGTTTTTTCTGTCTTTTTGTGTATTTGTTTTATTTGAAACTTCAATAAATATTATATTTAAAAAAAAGAAAGTGAAATACCTGGGGATTAATATGACAGCCAAAAATGGGAATTTATTTAAAGATAATTATGAAAAATGTTGGACGGAAGTGAAAAAAGATTTAGAAATTTGGTCAAATTTGAAGCTTTCCTTGTTGGGTCGAATTGCAGCTATAAAGATGAATGTATTGCCTAGAATGTTGTTTTTGTTTCAAACATTGCAAATTGTGGACAAGATGGATTGTTTCAAGAAGTGGCAGAAAGATATTTCTAGATTTGTCTGGCAGGGCAAGAAGCCCAGAATAAAATTTAAGATATTAACTGATGTAAAGGAAAGGGGTGGATTTGCCCTGCCAGACTTTAAACTTTACTATGAATCAGCAGCATTCTGCTGGTTGAAAGACTGGCTGCTTCTTGAGAACACAGACATTTTGGATTTAGAAGGTTTTAACAACGTTTTTGGGTGGCATGCATATTTGTGGTACGACAAGGTTAAAGCACATAAAGCATTCAAAAACCATATTGTCAGGAAAGCATTGTTTAATGTTTGGATAAGATATAAGGATTTATTGGAAAATAAAACACCAAGGTGGTTGTCACCAATGGAAGCAAAAGCTCAGAAAAAGCTCAATATGGAGGCCAAATGGCCAAAATATTGGGAAATTTTGGAACAAGAAGGAGATAGATTGAAACTGCAGAGTTTTGAGAAATTAAAAAACAAAGTGCGAGATTGGCTTCATTATTACCAGATAATGGAGGCATATAATTTGGACAAGAAAATTGGCTTCCAGGTGGAAAAATCAAAATTAGAAACAGAGCTGTTAGAACCTAAAACTAAGATTTTGTCAAAAATGTATAATTTGCTGTTGAAATGGAACACTCAGGATGAAACGGTGAAATCTGCTATGATTAAATGGGCACAAAAGATGTTGGACATAACATTATGTTTGCTGACTGGGAACAGTTATGGACCACAGGTATGAAGTTTACGGCATGTAATGCCCTAAGAGAGAATATTATGAAAATGATTTACAGGTGGTACATGACCCCAGTCAAGCTTGCAAAAATTTATCATTTGCCCGATAATAAATGTTGAAAATGTAAAGAAAATGAAGGTACATTCTTTCACCTTTGGTGGACGTGCCCAAGGATTAAGGCTTTCTGGGAAATGATTTATAATGAAATGAAAAAGGTATTTAAATATACCTTCCTGAAGAAACCAGAGGCCTTTCTCCTAGGCATGGTCGGCCAATTGGTGCCAAAGAAGGATAGAACTTTCTTTATGTATGCCACAACAGCAGCAAGAATACTTATTGCAAAGTACTGGAAGACACAAGATCTACCCACTCTGGAAGAATGGCAGATGAAGATGATTGACCATATGGGACTGGCAGAAATGACTGGCAGAATCCGAGACCAGGGAGAAGAGTCGGCGGAAGAAGATTGGAAGAAATTTAAAGACTATTTACAGAAATATTGCAAAATTAATGAATGTTAGAATGATGCTGGATAGAAATTAAGTGGTTTCCAGCTGTAATGCTTTAAGAGAATATGGGGAAAAAAAGGTTTAGAAACAGTTGAAAACCGACCTGTGCAAAACTGCAAGGTTAGGATTAGGGGTAGGATTAGGGGTAGGGGTAGGTTTTTTTAGGGTTGAATTTGTTGAGGGTTTGTTTTTTTAGGATTTTATGCCAGGAAATAAACTGCCACAGGGGCCAGATTAAAGTGACCGGTGGGCTGGATTAGGCCCCCAAAATGGACTTTGGACATGCCTGATAAGCGCTTGGTCAAGCGTCATTAACTTTAGTGGGCTTAGTTGTGACTTACTCCAGAATAAATAGGAGAGAAAAGAAGGGAATTGTGTTTTGAGATCTGATCATGAGCAGATCTTTATTTCTGAGAGGCAGCATTTATATTAATGCTTGGAGAGTTGGCATTTACGTGGGGAGGCTCATTGAGGTTGCTATCACCCATCTGTGACATAAGAAGACATATTTCTTGAAAGCTTAAAAGCTTAAGGAAGAGGTGCCAAGGTTCCCACTTGACCTCTGATCAGGATGCTCTTTTCTATATTCCTAGATGCTTGGTAACTGTGGATCATCAAGTCAATTTCCAAGGGAAAGAAAGTGGCCACGTGTTCAGTTATGGAAAACTTAATAAATATTTCATACAAAAATAAATAAATAAAATAAATACTCAATGACCTGCCTTTCAAGTAAGTGGAAATGAAGCAGCTGGTTGCCATGGTGAAATTATGATGACACTGTCACTCTGTAGTCTCACTGCTGAAGTCATAAGTCAGATTCAAGGGGGGATTTGCCCCCAAGGCCCTGCCTACCAGTTAACAGTCACCTAAAGTTTTCCAGTAAAACATGAAATGGTGCACACGCTACATCTTGTTTGTGCGCCTATCAGGCATGTCCAAAGTCCATTTTGGGGGCCTAATCCAGCCCATCGGTCAGTTTAATCCGGCCCCTGTGGCAGTTTATTTATTTCCTGGGGTAAAATCCTAAAAAAACAAACCCTCAACAAATTCTTTTTTTAAAAGAATATTTATTAAAGTTTACAATAATAATAGAATAAAAGGGAAAAAAGAAAAAACTAAAGATTGCTGAGGATCAGAAACAACAGTACAAAGGACTGACCCACTCGTTGATTTAATGGATGGATTAATTGTATAGCCCCAGGGGGAGGGGAGCCTTTTTAATTCTCTTTTGATATATATGTATTTGTAGTTTACCTGGGAAACTTCCCTGAAAGGTAACGGTTTGAAATATGCAAGTGGGTTTAAAAGAACACTGCTGGGGAAAAAGTATTTCACACAGAACTATGAAGACGAAAGTTTGAACACACCAGTGGTTGTAAATGAAAATTAAGTGAAGGATTAACATTGGAATAGTTTATTGACTAATTAGGAAATGCAATGTGATATTAGATTATTAGAACTCCGCGAAATTCAGACCTTGGGAATCCACCCAATGATATATAATTTGGCATTTATATCTGACTTTTTAAAATCGTATCGTAATTTGGAATGTTTTAATGTGGTTCTTTTCGATTATTAAAATGTAAGACTTAATAAATATTATATAAATAAATAAATAAATAAATAAATAAAATAGTCAATGGCCTGCCTTTCAAGTAAGTGGAAATGAAGCAGCTGCTTGCCATGGTGAAATTATGATGACACTGTGACTCTGTAGTGGCACTGCTGAAGTCCTAAGTCAGATTCAAGGGGAAATCCCCCCCCCCCAAGGCCCTGTCCACCAGTTAACAGTGACATAAGGTTTTCCAGTAAAACATGAAATGGTGCACATGCTACATCTTGTTCGTGCGCTTAGTTCATAACTTTTCTGTTTGTTAGTTAAATAAATAAATAAATAAATAAATAATAATGTATTAATCATCCCCAGCTACCATGGGCAGCTTCCAGCAAAATATAAAAAATAATGTCAAACATAAAAAACTTCCTAATACAGGTTGCCTTCAAGTATCTTCTTAAAGAGACCCTCCCCCCCAAAAATGAAGGGAGGTGGGTGTGCATCTGAGGTCCCTCCCTGCATTTCGAGTATTCCAAATAGCAATATGGATACTATAAACACATGCAGAAAGGCAAACGTTTCCTCAATTTCAGCTGAGTTTCTTGCATTCCAGGGGGTTGGACAACCTATTTCTTAATAGCTTTAATTGGGTTTAGTACTTTCTTTCTGCATGTCATTCCTTGAACAGCTTCCTGTGCAAAGATAAGGCTTGCTTTCATTGCTCTGTTCATTTGTGTGTTGGACTAGTGTTGTGTGGAGGGAAATGTAACCACTGGGCTGAAAAATGTCCCCCTCCTGCCCCTTTGGGTTTCCGGTGTGGCCTTCACAGATATTGGCACAACTTGTGTGTGTGTGTGTGCGTGTGCGCGTGTGTGTGTGTGTATGTGTGTGTGTTTTGGCTGCTGAGCTGGGCTCACCATTGTGAGGGCTGAGAGAGTGATGGTGATGCCTCCCCAGCTGCTGCCATCGTCCGCGGGTTGATTGTGATGTGACAAAAATATTTGGCTGCTGAGCGGGTATAAATGTGGGCCAAGGCGCAAGCCTCGGCAGTTGCCCTCGCCAGAGAGAAATGGGCAGCTCGGTGGCACTCAGCCCAGGTGGTCTCCAAGTTGGGCAAGCGGAAGGAGGCAATTGCCTGGTGCTGGGATGCTGTGGCCCTGGTGGTCTCCTGCCCCGTGGTACACAATAGTGTATCTTGCCTTCTGGGAGTGTGAATCAGATGTGCAAACTGCAAATGCAGCAAGAACAGCTGCTGGGAGGCTTGGCTAGTTTTGGATAAGAGCAGCGAAGAAGTCTTTGCTTGCTGGGAGAAGTTATTTCTCCATTAACTGAATGTATACTCAGAGCTTTCATATGCTTGATGGTACCTTTCTGAGTAGGTCCTTCCTTCCTTCCTTCCTTCCTTCCTTCCTTCCTTCCTTCCTTCCTTCTCTCTCACTCTCTCTTTCTTTGTGTGTGCATATGAGAGAGAGAGAGAGAGAGAGAGCGCGCGCGCGAGCGCACAGATGGAAATATTTCTGAGGGAGGGGTTATTGTTTAAAGTTTCTTGATTATTTCACTCAAGCGAATGACCACATTTGCCTCTGTTTTAACTGTAGCTCCTGATATTATTTTGGTTTTTAACTAGGGCCACATTCCCTTTCAGGCAATCTTCAAACAGCCACCAAGCAAACAAACAAACAAACAAATAAATTTGTGTACCTGTATTCATCTGTAGTTCGCAGGGTGGTTCATAGCATATAAATAAGAGATAAAAACACAAAATAAATGCCTGTACAGTAGTGGGTGGGGCTGAGGCAAAGGGGGTGGAACTTCTAACATAGATCTTAATGTGTATTGGAGGCTACTTTCTGCACATGCTTACTCACCCTTTTCTATCCTCCATCCAGACAAGAGGCCTAAATCAGACTTCCAGGACACCTTTCAGTCAGGCAAACATACTCAGGAACATATATTCCTTTGATAATGGAATCTCTCCCACAGAACCTACAAGTGCACCTCCACAAATTTGCTTTAGGTACAGTAAGGGGGTGATTTTAGTAACAATTTTAACATACCGTGGAGGAGTCATATGTAGTGGCTGCATTGAAATGAGCACTATTGTGCTCATGCTCAACTTGTGGGCTTCCCAGAGGAATCTGGGTGGCCGTTGTTGAAACAGAACGCTGAAGCAGATCGGTCTCTAGTCTGATCAGGCAGGGATCTTTTCTTATGTTTTGTAAATCTTCATATTATTGCTGTCAAAATGTAACCAACAATGCGCAACCCTGTTATGGTGGAGAAGCATCATTTGAACTCTTTGGGCATCTTTTCTTCATGAGAATAGGGAAACTGTTGTTGGAACTCTCTAAAGTGTGCATTATGTCAGTGTAAAGCAGCCTAACTGGCTTCAGGGCCAGCTCATTGCTTCACTGTGAGCCATGTCTTACCAACAATCTCTTTCCAGTCATTGTGCTTGTCCCCATAAAGTCAAAGAATTCAAGAGAAGCAGAGAAGGGGGTGCTGGATACTGAGCCCCCCTTGCCGCTTCTGTTGGAAAAGGGGTGTGGTTTAAACAGACTGGTCACCCCGCCCCTTCCCATTGTCCCCTGCTCCTTTCCCTGCAAGGGTTCAGGTGAGTGCAAAACGCCTTGGGGTGCAGCAAGCTTTGGGGAGGGGCTGGGGGGAGGATGCAATGCTAGGGATGCAATTCCTAGGGAAAGAAAGTGGTCACGTGTTCAGTTATGGAAAACTTAATAAATATTTGATACAAAAATAAATAAATAAAATAAATACTCAATGACCTGCCTTTCAAGTAAGTGGAAATGAAGCAGCTGGTTGCCATGGTGAAATTATGATGACACTGTCACTCTGTAGTCTCACTGCTGAAGTCCTAAGTCAGATTCAAGGGAGGATTTGGCCCCCAAGGCCCTGCCTACCAGTTAACAGTGACCTTAATTTTTCCAGTAAAACATGAAATGGTGCACACGCTACATCTTGTTCGTGCGCTTATCAGGAATGTCCAAAGTCCATTTTGGGGGCCTAATCCAGCCCACCGGTCAGTTTAATCTGGCCCCTGTGGCAGTTTATTTCCTGCGGTAAAATCCTAAAAAAACAAACCCTCAACAAATTCAACCCTAAAAAAAGGTTAACAACTTGGGTTGGCTGTTTCGGTGGCCCTCACGGCCCTTCACTTCATCAAATCAGGCCCACCCCCCATGGTGCTTCCATTGGAAAAGGGGTGTGGTTTAAGCAGCCCGGTTGCCCCACCCTTTCCCATTGTGCCCTGTCCCTTTCCCTGCAAGGGTTCAGGTGAGTGCAAAATGCCCACTATAAACGCATGCAGAAAGGCAAACGTATTTTACCACCCTACTTCCCATGTTAATCACAACACTATACAACACAATACAATAAAAATACCTTTATTGACATTTCAAGTTAAGACCTTCCAAAATGGCTTGAGATACAAAGTAAAACATGAAATGGTGCACACGCTACATCTTATTCGTGCGCTTATCAGGCATATCCAAAGTCCATTTTGGGGGCCTAATCCAGCCCACTGGTCAGTTTAATCTGGCCCCTGTGGCAGTTTATTTATTTCCTGGGGTAAAATCCTAAAAAAACAAACCCTCAACAAATTCAACCCTAAAAAAAGGTTAACAACTTGGGTTGGCTGTTTCGGTGGCCCTCACGGCCCTTCACTGCATCAAATCTGGCCCTCTTTGAAAAAAGATTGTACAGGGTTACAGTCAAAGAGTTCAAGAGAAGCAGAGAAGCGGGTGCTGGATGTCTGGAGTTTCATTCTCTCCCGTGCTGCAGAGTGTGTGAGACTACTGGATCACATGCTCTGGGTGTTGACATTCCATTCTTTGGAAGAGAGGGAACAGAAGGAACTGCGCGCCACTTCCGTCTTCTTTGTTCTGTGTTCTGTTCTGTTGTTCTCTCTCGGAGGGCCCACCCCCCATGGTGCTTCCGTTGGAGAAGGGGTGTGGTTTAAGCAGCCCGGTTGCCCCACCCTGTCCCATTGTGCCCTGTCCCTTTCCCTGCAAGGGTTCAGGTGAGTGCAAAATGCCTACTATAAACGCATGCAGAAAGGCAAACGTATTTTACCACCCTACTTCCCATGTTAATCACAACACAATACAACACAATACAATAAAAATACCTTTATTGGCATTTCAAGTTAAGACCTTCCAAAATGGCTTGAGATACAAAGTCTTTCTTCTTTCTGTTTCCTGTTTCCGAGAGATTTGAATTGGGAAAACCTTTCGATTCTTCATGAATAAGAGGCAATGGGGTGAGGGAGGCCACGGCCACATCCACACCATTTAACGTGCTATGAAGCCGCTTTAAAAACTCATGGCTTAAACACTCCCCAAAGACTCTGGGAGCTATAGTTGGGAAAGGGTGCCAAGAGTTGTTAGGGGACCCCCTGTTCCCTGCCAAGAAGGGAACCCTACCTCTACCCCTACCCCCACCCCTACCCCTGACGCTAACCCTAACGCTAACCCTTAAGCCTTAACTAGAGCTACAATTCCCAGAGTTCCCTGGCAAGAAGGGAACCCTAACCCTGCCCCCTATCTACAGTTACAATTCCCAGAGTTCCCTGGCAAAAAGGGAACCCTAACCCCAACCCTTCCCCCTATCTACAGCTACAATTCCCAGAGTTCCCTGGCAAAAAGGGAACCCTAACCCGAACCCTGCCCCCTAACAAGACTACAATTCCCAGAATTCCCTGCCAAGGGAACCCCAACCCTATCCCTGCCCCTGACGCTAACCCTAACTCTAACCCTTAACCCTTAACTAGAGCTACAATTCCCAGAGTTCCCTGGCAAGAAGGGAACCCTACCCTACCCCTACCCCTAATCCTGCCCCTAATCCTAATCCTAATACAGTGGTACCCCGCAAGACGAACACCTCGGAAAACAAAAAACTCGCTAGACGAAGGAGTTTTTCGTTTTCTTAGCCGCTTCGCAAGACGCATTTCCCTATGGGCTTGCTTCGCAAAACGAAGCTTGCCCCGCAAGCTCCGGGGATAGCGAGGAAGCGCAGCGCGCCTTCCCCTCTGTCCCCAGACCCCTTTTGAACCAAGGGGCGGCAACGGGGAGAAGCGATCTTCTCCCCCTCCGCCCCTTGCTTCAAAAGAGGGGACAGAGGGGAAGGCATGCGGCCTTTTGAACCAAGGGGCGGCAACGGGGAGAAGCAATCTTCTCCCCGCTGCCCCTTGATTTAAAACAGGTCCACAGCGCTTCCCCTCTGTCCCCGGACGGTCTCCATAGGAACGCATTGATTGATTTTCAATGCATTCCTATGGGAAACCGTGCTTAGCAAGACGAAAAACTCGCAAGAAGAAAAAACTTGTGGAACGAATTAATTTCGTCTTGTGAGGCACCACTGTACTTAAGCACCGTAACAAGTCTCCGTCCCCTTAACCACCTACAGTTCCCAGAACCCGTGAGGGGAAGCCATGCCTGTTTAAAGTGACTTCATAGCAGTTCCAGTGGTGCACCTAATGTGGCCTAATGTTCCCTCCCTCATTTTCTTCTCTCTCCCCACTGCCCCATCACTTGCAGTGCAGCAGATGTCTGCCTGCAGTCTCCCTTCAATGCTCCTTCTCTCAAGTATGGCCAAGGCCTTGCCATTCCTCACTGCCAGTATTTCACGTTCACTTCTCCGATGTAAATAGGGATGTCCTGCGGTTATCTTGATGACTTTTAAGACTGGACATGGGGAAAACCTCACCGGCTCCAGACATCCCTGTAAGGCAAAGGCAAACAGATGAGTGGGATGGCCAACACCCGACAGCGTCCCCCCAGATTCCTCCTCTGTTTGGCTGCCTGTTAACAAACAAGGCTTCCAAACCAGTTTGCACCCATCTCAGCCAGCGTAGCCTCACAACATCCACTAGCCTGAATGCAAATTCTTCCAACAACCATCCACCAGCTGCAACCTCATCAGGTCCATTGCCAGATATCAACCAGCTTCAGAGCTGAGTGTCAGTCACCTTCAAGTAGCCATCCCACCAGCAAGTAATCTTTGTACTTGCCTTCTCCTTGCTCCACAGCATCCCAGCGCCGGGCGATTGCCTCCTTCCGCTTGCCAGCTTGCCGCCATAGGACAGGAGACCGCGTGGGCTGAGTGTCTTCTTTCTGTTTCTTGTTTCCGAGAGATTTGAATTGGGAAATCCTTTCGGTTCTTCATGAATAAGAGGCAATGGGGTGAGGGAGGCCACGGCCACATCCACACCATTTAACGTGCTATGAAGCCGCTTTAAACACTCATGGCTTAAACACCCCCAAAGACTCTGGGAGCTATAGTTGGAAAAGGGTGCCAAGAGTTGTTAGGGGACCCCCTGTTCCCTGCCAAGAAGGGAACCCCTGACGCTAACCCTAACACTAACCCTTAAGCCCTAACTAGAGCTACAATTCTCAGAGTTCCCTGGCAAGAAGGGAACCCTAACCCTGTCCCCTATCTACAGCTACAATTCCCAGAGTTCCCTGGCAAAAAGGGAACCCTAACCCCAACCCTTCCCCCTATCTACAGCTACAATTCCCAGAGTTCCCTGCCAAGGGAACCCTATCCCTGCCCCTGACGCTAACCCTAACTCTAACCCTTAACTAGAGATACAATTCCCAGAGTTCCCTGGCAAGAAGGGAACCCTACCCCTAATCCTACCCCTAATCCTAATACTTAAACACCGTAACAAGTCTCCGTCCCCTTAACCACCTACAGTTCCCAGAATCCCTGAGGGGAAGCCATGCCTGTTTAAAGTGACTTCATAGCAGTTCCAGTGGTGCACCTAATGTGGCCCAATGTTCCCTCCCTCATTTTCTTCTCTCTCCCCACTGCCCCATCACTTGCAGTGTAGCAGATGTCTGCCTGCAGTCTCCCTTCAAAGCTCCTTCTCTCAAGTATGGTCAAGGCCTTGCCCATTCCTCACTGCCAGTATTTCACGTTCACTTCTCCGATGTAAATAGGGATGTCCTGCGGTTCTCTTGATGACTTTTAAGATTGGACTTGGGGAAAACCTCACCGGCTCCAGACATCCCTGTAAGGCAAAGGCAAACAGGTGAGTGGGATGGCCAACACCCGAATGCGTCCCCCCAGATTCCTCCTCTGTTTGGCTGCCTGTTCACAAGCAAGGCTTCAAAACCAGTTTGCACCCATCTCAGCCAGCGTAGCCTCACAACATCCACTAGCCTGAATGCAAATTCTTCCGACAACCATCCACCAGCTGCAACCTCATCAGGTCCATTGCCAGACATCAACCAGCTTCAGAGCTGAATATCAGTCACCTTCAAGTAGCGATCCCACCAGCAAGTAATCTTTGTACTTGCCTTCTCCTTGCTCCACAGCATCCCAGCGCCGGGCGATTGCCTCCTTCTGCTTGCCAGCTTGCCACCACGGGACAGGAGACCACCAGGGCCACAGCATCCCAGCGTCGGGCAATTGCCTCCTTCCGCTTGCTGGCTCGCCGCCACAGGACAGGAGGCCGGGTGAGTGCCACCGGACTGGGCTGAGTGCCACCGAGCTGCCCATTTCTCTCTGGCGAGGGCAACTGCTGAGGCTTGCGCCTTGGCCCACATTTATACCCGCTCAGCAGCCAAATATTTTTGTCACATCACAATCAACCCACAGACAATGGCAGCAGCTGGGGAGGCATCACCATCACTCCCTCAGCCCTCACAATGGTGAGCCCAGCTCAGCAGCCAACACACACACACACACAAGTTGTGCCAATATCTGTGAAGGCCACACCGGAAACCCAAAGGGGCAGGAGGGGGACATTTTTCAGCCCAGTGGTTACATTTCCCTCCACACAACACTGGTCCAACACACAAATGAACAGAGCAATGAAAGCAAGCCTTATCTTTGCACAGGAAGCTGTTGAAGGAATGACATGCAGAGAGAAAGTTAGCATCTCAGGAAAAAAACACTTTTTCATCAGTCAATCAATCAATCAATCATTTATTGTATTTGACTAAAACCCATTATAAATCCAGTTACAAAAGCACCAAACCCAATGACCCAAACTATGGTTCCCAGATTCTTGGGGGGGGGGGGGAGCCAGGTGGATGCCATGTGAAATCAGCAATGTGTCAAGTGATGGCGACCGACTACCTCCAGGTTCAAAGGCGGCATATTTCTGCATATCAGTTCCTGAGAATCACGAGGGCTGTTGTGGTCAGATTCTGCTTGCAGTTTTTGCACAGGCATCTGTGAGAATGGGATGCTGAACTTGGGCCACTGGCCTGATCCAGGCAGCTTTCTTATGTTACAAAGGAAGACTTCCAAGAGAATACTTTTAATGCAGCACTCCGAGAAATGCTGCAAGTTTCAGAAAGTCGCATAATGCACTCCAAAAACAGAAATTTTGAAACCATTTCAGCACTGTGTCATTTTTCAATTTTTCTGCATCTCTTATCTGAACTATGTACTTGCAGTTTCTTTGAGTATGTTTTTTCCAATTTATTTTTATTTGGTAGCCATTTCTCCCTTTCCGAGGAAGGAAGAAAAACATTTGAAGTTCTCAGTGTCCCTGACTTAAGGGTCTGACTGCTCTGCCCTGCCTACCAAGCGCTCACTGGCTGGTGTGCCTTTCACTGTAGGGAGATCAGAAGAGGACCACTACATTGGCAGAAGCCTAAGCAGCCACAAGCTTGCTATTCAGACACAAGGATATTGTTGTAGTCATTTATTCTTATTTTTAATTACTTGGCACCACAGGCAGCTCTCTCCAAAAATGGCAAAGGCTACAATCCCACCTACATGGGAGGAAGCCCCACTGAATTCAGTAGGACTTACTTCCAAGTAGACATGGGTGCAGCAGTGCTGCAAGGATCTCTCTTGGAAGTCCCAGTAAATAAACTGCCACAGCGGCCGGATTAAACTGACCTGTGCAAAAACTGCAAGGTTAGGATTAGGGGTAGGATTAGGGGTAGGGTGGGGGTAGTGGTAGTGGTAGTGGTAGGGGTAGGGGTAGGGTTTCTAGGGTTGAATTTGTTGAGGGTTTTTTTTTTTTAGGATTTTACCCCAGGAAATAAATAAACTGCCGCAGGGGCTGGATTAAACTGGGGCCAGATTAAACTGACCGGTGGGCTGGATTAGGCCCCCAAAATGGACTTTGGACATGCCTGATAAGCGCACAAACAAGATGTAGCGTGTGCACCATTTCATGTTTTACTGGAAAACTTTAGGTGACTGTTAACTGGTAGGCAGGGCCTTGGGGGCAAATCCCCCCTTGAATCTGACTTATGACTTCAGCAGTGAGACTACAGAGTGACAGTGTCATCATAATTTCACCATGGCAGTATGGTACCCATACTACCGTCCCATATCCCTATTAAATGTGGATTACAAAATTTTTGCTGACATTTTGGCCAAAAGATTGAAAAAAGTATTGATGGATGAGATTCACAAGGACCAAGCGGGCTTTCTCCCGGGAATACACATGTCTGACAATTTGAGGAACATAATTGACATTCTGGAAAAGTTAGAAGTGAATATAAACACTAAAGCAGTTCTGATATTTGTGGATGCGGAGAAAGCTTTTGACAACATTTCTTGGAGTTTTATGAAAAAGAACCTACAGGGTATGGGGGTAGGCCAAGGTTTTGAAAATGGTATAGGTGCAATTTACTCTGAACAAAAGGCCAAATTAATTGTAAATAATGTGGTTACGGAAGAATTTAAGATAGAAAAAGGGACACGACAGGGGTGCCCAATTTCCCCATTGCTTTTTATATCAGTCCTGGAGGTCCTGCTGAACATGATTAGAAGGGACCGGTTGGTTAAAGGTATACAGGTCGGAGCCAAACAGTACAAATTGAGAGCATTTGCAGATGACTTAATTTTGACATTACAGGAGCCAGAATCTAGTACTAAAAGGGTTTTGGAACTAATTCAAGAGTTTGGTCAAGTGGCAGGATTCAAATTGAACAAGTTAAAAACTAAGGTTTTAGAGAAAAACTTAACAGCTATTGAAAGAGAGAGGTTTCAGAATGAAACAGGTTTGACTGTGGTTAAGAAAGTGAAATACCGACTTACGGGTTAGCGCCAACGTCTAATGGCGGATTCCCTCCGAGCTCCGGAGGGAATCGGCTCTGCAGGGATCGGGTTCTGCCACGCCGGCGACGCGGGGACCCTTAGAAACCACAGGCGCAGAAGCCTGTGGACTTGGTGACTCGGCGGGCACCATTTGTGCCCCCCCGACCTTCAAAGGAGCCTTTTTAAAGGCTTCGGAACGGGGGACGGGAGCGGCGTGGTGCTGAGAGTCCTCTGCTTCCCCTGCTGAGTGAAGCCGCATGCCATGGACGGAGAGCGCTGACTTTTTCCTGAGAACATTCGGATCAAAAAGCAACAACCCGTGAGTAATATAGAAATTGGACTTTAAAAGGAAAAATTTTTTGGGAATTTGGTACGACCGGGGAAGATACAAAAAAGGAAGTCCGTCTCCCCTTCTTGTAGACAACTTAAAGCAAGGACCAAATAACTAAGGTCGAGAGAATATATTTTATTGCAACTGAACAAAGTTATTAATTTCACGATTGGACAGTATAAGTAATTTTGCTGGAGGATAAGAGTGGATTTTGAGAGCTGCGTAACCCCCCGGGACCCGGGAGTGATCAGCGAGAGAGCCTGTTGGAAAGATACAGAAGACTTTGACAGCTGTCAAAATTAGCTGTCAAAGTTGAGGAATACAAAGTAACATTGTTTTTGCTGCCTTTGCCAGTTGGATTTGTTACATTTTGGTTATAAATCATTGAAAAACAAGCTATTTTGTTTCTGGGACTGGAATTAGAAGGATAGTAAATATCTACAATCCCTCTAGAGGGAGTTTTGGGACACTGCAAGAATGGCTGGAAGTGGAAAAATACACCCTGAGTTGAACAAGACTTTTTATCTCTTGGGAAAGCTTCAAGAACAAAGTAATATTTTGGCTACAGGGGTCCTGGGACTGAATGAAA
The DNA here is from genome assembly GCF_964252035.2 of Podarcis erhardii. NCBI lineage: Eukaryota > Metazoa > Chordata > Lepidosauria > Squamata > Lacertidae > Podarcis > Podarcis erhardii. The sequence goes on from NC_138504.1 coordinate 15,184,853, forward strand.
CAGTAAATAACTTTACTGGAAATGGAAGGGACTTGACCCAAGTCTTTGTTTATGAACCAAAAGCCCCTGTAGCGGAAATAAAAGACTTTGCAGCTGAGCAGGGAAAGAAACTTGACAAATCTGAGAAAGTGGAACAAGTGGAAGAGAAATATGAGGATCTGGAGGGAAAGGAAGGAGGAGTTATAACGTTGCAGAAGGCTAAGGAAGGCCAGAGGCCTGGCAGAAAGGTCACAAAGGAAAATAAGAACTGGATGATGAAGATTTGGCTTGAATTGGAGAAGGAAGAATGGAGAGACTTATTTAGATGGAGACCTGAAGACTTGTGGATTATAAATTTGATTAAGATGGATGTTCGAGTGCTTGGGACATTTAAATTCATGAATTTTTCTAAACATGGAGGCCTGGCCGGAAGAAATATGGACTTTTTTGGGATTGTGCTCCTCCGAGACTCGGGCCTCAATATGAAGGACTATCCAAAGAACCGACAAAGAGGAACTGAGAGAGACTTAAAAGCCTCTGATGTGAGATCGCCAGGCTGATAGAATATGGACTGTTGGACATTGGTTTGGGGATCGAAACCGGGAAAGGGAGGGTGGGGTTTGATCAATCCAAAGGTTGTATAAATACTTTCTTTGATATTTCTTATTTTGCATCTTTGGTTTGCTATTAATATAAAATTGGGAAATTCGTGGAAGGGAATCTGGGTCAACCTTGGAAAAAAAGGGTTTAAGTAGAAGGACTGATATAACAATGAAATAAGGTAAAAACTTAAGAACTTGTTGAACTAACATTTGGAATTGGAATACAAGAAGGGGAGGCGAGAGGAAGTCGTGGGAAATAAGGTATAAGAAGATAAGGACTGAAAGTATACTTGTTTTGTGTTTTTTCTGTCTTTTTGTGTATTTGTTTTATTTGAAACTTCAATAAATATTATATTTAAAAAAAAGAAAGTGAAATACCTGGGGATTAATATGACAGCCAAAAATGGGAATTTATTTAAAGATAATTATGAAAAATGTTGGACGGAAGTGAAAAAAGATTTAGAAATTTGGTCAAATTTGAAGCTTTCCTTGTTGGGTCGAATTGCAGCTATAAAGATGAATGTATTGCCTAGAATGTTGTTTTTGTTTCAAACATTGCAAATTGTGGACAAGATGGATTGTTTCAAGAAGTGGCAGAAAGATATTTCTAGATTTGTCTGGCAGGGCAAGAAGCCCAGAATAAAATTTAAGATATTAACTGATGTAAAGGAAAGGGGTGGATTTGCCCTGCCAGACTTTAAACTTTACTATGAATCAGCAGCATTCTGCTGGTTGAAAGACTGGCTGCTTCTTGAGAACACAGACATTTTGGATTTAGAAGGTTTTAACAACGTTTTTGGGTGGCATGCATATTTGTGGTACGACAAGGTTAAAGCACATAAAGCATTCAAAAACCATATTGTCAGGAAAGCATTGTTTAATGTTTGGATAAGATATAAGGATTTATTGGAAAATAAAACACCAAGGTGGTTGTCACCAATGGAAGCAAAAGCTCAGAAAAAGCTCAATATGGAGGCCAAATGGCCAAAATATTGGGAAATTTTGGAACAAGAAGGAGATAGATTGAAACTGCAGAGTTTTGAGAAATTAAAAAACAAAGTGCGAGATTGGCTTCATTATTACCAGATAATGGAGGCATATAATTTGGACAAGAAAATTGGCTTCCAGGTGGAAAAATCAAAATTAGAAACAGAGCTGTTAGAACCTAAAACTAAGATTTTGTCAAAGATGTATAATTTGCTGTTGAAATGGAACACTCAGGATGAAACGGTGAAATCTGCTATGATTAAATGGGCACAAAAGATGTTGGACATAACATTATGTTTGCTGACTGGGAACAGTTATGGACCACAGGTAGGATTAGGGGTAGGGGTAGGTTTTTTTAGGGTTGAATTTGTTGAGGGTTTGTTTTTTTAGGATTTTATGCCAGGAAATAAACTGCCACAGGGGCCGGATTAAAGTGACCGGTGGGCTGGATTAGGCCCCCAAAATGGACTTTGGACATGCCTGATAAGCGCTTGGTCAAGCGTCATTAACTTTAGTGGGCTTAGCTGTGACTTACTCCAGAATAAATAGGAGAGAAAAGAAGGGAATTGTGTTTTGAGATCTGATCATGAGCAGATCTTTATTTCTGAGAGGCAGCATTTATATTAATGCTTGGAGAGTTGACATTTACGTGGGGAGGCTCATTGAGGTTGCTATCACCCATCTGTGACATAAGAAGACATATTTCCTGAAAGCTTGAAAGCTTAAGTAAGAGGTGCCAAGGTTCCCACTTGACCTCTGATCAGGATGCTCTTTTCTATATTCCTAGATGCTTGGTAACTGTGGATCATCAAGTCAATTTCCAAGGGAAAGAAAGTGGCCACGTGTTCAGTTATGGAAAACTTAATAAATATTTGATACAAAAATAAATAAATAAAATAAATACTCAATGACCTGCCTTTCAAGTAAGTGGAAATGAAGCAGCTGGTTGCCATGGTGAAATTATGATGACACTGTCACTCTGTAGTCTCACTGCTGAAGTCCTAAGTCAGATTCAAGGGGAGATTTGCCCCCAAGGCCCTGCCTACCAGTTAACAGTCACCTAAAGTTTTCCAGTAAAACATGAAATGGTGCACACGCTACATCTTGTTTGTGCGCTTATCAGGCATGTCCAAAGTCCATTTTGGGGGCCTAATCCAGCCCACCGGTCAGTTTAATCCGGCCCCTGTGGCAGTTTATTTATTTCCTGGGGTAAAATCCTAAAAAAACAAACCCTCAACAAATTCTTTTTTTAAAAGAATATTTATTAAAGTTTACAATAATAATAGAATAAAAGGAAAAAAAGAAAAAAACTAAAGATTGCTGAGGATCAGAAACAACAGTACAAAGGACTGACCCACTCGTTGATTTAATTGATGGATTAATTGTATAGCCCCAGGGGGAGGTGAGCCTTTTTAATTCTCTTTTGATATATATGTATTTGTAGTTTACCTGGGAAACTTCCCTGAAAGGTAACGGTTTGAAATATGCAAGTGGGTTTAAAAGAACACTGCTGGGGAAAAAGTATTTCACACAGAACTATGAAGACGAAAGTTTGAACACACCAGTGGTTGTAAATGAAAATTAAGTGAAGGATTAACATTGGAATAGTTTATTGACTAATTAGGAAATGCAATGTGATATTAGATTATTAGAACTCCGCGAAATTCAGACCTTGGGAATCCACCCAATGATATATAATTTGGCATTTATATCTGACTTTTTAAAATTGCATCGTAATTTGGAATGTTTTAATGTGGTTCTTTTGGATTATTAAAATGTAAGACTTAATAAATATTATATAAATAAATAAATAAATAAATAAAATAGTCAATGGCCTGCCTTTCAAGTAAGTGGAAATGAAGCAGCTGCTTGCCATGGTGAAATTATGATGACACTGTGACTCTGTAGTGGCACTGCTGAAGTCCTAAGTCAGATTCAAGGGGAAATCCCCCCCCCAAGGCCCTGCCCACCAGTTAACAGTGACATAAGGTTTTCCAGTAAAACATGAAATGGTGCACATGCTACATCTTGTTCGTGCGCTTAGTTCATAACTTTTCTGTTTGTTAGTTAAATAAATAAATAAATAATAATAATGTATTAATCATCCCCAGCTACCATGGGCAGCTTCCAGCAAAATATAAAAAATAATGTCAAACATAAAAAACTTCCTAATACAGGTTGCCTTCAAGTATCTTCTTAAAGAGACCCTCCCCCCAAAAAATGAAGGGAGGTGGGTGTGCATCTGAGGTCCCTCCCTGCATTTCGAGTATTCCAAATAGCAATATGGATACTATAAACACATGCAGAAAGGCAAACGTTTCCTCAATTTCGGCTGAGTTTCTTGCATTCCAGGGGGTTGGACAACCTATTTCTTAATAGCTTTAATTGGGTTTAGTACTTTCTTTCTGCATGTCATTCCTTGAACAGCTTCCTGTGCAAAGATAAGGCTTGCTTTCATTGCTCTGTTCATTTGTGTGTTGGACTAGTGTTGTGTGGAGGGAAATGTAACCACTGGGCTGAAAAATGTCCCCCTCCTGCCCCTTTGGGTTTCCGGTGTGGCCTTCACAGATATTGGCACAACTTGTGTGTGTGTGTGTGCGTGTGCGTGTGTGTGTGTGTGTATGTGTGTGTGTTTTGGCTGCTGAGCTGGGCTCACCATTGTGAGGGCTGAGAGAGTGATGGTGATGCCTCCCCAGCTGCTGCCATCGTCCGCGGGTTGATTGTGATGTGACAAAAATATTTGGCTGCTGAGCGGGTATAAATGTGGGCCAAGGCGCAAGCCTCGGCAGTTGCCCTCGCCAGAGAGAAATGGGCAGCTCGGTGGCACTCAGCCCAGGTGGTCTCCAAGTTGGGCAAGCGGAAGGAGGCAATTGCCTGGTGCTGGGATGCTGTGGCCCTGGTGGTCTCCTGCCCCGTGGTACACAATAGTGTATCTTGCCTTCTGGGAGTGTGAATCAGATGTGCAAACTGCAAATGCAGAAAGTACAGCTGCTGGGAGGCTTGGCTAGTTTTGGATAAGAGCAGCGAAGAAGTCTTTGCTTGCTGGGAGAAGATATTTCTCCATTAACTGAATGTTACTCAGAGCTTTCATATGCTTGATGGTACCTTTCTGAGTAGGTCCTTCCTTCCTTCCTTCCTTCCTTCTCTCTCGCTCTCTCTTTCTTTGTGTGTGCATATGAGAGAGAGAGAGAGAGAGAGAGCGCACAGATGGAAATATTTCTGAGGGAGGGGTTATTGTTTAAAGTTTCTTGATTATTTCACTCAAGCGAATGACCACATTTGCCTCTGTTTTAACTGTAGCTCCTGATATTATTTTGGTTTTTAACTAGGGCCACATTCCCTTTCAGGCAATCTTCAAACAGCCACCAAGCAAACAAACAAACAAACAAATAAATTTGTGTACCTGTATTCATCTGTAGTTCGCAGGGTGGTTCATAGCATATAAATAAGAGATAAAAACACAAAATAAATGCCTGTACAGTAATGGGTGGGGCTGAGGCAAAGGGGGTGGAACTTCTAACATAGATCTTAATGTGTATTGGAGGCTAATTTCTGCACATGCTTACTCACCCTTTTCTATCCTCCATCCAGACAAGTAAGAGGCCTAAATCAGACTACCAGGACACCTTTCAGTCAGGCAAACATACTCAGGAACATATATTCCTTTGATAATGGAATCTCTCCCACAGAACCTACAAGTGCACCTCCACAAATTTGCTTTAGGTACAGTAAGGGGGTGATTTTAGTAACAATTTTAACATACCGTGGAGGAGTCATATGTAGTGGCTGCATTGAAATGAGCACTATTGTGCTCATGCTCAACTTGTGGGCTTCCCAGAGGAATCTGGGTGGCCGTTGTTGAAACAGAACGCTGAAGCAGATCGGTCTCTAGTCTGATCAGGCAGGGATCTTTTCTTATGTTTTGTAAATCTTCATATTATTGCTGTCAAAATGTAACCAACAATGCGCAACCCTGTTATGGTGGAGAAGCATCATTTGAACTCTTTGGGCATCTTTTCTTCATGAGAATAGGGAAACTGTTGTTGGAACTCTCTAAAGTGTGCATTATGTCAGTGTAAAGCAGCCTAACTGGCTTCAGGGCCAGCTCATTGCTTCACTGTGAGCCATGTCTTACCAACAATCTCTTTCCAGTCATTGTGCTTGTCCCCATAAAGTCAAAGAATTCAAGAGAAGCAGAGAAGGGGGTGCTGGATACTGAGCCCCCCTTGCCGCTTCTGTTGGAAAAGGGGTGTGGTTTAAACAGACTGGTCACCCCGCCCCTTCCCATTGTCCCCTGCTCCTTTCCCTGCAAGGGTTCAGGTGAGTGCAAAACGCCTTGGGGTGCAGCAAGCTTTGGGGAGGGGCTGGGGGGAGGATGCAATGCTAGGGATGCAATTCCTAGGGAAAGAAAGTGGTCACGTGTTCAGTTATGGAAAACTTAATAAATATTTGATACAAAAATAAATAAATAAAATACTCAATGACCTGCCTTTCAAGTAAGTGGAAATGAAGCAGCTGGTTGCCATGGTGAAATTATGATGACACTGTCACTCTGTAGTCTCACTGCTGAAGTCCTAAGTCAGATTCAAGGGAGGATTTGGCCCCCAAGGCCCTGCCTACCAGTTAACAGTGACCTTAATTTTTCCAGTAAAACACGAAATGGTGCACACGCTACATCTTGTTCGTGCGCTTATCAGGAATGTCCAAAGTCCATTTTGGGGGCCTAATCCAGCCCACCGGTCAGTTTAATCCGGCCCCTGTGGCAGTTTATTTCCTGCGGTAAAATCCTAAAAAAACAAACCCTCAACAAATTCAACCCTAAAAAAAGGTTAACAACTTGGGTTGGCTGTTTCGGTGGCCCTCACGGCCCTTCACTTCATCAAATCAGGCCCACCCCCCATGGTGCTTCCGTTGGAAAAGGGGTGTGGTTTAAGCAGCCCGGTTGCCCCACCCTTTCCCATTGTGCCCTGTCCCTTTCCCTGCAAGGGTTCAGGTGAGTGCAAAATGCCCACTATAAACGCATGCAGAAAGGCAAACGTATTTTACCACCCTACTTCCCATGTTAATCACAACACTATACAACACAATACAATAAAAATACCTTTATTGACATTTCAAGTTAAGACCTTCCAAAATGGCTTGAGATACAAAGTAAAACATGAAATGGTGCACACGCTACATCTTATTCATGCGCTTATCAGGCATATCCAAAGTCGATTTTGGGGGCCTAATCCAGCCCACTGGTCAGTTTAATCTGGCCCCTGTGGCAGTTTATTTCCTGGGGTAAAATCCTAAAAAAACAAACCCTCAACAAATTCAACCCTAAAAAAAGATTAACAACTTGGGTTGGCTGTTTCGGTGGCCCTCACGGCCCTTCACTGCATCAAATCTGGCCCTCTTTGAAAAAAGATTGTACAGGGTTACAGTCAAAGAGTTCAAGAGAAGCAGAGAAGCGGGTGCTGGATGTCTGGAGTTTCATTCTCTCCCGTGCTGCAGAGTGTGTGAGACTACTGGATCACATGCTCTGGGTGTTGACATTCCATTCTTTGGAAGCGAGGGAACAGAAGGAACTGCGCGCCACTTCCGTCTTCTTTGTTCTGTGTTCTGTTCTGTTGTTCTCTCTCGTACGGCCCACCCCCCATGGTGCTTCCGTTGGAGAAGGGGTGTGGTTTAAGCAGCCCGGTTGCCCCACCCTGTCCCATTGTGCCCTGTCCCTTTCCCTGCAAGGGTTCAGGTGAGTGCAAAATGCCTACTATAAACGCATGCAGAAAGGCAAACGTATTTTACCACCCTACTTCCCATGTTAATCACAACACAATACAACACAATACAATAAAAATACCTTTATTGGCATTTCAAGTTAAGACCTTCCAAAATGGCTTGAGATACAAAGTCTTTCTTCTTTCTGTTTCCTGTTTCCGAGAGATTTGAATTGGGAAAACCTTTCGATTCTTCATGAATAAGAGGCAATGGGGTGAGGGAGGCCACGGCCACATCCACACCATTTAACGTGCTATGAAGCCGCTTTAAACACTCATGGCTTAAACACTCCCCAAAGACTCTGGGAGCTATAGTTGGGAAAGGGTGCCAAGAGTTGTTAGGGGACCCCCTGTTCCCTGCCAAGAAGGGAACCCTACCTCTACCCCTACCCCCACCCCTACCCCTGACGCTAACCCTAACGCTAACCCTTAAGCCTTAACTAGAGCTACAATTCCCAGAGTTCCCTGGCAAGAAGGGAACCCTAACCCTGCCCCCTATCTACAGCTACAATTCCCAGAGTTCCCTGGCAAAAAGGGAACCCTAACCCCAACCCTTCCCCCTATCTACAGCTACAATTCCCAGAGTTCCCTGGCAAAAAGGGAACCCGAACCCGAACCCTGCCCCCTAACAAGACTACAATTCCCAGAATTCCCTGCCAAGGGAACCCCAACCCTATCCCTGCCCCTGACGCTAACCCTAACTCTAACCCTTAACCCTTAACTAGAGCTACAATTCCCAGAGTTCCCTGGCAAGAAGGGAACCCTACCCTACCCCTACCCCTAATCCTGCCCCTAATCCTAATCCTAATACAGTGGTACCCCGCAAGACGAACACCTCGGAAAACGAAAAACTCGCTAGACGAAGGAGTTTTTCGTTTTCTTAGCCGCTTCGCAAGACGCATTTCCCTATGGGCTTGCTTCGCAAAACGAAGCTTGCCCCGCAAGCTCCGGGGATAGCGAGGAAGCGCAGCGCGCCTTCCCCTCTGTCCCCAGACCCCTTTTGAACCAAGGGGCGGCAACGGGGAGAAGCGATCTTCTCCCCCTCCGCCCCTTGCTTCAAAAGAGGGGACAGAGGGGAAGGCATGCGGCCTTTTGAACCAAGGGGCGGCAACGGGGAGAAGCAATCTTCTCCCCGCTGCCCCTTGATTTAAAACAGGTCCGCAGCGCTTCCCCTCTGTCCCCGGACGGTCTCCATAGGAACGCATTGATTGATTTTCAATGCATTCCTATGGGAAACCGTGCTTAGCAAGACGAAAAACTCGCAAGAAGAAAAAACTTGTGGAACGAATTAATTTCGTCTTGTGAGGCACCACTGTACTTAAGCACCGTAACAAGTCTCCGTCCCCTTAACCACCTACAGTTCCCAGAACCCGTGAGGGGAAGCCATGCCTGTTTAAAGTGACTTCATAGCAGTTCCAGTGGTGCACCTAATGTGGCCTAATGTTCCCTCCCTCATTTTCTTCTCTCTCCCCACTGCCCCATCACTTGCAGTGCAGCAGATGTCTGCCTGCAGTCTCCCTTCAATGCTCCTTCTCTCAAGTATGGCCAAGGCCTTGCCATTCCTCACTGCCAGTATTTCACGTTCACTTCTCCGATGTAAATAGGGATGTCCTGCGGTTATCTTGATGACTTTTAAGACTGGACATGGGGAAAACCTCACCGGCTCCAGACATCCCTGTAAGGCAAAGGCAAACAGATGAGTGGGATGGCCAACACCCGACAGCGTCCCCCCAGATTCCTCCTCTGTTTGGCTGCCTGTTAACAAACAAGGCTTCCAAACCAGTTTGCACCCATCTCAGCCAGCGTAGCCTCACAACATCCACTAGCCTGAATGCAAATTCTTCCAACAACCATCCACCAGCTGCAACCTCATCAGGTCCACTGCCAGATATCAACCAGCTTCAGAGCTAAGTGTCAGTCACCTTCAAGTAGCCATCCCACCAGCAAGTAATCTTTGTACTTGCCTTCTCCTTGCTCCACAGCATCCCAGCGCCGGGCGATTGCCTCCTTCCGCTTGCCAGCTTGCCGCCATAGGACAGGAGACCGCGTGGGCTGAGTGTCTTCTTTCTGTTTCTTGTTTCCGAGAGATTTGAATTGGGAAATCCTTTCGGTTCTTCATGAATAAGAGGCAATGGGGTGAGGGAGGCCACGGCCACATCCACACCATTTAATGTGCTATGAAGCCGCTTTAAACACTCATGGCTTAAACACCCCCAAAGACTCTGGGAGCTATAGTTGGAAAAGGGTGCCAAGAGTTGTTAGGGGACCCCCTGTTCCCTGCCAAGAAGGGAACCCTACTTCTACCCCTACCCCCACACCTACCCCTGACGCTAACCCTAACACTAACCCTTAAGCCCTAACTAGAGCTACAATTCCCAGAGTTCCCTGGCAAGAAGGGAACCCTAACCCTGTCCCCTATCTACAGCTACAATTCCCAGAGTTCCCTGGCAAAAAGGGAACCCTAACCCCAACCCTTCCCCCTATCTACAGCTACAATTCCCAGAGTTCCCTGCCAAGGGAACCCTATCCCTGCCCCTGACGCTAACCCTAACTCTAACCCTTAACCCTTAACTAGAGATACAATTCCCAGAGTTCCCTGGCAAGAAGGGAACCCTACCCCTAATCCTACCCCTAATCCTAATACTTAAACACCGTAACAAGTCTCCGTCCCCTTAACCACCTACAGTTCCCAGAATCCCTGAGGGGAAGCCATGCCTGTTTAAAGTGACTTCATAGCAGTTCCAGTGGTGCACCTAATGTGGCCTAATGTTCCCTCCCTCATTTTCTTCTCTCTCTCCACTGCCTCATCACTTGCAGTGCAGCAGATGTCTGCAGTCTCCCTTCAAAGCTCCTTCTCTCAAGTATGGCCAAGGCCTTGCCCATTCCTCACTGCCAGTATTTCACGTTCACTTCTCCGATGTAAATAGGGATGTCCTGCGGTTCTCTTGATGACTTTTAAGATTGGACTTGGGGAAAACCTCACTGGCTCCAGACATCCCTGTAAGGCAAAGGCAAACAGGTGAGTGGGATGGCCAACACCCGAATGCGTCCCCCCAGATTCCTCCTCTGTTTGGCTGCCTGTTCACAAGCAAGGCTTCAAAACCAGTTTGCACCCATCTCAGCCAGCGTAGCCTCACAACATCCACTAGCCTGAATGCAAATTCTTCCGACAACCATCCACCAGCTGCAACCTCATCAGGTCCATTGCCAGACATCAACCAGCTTCAGAGCTGAATATCAGTCACCTTCAAGTAGCGATCCCACCAGCAAGTAATCTTTGTACTTGCCTTCTCCTTGCTCCACAGCATCCCAGCGCCGGGCGATTGCCTCCTTCTGCTTGCCAGCTTGCCACCACGGGACAGGAGACCACCAGGGCCACAGCATCCCAGCGTCGGGCAATTGCCTCCTTCCGCTTGCTGGCTCGCCGCCACGGGACAGGAGGCCGGGTGAGTGCCACCGGACTGGGCTGAGTGCCACCGAGCTGCCCATTTCTCTCTGGCGAGGGCAACTGCTGAGGCTTGCGCCTTGGCCCACATTTATACCCGCTCAGCAGCCAAATATTTTTGTCACATCACAATCAACCCACAGACAATGGCAGCAGCTGGGGAGGCATCACCATCACTTCCTCAGCCCTCACAATGGTGAGCCCAGCTCAGCAGCCAACACACACACACACACACACAAACAAGTTGTGCCAATATCTGTGAAGGCCACACCGGAAACCCAAAGGGGCAGGAGGAGGACATTTTTCAGCCCAATGGTTACATTTCCCTCCACACAACACTAGTCCAACACACAAATGAACAGAGCAATGAAAGCAAGCCTTATCTTTGCACAGGAAGCTGTTGAAGGAATGACATGCAGAGAGAAAGTTAGCATCTCAGGAAAAAAACACTTTTTCATCAGTCAATCAATCAATCAATCATTTATTGTATTTGACTAAAACCCATTATAAATCCAGTTACAAAAGCACCAAACCCAATGACCCAAACTATGGTTCCCAGATTCTTGGGGGGGGGGGGGGAGCCAGGTGGATGCCATGTGAAATCAGCAATGTGTCAAGTGATGGCGACCGACTACCTCCAGGTTCAAAGGCGGCATATTTCTGCATATCAGTTCCTGAGAATCACGAGGGCTGTTGTGGTCAGATTCTGCTTGCAGTTTTTGCACAGGCATCTGTGAGAATGGGATGCTGAACTTGGGCCACTGGCCTGATCCAGGCAGCTTTCTTATGTTACAAAGGAAGACTTCCAAGAGAATACTTTTAATGCAGCACTCCGAGAAATGCTGCAAGTTTCAGAAAGTCGCATAATGCACTCCAAAAACAGAAATTTTGATACCATTTCAGCACTGTGTCATTTTTCAATTTTTCTGCATCTCTTATCTGAACTATGTACTTGCAGTTTCTTTGAGTATGTTTTTTCCAATTTATTTTTATTTGGTAGCCATTTCTCCCTTTCCGAGGAAGGAAGAAAAACATTTGAAGTTCTCAGTGTCCCTGACTTAAGGGTCTGACTGCTCTGCCCTGCCTACCAAGCGCTCACTGGCTGGTGTGCCTTTCACTGTAGGGAGATCAGAAGAGGACCACTACATTGGCAGAAGCCTAAGCAGCCACAAGCTTGCTATTCAGACACAAGGATATTGTTGTAGTCATTTATTCTTATTTTTAATTACTTGGCACCACAGGCAGCTCTCTCCAAAAATGGCAAAGGCTACAATCCCACCTACATGGGAGGAAGCCCCACTGAATTCAGTAGGACTTACTTCCAAGTAGACATGGGTGCAGCAGTGCTGCAAGGATCTCTCTTGGAAGTCCCAGTAAATAAACTGCCACAGCGGCCGGATTAAACTGACCTGTGCAAAAACTGCAAGGTTAGGATTAGGGGTAGGATTAGGGGTAGGGTGGGGGTAGTGGTAGTGGTAGGGGTAGGGGTAGGGGTAGGGTTTCTAGGGTTGAATTTGTTGAGGGTTTTTTTTTTTTAGGATTTTACCCCAGGAAATAAATAAACTGCCGCAGGGGCTGGATTAAACTGGGGCCAGATTAAACTGACCGGTGGGCTGGATTAGGCCCCCAAAATGGACTTTGGACATGCCTGATAAGCGCACAAACAAGATGTAGCGTGTGCACCATTTCATGTTTTACTGGAAAACTTTAGGTGACTGTTAACTGGTAGGCAGGGCCTTGGGGGCAAATCCCCCCTTGAATCTGACTTATGACTTCAGCAGTGAGACTACAGAGTGACAGTGTCATCATAATTTCACCATGGCAGTATGGTACCCATACTACCGTCCCATATCCCTATTAAATGTGGATTACAAAATTTTTGCTGACATTTTGGCCAAAAGATTGAAAAAAGTATTGATGGATGAGATTCACAAGGACCAAGCGGGCTTTCTCCCGGGAATACACATGTCTGACAATTTGAGGAACATAATTGACATTCTGGAAAAGTTAGAAGTGAATATAAACACTAAAGCAGTTCTGATATTTGTGGATGCGGAGAAAGCTTTTGACAACATTTCTTGGAGTTTTATGAAAAAGAACCTACAGGGTATGGGGGTAGGCCAAGGTTTTGAAAATGGTATAGGTGCAATATACTCTGAACAAAAGGCCAAATTAATTGTAAATAATGTGGTTACGGAAGAATTTAAGATAGAAAAAGGGACACGACAGGGGTGCCCAATTTCCCCATTGCTTTTTATATCGGTCCTGGAGGTCCTGCTGAACATGATTAGAAGGGACCGGTTGGTTAAAGGTATACAGGTCGGAGCCAAACAGTACAAATTGAGAGCATTTGCAGATGACTTAATTTTGACATTACAGGAGCCAGAATCTAGTACTAAAAGGGTTTTGGAACTAATTCAAGAGTTTGGTCAAGTGGCAGGATTCAAATTGAACAAGTTAAAAACTAAGGTTTTAGAGAAAAACTTAACAGCTATTGAAAGAGAGAGGTTTCAGAATGAAACAGGTTTGACTGTGGTTAAGAAAGTGAAATACCGACTTCCGGGTTAGCGCCAACGTCTAATGGCGGATTCCCTCCGAGCTCCGGAGGGAATCGGCTCTGCAGGGATCGGGTTCTGCCACGCCGGCGACGCGGGGACCCTTAGAAACCACAGGCGCAGAAGCCTGTGGACTTGGTGACTCGGCGGGCACCATTTGTGCCCCCCCCGACCTTCAAAGGAGCCTTTTTAAAGGCTTCGGAACGGGGGACGGGAGCGGCGTGGTGCTGAGAGTCCTCTGCTTCCCCTGCTGAGTGAAGCCGCATGCCATGGACGGAGAGCGCTGACTTTTTCCTGAGAACATTCGGATCAAAAAGCAACAACCCGTGAGTAATATAGAAATTGGACTTTAAAAGGAAAAATTTTTTGGGAATTTGGTACGACCGGGGAAGATACAAAAAGGAAGTCCGTCTCCCCTTCTTGTAGACAACTTAAAGCAAGGACCAAATAACTAAGGTCGAGAGAATATATTTTATTGCAACTGAACAAAGTTATTAATTTCACGATTGGACAGTATAAGTAATTTTGCTGGAGGATAAGAGTGGATTTTGAGAGCTGCGTAACCCCCCGGGACCCGGGAGTGATCAGCGAGAGAGCCTGTTGGAAAGATACAGAAGACTTTGACAGCTGTCAAAATTAGCTGTCAAAGTTGAGGAATACAAAGTAACATTGTTTTTGCTGCCTTTGCCAGTTGGATTTGTTACATTTTGGTTATAAATCATTGAAAAACAAGCTATTTTGTTTCTGGGACTGGAATTAGAAGGATAGTAAATATCTACAATCCCTCTAGAGGGAGTTTTGGGACACTGCAAGAATGGCTGGAAGTGGAAAAATACACCCTGAGTTGAACAAGACTTTTTATCTCTTGGGAAAGCTTCAAGAACAAAGTAATATTTTGGCTACAGGGGTCCTGGGACTGAATGAAACAGTAAATAACTTTACTGGAAATGGAAGGGACTTGACCCAAGTCTTTGTTTATGAACCAAAAGCCCCTGTAGCGGAAATAAAAGACTTTGCAGCTGAGCAGGGAAAGAAACTTGACAAATCTGAGAAAGTGGAACAAGTGGAAGAGAAATATGAGGATCTGGAGGGAAAGGAAGGAGGAGTTATAACGTTGCAGAAGGCTAAGGAAGGCCAGAGGCCTGGCAGAAAGGTCACAAAGGAAAATAAGAACTGGATGATGAAGATTTGGCTTGAATTGGAGAAGGAAGAATGGAGAGACTTATTTAGATGGAGACCTGAAGACTTGTGGATTATAAATTTGATTAAGATGGATGTTCGAGTGCTTGGGACATTTAAATTCATGAATTTTTCTAAACATGGAGGCCTGGCCGGAAGAAATATGGACTTTTTTGGGATTGTGCTCCTCCGAGACTCGGGCCTCAATATGAAGGACTATCCAAAGAACCGACAAAGAGGAACTGAGAGAGACTTAAAAGCCTCTGATGTGAGATCGCCAGGCTGATAGAATATGGACTGTTGGACATTGGTTTGGGGATCGAAACCGGGAAAGGGAGGGTGGGGTTTGATCAATCCAAAGGTTGTATAAATACTTTCTTTGATATTTCTTATTTTGCATCTTTGGTTTGCTATTAATATAAAATTGGGAAATTCGTGGAAGGGAATCTGGGTCAACCTTGGAAAAAAGGGTTTAAGTAGAAGGACTGATATAACAATGAAATAAGGTAAAAACTTAAGAACTTGTTGAACTAACATTTGGAATTGGAATACAAGAAGGGGAGGCGAGAGGAAGTCGTGGGAAATAAGGTATAAGAAGATAAGGACTGAAAGTATACTTGTTTTGTGTTTTTTCTGTCTTTTTGTGTATTTGTTTTATTTGAAACTTCAATAAATATTATATTAAAAAAAAAGAAAGTGAAATACCTGGGGATTAATATGACAGCCAAAAATGGGAATTTATTTAAAGATAATTATGAAAAATGTTGGACGGAAGTGAAAAAAGATTTAGAAATTTGGTCAAATTTGAAGCTTTCCTTGTTGGGTCGAATTGCAGCTATAAAGATGAATGTATTGCCTAGAATGTTGTTTTTGTTTCAAACATTGCAAATTGTGGACAAGATGGATTGTTTCAAGAAGTGGCAGAAAGATATTTCTAGATTTGTCTGGCAGGGCAAGAAGCCCAGAATAAAATTTAAGATATTAACTGATGTAAAGGAAAGGGGTGGATTTGCCCTGCCAGACTTTAAACTTTACTATGAATCAGCAGCATTCTGCTGGTTGAAAGACTGGCTGCTTCTTGAGAACACAGACATTTTGGATTTAGAAGGTTTTAACAACGTTTTTGGGTGGCATGCATATTTGTGGTACGACAAGGTTAAAGCACATAAAGCATTCAAAAACCATATTGTCAGGAAAGCATTGTTTAATGTTTGGATAAGATATAAGGATTTATTGGAAAATAAAACACCAAGGTGGTTGTCACCAATGGAAGCAAAAGCTCAGAAAAAGCTCAATATGGAGGCCAAATGGCCAAAATATTGGGAAATTTTGGAACAAGAAGGAGATAGATTGAAACTGCAGAGTTTTGAGAAATTAAAAAACAAAGTGCGAGATTGGCTTCATTATTACCAGATAATGGAGGCATATAATTTGGACAAGAAAATTGGCTTCCAGGTGGAAAAATCAAAATTAGAAACAGAGCTGTTAGAACCTAAAACTAAGATTTTGTCAAAAATGTATAATTTGCTGTTGAAATGGAACACTCAGGATGAAACGGTGAAATCTGCTATGATTAAATGGGCACAAAAGATGTTGGACATAACATTATGTTTGCTGACTGGGAACAGTTATGGACCACAGGTAGGATTAGGGGTAGGGGTAGGTTTTTTTAGGGTTGAATTTGTTGAGGGTTTGTTTTTTTAGGATTTTATGCCAGGAAATAAACTGCCACAGGGGCCGGATTAAAGTGACCGGTGGGCTGGATTAGGCCCCCAAAATGGACTTTGGACATGCCTGATAAGCGCTTGGTCAAGCGTCATTAACTTTAGTGGGCTTAGCTGTGACTTACTCCAGAATAAATAGGAGAGAAAAGAAGGGAATTGTGTTTTGAGATCTGATCATGAGCAGATCTTTATTTCTGAGAGGCAGCATTTATATTAATGCTTGGAGAGTTGGCATTTACGTGGGGAGGCTCATTGAGGTTGCTATCACCCATCTGTGACATAAGAAGACATATTTCCTGAAAGCTTGAAAGCTTAAGGAAGAGGTGCCAAGGTTCCCACTTGACCTCTGATCAGGATGCTCTTTTCTATATTCCTAGATGCTTGGTAACTGTGGATCATCAAGTCAATTTCCAAGGGAAAGAAAGTGGCCACGTGTTCAGTTATGGAAAACTTAATAAATATTTGATACAAAAATAAATAAATAAAATAAATACTCAATGACCTGCCTTTCAAGTAAGTGGAAATGAAGCAGCTGGTTGCCATGGTGAAATTATGATGACACTGTCACTCTGTAGTCTCACTGCTGAAGTCCTAAGTCAGATTCAAGGGGGGATTTGCCCCCAAGGCCCTGCCTACCAGTTAACAGTCACCTAAAGTTTTCCAGTAAAACATGAAATGGTGCACACGCTACATCTTGTTTGTGCGCTTATCAGGCATGTCCAAAGTCCATTTTGGGGGCCTAATCCAGCCCATCGGTCAGTTTAATCCGGCCCCTGTGGCAGTTTATTTATTTCCTGGGGTAAAATCCTAAAAAAACAAACCCTCAACAAATTCTTTTTTTAAAAGAATATTTATTAAAGTTTACAATAATAATAGAATAAAAGGAAAAAAAGAAAAAACTAAAGATTGCTGAGGATCAGAAACAACAGTACAAAGGACTGACCCACTCGTTGATTTAATGGATGGATTAATTGTATAGCCCCAGGGGGAGGGGAGCCTTTTTAATTCTCTTTTGATATATATGTATTTGTAGTTTACCTGGGAAACTTCCCTGAAAGGTAACGGTTTGAAATATGCAAGTGGGTTTAAAAGAACACTGCTGGGGAAAAAGTATTTCACACAGAACTATGAAGACGAAAGTTTGAACACACCAGTGGTTGTAAATGAAAATTAAGTGAAGGATTAACATTGGAATAGTTTATTGACTAATTAGGAAATGCAATGTGATATTAGATTATTAGAACTCCGCGAAATTCAGACCTTGGGAATCCACCCAATGATATATAATTTGGCATTTATATCTGACTTTTTAAAATTGCATCGTAATTTGGAATGTTTTAATGTGGTTCTTTTGGATTATTAAAATGTAAGACTTAATAAATATTATATAAATAAATAAATAAATAAATAAATAAAATAGTCAATGGCCTGCCTTTCAAGTAAGTGGAAATGAAGCAGCTGCTTGCCATGGTGAAATTATGATGACACTGTGACTCTGTAGTGGCACTGCTGAAGTCCTAAGTCAGATTCAAGGGGAAATCCCCCCCCCCAAGGCCCTGCCCACCAGTTAACAGTGACATAAGGTTTTCCAGTAAAACATGAAATGGTGCACATGCTACATCTTGTTCGTGCGCTTAGTTCATAACTTTTCTGTTTGTTAGTTAAATAAATAAATAAATAAATAAATAATAATGTATTAATCATCCCCAGCTACCATGGGCAGCTTCCAGCAAAATATAAAAAATAATGTCAAACATAAAAAACTTCCTAATACAGGTTGCCTTCAAGTATCTTCTTAAAGAGACCCTCCCCCCCAAAAATGAAGGGAGGTGGGTGTGCATCTGAGGTCCCTCCCTGCATTTCGAGTATTCCAAATAGCAATATGGATACTATAAACACATGCAGAAAGGCAAACGTTTCCTCAATTTCGGCTGAGTTTCTTGCATTCCAGGGGGTTGGACAACCTATTTCTTAATAGCTTTAATTGGGTTTAGTACTTTCTTTCTGCATGTCATTCCTTGAACAGCTTCCTGTGCAAAGATAAGGCTTGCTTTCATTGCTCTGTTCATTTGTGTGTTGGACTAGTGTTGTGTGGAGGGAAATGTAACCACTGGGCTGAAAAATGTCCCCCTCCTGCCCCTTTGGGTTTCCGGTGTGGCCTTCACAGATATTGGCACAACTTGTGTGTGTGTGTGTGTGCGTGTGCGCGTGTGTGTGTGTGTGTATGTGTGTGTGTTTTGGCTGCTGAGCTGGGCTCACCATTGTGAGGGCTGAGGAAGTGATGGTGATGCCTCCCCAGCTGCTGCCATCGTCCGCGGGTTGATTGTGATGTGACAAAAATATTTGGCTGCTGAGCGGGTATAAATGTGGGCCAAGGCGCAAGCCTCGGCAGTTGCCCTCCCCAAAGAGAAATGGGCAGCTCGGTGGCACTCAGCCCAGGTGGTCTCCAAGTTGGGCAAGCGGAAGGAGGCAATTGCCTGGTGCTGGGATGCTGTGGCCCTGGTGGTCTCCTGCCCCGTGGTACACAATAGTGTATCTTGCCTTCTGGGAGTGTGAATCAGATGTGCAAACTGCAAATGCAGCAAGTACAGCTGCTGGGAGGCTTGGCTAGTTTTGGATAAGAGCAGCGAAGAAGTCTTTGCTTGCTGGGAGAAGATATTTCTCCATTAACTGAATGTTACTCAGAGCTTTCATATGCTTGATGGTACCTTTCTGAGTAGGTCCTTCCTTCCTTCCTTCCTTCCTTCCTTCCTTCCTTCCTTCCTTCCTTCCTTCTCTCTCGCTCTCTCTTTCTTTGTGTGTGCATATGAGAGAGAGAGAGAGAGAGAGAGCGCACAGATGGAAATATTTCTGAGGGAGGGGTTATTGTTTAAAGTTTCTTGATTATTTCACTCAAGCGAATGACCACATTTGCCTCTGTTTTAACTGTAGCTCCTGATATTATTTTGGTTTTTAACTAGGGCCACATTCCCTTTCAGGCAATCTTCAAACAGCCACCAAGCAAACAAACAAACAAACAAATAAATTTGTGTACCTGTATTCATCTGTAGTTCGCAGGGTGGTTCATAGCATATAAATAAGAGATAAAAACACAAAATAAATGCCTGTACAGTAGTGGGTGGGGCTGAGGCAAAGGGGGTGGAACTTCTAACATAGATCTTAATGTGTATTGGAGGCTAATTTCTGCACATGCTTACTCACCCTTTTCTATCCTCCATCCAGACAAGTAAGAGGCCTAAATCAGACTACCAGGACACCTTTCAGTCAGGCAAACATACTCAGGAACATATATTCCTTTGATAATGGAATCTCTCCCACAGAACCTACAAGTGCACCTCCACAAATTTGCTTTAGGTACAGTAAGGGGGTGATTTTAGTAACAATTTTAACATACCGTGGAGGAGTCATATGTAGTGGCTGCATTGAAATGAGCACTATTGTGCTCATGCTCAACTTGTGGGCTTCCCAGAGGAATCTGGGTGGCCGTTGTTGAAACAGAACGCTGAAGCAGATCGGTCTCTAGTCTGATCAGGCAGGGATCTTTTCTTATGTTTTGTAAATCTTCATATTATTGCTGTCAAAATGTAACCAACAATGCGCAACCCTGTTATGGTGGAGAAGCATCATTTGAACTCTTTGGGCATCTTTTCTTCATGAGAATAGGGAAACTGTTGTTGGAACTCTCTAAAGTGTGCATTATGTCAGTGTAAAGCAGCCTAACTGGCTTCAGGGCCAGCCCATTGCTTTACTTTGAGCCATGTCTTACCAACAATCTCTTTCCAGTAATTGTGCTTGTCCCCATAAAGGCAAAGAATTCAAGAGAAGCAGAGAAGGGGGTGCTGGATACTGAGCCCCCCTTGCCGCTTCTGTTGGAAAAGGGGCGTGGTTTAAACAGACTGGTCACCCCGCCCCTTCCCATTGTCCCCTGCTCCTTTCCCTGCAAGGGTTCAGGTGAGTGCAAAACGCCTTGGGGTGCAGCAAGCTTTGGGGAGGGGCTGGGGGGAGGATGCAATGCTAGGGATGCAATTCCTAGGGAAAGAAAGTGGTCACGTGTTCAGTTATGGAAAACTTAATAAATATTTGATACAAAAATAAATAAATAAAATACTCAATGACCTGCCTTTCAAGTAAGTGGAAATGAAGCAGCTGGTTGCCATGGTGAAATTATGATGACACTGTCACTCTGTAGTCTCACTGCTGAAGTCCTAAGTCAGATTCAAGGGGGGATTAGGCCCCCAAGGCCCTGCCTACCAGTTAACAGTGACCTTAATTTTTCCAGTAAAACACGAAATGGTGCACACGCTACATCTTGTTCGTGCGCTTATCAGGAATGTCCAAAGTCCATTTTGGGGGCCTAATCCAGCCCACCGGTCAGTTTAATCCGGCCCCTGTGGCAGTTTATTTCCTGCGGTAAAATCCTAAAAAAAAAACCCTCAACAAATTCAACAATAAAAAAAAGGTTAACAACTTGGGTTGGCTGTTTCGGTGGCCCTCACGGCCCTTCACTTCATCAAATCAGGCCCACCCCCCATGGTGCTTCCGTTGGAAAAGGGGTGTGGTTTAAGCAGCCCGGTTGCCCCACCCTTTCCCATTGTGCCCTGTCCCTTTCCCTGCAAGGGTTCAGGTGAGTGCAAAATGCCCACTATAAACGCATGCAGAAAGGCAAACGTATTTTACCACCCTACTTCCCATGTTAATCACAACACTATACAACACAATACAATAAAAATACCTTTATTGACATTTCAAGTTAAGACCTTCCAAAATGGCTTGAGATACAAAGTAAAACATGAAATGGTGCACACGCTACATCTTATTCGTGCGCTTATCAGGCATATCCAAAGTCCATTTTGGGGGCCTAATCCAGCCCACTGGTCAGTTTAATCTGGCCCCTGTGGCAGTTTATTTCCTGGGGTAAAATCCTAAAAAAACAAACCCTCAACAAATTCAACCCTAAAAAAAGATTAACAACTTGGGTTGGCTGTTTCGGTGGCCCTCACGGCCCTTCACTGCATCAAATCTGGCCCTCTTTGAAAAAAGATTGTACAGGGTTACAGTCAAAGAGTTCAAGAGAAGCAGAGAAGCGGGTGCTGGATGTCTGGAGTTTCATTCTCTCCCGTGCTGCAGAGTGTGTGAGACTACTGGATCACATGCTCTGGGTGTTGACATTCCATTCTTTGGAAGAGAGGGAACAGAAGGAACTGCGCGCCACTTCCGTCTTCTTTGTTCTGTGTTCTGTTCTGTTGTTCTCTCTCGGAGGGCCCACCCCCCATGGTGCTTCCGTTGGAGAAGGGGTGTGGTTTAAGCAGCCCGGTTGCCCCACCCTGTCCCATTGTGCCCTGTCCCTTTCCCTGCAAGGGTTCAGGTGAGTGCAAAATGCCTACTATAAACGCATGCAGAAAGGCAAACGTATTTTACCACCCTACTTCCCATGTTAATCACAACACAATACAACACAATACAATAAAAATACCTTTATTGGCATTTCAAGTTAAGACCTTCCAAAATGGCTTGAGATACAAAGTCTTTCTTCTTTCTGTTTCCTGTTTCCGAGAGATTTGAATTGGGAAAACCTTTCGATTCTTCATGAATAAGAGGCAATGGGGTGAGGGAGGCCACGGCCACATCCACACCATTTAACGTGCTATGAAGCCGCTTTAAAAACTCATGGCTTAAACACTCCCCAAAGACTCTGGGAGCTATAGTTGGGAAAGGGTGCCAAGAGTTGTTAGGGGACCCCCTGTTCCCTGCCAAGAAGGGAACCCTACCTCTACCCCTACCCCCACCCCTACCCCTGACGCTAACCCTAACGCTAACCCTTAAGCCTTAACTAGAGCTACAATTCCCAGAGTTCCCTGGCAAGAAGGGAACCCTAACCCTGCCCCCTATCTACAGCTACAATTCCCAGAGTTCCCTGGCAAAAAGGGAACCCTAACCCCAACCCTTCCCCCTATCTACAGCTACAATTCCCAGAGTTCCCTGGCAAAAAGGGAACCCTAACCCGAACCCTGCCCCCTAACAAGACTACAATTCCCAGAATTCCCTGCCAAGGGAACCCCAACCCTATCCCTGCCCCTGATGCTAACCCTAACTCTAACCCTTAACCCTTAACTAGAGCTACAATTCCCAGAGTTCCCTGGCAAGAAGGGAACCCTACCCTACCCCTACCCCTAATCCTGCCCCTAATCCTAATCCTAATACAGTGGTACCCCGCAAGACGAACACCTCGGAAAACGAAAAACTCGCTAGACGAAGGAGTTTTTCGTTTTCTTAGCCGCTTCGCAAGACGCATTTCCCTATGGGCTTGCTTCGCAAAACGAAGCTTGCCCCGCAAGCTCCGGGGATAGCGAGGAAGCGCAGCGCGCCTTCCCCTCTGTCCCCAGACCCCTTTTGAACCAAGGGGCGGCAACGGGGAGAAGCGATCTTCTCCCCCTCCGCCCCTTGCTTCAAAAGAGGGGACAGAGGGGAAGGCATGCGGCCTTTTGAACCAAGGGGCGGCAACGGGGAGAAGCAATCTTCTCCCCGCTGCCCCTTGATTTAAAACAGGTCCGCAGCGCTTCCCCTCTGTCCCCGGACGGTCTCCATAGGAACGCATTGATTGATTTTCAATGCATTCCTATGGGAAACCGTGCTTAGCAAGACGAAAAACTCGCAAGAAGAAAAAACTTGTGGAACGAATTAATTTCGTCTTGTGAGGCACCACTGTACTTAAGCACCGTAACAAGTCTCCGTCCCCTTAACCACCTACAGTTCCCAGAACCCGTGAGGGGAAGCCATGCCTGTTTAAAGTGACTTCATAGCAGTTCCAGTGGTGCACCTAATGTGGCCTAATGTTCCCTCCCTCATTTTCTTCTCTCTCCCCACTGCCCCATCACTTGCAGTGCAGCAGATGTCTGCCTGCAGTCTCCCTTCAAAGCTCCTTCTCTCAAGTATGGCCAAGGCCTTGCCATTCCTCACTGCCAGTATTTCACGTTCACTTCTCCGATGTAAATAGGGATGTCCTGCGGTTATCTTGATGACTTTTAAGACTGGACATGGGGAAAACCTCACCGGCTCCAGACATCCCTGTAAGGCAAAGGCAAACAGATGAGTGGGATGGCCAACACCCGACAGCGTCCCCCCAGATTCCTCCTCTGTTTGGCTGCCTGTTAACAAACAAGGCTTCCAAACCAGTTTGCACCCATCTCAGCCAGCGTAGCCTCACAACATCCACTAGCCTGAATGCAAATTCTTCCAACAACCATCCACCAGCTGCAACCTCATCAGGTCCACTGCCAGATATCAACCAGCTTCAGAGCTAAGTGTCAGTCACCTTCAAGTAGCCATCCCACCAGCAAGTAATCTTTGTACTTGCCTTCTCCTTGCTCCACAGCATCCCAGCGCCGGGCGATTGCCTCCTTCCGCTTGCCAGCTTGCCGCCATAGGACAGGAGACCGCGTGGGCTGAGTGTCTTCTTTCTGTTTCTTGTTTCCGAGAGATTTGAATTGGGAAATCCTTTCGGTTCTTCATGAATAAGAGGCAATGGGGTGAGGGAGGCCACGGCCACATCCACACCATTTAATGTGCTATGAAGCCGCTTTAAACACTCATGGCTTAAACACCCCCAAAGACTCTGGGAGCTATAGTTGGAAAAGGGTGCCAAGAGTTGTTAGGGGACCCCCTGTTCCCTGCCAAGAAGGGAACCCTACTTCTACCCCTACCCCCACACCTACCCCTGACGCTAACCCTAACACTAACCCTTAAGCCCTAACTAGAGCTACAATTCCCAGAGTTCCCTGGCAAGAAGGGAACCCTAACCCTGTCCCCTATCTACAGCTACAATTCCCAGAGTTCCCTGGCAAAAAGGGAACCCTAACCCCAACCCTTCCCCCTATCTACAGCTACAATTCCCAGAGTTCCCTGCCAAGGGAACCCTATCCCTGCCCCTGACGCTAACCCTAACTCTAACCCTTAACCCTTAACTAGAGATACAATTCCCAGAGTTCCCTGGCAAGAAGGGAACCCTACCCCTAATCCTACCCCTAATCCTAATACTTAAACACCGTAACAAGTCTCCGTCCCCTTAACCACCTACAGTTCCCAGAATCCCTGAGGGGAAGCCATGCCTGTTTAAAGTGACTTCATAGCAGTTCCAGTGGTGCACCTAATGTGGCCTAATGTTCCCTCCCTCATTTTCTTCTCTCTCTCCACTGCCTCATCACTTGCAGTGCAGCAGATGTCTGCAGTCTCCCTTCAAAGCTCCTTCTCTCAAGTATGGCCAAGGCCTTGCCCATTCCTCACTGCCAGTATTTCACGTTCACTTCTCCGATGTAAATAGGGATGTCCTGCGGTTCTCTTGATGACTTTTAAGATTGGACTTGGGGAAAACCTCACTGGCTCCAGACATCCCTGTAAGGCAAAGGCAAACAGGTGAGTGGGATGGCCAACACCCAAATGCGTCCCCCCAGATTCCTCCTCTGTTTGGCTGCCTGTTCACAAGCAAGGCTTCAAAACCAGTTTGCACCCATCTCAGCCAGCGTAGCCTCACAACATCCACTAGCCTGAATGCAAATTCTTCCGACAACCATCCACCAGCTGCAACCTCATCAGGTCCATTGCCAGACATCAACCAGCTTCAGAGCTGAATATCAGTCACCTTCAAGTAGCGATCCCACCAGCAAGTAATCTTTGTACTTGCCTTCTCGTTGCTCCACAGCATCCCAGCGCCGGGCGATTGCCTCCTTCTGCTTGCCAGCTTGCCACCACGGGACAGGAGACCACCAGGGCCACAGCATCCCAGCGTCGGGCAATTGCCTCCTTCCGCTTGCTGGCTCGCCGCCACGGGACAGGAGGCCGGGTGAGTGCCACCGGACTGGGCTGAGTGCCACCGAGCTGCCCATTTCTCTCTGGCGAGGGCAACTGCTGAGGCTTGCGCCTTGGCCCACATTTATACCCGCTCAGCAGCCAAATATTTTTGTCACATCACAATCAACCCACAGACAATGGCAGCAGCTGGGGAGGCATCACCATC
The DNA here is from genome assembly GCF_964252035.2 of Podarcis erhardii. Lineage (NCBI taxonomy): Eukaryota > Metazoa > Chordata > Lepidosauria > Squamata > Lacertidae > Podarcis > Podarcis erhardii. The sequence continues at coordinate 15,210,093 of NC_138504.1, forward strand.
ACTTCCTCAGCCCTCACAATGGTGAGCCCAGCTCAGCAGCCAACACACACACACACACACACACAAGTTGTGCCAATATCTGTGAAGGCCACACCGGAAACCCAAAGGGGCAGGAGGAGGACATTTTTCAGCCCAATGGTTACATTTCCCTCCACACAACACTAGTCCAACACACAAATGAACAGAGCAATGAAAGCAAGCCTTATCTTTGCACAGGAAGCTGTTGAAGGAATGACATGCAGAGAGAAAGTTAGCATCTCAGGAAAAAAACACTTTTTCATCAGTCAATCAATCAATCAATCAATCAATCAATCATTTATTGTATTTGACTAAAACCCATTATAAATCCAGTTACAAAGGCACTAAACCCAATGACCCAAACTATGGTTCCCAGATTCTGGGGGGCGGGGGGGGGGGGAGCCAGGTGGATGCCATGTGAAATCAGCAATGTGTCAAGTGATGGCGACCGACTACCTCCAGGTTCAAAGGCGGCATATTTCTGCATATCAGTTCCTGAGAATCACGAGGGCTGTTGTGGTCAGATTCTGCTTGCAGTTTTTGCACAGGCATCTGTGAGAATGGGATGCTGAACTTGGGCCACTGGCCTGATCCAGGCAGCTTTCTTATGTTACAAAGGAAGACTTCCAAGAGAATACTTTTAATGCAGCACTCCAAGAAATGCTGCAAGTTTCAGAAAGTCGCATAATGCACTCCAAAAACAGAAATTTTGAAACCATTTCAGCACTGTGTCATTTTTCAATTTTTCTGCATCTCTTATCTGAACTATGTACTTGCAGTTTCTTTGAGTATGTTTTTTCCAATTTATTTTTATTTGGTAGCCATTTCTCCCTTTCCGAGGAAGGAAGAAAAACATTTGAAGTTCTCAGTGTCCCTGACTTAAGGGTCTGACTGCTCTGCCCTGCCTACCAAGCGCTCACTGGCTGGTGTGCCTTTCACTGTAGGGAGATCAGAAGAGGACCGCTACATTGGCAGAAGCCTAAGCAGCCACGAGCTTGCTATTCAGACACAAGGATATTGTTGTAGTCATTTATTCTTATTTTTAATTACTTGGCACCACAGGCAGCTCTCTCCAAAAATGGCAAAGGCTACAATCCCACCTACATGGGAGGAAGCCCCACTGAATTCAGTAGGACTTACTTCCAAGTAGACATGGGTGCAGCAGTGCTGCAAGGATCTCTCTTGGAAGTCCCAGTAAATAAACTGCCACAGCGGCCGGATTAAACTGACCTGTGCAAAAACTGCAAGGTTAGGATTAGGGGTAGGATTAGGGGTAGGGTGGGGGTAGGGGTAGGGGTAGGGGTAGGGGTAGGGTTTTTTAGGGTTGAATTTGTTGAGGGTTTTTTTTTTTTTTAGGATTTTACCCCAGGAAATAAATAAACTGCTGCAGGGGCTGGATTAAACTGGGGCCAGATTAAACTGACCGGTGGGCTGGATTAGGCCCCCAAAATGGACTTTGGACATGCCTGATAAGCACACAAACAAGATGTAGTGTGTGCACCATTTCATGTTTTACTGGAAAACTTTAGGTGACTGTTAACTGGTAGGCAGGGCCTTGGGGGCAAATCCCCCCTTGAATCTGACTTATGACTTCAGCAGTGAGACTACAGAGTGACAGTGTCATCATAATTTCACCATGGCAGTATGGCACCCATACTACCGTCCCATATCCCTATTAAATGTGGATTACAAAATTTTTGCTGACATTTTGGCCAAAAGATTGAAAAAAATATTGATGGATGAGATTCACAAGGACCAAGCGGGCTTTCTCCCGGGAATACACATGTCTGACAATTTGAGGAACATAATTGACATTCTGGAAAAGTTAGAAGTGAATATAAACACTAAAGCAGTTCTGATATTTGTGGATGCGGAGAAAGCTTTTGACAACATTTCTTGGAGTTTTATGAAAAAGAACCTACAGGGTATGGGGGTAGGCCAAGGTTTTGAAAATGGTATAGGTGCAATATACTCTGAACAAAAGGCCAAATTAATTGTAAATAATGTGGTTACGGAAGAATTTAAGATAGAAAAAGGGACACGACAGCGGTGCCCAATTTCCCCATTGCTTTTTATATCGGTCCTGGAGGTCCTGCTGAACATGATTAGAAGGGACCGGTTGGTTAAAGGTATACAGGTCGGAGCCAAACAGTACAAATTGAGAGCATTTGCAGATGACTTAATTTTGACATTACAGGAGCCAGAATCTAGTACTAAAAGGGTTTTGGAACTAATTCAAGAGTTTGGTCAAGTGGCAGGATTCAAATTGAACAAGTTAAAAACTAAGGTTTTAGAGAAAAACTTAACAGCTATTGAAAGAGAGAGGTTTCAGAATGAAACAGGTTTGACTGTGGTTAAGAAAGTGAAATACCGACTTCCGGGTTAGCGCCAACGTCTAATGGCGGATTCCCTCCGAGCTCCGGAGGGAATCGGCTCTGCAGGGATCGGGTTCTGCCGCGCCGGCGACGCGTGGACCCTTAGAAACCACAGGCGCAGAAGCCTGTGGACTTGGTGACTCGGCGGGCACCATTTGCGCCCCTCGACCTTCAAAGGAGCCTTTTTAAAGGCTTCGGAACGGGGGACGGGAGCGGCGCGGTGCTGAGAGTCCTCTGCTTCCCCTGCTGAGTGAAGCCGCATGCCATGGACGGAGAGCGCTGACTTTTTCCTGAGAACATTCGGATCAAAAAGCAACAACCCGTGAGTAATATAGAAATTGGACATAAAAAGGAAAAAAAAATGGGAATTTGGTATGACCGGGGAAGATACAAAAAGGAAGTCCGTCTCCCCTTCTTGTAGGCAACTTAAAGCAAGGACCAAATAACTAAGGTCGAGAGAATATATTTTATTGCAACTGAACAAAGTTATTAATTTCACGATTGGACAGTATAAGTAATTTTGCTGGAGGATAAGAGTGGATTTTGAGAGCTGCGTAACCCCCCGGGACCCGGGAGTGATCAGCGAGAGAGCCTGTTGGAAAGATACAGAAGACTTTGACAGCTGTCAAAATTAGCTGTCAAAGTTGAGGAATACAAAGTAACATTGTTTTTGCTGCCTTTGCCAGTTGGATTTGTTACATTTTGGTTATAAATCATCGAAAAATAAGCTATTTTGTTTCTGGGACTGGAATTAGAAGGATAGTAAATATCTACAATCCCTCTAGAGGGAGTTTTGGGACACTGCAAGAATGGCTGGAAGTGGAAAAATACTCACTGAGTTGAACAAGACTTTTTATCTCTTGGGAAAGCTTCAAGAACAAAGTAATATTTTGGCTACAGGGGTCCTGGGACTGAATGAAACAGTAAATAACTTTACTGGAAATGGAAGGGACTTGACCCAAGTCTTTGTTTATGAACCAAAAGCCCCTGTAGCGGAAATAAAAGACTTTGCAGCTGAGCAGGGAAAGAAACTTGACAAATCTGAGAAAGTGGAACAAGTGGAAGAGAAATATGAGGATCTGGAGGGAAAGGAAGGAGGAGTTATAACGTTGCAGAAGGCTAACGAAGGCCAGAGGCCTGGCAGAAAGGTCACAAAGGAAAATAAGAACTGGATGATGAAGATTTGGCTTGAATTGGAGAAGGAAGAATGGAGAGACTTATTTAGATGGAGACCTGAAGACTTGTGGATTATAAATTTGATTAAGATGGATGTTCGAGTGCTTGGGACATTTAAATTCATGAATTTTTCTAAACATGGAGGCCTGGCCGGAAGAAATATGGACTTTTTTGGGATTGTGCTCCTCCGAGACTCGGGCCTCAATATGAAGGACTATCCAAAGAACCGACAAAGAGGAACTGAGAGAGACTTAAAAGCCTCTGATGTGAGATCGCCAGGCTGATAGAATATGGACTGTTGGACATTGGTTTGGGGATCGAAACCGGGAAAGGGAGGGTGGGGTTTGATCAATCCAAAGGTTGTATAAATACTTTCTTTGATATTTCTTATTTTGCATCTTTGGTTTGCTATTAATATAAAATTGGGAAATTCGTGGAAGGGAATCTGGGTCAACCTTGGAAAAAAGGGTTTAAGTAGAAGGACTGATATAACAATGAAATAAGGTAAAAACTTAAGAACTTGTTGAACTAACATTTGGAATTGGAATACAAGAAGGGGAGGCGAGAGGAAGTCGTGGGAAATAAGGTATAAGAAGATAAGGACTGAAAGTATACTTGTTTTGTGTTTTTTCTGTCTTTTTGTGTATTTGTTTTATTTGAAACTTCAATAAATATTATATTTAAAAAAAAGAAAGTGAAATACCTGGGGATTAATATGACAGCCAAAAATGGGAATTTATTTAAAGATAATTATGAAAAATGTTGGACGGAAGTGAAAAAAGATTTAGAAATTTGGTCAAATTTGAAGCTTTCCTTGTTGAGTCGAATTGCAGCTATAAAGATGAATGTATTGCCTAGAATGTTGTTTCTGTTTCAAACATTGCAAATTGTGGACAAGATGGATTGTTTCAAGAAGTGGCAGAAAGATATTTCTAGATTTGTCTGGCAGGGCAAGAAGCCCAGAATAAAATTTAAGATATTAACTGATGTAAAGGAAAGGGGTGGATTTGCCCTGCCAGACTTTAAACTTTACTATGAATCAGCAGCATTCTGCTGGTTGAAAGACTGGCTGCTTCTTGAGAACACAGACATTTTGGATTTAGAAGGTTTTAACAACGTTTTTGGGTGGCATGCATATTTGTGGTACGACAAGGTTAAAGCACATAAAGCATTCAAAAACCATATTGTCAGGAAAGCATTGTTTAATGTTTGGATAAGATATAAGGATTTATTGGAAAATAAAACACCAAGGTGGTTGTCACCAATGGAAGCAAAAGCTCAGAAAAAGCTCAATATGGAGGCCAAATGGCCAAAATATTGGGAAATTTTGGAACAAGAAGGAGATAGATTGAAACTGCAGAGTTTTGAGAAATTAAAAAACAAAGTGCGAGATTGGCTTCATTATTACCAGATAATGGAGGCATATAATTTGGACAAGAAAATTGGCTTCCAGGTGGAAAAATCAAAATTAGAAACAGAGCTGTTAGAACCTAAAACTAAGATTTTGTCAAAGATGTATAATTTGCTGTTGAAATGGAACACTCAGGATGAAACGGTGAAATCTGCTATGATTAAATGGGCACAAAAGATGTTGGACATAACATTATGTTTGCTGACTGGGAACAGTTATGGACCACAGGTATGAAGTTTACGGCATGTAATGCCCTAAGAGAGAATATTATGAAAATGATTTACAGGTGGTACATGACCCCAGTCAAGCTTGCAAAAATTTATCATTTGCCCGATAATAAATGTTGAAAATGTAAAGAAAATGAAGGTACATTCTTTCACCTTTGGTGGACGTGCCCAAGGATTAAGGCTTTCTGGGAAATGATTTATAATGAAATGAAAAAGGTATTTAAATATACCTTCCTGAAGAAACCAGAGGCCTTTCTCCTAGGCATGGTCGGCCAATTGGTGCCAAAGAAGGATAGAACTTTCTTTATGTATGCCACAACAGCAGCAAGAATACTTATTGCAAAGTACTGGAAGACACAAGATCTACCCACTCTGGAAGAATGGCAGATGAAGATGATTGACCATATGGGACTGGCAGAAATGACTGGCAGAATCCGAGACCAGGGAGAAGAGTCGGCGGAAGAAGATTGGAAGAAATTTAAAGACTATTTACAGAAATATTGCAAAATTAATGAATGTTAGAATGATGCTGGATAGAAATTAAGTGGTTTCCAGCTGTAATGCTTTAAGAGAATATGGGGAAAAAAAGGTTTAGAAACAGTTGAAAACCGACCTGTGCAAAACTGCAAGGTTAGGATTAGGGGTAGGATTAGGGGTAGGGGTAGGTTTTTTTAGGGTTGAATTTGTTGAGGGTTTGTTTCTTTAGGATTTTATGTCAGGAAATAAACTGCCACAGGGGCCAGATTAAAGTGACCGGTGGGCTGGATTAGGCCCCCAAAATGGACTTTGGACATGCCTGATAAGCGCTTGGTCAAGCGTCATTAACTTTAGTGGGCTTAGTTGTGACTTACTCCAGAATAAATAGGAGAGAAAAGAAGGGAATTGTGTTTTGAGATCTGATCATGAGCAGATCTTTATTTCTGAGAGGCAGCATTTATATTAATGCTTGGAGAGTTGGCATTTACGTGGGGAGGCTCATTGAGGTTGCTATCACCCATCTGTGACATAAGAAGACATATTTCCTGAAAGCTTGAAAGCTTAAGGAAGAGGTGCCAAGGTTCCCACTTGACCTCTGATCAGGATGCTCTTTTCTATATTCCTAGATGCTTGGTAACTGTGGATCATCAAGTCAATTTCCAAGGGAAAGAAAGTGGCCACGTGTTCAGTTATGGAAAACTTAATAAATATTTCATACAAAAATAAATAAATAAAATAAATACTCAATGACCTGCCTTTCAAGTAAGTGGAAATGAAGCAGCTGGTTGCCATGGTGAAATTATGATGACACTGTCACTCTGTAGTCTCACTGCTGAAGTCCTAAGTCAGATTCAAGGGGGGATTTGCCCCCAAGGCCCTGCCTACCAGTTAACAGTCACCTAAAGTTTTCCAGTAAAACATGAAATGGTGCACACGCTACATCTTGTTTGTGCGCTTATCAGGCATGTCCAAAGTCCATTTTGGAGGCCTAATCCAGCCCACCGGTCAGTTTAATCCGGCCCCTGTGGCAGTTTATTTATTTCCTGGGGTAAAATCCTAAAAAAACAAACCCTCAACAAATTCTTTTTTTAAAAGAATATTTATTAAAGTTTACAATAATAATAGAATAAAAGGAAAAAAAGAAAAAACTAAAGATTGCTGAGGATCAGAAACAACAGTACAAAGGACTGACCCACTCGTTGATTTAATGGATGGATTAATTGTATAGCCCCAGGGGGAGGGGAGCCTTTTTAATTCTCTTCTGATATATATGTATTTGTAGTTTACCTGGGAAACTTCCCTGAAAGGTAACGGTTTGAAATATGCAAGTGGGTTTAAAAGAACACTGCTGGGGAAAAAGTATTTCACACAGAACTATGAAGACGAAAGTTTGAACACACCAGTGGTTGTAAATGAAAATTAAGTGAAGGATTAACATTGGAATGGTTTATTGACTAATTAGGAAATGCAACGTGATATTAGATTATTAGAACTCCGCGAAATTCAGACCTTGGGAATCCACCCAATAATATATAATTTGGCATTTATATCTGACTTTTTAAAATTGTATCGTAATTTGGAATGTTTTAATGTGGTTCTTTTGGATTATTAAAATGTAAGACTTAATAAATATTATATTAATAAATAAATAAATAAAATAAAATAGTCAATGGCCTGCCTTTCAAATAAGTGGAAATGAAGCAGCTGCTTGCCATGGTGAAATTATGATGACACTGTGACTCTGTAGTGGCACTGCTGAAGTCCTAAGTCAGATTCAAGGGGAAATCCCCCCCCCCCAAGGCCCTGCCCACCAGTTAACAGTGACATAAGGTTTTCCAGTAAAACATGAAATGGTGCACATGCTACATCTTGTTCGTGCGCTTAGTTCATAACTTTTCTGTTTGTTAGTTAAATAAATAAATAAATAAATAAATAATAATGTATTAATCATCCCCAGCTACCATGGGCAGCTTCCAGCAAAATATAAAAAATAATGTCAAACATAAAAAACTTCCTAATACAGGTTGCCTTCAAGTATCTTCTTAAAGAGACCCTCCCCCCCAAAAATGAAGGGAGGTGGGTGTGCATCTGAGGTCCCTCCCTGCATTTCGAGTATTCCAAATAGCAATATGGATACTATAAACACATGCAGAAAGGCAAACGTTTCCTCAATTTCAGCTGAGTTTCTTGCATTCCAGGGGGTTGGACAACCTATTTCTTAATAGCTTTAATTGGGTTTAGTACTTTCTTTCTGCATGTCATTCCTTCAACAGCTTCCTGTGCAAAGATAAGGCTTGCTTTCATTGCTCTGTTCATTTGTGTGTTGGACTAGTGATGTGTGGAGGGAAATGTAACCACTGGGCTGAAAAATGTCCCCCTCCTGCCCTCTTGTGTTTGAAATTCTAGAATAAGAAACTGCCTCTTTCCCCCAGCTGCTATGTCTTTTTGTGACATCACAGGAGACCATACATAGACAGGCTGGGGAAACTAGGCCTCAAGGGGGGCATTTATTAATAAAGAAATGATGACTGACGAGCCCCTCCCCCTCGTGACACGTGTGGCATGTGGACTCCATGGCACCCTCAGAAACACTCCTTAGCACCCACCAAAGCCACCTGTGCCTACCATTTAAAAAAAGTTTTCTCCAAATCTGTTAGTTTTTACAATGCTGCAAGACCTTTGCTTTTGGTAGTTGAGGGATTGGTATTATTTATTTATTTTGCCCTTTGTGAGAGATAAATAAACTGTTTACTTTGACTTAGGTCTATGGATCCTTTTAAACAAAGTGATCTGGACAAATTGGGTGAATTAGGAAAGTTTTTTTATTGCACACATTTGCAAATGGGGTAATACCAAGATCAGGCACATCTTCATCAGGAAAAACATCTTATAAAGTTGCTTGTCCAGCCGCAAGTCCCTCCTTCCACGCCCACAAGAAGGGGCGTGCCAGTTTACAGAAGTATTGTGTTCGCCTCACTGACATTTTACTATTCCACTTCCCATGTTAAGACTAATACAACAGAACACAACACAATACAATAACCTTTATTGGCATTTCAAGTTAATGGCAATTGTCAATTCACATGATGTGAATTGTGAATTATGATTCACAATAATTATGAATTATGATTTACAATCTACGATTCATGATATTTATGAATTATGGATTCCGATTCATGATTTACAAAGCATGATATTTATGAACTATAAATTATGAATTACAATTCATATTTATGAATTATGATTTACAATTTATGATTTACAATTCATGATATTTATGAATTATGAATCACAGCTTATGATTCACGATTCATGATTCGTGATTCATGATATTTATGAATTATGATTTAGGATTAATGATATTTAGGAATTATGAATTGTGATTTATGAATTATGAGAAAATTCTTTTTTCTTCCTGTACTGTTTCAAAGTGATTTGAATGGGGAAATCCTTTTGATTCTTCATTGACAAGAGGCAGTAGGGTGAGGGAGGTCAGGGCCACATCCACACCATATAACGTGCTATGAAGCCACTTTAAACACTCATGGCTTCTTCCCCCAAAGAATCTGGGAGCTATAGTTGGGAAAGGGTCAGAGAGCTGTTAGGAGACCCCCTGTTCCCTGCCAATGAGGGAACCCTAACCCTAAGCCTGCCTGCTAACTAGAGCTACAATTCCCAGAGTTCCCTGGAAAGAAGGGAACCCTATCCCTACCCCTGAGTCTAACTCTAACTCTAACCCTAATGCTAACCCTTAACCCTTAACAAGTGCTACAATTCCCAGAGTTCCCTGGCAAGAAGGGAACCCTAACCCTGCCCGCTAACTAGAGCTACAACTCCCAGAGTTCCCTGGCAAGAAGGGAACCCTAACCCTGTCCCTTAAGTAGAGCTGCACTTCCCAGAGTTCCCTGGCAAGAAGGGAACCCCACCCCTACACCTACCCCTGCCTCTTAACTAGAGCTACAATTCCCAGAGTTTCCTGGCAAGAAGGAACCCTACTCCTACCCTACCCTACCCCAACCATAACCCTAGCTCTAACCCTAATCTTAATCTTAATCCTAATCCTAATCCTAATCCTAAACCACCCTAACAACCCTCCGTCCCATTAACCACCTACAGTTCCCAGAATCCCTGAGGGGAAACCATCCCTGTTTAAAGCGTCTTCATAGCCCTTTCAATGGACGGTGCGCCTAATGTGGCCTAATGTTGCCTCCCTCATTTTCTTCTCTCTCCCCACTGCCCCATCACTTGCAATGCAGCAGATATCTGCCTACAGTGTCCCTTCAAAGCTCCTTCTCTCAGGTCTGGCCACGGCCTTGTCCACTGCACACTGCCAGTATTTCACGTTTACTTCTCCGATGTAAATAGGGACGTCCTGAGGTTCTCTTCATGACTTTGAAGGCTGGACTTGGGGAAAACCTCACCAGCTCCAGACATCCCTGTAAGGCAAAGGCAAACAGGTGAGTAAGATGGCCCCCATCCGACAGCGTCCCCTCAGACTCCTCCTGTTTGGCTGCCTGTTCACAAACAAGGCTTCCAAACCAGTTTGCATCCAACCCACCAATCTTAGAACCCAGCTTCTCAAATATTTCCAGGAATTTCAGGCACTGTCTAATCACACCCTTTTTCTAAAAAAAAGAACCAAAATTCATGAAAAGTGCCCTTTTTTTCATTGCCTCTTGAAGATCACACTGCACGTTTTATTCCCCACCACCACCACAACACCAATTCTGTACCCCAAGCCCTTTGTGCTGCAACTTGATACTCTTTCAGTACCTTCAGGAAATGAGGGTAGCAGTGAGTTGTTTAATGGAAAGAACAACATGCACAGCACTCTTGCCCATCTCTCAGTGGTAAAATAATCTCAATCCCATAAAGAGGCAGTTGGTGCCCATTGGGACTGTTAGAGCAGAAGGCCAATTGCCCAACAAGATGTGGAGCCAGAACCAATGACAGCCAGAGCCAACTAATTCCAGTTTTGCCCCATCCTCCTCCCTGGTGAGTTCATAAGGGCAACACCAAGGCTAAGTAGGAGGAAGCTGGCAGGTAGTCTCATTATCTGGATGTGGCTAGATATAAAAATGCAATTATTGGGGGGAGGGGGACTGGCTGGTAGATTTGCTCTTTTGGACCAGCCTCCACTGATTCCACCCCCACCAAAATTATAAATAAATTCTAAAGCACCCTGCAAAGAAAAATGAAGGAAGAAGGAAAATGAAGGAAAAGAAAGATGCATTAATACTTTGGTTGAGATTCCTGCACTGCAGGGGGTTGGACTGGGTGACCCTTGGGGTCCCTTCAAACTCTGCAATTCTATGATTCAATGACAGGAATCCCCCTACCCCAGTGGATGAAATTGTAGATAAAATTGGTGGAAAAGTTTCAGAACAACAGAGCCAGGATGTCAGGAGGCTATCCTTATGGGACAAAAGCTAACATGTATTTTACTGAGTGCTGTGCCATCTGGTGAAATAAATATTAAGTTGATTAATTGTATGAGTTTTAGCCGATTAATTGATTAAATGTGCATACATTCAAATATGCCTAAAAGCAATAGCTTTGAAGCATAAAGCACACTTCCTTCATTTTGATGATGCATGTGTGTGCTGGAGCACACATCATCTTAAGAGAGGCATTTCGTCTGATGTGAGACAGATGCTGCTTGCTATCTGCAGTTTTGTAAGTGCATGTATTAAAATTATACGCACACAAATACACACAATCTGTTGCCTGATTAATTGAGACATTTTCTTATAGCCAGGCAGGCCCTGGACCATACCCACACCCCAGCTGTATCCACTCAGCCAGCAACCAAACACTGCAATATTCCAATAAGGTCTCTTACCTGCAGGCAGGCAGGCAGGCATTACATCAGTACAGATGGATGCAGGCAGAAAACACACACTCTTGCCAGCTGGGAGAGCAGATAAAGCAGGGGCCAAAGTGGTGCAAATGGGCCCTTCCCCATTGAGTCCTCTGTAGGTCTGCTCCCTAATGTGATGTAATGTAGCCTGATGTTAAATTCATATATTTGTGCATAGCTTTTGCATACCGAAGCTGCACTGCAAAATACAAAGGCGCGTATATTCAGACTCAGAGGTGCAATCCAATCCACAAACAAGTTTGAGAGCATTGGACTGGGTTGGCCCACTGCGAAAAGTGGACCAAACACATTCCTCCCCATCCCTAGTGCTTATTCAAACAAGAACAATGGCAGATGCATTTATCCAGCATTAAAAATGAGCTATGCTAAAATGAAGTATCATTTCTGTTTGTAACTCAATCCACAGTGAATGAAGCAATTCCTGAGACACAGAAATGAATTTATAAAAACCAACTGTAAATAATGGTTACATTCTGTGCTCACTGATGATCATTTTAGTTAGGGTTTTTTGTTTTGTCTTAACACTTTTCATGTATCATGGTACTGGGTTGATCAGAGCCAGATGGAGCCTGTTCAAATGTTCATGACTTCTACTCATCATGAACATATGTTCTCAGAATAATGGGCTGGTTTCTCAACAAACACTAATCCAGATTTAAAACAACAACAACAAAACTATGATGAGACTCATAACACAAGAGAGACATAAACAGTGAGATAAGCACAGCTGGATGAGAAGACTCCATGTACAGAAGCCCTGTAGCATGTTATGATCAGTAATTAGGACTCTATGTATCACCCAACTAGAGAAATTAGCAAAATGGGATTTTGATATGTCCCAACAGGTGCAGAAAGAGTTCCTACACCCTAAAGCAATTAATTTTCCACAAATATTAGTTAACATCTCTCTCTCTCTCTCTCTCTCTCTCTCTCTCTCTCTGTGTGTGTGTGTGTGTGTGTAATAATGGAATAGCATAGGTTCCCTTCCTCTCTGTATGCTAGAGTGCAGTTACCCAAAAGAAAACCAAGAAGCAATCTTTCACTAAGAGCAATGCAGACCATTGTACATCTTTATAACAGCATTATGGTAATAGAGGAGCCATCTTTTTTATATCCATGATAGATGTGCTATGCATCAGGCTGCCTATGAAAAACGTTCAAAACCTTTAGCTGGCCCACAATAAAAGAGCAAGGCTGCCAATATGTTTAAGAAAAAGTAAGCAAGGGCCACCCAGCCCAGGGGATGATTGCAACAGTAGACCCAGCACCCCTGCCAGCTGCTGCAGGTCAGGGTGGGAACACAGGGGCAGTTTTTAGGGGGGGGTGTTGTTGTTTTTTGTTTGTTGTTTTTTTGCTGCACTAGATCCAGACTGAGCAGCAGAAGGACACAAATAAAATCCCTCATCTGTCAATATGGCATCTTGGGAACTAGTCAATCCTCGGTGGGCTGTGCTCTGTCCTTGAATTGCCTGGTTTCAGCTACTCCTGAGTTCAGAACATAGCTGTCAACCTTCCCCTTTTTTTGCGGGAAATTCCCTTATTCCAGCGCCATTTCCCACTTCTTCCCGCTGCTATCCCGGATTGTTAGACATCCCGCAGACTGTCCCCCAGACAGGTGTGGCTGCTGATCCCTTATTTTTGAGGCTGGTGATCCTTTATTTTCAAATCTGAAAGTTGGCAGCTATGGTTCAGAACCATGCATCAGCTGCTGCTTTGGTGAACCCAGTGGGAGCTTTCACAATTGTGGAGCTCTCTACAAGTGGACCCAGGTGGAGGGACAAGTCTGTCCAATCCAATCTCTCACCAGGGGATAGATTAAGGGTTAGGGTTGCTCCCTAAATTGAATTATATGAGTTGAATACTATTCATCATGTCCTGATTGTTCTGGTGCCGGTCTTAGGTCAGAAGGAGGAGGAGGAGGAGGAGGAGGAGGAGGAACTGCATTATAATATATTCTAAAATGCGTATTAGTAACATGTATGTCAATGCACATTTTCATATAGAAACTTTTAAATAAACAGGATGGAATAACCTAATTGAGTAAACACACACAAAAGCACCACAGACCAAAAAACAGGCAGTTTTGTCTTTAGGAACATAGGAAGCTGCCTTTTACAAAGTCAAACTATTGGTCCATCTAGCTCATCACTGTCCATGTTGACTACCTGCAGCTGTGGACTGAACCTGACATCTTCTGCATGCAAAGCAGGTACTCTGTTACTGAGCTATTTCCCTTTCTTTCTTCTACATTCCTACTGCTTATTACTCAAAATTACTTCTACTTCACACATGCCCATTTCTTACTGCCTCAAATTATGCAACTCTAGAAACTATGTGTTTTATAGACCTTTAGTTCAACTACAATTTTCATATTCAAGTAACATTCCCACTTTCAGGAGACAGGATACAACCCATCCAGAAAATTACTGTATATTTTGGAGAAGTGTATTGCCATCAAGCTGCTGCAGCACCAAGGAGACAGTAATAATAGTTGTAGCACATTGCCAGTTGCAATGCTTGCTTATTTCCTTTCTGGCAACTGAAAATAATAATAATAATAATAAACACTGAATGAGATAATAGAACATGTGTGTTTTCTGTGTGATAGCGGTAGTCCTGGTGATAATCCTAAACCGAAGCAAAGGAGACACAGCATTACACCTTAAACCCTGTAAAATTATGCACAAGAAACCACACGCAGATAAATAGAAAACACTTTTCAAAATAATAATTATCTGAAAGAAAGTATCCTACTGCTTCCAAGGTAACCTATGAAAAGACCTGTAGGAAAATCCTCCCCCTCCATCAAATACAACAAAGCTCCAGAAAATTGGGGCATTGTGTTCAGTGAATGGTTGTCAGAAGGAAAAAAAAAAGATAGCATAGCATTGAATAAACTTCAAACAATGACAAAAATAATGTCATAACTGACCCTGCAATTAGGTCCTTTGGAAGGGTGCCTCTGGGGCCACTGAAAGCATTGGCTCTCTTTCTCCAATGGTGGGGAGGAAGAGCTCAGATATGTGAGGGGAATTCAAAACATAACCAATGTTCTTTGTTTACTACCACAACAGTCCAGATAGCAGAATGTTTAATAGTTGGGCCATGAAGAAATCCAAGGGAACAAAATGTTTTGCAACAATCTTTAACAAACGCCTTGTGTTATCCCTTGTGAAACAACATTCTGCCAGCACAATAAGTATACTGCTAACTGAGTGCTACAGCCCAATGTCAGACTACCTTCTTCTGCTGCATGGAATCTTGAGGACCTACTAACACCAGAGTTCTGTCATCAATAGGGCCTAAAAGGGTGTGATTGGAGACGTGCTGGAGGTGGTGGATTGGAGACGTGCTGGAGGATGACAAATGGAAGTTTTGGATACAAAGGCTCCAACTCACCTCAAACACACCACTAAGCTGGAAATTAGGGGTAGGTGGGAGCACTGTGGCAACAGAGAATTCAGAAAACCTGAGAAGGAATATGGATGACAAAATTCCCAGAAGCATCCCTAATTCTTTCTTTTTAGCTTGAAGAAAAAACACAACTAGGATCCCTGGCTAACATAAAATGATGATAATGATACCACTACTAACTCATCAGAACACCCATAAGCAGTTTACAAAGAACAAACTACAATGTTCATTAAATACTGACAAATGCAAACATTAAAAACAAACCAACATAATTTTAAACCAAAATATCATTATTGATAATAATTCAGAATGCTAAAAAAGGAACATATGATTAAAAATTGTTCAGTTACACCTTGTGCATAGTTTACAATGCATAAAGGAAGGTGCTTTGAAGAAGAAAAACCAATACTTTTAACTGTCTTACTTTCCATGTGACATTTGCATTCATTCAGTCACTTGCCCAGCAGAAGCATGCTTTACTGCACCACTTGTCTTCTTTAATAATGTCTCAATCTAAAGTACTTGTTATATAAAACCACATTTCCCATAAAAAGAAGGAAATGGGACTGCAGGATGTTAATTAGCCTTTTGACTTTGCATTGCCACTCTGTATACAAGGCATTATTGCATTACCTGTGCTTGTTCAATTCACATGGTCACATAGATATATGTGCATATTGTTATGAGTTGTGGGGTGGGGGTAAGGGGAGAGGAAGTAGGTTGTATGTAGGCTGTATGTGTCCTCCTAACCCCTGGACCCAACAAGTGTTAAAATATAAGCCAGGCTAGCTTTCTGTGTTGAGGTGATCACCTGGGTGATGGACCATTAAGAGAACAAAGGAAAGGGGCCACTGTGTGAGACAACAAATGGGTGGGGGCCCTCCTTCAAAAAGATAGCGTTCAAAGTGGCAGTGATGTGGCCTAGAGGTAAAGCAGCAAGCTGGACAGAAAGTCAGAGCAATGCTTGAGAGCAATGCTTGATTTCTGTCTGAATCCAAGGCTGCAGCCATGGGAGAAATAAGATCTTTTGGAGGTGTTTAATTCTGTGAAACACTGCATCAAAGGCTCAGGTTGTTTATGTGTGTAAATAAATCATAACTTATAAAGACACCACAGTCTCTGCTGTGCCTCATTCCAAAATGAAACAGGAACCGTCTCCCTCAGGAGGTTGTGGACTTTCCTTCCTTACAGGTTTCTAAGCAGAGTTTGGATGGCCACCTGTCATGGATGCTTTAGCTGAGATTCTGCACTGCAGGGGGTTGGACTAGATGACTCTTGTGTCCCTTCCAACTCTACAATTCTATGATTCCATGAACCCTGGGTAAGCACCTGGAGCCCATGGATTCTCACACCACTCAGAGATATGGATGGCATGCAGCAATATTTTGCATGCAGCACATTAAAAGAGTGCATTGCTTTCATATAAGGGGAGAAGAGGGGGAGACTAATGCTGGGTAATAATAGCTAGAAGATAGTAACACTAAAACATTTATGCCTCATTCTTTAAATAGCCTTTTCTTGTATACTCTTTTTATTCTAATGTTTTGTAAAACAACACAAGGAATCTGCATGTCTATTTTATTTCAATAAGCTCTACTTTCCCACCTGTCCAACCCGAAGATTTTTGTTGAGCTAAAACCAGACTTGCCCAAAATAGCTTATCAGGCATGGGTGCCAACTCCCTGGGGCTGTGGTTGCTCAAGCACCCGCAAAAATTTCCATTGAATGGGCTGGTGCCAGGGCCAT
This sequence comes from Podarcis erhardii, assembly GCF_964252035.2. Classification (NCBI taxonomy): domain Eukaryota; kingdom Metazoa; phylum Chordata; class Lepidosauria; order Squamata; family Lacertidae; genus Podarcis; species Podarcis erhardii. The sequence continues at coordinate 15,226,818 of NC_138504.1, forward strand.
GCACACTGCACCCACCATGCACCCATGGTTAAGTTGGCACTCTTGTCATCAGGTATGGAACCATTGCTCAGGCAAGCACAAGCTGCAGCCCTAAGAAAATGGTGAATTAACTAAGCAGGACCAGCCCAAAGCATTTGGGTACCTAAGGTACCCCCCTCCCTGCCAGGAGAGAATGGGTGAGTGAAGATAGACATCAGCAACAAATGGGCTGGGGGGAATAAAGATTGACATCAGGATCTGCCTGTGTGGTTCCTGCTGCCTGAGGCAGCCTCCTCACCTTGCCTCATGGGTGGACTCACCCTGTAACTGAGAGATGGCACCTGTGTTGGATAAAATCAGGCATTTTAAAATTATTATTAAGTACAGTGGAAAGTGGGGTTGGCATTGCAACCGGGCAAGGATTATTTTCTCATTCCACTCAGCCCCTAGGGGTGGAATGGCATTCCATAAGGGTTGGGGAAGCATCCAACCCCAATCCATGGGAAACACCAAGGATCTCATTGGGCAATCAGAAGCATTCCAGCCAGGTAACAGCCCTAACCCAATCTTAAGCCATGCCTTAGCCAATCCTCCCCTTGAGCCCTTACACGGCTCTCTTCTCTGTGCTGATCCTGCCCAGTACCATTTCTGCCAGATCAGTGCCTAACATAACTGAGCCTTTTTCCACTGAAGGAAAGGCAAACACACACACACCACCCAACAGGGGAGCCAACTGAGGTTGGAAGGGAAACAAATAATTTCCAGACTTGTCAACCAGCAGTCCAATAGCTTACAGAGGCTGGTGTGGGGCAAGCTCATGGGGCAAAATGGACCCAGGACCTTGATGCCGTCCTCTTTTCATGAGAAGTCGTGGGAGGCTCCCTATCCCACAAGATCTTGCATAAGCGCTATGGGGGAGCTGTAACTCCACCTCCCTCACTGCTTTCCAGGGCCACACATTGCCAGGCAAAGTCTCTCCATATGCAGATTGTGCCCAGAATGAGGCTTGTCAACACACACTGGTAACTTGCAGTGTGTTTGGACTGCCTGGCAGTAAGCCTCGCATACCAGTTGTTATCAACAAGAGATATGTTTCATCTCCAACTGCAGTGGCAGCTGGTCCCTGGGGACTGGTAGGGCAGAAGATATGGAGACCAAGAGTAGGTGGAGCCATAACCAACAACACAGAGAATTAACTGATTTTGTTCTCATCCTCTTTCCTGCTGTGTTCTACATTGGCAACACCAAGACTGAAGAGGATGAAGCACACAAGCTACTGCCACATTTTGGAATAGTTGGAAGTAAGAAGATTGACATTTGATGGGGTAGCTGAAGGCAGATTGAAGTTAGTGGGGCAGCACTAGTGAGGGCTGGAGCCAGTTTGGACTGATAGGATGGAAGGTAAGGAGATGGTTGATAAGCCAAGTAACCCACTGACCAACTATAAATAAGCAGGTAGGGAGCTGGAGCTGGCTGAGGGTAGTGTACCCCATTTGCCCTTATATATCAGCCTCCTCTGTCAAATGATATTTTCATTTTCAATTCAATCTACTCTTTGGATTGCAGTTTGTCGCTGTAGCTGGTGAAGGAGGGACAAATAAAGAAATAAATCTATACAGGGATTCACAGCATTTAAGCCATTTCAGGAAGTCCTTAATATTGACAGATGAGCTTTAGGTACGGAGGCTAGGATTTGAAAGATAAAGGAAAACAAAACCTCTAGCACCTGATTTCCCCCAACCCCAGGCAAATAATCAGATAGAGCAAAAGGGAAAATAAAACCATGCTTCCCCCCACATCTGTCTCATGAGAGATAATAGGGACCATTTATCAAGTGATAGTTTAAAGGGGATTTATTTCTATGCAAGAGGAGGAATGTGGAAATTGTTCTATATATAAAATTGTGGTGTTTTGTTTTGTTTTTTTTAAAAAGGAATATCTGTAGCCAGAGTATTATGAGCTACAAATATTTGATGTGAGTAAAATCAGAAAAAGATTAGGCATGGAACTGGTGGAACCCCACCAGAGAGTCCTGGGATTAATGTGTTGCAACAAGGATGGGGAATCTCAGGAGGGTGGACAATGTCCTCTTGGGGTTCTTTGTCTGTCTCCCCCCCCCCCCAATGGTAGTGATGAAAACTAGTCCTTGTTTTTCCTTTCTCCTCCTGCCTCATCTACTCTCCAGCCTGGCATAAAGAGCTTCAAAAGTGGCATCAGTCTGTTTTCTTTGGCTTTGTATGTCCCCCCTCCCCCCAATGCCTTGTGTTGCTGTTGCGACTTTAATATGAGCTGTCAATGGCATTGTCTTACCCCTCACTTCCTCCTGCCAGCAGGAAAAGGAATTAGTGTCTGGCACTGATGGCTGCCAGGGAGCCTGCTATGCAAAACATTAGAGGGTGTTTTTGTTTTGTTTTTAGCTTGGGTACCTTTTCTTTCTCCATCCACTGGAAGGAATGGCACTCATGTTCGATAAAGCAGGGTGACAGCTTGGCAGTTGCATTTTGCTTTTTTTAAAAAAACAACAAAAAACACTATTCAGTTTTGAAATGTTAAAAGACTGTTTGCCTTTGTTATTCCTACTGTAAATTTGGAAATAAAAGAGGAGAAAGAAAAGGGAGGAAAGAATTTGCCCTCCAGATGTAACAGGAAAGAGCTTAAAATTGAATATGACAGCAGGAACAGCTTGAACTAATATCAAGAGAAAGTCAAGGTATGAAGATGCTGCACTGGCTGCCCAAAGAGCTCTTCCATTGCACTTCTTCCCAGACAGGTAGCGATATGTTGGCATTCCTGGTTTCGAAGGATCCCCGCCCCTCACTATAACATAGGTTTTTATCACTCCCTATCTCTGTAATGCTTGTCAGCAAAGGTGGGCTGTTGCTGTTTTTCTTTTCCTCCCAGATATACACAAAGCAGTGTGAATTCCAGCTTGGCTGAACTCCTGCTAAATAGCAACATCCCCACAGCAATGCAGCAAGCTGGTGTGAGGACATAATGGTGCTGAAGTAATCAGATAACAGCTACTCAGAAGAATGCCCCCTGGGGTAGCTTTATGCTCCTCTTCCAACTCAAAAGGCGCCATGCTGTTGTGGCAATGACATTGATGCAACAACCCTCTTAGTCAGCATGACAGCAGATTGGAGTACAAATGAATAGCCTTTCCCTCCCTCCCCCTAATTCAAGGTGTGTCCTGAGGAGAAGAGGGGGGCAGGGAAGGGACCTCACACTGACAGCAAACATCCAGAATTCTCAACTCTGTAAGGTTATATTTACAAGTGAGAAATCTGAAATATGCTCAACAAACTGAGCAGTTGCTGTGAGGTGCCCTGCTTGTGTATGGGATAGGGTAGCGGGGCAAGGATCCCTCAGGTATCTTTTCCATTATTAATATTGCAACAGAGGTATTTTAACTCTGTCAGGCGCTAGGAAACAGAGGAACTAATCTGCTCTATTTTAAGTGAGTGAATGCTTATTATTATTATTATTATTTAAAAAGTATTTATTTATTTATTAAAAACCAAGATAGCGCATGAAAAATACTCCGAAACATCAACATGGTGTCAATAACTTCAGTCTCACACTTTATGCAGCTTGCCTTTTTCTAAATAAAAAAAGAGAGAGGAAGAAACAAAATGAAAAATAAAGTAATTAAAGAAAGGGAAGGGAAAAACTAACAAATAAAACAACCAACATACTAAGTAGGTTCAAATTTCAAATAAGCATAAAATAAATATCCATGTAAATTTCCCATTTTGCTCATAGTACTTGTCATCAATAATAGTGCTTAATGTTAAAGCCCTGTCCTGGACATTGTATGCACTGGATAAATGTGCATATTTGTATGTAATGCTTTATTCAAGCACATGTGTGCCATAACTCTGATGGCTTTAGTACTGTGTGGCACAACTGTATCATAAACCTTATTACTCCCAACTCCAAAAACTAGCTCTTAAAGCCTGATTTCTAAGGATACTGTCCACTTGTAGAAAGTAGACAGGCAGGGCTGGTCTATCCATGAGGCCAAGTAAGGCAAATGTCTCAGGTGACAGGGTCCCCAAGGGCAGCAAATCCTGATGTTGATCATTCTCTCCATTCTACCCCTGTCCCTGATGTCAATCTTCAGTCACGCCTTCGTCCCTGACAGAGAGAGGGTGGCACCCCATTTTGGTGCCAAAATGTCCCAGGCTGGAGACCAGAAAGGAGACCAGACTGGCCCTCAGCAGTGCAGAAATTGGCCATTACTGATTTAGAACAAGGAAATGGAACAATAACATAGACATACTGGATGCAATTTGTAAGTCCTTTTGCATTTTTATGTTAATGATTTATATTCTTTTAATATCACAGACCTTAATGAGGAAAGAAAATGACTTACTATTTAATTATATTTTTTATTTCCTTGAATAAAACAGGGATTGATTTTCATTATTTGATTCCACAGCCAGCGATTGCAAAGAGATGTATGTCACTTAATTCCAGGTGTCCAGCTAAATGATTTAGTTTCTTGTATCTTTAATGATCAATTTAATAAATCAATAATGTTGTAAAGCGTAAAGATAAATTATTACAAATGAGGGCAATAAAGAAGAGACTCCTCTTTAATAGGAACCAGAGTAAGAGTGAAGATGAATTGGTCAATGCTGGACCTCTGGGAGAAAAAAACAACAAGGGTACTGTATATGGCAGAGTTGAAATAAAAAAGACAGGGTTTATTCCACCCTGACCCACCAGTTTCCTAGATCTGCATCTGCTTTGTGTGCAAAAGGTCTCAGGTTCACTCTCTGGTGTCTCCAGATGAGAACCTTGTCCAAAAGCCTACAGAGCCACTGCCAATCAGTGTATAAAACACCAAGCTATGCTGAGACTCAGTAGAAGGCAGCTTCCTATGTCTCTAGGGCCTTGAGGAAGGAAGAAAAAAATATGTGGAATATACAGACAAAAGTCTGTAAAGTGGCCTTTTTGTAGGGGCAGTGAGAAACTGGGAAATTACCCCAGAAATTTACTGCGATGAATTCTTTTCAGAATGTTTGTCTCACGCTAAAAAGCCACTCAAAGGTAGTTTGACAGATTTCCATAATTTGCGTCCTGAAAAATAAAATGACTGAATTTCAGCCTGACAGCTTACTACTCATCTTTTTCAGAAGTTAAAATCAAATTGCTAATACACAACATGCATACAGCAATAGATCTAGTGTAGAAGAAAAAACACATAAGAGATTATTTTATGTAAAAAAACCAGAAAAACAAAATAGAGTAATATAAAGGCCAAAATGATAGAAAGAGGGGATCTGAAAAGCTACCCTACCTGACTCGTGATTTCATAATAACTTCCAATAAAATATTAATTGAAAATCAAAGTCCTGCTTTTTATAAAGGTCACAAGCAGATGGTTCCTTTAATAAAAGGAAGAAGGAAATTGCTGTACTCCTGATACTTTTCTATCAGCATACAGATTTTCTGAGCTAAAAATATATATATTGAGGGAAATTAGTTCTCTAGGCTTAAATAATTTTTATAGAATTTTTAAACAGTTGTGTGTACTTATATACACATATATACATGTACAAAAAAACCTGAAGAGTGAGATATTAGCATTGTATATAACACTGTTGTACATGGAAAGGAGTTATTAGAATGAAGAATAAGTCAGTGATGAATGAGAGAAAAGAGATTGAAGTATTATCACTTATCCTTAATTTACTTTGTCATTAATTTATTGTGGCAGCTGATCTAATCATGGACAAGATAATTTCAGTGAGAAGCATTCAGACTGCTCCTTGAAGCTATTGTCAAGAGTACGGAGCTCAGTTTCCCCCCAGTCTCATCAAGGCTTGGTATAATTAAATAAAAATAATAAAAATAAAGTAGCTAACAGATAAATATGCTTAAGGGTAAAAAACTCTGTAGTGTCAGAGAGGCACATGCTCTAGTGTTTTCCCACATGCAGGTTCTTCCAACACTTTTTATTGCTGTAAGTGCCAAGATCTTAAAGGGATTTCTAAGCATTCCACAGAATTTGATCAATAGCCTTCTACATGATTGGGAAACGTGCCCCATATGCAGTGGCGTAGCGTGGGGGGTGCAGGGGGAGCCGGCCGCACCAGGCGCAACATCTGGGGCTTAGGGTTATGGGGCGCAAATCCACGGGTTGGGGGCGCAAATTACTTGCCTTGCCCCGGGTGCTGACAACCCACGCTACGTCACTGCCCATATGGGTTCCCAAAGGTGTGGAGGATTCTTCTATGTGTGATCAGCAGAAAGTGTGCGGACCACTTTCTGACCACTGTGCCCAATGCACAAAGGAGCTTGCATGTGGGGAGACATTGAGGAAAGAGCTTGTGTGAACACCCTCTTCCCACTAAGCAAATTTAACTCTAACATCCATGGCCCTCAGAAAGGACCATCTGCATTTGCTTTGCATGCAGAAGGCCCAAGGCTCAATCCCCACCATCTCCAGGTATGGATGGGAATGTCCCTACCCATCTGAAACCCTGGTGAGCTTCTGCCAGTCAGTGTTGACAATACTCAGCTAAATGGATCAATGGCCTGGCTGAGTATAAGGCAGGGGCGTACCTGGAAATTATTCACATATCTCCCTGTTGATCCCCTCCCTTACATTTCCAGGACATTCTCCATCTTGGATGTAGGTGAATCTTTTAAAGTTCCTGCATTGAAGGGTAGCCACACCACATGTAAGGCTGCCTTCTATGAAAGAGGCAGGGCATTCTTTCAATCAGAACTCGCCAGAACTCAGTTCCGGCACCTCTCAGGGTGGGCGCCATTGCCATGCTAAGAAGACAAGGGAGGCATTCATGGTGAGTTCAGGCACTTATTTTTCTAGAAAAATACCATTGGCAACCACTGGCTCGTGGCCTTGGACAAACCTTTTTATCTCAGTGAATCTCTCAAAATCTGTTCTGTTCTGTTCTTAAGGATAAGATATATAAGCAGACAACATGGAAAACAGTAGTTCTGATATCAAGCACAGCAGAAATAATCAATCCTATTGAGATCGCTCAGACCACCTTCAAGCACCACCTGTGATCCCCATGTCTCATCTGTTCTGAGCTAGCACCTATAATATAAACGGATGAAGTGTGAAGAAGTGCTTGTGAGCATAGCTATCCAAAAGTGAATCAAGATGACTGATTATCCTACTGTAATGTCACAGCTAGTGCTATGCATCTTATGCTTAGCCAAAACTCTGTAACTCATAGAAAACATGGCACTTGCATCAGTTGCTGAAAGAAGTTACCTGTTTGAAATAAACCCATGCACTTCACAAAACACTGAAAATAAAGTCTCAGCTCCAGACACTTAAATCAGTCATCTGCTCCATGCATAGCACAATCAACAGCGATGATTATCATTACATTCAGGCTCCCTGTGTTTTGAAAACCGTTGTTTAACATTCAAAAGGAGACTTTTTTTCCTTGAACCAACCTTGAATGCTGTCAAAGTCAATTTGAAGAATTTTGTCCCTGTCTTGCATTTCTACAAGTACATTATGTATCATTTGCATGCGGAAAGAGCTTATCTCTGCATATCATTAACACGAAGTGTCTACACACGCGAGAGGGAAAAAAGGGAAGGGAGGGGGGAGGCAACCACATAGAGAGACCTGGAAGAAAATCTCATTTTGATACTTCTAAGGCCAGGCTTGACAAAAGCAGAAACTTTCCTTCTCTCATATCTTCATAAATTTCCATACAAGTTCAAGAATGATTATGGGCTCTCCCACCCCTAATCTGTGTGAGTTTGCAAACAGGAAAGGAAATTAAAGCAGTTTCATGTTAGAGTGTCTGTCTAAGACTAGGGAGATAGGAGTCGAATTACTGCTAAGCTATGAAGATCATTGGAGTGACCTTGGGTCAGTCACCAACACTCAAGCTAATCTACATCAGGCCTAACTCTCAACCAACCCCCTACCCCAGTGGTGGCAATGGAGCTCCTACTGTTGTTGTTTAGTCATTTAGTCGTGTCCGACTCTTCGTGACACCATGGACCAGAGCACGCCAGGCACTTCTGTCTTCCACTGCCTCCCGCAGTTTAGTCAAACTCATGCTGGTAGCTTCGAGAACACTATCCAACCCTCTCGTCTTCTGTCATCCCCTTCTCCTTGTGCCCTCCATCTTTCCCAAAATCAGGGTCTTTTCCAGGGAGTCTTCTCTTCTCATGAGGTGGCCAAAGTATTGGAGCCTCAGCTTCACGATCTGTCCTTCCAGTGAGCACTCAGGGCTGATTTCCTTCAGAATGGATAGGTTTGATCTTCTTCCAGTCTATGGGACTCTCAAGAGTCTCCTCCAGCACCATAATTCAAAAGCATCAATTCTTCAGCGATCAGCCTTCTTTATGGTCCAGCTCTCACTTCCATACATCACTACTGGGAAAACCATAGCTTTAACTATACAGACCTTTGTTGGCAAGGTGATGTCTCTGCTTTTTAAGATGCGGTCTAGGTTTGTCACTGCTTTTCTCCCAAGAAGCAGGCATCTTTTAATTTCGTGGTTGCTGTCACCATCTGCAGTGATCATGGAGCCCAAGAAAGTAAAATCTCTCAATGCCTCCATTTCTTCCCCTTTTGCCAGGAGGTGATGGTACTATTAGCGGCTGCTTATGGGCAGCTACATTTCTATCCTACGATGTCCTCAAATGATATTATCTCTGGGGTTCCTGCATGGCTGGCATTTGGTATCATAAGCTTTCTTCATGAATAAATGAATGAGTGCTTTCCAAAACTGCCTTCATTTTTGAAGTGGGGAGATTTCACTTCCCACCCCAATTGTGAGTCTTTCAACTGAGCACTACGCTAGCTCTTTGGCTGAATATGCAAGGGTCTGAGAAGACGCTGGAGAGCCTGATTCTAGACCCCACCACCATCAAAGAGCTAATGTGGGAATTCTACCCAATAGAAATAACAGCAAAGGACAGGTTCTACTTCACCAAAACAGGAAGTGTTTAAACGAATTTTCCCTTCCACACCTTCTGCAACCCCAATAATATCAGTCCACCACCATCAAAAGCTAATGCTTTCTGCATTAAAAAAAAAATCTACATACAAAATGCAAATGTGCATCTATCATCTTGTTCCTTGCTCTTTATTCAGTTTTTCCAGTATGCTTGAGGGGTGCAGTGCTAGGGTTAAATTATTTGGAGGCAGAGCAGAATAACCTCCTTGCCAGCTTAGACAATTTCCACATAGCCACATAGCCTTGTCAAGCCAATTTCATATGGACAATCTCGCTTTTGCTGGTCAGCTTTCCCTCTCTATCTACTTAGCTAATTGCATGAGTATCATTGGAATGACCTGGCTCAGTGTCTCCTGTTTAGCACTAAAAACTGTGAGTTGGCAAACATGAGCTCCCTTGATAATCCCCTAGCTGTGCCATCCTTCTGGTACGTTGCTTGCGGTACAAATGCCATCACTGTCAGCTCAATTATGGAGGCATGAAGGACCGTCTTCCTCCAAACCAATTGATATAAAGTGTCACGCAGGAAAGACCACAGACTGGGCAATACTGGGGGGAAATGGGCCACTGATTAAACAAGGGCTTGAGATGTTCATTGGCTTTGACGGAGTGATGGAAACACACAGAGAAATCTTGCCCAAAAGCTACAATACTGATAATGAGCTGTGAAGACTGCCATTCAAAAAAACAAAACAAAAACAAAAAACCCCTCGGAATGGACCAGTTGTGTACTACAGAAACAGATGTTGCTAAGCCCCTGCAGCCATCAACTGCCTTTTGGAAATCTTAAGTGCTGCCTGACAAAGAAACACAAGCTTTTAATAAGTGAACATTTTTGTAGATCTATTGGTACAATCCAGGTGTTGTGGCTTGGGGCAACAAAGCCAGTCAACTATCTTGAGAAACACAGTTGTGCTGTGGTAAGAATCTTGTTTGTTTGTTTGTTTTATCTTTGAGAGAAGGAACTTCGATTCTCAAAGGGTTTCCTTTACTACTAAGGTCCATTTTATGAATGACTAAATAAACAGCTGGGAAACAATTATCAGCAGAGTTGGCTGCATCTAAACAAGCAGTTCACTGTAAAGTAAAACTGTTCCCGGAATGCACCACTGCAGCCATGGGACTAAATGTCTGAATATATATATATATATCCATTGTATAGAAAATTAGAATGTCCTTTGAAAGGATAGGTCAGAATATTTCCCATTAATATTCTACTCCTCTGTGTAAAATTTGTTGGTTTGTTTAATATGGTGCAACATTTAGCCATGTAATCCCCCAGATGCAGTTTGAAAAAGGTATGGCCCAGGAAAGGTGGACAGACCAGGCCTAACAGAGCCAAGACTGTGAAAGAAAAGATACACTCTTCCAGTCCGTCATACATTTGAGACAGGTCACTACAGTTATCATCTGAGTGGGTCCTAAAATGTCTACATTATAACACAGTGTGCATACTCAGTGCCCTATAGGTTGAGTGAGAAGCCCTGTGCCCCTCCAGCTGCTGTTGGATTCCATCTCCCATCACTCACAACCAGCATGCCCAGTGTTCAAGAAAGATGGAACTTATGGTCCAATGGTGCCTATATGGCAACTGCTTGCCTATCACATGCTTACAACAATCAGATTACCTAATAAAAAACCCAGCCCACCAACCATCCCTCATCCCAACACCTTGCAAAAGACAAATAAGGAGCTTTCTTGAGGGGAACGAAAGGAAAACCACAGCCCTTCTGTGCTCTGCAGTTTTGTGTATAATAAAGGAATGTCTCTGCTCTTGGAAGAGCTTGTTTTGCTGGACTTGATATGTTGTCAAGTTGCCTGTTTGCCTTCTGCAAGTTATTGTTTTATTTGGCTTCTTTCTTTCTTTTTTGGTAAATATTTTATTTGGCTTCCACTTCTGAATCGTTTCCCCAGCCTGTTGGGCAAATGGATGCTGCTGGGCTGTGTTTATGCGCCTCTAAATGAGAGAAACTGACTGCGTAATTTCAGAGCGTATGTAACTGCAAGATGGGCTGTGCAGTGCAGCGCATACATTAAATCTGAGGATGAATATGTGTCCAAGGCACAAGGGAGAATACCAACGACAGAGAGCAGGTGTGAGTATTAGGACGACAGTCCAGGCAGCAACTGAACTAGGACAACTGCACTGGGACTTATGTTCAGCCTCATTCCAAAGCCCCTCATCTCATCAACAATGTTGCCTGGAAGGCTCTAATATTGCATTCACAGATCAGCCATCATCTCACCCTCATTATATTTGCTTCTGACATATAAGACAGAGACCTACAGGGCAAAACAAATAAAAATTAAACAACCACCTGGCTTCTCATACAAGGTCAACATTGGGGCCTACTAAGCTATGCCAGATTTAACTCTCTAAATTTCCCAGAAACATTTTTTTAAAAATTAAATAGGGGTGGAGGGAGCTTTTACTTCGGCCTGAAAATGTCATGTTTAATTTAAGGCCAGACGAGAATGGTTGGACAAAACTTCACACAATTCAGCCAAGTCATGTTTGGACTATAGAGTAATGTTTTTAAGGGGGTGGAAGTAGGCGTACATTTTGGAGCAGAGAGATTGAAAACTAGACTTTCATAATATGAATTGGTACTCCTAATTTTTTCTATAGTCTAGAGGTTCTTCCGTGAAAAGGACACAAGCAGCAATAAGAATAAGTTGGCTGGCTAACTGGCCCAGACTACTAAAATGAAAAGCCCTGCTTCATCTGCATAGCATTTGGAAACTGCATGGCACAAGCAAAGAAGCTTTTTAAGGGAATATAACAAACTACTGTCACATTTGGGAATCAACATAACTTTGAGGCCCATCACTGAATAAAAACAGACTGAAACAGAAGTAGGAGAAAGTATCATGAGTGAGTTGAAGCCACAAAGTTATTCTAAGATTCAGTTAATAGCTGAAGTATTTCTCTCTATGGTGCCCCCCCCAAAAAAACAGTAAAGGTAAAGGTAAAAGGACCCCTGACCATTAAGTCCAGTCACGGACGGCTCTGGGGTTGTGGCGCTCATCTCGCTTTACTGGCTGAGGGAACTTGTCCAAAGACAGCTTCCGGGTCATGTGGCCAGCATAAGTAAGCAGAGCAGTGCACGGAAACACCGTTTACCTTCCCGCTGGAGTGGTACCTATTTATCTACTTGCACTTTGACATGCTTTTAAACTGCTAGGTTGGCAGGAGCAGGGACCGAGCAACAGGAACTCACCCCATCGCGGGGAATCAAACCGCCGGCCTTCTGATCGGCAAGCCCTAGGCTCTGTGGTTTAGACCACAGCGCCACCCATAGTACTACTATTTGCCTTGCTGTACAGTGAACTCACATTAACTATACGTGCTGGTTAATTACATGAATAACATCTGTAACGGTTGACAGATGACTTTTGCAGTCATAGATGGCTAGATTTGAACCATCTCTTCTGAGTAACTTGACAGTTTGGTTAAGGAGTCCCTGCCATCTTGAACGATGCTTTTAAAGCTAAAGAAGTCCACTGACTTGTCACACTGCCACCCATTGGTGTCCATTTGGTTAGCCCTAATCTCTTTCCTTTGTGAAATTCATGTACAGTCATGCCCTTCCGGCTTTTCAAAAAAGACACCCATTTATGGACTTCATCATTGTTTCTGATTTATAGCAGTCACTGAATGTTCTTATATCTTCTCCCATGCTTTCCTCTTCCCTATCTGATCTGGACTCTCTGCCATTTATAACACCATCTCCGCTTTCTTCCAGGTTTCACAGTCACTCTTATAGCCCACAAAATGTGATCCTGCTTTCATACATGGGAGCTGCTTTCTATCAACCATTTTGTAAGCCAAAGGCCAAAGAACATGGCCATCTAGCTTGTATCAGAAACTACTGTTGTGTGCATGGTAGCCCTACATTGCATGGCACCTCCCATACAAAGTAGAACTTGTAATAAGTAGTTTGTGTTTGATTGCAGGGGTATGCTGCAGTCAAAATTAACTACAGCTATAATCTTGTGTACTGGCTCTTAGCAAGCCTTTCACATGGCAATGGACTGTACACTCTGGATCTATGAAGAAAGAAAAATAAGTTTCTGGACTGTGAAGCAGACAACTCTATGAATGGTAGCAACTCAACCAGGGAGCATAAATGAGTAAAACACTACAATGGATTACACAGTTGGAATTCACATCATCTGGGGCTATACTTGGTGGCTAGCAAATGCACCTGCTGCAAAGCAGATGTCTGATGCAGGGCACACGTCATTCTCTTCCAATCTATAAATCCCAGGTTGGAAGCAATGCTTCACAGCTGGCAAGTGGAGAGAGCAAAAGGCACAGTTGGTTCTGCTGGCATAACATCCTGCATTTTATTTGTCAACAAATGTGTTTCATGATCCATCATTAACATTCTGATTGATTGGCCTGCTATGCTGGTGTAATTCTTTTTCTTCCCTTTTACTCTCCAACCTACAATGCTGTTCTGTCTCGGAAATGTGTTTTGAAGAATGACCAGCACTACTGACTCACTGGCAAAGAGAAGTATTGGCAAAAGAATAGCAAACCAATAATGTTCATTGCTGGGCAACGTAAGAATGTTCTATAGACATGACTTGGAGGACCTTGCAGTGGTGTTTTTCCATAATATTTATCCCAGCTTTGCCAAAAGCTGAATGCTCCCATTTGTCAGAAAAGAATCATAATCTCATTATGGTATAAATCAGCAACAGCACCGAGACATAATCCACAACCTCATCAGATGTCAGTTGTAGGTTTTGCAATCATAAACTAAGTTTTCTTTCATTTGTATACATTTTTCTATGCAATATCAATGCAATACATTAAAAACAAAGTAAAAATATGTTAATGTTGCAACAGATTGGGCTACATCTGTCAAGATTTCACATGTTTTAATGCAATTTGGAAACTGGAGACAGGGTGTTCACACAATCCAATTACTGTGGTTCTTTCACCATTGCAAAGAGGAAAATTGGATAAATCATTCACACATTTGCAATGCATGCATCAGGCTCACATACCACCTCCTACACATGAACACCCGAGGTCTGCTCCCATACTCAACTGTGAGTAGGTTATATCAGTTCTTGAAGCAATCCTCTGATTCATAACCCACAATTTCCTAAAGGAATGGGTTTAGAAAGGCCATATAAAATAACCACCTGAACAAACCGTTTAGATAGTAGACTACTGCTATCTAAGTAGCAAGCGCCACTGAATGCAGTGGGAATATATATTCATCAAAAATCCTTTATTAGGCATAGCAAACCACACATTATCAAACAGACACCGTATACGGAATATATATTCAATTGTTAAGGTAAGGCACAAATCAGCAATTCCTTAAAATGCACAAATCCATAACTGCTTCAAAACAGAAACATTTGCCTCAAGGCAGGTCGTATCATAACCATATGCAATCACTTTATCACACACATCACTTTACTTTTGATGGCTTTTAACAAGGCATGTGAAATATAAGTACCATTGCTCTTTGTGAAGGTAGAACTTTCTACATGCAATACAACTGAATAGGATCTGAATGGGATTGTGATCAGCTATGAAGGTGCAGAACCACAAACATCCTGAAAACATCAGGACTGAGTTGGCTGTGTGGATAGTGTCATTATATAAGATAAGTAATTAGGGCACTCTGAACTCAGTTGCAACTGTTTGGAATCAGACAATCCTTGTTGCTTTTCTGTTCTTGTTCCAGAGAGGCCATCAAGTGATTGTCTAGCCTCCTGACTGTGGGGCTCTCTAAGATGTCCATGTCTTTGCCAATGGTTGAGATAGGAAGGTTAGTAACTCTAGAGACTAATGTGCTAAAGTTAAAAAAAAAAGTGGATCTGCTACCCTTCCTCCAAGCTTTTCTGACAGGTCATGAAGGAAAAGGATAAGATGTTGTGCTTATAAGCAAGGAAGTTTGCACAAGATTCATGCATGGGCAGGACAGATCAGTGCTCTAATTACTTCCTCTGAGATGTTTGTGAGCTGTGATGGATAGGGATGGGCAGTGCTTTTTTTCCTGGAGGTACGCGGGCGTACACACCCCTAAACATTTTGTGAAACTAAGTTTGGCCTCATTGAGGGGCAGTATTTCAATATAAGTAGGAAAATGTGAGTACCCCTAAACTTTTTTTTTTTTTTTAAGCACTGGGGATGGGACATTGTTCCTATGAGCAAAGAAATCTGCCAAGATTCATGTGTGACCAGAAGCTGGGTGGATTAGTACTCTAATTGCTTCCCTAAGGGAGAGATGTGACATTTAGTCATTATTGCATTTAAATCACTTATCACATGTATTTCCTTGTGCAATTCAAGGTGGTTAATAACCAAAATAATGAAATAAAAAAAGAGGATAAAAGAAAACAAAAAATAGCAAGCTAGCAGATTAAGACCAATAACTACAGCCGCACAAAATGTCATAATGAATGAAAGATGGGATGGCCAAGCTGTACAGTCTATCCTCTGAAGGGCAAAAAGTCATCCTAATCAGATTTTAATATCAAGATGGTAGGTAAAAAAAACAAAGAAATGACAATTAAAGAAAGAAAATGGGACAAAATGAATGTACCTAGTTAGTTCCAACGTAGAATAATAGAAGTGTAGAATTTGAAAGGGTCTGGGGGTTATCTAGTCCAACCCACCTGTATATAGGTGAAAGGGAAGTTAGCAAGGGATTCCTAGTTCCCTGCTATGAGTGCTGCTTCCCAGCTTTCTCCAAGTATAATCTAGGGATTATAGCATTTACACTGGGTCAGCCTAGCTCAGTATTGTCTGCACAAACTGGCAGTGGCACTCTAGGTTTACAGACAGTAGTTTTTACCTCTCCATGTAAAGCATGTGCTCTACCTGCTGTGTTAGAGTCCATAAAGAAGCAGCCAGAAACCAAAAGCATTAAGCATATTTTCCCCATTGGACTAGTGGTGGGCCATTTTGTCAATTTCAGTTTCAATCAGTGTCTCATTTTCCCACTTTTAAATTTAGTTCTCCACAGTCCCGCATCAGTTTGCAAATTTCTTTTTTTTTAATGCCCCAAGAAAATTAATCAACATTTTAGTGTTAATGTTTCTCAATGTATATATTTTTGCAAACATTTCCCGCTAATATAATGTGAGATACACACACACACAATATGTACGTATTTTTGTACATATTATTTGGTTGGAGAACTGCATTGCAAAGTGTGAAATAAAAATAATATTGAATAATATTCATAGCTACTTCCCTTCTCAAGCAGGAAAGACACTGTGACCCCAGGTTTTAGAGTCTTTAAATTTGGCTTTTAATGTTGAAGAATGCTTGGCAACATGATGGACAACAAACAAGAAGCTGCAATGCCAAATCCTGATTTTCTTCTAAAATGCCCCCATCTAATGACATCCACAACTGTGAATTTTGTAAAATGGATACATGCACATATATTAGAAGTATGAATATCTGACTTTGAAAACCCACCTACAAACCTTTGACAATTGTTTGATATTTGCTTGAAAAATCTCTCTCCGCTACCATCCACATTTGTTACTGTAGGGTGTGGTCCTGATCAGATCATGGCAGTTACAAGAAAATTAGATTTCCCTTTGCATTGGTGCTGGACCATGTATTCAACCCATTAAAAGTGGCCCTTAAGTTCATTTTACAATGGCACCTGCTTGAGAATTCCATCCACATATGCATTCCTAACATGACAGTACAAATTAACTCCCTTCAAAATATTATGTTGGCACTCAGTCAGCAAATTACAGTAATGACATGTGTCTGAGCATTCCCAAGAGTAGGTCTACGGGAGGTCATGTGCATTATTATTGTTTATCAGTGTTACAACAGTGTATATCTGTCTCATTTCTCCACCTTTGGATTGGGATATTAATTTGAGGTGACCGACCTAACACCAGGGACATCGATTTACACAATAGTGCCACTTACTGCCAAGCTAAGAGAACACAGCAGGTTTATATTCTACTTCCTCCCATATTAAAATATATAACAGTTTCTTCTGCTTAATTTAGTAGCTTTTTCTGCTTAATTTGTTTTCTTGTTTCTGACTGAACAGGCTCAGAAGCAGACTATGTCATTTACAAAACTAATTGCAAATTCTGTTACTCTCTGGAAGTCTGATAAGAAACTAACACCACAACAAGCACCATGATAATAATTGGTCTTTAGTGTCAGTACGTGCCAATTAACTTCATGCTGAAAAGCAAAATTTAATTTAACAAAGCACCATGTGCATAGCTGGAAAGACTCACCCATCACTGACACTTTGTTGAAATGACTACGAGGTGTAAATTTTCAGCAAGGTGCATAGCAGGCTTCGGAAATTGCTCCTATGAATCACTATGGGTATTGGGCACATAATTACCAAGAGCACCACAGAGAAGTTTAGCCTGCATAATCACTTCCAAAAGATGGGTCCAGCTGTGTTGGAGTTATATAAAATAAAATAAAAAAACCCTTACAAACAAGGTGAAATGCTGATGAAGTGGAGGAAAGCAAATAAAAACCTGTCCTATAATATCCACACTTTGAGTCTGGGTTTCATGTTAATAGTGCATGGATTGTCACTGTATTTTCTGACTTGTAAGTAATAAATCCCACTATAGTAGACAGGTGCATTTATTTTAGTTTATTGAACACAATTTGCATTTTTATTTATTTATAGAAGTATTTCTATAGCGCTCAAAGTGGTCTACAGCAATATATATATATAGATACGGTGACATCTAAACTACCATTAAAGTAGTACAACATGATTAAAATGACTACCTGTTAAAAAAAATATTGAAGAGTTACATAGGCTTGTCTAAGCAAGAAGGTCTTCAAAAAGGCTTGAAAAATCCAAAGCTAGAAGAGTGTTCTGCAGTATGGGACCAGTAACTATAAATACCTGACTTCTAGTGGAGGCCAATTAAGCCACTGTAATATGGGAGACGGGACGCGGGTGGTGCTGTGGGTTAAACCACAGGGCCTAGGATTTGCCGATCAGAAGGTCGGCGGTTCGAATCCCCGCGAACGGGTGAGCTCCCGTTGTCCGGTCCCTGCTCCTGCCAACCTAGCAGTTCGAAAGCACGTCAAAGTGCAAGTAGATAAATAGGTACTGCTCAAGCGGGAAGGTAAACAGCGTTTCCGTGCGCTGCTCTAGTTCGCCAGAAGTGGCTTAGTCATGCTGGCCACATGACCCAGAAGCTGTACGCCGGCTCCCTTGGCCAATAAAGCGAGATGAGCACTGCAACCCCAGAGTTGGCCACGACTGGACCTAAAGGTCAGGGATCCTTTACCTAATATGGAGACAATTAGTAGTGCATGATCTGGGATATGGACTTAGGCAGTCCTTAAGGAATCCTGGACCCAAGTTAATATATTGCTTAATAACAAAATCCTCTAAGCACTTTACATAAATAAATGTATTGATGAAAAGAAGTTAACCTAGACATTTTTTTCAATATATATAAAAAATCAAACAGGACTGCTTGCTCTGCTCAGTCACATTGCCTACCACTGTGCCAGCTGCCCTTCCCTCACTTGTGCGGGAATATCTTTCCCACTCCACACATACACACACCACAGCTCAACCTGAACCTTATCCACTTTTAAGCTTGATAAACTGCTGCAAAGTCCCTCCCTCTTTAAACAGTTCACCTGGACCACCTGCCACTGGCACAGCTTCCTCACTTGACTGCCTGCCATTTGCCACACTCTGTAGATGGTGTGGTCACCTACTGGAGGACTTGTAAATTGCAAAGCATGAGGGCAGTATTTTTTTTTTTACATAGATAGGAATACACACACAACACACAAACACACACATATGCATTTACACACACACATATAATGTGACGTCTCTCTTACCAGCTTGCTTCCTTTTACAGCCTGCAACTTTTTGCATCTTGCTTTTAGCTCACAGGCCAACTAAATGACTCTCGCCTTTTGCCTTTTTAACTAACTAAACTGGAGGAGGGAAGGGCCCCTCCCATTTGTTATCAGATGCATAGCTCCTCTCCACAGTGTTCTTAATGGGCCATTACCTTTCCTTTGAGTTATTCAAGCCCCTTAGCCACAGCAAGGCAGTGATCCATGTAGGGGTGTCCATGGAGTTTTCTTGGCAGGGATACTGGAGTGGCTTGCCGGTTCCTACTCCAGGTGGATCACATTTGGTCAAAACTCCCCACTATGACCTGTTCATCTTGGGTGCCCTGCTTGGCATAGTTCATAGCTTCTCTGAGTTACTTTGGCCACCTTTGGCCACCTCATGAGAAGAGAAGACTCCCTGGAAAAGACCCTGATGTTGGGAAAGATGGAGGGCACAAGGAGAAGGGGATGACAGAGGATGAGATGGTTGGATAGTGTTCTCGACGCTACCAGCATGAGTCTGACCAAACTGCGGGAGGCAGTGGAAGACAGAATTGCCTGGTGTGCTCTGGTCCATGGGGTCACGAAGAGTCGGACACGACTAAACGACTAAACAACAACAACAACAACACCTTTGCTTTGTTTTCTTTTAATGGCTCATCACCCAGGTGATTACCTCATGAGGAAGTCAGCCTGGCTTACAGTTCAACATAAGATGAATCCAGGGGTTCAAAGTCTGGCACCCAGTTTAATGCTGCAAACATTGATGAAATTCTAACATTTACTGAGTCCATGAATTTAGGGGAGTCTGCTACCCCTGAACTCATAACAATAATATTAAAGTAAGCCCACGGTTTACACAGGGGCTATGTTCCAGGGATTGTACCTAAAGCCAAAACTGCATATCATCAAAATGCATTGAGTCACTTTCCCCAGAACTTTGCCCCCTTTCCACCCTTATTTATTTATTTATTTATTTTGACATGCACATAAAGCTGAATATTCACATGTTAAATCTCTGTATGTTATGGTCTCACTGTGTGTATATAAATGCATGTCAAATTTTCAAATTTGTGTAGGCTTCTCTAAACAAACAAACATGGTTTCAGCAGGCACTGGAAAACAGTACCGTTCCGGGCGAAAATCAATGGGTGGGGGGTTCCAGAACGTAGGTGCTGCTATGATAAAAGACTGATTTCTTGCGAGTACAGAACATTGTATGGTACGTCTATTGGCTATTACAAGATGCAAAGCGGGGACAAAGAAAGTATAAGAATCCTGTTTGGTTGGGTCACATAGCTAGCTAGTTCCACATAAAGGAACACAGAAAAGAAGCAGCCAAGCTACAGAGATAATTCCTTTTCATACATAAAGGTGACTTTAACCATTCCTAAAACAATTATCGTTCATCTGAAATTATGATATATGAGCCTCTGGATGCCATTGTTCTAGGTTTGTATCTTTAATTACCTCCATTATTAGAATTTATCCCAGTAAATAACACTTTGCCATTTGGTCAATACATTTATCAGACTAATCAGTAACATAGTAACTTTACACAGTGGATAGTGGTAATGGAAAATTAGATTGTTTGGAGGCCTTAATTTCCAGTCATGCACTGCATTCAAATAGGGTTCTCACACAGAATGAAAGATCAATAGCGCAGTCTTATGCAAGTCAACTCAGAAGTAAGTTTCATTTCATTTAACCGGGCTTACTCTCAGGTAGGGATGGATGAAACTCACAAATTCAGTCTCTGCACTCCCTTATCAGTTTATGGTTTTTAAATATTTTAGTGCACATTTCCCCTAGGCTACATATTTTTGAATACAATTTTGCCTAAGATTCACATTCTTTTGCAAGCAACTTTCCCCAATATAATGTTTTGTATCTTATTTTCACCATTCCGCATTGTTGTTGTTGTTTAGTCATTTAGTCGTGTCTGACTCTTCGTGACCCCATGGACCAGAGCATGCCAGGCACTTGTCTTCCACTGCCTCCCGCAGTTTGGTCAGACTCATGTTTGTAGCTTCAAGAACACTGTCCAACCATCTCGTCCTCTGTCATCCCCTTCTCCTTGTGCCCTCCATCTTTCCCAACATCAGGGTCTTTTCCAGGGAGTCTTCTTTTCTCATGAGGTGGCCAAAGTACTGGAGCCTCAGCTTCACGATCTGTCCTTCCAGTGAGCACCCAGGGCTGATTTCCTTTAGAATGGATAGGTTTGTTCTTCTTGCAGTCCATGGGACTCTCAAGAGTCTCCTCCAACACCATAATTCAAAAGCATCAATTCTTCGGCGATCATCCTTCTTTATGGTCCAGCTCTCACTTCCATACATCACTACTGGGAAAACCATAGCTTGAACTATACGGACCTTTGTTGGCAAGGTGATGTCTCTACTTTTTAAGATGCTGTCTAGGTTTGTCATTGCTTTTCTCCCAAGAAGCAGGCGACTTTTAATTTTGTGGCTGCTGTCACCCACCATTCTGCATACTTTCCCCTAATACACATATTATTGTACCCTTTATTTGACTGAAGAACTGCATCACAGAATTAGAAAAAAGTGCAAAATTTGAAGAATAGCCATGTTTCAGTTTGAATATTGTTTCATGATTTTGAATTAGGTGAACAGCACCCCATTTCTCCCCTTCTTAATCCCTGTGTGAAGCTACAAGATGCTGCAGCTTTGCTAGGGATGGGTTATGGTTCCCCTCAGTTTTCCATAGCTCAATTCTCTACATTTCCACATCAGTTTGCTTTAATAAAATTAAGTTATCATAAAAATTTATCTGCACTTTAGTGAGAATTTATCCTTACACACGTTTTCATAGGGAATCTTCTCACCAGGCCCAAAAACGGTTTTCCCAGAGCCATGTATTCTGTGAGAATATCTGAGGGGCAAGTTCCAACTCACTACATCCCTGATGAATGCAATTTTCAACATGAATATATATCATAAAAGCAGTGTGATGTGGAAAGAATAATTGACTTGAAATTTGATTAAAATCATCATTCAGTCATCTAGCTTATTGGATGGCCTTGTTTGGCTTACCACCATGATACTGTCATGTTCTAGGGGATACTCTCAGGGGCTAGGGTCCCAGTTACAGAAAATATAATCCTCCACCCAAAGTACTCAAAGTACTCAACAATGAGGGAAAGGTGGCAGATGCAGCACAGTGCAAACAAACCAAGGTCAAGCACAGTTAATCAGTCTAGGTCCAGACATGATCCATAGACAAAGTCAGGCAACAGCTCAGAATCAGTATAACAGGGAATTCAGTATAACTGAAGGCAGGGAGACTAGAATAAAAAACTAGGAGCCAGAGACCTTTGCTCTTTCCATAAACTAGAAGACTCAAGAGAGGAGTAGCGTTGTTATTCCGGGAGGATTGCTCTTTCAGAGCTCTGCCATCACCGGCGATCTCCGGCATTGAATGTGTTGGTCTCGTGTGGGGCACCAAGGAGAGCTTGGCTGTCTGGCTGGTGTACCGACCACCCAGCACACCTGCAGCCACCCTGTCAGACCTGCTGGAGGTGGTGGCAGGCTGGGCCTTGGAGTTCCCAAACCTACTGGTTTTGGGAGACTTCAACGTCCATGCCGATGCCGCTCCCTCCTCACAGGCTCTGGACCTAGTGACTTCCATGGCAACACTAGGGCTCTCCCAGGTTGTTTTGGGCCCTACTCATCAAGCAGGCCACACGCTGGATCTGATCTTTGGGGCTGGCATAGATGTGATCATGCTCCCTGCTGTGGAAGTACCATGGTCTGATCACTACGCTCTGAAAGCCAAGATTGACTTCCTGCTCCTCCCCGGCTCGGGTGGCGAACCTATTTGGGCTCGTCCACGAAAACTGATGGATCCTGATAGATTCCGACAAGCCTTGCGGAACCCTGCTCCTCCTGGCGACTCATTAGATGACCTTGTTGAGGACTGGAATAACCAGCTCTTTTTATGAATAAGTTAAAAACTAAAGTATTAGCGAAAAATTTAACAGTTAACGAGAAAGAGAAGTTTCAGAATGAGACAGGTTTAACTGTGGTTATGAGTGCAAAATATTTGGGGATCAATATGACAGCTAAAAATATGAATTTATTTAAAGATAACTATGAGAAATGTTGGAAACAAGTGAAAAAAGACTTAGAAATCTGGTCAAATTTGAAGCTTTCCTTGTCTGGTCGAATAGCAGTTATAAAGATGAATGTATTGCCTAGAATGTTGTTTTTGTTTCAGACTTTGCAAATTGTGGACAAGATGGACTGTTTCAAGGGTTGGCAGCAAGATATTTCTAAATTTATCTGGCAGGGCAAAAAACCCAGGATAAAATTTAAGATTTTAACTGACGCAAAGGAAAGAGGGGGATTTGCCCTGCCGGACTTGAAACTTTATTATGAATCAGCAGCTTTCTGCTGGTTAAAGGACTGGCTGCTTCTCGAGAACACAGACATTTTGGACTTGGAAGGATTTAACAATTTCTTTGGGTGGCATGCATATTTGTGGTATGACAAGGTTAAGGTTCATAAAGGCTTTAAAAACCATATTGTCAGGAAAGCATTATATAATGTCTGGATTAAATATAAAGACTTGCTGGAGAACAAAACTCCAAGGTGGCTGTCACCAATGGAGGCAAAAGCTTTGAAAAAACTTAATATGGAGGCTAAATGGCCAAAATATTGGGAAATTTTAGAACAGGAGGGCGATAAGTGGAAATTGCAGAGTTTTGAGAATCTAAAAGATGAAGTGCGAGACTGGCTTCATTACTATCAAATAATGGAGGTCTATAAGTTGGACAGGAAAATTGGCTTTCAGGTGGAAAAATCAAAACTGGAAACAGAGTTGCTAGAACCCAAAACTAAGAATTTGTCAAAAATGTATAACTTGCTGTTGAAATGGAATACACAGGACGAAACAGTTAAATCAGCTATGATTAAGTGGGCACAAGATATTGGTCATAACATTATGTTTGCTGACTGGGAAAGGTTGTGGACCACCGGTATGAAATTCACGGCATGTAATGCCTTGAGAGAGAATATTATGAAAATGATCTATAGGTGGTACATGACCCCAGTCAAGC
Source organism: Podarcis erhardii (assembly GCF_964252035.2). Lineage (NCBI taxonomy): Eukaryota > Metazoa > Chordata > Lepidosauria > Squamata > Lacertidae > Podarcis > Podarcis erhardii. The sequence goes on from NC_138504.1 coordinate 15,250,693, forward strand.
TTGCAAAAATTTACCACTTACCAGATAAAAAATGTTGGAAATGTAAAGAAAATGAAGGTACATTTTTTCACCTCTGGTGGACATGCCCAAGGATTAAGGCTTTCTGGGAAATGATATATAATGAAATGAAAAAGGTATTTAAATATACCTTCCTGAAGAAATCAGAGGCCTTTCTCCTGGGTATGGTAAGCCATGTGGTGTTAAAGAAGGACAGAACTTTCTTTATGTATGCTACTACAGCAGCAAGGATTCTTATCGCAAAGTATTGGAAGACACCAGATCTACCCACTCTGGAAGAATGGCAGATGAAGATGACAGGACTGGCAGAGATGACTGGCAGAATCCGAGACCAGGACAAAGAGACAGTGGAAGAAGATTGGAAGAAGTTTAAAGACTATTTTAATAAATATTACAAAATCAATGAAGGCTAAAAAGATATGGGTTTAAAAATTAGTGGTTTGCAGGGGCGTTGATTAAGGGAAAAGAATAGAATTAACAAAAACTATGGGAAATATGGGAATGGATTTGCTGATAAGATAAATGAGATTAGAATACAGAAGGGGGAGGTATGAGGAAGTCGGTGAAATTAGGTTTAGAAAATATGGTTTGAACTTATACTTGTTTTTGATTTGTTTGTTGGTTGGTTTATGTTTTTATTGTCTTTTGTGTTTATATGTGTTTATTCAAAACTTTAATAAATATCATTTTTTTTTTTAAAAAAAGGAATAACCAGCTCTTGGCAGCCATTGATGAGATCGTGCCTAAGCGCCCTCTGCGACTCCGTCGAAACCGGGCACCTTGGTTTACTGAGGAGCTCCGGAAAATGAAGCGGGATCTCAGACGGCTAGAGCGAGTATGGCGACGGACTCGTGACGGAGCCTCAAGAACATCTTATAGGACGCTTATGAAAGCCTATGAGATGGCTATGAAAGCTGCTAAGAAATCTTACTTTGCAGCTTCCATTGCATCCGCTAGCTCTCGCCCGGCACAACTTTTTAGAATAATTAGGTCAATAACGTCCTTAGGAGGACAATCAAATTTAAGCACAAATTTGACCCACAGCTGTGAGGCATTCGCGAGTTTTTTTGCGGATAAAGTCCTATTGCTCCGCCGTGACCTCCCTGCCAATTTAGATACAGTGACTGAACTGGAGGCTCCTTGGCTGACTTCAGGTCCAGTGTTGGACCATTTCGATCGGATACTCCCTACTGATGTGGATAGATTCCTCCAAGTTGGTAGGCCCACCACCTGCCTCCTTGATCCGTGCCCGTCTTGGCTGATTAGGGAGTGTCCAGATGTTGCGCGGACCCCCCTGGTTGAAATTATCAATTTGTCCCTTGACACGGGGACATTCCCAGGGGAACTGAAGGAAGCAGTGGTGTGTCCACTCTTTAAAAAAACTTCATTAGATCCCTTAGACCTATCCAATTACCGCCCAGTTTCAAATCTTCCATACCTGGGTAAGGTAATTGAGAGAGCAGTTGCTGAACAGCTTGGTAGGTTTCTGGAGGAAACATCGGCATTAGATCCATTTCAGTCCGGTTTCCGTCCTGGTTTTGGGACGGAGACGGCTCTGGTTGCCTTAACAGATGATCTCCGTAGACAACTGGATCGAGGCAGGTCAGGACTGCTGATCCTTTTAGATTTGTCAGCAGCCTTTGACATGGTCGATCATGATCTTCTGGACCACCGCCTCGCAGACGTGGGGATACAGGGCATAGCCCGTAACTGGTTGTGCTCTTTTATTTCTGGTCGGGGACAGAGGGTGGCACTAGGGAGGGAAATGTCGTCGCGCCACTCCTTGGTGTGTGGAGTGCCACAGGGCGCAATTCTCTCCCCGATGCTTTTTAACATCTTTATGCGCCCCCTTGCCCAGATTATCCGGAGCTTTGCGCTGGGCTGTCACCAATATGCTGATGACACTCAGCTCTATCTGCTGATGGATGGCCACACCGACTCGACCCCGAACACACTGACCAGATGCTTGGAAGCTGTGGCTGGATGGTTTCGTGGGAGCCGATTGAAACTAAATCCTTCGAAGACAGAGGTCCTATGGCTAGGTCGGGATGGCATGGGGATGAGGGACCAACTCCCTTCTCTTGCGGGGGCCCAATTAGTGCCATTGCCTTCCGTTAAGAGTTTGGGTGTAATCCTTGACGCCTCCCTTTCCATGGAGACGCAGGTTACAGCAACAGCCAAGGCGACATTTTTCCACCTTCGCCGCATCAAGCAGTTGGTCCCTTACCTTTCCCGCCCTGACTTGGCCACAGTGATCCATGCGACGGTCATCTCCAGGCTTGACTACTGTAATTCGCTCTACGCGGGGCTGCCCTTGAAGCTGTCCCAGAAACTCCAGCGGGTACAGAATGCTGCAGCGAGGCTCCTCACGGGGTCTCTGCCATGGGAGCATATTCACCCAGTGCTTTTCAAGCTGCACTGGCTCCCGGTGGAGTACAGGGTCAGATTTAAGGTGCTGCTTTTGACCTTTAAAGCCCTTCACAGCCTAGGACCCTCGTACCTACGGGACCGCCTCTCCTGGTATGCCCCACAGAGAGCCTCAAGGTCCATAAATAACAACACCCTAGTGGTCCCGGGCCCTAAGGAAGTTAGATTGGCTTTGACCAGAGCCAGGGCCTTTTCAACTCTGGCTCTGGCCTGGTGGAACGCTCTGCCTCATGAGACCAGGGCCCTGCAGGATCTGATTTCTTTCCGCAGGGCCTGTAAGACAGAGTTGTTCCGCCTGGCCTTTGGCTTGGAGCCAATTTGATTCCCCCCCTCCCTCTCTTTTTCCCCCTTTTTTTTTCTTCTTTTCCTTCTCCTCCTGCGATGAGGCTACATTTTAATATTTTAATGTTCAATTATTTTAATGTTGCATTTTATTTTTGTTTTTAAGTTTGTAATCATTCATCTTGTTTTTATTATTGCTTGTAAGCTGCTCTGAGCCCGGCCTTGGCTGGGGAGGGCGGGGTATAAATAAAAAAATATTATTATTATTATTATATACTTTGGCTTCATAATGCACACCCTAACCACAGCTGGTAGTAATGACAGAGTATCAGAGATTGCTTACTCACATGTAGTCCAGCAACTCTGGGTCCATAGACCTAAACTGTGAGATCATTCTTCAGCCTCAACCTGAAACTTTGGATGCTGGTTTACCAGAGCGGCATAGAAGAAAGCCTCAGTACACATAATTGTATACACAATGTTAGAATTCAGGATTTTGACAATTGTAAAACAAATTGAACTTATTGATTCTTCCCAACATTTGTATTCTGCCTTTCACTTCTCAGCAGACACAAGGAAGTTTACAAACCAAAACAATAAAATTATTTTTTAGAAGGTAAAAGAGCAGATAATTAGAACATTGGAAAACACGGAGAAAATTTTTTAAAAAAATTGCACACACTATCCTGAAGGCCTTAGCAAGTAACGAAGTTCACTGAAATGGGACTCTCAAAAGCAAGAAATGAAGGGGGTCTCTGTGGAGATGGTTCCATAATCAGGTGCCACAAAAGACAAGGCCCTACCTTTTGTTCTCACTAGCTAAAGCTCTATTTGCGGTCGGTCCAGTAGGGCCTCAGAAACAGAGTGTAGCTCTTCCAGCGGTTCATATAAGATCTTATCTTGATCCCACCATAAAGTACTTCCTTTGACGCACCTTGTTACAGAATCAACCATGTCTCCACACAGCAATTGTTCAGTCGTAAATTTATTTTGTGAAACTAACAGTTTCCGAGGTGTGGGGAGAGGAGCGTTCCTTATCGCCATCGAATTAAAATACAGGAAGTCTGCTGGAATTGGTATCATTAGATTGCTGTGATATTTCATCAGCCGCACAGCCTGGAGGTCTACTCACTGAGTCTCTTTATATTCACCAAGTGTTTTGAATAGCTAGTGAGAATGTTTTTATGCCCATTGTGTGACTTAACTCATTTTCACAACAAATAAAGATACTTTTCATGTGGTGCGCTATGTTGATCTACATGCTCAGTATATTTCTCCAAGTGACAATATTCGTCTCTCCTGAATAGTTGTTAGCTACCTAGCCATTAATTCTCTTCATTAAGCTATCCTTTAATTAGCAGGTTTCATTGAGACTTTAAAAAAAGGTAACCTGGGCAGATTTGATCCACGGTGTCATTAATGATGGAGTTCAAAATGGAGCTTTCATTTTGCAAAACCAACCCATGCATCATTTCCCCTCTGGCTCCAGAATAAACCCATGCTCCATTTTTAACAAGACATTTCAGCTCTTGATGATTTACCCAGCTTGTAAAAGAATAAAAGTCCAAAGGCAGTGTCATAAATTTCAGCCCAAGCTGAAACCATTCAGACACGGGACTGACATGTTTCTAAACCTGAGGCATTGGCTGCCGGGAGACCGAGAGGAAACTATTAGAGTTTCCTTCTAGGATCAATTAAAATGTACATTTAGAAAAAAAAAAAAAAAGGTTAAGCAAGCGATAGCCAGGCATCTAATGAAGAGACTGAAATGAAAGGATAATTTTTAAAAAATAGTCCACAAAGGTCCAGAGAACGGTCTGTGGTAGACTGTACCAACATGGTTGGCTCCCTATGGAAGAGGTGTGGGGAGGCAGCAATTGGGGCAAATTTTATGTACAGGAGATGGAATCCATAAATTGGAGGGCCACTGTGTGAGCAGACGGAATAAGAACACAGACCAATGGTTCATTTAGTTCAGCTTTGTCCACACTGACTGGCAGCAGCTCTCCATCAGGGAGAACCCCCACCCCATCCCACCTGGAGACGCAAAATAACGCAGTGCAGGAATTCTTCTTCCCAATGTGGGGCTTGAACCCATGACCCTGAGATTAAGAGTCTTCTGCCCTGTTGGCGGAGCTAATCCACAGAATTCCCAGGTAGAGCAGGAAATGTTCCTTGTCTGAAACTGGAGAGTGGCTGCTAGTCGGCATAGACAATTCTGAATGAGATGGACCAATGGTCTGAGCTTGTATGAGGTTGCTTCCTATACAGTGGTACCTCGGGTTAAGTACTTAATTTGTTCCGGAGGTCCGTACTTAACCTGAAACTGTTCTTAACCTGAAGCACCACTTTAGCTAATGGGGCCTCCCGCTGGAGCTGCGCCGCCAGCGCACAATTTCTGTTCTCATCCTGAAGCAAAGTTCTTAACCTGAGGTAATATTTCTAGGTACCACTGTATTACAAGAGAAAGGAGAACAGCAACCTGTAACTGCATCACCCTCTCTCTCTGGGCAGTGATGCAAATTGGACCTAGAGGGACAGGACAGACAAATTACTGTTGTGACAATAGCATGGAGGATATTGGTGCAAATGGAAAGAAACACAGGAAGCTGCCTTGAACCAAGGCAGAACTCTGGTCCATCTAGTACAGCCTTGGTTACTCATTTCTGGCATGAACTCTGCAGGATTAGTGATGTCTTATGGGGACCTTATGCATGCAAAGCCGATTTTCAATCACTGAGCTATGACTTCTAGTATATGTTGCTCAAAGCACCCCCCCCCCCAAAAAAAAACCTGGAGCCAATTGGTAGAGAATGGCTGCAGCTGCAGCCCAGGTATACCAATTTTGCCCCAGTGTTGTTAAGCAGGAACAGTGTTGTAGCTACCCTGGAATAACACATATCTAAGAGCTCATTCCCAGACCGAGGAAACAAAGAAATTGAAGTATTTCTGTACACTGCACAGAAAATGCCACAGCTTAAAATGAAGCTGATATCGATTCATTCTGAAATGCACACCGGCATCCCAATATTTCTTAGCCAAAATATATTTGCCTTTTATTAAAGGAATGTATTTAAGTTGTCAAGAAACAATAAAAAAAGGTTGAAACAACTTGTCAAATCAAGAAAAGGCAGAAAGAGACCAGATAAATAATTACAAGAAAGGTTCTGTCAACAAGACAGCCCATAAACCAAAGCTATCATTTTATTGATAAATATAGCAGCAGTGGTATAAGCTGAAGTGCTGAAGAAAAGTTTGTTTTTATAATGTTTTTCCCGACAGTGTTTATTTAAGATAATAAAACACATTTACTTGAATATTTTGAGTGTCTTAAAATGACCTGTTTCCATTCAGAATTAATTCAGCAATTGCAGGGGGTGGGTTTTAAACCTATTTAGTAAAATAGAAAGGAGCTAGAATTTGTCTGGACACATAAAGCTTAGAAGGACATTCATTTACTGTACAATGGACAAATAGCCTATTACTGCACATGTGTGAGAGAAAACACTGCTTACAAAGTCTTGGGTTCAATCTACAATATCTCCAGCTAGGATTGGGAGAGAAACCTGGAAACCCAGAAGACTACTGCCAGTCAGTGCTGAGGTAGATAGACCAAGGGTCTAATTCAATATTATGCTGATGCCTATGCTTCTCACATTAAAGTTTTTGCATTTGCTTTGAAACAGCTGCTCTTTCTCTTCTTCTAGCCTGACGGTTGGCTGGGCTCTCTCCCCGCACCTACGTCCCTCCTCCAAATCCATAAAACAACAACAACAACAACAACAACAACAACAACAACAACAACAACAACAACATTTATTACTTATACTCCGCCCATCTGTCTGTATTGCACTTCCTTCCATGGGAGCCCAGATTGATCTACACACAGAGTTTATTTCCATAGTATGGGGCATCTAAGGAGGCTGATTCAGAGAGGACCACAACCCTGATGATGATGATGATGATGATGATGATGATGATGATGGATAAATAAATAATCAAGCAAGCAATTTATTAGTTATATGCCACCCATCTGACTGGGTTGCCCCAGCCACCCTGGGCAGCTTCCAACAAATTACAAATATAAAGCACAGTAAAAAATATCAAACATTAAAAACTTCTCTAGACAGTGTCTAGCAAACATATAAAACTGATATCCAGCCCACTCATACATTGTTGCTGCTGCTGATACTAAAGTCAGCCACAATCAGTTATTTATTGTATAGAAAACATCTAAGCATTGCACACTAGCTATAAAATATCAACATACACAAGAAAAATATAAAAGCAGAAAATATCATAAGGAAGTTCTGGCCAATCTCATACAGGTCATCCAACTGAAAAGGGCTGTTGAAACAAACAAAGAAAAAGTCTTCAAAGCATGTCTAAAAATAAGAAGTGAAGATGTCTGACAGATCTCCAACAGGAGGGCATTGATTCCACACTGTTGGACTGGCCACACTAAATGGACAATTTTCTCATGGATACCAAGTGGCAGCCATTCACACAGGGACAGTTCAAAAGCATTCCTCCAGCAAATTCTTCTCTTGTATTGCAGAACATTCAGCCCATAATGAATTTAACTGTTCCCTGTTCTACACATCCTACTACTCGTGAAGAGTTCTCCCTCTTCATATGTCCTTCTGCACTCACAATATCCATTCATCCTAGTAAAGTAAAGGTAAAGACACCCCTGACAGTTAAGTCCAGTCGCAGACGACTCTGGTTGCAATGCTCATCTTGCTTTACTGGCCGAGGGAGCCGGCTTTTGTCCGCAGACAGTTTTTCAGGTCATATGGCCAGCATGACTAAGCCGCTTCTGGCGAAACCAGAGCAGCGCACGGAAACGCCGTTTACCTTCCCGCTGGAGCACTATCTATTTATCTACTTGCACTTTGACGTGCTTTCAAACTGCCAGGTGGGCAGAAGCAGGGACCGAAAAACGGGCGCTCACCCCGTCGCAGGGATTCAAACCGCCAACCTTCAGATCAGCAAGCCCTAGGCTCAGTAGTTTAACCCACAGCACCACCCGCATCCCTATTCATTCTAGTACCTCCCCATATAAACAAGATAGCATCTCTGTGATGCCACCTTCCTTCTTCCATCCAATCTCACTCAAAAATCCCCCATAACTATACCTTTTCTTTGAAGCTTTTGAAACAAGCCCCTAGTCACCATAATCTATTGCAGAGCCAGGGAAATTATGGTCCTCCTGATATTACTGAACTCCAACTCACATGAGCCCCAGTCAGCATAGACAATAGCCAAGGATAAAGGGAGTCCAAGACCAGAACTACCCTAACTCTGCTCTACTGTAATCAATCCTAAGTACCTAGAACTGAAATAAAGGCCTATTTTTTCCCTCATTTGTAAAGCACAATGGATGTGAATATTGTTAAAACAACAATCCAACCAGGAACAGATATTGGTCTAACATACCGGGGAGGGGGTGTGCCCTCAGTCAATAGGGTCTAAGTCCTAAGAAGACAAATTTTATACCAAAACACTTCCCCAAGAGAGCAGTGTTTAAGGTATAGCATAGACTCAACTAGCCAAGGTCAAGCACATGAATCAGCCTAGACCAAGCAATAGTCTACAGTCAAGATCACAGGGAATTCAGCAAGACAGGAGGCATTAGAAGTTACTAGAAGGGCCCAGAGATATCTGCAGTCTTGAAAAAGTACTAGAAGGGCCCAGAGATATCTGCTGTCTCAAAGGCTTGAGAGGGAGGCCTTGTATACTCTGGCTTCCCTAACCATACTCTAACCAGAACCACTGGCAGTCAAAGTATATAGAGATTGCTTACTCACAAGAGACTCACAAGAGACTGGTCAATATTTGCACATACTACATCAATAGGCTATACCTGAAGCTTTTGACACTGACACTCTCGAGGACTTGGGGGGGCATCTTCTTCTCTGTCAGGAGTTATTCAAAAAGTATCACCCCAAAGGACCCCTCAGGGGGATCCTCAGCATCTGATTCAGGGGCCTCTGCCTGGTCCTCAAGGTCATTGCCCTGTGGAGTGTTTGGTTTGTCCTCCAAGGACTGACACTAGATCATAGCTAGCCTTGAAAACATCGCAAATGTTAACCCGACAACATGCTAAAGTGTTGAATTTCTCAAATGGGGAATTTCAGATGGGGGAAATTGTTGTGAGTTGCTGACAACAGCATAGAAATTTCTGGAAGAAAACTTTACACCACCCAATCAATCATAAGGGCCAGATTTCCTCTTACTCATCATCCTGGGCCAGGTACATTGTTTCTCCCAATATCATATTAGAGCCACCCTTTATTTAAAAACTCAGTTCTAAATGCTTCCTTTAGAGCAGGTTTAGGGATCTGTGGCTGCCTGGGTCTTGCCCCAGCAAGTATGACCAGTGATGATGGCAGTTATAGTCAATGACATCTGGAGGGCCATATCATCCTCATCTAGTTTAGCTGGAAACAATCCTATCCCATATTCCTATATCCTCTCATATTCAGAAGATTAAGGCTATAAACCCTGCATAGAACCTGTCATGTTCAATATATATTTTTCTCCATTATACTAAAATGCTCCTTTCCCCACTGAGTGACCTAATGTGTCTTCGTTAGGAAAGAAAATATTTGTCCCAAGAGATTTAGAACTTTTATTGCTGTAGGAACACGGGCTTTTTGAAGTCATTGGCCTTTCACTCAAGGAGAAAATTAACATGGTTGTCCTATTGAAGCTATCTGTTATAGCTATCTGTTATATGTAATACATCTGCCATTGAATGTTTCAAACCATATTTTCCCTCTTTACTCTTTCATTCTATCAGGCCTCCTGCCAGGTCAATTAATATTTTAAAACGGATGCTAATAACCTCCACCTAACCAGCTCTATCAATGTTTTCATTATATTTTATTTGGCCACAATACCCTGCATCAATTAAAGCTTCAATCTAGATTTATAACAAAGAACACAGCAAGGGGTTGTCAAATAAAAGACATTGATTTTTTAAATTTATTTTTTAAACTCACAAATATATTAAAAAGTGTCATGCATCAGGATGGGGGAAAGAGATAAATAGGAAGTAAGGAAGTATCCATCTGAATTATGAGAAGCAAGTTAAAGGCTGAAGAGCTCAAAGAAAAGCAAACTGACAACAGCTCAGGCCAAATTTTCATATAAGGGTTTGTGTTGGGAAATTCAATCTGCATGTAAAATATGCCATTGGATACTAATTACCGGGAAATAAACAAGAGAGTGGAGGTATCGCCTTCATACCCTGTTTGTAGGCTTCCTATCTGCAATGGTATAGAGGCTTATATAACCCCTTCCACACACACACACACAAACCCTTCTTGAATAATAAATAAAGCACACAGTTTCAGCACACTTTTAATTCACATTTGCTTTGGGCAACTGCTGAATGTTAGACTGATTTATGGATAATATCAACATGATCCACTTAGTTCAACGTCAGGCCTAATTTTAAACTAAGCCCATTTCAGATACATTTTTTCCTCCCATTTCCCACATTGCCCCATGACATTCTCTGCTGCCAGTTAGATTCATAATCCATGTGGTAAACATGCCCCTACATATTTCAGCCAGAGTGCAAACAATTCACCATCTCACAACTATTTACTATTCACTTTGTAGAAACCATAACAATAATCCATCATAGAAATATAGGAATCAGCCTGACAGCAAGTCAGGCCATTAGGCCATCTTGCTCAGTCTCAACTAGCCAGCATCTAAAGGCCAAAAGTCTTCCTAAAGAGGACTAAATGCTGTAATGAGGTGACAAAATGTGTCTACCTAGACAGGCAGTTTCAAAATCTGGGTGTGGCATCACTGAAAGTCTCCTGCTTATAGCTGGATTTTGAAACACGAGGTGATCTACAAAATGGTGCCCCCCTCCCCACCAAGGAAGAAAGAGTGAGGGAAGGTCTACATCAGGATCAAAGGCGGGGGGGGGGGGGAGAGAAAAAGATTGACAGCAGAACCTGCTGCCCCAGAGGTAGTTGCTTCACCTTGTCTCAAGGGTGGGCTGGCCTTGGCTGGAAGGGAAGGGAAATGGGTATCAGTTATCTGCCAGGAGTGCTAATTCTCCAAGTTCAATCTAGGGTGTGCGAATTATAGAATTTATATAGTCAATCTACTCTGATTGGCATAGGCTCTCTAGTGTTTCAGATGGGAGTCTTTTTAACCATTTCCTCTACCACTGTTTATTTTTTTCCCCTTTATCCAAATTTATACACCTCTTGGTTGTAGGAAAACCTCCAAACAGTTTATAATAAATATTAAAATAATCAATAAAAACAGCTAAATTTTTAAAATATTATTAAGATTAATAGCTAAAAGATTCAAACATGTCAAAATTTACATGTCTGGGTAAATTCTGAAAGTCCTACTAATTACCACCAAGCATCACTAAGCTATGGCTATTCAGTCTTACCAGGGATGGGGAACGTGTGGCCCTCCATAGGTTGTGGGACTCCATCTCCCATTAGTCACAGCCAGTATGTTTGGTGGCCAGGGATGATGGGCATTGCAGTCAAACAACTTTTGATTCCCCGTCCCTGAGTTATTCTCTGTGTAGTATCAAGGCATTCTCACCATGACATGAGTTAGAATATGGAAAGTTATTAGAATGTCTGTGCATCTCATATTCATGAATTAATTGCCAACCAGGGGCAAATTAGCTGACTCAGTGATGAGTTCTGAGATTTGGAGAACAATAACCAAATTAAAAAAATGGGTATTAACCAAGCTGAAATGGGAGTGTGTAAGTTAAAATCTGGGGCTCAATAAATGAAGCGCATCTGTGTTAATAACTATTGAAAGATACACAGAGATGAAATAAAACACATATGACATTCTGTAATTACAATATTAAAGGATCCAAAAGGAACATTAATTTGGTTTAAAAGTAAACTGGAATATACATCTGTGTAAGTTTGTTTACAATGGTAACATTTTCTTCCTTGTGAGAACAATACATAAATCTGTTCAATAAATAGTTATTTGGAAAATGATGTTAGGAAACTAATATTATTAGAAGGTTATTGGGTTACAGTTGTGAGCACTTGCCCTTGAATAATGTTCCTTTGCCCTAAAAAACCTACCCAAACAAATCTGAAGAAGGCACACAAAGTGAGTTTTTAATGTGCTTGAAATTGAAACTTTTAAGATACTTAAATTTTAAGAAAACAATTCACAAGATTATTCAAAATAATTTGTACACTGAAACATTTTCTTTCATATTTGAGAAAGATAATCAAACATTGTTGTATTACGTATTTTTGCAATTTAAAATAAATTTAGAAGTTTAAAGTTTTGTGCTTTGGGGGGGGGGGGCTGAAGTTAGCCATTGTGGGGTGGGGTGTGTGTGCAAGTAGTTTGTCTTGCCCAGGGTGGAAAGTAGACTTGCATCAAAACTGCTTGGAGGATGATCATCTGGGATTGGATGTCTCTTAAACTCATGGAGACTCCATAGCCTGTTTTAGAACCATGGAAAATCAAGGTCCTAAGTCATGAAGTTCAACTCACATACTCCCCACCATGCAGAATGCCATTAATCTACCAGATAAAATAGTCCTGCTCCACTTTACAAATAAACAAAAGGTTGCATACCTGCTTGATAAAATCACAGAACCTTCAGGGGGATATAAAGTTAAAAATGAAGATCAAAAATTAGAGTTGAGCCAAAACCTCTTAGAAGATGTTTTATATTTCATTTTTTTCCTCACTCCCTATCCCCCAAAAAATCCACTTTACAGAAATTTCTTCACCATTTTCTCCCTACAATAGTGTTGAAATGGCAGCAGTGAGTATAAGAAGAGCCTGCTGGATCAGGCCAAAGGACTATCTCATCCAGCACCCAGATCTGACCCTGGTCAATCAGATGTCTACAGGATGTACACAAACAGAACCTGAATGCCACAATTCTCTCCGTTCCCAGCACCTGGTGGAGGCATACTACCTCCTATAGAGGAGGTGAAACAGAGCTATCATGGCTACTAGATATTGTTAGCCCTGCACTCAATGAAAATGAAGACCAACATTAAATCAAATAGAACTGAGCCAACATTTCTTTAAAGAAATTGTATTTTTCTGAGACATGTTTCTCACCTACCTCCTCCTAGAAAAAGCATCTTTGCAAATTTTTCTATAAATGTTCTCCACCATTTTTCTGTGGCTCCTACTTTTGACCCCTTAATGCCCCATTAGTGAGAGCATTACACATAAGGGAATGTAATGGCTGAACAGGGCTTTAGGCAGAATTGGTTTGCTTGGTGAAGCTGCTATGTTGGCTTCCAAGCAGGTGGGTCACTGTTGCTTGGGGAACCAGGGGTTCAGCAAGCTTCACACATTGACTTCTCCATCACCTTGCCCCTCTTTGTACTGGTAGGCAACAGGGACCCACTTGCTGGGAAGCTAGCATAGCACATCTGTCCCACTTGGCATCCCCTTTGGGCTTTAGTTCTCCCTCTTCTGAAGCAATTTTTTTTTTAAAAAAAAGCCTTTTCAATATGAGACCCAATGTATCATTGTTCTCTTTTAGAGCACTTTTATCAAAAACACAAATCTCAACTTTTTGCAGCAAGATAAGCAAAGAAAATCACATAATTATCATCTTCTGAAACACTCTGGTTCAAATTCTTATTGCAGCACAGATAAAAATCAAAATGTTCTTTGGGGGCTATGCACATTTACAACATAATGATTGCTTCAGTTGCAAGTAATTATTAACGATATATATATATATATATATATATATATATATATATATATATTCCTTCTACCTTGCAAGGATCCCTATGCTGCCTGAAAGATATCAGCCTGATCCTCAGTGAACTCTTGCCACCACACATTCTATTGTGTAAAATGGGCTATGCATTGACAGAGTGCTTGGAGGTCTGGGCTTAATGTACAAGAATCATTCTACCCACTGCAAAAATGCAGCTTCCTCTGGGGTGGGATATAGCAGATGTTCAAGTGAGCACAGAACAGCAATGAGCACAGAGCAGATGAAAGTAAGCACAGAGGCCTGTGGACGTGCGAGAACACCGTATTTGCTCAATTACAGAGGGGGAAATGTAAGTATGCAAAAAGCAGTGACAAAATAATGGAAATGGGTCTCTTGCAACCCCATGCATATGCTTTATTCCTCCATCTGTATTACAAAAAGGCCGCAGAGTTAATTCCACCCGAAGTAATATCCAAGGTAGACAAACAGACAGATGTTCATGCATTATCAACCACCTTCATGCCTGAAAATTAGCCTCTTACTTTGAAGACAGAAGAACATTATTCTATTAGTGTCTGCAATTCCATTTGACGAGAAACCTATGAATACTAAAGAAAGTGAGAGCTGATTTCATATATCCTTTCAGTTCAGTTCTGCCCTTAGTAATGAACAGCTCAACAATTTTTAAAAAAATATGTTAGCAACTCAACTACAAGCGTCCCTAAAGTTTCTCAACATGTGAATGAAGGCGACATGGATTAGTGGCAGACCAGATGCATTAAATGCAAATGGTTCTAAGTTCAGTTGCTAGTATCTCCAGTTAAAACGATTGCTAGTAGCAGGAGTGAAAAGAGCTTTGTCAGAAACTTTGAAGATCAGGTGCTAATCAGGGAAGGTGAAGCAGAACTAAATGTACTCAGTGGAAGGCAGCTTGAAGCTGTGGAAGATGTTGTCTTGTCACGCTTGAACTAGAAATTTTGGGGTTGATAGCCACATTTCCTTACCATTTTACTAAATGTACTTCTCATAAGGTGTGAATTAGGTAGGCTCACTTTTTAAAAAAGAAACAAACAAAAAAGACAAATGAACAAAATAGCTTAGATTGCAATCCTGGGGCAACAGTGGGCAGTTACCGTATTTTTCGCTCTATAAGACGCACCAGACCACAAGACGCACCTAGTTTTTGGAGGAGGAAAACAGGGGAAAAAATATTCTGAATCTCAGAAGCCAGAACAGCAAGAGGGATCACTGCGCAGTGAAAGCAGCAATCCCTTTTGCTGTTCTGGCTTCTGGGATAGCTGCACAGCCTGCATTCGCTCCATATTTCCCCTTACTTTCGCACACACATTTCCCCTTACTTTTTAGGAGGGAAAAAGTGAGTCTTATAGAGCAAAAAATACGGTATCTTCATCTCGTGCTGGTGAACTTCCCAGAACCATCTGGCTAGTCACTGTTGGCAGCAGATTGTACTGGACTGATCCAGCAGAACTCATCATATTCTGAAGTATTTTTCAATTCCCTCCAAACTCTCAAATGTTTGTCAGGCAATGTAGGGCACTAGGTTCTGCAGGGTTCTCCCCCAGATTTAATGGCAGACACAGTAAAACAAAACTGCATATGTATAGGCACTTTGTTTTAGATGTTGTTCTCTCTGTGCTGCAGTGTTCCATCAAAATAGTGCATAAAAGTTAATCTTGCGTAGGGTGGGGAAAGGAGAAAAGAAACCATGTTTTGTTCTAGCCATCAGCAACAACGTGCTGTTGCAGCTGATGTTATTATCACCTACTTGCCTTTCACATTATGGGTGGCAAAAAATAATAATATTGTTGTCCCATTTGAAACTACATAAAGCTAAAATTTACACCTATTAGGGGAAAGAAATTTCTCTCTCACACATGCACCTTTTCATGCAAGGAAATTATTTCCTTCTCTCTCACATCTACAGGAATCTGCTGACATTTTCCAGGTACCAAAATACATACTAGATTTCATCGTTTTAAATCCAAAATGCATGACTCTGCAGAAGCTGGAGGGTAAAACATTTTTCCAGCCCAAGTGTTGAATTAAATCTGTGAAATTTTCTGGGAACCACATACCAGTAGTAGGCAGGGCCAGAGGCAAAAGTGGGTGGAACAATAAATGTAAATTTTATTGGTCTGTCTCTACACACACCTTTCTCTATCCTCCATGCAGACATAGATTATTAGAATTCAAGGACACATTTCAGACACGCAAAAATGTATGAAGCCAGGTCAGCGAGGGCTATGGCCTGCAGAAAGGAGTGTGGCCCAGAGAGAATTCTGAGTCAGATATGGAGGGGTGTATATGGCTCCTGGGATTGAGGTTCTCCACCCCGGTCTAGAATGTGTTTAGCAAGGGAGATGGGTTTCATACTGGAAAGCTTCATAGTTACTTAACTATGAAGGCGGCATATCTACATATCTATCTGTCTGCCTATCTATCTATCTATCTATCTATCTATGAAAGAATCTTCAATATAAACATCATGTCACATGGGGTTCATAGTGAGTCAAACGGATGCACTGGCATCCCATTTCTTGACTCAGAAATAATGTGGCCCTTCAAGTCTTCCATTCAAATGCATGAAATTTCTTAATGAGTTTTTGAGCATCAAAAGCTGATCTAATCAAGCCAGAGATGTGTGGAATAACCAGGCTCTTGTAACCAATATGAATATATGAAGGGGTTAGTGCCATAGAATAAGCTGTCCTGCCAGGCGTAGCTAAGTCACTCCCTTTCGTTTTTGGAGGAAGATAATCAAGCCTATTGCTCTCCTTCAGTCTACCCAAGAAGTTCACCATGTGAGGAGGTCTGAGCTAGTTGCTCCAAGCTAAGGCAGCATGGCTCTTACAAGCCATTTTTGTGTTCCTATACCAATAATAACTTTGAAGGGCAAATTTTAAATGACTAACTGCCAATATTTCCACACTGTACTTTGCTGCATATTTTGTGAGATTTTGCTGGGGTTCTCTCAGCAAAGAGTACTTGACCCAAATATGGATATTGACATCCAGGGAATTTTTCATTCTATAAATTATATTTTTTTTCCTTACTAACTAACAAGATGTGGTCTTGCTGGTTATACAGAGTGCTTTTGTGCCAGCCAATGCCTGCATCTTCACAGGAGTCTGACAATAAACCATTCAAATCTATTAAGAATGTGGAAGGGTTTGCCAAAAACATAGGAAGCTTGGATGTTTGTCTTGCTACATGCTGAAAAGGCTTTTATATTTGTGTTTTGTGAAACAACAACACAAGTAGGAATTATTATTTCATAGGATTTTAAGTCAATTTCTATTTACATTGATACAAGCTACAAGCTGCTGCATAAATCTCTATCTATTGATTGTCGAACAAACTAACGATGTGTAAAAAATGCATTGACTTACACAAGATTACAAAGTCTGTACAGAGAGAAGAACTCCTCTGAAGTTAAAAGACTCTAAAACAGAGAGTATCCTACTCTCTGTACGCTACAAGATGTCCCATAAATTCCTCACTTTGTGAGCAACAGGACTACAGGTTTATTCAGTAGTGGGGTCACTAACGCTTACTGGAAGGGACAGTGGGATCATAGAACCATAGTTGGAAGGCACTCCCAAAGGCCGTCTAGTCTGACCCCCTGCAATGCAGGAATCTCAACTAAGGATGGGAAAGGTGATGGAAAGTACAGAATCATTCAAATACACCAGCAGAAGCATTGTATCGGCTCTATCAGAGTATCTGTATATTGTGACATCTCCACTGCCTTGCGTCCCCCACACTCCATCCTGGTGAGCACTTACCAGGAGGATAGGTAAGTGTTGTCACCCCGCTTCACCATCCACTCCTGGTTGCATTCCCTCTGAGTCTTCTGCAGTCATGCTTAGTAGAATTGTGGATACTAACAAGGGGTGGTGGTGGGGTTGTTAACACTTCAGCCATGCAGTCTGGACAGTTACCTTTTATCGTGTATTTTGTTTGCTTCCAAGAAAAGACAAGGATCTTGGGCAACAATAACAAAGCACTGCTGTGATAGAAGCATTTTTAAGATGAAAAATTCATTCACATTCAACAAGGCTGAAAATAAACAATCACCCACTGAGTGCAAGATTATTTGCAGCGAATCTCCCCTCCCCCACAGATTATCTGCTGTTGTGCTTGAAATCTTTCAACCTCTTATTTCTCTTCAGAACCTGCTCCTGCCAATGTATGAAGCAACTTAGCTGGAGGGCATATGATAGGAGAATAGCAAATGGAATCCTTCAAACACTAGCCTTTGGAAAGGAGGCAATGGTGAGGATAATTAGTTGTATAAAGGGCAGCTGCAAGTAAGCTAGCTAGGACCATTCTGGGAGGTAAGGAGCTGAGGATGGGTCAAATGGAGCATTAAGAGACAAAGAGGCTCTCAGGAACAAAGGCTGTGAAGATTATGCTTGGTAGTAGGATCCTGTGGGACAATGCAGCTTCTGTCTGTTGGGATATGGCTATATTTGAAAATAAAAGTGTTAAAAGAGATGGGGAGAAATTTGATTCTCATTGTTTCTTAATAAAAAACGATTTAATTCATATTTCTTAAGTCAATATGTGAACCACAACACTGCTATCTTTCAAGATTTGTAGGTCTTCAAATTTAGCAATGCAGCTGTCCAAAGAAATACTGTTTACAAATATATAGGGGAAAGTGTGCAGAAAATTGTGTGTATTACTATCAAAACATAAAATATGCATATTAGGATAAATTGCTTGGGGGGGGGATGAACATAAGGCAACAATGTATACAAAAAGTTTGGTAGGGCAAATATGCACTAAACTTATTGCAGATTTTTGGTGGTGGTGGTGGTGGTGGTGGTTTTAATGCAAATCGCTGTGGAAATGTGATGACCTTAAAACTGGAAAAAATGAGAAACTGAAAGAAACTGAAATTGACTGATACATTCATCCCTACTCTTAACATAAGAAGGATCCTGCTGGTTCAGGCCAAGAACCTATCTAGTCCAGCATTGTTTTAGTAATGATAACGGAGGCTGCCCTTCCATTGCCTTTGGCTTGGTGGATCCTTGCACATGTGCAGGAGGGTGGAGTGGTGTGTTCAGCCCTAATGCTGAACTGTGGGGTTGGTGTGTGTTAGGTTCACATACCAAAGGCTCACCTTACATGGAGAGAGGAACTGATTCCAGACCTTGGCTTGGGAGTCACAGACTGCACCTGTAAACTTGCCCATAGAGCCAGAGAGATAATAATAATAATAATAATAATAATAATAATAATAATAATAATAATTATTATTATTATTATTATTATTCTACCCCACCATCTGGCTGGGTTGCCCAAGCACTCTGGGCGCTTTCCAACACATATAAGAACATAATAAAACATCAAATATTATTTATTTATTTTATTATTATTATTTTAAAAAAATATTTATTTATACAACAAGAAAAAACAAGAAAACACACACACACACACACAAAAACCACAAGTACCAAATTACACACAAATTACAAAAATAACCATAGACGCATAATTTTCTTGACAAACAATAAAACATCTATTGGTCTTAACACTAAAGACCCAACTTCCCGTCTATTCCATATTTCAAGTTCAAATTGCTTATTGCCAATACACATTTTTTCCATAATTAAACTTATTCTCAATAAATCTAATTTCTTCTCTCTACCTAGCAACTATTACTGAAGTTCCTCGAATGCTGCAACAGAATTTAAACTACTATATTTATTTTTCAGATATTCTTTGAAAACCTCCCATTCAGAAACAAATTCCTGTTTGGATTTATTCTTTATTTTTTCTGATAAACCATCTAATTCGGCATATTCTGTCAGCTTTTGGATCCAATCTTGTATAGAGGGGATTTCATTACTCTTCCATTTTGCTGCGATCAAAACTCTTGCTGCCGCCGTCGCATATAAAAAGATACCCTTCCTCTTTTGTGGAATATCCAAATCTGTTATTCCCAGGAGGTAGACCTCTGGTTTTTTATTGAATGAGATCTTTAGCATTTTTTGCAGTTCTGCATGTATACTCTCCCAGAATACCTGTATTTTCCTACATGTCCACCACATATGGTAGAATGTTCCTGAGTCTCCGCATCTCCAACAATTGCTTGACACATTTTTATACATTTTTGAGAGTTTCCATGGTGTTAGATACCATCGATGTTGCATTTTTTGAAAGTTCTCTCTAATCGTGTAACAATTTGTGAATTTCCAATTGATCTTCCATAAATTTTCCCATTGGGCCATGGTTATTGAATGGCCAAAATCCTGAGACCACCTCACCATTGCCACTGTTACCTCCTCCTCCTTGACTGTCCAGTCAAGGAGGAGTCGGTAAGTTTTGGAAAGAGTCTTTCTTTTAGAATTTACAAGATCAGATTCGAATCGGGAAGTTTCTACTGAGAACCCCTTTTGTTTGTCAGATTTAAATTTTTCAAATAACTGATGGTATTGGAACCAGTCTGAAATGTGTTCTCTTATTTCCTCAATTTTTTTAAATTTTATTTGGTTATCTTCATTTTTTAGAAGTATTTTATATGTTGGCCAGCTTTCCTGAGTATTTTTCCGTTTTACTGCTATGGCTTCTACTGGAGAAGTCCACCACGGGACTTTAGGCTCCATCAGGTTTTTATATTTTTCCCATACAGCAAAGAGTGACTTTCTTATTATATGGTTGGTAAAATTTTTATGAATTTTCGCTTTTCCATATATTAGGTAGGCGTGCCATCCCCAACGGTTGTCAAAACCTTCCAGGTCCAGGAGGTCCGGATCCTGCAATGTGCACCAATCTTTTAACCAGGTGAAACAGGCTGCCTCATAATAAAGTTTTAGGTCGGGTAGGGAAAAGCCTCCTCTCTCTAGAGGAAGCTCAGAAAAAAATACAAAATGAAAATAGAGAGTTGAAAAAGGAATGCGATAAGATAAGGAAAGAAACAGCAGATCTGAAAG
The DNA here is from genome assembly GCF_964252035.2 of Podarcis erhardii. Taxonomy (NCBI): domain Eukaryota; kingdom Metazoa; phylum Chordata; class Lepidosauria; order Squamata; family Lacertidae; genus Podarcis; species Podarcis erhardii. Next base: position 15,271,111 of record NC_138504.1, read on the forward strand.
CACAGCAGGATTCAACTTTGGACTCTATTGCGATGTTGCAAATGCAGAGAAGGGAGAATACCCTAAGATTCAGAGGACTAACGGAGGACGCAGAGGAAACAATTGAGAAAAAAATCTCAAAAGAGCTAGCAGCTTGGTTAGACCTAGAAGAAGCAGAAGTAGCACAAAAAATAGAAAAAGCATTCAGAGTCAAATCTAATGTAGCAAAAGTAAACAACTGGCCGGCTGATTGTTTAGTCTCTTTTAACTCTATGGATTTCAGAAACAGAATTTTACAAGCTAGTAACAAGAAGAAATTTCAATCAGAAGGAAATGATATTATCGTCCACAAGATTATTCCAAATCGGTTGATAAAAAAGAGAGAAGCTTATAGACCTCTGGCCGAGGCATAAAAGGCAAAGGCAGTGGACTATAGGTGGGAGTACCCAGAAGGCATCTCTTTTTTCTTCAAAGGGAAACGTAGAAAGTGCCTGTTGGCATTAGACGCGAACAAGTTCTGGAGAAAGTACCAGAAAGACCTCGGAGGAAAACGGCAATTGTTGGGAGAATCAGAGGATATTGAACAAACAGTTGAGAGTTAGGAGACAGATCTAAGAAGGGAATTTATTAAATTATACTGAGGCCTTGAATGTGTAATTTTTTATTATTTTTTTAAACCTGTTAACATATCATAAGAAATAAAGTATGGATTATAAATTTATTACTTGGAATGTAAATGGTTTAAATGAAAAATAAAAAGGAACAAGGTGGAACATATTCTGGTTAAGCAAAAATATGATCTAATCTGTCTGCAAGAAACTCATGTAGCGGAAAAACATAAAAGAGTATTAATAAATAAGAGATTGGGGCTTGAGTTTATTGCATCAAGTAAGGAAAAAAAGAGAGGGGTGGTAATTTATGTAAAACCTCAGCTGGAGCCAAAACTGCTTTATAATGATGAAAAAGAATGGAAGGGACTTGGCATAATGTTTTGTTCCTGAATAACAGAGCCTCTGCAGAGGAATTAGAAGCTTTTGGAATTAGAACATTTGTGCAGGAGAGCAGGAAAAAAAAAAAGGAGGAGAGAGATCAACAAGAACAACAAGAACAACAAGAATTGGATAAAGTTGGAAGTGGGAACATTTGGGACATCCAGATTTGAAAGGTCTAAAGAAATAAATTTGGAGTTTTTACTCCTAAATATAAAAATCTGGATGGAAGAAATGGGCCTTTTTGAGATAGACTCCTTCCAAGATTGGACATTCCAAATTAAAGATGACTGGTAAAGGACTATGGTCTAGATAGATGTGGGTGCTCCAGGAAGACATCAGACGTTGATGAACATTGGGAACGCAACCGGGAAAGGGGGGAGGGAAATTTGGAATCCAAAGGGCGTAAAATTATATTTGATTATTTTAATTATATTTTATAATTTTATCCTAATTAATTATATTCGATTATTTTAATCTGTATTGTGTATCAAAGGGGGGAACGCGTGGAAGGGAACAGGTCGATTTTAGGGGATGGGAAAATATTTTTAAAACTGGGCTAATGATAATAAGTTCAAAATCTGGGATAAGAACTTGCTGAATTTATTTGTAAGAATTGGAATACAAGAGGGGGAGGGGAGGGGAAGTCCTGGAAATATGTTATTGAAAATAAGATTTTAAATTCGGATGTTTTTTTTTTCTTTTCTTTTTTATTTTGTTGTAATTGGAAATTTCTAATAAATATTATTTAATATATATATATATATATAATGATGAAAAAGGCCAAACAGTGATTATAGAGGTTAAGATCAATAATGAAAAATGATAGTTATTGGAATCTATGCACCAAATGAAAGAAAATCTGAATTCTATCAATTCCTGGAAGAAAAAGTCATAGAATATATAGGGGGGGAAATTATATTATTAGGAGATTTTAATGGAGTCGTCAATCCAAACATGGACAGGACAATAAAGAAGAAAGAAAAGAGGCAGAACAAACTCCCAACTACATTTTTCCAATTAATAGAACTCCTGAATTTGTTCGACGCTTGGAGGTTTAAGAACCCAACAGAGAAAGAATTTACACATTACTCAGAGCCACATAAATCGGCGGGACGAATCGACGCGATCTGGACAACAAAGGATTTATTAAATAATATTACAAAAGCAGAAATCCACCCAAGGACAATTTCTGACCACAGCGCGGTCTGGGTTAACTTTAAAGGAAAAGAAGAAAAGGTTAAAAGGTGGCAACTTAATGAGAGTATGCTAAACGATGAAAAAATTGTACAGAAGGCCAAGCAAATCTTAGAAGAATATTTTAAGTTTAATTTAAATCAAGGAGTAGATCTAGAGACGGTTTGGGACACGGGTAAAGCCGTCATAAGAGGCTTCTTTATACAACAAAATGCATTCCAAAGGAAAATAAAGGAGAAGAAGAAAATGGAGATCTGGGAGGAAATTAGAAAAAAGGAAAGGATCCTTTTCCAAAAACCAGATGATGAACCAATTAAGCAAAGTATAAAAATCTTACAGACGCAATTCTCCGTGATAATAAATGAAGAGATAGAATGGAAGATAAAATGGTTGAGACATAGAAACTTTGAGTTTGCAAATAAACCTGGTAAACTTCTGGCCTGGCAATTAAAGAAGAAAAAAGAAGATAGAATTATCAATAAAATTAAAATTGAAGACAAATGGATTCAAGAACCTAAGGAAATTAGTAAAAACTTTGCTAGTTTTTTCGGAAAACTATATAATGAAGGTCCAGAGACTCTGGAAAAAATAATTGATTATCTGGGCAAAAATAAACTACCAATAATACCTAAGGAAAAAACTGAAATCTTGAACTCACCAATAACAGCTATGGAGGTGCAACAAGCTATACAGAGATCAAAATTAGGAAAGACACCGGGCCCAGATGGTCTTCCAGCTAATTACTATAAAAAGTTAGAACAAGCATTATTTCTTCCCATGAAAGACCTAATGAATAATATTCTGGCAAATGGAAAACTTCCGAAAACCTGGAAGGACAGCTTTATTACTCTTATCCATAAACAAGGAACAGAAGCCTCAAACATGGCCAATTACAGACCCATTGCACTGCTAAAAACATCAAATATTAATAGTAACAATCTGACCCAATATAGAAGTCACAATAACCTTAAAATAAACAACTTGTCTCAAACAAAGCAACATTCAACAAGCCATCAGAATCTAATAGTAAACAGTAAAATTAAACATCAGGAAATAGTAATCAAACAGTTTGCACTTATCAACCACAATAAAGAATTCCAATCTATAATCAATAAAAAAACAGCAAATCACAAAGCATAAAATACTACAAAACATACAAAACCATGTAAAAGGATCAAATTGAGAAACAAGGACACACAACTTATAAAACTATTTTTACAAGTTATAAAAGTTGCTACCAGATTTTTACAGAACCTCACCAGTGCATATATTCTGAATTTGGGTAATCAGGTTGAAGAAGTTAAGTTTAACAAATATAACTTTTGTACCACTTCCTGAAGCCAGTTCCCTGTAGAGCATGCCCTTGGGGATCCTGCCATATTCCATTCTGTGGACATGACAGGTTCAAATGAAAATGTGCATAGAACTGAATCTATCTCCATCCTTAGAATCAACACATTGAGAGCTGTGAGTGCATTCGTGAATCTGATAACAGTAATTTTGCCACTCACATCTCAGCTGAATTTTATGTTTGGTAGTGATGTAACATCTGCTTTGTATAGCATTATCTTTCTTCTGCATTAGCAGAAATTATCTCAACTAAGTGCAGAGTCAATGCCATTATTCACAGTTGTCCAGATGTCCAAGCCCTACTTCGACATCAGTATCATTCTTTTCTAGACCTATATATTGCCTTGTAATGGAAACATCACAAGAAACTACTGAAAATAAGGGCTGTTTCAGACACTGAAACTGATTGATGAACCCTTGCCTAATCATAAATAACCTGACTGTAATGGCTGATTTATGGATTTTACAGAACAAACCTTACTGCTCATTTAAGGAATTAAAGGAGAAGAGAGGAAAGTGCACTAGCAGTTGAACAAAAGAGTATTTAGAATGATCAAAAGTCACCCAGTTTGCTTCATGTCTGTGGCAATTTATATACTGCTATTTTGTTCCTTAAAGCAGATGTGGTTAATATGGTGCCCTCCAGAACTTTAATTCCCATCAGCCCCAGCCAAGGGAGCCAATACTCAAAGATACTGAGTCCTGGAGTCAAACAATACCTAGACAGCACTACGTTGGCTCCCACTGCCTTGGCTGGCATCCATCTGTCTCAGGAAATAATGGAAGAGGGCACCTTCAGGAGTGAAGTCAAACCATTAGAGAGTTATAGCGCCTGCTGTGGCTGTAGAGACTGATATGGGAGAAACATGTTTTGTTGCAGGTGTGGTAGATGAAGGTGTCTGGTTGTGCTGATGCAGATGCAACATGGCAATTCTTCTTTCTGTGCTCCTCCCAGCTGGTCACTGCTGTGGATACATGACCTGACTGATTGTCTCCAGGCACTATGATCGTCTCCAAGGGATCCCCACATGTTACTAGCGTTCATGTCAGGCTTGCAGGCATATTTGTAGTACAGAGTTGGTTTCCTACCAGACCTAGTGCATGAAGCCAGCTCCCTGTAGAGCATGTCCTTGGGGACCCTGCCATCTTCCATTCTGTGAACATGGCCAAGCCAGCATAGAAATCCCTAAAACAGGGGTGCACTGTAATGTGAAAATGTGGACTTGGGCAAGCACATCTTTGTTTGAGACTCTGGCAGGCCATGTAATGCCCAAAGTCTTCCTAACACAAGGCATGGACACAGTGCTCCTGGCAGGTGTAAGTTGCCCACATCTCACTTCCATAAAGCAGCATACTCAATACACAAGCCTTGTAGGCCTTCATCTTAGTATTGGTCATTAGCATCACATTCTCTCATACTCTTCTGGAGAAGTGAGCCATTGCTGTAGCTGTCTTGCTAATACGTTTGTCCAACTCAGTGTCCATGAAGAGGTTGCTGGTTATAGTGGAGCCCAGGTAGACAAAACCATCTACCACCTCAAGTATGTGGTCACCAGTGCTGATGTGTGGATTGCTGGCAAAGTCCTGACAATATTCCATGCAGGCTTGGGCAAAATGGTTGCTGAGACTCTATAGAGCTCCCTCAGTATGTGCTGTCAAGGCTTTGTCTACTGAAAACAACATGTTTCAGATAAGCGCAAGCCATATTTTTGCCTTGGCATGGAGGTGTGCCAAGTTGAACAAGCCCCCGTCTCTCCTGAAATGGATATGCACACTGTCTTAAGGCTGAAGGCATATGAGAGCAACAGGGAGAAGAAGAGTATGCCAAAGAGAGTTGGTTTGAGGACAAAGCCCTGTTTCACACTGTTCTTTATATTGGAAGGTGTCCAAGGTTGAGCTCTCATACTGGATGGTGCCACACATGTTCTCATGGAAGGATGCAATCATATGGTGGAGCTTAGGTAAGCTATATTACAGAGCAGTATGAAGAGTCCCTTTGGGCTGATGAGGTTGAGCTTATAACTCATAAGTGCTGCCTCCCACAGTGGATTTGTGTAAAATTTATTCCTGAGACTCCCCCCCCCCCAAAGATGTCCTGCAAGGCACAAGGTACACCTTGTTCCTCAGGGGTTATTCCCGAAGCCTATTGCATGAATGACTACAGCTGCAGGGCAGTGGATGTTTAGGATCAGAATTTTCCTTCTCCATTATGCATATGTTTGTTTGTTGTGAAAAAAGTCATCTTACGACACAGAACTAAACCTCTATTTTATTTTAATTAACACGATTTATCTACTGCCTAGTTATCAAAACCTCTAAACAAAATATTGTTATGAGTCATGGGGTACCAGTCTCCCCTAAATTCCTGGATGCAGTAAATGTTAGAATTGCAGTAATTATGTGATTGCAGTGATTGCAGTAATTATGCCAATGAAGGCTGAATGAATGAATATTGCAGTATTAAAGTGGGTGTTGGACACTAAACCCCTGGATTCAGTTTATGTTAAAATATGTCAGGCCAGCTTCCTCAAGAGATCACCTGAGATATGGGTCATTATAAGGGAACAAAGGGAAGGTAATAGGTTATTAAGAAAGTGAAGTCTCTGTGCCAATTGGCAGAGAGGTGGGGCCCTTCCTTGAGCATAGAAATAGTTAGCAGAGGCAAAGCAGAGAAGAGTTTAGGACTGCAGTTGGGAATGATGTGAGCTGGAGGGAAATGGTTGCAGGCTGTAAGTCAGCAAGCTGCAGAAAGTCAGAGCCATGGTTGATGTCTGTTTTGGAATCCATGTGTAAATAAACCATATATCATAAAGACACTACAGTCTCTGGTGTGCCTCATTTTCCAAAAGGAAACATGAATCCTGGGTAAGCCACCTGAAACCCCTGGAATCTCAGACCACTTGGAGATTGAGGTAGTGCATAACAATGTAAATTTAAAACCCTGATAAAATCATATGTTAAAAGCAAGCCGACAACCAACATTTAAAGGAAATCACTACTTTGTAGAATATATATTAGGAAATAAAATTACATATTAAAATGCATGCCAAGTTTCCTAGCTGGATAGACTTTCCTATGTAAAGAGAAAAAAGGATTTTGCAAACACCAAGAACAATCTCTACTCAAAGGAATGTCCCAGCATGCTCAAATAACCCTACTCCCAGGTAAATGTTTACAAGATGCCTACCTAAGTCTGGAAAGAGGTTCAACAAAGTAAATGTATAATACTAAAGGGAATTGCTGTGAATGGGGACTAATGGATTGTAGAAAAACTAGTCTGCCAAAATGCACTGCTTTTATGTGAAAAGGTGGATTGGATACATTATCTTTTTAATTCTAGTCTTTCAACCTTTAAGAAATTTTGGAATACAACAAGAGAAGGAGATGACTTTCTGCATTATGTAGACCCTCACCTATATATAAAGTAGTGGCACTTTAAAAAAAAACAAAAATGGAATGTGTTTTAATTTGTCAGTTATTTTATTGTCTTTCTCTCTCATAATTTATTCTAAAATAGAACTAAGACACAAGGGAACAGCAGAGTGTGGGAGCTTTCCCTCCTCTTCTATTAAACACTCATTCTTTTCAATTTCTTTTTTTCCCCTTCAGAATAATAGATTTTAATAAGTCAGAAATTCATTATTAATTTTCCACTTCCCTTATACGCAACTGGCATATTTATTAGAAGTTTCACCACTGGAAAGGCAGCTTATTGCTTGCTTAAATACATTCTGTAGATACCTTTTGTTGAAAACTCAAAATCCTACACTTTGGGATGTAATTACCTTATTGAGCAAATATTTACTGGAAGGACAAAAAAAAGGTGAAAATAATTACCATTTTGAACACATACCACAAGGCCCGAAAGTGTGCACAGAATTTCCATATTGAAGTGACAATTCAAACGTTCTCTGCCTTTATTCCCTCTGCCATCTTTGCGCAAAATGGTGATTGGACCTTGTTAATCCTCTTCAGAACAATTAATCAATGAACTGCATGGTAGCCAAGTAGCAGAGGGAGTTAGTCAGCCCTTCAGATGCTGCTGAACTGCAGCTCCCATCAATCCAAGCCAGGATGGCAAATGACAAAAGATTGTGGGAGATACAGTCTACCTATATCTGGAGGATATTGTTGGCTCCCCAGCCATATAGTAATATCAAGTTCCAAATGAGTCTACTTTGCAAAGTTGAGATTTTCACTTTTAAGTACTTGTTTATGTTTTCTTCTTTTCATTTGGAAAGTCCACCATAAGGTAACTTCCTGCCGCATCCATAGGGTCAAACCTCACTACACCACAGACTGGAGGAAAATCAGACTTCCTCATCCTCCAACTAAGCTGATACGTGGCTTGAGAGGGGAATGCCCATTGATGCAATGGAATCTCCTACCCAACAAAAAATAATTATACCCTGGATGTTGGAGTTGTCATTGTTTTTTCCATATCAAGCCTGTCCATAATTCTGAAGTTATAAAATCATCTGCCAGGGCTCAGTGTGGGGGGAAAGTATTTGATCCCCTGCTAAATTTGCCCGTTTGCCCTCTGACGAAGAAACGACCAGTCCATAATTTTAATGGTAGGTTTATTGTAGCTATGAGAGACAGAATAACAACAGGAAAAACCCCAGAAACCCAGAAAACAAAAGTCAGAGATTGATGTGCATTATAATGAGTGAAATAAGTATTTGATCCCTTTGCCAAAGGTGACTTAGTACTTGGTGGCAAAACCCTTGTTGGCAATTACAGAGGTCAGACGTTTCTTGTAGGTGGCCACCAGGTTTGCACACATCTCAGGAGGTTTGTCCCACTCCTCTTTGCAGATCCTTTCCAACTCAGTAAGATTTTGTGGCTGATGTGTAGCTACTTGAAAGTGGATGCAGAAAAGTTTTTCTCCTTCTCTCATGATGCTAGAACTAGTAGACACCCAATGATATTGAATGTTGGAAGACAGATAAAATAAAGCACTTCTACATGCAGCACATAGCTAAACTATGGAACTTGCTCCCACATGAGGCTGTGATGGCCACCAACTTGGGTGGCTTTAAAAGAGGATTAGACAAGTTCATAGAGAATAAGATTATCAAGCACTGCTAGCCATGATAGCCCTGACTCTACAGTCAGAGGCAGTAATGCCTCTGAACACCAGTTGCTAGAAAACACTGAACAGAGGAGGGCTCTTATGCTTGAGACCTGGTTGCAGACATCTGGTTGGCTACTGTGATAACAGGATGTTGGACTAGATAGTCCAGTGGCCTGATTCAGAAGACTCTTACATTCCAGGTGCAATTTGTCAGTGATGGTTTGGGCCAGAGCCAGAAATGGATAAAGCAATGGATGTGAGTCTTCTCTTTGTACAGTAGGTTACATTGCAGCCATGCAAAAGCCAGATGCATTTGGCTGGTGATTTCCCACTCCTAAACTATAGCAGTCCCCAATGGATGGCTACCCAGCCTCTGTTTAATTGATTCCAGTGAAGAAAAGTCCACCACCTACCACCCCAGTCTGTTCCACTATCAACTAGTTCTTATCATTGTCTGCTGATACTTAGCCAAAACCTGCTTCCCCGCAGTTTTCAGCAATTGGTTCTATCTAGTTCTGCCTCCAGGAACAACAGAGAACAAGTCTGATCCATCTTATGCATGGGAATACTTCAAATATTTGGAGACCACTATCATGTCCCTGCTTAATTTTCTCTTTTCAAAGATAAACATAACCAACTCTTTTGGCCATTCTGCATAGGATTATGGTTTCTAGACCTTTCACCATCTGGCTGCTGTCCTCCAGATACATTCTGCTTGATCTTCAGTTTGCAAACTAGGCCTTCAGTTCCTCCAAATTAGTGAGCCACACTTAGATAAAATATATGGTAAGGTGGGGGGATTACAGCTTAAAAACAAAAATAGGCAATCTGAGCCAAACTATACTTCATTTAGATGACTGATTAGGCTAAAATATCTTGTTTTTAAGTTTAATTAACATCTATGTTGAATGCTACAACATCACTTGAGAAACCCGAGGTTGGTAGAACTGGCAGAGACTCAATGGAACACTGCCATTAACAATTAATGGATAACAAAGAATCAACCTGCTGAGGCGCCTGAGATAAATTTAGTTTTCTTACAGCATTATTATTCCACTTGAGCGAAATAATAGATTATAATTTCAGAGGGAAATGACATATTGTTTATGAAATGTTTGTAATCAATTGGAACCAATCTTGGAATTTATTTATTTATTTTTTGTTTGGTATTTGGTGAGCTGTGTACTATGTGCTAAAAATAAACCAAATGATTAAAAATAATATTACATTTGAGCAATAGGAAAGCATGTGGGAAGCTGTTACCATTGGTCTACCTATATCAGTATTTTTCTTCCCCCAGCACATCTCCAGGATCTTCAGAAAGGGATTATTCTCAGATTTACCTATAGATACCAGGCGCTGAACATGGGAACTTCTGCTTATGTTACCACTAAGCCCTACCACTGAGCTACACACCTTCCTTTTAAGATTTGATCAAGCTCTCAAAGGCAGATATTGCTGGCAGATATTGCCCACTACAGACACAGACCAATTCTCATGCAGCAAAGCCACCACTGACTTTTAAAAATAATTGTTGACATCAATACATTTTCTCTGGATGTTGCTTGGTCCAAATTTTACCTGTCAAGGAATGTGAACAAAAGCTAGAGATCAGATCAGAATGAGGCCAGTAAAGTTGTGGCCTTACTCTGATCTGGCTTCAGCTAGCTAGACAGTCTCACCTGATATAAGGCAGCTTCCTCTGCTCCTGTTAGTCCCCACATGTCATCTGTCAATTGATAAAGAAGGTGTAGACTGTACGGATGGCATTCAAGGCTCTCAGAGATTTATGGCGGCAAATCCATGTTTTCATAACCCACCACAATTTGTTCAGACAGTTTGGTGCCCAAGACTGGTTGCTGGATTGCCTTGTTTGAGACAATGGGTGCCTTACAGTTGTCAGTTAATTCCTTTTTTTGCAATGTGGGAATTGTAAGAATTTAGACAGCTTGCAGATTTGCAATTTCCTATTTGCCGTTTGACTCTCTGAAATGAACAAAATGAGTGTTTGCATTCCTGGGCTCTCTTGCCACTTTTCTCTTATGTGCACCTCACTTAGACAATGAAAACTCAACAAAAGGAAAAATATAAAATCATTGTTTTGCTTTGGCTTCACATTCCCCAGGGTAGTCTCCTACCCACAAGTGCTGCTCTATTCTTTTCATACCAATTATCATTTTAACCATCAAATCAACTGACGAGCAAAGTTCTGAAAGTACAGGATTTGGTTGCATTTACAGGGGCCAGCTGCCAAAGGGGAAGGGGGGGGGAAAGAGGCAATTAATGTCAAATTGATTACTTTTTTGCCTGTACAAGAAAATATTTGTGTAATTAGAGCACTCTATTTTTTTATTTAAAAAAAAAATAGATAGAAACTGGAGTCTCTGGCTCCAGCTGGTGAAATTTGTAGCTGCAAGTAGGAACATTTTGCAATGCTTATACTAGGGGGTTGCAATTGCTCTGTGTGAATGCTGCACAACAATGTGAATTGGGGGTTGTTTGTGTGGGTCTGTCCCCCACTTTCAAGTTGAAAGGCAATGTAAATAATCTCCACCCCCCTCCAAGTCAGATCATGGGTCCAACAAAGAATTGTTTAGCTGTGTTTTCCTACGTACTTTTTATGTTTCTCTTTTATGTCCATGAGCTTTGCAGGAAGTGAGGCTGCCCACAAAATTTCCCAAGGAGCACTGATCAGTTCTGGGGTTGTTGTTTTTGGTAAAGCACAGCTATGATTGGGGATGGGGGAGAATTCCAACTCAGTTTTCATTTAAAGGCAAACTTTTCCAATTCACAGTTTCCAGAACAACATGCAAACCAAAACAAAGCTATCCTTTAAAATCTGCATTTACCCAAATTTTGCATTGAAAATCTCTTGCCAAGTAATAAGCACAAAAATCTATATATTAGGGAACTTTGATATGCAAAAAAATTGTGCATATCGAAGGGAAATTGTAAATAAAAAAGTGGTTAGTAGCAGAAATACACACTAAAATGCTGATAAATTTTCATGCATTTTTTAAAAAAAGAATTGCAAACTGGTGTAGAAATGGGAAGAACTGAATTTAACACTGAGGAAAAATGAGAAATGGAAAGAAATTGAAATTGAAAAATTCACTGATCCCTACATAGCTATATAGTGCCAGGGCTCCAAATATCTGAAAGAGACCTCCTCCCAAACATATATGTCTGAGTGTTAAGATTGGCAGGGGAGGTCCTATTAGAAGTGTTGGTGCCCTCTGAGGTCTGTAGGATGCTGGCACATGAAAGGACCTTCTCTATGGTGGCCCCCAGGCTTTGAAACTCCCTCCCTTCCAAAGTGTACTTGGCACTATTGTTGTACATTAACACCAGCACGTTAAGAAAACACATCTCTTTGCTCATGCCTTTGAAGGTAGATGAGAAATATAAGTTCCTGGTGTCACCCTCCCTTCTGCAATGTAGTAGTGTGGCTGATGTTTTTAATTGTGTATTTAACTGTAACTTAAATTAAATCTATGGAACGCATTCTGGGTCTCAGAGGTGAAGGATGGACTATTATTCAAAGAACAAAAGAAATAATAAAAATCCCTATATCTTCTGAATGGCAGGACAGTAGGATAAGAAGGATTCCTCCTCCTCCTCCTCCTCCTCCTCCTCTTTAAAAAAGTATAGCAAAGCTATAACTAATTTCATGATAAGCCTCACTATTCTTGCGTGCTGAAAGACTAGAACATTAAGCTTGATTTAATGCTGGGAATTGGTTTTCTAAATACAGTTGTGGTCATTAAATTTCACAAAGGCCTCTTTCAAAAACACGCTGCAGTATTGATTGCCAAACTCCCCAATTTAAAATCTTACTATGTGCACAAGAATCTGAGTGCAGTTAGCCTTCTGCAGTCAAATAATATAATACCCACAAATCAGAAGCACTATTTAAGAGCTGGTTAGATTACAAAATGCAGCTGTTCTCGGCAAATTCCATCATTTGAATAATAAAATCACTGTGCAATTAAAAGCGTTGGGCATTTCTGCTTTCCTACTGATAAACATTTAACAAAAGCTTTCCTAACAATTACTACCTTTCTCTGCTTATATATGCAATCACAGCAATGCTATAATGTGGGAGTCAGTCTGAAGGTAGGAAAAGACAGATGGATGCACTTAACACTACGCTAGGAGTTTACTACCAGAATATTTGTGGGTTCTTCTGAAAGTCAATAATTCTAAATGATGCAGCACAAGTTACTGGGACATAGCTTTTCCTTGAGCTACCATTCTCCCTTGCATGGGTATAAACACTACTGCTGGTCAAATCCAAGTATCAAGGAGCAGGTATGGACCAAAAGGTCAACAGATCCACAAAAGCAAAAGCAAAAGCAAAGACAGTTAAGAAAAACTACCTGGCTTCTGGGGTAGCTCGGTGCTAGAGCACCTTCTTTTCATACAGAAGGTCCCAGGTTCGATCCCTGATGTCTCTAGGTAGGGCTGAGAGGGATCTCTGATACCTTGGAGAACCACTGATTGGCAGTGGCAACAGCTCTAACTGGATGACTCAATATAAGAAAGCTTTCTATCCTTCTATGTGCTCATGAGTGAACATCATATGATGATCACCTGCCTCCTTGCAATGTGGGAGAATGTTGTAAAACCAGCTGGAGTTTTGTCAGAAGGCTTTTTCTATGTCACAATGGACAGAAAGCTCCTTTCTGGGACAAACTGTTCATTTAGCAGAGTAGCTTGCTCACCAGACTTCTTTTTCTTGCTGCTTTTGAGGGAGGAATAAAGAAGCATACAGATACAGCCGCCTCATGTCTCACAGTTGCACAGTGCTTCATCCCCCAAGAGAAAGTGGTGGTGGCAATGAAAATTGCACCCAGCCAAGTAACTGCAATCTTCTTGTTGTTGTTGTTGTTGTTTAGTCGTTTAGTTGTGTCTGACTCTTCATGACCCCATGGACCAGAGCACGCCAGGCACCCCTGTCTTTCACTGCCTCCTGCAGTTTGGTCAAGCTCATGTTAGTAGCTTCGAGAACACCGTCCAACCATCTCGTCCTCTGCTGCCCCCTTCTCCTTGTGCCCTCAATCTTACCCAACATCAGGGTCTTTTCCAAGGAGTCTTCTCTTCTCATGAGGTAACCAAAGTATTGGAGCCTCAGCTTCACGATCTGTCCTTCCAGTGAGCACTCAGGGCTGATTTCCTTCAGAATGGATAGGTTTGATCTTCTTGCAGTCCATGGGACTCTCAAGAGTCTCCTCCAGCACTGTAATTCAAAGGCATCCATTCTTCGGTGATCAGCCTTCTTTATGGTCCAGCTCTTGCTTCCATACATCACTACTAAAACAACTGCAGTCTGGGTGCTTTCTATTTGCTGCTTTGCCAGTGCATTCATGCAATGTTTTGAGTCTCTCTTTGAATTAATTAGATTTTATAGAGAATAGGCTGCATAGAGATTAGTCTACATGTCATTTCATTATTTTTATTATGCATTTTGTGTTTTTTATATTGTTATTTTATTATTATTATTATCATCACCATCATCATCATCATTATTATTATTATTTATACCCCACCTATCTGGCTGGGTTTCCCCAGCCACTCTGGGCGGCTTCCAGCAGAATATTAAAATACAATGATTTATCAAATGCTAAAAGCTTCCCTAAACAGGGCTGCCTTCAGATGTCTTCTAAAAGTCTGATAGTTGCTTATTTCTTTGAAATCTGATGGGAGAGAATTCTACAGGGCGAGTGCCACTACCGAGAAGGCCCTCTGCCTGGTTCCCTGTAATTTCACTGCTCACAGTGAGGGAACCACCAGAAGGTCCTTGGCGCTGGACTTCAGTGTCCGGGCAGAAAGATTTTATGTTGTGAGCTGTCCTGAAATCTACAGGTATATGGCAGTATACAAATTTAATACATAAAAATGCATTATTTATGGTCCAACTGAAGATCCCAATACATAACAAATGGTTGCCATTTCAGAACGAAACTGTTCCTTTTCTAAATCTGATCTGCCAGTTTGTCAATATGTATCAGTTCCAGTACCTTTAATTCATGGTTCCAACTTGGACCCACAAAGAAATTCTAGTCTATAGTTAGTCATTGTGGTACCCTCCAGATGCTGCAGACCTAAAATCCCTATCATTCATTACCAATTGCACATGCTGGCCAGGGCTGATGGGATTTGGAGTCCAACAACATCTGGCAAACACTATTCTAGCCCTAGCCTCTTTCTTATATATGTTTGTATCTGCTCACCTTTTGGGAGAAAATTTCAAGAAAATCAGTGGGGAGGTGAAGGAGGGCCCTGTATGTACAGTTCTCCATCTGCACACTGCTACAACCAACAACTTTGGAATATGAGACAAATGACAGCATGATGCCATCTCCCTCCAAATGCCCTCCATACAACCAAGAGATACACTTTCTGAAATATTTCTGTAACTTCAAGGTGAAGCACCAAGAAGGGAGCTCTCAAACTTTATCAGCTCTAACCCATTTATTCTTGTATGTTTCTCGATCCCTCTCCAATAGCACTTCATGCCTCAGGGTTGATGTTTTCATTTCTAGCACTTACCGCACTCTTCATTTTCATTTTCTTGGCAACTTCTTAATATCTCAGAGGGAGAAAAAAGAAGTTTATTCCCCAGTTCTTTGAGACAAACACTATCTACAACATCTGGGTGGAATTTGATAGGACGTTCTTCAATAAAGATATTCATCTTGATTTTGTTTTGTGCAATGACACTTATCACCCAATTACCCCAAAAGGCCTCTATTACACACTTGAGGAATCTTGTACAGCAGTTCCATTCTCCTCTCACAAGTGTCTCTCTGAATTCAGGACTTTGATTCCAGCAAGGCACCAAAAAATGGTAGGAATATTTGATCTCTACAATATGTCTGCTTGCCAATGGAAACCTTAGATTTTTAAATATGCAAATAGGAGGGAGAGGAGTGCTTTACCAGCTGCTTCTGTATCTAAATTATACATCTCTATACGCATTTTCCCTAAAATACACATCTGTATAAGCAGAGGATAGGTTGTTGAAAATGCATCACATAATTCAGAGATGTGCACAATTTGAAGAATAATCATGTTCTGATTTTTGCATTAGTCCAGGAAGTGCAAATTGTTTCAGTTTTCTTTGAAATGCAATCCAATTCTCTAGTTGCAACCTTGGCATTGAAAGAGATTCTACTACTGTTCATATGGTGATGGTGTATTCTTAGAAGAGGGTAATAGGTTTCCAAACACAGCTTATTATCTTTCCTCCCTCAGCTTTGTGACTCTACTTCTGCCTTTGCCCATGGAGCAAGGAGGGATAAAAGACATAGGGCACTAAGACATGATGCACTCACTGCTGGATGGAGAACTCAGACTTTCATCTCAGTTTCTGCCAAAGGCATCAATGCATAAATCCAACTGGTTGATAAGGCAAATTACAGGTTACAGGGTGCAGCAGATACATAAGAGGTATAGATACACTACTAAGTGTAAGCAAATACATTGATCCAACAAACAATATGCCTCTTGCACATTCTAGGACTGGGCATGCAAATGGGCACTCCTATTAGTGGGTTGGGACTGCACTGGCATCTCCATGTTTTTGGAGACAAAGAGAGTGTTACCACTTGCTCAACATTTGCTTTACTTTTAGTCACCTCCACTGAAGGAGACTCCTCACTGACAACACAAGGTATCTGACAAGGGGTGTCTGATGTCAAAGACTCTTCTAGCAACCCATTTGTACCTCCTAGGATCCCGCTCTCCATTCCCGAAGCCGCAGATTCAAACAATTATTGGGGCCCAATCTCACCTCCCTCATCCTGCTATGACTCTCCCAGGATCATCCAGCTCCAAATAAGTGAGTTTCTCCCATTCCTCCTCGGGATCCAACTATTCCCTCCATGACACGTCTACAGGACTCATGGCATCTAATAGAAAAAAGACTCCAGAGTATGCATAGTAGCCTGGAATCATGTTAACATTCATTTAGCACAACTGGCAAGTAACCCATTATTAGAATCAAGTTGTGATATATATGCTGTTGTGTTGGAGTTTAAAAGATGTAACCAAATTTTCTAGAGTGTACAATAGTTTTGCAGGCACCCATTGTAAGAGGCTTAGAACTTCACTGGAACCAGAGCAGAACCTCTTGTCTCTTGCCTGGGTTTCCTCACTGGGAAAGACACAAGTAGCTGGATTGAAGTCTTAATCCCTGGAAGTAAAATATTGACCATTGGGTTTTGGGATTGCTTATTGCCACCTTCTAAGGTCCCAAAGTTAAGTTTACAGGAGCAAGCTGATGTTACCTTGAAGTTTTGAGCAGGAGCACTTCCACATCCATAGCAAGCTTTCAGGAATCACTGACCACTACCTCATGTGATGAAGTGTCTAACTACAGCAAAGAATATTCCAAGTTCTGGCCAACTTTTGCCATCCTTGCTGTGGACCCTTAACAGAAGATCTAGGTGTTTGCAGATATGTGTCAGTGTCTGTGGGGTTGCCTATGACATAGTGGCAATGTTACAGATAGGTAGCCGTGTTGGTCTGCCATGGTCAAAACAAAATAAAAAAATTCCTTCCAGTAGCACCTTAAAGACCAACTGAGTTAGTTCTAGGTATGAGCTTTCGTGTGCATGCACACTTCTTCAGTATCTGAAGAAGTGTGCATGCACACGAAAGCTCATACCTAGAACTAACTCAGTTGGTCTTTAAGGTGCTACTGGAAGGAATTTTTTTATTTTGTTTTGATAGTGGCAATGATCAGCTTTGGTTTCTCCCTGCTCATAGCCTGCTGTCAACCCTTGATTGTGTTATGCACTTTGGTCTCTTAGAAAGGAAAGATGAAACAAACAGCTCATTTACACTGAGCTTTTGACCACACTTTCTAAACACAGGTCCTCACTGTATCCAAGCATTGTTGTTGTTGTTGTTGTTTGGGGTGGGGTGGGGGTGGGGGTTGTCCTGGCACTTTCCCCACTACAGTCGTGCCTAGGTTTTCAAACAGCTTAGTTCTCAAACGTTTTGGCTCCCGAATGCTGCAAACCTGGAAGTGACTGTTCCGGTTTGTGAACTATTTTTGGAACCCGAACATCTGACGGGGCTTCCACAGCTTCCGATTGGCTGCAGGAGCTTCCTGCAGCCAATCAGAAGCCGCGCTTTGGCTTTCCGAATGTTTCCAGAAGTTGAATGGACTTCCAGGGTACGTCTGTACTTTCTACTGAATTGAAACAAATGTCAAATCAGGCTAGGATCAGGATAACATAGGGTACAAAAATCAAACAGGTATAAAAATCAAATGTGATTTCTACAGTTTAACCTGTTGCAGCCCTAAGTATCTGTGAATATAATTTACACATATTTCAAAACTCAGCTTTTTCTTAATGCAGAACATGGATTGTCTGGATGTAGGGATTTCTATTTCTTTTTTCTTTTTCTTTTTTTAAATTAAAAAGTGAAGAGACACAGCCCTGAATTTATTTCCAAGTAAATGCATTTAAGACTGGCACGGCTTATAGGCATAAGTGCACATGCTGTAGAAGGTACTCCTCTTGGGAAATGGCAGTGACTAGGTAAACTTTTCACTCCAGCTGCTAAATGCCTTTTGAACAGCATCCATCTCTGATTAAAGGCTCTAATACAGCCTTGTGAAAGGCTCTATTTCCTTTTGAGACTGAAAAACCCAGATACTCTACCAACGACATTAATGATCAACTGCACTCTGCACTTAAATGTGTATTGTAGCACTTGCACATTAGTGTCAACCACTTTTCTTCCCTTATTTGCAAGGTTATTAGGAAATGTGTTCTGATTCATCTTTTCCTAAGTCACTTTTAGTGTTGGCCTACAGAGGTAGAGAAGCACTTAGTATAAAGTGAAAGGAGGATGAATTATGTAATAAAAAGGTGAGGCTATTAAAACAGATGTTTTTCAAACACTAGATTTTGTTGTGTGTGAGAGTGCAATATGAGCAGGTGAGAATGAACAGACCATTATTTCTATTCAACAACTCAGCAGTCTTAGGCTCCCCAATAAATATATATTTGACAAGTCATGAAGGTTTGCTGTGTATTTCAAGGAACACACGCATCACCCTGTGCTAGGCTGATGTGGGTAATTTGCTACAGACCAGTAATTCTCTAAACAGGTGCAACCTGTAAATGTGCTCAGGAGCTATATTTTCATATAGCTAATTATGTTTATTTGGTTGTTTGCAGATAATATGTGTTGTTATATTGAATAAACATAGCCCCTTCCACCACAGCTAGGGTTTCTTGAGTCTTCTTTGAAGATGCACTGGTAATCTAGTCATATATCAATCCAGAGAGACTTGTGCTCTAAGACAAGGTTGGGGAAGTTGTGATCCTTCAGATGATGCTGGACTACAACTCCCCATCACCAATTTTAGCCATATTAGTTATGACTGGTAAGAGTTGGGATCCTGAAGTCCCACAGTTCCCCCATACCTGCCTAAAGAAATCCTTATTGTGTGTATGAGTTTAAGTGTGCTTCCAGTTTCAATTCAGCAGGTGGAGGAGGTTTCAATAATACCATAGGTTTTATAAATATTTCAATAGGTGTTGAGGGACAACTGCAGACAAAAAGTTGGAAGAGATAGCATGCAATTTCCTGTCCCATGTAGGGATACTAGCAGCTACAACATTTGCCTCTAGTATCCCTTTTTAAAAGGAAGCTTCGCAATACCTACTCATTTAAGTCCATCTCCATTTTAACAAGAATCCTGCCATGAGTGTATGGCAGCCTCAAGATCACCCAGTGGTCTTCATGGCTTAGTGGAGATATGAACATATCTTCCAAGCCCTAGTCTGACACTTGAACCACACTGGCCACTCAGTATGACTTCTGAATTACCAGGTGTGGGTTTTAAGCTGGAGTAGAAATTTCCCTTATTTGTCTGTTTTATATTTCTATTTTATATATATAGAGAGAGTGTGTGTTATATATGCAGTTCTTCAGAGCTTTCCATTATTTTTATTTTCCCCCTTCCTCTCCTCTGATACCAATCTGCATATATGCACTAACAGAACACTGCAAAGTGCAATCTTGTTGTGATGGTTGTCATAAGATTCTTTTTCTGCAGTCATGCATAAGAACATGTTTGAAAGGGTGTCCTGGGGCCACCACAATTCCACAAGTTTAGTAGCTTGCCAGCTACATTCTGGAATCAGTATTTTCAATTATCATTGAATTGGAGAACTAACTTGGTGTCAGAATTTCAGGAAAGAAAATAAAGAAAAGAACTGCTCCACTAGCTTTATCTGTAGTTAAAATCTTTTCATTCCTAGTTACAACTAGCCAACACTTTGAAAAGAAATCCTAGAAACAAATACTAATCTTCAGTTACCAAATACAGATTTTAGTAAAACAGTGACTACTCACCTCTTCTCAGGTGGGTGGCAGGTGCAGACGTTGCCTCTGTCCACCATCCACAGCAGTTAGGGCCATGTGTCTTTGCCAGCCATTAGGGGAATTCTGGGATTCCCTGCCAAAATGCCAGCTTCAAATGGGCCAATAAGAGGCAATGCATAAAAGCTCAGCTGGCCAAAGAGCAAACCTTCCCACCCTTTATTAGCATTTTGTGATTTTTAGGACTATTCTGTATTATACATTCTAATCATAATTTTTCTTTGAGGTGCCTCTTTTAACCTCTATTCCTGAGGTTTTATTCCATTTATCCAGTTTTTATTATTTGTGCATTCTGACCTTGCTAGGGTTGCTAATGGTTGCCATATGTGGAGCCAGGTAGGAATTTGCCTGTAGACAAATTGGCTGGTCTAGAGGTTTTGCCTTTCCCATAGCAAATCATCACAACTTTGGGTGGTTAAGGCATTGGGTGGATGCCTAGACTTTAAGCTTTTGGGTGAAGTGGTACATTACCGTGAACTGAACCAGTGTCATAACAAGGGTACCCCATTAGAGGGGTATCAGTGGAACTCTCTGCCCTGAAGCCAGGTATGGGGCAGACGAGCCATAGCACTTTCAGTGGAGGCCTTAGGACAGGGGTCAGCAAACTTTTTTGGGGGGGCAGTTCACCATCTCCCAGACCTTGTGGCAAGCTGGACCACGCATGCGTACCCAGAGGAGGGGGCTTCTCTCTCCCCCCTCTATACCCCTCCCCCTCCCCTCCCCCTGCCTACCTATGGTGCTGCCGGTGCAAGGGATGGCTGACTCCAGAGAGGTGCTGCCCAAAATGGCGCTCAGCCAGCTCAACCCTTCCTCCTCTCTGCAGGGCAGGGAGAAGGGTGGGGAGAAGCCAGGAGGAGGGAGGGAGAAGACACTGTGTGAGAGAGGGAGAGGGGGAAAAATGGCACCCCCCCAAAAAATGGCAGCACAGGGGGGGGGAATTAATGAAAAAAAAATTAACGAAAGAATTGAAACGATTCACAGACCATCCATGGGCCAGATACTGAGGGCAATTGGGCCGGATCTGGCCCGTGGACCGTAATTTGCTGATCCCTGCCTTAGGGCAACCACCTCAATAGATCAACATCTTGGGGTAGACCATATGCCCTGGCACAACCCTGAAGTGGTTTCAGCCCTCTGGCAGAAGGGTGAAATGGATATACACCCAATGCTTGAGCCAAAATTCCTCCTACACCTGTAATCAATAAAGTAGTGGCCATTTTTAATCCAGATCATTGTCTGTTTGGAGTTTGTTCTATCGCACCTCCCAGTACTCACTGTGTAGGAAAGGGTGGCACTGAGACTGATACCACAATGGTTTACTGTACTTTAAGAGGTCATTATTAAAATGGCATGTTCTTGAGCATGCACCATAAAGACAACTGGGCATCAAAAGACAGGAAGGTTAGCAGTGCTATATCCAACAAAAGGGCAAATATTCTTAAATCGCAAAAGAGTAATGCAGATAACACTTTACAAACTAAGGTAGTCTCCAGGTGATTGAATGGCTCATGAAAGTGTTCAAATCCCAATAGCTTTCTCTATTAAGGGGTTTCTTTTGGGGGATGGTGGCATCGGAAACTTTTAAAATCCTGTTAGAAATGCTAATACCACAAATCCCTCCTGCCCCCAAATTCCCTTGGGGACCACTTTCAATATCTGGCTTATCCTAGGCATCCTTCTCTCTCTTCTTAATGAGCTACAGACTTCTCAGCATCTTGAAATTCATAAAAGGATTTAGAATTTGCCTGATGAGATAGATCCCAATGTGAATATGCAGTTCTTTAAAACATTCAATGAGTAGTGGGAGGAAAAGTAGCTTCACCCAAGTTCAGCTTCAAAAACACCCCCCCACCACCACCACCTTTCATTTAAACTGGGCATTGCTGATGACAGACAATCTATCCTAAGGAGTTCAAATTTTTAATACAGGACAAGCCTTTATATAACCCTTTTTAGCCCAAAGACTGCATTTCCTTCCGGGCAACCTTCCAGGGGCCACATGCTAGTGGTGAGTGGGGCCAGAGGCAAGGGCAGATGGAGCAATGAATGCAAATGTTATCTTTAGTGTAGCAGACTAATTTATGCACATATCTACGCACACCTTTCTATCCTCCATCCAGGCAAGCAAAACGCCTTATCAGAGTTCATGTAAGCCAGGCAAAAACACCCAAGGGAGGTGCAAAGCTAAGGGTATAATACCCTCAGGAGGGGGTGTGGGTGCCACATTCAACCACTTCAGAGGAGCCTATGAGGATCCCTGATTGGGTGGGGGATTCTCATGTGCATAAAGTTGCACCCACGTACAGGGCTCCTTTCTTACTAACACCCAGTATAGTGACCATTGGGGAGTGTGAACAATTTGGCACTGAGGGCATGGTAAGAAGGCATGATGCCACTCTGCCTCCCACACTCATTCACTGTGTGTGAGAGATGTTGACAAGAAGACCCCCTTTGTCCATTTTCCTTGAGCCCCACCTTGCATCTGTTGACATACTTTATTGATGATCCCTAAGATCCATCTTAGTTATCTTGATAGACAAATATTGCATACTTGCCCAGCACTCCCAAGGAACCAAAGCACGCTTCGCCTTAAGAACAGGTAAGAATGCTACTTGTCAGTGGTTTGCCTCTGGACATCAAGTCCTGGGAGATCTATCTGTTGTTCAGACATTCAAGACTTAAGAAGGCTTTCTTATTAAACTCACATCTAAGCAGGTAAGCCTAATACACAGTGAAATCTTTAACATAAATGTCAGCAATGTATAGATAATGTAAGAAATTCTAAACTGTAGAGATGGTGTGGAATTTTGGTACAAAGTTTCAAACGCCAGCAGTTTCCTGAATCCAGTCTAGATTCACCTCGGCTGTCTTGTGGGCTATTAAACATTATTTGGGTTTATGTGGAGTTCAGCAAAGATTTTCAAATGCATCATACAGTAATATTACAGAGCTGTCAACAGATTAAAAACGATAGATTAAGTATCTGCCTTTTAACCGATTAAAGGAAAACCAAGCCTTAATGTGTTCATTGCCTTTTAACGCAAAATAGTCTTACAAAACAAGCAATTGTAACTTGTACTTCCAAGCCCACTTAAAATTGATAATCACCAATGGTCTATTTGATTAATCTTTTTAATTGATGGATTACAGTAGTTGCTGCAGCAGCAATGTACAACTTTTTTATAAGTGAAGTTTGAATATTCCTATCCCTGAATTCTGTGCTAATCCTTCAACAATGATATAATAATAATAACAATTTATTACTTGTAGCCCACCTCATTGACTGGGTTGCCCCAGCCACTCTGGGCAGCTTCCAACAAAATATGAAAAACACAATACATCAGGCATTAAATGCTTCCTGTCTTCAGATGTCTATGGAAGGTTGGATATTTATTTATTTATTTATTTATTTATTTGACATCATATGACATCCACAGAGCAGGTGCCACTACCAAGAAGTCTGGTTCCCTATAACTTCACTTCTTGAATGTGGGAACCATCAGAAAGCCCTTGGAGCTGGACCTCTACCAATTGGACCTCCACCAATTGAGAAGGATACATGTATCCTTCAGGTACACAGGGCTGAAGCCATTTAGGGCTTTAGAGGTCAATTCCCCATCCCAGAAGCAGAATCTGCTAAGAATGCTTTGAATACAAGTAACTGGATTTTGTTAGAGCAGACACCATAGCCACAGAACCATGCAGTGAACCTTCTGATGACCCTGTAGCACTTGAGACTGTAGGTGGGGGGTCCTTAAACGCTCACTGAATATCAAAAGGTTTGAGTGCTGGGGAGAACAAATAGAACCCAGGGCAAGGCTGGGTAGAAATTTGTTACAAAGCAGTTCCTGACACAATAAAATCAAACCACATTTTAAAATCCAAAACACAAATAAATCATCCAAAATAATCAGCAGAAACAACTAGAGTGCAGGCAATCCTGAAACCCAGAGCAAGCTTAACCCAATGCTTCCAAAACTCTGGGAAGACACAGATGTGTTTTAATTACATGACAGAAGCCCATCAATATTGTGACCATCTGTGTCTCCAGGAAGAAGGAATTCCATATTCAGAGGTTTCTGAGTTAGTTTGTGTCTTATGTGTCTGGGAGGAGAGCTGGGAAGCCCCAGCTGCAGTATAGTTTAGGAAGTGGGGCAGGCCAGGTAAGGGGCACATGCCACAAGCAGTTAGTGACTTCGTTGTGTGCCAGCCCCTCCTCCTACCTGGGGAATTGTGGTTGTCCTATCCGTCAGCCCTTGGGTCTGCGGCTGCTGTTGCTGAATGCCAGGTTGGCTCTGAATAAGACCTCCATCGTACATGACCTGATTCTGGATGAGGGGGCTGATCTGGTCTGTATCACTGAGACCTGGGTGGGTGAGCAGGGTGGAGTTGGAGCTGTGCCCACCTGGGTATTTGGTGCAGCATCAGGGTAGACTTGAGAGTTGGGGGTGGGGAGTTGCCCACCTCTCTCTCCTGGCTCTCTGTCCAGCTGGAGGGTGGGGAACAAATATATGTTCCTGGCATTGGGCAATTGGAACAGATTAGGGATTTTGCTGCTTTACTGCCCACCTCCTTGCCCAGCAGTCTCCCTGCATAAGCTGACAGAGCTGGTCTCAGAGGCAGTGTTGAGCACTCCCAGTGCTACTTCTGGGAGACTTCAACATATGATTTTCTAGATCCATTTCAATCAGGGTTTAGCCCTGATTTTGGCACAGAAAATGTTTTTGTTGCCCTGTATGATGACCTCTGCTGGGAGGGACACAGGGAAAAGGTGTCCCTGTAAAATCTCCTCAACCTCTCAGTGGCTTTTAATAGGATCCCTTCTGAACTGATACGATGAACATCATACGAACTGATACGATGCCTGCAATCATCATCTGAGGCCTTTCTTTGTGTGCCACTTCTGTGAGAGCTCCAGAGGGCAGCAACATCAGAACGGGCCTGTTCTGTGGTGGCTCCAAGATTGTGGAATGCTCTCCCCAAGGAGGCTCACCTGCTGCCTTCTTTATATACCTTTAGGCAGCAGGCAAAAATATTCTTCTTCTCCCAAGACGTTCACTTATTATACAAGCCATTGCCTTTTAAACTGGGAGGAGGGCTATTGTTTTTGTTTCTTACTCTGTTATGTATTTTTTTGTGTTTCTATATTGTATCCTCGAGTGAAGGGCAGGATAGAAATTTATTAAGTAATAATAGTAACTAATAATGCTGAATGGTCAAGCCTCTCTTTTTGCTTCATAGCGCAACCTCTGTGAAGTGTGTGGAATTAGATTTGCCACTTGGCCAGAAGCTCGCATTTCTGTTCTTTTTCCTTTAACATCCTCTTAACCTGTAGAAAATGAGGTGATCCAACTGCTTTTAAAGTTATCCAAGCAATGGTCATCTCCACTACTTGTAGCATTGAATTCTGTTAGGATAATTATGTGCTGCAGGAATTGCTTTCCTTTGTCCGTTTTGATTCTACTGCCGATCAATTTCTTTGGATGACACTGAATTCAAGTGTTCAGAAAAGGAGAAAACACTTCTGAATCCACTTTCTCCATCATGCATAATGTGATATACCTCTGGAAAATTTTGCCTCCCCTAGAGCTTCTGAAACACATTTTTAAGTGTTGAATGGAAGGAAAAAAACATCTGCACCAAAGTGTGTGTGATTCCTCAACATACTCCAGAAAATTAAAAATTGGTCACTGTTTCATAATTCAAATAATCAAAATTCAGTTATAATGACAATATCCCTTTGCACAGAAAGACAGAGGAATCAACCAAAATCATTTGGAAACTGCATAATCATTTGGAAATTCCTAACTCTACTTGATTAATTGGATTCCACCACCACCCCTTTGAAGATAGCATTGTTCTGACTTCCATCAAAATGCTCATCTACCAAAATGGAAATAAAAAAAAAAGTTCTCAACAACACACCTTAACAAATCTTAAAAACCAAATCATTGGAGCTAAAGACTTAGTCCCAGGCATCTCCAACATGTCCACAGTTCCAAATTACAGAAAGCTCATGTAAATATTTCCCAGGTGGTCAAATAGATGAGCTCAGAGGATAAGATATAGCACTGATCACATTGTAAACTGCATTTATTTGCTGGATGACACAGTGAACTTTCCTTGGAACTCTGCTTATTTTCCATCACAGCTATGGAAGGGTCCAGTAAATGCACAGTGCCACACAGCCTGAGATATATGGCACAGCATTTCTGAACCTCTTAAGAAGGGGAAGGGCTATAGCTCAGTTACAGAGCACCTGCTTAGCATACAGAAAGTCCCAAGTTCAATAACCAGCATTTCCAGGCAACAATGGAAGACAGACCTGATACTGTAAAGAGCTACAGTCAGATAATGTAGACAATAAGAGGTAAAGGTAAAGGACCCCTGACAGTTAAGTCCAGTCACGAACGACTCTGGGGTTGCAGCGCTCATCTCGCTTTACAGGCCAAGGGAGCCAGCGTTTGTCCACAGACAGTTTTTCTGGGTCATATGGCCAGCATGACTAAGCTGCTTCTGGCAAAACCAGAGCAGCACACGGAAATGCCGTTTACCTTCCCTCCAGAGCAGTACTTATTGATCTACTTGCACTTTTTGGCGTGCTTTCGAACTGCTAGGTTGGCAGGAGCTGGGACCGAGCAACAGGAGCTCACCACGTCGCAGGAATTTGACCCACCAACTTCCTGATCAGCAAGCCCGAGAGGCTCAGTGGTTTAGACTACAGTGCCACCCATGTAGACAATACTGAGCTACATAGACCAATGGTCTGACTCACTGAGGAAATGTTGGTTTCCAATGATGGTGGTTCCAGACAGATTGTTCAGCATCACCATCTCTCCCCCTTCCTCCCTTAAAATAATTGGACACTTGCTATAGCTTTTACTATTCCTGTGTAGACTGGACAGTTATCCCAACCTATGCAAATTAATTTCACCTTGACTTTTTTATGTTCCATTTCTAAATTCAACTTGAAACAATTTGTTTTGAATGCTAATTGTTTCATGGTGTTGCACACCACTTCAATCTCAGAGTGGCATGAGATTCCAGGTGCTTACTCAGGGTTTACACAGCACAGACTGTGGTAACTTCACAATATACTGTTTATTTACACATATATGCAACTTGAGCCTATGATGGAGGGGTTTCCAGTATTACACTCCAAGAGGGTCCTGCTTTTCCCATAGCTGAAGCCTTGGATTCAGACAGACTTCAAACATCCTTCTCTGCCTCCCTGGCTTTCCATCTTGCTGCCTTTGCCTCCATCTTCTAGCTCAAACAGCAGCTAACTCTCAACTCTCTCTTTATTTGCTGAGGGAGGGGAGGCACCTATTTTCCATCTCGCAGGAGCCCTTTGATTCTTTGTTCTTTTAATGGCTCATCACCCAGGCACTCATCTCAACACAGGAAACTAGCCTGGCTTAATTAGCTTTTAACACTTGCTGCATCCAGGGATTAGAGAAGTCTGGCAACCATCGTAACATCCCAAACCTTGATTAAATTCTAACACTTACAGGATCCAGGAATAGAGTCAAAAAGATAGTGTGAAATAGATTGAAACCCACAATACTGCCCACAATAGGGAAAGCGAAACACTAAACAGCAAGGAAAGTGAATACTAACACAAACAGAAACACCTAATATCTACAGGGATAACTTTTTCCCCTAAGGAGGTTTATAACTTTAAGAATGTATCCTTTGAAGATTCATTTCATACTGCAGGAATGAAAGAAACATGCCTTCCATGATACCTAATTGCTGCTTGGTAGATAATTACTTGTTCAAATATTGCCTACCAGGCTCTGGACTGTAAGCTTCTACTGCCATCTTTTGGCAAGTGGAGAGACAGCATTAAAAAATAATCTCTGTCATAGCAACTATGCCAAATCCAGCCTCCATCGAGTTATAGTCTGCAGACCATATACATCAAATACAGTGTAGGGTTATCAAGACAACCATGGCAAACAAATGAAAAGGCTAAATATATATGCAGAACATTTACCTTCTGAAAAGAGAGCATAACGAAATGTGTAAACAAGTAAAAATGCAGACAATTTTGACACAGAACTTATCTTTCCTTTAATAATTGTGACCTAGTTTTGATGGCTACAGCAAAGAATTTGGCTATATTTTTGTGTTCTTAGAGTTGGAATCTGCCATTAACACTGAAACATCAAATTCATCTGAGTTCTCCAAGTTTAGAAAAAATAGTGGGGAGATAAAATAGGGTCTTATATCCCTATAAAAATTACAGTACAGGAGAACATGAGCAACTGAGCCACTTTTGGAAGGAAAGTATTTTGGGTGCTAAGGCAGCCTAGTAAATCAGCCCTCTGTAACTGCTGAGGGCAAAATATTTCAGGCAGCCATTGCATATGCTCTCCTGTATCCACAAATATTTAATGATGTTAAATACCAAAGGGGGGGGGGGAGAGAAGATAAAATTAAAATGGGCAATAAAATGGATAAGGCCATTTGATTAGATACTTAACCCCTCAGAGGAATGTGTGATTCATCCAAAACTACAAGACTAAATTCATTGCCTCTGACACAAGCAAAAAATGAAAGATAAAATTTGTCTTTCAAATTTAATTTATGAGAAAATAAATTCTGCATAATTATCACTTGGCTTGGATGAATTGCATGATGGGTGATGGTTCTGAACTGCACCTGGAGATCATATTATTTCCATGGTTCCTTACAAGACACACAACTTCCTGAACAAAGAAAACAAGCACCTCAGAATGAAGGATACTAGGCTAATATTTCCCCTTATCTACTAATTTTCTATGTGCAATAATTTTCTTTTTTCTACTAGAAAAAAAACAAATGTATGATCTACTCCTACAGACAGATTCAGTAAAATTCCAATGTCAATACAGTTATTTTCCCTATGTAACCCAACATTCAAGATAACTACACAAATAGGCTCAGGCATAGGCAAACTCAGCCCTCCAGATGTTTTTGGCCTACAACTCCCACCATCCCTAGCTAACAGGACCAGTGGTCAGAGACAGCTGCGTAGCGTGGGTTGTCAGCACCCGGGGCAAGGCAAGTAATTTGCGCCCCCTAACCCCTAACCTGCCGCTGCTGCCAGCTTCTTCTTGCTGCTGCCTGGGCTGGGGTATTTACGGTAAGGTAGCCACGGCGGCGGCGGCGGGTCCGTGTCAGGTGATCTGAGGCGAGTTGCCGCTGGCGCTGCCGCCCAAACGACGCCGCTTGCCCGGAGGAGGAGGGCAGAGAGGCGAGGAAAATGCAACATGGCCCAGCAGCTGCAGCAGCAGCAGCGGCGGCGGGGCTGTGAGGAGGGGCTGCCTGGCGCGCCCTCCGCGGCCCTGACGTGCGGGGACCGCGGCGAGCGCTGAGAGCTGCTGCCTGCCGGACGCCTTCAGCCCGGACACGCGCACAGCTCGTCGGTTCTGCGAGACATGGGGCTCTGCTACAGCCTGCACCCGAGGCTCTTCGGCGACTCCGGAGGCGGCGAGCGCCCCCCCCAGATGTTGCGCCCGGTGCGGCCGGCCCCCCCTGCACCCCCCACGCTATGCCACTGGTCAGGGATGATGGGAACTGCAAAACATCTGGAGGGCTGAGTTTGCCTATGCCTGCTCTACACCTTACCAGTAAGTGGTGATGGAAGCGATACATGAATTGGCCTTCATATTTTATCTAGCAGTAAGGAGGGGGAGAACACATAAATCATCTGCAAATCCTTTGTTGCTGCTTTCTGACACTGCAGATGGAAATCTACATGCTCAGCATGACTTCTGAGTTCCTTCTTCCACATAAGCAAGCCCTCCAACCACAAGAAAAACTACTTGAGAATTAGCAGGCTGCCTGATCCAGTTCTGGGATCAATTCAACACTTCAGAGTGATTCAGGGGCCTTGCACAGTCCATACTGTTAGGTGGCGGAGAATGAGATGTGCATGTCCTTCTATCCCACCTTCCTGACTAGATGTTTAAAAGGGTTTGAAAATGAGTATCTGTTTTGGACCCAAGTGAATCACTGATTGTGACATCTAGGGAATCAAAGTCCACTGTGGACTGAACAAGTTCCATCTGCTTGGTCCCACATGCTTGCCTCGGAGATCTTCTGTTGCCAGGCAGCTGACAGAAAGGGGAAATTTGATTTCAACACAGGCCGAGTGGGATCCAACTATTCAGCCCCACTATCTTGCCTTTAGTGGGCTCTGCTGCCTAGTTGGTGGAGGCTGAGGGTGAGACCAGTGACGGCTGAGGGCAGGAAATGAATCACTCTTATATCACAGGGCCACCATGTTTTTCTCTGTTCCTGAAACTAAACTTGAATGCTATTTTTATTGCAAGACTCTTTTGTAAGCTGCACTGAGAGCATCCTTTTTTATTATTATTAATTTTTTATTAAGAAATTTTCTTTTACAAATTTGTTCGAATACAACCATATTTTCCAATTTACAAATTTTCTTTTTGACTTCCACCAGCTCCCCCCACAATCCTCATATTTTAATATTTATTCCGCATTTCCTTTATAATATATTGCCAGTTTATAATATCTTTACATCTCTTTTTCTAGAGCATCCTGAGACTATAAAATAGAATGTAAGCAGCCACAAACAAACAGTATGGTCTGTGGAAAATGCAGAGTGCACACAATCTTTTTTTTCAAGACAATACTAGGATCCAGGATTTTATTTGTATAATGCCATTTAAAAGAGAAGGTTACTTTTATATTCTGGTATGCTGCTGTGAGCAAAGTCTGTGGGAAACTGAGCCAGTAACACTATGGGCTCAAAAATTTAATCTCTGGGAGCATGTAAAATCTATGCCTCAAAGATAACTAAAGATCTCATCACAAGTCCACTCACCTTTTCCTGTTGGGCAGCTTTGTGGCTGGGCAGCCAGGTCAAAACAGCTTACTGGCCTAAGGGGCCAGCAATGCTGCCTCTCCCCTGCGTCATGCTGGCTGCGTCATTGTTGCTGGGGTTCTTCCCTCTGTGGAACAGCCCCAGGCAATCAGCTTTCAGGGTGTGTGTGGCCGCAGGTGATTTAACCACGGCACAGCTGGCCAGCACCCAAGGAATCATTCAAGACTGACAAAACCAGCCCTATTCTGCATGACAACTCTAGGTGGAGAGCTCACTTTTTTAAATAAAAAGAGGGTGGATGAAAAAGCATGATCTACTGCCCCACTTATGCACCACTCCTCCTCCTTGCAAATTTCTGAAATCATTTTCAGAATTTGCACATGAACAGTTTGCTAGAGATTTCAATTTGAATGTGTGCACTGGTTATATCACAATGCAGAAGGCCAAGTGTCCCTATTTTCCAAGGACAGTCCCGTATTTACAGAAGTTGTCTTAGTTTCTGATTTGATCCTGGAATGTCCCACTTTTCCTTAGGACATCCCTATTTTCATTGGAGAAATGTTGGAGGGTATGCAAGGCATCTTCCTGTAAAATTCCCCCAACCTTAAAGCTGCTGTTTGCTCCTGGTACATGGTTTTACAGTAAATGGTAGCACTGTGAGCAAACAGCAGCTTGGGGAGACCTTAGGAAGAAGGTGCCTTTCACACAATGGGAAAATATTGCTGGGGAAAGGGGGTTATAAAATCCCTTCCCCAAATAGCATTCTCAGTCTCGATCAGGTCTCCTCACATATACTATTCATTAAAAAAAATAAAAGAGGAAGACAAACATCAGTATGAGAACCAAAGATTCTAATATAATATTCTAACCTGAACATCACCATACAATGTGGAACAGACAACATGGGATAGTGCCCAAGTTTTAGGATTTTCCACAAAGCTCATTCTGCTCAGTGAATACCCACTGAAGCTAACAGGCCTAAGTAAGTGATGTCTATTAATTTCAAAGGGTTTACTTTGATTAGGGCTAGAATTGGATACAACTCCTATGGTGGTGGTGTTTTTTTAAGCGGGCAATTTGAAGATGATGAAAATGGTAACAGCAGCTGCAATGTGTGCCCTACTTATGTGAAAGACAACCCCACTGAATTTGCTACATCTGAGTACACGTAGCTAGACATGTGCAGCTGGAATCTGATGTGTGTTTGTGAAAGCAGTGAAGGGAGTGTTAGGGCAGCCAGAGGCCACACTTTCAGACTCCTGCTGAAAACTTACTTTGTGTCAGCAGTCCTACCCAGCCACATAATATAGCGACCTTTTTTTTAAAAAAAACTGACATTATAATTCATTCACTCTACAGGGGTGGTGGCCAAAGGTCTGGGAGATAGTGTTAATGGGAAAACTGACAGCAGCAAATGGATTTTGAAGAGGAGACAAATTCAAAGACAATTCCATGACCATCTGGCATCCTATGCACTAAGACAAAGGCCCCATCTGTGCTATAGGTTTAAGGCAATGCCATATCACTTTGACACTGTGATACACTTATTTCACTCTGGCTTCCCTCAAAGAATCCTGGGAAATATATTAAGGATGTTAATAATTGTTAGGATATGGTTTTCTTCCCTCACAGAGCTGCAGTTCTGAGAGTTCCATGGGAAAGGAGATTGATCATTAAATCAATCTGGGAGTTGCTCATCTGCAAGGGGAATAGGGTTCTAACAACTCTTTGTTCTTAGAATTAATGAATTACAATTTCCAGGATTCATTGAGGGAAGCCATGACTGTTTATGGTAGTATGATACTGTTTAAATTTATGGTGCAGATGAGGTCCAATCTGGATAGTGAGGCTTCCAGAAGCCCAAAAATATTTTTTGTTTGATCTCTTGCCAAAATGTTTGGGGTCCTAACCTTGTTACACTGGTCTTTGTTAAAACCTGTATTTGTAAACCTTTCTGGGATTTCCTTGGAAGTGGAGGCATGCACTACACTATAGTGTTATTTTGTTTTTGTGTTGCTGTCGTTATGAACGTATTATGGTACGTGCCTATAAAAAAATACTGTAAAACTCAGTAAAATGTAATTTGGGGGGAAATGGATTTTATATTGATATTTTATTATTATTATTTGTGTATATTTGTTTCTAATTGGTTTGTGGATTTTAGCTGTATTTTATCCACAATATTGGTAGTATGCTGTTTGCATAACTCTTTGATCAAGCTGTTTAAAAATCTTCAAAATAAATCACTATCTTCTAAACAAAGAGAGACAGGATTCCTGCACCTTTAATATCTGTATAGGAAGAGGGTAAAGGTAAAGGGACCCCTGAACATTAGGTCCAGTCATGGCCGACTCTGGGGTTGTGACGCTCATCTCTCTTTACTGGCCAAGGGAGCCGCCGTACAGCTTCCGGGTCATGTGGCCAGCATGACTAAGCTGCTTCTGGTGAACCAGAGCAGTGCACGGAAACACCGTTTACCTTCCCGCCAGAGTGGTACCTATTTATCTACTTGCACTTTGACGTGCTTTCAAATTGCTAGGTTGGCAGGAGCAGGGACTGAACAACAGGAGCTCACCCTGTCGCGGGGATTCAAACCGCTGACCTTCTGATCAGCAAGTCCTAGGCTCTGTGGTTTAACCCACAGCGCCAGCCGCATCCCTAGGAAGAGGGTACACAGTGACTAAAGGTACAGGAGTCCTGCTGTCTTTTGCATCTGGCTGCCATATGGCCGAAAGGGTGCAGGTAGAGAGAGAAAGGAGGGCGGTAAGTGACACCAAAAGTATTTCCATCATGTGCATGATGTTGCGGCACATTGTTGCAACATCCTGCAAATTGTCGTGACACATTGTGCTACATGCAGCAGCAGTAGTAAAATTCTTATTACACTTGCAACTGAAATAAAAAAGTGCTTACATGCAGATTAGCCTTTGGCAATTTTCGAGTCAATATCACTCAGCTAACCAGTTTTCTTATTTTCTTCTGCTGAACATAAGGGAACTTGTTATTTGTATTTCAGGCACAAGGTGGCACTTTCTTTTTCTGTAATTAATCTAGGAAGGAAGGAAGGAAGGAAGGAAGGAAGGAAGGAAGGAAGGAAACATGGCAATGGAAGCAGCCTTGATGTGTTTCTGTTACATAGGAAGCCATATACAGTGGCACCTCAGGTTACATACACTTCAGGTTACATACGCTTCAGGTTACAGACTCCACTAACCCAGAAATAGTACCTCGGGTTAAGAACTTTGCTTCAGGATGAGAACAGAAATCGTGCAGGGGCGGCGCAGCGGTAGCAGGAGGCCCCATTAGCTAAAGTGGTGCTTCAGCTTAAGAACAGTTTCAGGTTAAGAATGGACCTCCAGAACGAATTAAGTTCTTAACCCAAGGTACCACTGTACTGAGTTGAGTCTTTGATCTATCTAGCTCAGTAGACTGGGACTTAAAACAGGGACTTGTGCCTAGTAACATGATAAAAAAGGAAGTCTGGATAAGCCTTCAATGAAACATGATCAGTACAGAATGATAGCACCTGTGATTTGTTTCATTTCTCATAATCCTAAACCTTAGAACAGCTCCAGTCATTTGCTCAGGCCTTGCGACATCAGGCGGGGAGGAGGAGGCAGAGCACAGAGAGTGATCTTTACCCTTGCTCATCCCAGCCCCCTCCTGGTTCCTGATTCAAAATATTGAGGGGGCTGAACTCTCTTGCACCCCATAAACCCGACACCAGTCATTCTATATATGAAGAAAATGATGAAAGAAGATTCTCATCATTCAGTGCACCAGTGATCCAAAGAGATGTGTGTTTTCTGGCTTGGAAATATAAAGTCAGTGGGCTCATAATTCTTCCTCTACATAGGAGATGGGCATTATGCACCCATACTTAGAACCCCATAAAAGTGTGGTGTGTTTTGTGTGTGTGTGTGTGTGTGTGTGTGTGTGTGTGTACCTTCCCTGTTCTCTTCCCTTGGTTCAACAGTTTTTAGTATTGTCTTTTAAAACTGCCAAAGCCTACCTGGGCACTTCATAGTGAAGGGCAGGTATGATTTTTAATAATAATAATAATAATAGCCATCATTATCCAAATTCAGTTTAAATCCAACTAGAAGTAGTATTCCACATAATTTCCCATCATCCACCCAGAGAGTGGCTATAGCAGTTATTCGGTTTGGACTGAATAAGGCAAAGTATATCCTTATTTGGAGGAAAGACTATTTGGAATAATCCAAGCCAATCTGACTAGAGTCTAGTGGTGCTCGCCTAGCACTAATTTAATCAGAATAGGTTTGTGTTTGCTATATGTTCTCCTAGGGATTTTTTTATTATTATTTCAGTAAAGAAATGAATTAACATTTTCAGCTCATGCTCCTCTCACCTTGTGATTTATTTTTAAATAGACTGTAATAAAGAATGTGACCTTTGCATATATGCTCATGTTTCCCCAGGTATAACTAGAAGATTCCCCCCCCCTCCCCTTTTCTGGAGAACATTGGCGTTCCAGCAACACCATATGCATTTGAATTAACACAATCATTGCAAGGTAGATTCTCAAACATATCAATTTATTGCCGTCACATCAGAGAATGCCTATTTTTGAGGTCTTGTTCAACAGCCTGGTCTATATTAAGGATGCCTGAAAAATGTTTGTAACCTTTCCTCTGCTAAACTGAAGATGCGAAAAAAGAAATGACAGCTTCCTGTTAAGTTACAGATCATCGGCTGCTAATTCTTAAGACTTTCGGAGATAATGTTGCAAATAATGTGGCAAAATAGCTTTCTTAACAGTGCAGTCTTAAACAGGTCTTTGAAAAAAATCCACTGAGTACAATGGGGTTTACTCACAGATAAAGAACTGAAACTCACTTTAACAAACTCACGTAACACCAGCCAGTAAAAACATTAAAGACTTTGCTGTCTAGATGACTAAAGGTCCATATAGAGTCTTCCAAAGGTGGTCAGATCTCAGAAACCCCAGCCTGCATGGCCAATAGTGAGGGATGATGGGGGCTGCAGTAAAGTAACACTAGTAGGGGCACAAGTTCTCAATTCCTCTTCTATATACACAGGTTCAGATATAAGGAACCTGTGGTCAGCCACATATTGTTGGACTTCAACTCCCACCATCCATGACCACAGATGACCAACTCCCGCCATCCATGACCAACCATATATGGAGGATACCACATTGGCTTCCCCCAATGTAATGTATAAATGTGACTAACCAGATGCTCTGAGAAGCTCACAAACAGGGTGTAATGGAAACAGTGCTTGTCTGTTGTATCCTCCTGCCACCTAATGTGTAGAGGTTTCTGTATATACAGCCTCCACATAGCTATATAATTCTTACTCCAAAAAGTCATAGCTAGACCTGATAACATAAGCACAGATCAATTTTTGTGTGTGTGCATGCTATCAGTGTCATACAGACGATCAAAAAAATTGTTGCCTCTTATTCTTTTGACCTTGGAAAGTCAGTTATGCCCTTTTGCCATCCATAGTCCATAAAAAAACAACACTATTAAATTATCTCTTCTATGTCCATGAAGATTCATGGGAATTGTGTTAATTCATGACCCAATACTGCTCTACTGGCAGATAGGGCAAGGCTAGGTCTTGGTGGCAAAAGAACCAACAATGTCTGCCAACATCAAATGGCTGAGAATGCATTTGCAAATGGAAAGGTCACAAAATATTCTGTTGAGCAATTGGTTTGGAGGAGTGGAGGAGAGAAATGTTCACTTTGCTGCAGTTCTCTAACTTGGGCAGATACACTTGACTTGATAAACCCAAGTTCAAATCCTGATAAATATATTGTTCTTTTATATGAGGCAGATTTGTACTATAAATGTGCAGGACTTCGAGGTAGCAAAAAAACCACAAAAAACCCCACACGTATTCTACTTGTGCTAAGAGCTCTTGGAGTACAGCTCAAACTACAGCTATTAACCATGCTAGCTAAATGGAACATGCATGTCCAGAGGTGGTGTATCTTCAGGTACTTGATAAGCTAGAGCAGATGGGCAGCACCTTCTCTTCCTGTGAGCTTATGAACAAAGAGTCCTACTGGATTAGGTCAATGGCCCATCCTGTCCAGCATTCTCACAGTGGCAACAAAGTTGTCTGTGGGAAGGCCAAAAGGCAGGTATTTTCACATTTACTGTATGCTTATTGAGCCTGAACTTGAGGTGACTGACCAAAGCGAGATATTGGGGTCATTGTGGATAGCTCAGCAAAGCTGCCAACCCAATGTGTGGCAGCTGTGAAAAGGATAAATTTCCATAGTAGGTTTCATTAGGAAAGGAATTGAAAATAAAACTGCCATTATCACTGTGACATTGTACAAATCTATGGTGCAACAACACTTGGAAAACTCTGCACGATTCTAATCAACACACCTCTAAGAGAATATCATAGAGCTGGAAAAAGTTAAGAAAAGAAGCAGCCCAAATGATGAAGGGAATGGAGTGACTCACCTAGGAGGATATGTTACAACCCTTGGATCTTTTTAGTTTAGAGGAAATATGAGTAAAAGGGAACAAGACAGGTTGTATAGAATTAGGACAGACAAAATATTTTTTTTTTTTTTTATGCAGTGCATGGTTAACTTTGGGATTTGCTCTTGCAAGTAGTAATAATGGCCATGAACTTGGATGATTTTAAAAAATGATTAAGGAAATTCATGGAAGATAAGTCTATCAAGATGGCTAGGTTCTACCTCTACTGTCAAAGGCAGTATGTTCCTTAATGTCAGCGTTAATACATACACTTACCAATTTCCATTACCTTCTAGTCGGCTGTTGCTTGAAGTGGAATAGGAACATTTGAGCCTGATCCAGAATCATCCAGCATGTAGACATCACTTTTCTCAGCCTTGTAGACTGAGACTTACAATGCCCATTTCTGACCAACATAGATTCATGCTTGTGCAGAGATAAAGCTGCAGGAAAAGGGTAGGCAATGAATAAAAAATAAAAACCAGGCAAAATTTGTGAGGGCACAAATCACACAATTGAAAGAAAGCATACAGAGGGTGGATACCTCTTTATCCAGGGCTCTGTTTGTACAGCTGTGTCTATTACAATAAATGCTGTTACATTTACAGGCCTTTTTAGAAGCAGTGCTTTAGACAAGACTGATGAGGCCATCTGAAAACAATGAAAATATCCCCGATTTGAAATATTCCCTGAGATTTATTTATGACTTCCTCGAACAGAAAGGCAAACATGGACACTGAATATATTCCAGACAGAAGGTCTGCTACCTGGAGATACATAACAGACTTATTCAAGCAGGGTAGATAATAGATTCCTTGTCTGTATCTTATGAAACACTAGGAGGTTATGCCCATCCTGGTCTTCCAAAAAAGTAAGATATTGTGCAACAATGCCCCTTCCGATCGTCAGGAGGAGGGGGGGTTGCGGGATCACGACACCACCCACACTCGCCCTCGCGAGGCTGGTGCCAGCCTCGCGGGAGGCCGCCGGGATTCCCTCAATTAACATCCCCTTGGCGCCAGCCAATCGGCTGGCGGCAGGGGCGGGCCTTAGAAAGGCCACTTAAGGTCGGGGCAGCCCTCGGCTCGCCCCTTTTCGCCCGGGAGACGACGCGGTTTGTTTGGTTTAGGTTTTTGCTACCGATCTTGCTATGGGCTTCGGCTGGTCGCCGCAAGGGGCCTGGTAGGAGTTTTTCCATTTGGCTAATTGGCTGGTTTTGTGAGCCACTTGGTTTTTTCGCCTACCTCGTAGCAAATCGTCACAACTCCCTTGGTTTCGGCGGTAGGCATTGGCCGGGGTATTGTCATGCAGATGAGGTTGGGGGGGAGGAACGCCATCACCTCCCCCAATGCTTGAAGGGTAGTTCGTTAAAGGACTCCGAGGGGCGTCGCCTCGTCCGAAACCTACGGAGGCTAGGGCCTAAAGCGCGCACCCGAGCGGTAACCCCTCGGGGAGCGCCCAGGGATACGCATCTCGGGTGGCTCCCCCTGTTGGTGTTTAACCCTTCCCGGTTAGACCGGATAGTTGGTTAGGGGCCAATGCCTAAAGCCAATACCCTTCTTTCCTGTAATCAATAACGTTGTGGCCAATTTCGCCCATTAAACCTAAATCGCTGTGTCCGTTGTCTTTATTTATTCCACCTGTGGGGGGGAGGGAATAGCCACGCAATTAGCAATTGGTGATTGGTGAACTTCCTCAATCCTGATCAGATTGGCATGGATTAAACCAAACTATCCCCCCTACCCCCCAAAGATTGGGAAATAGAACATATTAAATCCAGTTGATTCATTATACCTTAGTGGCACAGGGCAGGCTTATTTAGGGGCTCGGGGAAATGCTTCCCTGTCCTCTAGCATCTGTGTCACATTAGCCTGTTGCCTCACTCTTTCTGACAGTAGGGCTGGCTCTTCTAAGGCAAGGAGAGTATTTGATGTGTTATTGCCATGCTTTCAGATCATGTGGTCAAGGTGAGGCCCAATGGGCTTGACCAGTATTCCATGGTAAATGGACTGTGCATTCTAAAATATTCTCCAGAATCCTCTGCAATCCAGAGAGCAGGACAGATTCCAAAAGAGGTGTTAGTCTTTAGCTAATGAAAAGCATACCCGAAGATATAAAGTTTTCAAAACAACTGATCTGGTTCAATTAAAGTCCTTTGATCTAGTTCAATTAAAGTCCTTTGATTACCCCCCCCCCCAATAAAATTTGTTCTCTGAGAAGGAATACACACACACACACACACACACTTGCTTGGTCTGTCTTTAGAGGAATATAAGCAATTCATTAAATTAACTTCTCCTTTAATAATTTTTATCCTTCTCAGTCTTTCTGAATGAGCACATAAAGCTTTGAATGTGTCCCTGTGATTCTTTCAATTTGCTTTTCTATAGGCTGGAAGGCATAGTAGATTGGTGTGATATTAATGGGCTTAATTGATATATAAGTCTAATTTGCCTTCCACGCTTCATCATTAGGGCCACCAGCACGTACTGCGGTCATTTTTTCTCTGTGGCCGTCTTATTACCAGGTCCTAATTATAATTAAAGCATGTGAAGTCTGGTGTGGAAGAATTTCCTTTGCTGGGCTGCAGACAACTTTCTCCTTTTATTAACATCTTATTCATATTTATATAGCACAATTAAAGTACATAGTGATTCGCAGAACAAGACACTGGTAGCCAACGTGGTGACCTCCAAATATTGCTGGGATAAGATTCCCACAATCCTTAACTATTGGCCATGCTGGCTGGGGCTGATGAGTGCTGGACTCCAACAGCATATCTCTCACAGTGGGTGGGTGCATGGGTGTGTGTGTGCGCGCACACACACACACACACACACGAGAGAGATAACACAATAGCTACTGGTGGAGTAAGATCAAGCACAACAGCATTTCAAAGAAGCAAATAAATCTCTGTTCTGATGAGTCTACAATGTAAATTTGGTAGAGAGAGAGGGGAAGGATAGGTTGTATTCAGAGTTCACACAAAGCTGCCTTATATGGAGAGAGGGCATGGGGGAGATAAGCAGGAGTATGGAGGGCGGTTTAACTCTGTCTTATTTCCACAACTCGAACACTTTCCCAAACTTCTGTTTGTACAACTATCAGTTACAAGGGTGTGGTGGGGAGGGAGATAGTCAGTGAGCAGTCAGGAGTACCAACTTGGCCCCTTGACCATGGGTGCCATGCAGCATGCATGGCCCTGGCACCAAAATTTGTGGATGCCTGGCCCCTTCATGGCAAATTGTGAGTGGGGGGAGATGAAGTTATTTCCCCATACTACTCTTTCAATATGGATCACCACCTACCCAGAGCTAATGTTAGTTGTTCTGTTATCTTTGAAACAGGAAGAGGAAAATCGGAAGCATGAGATTGAAATAAATGTTTCATGTCTAGACTAGCACTCACTGATACGTTTCCTTTGCAGATTGTCAGATACTTTGCTCTAAGTTTGAGGCAACTCTAACTTTGCTTTAGGCAGAATTCCACGACAATTCAATATTGAACAAAGCAACCTATCTTCCCAAGAATTTTCACCTATCTTACAAAATCCTTATGACTTCCTTTAAAATGTTTCAGCCATGTTGCTAGAGGATGAACTTCCAAAATCCACTTTAGACCAAAAAGGGGGTTAGTCTGGGATAGCCAACACGGTGCCCTCCAGATGTTATTGGACTCCAGCTCCCATCAGCCCCAGCCATCATGGTCAATAGTCAGGGGTACTAGGGGTTGTAGTCCTATGACACCCAGAGTACACTATGCTGGCTACTGCACTCCTAGTCTACTCTAGTCCATAGTGAAAAGGTTTGATTTCATATTAAACAGCAACATAAATTATGCAAACAAGCTAAAAAGTTTGCTTGCAATTTACTCATATTGCAGCTATGTGTTACACCCAGACAAACTTTGCTTAGGTGTTGTGTTCACACCAAACAATGGCAGAACACTGGAAAATGACATATTAGCTGAGATAAAGACAGGGGGTCCATCTTTCCCTCTAAATTCTTAATAAAGGTAGGTGCAGTCAAGTGAAAGCTTTTCATATTCTTTGCTAGAAAATTTTAAAAACCACTAAGTCTACCACTGCTCTTCACATCTTATCAAAACATTGCCATCCATGCTGTGCAGATAGCTTGTAATTTTGACTCTGATTTGAGAGGGTTTAACATTAAAGAAGAGCTGAATATTCAGGCCTGTGATATATCCTAAAAGAAGAAATGTATGGTGTCTTATTTGTATTCTATTCTTCAAGAAGCAATACTTGGTCTAATTTAATATTGGAGCACGTTGCTTGTATATTTTGCCATTTTGTTATAGAAGTAATAACTGCTTTATTTATTCAGAGCCCCCATGCCAATTGATGCTTGAGGCAATTTACATTAACGCACTGCATTAAATTTTCAGACCATTCTTAACAATGGAGAAATAGGAAAAAGGGGTAGTGGTAGGGAGAAAGTTACAGCAATAAACAAAGGACTTCCCCCCTTTTTTAAGGTTGGGAGGGATAAGTAATCCAGAGTACTTAAATGTATTGATTTGCCAACAAATTAAGAGCCATACACATATCCCCACAATGTGGCTTGACAGTACCAGCTCCAGTCTTTGAAAGGGTCATTTGGGCAAGATGCTCTTAGTGCTTCCACCTTTTCCATTCTCAGTGTTGTCACTTCCTGTGGGCCCAGGGAGATGCCTCTGGGCAATAGTGGCTGGTGCCCATTGGGTCTGGTAGCACAGAAAACAGGGTGGCAAACAGTAGGTGGAGCTAACTAAGGCTGCATGCATGCAACAATGTATTCCAGTGTCAATTGAGAATGAGTACATTTCCACCCCCACCCCCCATGGTCCACACAGTTTAAATCTATTGCATATATTTTGCCCCGATAGGTGCTTAATGAGAAACTACTTTCATGTTGAAAATAAAAGCTAATTGTAGATTGATTCTGCATTATCCTGCAATGTGTCATTTGAGAGGAGTTGAAAACAGATGTAGGCAATCTCAACAACTGGGTCATGGGTGGTGTATCCACACCTGCCCAATGTCACGTTTTTCACTTCACTCTTCCCTCGCGAGGGGCATGTGTAGGGAGGAAAAGGCATGGATAATGATAAAAGGGGAGGCTTTTCAAACGCATCTCAAGCAGTCAACCACACCCACCTTTTTTAGACAACATGTTCCAGAACCAATCTAAATTGAAAGCAGCGCGTTTTAGGATGAGCATGGATGATTCTGGATTGAGGAAAAACCACATTATTGTGCTATGAACAGATTAGCGTGTATGAAGCCTAATTCTAATTGTACCATCCCCTTCCTTCCCTCTTGAATTCTACAAGCACCACACTAAGACCATGGAGGAGGAAGCTGACAAGCAGAACCACTGTAAATAAGTAAGGCAAATAGGTGTGGGCCAACTGATGGCAGACTGAGATTGGTGGGCAGAACTCCATTCACACGAATGGAGCAGCTTAGCAGGCAGGTTCATGTGGGAAAAGGTGGTCCTTGAGATGCATTGTGTGAGACACTATAACGGATTACAATTTTCTTCCACATGCAGTAGCTTGTGGTGTTGAACCAGATAGTACAGCAGCACTAGATGCATCGGCAGAGGCCACAACCAGCACTGAAGGGCCACCTACTTCTCCCCTGATGAGCTGAAAATTCATACTGTGTGTGTCATGAAAGCCAATGCACAGCTGTCCTGAACAAAGCTAGCCACTGCAGAAACACACAGGGCACCTCTAACCAATCAGTCTTTTGCAAGAGGGATTCATATGCATACTGGGAAATTTAGGTTTGAGCAATTAAAGTGCTTTGAAAGCTCTAGCCGGAAAAAATCCACTTTAAAAATAAAATAAAATATTTTTTACGGTTAGAAAAGTGATGGGGAACATGTACTGAAATAACTCTCCACAAGCACATCAGTATGAATGCAGGATGGGTGGTGATTGCTTTATAACCTCACCACAAACCAGGGGGATGCTAAATAAAGACCACCCCTTGTGCAAGCAAATCAGGATGAATGCTCAATAAATACGATTATCTGGAGGAGCTCAATAAATAGATAATCTGGAAGAGCCCACAGAGAAGCCCAGTATTTGTTTTGCAACAATTCTTAGGGACCCTGGACCACCCTAGCAGTTTTCCTGTGCATGTTACAAGGTGCATGCATTTCTCTCCAGTAGCCTAAATCATTCAATCTACCCCCATACATTAGACTTTCACCAGGTTGGCTTCCTCACCTGACAGAGAGCAAACAGGTGAATTCTCCTGAGTAATCTGAAGGCAGACAGATGATCAGGAAAGGAGATGGCATCAGCAAGCTCAGGAGGGGGAAAAGGAGAGATAGCAATTATGTATATTTCTGTAAGCCATCGTTTGTATTGCACACAGAGTGAAAATTGAAGGGGCTACTTTGGCTCCTTTAAAATATGCAAGCAAAGGAAAGCAAATAGAGAGGGCAGGCAGCTATTGATTGCCAGACAGCACTTTGCTGGATTTGGAGATTACCAGGATGTGCCTGCACTGCCTGATAGGAGCCAGCAAGCAGAGAGCAGCTCAAAAATTGATGATCTACAAACAACAGGACTGAAGGAGCTTCAGGCAGGGAGAAGTAAAGAACACCTGAGCAATCCCTGAAAAGTTATAAGACTAAGAAAGGTGGCAAAGACTTTGGGAGAAGTTTGAATAGAAGATCCTCCCTCATTCCAAGCACTTAATTAGTAATGAAAGGAATTGGAGCACAAACTGGACATGAAACAACCCCCTTTGCCGTGGGGAAGTATTTCTGTTGCAACATCCACACTATGCATTTAAAGCACTATGCTGAGTGAAGTCATATAGAGGGTGGTTTTTTGTTTTGTTTTTAATAGCATGCTGTTATCAGTTCACTGATTAAATACAGCTCTATTTCTTCTTTTCATTTATAGCATGGCAAGGCAGTGGATGTGGTGA
This sequence comes from Podarcis erhardii, assembly GCF_964252035.2. Lineage (NCBI taxonomy): Eukaryota > Metazoa > Chordata > Lepidosauria > Squamata > Lacertidae > Podarcis > Podarcis erhardii. The sequence goes on from NC_138504.1 coordinate 15,315,392, forward strand.
ATCAGTGCCTTGCCATGATAATACCCTTATTCATTCCAAGAAAACTGAAACTTAGGCCAGGAATGACAAAGAAGTTCTTTTGACTGTCTAAGTAGGAGGTGACCAGTTCAGAATGGGTCTGCATTCCCCCTGAAGGAACAGGTCCATAGTCTGGGGTTTCTCCTGGATCCCTTACAGTCACTTGAGCACAAGTGCCCTCAGTGGTGTGACATGCCTTCTACCAGCTTATGCTCACAGCCCAGGCACACCCTTACCTACCCAGGTTTGAGAACCTCTAGTCTAGAGCATTGCTGCAGTTCCTAATTCCTTGGTTTATAATGATAAACATAGTGACTGTTAAGTATAATTGCTTAATTCACACTGAAATGGAGAATGCCTGTATGTATTGCTGAAAATGTTTAACTGGAAGATTCGACTGAAACTAAAGCAAAGCATGAAAAGCTCTCTGAGCTGCTTCATGGGTTGATAATTAACTGTTATTGTTGTTTGCTAGCTAACACGTGAGTGTTTAACTTTAGATCATATAGGAGGCTATTGAACTGCAAATGAATCCTCTTGGAAGGGTGGTGGCTGGAGGCTGTTTTCCCAGGTTCTGTGGGAGTAAGTATGTGTAGATGGCTCTCCAGGAGCACACAGTCTCACGCTGGAAGAGAGGCTGGAATGTGGGAGAGCCTGAGTTTTGGTCTCAATCCTATATAGAATAATAATAATAATAATACCCCGCCTATCTGGCTGGGTTTCCCCATCCATTTTTTAAGAATATGTTTTGATAAGCATATGTCTTATGGAACTGTTTGAATGTATCTTTGATTGTTGTGCACCTGTTTTTGAAGAAAGTTCTGCAAGTAAAGTTTTGACCAATCTAATTGGTCTGGGAAATGTTTCATTCCAAAATGGGTCAATTTTTATGCATCAACTTGCTTCAAGTGGTGCAATATTAATATCTGCAATAGTGACTGATAATGCTTGCTTCCTATCCAAGATCAGACACGTCATCTTATTGTCCTTCCCCAGTTTTGCATAATCTGAGCCTGTAAATAACCATTCTCCATGGTCACCCAACATGGCTTTAATAGCCATGGTACCACATCCTTCCTCATGCCAGCATTCTGGGTGCAAAGCACCATGAAAAATCAGGGTACAATGCCCACCAGGCATTTCTGTCAAGCCCTTGGAACCATCCCTGGGCTATACATGCTCTGCCCAGGCACATCTCTTGCCAACCCTTTTCTGGTCCCTTGTCAAGTACTTTTGCCAAAAAAAAAAAAAAAAAAAAAAAAAACCAAACCAAAATGCATCCTGCTTAACTGAACGGAGATATGTGGTTGCATAGACTTTGCATTAATACATTCCTTTTTATGGCTGGAATGTAGCTTTGTGTAAGAGTCAAATTCATTGCTCCACCCACTTTTGCCTCTGGCATGGGTCCCACAGATGGTTCCCCACAGTGCTATTTTTCTAGAAATAGAAAATAATGGTAATGGTGTCTACCAGAGAGGTGCTGGAACTGGGTTCTGGTGAGTTCCAGCTGAAAAAAGCCCTGGTTCTCCATGAGGGAATGTAGCCCTTGGGTGGAAAACATTTTTGCCCCTCTGGTATACAGGATAGAATGAGGAGGACTTGAACTGGTTAAAAAGTAACTGAGCTAATGTTCAAGTTTGAGAGGAAATCGCTCAGCAAAACTGAGCCCAAATGCAAATCAAGAGCAGAAGGTTTGCTCATGACCACTTTGGTACAATCCAAAAGGGCTCTCCTTACTCCTTCAAATGTCATGACAGACTCTGGGGCTAAGAGACAACGTAAAGCTTGTGTCCTCCTCCAAATGCATGTGTGTGTCAATCCCAGGATTGACTATCTAAATATTAAAGGCAAAGCACTTGTCATTTGACTTTTAGCTATGCATTATGGTAAAAAGTACCTATCAAGCAGAATTATTGTCTCCCTTTTCTCTCTTCTTTTTAAGATGTACATCTACTGTTCAGCTCAATTTGCCAGAGATTATTATATGTATTTTTAAGCAATTCAGTCACCTTCCTCACACAAAAGCCCTAAAGGAAAATAAAATTCATATTACTGCATATTAAAGTGATGACTGCTGTTATAGGCAGATTGGAACATAATGTACTTTAGGAAAGCGTACATCCAGGTGCTCTGCAGTCCTTGTATTGGAGAAGATGATCTGTAATAACAATAGAGACAGACTGAGTAGTTAACACATTTGTTGCATCTTCACAAGTTGAGTGTGTGTGTGTGTGTGTGTGTGTGTGTGTGTGTGTCATAGCAATAACCTATATGCAACTCATATGCAAAGTGCTTTTGAACTGGTATTATCATTCAGCCTCCCATCCCCATGCAAACTTGTTTGCCATTTTCAAAAGAAAAATGTACAAATTTTCAAAAGTGATTAAATACATGCATGTATCAGAATCACAGTGGTAAGTCTCACACATGTAGTTTACTATATGTTTAGACTAAGGGTGTAGATTATATTTATGAATCTTTTGGGGTGCCCCTGAGGGATCTAGGGCTTTTTAGAAAAAGTAGAATATTTATGAGACAACAGAAGTCTCAACAGGGTTTCCTGAACTACATTGAGGTGTCTTGATGATCCAGATTTTTTTAAAAAACCAAATCTATATCATGCTATCATGGACCAGGAGTCAGCTTCGGCTGCTAAACAGCAACCTGAAGGGGGAGAAAGAAAACTGACTCCACCTAAACCTGATCAGCCTTCAAAGTCACAGAGCAAAAGGCATCGATGAGAACCAGCTATCTCTGGGTTTCTTAAACAGAGCTCTCACTCAGCAGCAGACAGATGCTGGAAACAATGCCTGTAGTTTCTGGACCCACCTTGCTGCTTCCTGCTCTCCATTTTGACCCTTGGCTCTGTAATCATCTGGATTCCTAGTCTCTGGACTGTCTGACTTCGTATGTGGATTCTGCTCTCTTTTAGACTCCTAGCCCCTGCTTGCTCATCAATGGGACTCAGATGTGGCTGCAACTGTGATTAGTTTCCTAGTCTTGCAGCACACTAATGCCTCTTAAAGTCCGAAAAGAAAAGCAGGCATCACACACCACCTGGCTTGTACAGGTTCAAGGAGTCAATTGTACAATACCAGGAATGTCTGGATAAGTTGCTGTGAAGTATACAGCTGGAACACCAATTAAAAAAACAAAACATTTCTCTCTCTTTTCAAATGAACATGATAATTTATTTTTAAAAACTCTTCTTAAGAAGGGAGAAAGTCTCACTTTGAGAGCTTGGCAAATAAGTAGTGCTCTCACAATCTCTGCCCTCATGGTCAGTGGCAGAGGAGGAATAGATCAGGATGTCATTAAGGTAGATGATGACAAACAGGTCAAGGCGGTCGCGGAACACATTGTTAATGAAATGTTGGAAGACAGTGGGAACATTGGTCAAAACAAAGGGCATCACAGTATACTTGAAGTGCACATATCATGCCCAAAATGCCATCTTCCACTCATCCTCTTCATGGATGCGCACCAGGTTATAGGCACCCGACAAGTCCTATGAAGAATTTGGCGCCTAACAGTCTCTCCAAAATCTCATAAATGAGGGGTAGTTAATCAAGGACTGGGTCCAAAAGACCCCCCTGAAACTGGTCCATGAGAGCTGCCTGATTCCAGGCCAGGTTCTGTGCCAGCAGCTGGAACTCACTGGCATACTCCCTCACCAAGAAGAAGAAGAAGAAGAGGAAGAGTTTGGATTTGATATCCCGCCTTTCACTCCCTTTCAGGAGTCTCAAAGCGGCTAACATTCTCCTTTCCCTTCCTCCCCCACAACAAACACTCTGTGAAGTCTCTCAGCCCCACTCACCTCAAAGAAATGTGACTAGCCCAAGGTCACCCAGCAGCTGCATGTGGAGGAGCCGAGACGCGAACCCGGTTCCCCAGATTACGAGACTACCACTCTTAACCACTACACCACACTGGCTCTCAACTGATTTCCTTGTTTCAGCTCCCATATCAGGCAGTTGGTGGTTTGGATCCTGACTGGGTTTGCATACATGGCCTTGAGCTGTTTGCAAAAGGCAGCAAAATTGGCCAGCAGGGGCCTCTGTTGTTGCAGCAAGGATGTTGCCCATTAGGCAGCGCTCTCAGAAAGCAGGCTAATGACAAACCCCACTTTATGTATGTTTGTTGGAAAGTCCTTTGCTCAAAAAATAATAACTGGCACTGCCCCCTCAAAGGCGGGAAAGTTTGTTGGGGAGCTATCATACTTCTTTGGGCAGGCTAAGGGGCACTTCTGGTGTGGGAGTCCAGCCACCTGCATGGCCTGCACCTGAGCAGTTAAGTCAGCCAGTTGTTGGGCCAGCTGATTCCTCTCAGCCAGTAGCTGCTCATGTCCAGATGCTGGCTGCATGTTTAGTTAGATGCGTTGGTTCCAGGCAAGCAGGAGTTAAAGGGGCTGGAAACAAACTGTTGTAGCCCTGTCCAAGCTGCCTGTGGGGAACCAGTAATCCAAATCTGACCCCAAGAGCACTCTCACCTCCTTTGGTTTCCAACTGATATTCAAAGCATTGATGCCTCAAACTGTGGAGGCAGAGCGGAGAAATCATGACTAACATTGCATACAACCCTATAATACATGTCATGACTATGCACATGTATTGTTCTGCAATTTTAAAAAGTAAAGAAAGTGAAATTGTAAGTAAACTTTCTAAGCGAGTAAAGCCCCATTGGACAGACTGGAGCTTCCTTCTGAGTAAACACGGATGGGATTGTGCCACATGAATTCAGCTTGGACAAATATTAGTTCTTTGACAAATAACTTATTATTCCAAGAGAAGTTAAGTTCAGACATTTCTACATTTCCCCATGGGTTCCAATATAGAGTCAAAAGGGGGAAAGAACAATTTAGATCTGCTGTGGATTTAATTATGCTATGGATAGAGAGACTCTTATGTCAGCAGGTTACTGAACCATGGGCATCAGAAACAATAAAGAGCAGCAGACTCTTTTAAACTCCCTGTGTCATTCTGTTGACTACCTAATGAGGAATAAATGTTAAATGCCATAACATTGGTGAAAAACCACAGAGGCTTCTAACCAATTCAACAGGCTTGATTTTTAATGCAGGACCAAGAATTGTAAAGAGAGAGAGAAATATCCAGTATAAACAAATACGCACACAGAGGAGTAACAACCCGCAAGCTAGAGGAGCAAAATGAATAGGGATTTTACTCTCTCTCTCTCTCCAATTTTGAGGGGAAATGTGAAACACCAAGTTGTTTGCCCAGTGCTAAAGCAAAGCTGGCCAAAAGCATTTGGGCCCATCAAAAGTTATCTTCCTCAACATTTAAGCCCAGGCCTACCAGGAAACAAAGAGAGGAAGATATTTGAGAGCCACAGCAGTTGACTGTTTCTCATAACCCGTCTGGGCATCCCCCTCTGCTGGTGGACAGAGCTGTGCATTTCCCCTAAATACTAGCCTGCTGCTTCAAGTGTTGTGTAGGTCACACTCCTATTACCAATGCTGAAATAGGATTCAAATGCCAGTTGTGTCAAATGGCGGATGCTTATAGAAGCTTTGTCAATGTTCCTTCTGTTTGTGGTGGCAACAACTTGTATTTTAAAATAATGATGGAGATCCTTTTTTCATTGAAGGCAGGACCAGCTCCATCATTAGACATAGTGAGGGATGTAAGTATGGCGGCAGATGCTGGGGGGCAGCAGGTAGCAGTCCTCCTGGACCTTCTGACTGTAGCCTTCTGTTCCAGGACAGAGCTGTATATACCACATGGCCTGCCTTTAACTCCAACAAGCTTGCTGTCTTCAGGCACAGTGGAGGATGCTGTCTCTTTCCCACTATTGAAAAATGATCCAAAAGCTAATCAACTCAGCTTCTTTATATGGAAGGAAGAAGTTCTTGTAATGTTTTCAGACTTGTACAGAAAGTGTGGGCAGGGGCGGTTTAGGATGGTTAGACCAAACTCAGCTGAAAAAAAGTGAAGTGGTATGCCACCTGACTCTATCACCACTTTGAGCACAGGTTCAGACATTAAACACACCATCACTTTGAAATAACCCATACTTTCTCATTATGCAAGAATCCAGCCCATGTTATGGAGAATGCAAAACTGATGCAATACAACAAGCCAGTCAGTTGAGAATTTTTCCTGAGAATATATTGAATATGATAGTTGTAACATTTCATTTTTAAATCAAATCTCAAATTAGTATTTTTAAAAATAACAAAAAAACCTGTTTCATGAAGTACCCTTTTCATAAGTCTTAGGTAAGAAGTAAAGGAAAGTTATTACCCTAGATATTTCCTGCACAGATATCTTTTTTATGCTAAGTACAACACTCATGCTTTAAAAGATCATGAAATTAAGAAGCTGCTAAAGTGCACACAATGGGTAAATTTGAGAAAATTGAGCAATTCTGAGATGTTCTCAAATGCAAGGAAAACTGTCTACCAGACTGATAATATTAAAAGGTATTCTGTACTGGAAGGAGATTGCAACAATTAAGGAACAATAAATGGGATGCCTGTTGAATGAATTGGCTTTATTGTGCACTCTGTTTAATCCCCTTAAATGAAAAAAGTATCCCATGTCCATATAGCCCACTACTAAATTCTGTGACTGGCAGTGACTCTCCAGGGTCTCAGTCAGAGGAGTCTTTCCCATCATCTGCTAACCAATTCTTCTAAACTGGAAATCTGAGAGATTGAAGTGTGACATTCTGAGTGCTCTACCACTAACCTATCATCACTCCAGAACACTTCTCTGACCAAGTATTTGCATCTATATAAATATATGAAACTGCTGTGCATCAAGTCAGGCCACTGGTCTACCTAGTGCACTCTCTCTCTCTCGTGCTCTCTTTCTCTCTCTCTCCCTCCCATTAACTGTCTGGCTTCCTTGTTAATCTGGGGTGCCAAAAGCAAAAACACCAAGGTTTTCTGAGTAATCAATGGATTGACATAATTTTCTAGGGATTAAAAAGCCAGAGCAGGATCAAGTAGCAGAAATCCGGGTCCATAAGGTTTGGCTCACACTGCATTCCCACCACATATGGAGGAATGTACCTCAAAGGCTACACCCATGCAAGTGGTTAATCTTGGAAAGGCAAGATGGGAGTCCAGTACCACCCCAGAAGAAATTTAAGCATTTTTGGATGCAGCTCAAAAAATATTTCAAAGGGGGCTGAGATCATGCTAATCCACTTGTGCTCATCAATTTGCATATTCAGTCCCCTTCCCATGCTAAACACAGACTATGTGTGTTATCCATAATTCTATCAATTTACAGCTTACAGTATATATGACTGATGTTTTATATCAGAGCAAGTACAGGGAGATTCAAAAAGTGTTAAAGAACATGTGACTATCCCCTTGCAAATAAGATGACTGACAAAGGAATGCTCTCGCAAAATCTGGAACCAATTGGAGGGGAGGTTCTGCAGCTGCTCCCAGAGTGCCTCTTGAACATTTCTATCAGTAGACAGTTTTCAAGCAATTCTGCCCTCCCTTCCGCCACCAAGTTTTGGATGTTCTCTTCTAAGAATCTACAAAGAAAATAAACTAGTCAGAATACACGCATGCTATATTCAGGCTGGAATAAGTTCTGTAAGAGACAGCATGCATACAGAAATGCTTGCAAACAGCTTGCTGAGTTATAATTCAATGTGCATCTGTGCTTTCAAAACAGTTTTAATGTGTTTTCCAATGAATTACCATATATACTCGAGTATAAGCCGACCCAAATATAAGCGAAAGCACCTAATTTTAGCACAAAAAACTAGGAAAACTTATTGACTCGAGTATTAGCTGGTTCACCACACCACAAACTGCTGTGGTGGCAGTGGTGGAGGAAAAACAAGCAGCCCGAAAGGGCTGCTTTCTGGCTGCTTGGTCCTCTGCCGCCACCAACAACGGCAAAGGCAGAGAAGGAGGAAGGAGCAGCCCGAAAGGGTTGCTTTCGGGCCACTCATCCCTCTGCCACCACCGCCCGCCTCATGCGAGTATAAGCTGAGCGGGACTTTTTCAGCATAAAAAATGTGCTGGAAAAGTCGTCTTATACTTGAGTATATACGGTACTTCACAATTACTAAAGAGATTTGTGGCATTGCAACATACTGTGTATCCTCAGTGTGGTAAGGAACCTGACATGTCCCTTAACTAGTGTTGCTTGTGTTCCAACATTGCACAGATAAATATAGAGACACCGTTGCGTGCTGCTAACACTCAATTCTCACACCAGAACATCAGCATCCCTTTGCCAGTGTTAATACACATTGCTAAAGGCTCTTCGTGGCTTGCTGTATTCATTTTCTCTGTGACAGCCTGTCTTAATGCTGATTTAAAAAACAAGAAGGTCTGAATTATTTTGCCTAAAATGATATGCTATCGATAGGGAATGGGGGAGAAATTCAATTTTGTACACATTTTAACGAGGAACTACCTAATTCGCACATCCTGAAACACTGTGAAAACCAGAATACATATATCCCTTGAAATTTGCACTTATCCAAATCTTGCAATGCAGTTTTCTAACCAAACAATGTTTACAAAGATGAACCTATTAGAGGAAAAAATTACATAAAAATGAAGATATTAGAGAAAATAACATACAAAAATATATCCTATTAGGGGATTTTGCTTGCAAAAGCACAATATTGCTTTTGCGTTTACTAGGAGAAATTCACACTAATATGCTGACAACTTTTTATGAGGATACTGCCTCCCTTCAAAAAAAATTAAAAAAATGCTGCGGAAACATGAAAAATTGGATTTAAGATTGGAAAAATGAAAAATGGAGAGAACTGAAATTGACCGATCCTTTCATCGCTACCAACCCCTTAGCCCTAACAAGTGAACCTCACCATCTACAATATGTACATAACAGGGTGACTTGGTTTTCATTATAATGCATTTACACACCTTCAAGTTGTAGTCAAGCTGCCTTTCACCTTATTCAGAGATTTAATTTATGATTTCTGGGATCTGGAAAATAACATATGAACATTTGTAGTCACTTTATTGGAACTCAGACTATATAGCCAAGTGCTGTCTACTCTGACCAGCCGTGATTCTCAAAGATCTTGGACAGAGGTATGTTTGCATCATATTCTACTGTGGAGAAGGGGATTCTCAGGAGAGTGGGATAATCAGCCTCATAAAATCAATACGCTTCTGTCTACATTTTGCATGAAGGGGTTAAGACCATAATGTAAGTCATAGCTGTCAACCTTCCCTTTTTTTGCGGGAAATTCCCTTATTCCAGTGCTGTTTCCCGCTGCTTCCCGCTGCTATCCGAGATTGTTAGATATTAGATTGTTAGATATTGTTAGATATCCCATAAAAAACAAAAACAAAAACAATTAAAAACTACATAACCAAACTGAACAATTTCCACATAAAAATAAGATACAAAAAGTTAATATCGGTAATATCAGTTAATATCAGTTAATATCAGTAGTGTCAGGGAACTGCCATCGGAGCCAGAGGGAGAGGGAGGGCTCCAGAGGGATTCTGGAGAGCATACCGGAAGGGAGAGAAGCAGCCCATCTTCTGGGGAAGGAAATCAGCGTAGCACCAGTGGAGAAGGAGGGCAGATGGGGGGATCGGCGAGGTGGCTCCATGACTCCTCACCGGAGACCAGCGGGGAGAGCATGGGTCCTCCGCTGCCCACACCCTCCCTGCGCAGAAGACTTCCAGGCAGGGAGAGTAGGTGGAGACTAGGCATCAAAGAGCTTCTTTGCTGGAAGAAGTTCAAGAAACGCCCACTGACGGATTCTGCCAGCGATTGAGACAGCCACGGGTGAGTGGCTGTCTGGACAGAAAGGGTTCACTCAGGCAACCCAGCCAGGTGTGGTGCTGATTTACGCACGAGCAACCCCTAGAACCATTACAAGTAGCAACAGCAAAAACTCCCAACAAAACTTCCCCCAAAATATCCCAGTCCTTGCTGGGCAGCAGCCACAGCATTATTCCTTATGAGGCCTGTCAGGCCCTGCCCTGGGCCAGGTGGGGAGAGGCAGGAACAGGACCCTCAGGCACTCAGCAGGGGAGTCCTCCCTGGGCAGCAGCAGCAGTCCTTATAAGGCCTGTTATGACAGGGATGACCTTGAATAACTATGTAAGACTGCTGGTTTGAAGACTGTCATTAGAGAATTAGAGTGAAATACAGCAAATACAGAAGACAAAATATTTATATGGGATGTGTGCAGTGTTTGGCCTTCAAGTGGCAGCTTGACCTTGCAGAAACTTTGGCTTCCAAAACAGAAGCTGCTTGGAAACATTTCATCAAAATTTGGAACTGCATTAGAAATGCAACAATCTATCGTGGTTGGAAAGTGTGTATTAAGTTGAATTTATGAACTTTCCCCAAATGTAAGCCTTTAGACCTAGATGCACAATATGATTGAAATGGGAATTACAGCTTTTTCTTCTTTAACAAGAGAGGTTTTAGAAACATTTCAGTTCTTAGAGACTTCATTAACAAATGTTCAGTCCACCATACAGCCCAGCTTCTGTAAAAACCTTAGAGAGTATTTTAAATAGTGGTATTTTAATAAAGAGGGTGGTGGGGTGATTTAAAACTGCTTATGGCTTGCATCTGTTTAAAAAGAGAAAATTCAGATACTGCAAATGGTTTTAATGCTGTTTCTGGTCCTCTCCCCACCCCACCACCACCCTCAAAACCCACAATGCATTTCTACTTAGAATCTGCCTGGCAATATCTCTTTCCACCCAAGGGCTCTCCCTACTTCCCAGCTGTATTTTCTTTTTTAAAAAACCTGCCCCTCCTAAGACTGGGTGTTCCTTAACTCCTCGCCTTGTCCGGCCACAGTATATTATTCTAGACACTGCAGAAAGTGACGTGGAATTGCTGTAAGCCCTGCAGTCCTTTTACTTTCTAAATAATAAACTAATCTTAGAGGAAAAGCCTAGATCCTTCCAACCAGTTTTGTCCCCTGACCCTGCAAAATGGTGTCCTCTGTTCAGGTATGGAACACAACCCAGCTCATGGGACTATTTTTTTAATCCCTTACTTTGGCGATGGACAGGATGATGATATAAACAAATCTACTTCTTCTGTACTGGACTTGTGTGCCTGAATGGTTCTCCTTGCCAGCAAGGAGTTTATGGACCAGTTCCCCACCCCCACCCCAGTCCCCAGAGTTATGGTGGCCCCAGTTTTGTTTTGTTTTTTTACCTCTGTGGTGCTTTGGCCTAGCAACTTCTGCATAGCAAACTATCCAAAGGACTACTTCTCTGTTTACAACATGCTTTGTCAAACTGGAAGTGCGGTATGACCAGGAATAGTCCCGAATTGATGCTGAGAAAGGTTATCATGTCATTTGCAACAACATGATGTAGTGGCTAGAATTTGGGGCAAGGGCCATAACTCAGTGGTGTTTTGCACCCAGAAGCCACCAGGTTCCTGTCATCTTCAGGTAGGACTGAGAAATGCTGGTGAGTCGCTGCAATTCAGTGCAGAAAATACTTAGCTAGATGGACCAGTTGTCTGACTCAATATAAGTCAGCTTCCTAAGTTCTCCTATTGGTTTAGGCCAAAGAGACCCAGGTAAAAAATTCCTGCTCAGTGGCACAGCTGAATGGCATATGTTTGGGCCAATCACGCTGTCTCATCCTAACCTACTGTGATGAGTTGCTGTGATGATTAAAGGGTAGATCATTCCCAGGGATGGGAATGTGGCCTTCAGGCTCCCCCCCCCCTTTAAAAAAAGTTTTCCTGCCTCTGATTTACACTATCTGTTGTTCTCCTGGGAAAACTGGGATTAAAAAATAAGTAACATAAAATAACCAATTGCATGTTGAACTTTACTTATTGTGCAGCTACATTCTACACATGGACTTTCTCCTTCTCTAGGCAATCCGTGGTGGGCACTAGTTGCAAATCAAATCCAGTTCAGCAAAGTGTCCTAATCTAGAGGAGAGGGAGGACTTGGTAAGAGGAAAGGAGCTACTGCAGAGCAGCAGCTAAGAGACTAAGCTATGGTTCAGGAGCTCCGCAGCTCTTATCTTGCTTTTGTCCTGAACTCACTCAATGGCCACAAACTCCCACGCATTCCCCACATTTGCAATATGAGAGATAATACACACCAGTGCTTCTCCCCACCCGGGTATGCAGGGGTACGCATGCCCCTAAACGTTTTTGTGAATCTAAGTGTGGCCTCATTGAGGAGCAGTATTTCAATATCAGTAGGAAAATGAGAATACCCCTAAACATTTTTTTTTAAAAAAAAAGCACTGAAACTTACCTTATGTGCTTTAAAGATTACAGTGGTGCCCCGCAAGACGAATGCCTCGCAAGACGAAAAACTCGCTAGACGAAAGGGTTTTCCGTTTTTCAAGGTGCTTCGCAAGACGAATTTCCCTATGGGCTTGCTTCGCAAGACGAAAACGTCTTGCCAGTTTGCTTCCTTTTTCTTAAAGCCGTTAATACCCGGGGAATCCGCGCTCCGCAAGACGAAAAAATCGCAAGACAAAGCAACTCGCGGAACGAATTAATTTCGGCTTGCGAGGCACCACTGTACAATGAGATACATGTTTAGGAAGCACTTTCAACACTTGCAAGAACTATACAATTTAAGGATAATGATGATGATGTTAAATTCTGCAGCCTTTACTGGATTGTTGTGTTGTGCATTTGGCCCAAAATCTTGTATTACCTGTATCCAGGTAAGTTACACTCAGAGTACACCCACTGAAATTAGTAGGCCAAAGTTAGTTTATTTCAAAAGTGGTTTTTGACCTATTGCAAGTCAAATCCATTGTTAAGCAGAAAATGAAAGATGCTGATGTGCGAGAGGTGCTTGCATCAGTCAATGGCCCATATTCAAAACACTCACTGGGCCTGATTTGGTCTGCTTCTAACAGATATGTATGGCATATCTATATTTTCTAACAATACCCAATAGCAGTTTTGTTGACAGGTTTTAACGTTTTATCTTCCAAGATCCTAGATGGGAGGTTTGTTGTAGTTCCCCTCAAGGGTAGGTGCTGACCATATATCCACTTGGAGCTTGAAATAGTTGTGCGTGCGTGCATGTGTTTTACTGCAGATTCTATCAAGGGACCAGATAATTTACCCCCTTATGAGACAGTTTCCAAGTTGATCCTTAGAGACCCTTGGTCTAATTAACCTATTATTGAAAAGGCAGCAATCTAAATGTTGTAATAGCTCTCAGGCCTGCTGTGTATACCATTGTTCTTCTGTGACTGTGAATATGTATCTGTATCGTTTGTACTTTATTTTAGGGTTGCTTCATAGTACAGTGGTACCTCGGGTTAAGAACTTAATTTGTTCCGGAGGTATGTTCTTAACCTGAAACTGTTCTTAACATGAGGTACCACTTTAGCTAATGGGCCTCCCGCTGCTGCGCCGCTGCACAATTTCTGTTCTCATCCTGAAGCAAAGTTCTTAACCCGAGGTACTATTTCTGGGTTAGTGGAGTCTGTAACCTGAAGCGTCTGTAACCTGAAGCGTCTGTAACCTGAAGCATCTGTTACCCGAGGTACCACTGTAAAAAATATTTGGTTGGTTGGTTGATTTCAGTGAGTCTACTTTGAATAAGACTAACAATCAAGATAAGCTGTAGACCACTACATTAAATCTCAGTAGCCCTAGAATATTGGCAGTAACAGAACTCCTCCAAGAAAGGAAGAAAAAGAAGCCAAGTTTGCAAGTGCCTCATTCTGCAGTATCTTCCTTCTCCCAGTTTTAAAACTGTTTGGGTCAACTGACCCTTTGCAATACTGCCATAACTGTTCTGTATGGCTTTAACCCATTTTTTTCAGGGGGACGTAATCTCCTACCCAACAAACTGATTCAAACACCTGAACAACCAAGAACTTTGAGATTTAGATCTGTCAGTGTTCACTGGAGGATAAATTACCATTGTTTGTTGCAGGGGGGAAAACTTTTGATGCAATAAAAAGAAGGAGGCTAATTAACCCATTTATTACAAAACACCAAACAGGCCACTGGTTTCTATAATTATCAAAACAACTCAATTTTTTGCTTTGGTACGCAAGCTTGTTTGAGCAATTGAATTGAAAATCATCAAAATTACTTACAATACACTGGCTACCAAAGCATGACAAAATTAGACTGTTACAACCAATTAATTGAACTTAATAAAGTTTTTAAATTATTTTTGTTTATTAGCATTCCTGTGGGGTTAATGATGTAGTCCTTCTCTAGCTAGGAGGAACAATTAGAAAAAAGACCAAAATTTAAGGCAAATTACATTTACTATGTGTTAGGAAGTCCAATAAGGCTTTGTAATGGCTAAATAATAAATCATTCTTAAGAGTTGTCCCTTAGCACCATTACAGTCATTTATGCACATTTCATCATAAATGTGTAGGTTTTTTATTTTAAAAAAATCAGAATTTAAGATGTATTGTGATATAAAAATAGATAAGACACCACAAATTACCAAAAGCATACCTTCAACAAATCTAACCAGGCCTTGAATAAGTCTTCTGATGTGAATGGGAACATACATTTTCATCAACAGTCACACATTGTAATGCAGCTCTAGCTAAACTGAGACAGTGAGTTGGCCAAAGTTATTCAGTTGACTCAGGAGTTTGAAATCTAGATTTGTTTATGTTCCCCACTGGTTTTGCATTGACTTATTGATTGTTTCCATCATTATCACTGGGCACAAGTTTGTTGATTGTAATCTCAGACTCTTTCCTATCCACTGAAATGGTTTCACCATTTGGTAGAAATGATTGACAGTAATGTTTGGCGCACCAGGTGGGAGCTGACAAGTGTTCTTTACCGTTTTTGCACTGTATCTGCTCACATTATGCATAGCTGCAAACATGATTTGTCACTTGTGGGGGGGACATAGAGTCATACAAACACAAGGTTCTCACCTTCTATCAACATATTTCACAAAATAAATGTTGAAGTTTCTGAATTTTAATGGCCAGCCTTGCTGAACTTCCAATAGGTAGAAGCTGTGTTTCACCAGGGCTGTGCATGGGCCTCTTGTCCAATATGGCAACCCAACTGAATGTTTTGCAGCAGTTTGAATTTGACCCAGGCTGATCCAGGGCTGGTCTGGCCCAAATCCAGGGCCCCATATTGATTGTGACTTTGCACAGTCATATGGGTGAGAGAGGGGAGAAGATGACAGATGCAGGCTGCCTTCATGTGCCCCCTTCTGTCCCCCTTCTTGCACCAGTCTGATATCCACCTTTTTACAGAGCCCCAAATTGATCCATGCTGGGGCAATCCAGGGCTGTCTAAACCTGATCTGATTGACCAGAATCATTTCAATTCAGTTCTTTATTTGAGATCTGGCCAGATCTGGTACACCACCCTGGTTTTAACATAGACCCTGTCTACCAGCTCCATCTGGTATGCCGCCTGAGACTCTATCTGCCTAGTATATGTTCTGGTTTTCTCTGGCTTAGACTACTGCAATGCACTCTACGTGGGGCTACCTTTGAAGGTGAATCAGAAACTACAACTAATCCAGAATGCAGCAGTTAGACTGGTGACTGGAAATGGCCACTGGGACCATATAACACTGGTCCCAAAGGATCTTCCCTGGCTCCCAGTACGTTTCTGGGCACAATTAAATGTGTTGGTGCTGACCTTTAAAGCCCTAAATGGCCTTCGCCCAGTATACCCAAAGAAGTGTCTTTGCCCCCATCTTCCAGCCCAGACACTGAGGTCCTCCTCCAAGGGTCTTCTAGCAGTTCCCTCACTGCGGGAAGTGAAATTACGGGGAACCAGGCAGAGGGCCTTCTAGGCAGTGCCAAAATATCTTGTGCTGGCCTTGTTTCCATCACTTTTAGTGACTATCATAGTCATTTCACTGGAGGTTTGCATGAAGCTACAGACACACTCCTCCGAAAGATGCATGTTCAGTGCCGCCCTTCAATGAAAAAAAATAAAATAGAACAACTTAGCCCAGAGCTCTAGAGTCTAGTGTTTGGCTGTGACTTACTTTTTCAGTTTGTTAATGGAATATCTGCAGTAGGATTTCATAAAATACAACTGAATACCTTTGAGCCAGTAATGATAATGAATGGGAAGGCAGGCTGCTGAAATATTCATCCCATCCTTCAAAGCCGTTACAATTAATCAGCTATGCATACACCTTCCTATAGTGCCAATCTATTTGCACAGCAAGTCTTTGTTATGTATTTTCCTCACAGAAATTCTGCACACATCCTGATGTTTTATAATGCTCTGAAGGAAGGCTGTCGTGACTGATGCTTAAGTAAATATTTTGCTGGCCTAGAACATTATGTGCACTGTCTAATCCATGCTGAGGAATATTGATTTCCTGTACAAAATAAGAGGAAGTCACATTGAGATTTGAACATGAAACAAATACATAAATGCAAAACTAAATCAGCAAGGGAAGGAGAGTTGATGAGTTGATATTCCAAATTTAATGGTCATCTGCAGGGCAATAGGTCAACCAGCTGCTTCCAAACTGTTTTCCAGGGAACCCTAGGATTCCTTAGAAGTTTACCAAGAGTTCCTTAATGAGATGTATAATGTCAAGCACATCTCTCTAAAGGAGGGGTCAGCAACCTTTTTCAGCCATGGGCCAGTCCACTGTCCCTCAGACCATGTGGTGGGTCAGACTATTTTTTTTTTTTTGGAGGGGGATGAACAAATTCCTTTGCCCCACAAATAACCCAGAGATGCATTTTAAATAAAAGGACACATTCTACTCATGTAAAAACACACTGATTCCCAGACTGTCAGCAGGCCAGATTGAGAAGGAGAATGGGCGACATCCAGCCCCCGGGCCTTAGTTTGCCTACCCCTGCTCTAAAGGACCATGGGTGATCCCCACCCCTTGCAAATGGCAGCTAAAACAAGAGCTGGGGATCTTTTCAGTCCTAGTTACGCATTACTATATGGGTAACCTACAGACCTGACAGGGGGTGCATGTCAGTGGTGGGTGGGGACAGGGGAAAAACTGGACAGAGCAAAGGATGTGACTCTTACATTTGAACAGCAAGCTACATTCCAGTCATGTGTAAGTTAAGAGATTTCTGCATATACAGAGAGACATCATTCTAACTGCAATCTAGGCAAGTCTGAGCAGCACATTACAAGGAACCATTCCAGCCGACTGAAGGAGAGCATGGATCACATATGGAGAGAGACATGGTCTTCTGGATGGTCATGAGGGTTTAATAGGAAACTTGGAGGGCCTAGTTTGGGCTCCAAGACTGATCTGGAGGGCCCAGAGCTAGTATGGACTAAGATAGCTTTGCCACAGGAATCCATGTACCAGTAACCTCTCAATTAGATTACTGCAATGCATGCTACATATGGCCTCTTTTGAATTTGTCCTGAAGCTGCAATATGGCCACCAGAGCATTAAGGCTAACCAAAATCATAAAACACTGGTTTTGGTATATCTGCACCAGCCTTCAGCAGTTAGTGTGTGTGTGTGTGTGTGTGTGTGTGTGTGTGTGGAACCAACTCTATTACAGTGATACCTTTGTTTACAACCATAATCCGTTCTGGAGGTCCGGCTGTAAACCAAAACAGGTTGTAACCCAAGACTCACTTTCACCAATGGTGCTTCCCCCCAAAAATTGATTGTAATCCAAAAAAAAGGGACACACACTTCAGGGTTTGACATGGTTGTAATCCAAAACGGTTGCAAACCAAGGTACCACTGTATCTGATGTACATCTTTTTTAATTTTTTTAACTGTTTCATTGGATTTTAATACATATGATTATATGGTAGTAAACTACCCTGGGATCTTATGGTAAAGAGAGGGTAAGAAATCTCGTAAATAAATAAAATATTTATGATCTCCTTGAAAAGTGTGGCTGATTTAATCTCAGGAGATTTGTTTGGTATTCGTGTTTCCCCATGGAAGATTTATATCCCTGCATCACCTTCTACACACTTGGCTTTTTGTTTCAGGGGAACAGCTGAATCTTAAGACTCGAAGGGAATAAATCCACCACAGAAGCTTCCAGCTGGCTTCAATGAGTTGTGTGGGAGTTGCGAGGTTACACAACATGTCTCCAAGATGTATCACTTCACAGTAATAATTCACCCTGTGCTAAGTGCTCCCCCTCCTATATTTTCAGAAGCTCTCCACAGGACCCAAAGCTGTCTAGACACCTTTACTCCTACAGAGGAAGCAAGGAAACATTTTCACCAACCAAGGATCATCTTTCCTTTTTCTCTCTAAATAACATGCAGGTTACACACTCCACCTTCCCATTATTTGCTTTTATGCTAAATCAAAATCTGTTGCATACAAACTCATAATATATTGCAGTTCAGTTAGTATCCACACATATGTGCCTTCAGATCAAAGTTAGTTCTTACAAGAGAGAGCAGAAATATGTATCTAACAGCACAATCTGAATTCTAGATCTGCCAGGTTAAAGAAGGCTGAATAAGGTGTCTCAAGTAAGCCCGGGGCTCAGCCACTGTAATCCCTGCAACCCAATTTAGCTGAGCTCTGCTAGCTCAGTTAAGCTCAGCCACTGATGAAACATAGTCTGGCATAAGTCCAGAGCCTCCAAGTGTCCCTGTTTTCCAGGGACATCCCTGGTTTAGAGAAGCTGTTCCAGTTTCTGATTTGATCCCTGAATGTCCCACTTTCCCTTAGTAAAGGTAAAGGGACCCCTGACCATTAGGTCCAGTCATGACTGACTCTGGGGTTGCGGCGCTCATCTCGCTTTATTGGCCGAGGGAGCCGGCGTACAGCTTCTGGTTCATGTGGCCAGCATGACTAAGCTGCTTCTGGTGAACCAGATCAGTGCACAGAAATGCCATTTACCTTCTCACCAGAGTGGGACCTATTTATCTACTTGCACTCTGATGTGCTTTCGAACTGCTAGGTTGGCAGGAGCAGGGACTGAGCAATGGGAGCTCACCCCGTCGCGGGGATTTGAACCGCGACCTTCTGATCGGCAAGCCCTAGGCTCTGTGGTTTAACCCACAGTGCCACCCACGTCCATCCCTTAGGATGTCCCTATTTTCATTGGAGAGATGTTGGAAGGTATGGAGTTATCCGACCCCAAGCCATCTGAAGGCAATCCTGTATAGGGAGGTTTGTTTAATGTTTAATGTTTTATTATGTTTTTATATATGTTGGAAGCTGCCCAGAGTGGCTGGGGCAACCCAGTAGGATGAGTGGGGTATAAATAGTAAAATAGTAAAATTATCTCCTCCCAAGAAGCAGGCGTCTTTTAATTTCATGGCTGCTGTCACCATCTGCAGTGATCATGGAGCCCAAGAAAGTAAAATCTCTCACTGCCTCCATTTCTTCCCCTTCTATTTGCCAGGAGGTGATGGGCCCAGTGGCCATGTTTCACACATTAGATTGGGAAGTCTGCATCAGATCCATTCATACTACAAATCAAAAAAATAAAATCATTGCTTTGTGCAATATTTTTATAAGAAAGGTGCAATATCTGCTTGTGTGTCCATAGTGACATACACATGAAGTGATAACTTACATACATGTTTATGGGAAGATTACTTTGGGGATCTTTACTGGGGGCAATTGAACACCACGGAAGTTACTGCAATACTCTTACTTTAGAAACACCAATATGTTAGTTTACTTAAGGGAATTTAGGAAGAACAACACAATTACTTTGATTGAAGTATTTACATAAAATAGCAGACAGTAAAATGGCTTTGTCGCTTGATGTGCCAAATGAGAACTATCATTTTCTCATTTTAAGTTGTCAGAACTCCCAAAATAATTCATTTTTTGGTTTTTGGTTTTGGTTTTGGTTTTTAAATCCCCATGGCAAATGACTCTGTTATGAGTAAATTTAAAAGAGTGACCCTAAAATTATTTGTGCACTGTAGGTAACAAAGTTTTCTATACCAAAGCTGGTATAGAATCCATTTCATTTTAAAATAATCCGATCTCCCAGAAAATGTTAAAATGAATAGAAGAAACTATTTCTAGGTGAGTTGCATAAAGGGCAATAAACTTATAGTGCACAGCATCTGAAAGGAGCAGGTTCACACTTTGGGGGTGTTCATGGATTCAGCACTATCACTGGGGGCTCAAGTGGCCTTGGTGGATAGGAGTGCCTTTTTCAGTTACAGTTGGTTTGCCAGCTATGGTGTCTGTTGGACAGAGATGATCTGGCCACTGTACTTTGTGCTCTGGTAACTTCCAGATCAGATTATTGTAATGTGCTGTATCTGGAGATGCCCTTGAAGATAGAAACTTCAATTGGTCCCAAATAAGGGCGCCAGTGGCTGTCTGAGGTTCCCTTCAGATCTCAGATGACCCCTGTATTAAACCAGCTGCACTGGCTGCCAGTTTGTTTCCAGGCCAGATTCAAGGCACTCATGTTCGTGTTTAAATCCCTGAATAACTCAAGCCACAAATACCTGAAAGTCCATCTCCTTTCCCTCAGCACTCCTTTCTCTGCTGAAATTGGCAGAGGGAGCCCTCTTGGTTGTTCCACTGCTCTTAGAAGCTCAGGGTAGTGGTGGCCAGGGAGAGGGCGTTTTCTCTGGCAGCCCCCCCCCCCAAGTTGAGATATAATAATATTGTACCACTTAATGCCAAAATAGTCTTCTAAGGATCTTACAAAGTATAAAAACCAGTTATACAAACTTTGAAATATAAACACCCATACTAATATGCGACAATTTCACTAAAAAACTCCCACAAAAAAACAACAACAAAAAAACCCACCAATTAAAACAGAAGGCTTCAGCTTGGAGATCAAGTGGATGCTTATGTAAGCATGTGCCTATTCAAAAGCTGGCAGGATGCCAGTACAGATGGGGCAGGGAGTGCATTCCATAAAACTGTGGTCACCAGTATATATATTAAAAAGCCTGCCTCCATGTCACCATCTTTCCAGCTATCTCTGTGGAATAGGAGAGATAAGGTAAGAAATGTCCTAAGGTGACATTACAGGGGAGCATAAAAATATAGGATAGCAGATGGTAAGCTTTAAATCAGAAAGTCTGCCTAACCTACACTGAGTGTCCAAAAGCTATTGCTGAGATAGAGACTGGTGGAAAGATGGCTTTATATGAAGTGGAGGAGGCTGCCTAAGTGCACTTGAGGCCTTAACACACCAGGAGGAAAGGCTTAACTGGGTTTTCGACAACACAAGGATGCAGAAATGTAGAGAATAGGAAGCTGAGAAAGGTAAAGGTATGGAGGAGGAACAAAATACTGAAATCAACTTGTACTGAAGGAGGAAGGAGAAGTAAAGAGAAACAGTTTCCTGTGTTTCACCATCATGGGCTCAGTAGCAGCTGAATTCTAGCAAAATCTATGGTGGGAAAATTTACCTGGCTGAAGAAGGTTGCCTCTTACCATCATCCAGCAAACTGGTGTCCAAGTTCAAGTGTGAGGGGGTGTGAGTGTGAGTAAGAGAGAGAACAAAGAAACATAGCTGAGGAGCAGGGAGAAGGGAGGAGAAGGCAAATGTAAGGATCAAGCAAAGCTGAAGACAAGGTCTTGTTCCTGCAAGCATCCACTGCTTTTGAGAAAGCTTGAAGAAGCCTGTGTGAAGTGGAGAAGACTGAAAAAGTTGGGGCCTGAGAGGTTTCCAGGTATTAGAGAGAAACTTCCTGCTGGGTGTGTGCTTCTAATCCATTACATGATCTCATTAAGGGAAGTACTGACAGAAAGACATATTTAATGATAAAAGGCACAGGAAGAAAGCTGTCAATAGAGAGGTCACAAAGGGTCTCTGATCAGTCAGAACTCGCAGCCAGGTGACTGAGAAGAAGAAGAGTTTGGATTTGATATCCCACTTTATCACTGCCCTAAGGAGCCTCAAAGCAGCTAACATTCTCCTTTCCCTTCCTCCCCCACAACAAACACTCTGTGAGGTGAGTGGGGCTGAGAGACTTCAGAGAAGTGTGACTAGCCCAAGGTCACCCAGCAGCTGCATGTGGAGGAGCGGAGACGCAAACCCAGTTCACCAGATTACAAGACTACCACTCTTAACCACTACACCACCACTGAGATGCCCCTCATGAGGAATGGTGGAGACATTTCCAGGAATTGTATATTTCGATTTAATCCCTTCACCAGTGAAAATTCTTTGCTGTAGTATGCCCTGTTGTGATATCCCTTTGGGGTGTGCAAGGGTTCAGGCATGTATTCATGTTAATGCTGCCATAGCGGGGAAATCCCCACCCAGCATCTACTGTTTAGTAGGAACTACTACTTAGAGCATCCTGCTGATCAGAGGATACCAAGCTTGAAATACTGTAGCTCCCTCTGAGTCTTTGTCATAGTGCTGTGCCCACTGCTTAGAGCAAAGCACACAAAGACACAGAATTCCAGTCACCTCTAGATTCTTGGTAATAATGTACTAATGACTGCCAGCTTGGGCAGCTTTATAAAGAGAGCATCCAGAGAGCGTCCATGTATGCAAAAGGGCCTTCAGGCAGGGCCTTCCAAGAGTTTGAAGGCAATAAAAATGGGGAGGGAGGGGTATGAAGCATACTCGACCCTGCTGCCAACAGCTCGGTGCTAGATACAATGGGAGGGGAGAAATTGGGTATAGGTTTAAGTGGGAAAGAATATGGATTTATTTTAGTTACACATACTTAGGCGCAGTTACGGAAAGAGGGCATGGAGATCAGATAGATAGATGATAGATAGATAGATAGATAGATAGATAGATAGATAGATAGATAGAGATAGATAGATAGATAGATAGATAGATAGATAGATAGATAGATATAGATGATAGATAGATAATGTTGGTTTCAGGCTATGAAAATACTTTGCTATTCATTCAACTTGCCCATCAAAATGGTTTGCAAGGCTAGGAGAGATATATGTTCCAATGCAAGCAAGCTATTGATTTCTAGTGACTATAATGAGATATAATGTAGGCAATTTGTTTCTTCCACAAATGTGAGGCGTATCAGGGAGGCCCGCTGCAGATTTGATCCAAACTTTTTCAAGTTCTAAATCAATATCATTCTATTGTTTCATTGCATTTCATTAAGTATAAATGATCACCTGAAATATCACAAAGCGGGAAACTGCTGAGGCTTACACCCAAAGTAATTTCAATTATCCCTTTACTTCAGACATTTAGACTGCTAAGTTATTCTTTCTGATTGTATTAAGATGTTATTGCCTCTTTATTGCCAGTAAAACAGTATGTTTTCCAAGGCTCTTTATTATAATCTGCCAAAGGGACATCTGAATATGGAACAAGCAGTTTAGCACTTACCCAAGAGACTTTTGAATAGTGCTGAGCCTGGTAAAATGCAACACATCTGTATATGAAAGCATAAAATGTTTGAAGCAGCATATACAGTTGTGAAACCTTATAATGCAGGCATAAATATTCATCTCTTCCATGCAATAGACATGTCTGAAAGACCTAAATAACTCTCCATCTATTTAGATATAGATAATACGGTTGTAAAGAGCAGTTATTTGGACACTGTTGATAGACATGCTCCCAAGGGCTCATTTTGCATGTATGGGAAATCTATGTCCCTCCAAATGCTGTTGCAATTTGCATCATCCTTAGCTATTGGTTGTGCTGACTGGGGCTGGTGAAAGTTACATACTAGGATAATCTGAACAGCCACAGGTCTCTACTCCCTATTTCCCTTGGCTTTCAAATAAACTGAGTTACTCCCTACTCCCTATTCCCCACCCAAATGAAGAACTATATGAGATTCTTTCCAAAACAATCCACCACCACCCAAGCTCCGGATGTGTCATTGACATCTGGAGATCACACAGGCTTGAAGGGTTCTACAGTTACAGGTGCAAATGACAGCCTGGTGGCCATGGAGTGGTCCTTCTAGTGGGATGTCTTTCAGTAGGCCTACTTCACACTGGCTTAGTACTGTGTTGAAATCTGCACTGCAATTTCTCAAAAGCAATGATTTGCAGTAGTATAAAGTGTTTGAAATCTGTGCGAGCTTCCATACATGTCAGGCATCAGTTAGTGCAGGAGTAGGAAACCTTGGTCCTGGGATCCTGAGGACTCTCTCAATATATATTAGGAGAAATGAATTTTCATGAAGGTTTTAATAAAAATCACCAGCAGATACAGAAATGTGGTGAACTGAATTTAAGATTGGAAGAAACTGAGCAAAACAAAAATTGACACATTCATCCACCCCTATGCAAAAACAATCTAAGCTAATGGTCAACACAGCACATCCTGTGACAATTAATTACATAAATAAATTATGTATTTTATATTTTCTTTTACATGTGGTTAATTTATGGCCCATCAATTTCACTGTATGAAGCTGAGTCCGGATAGTGATATCTATATCTATATTTAGAATATAGCTTTTGACAAGTTACATATAAACCATGTTGAGACCTTCACTGCATGAAATTTGCCTGTGAAACCCGGATTTTAAATTACCAGAAAAGTTCACAGATACATTTTAATAAAGCCTGCCTGCATCTATTCTTTCTTTCCTTTGTAGCTTTGGAATGTCATTACATTCTACAAGCATTTGTAAAATTAACAACCTCCACTAGACTGTAATCTTGGTTACAAGGTTTCATAGCCTCTTGCGATTTAAAGGCCATGATACTACATAAAACCCTATAAAAACATAGTGCATAACATAAAAATAGCTTTAGAAGGTCAAACATTGATTTGTGATGGGATGTTTCGTCATGAATGATGCTGCATGAGGCATATAACCATTTTTCAAATATACTAATAGAAGCAATGACGACTATATTTAGAGTTATATTGAATCATTGTAACATTTCTGTATCTTACCACTTGAGAATTGTTGCTGACATCCATTGCTTCTATGCAAGGCAATCACACAGATTAATTGATGCCCAGAGCCCATTCTTGTTTTATACTGGATGCATTGTTGCCACCACTTACACAAACATATGCTCCTTACTAACTGGGAAGCCATATGTGCAAAATCACTCTCCTAAATGGGCAGGGTGATTTCCTACACATCACAAAGCCATCTTTCTGCACAGCTGGAAGCGTATGCAGTTTTGACATCTACATTATGAATATGAGACCCACATCTAAATACCACCCAAGGAAAATTTCATTTGCTGTATCAAAACCCTTTTTTTTTTTTAGTTTCCATCTAAATTCCTCAAATGTTCAACTTGAAGAGTTTGCAGAACTATCTCTGACACATATGCAGATATGTGGGTGACCCACGGTGAGCCCAGTCCAGGCTACGAAACAGCCTACTTTCTGGTTGTGCAGTCTGGGTTGTGAAACAGCCTTCCCAAGGCAGGAATGCTGCACCCTAACTCATATACTGAAATGCACACTCCTCATTCATTATTATTGCTGTTTTATATCTCACTCTTATAGAGCTGGGCTCAGAAGTGCTTACAGCAAAGAATGCATTTTTAAAATAATAGCAGAATTCAAGGGCCTTTGTGGAGAGATGTCTAAAAAGTTTTATGTGTTCTAAAATCCAGCTTTGGAGTTAAAGGTGGGTTACAGGAAATGCCTAGCATGGGTGGAAGGCATGTCTACTCATTCAAGGGGACCCTATTGTCTCCACTGACTGCCTACTCAAACTGTGGCATCGTTTCCTACTTTGCATATTGCTTCTGAAGAAACATTCAACCCTCAGGAGTGGTTTAGAACATAAGGGATGGAATTCAATGTTGTGCTTTTCCAAATGTTCCATCTGCATGAGCATTTCAGATTGACAGGTGGAATGATCCCCATTTCTTTTTCTGCCATGTGCTGCCCTGGGGTTCACCTGACCCCTCCAGCTAATGTGGAGGAAGAAGGGGGGGGAGTCTTCTTGCTCATTTGGAAGTTCTTGTTTTTTTAAAAAAAAAATAATATTTATTAAAATTTTTAAGAGTTACAAAAAACAAAAGCAAAAGCAACCACACCACATTAAACAAAAGCAAAACAATACATCACAATAAGAAAGAAAGAAAAAACACAACTAATCTTCCCAACTTATCTTTCATTTGCTTGTTTCCTTGACCTCCTCACACCTCCCTTTTTTGTATTCTAATTCGATTAACTATTTCAGCAAATCCTTTCCATCTTTTCCAATTTTTGTTCTGTAATTTATCTCAGTATAATGTAACTTTACTTTCCCTCCTTTCACCAATTTTCTTAACCTTATTTTAACATTAAAACTAAAATACTTATATATGCTTAACTCCTTATAACATTTCTTCTAAATCCACCATTTTTCTATCACTCATTAATTTTGTGATATTTCTATATATAAACTTTAAATTTTCCAATCTTCTTCCATCAACTCTTCTCCCTGGTTTCGGATTCTGCCAGTCCTTTCCATCAATTCTCTATAGTCCATCAACCTGGAGATCTTATGTCCGAGGCTCTTAACTCTTTTCCAGGTCCCTTCTGCAGATCTTCTTCATATTCTTTAATGCTAGAGAGCAAATCTCGAGAGAACTCCATCCTGACATTACTTTTATTCCTTATGGACAGTTCAGCCAAATTTCCATAGTTGAAGCTAGGGTCTATACAGTGTTTCAGGACGTATTTCAAGATTCCTCCAGATCCAAAGGCCCCCAAAACTTCAATCTCCTTCAAATCCAAGTCCATGTCCCAAAAGTCAATTAATCCCTGGATAGAGGGATCTTTCCAACTTTCCTTCTTCAGTCCAAGCCGGGATCCAGTCCTCAAAATCTGGCTTTTTCTAGATTCAATCATAAAAGGCCTCAATTTATAGTCCTCAATTTGCTTCTGTAGAACTAAGGATCCCGCTTGTGTTATTTTAGGTTCAAAAACAATGACTTTCTCCTTTTCCTCCACCATTTGTTCTGCCAAAGTAGGTTCCTGTGCCAGGTCCTGAATTATTTCTGTGTTGGTGCTCGCTTTTTGTCTCAAATTAGTCACTTTCTGTTCCAAATTATCAATTTTAAAAGTCATGTCTTCCGTCTTTTTATGAAGCTCTTCTAGCGAATAATTTATCTTAAATAATGCTGTCAAAATAACTTCTCCTATCAACATTTTGAATGGTCCAAGGTCAATCTCTGGTTCTCAGAATCCTTATCTTGCAGCTGGAGACCTCCCAGTTACATTTCTATAACAATTTCAAAGGCTCCCTCTAGAGGGAAACAGTCTCCACTTGTATCAGTTCTTTCAAGCACAACTCAGGCAATAAACATAGTTTCAATTTTCAGTTACTTTTTCCTCCATTTTAGATGCAGAAGAGGACAATGAAACAGTATCTTGCTCTTATTTTAGCTAGCTGTCAAATCCGTTCTGTCAATAAACTTTCCCCAAGCGTCATCTGGCAGCCCGTTCCCAGGTTCGGAGCTGTGGTAATTTGATTTTCCCCTCACTCCTGCAGGCTTACTAAGTTCAAAATTTCCCCCCTCTTCACCTGCTTCCAAGGGGGGGGGGTTGTATTTTTAACCGATGGAGATTTAATCCTTTGTCAAAAGCTTTCAAAGACTTTAGCTTGTAACGTCTTTGCTTCAGTCTATTTACAAAAGCGGAAGGTGGACTTCCTGTTTATGACCTTCCCGCTTCGGTGCCAAATTAAGGTACTTAAAGATCCAATTTTAAAGATCCAATGACTTCCGGGTTGGCACCTCCGGCAATGGCTGAGCTCCTCCGATCAGGAGGAACTTACTCTGTGAAAAACAGGGTCTGACCGCCACGGCGAAGGCGGAGACCCACTGAAATCACAGGCGGAAGAAGCCTGTGAACCTGGGATTCGGCTGGCACCTTTTGCGCCTCCCCTACTCACGGGGAAACCCTGTTTTGGGGATCCGGAGCGATGCGGGGTGAGTGGCATGGTGCTTTGAATCGACTGCTTCTTTCACGGAGTGAAGTCGCATTGCTGTTGCTGGAGAGCGCTGACTTTTTCCTGTGGACAATTGGATTTTAAACAACTACCCATGAGTAGCTCATTTGGAAGTTCTTGTTCAGGGCTTCCACTAACAGGGCTGGTTTGGTAAATTTCACCAAAGGGTTTCTCAGAGTAAACCCACTGAAATTGATGGACCTAAATTCAGAATCTTAATTCATTCCTATGAAACTTGCATCATATTGGATACAACTCAAGGATGTGCTTATAATTCTGTGGAGCTGGCCTTATGTTTTCCTGATAATACCTGACTTGAGAAGTTGTGTGTGGAGGTAATCATTTAGACTCTTCCCTGCCAATTAATATAGAGTTCCCACTGAGCTGTGGAACAGACATTTTCTCCACAAGTCTGCAGGCTTGTAATCTATATTTCAGTTTCCAGTTGTGATACCATACCATGTGATACATGTTACTGGAAACTATCACTTGAACACTTTAGAAAAGACCTAGAAGATCAATATGGAAACAATTTAGGCATTTCCCAGAAAACAATCAGGTACCTACTTTCTAAATAAGGACTTGAGCAGGAGTGAAGGAAGAGAAGTATTTGAAGGAAGGACCATGGTTCATGTTGGAGTGTTAAGAGATTTGATATTTGAAGTTGGCAGGAGCTGGTTCCAACTTCAAGAGAAACTCCGGGCAAGTAGAAGTTGAGGTGGGACAAGATGGAATTTGCAACTGAGGCATGTGAAATTCATTAACACAGTCACCGTGAAGGCCTTCATTCCTAACCCAACTCACAGCACCCAAGAACAACCCTTTATGTGGGGCATTGTGAAGGATCCAAAAGGTAGCTGTGCTCCCAACACAGTTGCTGCCACTTAGACAACTTGGATCATTTCTCCTAACTCTGAATAAACTTGGTGAAACCCCTCTTTCAGTTTTGCTGCCCACAAACAGGGTGGAATTTTTTTGAAATGTCATTTGCACTTAAGCTTTATAAAAGCAGAAGTGTTCTTCTGTATCATCTGATCTAGACCAGACATCCCCAACCTTTGGCGCTCCGGATGTTTTGGACTACAATTCCTGACCACTGGTCCTGTTAGCTGGGGATCATGGGAGTTGTAGGCGAAAACATCTGGAGGGCCGCAGGTTGGGGGTGCCTGATCTAGATAATTGACAGAATGTAAGCCATCTAGCTCCCCAAACTCTTATTGTTATGGTGCTCTCTAAAGTTTCTGTGGTCACCTTGATGCTAAATAGTCAATATTCCCATCGACTTTCCCATACAATTATGCATTTTGTGAGGGTGGCAGAAGTTCCTGAGCCCAAGACCTAGAAATGTGCAAAATTATTTATACTTTTAAAACTTTTCTTGAAATTCAGGACCCCACTAAACATTGCTTTGGGCAATATTCAGTAGCAACTTAAAGAGCTGTGTGAACCCTCCTGTGAAATGTTGGGAAATGCAGGGTGAATGTATGCCATCTCTAGCTTTCACATTTCAAAGCCAAATTGTACAGAGTTTTAATTGGCCGATAATATAGAATGCTAAGTGCTAATTTTGAATGCAAAACATCAATTATGGATTGCATCTGTGCTTATTGCTTATTTTGCAAATGCAAATAGATGAGAAAGGAGTCTTTTAAAATAATGCATTTTTAAAAATTGCTATATAATTTAATACTATTTAAAAGGTGCACATCACATTATAAAAGGAAAGTTTGCATATTCCTATTATGTCAGATTTGAGATGTTTTAATAAAGCAGATGGTATTTCACCTAGCAAGGATTTTTTAAAAAAGAAAAAGAAAAAACACTTTTCATCGGCCAATATTCTCTGCATCAACTTTCCAGAAATGTTATATTACTGTATTTCTTTCAGCACTCCATAGCCAGCCTGTGGCTAGTAAATAGCTCATGCTTAATTAATTCCTTCTAATTTTTGTTCCCTAACGACAACTCAAAGGAGCATTTCTATTTTAAAAAATGAAAAAGAAGGATTTTAATTTAGGAGCTCAAGCAAGTTTGCCTGTAATTCTGGTATGGACCAATTATCTCCCAAACACTGTAATGGTATCTTGGATGCCACACTGTAGCATGACAAATCAGTTTTATGACTTTTTTTTTTCCTTTTTAGCATCATAAACGAAAATTTCCCGAGCCAAAATTACTTGCAGGGGCCTACCGGTAATCTTCTCAGTGTTCACCTCCCCCCCCCCCCCAACTGCTTTGAATGTTTCCGCAATTATGAGAAACTTAAGTGGTGCTCTCAACATGCTGCCTTCTAGGTAGACTTCCTAAAGTGTCTCCTTGTTTCTCATTGAAGACTTAAGGCAGAACTAATCTGTGTTAAGCAATACTGATTATGCACTCAGAAGTAACTTGCCAGTCTACAGAGTCCATCATTCTATACAAGAAGTCCATCAACTATTATTTGGACCTTTGAAAATTAGCTGATGGGTTATCATTTTCTACTATAGCGTGGGGTCCAGCTAATTGAGCTATGGAAGAGCTTGCAGCTGTTATGGTTCCATACTCTCTCCCTGATAATGCAGATGCCACTCCCTGATAATGCAGATGAACACTCCAGAATTACAAACTGGCCAGACATCCAGGAGGAGAGCCCGAAGACCCAGATTCTGCCTTACTTTAAGAGGCAGTTCAGGTTTCTTCCTCTGACAATGACACTGACTCCTCCTGGAAATCACCCACAGTAGTGTAATGAACACTGTTGCTACCACCCAAAAGCTGTCAGAGCCATTGCCCAAGATCTAAGGAGTGGTATCCAACATTAGCCATTATCAAAGTAGATCCATTGAAATCAATACGAGTCCATTGATGGAGCTACTTAATTGACTTATTTCCAAGGCCTTTATATGACATAGTTTGCTGACAGAAGTCAGAGCTAGAGGCAAGTCCTTGGTTGAAGGATTATTAAAAGCCCACAAGTGGCTCCAGAGAATTGTTGGAGCAACGTTGTTTTTGTCTTGAATCTGACCCCAGAAAGCTACTTATGCATCAGACAACACTGGAAGCCGTCAGAACTACCAAGCACTACAGAATGGACAAAGAAAGCCTAGGAAGTTGCTTTATTTAGAAAACTTGCATGCTTCTTCAAGGCTAAGTGAAATGCATAAAATACAGAGGACAAGTTGTTCATTGACAGATGGCCTTTATTCATAAATTAATGGCCAAGTGAATTTCAGAATAATGTGCAACCATTTACCTCTCTCCTGCCCCCACTCCTGGTGCTTTGAAATCTTCCCCTCCCCCCCCCTCATTTTGTTTATATGCTTGGGTTACTCTCATATCAGTCTCTACAGCCGTACCAGGCATTGTAACTTTCCAACAATTTAACTTCACTCTCAAAAGTGCATTCCTCCATTGGCTCCCGAGACAGATAGATGCCAACCAGCAATCAATATACACTTTATGAATAAAATAATCTCTCTCCTCCCCACAACATTTTCACAGTATTTACTGTACTTGCAAAATTATTATATTTTGTTCTTTTAGGTTATGTTCTCAAAGAATTCAAAATTCTGTTCATTGTTCAAATTATAGCCTCAGACAGCTGTTCCCATGGGGAGCTGTCCAGGGTTGTAAATTTCTGCAACCAGCCTTCCAAGTTTGCCAGCACCCTTCTGGCATCCCAGCCTAGAAGTAGATAATTTAATGCAGCCTCAGTGTTAAACTTCTTTGTCAGGCCACAGATGGGAGGTGAATCATGAGTTTGATGAGACTCTTCTCCACCTTTATTTGATGCTCAGTAGTCAGTGAACCCATCTGTCTTTTCCTGTGGAAATGCTCACCTGATTTGCACACAGTATCATTTGAATGCCCAAATAAAATAGGCATATAAGGTTTAACAAGTAAATATAGGTTTTAATAGAGATTTCGGCCAATCTTGAATCATACAATTCAAAGGATAAAGTCCTCTCAGTCCACATTTTCCTCAGCAACTTGGCTCAGTTCTGCTTAGTCCCTCAGTGACATCAGCACAAGTAAGCCAATATGAAACCCAAAGGCCATAATAGCTATGCTGGCCCATGCTTACAGTGACACCAAGCAGATCAATCAATGGAATGGAAGGAAAGAGAAAGAGGTCAATGACAAGATTTACAGGTTTCAGAACCAGGAAGAGAATACTGGATAGTCTTTCTCCATCTTCCTGTCAGAAATTATACTGAAGCTAATCTTGCCAAGAACATAATAGCTTGTCAGTTAAACTACTAAGCAATTGATCTTCCATCTCTCAGACCCTTTACTTTTCAAATTTATTTTCTGCTTTAATTGAGAGTCATCTAACTTTCCATAGCAAATGGCAAAGAAATCATTGCCCATGCTGTCGGTTTAACAAAAAGGATGGAATGAGAAGACAATCTGTTGTCATAATCCAATATTCTGAAGCTTTTTTAAAACATTAAGGTTGCCAGATGCACAGATTGATGGTCTCAATTACTCTTGATGTTCGTGTTAGCCAAGGCTAGGATGCCATTTGACATACATCACTCACTGAGTTGAACCTACACAGAATTGGTTTTCATTACGGCTTTGGTGAATACTTCCTTCGGGACTGTGGCTTGTGATGGAAACTATGGGGCAAGGTTGTTCACACACTAGTAGATATATTTTCAAAGACAGTGAGCAGAGAAAGAACTTCATGTCTATTTGTTTACCTGTGGTGAATATGGGCATATTTACCTTTCAGATGAGACAGCATGCAACAAGAAGCAAAGCATGAGCCACACATTTA
This sequence comes from Podarcis erhardii, assembly GCF_964252035.2. Classification (NCBI taxonomy): domain Eukaryota; kingdom Metazoa; phylum Chordata; class Lepidosauria; order Squamata; family Lacertidae; genus Podarcis; species Podarcis erhardii. The sequence continues at coordinate 15,347,909 of NC_138504.1, forward strand.
ACTTCTTTTCTCTAGCACTGTCAAGGCCTAGTTGGAGCCTTAGATGGCTGTACCTGAATCCAGATCAGAGTTTGCCCTAGACAACTCAGGCTCCCTGAGGTCAATGCATTAAGCTGGCAGATGTAGCCTGAAATGCAGCAAGCAAACGATAACACTCAGTTGACTTTGCAAGGCAAAATGTATTTAACTGTATCAGGCACAACTAGTCCAACAGCTTCATTCTGTCTGCTACAGCATGATTGTTGCAGATGTTCATTCCCTTGTATGCCACTATAACTCACTGCCTTAGGTCCCAACTTTAGGCACTGTAGTTGCTGATTAATGCAGGGTCCAAGCATTGAAGGTAATAGGTACACTCTCCGAGGGTAGTATCATCTGGAGTTGGGTTGCCAGTAAGGAAATGTAATCTTCAAGCAGAAGGAGCTAAGGGCAAGAGATCTATGATCATGTCTAAAAGAGACTTATCAGTACACTACTGTATTATTATTTAAACACATACCATTTTAACACATTACCATTATATTTATAACACATACCATAACCATGTGTTATGTCTGGCTCTACATGCAAATATAAAGTACTTAAACAAAAGGAACTCAGGAAGGAGTACCATGAATATACCTAGGTCAGTCATGTCCATTCATTTCAATGGGTTTACTCTGAGCATGGTTAATATTGTACTCATCAATTCTCTGTTTGGGTTTGTTGGCTGGTTGTTTGGTTGGTTGGTTTTTCAAAATGGATGAGGCCCATGTTAGGAGTTTGTCCCAGGCCTGGAGATATTATGCTTGAGAACTAGGTTTTTGAACCACAGAACAGTAGCATATGAGTGTACTGAAATTCCAGTTTGAGAAATCAAAGAGGTTGAGAACAGCAGACTGAAACTGGCAAAAAAAAGGGGGGAGTAGGTGAATGAAATAATAAATATATAATAATTGCTATGAGGTTGAAATGTAAATATGATTGCGAAGGTCTAAAGTTCAACTGTGTTTTATTTATCACTATCCTGGCATAATGAGCTGGCACCTTGAATCTGTTCTGTGTTGTTCTCACTGCACTACATACACTACACACACCCCTTCCCATCATTTAAAGCATAACTTATTACTTGAACTGTTAATGTGGGAAGAACATTGGGGCTAATTACATGGAAAAAAATTAGCTCGCTGGAAAATAAGATACTAAAGTCAGCAGTTATTCTTTTTCATACTCCCAGCACACTCAAGGTTGGCCTCTCTTGAGGAGCAGTTAGTTGTGCCAGGACAATGTGAGTCAAACTGGCAGCAATGTCATTTCCTCTACATTAAGTATCATAATTAATTAAAAAAATTATAAAAAGTTGTCACAGGCTATCCAATTACTGTGCTAACATTCTTCTCCATTGAAAGGTTCAGGAGATAGATTTATTTATTTTTTAAAATAATGTTTATTACTTTTAAACACTACAAAAAAAGAAAGAAAAAAGAAAAAGACAAACAAAAAAACACCAATACAATATAAAAACATTACACAACACTAACACCATAAACAAAACAAAACAAAACAAAAACACTTTAACAGACATCATACAATTTCAATGTCATATCTTTCATTTACTTGTTTCAACGACCTCCTCACACCTCCCTTTTTGTATTCCACTTCTGTTGATTGTTTCAGCAATTCCTTTCCATCTTCCTCTCTTTTCTATCCTATAATTATCTTAACATATTCTAACCTTATTTCCCTAATACTCTAATAATCTATTTATACTTAATTCCTTATAACATTTCTACTAAAGCCATATAACTTCAATCCAACATTTTTCTAACATTCATTAATTTTACAATATTTCTATAAATAATCTTTAAACTTTTTCCAGTCTTCTTCCACCGACTCTTCTCCCTGGTCTCGGATTCTGCCAGTCATTTCCACCAGTTTCATATGGTCCATCAACCTGGTGATCTTCTGTCCAATGCTCTTAGCTCTTTTCCAAGTCCCTTCTGCAGATCTTCTTCGTATTTATACAAAAACTTTACTTTGTCTTCTACTGATATTATTTTTATTTTCCTTCCTTTGAAGCTGAAGAGTAGACCTTGGGGAAACTCCCACCTGAAGATGATTTTATTCCTTCTCAACAAGGCAGCCAAATCTCCATAGTTAAACCTAAGATCCAAAAGGTATTTTGGGGCGTCTTTAAAAGTTTCCACTCTTGGCTGTTGTACTTCTAGGTTCTTCTGGAAGTGCCAACAGTCTCTTATTCTGTTCTTCTCTTTTTTCCCTCCTCTTCCAAGTCTGAAGGCCCTCACAGTTTTAATCTCTTCTTGACCCAAGTCCAAGTCCCAAAAATCAGCAAATTCCTGTGTGAGGAAATCTATCATAATTTCCTTCTCCAATTCAGGTAGGGCTCTGATCCTCAAATTCATTTGTTTTTCTTTAAGCTCAATCATAGCAAGCGTCGACTTATGGTCATCCAGTTGCCTCTGTAAAGCTGGGACTCTCTCTCTCTCTCTCCAATTGTGTTACATTACGTTCAGCAGCAACGCCTTTCTCCCTAGCTTCCTCCTCAGTCTGCCATGTCAAAGTAGATTCCTGTATCAATTTCTGGATGGTTTCTGTATTGATATTCAACTTTTGTCCCAAATTATTTATACTTTCTGTATTTAAATCGATTTTAGTAGTTGCAGCTTCCACTTTCGCATTTGTCACGTCTACTTTCTTGTTAAGCTGTTCCAGTGAATCATTTATCTTATTTAACGCAACCGCTAAGGCCTCTTCTATCGACATTCCTCTTGATTTTGAATATGCTGGTACAAAAGCAGTAGTAGAAGAAGCAGGGGGGCCTGATGTTGAGGCTCTCCTAGATTGTTGCCAAGTCCTCCCAAACCTTAATGTTTTTTCAAGAATTGACTGGTCAGTTTTTTCCTTTCCATTAACCATAACACTTAACCGATTCAAGGTCAGTCCCAAAGTCTCACAGTTTTTTATCTTGCAGCTGGAAATTCCCCCAGCCCAGCTCTTGTAACAGTTTAAAAGGCTTCCTCTAGGGAAACAGTTCCTATTTAAGTTAGTCAGTAATGTCCTTTTTTTAAACACAGCTCAAGCAATGAAGTTAGTTTCAATTTTCAGTTACTTTTAGTCCTTTTTAAAAGCAGACGGAGACAGTAGAAACAATGTATTTCTCTTATTAGCTAGCTGTCAACGAACAATCGCTGTCAGTGAACGTTCCCAAAAATGTCAGTCCTGCTAGCAGCCCGTTTCCAGGGTCTGAGCGGCGGTATTTTAACTCTCTTCGCTCTCTCCCGCAGGCTTATTCAGTTCACAACTTCCCCCCCTCTTCTCCTGCCTCCAAGGGGGGGGGGGTTAATATTCTTTACCGATGGAAATTTAGTCCTTTACAATAGGCTTTCCAAGACTTCAGCTTGCAGCCTCATTGCTTCAGTCTATTTACAAAAGGGGAAGGCAGACTTCCTGTATTGAACCTCCCCGTTACGATACCAAATTAAACGTTTAGAAACCCAATTCTCCCGCTTCAGCTCTACTCACGGGTAGTTACTTTAGAATCAAATTGTCCACAGGAAAAAGTCAGCGCTCTTTGGCAACAGCTATGCGGCTTCGCTCCGTGGAAGAAGCAGACGATTCAAAGCACTGTGCCGCTCACTCCACGTCGCTCCGGACCCCCGAAACTGGGTTTCCCCACGAGTAGGGGAGGCACAAAAGGTGCCCACTGAATCCCACGTTCACAGGCTTCTCCCACCTGCGATTTTTTACGGGTCTCCGCCTTCGCCGTGACGGCCAGACCCAGATTCCCACAGGGCAAATTCCTCCCGATCAGAGGAATTCCGCCATTACCGGAGGCGCCAACCCCGAAGTCTCCTCAGGAGATAGATTTAACATCATCTGAAACAGGCCACAGGCTCAAAAGATCAAAAGAACACATAAACAAAGACAAGACCCCCTCATGTGCATCACCTCTATTGGGTTTATAGGCCTCTGTGGGATTGAGGGTGAAGGGCTTTACTGGGGAGCCTCTTCTTCTCAAGGAACCTTCCCACACAATCCCAACACAATTTTGAACCCTAGTTGTATAGGGTTATGAAATGCATAGTGAGCTTCTCCTGGTCAGACCTTCACCTTCAAATTCACAAGAAGCCAATGTGAAGAAGGTGACATATTGGAGACAGCAGAGTAGGCCCTCAACCACCTTCCTGTGATAGCTTACTTGTGAGTGGAATGAACACCCTATTAGAACACAGATGGTGTGAAGATGTGGATTGGTTTGAAAGAAGATCAAAGGTGTGATAAAGTCTCTGTTCTCTCATCTCAGTTTGTCATTTGATCACATTTGAAATGTTTATATCAAGCATTTAAATCAAACATTTGTTATAGTCATGGCAGAACTCCCCCAATATTACTTAAAATCAGGTAACAGCCTTATACAGGGTCAGACCATTGGTCAATCTAGCTCACTATCATCTGCAGTGAGTCAGAACAGCTCTTCAGAGTTTCAGACAGGACTCTTTCCCAGCCAGGGCACTTAACCTTCTGCATACAAAACATTTGCTCTGCTGCTGACCTACAGCACCTGTCAAATCACCTTGTGCAGAAAAAAGTCTGGATGCCAATAAAAATGACACAATCTTAACACCTGAAAGGCCTGTGGTATGGCGATGGGGACTTCTCACTAGTGGTAACCCATATGTGGAATTTCCTTCCCCTAGATGTAGGGTTGGCTTCCCGAATGTTGAATTTTTTGCATTGTTTGAATATGCATTTGATCATTTAGAATTACCCTATTGAATTTAGAATTACCCAGTTAATCTGTGTAGGAGAAGTTGCAGGTTACCTACAAACACTCCTTCAGAAGGCAGGCAGGTGGGGGCTGTCTGAGAGCAGACACATTTGCCTTAATAGACAAACCTCCATTGCATACATTATAATAATGTACACCAAACTTTCATAGAAGTGAAGCAGAGCCACTTTTTCTGCCACCAACGCTTGCCCATGCACATTCAGCGTAACTTTCAGAAGCTCTTTCAAAAGTGACTCTGAATTTATTTTAAAAGGAGCCACAGTGTGATATCCATTTCTGTGCGTTTCATTGCACATAGCACTCAAGAGGGAGATATATCCAATCTTTGATGACACTAAGCATGTTTCCAAATAACTGCTTGTCGCTTTTAGACTTTATATTTTTAGGTGCACATATTAAAACTCTTTCACACATGTAAACTTGAAAGTATATGAAGAGGTCCTTGAGGCAGGAAAAATAGGGAATATAAGCAAATTGGTTTCAATGGATATGAAACTCTTCCTATTTCATTATACCAGCATTTTTTCAAGTGTGCTTGCTAAGAGTTCAGAGGGAACAAAACTCAATGGAAACTGTATTTATGCAAGGCCATTTGTGTTCCCAGATAATTCAATAGTAAATATCTTTCAATTGCCCGACTCATTACCACCTCTAATAAAACTTTTACAGTGAAGTTTTCTCCTGTTAATATGATCTTGAATACAAGATCAGAGCAGAATTAAGCAGTATATTTTGAGAAGAGTTTTAAAATATTTATGCCACATCTCTCTCTCTCATATCTCCAATGATATCTTGTAATGTAAACTACAGTGGTAGAATCATGAATATTTATGTATTGCTCAGCTGGGGGAATTGATGTAAATTAAACAACTTTAAATGCTGGCAATATTTGCTTAAAGCCCATCTCTTTCTAAACCTGCCCTTAATGTGATGCTATTTCCTGGAGTCCATAAGACTTTCACCCGCCACACAGACAGAAGGTTGATGCTTTGACATCTGAAGCTTGGCATTTCATTGGCATGCAGCATAGAAAGAATAACCACCTTAAATAATGATTAAAAATTAGGACTGGCAGATATAGCAAAGTAAGCCTCTTTGCTGATCAGTATGCAGTAAAGGGCAGTGCTTAATTCTTCACCTGTTTGGAATAAATTTGGGATTGAATAAGGGACCTTTTTATTAATCAATGAAGGCCAGGCACCAGTCTCAAAATGTATTGAATATGAAGGTTGAGCTAGGAAAATTTCATGTTAATGTTTGTTTTTTAAAAAAAACAAATGAACAGTTTTTCCGTTAATAAAGTGAAAATAAAAATACACTGCTGGAAATCACTAGTAGGTAGAGTGTTCTTGTGCTCAGGTCCTCCTTTTGGGATTCCCAGAGGCATCTGGTTGGCCACAAGATGCCAAACTAGATAAATCATTGGTTTGATCTGGCAGGCTTTTCTTATTTTCTCATATGTATAAATTTGGGAAATTTGATGGTTTTTGTTTAATGCTGACATAAAATAATCTGCACCTCCTAGATTACTTTTGTGGATTGGAATTTATAGAGCAATTCAAATTTATAGAGCCAGGCTGTGCAGAGGGGAGAGCTGAATTGGACAAATGTATCCCTCCCTCCAGCCAGTCCGGCCTGCCTCCATTGGCCAGCTGCTAACTTCCACCTGAAAAGTGATGCCAGCATATTTCTGCTGCAGAGCCATCCCACATATGAGGCAGGGTGCTCAACCACCAGTGAAGAATAATAATATATCATAATAATTTTTTTTTTATACCCCGCCCATCTGGCTGAGCCTCCCTAGCCACTCTGGGCGGCTCCCAATTGAGTGTTAAAAACAATACAGCATTAAATATTAAAAACTTTCCTAAACAGGGCTGCCTTCATATGTCTTTTAAAGATAAGATAGCTGCTTATTTCCTTCACATCTGATGGGAGGGCGTTCCACAGGGTGGGCGCCACTATCGAGAAGGCCCTCTGTCTGGTTCCCTGTAACCTCACTTCTCACAATGAGGAAACCACCAGAGGGCACTCGGTGCTGGACCTCAGTGTCCAGGCTGAAGAATGGGGATGGAGACGCTCCTTCAGGTATACTGGACCGAGGCCATTTTGGGCCATTAGAAGAAACCCAAGTAAGGGAGGCTTTGGCAGTGGCAGAGTGGCACAGCATTCCTCTGCACAGCATCTCCACTGGTCTATTTCCACCCCAAAGGACGGAGGGAGACCAGAGGCAAAGCTTTCTGTATTTCCTCCCTGTCAGTGAGTTGGTGAGAGAGAGGCATCCCAGATGCCATCATGGAGTTCCCCCCCCTCCCTTGGCCTGCAGCAAGGTTTGCAAGGGCTTTTCCTTGAGGAGAAGATGTTGCATAGCCTCATGCCCTCGTTCACTGCAGAGGCAGCAGTGAGACATTTTGCCTCAAGCACTAGAATATATTGAGCCACCCCTGCTCTGCTGGTGTGGGACTCCTACTTCTGCGCACTGAATGTGCTTTCTGATGGTGGGGCTTTGCTCTGTTAGATTGCCATCCAGTCCTGATTCCCGCTACAGCTCTAGGCTGCCTGCTCTCCAACCTATCTCAGCCACATGGATTAATGTCTGGGCTTGAAACTTATCAAAATACATTTAAAATATGTACAGTGGTGCCTCTGATTGTGAATGGGATCCATTCCGGAGGCCCGTTCACAACCTGAAAAGAACGCAACCCGCGTCTGCGCATGAACGGGTTGTGATTTGCCACTTCTGCGCATGCGTGTGATGTCATTTTGTGCGTCTGTGTATGTGTGAGCGGTGAAACCCAGAAGTAACCCTTTCCGGTACTTCCGGGTCGCTGCAGGATGCAACCTGAAAACATGCAACCTGAAGCTAATGTAACAAGAGGTATGAGTGTATTTACAAAGGAACATTCACAATTCTAGATAGAGAATGAACCTGGGATGTGCTCTACCACTGAGCTAGCGTCCTTCCCCCAAAACTGGGAACCCAAGTCCTAACTTTATTACCTATAACCAACCAGCCAAATTTAGCATCATAGAATTGTAGATTTCGAAGGGACCCTAAGGGAATTTGTTAAGGGTGCTGGGAATCTTAGTTCTGTGAGAGGTAAACTACAGTTCATAGCACCTAAAATGGTAGAGTTGGAAGGGATCCCAAGGGTCTTCTAGTCCAAAGCCCTGACAATGCAGGAATCTCAACTAGCTCATACATGACAGATGACCATCCGACTTCTGCTTAAAAACTCTCCAATGAAGGAAAGTCCACCACCTCTTGTTGGAGTTCTGTTCCACTGATTAACATTTGTGCTACCACCAAAGGCAATAAAAGAGTTAAGCGTATACTTAACGCTTTCCTATAGAAATCTATGTGATTTATAATTGCTTAACATTAGTTAGAAAGCTGAATGAAACCAATGGGAGGGGCTTCCAAATAATTCTTAGAATGCATTGAGCCAACTCCACATGTACATGCAGAATGCCCAAGATATAGGAACTCAGGAAATTCTCTCTCTCTCTCTCTCTCTCTCTCTCTCTCTCTCCCCTCTCCCCCCCCCCCAATACACGTGTGTAGGAGACTGGATCATTGTTATCCAACTTGAGTTTTGGATGCCATTTAACTTGTAAGATATGCAGACTATAGGGGAAAAACATTTCCTTCCCCAAATTCTCTCAAAAGCTGCAAAGAGATCCCAAAAGCATAAATTGCATGAGGGGTTTTATATTTGAAGTTAACAATGCTTTGCCTTCTAAAGGCAGCAGATATTTATTTTCTGCTGTCAGAAGCCCCTGCTAAGTAGACAATGCAATTTCTCTTTATACAGCTTGTCAGTAATGCTCTGTCATCTCAAAAGAGCTTTCTCTGGAATCTGAGTGCAATTTCTGTGCTGCAAACCAAGTTGCGGGCAGCCTTGGGAACAGGGGACAAACACAAAGTTGTCCTGGGGAACCTTAAGGCTGTGTATAATCTTAGAAGTTTTGTCACTTATGGAAAACATACACCCGTATTGTCATTTATTGGATTAGGGAAGGCACATTGTTCACAGATGTGTAAGCTCACTGTGAAGTTTTGGAGAATGTTTACAGTCGAAATAGCAACTGGAGACACAGAAGTGCTCAGCTTGTTATCAGATCCATTCCATGTTTGGAATTAGATTAAACTTCCTTGGTCCCAGACGGTACGAGGATCAAGAGGAGATGATGAACCCTGACATTTAACCTGAAAAATGTATGGAGACCATATGGAGGTGATGTACCCTATTATTCCCCCTACCATTCCAAAAGATGCCCCATATCTCAAGCCTCCAGAGCTAGGGGACTCAAAGCTCCCGGATTTCTGACACTCAGCACTAGATCTTCCACTCCATCTCCAAGATCTCAGAAGCACTGTCCAAAGTGAGTACTGACAGATAAAGTGCATGGCAGGCAAAACCACAGATATTTGAATGGGTGGACATTTGGCCCAACCACAAGAAAAACAGGTATGTCTATGAAGTTGGCAGACACCTTGGTTATACAGGTGGGCAAGAATGACCTCTGTGCAAGAAAGGGCATTAAGTTAATGCTAGTGGCAGTGGAAGACCTCAAGGCAACCCTGGCATGGGGTACCAGAACATGCTTGGCTAGACTGAACAAGAAAGGAAATGAACAAAGCAATATGGAACATAGTCACATGGTTCAGAGGCACCACAGCATCAAATTTTCAAAAGGAACCCTCTTCAGACCTGATGGGATGCACTTGTCAGCCACAGGGAATGGACTCTGGTTGCAGGATGTGGCTCTGGGACTAAGGTTGGTTGCAGCTGTGAGTGATTTGGTGGTGAGTCAGCCAAAGGGGGGTGATTTGGGTGGCAGATAAGGCATTGGGTTGCATCCTTTTGCTAACTTGGTACCCCAAGAAAGAGATCCAGGGGGTCTCTGTCCAGGAATCCGTCCAGAGACCAATGGGCCATAGTACCCTTTCCAATGGCAGCCTGGATGGGATTGTATCACCTGGTGTATGTCAGTGGCGACCCCTCAACCCAGGGGCGCCTCCATCTTCCCTATCAATAAGCAGTTGGGTTGCTTGGTGCTGGATGCATACCCAGTGCCTTGCCCATAACCTACTTAGCTCTGTAATCAATCAAGTTGTGGCCAATTTTCAACCTGTCCTGTGTATTTCAGGGGAATCCACACTTACATAAGGGTTCTGTTCCCAGCCACAGCACACATCACCAGGATGCATACATGTGGGGATTCCCCTACTCCACCCATCCATGTTCCTGCACATTCAACCCTTGTTCTGCCCCATTCTGCTCCTGCCCCCTTTCAGCACCAAAAGCAACGCACACGTCAGCATGTGTTTTGACCACATGGAAGTAGGGAGTTGCCTGTATTTCTGTGGTTTTCCTCTCACCGGGTTGCACCTGGGTATGCAACTAAAAAGTTAAAAAGTCTTCATACTGTGCATAATTATATACACTTCTATAAGGAACTCCCTTACTTACCCTGGCCCTAATTTCTTCATGACTTTGTAAATTAATATGGTGGCCTTGAACCTGGTTCAGCAGTAGATGGGCAGCCAACTGATGGGCAGAAACATGAAAGCAATTGTGGCATGGACATAAGAAATAATCTCTCATTGTTCCTGGGTTTTCTCCCTTGGGTGGGGGATTGGCAAAATATTTGACTCATCCTACATTTGGCTCTCTTCTAGCCTAATGCATTCATTTCAAAAGCCAATGACATTTGATGATTACAAAAAGGCAAGTGACAAGAGCAGTTAAAAAATGATCCTTCCAGCTATTGAAAGATACAAGAGAAGAGTCACAGAAATACAGATACTGAAAGTCAAAGCAATGTTGTCATTGAACGAAAAACTTTAAAAGCCCTCCATGGTCTAAAGAGGGGGCAGGGTTTGCATGGATGGACTGCGGAAACCACCAGCACTTTACATCTGCAGCCTTTAAAAGATGGGGATATACTAGAACCAGATGTTGCCAGGACTTCATTTGGACAGTTTTTTCTTTCTTTCAATGAAATATCAACATTATTGAGGGGTGAGGAGAATGGTTGACAATTCTTTGGCATGTGACACTTACCTAACATCCAGGGAGAAAATTGTAGGAAAAGACTTCTGACAAAGAAATATAGATAAAATTGGAGAAAACTAAAAGCTATTGTGTGCTAGATGCAGAAGCAATATCAAAGCATCAAGTCAAAGTGGTCCTAGTTTCAGTTTTTTGCACTGAGCAGTGGGATAGGCTAAACAATCTAAGTCCTTTCCCATTCTGATTCTGTGATTTTACCAAGTGGTCCATTTGTCCATTAGGACAAATGGGGCAGTGCCTCACTAGCCTCAGTTTTTCCTACAACCAGTCCAGAGTAAGGGGGGAACCTTGATAATACAATGCCTTGTGTGAGCCAAAATATTGACACACACATTGCCCATACGGTGCCCTCCTAAAGAGAGGTGCTGGGCTTTGGGAAGCAGGCACAAGGCTCTGGAGGATCCTTGAACCCAGGGAAAGCTTTTGGAAGTAGACAGGAGGACACTCAGACCCTGCCAGAGCCCTCATGCCTCCTTCCCAAAGCAGGTGCTTACTAGGCTTTGGGAAGGAGATGGGAAGGTGGCCCATTGGCTGTTGCACCCTGTGTTTGGGGGGGGGGGTTGTGCTGTCCTAAATCCACTTCTGTCCAGAGAGTCCTGGCTGCCACTTTTCTGCTCCTTAGTCTTAGTGCTGCCTTTGTGGAACTCAGCAGAGAGGAAGATAGGAGCAAAATTAGAATTAGTTAGCTCTACTTCTCATGAGCTTTGCCACCACCCTACCATTTCCATAGGCATCACCCACCACCAATTCTACCTATCTCCTCTAAAATGAGGCCCCTGAGACATTGGGGATACCTTTTTAAAATGTTCATAGTTTTCACAGAGAGACACTCTTCAGACTTCAGAAAAATTTCTAATGTGTGCTTGCACTCTGATTCAAATGTGCATGCATGAAAATACACACACACACACACACACACACACACACACACACAATGCCAGAATTCTCCTCTGCTTCCATCCCTCACCATACCTAACTATCCTGAATTGCAACAATCCTATACTAAGTACAGCCAAGTCCCTTCTGAGATTAAACATTTTATTAAATACCCTTACAATTTTATTTTAAAAATCTTATGGTGAGTTTCACATAGGGTGCCTCAACACTGCTGCTACTTTGCAAGAGGAATTCAAGCATACACCAGAAATTTGGATTTGTGCACTTAAAGTGGATTAAAGTGTTTTGTTGACCTAGTGCAACAAATCCATTTAAGAAATAAACCCTGATTTCTATGTTGTTAGGGAAATGATGAGGAAATGCATTTAAAAGTAGGGGACAGATGAACGAGTAACAAGAAGACATATGCACACCATTGCAAGCAAATAAATAATGAACGCTCATTGTCATATAACTTCCCCACAAACATATCAGAACAAATGTTCAATAAAGAATGGACACAGTTTATATCCATGTAAATTTTGTGCAAGTGAATCAGGATGAATTCTGAAAAAGAATGTCATTTAGAGGAGTTCATTCAATAGTCCAGGGGTGGGAACTTTTCTCTCACCAGATGTTGCTGAACTACAATTCTCATAAGCCCCATCAAGCTTGCCCAGTGGTCAGATATGATTTGCACTTCAGCAACATCAGGGACATGGGTGGTGCTGTGGGTTAAACCACAGAGCCTAAGACTTGCCGATCAGAAAATCAGTGGTTCGAATCCCCGTGATGGGGTGAGCTCCCATTGCTCCTGCCAACCTAGCAGTTTGAAAGCACGTCAAAGTGCAAGTAGATAAATAGGTACCGCTCTGGCGGAAAGGTAAACAGCATTTCCGTGCACTGCTCTGGTTCGCTAGAAGTGGCTTAGTCATGCTGGCCACATGACCCGGAAGCTGTACGCCGGCTCCCTTGGCCAGTAAAGCGAGATAAGCGCCGCAACACCAGAGTCGGCCACAACTGGACCTAACGGTCAGGAGTCCCTTTACCTTACCTAACATCAGGCAGGCCATAGGTCTCCCACACCTGCAACAGGCAAAATAGCAATTTGTAGTGGTCGTTGTGACTAGAGTAGTGGGGTATACACACTGATTCTTGACAAGCAAGCTAGAGTTCAAATATGGGTACAAGAGAAGCTTTAATTCCATTTGTGAAGTGCTTGAGGGTTACATAGTAACAGTTGTTTAAAAATTACTTTCGCAATTAAAATCTTCACTCAGGCATGAATACACTTGGAGAAACCCTTTAACTGACAGACTTATGTAAAGGTCCTGACAACAGCTCTGTAAAGAGAATACTGCTTGATCAGACCTAGGAATATAGGGGAATAAGAGGTTGGCATTTAGCAGCAATTGCTATTTAGAGACACTCTGAACCATTATGATTAGCAATCGGTGTATGTATATGAAGTGCATTCAGGAGATTCTGCAGAAGCATTTTGCTTTAAGGGTAGAGGAGAAGGAGCAGATATCACTTGGTCAGCTGCCACCATCCATCTCTCGGTAGTGGCCCCTCCATGCCCTTGGTGCCACCACAGGGGCTTCTAAAGAGCTGTCTTGCCCTGAAGTAGGAACAGCTTCTCCAAGACTAACCATTATTTCTCTTTAATGGCACACTTAATTGATGTTTATTGATTTAATAATTTTATGTAAACAGTTTTGGGAAGTGCACCTGAAAAGTGATGTGGGGAGGAGGTTGCTTTCATCCTGAGGAAATGATCTGCCTTGGAAGCATGATTTGTGGTTCAAGGCATAGGAAGCTGCTGCTTTATACAAGGTCAGAGTATTTGTCCATCTCGTCCAGTATTCTCTACTTGGGCAGTGGCTTTTTAGTGCCTAGAATAGATGCCTCTCCTATCACTTGCTTCCTGCTCTGTTTTTGAATGTCAGGACCTGAGCATAGGATCTTCTGCATGCAAGACATGTTTTACTATTTAGTTCAAGTCCTATGAAACTTTATTTCGTATCCAGCTACAGTGGCAAAAATACCCAGACAGAGACAGACATTCCTGGTTCCATAAACCAGCCTTCCACAACCTGGTGCCCTCCAGATGTTTTGGACCACACTTCCCAACAATCTCAGTCAGGAAGCTCTGCTAGCCGTGGCTGATATGTGTTATAATTCAAAACATCTGGAAGGCACCAAGTTGGGGGAAATGGTAAATTGGACCTTCACCCATCATTGATGAGATGTCTGTGATTCTTCTATGCTGCAGCTTTCAGCAGGTGTCAAGAAACCCTCAGGTGCATAAGCATCATGACTACTGTGTACAAAAAAAAGGCATTTTGGGGGCACCAGCCTTCACAAAAAGCAAAACAGCTACTTCAGATTGACACCTTTTTCTCATCTCATGTATGTGTTTATCCTTGCTACTATCAATTGCTCCTATTGATTTCTTTTAGTATATTCACAGGAACAGCTGCTGATGTGAGTGAATGAATTAAGTCTTTACTGTTTTGTACTCCTGTTATCATAGCGAAGGGGGAAACAGCCAAGCAAGGAGGGGATTGATTTTCTGTGTGCATCAACAGGATTTTGTACAAAGTCCTAATCAGTTTTAACTGTGCATTTCCCTAGATTCTGTTGTCCTTAATGTCTGGATGAGGGGCAAATGTTTGAAGTCTTCCTTATCGCTTTCCAAAGAATTCAGTGCTGAAGGAAATGATCACAGGAATGGGATAATAAAATCATTTGTCCAAAATATGCTATGACTTTGTTGTTGGGTTGTTACTTTTCCAAATATGTATTTCTCTTGCAAATCTGTAAACTGGCAATATCCTAGTACAATGGCTACAGTATGGCTATAAGGGCTTTGCTGCTCTTATGCATGAAAGTCCCTCCAAGATCACCAAAGGGATAAAGATTGGTCTGAAATTGGGGTGTGAAAGATCTGCGGAACTGATGAAGGAGATTCTGGAGTGTGAGGAATGAGGAAGCAATATAAGTTTATGAAAGGTAATGTTCTCTGAAAAGGGGAGTGTGATATTTGACTTGAGTTCAGCAATCTGGACCTCTTTGTCTGTCAAACACATACATAATGTTACCTGAGAGGTATCAGATTATAAAGATTCAATTTAGCATTCTTTCCCTTATAGATACCACTTAGTTAAGCACTGTGGAGAAAGGCTTAAGGCAGGTGTAGGTAACCTGCAGCCCTCCAGATGTTGATGAGCTACAACTCCCAGGAAGCATGACCAATGAACTGGGATGATGAGAGTTGTAGTTCAGCAACACCTGGCAGACCACAGGTTACCCACACCTGGCTTATCAGCTGACTACTCAAAGTGGACAGAGAGAAAAGAAGCTACCCCATCCTAGGTGTAACTTAGGCCACATCCACATTTCCACTTCTCCCACTGCTTTCCCCTGGGGAAACTCACTCTTTACCACAGCAAATGTCAACTGGGTTTTCTGCAGGTTGACATTTGCTCCAATTCAGAGTGGTAGATTGTGGGTTTTCCCAGGGAAAGTGCTGGAGCAAACAGAAAACTTCTGTGCTCCATGCTTTCTAAGCACAGGACAAGCAAAGTGTGGCTGAGCCCTTACAGCAGTGCCTGAGCTTGCTCTTTTAACTGCTCCTTCCCTGTCTCTTTTTCCATGGGTGTCATGACTTTTAGGGTGCAAGCCTGGTGGCAGGGAATTTCTTAATACTTCCATAGTTCTTGTGAGATGCTCTGGGCGTCTTTACAGTTAAATAAGGGTAAAGGTAAAGGGGCCCCTGACCATTAGGTCCAGTCGTGGCCAACTCTGGGGTTGTGGCACTCATCTCACTTTCTTGGTCGAGGGAGCCGGCGTACAGCTTCTGGGTCATGTGGCCAGCATGACTAAGCAGCTTCTGGCGAACCAGAGCAGCGCACGGAAATGCCATTTACCTTCCCACCGGAGCGGTACCTATTTATCTACTTGCACTTTGACGTGCTTTCAAACTGCTAGGTTGGCAGGAGCTGGGACCGAGCAACGGGAGCTCACCCTGTCGCGGGGATTCGAACTGCTGACCTTCTGATCGGCAAGTCCTAGTCTGTGGTTTGACCCACAGCGCGACTTGCGTCCCCTAAATAAGGGTGCAAACCTTTTAAATAAACAAGCAAACAAAATGTACTTAGGAACACTTAGGAGCACTCATAGGTGCTGAAGACCCAACCTACAATGCCCTGTTAACTGACCTATGTAACTTGCTATGCTTCAATTATAGGAGGTGAGTGTTTTATGTGTGGGTTCCATTCCCAGTCCCCATGCACGTAGGCAGAGCACATATAAGCCTGCCTTGGCCCATTCTACACCCATTCCACCCTCTTCTGGGTCCAAAAGGACCCACATGTCAGTGATTGCACATCAATTGGATATGCTAAAAATGCCCACTGTCTGTACTTCCACACTCCTCCCAGTTCCTCACTCTAAGACTTTTATGAGCCACAGTTAGTTCGTTACAGGATGCACAGAAAAATTCATTGCTGAGATTTAAAAGAAGGAACACATAGCTAATATATCTAGCACAGGCCTTTAACTGCCGTTGATTGTTTCAGAAACAACTGTACCTTGAAGACAGGCTTTTCTGTTAAAAAGCTCTAGTGCAATAGTTAAGGATAAAGTTGAAAGACAGTTTCATCAAGTGGGACTGTAAAATGTAAAGCCGTCAGGTGATTCCACTAACCACTCTGCTAAAACCTGCATCCCTTAATTTAACAACATAGTCAGCTGCTCCAAATTTTATCATTTCCTTATACTAAAATGTCTATACCCTATTAACACTTAACGGCTTCTCTGTTTCTGTTTCTAATGGAACACTGCCATCTAGTGCTTAATGTGACAAATGACAGCTGGCTGTTCAATGTGCAGCACAGAGAAAGGTGCACGTATGTTTGGTATCTGCACCAATAGGGAGTGGGTGGTGCTGTGGTCTAAACCACTGAGCATCTTGGGCTTCCTGACTGGAAGGTTGGGGTTTGAATCCCTACCACAGGGTGAGCTCCTGTTGCTCTGTCCCAGCTCCTGCCAGCCTAGCAGTTCAGAAGCATGCCAGTACAAGTAGATAAAAAAATAAGTACCACTGTTGCAAGCAGGTAAACAGTGTTTCCGTGCTCTCTGGCATCTGTCACAGTGTTCCTTTGCACCAGAATTGGTTTAGTCATGCTGGCCACATGACCCAGAAAGCTGTCTGTGGACAAATGCCAGCTCCCTTGGCCTGAAGCAAGATGAGCACTGCACCCCATAGTCACCTTTGACTGGACTTAACCATCCAGGGGTCCTTTACCTTTTTTACCTACTCCAATATTACCATTTGGACACAATTTGGGCAAGCTATTGCCTCTTTCGAAAGGCAGCAAATCCAGGGCAGCTATCAATGCAAAAGTACCTGAACTCTGTGGGTTTTCACCTATGGGCATTATCCAGTCTCAAGCTGGTCCTTTTGAAGCTGGTCCTTTAAAAAAACAAAAACAAAAACAAAAACAAAAACAAAAACAAAAACAAAAACAAAAACAAAAACAAAAACAAAAACAAAAACCAGAAGGTAGATTCAGATATGATGGTGATTTGAAGTACATTGGCTAGGATTTCTGATTTCCCAGATTTTTAACTATGGACATGAGTTTCCACCCAAGAGCAGACAGAATTTGATCCTATGCGGTGCTGCTCTTTCATGAGTGCCAAACTCCAATGCAGGGAAGCTTCTCAGAATAGTGACTTTTCAGAATTTTTAGGAGCCAAGTTTGTTTTGTTTTGAGGGTTGTTCTTACCAGAACACAAAACATAAGTGAGAAATAGCCATCAGAAATATATTCAGAAAATTAGAAGTTCACAGGACGTGGTGCTGTGGCAGTAGAAAGTGACACCACCTTTGCTTTTGGGAATGGACCACTTCTAATCTGAATCAGTTCAGATTTGTCAACACCGGCTTCCAGGCAGCCAAGAAAAAAAGCAAACAAATACAGTGGTACCTCGGGTTACATACGCTTCAGGTTGCATACCCTTCAGGTTACAGACTCCGCTAACCCAGAAATAGCACTTCAGGTTAAGAACTTTGCTTCAGGATGAGAACAGAAATTGTGCACCGGCAGTGTGACGGCAGCAGGAGGCCTCATTAGCTAAAGTGGTGCTTCAGGTTAAGAACAGTTTCAGGTTAAGAACAGACCTCCGGAACGAATTAAGTACTTAACCTGAGGTACCACTGTACCCGAAGGAGTCAGTTTGCTAGGAGGTTCCAAGAGTTGTGCATAAAGGAGATGTCAAAAATGGATCCAGTTACAGACAGGTAGCCGTGTTGGTCTGCCATAGTCAAAACAAAACAAATTCCTTCCAGTAGCACCTTAAAGTGCTTAAGGTGCTACTGGAAGGAATTTGTTTGGTCAAAAATGGAGTTAGTCATTGTCTGGAGCTGAAGCCAATACTTCTGTATGAAGGAAGTGGGAAACAGGGAGATGAAACAGAGCATTCTCCTCTCCTGGGGTTTCCAGCAACTGATATTCAGGAGCATACTACCTCCAGAAGCAGAGGTGCCAACCTTCTTAGAAATCATTCTTAAGTGTAGGGATAGAGAACCTGTTGCTTTCAAGATGGTGTTTTGACTCAAACTCCTATCTTCCTCATCCAGGAGCGACCAGTAACATCTAGAGGACCTCAGGTTCCCAATTCCTGCTCAAGAATTTCCAGCAGGAATCACAAACCTGTAAGCCCTCAGGTGAGTGCCGCCAATGGTCCATGATGATGTGAGTTATAGTCCAACCACATCGGGATGGTGCTAGCTTCCGAACTCCTGTTATATAGCCACATAAAAGATTTTTAAAGCAGTATTATTTATTGCTCTCTTTTTTCAAGAAAAGAAAAGAAATGCTTGATGTTGCTTTTTAACCAGAAAGCTCATTTGCTGGGTCTTAACAGAAGGCCTGTCATTTATTAGTCCTCTTCAAACTGTGCAGGAGGTCTGTAAAGCAATTATTTTCCATTGGCAAGTCATGGTCGCATTACTGAACAATTCCATCTCTCAAACAAGATAACCAACTCATTAGCATTTCTATTGGCTCAACTAATGAAACTCCAAACTTCTCAATCCCCATGTCAAAATAAAGACAAAAGGCTTAGGGAGCCCTTATTGATTGTGGCAATGTGTATTATTTCTTCCAGCCCTAGGTTTTGTTTTGTTTATTACTTAAGGACAGTTTTTTAAAAAGCAAGATTCCTTGACAGAAACACAAGCAATGGAATTCTTAGGTTCACACATGCATGTATATCACTGGCTTTGTCTACATGACCAGCAGCTGATTGTGTGAAGTGTTACCAGTGAAATGCACTGTGCCTGTAGTGATGTTGGGAGGCTGGGAACTGTGCCCTTGCACAGTTCACTTGTCCCAGGGGTTCACTTGTTTCCCTTACCAATCCCACCCATTCCCACCCATGCCTCCCCTTACCCCTCTGCAAATCTACCCCTCCCCTTACAACTCACCAAACTACCTTCAACTCTCCTCAGGCTCTCCACTCGCCTTAGAGCTGATTCTCCAAAACTGTTGCAGTTAAAATGGCATCACTGGTGTGAGGTGGGCTGAAGTGGCAGAGTTGGATGGTTGCTAGGAAGTTGCCCTGCTCTGACTATTCCTTGGCAGCTAGCCTGGGTCACCCACCTGTCTGTGTCACTCGGTGGCCTAAGATGTCCTCCATGCTGAAATTTTAAAATAACTTCTGTATTATTATTTTTTAATGAAACCAAATTAACTACCCTGAGCTTGAGTAGAAAGGGGATGGACAGTGGGCCATTTAGTTCAGTATCCTGTTCTCAGTGGCCAGCCAGGTGCTTGTAGGAAGCCTACAAGTAAGGCATGCACATGCAGAACAGGACTCTGCCCACCTGTGATTACCAGCAACAGGAATTCAGAGTGATACTGCCTCTGACAGTGCAGGTAGAACATGGCCTTCATGGCTAGTAGCCATTGACAGCCTCGTCCTCCATGAACCTCTTTTAAAACCATATAAGTTGGTGGCCATCACTGCCTCCTTTGGGAGCACGTTTCACGGTTTTCAACTTCACAATCTACTACTTCATTTTAAAGGGTGTTAGGGAAGGGGTAGTACATTTGGTGGGGGATGTGTCATGCTCCTTCTGGGGTAGCTTGTCCACCTTTGGTTCCCACCCTGCACTCAGCTCTCACCTGTAGCTTCTAGAAGCTATCAGCATATGACAGCAGCCCCACCCTGGGAAACAGCTTTAATTGGTTGGCTAAATGAGGTGAAGGTAGCCAATGGATCTCATACCCTTGTTAGGGACTGCATGCTAAGAAAGACTCCAGTGGATTGAACAGATGAAACCAACAGTGGGTCCAATGGTCAAGAAAGCAGTTTCTGCATGTGCTGTAGAGGAAAGTAAGGGGCAGATGGGGCTTACCAACCCGGCAAGGCAGCCCATCTAGGAGAAGGGAAATTATGACCCTAAACCTCTGCTGCCTCCCAGGATATCTTCACTTGAAGAAATGGCTAAGGAGTACTAGGGTTGCCATATCTTGAAGAGCAAAAAAGAAGGCAGCCTGAGCTTGAACTGGAAAAAGACGCGCACAGGTGCAGGCGCACAGGGCCACAGCTGCGCCCGTGTGCCTTTCCCCCAGCTCAGGTTGGCAGTTACCATGGCATGCAGAGCAGCACTAACCCTAATCCCAGCCCAAGACCAAGACCAAGCTACCCAAGCCCAAGCCCTCCCCCCCAAAACCTGGACATTTCCTTAAAAATGTAAAAATCCACCCAGATGGGCCTGTTGCCCCCCCAAAAAGAGGAAATGTCTGGGTTTTCCCAGATGTATGGCAACCGTAAGTGAACGCTAAAAAAACTTGAGTGGAGAATATACCATATTTTTCATCCCATAGGACGCTCCATCCCATAGGACGCACCTACTTTTTTGGGGGGGGGAATAAAGGGGAAAAAAATTTCCTTTATTTTCCCCACAAAACCAGCTTGTGGGCTGGCCGATGTCTGCCTGGCATGAGGGGCGCTCTGCTTCAGGGTGCCCCACGCGCCGGGTGGCAGGCTGCTATCCGCAGCGTGGGGAGCCCTGCGGGGAAGTCCTGCAGCGCTCCCCACGCTGCGGATGTCTGTCCGGCGTGCGGGGCGCTCTGGTTCAGGGCGCCCTGCCCGCCGGGCGGCAGGCTGCGGACACCTGCACAAAGCACGGGCGTCCTCCGGAGGGCGCCCCGTGCTCCGCGCTGCAGGCTGCCGCCCGCAAGCCTTGTGCGCCGGGGGGAGTCCCCCCCCGGTGCGCAAGGCTTGCCGACACCTGCGCGAAGCACGGGGCGTCCTCCAAAGGGCACCCCGTGCTCCGCACTGCAGGCTGCCGCCCGCAAGCCTTGCGCGCCGGGGGGAGTCCCCCCTGGTGCGCAAGGCTTGCCGACACCTGCGCGAAGCACGGGGCGTCCTCCGGAGGGCAGCAGCCTGGAGCCTGGAGACCAAGAGGTGTTGGTGCGCACAGACGCCTCTCGCTCTCCAGGCTTCAGCGAAAGCCTGCATTCGCCCCATAGGACGCACACACCTTTCCCCTTCATTTTTGGAGGGGGAAAAGTGCGCCCTATAGGGCGAAAAATACGGTAAAACAGTTGGATGGCCTTAAATGTCCTATTCTGGCAACTCCTGCAGGAGAAGCTGGTGCCAAATATATCATTCTGCTTTCCTTTGGACCACATCAGTGAGGCCAAGAGGTGGGGTCTTGATGTTTGGGCAGCCCAGGACCTCTATACACACGGCCCCAGGCTTGCGCCCTGGGAAGGTCACTTTGGTTTGACTTCACCCCTGTGGGTGCACTCTGTCTCAAGACAGACAGATGCCAAGAACAACTTCATTCAGTCAGAAAATTACCAGTCTTGAAGGACTGGTCCAGAAGCAGATAAACTTTATGCCATGTGGTATAAATTTATTGATAATATAACTAAGTTTGAGGGAATTCTTCACCCTCCCACAACTCTCAGAACATTGTGGACTATATTTGACATAGATAAAATATTGATTGTCCCATACTTTGTTTTGTTTGTTATTATTAATGTTCTGCTTGTTTATGAAGTCATCTAGTATAAGGCTTTGTTGTTTTTAACTCAGAATCTGTTCTGTGGAGTTTGGAGATAGTGATAAGCTTCAAGCTCTTGCAACTAACAGACTGAGTTAATTTAATTTTTTTTTTTGTAAAAAGGCTTGTTTAGCATTATTCTTGGGACAGAGAGATGTATAGAATTTCTCACAGGTTTTTTTAAAAAATATTTGCAATAACAGTTTTTATTACTTACTTATCCTTATTTTTGTTGATATTATCAGTCTTTAGTTCATGGCCCAGCCAGTTGTTATATATATATATATATATATATATATATATATATATATATATCTTTTTTAACATATATGCCAATAGTTAATCAGTGTCTTTCCTCTTTTAAAGAGGCATTGTTTTGCAAACCTGAGCTTTTTTTCTATTTCACCATAGATAATTTGGTTATGTTTCCTTAGTGCCTCCAATTCCCCCCCTTTTTTACAGTGGAACCTCGGATTACATATGCTTCAGGCTACATACTCTTCAGGTTACAGACTCCGCTAACCCAGAAATAGTACCTCGGGTTAAGAACTTTGCTTCAGGATAAGAACAGAAATTGTGCTCCGGCGGTGCAGCTGCAGCAGGAGGCCCCATTAGCTAAAGTGGTGTTTCAGGTTAAGAACAGTTTCAGGTTAAGAACAGACCTCCAGAACGAATTAAGTACTTAACCTGAGGTACCACTGTACGGAGCAAATGGCTTTATCCCTCCCCCCATTGTTCAATTCAGACCATAAGATCATTCAGTGCCTTTGATTCTTAAGATTGTCAATCTGCCAGCATTTACTGCATGGACAGGTGGAGTCCCACAAACCCTGGGTGGTCCCCGTTTGGAATAACGACTCCAGACAACATGCTATGGGATTAAAATTGGCCACAACTTTATTATGTTTCAGATGTGGGTAGACCTTGGCTCAGGCATTGGGCGTTTATCCCTCCCAGACCCTCACCAGGGATCTGGGGAACATCAATGTTATTCAGAGTGGGGGGGGTGGATTGATTCTGGAGAACATATGTTCAAGCAGAGAGAGCCCATCCCTGTTATGCAGCCATCACAGGGGAGAGCAAGGACAACCTCTAGGCGTATGGCCAAAGTCTCCCCTCAAAACAACCCCTTTAATGGGGAAACCTGGTATCGCAGCCACAAAGAGAAGGGGAGAAGGGGGCGTGGGTCACCGCTACATGCCCACCCCCATTTAGGGAGGATAGACTAAAGGATTCTGCCCAAGGCCTGATACCACCAAAGTTGTGACATTTTGCTACGGGAAAGGCAAACTTGCCAATGCAAGAGAATTCCTTTCTAGTCCTTCAACAGTGACCTTGACGTAGCAGTGCCCATGTACCTGTGGAGAAAAGGGTTAACCTGCAAAAGAAGTCTTAACTGAGGGTGAGTAGGGTGGGAGAAGGTCTGAAGCCAACTGACGATTCCCAGGTAAGATCCTCCCCCTATTGTGTAGGTAGGTGGTCCTTCCCCCTACCTAGCCTGATCACCTTGGCAATGCCTCCCCAGTCAGGATTGGGCAACTGGCTGAGGTAGGCCAAGACCTCCAGGAATCTCACCTGGGGAAAGTGAAGCCAAGCCTGTGTTAATGGTGCCTCATAGGATCCCAGGGGCTGTGTGCAACCATGCAAAGGGTGCCCCCCATTTAATGCGGGGAGCAGTCATTTCCTTTTGCCATAAATTACACATTTTAGCAAAACAGTGTTATGATCTGCATATAACTGAACTCCAATTTACTCTTTTGACAGTGATCTAATCAGAGAAGGAGATGCCAGAAATAGATAGAAATTTGAATAGGAATTATATAAAGAGGAGAGAAAAGTATTTAATGTTTTTTTGGTTTAGTGACAATGTATCCAATCTACCACATATTGCTTTTCAAAGTTTTCTAAGAACATTTTGCTATCTGTGGAAATTGATTTATCTTGGGGTTTAATACCACATTGAAATCGCCACTGAAATCTTCTTTTTAAATTGATATTATCTGATCTGTGTTCCCCAAAAATCTCTATGGTTATTATTGGGCACATAAATGCATCCTAATAAATATTCTTTCTCAGGATACCAGGCTATTTATTCCAAAAATAAATCACTGATCTGGTCTGTAATCCATTCAGAAAAATGGAGCGGTGAAATTTTAGCAAGAATAATAGCTAACTCACTTTGACTTGAGGAGAAATCAGAAAGATGTTCCTCTCTTTTCTTCATCTGAGTCTCTTGTAGCATTAATATTGCAGGTTGTTGTTGATGATGGTGATGATGTTTAGTAATCTGCTACAATTATTTCTTTTGCTAGGGGAGTTTAAGCCCTTAACATTCAGTGATGCAATTTTTATTTTATTCATAGTTTTTTATTTATACAAACAAGTTGTTCTTTGTATCACGATCAAAGAGTGAAACAGAAAAATGACAAAAACTAAAATTGATGAAAAAAATAGAACTGAAATATATATCTGTTTATTTTCTTATTTTATTTCCTTCATTTATTTTGTTTCTGTAATGATAATTGAGGCAGATAATGAGTTGTTTTTTTTAAATTGAGCTGGGAATGCAAAGGTCATGGTAGTCTGGGGATCGAGCAAAGGCCCTGTGCTTCTGGGGTGTTGATTTTCTGGGGAAACTTAGAGAATTCAAAAGCAGACATAAAATGCAGCTCAGTCTCTTTTTGAAGTAGCTCACAAAGCGATTCTGACATTCAATGGCCTAAATCAGCCATGAAAGCAAGGCTAAAAGATGGATTTGCTAATGTACCTGGGTCACAACCTTACAATAGCCTACCTTTTTATCTATATACAAAATCTCATCTGAGCAGAAAATGCTAATCGGCGAAGAAAAATACTTGATTGTAGCAGCTTTGCCTTTTTGCTATTCCATATATCTTTCGTTGTGAAGCCGATAAGTTTTTTTAAAGAAATAAAAATAAGGAACCTTAAAAATGTCACGCCATATCAAAACAGCACCTGTAGTTTCCAAAGAACTTCTCCCAAATTAGCTGCTCTTAGAAAGTTCTCTGTATGTGAGGGTATAATACCAAATAATAGCCATTCATTGAACAATGCAATATTGGTGAAGAAAAAGATTCTGGGAAGGTATGGGCTCTAATGCCTGTGTATTTGAGAGTGGAGTTAACAAGCTTTTCTGGCTGCTGACAGTTCCAAAGGTTTTTGGCAGGAAGAATGACCCATTTTGCCCTGTGCAATTAGAGTAACAGGTGTACTCTTTAAATGGGGATGCTATTTCAACTCTTCTGTTTCTACTGGCTCGTCTTGTACTTCATAACTATGACATTTTTTATTTTTATTTTTATCTTTTTTAAAAACACCTCTTAGAAATCCTGTAAGTGACTCTTACTTAACTTCCCTGCAGAAATTCAGAGCATTGTGTGAGAGTCTTTTATAGCATTACCTCTAGGATTTTTCTGTATTCATCTAGCCGAGATTTCTCCCCCTGGGGAGTCTGAATGCAACTCAGCATGGTCTTAACTTTCAGATGAAGTCACGACTCACAGATCCAGCTCAAATGGCTCAAAGATAATCGTTCCTAAAATCTGGATGTAGTTACAGAAGACAAAAACAAACAAACAAACAAACAAACAAACAAAAGAAAATACAGGGGAAAGTTAAGAGAAGCTTTTAAAACTTCGTTTCCAAATGCATCACAATTATACTTCAATTGCATATCACATTTTATACGATGGGTAGCCAAACCAGTTGCTCTCCTGATGCCATTGGAGTCCCATCAGCTCCAACCCAATGGGCAGGGATGATGGAAGACATAATCTATAACCTTATTGAGGGCACAATGTTCACTACCCCTGCTTTAATTATTCAGAGTCATAGACATGTTAGCTCAGTAACCCTTACAGCAGTCCTGTAAGGAAAGTTGGTAAAGGTAAAAAGGTAAAAGGTAAAGGACCCCTGGACGGTTAAGTCCAGTAAAAGGTGACTATGAGGTGCATTGCTCACCTCTGCTTTCAGGCTGAGGAAGCCAGCATTTGTCTGCATACAGCTTTCCAGGTCATGTGGCCAGCATTACTAAACCGCTTCTGGTGCAATGGGACACCGTGATGAGTGCCAGAGCTCACGGAAAGATCATTTAGCTTCCTGCCACAGTGATACCTATTTATCTACTCATGTTGGTATGGTTTTGAACCGCTAGGTTGGTAGGAGCTGGGACAGCAATGGGAACTCACCCCGTCACACAAATTCTAAGTGCTGACCTTCTGATCAGCAAACCCAAGAGGCTCGGTGGTTGGTTTAGACCACAGCACCACTTGCGGCACATTTAGTATTAAGTCAGTATTAGTATTCGATTCCTAGGGCATGGTCTGAAAGTTCACAGTGTAATTTTGTTTAATATTATTATTAACTGCATTTATATACCACCTTCATCCGAAGATCTTAGGGCAGTTCACAATGTGTTGTTACACATGCAAATACATCCTTTAAAAAGACTCCTGGTAGAGAAGCAAATCAATTCCATCTATAGTTAATACTACACAACAGGAAACATGCAACAAGGAAAGAGAGCACAGGAAATAGGAGACATAGAAAGAAACACCAGCATAATATATAAGCAGGAAACCCTGTACTATGTAGCATATATATTGCTCAAGGATTGGTACTGAGGAGTTGTCAGAATGCTTGGAAATCCTATATATATATATATCTACTTCAGGAAAGAGATAGTGCCCAATGTGTAATAATATAGAAGCTGGTTGTCAGACATTTGGGAAGTTCTGTGCAGAGGCCTGAAAGAGGCCTCTGCCATCACGAGTGTTAGAGTCCATCACTGCTACCATCACCAGGTGTCACTATGCCATCTGATGGTTTACAGGTGGGAGGTCATGCCCACCTGTTTAGGTTGGCCTTCCAGGGTGGCAGGAGACAAATATATGGTTTGCCAGGCCAAAAAGATTCCCAACCTCTGACCTACATGAATTCAAGGGTGTTCTTCTAAATGGGGAGCCTCCTGCACCCATGTGTTTGAGAGCCCTAGAAAATTAAAATAATTCCTGTATTACAAATATGGAAGCTAAAGATAAGAAAATTGGAAGACAATTCCTTGCCTGAACTCGGTCTGGCCCAGCTGCAATGAGGATATCTTAAGCTTTTGCTTCCATTTTCAACTAAACCCCCAATTACATTACACATGTAAAGGAATATCTCACTATAAATATGCATGGCTTCCCCAAAGAATCCTGAGACCCCAAAGAATCCTGTATTTTGTTAAGGATGCTGAGAGCTAATAGGAGACCCCTATTCCTCCATCCCACAACATACAGAACTACAACCCCCAGTTCCCTGTGAAGTGGGATTGAAACTAATCAATGATGGGGGTGGGAATAGGACCCTCCTAACAATTCTCAGCATTCATAACAAACTACAGGTCCCAGGATTTTTAGGGGACACCATAACTCTTTAAAGTGGCATGATATTGCTTTAAATGTAAAGTAGGCTGCAGATGGGGCCTAACTCTAGTTTCTTGTTATGTCCAAATGGGCAACTGTGGTTAGTGCTAACTATTATTTATTTAAACAAGTCAGGATTCAATCAGCCAATCTTTATTGTGGTCAAAGACCAGCCAGGATTATTAACCATATGTTGAAGTTGCTTTGCTTCAGTAAACCATAGTTAACATTAATCACTTTCGAGTTTCAGGTATGCTGCTAGGACCATCTTTTATTCTACCAGATTTTCAGTGTGGTTTTATGTTTTATCTCCTATTTAAACTCATTTTTAACTGCACTTATAATGTGGTAACTCTATTAAGTAATTTTCACTTTTTTATGTCTTCAGTAATTTTGTTAGTTTCTTTGATCCTTTTTTAAAAGGAAAGAAGGATAGAAATGTCCAAAGCTGGATCTGATTAGCAGACCAAATCCTTACTTCCCCCACCGCCAACAGGCCAGCTTTGACAACTTGGTGAAGCCACCTGCCTGCCAGTCCTCAGATGTCATTATGGCATTAGGTGACAATTTCAAATGGGTTCATTCTCAGCACCATTGACCTAAGCACCTGAAAAGGCAGTATATAAATTTAATGAATGAATGAATGAATGAATGAATGAATATCAGTTTATTGGTTGTTATAAGCCCCTAGGAATCTGATGGTGCAGCTTAGATTCAAACCACACTTGCAAAGAATATTTCAAAGGAGCTTGCTGTAATTGCTGAACAGCTGATTGGTGATTACAGCAAGCATCTTTGAAGTTATGCTGACAGTGCCAATCAGCTGATTGGTGCTAAAAACATGCCTGGATAGGCTTGCTGTAAATGCTAGTAATCAGTGTTGTGAATGAGACTGGTCTGCTGGACTACACAGTTTCTAGAGGAACAAATGGCCTGTGGACTCCCAAGCATAGCTAAGAATAGCTTTCTAAAAGTCAAATCTTGAAAATGTGTGTATGCATTTATTTATTTCAGATATTTCTAAGCTACATTTCAAGAAAGTGTTGTGACAGCCCTCCCTGCCCGACTGAATATTCATGCAACCTGCTTCATACACTGCAAAAATGCAAAATTCTAGAATGGGGTAACTATTCAAATGAACAATCCGCTAAGCTGACACTTTAGGAAAGGAAGTGCTAATGGAATGTATTCTTAGGATACATGTCCAATGCCTTAGCCAAACCTAACTTACCTATGTTCAATGAAGTTGCGGCCTAATTCAACCCAATACCAGTCTCCTGTGTCTATTCTTTCAATCTTCTCCACATCAGCTATAGCATCATGCACCTGTGGTGGCAATATCCACTCAACTGGGGCTTAGGGGGTGATGTTTGTTGCATGGCATGGCCATGGCTGGTCCTGAGAGATGAGGCTGGGGGATGGGATGGGCACCTGCTGCCACCCACCTGCACTGGAGCATCTATCTGGGGCGTGCTTCACCCACAAGGCAAATCAGGGTCAGGGGGGCTACACCCTGCCCAACCCTGGTGTACTTAAGGGGGGTGGCCTCTTTGCTGACCAATGCAGGAATTTCTGCCCACCCAGCAGGACTATTAGGAGCCCACCTAACAGTGGGCGAGTTAGCATGTGGACCTTGCTATAGTTTACTCAGGGCAGGGAGGATTTTTCTCCTGTAAGCAAATTGGTTGGCTTTCAAATTTTTGCCTACATCATAGCAATTGTTACAACTTTGGCGGATAAGGCATTGGGGCTGGATCCTAAGTCATGGGTATACCCTGAGGGGTGCAGGAGGGGTGGCTCTGTCCAGGAGTCCACAAGGGCTTGATAAACCAATGCACCTCTCCCAAAGGTGGCCTGCTGAGGGTCATGGCACCCAATTTATATAAGGGGTGACTCTCCACACAGTGTAGACCCCAATGGTTTTCTATCAGGCAGCACATGGGCTGCCTAATCCAATGCCTTAGCCAAACCTACTCTTGCCTGTAATCAATAAAGTTGTGGCCTAATTCATCCCAGTACCAGTACCCTTTGTCACTTCTTTTGGTCTTGCCTGCACCAGCCTGTGGCAGCAAATACATCCATGTACCCTCTAGCTTTTCATGTCAAGGGCTCTTGTTCCCCTTTAATACTGTGTCTCACTTCAAATGAACAATTCACTTAGTTGACACTTTAGGAAAGTGGGTGCTAAAGGAATGTATTCTTACCATATAGAAATCTCACAGAGAGATCTGGAAATGATCGCTTATGGACTTACACTCTAGTCTCTCCCCCACAAAAATATCTCCCATGATAGAATCTGGATTGCTGTCCTAGCATTACTTACATGAGCTAATTAATTATTGAGCTAAAAAAAATGAAATTAATTACAAGATACATTGGCTTGATAATTAGATTCTTTTATGGCTTTTATCTGCAGGTGTATAAATCACAGTGCTCTTAATTACACTCAGTAGCTTTGGAAACAATCACATGTGGAGTTTGCAGACTCCAGAAGTCCTAAAAGTTTGGGAGAAATGGGTAAATTAATATTTATCTAACTGAAAACTGCTGCTTTCCCATATTCTGCAATGGGAATACTGCCATTTCTAAAAACATTTGTATTGATGAAAACAAATTAAGAATGTTGTCCAAATTTTTGCATACATAAAGCTAGGATGACTCCCACTCCTAAATTTGCAGAGACTGCTAATTAGTAAGTTAGAAATATATATTTATTTAGGAAAGTCATGGTCCAGGAGTCAGGGTACAGAGATTCAGGAGGAGGGCAACTGAACTGAATGGAAGCATCAACAATGTCCCAGCAAGTTTCCCAATTCCACCCACTAAGCTTTTAAAGATGAGGCATGTTATACTCACTAATGAGACTTGTTTATCTTGCAGGAATGTCAGGATTGGAAAACCATACTCTGTCACGGTGGGTGGGTCTGTTGCCATCTGTAAAGGTCATGCCTGGTTCTAGGAAACAAGGCAACACCCTCCTGTTCAGGCTCCTGTTCAGCACTGCCTCTGGTTCCACCACCTCCCTCAGCTGAGCAAAACCCTCTACATCCCCCAAGGTGTCTCTTGATAGTTTGCCCAGGAAGAGGAGCTGATCCTCCTGCTTCTACTTTTCAAGTGCTGAAGTCAGAGAGGAACAGATAAATCCCCTTATCCAGCCCAACTTTCCACTATTCAGCACTATTTCTGTCTCTTCCTTTACCTGCATCAGAGCCTTCCAACGCAAGCCAATCCCAACAGCACTGCATGGTTTGTGACAGCTTATTAGGTTTAGCTTTAATTGGTGAAGCAAATCACAAGGGGGACGCAAGTCGCGCTGTGGGTCAAACCACAGACTAGGACTTGCCGATCAGAAGGTCGGCGGTTCGAATCCCCGTGACAGGGTGTGCTCCCGTTGCTCAGTCCCAGCTCCTGCCAACCTAGCAGTTCGAAAGCACGTTAAAGTGCAAGTAGATAAATAGGTACCGCTCCGGCGGGAAGGTAAACGGCGTTTCCGTGCGCTGCTCTGGTTTACCAGAAGCGACTTAGTCATGCTGGCCACATGACCCAGAAGATGTACACCGGCTCCCTCAGCCAATAAAGCGAGATGAGCGCCGCAACCCCAGAGTCAGTGACGACTGGACCTAATGGTCAGGGGTCCCTTTACCTTTACCTAATCACAAAGCTTTGGTTTAACCAGGGAAGTGTAGTGATTACTACACTTGACTTCTTACCCAAAAGGCTTACTAGGTAATATTGAGTCACTATTTATGGTTATTTATTTACAAGTGGGGCTGGGGGGGGGGAGTTGGGTGGAGTGACCCTATTCCATGTTCCAGGAAGACAGCCATGCCTTCTTTGAGGATACCTTATCCCTGCCTTCTGGTTTCTCCTTCTTGGTCCCAATCACTGGCTTCATCATGTGGCTTCTGGCTGACATTGCTACCTTGTGGCTTGTTTCTTGACCCTGCCTCTTGATTTGCCTTTTGGTCTTACTCTCTGACTCCACCAGCTGGTTTATGCCATGGACTTACATTATGTTCTGGTGCATATCAGATTGCCTCAATGGATCCACTTCTGATATCAACTTTTATGCCATTTTCTGTGCTGAGAGAATTGTGCAGATCAAGCATAATGTGGGGTCCCATGAAGCTAGGAATGGAGCAGTGGATGCCTCTGAACACCAGTTGCTGGCAATCACCAGTAAGGAAAGTGCTGGAGAGAGAGATGTCAGTTTGACATAGGCATCCAGTTAGCCATCTGGAGAAGAGGGTGCTTTGGCTTGAGCAAGTAGGACTTTTTTATGTTCTTAAGGTATGTGTCACCTATGCTCAAATAAAAAGTGCAGAATTGGGATGGGTGCAGTCCCACCGCTTCAAGCAGATACCTACCTCTGTTCTTTGCAATTGTGTCCGAACTGTTCCCCACCCCATCCCCATTAGGGGAAAAAGCAACTCAGCTCTTAGTAGGAATTTTTGGCCTGCAAGAAGAATCGCCCAATGCTTGTGCACCATGGAGGTCTTTTGCTAGCAGGCAAAACCAGGGAGGCTGTTTATGTAGGTTTAGACTGGTCACAACTTGTGCACAGATATGTATAGAAAGGTAGTGAGAGGTCTCTCTGAGACATGCTCAAGGCAATGGGAAAATCAGAAGGCTTGTGTTTTGAGGCCATGGGACCCATAAGAAAGGGTATGGGTTTCCTTTGGGGACAAGGCTGGGACACTTTCCTGGTGCTTAGCATATCTAAATGTATGGTGGCTATTTATTTATTTATTTATTTATTTATGTTCTATACCACCCTTCATCTGAGGATCACAGTGGTTTACAATATGGAAACACAAAAATACATATCATAATAACAAACAAAAACAATACCCCCCCCCCAGTTTAATTGGCCATAGATTGCTTAATTAGCCAAAGGCCTGGGAGAAGAGGGTTATTTTTATATAATAATTAAGGTGCCATGCAAGTATCCCTGGGGAAAGCATTCCACAAACAGTGCTCTGGACACTTCTTGAGGTTCATCTTCTGTAACAGTGGAGTCAAGGTCCTGGTGGGTCAGGCTGTAAAAGGCCCCACACTACCCAGAACAGCCCTTAACAGATTGCACAATGAGGATGCAATGGAGGCAGCAAAGTATGTCTTCTTTGCAGCCTTCACTGCCACTAAGTTGATTGCATTCAACTGGTTTTTCTTCTACTTGCATTCAAGCTGTTTCCCAGCTTGTTTCCTTACCCTAACCTCAGGAGTATCCCAGGTAGCCAAACAGGCTCCATGAAGTGGGAGAGGGTCTCAGGGGCAATCAAGTCAATAGCCAGGGATATTAGGATGCTCCAAAGGTCAGCCAGGGCCTTGAAGCATTGCCAGCTAGAGGAAGGATACTTTCTGAGACAAAAGGGCCAAGTTAGCTCATCCTACATATAGGTAAGTTAAACTTAAAAGTTCAACTTAAAAGTTGAACCTGTGCTTGCTTAGTTGTGGATCATCCTGTTGTAAATAGTAACCCTAATTCACCCATACATCAAATTCATCTCATTATTTCCAGTGGATTCTTGCACAACCACACTTACCAATATTTGATGTTTCATAAAGCAGAGGTGGCATTTTCTAACTCCTTAATATTTGAATCCTAGGGAAACATAATGAGCCATATTTGGGGGTTTTGTTTGGAGGGGATGGAGAGATCACTTGAAGAATGAAACTTTACAGTAAATGAGATGGAGAATCACATTTGATAACTGGGTGATGCTAATAAAAATTAGCTGGGTGGGAATGAGTTTTAGAAATTTACTACTAGTTCTAATTGCATTCACCCCAGACTTCAGAATACCGTGAATTTGTTTTCATTGTTAGCCCTAGTGAACCGTTTGTTGTTAACTCTGGTTAATTGTCTAGGAGACCCATGCTTAAAGGATTTGAACACCTACCACAATGCTTATACCTGCACAGTGCAATTAGCACAGTAAGACTGTAATAATAATAATAATAATAATAATAATAATAATAATAATAATAATAATAATTTATTTATACCCCGCCCTCCCCAGCCAAGGCCGGGCTCAGAGCAGCTTACAAACAATAATAAAAACAAGAAGAATGATTACAACTTAAAAACAAAAATAAAATACAACATTAAAATAATGGAACATTAAAATATTAAAATGTAGCCTCATCGCAGGAGGAGAAGGAAAAGAAAAAGAGAGAGAGAGAGAGAGAATCAAATTGGCTCCAAGCCAAAGGCCAGGCGGAACAACTCTGTCTTACAGGCCCTGCGGAAAGAAATCAGATCCTGCAGGGCCCTGGTCTCATGAGGCAGAGCGTTCCACCAGGCCGGGGCCAGAGTTGAAAAGGCCCTGGCTCTGGTAGAAGCCAATCTAACTTCCTTAGGGCCTGAGACCACTAGGGTGTTGTTATTTATGGATTTTGAGGCTCTCCGTGGGGCATACCGGGAGAGGCGGTCCCGTAGGTACGAGGGTCCTAGGCCGTGAAGGGCTTTAAAGGTCAAAAGCAGCACCTTAAATCTGACCCTGTACTCCACCGGGAGCCAGTGCAGCTTGAAAAGCACTGGGTGAATATGCTCCCATGGCAGAGACCCCGTGAGGAGCCTCGCTGCAGCATTCTGCACCCGATGGAGTTTCTGGGACAGCTGCATAGAGCGAATTACAGTAGTCAAGCCTGGAGATGACCGTCGCATGGATCACTGTGGCCAAGTCAGGGCGGGAAAGATAAGTACATATTGCCACAGATTCTTCAATATCATATTTAAGAGGTTTATTTTAAAGGACTCTGCTGCAGATAATTAAAGGCTAGCTTTATCACATATACTACACACAAGCCCCTCTATAAATTTGGAGGTCCGCTTTATTCTCATATCTCATATCTGTCTACCTGCAGAGAAGCTATGCAACTTTCTCTGACAGTGGATCATTTTTTGGCTACTGGATACTCCTCTGACACCCAGTGCAAAAATGAATCTAGATATGTATGCAGCTTTTGCTTGTAATGAACTTGTGTAGAGATAGCTCAAACCTGTGTTCAGATGATGGTGGAAGAAATTAATAGTAGGATAAATGAGCACTGCATTCTTAACAGCTATGTGCATTATGCCAAACCATGTTCAGCAGTATCATTTTCTAAGCTACCTTGAACTATATCAAAGTCTCATTTAACTCTTTGCCAGACTTCTGCCACATCTTCGCTTCTTAGTGCCTGATGCAGAACAGGAGTGCAAAATGCATTCCATTACCACTAATGGCAGTAGCCTCTGACCCTCCCTCTTCCCCCTTGATGCTGGGGAATAATCACATGCAAAGTAGGTAAACAACATATGCTGGTTAGCTTGCCAGATTTAGAATTGGTATCGGGGGGATGCTCTTCCAAAGGAGAGTTGCTGCTGTGTTGATGATCCATTCCAGTCAATTGCTCACCAGAGCCAAATAATAGTCAACTCCAAGTCTTTAGTAAGTTTTGTCTTCCTTGTACACAGACACAATCAATGCATGAGTCAAGAGATATCAAGGCTAGAACTGGGATCACACAACTCTATGCACTCTATATTTGGGCATGAACCAACCCTCAATGCAGTGGTGGGGAACCTGTAGCCTTCAGGATGTAGTTCAACTCCAACTTCAATCAGCTCCAACCTGTATGCAACAGGGATCCTGGAAGTTGTACTCCGACATTACCTAGAGGTACCTAGAGGGTCACAGGTTCCCCAACACTGCCTTAGACCAAGGTCACCAACTAAACTTCAATGTAGATGAGAGGTTTTCATCTGAGTTACCCACATCCAATAACAGAATGGTATCCTCTTATCCACACTGGCTCAATAATGTTTATCTGGGTTGCATATATGTTCACGATGACTGAACTGAAATAATAAATGCAAACAATGGCAATATATATTAGTTCCACAGCAAAAAAAAAGTAAACTACACTTCAAAAAAATCTTGCATTATGATTCTTTTGGCAGAAATATAAGAGAATTACTGGGAATACTGCAATGATGAGTGAAAATAGAATTTAATTAGCTTCACACATACAGATGCAGATCCAAAGCCCCAACAGAGTGAGCTTCTGAAGTCCCGACATGTCAAGCAGCAGGAGATCCTTCTGTGTTAAATTGAGTAAAAAAAGGCATATAATTAATGGAGACTAACTACTACCACTTGCTTAAATTGGTTGCACTAATGTCCTTTCCTTCTATAGGACAACTCTTATGTTTCATAGTTGATAATGGTGATGAATCATGCTATTATACCGAAGATGTTAATATAGTGTTATATATTCAGAGTGATATAAAATGCTTGTCTTAAGGACCATTATAGAGAATTAAAGCTATCTAAGGATTCTGAGATATGGCTACGCTGAGATATAGCTATACTTTAAGGATATCCTCTATTTTCTCCTTTGGCCATGAAACCACAAAATATTGAAGACAGATGAGGCAGCAAATATGTGATGTTTAACAAAGGTTTGCATTAATGGCTCCATCATCAGATAGCTGACTCCCCATCTTGCATTCAGCATATGCATACATGCTGGAAGAAGTTATCAAAGGTCCTTAGGTACATCCAAAGCTGCTTTTACATCAAGTAAAATCATTGTTCCATCTAGCTCAGTATTGTCTACTATGCTTGATCATGAGATCCTGCTGAACCAACTTTGTGGGATGGGCACTTCTATGTCTGGGTCAAATAATAGCATTGGATGGTTATCACTTGGCTCCATGGCAGTTGTGCTGTGGGGGGGGGGGAGTACCATCTAAGTAGATATATTTATTCCAGCAAGCATCTACATCTGTACAGTGGTACCTCAGGTTAAGTACTTAATTCATTCCGGAGGTCCGTTCTTAACCTGAAACTGTTCTTAACCTGAAGCACCACTTTAGCTAATGGGGCCTCCTGCTGCCACCGCACCGCCGAAGCATGATTTCTGTTCTTATCCTGAAGCAAAGTTCTTAACCTGAAGCACTATTTCTGGGTTAGTGGAGTCTGTAACCTGCAGCATATGTAACCTGAAGCGTATGTAACCCAAGGTACCACTGTATTTGATTTGAATTTGTTTTTATGCATGCAATTGTTTTAACTGTTAATACATATAATTGTTCTGCATATGGTTTTTTTTGCATTCTGAAATTGCTTCAAGATGCTTCATAAGAAGC
Source organism: Podarcis erhardii (assembly GCF_964252035.2). Taxonomy (NCBI): domain Eukaryota; kingdom Metazoa; phylum Chordata; class Lepidosauria; order Squamata; family Lacertidae; genus Podarcis; species Podarcis erhardii. The sequence goes on from NC_138504.1 coordinate 15,384,309, forward strand.
AATTCATAAATAAATAAATAATAAAAAATAATAATGTGCAAATCAACCATTAAGGAGTATGCGCAGAACACACACACACACAGTGACTAGGCCTTATGATGACTCCATTCAGAACACTTGACCGCACACTGTGCAGAGTTTTGTGTTCATATGTTTTACAGTCTGTTTCTCCATCTGCCCTTATCTTTGGGGGATGTTGAGAGGTTTGGAAATTCTCTGTGGTCGGAGATAGGAGTTAGCATTACACTGAAAATGAAAATAACTAGGGAAACCAAAATAAAATGAGGGTTGTTAAGGGGTAAACACATGATTTCTATTCAACATAACTCATATTGATTAGCATAATCATATAGAACTAACGAGCAATTTATCTAACTTTAAGGATTAGACATGTCAAAGAATTAGTGGTGCAATGGAAGAATTGAAAAGCACCACATGTTTGTAACCAGATAATATATATATCCCCCTTTCCCACCCCTTCCTTCCTCTGTCCCAGACCACCATAATTTCTACATTTATAACCACCATACTGCAGTAGGATAACATTAATGCATATGCACATGCACATGTATGTATGTATGTTGATATACACATCTTTCCAATTTTAGGTGCAAGAACAAACCAGATTGGCAGTTGAATCTTACTTCAAGCACCAGGGCAAGCACCAGGGCACATTACCACAGCTTTCTTCACCTCTGTATCTGTATCCAAGGCAGCTCTCTCACTTCGTCTTATAACAGAACCAGTTCTGCTACCAGGAGCCTTTGGGGAACACCATTAAGGTGGGTAAATAGGAAAAGAGCATGGGCCAGTTTTAGTACTGATCAGATAGTTTGAGCCAGATAGGTCACCCAAACAAGGCAGACCTCAGAAGACATTATTTCCTCCTTCTAACCTTAAGAACACATAACCCACACTGTCAGATGGACAGGGAAGTTAATCAATTATCATGCTATAGATCCGTTAAGTCAGGGGTGGGCAGCTCTTTGGCTTCCCTTGTGGGCATCCTTCTGGGGAGGCTACATGCCAGGTTGGGTCTGAGGCAAAAGTGGGCAGAACAATAGATGTGACTCTGACTCTTGCCCTTGTACAGTAAGCTACATTCCAACCATGCAAAAGTCAGTGGTTTCTACACACAACACAACACAACATAACACAACACATGTCCTCCTCCTTCCAGGCAAGTAAGAGGTAATTAACATAATTCAAGGACACATTTCCAGCCATGCGAAAGCACTCATGAAGGGCTTGACCTGTGGAAGAGGATGTCTGTCGCCTGAGGAGTGTCAGAACCTGATCCTGAGGCATTTCACTCTTGCTTTTAACTGAATTAGGTGGTGCCCCTTTGTTCACTCTATATTATATGCCTTGTTCTACCTTCCAAGGTATTGGGGAAACTGTATCCCATTGGCTCTATAGATTCAAAATGATTAATCCTAGTGATGTGCACAAACTACTTTTTTGGGGAACATGCACATTTTACACCTATGTATGTTCTCAATTATAATAAGAAACAAGCTCACACTATACTGCTGCTGCTTCCTCCTCCTCCTCCTCCTCCTCCTCCTCCTCCTCCTCCTCCTCCTCCAACGAAATAGTTGCTACTCCACAGGCGAAAAGAGTGGTATGGATTCATCTGTACACCTACTCACAGCTACACTTAATAGTCTCACTTAAATCTTGAAGATACATATACACACTGCCAATATGTCCCAAGTCTTCTCATTTAGACAAGAAAGCTACAGTAGCTATTTACAACTTTCATTTCAGCAAACACACTGAGGAAAAGCCCTACGGCTTCTCAGTTCTTTGCAAAGTCTGGTTAATGCTGGGATATAGTACTATGATGTTTTGGAGGGGGGTATTGCTCCCTAGCTGAAAATGGACCAATTAACTTTGATATTTCAGTACAGATAGTTCTGGGGGGAAATATGGCATATATCCCCCCAGGAGACTGTTGGGATTATGATGCTATATCTGTCTTTTTCTATAATATTTTGTCCATACCTGAATTTCCATCCCTTATAAATTTGGCTTCTCAGACCGGCCTATTATATACAAGTGTTTGGGTGAGAGTATGCACTTGTTGATTTATACAACTCAACTATTGCACACAGAGATTCAGATTGCATGCTCATTTAACATTATATATGAATAACTGTACAGCTAAACTATCCATGTACCCAGATTGTAAATGCATTGAATGAAATGTGTGCACACAGCCTTGGTTCTATTATTATGTAATGGTTTGAATGTATCAGCCAAACTCTTTTTGTGTGTGGGGGGGATGAAAGTAGCTAGAAATTTTGCCGCCGCTCTTACCGTTTCAGGTTTTGTGGCTTATTGCTAAGAGTTGTTCATCTCCTTGAGTCTGGGGGCTCTCCATTCTCTTGTCAGCTGTTGCGACACAGACTCCAGAGAGTTCCCTTTCTAATGCTGCCGGATACCTTTCAGCTCTGGGTTACCCCCAGAACCTTTGAGGGGGTCATGTAGCCGCCACGTTACCCCTAAAACACCTCAAGCAGCTGCGTTTACTGCGGAGCCTCTGCAGAGCACACCCGTTGTGGGAGGCGGTGAAACCGGAAGTCACCCCAACATTACAACTGACAATTCACCAGGACAAATGCCTACCAGAAAACAAAGTCTTTGGCTGCATACACACATTTATTCTAGAATCAATGGAGATTGAGTAATTTTTTATATGTAGTGCACACACAATCTAGATCCAAAAAGGGCTGGAGCTAGCTGGCAAACCAGCTAGAGCTGCAAAAAAAAGATGTCCCAGTCACCAAGGCCATCTGAGACTCCACTGACAGAGCTGAATCTAAAAGCACCCCTGAGGGAATGCAATCCTATCCTGGCCAGGCTGCCTCTCTACATCTCCGATGCTGTAGCATTTTCTCTAGCATTGTGTGTTATGTGTGTGTGCAGATGTTTTCCCCCTCCCCAACTGGAGAGGATTCAAACATGTGGCCTCCCCCCTTGTATCCTAAAATGGCTACAAGCTTGACTATTTGATTCTTCAGGCTCTGTAAACTTGCTCCTGCATGTGTAGTCAAAATAATTACTTTTAACATATCAAATAACCCATTTTTTTCATTCCAGTGTGTTGATCTGCAACATTTTCTTATAGCACTGTATTCTGTAGGTGGCAAGAGAATAAAACTGTATTTGCATAACTGTTTTATTATTGTGTTTGGTTAATGTCATTGGGAATTCTAATCCCATGAACACTAAGCGGAACAATGCAAGGATAATAGCTCCACAGATTTATTAAAAGAAAAGACCTTATAACACTTCAGGGTTCCTAACTCCTTCTTCCCATCATATCCTCTTATTTATTTATTTTTTAAAAAATAGAAACAAAGAGCCATGAGAATGAATTGTAATCTTTTCTAAAGGGTCAGAATTTTGACCAAGGACTACACTAAAGTTAACTACACCCTCGACACCCTGAAGAATAATTTGAAGGCACATGAGGTCACCATCTTGGGGAAGCTAAGCAGGTCTGGGTCTGGTCACTATCTCAATAGGAGGCTGTCTGGGAATCACATGTACACTCCCATGGGTTCTCCACACACCTAATAACTTCTCACTTGTCTGATGGTGGTGATGCAAGGCCTCCAGTCATTGATTCCTCCCCTGTGCTTTGCAGCAGCCCAGGGTTCCTTGGAGAATATGGTTCTCTAGGCTGCTTGAGATCCATCTGCCTCAGAAGACAATGGAAGAGTTTGCCTTTAGGGGTAAAGTCAAACCATTGGGTAGCTACAGAGATCAATATGGGAGAGACATGTTTTGTTGAAGCTGGGTCAGATGAAGGCATTCGGTTGTGCTGATACTCTATAAATGGAAAGGATCTGAGGATGGGCCATCATCTTGTGGAGCTTGGTTGGGCATCCTATCTTACTGAGCAGTTTGAAGAGTCTTTTTCAGCTGATGAGGTCAAAGGTCTTCATCATGTCTCTGAAAGTGATGTTCAAGGGGTGTCTCTCTTTTTGGCAGCTGGTGCACTGGAAAAGTAATGTCAAGTGTTGAACTCTGAACTCTAAAGTCACATTGTGACTTGGGATAGACCCTGTCAGTGAGTGACTGTAATCTGTTGAGAACTGCATGGGCAACGGCTTTCTCACAGTACTTAGCAGGGAGATTCCACTATAGTTGTTACAGTCACTTTTGTTCTTATAGAGGGTCACAAGGCTGGAGTCACACGTGTATTGTGGCACAAATCCTTGTTTCCAACACAGAAAGAGGAGGCCATGCAGTTGTTACATGAGGGAAGAATTGAAGGCAGCTTTCAGTACTTCTGTTGGGATTCCATCCTGTCCTGGGGCTTTACTACATGACTGAGAGTTGATGGCATTATTCAGCTCATCAAGGAAAGGAAGTACATCCAGCTCTTCCAGTAAAGGCAGAGTCTAGATCAGTGATGGCCAGACTTGGTCCTCCAGCTGTTTTGGGACTACAGTTCCCATCATTACTGACCACTGGTCCTGTTATCTAGGGATGATGGGAGTTGTAGTCCCAAAATAACTGGAGGGCCAAGTTTGGCTATCACTGGTCTAGATGCTGTTAATTGCTGTGTAAAACACCATGTTTCACCACAAGTACAGTTCTCGATAGGGCTTGCCCATTGCTTCATCTGCTTGCTGCAATCTGTGATGATCTCTGCAGACTATGTTTTCAGTGATGTAGTTCTCCTAGCTGGAGCAACCAGCTCAATTCTCCTCACATACTGAATTTGCATATTGACTGAGTAGAAAAAAATGCTTGGTTGCCCATTTCCTTCCATGGTGAAGGGAAGTGACAAAGACTAAGCCTGGCAGGACAGCTTACTCTATGCCATTAACCCCTTCATGCATTAATTAGACTCAATCATGCATTTATATATAAATTTATATTCTGAGTTTAAGTATAAATTTATATTTTTGCATTCAAGAGGGGGGAACATCTGGAAGAAATGCAGCTTGCTTCATAATGCAGCTGAGAATTATGAGCTGTACAAGTTCATGTTCTGGGTCAGATATTATGAACAATATTATTACATCACTTGTTTACAATGTGCTTTTATCTGTTGTTCAGGCACCAAAGGGTGGGAAGCTGTAAATCTAAACATAAGATTCATTAGGCCAAAAAAAAGTATAATGCTTAATAGCATAACAGCTTGGAGGAACTGCAGGTCAAATTAATCAAATAAACTGAATTTAGAAAGTATGGAAAGGTTAGGATTTTAGCTAATTCCAATATGAAATATCCCCCTATACTCCTGGAATGGCATAATAATAATAATAATAATAATAATAATAATAATAATAATAATTTATTATTTATACCCCGCCCATCTGGCTGGGCCTCCCCAGCCACTCTGGGCGGCTTCCATAGAAAGCAAAAATACAATAAAATATCACACGTTAAAAACTTCCCTGAACAGGGCTGCCTTAAGATGTCTTCTGAATGTCATAAAGATGCAGTCTGTGGCTCCCCAGCAAAGGATGGGGTGGAAATTACTTCCTCTTTGCAAGGTGAGCCTTGGGTTTGAATGCAACCTGAACACCCAGTGCCAACCGTCCAGTGTGTGACCAAAATGCACATGTCAAACCTAAAGGGCCCAAGTACAGCAGGCATAGTGCACTGACAGATTCCCAAAGGGTGCCCTTAACCGAATAATGCCTCAGCATGAATAACCCTTCTCCGCCTGAATTTCTCACCTACCCAGATTCAATGTCCAAAGAGCAATGAAAGCACACCACTCCCAAGTGCCAATCTAATTCATCCCAACAGTGTGGAGTGGGTGAAAAAAGAGGGATCCTAAGAACATTCAATGAATCCTTCCAAATAATTCCCACTCTGCCCCCTCAGATAGGCATCTAGTAAAAGCCCGCACTGCATATAGTGAGGTAGGGAGCCAGCATGGTGTAGTGGTTAAGAGTGGTGGACTCGTAATCTGGTGAACCAGGTTCGCTTCCCTGCTCCTCCACATGCAGCTGGTGGGTGACCTTGGGCTAGTCACACTTCTCTGAAGTCTCTCAGCCCCACTCACCTCACAGAGTGTTTGTTGTGGGGAAGGAAGAGAAAGGAGGTTGTTAGCCACTTTGAGACTCCTTAAGGGGAGTGAAAGGCAGGATATCAAGTCCAAACTCTTCTTCTTCAGAGGGCATAGCAAAAAAGGAAGCAGGAAGAGCTCAAAGGAGGAGCTTGCTTATAAAACCACACTGCACCACCATATCCATTGGTCATGTAGCAATCACATGGTGCTGCCCTCAACCCTCTCCCAAGTCTTCTCTAGGGAAGAGAGTGGGAGCAAAGTAGGTGTTGAAAGAAAATAAAAGGAGTGGGGAAAGAGCTGTGTGCCATTCTTTACCCTTTGGTGGTTCTAGAGACTTGGTTTTGATAATGGTGACTCATGACATTGGCAGAATTCAAAAATTGATAGAGCATGGACAGAAGTTATGGTTAGAATGAGCCAAAGGTTGGAGTTCTCAAGCTACTTAAACATCTTGGCCAGGGGTCAGCAAACTTTTTCAGCAGGGGGCCGGTTCACTGTCCCTCAGACCTTGGGGGGGGGGGCAGACAATTTTTTTTTTTTTTGAGGGGGGATAACGAATTCCTATGCCTCACAAATAATCCAGAGATGCATTTTAAATAAAAGCACACATTCTACTCATGTAAAAACACCAGGAAGGCCCCACAAATAACCCAGAGATGTGTTTTAAATAAAATGACACATTCTACTAGTAAAAACACGCTGATTCCCAGACAATCCGTGGGCCAGATTTAGAAGGCGATTGGGCTGGATCCGGCCTCTGGGCCTTAGTTTGCCTACCCATGATCTTGGCAAAGGTGCTTACCTTGTTTTCAGACAAGCAGAAGGCTCATACTAGGGGCGGGCATACAATAATCCCATAACTGGGGACAGGCCAAAACATTAGGAATGCGGAAAGTTTCAGAATTTGAAATGCACGAGTAAGAAAATAGTTACAGTTGCAAGTGGGAAGAAGCAACATTTAAGCCAGGCGGGAATCAGAGAAGCAATACGCAAGGCGGTCCATTGTCTGACAGAGGTTAAGTGAAGAAGTAAGAGGATTCTTCTGGGGCCAATGATGGTGGTTAGCTAATCAGGCATTTAGGGTTGAGGCTGGTGAATCAGTTCAGGAGGATTCATTAAGTCCACAGTTTTTAATGTTATTGAAATGCCTTCATTGTCCCTGTTGGCAAAGCTTTTACTTCACAATCCAAAGAAGCCCTGCTGAAAAGCCTAACAGACTTCCAGGTAATGGGCTGAGATCCAACTGCTCTAAGCAAATCCTTTAGTTACAAAAGTTTCAAAACTATTGTATAATGGGATGTTTACAAGTGCAAGTGTGAAAGTTATTACTCAAAGCAGAGGAAAGAAAGGCTTCAGAGTTCATGTGAAGAATGATAAAACTGAGTTTGGGATTTGGGAATTCGCTCAATCTGGGGCTCTTCACTGTATCCAGAAGCCGGTATTACCAAGCGTTATGGACTCCCTTGCAGCATGAGTATTAAACCTAGTCTATAAGCACACTGCTGCACACAGATTTAATTTCCCCACAGACTGAAGGTGTCTGACTTACCAATCATGTAGAGTCAGCTGTTGAATTTTATTTTATCCAGCCTTGTGTTTATCAAAACAAGTCTTGTATAAAAAGCAATTCTGATACTGCCCGATGTTATTTGTATTTCAAGTTGTGAATGCTTAGAGCCATGCAGATGGCATCTTCTGACGCTCACCCACAGAGTGTTACTACTCAAAACCACCAGTCCAAGATGTGTCCTAGAGAAAGCAGGTGCCCATTCCCCTTCCTACCGATCCTTCTCCACAGTAAGCACAAAAACTCAGCTACAAAGATTTGGAGGAGAATGTCAGCAGCAGGATGAGTAGAAGGGGAAGGCCAAATAACATATCCATACTTAAGTAAAACAGAAAGGCAACACAAAGGCATTCAGTTTAAAAACGTAAAAAGAGCCCTCCTAGATAAGGCCAAAGGCCCGTTGAGTGTGGCAGCCTGTTTTCACAGCCGTCAACCATATGCATATGAGAAGGTTGCAAGCAGGACCTGAAAGCAACAGCAGTTGCCCCATGTGCAGTTCCAAGCAAGTGTTATTCAGAGGCATGGTGCTTATAGCAGTGGAGGTAGAACATAGCTATCATGGCCATATCCTCAATAATTTTTGTGTGAGTGAATTCCAGTGTTTCACTATGCAGTTTTGAAGTACTTTCTTTTGTTTCTCCTGCAGTGAAACAACACAATGGGAAATGGAAAAACAACAACACATGACAGCTAGCAGAAGAGCAGGAAGGCAGATAAGAAGACACTAAGTAGAAGCAATGTAGAGAGAGAGGCAGCCTAGAAGCTTAGGGCACAGAGACAGGCACAAACAGGAGGCCTCCTATTTTGAGTCTTGGCTGACCTCAGCAAAGAGGGAAGAGCACAGACTGATGGGGGTATAGTTCAAATATGTGGAAGAGTGAAAATGTTCAAAAGATCAGCCATCCAGACTTTACCAGGAATACTTTTGTTCCATCCTCACCCTCTGAGCAGGAAGGGCATATGAGCAGAGGGGTTTAGCCAGCCCTGCATAGTATCACTGTATGTGTGTGTGGCATCCCCTCTTTATGGCAGCCCTTTAAATAAGTATGGGTTCTCTATCTTCGATATAGGTTGGGGCAGGGACAGCCAACACCTACAGGTGTTGTGGACCTTCACCGCGACCATTGGCCATGTTTGCTGGTCATGATGGGAGCTTGAGTCCAACAAAATATTGAGGGCTACCTCTGTTTTAGACTGTAGGAAAATATATATTAAAAACGTTTCTGTATTTTAACCTATCAGTAGGTTAAGCATGATAACTACATTAGATATACAGTAGAAGATGATGCCATCCCACTTTCTGACTCATGTTAGGAAGACCAAACCCAAAGGCCTTCTTAGGTTGCAATCCCATTCACACTGATCTAGGAGGAAATGCCATTGAACTCAATTGGACTTACATCAAAGTAACCAGTTAAAGGACTGTGCAGTGCAATAAAAAGTCACCTGTGATGTTCTTCCAGAAATTCCTGCTGACTGATTGTTTTCAAGGTATGGTGAGCATACTATATCCATAAGCTTTAATAATAATAATGGAACAAAAACAATAGCAATAGTAACCAAGCTCTCTGTTCTCTGAAACTCTGAGGAAAATCTGGAAGATTTAATTTGCCCATATCCTGGACCACCAAGAAGCCAGAGAAGGACTCTTAATTTATTTCTTCTTGGGCCTTAGTGAAAAGGTAAATAGACTATCCATTAGGTCTGAAATTATATTTCACCAGTTCCTTGGGACATCCAAGACCTTATCATCACAGTATTGGTTAAAGTATGGCAGTCGTAAATGTCATGTCTGTCAGGCTGTACGATTCTGAGCCTATCCCTGCTAGATTTACTCTGGGTAAATGTCAGTGCCACTGAGAGCTGCTAGAAAAGCAGATTTTTCTCCTCTGACAAGCACTTAACAATAAATTGTCTGGCTGGTGTAATAGCAGCAAACTAATGACTTGGTCTGCCTTTGTATGATGACTTGAGAGATGCAGTCACTTGATTTGACATTGAAGACAGATCTCCCCACACAACCATTCCAGATATTCCTTTTGGTTTCCATTTATTGCAAATAAAGATTGGCTTTGGCTAATTTAACCAACTAAGCAGTGAAGCAGAACACCAACATGAAAAATTATACCCCTGTGTCATCAAGCATTTAAATGTATTAATTATTGCCATTCTTCTTCCCTTCTGTTTGTTTTGATGCAGAGGGCAAAGTAAAGAGGGGGGAAATCATTCTCATATTAAAATACGCTTCAGAATTCTGTACCACTAACAGTCATTTTAACGTATGGAATCTTCATAATCTGAAGCCCTCCAGTGCTGCAGCTAGATAATTTTACCCCGTCCTGAACTTAATTTTCTTATGAGCAGAACAGCTTTAACGGTGTGTGTGTGAGTGTGGGTGTGGGTATGGAGGAGGCCATGTGTATTAGTTCAGTTGTGAAGCACACAATTAGTATCTCACTCCTCTCCCCACCCGTTCTATACCATTCCATGCTTTACAACTGCTTCTACTTTTCTCAAATAGAGCAACAAACAATAAAAAAACAGATTTCCATCCCTGATTCACATTCTGAATATGCACACATTTTGCATCTGAAACTCAAGAAATGCATAGAACCATTCTGACTAGAGAAATAAACAGGAGTTTTCTTTTGCTGGACAGATGCTTGGGAATAAGCACAATTTTGTTATTGCAGAGGATCATGTATTTGTACAATAGTGGTGGTGGCAGTAATTATTATTTAAAATTATTTCTAGAACTGCTTAATATTTAAGTAAGCTGTATTTATGAGCATCTGTCACCATGCACATGCTCAGCCAGCCACTATAAAATGTCTATTTGAGGAAAAGGCAGGGTGAAAGGGGAGGCAGCAAGCAAGGAAGCTGCAGCAACCAGTGTCAGACCAATGGACCCCTATATACTCATGCTGGTCCAAAAGCTGTGGTGAGGGCTGTTTGCCTCTCCTGCCTTGATGGCTAAGAGCCCTAGATTTAGAAATGCCCCTTTACCACACCAGATCAACAGTCTGTCTAGCTCAGTATTGTCTACACTGGAAGACAGGGACTCTCCAGGGTTTCAGAATTGAGTCTTTCCAAGCCATACCTTGGAAAAGGTATGGTAGAGCAAGGAAAACTGAGCTATGACACTTCGCCTTCTTCAGCCTTGAGGTCCACTCCTAGCTGCATCACTCAGCCTTCTTCCAAAGAAGCCCTCCCACTTCTCCCCCCCCCCCTGACTTTTTCAGCACTGCAATCAAAAACTTTTAAAAGTGGGGTCGAGGGGTTATGCTGATTATCTGTTTACCTTCTCCAATATCCCCATCCTTAAAAGAAAAAGTACCACCAGATGGGAGAGAGTATTCACAGGGTTGCTTCTGTGTCAATGAGAGCCTTCTGTCACACATTAACCTTCCCACTCTCCACATCAAATGGAGGGCACCCTTTGCTTGCCAGTGTGTAGCACCCCGATCCTACGTGACTCCTGGCACAGCACTCCTGGACCACCTCCCCAAGTCACAAACCTTGAGGTTCCCACCAAACCTCAGCTCAAAGAACCAATCGCGACTGGGGAGGCATAGCCAGGGGTGTGGACCAAGTAATTGTTGGGTCCACTCTTTAAGCATAAAAGGGGGTGGAGCTCTCAATCGGGTTATAGGCCTTGGGTGGATCCTTTAATCTATCTTCCCTAAATTGGGGGGGGGGCATGAAGCGGTGACACACTCTGCCCCCCTGCAATGGCAATCCCAGGGTTCCCCGTTAAAGGGATTGTGTTGAGGGGAGTCACTGGCCATACACTGAAAGGTTGTCAGTGCACTCCCCTGTGTTGTGGTGAAATGGGGGGGGGGGGGCTTCTCTGCTTAAACATACATCTTCCAGCACCAGTCCAATCCCCAGACAGATTGGTTTACCCTGATGTGCCCCAGATCTCTGGCTGGGGACTGGGAGGGATAAACGCCCAATGCCTAAGCCAAGGTCTACATCTGAAAGTTTAATAAAGTTGTGGCCAATTTTAATCCCATAACTTGATGTCACGAGTCATTATTCCACCCAGATGTCACCTGGGGTCGGGGGGTCTCTGCTTGGGCACACAATGGTAGCAAGCTCTATATCAGAGTAGTCAATGTTGTGCCCTCTAATTCCCATCAACCAACAATGGGAACTGAAGTCCAGCAAGATCTGAAGGCTATCATGTTGACTACATCTCTACTCTATGCAAAATGGGGGGGGGTGCTTATTTAAGTGGAACAATGGAGAACTAATTTATTAGTTCCACTTTGGAAATGAGGTAATGCGATTCACAAATTCTGGAAGCATCCCTAATAATGATTGCAGCTGGACATAGAAATGTAATGTATGCCCAAGCTGAGCTGCTCAAATGCTGGAGCATTTTCTGTTTATTGATGGTATAGTATATATTTGCTCTTTGTTCTTTTGACTTGGCACTTATTATACATTTTGATGGGATGTGAAAAGCCGAAGAGCACATTTAAGAGATCCCCCCCCCCTTTTAACTCCATGGAACCATTTTCATTACATTTTCCTTATCAACGCTAATTTGATTAGTATTCCCAACAACATTATCCAAACCCAATACACAGTAATAGCACAGTTATGAAAATGAAATTTTATTCTCTTGTTACATTAAAAGTGCTGCGCTAATTTTAACACATACATGGATTGGTAATGTGCTCTTTTTTTAATAAAGTTATGTTATGTAGCAATTGGTAGCCTTGGTTTATTTTAGAGGTGCGTGGTGGAGTCTGCCTACTGTGTCCTATCACCCTGTGCACTTAATATACAAACCCATTCCCCAGAGAGTATCTCTAATTACTCCATACAAAAAGCTCATAAAAGAGAGTACCACCATGGCATCACCTCTCTATTTTAGGAGTGAATGTATTATGAAATTAATAATGAAGACTTGCATTCAGGTGCTGGACTTCATATGAACTGGTGCTGTGCAGCAGTTAATGTTTCACACTAGGACCAGCAACACATGGGTTCAAATTATTTATTATTATCTCATAGTGGCCAACCAAATGCATATGGGAAGCTCAGAAAGAGAACCGAAGTGCCACAGCACTCTCCCTACATATGATTCTCCGAAACTGGGATTTAGAGGAATACTGCCTCTGACAGTGGAGATAGAATGTAAATAAATCAAATAAATAAACATAAACAGTAATTATCAGCATTTGCTGTTATTATAAACTATCCAGGAATGTCTGGATAAATAGAGAATGACATCAGAAATTATACTTGTGGGCACATTCGGAAATCCAGTAAACTTAGACACAAGAGTAGCTTGCTGGATCAGACCAATGGCCTGTCTAGTCCATCATCCTCTTCTCAATAGAGATGCCTGGGGAAAACCTGGGGGTGCAACATGAGCACACTCCCTTCCCATGGTTTACAGCAACTGGAATTTGGAAGTGTTGCTGCCTCCAGTAGTAGAGGCAGAGCATAACCATCATAGCTAGTAGCTATGTGGTGTAGTGGTTAAGAGCGATAGACCTGTAATCTGGGGAACCGGGTTCACATCTCCGCTCCTCCACATGCAGCTGCTGGGTGACCTTGGGTTAGTCACACTTCTCTATAGTCTCTCAGCCCCACTCACTTCACAGAATGTTTGTTGTGGGGGAGGAAGGGAAAGGAGAATGTTAGCCGCTTTGAGACTCCTTCAGGTAGTGATAAAGTGGGATATCAAATCCAAACTACTACTACTTCTTCTTCTTCTTCTTCTTCTTCTTCTTCTTCTTCTTCTTCTTCTTCTATTAACAGCCCTTTCTTCCATGAATTTGTCCAATCATTTTTGAAAGCCATCCAAGTTGGTGGCCATCACTGCCTCCTGGGGGAGAGTTTTCCTTACTACTGAGCTACGGGTCTCCCAAAATCAGTTTTTCTATTTTGTCTAAACCTTGACATTAGATATTGAGTGCACTGCTCTCTCACTCAGTCACTCAGAAAGTCACATATATCCCAATATCAAGAACAGTTGCAGTGTGAGGCATTTCTACCCAGGCTGTCTTTGGGGAAAGAGATGAAGCCTGCAAAAAGATTGGCATTAACCCATAGAACGAAGGGCATTTTAAAATCTTGGGGAAGAAACAGTATATTCAGAATGAAAATAGCCCATTAAAATGGTATTAACATTCAACAGACTCCAATTGAAAATATTTTCAATTGGATTTTATTGAATTTTAATATCATTTTAATGGGATATCTTGCATTATGAATATAGCATCCTTTTCCCTATGTCTTTTTAAAGGGAGCCAGCAAGTGAATAAACAAAAACCAAACAACACTGGTAGGCATCTCAGCTCTGCTATCAAAGTAATCCCTGTTCAATTCTGGTATGAAGTATTAGCCAGTTGTTGAAGAAGAAGAAGAAAACACAGGCTATCTATCATGCTTGTTTTCAAGTGGGGGGAGCAGGAAAGCAAGAGGCACAATTGAGTCTCTCTCCCCAGTCATTTTATCCCCCATGCATACTCTATAGGATAGGTGCTGCAACCAGGTATCTACAAGCACAAAGGTACCTGCCAAGAAGCCTCCCCTAATGCCTCCAAGATGATTCCCCCCCCCCCCCTAGGCTTTAGAAAGCTAAATCAATGGAAGACTTTCTTCCAATCTAATTGCTGGTGTGTGTGTGATTGCAGTGCACTGTGGTTGTATTTGTGAGCTTGTGCTGTGGTTGTGATGTGTGGGGAGGTTGAAGTGCATTTTTGGTGCATGTGATCGTATGTGTGGTTGCAATGCAGTTGTGGAGTGGGGTGAATGGTGCCCATAAGTTTTCTGGACTTCCACGTGTGCCCCAAAAGGTTGTGAACCCCTGCTTTAGACAATCAGACAGGTTTTGTAACTGGGGGTCTCAAAGTTGACTTCATCCCTCAACCTTGTTTGGAATCTGCTCCCAAACTCTACCCAGTATTCCATTCTCCACCCCTTCTAAAATTCACTTGAATAGGTTGTGATAATGACCACTAACTCAGATAGCATTGAAAGTGGGATTGGCTTAGTGGGTCATTCTAATGAGGCTGGTTATATGGAAGCAAACAGCTTCAAAATCATTGGCAATTTGCCTAGGAAACAACTACAGGCAACTACAGTTCCTAAAGCAATCATTCCTCTTGACACATTGAATGCCTAGGACTGAGTTCCTAAAGAAGGAGGTGTAGAACAGAAAGTAAATCTCTTGCCTTCATATCCTGCTGGTTTGTCTCCAAGAGGTTCCTATCCAGTGCTTTTTTTCTGGGGGGACGCATATCCCTAAACATTTTGTGAATCCTTGTACTTTTGTCCATTTACTGAATTTATTTTTCCCAATTTGAACTATAAGGTGGTGATTTTCTTGAGTCAAAATGAGAGTACGCCTTAAACATTTTTTAAAGGGAAAAAAGGCACTGTTCCTATCTCCTTACTAATCTTTTAAGTAATTGATAATCCTCATGGCCCTTCTGTAAAGGGGAAGTGGGTGTCCTAAGCTCCCAAGCTCGGAGAAGCAGCAACAGCAACAGCCAGGGCTCTGATACAAAGGGGGAAGAATCACCATAGCTGCTGTGTGCGTTGTGAAGTATTAAACCCAGGCCCTGGCCCCAACATTGAGCCTGAGCTGGATCTAGTGGCATAGCATGGGGAATGCACAAACCAGGTGCCCCCTGCAGCGATCCCCCTTGCGTGCCTTCTGCGCCCTATCCCCTCCCAGCGCTCCAGTGCCTGCCCGGTGATAGTGGCGGTGAGGAATGGGTACCTTGGCTTCAACATCTCAATTCTGACTGAAAGAGCTATACTAAGCAGAGATTTAGCCACACAGGGCATAGTACCGTATTTACTCGAATCTATTGCTCACCTTTTTTGGCCAAATTCCATTGCAAAAATTAAGGTGCACATTAGATTCGATAACACATTTACATTTGCCAGCAAATACTCTCTTTTTTTGGTTTCAAGGTTCTGAAAATTGAGGTGCGCATTAGATTCGATGGCGCATTAGACTCAAGTAAATATGGTAGTTCACAGTATGCACACTGACTGACGTCTGTTATCATAAACCGAACTGACTGTCATCCATGGTTCAGCAAACCTGAGGCCACTGTACACACAGCCTCTTTAAGATGAGCACTCTAGCATTTCAAGGGTCTCCAACTTTAAGGTCTTCCAACTCCAATCTAACCCTACCTGCAGTCTGCCTAAGGCATCCATCAAGCACCATGGGCTCCTAATCATGGTCAGGACGATGCAGCAGGCTAATGACTAGGACCAGGTCTTGAACAAGATATGATCTGCAGGAAATAGTTGGAAGTTTCAAAGCCTGACTTTTCCTAGACAATGCAACATTAGATTTTTTTTTATTATCATTATTGTTGCTGGAGGTTGGATGCCCTTACTTTTGCTGCTTGCCTTAAGAACAGCCAGTGAGCTAACTTGCAGTAGTGATGTTTCACTTCCTCAGATACACATTATCAAATAATGCTGTTTCTGGAGATGATGAGTCCAAGTAGAAACACACATACACCTGTAAATTACCTGAAGACATTCCAGTTATGTAGTAATTACTATCTCCATTAGGTAGCAGTCACTGATATTCATTCAAACCCATCAGGCTTTTAACAGGCTTCCCAGGAGATGTCCTCCATGAACATCTTTCCATGCTAAATATACTCCAGGTTCTCGAAGCAAACTATCTAGTCCATTTCAAAGCAAATTCCCTTAACAGCAGCTTAGTTAACCCACATGTACCAATTCAATAGCCGAGCCAAGAATGAAAATTGAACTAAGGTGGAGGGAGGGAATGGGCTGCTTCTTCATTTCTCCCAGCCTGGATATGCACATGATAGGAGTGGAGATTTCAAGGCACTCTGGTGCCAAAACCCCATTAAGATTCATGCACAATAAACACCAGACATGTGGGTGTTTCTGGTTACAGCTTCTAGTATCATTTATGTTTCAGTGCTAAGCCTTGAAGACATACCAGCTGTCTTGACCCTGAGATTGCCCCTTAAACTAGCTGCATGCCTTGCCAATATAGGTCCCTCTGCAGCTCTAAAAGCTCAAGATCATTTAGCCTGTTTCAAACAACAACAAAAACACACGAGGGAGGGGGAGCAAGATCAAACTCATTAGACCGCCTATGTACTTTCTGCATTGATTGAAAGATCTGAACAGAGCCTAAAAGCATACAAGAGATATGCCCATAGGCATTATTACAGGCAACTTTCCACTTACGGGTGATCGACTTGGACGTGACAACGTATATACATGGCACCAGAATATGACTAAATAATACATTTCAGACTCAGAAATGGTGGGAGAGAGCTGGAGTGTCCTCATGACTCACAAGGAGACCTTCCCCGGAGCCTGAAGAGGATGTCAAGTGAGGACTTTGTTTATGCTGCTCAGCCTTACTGTCTAACATCTGATGTGTGGGGTAGCACAGAAGCAGCAGTCATTTCCCTGCTTGTCCTCCAACTTCCTGCGAGCCCCAGAACTTCATTTCTAGGTGTACATATTTTTGGATACAGTATTTTTGGTGTGGATTGAAGAGAGAGTGGCAGAGAGGGCATTGGAACGGTATTTAGAGGGTGAATCATAGAGTTGGAAGAGACCACAAGGGCCATCGAGTCCAGCCCCCTGCCAAGCAGGAAACACCATCAGAGCACTCCTGACATATGGTTGTCAAGCCTCTGCTTAAAGACCTCCAAAGAAGGAGACTCCACCACACTCCTTGGCAGCAAATTCCACTGTTGAACAGCTCTTACTGTCAGGAAGTTCTTCCTAATGTTTAGGTGGAATCTTCTTTCTTGTAGTTTGGATCCATTGTTCCGTGTCCGCTTCTCTGAAGCAGCAGAAAACAACCTTTCTCCCTCCTCTATGTGATATCCTTTTATATATTTGAACATGGCTATCATATCACCCCTTAACCTCCTCTTCTCCAGGCTAAACATGCCCAGCTCCCTTAGCCGTTCCTCATAAGGCAGCGTTTCCAGGCCTTTGACCATTTTGGTTGCCCTCCTCTGGACACGTTCCAGTTTGTCAGTGTCCTTCTTGAACTGTGCTGCCCAGAACTGGACACAGTACTCCAGGTGAGGTCTGACCAGAGCAGAATACAGTGGCACTATTACTTCCCTTGATCTAGATGCTATACTCCTATTGATGCAGCCCAGAATTGCATTGGCTTTTTTAGCTGCCACGTCACACTGTTGGCTCATGTCAAGTTTGTGGTCAACCAAGACTCCTAGATCCTTTTCACATGTACTGCTCTCAAGCCAGGTGTCACCCATCTTGTATTTGTGCCTCTCATTTTTTTTGCCCAAGTGCAATACTTTACATTTCTCCCTGTTAAAATTCATCTTGTTTGTTTTGGCCCAGTTCTCTAATCTGTCAAGGTCGTTTTGAAGTGTGATCCTGTCCTCTGGGGTGTTAGCCACCCCTCCCAGTTTGGTGTCATCTGCAAATTTGATCAGGATGCCCTTGAGTCCATCATCCAAGTCATTGATAAAGATGTTGAATAAGACCGGGCCCAAGACAGAACCCTGTGGCACCCCACTAGTCACTCTTCTCCAGGATGAAGAGGAACCATTGATGAGCACCCTTTGGGTTCGGTCAGTCAGCCAGTTACAAATCCACTGAGTGGTAGCATAGTCAAGACCGCATTTTACCAGCTTCTTTACAAGAATATCATGGGGCACCTTGTCAAATGCCTTGCTGAAATTAAGATAGGCTACATCCACTGCATTCCCTTCATCTACCAGGCTTGTAATTCTGTCAAAAAACGAGATCAGGTTAGTCTGACATGACTTATTTTTTCAGAAATCCATGCTGACTATTGGTGATCACAGCATTCCTTTCTAGGTGCTCACAGACTGTTTGCTTAATGATCTGCTCCAGAATCTTCCCTGGTATTGATGTCAGACTGACTGGGCGGTAATTATTTGGGTCCTCTCTTTTCCCCTTTTTGAAAATAGGGACAACATTTGCCCTCCTCCAGTCTGCCGGGACTTCACCTGTTTTCCAGGAATTCTCAAAGATGACTGCCAGTGGTTGTGAGATCACATCTGCCAGTTCTTTTAATACTCTTGGATGCAGTTCATCTGGCCCTGGAGACTTGAATACATCTAAACTAGCCAAGTATTCTTGTACTATCTCCTTAGTTATTCTGGGCTGTGTTTCCTCTGCTGAATCATTTGCTCCAAATTCTTCAGGTCGGGCATTGTTTTCTTTATCGGAGAAGACTGAGGCAAAGAAGTTCAGCCCTTTCTGTGTCCCCTGTTTGCATTTCACCATCTTCTCCTCCGAGTGACCCCACTATTTCTTTGTTCTTACTTTTGCTACGAACATACCCATAAAAGCCTTTTTTGTTGCTTTTAACCTCTCTAGCAAGCCTGAGTTCATTCTGTGCTTTAGCTTTTCTGACTTTGTGTCTACACGTGCTGGCTATTTGTTTGAATTCCTCTTTGGTGGTTTTCCCCCTTTTCCATTTTTTGTACACATCCTTTTTTAATCTTAACTCAGTTAAAAGTTCTTTAGATAGCCACCCTGGCTTCTTTAGGCACCTTCCATCTTTCCGTCTCATTGGTATTGCCTGAAGTTGTGCTTTTACTATCTCCCTCTTAACAAACTCCCAGCCATCATGAACTCCCTTTCCTTTTAGTATTACTGTCCATGGGATCTCACCCAGCACTTCCCTAAGTTTTATGAAGTCGGCTTTCTTAAAGTGAAGAAATTGAGTCCTAGTATGCTTGGCTGCTCCTTTCCGCTGTATAGTAAACTTCAGAAGAGCATGATCACTCGCGCCTAATGATCCTTCCACTTCTACCCCACTAACCAGGTCATCAACATTGGTTAGGACCAGATTTAAAATGGCTGTTCCTCTTGTTGCTTCTCCCACTTTCTGGACAATGAAGTTGTCTGCAAGGCCAGTGAGGAATCTGTTTGACCTTATGCTCTTGGCTGAGTTTGATCTTATGCTCTTGGGTGCTCCTCACTTATGTGACATGTGATTTCACTTACACACATGGGGCCCTGGAATGTAACGTAAGTGGGAAGCATGCTATGTAATGTATTAAATTTCTATATTGCCCTTCATCCAAGTATCACAGGGTGATTTACAATATAAAAACACAAAAATGCATACCATAGTAACAAACAACAATTACACCTCCTCACCACCAACCACAGTTTAAAAGACCATTGATTGTGGCCAATGACCTGGGAGAAGAGAAATGTTTTTGCCTGGTGCCTACATATATGTAATGAATGTTCCAGGCAAGTCTCCCTGAAAATAACATTTTACATGTGGGGAGCCACTGCAGAAAAGGTCCATTCTCGTGTTGCTGTTTTCTGGACTTCTCACAGAGGAGACAAATGAAGAAGGGCCTCAGATTATGAGTGCAGGATCTGAATTGGTTCTTATGGGGAGAGGCGTATGATACTGTACAATATGACCTCTGAAAATTCAGCTTGTACACCAGGGCCAGCCCAAAACATTTTGGCACCTGAGACAAACCCCCAAATGGCACCTCTCCTCCCCACAAGGGAAAAAGTGTTGAGTGAAGCTCTAAATCAGGAACAAGGTGGTAATCAACATTGGGATCTGCTGCCCCTGGGGATCTTGCTGCCTGAGGCAGTCACCTCACCTGCCTCATGGGTGGGCCGGCCCTGTTGTACACACTTAGCTCTGTTCAGATGTTTGGATAATTACATCAAGACTAGTGGTAGGGACAATCTGTGGAATCTCCACTCCTCTCAGTTTTAATTTTATGTACATTCTTCACCTGTTATCGCAATCTAACTGGTTGGAGCGGGTGAATGCATTAAGGAATGAAACAATGTTGTTGTGCACATGGCATCTTTGTTCAACACATTGTTTTCCTGGATCCAGGTCTAGCAAAGATCAAACACAATCTCTTAAAGGACTTCAGTTAAAAGGATTGGGGGAAATCCTGGAAAACATTACAACAATGTGAAAAGAAGGAACTGGAAAACATTTCTACAAGCTGCACAGTCAGATTTCCATTCAGGGAAGAAATAGGCTTCCAGCAAGATTTAGAGACCCGTGCTTAGATATATTCAAGATGAAATAAAGATTAATTTATGAAAAAGCAGAGCATTTCAAGAATACTTGGTTAGTGTGTGTCTGTGTTTAATAACACATGTAAATTACATCAATGCTATACAGTGATTTTTTCTGGAGGTACTCAAGGGTACAGAGTACTGGGACCTTTTTTTCCTTCAAATGTCAATAGTGTGGCACTGTAACAACTTCAGGGTCAGTACCAGCACTGTTTTTCTGTTTATATACAAAAAGCCCTGTTGCTATCAATGCATGTTAATCCCTGGGTAGCAGATGTGGTGCCTGCCAGATGTTCTTGGATTCCAACTGCCATAAGCCCCACTCAGCATGGCCAATCATCAGAGATGATGGGAGCTGTAGTCCAGCAACATCTGGAGAGCTACCCTGGCTACCCTGTGAAGGTCCAGCAGCATCTGGAGAGCTACCCTGGCTACCATTTAACCAAACAAAGAGATTGGTGCCTTGGCATGTTTAATTTAATTTAATTTAATTTTTTTAAAAAGAAAAGTCCGGTCTGTAGCTCCAATAAGTTCTATACAGCGGACTGTTGTCATAAGCAATTATATGAATAATCAGTGTTAAATTCATAGAGTTATTAACACCTCTCTGATATTAGAAACTTCATTCCATTTGGACATCGCTCATGTATGCTTGTCATCCTGTCACGTTCATCTGTTCCAATATGACTCAAAATTAGATTTTTCATGCCATTAGCTTGTCTTCAAAATTACTGCAAAGCAATTTATACTGACAACCACTTTTTGGCTAATATGAGCTATCATTTCCTGTCAATTCACACCACAATTAGGCAGTTCTGCATTTCTTCTGGAAATAGACCAGTGGACAATATTATCACACAGGGAAAGCATTTGTTCCTCCTATGATAACTACATTTTTAAAAAATTAAAAATGCCACTTGATTTCTTGCTTGGCAGGGAAAGACATCCAGCTAAGGACTGCTGCACTTGCCTTCAACTTTTTGGGAAACCAAAACAAGACTCAGGCAAGACCTACCAAGTTAACTTGAATTCTGTAAAAGCTAAATTCTCCTGAAAAGAAAATGAGTCATGTCTATTATTATTATTATTATTATTATTATTATTATTACTATTACTATTATTTCATTTATTAATTGCTTTCCATGAGACATCCAAAAGTAATTCTCAATACAATACACACACATATATACATTTGTATAGATCAAAAATAATAATTACAATTATATGTATAGAAAAGCAATTTAAATATAGAACAGAAACATTTAGAAAGACATCCATTGTGTGTGGGGGAGGGATCTCCACTTAGAAACATCTGCAACAGGCACCAAAGAGTCTACAGAAAGTTTCATCACCCATAAATGGTGTGACACAACTCTGAATTGCTATTGATATTAGAGCTGTGCACCAGATTGGGCTGAGGCCCACGGCCCATGTCAAATTGTGCGTATTCAGAGGGTGTTGGATGAGTTGGGAACAGACAGTCACAGGTCACTTTGGGCTGGGTCAGCTGACCCAAAGCAATCTGTGGCTATTGGGGTGTGGGGCATCACAGAGGATGATGCAAGAAACCCCTGCAAAAAGACTAATACCTATCCTGACTACAAGCTGCCAGGGGAAGGTGGGAGACTGCCACCTGACAATTTCCTGTTTGAAGCCTTTCTCTGAAGCAGAACCATGCAAGATTGATGGCTCCACCAGTAGTGGTACATAGTTTGCAAGCAGCTTCCCTGAAGAAGGAGGAGCTTCTTTTTATCATAACCTTTCATCTTCTGGACCATAGCTGTCAACTTTCGGATTTGAAAATAAGGGATCAGCAGCCTCACCTGTCCCGGAGACAGTCCATGGGATATCTAACAATCCGGGATAGCAGCGGGAAGCAGTGGGAAATGGCGCTGAAATAAGGGAATTTCCAGCAAAAAAGGGAAGGTAGACAGCTATGTTCTGGACTACAACTGGTGGTGACATGGTGCAAGCATTCTTGGTGGTTGTGCCCAAGTTGTGAAATTCACTATCCCAGGAAATCTAACCCAGGAAATCTGTCCCAGAACTGCATTGTCCAGGTCTCCATCTCCATCTCACCCACCTCTGCCTACGCAAAAATTACTCCCCCTCCGGTCAGACCCCTGCAAACCCCCTCTCTTGCTCTTCAACCCACCAGCCCCCCACTCTCAGCTCTCCTCCTCATGGACCCACCCTCTGCCTACACAAACTCCCACTTAGGCACTCCTTCTCTCACTGGACCCACTCTCTCCCTGTGCAGTTTTGAAGAGAAGGAGGAGCCCGGATATGTGAAAAAAGGTATCCTGCTTGAAATCTAAACAGGACAGGGGACACTTTTCTCAAAACAAAAGAATGATTGTGTTTTTCTAGGGATGGGTAGCAACCCTATTCCCACCCAGCCAGTTTGCTTTAGCATTACATTTGTTTTAAAACTGCTATATTGTAAAGAGTTGTAAACCACTTTGAAGACCAATGGGGTGGAAGGGCAGACTATAAATAGTTCAATACACACTTTCTTCTATTTGCATATGAAGGTAGGGCACTCAGAGCAGGCCTGTGATGAAGACCTTAACAATTGGGGTCAGGTTCATCAGCTTAAATTAGTTCATCACCTGTGACTGTATATAAAGAAAGCTGAGCTAGCCTCAGTGACCTATGCTCTGATTATGCCCAGATGAGATTGCTCAAGAACTCCAATTGATGTGCAATGTGGCAGCTTAAATGTTTGTGGGAATTCATACCATATCAGACTTATCAGTTACATTGGCTGCCTATTCATTCTGGGCCCAGTTAGAAATGTTGATTTTGGCCTTTGAGGCCCCAAATGGTTTGGGACCAAATTTTCTGGTCAACCAGTCACCAAAGGACTGGTTGCACCAATAGGATCCTGCCCAGACATTGTGATCAGCATCTGAATCTCTTTTCTCTGGCTACCAGAAAGAGCTTATGTTACCCCACAACTTACTTACTTACTTACTTACTTACTTACTTACTTACTTACATACTTACTCGGGTTACATACGCTTCAGGTTACATATACTTCAGGTTACACACTCCACTAACCCAGAAATAGTGCTTCAGGTTAAGAACTTTGCTTCAGGATAAGAACAGAAATCGGGCTCCGGCGGCGCAGCAGCAGCAGGGGGCCCCATTAGCTAAAGTGGTGCTTCAGGTTAAGAACAGTTTCAGGTTAAGAACGGACCTCCAGAATGAATTAAGTACTTAACCCAAGGTATCACTGTACTTAACTTTATTTATTTCATCTATATCCCTCTCTCACAAAAGAACCCAGAACTTCCCTCCCCAGGGAAATATGCATGACATTTTCACTTCTGGATTTTTAAGGACACTAAATTTTATTTATTTCTTTTTAGGGAAAGAATACTTCCAGTCTTCATTTGCTTAAAGGTATGCAGTGCTGCAGCTTGCAAAAAACTTCCTTGCATGTAATGCACCACTGTGCGCGTGGTGCATGGAAAAGCGTGCACACATCGCTCCCTGGTTCTTGAATTATCTAAGCCCTCTGTCATAATGATGAGCACTTTGTTAGCAAAATATATGTTGGGGATTTCTTTCTCTTTTTAAGTGAAGCAGATTTGCACATCTCCTTTTGGGAACTGCATCTACTCATTCCCCTTTCCAGATGGAGCACTGTTGCTTTGGCTTCCACTGTGCAGCATTTGTCTTTATTATAAGATTCAGGGATTTTACTCTTAAAGAAATGCATTCAAGTGCCAGGAGACTTCATTAGTTGTGAGCATATTCCTTCTCTTTATAGAATTTCCACTTTTCTTTTTGATATATGCAATTACTTTTCTTCTCATGCTCTGCTCAAATAGGGCAGAATAAGTTGCTTCTTTACTTTTCTGTATTTTTGATCAGTATAAGAATGCTTCCGCTGCACCTTCTTTAAAAACAACAACATGGATTTAAAACTCTCCACCTATCATTCTGTTTTTGTTTTTAAAAGGATGTGCTTGGGTGCTGTTTACTTAGCACAGAAGGAAAATTGCCACAGTGTAGATAATCACCAAAACCAATGAAACTCATATAGTGTAAAAGATTACAGAAACATCCTGGGAAATCTTGTTTTGACTGGGGTGAGCAGTACAATGGTTTTAAGGAGAGGGAAATATTGAAAATTTTGAGTAACTCGGTTAATTAACAGCTTGGCAACAAGCTAACTGTGGCATATAAGGTCTCTTGCCATTGCAAACTGCATCAGGAAATCCTTCAAACATCTAATGAGCCAAATGAAGTACAACAAAGGTTGTTTGTTCAGTTTGATAAAAGTAAAACATATGGACCAAGTTTAGCAGCTATCACATGCAAATTAACTAAAGTCTGGTTCATAACTGCCAGTGAGCTTAGCCCAGGGTGCTAGAAAATGCTAACATTTATTTGAACAGTCTGTATACTTTACTCTGACTTTTAATTTAATTCTGGAACCATGCAAATGTTATTGCATGATTGTAGGGAGAGTTTAGCAGCTGAGGGATGCCTGGGTACATTCTTTGGTCTGAATACTGAATCAGAACAGATCTGATTTGTACTTCCCAGACCAATATGTCAATCACAATGCAGCTATCCTTCAGTTTCCACACCTCTCCAAATTTTGCAAAACCGAATACTTTGGGGTAAAATGTTAACTAAATCACGTGGTTTTTGTATAGGGGGTGGGGTTTACTGCAGAATGGGTCAGAATGGATTTGTGACTGAACACATGCCAAACTGAGAGTGCATCCAGACACCACATTCGGTTCATTAGTTTTGCTATGATGCTAGCACTTCTACCCTGGTTTCTAACGCTTCTTTTGCACTGGATTACCTCTTGCATCAAGGAACTGTTGCTTTTGGAACATATACCTCCATGCTGTGCTAAATTTATTTCACTGCAGTGGGCATGTCACCACCCTTTGTGTCTATATGAACTTCTGTCCCCCCATGATTGGCCCAGGAGAACAGCAGGAAATAACTGCATTCAGCAATACCACCCCAGATTTCGCCACATGGTGTGATCCACGAAAACCATGGGAGAAATACAGTGCAAAACTCCTACAATCTTCCAGATTTACAAGGTTGCAATTAACATGGAAACTGAGTGCTAAACCTTTGCTAGATTTGCTAGATTTCTAGAATTGGCTTTTGCATCCTGTGAAAGATCACATAAAATGTGAAAATTGCCAGGTAAGGAAATGTCAGGAAAACAGAATAAAGTGCTATCTGAATGTAGCTTGACATGGACTGTAAACAGCCGCTATACAGAATATGAAGAAGAAGTTGTTTATGTCAAATAAGTAAGATTTCAACTTTATATGCCTCAAGTGCTATTACCTTTGCATTTTGCTTGTGGGAAGAGTTTCAGCCTTGGTGAGGGCTGAAGGGTCTGATTTAGCGTCAATGCATTTATCTCTCAATTTAGCCTACCTCACAGGGTTGTTAGGAGGATTTTTTTTAAAAAACAACAACAACACGCTGAGCTCTTGGGATAAAGAGTGGGATAAAAATGTAATAAATAAATATTCTATTTGCTCACCAGAATTAAATCAGTTGCTACATTATTGTGCTCTTTCTGTCTGTGCAAAAGACACATTTTATAGATTTTCTTTTATGAATGTTAATATAAAAAAACCTGAAGCATATTATTCTATGTGTGTGTGGCAATAGATTTCCATCCTTATCATCAATGAAAATTGTTTCTTCTAGATGAATGTGACTGGTGGGAAACAGGATGCTGACCTAGTGGATCCTTGGGGTGATCTGGCAAAGCTCTTATTTTCTTCTCATCATGATAGCTGTGCGTAGACTTTCATGATCTAGTTTTGCCAGTAGGTGGCACTGGACTTGGTTGTTCCTGGGTGGAATCAGGAATTTACTGTTGTTAATGTCTAGTTTCCTGATTGGTGTGTGCTGTAAGGCTTCAGCCTTCCTTGGAAATAGCTATATGGATTCTCCATGACCAAGTGTTCAGGCAGAGTACCTCTCAGTACCAGAAGCTAGGGAGAGCAGACAGTAGTGATATGTTGCCTTCATGAACTGCTTGTGAGTTTCTCAAAGTCCTCTGAATGTCCACTGGTGGAAACAGAATTGTGGACTGTGTAGAATTTGACCAGGTCCAAGAAGACATGTTTTATGAGTGGGAAAGAACAGCTTTAGGATTTTACTCCAGAGCTTGCTCTGTAGAAGCACATTTGAAGAACCCGGCTGAATCAGGTCGATAGCCTAATCTGGATCAGCATTCTATTTTCACAGGAGCCAACAGGTGCCTCTCAGAAGCTCACAAGCAGGACCTGAGCACATCAGTAATCTCTTCACTCGTGATTCCCACCAACTGGCATTCAGAGTGCTTTGCAATCTTTAGTTCAATCCCTCAAGCAGTGATTGATTTGTGTTTTGTTATGCAATGATACAGCCCATGTTTTGCATACAGAAAGTCCCAAATTCAGTCCTTGGCTTGTCTCCTTAAATGGGTTTTGTAGCAAGTGATGGGAAAGACTTCTGCTTGAGATCCTGAAGAGCTGTTAGGAAAAGCTATCTGATTTGTAAGCAGAAGATCTGCCTGAGACATTGGAGAGCTTCTACCAGTCAGAATGGACGATGCTAGTCTGGCTGAACAAATAGTGGGCCTGTTAGAACTCTGCTTCCTATGTTCCTAGAGCATGCCTGGGTCTGACATGATTTAGCTGTAATTAATCATTAAATGAGACATTTCCCTGTCCTTCAAAACTCATCACTGTTTCCAAGCACTGTCGGTTCTAATATGACTAGACATGCACAACCAGAAAAAGCAAAAATAAAAAATGACAATCCAGATGTGTCTTCCTGTCTGCTGCAATAGACACCTCTCTGATATCTTCTACAATTCAAATGATATTTCTTCCTAGCCTGGAGCATCCTCAATGATTCCGACAGGAAAGCATTTATCAGATTAATAAATGTATTCAAAGAAGGCTCTCCAGAGAGTTGGAAAATGGATAGTAGCATTCCTTTGTTCTGAAGTGCCTAATCTTTGGGTTAATCTGATGGGTCCAAACATTACATTAAATAAAATAAAAAAAATATTTTTGAGCTTTTGTTTTCCACACATACTGAACAGCCTTTAAAATGCTTTACATTTGGTGTCAAAGTCTATTAAAGAATAAATGAAGAATAAAGAAGAAGAGGAGGAGGTGGTGGAGATGGAGTTGGAGGAAATGGGGGAAGGGGAAAACCAAATAAACTGCCCAGCTAAATATATGTCCATGTTTTCTTAACCCTCCAACCTGGACAGGCCAAATCAGCCCAGCACCCCCCACTCATCCACAGTCAGACACCTTATTTTTGTGAAAGGGATGCATGGAGCAAAAATGCTTCAACTTGCACATCCCTCTGGCGATCGTCAAAGGAACACACAGGAAGAAGATTTGCCCTGTTGCATCCCTGGCCATCCTCAAAGGGATATGGCAGGGCTAAGCATCTTCATCCTGGTGCATTGTTTTGAAGATTGCTGCAGAATTTTTTTGGGGGGAGCAACTGCCTTCTTGAAAATATTAGGGGTCCTGGGCCCCCACAGCCCCACATAGATGGTGCTCTTGACTCCTTGTAGGATCAGATTGATGTCCATCTAATCTGGAATTCTATTTATTGGGTGAGAGCAACCAGAAGCTTCCACTTGCAATTATATGAAGGATATAGTGAAAATTGGGGGAGGGATGCAATGATGAAGGACTTCACCTGTTATTTGTTTCCAACCTGTAGTATTCAGAAGTATACTGACTTTTGTGTCATATGATTTTGCTGGCTGGGTGACTTGGATCTTAGCACAATGGAGTTTCAGCAGGTTCCAGATGCTGTTCTGGGAGGTAAGCCCCCAGTGCTTGCAGGCTTTGAGACGTGTAGGCTTCCAAGTGTGGGCTGCAAGCTACAACTTCAAGAAGCATTCCATTCAACTGCTGAGCCTCTTCCAGACTGCACTTTGTATTTATATGGCTATCCCCATGTGTCATTGGCAGGCACCCGTAGCCTCTATCATTAAGCAAATTCATTTAAATTTTGCAATCTCTGAAACAAATTGCAATGTGCTAACACACTTTAACTTTGGAGCCTGGATGAGGGCTTTAATTTGCTACGTCTTGATAAAGCACTGTGTGCAGCCATCTAAAAGTCAGCAGCGGGAGGTTAATGGCAGTGAACTAGAATAAAACTAAATGTCACTACGTCTTCCTTTTCAGCAAAACCTCCTAAATAGATAAGACATATTCAGAAAGCTGTAAAATGTGCCCTTTGCTTACAAGAGAAAGGTCAGGCCTGCGCTAACAAATTGTAATAGGTTAGTCATAAATGATCATATCAGCAGCTGAAATATGGTACCTTACATATGTTAAATATTGTTCTAACAAGTTTCCACAGGCTCTCTTTTGCATTATGCAAAGCACCCTGGTGTAGTGGAGCAATAATAATCAAGGAAACACAAATCTTTTGGAGCAAAAGTGAACAGAGCCAGTTTCATAACACAGTGCAAACCTGTGAAGGAAACCATCCCTAAAGCTGCTTCAGGCTTCACTGGTAGCTGAACAGTTTGGTTCAACCTGTGTTAGGTGGTTGTTTCTGTTTGCTAAGCAACTTGGCTTTGTAGATCATTATTTCTTTCTTCTCCTTCTTACATTTATATGCTGCCTTTCTGTCAACACTGAAGGGATTGAAAATGATTTTTTTTTTTTGGTCAACATTACTCAGTGGACTGATCCAATCCAACATTCTCAAACTTGCCTGTAGATTGGAATGCAATTCTGAAGAGGATTGCACACTTCTCTAGATTTTGTGATACAGTTTCAATGGACCCAAACATACAGTGTGCACATTGGGGGGGGTGCATTGAAAAGCACTGAAAATGTGTATTTTATGTAACTGCCGACCTTCTGATTGGCAAGCCCAAGAGGCTCAGTGGTTTCGACCACAGCGCCACTCACGTCCCCCTTGTATTTTATGTAAAACACAAAGTGAATGCGAAATAAGTGCAATCTAAATGTGGACTTTTTGTGCATTTTTTTTTTAATGTGATGGAACTGGCCTATGATTTAGCACCAGAAATGCCAAACTAAGACAGAATTAAGTAGTGGGGTAGAATAACTGGGGGGGGGGGTTATCTGGCAACCAATACACCCCTCTAGTTTCAGATAGTACATGGGTAGATGAGTCTAAAAAGATTAGTTTGGTCAGAATTGAATATACATTTCCAGCATTTACACTAAGTAATTACTTCTGGTAAATGATCCACTAGACTGGGTACAGTGAAAATTTGTGTCCAGGGCTTTTTAGATTTGTCTACCTGTCTGAAACCAAAGGTGTGCATTGGTTGCCAGATGTGAAATATATTGACATCAGTTTCAGCTTTCCTACCCCACTAAAGCTGTTTGGTCCATCCCTATAATGTACCAAATATATTATGATAGCTCTCAAATATACCAAATGCAGCTCACACTTTCAAATGATGGCTTCCCATTTAAGGGACACAAGAGGACAGGGGGAAGTGATGGAGGAATGCAGAAAGCTGCCTTATCCTATATTTGATATTTGGTCCATTGATCTAGCTCTGTATTATCTGTACTAACTGACAACAGCTCTATGGGGTTTCAGATGGAGAGCCCAAGCCTGGTGATGTCTGGACCTGTCCCCTTCATCATGCAAAACAGATGATGTACTGCCGAGCTACAGCTTTTCCCCATGGGGTAAACAGCAGGGAGAAAACTGAGGGACCATGCCCACATGAGACCATTTTGGGAGGCAAGGGAGCAAACTGGACAACAACCCAGGATCCAATGAATCAGATCAGTGAGAGATTAAGAACAGACAAAAGAAGCCCATTATTTGTATTGCACATGAGGTTGCCATGTTGAGTTCTGGCCTGCTCTTCAGCATTTATACTACACCACAGTTCACCACTCATGATTTAGGTTCAGCCACTCTTGTGTTCATAAGTCATATCCATGATAAGATATTTAAGTATGTTTGGCTACTTAGATCAAGGCAATAAATCAAGATTGGTGTCTTGACAATGCAAAAGCTCAAAACTGTTCAACAAATATTTGTACCCATGGCAATTGGCAGAAGGATTAACTTCCATGTAAAAAAGGCGACTGAATCCACAGCAATATCACAAAGCATAAATGTTTACTGCCTTTCAAATCAGATACATAAAAGTTCACCAAATTTATGCCCATCATTGCATATTAAAAAGGAATCTATAACATTGTATTCAATCCTTTTTATATATTTGTGAAGTCAATATTTCTTTGTTTACTGAATGCAATTTGTTCAGCGTTACATAAAACTGGGGCTATAAATGTTTTATTATCTCTCAATCATCATTATGTACGTCATTGACTTGGGCATTTATCACATAATTAAAGCCAGTTGAGGGCTTAATGTTACTGGAATGAACCCCTCTGAGGTGAACTGCTATTCCAAAACAATTCAGTTGCTGTTCGGACATGCAGTGCAAATTTAATCCATTTTTGTCCAACATACCCATTTGTGCCCGTTGCACAACAGCCTCTATTCACAACATCCATTTGACAAACAGTGAAAATCTTACATGGAGTTCTTCTGGAATTGGCCTCCTGCAGACAAATTAGTCCTGCTTGATTCCCAGCACATGCCAATTTCAAAAGTCTATTGTATGTACAAGGGGGGAAACAACACCCTCTTCATTTAGAGCTTACAGTATGAATTCATAAAGGAACGTCAGTGTGGCACAAAACTTATTATCAGATCATGCCAACTTTCTCTAAGTGTCTTTATAAATGCTAGCTATATAGATCTCTACAATTGCTTTTTAGAGCTGGTGGCTATTACCTTTTAAATAATAATAATAATGTGCCACATACTCCCTGCTTATGTAGGGCTGGAGGTTTGGCAATGGGAATATAGCTAGAGCAGCCTTCTTTCCCCATGCTCACATACCAAGCTCAAAAGTATTGTGCTCTCCAAATGGGCTGACTCTGCTCCAGAAACTTCCTGTTGCTCATGGATGAAGGAAATTCTAAGAGCATAGCCTGGAAAACAGCCACAGCTCACTAGTAGAACACATACTTCACCTGCAATGGGTCCCAGATTCAATCTTTAGCATCTCCAAATAGTATTGAAAAGACTTCACTATGAAACCTTGGAGACAGTATAGACCAGGTGTAGCCAATGGGGTGTCCTTCATATGTTGTTGGGCGCCAGCTCCCATCAGCTCCAGAAAGTATACCTATAGCTAGAAAAATAAACTTTCTGAGACAGACCCTGTGAAAAAGAATGCAACAAGAAGTGAAGGAAACAAGAAGTGAAGGGGGGGGGATATTGTTTTCATAATGCAGCCTTTTCCAACCTGGTGCCCTCCAGATGTTTTGGGCCACTGCTCACATCATCAACGATTATTAACCATGCTGCCTGGGGCTGTTGGGAGTCCACAACTGGGAGGCATTGGTTTGGAGAAGAATCTCATAATACATTTTAGGTTTGGCTCAATTATGACTTACCTCTACCTATATTTTATGGATTAGCCTTTACCTTAAGACTGGGAGGCACCCCAGACCATTGGCTGCTTGGCTGTTTAAAACTGACAGCAGTTCTTGCACATCTTCAGCCTTGTTTTACCCTTCTGTTGTGAAGCTTGCATGGGCAGGATCAGAATCTAAAGTGAATGGAGCGGAAATGCAATTTTGTACTTCTGAAATAGGCTGATATTCTCTCTCTCCCTCTCTCTGTCTCTCTCACACGCACACCAATACCAAGGATTACTTTCTCTACCCAGGAAACCAAGAGGAATTATTAGAGTTTAAGGACATGTTTCAGCCAGGCAAAAACACCTGAGGAAGGAATGAGGTAGTATGGTGAGAAATGTGGCCTGGAAAGACGCAGAATAGTTGCGGAAGGATATTTCCTGGAGATAGACCTGAGGGCCAGAGAGAAAGGGAGGGCCACATTCAGCCCTGAGCCTTACATTTACCACAGCATAGCGAATACTACCTAATTCCACAAAGGATCATACTGCATAACTGCTCCCATTTCCTATTTTCACTAGTATAAAAATTCACAGACAGCTCTGTAGAGCTAACTAATTTGAGGGAAAGATATAATGTCCCCCCTTTTTTCTGGTTCTTTGCAATCATTCGGAGAGTTGGATATAAATTTTAATGCCAATGAAATATGAATCACTCTCCTATCAGAATCACAGACCGCCGCTCCAATAACAGAGCGGTTACTCACTGAAATAAACTTAATTTTTGTCTATGCTTATATGATTGCTGCAGTTTTATTACAGTCCTCCCAAGAAAATTGCTTAGCTCTCATGTAGATTTCACAGCCTCTGCAGCAAGGTATAATGCCCCTAACTTAATTTGAATTGCTTGTATTTATCATGGCACATACTGAATGTATTAACAATTTTCTTGGGTAGTGTTAAGGGCATTTGGTGGTGTTAAGGGCACTGTACTGAAGACTCAGGCTGCAATCCTAACCCCATTTGCTTGGGAGTTAGTCCCACTGAATTCAATGAGTATGCCTGGTTAGGACTGACTGTGAGACTGCAACTCGTAACTCCACTTACATAGGAATAAACCCCACTGAATTCAGTAGGACTTATTTCTAAGTAAAGCTGCAATCCTGCCACTTCGTTGAAAGCAAGCTCCATTGAATTCAAAGGGATTTACTTTTGAGAAGATATAGTTATAGGTTTGGAAGTTAGAGCTGGACCATAAAGAAGGCTGATCGCCGAAGAATTGATGCCTTTGAATTCTGGTGCTGGAGGAGACTCTTGAGAGTCCCATGGACAGCAAGAAGATCAAACCTATCCATTCTGAAGGAAATCAGCCCTGAGTACTCACTGGAAGGATAGATCGTGGAGCTGAGGCTCCAATACTTTGGCCACCTCATGAGAAGAGAAGACTCCCTGGAAAAGACCCTGATGTTGGGAAAGATGGAGGGCACAAGGAGAAGGGGAGGACAGAGGACGAGATGGTTGGATAGTGTTCTTGAAGCTACCAGCATGAGTTTG
The DNA here is from genome assembly GCF_964252035.2 of Podarcis erhardii. NCBI lineage: Eukaryota > Metazoa > Chordata > Lepidosauria > Squamata > Lacertidae > Podarcis > Podarcis erhardii. The sequence goes on from NC_138504.1 coordinate 15,418,002, forward strand.
ACCAAACTGCAGGAGGCAGTGGAAGACAGGAGGGCCTGGCGTGCTCTGGTCCATGGGGTCACGAAGAGTCGGACATGACTAAACAATTATACGACAACAACAAAGTTATAGGTTTGTGGGGTGCCTGGGCTGCCCTTCTAATTCTGGACACATGCCCCCTTCTAATACCAGGGTTCCAGGCATTGAATTTAGCATGTTAAAATATAATCCATGTTAAAATATAAAACAGACTGGCTCCATGATTAAGTAATCTCATGGAGAGATAGACCATTAAAAGAGCACAAAGAAATGAGTGATGCCCCATTCAGAAGACCATTAACAGAGACTCTCTGGGCCAAACAGCAAATGGGGAAAGCCCCTCCTCCCCAGGTGTGTGATAGCTAACAGAGGGTAAAGGCCAGAGTCTCAAGAGAGAGGGGCAGAACTGCAGTGGGAGATGAGGTAAGCAATCAGGGGGGAAGTGTCTGTCTTGTAAGCTGGGGCCAGAGGACCAGAGCAGAAAGTGAGTGGTTGGTTTTGTGCTGAGTGAGCACATTCAAAAGTGACAGCAACAAATCCATACATCCCTACCTGAAATGCTCAAACCATGAAGTTTTACTGGATTAAAGGATTTTTCCATGTGAGGGTACTCTAACAGAGCAAAGGGCTGTTATTATCTTTCCCTGATGGATTGGAGTAGATCCACTCCAAAGATTTGGTAGGGTGGAATAAAATAATTCTGGACAAATCTGTCAATTTTGTTTCATCTCAGTTTCTCACTTTCTCAGTCTTCAGTTTGTCACATTTCCACATCATTTTGCCATTTCTTTTTTTAAGTTTGCATTTCTGTGCACATTTCTCCTTTTTTAAAAAACATATGGTTTTTCTTAATAAGAGCATTTTTTCAAGCTGTTTTCTGCAATACAATGGATTTTGTACATTAGTTTTCTATACTTTTCCCAGTAAGAAGGGTTTACTCCCCAATTCCTGCTATCTGCTAGAATTCAGCATTCCCCTCCATCTTCATAGCACCATAGGTAATGGCTTTAATGTGGTACCTTGTGGAAATGATGATGAAATATTCGCTTTGTGGAAGCTTTGCCGCATAAAAAATAGGAGAAGCTTCAAGAATGAAATAAAATGAAGTGGAGAGTAGGCTTGTTCCCCTCTGTTAACAAGGAGTAAAAAGCTAAGGTTTAAGCACTGATTGTTCCCCCTAGGACCATGTCAGCACTTCATTCACCAGAGCAGTATCATTTCTCTGAGGTAAGCTACACAGTGTGAATGAACAAATGCGCTAAAGCTTTTAAAACTATCATTCCAGCAGCACATGTGCTAGATGCCTAATGTCTTTCTCTTGACAAAACACACTTAATCTTCCCCAAAATGAATTTGCTGTGGACAAAATAATTTGCTGTAGACAAGATTGAAATGTCATAAACAAAAATATTGCTGTCCTTTTAAAGTCGTTTCAATACGGTATGTGATCAGCTTAATTATCTTAGGATTTACTGTGCCTTAGTCCTGCTGCAAAAAAATAAAAAATAAAAAAATCTGTTTAAACAGCGCAAGCATCACTGATCAACTTAAACCGTACATCCATCTTGTGCAAAATTGATGGCTCGGCAGCCAGCTAGAAGATGATTCTGCTTGATCACCACCGTATCTTATGCTTGATGCACGATGCCTAGAAGTGATGAGAAGAATAAAACCAGAACGCTGTTCCCTCATTCAGTTGGCATAATCTCTTTATGTGTGAAAGGTGGTTTGCAGGAATGCTATCATGCTTCAGAACTGACTTTCCAAACCCGGCACCCAGGGCCAGACCACCCATTAGATACAGTAGGGTAGTCACCTCAGGCAGAAGGCTGGGGACAGCTGGGAGGGGCAGCAGATCCAGGCTCCCAAGGTGCATGCGATGTGCCACTTCTCATTTCTTGTTACTTATGGTGGTTGCCTGAGAAGAGCAGGACTGCTGCTGCCACTGCTTGCACCTCTCTCGCCTTCTTTTCTATCCCCTGCTACCTTCAACATGACATGGCTTCCTCAAGCCACTTCTAGTCACCTCAGGTAGTGGTGGCAGAAGAGGCAGCAGTGCTGGTGGTTGCACTGGTGGTGGTGGTAGTGGCAGAGTTGCGGGGGGGGGCGTTGTTTTCTGTTTTGTCTCAAATAGCAAAATGGCTTGGGGTAGCCTGACCATTGACTATTCTGGCTGGTTTTGATGGAAGTTGTAGACTAGCAGTTTCTAGAGCACAACCTGGTGAACAAAGTATGACCAAGAAACAAAATTCAGGATGGGACTCTGTAGATGAGGACAATGGGTCATGATTTGATTGTCAATGACTGGAGTCATTGGGAAGCAAAATAAACTCCACCAAAATGGTGTTCTCATCTGCAGAAAGACAGCTGTTTAGTATCTCCCAAATAATTTAATAGTTGAATTCATTCCTATGTGGCAACTAAAATACTGCACTTGGAGACATTGTTGGGGTCACCCACCTGTCTGATCTCAGCTGGATTCATACCTCATTGGCAAGAATCCTGATGGAGCCACATGCCTATATCAGGTCCTGCCTACACACAGCCCATTTTATTGGGCAGACAAAGGCCATGAAAATCAAGGGCCATTGTCTGCCCACTGAAATGGGCTGTAAAGACTAATCAATTTAGATTAATCTGAATAAGACAAAGAGGCTAGAGCAAAGTGTGGCAGCTCAGATTTTGTGCATGCTAGGAAAAAGCAGTTTGCTGGTGGAATCCAACTCCAAATCCGATATTTGTGTCGTGGGATATTCAGCCTCATATAACCAACATGCTTAACTCTAATTAATGCATGATGGGATTAATACCATTTAAGAAAGTTGTCCTCCCTGGCAAAGCTAGGTCACTACTCCTCACCTTGGGAAGAAGAGTTATCAAGCTCTTTGTTCTCCTACTTACCACCGTGTGAATCCTACCAGTTAGGAGATCCAAGTTGGTTGCTTCCAGCTTAGAACACATACATTGTAGTTTAAGAAAGCCATCAATGTATTTCAGTACAAATGATTTATAAACATTTACCACTTTGGAACCTCAGTTATTCTGTGTTTTTTTATTGCTGTATGGAAAAGCACATGAATCTGACCTTTGGGGAGTTTGGAAGTAAACCATTTGTAACTTATCAAACATGTGGTCGCTTTCTATGCTAAGGGAAGTAGGGAACTTTGGAAGCAACTTAGGAGGAGTTGTTTTAAAGGTCTAACAGCCTATATTTCCACACTTTATTTTGCTATTTTGCGATTTTAAATCTCTGTTGGGCTTCTCTCACCAAAGAGTGTGTCTGGATCTTGGCCTCCAGGGAATTCTCTCTCTCTCTCTCTCTCTCTCTCTCTCTCTCTCTCTCTCTCTCTCTCTCACACACACACACACACACACACACACACCCTAAGTATTTTATCTTTAAACAAACCAAAATACAAAAACTAACATGTATATTCAGGGAGATCTTGTTTGTTGCAATACCCTGGGCAGGGTTTTATAGTTTTAACTGATTTTTACCTACTGTAGTAGATTGTCTTTAGGCTTCCAGTAAATATAGACAATGCTGCTTACCAAACAAAGTGACCCATTTATATTAATAGAAAACACAATTTAGGCCTGGAGCTCCTAGCATCAGTTAGTCATCAGTAATGCATGTACTCACAGTAATACCTCAAGGACCGCCTCTTTCCATATGAACCTACCCAGACCCTGAGATCGTCTTCTGAGGTCCTTCTGCAGTGGCTCCCTGTCTGCGGAATGGTCTTCCCAGGGAAGTTTGCCTGACACCTTCATTATACATATACACCTTTAGGTGCCAGGCAAATATGTTCCTTTTTAACTAGGCCTTTGGCTGGTTTGATTGACATCCTATGTTCTTTTAAAATGTGGGGGTTTAGGGTTGTTATTTTGATTTTGATTGTGTATTTTGTGGTTTTATATTTTGATTTTGTTCTGTGAACCACCCTGAGAACTCTGGGCATAGGGCGGTACAGTGGTACCTCGGGTTACATATGCTTCAGGTTACATACACTTCAGGTTACAGACTCTGCTAACCCAGAAATAGTGCTTCAGGTTAAGAACTTTGCTTCAGGATGAGAACAGAAATCGTGCTCCGGCGGTACGGCAGCAGCAAGAGGCCCCATTAGCTAAAGTGGTGCTTCAGGTTAAGAACAGTTTCAGGTTAAGAACGGACGTCCGGAGCGAATTAACTACTTAACCTGAGGTACCACTGTATATAAATTCTAACAACAACAACCAAGGATTCTACTTTCACATCCTTTGTTCTGGAAAGCAGATGACTCTCCTAACTCTTCATTCCCACAGTACTGTTGCATGCACTTTACCACATATTCCAACTCCTTGTCTGCCTTGGTCAACATGGGAGTTGAGGCCCAACATCTGGAAGGCCACAAGTTTTCTATTTCTGACTTAAGACGCAACCCAATGAGTATATCAGTTTATGCATATTTGGGAGGAAGGTACCATTGCCATTTCCTTCTTTACAACCAGGAAACAATATATACTATCTCAAATCTCATATGATAATTGAAACTTTTCTACATAAGAACAACTCTAACTGAAAGTGAAATTATATTTGTTCACTACTCTAGGGGCCAGCTCTAAATAGCCTAAAGAACACTTCTTATTGGAAAAAGCAAGTCTAAAAATAATGTCACTTTCTGCAATGGGCCAGCCCTCTTTCTTTTTCTCCCTTTGGGGTCTGTTCAATTAATGGTTTTGGAGCTTCACGGGAGTCCTGAGCTGTAATGATGCAGCAGCTGTGCCATTTTCAGCAGCCAAAGAATTAAGTTTGATGGTTGCAGAAGGTCACCTAAAATGTTCATCTCCAAAAAGAAAGTAGAAACAAGGCAGTATGGTGAGCAGCAAATTTAAAAGCAGAGCATGGGGGGGTACTTCCTGCATTGGTACAAGAGGATGAAGTAACAGTGCCATGACAATTAAATTTGTTTGTTCAGTGATGACCCTTCTGATGAAAAACCCATCTTCATCTTCTGGTCTAAAGCCAGAGTGAGATGAAGCTTAAATGGAAGGTAGTGTTGTGACAGCTTACTACATCTTTCTGGCATAGCCGGCGGTGACTACCTCTTGGCCTGAGGGATGTAGCCACTTGAGGCAACAGGATGTTCTGGGCCAGCCTTGAGAGATAATGAAACAACAGCAACACATGATCAAGAGTCTCTACCAGGAAACAGGCACCTTCACACATTGATGAACAATGCCTCTGAAGCAGGTGTTCCCACTGAGATGACTTAACTGAAGCAGCTGTCCCGTTTGCAAAACAGGACATGCAATATCATTTGAAATGTGTTCTGTTATTTCCTTCTCCCGTCCCAATAAATAAATAAATGGATGAATTAAACACACTTTGAAGCCAGAGATAGGATGCCAAGCTAGCCTAGCATTTCAATAGCAGCCACCAAGCCCAACATAGCATCTTGCATGGCTAACTCTTTCAGACTTCACAAGAGCAACACTACCTCTTTTATTACTTTAAACCACCCTGTGTCCAATAATTGTTTAGGGGGATTTAAAACAACAAAGTGAAACACATAATGCTGAAAATAAATATTTTTTTAAAAAAGAACTAGACAGAGCTGCATGGAGAGTGATCAGAATGGAAAGTACTTATAATTACAGAATACCCAAATGATCTGGGAGCATCTTTCTGCTGCTGCACCGTGAGTGTTGGGGAAGGCCGCTCCCTCCTCAGGCTAATTCCACCAGGCCTAGGGGGCGGGGCCCAGACTCACCTCCGCTACAGCTTTAAGGACACTGGTGCTGCTGCAGCAAATGTTAAAAATGTTTTTATATATTTTAAAGTGTTTTAAGGGTGTTTTTACTTTGTTGTACCACCGTGAACAGTGGTTTTTATCTATGTATTTTTATTTTGTTCCATTTTATTTTGGTTTGGGGTTGGATATCAAGTGGGGTGGGGATTGGTTTTGTTTAGGTATAATTGTTTTTGGTTTGTTTTGTTTTTCTATTCTGTAAATGGAGGCTGGTATGAGGCTTGGGATTGCTACCGTGGAGGGGCGAGGGAGGTATGGCGGTGGGGGCAGATGTTATAGGCGAAGAGGATCGAGATACGGATATGCTCGTACCCCTTCCAATCTGCGCCCCATCCTGAGGGACGAGGGTAGGGTGAGCAAGGATTACTCACCTCCGTCACTGGTGTTGTACAATGCCAGGTCTATAGGCAACAAAACCGCCACCCTGCAAGATTTCTTTACCTCGCAGGGGGTCAACCTGGCTTGTGTGACAGAGACCTGGGTGCGCGAAGGGGAAACTGTTACCTTACGAGAGATGACGCCCCCGGGTTTCTCCGTCCTCCACCAGTCGCTGACTGTGGGCCGGGGGGGAGGGGTAGCATTATTAATCCAGGAAGATTGTTCTTTCAGGGCTCTACCATCGCATCGATCCCCGGCATTGAATGTGTTGGCCTAGTGTGGGGCTCCGAGGTGAGCTTGGCTGTCTGGCTGGTGTACCGGCCACCTAGCGCACCAGCAGCCACCCTGTCAGGCCTGCTGGAGGCGGTGGCCGGCTGGGCCTTGGAGTTCCCTAACCTATTGGTATTGGGGGACTTCAACATCCATGCTGATGCCACTCCCTCCTCACAGGCTCTGGACCTGGTGTCTTCCATGGCGACACTAGGGCTCTCCTAGTTTGTTTCGGGCCCCACACATCAAGCAGGCCACACGCTGGATTTGATCTTTGGCGCTGGTATAGATGTGATCATGTCTCCTTCGATGAAGGTGCCATGGTCTGATCACTACACTCTGAAAGCCAGGATTGACTTTCCACCCCCACCCTGCTTAGGTGGCGAGCTGATTTGGGCTCGCCCGCAGAAGCTGATGGACCCTGATAGATTCCGTCAAGCCTTGCAGGACCTTGCTCCCCCTGGCGACTCATTGACTGAGCTTGTTGAGGGCTGGATTATCCAGCTCCTGGCAGCCATTGATGAGATCGCACCTAAGCGCCCTCTGCGACCCCGCAGAAACCGGGCTCCCTGGTTTAGCGAGGAGCTTCGGAAAATGAAGCGGGACCTCAGATGGCTAGAGCGAGTATGGCGGGGTGCCCGTGACGGAGCCTCCAGAACATCTTATAGGGTTTTTATGAAAGCCTATGAGATGGCAGTGAAGGCCGCTAAGAAGTCTTACTTCTCGGCCTCCATTGCATCCGCTAGCTCTCGCCCGGTGCAATTATTTAGTATAATTAGGTCTTTAACGTCCCTTGAAGGACAGCCAAATTTAAATAACAATCTGACACACAGCTGTGAGGCATTTGCGAGCATTTTTGCTCCGCCATGACCTCCCTGCCAATTTGGATACAATAAAGGAACTGGAGGCCCCTCGACTGTCCTCGGGTCCAGTATTGGACCACTTTGACTGGATATCCCCAGCCGATGTGGACAGACTCCTCCGAACTGGAAAGCCCACCACCTGTCCTCTTGACCCGTGCCCGTCTTGGCTGATTAGAGTGTGTCCAGACGAGGTGCGGGCCCCCCTGGGGGATATCATCAATTTGTCCCTTGGCACCGGGATATTCCCAGGGGAACGGAAGGAGGCAGTCGTGCGCCCGCTCTTAAAGAAAACATCATTAGATCCCTTAGATCTATCCAATTACCGCCCGGTTTCGAATCTTCCATTCCTGGGTAAGGTGATTGAGAGAGCAGTTGCTGAACAGCTTGGTAGGTTTCTGGATGAAACATCGGCTCTGGATCCATTCCAGTCCAGCTTCCGTGCTGGTCATGGGACCGAGACAGCTCTGGTCGCCTTAACAGATGATCTCCATAGGCAGCTGGATCGAGGCGGGTTGGGGCTGCTGATTCTTCTAGACCTGTCAGCAGCCTTCGACATGGTCGATCATGAACTCCTGGACCACCGCCTTGCCGATGTGGGGATCCAGGGCACAGTCCTTCAATGGCTGTGCTTGTTTCTCTCTGGTTGGGGACAGAGGGTGGCGCTTGGGGGGGAATTGTCATCACACCACTCTTTGGTGTGTGGAGTGCCTCAGGGTGTGATACTCTCCCCGATGCTTTTTAACATCTTTATGCGCCCCCTCGCCCAGCTTGTCCGGAGTTTTGGTCTGGGTTGCCATCAGTATGCCAATGACACCCAACTCTATCTGTTGATGGATGGCCATCCTGACTCGGCCCCAGACACACTGACCAGATGTCTGGAAGCTGTGGCTGGATGGTTACGTGGGAGCCGGTTGAAGTTAAATCCTTCGAAGACAGAGGTCCTCTGGCTGGGACGGGACAATATGGGATTGAGGGGGCAACTCCCATCTCTTGCGGGGGTGCAATTAGTGCCAGCACCATCCGTTAAGAGTTTGGGTGTAATCTTCGATACCTCCCTATGGAGGCGCAGATTACAGCTATAACAAAGGTGGCATTTTTTCATCTCCGCCAAGCTAAGCAGTTGGCCCCTTATCTCTCTCGCCCTGACCTAGCCACTGCGATCCATGCGACGGTCACCTCCAGACTGGATTATTGTAACTCGCTCTACGTGGGGCTGCCCTTGAGACTGACCCAGAAACTCCAGCGGGTGCAGAATGCCGCGGCGAGACTCCTTATGGGGTCTTCGCTGCGAGATTACATTCATCCGGTACTATACCAGCTGCGCTGGCTCCCGGTGGAGTACAGGATCAGGTTTAAGGTGCTGGTTTTAACCTTTAAAGCCCTATACGGCCTAGGACCCTCGTACCTACGGGCCCACCTCTCCTGGTATGCCCCACAAAGGAACCTACGGTCTGCAAATAAAAACATCCTGAAGGTCCCAGGCCACAGAGAGGTTAGGCTGGCCTTTCTCGGCTGTGGCTCCAATCTGGTGGAACACTCTGTCACAAGAGACTAGGGCCCTGCTGGACCTGACATCTTTCCGCAGGGCCTGCAAGACAGAGTTGTTCCACCAGGCCTTTGGTCAGGGCGCAGCCTGACTCCCTCCTCTGGCAACCTGCACAGAATTTTGCTTAACGGTTGCCATCAATTTGATTTTAATTAATTTTTATAATGAAATGTTTTTAGAATGTTGGATTATTTGATTGTTTGATTATTTGATTGTTGTTAGCCGCCCTGAGCCCGGCTTCGGCTGGGGAGGGCGGGATATAAATAAAATTTATTATTATTATTTATTATTTAAGAAGTGTTTACCTGGCACCTTGCAAACAACTTAGAAGGTATCAGGTGAATCTCCTTGGAGGGAGCTTCACATCCAAAAATCTTCTCTCTTGTCCCCTCTCATTTCACTATCATTTATCTCACACCCACCCTACTGGCTTGAGGCATTAGAAAAGGCAACAAGAGATGACTATAGCATCTGGCCATGTTAGTATCTTGTTCATTTCTTTATTAAAACATTTTTACAGTGGCTTTCAACATAAAACCTCCACATCAGTTTATAACTAGGGATTGGCAGATCTGCCAATCTTATTTGTGCACAGTTTCCCCTAATATATGCATTTTTGCAGGCAAAATTTCCCTTAAGCCTCATCCTGGGTATGACTTCTATTTTTGAACACTCCCAGCACATGTGCTGGTATGTTCCTATAATAGGGCATCCTCCAACATATGAGAGAACTGTTCAGTTTTATATTAGCAAGGCATCTAAGAGTTAAGTACCAGCAGTATACAATTTAAGGGCTCTTTCTCTTGTTACCAATATAGATTTCTATGGCAATTTTATCCACAGACTGTTCCATGCATCTTCTTCAATTTTTATATTCCAATTCTATTCCCACTACCTTCTCGAATTTTGCTGAGGGCAAAATGGAACCTCTATAATAGATTGATACTAGGATGAAATTAATCCCTTTGTCATTACATTTTCTTGGACTATTATTTTCCCATATGTTGTTTATTGTCTCATAGCTTCATTTATAACTGGGAAGTTTGTTAAAAGGACCTTAATTGGTAACCTAATAGCCATGGTATTTCAATATTTATCAATTTAATTTGCATCTCCTCAATGGTAAGTGATTCAGGCCTCATCATGGGATTGAAACCACCTTGGTCCCGCTGGTCTTTGATCTCTGGCGGACTAGGGACAAAGGTGAAAGCTGTTTCCTAGTTCTGCTGGATTCCTCAGCTGCCTTTGACACCATCAACCATGACATCCTTCTGGACCGTCTAGAGGAGCTTGGAGCTGGGGGCACTGTTATATATTGGTTCCACTCCTTCCTCCTGGGCTGTGTCCAGAAAGTGGTGGGGGGGATGAGTGTTCAGACCCCTGGGCTCTCACTTGTGGGGTGCCTCAGGGTTCCGTCCTCTCCCCCAGGATTATTAATATCTATATGAAGCTGCTGGGAGAGATCATCAGGGGGGTTGGGCTGGGTGTTCATCAGTATGCAGTTGATACCCAGCTCTACCTTTCTTTTAAATCAGAACCAATGAAGACAGTGAAAGTCCTGTGTGAGTGTCTGGAGGCAGTTGGAGGATGGATGGCAGCTAACAGACTGAGGTTGAATCCTGATAAGACAGAAGTACTGTTTTGAGGGGACAGGGAGCGGATGGGTATGGGGAACTCCCTGGTCCTGAATGGGGCAACTGTACCCCTGAAGGAGCAGGTGCGCAGCCTGGGAGTCATTTTGGACTCACAGCTGTCCATGGTCAAGTCTGTGTCTGGGGCAGCTGTCTACCAGCTCCATCTGCTACACAGGCTGAGACCCTACCTGCCCGCGGACTGTCTAACCAGAGTGGTGCATGCTCTAGTTATCTTCCACTTGGACTACTGCAACACACTCTACGTTTGAAGGCTACCTTTGAAGATGACCCGAAAACTAAATTAATCCAGAATGCGGCAGCTAGACTGGTGACTGGGAGCAGCCGCCAAGACCAGATAACACCGGTCTTGAAAGACCTACATTGGCTCCCAGTATGTTTCTGAGCACAATTCAAAGTGTTGGTGCTGACCTTTAAAGCCCTAAATGACCTCGGCCCAGTATACCTGAAGGATCATCTCTACCCCCATCGTTCGGTCCGGATACCGAGGTCCAGCGCTGAGGACCTTCTGGCAGTTCCCTCACTGCGAGAAGCAAAGTTACAGGGAACCAGGCAGAGGGCCTTCTCAGTAGTGCTCCTGCCCTGTGGATCGCCCTACCATCAGATGTCAAAGGAATAAACAACTTTCTGATGTTTAGAAGACATCTGAAGGTAGCCCTTTGTAGGGACGTTTTTTAATGACTGATATTTTAATGTATTTTTAATCTCCTGTTGGAAGCCACCCAGATGGGCGCGGTATAAATATTATTAATATTATTCTTATTATTCTTATCATCATCATCATCATCATCATCATCATTATTATATTGTCCATCTTGTGTGTGTGTGTGTGTGTATGTGTGTGTATTTTACAGGTTATTTCCGCTCCTCCTTTACACACATCTATATTACAGATTCTTTAAAAAGCCCATTTTGCCCTCCAAGCTTCCCATCCACCCACCCTTACTGTCTGGGCAACATAGTGCATTTTTTTTAAAAAAAAAAAATATTGTTATACACGTAACGTTGCACACTTTACGTTGCATTTTTGTACACATTACTTAGTTGGGAAATTGCACAGACATGCAAATATAAGTTCTGGAGCACATTCCACAGTAAACGATTGCACAGTAATCACTGGACCTTTTCTCTTTCCCATTTCACATCTCTTTCTCTCTGTGTTTTATGGATTGTGCAAGGTTTTGTTGTTTTCGAACTGCAACACATTAGTAATTCAGGAAGAAATTTGTCTCCCCCTAGTGTATTTAGAGGAGTAGAATTAGTGCTAATTTCCCTCCCACCAGGTTAAAAAGGCATGCTTCTTTCTGGAAAATTGCATCCCTTTACCTTTCTCTTTGACTGCACAGAGCAGATGCTATACTCCTGGGTGTTCCATACCTGCTAGTCTACCATGAGGCATTTGTTGCAGTGCATGCTGAGCAGCCAGTCAGCTGTAGAGGGCTGGCTGAGAATGGATACTTCATGAATAAACATTTGCTGAAAGCTCACATTACGCAGCCATCTTCCATAGCTTCTTTGGATTAATTCCATGGCTGTATATTGAAATGAAACCATGTGAAACCATCCACAGGGCTTCTCTTCCTACAGTGAGCCTTCCATTATACTCTGGGGTGATTTCTGCATTCCTTTGGGTCTTCCATTGCCCCCAGTTATCGCCACCTCAGCCTGAATGAACTGACAAGGACTTGAGCAACCGGGCAATGGGGATCACAGAGAGTAATAATGTTAAAGCAGTGTGATATAACCCATAGGTTAGTTATTCACACAGCATGGCCCTGAATGTTACAAATGACAGGAAGAGAAAAGGAAGAGAAAGGAAAACAATAACGAGTGACAGTAATTATTGCATCACTGATATCCATGTACACGTCAAGAAAATACAAGCCAAAAAGTACTTGTGATTGAATATGTAACACCATCAAGTTTATTTTTCTGTGGTGTTTTACTAGTGTACAATGTGTTGCTGTACCTTAGTAAAACAACATACAAAAAGAACTAGATGCAACTGATTGTTTAACAATATCAGGATTGGGTGTGTGTGGAGATAGTATTCTATCAGTCTGCACAACAATTACACATGCATACGACTAAAACACCACAAACAGAAGGATTTTGCTTGCTTTTGGGCAATATATTTTTCTTTCTCTCCAATATGCATGTGTGAAGCATTAACAATGCAAAAGAACTGAAAACTATGTCAAGATATGCATCTACAGTACTCTGCTCTAAATTTAAAACATCCTACTGAGGAAGAGCGGAGGACAAGTACAAGTAGATTCAGAGCTGATGAAGCGGCTGGGCCAAAGCCGAAAGGTCTCTCAGTTGCGGATATGCCTAGAAACGAAAGGAAAGTCCAATGCTGTAAAGAAAAATATTGCATAGGAACCTGATCGCCGAAGAATTGATGCTTTTGAATTATGATGCTGGAGGAGACTCTTGAGAGTCCCATGGACTGCAAGAAGAACAAACCTATCCATTCTTAAGGAAATCAGCCCTGAGTGCTCACTGGAAGGACAGATCCTGAAGCTGAGGCTCCAATACTTTGGCCACCTCATGAGAAGAGAAGATTGCCTGGAAAAGACCCTGATGTTGGGAAAGATTGAGGGCACAAGGAGAAGGGAATGACAGAGGATGAGATGGTTGGACAGTGTTCTCAAAGCTACTAACATGAGTTTGACCAAACTGCAGAAGGCAGTGGAAGACAGGAGTGCCTGGTGTGCTCCATGCGGTCACAAAGAGTCAGACATGACTAAACAACAATACCCATTTTTCCAGGAGAGTTCCACTTTGGTGCTACAGTAATCAGTCAGCCACAAATGCAGTTCGTACAAATATGATAGGTGAAGACTGCTGAGTGCTGGTCTGAGCGATTATCATTAAATATCTGCATCACCGACTAAATTTGTGTAATCATAGAATCAGTCTGTTCTACTGCAAATTCAGCTTTCCATATTTAAGGGCGGATCAGTTTCCAAATAAACACTAGTGTCTAAAATGTGATAAGGAAAGCAACACATTATGCTGATTTTGATGGAGAGACAGAAGGATAAAGATGGCAATTTTTCAAAGGAATAATGCTAGTTGGCCTCCAATGTTCAGTGGTTAATAACATAAGTGTTGCCTGCATGACTATGAAAACAGGAGTCAGTCAGAGCAATAGGAAAAACTGGATTTATATTTCAGTGGCACTTGCTTTGCATGAAGAAAATCCCAGGTTCAATTTCCAGCTTATACAGCTTATTCCAGTTTATACTGTGAAAGACTCTCTGTTTGAAACCCAAGTGAGATCTAAGTGCCAATTGTCCTCAGCTAGAACCCTGAAGGATGCAGCTGTGTTACGGGATCCCTTCAGAGTCCCAAGTCTACTCAAATTTTCAGAGGTGTCTTGGTGAGACTGTTGGTTAAAGGAGATTTGAATCTTCCTGCGAAGTTTAATGGTACAGTTTAAATTACTATACAAAGTTTAATACATACATTTCCCTCCATTCAGCGTCTCTTCCGTATCCAGAATGCAGTTGCTTCACTCACCATCCTCTAGTTCATCAGTCTCTAAAACTATCTTGTCTCAGTATTCTTTGCCACATCTGAGGTGGTGATATTCCCAAAGTTTAGTGCTGCTGTGCTTGCTGCTGTCTCTGCTGGCCTCTCCTGCACCATCCCAGCCCACATCTCATATGCAATCAGGGGATGAGTTTACATATCCAAGGTACTCTGGCACCCAAGTCTTACCTTCTCTGGCAGTAATGTGTTTACCCACAGCTGCCAGATCTAGTGAATTTTGGGAGTTGGGGCCATTCTGGCTATCTTTCCACACTTATATTTATTTTACCATCTATCCATAAATGCAGTCTACATAGGGATGGGGGAGAAACTTGATTCAGTTCACATTTAAAGGCAGACTTACCTAATTCATACCTTCTGAAAGAATATGGAAACAGAAACACAGCCATTCTTCAAAATACTCACATCTCTGAATCTTGCAATGAAATATTCCCAACAATGTGTAGAAAAATGGATATGCTACGGTGAAGCATGGCAATAAATGCATATATTGGTGAAGATAGCATACAAAAACGCATTATATTATGGCAAATTGTTTTGGAAAAATGTGCATGTTAGGGAGCGAAATCCATTAATGTGTAAATTATGAGAAATTTGCACTAAAGTGTTGATGGTTGTGTGTTTTTTTCTCATAAGGAGTTGGTTTAAAAGAAAACAAAAAAAGCAAACTGATCTTGAGGGAACAAACTCAAGATTGAAAAAAGTCCAAGAGAAATTCCCAGAGAAGCTAAAACTGACAGATTTACCCATAGCTACATCCACAGTAGTGTGGACGCGAGTGGCACTGTGGGTAAAACCTCAGTGCTTAGGACTTGCCGATCACATGGTCGGCAGGTTCGAATCCCCGCAGCGGGGTGCGTTCCCGTCATTCGGTCCCAGCGCCTGCCAACCTAGCAGTTCGAAAGCACCTTCGGGTGCAAGTAGATAAATAGGGACCGCTTACCAGCGGGAAGGTAAACGGCGTTCCGTGTGCTGCGCTGGCTCACCAGATGCAGCTTGTCACGCTGGCCACGTGACCCAAAAGTGTCTGCGGACAGCGCTGGCTCCCGGCCTATAGAGTGAGATGAGCGCACAACCCTAGAGTCTGGCAAGACTGGCCCGTACGGGCAGCGGTACCTTTACCTTTACCTTTACATCCACAGTATCATCTATGTAGAATAAAGATGTAGCAGCAGGCTAGGTGGAATTACCCCAATTTATGCAGAAGCACAACACATCCTTAGAAAGAAGACTAACTTCCCCAAGCAACCCAGTGCTGAAAGAGCATGCTTAGTAGCCATGGAATACAGTCCTACAGGTAAGGGGCAGGGTAACAGGTGCGAGGAGGGATAGAATGGAGTGGCTAGAATCTGGGACTCGGATCATTCCATACTGTAGCATTTTGCTCTATGTCTCACTTGAATACATTGGTTCTTGATCTTGATGTACATTTGAATAAATAAAGGCAAATTTGTTCATTTATGCAAATGTTTCTATGTCGGGACTGAACGTCTGGAAATTTTTGAGGAATTTTTTTTAAAAGGAATATATCCATTTACAGAGCTTATAATAGAAATACCTATCCATAGAAAACTCCTCTCCGTAGAGACATTATTTATGTGGCAACTGTATAATAAAAACAGGCAAGCAGCCTTCAATCTCACCTTTTATTCAGAATCCAGTGGGTGATCTACTGTAAATGTTCCAGCTTTTCCAAATAAGTCTAGAGGGGCTTATTTGGCTGCCTTGTAAACAGCTTGAAGAAGCTTTATATAAAACCATATTGAGCAAGATAGTTGCAGAGAATATCTGAAATAAGAAATGTATAGCTGTAACCTCCTATGTTTTCCCATTACTCTCCAAGGCTCTCTAATAACTGCAATTCATATCGAAACTTTTTGAGCCAGGCTGTCATTTTTGTTTCTCAACTTTCCCCTTTAACTTTTTGCAAGGGCACATTTTGCTTGGCAAAATCAAGAAAAGAAAGTTATCTCCTTCTAGCCTCTTAGATTTGTTGAAGGCATCTCCCTAACTCAGAGGCGGTGAATATTTTCCAAGCTGAGGTCCACATTCCTTCTGGGCAACTTTCTGGGGGCCAGCGACACATCAGTGGGGGTGGGGCAGGAGACAAAAAAAAAAAGTAATTGAA
Source organism: Podarcis erhardii (assembly GCF_964252035.2). NCBI lineage: Eukaryota > Metazoa > Chordata > Lepidosauria > Squamata > Lacertidae > Podarcis > Podarcis erhardii. The sequence continues at coordinate 15,434,210 of NC_138504.1, forward strand.
GGAATGAATATGATCCTTACTTTTGTACAGTTGGCCATGCTAGTCACCCATCCATGCAAGTCACCCACTCATCCATCCACCTATCTAAGCAAGAGGTAAAAGTACTTGGGGTAGGACCAGGGATGGCTGTGGTCTGAGAAGTGGGAGTAACGTCTGAGGAGGAAGTATGACCTGCATAGAGACATGAGGGCCAGATATAGATCTGGAGGCCCACATTCAAACCTCAGTCAGACCTTGTCCTAACTATTCCATTTATGCTCCAGGTCCTGGAAAGCAAAGTTCCAAAGGGCAATGATTACAGTTTCCTACTTCTTTGCTCTGGTAATATATGCAGGATCAACAGGCATAAGGTAAGCATATGGCATAGTAGGGCAAGAGCCCAAGATGATCCACCATGACTGATGTTGACACCATTTCATTTCATTTCATTTTTAAGTTAAACAGCTTTAAGATGAAGTGCTGAGAAGAGAAGTGCCTGGCTGGACAACTATAGCAATAGAAGCCCTGCTATAAAAATATTGTAAATCAATGTGGTGTAGTGGTTGAAGTGCTGGGGAGGCCATGGTTCGAATCCCCACTCATTCCCAACTGGTCTCAATGCCACCTGCTTCCAAGCTAGTGTGCTACAGTCTGCAACCTTAACTATCTGATTCCTTATTTTTTGGCTCAGATTGTACATGGGACAGTTCTTCTCCCTCTTCTTAATGTTTCCTTTGTAATGCTCCATCTCAGAGAGAAGGAGGGAGGGAGGGAGGGAGGGAGGGAGGGAGAGAAAGAGAGAGAGAATATCCCTAAAAGTATGAAAAGGAGAGGCATATTTCCCGTGACTACTTAAGAAGAAATGGAAACTTTAATCAAAGATGGAAATAATTGCTTGCAGCTTCATGGATAAATGGATATTTCTATTATTATATCTTATCATGCATAACATTGTGGCTTCATAGTTAAGATGTCTCCATCAGAACAAGCTGGGCCAATATGATTGTAATGGTTACATTTATTGGTTCAATCATAAAACGCAGATAATAAAAAGTGGGTGCGTGTGGTGAGTGTGAGCTTAAATACTCTTAAAATTCAATTACTGTTAAACAGCAAATGACTAATGGAGGATTAAAGAAACAATAAAATGAAGGGGGGCAGTCCTTACAATGGGACTTTTGAGCCAAACCATTTGGCAATTAGAAGGCATATTACAAAGGTGGAAAAATCGTTACATGTAGAACAGAAGTCAGCCGTGCTTGAAAACTCTAGTCGAATGCAATAACTTGACAAGTGGGATCACTTGAGAAAATGAGGGACATTTGTTGACCTGGCACATCTACTTCTCCATATTGACATCTCACACTAACTTCACAGTTTGTAAATCTACTATTAAAAAAAGAAGATAAAATTCAGAAAGCTGAAGGACATCAATTTAAGCTGTTGAAACAGCCATAATACCAAAGTGTGATGAATTTGTAGAATCCCTTGCAACAGACAAATTCCTTGCAGGGATTCAGGTGGCTCCTTCTGCATCTAAGAAAGAGCCATGTTCAACTTGCCCAGGGAAGCACATATTTGTGGCTCATAATTGCAGTAGAACATCTCAACTGGATACCAATTTCAAGCCAGTTTTTTGGTTAAACAGCCCGCGAGAGTGTGGCATGGCAGTAGGGCAAAGATCACTTCCGTATTCTACACAGCTCCTTGCTGAGGAAAGGGCATTCTGCTGGAAGGTACGAAGCACCCAATCCCCCACCATAGGAGTCAGCCAGCATTGAATCCTGGCATGGTGCAAGTCAAGCATCTGGTATTCCACTGGGCAACCAGAGGAAAAGATTCCAGGCATGCAGATTGGTCTGGCATGACATATTTTTGAGAAACCCATGCTGGGTCTTAGTAATCACAACATCCTTTTCTAAATGCTCACAAACTGACTGTGGAATTATCTGCTCCAGCACCTTCCCTGGTATTGATGTCAAGCTCACCAGTTGGTTACCTAGGTCTTCCTTTCCCCCCCTTTTTGAAGATGGGGACAGCATTTGCCTGCCTCTAGTCTGTAGGGACCTCACCTGTTCTCCAAGAATTCTCAACGATAATTGTAAAAGGCTCTGAAATTACATTCGTAAGCTCCTTTAGTATCATTGGATACAGCTCATCAGGCACTGGAGATTTGAATTCATTTAAAGTAGCTAGCTGTTCCCTTACTACCTCTTTTCCTAACTTGGGCTGCAGCTCCCTCCTTATATCATTTATTCTGTTATCACCAGGTTGGGCATCACTTTCCTTTTGGGAAAAGTAGCCGTTGAGTAGTTCCGCCTTTTCTCTGTCACCCAATAACATTTCTCTGTCTTCCCTTTGCAGAGGACCTACCACTTGCTTGTTCTTCCTCTTACTTTGGACATAGTTTAAGAAACCTTTTATTGTTATTATTTTTAACCTCTCTTGCAAGCCCGAGCTCATTCTGAGCTTTAGCCAGCTTGACTTTCCCCCTGCAACTGTTGGCTACTCGTGTATACTCCTCCTCTGTGATTTCCCCTTTCTTCCATTTCTTATACATGCCCTTCTTAACTCTCAGTTCATCTGTAAGCTCCTTATGCATCTGTAGGCACCTTATGTAAAGTGCTAGGTGACCAAAAGGGGAACAGAAGCATGACAATCCCCAAAATCATGATTAACAAACCAAGACTCATAAGGAATATTATACCACTGGAAAAGGTTCAGAACCAAAATGATCAAGTGAATAGAGCAATTACCCTGTGAGGAAAGGATAAAACATCTGGGGCTTTTTCGATTACAAAAAGAGACAAGAAAGACAAGATGTGATAGAGGTGCGTGAAATCACACATAGTATGGAGAAAGTGGATAGAGTAAAAAAAAAAAAATCTCCTTTTTTATATTACTAGAACTTGGGGGCACTGAATAAAGCTGAATATTGGAAGATTCAGCACAGACAAAAGAAAGTACTGCTTTAGACAGCACATACTGTAGCTGAACTATGGAATTCACTCTCACAAGAAAGAGTGATGGCCAACGAAAGAGGATCAAAAGAGGATTAGACAAATTCATGCAAGATAAGACTATTGGTGGATACTATCCACAATAGCTATGTTCTACCTCCATTGTTGCAGCATGCCTCTAAATGCCAGCTGATGGGAATCACAAATGCAGAGAGCGCTGCTGCATTCATTTCCTCATAGTGGGCATCTGGTTTTCCACTGTCGGGAAAGGATGCTGAACTAGACAGACCTGATACAGCAGGCTTCTTCTTAAGGCTGCAGTTCTGTGCATACTAAGAAACAAGCCCCATGAAATAGATGTTACTTCTGAGTAGGATCAATCTGCATCAGCTGCATGGTAGAACCAGCATATTCATTCATGAAAAGCCCAATAGTAGAAATTCTAAACTAAAGATATTCTATCAAGAGGAATTACACAAGTTAACACAACCCCCCCCCCCTTTTTTGTAGACGTCAGATACCACTTAACATTGTCAGTGCTGAAATCAGAAGCACCCCACTCCTTGGGCTGTTATACTGTCAAACTGGAAATTTGAGTGCAACCCCCCAAAGCCTGAGCATTTTTAAAAGACATAGGTGAAAAGAAAGAGTGAAAATAAGCTTCAAAATCAAAAGACTCACTCACAAGTACAATCCTTCAATTCTTGCTGATGGCTCCCTATGTATTCACTTATCCTTAATTTAAATATGAAAATATGTTAAATGCAAGGATGACAACAATGTGACAAATTCTTAATGTAGCCGGTCTCCAGGAATTAAGTGTTTTGCTTTCAGCCTGCATAAGGTTTTCCCACAAGACAGATCTCTGGAGTTCCAAATGCCAGAAGATGAAAGAGCCCCTGCTATGTTTGAAATAGTAAGTGACATGTTTAAAAAATTAATTCCTTCAGGAAACAATAAGCAACTGGGTAAAGAAAGGTAAATTGGCACCATCATGCTGTTCCTGCTACAAAAAAGAACCTGTCTCTGCCGAATCAATAATACCCAACTTTTCTTCAAAGGAACCTGAGAATCCTACATAGGCATTCTGATGATGATAATAATAATAATAGTAATCCCAATAAACTGAGACATCTGTACTTTAACTATAGTTGTTTCTTTTCACCACAGTAAGCACAATAAATGAGTGCCTTGAGAAAAGTAACAGCAAAATAGTTTCCCATGCTGTTACTTTCCAACCATTTCTATATCTCTAGAGTCTTAATCATTATTGAAATAGTTGGTGCAGTTAGCTGTTGGCCAGTTCCACAACACCCCTCATCTAAACCCTTCAGCACTCAGGTCCAGCGCCGAGGGCCTTCTGGCGGTTCCCTCATTACGAGAAGCAAAGCTACAGGGAACCAGGCAGAGGGCCTTCTCGGTAGTGGCACCCGCCTTGTGGAACGCCCTCCCATCAGATGTCAAAGCGATAAATAACTACCTGACATTCAGAAGACATCTGAAGGCAGCCCTGTTCAGGGAAGTTTTTAATCTGTGATATTTTAGTGTATTTCTGGTTTTTATGGAAGCCGCCCAGAGTGGCTGGGGAAACCCAGCCAGATGGGCGGGGTACAAATAATAAATTATTATTATTATTATTATTATTATTACAAGTCTTGCATCATATGGCAGAAGCATCTTTTGTTATCACACCACACTGCAGCAACCAAACAACCTATTTGCACCTGCAGTCCTGTAATAAATGGAGGTCTTACACATGCAAACACACAGGATCTCAATCTCTCTGGCCTTCTGTACATATTCATCCTCAACCCCCTCTTTATCAATATGTATCACAAAAAAGAAAAAAAGCACTTTCTTAAGAAAGTTATATTTGAAATATGTATGTTTAGAGGCTTCAGTTTAATTTAAATGGGATATTTTATCCATAATGATTAGTTCTCAAACCTGATGAAACCAATCCTTTAAGGAGGGTGGAAATTGTTTTTCAATCCAATACTGTGTTAGTTGGAATTTTACTGCAGTTAATAAAAGTTCTATAATATGGGATCTATTACATTTTGTGGATGTTCTGACCTGCCTTAGAAATGTCTGTTAAAAAGTGTTCTACAAAGCTATTAAATAAATAGAGAGCACTGAAATGTTGCCGAAATTAACATTTATTCATTTGTGAGATTTATAATCTACTGTTGCAGGGTATAGCCCTCCTAAGGTAGATGTTTCTAGTATCAGTTAATCAAACAGATCATAAAGGTGGGCTATAGAGTGGGACCACTGGAACCCATGCAGGGACCCATAGCCAGTGTGGTGTAGTGTCTGGAACATCAGACTAAGATCAGCTTTTTGGAGTATGGATTTGTCCAGCTCATAATGCTTGGCTGTATTACAAATCAAGTATTGTATCCCTGTGTTCTTCTTTTGAGATAACTAGCTTCATATAACCAACATGCTTTAAGTCTAATTAATGCATGAAAGAGTTAAGACCATAGAGTAAGCTGTCCTGCCAGGCTTAACTCACTTTGGGAGAAACTAGATAATTAAGTCTATTGTTCTGTTCCAGTCTACCAGAGAAGTTTAACATTAACGAGATCTGAGCTAGTTGCTCCAAGCTCAGATCATATAGGAACTCTTGAGTTCCTATACCAATAATTTAGGAACTGTAACTAAGCTATGTTTTACTGCTTATGCAACATTTTCTGAATGTTGTATGGAAAATCACATGAATCTTATTTTGGGAGAGTTTGTAAGTAAACAATTTTTAACTTCCCAAATGTGTGGTCTTTTTCCTATGCTAGGGGAAGAGGGGAACTTTGGAAGAAACTTAGAAGGAGTTGTTTTAAAGGTCTAGCAGCCTATATTTCCACATTTTACTTTGCTGCATATTTTGTGAATTTAAATCTCTACTGTTGTTCTCTCAGAGTATTTCCCCAAAACCCGGAACCTGGCATCCAGGGAATTCTCCCTTTATAATTATTTTTTCCTTGCCACCAATACTTCTCTGACTCAGAATTTATCATCCCATTCTCTGCATGTGCATTCCAGATGATCAGCTGCTTATGTATGTTAATCAGCAAAAGTGCTTCAGTGTTAGTCAATTACACTTTATGAAACCATGGAGTTGCATGAATCTGCCTTCAACAATTCTGCAGAGAGTGGGGTTCACAGCACTTGCCAATTAGTCCTTTCTAGAATGGGGGCTGAAGGAAGAACATGTTAGATTGTTCAACAGAAGGTGGTGGGAGTGCTTTAACTCTATGGCAGCACGTACCACTGTTTGGTCTGTTGAAGCTGAAACACTTTCATAGGCCCCTGCCATTAAATTTCCCTCCAAATGTTATAGTTCAGTTGCCCAATTCAGTTTAGTAATTCTACATGTCCACAGAGCACAGGAGGATGTGTGATTAAGAAGGTACAGGAATGCTTATTATGACTCAGACGGAAGAATCTGCTGCGTACTTGGCTGCATGTACAACAAAGCTGTGTGTAGTGAGCAATTTAGTTTATCAATGGAGCCATTATTTTCCATTTGTGGATAAGTTACAAAAATGGAGGTACTTGGATTTTCAAACCTGTTCTCAATCTATGTAATTATTTGATTAATGTTTTGTGGGAGCATATATTAGCCCCTGGGTTTTTTTCATGAATTGTGCACTAGCCTATTTGTGTAGTTTTTCTCATTGGTTGAATGACTAGAAAGAAAAAAAAATCTATTCCTTAAAAAAATAGCATTGTAAGTTACTCAATTAGTATATGCATTTTTATGCAGATACACATTTGTGTACATTTGGGGGGTGTTGGTGAAGAACTGCATTGCAGAAGTGCAAATTTCAACATATGCCTGCATTTCAGTTTCTGTGTTGTTTCAGGAATCAGGATTTAGGTAGATTCCCATTAAAACACAAACTGAACAAAATTTCTACCATACCCCTTGGCAGGACTAGATTTTATTTAATTTGTTTAAACTTCAGGTTCAAGTCCAAACCAAGAAAGATAATCTTAGCAAATCTATGTCAAGTGTGTGTTTGTGGGGAGGTCATAAGATAGAAGGCGTTCTCTGAGGTATGGTGGCATTGGCTATGGCGACTGGGGAACTGAAGTCAAGCTGCCTATGGAGAGTCACACATTCCCCACCCCTCCTTTACATTTTGCTACGTCTTTGCACAGAAATTCTGCCTGTCCCTTTACATGTAGCAGGATAGGGCAATGTAACTGTTTTATGTCCTCTACTGCTGAAGAATTGATGCTTTTGAATTATGGTGCTGGAGGAGACTCTTGAGAGTCCCATGGACTGCAAGAAGATCAAACCTATCCATTCTTAAGGAAATCAGCCCTGAGTGCTCACTGGAAGGACAGATCCTGAAGCTGAGGCTCCAATACTTTGGCCACCTCATGAGAAGAGAAGACCCCCTGGGAAAGACCGTGATGCTGGGAAAGATTGAGGGCACAAGGAGAAGGGGATGACAGAGGATGAGATGGTTGAAGAGTGCTCTTGAAGCTACAAACATGAGTTTCACCAAACTGTGGGAGGCAGTAGAAGTCAGAGGTGTCTGGCGTGCTAGGAACTGGGGAGCTGTGCACAGCCCTATTAATAATTAACATATAAAGTAACTGCCAGTGAACTCTGTGTGACCTGAGTAGACATCTGCAAATCTCAATTATTTTGGTAACTATGAAATGTTTTAGATGTTCTAATTATGAATCTATATTTTCCATTTCTATTCTGCATTTATATTTTTAGTTAAAAACCAATAAAAAGAAATGTATATTTTAGGAGAAAAAAACAAATATGCAAATCTGAATTCTGACATGATTTGAAATTTAATCCAAATTTCTGTTTCCACACCTGTTCCAGCTCAGTGATTATTATTACTGTTTGTTGAAACTCCACATGTCCTTTTACAAATTCCCCGTGTTCCCCAGACATGCCATCTTGCTTCTTGACAAAGTTTCTCTGACAAACCTATTTTTGCCATTGTTTAGCAAATGCTTAAAGAGAGGGTTGGATTTCCTTCCATTGTGGAATCACTGGAGGGTATTTTAAGAAGGTTCAAAAAGCACCACGAATAAAACATAGCCAACTACCAGGAAGCCAATATTTTTTATTTACTTTTTAAGCCATAAAGAAGATTGGGCATATGGACAGGAGAATCTTTTTAGCCATCAAGCTTTTCAGCTGAATGGGAGATATCCTTCAGAATCACTTCTGGCATATTCCCATTATGGTTCAGAGTTTCAACAGCAACAGAACAATCTTCTTCCTTTGACAAAAAACAAAATTGTTTAGAAAATATGATTCAATAGGATTTGCTTGCTCTTTGCTCTGCTCCAGACAAATGGGCAACCCTCTGTTCATAAGGTTCAAGGATTTTATCTCAGATGATGAGGGGGAAAGGAGGAGGGATAGCATTGAGTCAGGGCTTACAGTGGTGCCTCGCAAGACGAAAAGAATCCGTTCCGTGAGTCTCTTCGTCTAGCGGTTTTTTCGTCTTGCGAAGCAAGCCCATTGACGGCTTAGCGGATTAGCGCTATTAGCGGTTTAACGGCTTTTAGCGGCTTTTAGTGGCTTATCGGCTTAGCGGATAAGCGGCTTAGAAAAAGGGGGGAAGGGGAAAAAAACCCGCAGGAACTCGCAAGACATTTTCGTCTTGCAAAGCAAGCCCATAGGAAATTCGTTTTGCGAAGCACCTCGAAAACGGAAAACTCTTTCATCTAGCGAGTTTTCCGTCTTGCGAAGCATTCATCTTGCAGGGCACCACTCTATTTAATGCTGCTGCCAAAGCAAATACCACTCAATGAGAGCTATATTATAGCAGAGATGGTTTGGTGCCTTTAAGAGATGCCAGGCCATACCTTGATGATGGCGGTAACAGCAACAACAAAACAACAGTAGTAAAGGATGATTCCCACACAATCCCAAAATATTCCTCCTGTGCACATGAGTCCAAAGGCATGGTGAAGTTTGGATTTGGATTTGATATCCCACTTTATCACTACCTGACGGAGTCTCAAAGCGGCTAACAATCTCCTTTTCCCTTCCTCCCCCACAACAAACACTCTGTGAGGTGAGTGAGGCTGAGAGACTTCAGAGAAGTGTGAAGTCTCTTCAAAGAAGCAGCTGCATGTGGAAGAGCAGGGAATCAAACCCGGTTCACCAGATTATGAGTCCGCTGCTCTTAACCACTACACCATGCTGGCTCCCATGATCAGTATACCTGATCAAGCATACATCTGTGTCATGTATGAACTGACCTGGTGCATCATGAATGATAGATAGGCTATATACACACCATGCATTTAAAGCATCTCTCCCCTCCCCCCCCCAAAAAAAGAATCATTGGAACTGTAATTTGTTACAGGGAATCTTACTTCTGTGTGGGTAGACCATAATTCCCAGTATTCTTTGGGAGGGTTTGATTTAAATGTGAATTAAATATATCCTATGTACACAGCCATAAGTAGTTAGATTAGGTTGTCCTATTAACACAGACAGCTGGTGCGGCAGAGATAACTAGAATTCTAGAAGTATATGTGTGAGAGATAGAAAAGATACACCTTTTAATTCATACCCTTGGGCCATGTAGCCAACCAACAATGTGAGGAGACAATTGACAGACACCAGAACTCAAGTTGCTTCCTGAACCAGAGCAGGCTGATCTACACTGCACACTCTTGACTGACATTCAGCAGAACTGTCTCTCTAATGAAAGACATTTGACTTATTAAAAAAGAAAAGAAAAAGCCCTCCACCTCTACAGTGAAATCACTTATACTAGCTGCCAATCAAACATGCTTTGCAAACAGAACTATATGTCCTTCTGGAGATGGGTTCATTCTACTGCTGCTGTAGCAAATAGTTCTCCTTGATTGCAGAAAGGGAATCCTAGTCCCAGAGTGTCAACAAGCAGAGGTATGAGCTGCTTAGTGATCCTGGCACCCTTGGTGGTTCAGAGAAGCTTGTTTCACGTAAAAAAGGGGGGTACTTGCAAACACACTGCACAAGATGGAATATACAGCATGAGATAAAATGATATCACACATAGTCCACCTTCGTCTATTTCAAAAGGGATTTTCTCTCAAAATAGTTCTGTCAACATAAAGAACGCCGCTGTTGGTACCCTAAATCAGCAACATCAGTACTGTTGCAGTGGGAGACATTGAGATTAAGGATTAAGTGGGGAAGCCTCAGGGAGAGGGTGGCATATGTGGCCCTCCAGGCCTCTCTACCCAGCCCTTGGGATTTTTCAAAGGCACAGATCTCCTTTTACACTCTCCTTTAGTGCTTTTTGCCTAGATAGAACATGTCATTGACCTTGAATAATGACTTCTGCTGACATAGATGGAGGATCAAGACAAGTCTCTCTCTCTCTCTCTCTCTCTCTCTGTGTGTGTGTGTGTAGAAACTAGTTTACTGCACAAAGCTACAAAATTTTATTCATTGCTCCACTCAGTTCATACCCTCCAACATTCCTCAGATGAAAAGAGTGACATTTCTAATTCTCCCCCAACTGACCCTTCCCCAATCCATTTCTTGTCCTCTTCCCTCTTCCCATGAGCATTTCCTAACAGAAGAAGGGTGAGTGTCATCACCATTGCACCAGCAGGATACAGCATACATACCCTCCACCATCCTGAGGAAACTCCTTAATCCTAATTTTTATTATTATTTTATTCTTTGGTAGGGTTGTAGGCATGCCAAGGGCCGGGAGGCCAGCTGGCTAGCCCCGGCTGGGCCATCTCCTTCCAGCCATGCCGCTGCGAAGACCATTGCTTCTGCTCTGACGTAAATCAGCGACCTGGGCTTCTGAGCCAGGGCACACTATCAGCAGATCGAACTGTGCACACAGAATAGGCGTGAGGCTTGTGGAAGCATACTACAACTACAGATTTAGTAATCATAAAACAGGACAAAGAAACATGTCGTCTCTCTCTCGCCGTCTCAGAGAGAACAGGAAAAGCAAAAGCTATACACAAAGGAAGTTCCCAGCAAGCTGTGCTGGAATGTAAATGGACATGTGACACACAACAGTTCCACACATCTGCTCCTTAAGGTGGAATGGAAATGTCAACAAGGTTTACAAAAAGAAAAAAACACACACACCAATAAATGCATTTTAGAAAGGAGCAAGATTAGATGCGGTCACAAAAAGCATTAAAAAATAAAGACTTATTGAATTTCACTCTCCCTTTCTTCCTACCTGGGGCAGCCCTGCCCTCTGCCTGCCCCTCAGAGCCAGTGCATTATGCTGGCCAAGAAGGAGTAGCTTCAAAGCTGCCCAGAGAGAAAGTAGTGTGTAGTTAGGGAAGAGGAGGCCAACTTGAAGGGATTTCACTCTCACATTTAAGTTAAAGTGGCAGTCCCAGAGACCGCAGTTGCACTTTATGTTTAAAGTTTTTAAAGCACTTTAAACAGTCATAGGATTTCCCAAGGAATTCTGGGAACTGTAAAGGAAGCAGCAAATGGATAGATCCCTATTCCCATCACTGAGCTATAGTTCCAAGAGTGGTTTAACAGTAAATCTATCTTAAAATAGAATCATAGAATCATAGAGTTGGAAGAGACCACAAGGGCCATCGAGTCCAACCCCCTGCCAAGCAGGAAACACCATCAGAGCACTCCAGACATATGGTTGTCAAGCCTCTGCTTAAAGACCTCCAAAGAAGGAGACTCCACCACACTCCTTGGCAGCAAATTCCACTGTCGAACTTCCCATGGAACTCTTCCCATGGAACTCTGGGAATTGTAGCACTGTGAAGGCAATAGGGGTCTTGTAAGACATGACTGCTCAAAGTGGTATGAAACTGCTTTAAATGTATAGTGCAGATGCAACTTCAGTCATGACAAATGTGGTGACCTTCTTGCCATGGTTATCTAAGTGTAAAGTAAAAAAGAAATAATTGGGAACTGGGTTCATCTGCTACATTCTACAACTTCCACCATGATTGGTTAATGCCCATGTGTTTCATTTTTTCCATATGAAAATAAATAAATGATTTTGAACATCACCTCTTTCAATGATATGAATATCACTGGATGACAACCACTATATTCATGCAAATGTAGTAATCAGAGATACTGTCAGCATCTCAAACAAGGATGTCATTTTCCTGTGAACTTTGACAGTGGGCTGGATTCACATTGGCAAAATAAATATGAACCTAGCAGGCAGGCCTGTCCACTGATGGACATCCCCCCCCCACCAGTGTCTTATGGTTTGCTAACATTTTATTATACAGCTAGCAGTTATCTCCATCAGCAGAAATTAGAAAGCAGAGCATAAGGGCAAATAAATCAGAGATGCATCATGCATTTATTTCCATCCTGTCTATCACTAACAACAATTCTGTCACACCAAAATTAGCCTGTTTTTTTATGGTGATTTTATCTCGATAAAAAAGAAACATCCAATCTGGCATGAAAAATTTAAAAGAGGATATGAGCTAAAATAACTTATTTCCATGTAAATGTCCACCAAATGCAAAAATGCTCCCCGTTTCAACTTCTTCACCCCCAGAAGCTATCCCAAAGTTCAGAGACATAGATCATATGAAAGAAATGGTGTTCCTGAGTCCTTGTTCAGGCCTCTCTTAAAAGGATTTGACCTTGCAAATCATGGCAAAAATGGCAGCACCATGCATGACATATAAATAAAAAGTGTGATGGAGTAATTGCTTGGATGGCAGTTAATGAGCTAATCATTTTCATTAAATGTGGAACAAAGCAGGGGGAGCCAGGGATTTTCTGTGGTCTCCACAGTGGCACAGTCTCCATGCTCACCGATTAATCGGCAGCACCTAAAGCTTTAGTTGACTAATCTACTGACCGAAATCAATTAAAGCTTGTGTCCTTGCCTGAAGGTGGTGATGAATGGGCAAAGAATTATTCATCTCAAATACAAGCTGTAGGCAAAGCATGTCCTCCCCCAGTCCTGAGATATAATAGAATGTGATGCAAGATTTATACGGCGGTGACAAGAGCATTTGTTAATATGATTCTGATTATGTTGCAGTGAAATCCAGATGAAACTAATAAAGCTTTATCACAGCCTGCAGGGATCTGAGTCAGAGCAGGCCAGTTAAGCATTTAAATGTGTAGAAAGGTGAACACTGGGAAGAAAATGCCTAAGTCCAGGGGCAGATTGTGCACTTTCTTACAAAACTGTATGGTGGATAAAGCAATGATATTGCCACTTTATTTGTTTATCTAGTGGCTGCTTGTAGCCCAGAAATCTGCATCCTGCTTTGAGAGGATGAATGCAAATTTCATTTGAAAATCCATCAGTCCTCCTCCTGCTGCTGCTTTTTTCTTTATCAACACCAGCAGTCACGGTTTCTCTGGAAGTTCCAAGCCACAACCAAATGTGCACAGGATCAGAGCCAGCAATAGTCAGGAACAGGACACACTTGCTAACTCCTTCTTTAGCTCAAAATACTATATCCCTAAACTAAAAGCCCAATATATTTTCCTGCCTAAAGAGGAACTCTAAAAGTCCATTGGATTGTATTATTGTATTATTATTACCCTTGCAGATTTCTAAAAGATTTTCAAGATTGTAGAATGAGGATTTTCTGGTTGCAGAAAGTGGATATTGGGTCAAATGGGAAAGTGGAGATTGGGTCAAATGAATATTCTGCCCTAGGCAAATTCCAGTGACAGATGAATCAGATGGAGTGGATATCAGTACTAGAGCTAGTACTAGTACTAGTACTATCAGTACTAGTACTATTTTTCCTTTTTCCTTTGCATACCAAGGTGCCAAGTCCTTGTCCTTTGTCATCAAAAGAATACTATAGCGGGTTATAGGAAAGACCCTGTCAGTGATGGGGTGCTACTGCCATTCAGAGCTGACAATAGAGAACTAGATGATCACTGATGCATCATTCTGCTACTCAAAAGTAGTGGGGTGAGAATATATTTGACTGTTTTTGCTATCAAAGCACAGGTTCCTGTTAATGAGCATAGGAAGATCCCCTTTATTGACTGGCAACAGCTTTCCAGGGCTTCAGTCAAGGATCTCTCAATCTGGAGATGTTGGGTATTGAACTTCTTAAATATAAAACAGCACTGATTTATGGCCCTTCCAAGTTTCTCCTAAATCCAGTCTTAGTTTCTGATGCTTACCTTTTAAGGCACTACCTAGCTGACATCATCCTGCCAAACTAGCAGTTCGAAAGCACGTCAAAGTGCAAGTAGATAAATAGCTACCGCTCCGGCGGGAAGGTAAACGGCATTTCCGTGCACTGCTCTGGTTCGCCAGAAGCGGCTTAGTCATGCTGACCTGGAAGCTGTACGCCGGCTCCCTCAGCCAATAAAGCAAGATGAGCACCACAACCCCAGAGTCATCCACAACTGGACCTAATGGTCAGGGGTCCCTTTACCTTTTAGCTGACAACAACAGAACTTCTGGACTGTCTCAGAATGTCACTTATGGGCAGGAGAGGACAATGAAGGAGGGCCATTAGCATCATGCTATGCTGGCAATCACAATTCAGGTCTCTCTGAACAATCTGACCTGGAGAAAGATAATATGGAGTTTCCTTTAGGAATCCGAGAGCATCAAATTAATGAATGTTAGAATGATGTTGGACAGAAATTAAGTGGTTTCTAGCTGTAATGCTTAAGAGATATGAAAAATAAGGTTTAGAAATAAGTAAAAATTAATGGTGAGGATTTGCTGAACTAACAATTTGAATTGGAATATAAGAAAGGGAGGTATGAGGAGGTCTGGAAAATAAGTTAAAAGAAAATAAGTAAATGGAAATTTTATGTGTTTTTAGTTGTTTTTATTTTTGTATTTTTGTATTTTTGTTGTTTTTTTCTGTTCTATATTGTATCACGTTTGAAAACTTTAATAAATATGCAATTTTTTTAAAAAAAAGGAATCCAAGAGCATCCTGAAGTTTGAACCAAGGAGGACTGTGACTTCACAATCATCTAAGCATTTTGCAGAATGTTTGGGTCTTTGCAAACACTTGGTTCAAGTCCTCACAAAAGGTTCAGGTATGTTCAAAATGCCCACTGCCACCTCCCACTTTCCCTACCTTAACTTGAACGATTTACATGAACAGTGGCAGAGATTATTGTGGGGCTAACCAAATCTCTTTCAGTTCATGTTTCAATAATGAGACAGGACCAAGGTTAGAAGTCTCATCATCCCAAGCAGGAAAGTATTTTCTGTCAAATCTTCTGTGTTGAATGGAATTCCCAGGTGGAGCCTGGGAATGATGTTCTGCCAGGCCATCTGGAAAATGATCACTGCTCATTTCTTTATCCCTCCTTAACTGGATCATTGGACAGGGAAAGTTGGAGGTGGTGGCAGACCTCTACAAGGTCTTGTTCTCCCCAAATCCATTTCCAAGCATTTACAGCTAACTGCTTACAACAGTTAGTGCCCCAAGACCAGGGTTTCCTAAACTTGGGTATCCAGTTTTGGACTACAGCTCCCATCATCCCTGACTACTGGTCCTGCTAGCTAGGGATAATGGGAATTGCATTCCCAAAACAGCTGAAAACCCTAGTCCTAATGCTCATGACATCTATAGGTGCCTTCAACATAAACTCTCCTTCTTTCAGCATTATGAGCCAGATAGCAGTACAGAATGCATCCCACATCTAACACCTATTCTGACTCCACAGTTCACCACTGAAAAATGCACACCTGGTTGGGAAGTAGCTCATCCCAAATCTGGATTTGGGAAAGTCAGACTGTCTGAGCATCATGCTCATTCCTCAAACATGCCCGGTGTTAGAATCTGGAACAATTGGGCAGTTTCCAGGACCTCAGAACCTGAGCAGCACTCATTGCTAATGTCTAGTCTCACCTCCCAGTTAGTCCCAGGTAAGGCCTGTTGAAAATCTGGGCACCACCCATTTTAATATATCAAAATGTAGCATTTCTCAAGGGCATTGCAAGAAATTAAAATGGCAACACCCAGCCCCACTGAGGGCTGCCTAGCACATATGTGAATGATGTTGTTACGCCCCATTGCTGTCACTACCATGAAAGCACAACAAGATGATCTACCAATAGCTACTTTGCTGAAGGCCCCCTCCATCCTGCAGCCAGCCTTTGTATCTTTGACTTTTGTTGCAAGCCATTCATGTCAACTTTCACATTGGGGGGAAAAAAAGCTGTCTTCCTTGGCTGCCTTTGTAGCTATAGTTGCTAACATTCATCTCCAAACAAAAAGGCATTTGAACACCAATGTATCTCCCCTAGCTTCATTCCCCCTCCTCCAGCTTGTCATCCCAGAAAGCAATGTGACAATTAAAAATTAAACAAAGAATAGCAATTACACGCAGAGTTTTATTTCTAGGTTTGCTGAGAGGTGTAACAGCATGCTGAAACAGGAAGCATTTTCATGTTTGGTGGGGGGTAAAAACCTGTTTTGGTTGCATGTGTTTCATCCTAAAATTCCATATCTCACTTGCCTTGATAACTAAAACAAAAAAGCAACATGTGAACAGTATCCAAAGAGAAACAGCTCCATCTAAAGGTTAGCATATTATGAATATTGTTTTGTTCTCTCTTTTACATTAATTCCCTCATATGCATATGTTCCTATGATGGTGCTCTACATGTTTTGCATTAATGAGTCTACAGCAGCATCCTGTTGGACAGGCTGGGACTGGGAACCACTGTCTAGCTACACTGCTTGTCCAGAGTTTCAAACGGGTTTCACCCAGCCCTACCTGGAGATGCCAAGACTGAACTTGATACCTTTTGCTAAGCAACTGCCCTTCCTGTATGGCATCCGTGGCTTTCTTTGTGCTATTTCTTGATGGAAATCACTCTTACCGTTACTGTTACTGCCTCTGATAAAAAAAATAATGTGTAGATGTAAGTTGCCTTTAATGAGGCAAATAGCAACTTTGGGGTAGCTTGTTTTCATGTTACAGGGAAGGAAGCAAATAAAAGTTTCATTTTCCCAGAATGCAATCCTGATCAGAATTTCCTTCCACCAATGGCTTCTTTTTACAACTGCAACAAAATATCCAGTGCCTTATCTAGTTTTGCCTTTAATCTCAATTATCTTTGATCATTAACTCACCAGTTCAGTTGTTATGAACCTTGGCAGGATCTGCAGCCTGACAAAGCACTTGCAAAAGTGATTCCAGTTGGACCTCAGAAAGGAGAAAGTTGGGTATCATAGTCACTCTATTTCTCACACCACTTTATAGTACTTAGATCAGGGAATGTTAAAAAAAAAAAGAATCAAAAAAGTTCTGCTCCCTCTTTTATATTATTAGTATCCTGGGGTGATTCAGTGAAGCTGAATGGAAGGTGATTCAGGACACAAGTTCAGTGGTACCTTGGGTTACATACGCTTCAGGTTACATACGCTTCAGGTTACAGACTCCGCTAACCCAGAAATAGTACCTCGGGTTAAGAACTTTGCTTCAGGATGAGAACAGAAATCATGCAGCAGCAGTGCAGCGGCAGCAGGAGGTCCCATTAGCTAAAGTGGTGCTTCAGGTTAAGAACAGTTTCAGGTTAAGAACGGACCTCCGGAACGAATTAAGTACTTAACCTGAGGTACCACTGTGCTTATTTACACAACACATCATTTAAGAAATTTGCTTTGTCAGAGTAAGGTGATGGCCACAAAAGGTATTCAGACATATTAATGGAAGTTAAAATATACTAGTGATGATGGTTCTATGCTACCTTCAAGACCAGAGGTACAATGCCACAGAATATCAGCCACTGGGCACAGGAGAGGGCTGTAAAATTTACATCCTGCTTTGCATAAGAATATGGAAATAAAATAACGAACTAGATAAGTCTCCAGAAGCAAAGCCAACCCAAGATATTTTGGCACATGAGGTGAACCATAAAATGTCCCCTGCTCCTGCCAGAGAAGAAGGGGTAAGTGAATATGTACATCAGAAACAAGTGAGGTATAACGATCAACATTGGGAACAACGGTGTGAGGAAGAGGCAGCATGGGAGAGGATTGCTGAGGAGGTTGCAGATCCAGCTTCTAAGGAATGCACCACAGATGTCACTGCCACTGTGGCAACAGCAGCAGCAGCAACAGCAGCAATGCACTTCTTTGAGACTGGAACTTCTGTTATTGTGGATCCTGCTGCCCAAGGCTATCACCTCACCTTGCGTCATGGGTGAGCTAGTCCCGAGCAGAAGATTTAAATTCTTTTGCAATCCTCAGTTTTAAATAGCAGGACTCATTAAGACCCTTCTGTTCCCCACTAAACTAATAGCAAGAAACACTCATTGTGCATAGATCAGGTGAGTTACCCAACTGAATCAGTCACCTCTAGCTTAGATATCATAAGTCAGATCTCCTTTTCATCCTTTCTGGCTAGGAAAACTAAAAGAATAACTTAACCAAATATGGAGTTTACCCTCTGGCTTCTGAAACCTAGGGAGGAGGGTGGTCTGATCTTGGCAGACAAATATTTGACGACCAAACAACCACCAGACATAAAGTCGCTGCCAGGTTGATCATTCTACAGAAGTGATGTGAAATTACCACTTTATTACCAGATTAAAGAAGGTGTCTCCTGGTCACCATCCCATCTACTTCAACCCTGGTGGCTCCTACTTGCATGCTTGGAGTAGAACAGAAAAGTACAAGATGAAGCCATCTTAAACTTGTCTCTCCATGTACTTCAAGACTAAAAGCAGCGGTGTAGCTAGCCATTTAGGCACCTGGGATGGGTGCCCTGCGCGGAGCCTCACCACTGCCTCCCCCTCAGCTGTAGGGTGGCTGAGGGGGAGGCACTGCCATATTGGCCAGCGAGGAGCATGCAGGTGCCTGAGCCACCATATCACTCCCAGGAGAGAATCATAGCTGTCAACCTTCCCTTTTTTTGCGGGAAATTCCATTATTTCAGCTGTTTCCTGCTGCTATCCCGGATTGTTAGATATCCCATTGACTGTCTCCAGGACAGGTGTGGCTGCTGATCCCTTATTTTCAAATCCAAAAGTTGACAGCTATGCTGCTGATCCCTTATTTTCGAGGCTGCTGATCCCTTATTTTCAAATCTGAAAGTTGACAGCTATGGGAGAGATACATGGCTCAGGCACGCTTCAGGCTCCACGGTTAGTGCCACCCCCTGTGGTGTGGTGCCCAGTGCCCCCCCCCAAGCTATGCCTCTGCCAGAAGGGTTATTGGCAGTGGGTTGCAGAGGCTAGGGAAGCTTGAGAGATTAGATTTCTGAGAATTACAATGTAATTTGCAAGTCCTAGATATGTAGATCATAATGTGACCATCCTTACCATTTTACACTTCATCAGATTTTGTGATACCACAAAATACCAGTATTTTTAAAAGTATCAAAATTCAATTTAAAATGGGTAGCTTAGAATGAAAAAGAAATAGGATAACTACAGATTTAACCACGTAGCTAAAAGGTGTCATTAAATCATAGCTTAATGCGACAACAAGACAGAAAAAAACATGATTGAACCCGTGTGAAATTGACAGAAATTGCCGGATCCCTCTCTCCTCAGCAGAGCCCGAGCAATATGTTGTGCCCAAAAGATGCCAGTTGATTACTCCTGGCTCACGACCATAAAATGTGAGCCACTTAGAAGTTTACTTATTTGGAAATAAGATTTGGTACCTTTTTATTCAGTATGCTGTGACAGCAAAGAGAAATAAAGGAGCACTGAATGAGAGTATTAGGGTCAAAACAGTATATTGTCCTGCAAGTAACATTGTAATTAGACCTTTGACAAATTAAACGACATTTTAAAGTGTTACTTAAGGCTATAATGGGGAAGCAGCCCTCTTCACCACTCCAAACACATTTTTGAAACCAGGCTAACGACCAAATTAAATTCTTTCTTTGTCATTGTTCTGCTTAATACACTGCTCCTATTGATGGCTGTTCACAATGTTAAATGTAGACGGTTGCCAAAAGAGCAAGATTAATGGAAACTTTTCTTGATCTATTTTACAATAAAAGACAGAGCAGTAAATTACACAGAGAACTCAATTACTAAGTGATAAAAGGCAAATAATAATCTTCACATCCATCAATGACATCAGCATTAATCATGTAATAAAATGCAACCCAAAAAGGGCTTAATTAAACTGCAAAGTGAATTCGTAAGTCTCAGGGTCAAAGCTCTGTGTCGCTCATGACCATTAACTGTTGTTCAAACTTGAACCTGACTTAGGAAGAGACACAACTACTTGATGATTGTGCGCACAGGGTTGGTTTGTACCAGATATGCTAGATAAATTATCTATATTATGATTTCTCCTTGGATTTAAGACTTTGAAATAAATTATGTTTCTGAAGTGGAATCAATCAAGAAGGAATATATGGTCAGCAGTATATTTATGGCCAATGTCATTTTTTGTACATGTTAATTCAAATCCCTGTTCTATCCCATTTCTATGTTACCCAGATTTGATTTTGATTAGAAAAGCCCACATAAAAATTCAAATCTACATATGAACCTTATTACAAACTTTGTACCTAAAGTGCACGTGTACACATTTCTAAATGCTTTCTTTATCCTAAAATATTTTATTTTATTTTATTCTAAACGTTTTATTCTACATACCCAATTTTCCAGAGACAGTCCTGGAATTACGGAAGCCATCCTGGCTTCTGATTTGATCCTGGAATGTCCCTATTTCCCCTGCCAGTGCTGCCGCCACTGAGCTTAGGAAGGGGGATGAGCCACCACTTGTCCTGAGTGGAAGTGGCAGCACCAGTGGTAGCAGTGGTGAGGGAGCACCCCTTTGCCTCTCCACAGCTGCTGCTGCAAGCCTCCTAACTTGGGCAGCTTGTAGTGGCTGTTGGAGAGTAGACAAGGAGGAGGCGAAACTGCCACCACCAAGACCCAGCCACGCATGACGCGCCAGCTCTGAGGGGCAGGCAGGGGCATGGCCACCCTGGGCGAGAAGAAAGGGGGAGTGGAGCAGAGCTCCAGGAGTCTTGCTGTGTGTGTGTGTGTGTGCATCCACATATAATCTTATTGGTGTGTGCTTTTATTTTTGTAAATCTACCAAAGAATAAAATAAAATAGGAATCAGTTTTCTCAGGATGATGGAGGTTGTGTGTGCTGTGTCCCACTGGTATAGTGTTAGTGGCACTTATCCTTCTTCTGATAGGAAGTGCTCCGCAGAGCGGGGGCGGGGTTGGAGTGTCAAGGGGGGTCCTTATTTTCATCTGAAGAATGTTGAATGCTGGAGAGTGCTATTGCTATTCCCAAGGCTGTGGAAAAACAGGGTGCTGGAGTAGATAGGTCTTCAAGTCTCTCCCAGCAGGAATCTTATTTTTTTATGTGCAGTGCACCTCTCAATATCAGATGCTGGGAACAGTCAAGTGAAGTCTACTGCCTCCTGTCTGCTTCTAAGTTTCTCAGGCTCATCAAGCTGGCTACTGTTACAGCAAGGATGCTATACGGGTTGGAACTTGGTCTGATCCAACAGAGCTTTTGTGGCAAGTCTGCAAGCTTAAGGAGATACAGCCAATGGACTTTAGTACCATTCCTTGAATTTATTTTTAAAATAACATTATTTACACACGAGAAAGGAATGTTTCGAGTATCACCAAAATTGATCACATTAGTGAATGGGATTTTGTGGGGAGAAGTAAGAAGCAGTTTTTCTTAATCATGCTATCCCTATTTGATCAAGCTAGGGATCTGTCCATCAGCTCTGCTGTGGTAGGCCAGCTCCATCAAGCCTCCTCTTCCTCCAACTCTTTCTTATTTATTTATTTATTTATTTATTTATTTTACACCACCCATCTGACTGGATTTCCCAGGCACCCTGGCCAGCTTCCAGCATATATAAAACATTGCACGTTAAAAAGCTTCCCTATAAAGTAGGCAAATGTAGCTTGCCTAGGCCAAACCAACTACCTGAGAATATTTCTAAAATATATTCGTGGGTCTTTTGAAGTCTTTTACTAGTAAACATGAAATTGCAACCAAGCATATGGCCCTCTCCCTTTCCTTTTAACATTTAACTGAACACTTTTAAATAACGTGTTAAAGATATATACTTTACCACTTGGACTGTTTCTCACAAACACCAGATGTCAAACACTGAAAAGCAAAGACGTGAAACGACACCTCTAGATATTGGAGCCTGGCAGCAGGAAATTGACAACTAATTCATTAACAGATGCACTTGACTATGAATTGACATTTAAAGGAGTTTACTGATGAGCTCATTCAGAGCATCCAGGATCTCAGGATATCTCTGCTGTAGACCATGGTCCTTTAATGCCAACCAGCTAAAAAACCCACAAGATCACCGGCACAATTCACATCTTGCATGTGATCACATGGATCTTACGTGGGATTTATTGCGTTTGCAAATGTGTTTATTAGACACTTAAATACAGAACTTTAAAATACAGTTACAATGCAGTAATCATTCATAATATCAAATATATGGTGAATTTATGCCTATATCAATATTTAAATAAGTGTACATACATATGGGACATGGGTGGTGCTGTGGTGTAAACCACTGAGCCTTGGACTTGCTGATTGAAAGGTTGGCGGTTCGAATCCCCGCGACAGGGTGAGCTCCCATTGATCTGTCCCTGCTCCTGCCAACCTAGCAGTTCAAAAGCATGTCAAAGTGAAAGTAGATAAATAGGTACCGATCCAGCAGGAAGGTAAATGGCATTTTCTTGCGCTGCTCTGGTTTTGCCAGAAGCAGCTTAGTCATGCTGGCCACATGACCCGGAAAAACTGTCTGCGGACAAACATTGGCTCCCTCGGCCAGTATAGCGAGATGAGCGCTGTAACCCTAGAGTCATCTATGACTGGACTTAACTGTCAGGGGACCTTTACCTTTACATACATATGCACATCCACACTCACACCCATCAATATGGATCTTCAGTTTAAAAAAGTTTCCCCTGTTCCCTGCTTCACTTCTGATCTGGTATCTGGCAGCAGGTGAACCCCCTGCTGCCATCTTGATTAAGGGCAAGTGAGTGCCCTCACATGCAGATGTGGTACACGGCAGCCGGGGGGCAGGGCAACTGAGTGCATATAAGCATGAGGAGCTGCTTCCGCTTTTTCCAGCCCACACTTTCATAGTGTGGCTATGATGGTTGCCTTTTGGACCAAGTAGAATTTTTTGACTAGCTGGCTATGTGCCCTTTCATAGCCTACTGATGGGCAGCTCCCAAGATTGCATCTACAAAGTCACCTAACGTGGAGTGCACCCAGAACAAGGCTTGCAAATCAAATTCTGCTCTCATTCAGAGTTTTAAGCTGTAAAAATGCAACCACCTAGAATTAGCTGTTTCCTAATTTACGATCACAAGATACCTTCACTGGAATAGAAACAAAACCAAACAAACAAAAAAACAGGATAATTGAGTTGCCAGATGCATGCCCATCATGTCAGCAAAACTATTTTAATTAGCCTTTTGGAAATGAAAGCTGTCAAAATAAGAACCCCAAATCTCTCACGCTGCATTATTCCAGGGATGACTTGTTAATTAACAACAACTTCACAATGGAAACTTTGATGCCAAATTACAGCTTCATTAGGTGTTCGCCTACCAACACCCAGATCACAGGGATAATTGTAAGCTGTTGACAATGCACAGTGGCAATTGGACCAACATAGCTACAGTAGGGAAACTTGCAAAGTAAACAAATGGTTGCTCCCAAATATGGGTGACACCAGATTGTGTATTAAATTCATGAGTATTGGTTATAGAGTGACCTTCCCCTTGAGGAATACTTGTGAGATCTGCGGCTTCCATCGCCGCTAGTGTCCATTCCCATTGCCCTCATAAAATTAGGTGAACCAGCTGGATGTTTTCACTGTGGAGAGTCCACAAGAAAGGGTGATATCTCTAGAGGAGTCCTGCACCCATTTTACAGAAGTCAAGCAAGATCCAAGAGCAAGCAAGTATCCAATGTCAATAGCTGGATGGAAGGTAGGCAAGCCAGCTGAAGGTTAGTTATATCAGGAAGATAACCACATTGCATTCATGTCATATTATCTTTGTCACTGTACTGGATTCATCTCTTGGTCTTGGCAAAGGACATACAAACAGTCCTGCTGGATCAGGCCAGTGCTCCATGTAGCCCAGCATCCTGTTTCAAACAGCCCCTCTAACCCCAGCTGTTTTCTATCAGAGTCCCTGTCAGCAACCCTGTGATCCCTCACTTCTGAATCCAGGTAGGCAAGAAATCCAGGGTGTGGCAAGACCATAATGACCGCTCCCCGCCTAAAACGGGGGGGGGGCGCCCTTTGTGTGGATGCGCGCAGCCCCTAGATCTGGAGCTGCTCCAACAGCATAGGCTTGGCTTTGCCTTCCCTCAGGTGGGATACCTGGAGGTCTCCGCCTACCTCAGTCAGTTGTCCAATCCCACCTGGGGAAGCGTTGCCAAGGAGACCAGGCCAGGTAGGGGAGGGATTACCTGCCCACACAATAGAGGGAGGATCTTACCTGGGAATCCTCACTTGGCTCCAGAGCTCCCTCGGTCCCTGGCTGGGGACTGGGGAGGGAGAACTCCAAATGCCTGAGCCAAGGTCTACCCACATTTGAAATTTAATAAAGTTGTGGCCAATTTAATCCCATAGCACGTTGTCTTGAGTTGTTATTCCACATGACGGGGGGGACCGCGCGGGATCTGGGGACTCCGCCTGTCCACGCAATTGTCCTTTGCATGTATCTATCTCAGTATCGTTTGAAAGGACTGGCGATTTTCTCCAGAATATCAGATTCTCCTAACCCTAACTCAAGATGCCAGAGGTTTAACTTGAGACCTTCTGTATACAAAGTAAATGCTCTAACACTGATCCACAGCCCTACCCAATGTGAAAGGAATATAGTAAGCTGGTCCATCTAGCTCAGCACTGGTTACACCAGAGGTAGGGGAACCAAAAGGTGGGAGAACCAATGAGCCAGATTTCTCCACCCCCCACCACCATGGGTATGTCACCATCTGTGAGTCAATCGGATGACATAATGACATCAGGTGACTGACACCTGTCCAAGTGCAGTGTTGTGTCAATACGCCTCAAACACTTGACAATCAATTGGTTGATGAATGCTACAATAGCAATGTGCAAGGGGCTTTGCAACCCAAATGCTTGATGCTTGGGTAAAGCTGCAGTCACACAACTTACAAAGTGCTTTGTACACTGGTTTCCAAGAGTCAAACAATTAGATGGTAGGCAGGCAGTTGGGAAGCACTATGCTTTGAATCGGGTGGTGCTGTGGGTTAAACCACAGAGCCTTGGACTTGCTGATCAGAAGGTCGGCGTTTTGAATCCCCGCGATGGGGTGAGCTCCTGTTGCTCGGTCCCTGCTCCTGCCAACCTAGCAGTTTGAAAGCACGTCAAAGTGCAAGTAGATAAATAGGTACCACTCCGGCGGGAAGGTAAACGGCATTTCCATGCGCTGCTCTGGTTCGCCAGAAGCGGCTTAGTCATGCTGGCCACATGACCCAGAAGCTGTACGCCGGCTCCCTCAGCCAGTAAAGCGAGATGAGCGCCGCAACCCCAGAGTGGGTCACGACTGGACCTAATGGTCAGGGGTCCCTTTACCTTTACTTTATGCTTTGAATCAGTGTGCCTGTATATCCTCTTTCAGACAAGCTCTACCTCTATCTGCCCTGCATCTGGCATCATATTTGACAGGTCTAGTGTAGGTGTGTTTAGCTTGGGTGAAATGGCCTTGTAGGGCAATTGGGGAGATTTGATGAGCTAAATTTGGCCTGTGGGCCAGTTCCCCTCTCATGGTCTACACTGGCCTGCAGTGGCTCTCTAGGGTTTCCCAGTTCTTTCTAGAGATGTCGGGGATTGAACATTGGACATTTAGCATGCAAAATAAATGCTCTGCCACTGAGCTATGACCTAAATTTCCCCTGAGATGCATAGACATTTAAATGAATGTATCATTCAGAATACAAACATGGTTCAATAAATATACCGTAAGGAAAGGGGAAACCTGTTGAAAACTAGATATGCATGATATCAGCTATCAAAAATGGGGGGGGGGATTAAGTGAATCATTTCTAATTTTATTTTCCAATATGAAAAAAGAAGAATTTAGAACTATTGCAGTTTGTGAAAGTCACTGTAGCTTTTGACGGTATGATGCATACTAGCACCATCACACACACATTTTGTTTCCTTTTCCAGTGATTCTCTCCCCCTACTGTTTCTCAAAGAGAAATATTGCCATCTTATGGTGTGCACAATGAATTTTCTTTGAGGCATGCAGGTAAACTTGACAAATACTAACAGATTTAGTTCTGTGACATTAAAATAGCTATTGATTTGTACCTAAATGAAAAATGTGGCATTTCATCAGAAATGAATTTTATTGGGGGATAGGGTGGGTATCTGCAGAAAATCTGAATGAGTTTCAGTAAGATTAGATAATGATGATGATGATTTATATACAGCCAACATTATGTCCTCCAGATGTTGTAGACTACATCTGTCAGCATCCTTCAACACTGGTTATGCTGGCTGGGGCTGAGGGAAATGTATGTTTATTTGTTTTACTTGCAAAATTTCTATACTGCCAGGATTAAGAAGAATATCATTGTAGTGAAGAGCTTCCTAAAGTTTCTGGTGGCTGAACAGCAATAAAATTACATCCATAAAACAAACACCAAATATGCCACAAATCAGTAGATCAAACATATCCAGATAACCCCTCAGGGAAATCCTGGGTGAAAAGGTGAGCTTGAAACTGGATGCTAATACCAGCCTGTTGTTTACTGGAAGTGAAGATGCCACCACACTAAAGACTCTAGACTCAGTGGACCTAATATAAACCTTGGGAGCATACAGCACTACTGTGTCTCTCCCATAATCCCCAATATCTATAATACAGGAAATCACATTGGAGAATACAACCTACAGGACAAACCATATAGGGAGTGGATGGGCTATAAAAGATCTGCCCCTTTTGCCACCACCAATTAACTTGCTTTATCAGTTTTGCATCTCTACCTGCCCAACTCTTAGGCATAGCATAGGTTCACTTGCCTTTGGGGAGCAGATAGAATTCCTCACCCTGCTCTGATTAGCCATGGTTCATGAGGTTTTTCATCTACTCTACCCTGCTCACAGAGATAGGAATGGAAATTGCTAGTGTTTGTTTATTCATGCCATGTCTTCTTGAATGGAAATCAACCCAGCGAATGTGATGAGTGAATACGATGAGTATTCACAGTTGTTGTTTTCAGTCTGCAAATGATACATAACAGCATGCAACTGGTGACTCCCCCCTCATCCTGATATGTTTTTTGTTTGCTCTGGAATGAATGGTGTGGGGTAATATAATTAATTGAATAATGAATTAGGCAAAGTTTCACCATAGCAGGAAGCAAGACAAATAACATGGCTTTTGTTAGAAGTTGAACTGCAGTGGAACAGTAACTGCTGCATGCAACAAATACATAGCAGGACAGAAATCAATGCCTTCTTGCATTCTTAATTGTGAGCACATTTCAATAGGTTGACTATGCCTGCAGGACTGTGCAGGAATAAAAGAAGAATTTGAACCACTAATGAATGCCCTGATATACATTTATGATGACAGGTGGATTATTATAGATCCCCAAGACTGGAATGTGGAAAGGATATCAGTCTGGTCCTCATATTCATAGTCTTGGGACTTTACGTTTTGGAGGCACCATCCAAGTGCTGGCCAGCCAAATACAAATGGAGCCATCTGCTACTTGCACTTGTGGCAGGCTTGATTTGCCAACAAAATAAGTTAGGATGAGGTGACGATAATAATAATAATAATAATAATAATAATAATAATAATAATAATAATAATAATTTATTTGTACCCCGCCCATCTGGCTGGGTTTCCCCAGCCACTCTGGGCGGCTTCCATAGAAACCAAAAATACAGTAAAATATCACAGATTAAAAACTTCTCTGAACAGGGCTGCCTTCCCCTCCGCAGGGAGGTGGGACCGATTCGGATGGTCCGCCCCCGCCACTTAATGGATCCAATTGGCTTCCAGAGAGTGGTAGGGGATGCTTTATCCCAAGTTGATGGCCTTTCAGCTGATTCCCTGGTGGCCCGCTGGAATGCGGAGTTAACCAGGGCTATTGACTGTCTGGCTCCGAAGCGCCCTCTCCGATTGCATGGAGCCCGGACAGCCCCGTGGTTTTTCCCGGAGCTGAGGGTGATGAAACAATCGTTGAGATGGCTAGAGCGCCGGTGGCGGAAAACTCATTCTGAATCAGACCGGACACGGGTTAGAGCTCAACGTCGAGCCTACCAAGTGGCAATGGCGACGGCGAAGAGGGCCTTCTTCACCGCCTCCATTGCATCTGCAGAAAACAGCAGCAGGAGACTTTTTCAGGTGGTTCGCAATCTATCAGAACCACCTGTACCACCGGGGCCTGGTAGGGACCCCAAGATCTCCTGCAATGCTTTTGCAAAGTTTTTTGCAGATAAAATCGCTCAGATTCAGAAGGAGGTAGACTCCACCGTGGGAGCAGGGCCAGGGCGGGAGAGTGCTAGAGTTCTGTCTGGTCCTGTTACATGGGATCAATTCCAATCTGTTACCTCCGAGGATGTGGACAGGCTGCTTGGACGAGTGAAACCGACCACCTGTCTCTTTGATCCTTGCCCATCCTGGCTGATAAAAGCGAGCCGGGAAGGGCTGGGCGATGGGATCTGCGGCGTGGTGAATGCTTCCCTCTGTGAGGGAGCCTTCCCAGACCCGCTGAAAGAGGCGGTCATTAAACCGCTTCTTAAAAAAACATCTTTAGACCCAGCCAATTTGGCCAACTATCACCCAGTCTCAAATCTGCCATTCTTGGGCAAGGTGATTGAGCGGGTGGTTGCTGAACAACTCCAAGCACGCCTGGAGGAAACGGACCATTTGGATCCCTTCCAATCGGGATTCAGGCCTCACCATGGGACTGAAACTGCCTTGGTCGCGCTGGTTGATGATCTCCGGCGGGCTAGGGACAAAGGTGAGAGCTGTTTCCTAGTTCTGCTGGATCTCTCAGTGGCCTTTGACACCATCGACCATAACATCCTTCTGGACCGTCTAGAGGGGCTGGGAGCTGGGGGCACTGTTATACAGTGGTTCCGCTCCTTCCTCCTGGGCTGTGTCCAGAAGGTGGTGGTGGGGGGTGAGTGTTCAGACCCCTGGGCTCTCACTTGTGGGGTGCCTCAGGGTTCTGTCCTCTCCCCCATGCTTTTTAATATCTATATGAAGCCGCTGGGAGAGATCATCAGGGGGTTTGGACTGGGTGTTCATCAGTATGCAGATGACACCCAGCTCTACCTCTCCTTTAAATCAGAACCAGTGAAGGCGGTGAAGGTCCTGTGTGAGTGCCTGGAGGCGGTTGGAGGTTGGATGGCGGCTAACAGATTGAGGTTGAATCCTGACAAGACAGAAGTACTGTTTTTGGGGGACAGGAGGCGGGCAGGTGTGGAGGATTCCCTGGTCCTGAATGGGGTAACTGTGCCCCTGAAGGACCAGGTGCGCAGCCTGGGAGTCATTTTGGACTCACAGCTGTCCATGGAGGCGCAGATTAACTCTGTGTCCAGGGCAGCTGTCTACCAGCTCCACCTGGTATGCAGGCTAAGACCCTACCTCCCCGCGGACTGTCTCGCCAGAGTGGTGCATGCTCTAGTTATCTCACGCTTGGACTACTGCAATGCACTCTACGTGGGGCTACCTTTGAAGGTGATCCGGAAACTGCAATTAATCCAGAATGCGGCAGCTAGACTGGTGACTGGGAGTGGCCGCCGGGACCACATAACACCGGTTCTGAGAGATCTGCATTGGCTCCCAGTACGTTTCCGAGCACGATTCAAAGTGTTGGTGCTGACCTTTAAAGCCCTAAACGGCCTCGGTCCTGTATACCTGAAGGAGCGTCTCCACCCCCATCGTTCAGCCCGGACACTGAGATCCAGCGCCGAGGGCCTTCTGGCGGTTCCCTCATTGCGAGAAGTGAGGCTACAGGGAACCAGACAGAGGGCCTTCTCGGTAGTGGCGCCCGCCCTGTGGAACGCCCTCCCATCAGATGTCAAAGAGATAAAGAATTACCTGACGTTCAGAAGACATCTTAAGGCAGCCCTGTTCAGGGATGTTTTTAATATGTAATGCTGTATTGTTTTTAATATTGATTGGGAGCCGCCCAGAGTGGCTGGGGAAACTCAGCCAGATGGGCGGGGTATAAATAATAAATTATTATTACTATTATTATTATTATTATTATTATTATTATTAAGATGTCTTCTGAATGTCAGGTAGTTATTTATCGCTTTGACATCTGATGGGAGGGCGTTCCACAGGGCGGGCGCCACTACCGAGAAGGCCCTCTGCCTGGTTCCCTGTAGCTTTGCTTCTAGCAATGAGGGAACCGCCAGAAGGCCCTCGGCGCTGGACCTCAGCGTCTGGGCTGAACGATGGGGGTGGAGATGCTCCTTCAGGTATACTGGGCCGAGGCCGTTTAGGGCTTTAAAGGTCAACACCAGCACTTTGAATTGTGCTCGGAAATGTACTGGGAGCCAATGTAGGTCTTTCAAGACCGGTGTTATGTGGTCTCAGCGGCCGCCCTCAGTCACCAGTCTAGCTGCCGCATTCTGGATTAGTTGTAGTTTCCGAGTCACCTTCAAAGGTAGCCCCACGTAGAGCGCATTGCAGTAGTCCAAGTGGGAGATAACTAGAGCATGCACCACTCTGGTGAGACAGTCTGCGGGCAGGTAGGGTCTCAGCCTGCGTACCAGGTGGAGTTGGTAGACAGCTGCCCTGGATACAGAATTGACCTGCGCCTCCATGGACAGCTGTGAGTCCAAAATGACTCCCAGGCTGCGCACCTGGTCCTTCAGGGGCACAGTTACCCTATTCAGGACCAGGGAGTCCTCCACACCAGCCCGCCCCCTGTCCCCCAAAAACAGTACTTTGGTCTTCTCAGGATTCAACTTCAATCCATTAGCCGCCATCCATCCTCCAACCACCTCCAGGCACTCACACAGGACCTTCACCGCCTTCACTGGTTCTGATTTGAAAGAGAGGTAGAGCTGGGTATCATCTGCATATTGATGGACACCCAGTCCAAACCCCCTGATGATCTCTCCCAGCGGCTTCGTATAGATGTTAAAAAGCATGGGGGAGAGGACGGAACCCTGAGGCACCCCACAAGTGAGGGCCCAGGGGTCTGAATACTCATCCCCCCCCCACTTTCTGTATAACAGTGCCCCCAGCTCCCAGCCCCTCTAGACGGTCCAGAAGGATGTTATGGTCGATTGTATCAAAGGCCGCTGAGAGATCCAGCAGAGCCAGGAAACAACTCTCACCTTTGTCCCTAGCTCGCCGGAGATCATCAACCAGCGCGACCAAGGCAGTTTCAGTCCCATGGTGAGGCCTGAATCCTGATTGGAAGGGATCCAAATGGTCCGCATCCTCCAGGCGTGCCTGCAGTTGTTCAGCAACCACACGCTCAATCACCTTGCCCAAGAATGGAAGATTTGAGACTGGGTGATAGTTTGCCATACTGGCCGGGTCTAAAGATGTTTTTTTAAGAAGCGGTTTAATGACCGCCTCTTTCAGTGGATCTGGGAATGTTCCCTCGCAGAGGGAAGCATTCACCACCCCGCAGAGCCCATCGCCCAGCCCTTCCCGGCTTGCTTTTATTAGCCAGGATGGGCAAGGATCAAGGAGACAGGTGGTTGGTTTCACACGTCCAAGCAGCCTGTCCACATCCTCGGGGGTAACGGATTGAAATTGATTCCATGCAACTTGACCAGACAGAGCTCTAGCACTCTCCCGCCCCAGCCCTGCTCCCACGGTGGTGTCTAGCTCCTTCCCTCATCCTAAGCTCTCCTATTTTCTAGGCTTCTTACTGTAGGGTAGATCCACACCATACATTGAAAGCACATCCAGTGCACATTTAAAATACACAACTTGCACATATGCATTCTGGGAACTGTAGTTTGTTAAGGATACTTAAAACTGTGAGGCTCTGTGAGGCATTCCCAGGATTCTTTGGAGGTAGTCATGTGCTGTAAATGTGAATTGGTTGTGCATTAAGTATATGCTATGGCTCTGACCTTAGGTTGATTTCTGCAAATTTTGAATGCTGCCACTGTGGCCCTTTGTTTACCCTGCATATGTGCACTTCCTCTTTAGACCTGACTGTAGAGCATTTGTGAATAGATTATCCACATGAGCATGTTCCATGTTCAACCATCCAGCATCTTCAGCCAGAACAGTCTCAGGAACAAGACTTTTTCCAGGGTCCTTCTGGAGCAAGTGCTAGCCAAAATGTTTGCTAAGCTAGGTGAACTACTGGTCTGACTTAGGAGAAAGTTTATGTGTTGCATGGCAACAGTACTGCTACATAAACCTAGTCCAGCAGACCTATGCTCCCCAGAAGTGTACACCTAGTAGTAGGAACAGGTCTGAACCAATCCAAAATCTATTGACCAAATCATTATCTGAGATGTAGAGTTTAAAGGATTGAAGAGACTCATGTTCAAGTCACCACTCAGTCACAAAGCTCACAGAATGACCTTGGGACAGTCATGACTTTGGACCAGGATAAAAGCAGGGGCCATGAATAACACCTTGATCTCCTTGGAGGAATAGTCCAATAGAAATATAGTGAGTGAATAAAGAATGCAATCAATTCAATAAGTGTTAGTGGTATCATACCACCCTTTTCCAATGCTATGGTTATCTCAGACTTGTATAAGTTGCTAGACTCTGCTTTCGGCTTATGTGATCTCTTATTTATTCACTTTTCCTAAACCCTAACCTGTTTTTAACTCCATAGTTCTGAAGCTTAGGCTTCCCCAATAGACACCAATGTCTGCTAAATCACATTTGTTATTGCAGACAATCAATACATGCTACACTCAGTAATTTCAATTGTTTTTCCTGAAATAAGATGACAGGGAAATTATGAATCCAAGTGTTGGAAGCAATTTCATTTCCCTTTCTTTCCAACTCCCCCCCTCTCCCCACCCCCCGAACACTGCTTGCTTTGGAAAATAATATTATTCAGTATACAGTGATCTTAAAAATAAAATAAAAAATCTATCTGAAAGTCCCTCAAGGAAATCTTTGCCTGTCCCAGGTTCTGAAACAGATACAGGTTATTAACATCTGAAAACCTTGTGAGACAAAATTTCCTACATTTCCCTGTTTTAAATGTAAGAGAATAATAACTAGCAAGTAGCACTGAAGCATTAGGGACCCCTCCTTCCACTGCCACTGCCACTGCCACCAGCCTCTATAATAAAACGGAGTGGATGAACAGGCTTCTCAGCATCTAAGTAAATCAGTCTCACAAGAGTAATTCTTCGAACAATCTCTTTCCAATCTCTCCCACACTCTCACATCAAACAGTTCCAAAGCCATAGCAGATACATGTAAATTTTCTCCACGTGCTGGTATTATGCTGCAAAGGGGAGCTTTTTCTGGTGTGATTCGCACCTTCTTTGACAAATCCACAGGTGAATGTACGACATAATTATACATCTCAGGGAAACAACTTATCAAATATGTCTTGTTAAAATAAATACCACCGCCAACCCATTGTCAAGATAATTGAGGGGTGGGTTGGGGGAGAAGCAGGACTGGCAGGCTCAGGTGGTGGAATACAAGGGGCATCTTTGCCTTCCAACTGCCAGAGAAGTGGCTGTAGTAGCTTCCAGGTTCCAGCAAGATCTCACCAGAGCCCCATGAAATTGTGTCTGAAATCCACATTATTTCACCTAAAGCTGAAGCTGTGCAACCCTGGAAAGTGAGGCTTCAGCAGGGGTGGCAAGGGGGTGCGGGCAGCACACATGCAAGGCAGTTTTCCAGGATTTCACTCTTTCCCAGCCCTACCTGAAGATGCTGAGGATTGAGCCTGGGACCTTCTGTGCACACAGCAGATGCTCTACCAGTGAGCTGCCTTTCCCCACTGATCCACTTGGTCCAGCAGATTAGGTAAAAGGATGGTCAGTTCTAACACTACTGCTGCTCTAACCTCTGCAGCTCTTTGTTTTTTGTTTTTTAAAAAATAATATTTATTAAGAGTTTAGAAATTACAGAATAAGAAAAAGAAAAAATTAAACAAATCAATATAATACAATACAAAAACAAAAACAAAAACACTACATAAAACATTGAATTAACAAAACAAAACAAAAACAATTAAAAACACTTCCAATATTTTCAATCTTGACTTTCATACACTTGTTTCATTGACTTCCTCACGCCTCCCTTTTTGTATTCCACTTCAATTAACTATTTCAGCAATTCCTTTCCATCTTCCTCTATTTTCTGTCCTGTAATTAATCTTAACATGTTCTAACCTTATTTTTTTTCCCCATTAACAATCTATCTGTACCTAATTCCTTATAACATTTCTACCAAAGCCGTATAACTTCATTCCACCATTTTTCTAAAGCTCATTAATTTTACAATATTTCTGTAAATAATCTTTAATTTTTTTCCAATCTTCTTCCACCGACTCTTCTCCCTGGTCTCGGATTCTGCCAGTCATTTCTGCCAGTTCCATATAGTCCATCAACTTCATCTGCCATTCTTCCCGGGTGGGTAAATCTTGTGTCTTCCTAACCTCTGCAGCTCTTTGGTTAACATCAGTGTGGAAAAGCAGGCTAAAAACTTTATTATCTCAAATGTCACAGGGAGAATAACTGTTGAAGATAAATGCTGGATCTGAATTTTGAATCTCGAAGTAACTCCAGAAGCTTTGTGCAGCCAAATCTGCAGTTAGTGAGTACAAGCAGGAAGAAGAGATCTATAACTCTGTTGTTTTAATGAAGTGGTTTTCATAAATGTCAATCAAGACCAGAATTCAGCATTGAGAATAGTTGTAGCTGAAACTTTACAGACATTGGGTCCACCACCTAGCTGTAATGCTTTAAAAAATAATAACACTGACCTTTTTCCCCCTAATGGCCTTGGATTGGGAGGGGGCATGTAAGAGGCTCAAGTAACTCACTGTTGTGGCTGTTGGCCTAATATATTACAATTTTAGGGTCTTACACTTAATTGCAGTAGAATCCCAAGGGTTAAAATGTACAAAGTTGGAAAGAATAGCTTGGACCAATCAGAAATGTCCTCTTGAAGGCAGGGCTGGCCCTGCTATTAGAAAAGGTGAGATTACTACCTCAGGTGGCAGGTGCTGGGGACCAGGGCAGTGGTGTCAACCTGATGAGTGGTGGTTGGTGCCCAGTGGGACTGGTAAGGGCAGAGGGACCCACAGTAGGTGGAGCCAGAGCATATAACAGACAGAGCCAATTCATTCTAGTTTTGTCTCCATCCTCCTCCCTACTGAATTCTCTACAGGCAACAGTGATGAGGAGGAAGATGATAGGATGTAAGTAACAGTTGGGTGAGTGATTGCTGGTTGATATTGGTGGAGCACTGCCCCATTTGTCTGAATAAACCAAGTGCTACTGTTCCTGCCTGCATCCTTTAAGTCGCTGCCCCCCATTCCGCCCTCTAGGAGAATATGCTACAGAACCTGCCCTGCATTCCCCAAACTAGGTTGCTGTACTCTGTGATGGAAGACGTTGTCCTGCCACCAGCATAGTTAGAAGACTCAGTTTGCTAGTCCAAACAGTTTTTGCACATTGAATGGGAAGGAGCTGTCATCTTGTTCTCGACCTCAGGCAGCAAAATGTATTGGAATGTTCATAGTTTGAGGTACTGCTGTGTGTAAAGGGCAGGAAGAGAAAAATGAGAGTTATTTTGAGGGAGCAGGCAACAATGGACACCTGAGGATTGTGAAAGGAGAAGAGTGAAGGTCCTATATTCACAGTTGGTAATATTTTTCTGACTGAGGGCCACACTCCCTTCTGTACAAGCTTTTTGGAGCCACTTATCAGTGGTGGGCAGGACCAGAGGCAATGAGTACTTTGTATGGTATAGTAAATATAGTATAGTATTTCAAGGACCCATCCCAACCAGGCTAAAATACCCAAGGAGGGTATGAAGTAGGTCTGCAGAGGGATGTGGTTGGGCAGAGGCTGTGGAGAGTCCTGAGGGCCAGCCAGAGAGGCCCCTGAACCTGTTTTGCAAGTAGAAAGTTGCAGGTTCAAATCATGGATGTCTCCAGTTAGAAGGATCTCAGCAATGTTGGTGAATTTATCTGCTGAGGTCCAGGAAGGCTCATGGAATTTATGATTATCTTGGTTAAACTGGAATTCAGGAGGAATGGAATTCAGGGCAAAACAAATAACAAAATAACAAACCATGAAATAACAAAGGAATGGAATGTGGGAAATACTGTCATTTGGATAGTTTGGAGACCATCAATATTGTTGTTGTTTTACCATCATCATCATTACTGATGTTACATAGACGAGAAAAGACTCTAAGAAGACATCTGTTCTCACTGTAAGAAAGTGATGGCCCTTTGACATTGCCAACTTCCATCCCCAGCCCAATACAATCACACTTTATTTCTTTTCATTCTGCATGAATAGCTGTATCCAATTTTCCAGCTGGTACTATGATACAAAAGTCGATATAAGACAAAACTCAGCCATTTTTAAGACATTTGCTTTCCTCTCCTGTCTCAGTGGGGAACCTGCTTTGCTTCACTCAGTATCCACAGAAACCAAATGTTCATTTTTGGCACAAGAAACACTATGGAATACTCACCCAATATCAGGCTGGAGTTATTTGTGAAAGATACATTTCTTTCAAAGGCGGGGGGCTGTGTATACATAAACTGTTTCTATTAATGATTCCTGACATTTCAGGCAAGGCACCTTCTCCTTGGGTGACAGGTACAATTAAAGAAGAGTCATCTTTTCAAAGTTTACATCTGTTCAAAAGGAAGCCAGTTAATTATTTCTATTCTTGGGGAGGGGAGAACCTCAGGGAATCTTTCTTGGGAGAAGGAAAACATCAAAAATAATTAAGAAAAAATGGCTTTTGACACCTTCAAAGAAAGAGAAATAATAATAATTCATTTTGTAAGGATGGTTGACCACTTATTTTTAAACTATATTATTTACCCACCCTGTCTCACAGCTAGAGTAATACAATAAATCTTTTATATGCATAATTTTTAGAGAAAAAATTGAACAAGCACTTTAATAATAGTGTTCTCTCAATTTTTTCACTGAAATCAAAGCTTAGTCAACAATAAACATATCAATAACTGACATGAGTCATTTGGTAGGAAAATTCATTTTTTTCACACAGAATAAGGAGACGTCCATAGGAGTAGTCTTAAAAATAACAGCTTTTCACACCAGAGGAATTTACCACCCATCAGCAAACTACAGTAGTTATGCATATACTGTAAAGTACTTTTGCTTTAAGATGAAAGCAAGTTACACAGAATTCAAATTCTACAAGATTCACAGCTTGATAAATTTGTTTGGGGATAAGATGGAGATAGTAGCCTGGTTGCGGCAACATGCAGTGAGGATTTGTGAATGTTTTAATTGTTAGATGCAGATTTTAGTGTACTGAACCTTTTGAAATTTTGTCTATATGCCAATAAAGGTTTGATATTGAATTGAGAAATTTGCTAATGCTTGAATGTCCTTTCTGTTGGTCAAGATTTGCTTTTAATAGTCTTATCACAAAAACATGGCCTATTCCCGCATGGGACTTTCAGTGGCCAATCTGCACAAACTATAAGGACATCAAGATAGTCTCACACAAATATGCCAGTATTTGTTACTCCAGAGTTTGAGACCATTATTTGCCTATGGTTTTGACATGCACCATACAGTTAATGCACTTTGCAAATATATTTTCTTACAAAATAAATAAATCACAGCTTGATTGTAGCTGAGCCATTTCACAAATTATGCAGCAGACAATTCAAGTGTATGAACCACAGAGAGATGTAAGTGATCCTGGCTCTCTGCAAAGTCTGTCTGTCTATATGGGTGAAAATCAGATATAACAGACCCCAAATCAAGTGAGCTTAGCTTTGTAGCTGAAATGACAAATATTCATACTATCAAATCAAATGATGGCTCAGCCATTCATCTTAACACCTTTGCATATTAGCAGCATGGGGACAATTTGCTAATCTTTTATTTTCTTAATTGCAACACTCTTCCTGTGTGTCATCCTGTAGAATTTCAAGCAAAATACCAGCTGACCAAATCTTAAGCATACATCAACTGGGCTGTTAGCTTCTTTTTTAAAGCACTTCATAAATTTTGTAGCATACACACACATACACACACACACACACACACACAGATTTTCCATTAAAAAGTACTACTGAAATAACTTTTAAAAAGAAAGCAGTTTTAAACAAGAAACTATCTAATCATAATCTAGAATTCAATAACAGGATCAGCAGTATCAGATTTCTAGAACGTGCAATGGAAAGCCATACATGTCACACTACTGGATTAGACTTACTCAGAAGTAAGTCCCATTGTTCAATAGGGCTTACCCCTAGGTAAGTAGATAAATAGAAAACTAGGTTTTTCAAAACCTACCTACCTAAATTCAGAGAGAGGTGGCCAGAAGGATTTCACTGGGGAAGGCTTTGAAAAGTTCTGGTGCTACCACAAAGAAATACTTCATCTAATGATAACCCTTTCATTTGTACCTTTAATGTTTTTTTTAAAAAATGAAACTTCCCTAGAAATGCTTCACAGATGGTAACAGCAATGGCGGACAGTCAACCGGTGCTATGCCCATCAGAGCCCAGTTCTGGAAAAGAATAGGAACCGATTTGCATTTAACCCTTTAAACTGAAACACTTCTTTAATGTGTCTAGATCCAGCCTTATATACCCAATTCAGAAACATAATGGCTGAAACTGCTTATATGCTGTGGTTTCAAGACTCCTCCCATTTTGATTCTAATGAATGAATACAGGTTGGCCTGATTGCCCCTATGCCCTGGAATGAGGACACCAGACAAAAATTGGGTTAAAGGAGTGCAATGGCTAAGGAGCACAGTAGCTACCACCACTGCCAAAACTACTGTGCCTCTGACTACTACACCAGTGGTGAAGAGTGCTATTGTGCTCAGACCCTGCTTCCCATGGGCGTCTGGGAACAGGATGCTGAGCTGGATGGGCCATTGGCCTGATCCAGCAGGGTCTTCTCACATTTTTACAACACCACCCTGGCTCACCCTACTGGATTAGACTTAAATGATCCATGTCTTTCACCACCTGTTCACCCAAGGAAGCATCAGACTGCTCCATTCCAGCCCTTTTGAACAAAGCATCTCTAGGGCACAAGACCACCCACCTTCTCATGTCCTCTCCAGTTGGCAGGCAGTGAGAGGTAAGTTGGTCAGGAAACCCTTCACCATCTAGATTCCTCAGAGTGCTCGCCAGGTCAGACCAAATTGACATTCCTCTTTGTATGATGTGCCAGGTATGATCAAGGTCCAGCACCGAGGGCTTTCTGGTGGTTCACTGCGAGAAGCAACTTACAGGGAACCAGGCAGAGGGCCTTCTCAGTAGTGGCGCCTGCCCTGTGGAACGCTGTCCCATCAGATGTCAAAGAAATAAACAACTATCAGACTTTTAGAAGACATCTGAAGGCAGCCCTGTTTAGGGAAGCTTTTAATATTTGATGAATCATTTTATTTTAATATTCTGCTGGAAGTCACCCCCCTGGGGAAACCCAGCCAGATGGGTGGGATATAAATGAATTATTTATTATTATTATTATTATTATTATTATTATTATTATTATCCCAACCAATCAAACATTGTGTGCCTTCATGGTGTGAGCCAAGTGTTAGACTCACCACAACCAGGAGTGGCTCATCCTGTTTCACCACCTGATGCAAAATGAGAATTGGCGCCTCCTGGCCCTGCTTGCCATGCCATGCTTCTTCAGTTCTCATAGATCTTGGCAGCAGCCAGGATGCTTCTCCTAATATTGCTGATCAACTCCCTTCATCAGCATGCAGGAAGGCTGCAGCTCTCACCATTCTTAGTGGGAGCCAGGGGCGCTCCTCTAAATGTTTCAGTTTTCTGGGCTTCTCTTCACAGGGGCAGGGAAAACAAGTGGCAATGCCACATGCCAGAATGCCTTCCTCTCAATGGGAGAAGTGGTGGTGTGACTAGAGTGCTGCCTCCTGCACTTCTGCCACCTAAGGTTTCACTCCACATCATGAGCAGGACAGCTCTGGCCTCTTACTCACCCACCCCAAAGGTCTAACTCAACCCTGCACCTTCAATGAGCTACTAGCTAATCTCCCACATCTGCATAGCTGGCTGGGCAGATTGTCACACTGGACTGAAAAAAGCAGAAGAGGCCATGGTAAAGTCTGTCATCTACTGCTCCCCATTGTCCAGATGTCCCTGCACTCCAGCATCCTGTTCTCACAGTGGCCAACCAGATGCCTGTGGGAAATAGGGCCCAAGAGCAAGAGCACTCAGCAACTAGAATGTAGGTATTGTGTAACAAAATCAGCAATACTTACATTGCATGAGTTGTTTTCTAAACCTTTTTTTTTTTACATAAAAGGGTCACTAGA
This sequence comes from Podarcis erhardii, assembly GCF_964252035.2. NCBI lineage: Eukaryota > Metazoa > Chordata > Lepidosauria > Squamata > Lacertidae > Podarcis > Podarcis erhardii. The sequence goes on from NC_138504.1 coordinate 15,474,563, forward strand.
TGGTGCTAGTACTAAGGGGGAAAGCTGTATTAATTTAATTCCTCTCTTCCTTTTTTATGACCACTGAATCCTTTTTAGAAATGTTTCTTCCATGTAGGCATAGCATTGTCAGACCATTAAAGTGTAAAGAAAGTTAGCTGCAGAGAGCCTTCACACATGCTGTTTTTACAAACGCAGGTGATGTTGAACAGGGTAATCTGCCAATGTTGGTTTCTCTCAGCTTTGCAGTCTTAAATTAGACTTGTTCCATTTGCATGTGCATTTATGCTTGTGGTTTTCTTAAATTCACATGAAAATTGATGTGCCTTTTCATGCACGTTTCTCGTAATATACACATTTTGCACCTAATTTTGCCTAGTGCACGTATATATGCAAACATTTTAGAATGGATCAATCGGGGGGTGGGGGGGGTGGAACCCCATGAGTTTTTCACCTGACCCCCTTAGACTTCCGGGTATAGGATGGTATATAAATTCATCATCATCATCATCATCATCATCATCATCATCATCATCATCTAGATTATTTGCTTTCTGTTATCTATGCGTGGGGAACCCCAACTTCAAGTTGTCGTAAAAGCACTTCCTGCTTTGTGGTATAAGCACCTGATAATTTTGTTTAGACATGAGAATCATCCATGGGGAGCAGGGATGTGTTACTTAAAAGCAATTTCCCTCCCTTTTATTTAGATGACTGTCATAAGCCCTCAGGGAATATAGTTAGGAAAAGTTCACAATAATTCTTCTCTGAGAAGAATTATTATCCCTGAACTGGAAACACTAGCAGCAAAGAAATAAGATATCTACAGATATTTACAAAACAGTGGAAATCTTTTATTTCCTTTATTGTAGCATGCTTCCCACACATCCTCCTGTGGAAGCTCAAGAAAGAAAGCAGTTTCATTTTGTCCATATGCACTTATTTTTAACAATCAAATACTAAACTTCTTTGCTTTCTAATGTGCACAAATAAATTCATACATTTATGAGAACAGTTAAGGGGACCCATCTAGTTTTATTTTATAGTATCAATTTCCAATTTTGAGATCTGAGCAACAGGACAAACCTGCTCCCCTGAACACATTGCCCTCTCAACCTTTGCCCATCATGGCTGATTTCAGTGTGTCATGAAATGGTTAAATTGTGGGTCCAAAGTATGGTAAATTTGACTTTATGTGAGAGTGATGTACACACCGCTGTTGGAAAGAAAATAGTGAAACTGCCCCTGGGAAAAGCACCTTGACCCAGAGGTTTACAACAACAACAAAAAACCCTACCATCACAAATACCTCTTTGAGGGGGTAGGTGTTTTAATAAGGGGAAGGGCCTTTTGTGCAGTGGCACCCAGCTTGTCAATCACCTCTCTGGAATAAGGCAGGTGCCAACAGTTATGCACTGGTGGCAGTTGGTAATTTGTGTATGTGTGTGCTTTCCAAAGTATTTGTGGATCATATTTACACTTATTCTGGCTGCTGTGGATGCTGCCATACAGTTTAGACACAGTGTAGTCATAGCTGCATGAAACTGTCTGCCTTGCTTTAAACTCATTGCTTGCTTGTTTTTTTAAAAAAGTATTCACTGTTCTGATTGATGGACATGGGAGGCTTAACAAGAGACTCGTACCTTGAATAAGCCTAGTACCTTGAATTAGCTCCAGCATGAGACAAGGGCTGTAGGAGGGTTTCCTGAAATACACAGCCAATAAGAATTTACTGCATTTTTGTGACCTGAACGTGGCCCGTATACTTGACTGTTCTGACATATTGATTTCCTCACTTTCCACTGCCTACCTCATGCTGACCAAGCAACCCAAACTTCCAAGATGAATTGGTTGATTGTTGCAAGGGTAGGCACTTTCTGGAGGCATTAGCAAGGTTCTGGAGAAGCCAGTATCATTTCATTTTATGGCATCATCTTTCAATATCTTCCTCAAAGAGTTCTATGCACTTAACTCAGGGCTAACATCTTGGGGAGATTTAAGCATGTGCTTAATGCTTCCGTTGAAATAAAGGACTTTAAGAGCACTCAATTTTTCCTGGATTGTGACCCCATTTCCAAACTGAATTAAAAAAATAAAACAAGTTCCCATCTTCCTTGCTTTTTTGATCAGACGACATGTGGGAAAGTGAAATCTCATGCTCCATCTGTTTATCTTTGTATTGTGACATAAAAAGTGACCTCTTTAAACTGTGCAAAGCAACTACCTTTTATATCTTGGTGAGCTGGAGGGAAAACATCAAGCAGGCTCATCATTGCTCTTTTGAAGAATCCAAACTCTACACCTTGCTCCTAATTGCATTTGTTTGTTTGTTTGTTTGTTTGTTTGTTTGTTTGTTTGTTTATATACTGTTTCAGTGCAAAATGCACTTCCAAGTGGTTTACAAGTATTAAAAGATAAACACACTTAAGCAACATATGCAATAAAACAATCCCATTTAAATGGCACGGCAATTGAAACAGGAGGTTCAGGTTGAGAAATCAAGGAGATGCCTGTGTAAACAGCTGCATCTTCAAAAGCCAGACCTTGTTTTTTAGCAGGGATACTTTTCTTAATACCAGCCCCAATGGTGAAAAAGCCAGATTACGCATTACCACAAGTCAATAAATATTAGGCCAAGCGAAGACTAACTTGTTCCATTTGTTGATCTTAATTGCCCTGATTTGTCTTAATGACTTCATTCCTCCATGTGAAGATTTCTCCTCACTTAGATGTACCATAGTATAGATACATGTTGAGGTTGTATAGGTTTCTGTCCTGCTTTTGGAAGCTTATACCTTCTATTTCATGGATGTCAGGAAGCAAAAGAATAAAACAGTGTGCTCTGAAACATATAAAGCAAACACTTCCTCTGTGGGCTTTACTTCATCATGCTCACCTTTCAACACCTGGGCCCAGTGCTAAAACTTAGGGTCACACCAGATAACAAATTTTCCATTAGAATTTTATTTCACAGAATAAAAACAAAAGCATACTGTTTGAATTCAGAGGAAGAAAATATAAGGTCAGGGAAAACAATTGAAAATAATGTCACCAAACAAATCCATCTTTAGTGAGTATAAGAGACTGGAAAGGTTGATTATTCCTGTGTAACATAATATTCCACCAGGCTGCTGCCTAGTCTTCTGGTTGTGTTTGTCGTCTTAAGGTACACAAATAATGTGTAACTTTCTCAGAAACTGTTACAAAGCTTTTAAAAAAATTTCTTTGTACCCATTATCTAAAGTAATTGATTAAGCAATCTTTCCATCTCTGTGAAATGACCAGGTGTGCTGCCATCATCAAATAAATAATTAAAGGTTTACCAACAGCACTAGCATATTCTCCATCAAATGTAGATGACAAACAGATCCTAGGATCCAAAACTGGCTCAGTACACTGTGATGACATTAATGTCTACAATTACTTGTTCCCAGAAGGCTTTTACTCCTAGACTCCAATAGCAGCCTCTGTCATTGTGTTTACCCCAATACAGAGCATTACCATTACCTTGAATGTGGGCCGCAGTGAATAAAACTGCCATATATTTGAGCTTAAGAAAGTTATCTTGGATATCAGTAGAGACTAACATAAGACATCACACTGTACTCCAGTGACCTGATCCCAGTTCTTCCCTGATAGCCATTTCCCACACTGTCTAACAATTTTGATCTGGGAGAAATGCAGTGCTTTAGCCAATATCAAGTCAACAAAATATTCACAAGTTGATAACATGCAAGATGAAATCGACCTTCTTGCATTTAACCATGATTTTAGTAGGTATTCCAGACAAGGAGATTAAAAAATATAATAAAAACCCAATCACAAAATACAGTGGTTTCAAACATCTCCATTGATGAACGTTTTGGTTTTCAAACACCGTAAATGCTTCAGTTTTTGAACATGCCTCGGAAGTTGAACAAGCCAGGCGGCTTCTGCTGGGTGCAAGATCATGAGGCCTAGCTGTCGGCTATTGAGTTTTACCACTGTATACCGTAATGAACTGCAAATGATGGAAGGTAGTTGATGTCTCCAACCCAAGACAAAACAATGGTGGCATGGAAGATGGTGGAAATCAAAACAGGACCAAAGGAATTTAAAATCAGGGCAAACTGAGCCAACACAGCTTTCAGTACAAAATTCAAAAATAAAAAGTGGGGCTAAGGGGTGTTCTTTATGAATTAGCTCTACTTAGATAGAGCATGTACTATGAAAACTCCAATAACTAGCAATAAATTTGGATCAGGGGGTTTTAAAAGCATTCTCCTCATAGCAATGAACACTGTTTTAAATAAATATTAGTACCTGCAGTGGACCCTGTGACTGGATATAATGAATAATTTAAAGGCAGCTTTGTTTTGTTTTCCCATCACACACAAATATTTATAAATGGAATCCAGCAGAGTAATTCTCTCACTTATTAGATGAATCCATCTTCAGTAATACATAAGGTGGACTAATCCCTATAAAGGTTTCCTGGAGTCCCAAGCTACCATATTAAAATATTACCAGCCCGACATTCTCATTAAAACAAAGGCACTGCTGCACAGCTGATGTTCTCTTTAGAGAATTTCCATTTTGTGGAAGTAGAAGAATAAAAGTAAGGTGATAAAGCAGTGAAGTGTCTTTTGCACAATATTATTAAGAATCAAAAACAGAAATTTGACGGAAGCACTAGAAGAAGTAAACATGCTGCTTTTGATACAATTTACAAAGCAGAATACCATCCCAGATGTTTTAGATGTTAGCAAATAGGTTTTTTGCTGTGTTGTTTGTCTTTGAGTCATTTCCTATGAGGTGCCATGAAATACTATCTCCTCTGATCGCTTATGATGCGGAGGGGTGAGGGGATATAACATATACGTACACTGCAAAGACATTCCTAACTAAAAGGTTTCAGATTAGATCAAAACTGTGCAGCCGCATAGGATTTGAAATACATATTTAATGTACAGTGTTCATGGTTGGTTTTATAGTTCTGCAGTTCTATCATGTTTTCATTATTTAACCGACTTAGTGTTTGCTACTGCGTTAGGGCCTTTGGTCAGACAAATAAAATTGTTGGGGTATCATTGCGTAATTTGCAAGGGGTTCAGCAAACATAGCATGTTTTCAGTAGTGGCTTTTCTTGTTATTTAACAGTAAAATGCCTGAAAGCAGGATATGAACACAACAGCCCTCTCCCTTAACAGCAACTGTTAAGACCCAGGCTCAGTGGTGGAGGAAAGGGGTGCAGGGGGTGCGGTTCGCCCCAGGTGTTATCACTGAGGGGGGTGACAAAATGAGTTCAACAATAAATTTAAAAAACGGGCTCACGAAACTTTTTAGGAGTGACGTGGTGCCTTAGGTCCCTGCAGGTTCCAAGCTGCCTGAAAGGGCAGCGTGGGACTTGTGCCTGCCTACTGCCTCTCCCTCAGCCACCCTACAGCTGAGAGGGAGGTAACAGAGAGGCTCCAAGCATCGGAGAGGCATGCTTTGCCTCCATGGGCAGATCGCCCTGCCCCTTGGGCGTGGATCATCCCACCTCCATGGGCAGCTTGCCCCACCCCCGGCTGCAGGACGCGCCCCCACCCAGACACCTGAGCGGCTAGCTATGCCACTGCCCAGGCTGCAGTGGGTTGAGAAGAGGGTGTTGTGGTTAAATGGATGGCAAATTCTCAGTTAGATTACTCAATGGGTGAATGTGGTTGTTTAGTCGTTTAGTCGTGTCCAACTCTTCGTGACCTCGTGGAACAAAGCACGCCAGGCACTCCTGTTTTCCACTGCCTCCCACAGTTTCGTCAAATTCATGTTGGTAGTTTCAGAACATCAATTTCCTCAAATGATACATTGTCATGCTGCACTGGTTATACCTTGCAAACTGGTTGGTGGTGTCCCACCAATCAGTGGGGGAAATCTCACTACTCAAACCTACTAAACACATCTATTTTGCATGAAGAAGGTCCCTGGTTTAATCCCTGACATCTCTAAGTAGGGTTGGGAGAGATCCCCGTCTGAAACCCCAGAGGTCACTGCCAGTCAGTGTGTAGACAACATTGAGCCAGATGGACTAATGATCTGATGCCCTATAAGGCAGCGTTACAGATTTACTCTTTCACCCTAGAGATGTGATTGGGTGCAAAACAATGGTCTGGTAAGATTGTACTTACCACTTTGCAGAACACTACAAGCGGTTTTCAGACATTTGAGTAAACAAACATGTTTATGCAGAAGTAGTCCCATTTATTTCAGTTGTATTTACTGCTGAGTAAATGTCCAACATTGGCTTGACTAACATAAACCAATTGATACCAATGGCTCTACTTTGAGTAGGACTTAGAGACTAATTGTGGCAACTGTTTCATGGAATGCAGAAACAGTTAGATGTGAGTATAATGTTATTCTGAGGGCCGAATGAGATGTAATACTAAACGTGTCTTTGTATTTTACATGTATGGCAAATGTGTGCATGTGTGTGTATGTGTGTGTGTGTTTAAATGAAAATAAAAGCTGCTATTTACAGCAAATGAGGACTTTTTGTGCAAAGCAAACGAGCTTCAAATGAGTGATTTTTGTTGGAGCTGCAGCAAAAGAGGAAAGGGGTTAAACTCTGCATTCCCTGCTGCAATCCAAAATTTACCAGCCCACCTCCAACATCTATTCATGTTGGCAGGTATATAAATACACATCAGTGCAGGACAGGGGTGTGGGGTGGGGTGGGGGGTAAACCCAACAGGCCATGAATTGCAAAAGGTTGTGTGTGTGTGTTTAAAAATCATAGTTCTATATTTACCCCACCTTTCCTCAAAGAGGCTCACAGTGTAGCGCACAGTGGCATAATCCTCACAATAATCCTGACACAGCTGGGGAACCTCTTGCAGCACAAAGACTTGAGGGAATATGGTTGAGCCAGAGGCAAAACATAGGTGGAGCAACAGAACTGACTCTTGTCTTTGTACACTAGGCGACATTCAAACCATGCAGTAATCAGAGGTGTACACACACATACACACAAACAAACAAACAAACAAACAAACACACCCCACTTCATCCAGGCAAGCAAAAAGCATGGTCACAGTTGAAAGATATATTCTAGCCAGGCAAAAAAAAATAAGGAGATGGTTGAATAGAGCCAGTGAGGCATATGGCCTGAAGAAAAGGGGTCTGCTAGACAGAGAGAACTGGAGGACCACATTTGGCCCCTGAGTCTGAGGTTCCCCACCCCTGCTCTACCAGGTAGACTAGGCTGGAAGAAAATGATCTTCCCTAGGTCAACCACTGAGCTTTTTAGCCTGAGTGAGAGGGCTCAGGCTCAGGTGTCCCCATTCCAAGTCTAACACTGTAACCCAGGGATTCTCAAACTTGGGTCCCCAGCTGTTGCTGGACTACAACTCCCATCATTCATAACTAGCCAGACCAATGGTCAGAGATGATGGGAGCTGTAGTCCAACAACAGCTGGGGACTCAAGTCTGAGAAACACTGTTGTAGCCCCTGCACAATGGCTATTTCACAGAGCAACACTTGTAGCACATTACATAATATATATTGTACGTATAGTCGTTGAATTTTCAGAAGCACTCTCTTTTTTTTTTTTTTTTCTCGTTTAAATTTTTATTTCATAGAAGTAAAGAATATGTACACGCCCACACATATAAACATACAGAAATAAAAGTGTTGCACAGACAAATAGAAATAAAGAAAGAAATAAAAGTAAGAGAAATATATAGAAACTTAATTTTCACTTTGGTTACATTTCTTAATCTTCGTTTTCAAAACTTCCTTTAGCTTTCCCGAAAATCATTCGAAGTAACACTTTAAATTACACATTTCTTAGTATATATTGTCATTGTACCTTTTTATATACATTTCTTAATGTATATTAACCTTACATATTATTTGGTCTCCTATTCTCTTTAAACAATAACTCACAGTCTCAATAACTCACAGAAGCACTCTCAAGTTGTACATTGTGTGACATAAATAAACACAGCCCCAGGAAGCACACCAATTGATCCATCTCCCATCAAACCACTGATCGTATTAATGCCATGCATATGTAAATCACTTAGCGGTGCAATGGCAACCTTGTGCCAACAGATGGCACTGCAGCTTAAGAATTCCCTTACACCTTCAGTGTCTGTTGGGGCCTGGGAATAGGATAGTTACTTTATGATACATTGGTTATTAGGCTGATAGCGTAATAATGCCTCCTGATAGGTGGCTATAATAGCTGAGAGCCAAGAGTCTCCAAGAGGCAGCTTTTCTTAATATCTTCTCTAATTAGTTCTGTATTTGAAGTATGATAAGAACTACTACAAGTAATGGGGAAAAAATCCAGAGGGCTCTTAGAGAGACCAGATGAAGACCCATTAAGGTGCTAATTGTGTCACTGGAGTTTGTTTTCAGCCAGATAAGATACATGAACACTACACACACACACACACACACACACACACACACACACACACCTTTGCTCTTTACCCTCACCTGCATAAGTGTAGGTGGGCTGTGAGACATCTTACCATAAATGACCTCCTGGCATCAAGCGGGGATCTAACGGTATGAAGATGGATGCTACACATTTGCAAAGTGAGTTTGCAAAAATAGGGGTCTACCAAATTCCATCTTGCACTTCATTGAGAGTGAGATTCCCCCGATGCAAATCTCTCCCCAATCCAGAAACTGATATTTTGAATACACCTGCACACACACAAACACAAACACACACACAGAGAGAGAGAGAGAGAGAGAGAGAGAGAGAGAGAGATCAAATTTAATGGCTTCTTCTTTTTTCTTTTTAACCCATAAGCATGTCACTATTGCCATGTCAAAGGAAGTCTCAAATTTATTTTCTGGTGCAAAGTCCATTCCCAGGTTCTTTGTTTTGTTTTCTTACTGCAGGTATACAAATAATAAAAGATAATTTCTGGGTCAGACTAAGATTTGCTTAGTCCAGCATATAGCTTTCAGTGGCAGGTGTTCTGACTTTGAGAGGTGGAGGTTAGGCTGTATGATTCCTGAGTACCTTCTAATTCCTATTAAAGATTTTCTTGGTTTACAAAGGTACGTGCATTGCCTATTGCCTATATTTTTTTTTATTTTATTTTTTGGAGGATTCCATTGCTGAATTAGCCAGGCAAGGGCTGTAATGGCCCCTAAATATGGGTAAGTAGTAAAAGAAAGGAAGTGGCTCTGTGCCAGAGGGCACCTGGCTAGTAGTGAGGACAACAGCAGGAGTGGTGTGTGAGAGGTGGGCTAGAAACAGGCAGAAGCCAGAGCGTGATTTCTGTTGATTTCTTTTTTAATTCAAGGCTCTGGCTATGGGAGAAGCAAGGCCTTCGGGGGGGGGGGGGCTTAATGCTATGAGCCCCTCCATCTTAGGCTCAGTTTCTACATATGTGTACAAGAATAAACCATATATCATAAAGACACCACAGTCTCTGCTGTCCCCCATTCCAAGTAAAACCAGAGTGCGTAAGCACCTTGAACCTCTGGAGTCTCACTCCACTTGGGGATTGTGTTAGTGTGCTATACAAACAGTAATATACTTCTGGGTGCTCACAATCAGCACCAGCCCAAGACATTTTGTTTATCTTAGGTGAAGCACAAAATGACTCCAACCGCCCATTCAGCAAACATAAACTGACCAGATTTGCTGTTGGATCTTTAAGTCCCATCCGCACTGCACAACTGAAGAGTTATCACACCACTTTAAGGGATACCATAGAATTTCAAAGTAGTTTAACAACCAACCCCTCTTCCCAGGGAACTCTGGGAATTGAATCTTGGTGAGGATCTTCTAGGAACTCTCAGAACCCTCAGCAGGCTTTATTCCCCAAGGTTCTTTGGAGCAAGCCATAGTTGTTTAAAGCATCATGATACTGCTTTAAATGTATAGTGCAGTTATTTCTTCCAGCAGTTTGCCACCAGTCTCTCTTTCCCAGTATCCTTCACCTGAGGTGGCCATCTGAGGTGGCTGTTATCATCTAGCTCAGTGATGCCTGGTAATGGTTATCAAGGGTTTCAGATGTGGGTTCTCTCCCAGCCCTGACTGGAGATGCTAAGAATTGAACTGGGGCATTCTGCCTGCAAAGCAGATGCTGGGCTGCTTCAGCTTAAGAACATAAGAAGAGCCCTTGTGGATATGACAGCAGCCCATCTAGTCCAGCATCCTGTTCTCACAGTGGTTAACCAGATAGCTGTGCGAAACTTGTTATAGATGCTTTCATGTAGGAGAACATCCAATGGCCACTGCACACAATAACTGAATAAATGCTCCATGCCACCTGGGGGAAGCCAACAGCACTAATACATTATTTACTGAGAAAAATTCTTAATCACTGTATATTAATAATACTCTCAAAGCGATATGCAAAACGGAAGCAAAATACAATGAGACACATTGATAACCCAATAAAACCTGTTAAAATAGCATAACCGCTCCTGTCCCACAATACAAAATCCCAGTTAGCAATAATAATGACAGAAATAGTAATATCCCCGCAAATTAAGAAGCAGCACATCAAGGATAAAGGCTGTAATGCAGGGAAACTCTCCCTGTGCTAATGTTCTACTGTATTTCCAGTGGTTTTCTTCTCTTACCGTGGGGCAGCATTCAAAGCAGGAAGCCTACAGCTGCCGTCTGTAGTAGTACAGTTCGTTTTCTTGCCACATTTCTAGACCTTGTGTGGCTGCATGGTCACCCTTTTGGTCCCTTCCAACTCTACAATTCTATGAGTCTATGTTCAGCCTGGTGTAAGTCTCAGTTGCAATGCAGCTTAATTCCCTGTGCTGTCAGTGGTAACTAGACTGCCTGTTTACTTGCTGTTTTCTCTGCAACCATCATTTCCCTCTCACTTCTTTATTCTGGTGAATCCAGATGCCATCATCCTTCAACTGTTCAATTCTCTCTCTCTCTCTTGTTCTACACATTTGTGATGCTCGTCATAACTAAATTTAAATATGCTGGGGCCAATAATTGTTAATATGTGTTGTTTGTGTTAAATGACACCCCGTCTTCTTAACTGATTACTGTTATTCTTCTCTTTCACCCTCAACTCTGTAAACTACAGAATGTGTAAAAAATATAACTGTCAGAAGCCCGATCTTAGATGCTTTAACTAGACTCTCAACAGAATCTAAACTGCTCTTTTCCTTCACTTTCATTTTATGATTGCTGACTCAAGAAGACTAATTATTAAATCCTTCTAGTGCATTTATTTTCTTTTTCTGCACTGAAATGGGGCACGTTTTTACAACACCAGCAATAAAACTGAATAGATTGATGCAAACCCATTGCATATTATGACTTTTCCCCACATATACTTATATATCACATGCAAAAAAATAAATATTTCCACTCCAGCAAGGAAATAAATTTTCATTCCAGCCATCTCTTTCCACTGTAGCCTAAAAAGCCCGCAGGAATGGAAGTTGGGAAGTTAATGTATTGTATGGTTTATTGAGAAATTAAATTAGTCTTAGCTTTGATTGCAGTAATTGCAAAAATCGCTGCAGTAGTGGATACATTATATGTATCATTATAAAGAAGATTTTAAGTGATAATTTTCAAACTGGGTAATTTTAAGCTTGCTCGCCTCTTCTCAAAAACATCAAAGTGACATGTTTTCACAGTTACAGCTTAATTACTGTATTTTGCAGACCTGTTGATAAAGCCTACAGGAATTCTAATTAGCTGTGATTCTTGCATTGCATTCCCGTTTGCGTAGCCTACCCTTCTCAGCTTGTGTTTTCCAGCAATGGAGTTTGCTCATTCAAGGACAATTGCAGCTGTTGGGATCCTGGCTTTCCTCCAAGCTAGAAGAAACCTGCCGATTCTCTCTTCTTAGAAATCAAGGTCTGTTTCCCAGCCCACCCCTAACTCTGTCTATCCGTGTTGGTTTTTTTGTTTTGTTTTTACCCTCGGAGCCTTTGAAAACCACATTTCCTGTGCAAAACGTACAACAAGAAAGGAATAGTGTTTCAGCCTGAAATGTACGCTAATGATTTCAAATGATGACACGCAAGATTCATATGAAGAATCCCGAAGAGATTTTACAATGTCGAGAGATTTTACAGTATGAGACTGTACATTTTGTTTACATTCCCATTCCTATCCTTGGTTGGTTTTTTACTTCAAGGCAAATATGCTTTCAAACACCACAGATGTTCTTAGTTAATGCAGCTTGCGGGGGGGGGGGTAAACCTGGCAGGTGGACATAAATTTGGTTTGTGCACAAATAGTCTATTGAAATTCTTTACCTTATTTGTAGACAGAGAAACTTGGCGGCTGCATTTTCCCACATTTTCCCAGGCAGAGGAAAAGATTTCCAAGATCTTCTCTGAGGTACGGCTTTCCATTAGAAAGGAGAATAGCACAGCTTTCCTCCCCCCCCCCTTTTCCCACCCTGCTGTCTTGGTAGCCTGACCACCACTTCTACCCTCCACAATTCCCCAGGCCTATCATCAATCAGGAGCATTATCAAGAGGGAGAAATGGTGGCCGTCACATGAGTTGGAGAATGGCTGGAGAAAAATTGCAAAATGGCCCATTTTTAAGGAAATGAGAAAAATGAAAGGAAAAAAATAGAAATGTTCTCAGGAAAATATATTCTGAGAATTGTTGGCCCTGCTTTAATAGAAATTATATACTCCAGGGTATGTTAAACTGCCCTTCAGACACTGCTGGAATCACCCATCAACCTCATTCAGCATTCAGCATGGCCACAGGTCAAGGACAACATCTTTGGAAAGCCAACAAAACCTGGAAGGCCAGCATTTCCCCATTTGTGTAAGTTGTTTTCACTAATATATGCATTTTAGGCACATTTTCCCCTAATATATGCATATTGCTGAGCATATAATAAAACTGCAAGGATGTTGTCACACTGCAGCTTAAATGGCCACCATGTGAACTGCAGCGTGACAACACAACACCAGGTGTGTGGCACAGGCTCAGGTTGAGCAAATCAACAAGCAGGAAGCTCAGACAGGCAGGCAGAGTGAGCAGACAAATGGGTGGACTAGAAAGTTGCAGTGAGTAAACAGATGCAGCAAGCATTGCATGTGGAGGCTAGTCTAGGTGAGCCACAAAGGACTACTCAGGATAGGAAGGGGCAGCTACCCAGCAGCTGTTCAACTCTACTTCTGCTCCCCCATCAGAGGAATCCAATGTTAAGTAGGATTACCCTCCCTGCCATTGGCTTATGTAAAAGTAGGGTGATCCTGCTTGGCCCAGAGACCTCTCTGCAGGGACTTCTCCAACACAGTGGAACCTATTTCTAATCAGGTTCACATCTCCCCCACAACTGGGGTTAGCTCTGTGTTCATTTTCCCCACCCCCGGCTGCTGCTTCTCACAACAGCAGCTGTGCTTCCCAGGTTGCTGTTGCCAGTGGCTGGGAAAAGGGAGATGGAGGGGAGAAAGCCACAGGGATGATCTGTGAAAGGATGGAGAGATTAGCAAGCTGTTAGAGGATTGGGAGCTTTGGGGAGCTGCAGTGGGTGGAGTGCTGGTTTTGAGGGATAGCTGCATTTCAGCTTGTGTCTTGTTTCAGGAACAGTGAGTAAGGTATGTTCACATAAAATTGTGAACCAAACTGAATTTATTTCCCTTTCCCAGAGTTGGGACTCTGTACCCAATACTCCTCTATATATTTCAGGGAAGATTAATGCTGATGGGCAGCCTACCAATGAAGCTTGTTGCCACTGCTGATCACACTGAGGAACACAACTAGAAAACCCCTGCTCTTGAACTGTACACCTTGTTTGCCAATGGGAATGGTTAAATTGGTGGGTACCAGGGATGGTACCCTTTCAGCGGTGGCTCCAGACCTTTGGAAACTTCTCCTTGAGGAACTATGCAATATGTTCTTATTGCGGATTTTTAGAGGAACCTTGAATACATTTTTATTCCATTCTGGTTTTGGTTATGTGGTGTGTATAAATGCTTTAGCGTTGCTACCGGTACCATTGCTAAAGGTAAAGGTAAAGGGACCCCTGACCATTAGGTCCAGTCGTGGACGACTCTGGGGTTGCGGCGCTCATCTCGCTTTATTGGCCGAGGGAGCCAGTGTACAGCTTCCGGGTCATGTGGCCAGCATGACTAAGCTGCTTCTGGCGAAACCAGAGCAGCACACGGAAACGCCGTTTACCTTCCCGCCAGAGCGGTGCCTATTTATCTACTTGCACTTTGATGTGCTTTTGAACTGCTAGGTTGGCAGGAGCAGGGACCGAGCAACGGGAGCTCACCCCATCGCGGGGATTCGAACCGCCGATCTTCTGATCGGCAAGTCCTAGGCTCTGTGGTTTAACCCACAGCGCCACCCGCGTCCCTGGTACCGTTGCTACCATGGCTTTAATTAATGTTTTAAAATTGTATTTAGCAATGGCTGCTAGCCATGATGGCTATATTCTACCTCCACAGTTGGAGACAGTATGCCTCTGAATAACAGGTGCTAGAAATCATAAGTGGGAAGAATGCTGTTGCAAGTCCTGCATGTAGGCTTCCCATGTGCATCTGGTTGACCACTGTGAGGGCAAGATGATGAACTGGATGGGTTCTTATATGTTTAATCTGGTGTAATGTACTGTGTAATGTACTGTTTGCATTTATGATGGGTGTGTTTTATGTGTATCAAAGCAAAATGCCTTGTGAGGATAGTGTGCCCTGAAAGGTGAGCTGAAAACGCATTCCATTTCATAAATAAATCAGATCAAGAGTAATGAATGCTGCCTTTTCAAACCTTAGAAAAAGGAGGTTTGCAAACCTATAAAAAAAATTTGGACTGCTTCAGTGTTTAGTGTGAATTGGCTAGCAATCAGCAAGGTGTAACTTGCCAAAGCAAGAAATATGTTGAGGGTGGCAAGAGATCACCTAGGTCTCTCAAGCACACCTGCTGGCATTTTCTATGAAAGTTTCCCTTTTGCCATCTGCATTACGTCTGATCCCTAGATGCTGAAGGCAGTGAAGGGAAAAGTAAACAAAAAAGCGAAGTTGTCCCCACATCACAAAGAAGACTGGGAGACATAACTGAAGCTAAGCCTGTATTTATTATTGAGCCTTTGTATACAGAAATTTGCAGGACAAATGGATGCATTTTATGCTTTTTGCTCTTCTCAGATCAGAATGGTCCCACCTCTTTCAAGATGGCTGCATTTAATGTGGCTACATTAAAACTCACCAGAAAATAAGAGTTCATCCAGACTTCCTTTTATGCCAAGTGCTTTTTTGAAATAAAAAAAAAATGCCCCAGAGCTTTCACTGCAAATACCTGCTCTTTACTGCAAACAGCAATCCACAGAAAACCTGAATTTTCATTTGTTCTGATTCAGTGTTAAAGCGTAGGTTTTCTTGAGGAAAACAATGAGACACCCCCCCCCCAAAAAAAACCCCTACATGCTTGGACATGGAGCTTTAAAGTGTGGACCTGTGCCTAGTAGCAAATTTATTATTTTGTTTTCTATGCCTGGCATTCCATAGTGCAATACAGTTACTAATAAGGGTCACCCTAAGATGTACAGTCGTACCTCGGGATAAATACGCTTCAGGATAAGTATTTTCGGGTTGTGCTCTGCGGCAACCCGGAAGTAACGGTCAAAATGACGTCACACGCATGCACGAAAGCAGCAAAACGTGACCCGCGCAGACACACTGTCGCATCTTATGTTCTGTTGAGGATGCGAACGGGGCTCCAGAATGGATCCCCTTCGCATCCCAAGGTACCACTGTCCATCAATTGAGGCAACCATCCAGGATTGCCATTCTGGGAAGATGCCTATGGCACTATGGCCTCCATCTGGGCAGGCAACCCCTCCTAGACCCCTTTAATGGGGTACCCTTTTTGTTTTGGGGGGGTCGTACCACCCCAATCTGTCTGCAGGAATATTCTTCCCTTTGCCCGAATATGGCAACTGAGTAGTACCCAAGCATGGTCTTGAACAAGGCCTGCCCACTCACCTTTGACACTGAGAAGAAAGAGAGTGTGGGTAGGGAATCCAGTTCCAACTGAGCTGCTCAGCAAAGCCAGGCCCCTTTTTATGTTTAGCTGACAGAACCCAAGTGTAGACGAGTCAGCCTAGGTCTACGCCCCCTAGCCTGCCCGTGATTGATGAGTTCAAACAGGCAGGCTTCCCAGGAACCCGTGTAGCCGTTTGAGGAAGGTGATGTCCTCCAACAGTTGCGTGGAGCGGTATGAGTGCCCAGAGCAGCCATGCTGCACTGCACTGCAGCCACCAGTGTTCTTTTTTGCTGGTTACTGAGAACCTTCTTTAAAAAAATAAAAATAAATCCAGCATATTTTGTGTAGCAGAGAATGCTTTTATGATTTTTAAAAAACTGCTGATCCTGTAGTTGCACTAGAAGCATGGGCTGTTAAAGGGCTATAAATGCTCTAATAAAAATAATAAAATAAAAGTGTTTTAGGCCCACACAACTTTGGGAAACTAAAGTGCTTATTTCCTAAATGCTGTCAACATGAGAAATGACTATAGCTCAGTGATATAGCAGGTGTTTTGCATGCCAAATGCCCCAGTTTCAATCCTGAGCACCTCTAGGATGGGCTAGGAAAGGCCCCTAGTCAGAGATTATAATGACCTAGATGAAGCAATGATTTGACTCTGAATAAGACAAATTCCTGTATATGTACAGTGCGAGAGCTGGACTGCAGTATATACTGTAAAATACAAATTGCTTAAGCTGGAACATAAATTGCAAACTGTACTAAGTTATATGAGAGCTTGCCTAAAGTAAGCATGGGAGTAAGTGTGGTTCTTGTTACTTATCTGCTCAACGATTTAAGGGTTCTTGAGTCACATAAATCTTTTTTTTTCCCCTTTCTGTGTGGAAAAAACACCAGAGCAGATTGCAATCTCCTCATATTTATGCCTTAATCATATTTATTTCATGTTTTGTTTTTTTTTAAATGAGCATTCTGTTTGCTTTTCACATTTCACAGAATTAACCAGAAGGATTTGACAGTTGGGTACTTGATAGGAGTGTGAGCTACTTATGTGAACTAATTTGCAAAGCCTTAACACAATTGTCTGTCAGGTTTGGTACACATAAACATGCACACACATGCACACAAACATCACCACTTGATCTCCTAACTGAATGTGTGGCCTGCAACTCGGGGGCGGGGGGGGGGGCGGGAGGAAGCATCATAAGATGAGATGGTAAGAGACAAAAAACAATGATACCTATGCCATTTTACCTTTGATGGTCCCATTCAGAAATGCAAGCTATCACTTTGTGTTTCAATCAAATGTTGAACGTGTATGGACAGCCTGAGAACTTGGCCACTGAATCCATGCATTCCATCTATCCATCACTTTGTTTATGCTACTCTAAAGCTATAGTCCTAAACCTACTTATTACGGAGTGAGCTACACTGAATACAGTGGATCCAAAAATTTATTCTGAAGATTTTTAGCAAGTTACCGTCAACTACCGTAAACTATCAATGAATAACAATCAATACTGCCCATCTTTCAGGTTGACACTGGAAAAGAATATCACAGGTGCTGCTTCCACAGGTGGTTTCTATACCATTCCCTCATCCCCACAATTACTGTTCCAAATGATCATTAAACTTGCGTAAGTTAATTAGCTGGCTTTACCATTTACTAATAGCATCACAAAATTAAAACAGAGCTTAATATTCATATTTCTTTCTTGGGAGTTTGCATTAACAATAAGTAGAAACAAGTTTCCAGAGGTTTTGATCTTGCTTATAATGAGCAGTCTTCAGGAACTCCCCATCCTCCACACCAGTTTTGCTATCTGGAAATAAAACAAAGAACTTCAGGCATCTATTTTCATTCATTATAAAGGGCTAGTCCTGTCAATCCAACCCTTAACATTAAGTGAAAATAGTCCTGTAATGTTCTTTGCTATATTTCCAGATACGAAAACCAAGGGGAGCAGGATTTGCTGACAAATTTAATAAATAAAATAAAGTATTATCTAAGGGTGCCAGGGAAAGCTTCAACTGTTCAGAGGCGGGGATGAAAAAGAAAATTCTGGTGAAAGCAATGGGCTAAGAAAGGAAGGTGAAAAAGAGCAGGAACTTAAGACAGTTGCTTCCTCCACCAATATTAAAATATACTGGCTAATAACTGGGACTTAATTCTGTGCAGACATGCACAGAATTGCACTCTACATGTTTCTCACAGTGTTACCTGTTCACATCCCCCCAACTTCTTATTTTCAATAAATCCAGATTTTCAAGAGAGCTCATTATATTCACAATGTAACTAAAGACCTAAGTAGCTTGCTAATATTAATTGCTGATTATGTAAAATATAAAGGCACTGCAGGGAGATAATAAGCACACAGAAACACAGTATACGAGCACAATATATGTTTTCCATTATGTAGCTGCCTTAGTTGTTTTAAGCGCACCTATTTTATGTTTACTTAAATCCTCTATGGTCAGGGGGTGGTGATGGTTGAGACTGAGCAACTGAAAGGGTTAAGAAGATATGGTTATAAGTATACAGGTGAAACTCAGAAAATTAGAATATTGTGGAAAAGTTCATTTATTTCAGTAATGCAACTTAAAAGGTGAAACTAATATATGAGATAGACTCATGATATGCAAAGCGAGATATGTCAAGTCTTTGTTATAATTGTGATGTTTATGGCGTACAGTTGATGAAAACCCCAAATTAACAATCTCAGAAAATTAGAATATTAAATAAAATCAGCAAAACAAGGACTGCAAATAGAGAAATATTGGACCTCTGAGAAGTAGAAGCATGCACATGTACTCAGTACTTGGTTTGGGCCCCTTTTGCATCAATTACTGCCTCAATGCGGCGTGGCATGGATGCTATCAGCTTGTGGCACTGCTGAGGTGTTATGGAAGACCAGGAAGCTTCAATAGCAGCCTTCAGCTCTTCTACATTGCTCGGCCTCATGTCTCTCATCTTTCTCTTGGCAATGCCCCATAGATTCTCTATGGGGTTCAGGTCAGGTGGGTTTGGTGGCCAATCAAGCACAGTAATCACATGGGCATTGAACCAGGTTTTGATACTTTTGACACTGTAGGCAGGTGACAAAGTCCTATTGGAAAATGAAATCAGCATCCCCATAAAGCTTGTCTGCAGAAGAAAGCATGAAGTGCTCCAAAATCTCCTGGTAGACAGCTACATTGACCCTGGAATTAATGAAGCACAGTGGACCAACACCAGCTGATGACATGGCTCCCCAAATCTCTTTTCTGATGAGAGCAGCTTTTGCATCTCACTTGGAAACGAAGGACCCAGAGTCTGGAGGAAGAATGGGGAGGCACACAATGCCAGATGCTTGAAGTCCAATGTGAAGTTTCCACAGTCTGTGTTGATTTCATTTAATATTCTAATTTTCTGAGATTGTTAATTTGGGTTTTCATCAGCTGTACGCTATAAACATCACAATTGTAACAAATAAAGGCTTGACATATCTCGCTTTGCATGTCATGAGTCTATCTCATATATTAGTTTCACCTTTTAAGTTGCATTACTGAAATAAATGAACTTTTCCTCAATATTCTAATTTTTCGAGTTTCACCTGTATATTAAAAAGACATATGATTATTTTAAAGTTATTAAGAGTTACTTGGTTTTTTATGGGATGTCAGCACCTGAGGAAGAGCATTCAGGCCCTACCTGCTTTCTAAAGTAGAAGAGTCTAGAACCAGGCTGCTTGAAAGAACTAGAGCATTGAGCCTAGGTGCCTTTCCAAGGAAATGGAACAAGGAAAGTGGAACTGGAAACAGAAAAATGGAACAAGAAAAATGGCTGGCTGTATTTCCTCCACCTCCTCTATACCAGTTTTGCTGAAGGCATCCAGCTTGAGCAAGTAATACAACTTTAGCATGGGTTGACGGAGCCAGGATTTCATTTTCATATTATCATCATCATCAGTTGGTGCAGTAAATATCAGAGTGTCGGCAGCAACAGCTGCAAGAGTCGCAACCCAATCCTTCCCATGCTCACTGCAATTAGTTCCGCACCTGGTCTTCAATAACTCATTTGAAGAACCCAATGTGCAGTCAGTCCCATCAAACTATGAATAGATGTGGCAACCAGCTATATTTCTCAGGGAAAAGCCAGTCAATTATGCTTTACTTCCAGGTTCCTATGCTCTCTTGCTCTCCCTGCCATTTTTTATTATGGGGATATATATATATATATATATATATATATATATATATATATATGGCAAATTCCAAAGTGAAAGAACACTGAAGCAAACAACAGATTTTGCCTGGGGGGAAAAGAGAGAGGTACTATTTGACATTGCAGGAAAGTGTTTGAGGTGAATCCATTCCAATGTCTCTTGCTTTTCACAAAATGTTCTTTCTCTCCCAAGTGTTTTGCCTTAAAGTACCAAACTTTACAGAAACAAGAACACGTTTTCCCCCTTTCTCCACTGCATCGTAAACTCCTCAAAATGATCTCATTTTTCTTTCCTTAGTGAGTTCAAGGGCAGTGAGAGGTGAAACATGGAAGAGTAGGTCAGATACGCTAAAGAGCACTGCACAAAAATACAAAGGAAAATGTATACTTTTTCATACCAGAAAATCCTTGTAGCTCTAATATAGAGATGTTGCAGAACTGGACTCAATGAATCAAAGGTCACATGAATCTGCTTTGTAGACCTAGACTAAGAGTGGGGGAACCACAGGCTTGAGTGATGGAGTAAATCTCCATCTGGCCCTTGGGAATCTCTGTGGACACCTCATGAGATGTCACTCCTCACTCAGGTATTTTTTTTGTGTGTGTGAGGAATATCTCCCTGAATTGTCTCTTGCTTGCCAGTTGTACAGGGTTGTGTCCGATTGAATTTCATTGTGAGTAGATCCATTGAAATGAATGGGCTATACATGGCTATCACCTCAATTGGCTATCCCTGCCAATTTCAATGGGCATTTCAATTGGAAGGCTGATCACTATAACCTCCATATTTATCTTACTATTCAGAACCAGGTTACCTGAAAGACATGGCTACCTGTGTTATTGGCCTAATTCTATTTATTATTTTCATTGCCGTGATCCTGCACTTTGTCAAAGGGAAACTCCCCACCAGAGTAGAAATCATATATCAAACAGATGGAAAGCTCTTTAAGCTGAATAGGCTGAAAGCAAAGAGTAAGGTTACCATAACTTCTGTCATAGAGCTTCAGTATGCTGATGATAACGTACTGTGTGCACACTCCAAACCTCCAAACCATCCTAAATATATTTGCAGAAGCTTACAAAAAGCTTAGCCTATCACTCAACATCCCAAAAACCAAAGTGCTGCACCAACAACCACAAAACATCTCCTCTGCAGCTACACAGATCCAACGCAATGGTGTAACATTGGAAAGTGTTGATCACTTCTCCTACCTGGGCAGTTATCTCTCCACAAGGGCCGACATTGATGCCAAAATCCAGCATTGTCTGAGCTCTGCGAGTGCAGCTTTCTCCCAATCGAAGTGCAGTGTTTGAGGACCAGGACATTTGCAGAGAAACCAAAATGCTTGTTTACAAAGCTATTGTACTACGAACCTTAGTATGCTTGTGAAACATGGCAAATATTTAAAAAATATAGTATAAACACTGACAACTGGGAAACACTGGCCTGCAAGCGCTCCAATTGGGGAACAGCCAATTCGTGGATTATGAAGATGCTCAAACTCAGGACAAAAGAGAAAAATGTGCTAAGAAAGCACATTTGCCGAACCCTCACCGTGATCAACTCCTGCGCAGAAACCTATGTCCCCACTGTGGAAGGACGTGTGGATCCAGAATTGGCCTCCACAGTACAATCTTACTCAGCTACGACCGATCGCCCAAGAAGAAGAAGATTTATCTTACCATTCAGAACCATGTTACCTGAAAGACCACCTGCACATGTATAGATCTGTAAGATCACATAGATCTTATTATACTCTTAGCACTGTGCCACAGGGCATTTCCTCTCCTGAAATTGGCATTTTCTGCCATTGCTCCTGCTCTGTGGAATGTTCTTCCCCCACCATGTTTGTGACATCATCCATTAGTTACTTAAGACATCTTGTAAAGATCTTTTTGCCTAGACTGAGCTCTGTTATTACTAAATTCCTATTTTATATTATAATCACATTTTATTAGTTCCTGTGTTGTACTTCTTTTACAATGCTTAGAGATTTTAAAATATTTAAGGTGCTTAGAAATGCTAACGGTTGCTCTGCTTCTGAGATTTCTTAAGATAAGTGCAGGTCTTAGCAAGCCTCCAAAATCACAGCAGCAGATCTCAAAATCATGTACATTTTGGTATGTGTGAACATCCTAGCAACTCACCTCAGTGGAGTATCACATCCCACTCCCAAAAAGTGTAGAAGAAAAGTAGAAAATGGGCAGGTGTGTGTGTGTGTGTGCGCGCGCGCTCGTGTGCGCGCACCTTGGTACTAGACACACAGAATCTCATCACTTCTCTCTAGAATGTTTAGGAAACTAGCTGACACCAGAAGCAAATGTCAGGGGCACTGAAGTTCCAGTAAACACACAAGAGTTTTCCTTCTTACATGTTCCTTCCCAATAACTTCAATGGAGTGAGCAGTTCTATTCTCTCTTCACCCATCTCAGCCCCAGACAGTATGGCCAAAGTTTAGAGATAAGGGGAGTAACATCTGCTTTGCATGCAGAAAGTCCTAGGTTCCACCTGCATCATTACCATGTACAGCTAGGAAAGATCCCTTTCTGAAACCCTGGAGAGCCACGGCCACTTCGTATAGAGAATACTGAACTAGATGGACCAATGGTCTGACTTTGCACAAGGCAGCGTCCTATGCTTTCTGTAGCTATCCCTTATATATTCCTTCATATGCAGTGATTTGCTCCTACTACAGTGAATGTGGAGTTGACAGTCGGGGCAATGTGTGCTTTTAAATAAGCACATGGGAATCTGGATCTCATAATAGCACTTAGAGTTTGTTCTCTCCCCTCAAAAAACCAACAAAAAAAGAAACAGAAGGAAAAACTTAGGGAAACAGCATTATGAACACAGTCTCTATTCATCCTGAGGAAATATTTTGCATTTATAAGATGAGCAATGCTATGATCAGCAAGTGGTGTGGCAGGAATAACCCTGTAATGGTTCTAAGGGTTGCTCGTGCTTAAGCAGGTGTCTATCTCCCCGGCTGGGTGCAAACACCTGAGTGGGTTGCCAAAGTGAACCTTTTCTGTCCGGACAGCCACTCACCCGTGGCTGACTCAATCGCTGGCAGAATCCGTCAGTGGGTGTTTCTTAAACTTCTTCCAGCAAAGAAGCTCTTTGATGCCTAGTCTCCTCCTACTCTCTCTGCGTGAAAGCCTTCTACGCAAGGAGGGCGTGGGCAACGGAGGACCCCTATTCTCCCCGCTGGTCCCAGGCAAGGAGTCATGAGACCGCCTCGCCGCTTCCCCCATCTGCCCCCCTACTCCACTGGTGCTACGCTGATTCTCTTCCCCAGAAGATGGGCTGCTTCTCCCGATCCCTGGACGCTCTCTGGAATCCCTCTGGCTTTTGCTCTCTCCCTCTGGCACTGATGGCAGGTCCCTGACAGACCCCTTCATTATTGTGCTATTAAAGGGGTTAACTGTCCTTTGCCTTAATAAACAGAGTAAAAAATTGTAATGTTTCATCAAAATGGCACTCATAAAGCCTTTCAGGATTATGACATGTTTTAACTTGACACTTTCTAACTGCACATTTCACTTTAAAAAAAGCTATGATCTTAGAACAAGTGTTCTATTAAAGATTAATATTTAAGCATAGGGGTGTGTTTTTTTAATTTGTCATGGATGGCAGCCCATGAAATGTTGAGAAAATTTATATTACATTTGTTCCTAGACATGTTATTACGGTTCAGTTTGGATATTACAACATCCATGTCAACTTTTGGGCTACTCTCAGAAGTATTCTGGTATTCTGTTGCAGCAGTTTCACATACGCATGTGTGCCAATAGATTTCCCAGCCCTTGGGGCTGCTTTGTACATTCATAGTCTTCATTTGATGACTGTAACATTTGGGGTCTGAGGTACCTGCCAGGAGCAGTCAGCAAGGCAGTGGTGCTTTTCTGCCACCCTGCACCAGGAGGCAGAGATGAAGAGGTGGTGGTGAGGTCAGCAAGGTGCAAATGCATAATCACACCGTCTCCTCAACTACTACAGGTACCTGCTAAGAACATAAGAACTGCTTGCCAGATCAGGCCAATGGCCTATCTAGTCCAGCATCCTGTTCTCACATTGACCAACCAGATGCCTGTGGGAAACCAGCAAGCAGAACATGAACACAAGAGCACTCCCAGCAACTGGTATTCGGAAGCACTCCTGCCTCCAATTGCAGAGGTAGAGCATAGCCATCATGGCTAGTTGTTTAGTCGTTTAGTCTTGTCTGACTCTTTGTGACCCCAATGACCAAAGCATGCCAGGCACTCTTGTCTTCCACTGCTTCCCGCAGTTTGGTCAAACTCATGCTAGTAGCTTCAAGAACACTGTCCAACCATCTCATCCTCTGTCGTCCCCTTCTCCTTGTGCCCTCCATCTTTCCCAACATCAGGGTCTTTCCCAGCGAGTCTTCTCTTCTCATGAGGTGGCCAAAGTACTTGAGGCTTCAGGATCTGTCCTTCCAGTGAGCACTCGGGGCTGATTTCCTTCAGAATGGAGAGGTTTGATCTTCTTGCAGTCCATGGGACTCTCAAGAGTCTCCTCCAGCACCATAATTCAAAAGCATCCATTCTTCGGCGATCAGCCTTCTTTATGGCCCAGCTCTCACTGGCTAGTAGCCATTGATATTCCTCTCTTCCATGAATTTATTTATAATTAATTAATTAGATTGATTAAATTTATATAATAAAAGATCATCAAAAGATCTCAGGGTGGTTCACAAGATAAACTTATCAGTCACTTGCCACCTGAAGGTCTCCAAGTAACTTGCTTACAACACACATACACACACTCCCTCATTAGTTTGTTGTTGGAAAGATGGGCTGGGCTAAAAGGGGTACCTTTCCAAACTGGGAGCTGGAGGAGGAGGAGGAGAGTACCAAGGGTAGAGAAAGAAACAATGCAACATCACATCAGAAACAATGCAACATCAAACAGGGATAGAAGTGGTGAAGAAAGTGAAGTATTTGGGAATATGGCTAACTCCCCAAAATATTGACTTGTTTCAAAATAATTATATACCGGTGTGGAATGGAATAAAAAAAGACCTGGAGGTGTGGGGAAGGATGAAGTTATCTTTCTGGGGTATAATTTCAACGATCAAGATGAGTGTGCTTCCAAAGATGTTATTTTTATTTCAGACTATCCCAATTATTAAGGGGGTAGCGATCTTTAAAGAGTGGCAAAGAACAATTTCAAGATATATCTGGCAGGGCAAGAAGCCGAGAATTCAATTTAAGTTATTAACAGATGCGAAAGAAAGAGGAGGCTTCGCTCTGCCAGACTTGAAATTATATTATGAAGCATCATGTCTTTGTTGGTTGAAAGAGTGGATAAAATTAGAAAACATAAAATTGTTAGATTTGGAAGGATTTGATAACAGATTTGAATGGCACGCATATTTATGGTGTAAGAAGAAGAAAAATCATAAAGGTTTTGAGAACCACATCTTCCGGAGATCTTTAATTGAAATATGGGATAGGTATAAAAACCTATTAGAACCAAGAGTCCCACACTGGTTATCTCCGTTAGAGGTTATGAGTGTAAAGAAAATCAATATGAGAGGGAGTTGGATTACATATGGTGAGTTGATAGTGAAAGAAGGAGGAAAATGGAAAATGAAACCTTATGGACAAGTAAAAAAGTATGTATATGATTGGTTGCATTATTTTCAAGTAAATGAAATGTTTAAAAAGGATCTTAGAGAGAATGGATATGTTG
Source organism: Podarcis erhardii (assembly GCF_964252035.2). Lineage (NCBI taxonomy): Eukaryota > Metazoa > Chordata > Lepidosauria > Squamata > Lacertidae > Podarcis > Podarcis erhardii. The sequence goes on from NC_138504.1 coordinate 15,500,396, forward strand.
AAAAAGATTCAAAATTTCAAATAGAAATAATAAATAATGATTGTAAAATTTTATCAAAAATGTATAAAATGTTGTTGGAATGGCATACGAAGGACGAGGAAGTCAAGTCGGTTATGATACATTGGGCTAGAGATTTTGGATATAATATACAACTAGATGATTGGGTAAAAGTATGGAAGGAAAATATAAAATTTACAGCATGTACTGCATTAAAGGAAAATGTTATGAAAATGATATATAGATTGTATATTACACCGGTCAAATTAGAGAAAATGTATAAAACCTGTAATAAGTGTTGGAAATGTAAAGAAAAAGAAGGGACATTCTACCATATGTGGTGGGAATGTAAGAAGGTGAAGGGTTTCTGGGAGATGATATATAATGAATTGAAAAAGATGTTGAAATATACATTTGTAAAGAAACCAGAAGCTCTTGTTAGGAATAGTAGGAAATGAAATAAATAGAAAGGACTGTAAACTTTTCCAATATGCAGTTACAGCGGCGAGAATATTAATGGCCCAAAGATGGAAACAGGAGGAAGTACCGACCCTGGAAGAATAGAGAACGAAAATGATGGACTATGCAGAACTGGACAAATTACTGTATTTTTCGCCCTATAGGACACACTTTTTCCCCTCCAAAAATGAAGGGGGGGATGTGTGTGCGTCCTATGGGGCGAATGCAGGCTTTCGCTGAAGCCTGGAGAGCGAGAGGGGCCGGTGCGCACCGACCCCTCTTGCTCTCCAGGCTTCAGGAGAGCCCCACCGCCAGCCCCACAAGCTTGGGGGACAGCGGGGCGGCGGAACGCTGCCATCCCGCTGTCTCCCGATGTGGTTTGGAGGCTGGCGGCAGGGAGAAGCCCACTTCTCCCCGCCGCCAGCCCCGCAAGCTCGGGGGACAGCGGGGAGGCGCAGCGCGTCCTCCCGCTGTCTCCCGACGTGGTTTGGAGGCTGGCGGTGGGCTTCCCCAGCCCCCAGCCCCCAGCCCCCAGCCCCCAGCCCCGCAAGCTCCCAGAGCGATGGCGAAGCTGCGCGCAACTTTGGGATCGCTCCGGGACCCGTTCTGGGGGCTGGGGATGGGGGGAACTCGGGCTTCCCCCTCCCCCAGCCCCGCATGCTCCCAGAGCGGGCTTCACGCAGCTCTCCGCAACCTGTGGGAGCCCGGCGCGACTTCGCGCTGGCCTCCAAGGCTTCCGGAGAGCTGCCTGTTCTGGGGGCTGGGGTGGGGGAAGCTCGGACTTCCCCCGCCCCAGCCCCGTGCCTGGGGGGGGGAGTAAAAAAAAATTCCTTTACCCCCCCCCCAATCTAGGTGCATCCTATGGGCCGGTGCGTCCTATAGGGCGAAAAATACGGTAACTGGGAAGATTAGATATCAACGAGACCATAAGTTCATCGAAGACTGGGGAAAATTTGTAGAGTATCTGAAAAATATATGTGATGAACAAATAACATTTGTGGGATTTCAAGAAGCTCTGTGAAAGGTTGAAGAGTATTGTAAAAAAGAAAAATAAGATTGGGAAGGTACATAAAAAGGCAGTATTAAATTTAGGGAATGCGTAACTAAAATTTAACTACGGATGATTGGCAGATAAGCTGAAGGAAGTCCATAATATATAATTTGTGATAAACCTTTGGTATGGTATCATATGTATATTGTATTGAAAACTAATAAAAACTTTTATAAAAGAGAGAGAGAGAGAGAGAGAGAGAGAGAGAGAGAGAGGTGTATGTGTGTAGAGGGGGATCCCTTTCCCCATCCTTTGGGCCTCCTGGGAAAATCAACAAACCTGCTGTACCTAGAACTGGGGGTGGAGAGTGCAGCTGAATTGGACACATTCAGTTGTGGGTAGCCTGAGGAAGTACAACCCACCCCCTAGTGTGAGAAGTCTGCTGTTTCCAGGATGTTGTAAGACTTTTGTGGGTGAGCTGAGAGTTTGTTTGGAACCTGGGTGAGAACTTAGAGGCTGAGAGGGAGGGCGTGACAGCAGGAATTTATTTATATTAGTTTACAATTATTCATAACCTTATTTTACTGTAACATTTTTATATGTAACTGTATTTTTTGCAATATTTTCAGTTGTTTATTGTTGTTTCAATTTTTAGTACACTGCTTAGAGAAATTTTAAATACATTAAGCGGTATGGATTTTTTTAAAAATCAAATAATCAAATCAATACTATAAAGGAAGAGGGAAACAGGGATAATAAAGTATATCATCATATTGTCTAATATAACATTTATTTATTTATTTTAAAAAACATACCTGTCATATGAGTAATAACGAACAACATTAACTGTACTCATGCAATAAACAAAGAAGAGTTCCACCCACTAATCAGCAGATAAACAACTATCTCCCCCGCCCCTTTAATATCCCCACTCTTAAGCCAGCTGTTGCAATTCAGTGGTGGGTGGGTCAAGCATCGTCATTCAGGGATGGTCTGTCAACTCTCTTCAGAAGGGAGTTGTAGCAAGGCAGAGCATGAAGATGGTATCAACAATTTTACCTGCTTTGCAGCTGGTCTGGTTACTTCTCCCCTCCTGCTGATAGGGGTGTGGGATGGAGGCATGCCTACCTGTAAATTTGTCTAATTCTTTTTTAAAGCCATTCAAGTTGGTGGCCATAATTATGTTGTGTGATATGAAATAGTCCTTGAGTGTGGTTCAGTAGCAGAATATTACCCAGTGCAATTTTCTCTGTGCAGGCATATATTAGGTTTGTGTCTAAGTGCTCCACTCAACAACGGTTGTTGTCAACATTCAATATTCTACCTGATTAATTAGTAAATATAGTTCAACGTCAAATAAAAACATGTTAGGTGTAGGTTTAAATTTAAGTACCAATAAGTACTGTTATTAATTTCTACACCAATCTTTAAAGTATTAAACTACTCCAAAGACAGGCTTCATACATGCCATATATTTAAAGCATATGACTCCCCCCAAAGAAGACTGGGGGCTGTAGTTTATCTCCTCCCCCCACAGGGAGAGCATCCTTAACAAACTACAGTGCCCACAATTGTTTGGGTGGGAAGTCATGTGCTTTAAAGGTTTGCTTTAAATATATGCTGTGTATGCAGCCTTAAATTATTGCATCAAAAAAATGCAGCATTAAAAAATAGAAGTGTTATGTTACCTAGGAGGGAAGGGGGTAATAAAAACAGTTTCTTACGAGTTCCTGTTTGTTTCTTCTTGAAACAAATGATTCATTGGGGGAAATAAGAAGAAGAAGAAAGATGCTGTGCTATCTTGTTATAATATGATCAACTCAAGTGGACAACTAGGTTTACTATTTTATACATTTCAGAAAAGCTCTATGCACACAGAGGCTCCCATCAAAATTATGTTCAAAGAATTACTGATGCCCCATCACGCCTGCTTCAACATCTCAAGGATAGATGTACCACTGTGTCTCCAACTTTCTCATCTTAGTGTTTATTTTTAGCATAGTGTAATTTAGCTGCATTTATTCTAACTTTAACACTGTTAAATATTTATGCACCCAATCATTGTTACACAAATGGAAAACTAACTACGTTTATCATCCCAAACAGACCAATTTACAAGAAAGTGAATAAGAGATGAAAACCAGTCCATAAAGCTATCATAACATATTCTCTCAGAAATATGCTCTGCTTTCTCAGGAAAGCAACCTTTTAAAATATGTTGGCAACTACAATCTCAATTTGGTGTAGTTGTGTTTAAAAGAGCAACTGTTTACATTGCCTCCATATCTCCCGCTTCTACTGGTGTCAAATTTTAAATTGCAACCTCCTTGAGTCTGAGACCTCTCTTCTATTTTTATTCGTCTATTAAGTTCTGTGCACATTAATTGATTATAGAAATACTTTCTGAACAAATATATCCACTTGTATTTATTTAGGCTGCAATCCTCTATACACCAGGGGCAGCCAGTTCCCATCAGCCCCAGCTAGTATGGTCTATAGCTGAGGATGGTGGGAGCTGTAGTTTAACAACATCTGGAGACTGCAATTTTGGCTATCTCTGTTATACACACTGGAGCTGAGCCAATATTTCTCAGAATATATTTATTTCCCACTGAGATTTCTGAGTTTATTTTCCCCCCTCCCTTCTGAGTCAAATAATGCCACTTAACAAAATTTCCTTCAAACATTCTCCACCACTTTGCCACCACTATAGGCCACTGAAGGAGCATCTCCATCCCCATCATTCAGCCTGGACACTGAGGTCCAGCTCCGAGGGCCTTCTGGCAGTTCCTTCACTATGAGAATTGAAGTTACAGGGAACCAGGCAGAGGGCCTTCTCGGTAGTGGTGCCCACCCTATGGAATGCCCTCCCATTAGATTTCAAAGAGATAAAATAAACTATACAACTTTTAGAAGACATTTGAAGGCAGCCATAAATAAGGAAGTTTTTAATGGTTGATGTTTTATTACATTGTTATATCTGTGGGAAGCCACCCAGAGTGGCCAGGGCAGCCCAGTCAGATGGGCAGGGTACAACAACTGTTGTTGTTGTTATGGAGGATGAAAAATGGTAAGCAGGCTGCCCTCGTACTTGTAGTAGTAGTAGTTGTTGTTGTAGTTGCTGGTGCTGCCACGTTGGGGAAAATGAACTAAAGAAGCTATGTTACTTCAACAATTAATAGTGAGCACTGCTCCTGGAAACTGTCCCTTCCCCCTGAATTTTGCAAAATAGTTTCTCCACTTTCTACGCTCACAAATAAGGTGAAGAATTTTGGTGTAACAATTGCATATAGCTCTGATACATTATTCTGTGGAAGTCCCATTGAACTCAGGATTACTTCTGAGTGGACATGCAGAGCAAGTGCATGGAATCAGTTCGCCAATCATGATGGGATGTTTAGCAACATCTAGAGGGCAAAAGGTTCCCCACACCTGATGTAGAGGACTGTACTTTTCATCACTAGCCTGGAAACTGACACTGCTAGATAAGTGCCCTTCTGCATCCTCAAACTTTCAATATGCTATCATAAATCACAGTTTTGTGTGGATTTCATTCAAAGCAGGCCAGTCTCAGGACTCACACAAATAAACCGATTTTTATTCCCTTCTCGGAGCAAAGCAGTTGCTTCTACCAACCTATCATCAAGTGGGATAAAAGCAATTTCACCTTTTCCAGCTTCTCTCCTGATAACTGTGTTCCTTCTCCTCCCTCCAGATGCCTGTTATCACTAATTATAACTGCCCCTATCTTCAAGTGTAAAAATGGATGCAGTTGTGAAACTGCAAAGCAGAAAAAAGATGTAAAGGATCAAGCAGATTTTATATTGATTTTTTTTCTTTCTTTCAGGATCAAAGCAATGGTAACAGTCAGTAATAAGAGGAAGAAACTGATTAAGAGGTTGAAATCAAATACCTACTGTACCAATCACGAGTGAGTCTTTCATACCTAATGGACAATATTTGATTGTCTGGAATGCTAAATGGGCTGTCATTGATAGTTCTTTTGGGGTTGTGTGTGTGTGTGTGTGTGTGTATTTAAATGCCTGTGTTGCCTTTTCTTTGAGCTAATGCAGCATGAATAGCTAAGAGAAAACCAATTTGTTCTGTCAAAATTCACTTATTGTGCACAGTGGGTGTTCCTACACTTGGCAGATTTATCTCTTATATTAAAACTAAAAGCAATGCCACTGCCAATTGAACGACTTATCTTTGACATTTACCGTTCCTACTCAAGCAGCTCAGAAGGATGCCTGCTTCATTTTAGCATTCTGATGACAGGCAATAACTAAACACTAACAATCTCAATGGTCCCTAGGCGCGGGGAGGGCATCATAGCATTAAATAGCAGAGCAGTTGTGGACATTTGCCCAATGGACAGAGTTAAAAACTAGAATCTTTTTCTCTCCCTCCCACCCATTCCCACTTTTGCCACAGTAAGCCTCACACACAAAGAGGAGGAAAACAAGGGTCCCAAGGTCAAACATTTGCCTAGTAATAAGAGGTGAAAATGATGCTGTTATGTGAAAATATAGCTCACTGTAAAAGAATTGGAAACAACAAAGCTTAAGCTTAAAATATTGACTCAGAATGAAGACAGGAAAAGGCAAAGATGGTCCTGAGCAAATGCTAAGTTCTTTTAAGGTTTATTGTCACCAATGTCTTGCTTTGCTTTTCTTTCCAAAAAGGGATGGGCAGCAGCTGTGTTGCTCAGAAAGAAAAATTCTATAAGCTTGTAGTCCAGCTATCTCCTTCAAAGACAAAGACCATAGTTCAGTGATAGATGTTCTATGTCCAACATTTCCAGGTAGGGCAAAGAATGCCCCCACCTCAAAGCCTAGAGAGCCATTGACGGTCAGAGTTGACAGTGTTGAGTTAGATGGAATGATTGTTTGAATGCGTATAAGGTATCTTCCAAAAATGCTGTTCTGCGTGAACTTTAATGATGTAGTCCTGATGCCTAGAGTTTCCACCTATGACTGGGTCTCCTGCCTCAAGTCCTTGCTATCCCTGCTGTGCAGAAATACATCTTCTCTTGGCCTTCCTTGTTTCATTTTTCCAATTCTCTGTAGCTTACTTAGGAATATAGGAGGAACATATGAAACTGTTTTCTAAAATAAACATGCAGGGAAGAAGGGACAGCATGTTAGCTTTACTGTCTGGAATCGTTCACGGCACTCTTCATGAGTTGGAGGGTGAAACTATAAAGTGGTAAGCCTCCAGTTATTGTGGCAGCTCCATGAATATAAAGACACTAGAAAATCAGGATTCCAAAATGCACAGGTGCATCCATAAGTTCAACAAGGCTTTCTTCTTCGGACAGTCTCCCTCCAACTCATGGAGGATTAAGAGAATGACATAAAAATATAACAAGGAAAACCCTGCTGGATCAGGCCAGCAACCCATCTAGTTCTTCATCGTAGTCTTACTGCGGCCATCCACATGCATATGGGAAGACTATAAGCAGGACCTGAGTGCAAAGACATACTTTGAAGAGACAACATGGCCACAATTGCTAGTATCCATTGATAGATTTATCCACCATGAATTTGTCTAATCCTCTTTTAATTCCATTTGGGTACAGTTGAGGACACAAAGTTAGCATGCTCATTACTGCTACACCTTTTGTGAAATATTAGATAACACATTTAAAGCATACTTGAAAGGGGTTCCATTCAAAGCTCCATCAAGCTCAGGATTTTCTAAGATGTCCATAGGTGTGCTTAAAGAGTTATTAAATTCTGATGCAAACTGACCTGATCCATCCAGATTTAATGGTGGAAAGCAGGGATGGAATGTTCCAGTTGTTTCTCAGCCCCACTCTGCTAAGTCTACTCACCTACTCAAACTTTCTTCCAACATTGAGACAACTGACTAATACATAATAACAATCACAAAAAGGTAGGAGAAACCTAGCCCTGGCTGCATATTTCCCCAAGCTGAACACAACCAAGCTGAATGCCCTCACTATCAATCCCAAAGACTATATTCTGTGTGGGACTAAAGAAAGTAATAACTACCTCTCTCCTATAAACCAGGAGCTACCTAAAGAAGGAACTGTGGCTTTTTGATCAATATACCACCGTGTTGTGATCATTTCATTCATCTCAGTGAGCATGGCATGACACAACTGCAGGTGTCATCACATATGTCACTATCACCCCACCCTTTAAAAATGTGTACACTTCTGTTCCTTCATGATTTACCCATGAAAATAGCAGGAAAGAACTGTATGTCACAAATTTCATCCCACAATTTTCTGAGACAACAGAGTGGCAAATGGATTTTTTCCCCCCTTCCTGGAAGCGATTAATATGAAAATGCTAAAGTGCTAAATCCATGACATTCCACTAGATTTCCTGAAGCAGATTTGGCATTGTGTGAAAGATAACATAAAACACAAAAATTATCTGGGAAGGAAATATCATGAAAACAGAACAAAGTCCTGTCAGAATGCAGACAGAAAATGGAATGACTAAGTACAATAATGGCACAGATTTAAATCTCTTTAATTCTGATGCTACAACTACTTTGCTTCAAGATTGCTAATGCTCGTACAGCATGATGTACAGCATGACCACATGTAGAACTATATATAAATGGCTTTGTGTGAGTGACACCATATGTTTCAGCATTATTTGTTTCTTCCTTTTTTAAGTATTGTTGGCTGTAATCATGCAACCTCTTCTGCCACAAGTCATCCATCACCAAAACACACACACTGCTTCACATTTTATCGAATCGGTGGATTTATAGTTGTCAATGCTAATCCATCCTTAGCATGCTGGTTGCATTGACTTTTTCTGTGTGGTGAATACTTTATTTGTTGCAGAGTTCCTGCTTTTACTACTGCAATTTCCCTGATAGTCAATGGTGATAATGTCTAATAAACAAAACCCAATTACGATAAGCAGATAAAAAAAAAATTCTTAACAAACAACAGGAGGAGGAGGACCCATTTCCAGTCAACAAGGAATTCAAGGGAATTGGTGAAAAATCATGGCCCATTCACTATTTGCATGAAAAGGATACTGCAAGGTTTGGTGACATTATAGGTGGTTTAACACAAAAGGTTTAAAACTTTGCAAGCATGAAGCCATTATCAGAAAGTTGATGGATTTCAAACATTTATATTTCACCTTTCTTTACAGCTACAGCAAAATTACAATGATACTTTAATGTTGCTTTAAATGGTTTTTTTTTAAAAAAAAAACCCTGCTAAAATCAGTATTAGTGAACTAAGAATTTAGCACATTCTCCTTCTCCATAAATATTAATTTAATATTTATCAGTCTCCTTGCTGCTTCAATGCACCTCAGGCAATGTACAATCCTAAAGGTTTTGTGAGTCAATGAGGCTTTATTAGGAGAGACAACTTTTGCAAACATTTAGCTTGAATCCTTTCAGGGCCAACAGTATGTCACATAACCTAATATTCTCCAGGAGAATGTGTCATCATTACAGTGCTCTTACTCTAAAGCCTCTGATTCCTGATATAGATATTGTAACTTCTTATAATAAAGTGGAGCACCATCACCTAGAGATGGGAGATAAAATTGGCTTTTTTTGGATTTTAATGTGAATCCAATCATCAAAACTGACCTGGGGAAAGTCATAAAGCTTTAGTTTATTATTCTGAAAGTGCTAGAGGAGTGTATTCATGCACCTAAAAGTGTTCATCTCTGGTTAGGCATGAACAGTGAAAGAGATGCATGTCACCTCCCTGTGTAGCTGTCTGCCCCTATCCCTTTTGTCTTAAAGCAACCTTTGACAACCTTGGGTCTCCAGATGTTGTTGGACTACAACTCCCATCACCCCTAGCTAGCAGGACCACTGGTCATAGTCCAACGACATCTGAGGATCCAAGGATGACAAAGGATTGCTGCCTGCCCTTCCTTCTCAACACTGCCAGTGTTAGCCACTTTTTATCATCCATGGAAGAATTGTGTGCATTGCAGGAGATTGGATTAGATTAGGGCACCTTCCAACTCTATAGTTCTATGATTCTGTACCTTCAGGATCCTTCTAGCCTACCTAGGAACATGCAACCTGTGACCCTCCAGATGTTATTGGACTTCAGCTCCCATTAGCCCCAGCCAGCATGGTGGCCAATGGCAAGGTATGGTCACAGTTGCTGCCCTACAACATCTGTAGGGCCACAGGTCCTCTATCCTTTATTATTCAAACTCAGGTAGACAACCCGGTCAGACTAGGGAGCTGTGGACAGAACTACTTCAAAAAGAAAAGTGTACAGACTATTTTTCAGAAATCAGTGAACCACATTAACCCATTTGCCATTCTATCAGAATTTCATTGTGCCATATGTAATCTTTTTTTTAAAAAAAAAACACCCGGTGACATTCAAAGGAATAAAATAGCTATAGCTATAGGATTACCCCTTAATGGCAAGCCCATCAGTCAAGCAGGAAAAGCATGGCCATCAATAAAGTTAGTCACATTGATGTACATTTATCTTCTCTTTACCTGAAGATTTTAATGTACCATGGAAGAGTTATAGTCCCATATGACTAGGAAATGCAGAGGCACGCACATTCATGTTTTAATTGCGCACTGGACCACAGGACATCCATGACAACAACAACAACAAAAACATTTTATGCAGACTACCAGTGTTTCAACTTGGAAATACTCTTAAACCAGCAGCTCAATAGCTTTTCCTTGTCAGTACAGGCAACTTATACATTTTTGACCATATTTCACTTGCAACGTCCTCTACCTCTCAGCTTGTCACTTTCAATTGCATTTATTGTTAACTTGAACTTATTCCTGAAGGACTCCGTCCTCTTCCCTTGTCAGTTTGCATCACACTTATTTATAAACCGATCTCATTCCTCTAGATCCCTTTCTTCATTCTTATAAATTTGCATCACTGGTCCTTGGTTGAATCCAGTTCACTTCTGCAGCCTTCATAAATGTTATGCCTGTGTCTCTCAGGGAAGAGCTTCACTTCCTGACAAGCTTTCTACCAGGTAGAATCACAAGGACTTTTTAATGCCTCGAACATCAACAGCTCTGTCAGTCACAAAGTTCGTAACATCATTAAGCTGCATTGGTAGGTAGGATCAGTTGTGGAAGACCAGATTTGGCTATGTCTACACATGATGGGCTGTTGATGATTTCTCCTGCTGGGATGGGGGATAGGACAGATGGGTGTTAAAGAAAGATGGCTGTCAGAGAAATAAAGAACAGGATCACAAACTGAATCTTTAATGTAGGTGTAGGGAAGCTGTGGCCATAAGAATGTAATAAGAGTACCTCGGGTTAAGTACTTAATTCATTCTGGAGGTCCGTTCTTAACCTGAAACTGTTCTTAACCTGAAGCACCAGTTTAGCTAATGTGGCCTCCCGCTGCCACCGGAGCATGATTTCTGTTTTCATCCTGAAGCAAAGTTCTTAACCTGAAACACTATTTCTGGGTTAGCGGAGTATGTAACCTGAAGCGTATGTAACCTGAAGCGTATGTAAACCGAGGTACCACTGTACTAGATTATGCCAAAGACCCATCTTCTCTCACAGGTCAACCCAATACCTATGGGAAGCCCAGAAAGAGGACAGAATCATAGAATCATAGAGTTGGAAGAGACCACAAGGGCCATCAAGTCCAACCCCCTGCCAAGCAGGAAACACCATCAGAGCACTCCTGACATATGGTTGTCAAGCCTCTGCTTAAAGACCTCCAAAGAAGGAAACTCCCCCACACTCCTTGGCAGCAAATTCCACTGTCAAACAGCTCTTACTGTCAGGACGTTCTTCCTAATGTTTAGGTGGAATCTTCTTTCTTGTAGTTTGGAACCATTGCTCCGTGTCCGCTTCTCTGGAGCAGCAGAAAACAACCTTTCTCCCTCCTCTATGTGACATCCTTTTATATATTTGAACATGGCTATCATATCACCCCTTAACCTCCTCTTCTCCAGGCTAAACATGCCCAGCTCCCTTAGCTGTTCCTCATAAGGCATCGTTTCCAGGCCTTTGACCATTTTGGTTGCCCTCCTCTGGACACGTTCCAGTTTGTCAGTGTCCTTCTTGAACTGTTGTGCCCAGAACTGGACACAGTACTCCAGGTGAGGTCTGACCAGAGCAGAATACAGTGGCACTATTACTCCCCTTGATCTAGATGCTATACTCCTATTGATGCAGCCCAGAATTGCATTGGCTTTTGAAGTGCAATAGCATTCTCTACTCATGGTTCCTAACAATGGATATTCAGAATCATACTGCCTCTGATACATGAAGTAATATAGCCATTGTGACTAGCAGCCAATAGTTGCCTTATCCTCCAGAGATTTGCCTAATCTCCTTTAAAGCCATATAAATTCATTCATATTTTCTGGGTTAGGAAGTACTTCCCTGACTACAGGTGTTAGTGCCTGCAGCTGATGTAGTTCAACAACATCTTGGGGGCTTCTGGTTCCCCATCCCTGGTTTCATAGGTCAAGTTGAGCCCAAGCTTTTCATACAAAATTAAGTTGAAAGTTTCCATGATTCTCTGGAGACAGCAGAATAATGGCAGAGAAACAGTCACAATTCATGTGAATAAATAGTTTTCTAGGTCCTTTCTCACTGTGATCATGTTTGAGAAACACTGAGTAAGAGCGTTTCTTTGTCACCATTGAGGGAATGTTGAGGGATTGGCCTCAGATTCTGATATGACAGCCTACAACAATCAAGAAAAATATGGCTATTATTTAGATGAGATTTCCTTCCTTCTATGTAGCTGAATCAGGAAGTGCTGAAAGCCCCTTATCTAGAGGACTAATGGCTGCTGCTGTATGACTCCATGGGGAATTTCCCTTCTAAGAAGAACATTTTCCCTCTTATCAGTCTCCCCAGTGTTGTATTTTTCAAAGTAGATTGAAAGCACTTCTCTGTGGAATCAGAGCCCACTCAAAGCAGGTGAAAGCACTGGAATCAGCCACTGACTGCTTCTGTCACTAAAAAGAACCAAGCAAGCCAACACATGTTAAAATTAAATATTGTATAAACCATTTTGATAAGAGTCTTCAAAATGAAGCACACAAACATAAAAAGAAAATGCAATCAGGATCAAATTTTGAAAGGTTTGGGGGCTCAGAACTGATGGCAGACCTAGAAGCAAAGAACATAGAGGTAGATCAGTGTTAATTAGTATTAAGCCTCTCGCCTGATTAAAGAAATCCTAGTCAATTAATCATATGAGTTTCAATTGAACAAACTGATTTACTGGATGAATAAAACAATAACCCTGAGGGGGAGGAGGTGATTTTAGGAACATAGAAAAGTGCCTTATATGATTCAGATCATTGTTCAGCTCAGACACTAAGGTCCAGCTCCGAGGGCCTTCAGGAAGTTCCCTCACTGCAAAAAGCGAGGTTACAGGGAACCAGGCAGAGGGCCTTCTTGGTAGTGGTGCCCGCCCTATGGAACGTCCTCCCATCAAGATGTCAAGGAAATAAACAACTACCTGACTTTTAGAAGACACCTGAAGGCAGCTCTATTTAGGGAAGTTTTTAATGTTTGATGCCAGAGTGGCTGGGAAAACCCAGCTAGATTGGTGGGATATAAATTATGAATTATCATCATCTTCATCATCATCATCATCATTGGTCCATCTTGCTCAGTATTGAGTACACTGACTGGCAGGAGGTGTCCAGGATTTTAGAGAAGGGACATTCCCAGACCTACCAGGAGACTAAACCTGGGACCTTCTGCATACATGACAGATGCTCTACAACAGAGGTATGGCTCTTTCATTTTTCATGTTTACAGCTGATCTACATGTGTGTCACCCACAGCAGGCTGCATTTTAGAACAGCCATGAGAATTTAAGATTGTACCTACAACCTACAAGTTTTTTTTAGAACTCAGCTGAAATTTCCCAAAATAGTCTTTCCCCTGTAGGTATTTTTCTTTCTCTCACCACCCCCTAAAAAATACCACATTGCAGAATTCCCCCAAATATTCTGAACTGTTTTGTTTGTTTGTTTGTTTGCTTTGGTGGCAGCGGCAGCTGCTACTCCCTGTTCTAATACCTCACATAGGCCTATGTTTTAAAGTACCTATATGAAACAGCAACAAAATTGTGTTGTCCAGTTAAGTCAATCAAAAGATTTTAAAAGCTGTCTATGCCAATGGCTAGCACAACACATTTGTTGTTGATGATGTTTAATGTAACTAATTAAATAAATTATTACATTGCTTCTCTAATTATTATCAATGATTACTTTGCAGTCAGGGATCAAGACTCTCAGAGACGTATTCCTTTTAAAGGAGAAGTTCTGCTCTCCATCTCAGATGAAAAGTGAGTTTTATTCTTGTATTTCTAGTCCAGATATGCATGTGGTTGGGTCTCTCTCTCTCTCTCTCTCTCTCTCACACACACACACACACACACACACACACACGTGCCGCTGCTTGTTTCACTTGTCAGCTCCCTGACTTCATGCACTGCAAGTCTTCCAATGGGGGTTGCATGATAATAGCGCCCGCCCCCCCCCCCCACATTTCTAAACTGCTTAATATTTTTTAAAAAATCTAACTGGTATACAAAAATACAATATAAAAAACAGTAAAACAGTATTATGAAAACAGAAATTCAGGAATAACAGGGTGCATAGCTAAAATAAAATCAAACTAGCTGATTCTTTGCCCTTCTGCACACCAGGTGTGAAAAAAAAGCAAATCATTGATCAATCATTTATCAAGTTATTGAGTTGGTGACATTTCTTTATTTACAAACTGGTATCCAGCTACGTCTGGCTCAGAGCAGACCCACTGAAATCAATGGAGTTAAATTCCTTAAGTTGAACGTCACTCATTATTTGGATGGGGACCCAGGTGGCGCTGTTGTCTAAACCACTGAGCCTCTTGGGTTTGCCAATCAGAAGGTCAGAGGTTCAAATCCCCGCAATGGAGTGAGCTCCCGTTTCTCTTTCCCAGCATCTGCTAACCTAGCAGTTCGAAAGTACACCAGTGCAAGTAGATACATAGGTATGCTGCGGCAGGAAGGTAAACGGCATTTCCATGTGTGCTCTGGCTTCCGTCGCAGTGTTCCTTTGTGCCAGAAGTTGTTTAGTCATGCTGGCCACATGATCCAGAAAGTTGTCTGTGGACAAACATTGGCTCCTTTGGTCTGAAAGTGGGGATGAGTGCAGCACCCCATAGTCTAATTCAACTGGACTTAACCGTCCAGGGGTCCTTTACCTTTACCATGATTTGGTAACCAATTTGGTCACCAATTGTAATGTTTCACACCAATTGTAATGATTCACAAATATCTCAAAAACTAATATCTGGACTCTGATTCCTATCATCCCAGACCTTGGACCATGCTGGAATCAAATAACACCCAGAAGGCCATAGGTTTCCCATCCCTGCCAATATGTTTTAAATGCAAGATGTTGATTGTCTACCAATAACCAGTAGCTTAACAGGTTACGAAATCATCTTTAACTAAAACTACACCTGAGCGTACTCAGAGGGTAGTAATGACCTACAGCTTCCTGCAGTAACTAACCTGAATAATATTGTTGCATGCCACCCCAATCTCCACAAGATGCTGGGGGTCCAGGCACTAACCCAGGGTTCATGTTTCCTTTGGAAATGAGGCACAGCAGCTACTATTGTGTCGTTATGATATGTGGTTTGTTTACACATACATACAACCTGAGCCTACAGTGGAGGTGGTCCCAGCACTACACTCCAAGAGGGCCCTGCTTTTTCCATGGCCACAGTCCTGGGTTCAAACTGTCAGCCCACATGGTGTTCTGAACCCTCCCCTGAACTTTCTCCAGCCTGCCTCTGCTTGCAAACTGACACCTTCTTTCCTTAGCTCAGATCAAGGAAAACTGCAAACCTGAAACTTCTTCTTCCTAAAAACCCTGACATTCTCTTCTGCTTACTCCCAGAGCCCAGGGTGTGGCTCCACTCATTTGCTGGCTGGAGCCCAGAAAGGGAACCCTGGCACCCCACAAATGCCTAACAATATTTATTAACCAGAACAGTGAGCTTACTGTTGATCCTTAAAAAAAAAAAAAAAAAGATTTCAAAAAGGAATAAAACAGGAAGCCAATTTATGACTATTGCAAGCTTAATAGAATCCTTTCAATCATTAGCAGTAAATGCAGCTAAAGCTTTTCTCTCCCTAGCTCTTTTTAAAAAAACCAACCCCCCCCCCCAGTCTTCTATTGACTCAATTCAAAACACAGCATTCAAACCTTGTGCCACATTTCCCCCATACACTTCCTAAACAAATGTAGTATAAAAGACCCTTTTACTTGAGGGGGGTTCTGTGCTAAGGCTGGGAGCAAGCCCCAATAATCATACTGGCACAGATTATTGCAAACAGTAAAGCCTATGTGTGCACAGCTGCTCATACATTGGCTTCCTCCCTGCAGATGTGTGCTTCAATGCATAGACATCCTTGTGTGGCCCTGCTTCTCAGTCATTATATGGACAATTAACACAGAGGATCATAAAACTGTTCAGTCAAACTCAGGAAGATTGAAATGACTTCAAGGTAATGACTTCAAGCTCTTCCTTCTACTAAGATTGGCCGACTACTGAATTCCTTGTAGATTTCAACTGGCTTGCTTTTACCACCAATCAACTGGATGACAGTGAAAGCAATCCTCATTGTCCAATTCACTTCAAAGGCTCCTGGTTGTGCATTTTGCAGCCTTGTCTCTACCTGTCCCTCACCTGACATCACATATGGCATCAGATTGGTATAGTTTGGTAGAAATGGCCTCAGGCCAAATTGGGATCCATGCTGCGTCTATAAATAGCTCAACAGATTGATTTGAAACATGACAGTGTAGAAGGAGTGTTTGTGGATGGTTCATGAACTGGGGGTAAGGTAAAGGCAAAGGGACCCCTGACTGTTAGGTCCAGTCGTGACCCACTCTGGGGTTGCGGCGCTCATCTCACTTTATTGGCCGAGGGAGCCGGCATACAGCTTCCAGGTCATGTGGCCAACATGACTAAGCCACTTCTGGCGAACCAGAGCAGCGCACGGAAACGCCGTTTACCTTCCCGCCGGAGCGGGACCTATTTATCTACTTGCACTTTGACATGCTTTTGAACTGCTAGGTTGGCAGGAGCAGGGACCGAGCAATGGGAGCTCTCCCCATCGCAGGGATTCAAACCGCCGACCTTCTGATTGGCAAGTCCTAGGCTCTGTGGTTATCCCACAGCGCCACCTGCATCCCTGAACTGGGGGTGGAAAGAATAAAAGAGGATTTCGCCTCTTCCCACCATAGACTTTGCTTGGGTGGGTTATCCAAAAAGATTTGCCCAATTGTAGAACAAAGTTTGTAAAATGAGAAGTGAGAGGTGGGGAACCACAGGCCTAAATCCCCAAATCAGTTCTTTGGCCTCTCTCTCTATTCCTTGGAATTTTGCTCAGGCCAAATTCTTAACAGACCCTGAGCATTTATATTTTATTTAATTTCATTATTGCGTTTGCATCTACCAATTTTTCAAAATCTCATTTCTCTGCATGGTAGGCATAAGGCCAAATGTAGCTCTCCACACTGGCCTTGCTTCACATTCTCCTTGAGTAGTTTCCCCCCTGGCTGGAATGTGTCCTTGAGTTCTGATCATGCTTCTTGCTTACCTGGATGGAGGAAGGAGAGGAAAGTGCAAATATGTGTAGATTCCACCACCCACCTTTGTCTCTGGCCCCTCCCACCATTGGCATGTGGCCCTCAGAAGGTGGTCCAGAAGGGAATGCGGGCCTTGAACTAAGAAATGTCCCCTGCCCCAGTTTTAAGTGATTTCCCCATGGGCTGTAGTTTGTCCAAAGCAAAGGTAATTCTTGTCTAGTTACACATTATGCAAGTAATATCAGCTGGGGACTAGTCTAGTCTTTTGTTTTGTTGCTTGTAATTTACTCTCTCCTTTGAAGGAATGCATCTAAGCAAGTGGTTTAATGTAGCAAATAATTCCCCCTTACACCAATGTACTGCATAACCCCCCCCAAAAAAATTGTTATGCAAATCCAGAAAATAGAAGCTTGGTTGGTGTTCTTGTCAAAAACAAAACTCTTCTCATTTAACTGGGGGTGTGATATGGCAAATTGTTGAGTCCTATGCCGTCTTCACAGATGCAATGGAAGATGATGAACACTCATCAGATATCATCAAGCACTCCACGCTTAGCTCCTACAGTCTGATTGCCAATAAGCAATGCATTTGCGTTACATTCATATCCATTGTCTCTATGGACTTGGGTGTTCAGCCCAAGGTGAACAAGGCAATTTATTATCAGAGAAGAAATACAATAAATATGCAAGGCAGGGGATCTGGTTTGAATCTGGGAAACCAATTTATTTCCAGTGGAGTGAAGAAAAATGTCTTTTTGGCACAGGTGTAGCCCCACATTCTTTCGCAAAGCTTTTTGCTATCCAACCCATCTCTCTTGAAGCTATGGCATAAATAAGTAGAACTGTCACTTTAGGTCTCTCAGAAAGACACTGTGCTCCACACAGTTTGAAAGCCTCCACTGAGCAGCAAGTGGGAGAGAGAAAATGAAGAACTTCCTTCGGAGACTGTATTGCCAAGTTTCTTCTCTTTTCCTGGGCGTGAAGCTGGATTTGTTTCTTATTTCATACTTCTCATTTTAGGAACTTCAGCACTCCACAGCGTTAGTGGGACCACTGTCTAATTCAATCAAGAAAGTCACAAAGACCAAACAGATACAGTAGTATATCTTAGAAGTGCAAGTGAGCTCAGGTATGCATCTTCATCTTTTTACCATTAATCTGAAACAAGCCAATTTATCTAAGATTTACAGGGATGGGGCAATTTATGCCCCTGGGCACAAAGTGGACTTTTAGTTCTCTCTATCTGGCCCTCAGCACTCTATCCAGATCACACACCCTCCCTTGCCACACACACTCTCCCTGGACCATATCTCACTCTGGGTCTGCTTTGCAGCTTCCTTAGGTATTTTTGCCTGGGTAGGATATGTTCTTGAACTCAATACTTTTTTTCTTGCCCAAAGGTTACTGAGTCTACTTCTATCCTTGACCCTGACTACTAGAGAAATGCCCAGAAGGAAATGTGAACCTTAGGTAGAAGAAGTTTCCCTATCCCTGGATCTAAGCAAATTACTAACCAGAAGTCTGCCAATTTTCTGTAGATATAGCCATACTCTTTCTGACAATTGACATTACAGTGGTACCTCGGGTTAAGAACTTAATTCATTTGGGAGGTCTGTTCTTAACCTGAAACTGTTCTTAACCTGAGGTACCACTTTAGATAATGGGGCCTCCCGCTGCCGCCATGCCGCCGCTGCGCGGTTTCTGTTCTCATCCTGAAGCAAAGTTCTTAACCCGGGGTACTATTTCTGGGTTAGTGGAGTCTGTAACCTGAAGTGTCATTAACCTGAAGCATCTGTAACCCAAGGTACCACTGTATGTGTTTGGAGTACTGTTCACATACTTGGTCAGGACACACGTTTATTAACACCCATCTGAATTTATGGTTTTTGGAGTTTGTGGAGTAATCACATCAGGAACAATGAACAAATGGGGGAATTTAGTCTGGTGGTGCTAGGGGAACCTCTTCCCTCTCCAACTCTTGGTTCTATTCCTACTGGATGACAAGCCACTGGCAATCTGGCAGAGCTTGCTCGGAAACTAGCAAATGATTATGCTGATGATGATAACGTTAATGAGAATGAGAATTAAAAGTCCCCTGCATACAATCGAGAAAGACCAGCTTCAGATTTATTACCTTAACATGAAATAATCTTCTACCTAGTAGTTTTCAGCCTTGCATGTCAGTCAAGATTAGACTTGCTTTCCTATTGAGTCCTGCAGTCCACTGTTTTATCTTTCTAGTGCTCTTTAAAACTTGTCTCAATACTTGTAGATTTGCTGTTCAAGCCACACCTTTTTTTTATGTGCTTGTGAGGAGCAAAACCCATCAGACTGTGATGGATGTAACATCAGTGCTCCACTCTCCGAGAGAAATTTTTCATTCAATTGTAATGGAATAAATTCAGAAATTCATACCTGCTGTCATCTAAAGAAACAAAAGTTGCTATTAGTGTAGCTGTAATTCATGTACTACCCTCTGGACAGCCAAATAATTTCATTCCTACACTCTTTCCTTATTTACTTTGAACACATCTTTTGTGTCAAAGGAAAGGAAAATTGAAATCAGCTTTGAAATTCATCGTTACTTGTAAACAACTGCTCCTCAAGTATATGCACAGTGGAAACAGTTTCTGTTTGTAAAAAAGTATAGCTAGTCATCTTTTGATTGTTGTTTTCAGTTCCATGAGATGTCAGGCTTTATATTAGATCTATGCTCACCAAGAAAATAAACAAACTTTCCCCCCTTGGAAGTAAATCAATCACTCTCTACCTGAATGTGGGTTTTGCTAAAAGACCAGCACTGATTTTGCAAAGGGAGCTAATTGTTCCTGAATCATGCAAATGTACAAGAGCTCTTGCAAGTCAAATAATCTGCCAATTCAAAAGGGCTGTGCAATTAGCCATTTTCAGCTTCAGGAGCAATACTATCATCATTACTATAATTCCTTCCAACCTATTTGATGATGCCTACGATTCAGGTCTACAGGCACAAATTTGCAGTTCTACCAGATGTTTTCTAATTTGTATGAAGATTTTCTCTACTAATAAGTATAGTTGTCTGCTATTAGATGCTTACACAAAATTAAAAAGGGATTTCTTCAGGAAGTAATTTTCAAACTGAGTTCCAGGTAACTTTGGCATTGCATTCCAAGTCCCAGTGCTACCTTCCCCTGGCCAGTGAATAAGGTGAGTTGTGATAGAACAAACTCAAGCAGATAGCAGTCTGGATTAAAACTTTATTGATTACAGGTGTACGTAACTTTGGCCCAGGCAAAGGGTGTATATCCATTCTAGCCTCCGGCTGGAGGTCTTAAACTGTTTCAGGTTATGGCCTCCTCAAGACACTGATCTACTGAGGTAGCCATCATAAGACCACCAGTGGAAGCTCTATGGCCCATCTGCCCCATGCTTTGCTTCTAGACAAAGACTTCCACTAAGACCCCTCTAATGGGGTACCCTGAATACGCCACTGGTTCAGTACAGGGTGACATACTACTTCACCCAAAGCTTTCATCTTTAAGATGATTCACTGCCCAACCACCTACAACTGCAACCAATCAGAGATACCCTTACCCAGCACTTAGTCCCAGAGGTGGATAAGTGAATGCCATCTGGTCTGAAAAAGTCCCGGTTTTCGAATTTGATGTTAGGATGGGGAATGGCTTGCCCTTCAAGTTGCACAGTGACATGCCACAATGCCTTGTTGATCTTTCACAGGGAATAGTTTATGTGTTCTGGCTCATTTGCTTCTTGCCGCTGAAGAAGCTCTGATAAGAGGATTGTGAGGTCCAGATGCCGCGCACACAGACTTTCAGCATCGGTGACCACAGCCATGATGAGCTTGATATCCTTCATGGAAACCAAATCACTCTTGCCCAGCCAGAGAACCAAGAGCTTGGGGGCAGGGGCAAATAGTGAATTCATGCAGCAATGTAGGGAGAAGTGTTCCCTAACACATGCTGTGCTGCCCCATTCAAATAACTGTGGCTCTTGAATGAAGGTGCATGGTCCAGGATGTTGCTTCAGCATGCTGCTGTGCCCAGTACATGATACTGTGGCCCATGATTCAGACGTTATTGCTGGAGGTACCTGGAAGAGGATTATTATAAAGACACATTAAATGAGAGGATATAGCCTTTGTATGCAGTCAACCACCAGTGCCCAAAAGTATTGATGTGCTCTGCCTCTAAATCCCATTCAAATGCTATAGTGGCAGCACCAATGTGGAAGGTGTGACCTGAGTAGTCTTTAGGGTTCCAACCACACTCCCTTATGGGAACACTGAAGAGATGCAGTGAATTGACGCTGAGATAAACCTACACTGTTTTTGAGCACCAGTAGGGGGCCACTGGACGCGGGTGGCACTGTGGGTTAAACCACTGAGTCATGCTGGCCACATGACCCGGAAGCTGTACGCCGGCTCCCTCGGCCAATGAAGCGAGATGAGCGCCACAACCCCAGAGTCGGTCACAACTGGACCTAATGGTCAGAGATACCTTTACCTTTACCTAGGGGGCCATTACCTAAAGGTCTTATCCGTAAGAACCTCCTGGTGTCCTTCACAGGGCATGAAAGGGAAAGCATCTAAGGATAGGATGACACCTTTCCACAACTGGTCTGTTTTTGAATATGTTATCCTAACTTTGATGTAGCCCTGGTGAATACTGACATCAATAGTGCTGAGGCCACGGTGAGATGTGGTACCTGTGCACTTGCCAAGAGGAAGCACACAGAAGACAACCACCCAGAATAGCAGAGTCTCATATCTAAAATAGCATATCTTTATTTATTTATTCAAGCTATCATGAAAATTCATCAGCATTTTACTGCAAAGTTCTTTTAACAAGCACATTTCTGTACACATTTGTGCCTGATAAGGAAATTTTTGCAAGCAATTATCCACTGCGTAATGCATATTTGTATCTTATTCACTTAACATGCTTTTATGCACAATTGTACCCTGGTATACATTTTTGTATTTATTATTAAACTGAAGAATCGCATGACAGAATTTGGAGAAGTGCATCTTTTAAAGTATGGCTGCATTTTGTAAAATGTGAAGTTGGAAATTGTGATTGCAGACCCTCCAAGTGTCCCTATTTTCCAGGGACGTCATTGATTTAGAGAAGCCGCCCCGGTTTCTGATTTGATCCCATAATGTCCCACTTTTCCTTAAAGGTAAAGGGACCCCTGACAATTAAGTCCAGTCGCAGACGACTCTGGGGTTGCAGCGCTCATCTCGCTTTAAAGGCCGAGGGAGCTGGCGTTTGTCCACTTCCACAGAGTTTTTCCAGGTCATGTGGCCAGGATGGCTAAGCTGCTTCTGGCGAAACCAGAGCAGTGCACGGAGATGCTGTTTACCTTCCCGCCAGAGCGGTACCTATTTATCTACTTGCACTTTGTGCTAGCACTTTTCCTTAGGATATCCCTATTTTACTGGAGAAATGTTGCAGGGTATGGAGTTATCTGACCCCCAAGCAATCTGAAGGCAATCCTGTACAGTGGTACCTCGGGTTACATACGCTTCAGGTTACATACGCTTCAGGTTATAGACTCCGCTAACCCAGAAATAGTGCTTCAGGTTAAGAACTTTGCTTCAGGATGAGAACAGAAATCATGCTCCGGTGGCGCGGCAACAGCAGGAGGCCCCATTAGCTAAAGTGGTGCTTCAGGTTAAGAACAGTTTCAGGTTAAGTACAGAACTCCAGAACAAATTAAGTACTTAACCCGAGGTACCACTGTATAGGGAAGGATTTTTAATGTTTTTATATATGTTGGAAGATGCCCAGAGTAGCTGGGGAACCCAGTAAGATTTGTGGGGTATAAATAGTAAAATTATCATTATGGAATGAGACGACCCTATTTTCATTGGATAAATGTTGGAGGGTATGTGATCATTGTGCGTATTGTTTTGGAAACTGCCAATGACATAAGCTCGCATTAAAATCCAGACCAAGCTGAATTTCCCATCTGGAATAGAAGCCTTATACTCCTGTTCAAGCTTCATAGAAGGATGTGGAAAAGCACATATTTCCCTCTACTCCTCTGAGACTCTTCCTGCTGTCATGCTAGAGGCCCAGGTCTGGACCAGTTTATCATACCCAGTCCTAAGCATTTTGGTGCTATATGGAAGCAGTAGTTCTGTCCACCCTAATTCTACTTCCAGGATATCTACAATTAGGGCAGGGGTGGAAAACCTCAGGCTTGGGGGCCAAAATGTGACCTTCCAAGTCTCTCTATTCAGCCTTCAGGACCTACCCTCCTTCTCAGGCCACACCTCCCCTACCCAGGCTGCATCTCTCACCAGTCCTGCTCTACACCTCCTCGAGTGTTTTGGCCTGAATTGCAGCAATGCCTCTTGTTTTTCCAGTTGGAGGATGAAGTTTTCTACCTGCCTTCACATATGCAAATGTGAAGGCAGGTAGAAAACTTATTTTTGCATGGCAAGAAAGCAAACTACTGTTCAAAACTAAGAGTCACACCTGTTGTTTCAGTTTTTGCCATCTGCAGAAATAAATATGGTCCTCCAGCTATAGCTGTCCACCTTCCCTTTTTTTTGCGGGAAATTCCCTTATTCCAGCACCGTTTCCTGCTATCCCGTAGACTGTCCCCGGGACAGGTGAGGCTGCTAATCCCTTATTTTCAAGGATGCTGACCCCTTATTTTCAAATCTGAAAGTTGACAGCTAGAAAGGTTCCCCAGCCCTGTATTAGGAGGCCTGAGCAAACCAGTTCCCTTTCCTCCTCCCCACCCCCCCCGTCTTTATTTTAATTCTCTTTCAGTTTAATTCCCTTTTATTTTAATTTCCTATGTCACATAAACACACAGGTTCTTGTCAGCCTGTGGCTTTAAAAATATTTTACATTTTGCTTGCAAACATAATTTTGGCTCCCATAAGAATGTAGAAAACACTGCCTTATTTTGGGGTGGCACAGTTTCACTTGACCACCTGAGTTTGCTATTGGCAGGAACAATGTGTAGCGGGTGAGTTTTCTGCTAAATGCCAATTACTCACTCATGCTTCACACAGGAGTTGGTAACATAACTGGTTATTAAAAAGGGATATATGCAGCTGTCTGGCAGGGCTCCTAACACAGGCTTATAACAGGGTTTCTTCTAGTTCAAGTGATCAGAAGAGAAGAAATGGAGTGTCAATGCTGGTCATAACTTAAGGAGAAAGTGCAAAATTCATTCGCTGTGCCAAAATTCAATATGTTTCCTGGGCAAGGAGGAAAAAAGGTCTATTACATTGACAACAAAGTTCCCTCTCAAAATGGCACCAGAATAGATCAAATCATGTAGACTAGGGCTGCCATATTTCAAAAAGTGAAAATCCACAAAAGTTTTTGAGCTTTTCTTTTGCAGCCGGGGGGCAAAGTTGTTGAGCTTTGGAGGGTGGCCATGACAATTGTTTCAGGCCTCACACATATGGAAACAGCCACATCAACACAGAGAGATAAAACCCTCCATATAATAACAAAATAGCCTGGCCCAAATCCAGTCAAATCCCATTGAAGTCAATTAGTTCTGACTAATTTATGCCCCATTAATTTCAGTGGGACTTTTGCATGTCTGCATTGAATTGGAGTACAGTGAAAAATGGGTGGAAAGAGGGTGGTTGATATGTACTAGCTCTTTGTTTGACTCTTGTTGTGCCTATCTACAACACAAATGGAGGTACCATATGGAATATGCAGCCCCCCCCCACCTGTCGCATGAGGGGCATCGCATGAAACAGGCAGTGGGTTCTCATTGGCCAGTGATTCTTGTAACCACCTCACCACCATATGGTAGGAAACTTGTATTGATATGTTAGTGCCTAATAGTGAGTCAGGCCGTTGATCTATCTAGCTCAGTACTGTATTGTCCACACAGCTCTACAAGTTTTCAGACTGCCCTACCAGAAGATGCTAGAAGCAGAATATGGGAGTTTCTACATCCAAAGCAAATGCTCAATGTCTGTAATGACTCAGTATTTTGAGTTAATTAACTTCCAATATCCCCTTTATCCAGCCTTGTGATTGAACTAATTATAATTGTATTAGAACTAATGTCTTCCCTATAACTTAGAGGTAAGGAACAAGATCTACCCCAGCAGGTCACATTCTGGCATGCACAACTCCATAAGCGATTTTGACAGGCAGGTGGGGTTGGAAGCAGCAGCAGGAATAGATCAGTTTGTGACTTAAGTGTTAGTTTTGTTAATGTTAAAGCCAACCAGCCAAGAGGAAGACTGGTGGAGATGTTGCTTAGCAACCAGTGGCATGAACCTCACATGGTCTGATTGTCTATGTAGGTTTGAGGGACTTTTCTTCTGTGCATTAGTTGAATGCCATCCAGCTATACACTATACTGAGAAATTCTGTAGTGCAGCTGATCTCAGCAGTGCTGCTATAAGTGCTGAGCAGCTGATGTCTAAGTGACTACCCTATGTTCTAATGCAGGTGTAGGAGACCTTAGGCACTGCAGGTGTTGCTGCACTAAAACTCCCACCATCCCTAGCCACTGTCCATGCTTACTGGGGCTAACAGAAGTTATAGTTTAGCAACATCTGGATGGCCAAAGATTCCAGTCAAAATGTGGAGCCTGCTACCACAGTTATTTGATTGTTTGTTTTATTGACTGCTTACATGCCAAAATCATTTCTAATCATTTCAGAAACATAAAATCAAATATGAAAATGTCCACAAATAATTAAGACACACAATAGAACATTTCCTTCAAAACATTAAACATCCACAATTAAAATCCTTCAACAATAGTATGATAGTTTGATAATTAATAGTTGCAGCTTCCTAATTTCTTGGGAAAGAAAATGAAATTATTTAATCAGTGTGTATGTTGTTGGCATTGAGTTAAGGAATATCACTGTATATAATTTATGAATTAATTGAAGGTATTTGTTCACATTCCTGTTTTGTTTTATTAATCATGCTTGGATTTGCCAAGTTGATGGATATCGTTTTCCTTCTTTCTCTTCATAAGTATATATAGTGTTGTAAATAAATAAATAAATAATAATATATAAGAAGTCTGTTTCAAAATTACAACAATGCCATCCCCACATTTATTCTGCACAAAATGTGATATTCAACTACACATTACTGAGAGAAGACACTTTGAAATGAGTGAACATAGGTACGTTAGGTTACTTGCAATATAGAACTTAGCTGCATGCCACTGAAAGTGAGTGGGTTGCAGTCAACTAAGTTTTACTCAGAGTAAACCCATTGAAATTATTGGACAGAAAAACGTCATGATCATTAATTCCTTTGGGTCTATTAAGAGCAAAACTTAGTTGAACACAATTCAGTGTCTAAAAGGTATTTTGGAATTACTAGACTTCCAGACATTCTATATTTGAAGAAAAGAAATAACTATTGGGCTGGATCCAGACTTGGTCATAATTTGAATAGGTACGGCAAAATCAATAGGCTTAATTCCCATTGATTTCACTAGGTCTACTTGAGTATGATTAAATCTGGATTCAAACC
This sequence comes from Podarcis erhardii, assembly GCF_964252035.2. Taxonomy (NCBI): domain Eukaryota; kingdom Metazoa; phylum Chordata; class Lepidosauria; order Squamata; family Lacertidae; genus Podarcis; species Podarcis erhardii. The sequence goes on from NC_138504.1 coordinate 15,526,935, forward strand.
CCCCCCCCCCTTTTAAAAAACAAACGAATATGTTGTTATGTGTTTAATTAACATACCGTGATCAGCTTTATAGATCTCAGATAGCATGTGTTTTTTGGCTGGTCAGCTTTGAAAGCTAGTTTTAATGGAAAGCAAGGTGTGCCAGCAGAGTCACTAAATTATATGTGGCAGGTGCTCCATTCCATCTAAAGAAGTTTGACTTCTTTAGGCAGCCTTATGCTGTCTGTTGTTGAAATTAAATACTAAATGTAAGCCAATACTTGTTTATTTTATGTGAGAGAGGGCAAAGTATTTCATGGCACAGTGACAATGTTTTCAGAGATCTTTGCCAGATCTCTGTATAAACGTAATTAAATGAACTAATTGGTTACCTGAAACTGTTCTTAGAAGAGCTGTACATGCCTGAACAAACAATTATTGTGGCTTTCCTTAAACAAGAATGATTCAGAAAAACAATACTAAGAGAGGGAGAGAGATGGGAAGACACCATCCAGTCTTTAGAAAGCCCAGCTGTACCACGTTCTTCCTTCAACTCATTAAATAGATGATAGATAGATAGATGATAGATAGATAGATAGATATGATATTATATTATTAAGAATTTTCATAATACATCACAATAAAAAATGAACCAATCTAAACAAAAATAAAAACAAAAAGGAAAGGAAAGGAATAATGCAAAGTCCTCTATCACAGGTAGATGTTAACTCTTGTCCCACACAAAAATATGTGAACCCTTCCAAATTTCACCTGGGAAATTGCTTTTCTTCTCCCAGCATCTCACCCTGGGAGATCTTCCCTTCCCTGCCTCTCACACAGAGTCTTTCACCAACAACGATACCTAGCATTCTCTGGGAATTTGCTTCCGTGAGAGGAATGGGGGTCACTTAACAGTTTTCAGCAGATTTAACAAAGCACAGTTCCCATGATTCTTTGGGGGAGCCCATTCCCATTAAAGTGGTACGATAATGCTTTAAACGTATGGTGTGGATGTGGCCTGTGATTCCATTTGGCCCTTTGTGTACAGATTTTCACTGCCAAGATCAGACTCATCATTTGGCTCACCTTCTGTTTGATGGGCTTTTCATTTCACAGTTATAATTTGTTTTTGTTGTGGGCATTTTCCTTTTATTAATATGTTATTAGTATTTTAATGTATTTTTGTCTCACTTTTATTTAATCGTAAGCTTGCCCAAGCGCCATGTAAGAGGAAAGGTGGATTCTTGCTTCTTAAAAGAACACTCTACTAAATAAATAATCAATAAATGATGTTTGCATCCTTCATTTTCTATCACGTAAACCAAGTTTCCCAAGATGGGTGAAGTTAGAAGCCAGGATTTTACTTTATTTTCACATCCCTTACTATGAAAGTGGTCTTCAAAATTCTCATTTTAGAGGGGAAACCACTATCAAAGGACAGCAGAGATGGCATTTCTGTTTGCACTTTTTATGTTTGTGACTCACAGGGGACAGTCTACGAGTGCCTGATTTTAGTATCTACATTCTGAGCATTAGTCAACATGGTACACTTTGTTTTATAAGGCAGTAAAACCTCTCAATTTTAAGATGTCTGCTGTACTTTGTCCATCGACTCTACTGATTTTCACTCCTGAGATTTTTATTGTTCCAGCTGGCATTTTAATTGCAGACAATTGCAGTGTCAATTTTACAAAGACTTGCTAGAGAGAGAGAGAGAGAGAGAGAGAGAGAGAGAGAGAGAGAGAGAGAGTTAACCGACTGTAATTGATGAACAGCCTTCCCTCACACATGTATTTTAGGCTTAGTCGGCTGCTGTTTTACTCAGAAGGGAAGTGAATGTTAGCCTTGACCTTGGTTTCATAACTTGGACCAACTGTTCCTGTCCTCATGTCCCAGAGCATACACACTTTATAGAAAGCCCGCTGGGGCAAGATGAATAAAGGGGATCATGACAAGTCTCATAGGATGGAATCACTAGGCCCTGGTCTAGTTTTAAACCTAACAAAAAACAATTCCATACTGGGACTTAGAATTTTCTAGCAGATGGTTTAAGCTGGGGATAAAGATGGCAGCAATCCATTATCTTTTGTATCCAAGCACATGGTACTCAAGAGTATTATTGTTTCTAAACAAGAAAATCCCATTTGGTTACCATCACTGATCACTGCTGATAATTCTGTTGTTCACGACTGTATCTCTAACTCCTGTTAAAATCAAAGGTTCATTTTCAAATGTGATGCCAGATGTGTATGGAAATGAAATTCACCAGTAGCCTATGTACTGGACTACAACTCCCATCATACCTGAACACTGGTCATTCTGGCTGGGAATTATAGCAATATTTGGAGGGTACCATATTAGCTACCCTTGTTTTAGGCCAAATGAGGGAAAATTGTGGATGTCTCCAGATGTTGAGAAACTACAACTCTCATTTCCCCAAACTATTGGCTACATGATCACATGTTCCTTACATGGCCTTCAGTTTGAAAGCAACTGTGGTTACCATTCAGCTAGCTTTCATATTGAAATCAAACCTTACTTTGAAGAAGATTTTGGTGTTCCTTCACAGGTAAACCATTTGAGGACTTCTGGTGGAATTTTCTGAAGAATAACAACATTTAGCATGGCTTTGCACCTTCTTAAATCTTTGGTTTGGCACCTAGAAACTTGTGTATGTGTGGTAATGTTCTGAGCAGGAAGCCTACTGTTGTTGGGGTAGCACACATTGTATCACACTGGAATGTGGTGTAAGAACAGAAGGATTAGCATCATTCACTTTTGAGCCAGTGCTTAACTCTGGCATCTTTCTCAGTTCAGTGCAACGGGTCTGAACCATCATTCGATTCACTTCACACAGGATTGGTAGTAGCACAGCCGATTCCAGTTGGCTTACCCTCACCACCAATCAGCTGATTGGGGGTGACAGAAAATCTTCCTTGCCAATGCACAATCAGAAGTGGATGTTAAGCCTTCTGACTGCACACTGGCAACTGAGTATCCACCTGCCCCTCACCAGATGTCACATGTGACTTCAGATGAGGAACATGATTTGGTGGGGGGAAAGCTGCATGAGCCAAACTGGAACCTCTGCTGGGCCAAATTAGACCCCTGGACCAGGGGTTTAAAGCAAAGTGTTTAGCTGAATGAAGGCAGAAGCTTTCAGCACCCTTCATTTTAAATATGACACACTCAGTCTATTGTTGAACCAGCTGCAAAATTGGGTCCACAACACAAAAGCAAAAAGCCACAGATGTAAGTCGCTTCAGCCAGGCAGCTTCAGAAGGCATCTTAAAGATTGCCAAGTGTGGGGTGAAGGGAGGAGGAAAGCGAGAACCTGCCACCTTCTATTAATTTTCGTTGCAATTCCATCTGTGCATGAAGTAGCCTAATGATCCAAGCAATTGCAGTCACTTGTCAAGGATCTTTTCACTTATTTCCCCGCAAACAAACTTGCTGATGATATTAGTGGGCAGCTGCCAGAATTCATCACGGCACTTAACGCATCCTTGGCAAGAGTTGACAGATGTGAAGACGCCGGGATATTCCACAGTTGGCACACATGACAGCCCAGAGCACAATTCACTTTTCAAAAGTCTATTTAAGGCAGAAGTGCAAAAAGAGAGGAAGAGATTGTACTAATCTTCAGAAGGAAGGCTTGGAGAGAAACAGAGGGTGTAGTTTAGCATTCTGGCACATGATGTGCAGTAAGTCTGTAAAAATCTGAGGTTCACTTTCCAATTCCATCAGAAGAAAGACCTCAGGAAGCAGAGGTGGGAAAACCCATCTCACTTGATGTCTTGTATATGACAGTAGCAATGTATTATTATGTTAGAGGTTTTATTACAATCAAGCTGTATATAAATCTTGTGAAATAAATAAAACAAAATAAGGTTTTTAATTATCCCCATTTTCTATGAAGCTCAGGATAGTGTCTCTAATGTATTTTGTCACCACAACTCTGGCAGGTAGGTTTGTCCAAGACTGACTGGCACAAGATGAGTTTCAAAGATGGCTAAGTGGGGCTTTGAAATTGAGTCTCTTTCAACCCAGTCAAAAGGGGGTGAGTACATTTTCTCAATGTTGAAGAACAGGTCACCTTTACTTATTTGATTTGTACATGGTGCCTCTCCCCTCTGTCTTCACAACAACCCTGTAAGTAGGCTAGGCCAAGGTCTCTCAAACAACCTTTCTGGCTAAGTGGATATTTGGACCTGTGACCCCCTCCAATTTAGTTCTGCACACTAACTACCATCCCATACTGGCTCTACCACCACCTCCCCCTTCCCCAACGCCCTGAAGCTTCATGGGGAAACAGCAGAAGTGATGTCAGTCCCAAACAGTGTTGTTTTTTCTCACCAGGGATGGGACCAGGGCAACTGCTTCCTGAGGCGGGAAATGTTCATTTCTGCTGGGACAAAGATCCTTAGAGAACCATGGCAGGAAAAGTCTCTCATCTGGGTCCTGAGAACATCACACAACCTCATTTCCATCTACTACCTGAAGGTGAATTTCTGAGCTTTGTGGCAAAGAAGGGGAAGAGCTGCAGTGCTGGAGGGCCCTTTGCACCCACTTTTTTTTTTTTTTTTTTTGGCAAGCATACAGATTGAATGAGCACAAAACTTTGGATCTTTGCAAGCATTCAGTTGAAGCTACTCTGAGAATTTAATTAAAGGGAATTTCATAGAAAAACCTTGAATGAGTATATATCAATACTTTTTTTAAGGGTGAACAGCAGGATTCTTGTAAATTGTTCAAAACTGATTTAGTTTTGTGCTATAGTTCTATTGCTTGTATACCACAGAAACTTTGTATTTCTAGAGAGGGTCAATAGAGGAGGAGGAGAGCGTGGAGAGTCACATTTCCATTTCTCTAGCTGTTGGGAGACTGGCACTACAGGGTCCCATTCAGTAGTGGCCCCCAGGTGATCAGGTCTTTGTCATCCCAGTGGTACCTAGCCCTTTCATCTGAAAGAACAGGGAGTCCTAACAAAAAGAAAGAACAAGTGTTCAGGAAATTAAATGGGATCTTAAAAGACCTCTATTAGGCTGAGAAGTGGCTTCACTCAGTACGGTTAGGTTGGATCCACTATGCAGTGTCTAATCTGGCTACTATGGAGTCATATCTGCTGTCCATGTTCCACCCACCCACCTCCCCACATGCCTTCATCTCTATGCCTGCTACAGTTAAGCACATAGGAAGAGCCCTGTTGCATCAGGCCAGGTGTTCATTTGTCCAGCAACCTCTTCTCGCAGTGGGCAGCCAGATGGTGTTTTGAAGCCTGGAAGGAGGAGCTGAGTGCAGCAGTTTCCCTCCTCTTTCTCTGTTGGGAGCTCCATGCCATTCTCTCTTCACTCATCCCTGTAGGACAGATAGATTGGGTTTAGAGCTCTCTCCCTGTTCCCACCCACCCTCAGGAATATCTGTTCCTTCCACCAGCTATGGAATCTGGCACCAGCCTTGCCCTGTGTTTTTAACCGGGTAAGGCTAGCTGGTCACACCCACCCAGCATCACATGCTACTGCCCATCAAGTGAAAAGTTATGGAGAGGCACTGGAAACAAGCAATTACAAAAATCAGGTAAAAGATTGCTTCTGGACCCTAAACTATGTGTTCTATTTTTAATAAAGGGAATGCAGCTCTTATATGTAAACAGTTGCATATCTTATTGTAGCCATTCAATTGGTCATTACTCAGGGCTGGAAAGGCACTTCATGCTGTACCCTACATAACTGGTTCAATAAAGTCATGATCATTGTTATTTCAGAGAATTTGGTATGTAATCTTCATGTGACTAGCACTGGCACTGATCCTTCTGTTTGGGGTTATTTATTAAATATGCAATGCCCTCTTACTGTCTTGTCTTGTGTTTTTCATTGTATAATGTAAGGCTGTTTTCATATCTCATTTATAATTTTATAATTGTATCCATTTCATTCACTTCTGTATTCTTATTTGTCTTTGGACTTTATTATCAAAAGCACTTTGTGTTGAAATTATATCATTTTGTTTTTATTGTTTGCTTTTATCTTTGTATGTATTGTCTTTGTTGTTCAATGGGGGGGGGGAGGTGTGGATAGCAGCTGAAGACACATCTTACTAACTTCTGAGCCACTTAGGAAGTGGTTGAGATAGCTGCAAGGCCTTGCGGGGAGGGCAGTGTCCTAAACACTGTCCAATCATTTTTACTTTTATGTTTTGCAATATTTTCTCTGCCACAAGTATTATAAAGGTAAAGCGACCCCTGACCATTAGGTCCAGTCGTGACCGACTCTGGGGTTGCGGCGCTCATCTCGCTTTATTGGCCGAGGGAGCTGACGTACAACTTCCGGGTCATGTGAGCAGCATGACTAAGCTGCTTCTGGAGAACCAGAGCAGTGCACAGAAACGCCGTTTACCTTCCCGCCGGAGCGGTACCTATTTATCTACTTGCACTTTGATGTGCTTTCCAACTGCTAGGTTGGCAGGAGCAGGGACCGAGCAATGGGAGCTCACCCCGTCGCGGGGATTCGAACCGCCAACCTTCTGATCGGCAAGTCCTAGGCTCTGTGGTTTAGACCACAGCGCCACCCGCGTCCCTTGCCACAAGTATTATAGGAACCTAGGAAGTGGGCTTGCACTGACCAGTGATCCATCTAGCTCAGGGTTATCTGCACTGATTGGGAGTGGCTCTCCAGATTTCCATGACATGGTCTTTCCCTGCCCTATCTGGAGATGCCATTTATTGAACTGGAACCCTCTGCATGCAAAGCAGATCCTCTACCACTGAGCCATGGTCTTTTGCATTAAACACTATAGCACTACAAAACTGTAAGAGTTTAATCTACTCATACATAAGCTCGATAACATTCAAAAGGACTTACAGTGGAACCTCGGGTTGCGAACGTGATCCGTGTATGAGGCACGTTCGCAACCCACAGCACCGCATCTGCGCACGTGCGGGTCGACGCTTCTGCACATGCACAAAGTGCAATTTAGCACTTCTGCGTATGCGCGAGTGCCGAAACCCGGAAGTAACCTGTTCCGGTACTTCCAGGTTCGGCGCAGTACGCAACCCGAAAATGCGTAATCTGAAGCGTCTGTAACCCGAGGTACCACTGTACTTCCAGGGAAGTCTGTTCAGTACTGCAATGCTAGGCTGTAGTCCTAAGCCTACTTACTAAGGAGTAAACTCCAGGGAACACACTAGGTGTTACTTCTGAGCAAACCTGCAAATGATTGCACCATAAGTCTCATTAGTATACTGCTGCAGCAGCTTCCTGTGTGAATTATGTAAGTTTTCCACTATGCTTTATTAGACGTAGTTTATTTCCTTTTCAACTTAATAAAAAGCAATTGCATGATTTAAAGCACATACGCACACCAGATTGCCTGTTATTGGAGAAAGATGGATTAATTTGTTCATTTGTCTAGTCATTTGTTTTCATATAAAGCAAAATGACAGGACAACAGCTGGAGATTATTATTATTTTTAATAGCCTTCAGGCTTTTCTTTATTGAATATTTCCAAGTGTAAATCAATCTAACTATTTTAATAATTCCAAGATTCCAAAATATGTAAATTTAAAAATCTACTCTGTTAATTTGTGCAGATTTGCACGTCAAGCAGCACAAAAGGAACCCTTGATATAACCGAGGGCTTTATAGGCCTCCATTTGGCACTTCTTAAAAGCTAAATACAGTGTTTTCAGCTTTAGATATCTCTTCCATTCATTTGCACTCTCCAGCACTAGCAGGATACAATGGAAGTGGCAAAGAGGATTTAATTTTATTACCCAAAATATTTCATCCTCTCTTCCCTAAGTTTATATTACAGTAATGCATTTTGTTATTTACATGCTGCTGCAAAGACAGACAGCCAAATAAGAACTGGAGTCAGAGAGACATTTAGAATACAAATAAAAATTCTTCAATCCTCCCCCCTCCCCAGCATGATGGCAGAGAAAAGCCAGCAAGATGTTGAAGCCGAGTTTCATCCTTCCTTCCTTAAATTATTTATGGCCTAACTGAAGAAGTATGAAATACAGGGTGGGGAGAAAAAAATCAAGGAGTAGTTACTGTTGGGAGTTATGCTGTATGGAGACTGGGAAGGAAATCAGTGGAGTTTACTTTTTAAAGCAATCATACCAAATTCACAATTTCCGAAACAATATGCAAATTGAAATACAGCCGTTCTTTGAAATTCATGCTTTTCTGAATTTTGCAAGGCAGTTCTCCAGCTAAGTAATGTGTACAAAAATGCACCTAAGTATGCATAAATAGGCATATACAGTCAATTCCCCCCCCCAAAAAAAATGCTTGGGGGTTACATCCCACGCCCCTGTGTGTGTAAGTGAAAATCATGTAAATGGGGAGCACCCTCTAAACACCCTTTAAATGTCTTCTCTGCTGCTCTCTCTCTAATCCAGACCAAAAATACGGTATCCAAAAATATCCACAACTAGAATTGAAACTCTGGGGCTGGAAAGAGACTGGAGGATGCATAGGAAAGTGGCATCTGTTGCTGTGCCACTGTATGTCTCAGTCTGGCTGTGCCTCCTGTATCTTTGGGGCTTCCTCCACCCTCACCGAAGTTCTCTTTGGGCTCAGGGGAGGGTCTCATGTTGAGGCGCAAGGGCTCTTCAGCTCTCTCCTGCCATTTCCAGGTTTGAATCAAATTATTTGTTTATTTCCCGGTGCGGCACATACACATGGTCATGCTAAATATAAAATGGGGGTGCAATATATAATGGTCTACAAAACTGTGTATATTAGTCAAAATTGGATATTAAAAGTTTCCTCTTAAAGAAATTTCCAAAGGTTCTTTTTTTAAAAAAATGCAAATTGCTGTATTTAAGATTGAAAAAAATGAGAAGTTGGGAGAACAGAAACCACGAAACCTAGTGGCAGAGGAAAGGAGTACTCAGTCTGACCAGACATAAAAGAGCCCAGCTAAAAATATGATGCAGCGTCCATGTCTGCCACATTCTCTTTTATTATAAGCTCCCCAGTGACAGAGCTTGGGATATCAGATTTCAGTGGCACCCCTCCGCCTCTCACACTCTAATTTAAATCATAGTTGTGGCGTCCCCAGTGATGTTCCTGGGCTCCGTGCCCAGGGTGACTGAACCAGTCACGCTCCCCTAAATTTGCCTCTGAGCTCCCTCTATGCCAGGTTGGAAGGTGGTTCAGTGCAAGTGAGTAGTGATTGCCCTGTAGGACAATCCCATTACAAGGGATGCCAGGAGAAAATAGGAAGCTACAGGTATGACAAGAGATGATGTGAAGGGCTCTGGCTTCTTTGATAGAGCTTTGCAGCCAGAACGCCTTGGGTTAAATCCTTTGCACCTCCAGGTGCGGGTAGCCCCAAACCCTGGCGAACTGCTGCCAGTCAGTGTAGTCAGTACAGAACTAGATGGATCCACTTACTAACTTGGTATAAGGCAGCTTCCTACGCTCATAAGATCTACCTGCTTAAGGGTACAGTGGTAACTTGGGTTAAGTACTTAATTCGTTCCGGAGGTCCGTTCTTAACCTGAAACTGTTCTTAACCTGAAACACCACTTTAGCTAATGGGGCCTCCTGCTGCTGCTGCGCTGCCGGAGCACGATTTCTGTTCTTATCCTGAAGCAAAGTTCTTAACCTGAAGCACTATTTCTGGGTTAGCGGAGTCTGTAACCTGAAGTGTATGTAACCTGAAGTGTATGTAACCCGAGGTACCACTGTACTTCGCTTTTTTGGCCTTCTGACAGAGCCTTCTTGTTATTAGTTCCCCAGTAATGGAATGCCTTTCCTGGTGAGGTGCAACCGATTGCTAACTTTCAGCAAGAATTGTAAAACATTCCTGTTCGCCCAGGCATTTGATAGCTGAAAGAAACTGTTTTTTGCAACTTTAAAATGATTAGCTATGAGGATAAGTAACTGTTTAAAACAGTTTTAGAGCAGAGGTGGCCTCTCAGCACAAGGGCCATATTCTATTCTGGGCAACATTCTGAAGATCATTTTCAGTTGTTGAGTGGAGCCATGAGCAAAGTGGGCCCATGAGCACCGAAAGACTGGGGGAACCTGATTTAAAAGTACCATCAGAACTAACATTGTCTAGAACTCTCCCTAGATACTTGCATATCTTTTTCCTTTGAAAGTCTAAGTATTTAGATATAGCTCCATGTCAACTTGCAAGAAGCAAGCTATTGCAGGAGAGAAGAAAGCAAATAGACTACAGTGGAGAATAGGCTACAGGAAGGGTTCTCGTGAACTAGGGCTGAATATTTCACATTGGATTTCTCATAAAAAATGCCGATTAAGTATAAAAGTCAAGCAAGAGTCTTACGACGCAAAGAACAGTACTCAATTCATAAAGTAAATGGTTTTGTTTGTTTTGTTTTTTGTTTAATGGAAAAGCTTGAATTTTCCTTGCCACAGGCAAAATAAGAGCTTGAAGACGCTCCATGGCCTGTAGCCATTCATTCACAACGTCCTAGGTGAAGTACTTTATTGTGATGTATCTTGTCAGGCTGTTTCATTCACATCATAAAGTGTTACATCATCTAATGTGATTTGACAGATGCAGCTTGACATAACATGACATGAAACATGTCACAGAATAAATTTAAAAAGCAGTTGCTGGAAGGTAAAATCTCATAGTTTTTTTTTTGCACAAGGAAAAAGAATTTCACATGTATGTTAAAATGGATTGTTCAGATTGCATGCACACACACAATTATCAGGTGCACGTAGACAACAAATTAAAGAGAGACTGTTACTCTGGATAAATTCTTATTGGAAACAGAGGGGCTAGCTCAGTCATCTGAACCAGCAGGCCATTTTCTCCACGGTATTGCATGGAGAAACCATGCAGAATTTTGGAAAGGGAGGGAATATGCTAGAGAAATACTATTCACAGTAAGTTTCAGAATCATGGCTCTTGGATATTCATAATTTATCACTGACCCTCTGCATGTTTAGGTCCAAGTCGGATTTACTCAAATAAGTGTACATGGGGCAACTATTTAAACTGGGGGAAAGCCATGCATTTGTTAAAGATTTATTGGAGAATTTTTTTAATAATAACTAAGAGAAGGTCACTCACAAAGGACAATCTCCCCACTTCTCCCGCACAAACACATTAATTTTTTAAGTAGCTGTCTAAAAATGCTCAGCTGTATTGCTTCAAAAGCAGAACACTCATATAGCACCTAGCTCTCCAAGAGAAATGGACTCATCAGGCTTAGTTCTCTAGAGCCTTGGTCAAACAGCATGCCTTGCTGTTTGGTTTCCTTTTGCATCATATATTAATCTTGACGTCTTTCTAACACACACATCAGGCCATCAATCTCCTTGGAAAGACACATCTGACAAAATACATTTTGTGTCCTTATAGTTTCAACTTATATGATGACCTTCATTTCCTTCGATCATGCTGTTATATTTTTTCTGTCACAGCGGGACATGATCTCTTTGTTAATTTATGTTCATCCGCTGTTTTCTTCTGCATACATTTTATCTTCATATCCTGTTGGAAAAGTCAGTAAAAAATAACCCCCACCCTCAGGACAGGTGCTTCAGAACAGTGGTCCAACATATTATATTTCCAAAACAAATAGGGAATCTTTACTAGTTATTGAGATGCAATCCTAAATCTGATTAACTCTTCGGGAAATTAGAGTTCATTGAGTTTTGTGAAAAATCCAACTTGTGTCCGTATTCTGATTCATAATACCCTGAAAAATCTCCAGAAACAGGAACTAGGTCATGTGAAGTGCCATCTGGATACATGTTGGAATATTGACAAGGCGGCCAGTTTAGGAAGCCAAAATACACTGGGAAATATCATGCTATTTATTTGCAATAAGTGTTAATGAATCTAGGGAGATGAGATTCTAATTCTATACACACTTACCTACAAGTAAGCTGTATTGAATTCACTGGGACTTACATTGACACATGCTGCAATTGTATTTGGGCTTTATCCAATGTTAGACTTACTCAGAGTAGACACAATGAAAATAATGGACACCAGTAAGTTAGACCCATTAATTTCAATGACCCTACACTGAGAATAACTTATTTGAATACAACCCTTCGTTTACCGTGGCTTTTCCTGGCTACTGATGGCTACCTTTATAATATTTTAAGGATTTTTTAAATTAAGAATTTTACTGCATTTTAATGATTTCTATTTGCGTCATATTTTCTGATATTAGTGAATGCCAAAATGAAATGTCTGTATAACAAATGGCATATACATATTTTAATAAAACAGCACAAAAATAAATCTCGGTAGATGCATATAAGATTGTGCTCCTAAGTGCCTCAGCTATTTTAGACATTCCAAAGAAAGTGAAAAAGTTTTACAACATGTTTCCAAAGACAGTATTCCAAACTGTGCTTTGACATTCAGTTTTTGACATTGGCTGTATTTTAACACACACAAGTTTTTAGAAAGTATCATTCAGTGCTGAATTTTGAAATGCATTCTTTTCTGTTCTTTGCCAATTATTTTGTCAGTCATTATGTTCAGAGCTGCACATTAATTTGGGATGCAAATTGGAATTTTTTGCAAACACACAGCCCATTTGGCAGTAAACTGCCCATATTCAGTTGATCTGGAGGTCCCAAGACCTTTGAAAATTGAAAGTGAAATAAAATAATCCATGGTATGCCATTGTCTTAGAGCAGAGGGAGCCAATGTGATCCCCACCAGATGTTCTTACACAATAATTCCCGTCAGCCCAGCTAACATGGTCACTGTTAAGGAATGAGTAGAATCGGAGTCCAAGAACATCGGGGGGGGGGGTGTCACATAGACTACGTGAGTTGGGTTTTCAGTGGTGACCCTGGAGTCTCCCGAAAACCTTGCTGTTAAAGAGCTGTCTTTGTCAAATATCACATTGCCGTTATCTGGATCTGTCTTATGATGTCTAATGGCATTGTAGCCATGATCTCTGCTACATGTGAGTTCTCTGTTTCTACATGTTTTATGCTTATTTTAGGTTGGGGGTAGAGACGTGGGTGGCGCTGGGTCTAAACCACTGAGCCTAGGGCTTGCCAATCAGAAGGTCAGCAGTTCGAATCCCTGCAACAGGGTGAGCTCCTGTTGCTTGGACTCAGCTCCTGCCAACCTAGCAGTTCAAAAGCACATCAAACTGTAAGTAGATAAATAGGTACCACTCCGGCGGGAAGGTAAATGACGTTTCCGTGTGCTGCTCTGGTTTCGCCAGAAGTGGCTTAGTCACACTGGCCACATGACCCAGAAAAACTGTCTGCAGACAAACGTCTGCTCCCTCGGCCAGTAAAGCGAGATGAGCACCGCAACCCCAGAGTCGTCTGCGACTAGACTTAACTGTCAGGGGTCCCTTTACCCTTACCTTTTAGGTTGGGGGTGGGGTGGGGTAGTGAGCTTGAGTTTTTGCTTTCGTGATTTATTTTATTTTAATGTTTTAATTGCAAACTGCCCAGATAATTTGGTTGGATAGGTGGTATAAACTGATGATGTTGATATTGACAGAATAATAATAACAGTAATAGGAATAGTAACAATAACAGTAATTCAAAGAAGCCTGTTCGTAAATTGGCATTGCTGTTCCATAGTGATCAGTTCATACCACTGCAATTCATACCCTTGACATTTACATTTATTGAGGGAGTCATCACCAAGGACACATCACCTACAGTGCCTTCCTCAAGAAAACCCCAGTAATTGCAGCCTAGGACTGAGTCCGCAGACTTGATTTGATCATTAAGAAAAAAATGCAGACAATCTCACAGAAGCAAGAGGAGGGAGAGAGAAAAAGCATTAGCCTAGCTGAATTTTCTACACTGACTAAGCAGCTTTATCATTTCAAGGACAGAGAGGGAAAAAAGGACTTCAACTCTCCCTAAATGTAAATTACTGACACAATTGCAGCTACTTATGCCAACATAAAGTGGAATTTAACAGGGCCCTCTGGAGTTTTAAATCCTCTGAACGGTGAATGTAATGGGCAGTAGGCACTTTCTTTCAGGCAAGTTGTCAGGATTAAAATGAGAAATTTGCAGGTATGGAAATGGTCACCTTAGTGAGCTCATGAAAAATAAAAATTAATGATGAGTTTCTTGTTTATATCCGGTTCACAGATTATCAATAAAAAAAATTGGATCAGAAACCCTGCTTTCCACCTCCCTTATCATTGCCTAGAGAGCCTGTTTGTAACGTGGCAAACTCTGGGAAAGATTGTTTTTGACTGGAAGAAATAACCAGTTTTCAAGTTGAAGAAAAGTTCAGGCATTGTTTGGTTGTCTTCTGTATGGTACCTATATATTTAAAGCGGGTGCTCTATTCCTTGCATTTTCTAAAGCAATGACAGCATTTTTTTATACTTAAAGGTAAAGGGACCCCTGACCGTTAAGTCCAGTCGTGGACGACTCCAGGGTTGCGGCGCTCATCAATTTCACCCAATTTCAATCAGGGATAGTAAAGATTTTGCCACAGGGTCCATGGATAAGAGAAACAAAACAGCATTAAAAGTATCTTCCACATTTGAATCTTACAACTCTCTTTGGGTTTTGCATGTGATGACACGAGTAATCATTTCTCCAAGGCTTTATTACAGAGGCTCTTATGACAGGGTAAGATTCCATGGAAAAATACATCATCTCCCAGAAACACCCCCCCCCACCCTATGGTTTAACTAGTCATTATAATGGGAACACTAACCTTGATGGACTAATGGTTTGGTTTAAGGGAGCTTTCTGCATTCCGGGGGAGAATGTTTCTGGCTCATCCCACTCCCTGGTCTGAGAAAGCAGTTTTCTACTTGCAAAGAGGGTTTTTAAAATGCAAAGAAATATTCAAAAATGTAATCTTCCAGCTGCAGTCTGTAGTCATACAGCCTATTCTATGACCGCAAGAACTCTACTATCTCTTTATCATGGTTCCTAAAGCATGCCTGTGCAACAGCAAATGGCCTTGCCAGAGCCAAGAAGATAATAGAGATAAGAGGAAATAACTATTTACCAATAGGATCTAAAGGGCTGTGTGGACAATGGGACAATTAGAGCTCCTGTTTCTACTGCAGCCTTCTCACATCCCCTGAAGAGCTCTTCCTAGAGACTGGGTAGTTGGAGAGATTCTTATAAGTGGAATTTAATGTGGGAACTAAGTTGGTTATCTTATTTCCCCCATACTCTTAGACACACCTGACCATGGGGATGCCTCCCTGCTAGCTGTGAGAAGGTTATTCAGTATACCTTGATCACAATAAGAAACAGCCATGAAATACAAAAGATATTAAACACCAGAGAAAATGGCTTCCATTTGTTACAAGCACAGTTCTACAAGCTCTCAAATGTAAACCATTGTAACTTTCCATGTACATGTCTGATTACTTCCACCCCTTAATGGTGTGGAAAGGCTAAAGAGATGTCCATCAGGGCAACACTAGGTTCCAAGGCAGGGGGTACAGAAACAGCTGAGAAGCTGTCTAAGATGGAGGTTGTGTGCAACAAGTGAATACTATAATTGCCCCTGCTGTCTCACCTCTTCCTCATACAGAGAATGAACCTTTCTACCTCCTGAGAAGGACTCGTAGATAGAATATATAGTGCTTCGTGAACTATGCTGCAACTTTCATTCTGATGCAGTGTCATCACTCTCTCTGCTCCTATGGTCCTGGTACTAATTGTAGAGGGATTGGAGCTAAGCTTTTGGGCCTCTGTCATCAGGATAGGGCATATTTCAAGGAGACAGCCCCAGGGCACAAATAAAGGCATATCCTTGGTCCTAGTGTCCTATTGCTTGTGGTAGAGTCTTCTACAGCCAAAGAGGAGGTCTCATCTGCTTTTGGATATAGGCATGGGCTGGCCCTGACCATATTGTTTTGACCTCCTAAAGGTAGAGAAGTGGGAAGGAGTCACAGGGAAACAGTTACTTCACAACTGTCTTAGCAATAGCCGGAAAATGTTTTAAATAGTCATATTCATATTCATATCCATCTTCATTTTCCTTCCTTCCTTCCTTCCTTCCTTCCTTCCTTCCTTCCTTTCTTTTTAAAAAAGACTATCCACTTCATAACTCCAGCAATCGAACACTTAAATAAAACATTGAGCCCAGTCTTCTATATACAATTGACACAATACATTCCTACCTTCCCAGTCATTCACTGAAAAAGGAAGCAACTGAGGTGTCTATTATAGAGAGGACAGATAAAATTTAACTTAACGAGGAAGAAATATCCATGCCACATGTTAAAGGAAAAGCAGCTGGAAGAATGAAATCTTAATCTAATTGATGCTTCAGAACAAAAAGAAAAGGAGACAGCAGTTGGCACAAGACTGTAGTAATCACCAGAGCATGAGCAGCCTCAGACTCTCAGTACTCTCATTATGACCAAATCTAATCAGATGTATAATCTGTATGAGCTACAACTGTGCAGAATTTTATCTGAATACTTTTTTGTGTGTGATATTTCTTTTTCTCAGCCACTAGGCCCCTTTTGCACTTCTGTAAATATTCTTCAACATTTGTGATGGCCAAAATTTTGCCCCACAATGGTGCTCCAGGGCATTGTGGAAGGTAGAAAATGGTGGCCAGCCTGCCAACAAAGTTGCAGTGACAGCAAAAATAGATAGATAGTGGGCAGGGGACAAAGGAGGTATGTTGCTGTCATTGCCCTTTTAAGTAACTGTTTCTTGGCCCACCCCACCCCCCTGCCGTCTGCCTTGGCAACGTTAATAAAATGGTCCCCTGGATTCTCTGCTCACAAACAGGAAGGAGAATTTCATGGTGTCACGTATGCACAACTCTAGTATGAACTAGATATAGAGCCATACCCCAGTGCCACCCCATATACATATGACCTCCATAGTCCATTTCCTGCTGCATGGATGTTGCCTGTGAACTCAGACCACTGAAACCTGTTATTCTCCTTGGAATTCCAGCATCAAGGTATCAATAAAGCAGACATGGAATGATGGGTTGGTTGGTAATTGAACTGTGCTGATGGGAACAAAAATTAGATATGTGGGAGGGAGTCTGTACATTGATAAAGGCCTTTGCTTATGACACCAATCAGGAAAGGCCAAGGATTTGAAGGTGTACTTCTCATATCTCCCTTTGCAAGCTTCCCTGATAAGAAAAACCCACACCCTAGGTTTTAGTTTTCTAGATGACTGAATGGTACAAACATTGTCCCCATGGAAACATTTCAAGAGCACACCCTGGGCTCATGGCCCATTGGCTCTTGAGTGGGAAAATGGCTTGTGAATGGTGCCTTGCATCACCTGGTTAAAAATAGCATTTGATGGCTCACTGTTGAATGTGTGAAATGACTTCTTCAGGAGAAGGGAGAGACCATAGATCAATGGTAGGGCACCTTGTTTGCATGCAGAAGATCTCAGGGGCAGTCTCTGAAATCTTCCTTTTAAATGAAAAAGAATCAGGGTGCAGGTGATAGGAAATACTTCTGTTCAAGACCTTGGAGAACTGCCAGTCAGAATAGATGTTACTGGGCAAGTTTGACCTGGTATAACAGCTTTATATGTTCCCCAAAGCACTGCATTTGTGGCAATATGAAAGTTCTGACAGACACTGCAGTCATAAAATGATGAAATGGCTCTTATGAAGCAGCCCTTCCTTAGCTTCTTTTATTTTAATAGATCATGTGTTCTTGTTGTAGCCAGTTTACAGAGATGCTTTATGATAAACCAACATATGGCAGGGATAACCAATGTGTCATTCTCTCAATGTTGGGGACCACAATTCCCATGACACCTGCTCATGAACTATGCTGGCTAGGACTGATGGGTGTTATGGTGCAAAACATCTGGATGATGCCACATTGGCTACTCCTGCAATACTGAGTCAACATGCAGGTTTCTCTACATATTCTAACTGGGTACATATTCTAACTGACAGCAGGTTCTTGGATGTTAAGTGTCTTTTGCAGCACTTGCAACCTAATCCCTTTGGTGGAGAAGCTGGGGACTTTCTACATGCAATTCTAGTCTGCTATTGGGCTAGGGCCCTTTGCATCAACTTTATTGGTGATATTTATATGTAGGTAGAGGACTGTGCAGAACACACAATGATAATGATTAGAACTCCACAAAGCTTTGGAATGTGCCATGTTCAATAGAAACATAGGAAGCTTCAATATACCAAATCAAACCATTGTTCCATTTACCTCAGTATTGTCTACAATGACTGACAGCAGCTCTCCAGAGTTTAAGGCAGAAGTGGTGGAGTTTGAACCTGAGACATTCTGCAGGCAACACAGATGTTGTACCACTGAGGATGCACTGTCCTTTATGGAGTAACACCTGGGACATAAGATCATGTCCAACAGAGTTAGAGCTAGCATTGGATACAACCAATGGGAATCTGCCTTACAATGAGCCAGATTATTGTTCCATCAAGCTACACTGGTTGGCAGTAGTTCTCCAGGCAGGGTTCTTCACAGCCCTAGCTGGAGATGCCAGGGACTGAACCTGGGACTTTTTGCATGTAAAATAAATGTTCTCCCACTGGGCTACTGCATCACCTTAAAAATCCAATGAGAATCCATTACAAAGCTACTCTCTAAGACAGGCAGACATGGAGGTAAAGACTGTGCAGGAAGCAATGGGATAGACATCCAAGTGTACATTTGAGGACTAGCATGTAAATGAGGGATTTACAACAACAGCCCTGTTCAGGGAAGTTTTTAATATGTGACATTTTAGTGTATTTTTCATCTTTGTTGGAAGCCGCCCAGAGTGGCTGGGGAAACCCAGCCAGATGGGCGGGGTACAAATAATAAATTAAAATTATTATTATTATAGCCCCCAGACAAATTGCTGTATCACGGCTAGCTTAGCATTCTTATTATATATAAGCCAGAGACTGTATAACAGCATGCTAAAGAAAGGCACACTGTATGTAAGTATGGGAAGAATTTGAAACAGTACACATATTTTACTTTTCTGTAAAATCCTCCAAGCCCTGCTAAAACTGAAGGGCACTTGAATTTTCCCCAAGCTGTAATTGTATCCAAGTTGCATTGGGTGGTTACACACTACAGTATGTCAGTCAAAAAATTGGTTTTTATTCCCTCTTCCAAAATTTACATGTAAAGCCTAAGAACAAAAGTAATATGCTAATATGAAATATCTGTAGATTAGTCACGGATGCTACTATTTTTTTTAAAAGATATTTATTACAAATCTCCAAATGGAGCACTCTCTCTCACCCCCAGTTCATTGTGCAAAAACTAATCTTAAACTTTCAAATATATTACTTGACATTTTATAGCCACCAGAGCAGAATAGCAATTTTTTAAATGTTAGTGGAAATTGGATAAGAAACCACATCTCAAAGGAGAATCACTAGAGTATGGAATACAGCTATTAATTTATTTTCCATTACCACCTGGAATCTCTTTCTACTCTTCACATCCATCTATCATCTGTTCTGCTTAGTCTATACCCATAAAAATAATTTTGTGATTATAGGAGGGAAAGATACTGTCAGATGATTTATGGGTGATCAGTAATCTAAAAGTAACACTGCAAATTAAGCTTCTCAAATAAGCACTTAATTTAGATGTAAGAAGACATTTATTGTACAGTATGTTAATTAAACAACAATTCATGGATAAAGAGCAGCTGATTAGGTTACACAGATACCAGAACAGCTTAGACACTCTCTTTCTCTTTTTAATTTTAGATGCTACAGTAAATGATCCTCCAAGCTCATCCATATTAACCTTTGTACAGTTATTCACAACTGCATTCTATCTCCTCCCCAAAGTTTTACAGCTAATCTTGTTTTGTCCAGAACTTGATACTGTTGTTATAATGGAAGGAGAGAAAACCATTTTTTTAAGAAAAGAAAAAAGAAAAAGAGAGGGAGATGTCAATAAACAAAAATCCAGTTCACAGACTTTACTGAACCAGCACTATTCTGACATGGTAGAGGAGCAAGCATGCCCCCTCCACCAAAGATATAAATAATGACGCCTTTGAGATATAAATAACAGTGCTTGGTTTTACATTAATGCACAAGTGGGAAAGGGCTGTAGCTGAGTGGTGGAGAGCATCTGCTTTGCATGCAGAAAGTCCCAGGTTCAATCCCCAGTATCTCCAGGTAGGGCTGGGGGAAAACCCCTGCCTGAAACCCTGCCAGGCTGTGTAGGAAATACAGAACTTGGTGGGGGCCAAAGGTCTGATTTGGTGTAAGGCAGGCATGTCCAACAGGTAGATCGTGATCTACCAGTAGATCACTGGACATCTGTGGTAGATCACTGGCAGATCAGTGGCTCCCCCCAAAGAAGGTGGACAACTTTGGGTCCCCTAAAAAAAGCTCAACATTTTGGCCCTTCACCCCCCAAAAACAGGCCTTCCATCCTCCCTAAAAGAAACTCAACAAGTTTGACCTGAACCCCAAAAAATGGGGTAGATCACTGCCAGTCTTTGTGAGTAGATGGCAGTCTCTTGGGAGTTGGCTACCCTTGGTGTAAGGCATGTAGTTATGTTCCCCCTATTGGTATACATTCTTATAAAATTCATATGGACTAGTGTGCTCATGATGGTGGTGTGCAAATTATTTGTACAAATCCCAAGTAACTGGCTGTGATGGGTGCCACAGAGGGATCTACAAAGCACTTTATTATGTGCCTCAGCAATCTAGGCATCAAAGAAAAAAAATGCTGCAGACAAATATTTATGAGAAGGAAAACTATGTTTCTAAGCTTTACTGCTAATGCCATGATGGGGGGGGGGGAGAGAGAGAAGCTTTGCGAAATGGAAACTTACATCTCTAGCTTAAGGAAAACATCAGGTTCGGGGGGGGGGGGCGACTTCCAACTCACCTGCAAGGTCTAGTATGTAATCAGAGGAAATGATTTTATCAGCACTCTCCTATCCCAGTGCTTTGGAGGAAGGATCGGCTTTTCAAGAGCGAATCATTTATTTGTCTCCTCTAAGCTTAAGGAAGATGCCAGGTTGAGGGAAGTGGTGGAAGGAGAGTTGTGCTGTGACTGACATGCCAAGCTTGTAACTGCATAGCACAAATGCCTCTGGACCTATTTGTTTGCCATTTTTCAGGTTTCTTACACAGGGGCTTCTCTCGTGTTCACCTGCAGTTTTTAACCAATTGTCCGCAAAATACCAAGGGAGCGTAAATAATTCATTTAAAAAAAAACAAAAACACACCCTGAAAATATAAAGGCTGCACTTGCAGGAAAACCACTGCAGCCATCCTGCTGAAATTTGGCAGGATTTAGGCACTGAGGAGGGATGGCCTTGCCTGCAGATTTCATCCAATTCCACCCAAAACAATATTCAGATATACCAAGCTTATTTGTAGGTACTCACGTGGCTATTTATATATCATTTGCTTCAGTAGAATAGGTTGCAAGTAAAAATAGCAGTAAAGCATGCAAATTTCATGAAGAAGGTCCCAGATACAAATTTCCTGAATTTGTATTTGAAGGATCTCTGGTGGAAGCATTCCCTTGGAATCCTATAGAAGTATTGTCACTCATGATAAACAATGCTGGGACAGATAGCCATTAGCTTGGCAGTATCTAAGACAGCTGTTATCCACTCTCCACAGTGTTTCCCAGACTTGGTAACAGCATACTTAGCTCCTGGGCTAAGTTCAAAGTGCTCGTTTGAGTATATAAAGCCCTATGCAGCTTGGGACCAGAATACCTGAAAGATCCTCTCACTTCTTATACACCCAATCAATCACTGCACATAATTCCAGCCAGCCAATCACACAACCCTCTAGCAGGTCATTCCATTCCTTTCCACCCCACCCCTTGAGAATGACAATCATCACCCTATGGATAATGAGCAACATTCCATAGGTCTATTGGAGAGGAGAAATAACTTGTTTTATACTTCTACTGGTCTCAAGTTTTTTTCAAGCATGCTGACACTTCCCTCGTTTTTTGGTTGCAATCCCATTGACACTCATTACCTGTTGGAAGGAATAAGATATTTGTGTGTGTGTGTGTGCACGCACACACACACACACACAAGTATGCTTTTTTAAAAAGCTACTTATAATGCAACAAGACAACAACAAGCAAAGTACATGGCAAAATTTATATGCATCTCAAACTAGAACAAGATTTGCCCTTTGGGAAATTTCATCTATCTTTAAAGATTGCTTCTATTGCATGCCTTTAAATAAATAAAGAAAGCTAAAGAATATTTTTGGGAGGAGGAAGCTATATTGTACATATTCTGGAGTTGTTTATTTGCTTTCTGCAGTGGATGCAAAAAAAAAAAAAAAAAAAGCTCTTTGAAGACATAAAACACACCAAGTGCTCACACTCATTCCTGTCTTTTTAATGAACTTGGTTATGTTGTAAAATTATACCCAGGCAAATAAAATGTGATATATATTTTTAAGAGAAAATAGAGGGAATTTGAGTTTCTCCAGTTGCAATTTCACAATTAGCATAATTTATCCACAGGATGGCACTGTAGGGTTTTGCTATCACTGTGTCTACAAGGAGTGTGTGAGAGGAAACAACAAGCTAGAATAAAGCTGCAATGAAAAGAAAAAGGAAGAAGCATGCAAAGACACAACACAGAGAGAGACTTCATTTGTAGAATGTATGTGTGGATAAGGAAAACCAGGGCACAGCCAGTGGCCCCATACTCAACCTCAGGTACATGATCAGCTCTACCTCCAGTGTTTGCAGCTGTTCATGCACTGAGATCCTTTTGTGTAGGGTTGGGCTGAATGTGCTGATAAAAGGGAGTGGGGCTGATGGAACTCTGTCACTGCTGGTAGGCTGCCCCACCACAATTTTTCTAGACACTTTGATGCACATCCTAAATATGGCCAAATTGCCTCCATCTGCACACACCAGCATTTGCAACATCTCTTATTTTAATACTGATATAACTACTGCTCATATGAACAAGGGTGTCCACCAATTCCCACTCACTGAGCATCTTGGTTCAGTCAGAGGTTATTACACTCTTCAGAAATAGCAACCCAACTATTCTATATGTGGCCATTAAACTCAGGATGCAGGAAAGACTCAAAAGTCCCCAGATCTTCATTTCAAGCTATGAATTTAACAACTTAACACATCAGGCAAGTCCAGCTGTTGTTATCCCCAGGATCATCATGCTTGTTCATAGCCCGAAATTTCTTAGTTTTGCTGCCTACCAAAAGACAAAAAGTCTTTCTCTTTTTAGATGGCATATCGTCCTCTGTGAGCCAGCCATTTAAAACAAAAACCTCACTGCAGACCTTTGGGGTAAACTACAGAATCTGCAAAGCATGAGACATCGCCAGAGATCAGTGACTTAATCTGATGGCTGATAGCTTCCCTGCAGAAGACAAATGACTCTCCAAGATCACCTAGTGGGGATGCACTGATAGGCAACTAAGCTTGGGCATTAATCATCCTGCCCAATGAGTGCACATGTGTATATGTGAATGAGAGCTACATATTCCTCTTTGGTGCCAAATGACTCTTGTACCAGTATCACCCAGCCAGTTCTCTAGCACTGTGTAAGAGGTAGTGTTGGCAGCTGTTGAGTTGTCACAGGTGGCTCAATAACATGCAGGGCCCATTCTCATGATACACCTGCTAAATGGGGGGGGGGGGTTGTTACCTTTCCATACACCAGTGATCCGTGCTGCACACCCACTAGTAGGAATGTTCATTAAGCATTTAATGTTCAGCAACATGATTGTTATTTCCAGCTTGGTCATAGCGGGCTAAGTTTGAATGATGCTCTCCCTCCTGGGCCAGGCTGGAGGAGTTTTGGAGACTCTGGCAGCATGCCCCTTCCAACTCCGGTTCGGCTGATGAACCACAGGATCATGGTGCCATGAGAGCAAGAACTGCAGAACAGGCTGCTGTCCAAATATATCCTTGGTGAATTCTCTCGCTTTCATTTTATTTGACATTTTAGAGGCAGAGAGTTCTTACAGATGACTGGCCTGTGGCAGCTGGCTGCCAACATGAGCTGTTATTGAGTTATAACACACACACACACACACACACACATACGTACAAATGTGTGAAAAATTGAAACAGCAATGGCTGTTGCAAGAGGAAAATGTGTGAAAAATTGAAATGACAAAAGCTTTGTGTTATCAGCCTCTCTCACTGTCACAGACAAACTGGGAAGCTGCTAGCAGTCTTGAAGTCAAAGAGGGATGTAACAGCATGGCAAAGGGGCCCTCCGGTCACGAACTCTCTTGGATAAATCTTCAGGTATAAGTCTTGTCCAGTTTGTAAGAAAGGGGAAAGAGGGAATGTAGTAAAACGAATGAAGAAAGAGACAAACAAATATCAGCAAAATGAGGCCATAGCTGCTACACAGATTTAAACACAGCTACAACTAGGGATGTGAGAGGAATTTTGTTCAGTTCACATTTTAACTACCAAATTTGCACTTCCTGAAACAACACACAAACCAAAACTGCAGATCCAATGATTCTTTGGAAAGGAACTCAAGACACATATGTACGAAATTAATATTTGTAGTGTACCAATAACCTGAAAACCACAGTTATTATTGCTATTCATAAGAAGACAGAGTCTTGTGAATTCTTCAAGGTTAACAAATTTACCATATCAAAAAAGGTAATGTCTGCTATAGAGTCTGTTTACTCTTATTTTTTTACCTAGTGTGTTAACTATGAAATTTTGTTCTTTTGTTTGTATTTAGAAGCTACACAAAATCTGAGGCCTTAAGGTGTAGATTACTGGTTTGTGTATAAATATGCCACTGGGTGCCCTCAAGAAATTGGGGACTACAACTCCCATCGGTCCCAGCTGGCATTGATGGGAGTTGTAGCTGGCACTGATGGGATCTGTAGGGCACCAGGGACTATTTTCAGTTTAAATAGACATGTGAAAATATGGAAAGAAGAAAGAACAAGTAAAGAAAATGGAGGGAAACTGATGCTAAATTAAAATATCAGGGAATTAAAGAAGCTATGAGAAAATAAATATATACTAGACTGGTGACTGGGGGCAGCCGCCGAGACCACATAACACCAGTCTTGAAATACCTACATTGGCTCCCAGTACGTTTCCGAGCACAATTCAAAGTGCTGGTGTTGACCTTTAAAGCCCTAAACGGCCTCGGCCCAGTATACCTGAAGGAGCGTCTCCACCCCCATCGTTCTGCCCGGACGCTGAGGTCCAGCGCCGAGGGCCTTCTGGCGGTTCCCTCATTACGAGAAGCAAAGCTACAGGGAACCAGGCAGAGGGCCTTCTCGGTAGTGGCACCCGCCTTGTGGAACGCCCTCCCATCAGATGTCAAAGCGATAAATAACTACCTGACATTCAGAAGACATCTTAAGGCAGCCCTGTTCAGGGAAGTTTTTAATCTGTGATATTTTAATGTATTTCTGGTTTTTATGGAAGCCGCCAAGAGTGGCTGGGGAAACCCAGCCAGATGGGCGGGGTACAAATAATAAATTATTATTATTATTATTACTAAAGTGCTTTTGAAGACTATTTGTCATTTAAATATCTGAAAGTACAGAGTTGCTGCCAGAGAAGTGCATTAGATAGGATGGGTGTGTTAGGATATTTCCGTTCCACCTTAAAAGGGAGCAGGCTTTGTGAGTCACAGAGTCTGCGTATTTCCTGTTCACAGGAAGTTTATGTTTTGTCTTTGCTTTCATTTCTCTCTCTGTGCCTGGGACATCAGCGCAGGGAGTCATGTTTTCTTTGTTCTGACCAACGCTGAATAAAGTTGTAAATAATGCTCTCCTGCGTGCATCTTTCACTGTGCGAATTCTGCTGATAGAGCGTGCACCAGCTCTGGAATGTGGCAAGCTATTTCTGGGGCTCGTGTCGCTAATTGCTGATACTGCGTTTCTACGAGAGATCGATGGGTCGTCCGGAGACGGCGTGAGGGGCATGATGGCCTTTGTCTCCCTGGCAGTATCCCAACAGGGTGAACTGTGACCTCCTGACCTTGTTGCTAGATGGAGTTGCTAGACTGCATCATCACTGACCACTGACCATACTGGCTGAGGATGATGGGAGTTGTGGTTCAACAGCATCTGGAGGACATTGCACTGGCTGCCTTTGATCTGTATGCATGATTCATGAATCCCAATAACAGCACCTTTAATAAAGAAATGGCATTTGCTTGTTTCTTATTAGCCCCGGTGGTTTCAGTTTTCTGACCCTGAAGGGTCTTACAACTCCTACTCCTAAGTCCATTCAATCTTACAACATTTGGAGAATAGAAAAAAAATTGTGCCAAATGGGGGGGGGGGGAAGGTTGTCGTGACATATCCACTGGTCCTTAGGAGAGTCCCCACCCCAATCTGTACCCTGGCACCCACTGGAAGTCACTAAATGCCCCACCTTTCGTAAGAGTATTAAACCCACAGTTGAATAGTTCAATGTATAGTTAGCTCCCCAACTATTTGTGACCATTGCCTTCAAGAGCTGGGAAGCTTCTGACAACTAATTTAACCTCTTTGTTTCTTCTACCTAGCGAAATGAAAAGTGCGTTAGTGGTGAAAGAGGCAACCATTGAACAACTTACATTACATTGTGCTCAGGAAGGTTAGAACTGAAGCCTAAATAAGGAAAATAGTATCTCCATATTGCTGAACTACAATGTCCACAATCACTTTCTTTTACATTTTTTGTTCCTCCATCAAAACCCTAGTGTTTATTCTAGTGATGACAAGGTCTGTCATTTGACTAAAGAAATCTTAGACGACTGGTGTTCTTCTTAGTTGATCAATAGTCAGAATACACATTAAAGGGGAAATGTTTTGTGTTTAGATAATTTATTACAGTAGGGATAATCTTAGGAGACATATCCCCCCTTTCTTTTTCACACAGAAGGGACTACCTATTTTATCTGCATTTTTAATGTCCTTATAGTAAAAACAATTTATAAATCAATTAAACTCCACTGACTGATGAATTGCTTATTAGAATGCAGATCGAATTCTCCTCCTCAAACTATAAACAATCAAACAACATGAGTGTGGGGCTTCTGCTGTCTTCTTAAACCCGGGCATTGGCAGGAACATCTCTAGAGATGAGCATGCTCTGCTCACATAGGTTCCCTTCATGGTGTGGAGCTCTGAACAACCAGAGTTACACACCATGACAAGTTTCCTACATGTGGAGGGCAGATTCCCCTGCCCCTCAGCTTGTGGACAGTGAAGAAGGTTGTGATAGCAATGGAGGGCAATGGAGGCTCAACTCCTTCCCTCCCATGATTGCTAATTTCATGAAGAAGACTGCCTCAGTTCAGCTTGTTCAAACTGTTTAGTTAGACTACTCATGCAACTAAATGGTTCTGTCTAGATAATAATTATTAATAATCGTAACAACTATTGTTGTTGCTGCTGCTGCTGCTGCTATTCATAGAGTATTTCCAACAAGAATCCAATCCACTTTGCATATATTATCCTAATAATCATTATAAGAAGCCTGAAAGGAACACCAATAATTATTATGTCCATGTTACAAGGTGAAGTGCTGAGTTTAGTGGTCTGTCTAGACTCTCCCAGTAACTTTCTGACTGCAGCATGATTCCACTCTGGGATTTACTGACTCTAAGCTCATTTTCTTAACCAGTGGAGCATTTTCAGCTTTTTAGTTTTGCAAAAAAGATGACTAAGAGGAAATATGATGAGATTTATTTATTTTTATATATGCTATTTGTGGTGAAAGTGGATAAAACTAGAACATAGACTAATCCATTGAATTGATTGGTGGGGTATTCCCTACAGACAAAAGAGAGTACTTCTTTGCACAGCAATTAATTAATGTTTGGGAATTACTGCGAGAAAATGAGATGATGGTCACCAACTTTGATGGGATACCCTCCCCACAGAGGGATGACTGACAGCAACAATGCAGTCTCTTCAGCGCCAAGTTAAAAGCTTCTTATTTTGGTCTGTTAGCTGCTCTATTCTTTTAATTGTTTAGACATGTGTTTGACTTGATTGTTGTCATTGTTTGTATTAAAGTCTTTTATTTTGGTATGGTTGTGGATCATGGTCACTGTACACCACCCTCACATCTGTTAGGATGAAAGATGAGGGGTTTTTTTGTTGTTGTTGTTTAAATGTAGAATCTCCAGTTATTCAGAACTTCATGAAAAATGGCTTTTTGTCATGATGGCTGTATGGAAACTTTTAGAGTCAAAGGGACTTAGAGTCTGGGTTGCAGTAGTGGGACATTTTTGTGTTCAGGGTTTTCCTGTGCACTTCCTAGAGCAGGATTGCAGGTGAGTGATAGAGCATCTATTTTGCATGCAGAGGATTCTAGAGTCAATCCCAGATCCTGAGTACAGTGACTTTTTCTGTTTAAGGTTAAAAATATGAGGGTTGGAGTATGAATGTGGAAAAACAATCTGACAACATCAAGAGGCAATAAGAACCTCTTCCCCAAATCCTGGACTTTCCCACATACACCTAAACATTTGCCCTCCCAATGACCCAGAGAATTCAAATAATTATGCTGGATTTGATATTTAGATCAGTCCCAGTTCCTTTTTTAATCTGTTCAAAATCATATTGCTTAGTCGTATTCCCCCTCCTCATGCCCTGAGACACTAATATTTTCTTCATTCATTTATTTCTTTTTCTAGCAGTGCAAATGACAAGAATGTTATTTCCCATTTGCCCTATCCAGAGGGTAGGATATTGGTGAAGACTGGCCAACTCACAGGTCAATCTGTCATATTTTCTCCTCTCAGTATGTGAGCAGTGGCAGATTTCTTCCTTTCATTAGTTGTGCAGAGGCACTGTGCATGGAACTGCTTTATTGAATGTTCACTTTGAGTGTAACACTGGGAAACAAAGGAGTAGCATGATGGGGTAATGCAACCAGATCACTACGGTGGAAAGGGTTGAGATTTCAGTGGATTACGCAAGGCACATTATCCTTCCTCTGCGAGGGAGCCTTCCCAGACCTGCTGGGAAGAGGCAGTCATTAAACCGCTTCTTAAAAAAAAATCTTTAGACCCAGCCAATATGGCCAACTATCGCCCAGTCTCAAATCTACCATTATTGGGCAAGGTGATTGAGCAGGTGGTTGCTGAACAACTCCAAGCATGCCTGATATGGATGCAGACCATTTGGATCCCTTCCAAATGGGATTCAGGCCTCACCATGGGACTGAAACTGCCTTGGTCGCGCTGGTCGATGATCTCCAGGGACAAAGGTGAGAGCTGTTTCCTAGTTCTGCTGGATCTCTCAGTGGCCTTTGACACCACTGACCATAACATCATTCTGAATGTTATTATTCCTCTGTGATATTTTACCTTACTAAATCAGGTTGTGTGAGAGGGATCTCTCATAGCCTCTTCTCTCAGACAGTGTCTAATACAGCTGCCTTCTTCATTTAGGTGGAACAAGTCCACCCCAACTAAATGTTGGAGACAATACATTCAGTTGTATAGTATAATCTCATTGAAATGGTTTGTCTCCATATTAATAACACTTTATGAATGACTTTTCCTTAAGCACACATGGGTTAGATAGGAAATACCAGCTTATTTCCCCACTTCCTCCTTTTCTTTCTTTGGCCATCACTCACAGCCGAGTAAGATTGTCTTCCATGAACATGGTTTTAACAGTGAGTCCATAGGTGACTATGGAGGCCAATTCTGGATCCACACGTCCTTCCACAGTGGGGACATAGGTTTCCAGGCAGGAGTTGATCATGGTGAGGGTTTGCCAAGTGTCCCTTCCTCTTAGCACACTTCTCCCTTTTGTCCTGAGTTTGAGCATCTTCAAAGCCCATGACACCTTTGGTAAAGGCTGTTCTCCAACTGAAGTGCTCGCACGAAAGAAAGGCCATCCCTGTCACCTCACAAGGTATTGAAATGCAAACTAATAGATGAAGGAAAATAACAATATAGGATGAGTCTTGCTGGATGAGACAGAAGATCCATGCACAGCCTGAATAAAAACATCTCAGAGATCACCTACCCCACATTTATCCATGTCAGAGAAGAAATCCCATTATAATTCTGTGAAGACAGAAGTGTAGGAAATGACACCATTTAAAATTGCTGTGTTTAAATTCTGTGCTATAACAAATTATTTCTCAGTTGGCTCTATCACATGCATGCAACTAGTCATTCATTTTTGTTACAGTCTGGTGGAAGAACTAGTCCTTTGAGAAGAAACTTTCAGAATAAAATAAATAACTTCTTAAAAGTCAGTTTCTGTCTTAAGAAGCTCAGGTCATTCTGGGGGCATCAAAGGAAAGGGAAGCATAGACCTTCCCAGAACAATGACTCCCAAAAAATTCAATAAATGAAGAAAAGATCATAAGACCAGCAAAATAACATGTCAATTACTTGAAAGGAACTCTAATCAAAGAGATTTAGTACAATCTCCCAAACAAAGGAAATTCTTGAATCAAGGTAACAAAAGGAGGGGGGAAAGTTCAAGGATGAAAAGATACTGGAGAAGGGTTTCCTTACCCTTCTTGATGTGAACCTCTTGATGAGAATTAAATTGGAAAGTAAGGATGAAAAATAATCCACAAAGAATAACTAAGGTGGGACTTGCTACACGCAGGGGAGTTTGCTCTCAGAGGCTAGTTTATGGGACCCTGAAATATTGTCAGTGTACCTTAAAGTTATCATAAGGACATACAAAGAACTCATTTGGGCCAAACCAAAGTCCATCTAGTTCAGCACTCGCTTTCACAAATTGGTCACCAAGATACCTTCAAAAGGCCAAAACTCATGAAGGCAGCAGCCATCCCCTTTGGCTTATGCCCAGCACCTGGAATCCAGAGGGATCTTGCACTTAACAAGTTCTCCATAAAGAATAACTCTGTCTCCATGATGTTGTCTAATCACTTCATTCATTTCATTCATTCCACTTAAAAAGCCATATCAGCTAGAGACCATCACCATATTGTGTGATAGTAGTTTTTTGAAGCTAATTACGCACTCAGTAAAGAAAGATACAATTTCTTCTGCCAAGAAATGATGGCAGAAATGGGAAATCAGTGGCCCTTAGGAACCCACAAAGCAGATCTTGACTATGCACCCTTATCAACTGGCCCACCAGCATTTATACACTCTTCTTGGCCCCATTCCTTCCTTCTAAGTGATCTACCCATGGAAGAAGAAAGATCATAGCAATGAAAAAGTGACCTCCTTTCTTATAGGAACATGGAAATCTGCCTTTACTGAATCAGACCACTGGTCTATTCAGATCAGTATTGTCAGCACTGCCTTTCCAGCATTGCAGGCAGGAAATCTTTCCCAGTCCTACCTGGAAATGCCATGAATTGAACCTGGGAGCTTCTGCATACAACACAGATGTTCTACCATGGGGCTATGCCCTTTCTCTGCACAGCACAGAAATACCATCTCCAGAATTATTACTAGTATAGAGTGACCAAACATTCTATCAAGGAATGACATCTATTTCTTGGGAGGATTAGATGCAGACAACATGCAAATATATAACCTCTTCATTCAGGAAAAATTGGGATTCCCCCTGACAAAGCTAGTGCAAATGGCTGAAATGCTTGTAAAAGCCCCATCTCTCTTTAGTGAAGAAATCTTTTGGCATGGAGAATGGCACCACAGTATATCAGAAACAGGACCTATGTGAAGGTTTTCTTGCTCTTACCTGTAACTTTTTAGCTATTAGACTCTCTGCTATGAAGCTACTTCTAAATGCCGAACTCCAAGGTTAGCTATGGGGCCTTGCCTCAGCCAACAGTGACAAGAAGATGTTTCGTCAGTAGTGACTTGTGAAGGGAGTATAGAGGGATTGACATCCTCCAAGATACAGTGTTGTTACATGTGTTGGATTGGAGATGGAGGAGGGTGAGGGGGTGGTGAGCTCTGAGGTATCAATTACCTCTGCTGCACTGGTACTCCCCCAGTTTTTCTACCATCTCACCCTGCCTATTACCATCTCAACAAGTGGAGTGCCATCATGAGTACCTTCACCCTTCCAAGCCTTCGCTACTTCTCATATGTAAAAGTCTTACTGCCATTCCTAATAATGTGGTCAGATAACAGGAAACCAAAGCTTCTGGAAAAAGTATTGAGATCCCATCCTGCGACTTAGTGCTGCAACTCAAACTCTTATTTGCTGGTACAGTGGGTCATATAATTGCACCATTCATTCTCAAATTATCCCACATCCAGACCTCTGGCTTGTATCACAACACGGTGCAACTTTAACAGAATGCGAGGTTAAAATAAATGATGTGGGAAAGGCTTTGAAACAAGAAAAATCCTTCACTGACAGCATATATGGAGCAACGTCAAAGGAACTGCTCGTTTTTTGCTGCAGCAGAGTAAACTCAGATTATTGACTTCATATATCTTAGCTCTTCTTTCACCTGTCAGCATGAAATAAGAACAATCTGAGTTATATATTACTGCGATATAAAACAAATCAGTTCCATTTTTGAATGCGTTGGAAATAATTGCTCCCTAACACAACATTTAAATAAAATGAACACATGGCAGTATTTGCCTTTTTTGAAATTTCTACTTTTAGATACTTAAAAAAGACAACATAAACCAGAGTATATATCATATTTATCATAAACCAGAGTGATCAGTTATACTATGCAATCATTTGGATTTAAGCATGTCATTGGCAGTAGGTTCAGACTGAAAACTGTAGCTCATAAAGGACCTACCAAATCCATTGCACAATGTACGTACTTACAAGTATCACTGAATAGACAAAATCCACGCTAAACACACAATGTCTATGAAACTGAATTATGAGGAATCTTAGGGCAAGGCATGCAAGATTCCCTGAAAGGACTGCATAGCCCCTCTCTTGTTGGTTTCCTCTTGCAATGCGCAAGAGGCACTGGCTATATTGGAAGTTACACTCTCTGTATAAAAGATGTTGAGACCCAACTGAACTAAGCAGTGTCCAATTACAAACTGCACAGATTTTTCTGAACACAGGTGCTGTGGTTCTCTAACAACTAGAAAACCTCTTATCTGCCTGATAAATCTATGAATATTATTCTTAAATAGTCATTATTCATTATGTAGCTAAAACTAGAACTTTCACCTTCTGACACAATTTCTTGGCTGAGGACCAGATGCTGAGAACAAACTGTCCCACCTGTAATTTGCCTCATTTTTTTTCTTCCTGGGCCTTCCCTGGACCATTGCTGGACGATCAAAAAAAAAAAAAAAATCCACAGGAGGGAGAACTCTGTGAAACCATGGAATGCTAGTCATATTGAAAGCAAGGCAGATGGAACTCATATCTTCATATCAAAGGTATTAAGCTCAGTTGAGAGAATACAATGATGAAGCTAAAATAGGGAAATCTGTGACACTCCAGATGTTGTTGCTGGACTCCAATTCCCTTCAGCCCTAGCTGGCATAACCAATGGTCAGGGATAAAGGGAGGTGTAGTCCAACACCGTCTGGAGAGGCAATGGTTTCTGATCCCTGAAAAAGTGAGCCAAGAACATTGTCATACTCAAAAGTCTCTGAAAGCATAACACTGGCTAGACTGGGGCCGGGAACAGATATAAAATGTTAATAAAAGTAGGGGCTTGTCCACACTTCCCCTTTTGCCATGCCTAGAAACCATGGGTCTGGAGACTTTCCGTTTGACCCACACCTCCTAGGCACAGGTCTGAGCAGTTTCTCTCTTGTCTCACTCCTTTCCAAGGAAAAACCTGCTCTTTAGTGATAGAAACTCTAAGGCCGTATGCAACAAAATTCTACTCACAGTAGACTCAATGAAATTAGTGAACCTAAAATAGTCTTGCCCATTAACTTCAATGGATCTACTATGAGTAGGACTAGCATTGGATACAACTTATTGTTCCCCTTATTACAGCGGAGTGTTTATATTTCCTCCTGATTGACGTTTTCTTTTTGACAGCAAAGATATCGACATCAAAATTATCAATTGAAAATAAATGCTCATTTACATCACTGAAAAGTTCCGTTTTCAGCTCCTGCCCACCATTTCTACACTAATGGGGACATTATCTGAAACATTAAAAGGCACAATTATTGCTAAAGCCGGCTTTTAATGATCTTCAAACAATTAAATTTAGCACATTTATTCCTGATATTCACACCAAGAAATCCATTGACATTCTGTTAACCTCCGCCATTAAATTAATCCCACAATACTGAAAGGATGCAACAAAATTACATATTGATCACTGGATTCATTACTTTGCTGTGACTTTGAAAGATGCTATGCCACCAACCATGGTGAGTAAGATGAAGAAATGCTACAAAGCAACACACATGCTCACCCTCCACACACACACACACACCACAGTTTATGCATACTAATAGGTATTGTTGCATTTCAAAGGTTGGTCCAAGAAATGAAACACACTTTCCTCAATCCAGCTAGGGGCATAAGTGTGAAGAAGTAGGCTTGAAATGACACCATCCAGCTAGACATATGAAAGCATGACAGGAGCAAGTTACTTGATTCTGACTGTCATTCAAATGCATGCATTCCAAATTCCTGTAGCCTTTCCCAGATGAATTACCATTCTTGTTTTTACTATAAAAATGTCTCAGAGTGACTTACAAAAGCATGCATAATACAAAAGAACAATTGACAATAACACAAATCCTACCCCACCCTACTGAAAAGTTGGACTTCAGTAAAGGTTTAGGTATCACCATATACTATAATCCCAATTAAGACCCTAATGCTTGGGTGAACAGAAATGTCTTTGACTGGCACCTGAAAGTTGATAATAATGGAACCAGCACTTTCTCTCTAGAAAGAGCACTGTAGTATAGTTTGCAGTACAGTTTGCTAGGGTCATCAGTCTTCAGCATTCAGCTTCCTCCTTAGGGCTTCTAGATGTTAAATTTCTGAGGGTCAAACCACAGGTAACGTTAAATGTGCCTTTGCATTTTTTAAAAAAGCACAAATTGCAGCTTTGGCAAGGGGATGACAATTATAGAGCTCACAGCAGGCTGTAAGGGGACCAAATGCGAGGGGTTTTGTTTTGCTTCCCCTCAATGCAAATAGCAATTTCAAACAAGGACCACAGCACAGGAGCAATGGGTTAAACCTCCTGCTTGCCATCTGCTTTGATTCCAATATCAATTAGCCAACCCCATGGGTGCAATCTGTACTTTTAAAAATATGCATTGAACATCATGTTAAACATGATGGGAGCAATTCAACACAGCTGTAAGTGAAAGTCAGGGGTAGGGAACCCTTTATCCCCAAGGACCACATTCCCTAATGGGCAAATTTCTGGGGGGATAGTTTCCACACAGACACACACACACACACACACACACACACACACACCTTTTCTTCATCCTGAGAAGCAGGAGGCATCATCAGAGTTCAAGGTCATATTCCATCCGGGCAAAACCTGTCAAGCAGGTACAAAGTAGGGCTGTTGAGGGATATGGACTGGGGAGAGGGGATGTGACTGAGGAGAGGGAGCCTGGGAAGAGTCCCAAGGGACCGATGGAAAGGGTTGGCTCACATTTGGCCCTTGGCCTGAGTTTCCCCTGCTCCATCTTAATAAATGGTAAACCTCCACATAGAAATTGAGGAATGTCAGGCTATGAACTCAGCTAGACAGGTAAAGAAAAAGCTCTGTATATGCGATATAACATTGTGCCACCAGATGGAGTACCGTTTTTCTCTATCTGTTTTTTCTGTATAAATTTACAATCCTTTAAACTGAAATGCTTCTTTGATATGTCTAGATCCAGCCTATGTCCCCCCAAATGTCACCATACTTCTGCTGGTCACAAATGACCCTGGAGCAGTGGAAAGAATCTAGACTGGCTGTTGAATATGTAGTCCAAAGGCTATGAGTCCGTATCTCTTTCCTCCATCATTTATGTCGAAAGGGGTAGACATCATAAGAACTTGATAAGCTGTGGTTCACCTGCACCCTGTGGAACCAGCTTGTGTTATTCGTTTCCCTTTGGAATATATTTCTAGGTGACAATTATAGACAGAATTTTTGACTCCAGGGGTGTATGTGGTTGAAAACATGGCATTTGTTATTCGTTTCCCTTTGGAATATATTTCTAGGTGACAATTATAGACAGAATTTTTGACTCCAGGGGTGTATGTGGTTGAAAACATGGCATTTGGGGCAATCAGTTAATGGATCAAGTACTATGGGTGAGCAGCTGCTCAAAATTCTAACCTTACAGAGTGCATTGTCTACAATTGTCAGGAATGATCTTGACTAGAATTAACCTTTGACTCTGCATACAGCAGCCTCTTGTGGTGAGACCCTGGAGCTGCAGTTTGGAATATCTTCTAGGGAAGGGGTGGGGAACCACAAGCCTGCAAGAAATATTCAGCCCTTCAAGCCCCTCTAACTCACCCCTGGAATTGACCCCAGGTCACACCCCTGCACTCTTTAGGTCAATGTTCCAAGGGTTACATGCCAGTGCCAGGTGCAAAATTGTGTGGAGCGATGCATGCAAATTTTACCTCTGAACTGGTTTCTGCAGTCATACACACATCCTCTGCCAACCCTTCAGCCATAAAAACAAGATGCATTGTCATTCAAGGATATGTTCCAGGCAGGGAAAACCACTCAGGGTGAGAAGTAAGGTCGGTGGCCTGGAGAAAGTTCCATGGACCAGATAGAGAAGAACGAAGGGTCACATTCCGCCTTCTGGACCAAGGATTTCCAACTCTACTCTACTATAATTTCTCACCTCACTCTGGCTACTGCCTATGGTTCAGCCCTGACAACAATCTTCACTTTTGAAAGACTCCACTTTGCTCAGCTGTTTATTTGTTCCATTGATGAAATATACTCAGAGTCCTGTAGTGATTCCATGTTCTTTATTGCAGCCTGTAAAACAGTGATTCAATTGCCCCCCAAACCAAGACAGGCTTTTATATACATTATTTACACAATGGGCCAGGGTCTCTTGGATCGGCCATCTGGTTCGAGGCGTCGGGCAGGGCGGGCACAGCACACCCAGGCGATGTGTCCCACCTTTCTGTATTGTTGGCATTCTGCATTGCAGAAACGGCAAGTCCTCTGCTCGTGGCTCTCCCCGCAGCTTGTGGAGTTCCTCTCTTCTGGACAAGGCTGTCATGGTGGGCATGCGGCTTGTATGTGCTGCTGCACTTGGTGCACGTCCTCTCGGTCAGATTCTGAGTCGTCAGTGAGGTCTTCATGGTGGACCCTTGGTTGGGATGACACGTTTGACTGGAATCCTTGTGCTGACCTCTCGGCAGCTTCAGTTGCTAGAGCCTCCTCTAGGGCAACCTGGAACATCAGGTACTTCTTGGTACAGAGGCACCGCTGCAGTTTCTCGTCCCTCAGGCAGGCCACAAGGCGGTCGCGGAGCATGTTCTCCAGCTCTGTGAAGTTGCAGAGCCAGGCAGCCTGGCAGGGGGAGGTCACATACCCGGTTATGGTTTCTCCGGGGGCTGCCGCTTTGTGTAGAAGGCATTGCAACACGGTACCACCAAGGGCTGTGGTGAGAAGTACCCCTTCAGCTGTTCCATTATCGTGTCATAGGAAACGGTTGCGATATTTGCGGGAGCGAGGAGGGCTTGGGCAATCTCAAACGTTTCATCTCCACAGACATTGAAGAAGGTTGCCCTCTTCTTGGCTGTGTCCTTGACGTCCTTTGCTTTCAGGAGGAACTGGAAGTGGGTGGCGTATCCTTCCCAGTCTCCTGAGGCTGGGCTGAACAGCATGAAGATGTTGTCTGTCACCATTCTGGGTTCTTGGGTCCTGGAGCTGTAGCCTGGATGCGTGGTGTGATGCTGTGTTGCCTGTGGCAGCTGTGTGCGGTGCGCAGCAGACAGCTCAGCAGGATCCCATCCTTGTTGCCAGTGAAATATACTCAGAGTCCTGTAGTGATTCCATGCTCTTTATTGCAGCCTGTAAAACAGTGATTCAATTGCCCCCCCCCAAACCTCAGGCTTTTATATACATTATTTACACAATGAGTCCCATCTGATTGACCGATTCTGCTTCCTTCCTGGAGCCTGATTGGCCTTTTCCTGCAAGCCAATCAGTTGTTGCATTCTAGGATCCTACTTGCCTATTGTTCTAGGATCCAAGCTTAGTACATAACAATTGACTAACACTTCTGATTACAACAATATCCCGGGTGGATTTAAATGACACATCCTTCAGCTTAAACCCATTCAGCGAACAAAGCTAGTGAATGAGCCTACCAGCCTTGACTATTTGAGCATTTGTGTGTTCTACCACAGCAGGAAGGACTTGAACCTCCTCTCCCCTTTTGTCAAAAAAGAAAAAACCCCAAACAAAAGGCCACTTGAAGGGCACCATGTGCTTCAACCAGAAGAGCACTAGATTCATTTTAACTGGGTTGTAGTCTGCAGCAATTCAAAGCAATAGGGGGATTTTAAATAATCAAAAAGAGAGAGGGAAGGATGCATGTGTTGACAAGGCTTAGAAGGAAGGAGTGGAGATCGGGAGCAACACATTGTCACAGAACAGCAATACTTTGAAAAATTTATTTGATTGGTATTGAGTGGTACTTGCAGGAAAAGCTTTATCATAATAAAAAATTAATAGTTTGCTTTTCTTTACCATAAATAACCTTAATATGGTACACGGAATGCTGCAGTTTTGCCTCCACATAATCTCTTTAATAGTGGTTGCATGCTGGGGAATTATTCAGTAGTTTGCTGTTGCTAGAGATTGCTCCTCTTTGTTATCATGGGGCTAGTGGGTAAAAGATGTATCTGCATTCTGTACAAGAAGAGGCAGAGCAAGACACATCATAAGATAGACAAAAGAAACCATTTCCCCCCAACTTTAACAATGCCGTCCTATGTATTTTTACTCAGAGCTAACAGGCGAAAAATTCAAAAGCCTTTGTGTTGCTGTGCAAGAGGAACAGGAAGCTTTTCCTGCATCTGATTTCACTGCGGCAGTGGCAGGGTATCGTCACACATCAGACATGGGTGTATATTTCAGCATACATGTGAGCTTTTAAAACAGAATTTTATTTTGCAGTATAGTATTGTTTTTATGTTGAATTACATATGGGATTCAGTGTTTAGGGTCTCTAGAAGTATTAATCCAGCCCCGGGGTTGACCACTGCACAAAGAGAGGAAAAGAGGGAAGGAACCAATACAGGGAATGAAGAGGTGAAGAAACATAATAAATTCACCAGAATCAGTTAATGTATTAAGGAGCACATTTCGAGACACAAGTCAGTGCATTGTTGAAACTATGGAACGAGCCACTAGAGGATGCAGTGATGGTTACCAGCCCAGAAGGTTTTAAGGAAATTGCTTCAGCACTCTCGCACTTTATTTATTTATGTACCTTGTGCATCCTGCTGATGTTCAAGTTATCCTATAAAATTAAAAACCAATAAAAAATGAAATAAATAAATAAAATAAGGCCTATTTCAGAGAGAAAATTCAAAACAACACAGCAACAGATGAAAAGCAACAACTTTCCACAACTAAAACATTTGAAGTGCCTTAAAGACCTGTTGCCACCTGGTTTCTAAAATAATTAAAGTATGCTTGGGAAGGGTCTGTCCATGCTAGCCAAACATTTAAACTCCGGAGCTTGGATCACACATTTTTGTACCCTAATGCCCAATCAAAAGTGTACACATTTTCCCCATGGAAATGCCAAGGGACAGGGTGATGCCCAGAGAAAATCATGGCCAATGTTAGCTTTTCATTTTTACAAGAAGCTCAATTCCATGGCTAGCCGAGGGTTTTAAAAAAGGAAAAGGAAAAAGACTTCAAGCTACATCTGCTTTATAGATGCATGGGTTGTATTAACAAATCTAACACCATGGAGTTCCTCTCTAGTGGCAGAGATTTTGCAAGACATTGCCCACAAAACTGCAAATCCAACTTCAATGGTGGAAACTTAAAAAACATAATAAGAACTGAAGTTATCTGAAGGCTGAATACCAAATTCTGCTTCTACCGAACTGCAAAATCCACATGACCCTAAACTAGATATGCCTAAATTTATGTATTCTGGCTTAACAGGGGGTCCAGCTGAGACTATACTGGGGGAATGGGGAGGAAAGTAGCACTTGTTTATTTTGCAACAAACATCCCCCAGTACTGACTTGATTAGCAATTCAGCAACCAGATGAGAGCAGAGAATGGTTCAAAGCATAGGTCAACATTAGTAATTCAAACCTGGAGTTAGATTTTTTTTTCAACAGTTTCCCTGCATAATTTATTTCCACATTTCTGATTTCTGTCCAACTCTTCTTCTGCCAGGGGTCCTTTCACCTCTCTGTGCTAGAAACAGCATGAGCTTCACATACTCTAGGATTTTTGGATCCAAGGCTGTCCTATTTTGCAATTCGCACCCAGCCTTCTCTCCTTTGAGCTCAGCCCTCATGCTGTGTTAATCACATGTCTGGCTCCCAGACAGTGGCACAGATCCGATGTAATAAAAGTTCATAGGCCAAAATGTTTAAGTCATAAAGATTTACCAATCTTCATATGCAATGATGGCCAACAAAATGAACAGCTTGCAAATCATGTGATGCTTCCTGATTTAGGGGAGCTTCATAAATATTAAGCCAAACTTCAGCTGTAGTTTCAAAATGAACTGTCAACTTTTACACACACACACACACACACACACAGAGAGAGAGAGAGAGAGAGAGAGAGAGAGAGAGAGAGAGCGCTTCATTCCATTCCACAGAAAGTTTCATTCCCTGAGTGAGGTTTTTTTCTATTAAAAAAAGAAGTCTGTAGGTACTGCACACTTTCTCCCTATTACAACAAATCCAGGTTTTCCCCAGAGTAATCTGGAAGTAGAACATCCCATTAAAAATGCTATTGCAATTTCTTGTGAATTCCCCAGTGTATTCTGCTTGTGCTTGGCATACCCATCACCTCCCTTTCTGAATGGGATTGAAAACTGGGGAGGATGCAGGGAAGAAGAGGGAGGGTTTAAGGTCTAAAAAAAAATATCACTCACAAAACTGTCAAATTAGAAGCAACCAGAAAGCCATTTGTCCAAAGCCTGAGTAGAAAATGGGACTGTCCAAAACCTGTCAGCGTGAGAGGTCAAATGTGGGAAAGTTGGGAGTGGATTAGAACAAAGGTGTGTGCACACACAAACCCCCCTACATACCACATGTGGGGTTTGGCTAGTGATACAGAACCACCACCAATTAGGAGGTGCCATATCTCAAAGTCAGTACATATGCTTGGCTTGCAGAAGTCAAGTTCAGGGATGGTCTGCTCATTAACCACAATGAGAATGTTGACTTACAAGGAGAAGGGGGTGGGTTTGTACAGTCACTACCTCCCAGGGCTCTGAGAGTGCCACTACCACTTTTTTAACACTCGGGGGGTTTCTGCCCGCAACTTTGTCACTGTAGCAGAGTGATCAGTTGTGCTTCTGTGGGTATTTCATGACACCCATGCCAGAATCCTCAAAATGAGGAAGGGTTCTCCAAAGTGAGTCCCACTGAGTTCAAGGGGACTTACTTTCAGGGAAATGACTATAGAACCACAGCCTGTTAAGCCTTCTCCCTTGTCTGCTGTCAACTGTCCCATATGCTCCTTCAGAGCAATCCCATCTATGTTGAGCGCATATGCACAGTCAGCCGTTGTCCTCAATAGCTCCATAAGTCAGTTGGCTTCCTGGGCCATAAGGCAGAATTAGTCATTTATTCCATGGCAATGGAAAAATGAGAATAATGCTCTGTACCATAAACAGAGTACTTTCCATTCAATAGCTCTTCAATATTATAGTGAGTCAGTGGTTCCACAGAATACTCCAGGCTGAGCTGCACCCGCTAACACTATGCATACCAATTCAGAAATAATGCCCATTGAGTCCAATGGGTCTTACTCTCAGGTAAATGAGTACAGCATTGCAGGAAACAGTGTAATTCCACCCTGCAGGGATATTGCCAGAAATAGGTGCCAATAGGCACCACTTCTCCGCCAGGGGCTATAATTGTGCCCCTGACTAACCTCATTGGCTATGATATGCTTATTACAGGCAGCTCCTATCTGGAATGGTTTGCCATACAGAATAGCTCCAGGGTTTGAATGCTGCTTGATGAATCATCTGGGGATTCATGACTGCCTGATTCCAATTCCTTCAGCATCCTCTGAACAGGTTAATCCAAGGCACAATTATTGCTAAATGAAAATGTCATTTCAACTCAAGCAGCAAAAACGAGACCTGCCAGCCCAGCCTTGAAAGGCCTCACCAACAAGACATAGGGGTCATTTTGCCCCATGGGCATCCCACCCACCCACCTTTGGGTTAGAGCCTCACTGAGCTATGTGGGTTGATAGTTGACAGAGCCAGAAAGGATTTTTTTCCTGGCAACCTCTATCAACAGGTTCTTGAGTTTTTCACCTTTCCCTCAGCGAGCCAAGACACACTTCTATTAGGTGTTGATTGGCTATGTAAACTGTGAGCAGAAACAACATGGGGCAGGATCAGCATAGAAGGATTAGCCATAGTTTGCCCTAGGCTCAGGTTATGGCCTCTGCCCAGCTGGAATCTCGCACTCCAGTCACCTAGTGAGATCTTGGAGGCTTGGTTTGCACTATGACAGGATTCAATGCCGAGTGACTCCCAGAGAAGGAGTTGAGCAGTTCCCAACCCTTGACAGAGTGCCATTCAATCAGTTGGGGCTGAATGGAATCAGCAAAATGCCTTGCGCTTCAGCCATGCCAACCCTGGTGCCTGTCTTGGTTATTGAACTGCTGCCTGCCTGGGCAACCGAAAAACCCCTCCCCACCTCCACCCTTGCGTTTCAGTCAAGAGTGGGAAAAGTTTTTATTTGTTGCTGCTTGGTGGGCTGCTGGTATATATATTACACACACACAAAGTCAAAGTGTATGGATCTATTTTAGAAGATAGAGGAAGTCTGAGTCATTTTTCAGTGTCATTTCAAACACATTTCTTTAGGGTGGAAATATAACACAAGTATTGTTAAATGGGTGTTAATTGCCCAGACAGCTGCCAGTGTGCTCTTCCTGCAGAGAAATCCCAGCAGGGAGTTTGCCTTTGAATGCTCGAATGTAGACAATATGCCCTGGGGCACAGCTGAACTTTCAAAGATAAGATGCAACTGCGAAATGGATTGAAAATTTCGAGAATCTGGTGGGGAGGGGAGGATAATCACAACTTCTTTCACTCGTAGTTGAATGGCAAAACAAAATTGGGGTGCTACACAGCTCTAGGTTCCATCTGACCTATACATTATAAACAGTATCATGCCACTTGAAACAGTCATGGTTTTCCCCAACAATTCTTGGGAGCTGGAGTTTGTTAAGGATGCTGAGAGTGGATAGAAGACCTCCCTTCTGGTTGGAAAGCCACAATTCCAGGAGTTACCTGGGTAAACAGATTGACTGTTAAACCACTCTGAGAATTGGGGCTTTGGGAGGGGGAACTGGGTTACTCACAAATTGTTCCAACCTTTCCCCTTTCCTGCACAAACCTGTCAAGTTACCAGATTAAACCACTGTGCTAATTATCATGTTCCTGTCTCTGATTCCACCTGTTCAGCATGGCAGTATGGAGTAATCTCACACTGAATAGAGGGAGGGCAGGCTCATGCAAATAAAGAGCTGGGAGGAGAGTAGCAAAGAGCATAAAATCTCATGCTCTTCTTAGGCCTTGGCGATTATGCTGGTGGCATCCCTACTGCAAATGTGCTCCCCACCCCCACCTGCTCTGCAGGTGGTGGTGGAGTGGTGACCTTCTGCACCAAGCTGCTCTGCAAGGTGGTGGTGGAGTGGTGACCTTCTGCACCAAGCTACGTGCATCAGAAAGAAGTGTGTTCCCTGTTGAAAAAAACTTATTCCACCCCCTCCTCCATATTTCACACTATGAGTTCTATGGCTGGGATGGTAGCCTTGAGTGAAAGTTGAGGAAAGGGGTGGAGTTCAGTAGCAGAGTATTTGGGGTTTTTTTACATTAAGAAGGTCCTGATTCTATCCTGGCATCTCCAGGTAGTGCTTGCAGTTGACGCCTGCCTGAAACCCTGGAGAGCTTCTGCCAGTCTGTGCAAACAATAATGAGCTAGATCGGGGTGCCCAAACTTTTTTCAGAGGGACAGATTTGATGAAGTGAACATGCGTGAGGGC
This sequence comes from Podarcis erhardii, assembly GCF_964252035.2. Taxonomy (NCBI): domain Eukaryota; kingdom Metazoa; phylum Chordata; class Lepidosauria; order Squamata; family Lacertidae; genus Podarcis; species Podarcis erhardii. The sequence goes on from NC_138504.1 coordinate 15,570,929, forward strand.
CGACCAAAGTTGTAGAGCTTTCTTTAGGATTGAAGTTTACCCAAAGTTGTTGAGCTTTTTTTAGGACATATACTGCCATGGGGGGCGGATTAAATCGACAGGTGGGCCAGAAGGCCCCCGACACGGACTTTGGACATGCCTGAGCTAGATGGACAAGTGGTCTGACTCAGTATAAGTCAGTTTCCTATGTATGTAAGTGCATTCTAGTTTTTGAGGGTGGTGGTGGTAATAATACTGTCTGGTTCACCCTAATAGTGCAGGTCACAAAGGAATGAAAGAAACAAATTAGCTGATGGGGTGATAGACCCCATTGAAAATTACAATAACATCCCCAAATTAAAGCCATGTTCCCACACACACAGGAATGTGGCAAATTAAAACGGGGGATGCAAAGTGCTTGAAAGTAATCAGCAGTGGTTTTCATAAGAGAAAATTACCAGCTTTATATGTGACACTTTCAGTTGTTACTATAACTGCTATAAAAGGTTCTGCAATATACTGCAGGAGCATTGGGAACCGCCGATTAGCTTTGTTGGAGATCTTCATTGGTTTCTCTCATTTGGCACGGTGCTGCTTTGAAATGTCTGCTTGCAGGACTTAATATTAAATGTAATTTCCCCCCCTGGCAAATTGTTCACATTTTCACCTGCTGTGGGAGATCATCAAGAATGGAATAACTTAATCAATGTGGGCAAAGACAAATCAGCAGCTGATGAATTCAAAATAGAGAGCTTTATATGGAAATGGGAGGGAATGGGAAGGAATACATTTTGTATGACATATGTCAAACTCGGGAAGAAAATTGTTATTGAGGGAAAGTTATGCCTTTGAAAAACAGCTGGAAGGATGTACGGTATATCCTAAAAAGTAAAAGTTCAGATTTCTTGTAAAGGCATATATTTTGCCCAGTCTATCCCTGAGCCATAAGATTGCACCCTGTAATTAGAATATAAATGAATTTCCATGTGCATGTATGGCACTTAATTACTACACACTTAGGTTTCTTTCCACATACATTGCCATTGCAAAATGCACGCAGTCACTTGAGCCTCTTTGAGACACCTTCACACATTCAGTAAACATGTGTAGGGGGAAATGAGATATTGGAAGTAGAGGTGCAATTAGGTTTTATTCTATTTCACTATACAGAATACATGGCCCATGGCCAGGGATGAAGGCAGTTGTGGTTCTGCAACTTTGAGAGGCCAAATGTCCCCCGCACCTGCAGAAGATGAACCTCTGAACAACACTAGACCAGTGTTTCGCAAACTTGGGGCTCCTGCTGTTGTTGGACTACAACTCCCATCAACCCTGACCACTGGTCCTGCTAGGTAGGGATAATGGGAGTTTGTAGTCCACCAACAGCTGGAGCCTGTTTGAGAAACACTGCACTAGACAGAGCCCTCCTTGAATAAAGGCATACATATAGGGAGTGTTTACAGACGTTCTAATAAATGGATATAGTTTGGGCATGGAGACTCTGAGCCTCCTCTTCTCCCCTCACAGGGAATGAAATTTAGTTGCTATATGGATGATGGCAATTAGAAGGTTGTGTGAATCAAATGGATTACGTTTCAGACAATATGAATATCTGTGGTATGATATTCATGCCAGCCACTAATTGCATACAAGGCACCACTTGATACTGCAGTCATAAAACAGCAGCCATCAAATGATAAATATACCTCCATCAATTAGGACTTAATCAGAAAAACATTCTAGAAGTGGTACTTTTTTGCTTTCACTGGGCAGCTCTATACATGTTGATTCAAAAGTAAGCACAATTGAATTCAATGGAACATACTTCCAGGAACAAGTGCTTAGGATCACAGCTTAAATGTGGGCACAAAACTTAAATCCCAAACTCTAAGGAATGTTATTAAGTGCAAATGTAAGTCAATAGTTGATTTTTTAAAAACAACAACAACAACAACTATTTTCTTGCCTCTTTGGAAAATATTATCAGACTGGGAAGTTGCTTTCAGTATAAATGAAGTACATTGCAGCAGTGCTCAGGAATTCCAAAAAGAAAAAGTAAAATTAGTACAGCTATGAAAGTTTCTTTATTCAAAATGCTGTTGAATTGTATCCAGGCATTGACAAAAACCTGTTGCTTGATCCCAAAAATTTGGTTATACTGTGTTGTAATCTAAGCTATATAGACCCATTGGAATTAATAGGTCAAAGTTAGTAAAGTCCATTACTTTTCAGTGGACCTACTCTGAGCAAGGCCAACATTGGATACAACCTGATATTTTAAAAGGGTTCCAAATGCAAAAAAACAAATAAACAAATTTCCAAAATATACAGCAGATACATAATAGGCTTCTTGATCCCCCTAACCAAGAATGGATGGTTTGATTTTGTAGTTCAAAACTTTTTTTGAAGGTTTTATAACAGCATATAACTTCAGATATATATTTCTGACAAGCTCATCTGACACTTAAAAGTTATGCTCAACAGCAACAAAAAAGTTTTAGCAGGATTTGATGTAGTTTATGGGGAGGGAGAAATTGTTTGGTTACTATCTAATTAAATGCAAGATACCTGGCATGGCTCCACATTAAACATGTTTCATGCTATCTTGGATGAATTTGTAGCCTTCCAAAATACAGTGTGATGGAAGGAGGAGTATCATAAAGCATATCAGGCACCTATAATGGTTACCAATATATCTGAGCATTTAGAGTGACTGGATGCTGCTACTCACTGTCAAGAAGGAAATATTTATAACAATACTTTAAGCTAATACCTTTCCAAAAGAGAGGTTTATACAACAGAGATTATAACAAAGGTAGTGTTTTGCTCTCCTCAAAGTCAGAGAATGATATGTCGATAGAAACACTTCCTCCCCACTACCTTTCAACAACTTAAATATTTCTGAAATGCAGTAAATACAATTTAATAGTTTCTGAGCTGAAAATTACCTCCTGAGTCATCTGCACAAATCCCTTGTTCTACAAAGAGGATACTAGGAGGCGGAGGGGGGGCATTGTGTTTCAAGTTGACAGTTTCCTTTAAAGAAAGAATATCTGCTCACCTGGGGCTCTGTAGAAGTGGCATTTGCTGCACAATGCAGACATGACTGGTTCCGGGGAGCCACCATCTTCTTGAATGGATGGGGGAGGGGCTGGATACTTGCCACCACCCTCCTCTGGCCATGCCACACACACCAACTGGGAGAGGGGTTTGCCCACAAGGCCCATTGGGGCTGGGGCAATGGGGGCTGGGAGCTGCCCATTCCTGCCATTTTTAAGAGGGCAACCACGAGCAGGCTGCCTTCTTTGCTGATCATGGATCAGAAGCATGACTCATGTCAATGAGAAGTCATGCCGTCAGAGTTGTGGGCCCAACTCAAGTGATATACCTAGATAGGGTCACTAAGTGATTTTCTGCAGGGACCGCTCAAATTCCTTACAAACATTACAACCCCTGAAGTGCACCCTTGAAGAAACTGAAAGAGCAAATGCTGGAATGCTCTGCAAGTGACAACAGCCCAGAAGTGGAACTCCAGAGGCAAAAGTGACACAGGAGAAGGGAGAGTTTGTTTTGGAACAAATGAAACTTTGGAGGCTATTAATTTCAATTTTCAACTGTTTTGAAATTAAAGAAAGAAAATATTGCGGGCACATGCGCTAAACCCTGTCTGTGGTGCCTACCCCTTTCCCCAAATGATAACACAAGAGACCAGAGTATGGGTTCAAATTGGCCACAACTTTATTGAACTTCAGAAGTGGGAAACTTGGCACAGGCCTTGGCAGGTAACCCTCTCAGCCCGCCTGGCTGAGGATATGCAGGCAGATGAAGTCCAGTGAGAGGGAACTGCAAAGCACAAACGTACACAGCATGCCCTTCCACTGACCTCGTCCGGGGAGTTTGACCTACATGCCACCGCTCTAGGGCCAGGGACTCCCAGTTTTGCCCTTTAACAGGCCCTGCAAGCGCCGCCGCATGGGAAGGGAGCATGAATGCATCCCCCCCAACTTGATGTTAGACTAAAGGCTACCTTGCCAAGGCCTAGAACCGCCAAAGTTGTGACAAAATTGCTACGGGGAAGGCGAAACCTGCCAATGCAGGGAAAATTCCTTCCCGGTTCTGAATACAGCAACCAGCTTACAACCGCAGCAGCGCCCGCTGACCTGGAACGCAAAATATTAGCCTGTAAAGAAGAAATCGTTAAATTGAAGATCGCTGACCTAAGCTGAAGCTAAAAGGCAAGAAATATTAATTGATGGGTGATCCTGGAAGGAAGAACGGCAAAAGAGGCTTGAGCCCAGGAGTCAGCCTCTTTTCTTTTGGCCTTAGGCTTAGGCCCAGCCCCATCCTTCTGTCCATTGTCCTCCCTGGCCGAGGGCGGTTCAAAGGCCAGCTCAAGCAGGTGGGTGGCACCCGCCCAGGTGAGCGTTGCTCGGTGCCACAAACCCCGCCCACCTGTGGGGACGGTAGGGCGGATATTCTATTACGGCCAGTGAACTGTGATTTTATTTTTTATGTGTGTTTTTAACAGAAAGATGGACATCAAAAAAGATTATGCAAGATTGGTCTAGATCCCTTTTAGGATTTGGCTAATCACTAGATTAATATATATGTTACTATGTGTTGTGACGTGGGGTTTGTGATTTCAGCTCTCTTGACATAATATGCTGGAGTCAGTTCTCTAGTAACACTTCTTTATTAAAAGCAACAAGACTAAAACTTGAGGAGGGGAGAGCTACATTTATAGGGACAGGGAACTAGTTAGAAGGGATACATTTTGGAGGGAACAATATCAGGCAATCACAGTCCTGCCTTTTGGAGGCAACCAATAAGACAGAGGATCCAAATACAGCAGCTTAAATGAACCAATAGTAGCTGTACCCTCTGGAACCAAAAGGCAGTTACTTTACCCTAATGCAATTACAGACAATAATAATACAGATATAAAATCCTTTGACTCAATACACAACACCCCTCCCCCCCTAGTGAGCACAGCAGACGTAATCTCTCAGGTACTGTGGGGTCCTACAACTTCTACTTGATCTCCTGACAACAGGTGTTGCCGGTTCTGGATTGGGTGTCACCTGTGGTAGGGGGGTTGCTATAGGGGTTTCGTCAGGAACAGATGGAGTCCCAGACATCTCAGGGTCCCCTACCTGTACCTCGTCATCCTGAGGACTAGCAGACCCTGGTTCATTTGCTGAAGCCCCTGGTGATTGCACCTCTGGGCCATTTTCACTCTGGTCTTGCAGCTCTGCGTCGTTAGCCAGGGATGAATTATCAGACTCCTCCCTGCTGAGCGCCCAGCGCCTCAGCTGATCTATATGTCTCTTCCAAACTTGCCCATTTTCCAAGGTCACATAATAGGACACAGGTCCACTAGCCCGGGTGACCACACCAGCCACCCACCGCGAACCTCGTGAATAGTTCCTCACCCAGACCAGATCTTCAGGGGCGAAATACCTTGTTGTATCAGTCTCAGCCTGGGGGTTTGCTCTTGAATTACGGTTTGGCATTTTACCCGGGTGGACATAATCCAACACCGTTACCAATCTTCTACCCAAGAGCAGCTCAGCTGGCGACTTGCCCGTCGCAGTACATGGCGTCGCATGCTGCAAAAATAACATTCGCGCAATGCGAGCTGACCAGTTACCCTCCATTAAGCGCGCAATGGATTCTTTGGCTGTTCTTACCATGCGCTCCGCCTGCCCATTGGAGGATGGGTGAAAGGGCGCGGATGTGACCCCCCTTATGAAGTTATCAGCCAAGAATGCCCTGAATTCTTGGGATACAAAAGCTGCCCCATTATCTGATACAATGGTCTCAGGTAACCCGTGGGTTGCAAACAGCTGCCTCAACACCTTGATTACGGCAGCTGATGCCATGCTAGGGACCATCGCCACTTCTAACCATTTGGAATATGCATCGACGATAACCAAAAAGACCTTCCCCTGGAATGGCCCAGCAAAATCTAAGTGCAGCCGGCTCCAGGGAGATCTGGACTGCTCCCACCAGTGAACTGGTGCTCTGGCCACTTCTGGCCGCACCTCTTGGCATGCCTTGCATGTTCGTACCCATTGTTCTATGTTCTGGTCCATTCCAGGCCACCACACATAACATCGGGCTAGCGACTTCATCCTGACCATTCCCGGGTGTCCCATGTGAAGCGTCTCAAGAACCCTGTTTCTCAGTGGTGCTGGGATGATCACCCTATCTCCCCACAGGAGACAACCCTTATGCATGGATAACTCGTGCTGCCTTGTCGCATAAGGCCTGAATTTGTCTTCATGCGGACCACCTGGCCACCCCCTCCCCACCCAAGCGAGCACATGGGAGAGAACAGCATCTTTCCTCGTTTTCTCAGCAATATCAGTAGCCGTTACAGGAGCCCCCGGAAGTGTTTCCAGCATCATTATGTGCTCCGCTGGAGCAGGATCCTCATTGCTCCCGCCAGGAAGGGGCAATCGACTCAGCGCATCAGCGTGGCACAACCGTTTTCCCGGCACATGGGTCAAGGTGTACTCGAACCCGTTCAGGAATATAGACCAACGCAACATTCTGGGGGAGAGAATTTGTGGCGTTTGTTTGTTCGGGTTGAACAACCCCAACAGTGGTTTGTGGTCCGTTTCAATGGAGAAATGGCGACCGTGCACATAATCATGGAACTTTTTGATTCCTGCCACAATTGCAAGCGCCTCTTTGTCAATTTGAGCATAGTTGCGCTCCGTGGGCGACAACGTACGGGAATAGAAAGAGATGGGCTTTTCCGACCCATCCGGTTCCCTATGACTCAGCACCGCCCCCAGGCCGTATTGAGAGGCATCACATGCCAGGACCAGCGGCTTCGATTCATCATAATGAGCAAGGACGCTCTTGCTACTCAGCATTCCTCGCAAGGAGTCAAAAGCCTTCTGCTGCTCCTGCCCCCATCGCCACACATTCTTTTTCTGCAACAGTCTATGTAATGGTTCAGCTACCGAAGCTTTCTGGGGTAAGAACGAATGATAAAAGTTAATAAGTCCCAGGAATGACTGCAACTCCGTCTTGTTCTGTGGTCGTGGTGCCTCAATGATGGCCTTAACCTTAGCATCTGTGGGGTGGATGCCTGATGCATCAATTTTAAACCCCAAGAATTCCACAGTTGGCACCCCAAAACTGCATTTTTCCTTTTTTAGTTGCAACCCCGCCTCCTTGAACTTGAGCAACACTGCACGGACACGCGCAACCAGTTCCTGTGGGTCTTTTCCAGCAATCAAAACATCATCAAAAAATGGCAAGACCCCCGGCAGACCTCTTAACAGGCGTTCCATGAGCCCTTGAAAAATCCCTGGGGCCACACAAACTCCAAATTGTAATCTGTTAACTCTGAACGCCCCTTTATGTGTGACAATAGTCTGTGCTTCCGCTGATTGTGGGGTTACTGGCAGCTGTTGGTAAGCTTGTGCCAGGTCAATTTTGGCGAACACCTTGCCCCCAGCCAGTTTAGCCAACAGATGTGATACGACTGGAATGGGGTATGAGTTTCCCCTGAGTGCCTTATTGATAGTACATTTGTAATCAGCACAGATCCTGACTTCCCCATTTGCTTTAAGGGGCGTGACGATTGGAGTCTCCCACTTAGCGGAGTCCACAGGTGAGAGAACTCCCTGCTTGACCAATTTATCCAGCTCTGCTTCAATCTTGGGTTGCAGTGCAAATGGCACTCGCCTTGGTTTGAGTCGGATTGGGGCCACCCCAGGGTCCAATTTGAAGTCAACTGGGGGCCCTTTATAACAACCCAGTTTTCCATTAAAGAGACCAGCAAATTCTTTGCATAATGCCTCGCTCATCTCAGGGCAGGTTTGGATTGAATTAAGCCCTGATATACTCAGTCCCAGGGCGGGGAACCAGTCAGTGCCCAGGAGACTGGGGCGACTGCCCTTCGCAATCACCAGTTTCAGTACCGCCTGTTTGTCCCGGAACTGTACTCTCACGGCACACATTCCCATGACATGGATGCGGCCCGCTGAGTATGACTGCAAAGTTGCCGAAAAGGGCTCCAGAGGGGGCAACTTACCCCTGGGGAAGAATGTCCTCGCGGTCTGGTCCGACACGATAGTGAATCCAGATCCAGAGTCCACCTCCATGTCGCACAGCTGACCCTCAATCTTCACCTTGATGTGTGCCTTGCCTTGCGCTGGAAACTGCACGACCCTCCCGTTGATCTCCGTTACGTAGTGGCAGTCCTTTAGAACATGGTTTGCTGTGGGCGATCTGTGATGGTCCAGTCTAGGTGCTCCTGTCGCTCCCAACGCCGCCGATCTACAGACCCTGGCGATGTGACCTGTCTTTCCGCACGTCCGGCACATAGCATCCCGGAAACGACAACTCTTCCGCTCATGGTTTCCGCCACAACCAGGGCTCCTGCCTCGGTGATCTTTGTGCACTGTGCAGGCCTGACGCACTGACTCGACCCCACGGACTGGGCTCTGGCTCGGAGTAGCCTCTAGCTCGTCCATGGCATGTGCAACTTCTATCTGTGGCTTAGGGGCCCTGCGACTGGCATCAAGCTCCTCTCTTTCATAATTCTCCGTGGCAGTAGCCTCCTTCAAGGCTGAAGCAAGGGTAACCTCTTCTTTAGCCACGATGTGTCTTCTGGCTTTCTTGCTGCTCAGACCACCGACAAACCGATCCAGGAGAGTCTCTTCCAGATCTTGGAAGTCGCAGTGCTGAGCGAGCTTCCGCAGTTCAGCTAGAAATGCAGATACAGACTCCCCAGCACGCTGCTGCCTCTTATGAAACTCCATCCGCCGGGCCATCTTGGTCTCAGTAGGCGCTAAATGGCTTGTTAGGCAGGCAAGAATATCTTTGAGAGATGTCTCACTTAGCTTCGCTGGGGCAAGCAATGCCTTGGCCAGCTTGAAGGTCTCAGGCCCACAGTAGCTCAGGAATGTGGCCCTTCTTTTGCTGGCATCGGTGATCCCTTGAGCCACTGCGAAGAACTCGAAGCGTTCGACGTAGTCTTCCCACGTGTGGGGCTCTGATGGCTGGAAGGGCTCCAATACCCTTGGACTCTCCATTGTCCTGTGGGCAGGGTCGTCTTCTCAGCCGGCCAGTGAGTCTTGTTCTTAGCTACAATCCGGACTCTGAGGCAGGGCTGCGTTTAACGGCTCCTCAGCATTCCGGATCCCACCTTCGTCGCCAGTTGTTGTGACGTGGGGTTTGTGATTTCAGCTCTCTTGACATAATATGCTAGAGTCAGTTCTCTAGTAACACTTCTTTATTAAAAGCAACAAGACTAAAACTTGAGGAGGGGAGAACTACATTTATAGGGACAGGGAACTAGTTAGAAGGGATACATTTTGGAGGGAACAATATCAGGCAATCACAGTCCTGCCTTTTGGAGGCAACCAATAAGACAGAGGATCCAAATACAGCAGCTTAAATGAACCAATAGTAGCTGTACCCTCTGGAACCAAAAGGCAGTTACTTTACCCTAATGCAATTACAGACAATAATAATACAGATATAAAATCCTTTGACTCAATACACAACACTATGATGAACAAAACAGGGGCGGGGGTATGTGGCAAAATGCTTTAGCTTCCCCCTTCATCAGCTGCTATAAATGAAATAATTCTGATACTAAGTCTGACAGACAGTGGCTTCCATACTGAAATGTTTAGTAACTGGTTGCCCCATTTTTTTTGTTCCAAATGGCTAACAAACAGAAGTTTTAAATTCTTGTAGCAAAATATTTTACCTTCTGCCACCAGCAGTTGCAACATTGCAATCTTGTAGTTGCAGGTAGTGTTCTCCACTGAATGTAAAGGTATTACAAGTAGGCAGCTGCATAGTTAAAGTAGTGATAACTTCTGCTGGGCAATTTTTAGAATTTCTATTGTAAGGAACTCATTTAAAGCTTGAATCCCATCCTTATGTGGCATATTGGTATAAAGAGATGTAACATCCCAAGTAGCACGTGTAGTATTGGCATTGAATTGATACTGCTTGTTTAGAGACTCGATTTGAAGAAAGAAGTCATTAGTGTCATTGATATACCATGTTTAGTAAGTTAAAGTCAATAGACAGAGAAATCCTTCTAGTAGTTGTGTTGTTAACTGAGTCAATGGGGCATCCAGGGTTGCTGGCTTTGTGGATTTTTGGTAGCATGTAAAACCTTCCAGGTGTGGGAATTGAATTAACAATGAGATCAGATGTCTGCTCTTTAAGAAGTTCCCTGCCTGTACAGTTTTGCATAGTTTTAATGATGTGGTTATTGAGATCCATGGTGATGTCTTTGTCAAGGGGTTTGCATGTTTTTTCTGTCAGTTGTCTTCAATGTTCTGCCAAGTAGTCTGCAGTGTTAAGTGACACAGCACTGTCTTTGTCAGCAGGCTTAATGACAACATCCCTTCTCATCTGGAGATTTCTTGGTGCTATTATTTCTTCTTTTGAAATGGGTGTGTGTATACACTATTGATGTACCCTGTTGATGTACATCCTACTACCTTAGGAACACACACACACACACACACACACACACACCTTTGATTCCAGAAAAGACACACAGTCTACAAAATAAATGAAATTTTATATACCCATCTCTTTCTTTCTCAATATTTAGCTTATGTTCTTTTCTTTTATTTGGAACATCCTGCATACATTCCTAATAAGAATACCAGTGATGCACATGGAGAAATTGGATGTTCTGCTGTCCTTTAAACTGAGACCATAAAAAAAAAATTACATCAAATGGAAATAAATTACTGTGCCACATCTCTGGCAAGACTCACCTGAATCTGTGATTAAAATACCAAACCACCAGTATTTCTCTTCATTCCTGCTAAATCCCAGTCTTCATTTTGCACAATCTATTCTGCATGGTGAAAACATTTACCATGATTTCCATTGTGGCGTCCTTAATGTCTTTTATGTAACTGAGATTCTCATTAAAATAACATATCTGAAACATTTGCTTGATCTGTTGTCCCATCTCTTGAGAATATGTTTAATATTTAAACTCATTTAAATTGTTTGCACATGAAACAGTGTGTGTGTGTGTGTGTGTGTGTGTGTGTGTGTGTGAGAAAGGAGGAGAGTTTTTGTTCTCCCGATTTCAGCTTCTCTGTTTTGCCAAGGAAAATATATACAGTACAGTATAACAGAATAATCTTATGCATGTTTATTCAGAAATAAGCTACATTGAGTGCGGCCAATTTCCAGATAGGTGTGTATAGGATTACATTCCAAGTCATGCAAATTGGATGCATTCTTTAAAACCACACTGTCCTATATTCTTAATTCTTATTGTTGTTTTGGCAGTAAGATAGCATCTTCTCTCTTTATTAGGAATTTCTGCTGGCTGCCTTTCTCTCTCCTCCATTTCCTTCTTAAGTTGACATATTAAATAAAGAAGTACTGAAAATTAAGATACAAGCTCAGAAACCTTAGTTGGCTGCCCAAGGGAGAAGGGGAAATAGTTTTGTATTTAGTTTTGACTTTCTCTTTCCTCACAGCTTTTGCCAATACTTTCATGAATAATCAGTTACCAAGGCAGCATTAAGGCATGATGTGCTAACAAGTTTTTCCTTCCTTTCTGCATTCCCCCCTCTATTTGATCCCAGACAATGAAAACAGCTATGTGAGATATTTATGAAATTTTAATAGTGATCGATTCCTGCAGAGCCTTCAAAGGCAGGCTTTTTCTTTACAGGTATCAGAACATGAAAAACCAAGATCCTCTTTGCAGAGGAAAACAGCCCTACAATGCAGAAACCTTGCTTTCACTCTGGGTAATAAGTGACTTACTCAATTCTTGGAAATAGAAGAGGTTAGCTGGATGGTGGAGGAAATAATATTGTTTCCCTTAAAAGCTGGAGTGCTTTAAGTACAATGCCATTGCACACATAGATGCACTCATACGTAAAATGCATTGAAGGGAAAAAACTGCTTAGCTTCTTAACTAGAGCAAATCTCTTTTTTAAAGGAGGGAAATCTTTCTTTTGCCACACATTGTGGTCATTTCCTGCCCATTAGGACAGGGATGAAGAATCTCAGGCTGGTGGGGGGAGTGAGGATTATGACCTATTCAGCTCCCGGGATTCTACCCAGGCCAGACCAGGCCCCAGCAGTTGTTGGTGCCCATTGAGATTGGTAGGGCAGAAAGCAGTTCTTACAGTGAGACCCAATGAAAGGCAGAGCCAACCAACTCAAGTGTTGTACCCATCTACAACTTGAAGAGCAGAGAAATCTGCAAGTGATAGTTGGTTAAGGCTTGACTGAGATTGTTGGTGCTGCTTCCACTGCCATGCCCCACTCCATGGACCTAATCCCTTTCTCCATACCTCCTCCCACCTCATTGGCCATGCTTCATACCCTCCTTGAGTACTTTTGCCTTGTTCAATGATGGGGAACTTGAGGCCTTCCAGATTTCTACTTACTTTATCAAACCTTTATTAGGCATTATGGAAATAAAACCTTAAAAGAGAAAATAACATATAAAAGCCTTGAAATATATATAAAAAGGCGGCAGTTTGCTAAATGCATATATATATATATACATATAGAGTCAGTGGTTTTCCTTGGGCTCATCCATTGCACTTCCAGATTTCATTGGACTCCCAACTCCCACCAGCCCAGGCCCACATAACTAATGGTGAGTTATGACCAGGGGTCAGCAATCTTTTTAAGCCGTGGACCAGTCCACCATCCCTCAGACCTTGTGGGGGGCTGGACTTTATGGGGGGGGAGAGAATGAATTCCTATGCCCCACAAATAACCCAGAGATGCATTTTAAATAAAAGCACACATTCTACTTATGTAAAAACACCAGGCAGGCCCCACAAATAACCCAGAGGTGCATTTTAAATAAAAGGACACATTCTACTCATGTAAAAACACGCTGATTCCCAGACCGTCTGTGGGCCAGATTGAGAAGGTGATTGGGCCACATCCGGCCCACAGACTTTAGGTTGCCTACCCCTGGTTATGACACACAAGCAACATTTGGAGAGCCACAGCATCCTTACCAGGGGCCTAAGTAGAATGTGTCCATGACAGTTGTAATGGCTTTTTGGTTGCCTGGATGCAGGATGAACAAACATTTGTTTTTGAATATGCTTTTCAGTGCTTTCTGGGCCTTTCAACCAAAAAACGACATAAAAAATGCACTATAGTACTTAGATATATTAACAGTGTTGTTTGTTGTTGGTGCTATAGAAAAAGGAAACCTCTGCCCACATGTGATGGGAATTTTGTTTTTATATATGGCTTTTTCTCAGATGGAACTCACTGGAGCTTAGTTTTGGCACCTCTTAGGTGAGCACCATTACTATTCTACAAGAAAGAGGAAGGCATGTGTGGTGAGTTCTGGCACCTTTTTTTCTAGAAAAATAACACTGTAATATGTATATATGAAGCCATAAGGGAAATAATGGGATGTTGTTTGCAACTGAATCCAACCACAATGTTGTAAGATCGTATTAATTATCAGGTAAAGAAAGATCAACATCTGTTGACTGATAATAGCTATGATGATGATAGCAAAATCATGGAGAAGCAGTAATCTGCCGAAAATCGGCTACAAAAATTGTGGGGCATCATGGTTATGAACAAAATGTCATGCTATAAGTGCATTTGTAAATGAAGAGTACAAATAATTCAGACTTTCAAACAAAAAATGGGCAGCTTTTTATTATGTATTGTATTAACATCAATGTGAGGCTGTCTAGAATGCTGCCTATGAATTCTGAAGCTCGGGGTCTGTTTGTTATTAAAGCAGGGAAACATAGGATTTTATAAAATGAAGTTTTTAACTTTTCTTTTTAAAATAATAATAATAATAATTCACTGCTATGCTAGAACAACAACAAAAAATCAGAACTCTTCAGTGTTCCACAGGCAGCATTTTAGCCAGCTTCACTTCTTTCAAAACTCACAGACCAAGAGAAACAGAAATCAAAGAAGCAAAGCAACAGTGACACAAGGCTCTCTTTGTGGCATCCTGCTCAGGAGTGTTTATAAACATTCGGCTTTGACTTGGTGGGGAGAGGATATTAAATGCAGAAAATTATGCTATTAAATACTGTCTGTCTACAAGAAAGCATGGTTGTTGATAACAGACATACAGTTACCTTGGGTTACATACGCTTCAGGTTACATACGCTTCAGGTTACAGACTCCGCTAAGCCAGAGTCTGTAAGAACTTTGCTTCAGGATGGGAACAGAAATTGTGCTCCAGCAGCACAGCAGCAGCAGGAGGAGGCCCCATTAGCTAAAGTGGTGCTTCAGGTTAAGAACAGTTTCAGGTTAAGTATGGACCTCCGGAACGAATTAAGTACTTAACCCGAGGTACCACTGTACTGTCATGCCTTGGATCTCGAACGCCTTGTGATTCAAACGTTTTGGCTCCCGAACGCCGCAAACTCAGAAGTGAGTGTTCCGGTTTGTGAACGTTCTTTGAAAGCCAACACGGCTTATGAAACCTCCAATTGAGCGCAGGAAGCTTCTGCAGCCACTTGGAAGCCGCACCTTGGTTGTCGAACATTTTTGGAAGTCAAACGGACTTCCGGAATGGATTCTGTTTGACAACCAAGGTACGACTGTATTGGTATTAATAGTCCAGTTAACATAAGAAGTATGACCAAAATCCATGGTGCTAATTAAATCTACAAGTGATAACACTGAACTTCCTGATGAAATATAATCACATTTTCTTGTGTTGCTATTTCCCTTTGAGGTTCTTTTGTCACAGTATGTCCACCTTAAGGTCATAAGTGCTCTCTCTTTCTGTGTGTGTGTGTGGGGGGGGGATTTCTGTGCATGTTAAATACCTTCCCACTGGTTTTTCACTATTATCAAGTTTGGTGACCGAGTTATGCCAATTTATCCCTTTGTGTGGAAACTATTGTGTGGCCTATTTGTCCTTTGCTGGGATAGAACCATAGAATTGTAGAGTTGGAAGGGATAACATGGGTAATCTAGTCCAACCCCCACAATGCAGGGATGCAGAAGGGCATTAAAAATTTTTTTGTCCCTACTTCAGTCTTATACGTAAGTTATTACATAGTTATTGTTAGCTTTTAGTCCTGTTTAAGTCCTCTTCATACTGACTGAGCATTGGGAAAGAGCCAAAGGGGGGGGGGCAACAATTAAAGATTTTCATTGCATTGTAAGGTTGCATCAAATAGAAGTTGTCAGCAGTTTAAGCAATTACAAAATGACACAAATCTGGCAGAGATTAAGAAAATCACTTAATTTTGTTGCAAGTAAGAGTCCAATTAAAGCTAGAGGAATCACAGAAGAACCAAGCAGCGGTGTTATTAAACACTTAAATGCCATCCTGGTTAGCTCTGACTAAAAACAGCTCAATTAGAGTACGTTTTAATTACTGCAGACCGGTACAGAAAGTACCAATTAGCCATATATAAACTCAATAGCTTCAGACATAACTAAACATTAATGAAAGAAAACTACAATATAGATAAACAAGCCATAAAACAGCTAGTTAAACAAGCTCTACTTAGCAAATGGGCAAACATGTAGATATCCATCATCGGAACTAAACTACAGTATTATCTTGGGATGACACAAGGCTGAACCTAAGAACAAATAAAACTGGGAACATTGCTAACTAGCTTCAGTCAAACTGAGTGGTGTTTGTAAGTCTGCTTGTCACTGGATGCAATACTTAGCCTTCCCTTCCCAAAAGTCTCATGACAAGTAAGAATATGTTAATCACAAAATTCCAAGTCACATGCTGGTGAGACTTTGAGAAGGAGATCAGTGTGAGGAAGGGGAAACTTAAAGTTGGAATATAACTTCATATTGACAAAAAATATATAATATAGTTTCTTCACAAAATATTTTGGAAGATATTACATAAACATAAAATGTGGTATTCAACTTGGTAATAAACTTGTAATTATTTGTTATATGGAATGTGAAGTCTAATCAACTACTTGTCTATCGATCATCTGTATCTATCTATCATCTATCTATCTATCTATCTATCTATCTATCTATCTATCTATCTATCTATCTATCATCTATATCTATCTATCTATCTATCTATCATCTATCTATCTATCTATCTATCTATCTATCTATCTATATCTATCATCTATCTGATGTTTATTTGCTCATTATGCATTTGGACTCCTCTTAAGATATTATAATCATTTTTCCTGAGATCAGGGAGCAGGTTTTATCTATGTTTAGATACAACTGGACACCATTTTGAATTAAGATGGCAGACAGAGTCGTTCAAAACTGCACTGATTTTAACCAGTGATTTCAAAATTTCCCTGATTCTTTGTTTCGTTTCCTCGAATTCCTGAGTGAAGCTGGGTATGAGGCTGCTATACACAAACACTTTTTCTTTATCTCATCTCACCTGATTGCTTGCTAAATCAAACCATGACTGAATTTTTAAAAGTTCTTGCATCTCAGGAAAACACACACTCTTCAAACTGTGCTGAACGGACACCTATTAAATTCCTCCATAGTAAAAAACAAAAACAAAAACAAAAAAAACAAACCTTTTACTGAAATCACCTTTAAACTCTCATACACACTTTTCTTGGAATAAGCTCAACTGAACTGAATAGAGGTGACTTCAGAATAGACATGCATAGGGTTTCACTGCTGTTAGTCTACCTTCTTTGTGACTGAAACCTGTCACTATTTCCCTAGTTCTGTACCACCTGAGAGCCCTTGGCTTTCTCTTTCCTTAAGTGTGTCCTTGCCAATCAATGATCAAGTAGCAAGCATGATTTCATGATGCTATATTTCATGATGCTGGAGACTCCCTCCCATGATTTTGAACCCTGAAAGGTCAGCTTTCTAAATGGAAGATCAGGCTCCACACTTCAGAAAGTCCAACTTATGGAGAGTGATGGTGATGGAAGAGGTGGAAGCTAGCCCATTAATCCCCGTACTCCCCCATTTCAACGAGATAAACAATAATATGACTTTCCGAAGACATTTGAAGGCAGCCCTGTATCGGGAAGTTTTTAATGTTGGCGGTTGGAGGTTGGATGGCGGCTAACAGATTGAGGTTGAATCCTGACAAGACAGAAGTACTGTTCTTGGGGGACAGGAGGCGGGCAGGTGTGGAGGATTCCCTGGTCCTGAATGGGGTAACTGTGCCCCTGAAGGACCAGGTGCGCAGCCTGGGAGTCATTTTGGACTCACAGCTGTCCATGGAGGCACAGGTCAAATCTGTGTCCAGGGCAGCTGTTTACCAGCTCCATCTGGTACGCAGGCTGAGACCCTATCTGCCTGCGGACTGCCTCGCCAGAGTGGTGCATGCTCTGGTTATATCCCGCTTGGACTACTGCAATGCGCTCTACGTGGGGCTACCTTTGAAGGTGACCCGGAAACTACAACTAATCCAGAACGCGGCAGCTAGACTGGTGACTGGGAGCGGCCGCCGAGACCACATAACACAGGTCTTAAAAGACCCATTGGCTCCCAGTACGTTTCCGAGCACAATTCAAAGTATTGGTGCTGACCTTTAAAGCCCTAAACGGCCTCAGTCCTGTATACCTGAAGGAGCGTCTCCACCCCCATTGTTCTACCCGGACACTGAGGTCCACCGAGGGCCTTCTGGCAGTTCCCTCACAGCGAGAAGCCAAGTTACAGGGAACCAGGCAGAGGGCCTTCTCGGTAGTGGCGCCCTCCCTGTGGAACGCCCTCCCACCAGATGTCAAAGATGAAGATGAAGGCAGCCCTGTTCAGGGAAGCTTTTAATGTTTGATGTATTAGAGTATTTTAATATTTTTTTGGAAGCCGCCCAGAGTGGCTGGGGAAGCCCAGCCAGATGGGCAGGGTACAAATAATAAATTATTATTATTATTATTATTATTATTATTATTATTATTATTATTATTATTATTATTATGTTTGATGTTTCGTTATGTTTTTTTTCTATTTTGTTGGAAGCTGCCCAGAGTGACTGGGGCAACCCAGTCAGATGGGTGGGGTATAAGTCATAGATTGGTAGTAGAAGTATTGTATGGTGCTCTGGGTGTGTGGGATCATAAGGTTTGAAGAGGGCGATAATCTTCCCACCCCAAAATAAACAAATAGTGTGAGATGACTTTTGTGCTTTGGTAATATTTTTTTCATTTTTATGGGGGGGGGGGGGTGGGGGGAGGGTGGTTGCCAAAAGCTCTTTCCCTAATCAGGAGTTAGCAACCATTGTTTTCTTTATCTTCTTCCCTAAGTCATTTAAAGAATTGACTACGTAGATTTACACTTGTAATTTTAATCCCCCAAATTTGAAGAACACTTACAGTGAATTTTGTGAAGTAGAAATCCGTTAAAACTACATTGTACAGCAACAGATCAATATGCCTTGACAGATATTCCCTCAGCTCGTCTATCCGGATGAGACCTATTGGTCTTTTTTCACAAGTTGCTTAAGACAGATATATTTGAGCTTGACATATTAGAGCTTTTTTTCTCCTCCCGTGCCTTTGTGTCAAGGAGCAAAGTATTGATTCTGAATGTGTTATTTCAACATTTTCTTTATGCAAATGTACAACTTCAACTCTGTCAGAAGTTTAGTTTTAGCTTAGAAAACATTTCTCGTTTATGAAAGAAGTGAAACTTTGATTTATGAAAGAAATGAAACAAAGTACTTCTTTCTTTTTTTGGTTCATATTCAAAATGTATCTATCAGCACAAATCCAAATGAATTCATCAATATTTTTAACTTTGATTTCTGGAGGTGGAGCAGGAGGGACACCCGTGAAAATCAATGCAAAATGAACTTGAAGTCTTACTAGAAGTTGGCAGTGGATAATATTTTCTGAACTAGAAATATCAAGCTCGGGACCTATGGCAAGACCCACAGATCAAAATGGTTTAATGGAATTGCAAAGGCACTATCATGACTAGAACCACAGCTTTAGTAGGGTGGTCATGAGTCCTACTTTACAGATAACGGTCCTCTATCTTAAGGTGTCCAGGGACTTGTCTTAAAGAGAGAGGGCCATGAGAAGGGTGAGCAAAAGCATCAAAATTGCCCATTAATAATTACCACCTAGATAGCAAACCGCTCAGGCTCACAGATCACTAAATCAATCTTTCCCATAACTGTGAGATGTATAGTATTTTTGTTTAAATTATAGTAATTGTTTCTAAATGTATATCTATACATACAAATTAACACATGCAGTCCTCATATGAACCAGCCCTGGCTCTGAGGTCTTCATCAGAGGCCCTTTTCCTTGTTCCCCACTCAAGGGAGGTGTGGAGGGTATCCACATGAGACTGAGCCTTTTCAATGGTGGCTCCCTTTCTGTGGAATGCTCTCTTCGAGGGGAAATGCCTGGCTCCATCCTTGTCAGTCTTTAGGGTAGGATCTTTTTGTCTCATCAGACCTTTGGTAATTAAGTTGCCTCCTAAAGTGGAGAACATCTCTTAGTGGGATGGGTATTAATATTTTACTGGATGAGTAATGTAGTGTTGCAGTGTTTGTTGTTTTAATTTTTCTGGATTTAACTTTCTTAAATTTGGTGTATTTTATCTTGTCAAGTCACTTTATGGTTATTTCTTTGTATAAAGTGACCAGCTGAATGTAATAAATAATATGTACGTTTTGTGCAAATCATCATGTTTTTTGTCCTTTTTCGTTGGTGATCCATTTCTCTCTTTTTGGTGACCCTAAAGCCTAGACTACTCTGCTGCACTATAACTTTTTAAAACTCTCCTGTTTTTAATACTGTTGAGAAAGCATGAAGAAACTTCTCCTAAGCTAGTCAGCGGTTACTGGTATGATAGAACTGGAAGGCTATACTTCTAAAAAGGGTGTAGAAAATTATATTTTTGCAACTGCAGTGTGTTGTCCAGGAGTGAGAAGACACACTGAAAACTCCGTACAGTGGTACCTCAGGTTAAGTACTTAATTTGTTCCGGAGGTCCGTACTTAACCTGAAACTGTTCTTAACCTGAAGCACCACTTTAGCTAATGGGGCCTCCTCCCGCTGCTGCCGCGCTGCCGGAGCACGATTTCTGTTCTCATCCTGAAGCAAAGTTCTTAACCTGAAGCACTATTTCTGGGTTAGCGGAGTCTGTAACCTGAAGCGTATGTAACCTGAGGTACCACTGTATATGCCTCATATTATATGATGCTGGACTAGATGGGCATTGGTGTGAGCCAAGAGGGCCCTTTCCCCCCTTACTATTAAAGACCTAAGCCTTAAGGACTCTGTCTACTAAGCTACTAGCCATGTTGGCTCTGATCAACCTCCACAGTGGAAGGCAACAACATTTATAAATACCAGTAGCTGGATACCACAGGAGGGAAGAGTGCTCTTGTGCTCAACTCCTGCTTGCAGGTTTCCTACAGACATCTGGTTGGCCACTTTTGGAGTACAGGATGCAGGATTAGATGGGCCATTGGCATGATACAGCAGGCTCTTCTTAAGTTCTTATTATTACCATTTTTGTTCTCATTTAATGTTGGGCAGGACCTGGTCTGTTCAGAGGCAATGTACACTGTCTCTAGAGTCACATGCAGAGTGCATCCCAGAATGCCCTGTAGCAGTGCAAAGGACTCTGATTCTGAAAAGGCCCTTAGGCTACATTCAGATTTGGGCTTTGTTGCATTATTCATAGTGGTTCTAATGCTTACTCTTCTGTCCCGGTTCCTAATATTACTTTCATACTGTAGTACCTGTTGTGTTATGGAACTACAGCTCTTTGATCAAAATGCTACCATGTTGGCAAAAAAGAACTGCATGCTAGGATACCATTTCAAATTTCACTACATGAAATTACAAAGCAAATCTCCTACAATATTCCAAGTTAACGGGTTCCAAACAGATCATCTTCTGGAAACGATTAACACAAAAATTAGCTCCAAACTTTGACTAGATTCCGCCAGATTTCTAGAAGGATTTTTACATCATGTGAATTATCATATAAAGCCTTGAAATTATTAGGTAAAAAAAGGTCAGGAAAATGGAATAAAGTGCTCTTTGAATGCAGCTTTGGTATGTACTTCCACCACTCTACAGTGGATTATTCCCAAAGATAGACAGACAGACAGACAGACAGATAGATATTGTTATGAATAGGGGGAGTAGATCCCTCTAAATACCATTTAGTAAATGGTAGCATTTAGCTAATAGTGGTACCTCGGGTTACAGATGCTTCAGGTTACAGACGCTTCACGTTACAAACTCCGCTAATCCAGAAATAGTACCTCGGGTTAAGAACTTTGCTTCAGGAAGAGAACAGAAATCGCGCTCTGGCAGCGGGAGGCCCCATTAGCTAAAGTAGTACCTCAGGTTAAGAACAGTTTCAGGTTAAGAACGGACCTCCAGAACGAATTAACTTCTTAACCAGAGGTACCACTGTATTTGGAAAATTAAGAGAAGATGCCAGATACAGCACAAACATATAGTCTGGGCCAGTTCTCCTGTTCAAGAGATAAGCTGACAGAGGTGCCATCGAATAACAAAGCAGAAGAGAGCAGAGTCATTACCCTGGCAAAAGGTAAGACGTTCAGTCTCAGGTGAGAAGGGAAGTGGAGTCCCTCCCTCAGCAGCGCATTAGTTAGCAAAGACAACAGGAGAGCTGGGAATGAAGGTTGTCAGGGTTATGGGGAGGTGATGTCATCACAGGGGGGAAAGTGCTTTTGCAGGAGGCTTTTGAAATGTAGATTGCCAAGGTGAGGGGGGGATTATGTAAGGAGGGAGTTGCCTTAGGCAAGGGGCAGGGGCAAAGGAAGGAGAACCCCCCCACTGCGGGGGTGTTGGGGGCACGGCAAACCACTCGGAGGTGCATGTATGTATGCCGTACGTATGGCACATGTGTGGCATCACTACGTACAGCACGTGCGCAAACTGCTATGTACGTTGCATGCACATGCACCGTATGTACAACGCATGCACGGTGCTGTATGTACAATGCATGCGCGCACGCCAAACGTGTATGTAGCGGTGCCATGCATGTGCTGCTGGGCAGTTTGCTGACGGTGCCACTTGAGCACTTTATGGACGGCAGCAGGATCCCTCTGCCGCCGCACTGCAGCTGCAAATGGAGGATCCTCTGTATGCGGCTGCAGCTGTATGGTAGCGGCGGCGTAATATGCTGCCGCACCTGGGGGCAGCATGGGGCAAGCCCCCCCCCCCGCGGGGTGCCTTGTCACCCCCCCCAATGGAGGTGGCACCCAGGGTGCACTGCCCCCTTCCTCTGCCACTGGCAAGGGGTTCTGGGAAGGAGGTGCAGAAGTAGAGCAGAACTCCATGCAGGGACTAAAGGCCAGCAGCCATGCCGCCAGGCTAGAGTAGACTGTTACAGAGAGATACTAGGATGGTGCTTAGGATGCATGTGAATCCAATGCTCTGCTGCTTTCATGGACTGTCTGGATGCAGAGGAGTGCTGGGAGGCACCGTCTGGGGAAGCCACAAGGGAACCCCCAGGGAAAGAACGAGGATGAGAAGGGAGAAGAGGGAACAGACTGAGAGGAGGAGGTATTGGAAACTGAAGAGGCAACAGGGTTTACTGAGCAGTGAGAGTCTGTGGCAAAGAGCAGTCCAGAATCAGAGGCTGGAGAGGAGGTTGGCCAACAAGCAATGTTGAGACAGAGTTGCTTAAGAATCCAGGGACTCTCCTCCTCCTGCAATGAACTATCCTCCCCTCTGGTCTCCTAGAACACGCAGATAAATGAAAAGAGCAGAGCAGAGATTGGTTGTATGCAAACAACTTCTTGGGAAAGACGCTGGAAATGAGCAGCCTTAGAGGGTGGTGGGAAAGTGGGGACCTTCAGTCCTGGCAACTGCCTCAATGGAGCAAGACCTTCTGGGAAAAGTTGCTGGGATCACTAGGCCTGTATTGTTTTGGTTTCTTTGAATAAAGAGCTAACTTCGTGGACACCATGTTCTTTATTGCTGACCTATCCCTGACTCCTGCTCCTGACAGTTACTGAGAAGTACAACTCCCTCTTGAGATGTGAATGCTGTTAAATCTCTCTCCATCTAAACTCAGGTGTAAATATGTGTAAATAAACTTTATTTCATAAGGACACTGCAGACTCTGCTGTGCCTCATTTCCCCCAAATCAATCATGTACCCTGGTTAAGTGTCAAGACCCCTGGAATCTCACACCACTTGGCAGAGATTTGGGTGGCCAGTAAAAATGTAAATTTTATGGTATGGTTTTACTGTATGTTTGGCTGTTGCAAACCATTCATATTTTTTATGAATAGTATGGGGTGGGAGAGACAGGTGCCTGCAGGGCTGCATTTGAACCCTGGGCCTAAGGTTCCCCACTACTACTCTAATACATCAATGCAGTGTGGCAGCCACCATACTACATCCAGTTTTTGCAATATGTCTGATGGACAATGAAGCTTGTACATCTGTATTTTGTGGCAGTGCCAGAGTGACTTGTAGCCTGGGCTTTAATTATTCCTTAGCTCTTCATCTGGGGAATAGGTCATTTTGGCAATTACAGTAAACTATCTCTAAGGATTGTTGTGCGAATGAACTGGGTAACAATAGCAGCGCACTTTGCATATTACAAATGAAATATAACTGATTATTAATCATAAATGAGTCCCTTAAATGTGCAGCTAATTTTAAACACAAGGGCAATTGCATTATAATTGCATATTGCCTTTAATACCCTGTTGAACCATGACTATAATGTAAAAGTAGGACAAGCTGCAAAGTTGTTATCCAGGTACTGCATTTTGTTCACATTAAAATATTTGCGGCTGTGGGGCATAAAGGAAAAAATCGTCATCTCCAGCGATTTCCAAAGTTACAATGAGATGCAATTCAGATCAATTTTAGAATTGCTCTTTTCTGAAATTAACATTTGTCAAGACGTATTTTGAATCATGGGCATTCTGTTGGATGCTTTGCAATGATGACAAGAACTAGTATAAACCTCTCATGAATAGAGATTATTGATTAAAGTTGCATTAGATCAGCTGACTTTGGTGAATGCTCTGAGAAGACATAGCTGAACAATGACTTTTTCACTGCAGTCTTTTTCATCTTACTCACTTTATTTTACAGAAGTGTGGTGTGGCTGCTTCTACTTAATATGATTAAGCTCCTACAAATTTGCCTCAATGCCCATCACACAAGAATTTTTTTCAATACGGAGAAGACATTATTTTCTCCCCCCAGGGAATTTGGGTTTGGTCAACACATCTTATGCATATTACAACACTTCTCAAGATTCAGCTCACCATGTTCTGGTTCAATCCACATTTGGAGGCTTTCCAAAAAAAATGGTCAACACATGCTTACACATACACTGAATACAGTGGTAAAGGTAAAGGGACCCCTGACCATTAGGTCCAGTCGTGGCCGATTCTGGGGTTGCGGCGCTCATCTTGCTTTATTGGCCGAGGGAGCCGGCGTACAGCTTCTGGGTCATGTGGCCAGCATGACTAAGCCGCTTCTGGCGAACCAGAGCAGCGCACGAAAACACTGTTTACCTTCACGCCGGAGCAGTACCTATTTATCTACTTGCACTTTGACGTGCTTTCGAACTGCGAGCAGGAGCAGGGACTGAGCAATTGGAGCTCACCCCGTCACGGGGATTCGAACAGCTGACCTTCTGATCAGCAAGTCCTAGGCTCTGTAACCCACAGTGCCACCCGTGTCCCGAATACAGTGGTACCTCGGGTTAAGTACTTAATTCATTCCAGAGGTACGTTCTTAACCTGAAACTGTTCTTAACCTGAAGCACCACTTTAGCTAATGGGGCCTCCTGCTGCTGCCGCGCTGCAGGAGCATGATTTCTGTTCTCATCCTGAAGCAAAGTTCTTAACCCGAGGTACGATTTCTGGGTTAGCAGAGTCTGTAATCTGAAGCAAATGTAACCTGAAGCATCTGTAACCCGAGGTACCACTGTACAATGAAATCTCCAGGAAAATGAAACCTGTGATGATACTACCTGTGGAATGTAATCCATTGGAACAGTCAAATGCAATATTCCTTATTTCCCTAGAGTGGGCACAGGCAGGGGGATGTTACTCCAGTCAGTGTAACTTCCTGTTCCGCTGGTCTGGAGCGTCCCTCCCCTGCATGTGATCTGAGAGATGGGTGACTCCATAAAAGAGCCAAGTCATGCAGCCATTTTCTCTCTCTTGACTCTCTCTTGCTGATCTGTTAACTGCTGCTTTCTTGCTGCCATGCTGCTCTGCTACAACCATTTTGGTTTTTTTATGTAATTTTGCTGTCTGCTGGCTCTCAGCCAGCAGCACATGAGCTCAATCTCCATGTGAGATGAACTCACAGATTGTTATGTACGTAACTACTAAGGAAAGCCTTAGTATCAAATCGTGAACTGGGATCAAATCGTGAACTGAAATGTGAGTAAACTCTTGTGTCTTTATTCTTTTAAGAGGGATAAAAGGAAACACCAGGAATAATCCATCTGGGCAAGTCAGATTGGATTACTTAACTAAAGAGATTCAAACGAATCTGCAAACTAGCTTCCTGCTATATTGAAGGGAATCTGCTCTGCTACATCACTCTGCTAGCGTGAGTGAAGGAAGGATAATACTTATTCAATATATCCTTTCCTACTATCCTTAACATTCCCACATTACCTGCATGCAAGGCAGATACTCTTCCATTGAGCTATGGACCTTCCTCCTCATTGATCATTTGTCGTAATAAACACTGTATATTACACAGGCTCCAATAAACTATATCATTGATCCAGCAAAGGCTTTCAAGTCAGTTGCTAAGTTCAAGTATGGAGTTCAAGTACAGGGAACTACATCATGGCATGTTTTGTTGTCCAACCCACAGATGTGGTGTATAAGGAGGGATGCTTAAAGAATTCAGTATTTGTGAATTCAAGTATGAACTCACCTGGTCCACAACTAATGGGTGTATTAGAGCTCATTTATCTACTGTCTTTTGCACTTTCTGAATCAAAATGTGTTTAGAAATGCATTTTTGAGAGAAAACATGTTTTAACATACATATTTAAAAGTTAATTTTTCTGCAGAAAACCATGCACGTTCATAGATTAGAATCTGACATACAAGAAGGGGATGGAATGGACTTCTAGGTGAACACCTGAGAAAGTGTCACTATCTGGAGATACAACTATCTTGTTGTAAGGGGGAAATGCCCTTTCAAAGTGATGCAAAGGACACTTTTGGACAAATGAGAAGGGATCAGAATCAGAGTGACCATATTTGGAAAGAAAAAGCAGTTCAGCCCATCCACAGCACTATGCTCAATGTGTTACTGACTGCCCACTTTATACAAAATGAAAGTTAATTAGGCCTTCACGGAGAATGTCAGATGGGGCTGCTCCTAGTGTAGTGTTACTGGGGGAAAATAATGCTGAGAAAATGTCAGTGCTCATTATAAGGCTAAAATGTTCACCAAGATCACTTGGCAGAGCATCAACTCTTGCTAGTAAAATTTTGAAAAGGCCTTTGAGATAGTTTTGACACTTGATAATATAAGGCCAAGCCATTCTTCCTAAACCAGTGTTGACTTAATTGTTACTCATTTTTGCTTAAGAATCTTCGAGGCTAGTGGACCAGTTACATTTTTACACAAACCTTGTTGTTTAATTACCTATTTGTTGTTTCTCTGGCTATCAAACTTTATCATAGTTTATATTACCATTTTTGAACTTTAATGACAGGGAAGTGGGCATGTGAATAAATGGCTGTGCGTAAACCAGTTCCAGGGTGGAGCAGACAGCAAACGAGTCCCAAGAGGATTTTTTGTTTGCAATACTGAAAGGCAGGTACAACATTGAGGAAGAGTCTGTAGGAAGGAATGCAATGATGCTGATAGTCCAGGATGATAGTAGCCATAGCAGGGGGCACATCCTTCCACAATGCATGATTATTAGCTACTTGGACAGATAAAACAATATATAAGGATATCCCTACCAATGTGACTTCCCAGAGGCTACCACACCAGCCCCTGTACTACTTTCAAAAGATATTCAGCTTAGGGTTCTTGCAAATTGTGAGAAAAGCTCCATATGTAAAGAAGGCTGATGTCCGAAGAATTGATGCTTTTGAATTATGGTGCTGGAGGAGATTCTTGAGAGTCCCATGGACTGCAAGAAGAACAAACCTATCCATTCTTAAGGAAATCAGCCCTGAGTGCTCACTGGAAGGACAGATCGTGAAGCTGAGGCTCCAATACTTTGGCCACCTCATGAGAAGAGAAGAATCCCTGGAAAAGACCCTGATGTTGGGAAAGATGGAGGGCACAAGGAGAAGGGGACTACAGAGGACAAGATGGCTGGACAGTGTTCTCAAAGCTACCAGCATGAGTTTGACCAAACTGCGGGAGGCAGTGGAAGACAGGAGTACCTGGCGTGCTCTGGTCCATGGGGTCACGAAGAGTCGGACGTGACTGAATGACTAAACAAAAACAACAACAAAAGCTCTGCCAGAAATACTCTCCCTATTGCCCTTTGTTTTCAGACCCATTTCCTGACACTAAACCTTTGATCTTTAGTACAGGAAAAACTCAAGTCTCCTTCATGCATCTGGGATTTCAAAATTGATGTACGGGGGGGGGGGGGTAATTTCCAAAAGGTGGCACTATGTCCTGGATCTTAGGCAAGTCAATCTCGAGGTCTTCCTTTAAAAAGCTCAACAAAAAATGGCATCCATAGGGGTGGGAAGTTCTCAGGCCTCTCTATTCGGCCCACAAGACTCTCCCTGCCAGGCAGGTCCAAAGTCCGCTTCGGGGGCCTAATCTGACCCGCTGGTTGGTTTAATCCAGCTCCTGTGGCAGTTTATTTCCTGGGGTAAAATCCTAAAAAAACTCAACAACTTCAATTTAAAAAAACAAAAAACTTTACTTTGAGGTAAAATAATAAAAAGGCTCAACAACTTCGGTTGTTAAGGGCCCTTAACTTCATCAAATCTGGCCCTCATTGAAAAAAAGATTGGACAGGGTTAAAGTCAAAGAGTTCAAGAGAAGTAGAAGGGGGTGCTGGATGTCAGCAGTTTCATTCTCTCCCGTGCTGCAGAGTGTTTGTGACTACCGTATTTTTCGCCCTATAGGACGCACCGTCCCATAAGCCGCACCTAGTTTTTGGGGGGAAAAATAAAGGGGAAAAAATTATTTTCCCCCCCCCCCAGGTGCGGGGCTGGGGCGGGGGAGGCCCGAGCTTCCCCCGCCCCAGCCCCCAAACAGGCAGCTCTCTGCAAGCCGTGGGAGCCCAGCGCTGTCTCCCGCTGCTTGCGGAGAGCTCCGTGAAGCCTGGACGCGCTGAGCTCAGCGCGCGCAGGCTTCTGCATGCAGGCAACTCTCCGCAAGCAGTGGGAGCGCTCCCGCTGCTTGCAGAGAGGTCCGCGAAGCCTGCAGAGCGAGAGGGGTCAGTGCGCACCGACCCATAGGACGCACACACATTTCCCCTTCATTTTTGGAGGGGGAAAAGTGTGTCCTATAGGGCGAAAAATACAGTACCTTATCACATGCTCTGGGTGTTGACATTCCATTCTTTGGAAGCGAGGGAACAGAAGGAACAGTGCGCCACTTCCGTCTTCTTTGTTCTGTGTTCTGTTCTGTTGTTCTCTCTTGGAGGACTACCCCCCCCCCGCCGCTTTCATTGGAAAAGGGGTGTTGTTTTAGTAGCCCAGTCGCCCCTCCCCTCCCCATTGTGCTCTGCCCCTTTCCCTGCAAGGGTTCAGGTGAGTGCAAAATGCCTTGGGGAGCAGCAAACTTGAGGGATTGCGGGGAGGATGCAATGCCAGTGGGATGATGGAGGGGGAGACAGCAGGCAGGGAAGCTGCTGAGCAGGTGGGGGAGGGAGAATGAAGGGAGGTGGGCGTGCAGCTGAGGGCCCCCCTCCCATTTTGAGTATTCCCAATAGCAGTATGGGTACTATAAACACATGCAGAAAGACAAACGTTTCCTAAATTTCAGCTGAGTTTCCTGCATTCCAGGACAACGTATATATATTTTTATTAGGTTTACTTGGGTTTGGTGCTTTCTCTCTGCATGTCATTCCTTGAACAGCTTCTTGCGCAAAGATAAGGCTTGCTTTCATTGCTCTGTACATTTGTGCATTTGACTAGTGTTGTGTGGAGGGAAATGTAAACACTGGGCTGAAAAATGTCCCCCTCCTGCCCTCCTGTGTTTCAAATTCTAGAATAAGAAACTGCCTCTTTCCCCTCAGCTCCTATGTCTGTTTGTGACATCACAGGAGACCATACATAGACAGGGCTGAGGAAACTAGGCCTCAAGGGGGGGGGCATTTGTTAATAAAGAAATGATGACAGAGGACCCCCCTCCCTTGTGACGCATGTGGCATGTGGACTCCATGGCACCCTCAGAAGCCCTCCTTAGCACCCACCAAGGCCCCCTGACCCTCCCATTTTTAAAAAGTTTTCCATAATCTGTTAGTTTGTACAGTGCTGCAAGACTGTTTGTTTCGGCAGTTGAAGGATTGGTATTATTTATTTATTTTGCCCTCTGTGAGAGATAACTAACTGGTTCCTTTGACTTAAGGTCTCTGGACCCTTTTAAATAAAGTGATCTGGACAAAATGGGTGAATTAGGAAATCTTTTTATTATTGGTTGTTTAGTCATTTAGTCGTGTCCCGACTCTTCGTGACCCCATGGACCAGAGCACGCCAGGCACTCCTGTCTTCCACTGCCTCCCGCAGTTTGGTCAAACTTATGCTGGTAGCTTCGAGAACACTGTCCAATCATCTCATCCTCTGTCGTCCCCTTCTCCTTGTGCCCTCCATCTTTCCCAACATCAGGGTCTTTTCCAGGGAACCTTCTCTTCAGGTGGCCAAAGTATTGGAGTCTTAGCTTAAGGATCTTGCAAATGGGGTGAGCCAAGATCAGGCACATCTTCATCAGGAAAAACACATCTTATAAAGTTGCTTGTCCAGCCGCAAGTCCCTCCTTCCACACCCACAAGAAGGGGCGTGCCAGTTTACAGAAGTATTGTGTTCGCCTCATTGACATTTTACTATTCCACTTCCCATGTTAAGACTAATACAACACAAAACAACACAACACAATAGAATACAATAACCTTTATTGGCATTTCAAGTTAAAGCATTTCAAAACGGCATGAGATAGAGTCTTTTTTCTTCCTGTTTCTTGTTTCCGAGAGATTTGAATGGGGAAATCTTTTCGGTTTTTCTTTAATAAGAGGCAGTGGGGTGAGGGAGGCCAGGGCCACATCCACACCATTTAACATGCTATGAAGCCGCTTTAAACACTCATGGCTTCTTCCCCCAAAGAATCTGGGAGCTATAGTTTGAAAAGGGTGCCGAGAGTTGTTAGGAGACCCCCTGTTCCCTGCCAAGAAGGGAACCCTACCCCTAACCCTACCCCTGACGCTAACCCTAATGCTAACCCTTAAACCTTAACTAGAGCTACAATTCCCAGAGTTCCCTGGCAAGAAGGGAACCCCACCCTAACCCTAACCCTGACGCTATCCCTAACTCTAACCCTAAGGTTAACCCTTAACTAGAGCTACAATTCCCAGAGTTCCCTGCAAAGAAGGGAACCCCCCCTCCACCAAGTTGTGCCAATATCTGTGAAGGCTGCACCGGAAACCCCAGAGGGCAGGAGGGTGACATTTTTCAGCCCCAGGAGCTGCATTTCCCTCCACACAACACTAGTCAAATGCACAAATGAATAGGGCAATGAAAGCAAGCCTTATCTTTTCACAGGAAGCTGTTCAAGGAATGACTTGCAGAGAGAAAGTTAGCATCTCATGAAAAAAGCACTTTTTCATCAATCAATCAATCAATCACTTATTGTATTTAACTAAAAGCCATTAAAAATCCAGTTACAAAAGCACCAAACCCAATGACCCAAACTACCTCCAGGTTCAAAGGCGGCATAGTTCTGTATATCAGTTCCTGAGAATCATGAGGGCTGTTGTGGTCAGATTCTGCAGCTTTCTTATGTTACAGAGGAAGACTTCCAAGAGAATACTTTTAATGTAGCACTTCAAGAAATGCTGCAAGTTTCGGAAAGTCACATAACTCACTCCAAAATCAGAAATTTTGAAACCATTCCAGCCATGAGCTTGCTAATCAGACACAAGAATTTTGTTTTAGTCATTTATTCTTATTTTTAATTACTTGGCACCATAGGCAACTCTCTCCCCAAATGGGAAAGGCAACAATCCCACCTACATGGGAGGAAGCCCCACAAAACTCAGTGTTACTACCAAGTAGACATGGGTGCAACAGTGCTGCAAGGCTCTCTCTTGGAAGTCTTCCTTTGTAACCTAAGAAAACTGCCTGGATCAGACCAGTGGCCCAAGTTCAGCATCTTGTTCTCACGGATGCCTATGCAAAAACTGCAAGTGGAATCTGACCACAACAGCCCTCGTGATTCTCAGGAACTGATATACAGAAATATGCCGCCTTTGAACCTGGAGGTACTACATAGCCATCACTTGACACATCACTCATTTCACATGGCATTCACCTGGCTTCTTCCCCCAAAGAATCTGGGAGCCATAGTTTGGGTCATTGGGTTTGGTGCTTTTGTAACTGGATTTGTAATGGCTTTTAGTCAAATACAATAAATGATTGATTAACTGATTGATGAAAAAGTGCTTTTTTCCTGAGATGCTAACTTTCTCTCTGCATATCATTCCTTGAACAGCTTCCTGTGCAAAGATAAGGCTTGCTTTCATTGCTCTGTTCATCTGTGCATTTGACTAGTGCTGTGTGGAGGGAAATGCAACCACTGGGCTGAAAAATGTCCCCCTCCTGTCCCCTTGGGTTTCTGGTGTAGCCTTCACAGAAATTGCCACAACTTGGGGAGAGGGCTGTTGGCTGCTGAGCTGCGCTCACCATTGTGAGGGCTGAGGGGGTGATGGTGATGCCTCCTCAGCTGCTGCCCTTGTCTGTGGGTTGACTGTGATGTGACAAATATATTTGGCAGCTGAGCCAAATATATGTGGGTCAAGGTGCAAGCCTCGGCAGTTGCCCTCCCCAGAGAGAAATGGGCAGCTTGGTGGCACTCAGGTGGTCTCCTGCCCCTTGGCGGGAAGCTGGCAAGCGGAAGGAGGCAATCGCCCAGTGCTGGGATGCTGTGGAGCAAGCAGAAGGCAAGTACAAAGTTTACTTGCTGGTGGGATCGCTACTTGAAGGCAACTGATATTCAGCTCTGAAGCTGGTTGACGTCTGGCAATAGACCTGGCGAGGCTGCAGCTGGTGGATGGTTGTCAGAAGAGTTTGCATTCAGGCTAGTGGAAGCCGTGAGGCTACGCCGGCTGAGATGGATGCAAACTGGTTTGGAAGCCTTGTTTGTGAACAGGCAGCCAAACAGAGGAGGAGTCTGGGGGGACGCTGTCGGATGGGGCCATCCCACTCACCTGTTTGCCTTTGCCTTACAGGGATGTCTGGAGCCGGTGTGGTTTTCACCAAGTCCAGCCTTCAAAGTCATAAAGAGAACCGCAGGACGTTCCTATTTACATCGGAGAAATGAACGTGAAAAACTGGCAGTGAGCAATGGACAAGGCCGTGACCGTAACTGAGAGAAGAAGCTTTGAAGTGCGACTGCAGGCGGAAATCTGCTGCTTTGCAAGTGATGGGGCAGTGGGGAGAGAGAAGAAAATGAGGGAGGCAACATTAGGCCACATTAGGCGCACCATCCATTGAAAGTGCTATGAAGACACTTTAAACAGGAATGGCTTCTCCTCAGGGATTCTGGGAACTATAGGTGGTTAAGGGGACAGAGGGTTGTTAGGGTGGTTTAGGGTTAGGATTAGAGTTAGAGTTAGAGTTAGAGTTAGAGTTAGAGTTAGGGTTAGGGTTAGGGTTGGGTTGGGTTAGGGTAGGGGTAGTATCTCCTTCTTGCCAGGGAACTCTGGGAATTGTAGCTCTAGTTAAGAGTTAAGGGTTAGCGTTAGGGTTAGCGTCAGGGGTAGGGGTGGGGGTAGGGGTAGAGGTAGGGTTCCCTTGTCAGGGAACTCTGGGAAGTGCAGCTCTAGTTAAGGGTTAAGGGTTAGCGTTAGGGTGAGAGTTAGGATTAGCATCAGGCGTAGGGATAGGGTTAGGGTTCCCTTCTTGCCAGGGAACTCTGGGAATTGTAGCTCTAGTTAAGGTTTAAGGTTTTAGGGTTAGAGTTAGGGTTAGCATCAGGGGTAGGGTTCCCTTCTTGGCAGGGAACAGGGGGTCTCCTAACAACTCTCAGCACCCTTTTCCAACTATAGCTCCCAGATTCTTTGGGGGAAGAAGCCATGAGTGTTTCAAGCGGCTTCATAGCGTGTTAAATGGTGTGGATGTGGCCCTGGCCTCCCTCACCCCACTGCCTCTTATTATTGAAGAATCGAAAGGATTTCCCCATTCAAATCTCTTAGAAACAGGAAACCGGAAGAAAAAAGACTTTGTATCTCATGCGATTTTGAAATGTCTTGAAATGCCAATAAAGATTATTGTATCGTATTGTATTGTATTGTTTTATATTGTTTTATATTGTATTATGATTCACATGGGAAGTCGGGGGCCTTGGTGAGTGCTAAGGAGGGCTTCTGAGGGTGCCATGGAGTCCACATGACACATACATCACAAGGGGGGGGGCCTCTGTCATCATTTCTTTATTAACAAATGCCCCCCTTGAGGCCTAGTTTCCTCAGCCCTGTCTATATATGGTTTCCTGTGATGTCACAAACATACATAGCAGCTGAGAGGAAATAGGCAGTTTTTTATACTAGAATTTCAAACATAGGAGGGCCGGAGGGGGACATTTTTTGGTCCAGGGGCTGCATTTCCCTCTTTGAATAAAGTTTGGACACCACTGCCCTAAGCCATGCCCTCTCACCAGGCCTCTTTTCCCAAGGCTGTGCTGCAATGTTTCAATGGTGATTATTATTGTTTTGCTGCAAATTATTGGCCTTTTTTTGGTTAGAAGCAGATTAAACTACCTTATTTTTGCTCCACATTTCATACCATTCCTCTTGAGCTGCATTATTTAAGTTAGGAAGGCAGAAAGATAAAGCAATACAAAATCAAGCGTGTCAGAGCACTTGCAGACACAAGAAAGTAAAATGGATGGTTAGATCAAAATTATTCTGATCTGAATCCAAACTTTGCTTTGCAACAATTTATGCTATGTGTATAAGTAGGCTGAATGTCCCTCCATTATAATGTATGTAGTGTTATTTTTTTTAATTAGATTTATATCCCATGCTTCTATCCAAAACAGCCAAGCAGGGATGTCAACTTGAATAAAATATTGTGGGGGTCCAGGTAGGCCCTGCCCTGCATAATTTATCACATGACACAGTGCAAACACACCATTTGAACTGGAATGCCCATCAACTTTGTGGGGGCCCAGCCCCCTCAAATATTGTATTGTGGGGGCCAAAGCCCCCATGGCCCCTAGGAGTTGACTCCTATCGAATCAAGGGTGGAGAACAACAAGTGATCAAACAATTATAATAAAAAATCTTTAAAGCAATTAAATTCATATTGGGAAAGATTTCAACTTAAAAGGCTCATTGAAAGAGGGAAGTCTTCAGTAGGTGCTGATAAGACAATCAAGACGGCGTCTGCCTGATATTCAAAGGGAAGAATTACTTAAGGTAGGTGCCATAACACTAATGGCCTGAGTCCTGTATTATGCAGAACAGACTTCCTATAAAATGGTATCTGTAAGAGAATCTCACATGCAGAGTGCAGTGACTGACTGGGTTTATGTCGGGCTGGACAGAGGAGGAGGAGGAATGGACTGCCTCCCCATCCTGACCCTTCCAGGGAGGAGGAAGAGGAAGACAGTATAGATTTACAACAGTGGTTTGCAGGAGGTCACAGCTCAGAGGCAGATGAAGGGGAAAGTCGGGAAATAGTGGGAGGGGAGAGCCAGAGCAGCAGCTGGCTGACATGTCATTAGAAAGCATTCTAGACCCACCATCTCCCAGAACCTGGTGAGCCTTAAAAATAGGAGAGCAAAGAGCTTGAAGACAGAAGGCACTGAGTGGCATCCATAGAGGAGGTGATGATGATGACAAATGAGGAAGTGGGAGAGAATTCACTCAGGACAACACCATTATCCAAGTGGCTGGGTTCTATAGCCTCTCTCTGTAAAGTTTGAAATAATAAAAGAACTGTAAGAAACTTTTCCTTGTCTTTATACTTTCCTGGGCAACCAGCTGGGAGCTGCTGACTGTATATAAGGGGTGAGAGAATCTTTCAGGTACCTGAAAGGCTACAAAAAGAAGTGCAAAAGCCAGGTACATGAAGAGAAAATGGGATCTGTTGTCACTCCCATTTGCAATTGGTTGTCCAGTTACTTATATATGGGCAGGTAATGGAACAAGGCAGAAACCGAGCACAAGAGTCTGCTGGCATATTTCTTTGCATGGTACATAATTCAGTAGTAGAACATCAGGATTTTTATGCAGAAAGTCTTAGGTTCAGCCCTTGACATCTCCAGGTAGGATTGGGAAATATCACCTGAATCATGATCAATGATCATCTGAATCATTGAGAGCCTCTGCCTGTGAAGATAATACTGAGCTAGATGGTCCAATGTTCTGCCTCAGAATATGACAGCTTCCTATGTTCTGCCTGTCATATGTTCTCTGATATATGTATTTTCATGAGCACCCCAATCGCTGAGCTTTGAGATACGTTGGGGCTGCCAGAGCATACCTTTGTTTGGCTTCCTTTGAATGGAAGTCACTGGAGATTGTGGCCACACATACACACACACACTGCAGGGGCTCACAGCATTAACACTCCATTCCACCTTGTTCCTCCATTAGGTTTCTAAGGGACTTCATCACAGAGCGCAATTCAAGCCTCTTGTCTCCAGGACTTCAGACAGGGCTAGAAAAAATTATTTCCCCATCACCAGTTAGTTCTTTCTGTGGCAAGAGAGCCAATTGTTTAATTATGTAGAAAAGAATGCTTGGCTAGGGCCATTGACTTAACAAAGAAATTGGTCTGACTACTTTGGCAGGTTTTTTTTAACCATGGAATCCAATTTTACAGATATAGATACAGTTTGTAATGGTGTTTTATCCTTTTTATGTTGTACACCTTACTGATTTTTTAAGATAAAAGTATAGAAATACATTTAATAAATGTCAGGAGCTGGCCTGCTTCCGACTTGAGAAAACAGCATGCAAGAGGCAATTAACAGAAGATTGATTGCATGCAAGCAATTAGCCTCCAATCACTCTCCCCAAGCAACCATCTATCACAATTACGTTGACTCATCTGAAGAACACTTCCAGCTACTACAGAATATCCTGAACCTCCTACTCTTACGTTTCAGGTGTCGTCGTCTGTCTTGGACTTTTTCCATTTGTCTAGTTCTGGGACTGATGGGGTCAGCTACCTCCTCTTCCGCTGAGGAAATTCTCTCCCTCCCCTGTGCCATGAGTGACTGTGATTCCTCAGAGAGCTGGCTCCCATCCAGCCCGCCTTTTCTGTGTTGAGAAGCCGCATTCCTGCCAGCTATAGAGGGAGGAAGCGACAGACCACTGGTTCCAGCTGTCTGAGAAATCTGCAAGTCTTCTTCTTCTCCTTCTGCCTGCCTGCTGTCTAGCTCAGGCTGCCCTTCTCAGTTTTGGGCTGTCGTATCCATGACAATAAATAAAACCACAGATTTGGACACAGACCCAAAGATGACATTGAAACCATCTTCCAATCCTGTACCAATACTGAGAATGGGGAAGCGGAGAGGAATGATAGCTGATGTCATATCCTGTTACAGATGCAATTAAAACATGCCTTTCCTCTTCAGAACTATCTTAGGAAGCAGTCTAATACTGACTCAGGTCATTGCTCCAACTGGCACACTGCTGTCTATATAAATTTTCAAGATAGGAGCTGCATTGAGAAGCTGCTACCTGTAGCTCTGTAGTCCTGTGGTTCACTACATGAGGCAGATGTCCACAGAGATCTTAACTGTTCCTCACATTTTGCCATCCTGTGCTCAATGTCAGAAATGAGAATTTCAAATGGCAAAAACTAACAATTTATGTTTCAGACTGGCCATTTTGGGGGGCATGGTGGTGTTTTAGGTTTTCTGGTGCAAGCTGTTTGCAGGATCCCAGATGAAAAGGTGAAAGAGAAGTCCTCTTCCATTAATACCTGTCTTAGGGCCCAGGGGAGAACGAGCAGTAGAAGATCCTGCAATATGACCCTGATACCAAATTACAGAACATGGCTTTATAACAAGACTGTAATTCAGATACCTCCATTGTACATGCACAGACTTATAAAGCTTAGTGATTTCAACATTTAGATCCTCACTGGTTGCTGCAGCATTTTATTAAGGATCCTGCTTGCACAGAAAGGGTTGTCACATCTCCAGGCAAGCATTAAAAGAAATGTTCAAAATAACTAGACTGCCCCAGGGGTGAACGATTTATTTGCTGGCAACCGATGCATCCTCAATATGCTTATTCTACTGTTTTCTCACTACATGTTAAATCTCAGTAAGCCCACATGTTTTCCCCCACTTACCTCTGCTATATAACTCACAAAACTCTATTGGTGCAAATGTTACTGCGTTGCAATGCAAGGCAGTTAAGATTATTTTTGTTGCTTAATCAATTGAATTGCTATCATTTTTTGTTGTTTCCTCCCCACAAGGAAGGTTAATCAAAGAACTAGGAGAGAGATTCGCAGTTCTAAGAAATGAAAAGAATGGTAATTTCTGAAATTATTTTGTGGGGAAACGAATGGACATGTTGTAGAATTCTAGTCCAACCCAGTGCAGTGCAGGTATCACAGCTAAATAATTCATGAGAGCGGGTCACCCAACCTATTTTTTAAAAAAAGAACATCCAGTGAAGGAAACTCCACCACCTTTTAAATCATAGAATTGTAGAGTAGGAAAGGACCCTAAGGATTACCTAGTCCAATCCCCTGCAATGCAGGAATATGCAGCTGTCTCATATGGGGGTTGAACTTGCAACCTTGTCATTATCAGCACCATGCTATAACCAATTGAGCTATGTAGCCCATTTCACTATTGAACAGATCTCACCGCCAGACAGTTCTTCTTAATGTTTTGTTTGAATAGCCATTCTTGTAATCTGGAATCCATTGGTTCAGGTCATACCCTCCGGAGCAGGAGAAAAAAAGCTTGCTCCATCTTCCATGTGACAACCCTAAGGATATTTGAAGATGCCTGTTGTATCACCTGTTAGTCTTCACTTCTTCAAGCTGAACATACCCAACTCTCTCAACCATTTCTCAAAAGGCTCTGTTCCCAGACAAAGGAAGGATTTATTACAGACCTTACAAATACCCTGATAGTTCTGCTTATTCCTACACTGGTAAAGGACCATGTAAACAATTCGAGGTTCTGGTTCTGGTGTATAAAATCCTATAGGACTAAGTTACCTGAAAGACCATCTCACCCCTTGTATACCCAATCAGTCACTGCACTCTGCAGGTGAAGGCTTCCTGCAGATACCATCTTATCAGGAACTCCATTCCACACAGCGTAGGAATCAGGTCTTTAGTGGTGTGGCACATACTCTTTAGAATTCCCTCAGATTACATATTAGACAGGCATCATTTCCTCTCTTTTCAATGCCTACTGAAGACCTTCCTCTTCTGCAAGGCTTTAAGGGCTCATCCACACTTCCTCTTGTGCTACGGAAGGTCTGAGAGGTTTTCCACTTAACCCACTAATTTCCAAGGGAATGCACACTCTTTAGAGATAGATCAGAACAAATGGCAATCTGGAGGAAAGCTGAATTGCCATTTGCTCCAGCTGAATGCCAAAGAGTAGCTTTCCTTGGGAGAAAACAGTGGGAGAAGAGGAAGTGTGGATGATCCCTAAACTGAAATCTTTCTAAGTCTACTTTTAAATCTAGCTCCTTTGGGAGGGAGGGAGAGCAGGGTATAAATTTTGTATGTATGGATAATAAAATAACTTGCACCTCTGTCCACAATGAATGGGATTATTGGGAGTTGGACTTTGGCGACAATTGGAGGGCCACAGGTACCCATATATGCCGTAAGGCTTAAGCCACAAGGTTTCTGATTTTTGGTGGTGGCGTTAGTATTTGCTGTATCTGCTTTCCATTGTTTTTGCAACTACTGAGGAACTGTACCTTCTGTGTTAAAAAAATCCCATTACCAATTCACCTGAGCTAATTGAAATGCCATATTATCTAATCCACACATGTATAGCAGACTGACAAAAGGGAAAGCAGAGAAAACCATTCAGACTAAATTTCAAATACAATACAAATGTATTACACATCAGTTGTACAAATAAGATAACCATGTTAATCTTTATAGGAACATTTGCAATTCGGGGGTGGGGGTTACTTTGTTTGAGGCAATTGTCTTTTCCACTTCTTTTATTAGATCATGCAAATGAAATAAGCACCACTTTACCTTCACAGAGTAAAAAGCAAACAGACATGTATATTATTTCAATGCATTTTTAATACTGGCCTGGTGGGCTTTATTCAGCCACTAACGACTTGTCTTGGATTGTTGCTTATCTGTCTAGTTTTCTGTGGTGTAACTGTCAATGACCAGCATTAGGAAGCACAAAAGAATGCACACATTATCCAAATGTGTATAACAGTGCAAAATAAATAAAAGCAGTATAAAAAAATGAGCACTGACATTGCAAATGAACGTTACCCATTAAAGAAAAGATAAACAGATGCAGAAGGTGGTTGTGGCTCCTGCTTCCCTTTCTGCTTATTTACAGTCCTATCCAGTCTTCTTTGCTTGCTTCCCAGGTCATGCTCCAAATCCCCTCAAGAGAACATTCCAGATGAAAGGCACACCTATTGTAAGAGTTCTTTTCCATTCCCTTACAATCTTATAAAAAGATAGCTAGGAACTGACTGAGCAGCTAATTCCACCTTATTTCAGTCTCCCTGGCATGCAGTCACAGTCCATACCACCCTCTTGCATGCCAGTATGTCCTGCTCCATCTCATTCAACCATTATTATTATTATTATTATTATTATTATTATTATTATTATTATTATCACACCTGGAAAAGAGGATCAGAAAAATTCATGGAGGATAAGGCTATCAGTAGCATGAATCCTGATGGCTACATTCTACCTCCACCGTTGGAAACAGTATGCTTCTGCACCCCAGTTGCTGGAAACCATGGTGGGGAGGCTGCTGTAGCACTGAGGTCCTGCTTGAAGACATCCTATAGGCATTGGATTGGCCACTGCAAGAACAGGATCATGGGCTAGATGGGCCACTGGCCTTATGCAGCAGGCCCTTCTTAAGTTATTTCATATTAGGCAGAGTACACACTTTTTATCTCAGGTGCACATTCTTCAATGCATTCATCAGTAAAGTACACATTTTGTAAGCATCTTTTACATGAAATGCAGCGTGTGTATCACTAAGATCTCTCCAGCTGCCAGATATTTAAGCATTGGCCACAGGGAATGGGTACCATCATTGTCACATTGTCAACTTTCCTGTGAATGCCCCTGAAACTTCTGGGTGGCGTGAGGAGGAAGATGAGTCAGTTCCCATAACCTGGCATAGTAATTCTTCTGTCCTTAAAGAGGCTTACAGAAGCCAAGTGATGAGTGGTCCACACCAACACACTCAGTCTCCTATTAGAATATATT
Source organism: Podarcis erhardii (assembly GCF_964252035.2). Classification (NCBI taxonomy): domain Eukaryota; kingdom Metazoa; phylum Chordata; class Lepidosauria; order Squamata; family Lacertidae; genus Podarcis; species Podarcis erhardii. The sequence goes on from NC_138504.1 coordinate 15,611,436, forward strand.
ACCTCGTAATAAGACAAGATTATGCTGCCGCATTAGAAAGAAACATGTAACTGTAAAAGAAAGGCATTTATCATGCTGCTCCCTTTCAGGTTTATCATTCCACACACAAAAGCGATTCATAAAATAATTTGATTCTACATGTAAATCAGTCATGCTATTATTACTACCAGGGAACATAAAAGTCTTTCATATCTTCAGGAGAGAAAAAAATACTGTTCAAAGGAAGTTGTGTTCAGAGAAAACGGGTCGTTCAGGCAGTAACAAAATGATAGTTCAAAGACATCTGAACCTGTATGAATTCTTAAAGAACAATTAACAGAGTCTATTCAACATCATTTCATATGTAAACAGTTGTGATCTAAGTAGAGGCTGACACATCTCAGAATGACTCACAAGGGACAATACACGCATCAGGATTAGGCAAGTGGAAATGGACTGTTCATGTTTTCTGTGCTTTATTGATTAAACATCAGCTTTATCTTCAGCCCAGTGAATTTACACTAGGGCACATATACACTCTTCTATTTTTAGTTCTGAGCATTGTGGCATATGCACTCCCTACACACAGAGTTAGGAAAAAGACTCAAACATACATTCCACTAGAACCCTGGTCAACAGGTACTATTCAGCAACATTCCATATGTGGGACAAATCAGCTTCATATAACCAACATGTCTTAATGCATGAAGGGCTTAAGACCATAAAGTAGGCAGGCTTATCTAGATCAATCTGCCTCACCCTGGGAGGAAGTGATACTAAGCTCTTTGTGTTCCCATTTTCCAACATTCCACCATATGGACCTTAAGGAGGTCCAAGCTTAGACTGGGTGGCTAAAACAAGCGAACTTTCTGTTTCTATACAAATAATTTAGAAACACTTACCATTTTGGAACCTAAATTATTATGCTGTTTTTTCTTGTTGTGTTTTCCTGACTGTATGGAAAAGTGCACGGGGTGTTAGGGGAGGGGTAGTACTTCTGGTGGGAGACACATCTGGTGGGGTAGTTCGTCCAACTTTGGTCCAAACCCTGCAGTCAGCTGTCACCCGTGGTTCCTAGAAGCTGTCAACATGTGACAATGGTCGCACGTTAGATAGAAATGGCTTGGACTGGCTGGCTGAACCAGATGAGGGTCTTGGTAAGCTAGGGACTTGCAAAGGCAGGCTCTGGTGGATTGAGCAAATGAGACCAATAGTGGGTATAACAGTCAAGAAGGTAGATAGAGGGAAATGGGGGGCAGGTGGGACTTGTTAACCTGGAATGGTAGCTAACCTGCTGTTATACTCATTTGTAGAAAGGCTTCAGGAATGAACCCTGAGGAATAATCAACTGCCTTGCAGGACATCTTTGTGAGAAGAAAAGGCCAAGGAGTACACCCTACAGAAATCCGGAGTGAAATCCCTAAGGCAGTTGGATAGCATATTGTATGCCTCCTTCTGGCAACTCTTGTAGCTAAACTAGTGCCAAATGTACTGACTTGCTTTCATTTGGACTACATAAGCAAGACCAAGAGGGGAGTCTTGTTGTTTGGGCACCCCAAGACACACTGCCCAGGCCTGCACCCCAGAGAGGTCACTTTGATGCTACTAATGCAGCGAAAACAATGCAGAAGGCAGCAGTTATGAGTTATAAGCTCAACCTGATTGGCGTATGTGCAGTATTAGTGGTACAGGTGCCGCCATTGGTGGGAGAGATCATCATGTCTCACTGGTCAGCTACTGCCCATCTTAAGCCAGGCAGCCCCTGGGCAATAAGGTGCTGACTCACCATTGTTTGGCAGCTTCAATGGATGCTTGGAGCTCAGAGTATCTCTCAACAAACAAATTGAACCACTGCACCAGGCAAAAACAAAGCCTGTTTCATCTAGCAAGATGGAATGTTAGAACCATGTGTCCTGGCTTGTGCACCAACCTGCTGCAGAGCAACAGAAGATGGCCATCATTGACTGTGAACTGAAAAAGCTCAACATTGACATTGCCACTTTACAGGACACCAGATGTGCATTGCATGACAGACTGCAAGAGAAGAACCACACTTTTTTTTCTCCAAGGAGGGCTTTGCAATGAAGAACTCCTTTCTGTCTGCAGTAGAATCACTGACCGTTGGCCTGATCCAGCAAAGCTCTTCTTATGTTATTACGTTCTAAAGATCAGGATCCTCATAAGAGCATTAAGTCCAGAGTAAAAAATTACTGGTGCCTTCAGTTACCTATCCCTTTTTTTAGAATATTCCAACAAATGCCAATATAATTACATCAAAGAGAGACAAAGACATGCTGACCATCTTCCCTGTCTTTATGAAAAGACAGAGCACCCTTCTTTCATAAATATATATGAATCATTAATAAATACAATTTGCATTTCTCATTCTTGGCAATTTGAATGACACCTCAAGAAGACATTTTTCTTTTCTTCTATTTTTGCCAGCTCCCTGTTTGGTTCCAACAACTGTTCTCTTTGGAAGGAGCTACCTTTAGTTGGAGATGGTCTTTGGCTTCCTCCCTAGCCAAAATTAACTCAAATTAAGCGAACACAGTGTGTGCATTTGCTGTTTTGAAAGTCACTCATCAGAAATTCAGCTCTAATCTCCAGCCTCTTTCTCAGCCAGGAACCATTACTACAGGCATTGATACAATCTACAGATCTTCCTTTAGAGAGTTATGTTACTTTTTATGAATAACACAGTGCTTAATATCTAGAATGAAAGGTGGAGGGCCTCAAGACTTTCTGAAAGCACTTCCTATGCTCAAAACTGCTTATTTTTTCACATGTTGAAAACAAGGCCCAGCCAGGTCTGAGCCCAAATTGTGACAAGACAAAGGCCAAAGTATAGTGATGTTAATCCCATGGCTCTACCCTTAAGTGTCAGTTTTTTTTCTTTTTACAAATAGTCATTATGGGGGGGAGTGATTTGGATCAAAACCCTCATATAGGGAGTAGAAAAGCTTTAATACATGTCTGTGAGCCTGATCCATGTCAGATACCCCATACCTGCAATTTGCATTGCCCCAAAGTGCCCAGTTGAAATAAATAGGACTTTTTACAGAACATCTATTCACAGGTGTGGTAGGCAATTCTGCTCAGGCCCATTGTGGAGGGCAAATAGTTAAAGTGTCTCTACTCCCCATACTAAGGTTTTCCTCCAAATTCAGTCTCCTATACTGGCTATTTAAGAAGTAGGAGGAGGAGACGGAATTTAAGGGTGAAGCTACATGACTAACATCATGAGAAGTTTGCTTCTAAGGCCCCACCTGTTGTTGTTGTTCTTGTTTGTAGTGGTGGTCGTTTCAGGTGTATTTTGCAACATGCCACTGATGCAATAATAGTGGATTGGTAGTGGATTTATACTGGACCATCCACACATCACTCTGTTTCCTTAGTTTTTCTTCAATGTTTCCCCAATTTTATTGCACCATTGTCCCTTGGAGGGGCATTCTTATACTGTAGCAGAACACAATTAGCAGACACAAAAAACCCTGGACATTTGTAGTATAAAAAGCAGCAGAATTTCATCAGGAAGCTACAGGACATGCACCAACTGGAAATGAAGCAGGCACAAATAGTATTAAAAGTAGGATCAAAATAACCACCCCAATATTAACATGAGCACAAATCTTCATGAATGCACAGTAAAAAGGGCATCTTGTAGGACCCATGTGCCTCGTCTCTGCCTCCCTCCCTCTCTTTTCACAGTATTTGCCAATGCAAAGAACAGTTTTCATAGAATTAGAGAATTTTAGAGTTGGAAGGGATCCCAAGGATCATCTAGTCCAATCCCCTGTATTGCCGGAATCATGAAAGCAGGTTGGAGGAGGGGTTTCTTGAAGCATACACACACACACACACACACACACACACACACACACCCCAAGACAGGAGAGGGAGAAGCTTTGTCTCCCCCAGCTTGGGCTCCCCTTCCTACCCACCCTCCCTATTTCCTGGAAGTGACTCACAGGAAGTAGGCCATCCATCAGTTCCAGGAGAGACCTTCTAAGAGAAGCCCAAGTAACTTTCAGCCATCTGGCCAAGAATGGAGGCAATGCCAAAACTGGAGACTGCTGCTGCTGCTTGCTGCTCCTCATCTTCCTCTTCTTCTGCGGTTTCTCCCTCCAGCCCCACACACAGTGTTATTTTTCTAGAAAAAGAGGTGCCGAAACTCACCATGAATGCCTCCCTCTTTCTCTTAGAATGGCAATGGCGCCCACCTGAGAGGTGTCGGAATGGAGTTCTGGTGAGTTCCCTCTGAAAAAAAAGCCATGCCCACACCCAATGTCTGTCAGATTGAAGCAGACAACTCCAATTGCCCTCAAAGTGAGAAGGTGGGTTGCAAAAATCAAAACAATGTTAAGAACAGTTAAAACAGCTTACAGAAATATTAAAGACCATACATTTCAAGCATCCAAAGCCAGGGTAAAGAGAAGCACCTTCAACATTCAGTGAAAGTGAAGATGCCAGATGTACCTAGGCACCCATAAATTTTATATGAAGGGACCACCACCACCCAGGTTCCACTCAATGACATGTGCACACTGTGGGGCATTCACATGTCATGTCAGCAGACCCCTGCACCATGCACAAGTGACCTCACCATGCCACAGGGCATGCCGACATCACTTGGGTGTGAACGCACACCACAGTGACATCAGCATGCCCTGGGCATCCACTGTTGCAGGGCCAAGTCGGCACACCTCCTACAGAGAATACCTTCTCCTGGGTCATCACCATCCCAAGCCTCTGAGAGTAGGAGAATGACCAAAAGGGTCCCTTTGTCTATCTTAGCACCCGAGAGGGTCTGTAGGAAAGGTCGCCATTTAGGGCTTTGAATCTAATGTGAATACCTTGAACTGGGTCTGGAAATGCCCTGGCAATCAGTGCTGGCGTTTTAAAGCACAGATTATGTGTGATCCAGACAGAGCATCTACCGTTCTATAGTTCTATGGTTCTATGTACATCTTCCTTTCTCCTGCAGCCAATGATGCACGCCCTTCAACATTTTACAAATGAATGAAACAGTGACATGATTCTTATACCTCTCTACTCATTATGTTTTATTACTTCTTTCATATACCAAAATACACACACACACACACACACACACGTGCCCTACTGCAACATAACAAATAAATCCACCCCAATATAACAACAACAAACCTACTCCAGCAAACAGTACCAGCCGCAGCAGCAACAAAATAACATTTCCCCAATTCTCCATAAATGAATTGAATACTTAGCATATAATATTTTGCAGTTTGTTCACTAGAGGGCATGCTTTAGCTATAAATGTAAAACTGGTGATTAAGGTGGGGGAATAATAATAATATGTGGGAAAAAGAACCTTTTCTGGTCTAATGCGACAAAAATGGCTAACAAGATGTTAACATTAATTTTATCACAATCATTATTTTTATCCTGCTTATGATGGAAGGATTACTATTTCCTAAAGTATCCGATGGTTTCTTTCCCCCAAACCAACAAAGCAGAGATTGGGGTGGGGTGGGGGAGAGCTGAGATAAGATCATTCCCACTCGGGGGCTGTTAGATAGGGAGGAATGAAAGTATGGTGTGTGCACAAAAAAGGGGGGGTCTCTCTAAGGCCCTTAGATCAAGCTGGCATTGCTGGGCCATCACCATGTGGTGAAGAAGTACCTAGCTCAGAAAAGGAAAGAAGGAAGGTAGGAAGGAAGGAAGGAAGGAAGGAAGGAAGGAAGGAAGGAAGGAAATTAATTAACTAGGATAGCAGGGATAAAGTGTTTCACTTGTTTGAATGTAATTTCCAAGTTAAAGTGTCTAGTTGTCATAACAACATCACCTACATAAGAGCGAGGGGAAGAGAAGGAAAAAAGGAGAGAAAGAGGTTTAAAACAAGAAGAAAACAAAGTTGCAGAATAGGTTTTGAAACAACCTGAATGGTTGGTGGTGGTGAATCTATTCCCCATTGTAATTCGATATTCTATAGTATTATTTTATCTTTGTATTTGTATTTCTCTTTCTGATATTACTACTACAATGGTTTCCCTGAAGCAAAACCTCTCCAGAGATCTACCCGAGGAGCAGCAATTCATGGTCAGCCCTGCCACTGACATTAGATTACCGTATTTTTCGCCCTATAAGACGCACTTTCCCCCCTCCAAAAATGAAGGGGAAATGTGTGTGCGTCTTATGGGGCAAATGCAGGCTCCTTGGCTTCAGCGATAGCAACGCGAAGCCTCCAAAGCCTGCGCTCCGAAGGCTTCGCATTGCTTCCGCTGAAGCCAGGAGAGTCTGCTCTTTGAGGCTGGCGGTAGGGAAAGCAGCGCTTCCCCCATCACCAGCCCCAGAGGATGGGGGGCAGCAGGAAGGCGCGCGACGCCTTCCCGCTACTCTCCAATCCGGCTTTGAGGCTGGCAGTGGGGAAAGCAGCGCTTCCCCCATCGCCAGCCCCAGAGGATGGGGGGCAGCAGGAAGGCGCACGATGCCTTCCCGCTACTCTCCAACCTGCCTTTGAGGCTGGCGGTGGGGAAAGCAGCGCTTCCCCCATCGCCAGCCCCAGAGGATGGGGGGCAGCAGGAAGGCGCGCGACGCCTTCCCGCTTCTCTCCAACCCTCCTGTGGGCTTTTGCGGGAGATGGGGGAATTCCCCCACCTCCTGCAAAAGCAGGCAAAAGCCGTTGCTCTTTAAAGGGGCTCTGCGACTTCTGCTGGCTTTTCTACAAGGAGGGGGGGAATTTCCCCACCTCCTAGAAAAGCCTGCAGGAGCCGCGCACCCTTTAAAGAGCGTGCTGCTCTTGGGGGCTTTTCCCCGAGGAGGGAGAAGGGACTGACTGCCCGTTTCAGTCCCTTCTCCCTCCTGGTCGAAAAGCCCGCAGGAGTCACGCTGGGCTCCTGTGGGCTTTTGCGGGAGATGGGGGAATTCCTCCACCTCCCACAAAAGCAGGGAGAAGGTCTTGGAGTAGCGCACAGGCTGCGTGCAGCCTGTCCACTGCTCCCAGAGCTGCGCGCGGGGGGGGGGGGGAATCATATTTTTTTACTTGATTTCCCCCCCCCCGAAAACTAGGTGCGTCCTATGGGCCGGTGCGTCCTATAGGGCGAAAAATATGGTAGCTATAATTACCTTGCTGATGTCAAGCAGAACGACATTGCAGAATAAACAAGGCTTGTGAGACTTAAAGTCTAAATATGTTTTATTTCATTTTACCCTCCCTGTCGCTCAAGGCTCCTAAGAGATAACAATGTTTGAAAACAATGAGTGAGCTTTAAGGGGTGTGTATGTGGAAATAGTTCAAATAGAAAATCTGTTTCAGAGATAAATCCTCTGCTAAATATATTTTCTTCTCATACACAAGTAGTTAAATACTTATATGGAAACACACTAACACAGGAAGCTGCCTTATACTGAGCCAGATCATTAGCCCATCTAGTTTACTAATGCCTACACTGACTGGCAGCAGCTCTCCAGGGTTTCAGACTAGGGCCTCTTACAGCCCTACATGGAGATTCTGGGTGTTTAACATGGGGCCTTCTGCATACAATGCAGATGCACTAGTAGCTACACTACTGAGCTACATCACCCCCCACCCCCCCACCCCCCCACCTGCAACTCTTTTATCTATGGCAGAGATTTAGAATCTCCAGGCATTATCCAGAGAACCACAAGTTCCTCATCCCCAATCCATGGTATTCCATTAGGGGAAATCTTGGAACAGTGGAACAGACTGTCTTGGTAGGCAGTGGCTCTGCCTTCAGTGGAAGTATTTGAACAGAAGTCAGGTGACCATATGTCGGGATATGCTGCATCCCACGTTGCAGATCCTGCATTGAGCAGAGAGTTTGACTAGGTGACCTCCCCATCTTCTCTTCCAGCTCTATAACTAGAGAGTTATAGAGCATGCCTTCCAATCCAAATCCAAATGACTTCCTAACAAAGGTATAGGGACCCCTGACCATTAGGTCCAGTCGTGACCGACTCTGGGGCTGCAGCGCTCATCTCGCTCTATAGGCCAAGGGAGCCGGCGTTTGTCCGCAGACAGCTTCCGGGTCATGTGGCCAGCATGACTAAGCCGCTTCTGGTGAACCAGAGCAGCGCACAGAAACGCCGTTTACCTTCCTGCCAGAGTGGTACCTACTTATCTACTTGCACTTTGACGTGCTTCCAAACTGCTTGGTTGGTAAGAACAGGGACCAAGCGACGGGAGCTCACCCCATCGCGGGGATTCGAACCGCCAACCGTCTGATCAGCAAGTCCTAGGTTCTGTGGTTTAACCCACAGCACCACCCACGTCCCACCTCCAGACTAGAGATGATCAAAAGTCACCCCCCCCCACATTTGCTTCCTTATTCAGTGGCAGAGCTACCTGTTGCTGGCTGCCAGCTGGTTGCCACCATTCCTCTCTGCACAGTACCCAGAGTGCCCAATATGCAAAAAGTGGTCCTTGTATACAGCTGAAAGAAAGAAGGCTAAATACTGATGAAAATCCCCCACAGCTATATAAAAAAAAAGTTCAGAGAATTTTCAGATCACTCCGAACCCTTTTGTGTCCGTAAGGTGTTATGTGAAAGTCCACAGAAGACAGAGTTACCTGTAGAATTTGCTCACACAATAGGTAGTTTTGGCCACCAAGTTGGATAACTGTAAAAAGGGATGAGACAAATTTATGGAGGATAGGACTATCAATGGCTACCAGTCATGGGTACTGAGCTCTGCTTCCACTGTTGGTGGCAGTGTTGCCGCTGAATACCAGTTGCTGGAAACCACAAGAGGAGAGAGGGTTTGGAGCTCAGGTCCTGCTTCCAGCACATGCAGATACATATATAATGAAGCAAGTAAAACAACCATCTGATCAAATACAGAATATTGTAATGACTGACCATAATTGATATAAAGATCTACAATGCTAGATTTACCAAACTCAGGCTCATAATAGTTTGCTTCAGGCCAAAGCAGAAAAGAAGTATTCTCAGTCACATCCTGAAGGGACTGCAATGTTTGTGGCAGACCCGTTCCTTAGTCCAAGCCAGTATTGCAATATACCCTCATTAGTCAAATGTGAGTCCATCTCATGAGTTGGAAAGGTAAGGTGGACACTTCTGCAATGCCAAAAATTTGGAATGCATCACCCATTAAGAAGGGAAAAGAACGATGTAATATTTTAATGGAGACTGCATATGTATATACATAGATTTCAAATTATTTACTATGTACAAGTGCAATATTTCTCACCATAGTGAGATAATCTGTGACCAGGTAGCCTAGCTGCCTGCTCAATCTGCTAGCTGCTGATGGGCAACTCCAAGCCTCCTGCAATCCTTCATATGACTCTTTATCTTTCAACTCTATCAATCCACCGTTCAAACAGAAAACTCTGGCAAATAGAGGGATTTCTTCCATAAAGTAGGACACGTGGCCACCTTAAGACTGTGGAAGCTAGGAGGCATTTTAGAAGGAATTCAGGGACAGAACCAAAACGTCAAATTCTGCAGTTTGCTCCAGCCTATTCTGCATCCAATTCTTTTACCCCAGAGATACAAGCTCTCAGCTTTCTACAGGAATGTCAGTATAGAGCATTATGCTCAGTTTTGCCTGTTTGCACTGAACCACATTTTGTTACCACCTGTAACCAGCAAAAAAAAAAAAAAAAAAAAAGTAACCAGATGCCTGAAGCTGCCAGCCAGCCAGAAACAAACTCAAGATGGCTTCTACTCAATTATGTTTTTTTGCTCTCTTGTCACCATTCTGTTTCTAAGAGTCTGGCACAACAGAAGATTCCTTTTATCTTCAGTGCAGAGCACAAAGTGGGTCACTAAGTGCAGCTAACCTTCTTCTCACACCAAATACAGTGGGATTGGCACCAGGGTACCACATGGGCTGGCACCTCTTGGTGACCATGTTCCACCCACTTTTGACTCTGCTGCTCCACCTCTCCATTGCTGCCAGTCAACTCACCCACTCTCTGGCCAGGAGGGATTGAGCAAGTGAATAGTAGTGAGCAGTGATGTTCCAGAGCAGGAGATGCTACCAGCTGTTTACTTGCCAGTTCTCTTACTAGCAAGCCAGCAGCCAGGAGAAATTGTGATGAAGAGGATGAGGATCCACTGGTGGAAGGAGACTACTGCGAGAAGGCATCCTTTACCCAATACCCTCTACCCTGCCTCCCCTCCACAATGAAAACCCCTGGATCCGACAGGAAGACAGACAAGGATTTCCAACCTGCATGAGCAGATCTGCTAAGTTGGAACCTGCACAACTAAAAAAAATGAAACTGAAACAATTTGCTTTTCACCTCACCTTAAAGGTCCCCTTATCGATTCCCTTTCTCCTCTTTCAGCTGTGCCTTTAATACCATTAGCTTAACTAGGTTACCACCGATTTCTCCTATGCGAGATCCAAATGAAGAGAAGGTGAGGACAAGGCAGGGGCTTGAAATGATCCTCAGAAAAGCTCCGTAATGAGAAATGTTGCCAGGTGAGTCAATCATATTTTCATCTGGAAAGTAGTTTAACCTCTGACTTTGCGGCTTTAAGGTAATTGTTCTATGCAACCAGCTGCCCCATCTCTCCCAGCCCCTTGGCCTGGACTTGCTGAAATCATTAGCGAGGAAACCAGTAAAGGGCGGGGGGGAAGCTGTCGAAACTCATGGTGGCAATGGGGTATAAAAGTCTTTAATGGTAATAATTCACGGAGAGAATGACAATTCATGGCTTTTTACAGCACACTGTATAATTTATGGGATGTTACACATTGAGGTGGGTGCCTAATGAGAGTTGTATAAAGTCATAAATCACCAGTATTTCCAGAAGCCCATTAAGGGCTGTGCATTCACCTCTATCCCAGCACAGCAATGCCTCATGTTAACCACACCCTGTCATGCCTTTATGGAGAAGGTATAGAGAGCTTGATGCTATGTTTTTTTAAAGCAGGGGGAGGGGGAGCAATCACACATACACACTAATCCAAAATGATGGAACAGGATGATTCAAGCTGAGCCAGATACGGTGACCTGACTTACTGGGGTATACACACACACACACACACACACACACACACTGTGTGCAATGCACAGGAAACACTTCATCATATAGATCATCTTCTGAAAAGCAACGTTGTATTTAAAGTTCTAACGCAAAAGCCAGAGGGGGCGAGGAGGAGGAGGAGAAGTATCTCCCACTATAGCAATAAAGTCCCCTCTCCATCAGCGATGAGCAATCATCATGACTATTGAGTGTTCTGAGCAGTAGAAATGAGCACAAGGATGTTTTTGCTATATTCACTAAGGAATTGGGTAGGAATATAATTTTGTTTGCTTCTTTTCTGTCCCAGGGCTGAAAATGCTTCACAGCAATGAACACCGGGTCTCTGAAATTAGACTGCAATTTTATACACCCTTATCTGGGAGTAGGGATTGGCAGATCTGTCAGTTTCAGTTTCTCTCAGTTTCTCATTTCTCAAGTCTTCCACATTTCCACTTATTTTAGTAAGTCCTCATGAAATTTCACTTTAGTGTGAATTTCTCCCAATATACTCATTTTTATAGAACAATTTAGCCAAATCTATTGCATTTTTGTATGTTATTTTCATCAATATAAGCATGTATACTTTGTCACAATATATGCATTTTTCTATACAGTATTTGGCTAGAGATCTGCAGTGCAAAACTCAGAGATGTGTAAATTTCTAAGGATGAATTTGCTTCAGCTTATACTTTCAGAAAGTATGGATTAGGTAGGTTCACCTTTAAACATGAACTGAATCAACCTTCTGCCCCATCCCTACATGGAAGTAATTCTCATTGAACTCACTGGGTTTGCTTCTGAATAGGCACATTTGAGTAAAATACACATACTATGAGCCTATTCAAAGGCAGTCTCGGAAAATAGGTTGGCCATGTGATGGGAAACAGGAATGAGCACTGGGTTTATACAATCTCTGCCATGAGGTGTAATTCAATAAGAACTATAGTCTACACCCATAGATGTCTGGTTCTCAATGGAGGTTTGTCGCATGGGGGTGGGTGGGAATACAGGAACTCTCCAACCCCACCACTGTGGATAATCAAGCTGTTAGGGTTAGGTACATGTAATAACCTTCAGTTTAATATGCTTTTCACCATAAAGGAGTTGATTCTACATTTCTCCCAGGAAAAGTCAATTATAAAATGAGGATTAAATTATTCAGTGCACAAAATGTCATGAGAGAAAGAGAGAGATGCTCCAAGGGGTATATAAACACATTTATTTAGCAATGGAGTTAACTGTATGATTGCCTACTGTTCTTTTAATTCAGTGATTGGTCCCTAACAATGTGCAACAGACCTATTCATTAATGGTGATATTGCTGCTAGAAGATCCTCTTAAGCACATTCTTTTATTACAGTATCAGGAACATTAAAAAATGAGTGTAAATGCACTACCTTGAAATAAAACAGTTCTTCCAACAAAGCTGCATGTTCTGAAATGCATATCAAAGAAGTATACAACAAGTATACAAGTATACAAGTATACAAGAAGAATTCAGTGCAGATCTCCAGATCCAATTATATTTTCATGGTTTCCTTACTGAGTTCAGAGGTGGAGCAACCAGTTCTGGTACCCGAAGCAGCGCTCGTACCAGGAGGCATAGCACACGTCCCAGGGGGCATGGTGCACATCCCAGGGGCATGGTGCGCTTTCTCTGGGGCGTGGCACGCGTCCCGGGGTGTGTGTGGCAAGTAGCATGCACCAGGAGGTGCCGCTGATCGGGGGTCTGCATTTTGTCCGTCCCCCCTTTGTAATGGCACCCTGGGCATGCCCCCCTGTCCCCACCTTGGAACACCCCTGCTCGCCTTGACTCGAATGATCAACAGAGCTTTACACTGGTCATGCACGTGCATTTGCCTACATGTTTACTAGATGCAAGCTACATCCACCACCCATTCAGAAATTAACTGCTAGAAACTGATGAAGAATCTGAATCATGAAGAACAGCAATGCTAGCTATTCACGCTAACAATATTTCAACTGGACGTCCTAAAAAGGGGATAAAATAAGGCCGGTAATTTTCTAAGAACAAGACAAAAAACAGCGCCTGTCAGGTAAATGTGAACAGTTGAGGCACATGGAAAAGGCCTCTGAACAACTGTGAATGCACATCTTAGGATATGTCTTAGTTCATGAGATTAGAGACACTAGAGGTTACCTTATAACGTTGTTGACATCTGTCTGTCTTGAGAGACAATGGAGTGCACCTCTGAGGGTGAAGTTAAGCCGCTAGTGAATCACACTGCCTGTTGTGCCTCGAGAGGCCAGTAACTGCTGCCTCCCATTTTGCTTTTATGTGTTAGAAGCTCTGAAGTGACCCTGGGGTACAAGCCTATGCAGTGTGTGTGGAGGTCCCAGGCTGCACAGATGACAAGACCCCCCTCTCTGCCTCACCGATGTGGCTCAAAGGAAAGTTGAGCAATATGTTTGGCACCAGCTTGGCTGCAGGAGTTGTTGGAAGGATGCGTTCAAGATGCTGTCCAACCACCTTAGGGGCTCCTCCCTGGATTTGTGTAGGGTTTACTCCTTAGCCATTTCTTCTCCCAAAGATGTCCCACAAGGCAGCAGATAAGGATTTTCCTCTGGATTTACTCTTGAGACTATTCTCATGAATGAGTACAGTCACAAGACAGCAGAGGTTTAGGGTCAGAGTCTTCCTTCTCCTAGTTGAGCTTCCCAGGTTGCTGAGTATCATCTGCTCCTCACTTCCCTCTACAGTACATGCAGTAACTGCCCACTTAATCTACTATAGCCTGTCTCTGCATGCAGGGGAAGTCCCTAACTCAACAATTGTTATTTCAGGTGTAGGAAACCTTTTGTTCTCCTAAGGTTGCTGAACTATAACTCCCATCAGCCCCAGCAAGCCTGGTTGATGGTCAGGGATGATAGGAGTTGTAGTTCAGCAGCACCTCAATATGCAGGTAAATACACAAATAAAATCTCTTTTTTTATTCTTCATCAATCACAATACAGTCGTACCTTGGTTCTCAATTCGTTCCAGAAGTCCGTTCCAAAACCAAAGCATTCCAAAACCAAGGTGCGATTTCCCATAGAAAGTAATGCAAAACAGATTAATCCATTCCAGACTTTTAAAAACAACCCCAAAACAGCAATTTAGCATGAATTTTACTATGTAATGAGGCCATTGATCCATAAAATGAAAGCAATAATCAATGTACTGTACTATAAAATAAATAAGACAGTATTGTTGATGATAAAATTATTATTTTTTCTTACCTGCACTGATAATAGTCATTGTTTGGATGGGGGGGCTTTTATCCATTTCTGCAGTCACACAATCAATCAATCAATCAATCAATCAATCAGTATCTGAACTGGGTTCCACACAGTCGCAAAAACAAATTAACCGAAAAGGCCTCAAAAACAAAAACGGGGGGGGGGGGGAACGGGACGAGAGCAAAAACAAAAATGCCAAACTTAATCCGTTCCGGAAGTCCATTTGACTTCTTAAATGTTTGCAAACCAAGGCGCAGCTTCTGATTGGTGCAAGTGCCCCGGAAACAATAGCCGACAGTCACTTTGGATGTTTGGCTTCCGAAAAATGTTCGAGAACCGGAGAACTTACTTTTGGGTTTTCGGCGTTTGAGAACCAAGGTACCACTGTACTTACCAAATTAAGCAACTTACAAAATTATCTCTCATGCAGGCCTTAGAGCAAAACTATGCATGAGCTTAACTGTACAGTTGTACCACTAAGTTCATGTGGATTTCCACCCACAAACACACACACAAAATTGCTATTTTTTTTCTATTAAAGGCACCCTTATTTGCAATGCAGATTGTAGGCATGGAGACCTTAATCTGGACTGAGGTTATGGGGGGCAAAGGGTTAAAACTGTAGGGAGTTGTCATTCACAACGCACACACACACCATAGGGCCCTGATGCAGATGTGCACGTCTACACCCACATGGTAAAGACAATTTGTAGGACAAAATTGTACACTCAAGGGCAGAACCACACTGCTAAGGTCTTGTGTGCTTCATGTGTGCCTCCATTAACACAAGGTTTATATATACCTTTTCTGCCAGCCTGGCACCACTAGTTGCCGAACTGGAAAGAAATGTCCAAGCTGAACAAGGCTAAGTATAAAAACAACAAATTACTGATTAAGTTTTTAAAGCCTCAAACTAATCTTGGATTCCTCCAAAGAGCACGATTTCATCCCTCAAGCACTCCAACCTGTTCAGCAGTGATAAAAGTTTGAGCTTCTGTCGCTACCTTTTAAAAAACAAACAAAAAACCCAACCCAAACAATTATCTTCCTTGTGCGATTCTACTCTATTTATTCCTGCCAGGGCCTTTGAGCAAAACGTGTGTGTGTGTGTGTGTGTGTGTGTGTGTGTGTGTGAATTCCAGCATCTGAAACAGCCTTTTGATGTCATCAGTATACAATATACAAGCCTGGCCACAGTACTGAATTGACCTTGACTGATGGATAGCCTCTGTGGGAAAGTGGGACAAGGGGAGTTCAACCTTGCTACTGCTTCTTGATCTCTCTGCAAATTTTGATACCGTTGTCCATGATATCCTTCTGGACCAGCTCCATGAAATGGGAATCAGGGACACTGTATTACAATGGCTCCTGTTTAATCTGTGCAACAAATCCAGAAAAATAGCACTGGGTGAATGCTCCTCAGCCTCCTAGCACTATTTATCCCCAAGGCTGTTTAATATCTATATGAAGCCACTAAGGTGAGTCATTGGGAGTTTTGGGGCAAGGTGCCACTTTAAGGTGGTATGATGATGCTTCAAAGGTATAGTGCAAGATGGGGGCTTTAAAAAACCGGGGGATTGTTTCCCACTGGAGAGACTCCAAAGGTCCATCTCCAAAGGGAAAGTTTGCGATCTAACATAATTTCTAACACAGCACATAATGGTTGTTAGGGGTAAAAGTAAACATGTTCACTTTGATAAGGTATGGTCCCCATATATCAACTAGGGGAACAGAAGCAATGTTAATATGAGACCTCCAGACACTCATGCGTACTTGTGGTGAGGCTATGTCATGAATGGTTGAAGCCTTGATTAGGTATTCAGTTAATTGGTTATTTGACAGTGGAGCTGCTCAATGTTTCTTTTTATATGCATTTGATATAAGCACAAAACATTCTACAGGTTTTGTTGGAACTGATTTGTCATTTTACTATGAATTAATAAAATTTTATATTTATATAAAATTGGGAAGTGTCATCTCTGCCCCACATTCACATCATGCATTTAAAGAACTATGATACTAAGGCCATTATTTCCTTCAAAGAATTATGGGAGCTGAAGTCTGTTAAGGGTATTGAGAGTTGTTTAGTAGACTCTTCTTTCCCTCAGAGCTACAGTTCTCAGCATGGTTTAACAATCAATCCCTTTTCCTAGGGAACTCTGGGAATTGTTGAGCAAAGTAATAACTGCCCACAAAGTCAACATCTTGATGTCACAGCATAAAAATGTTTGTATGAATCAGCTCTATGATAGTAAGATGTGGACTGAGGCATTTCCTTGAGGGAGAGAGGGTGGGGGAGAGAGAAAGAAGAGGAGAGAGATATACACACATTCAAAAAGCCTGAATGGTTTCTCCTCTTCTACATGTTGGTAATTAAAATTAATGGGCTGTATTGAAAACATGTGCATTGTTTAAACAGTTACAGGAAAAATTAATACTGCATTTCTGACGGTAACTGTAATTTATCGTTAGGTGGTGTTATTGGCAAAAGAAGCGGCTTCTTTTGTTAATATGTTCAGGAAGATTTATTCCATGCAAGTGTGAACTAATGAACACAATCTATATTCAGATATTGCTTTTACTCACTTAACTGTTCTGCTGTGAATTTTCAGAACAGTTGGCAGAGGTAGGAAGGATGAAAAGAAAGAAAAAACAAATTAGCTATACCCAATACATTTAAGCCACAAAAAGTTGGGGTGGGGAAGGAGAGGACAAGAATGGATAGAATTCCTGCTTCTATGAAGATGTCCTATAAGAGCGTGACTCAATACTGAACTATTGGATGGGAGCAATGGACTGGTTTGTAAGTCACAGGGACACCAAGGTTTGGACGTAACGATGGAAGCTTCCTTGTGCTCAGCCCATCCAACCCAGTGTTGTTTATGCTGATCAGCAGCGACACTCCAGGATTTCAGGCAGGACAGTCTCCCAGCCCTACATGGAGATGCTGGAAATTGAACTTGGAACTTTCTGCATGCAAATCAGATGCTTTACTACTGAGCTACAGTCCTTCCCAGCAAAGTATAGTTGTTCCAAACCAAGGAGGGAATCTGACTGCACAAGGAGAGAAAGAGGGGAATTACTTTCAACAGTCATGGGGGAGAGCCATAACTGATCAGCAGAGCCAACCCTAACATTAGACAGAATAAGGCAACTGCCTGGGGTGGCAAATGCTTGCAGTGGCTGGATCAGGCCAGTGGCCCATCTGACCCAGCGTCCTATACTCACAGTGGCCAAACGGGTGCCGATGGGAAGAAACTGAAAGCAGAAACTGAGTGCAATGGTACTCTTTCTATTTGTGCCTCCTAGCAACGGAAGTGGAACTTAAACATCATAGCTGGTAGCCTTATCTTCCATGAGTTTGTCTAATTCTCTTGCCTTAGCCATTGATACTGTTGAGAAATGTGTGTGCATTACCAAGGACTGGCCAGCTTGCTTGAAAGCTATAGGACCTTGCAAGAGGTCACATACAAACATGCACACTGAAATCATATGATGTGCCAGCAGGTGCCTTCTAAGCCAATATGATTCCTTTTAAGAACATAGGAGTTTGTCTACCAAATACCATTGATGCTTTAGTTGATATTCCTGCATTGAAGGAGGTTGAACTAGATTTGTAAGAACCCTGCGGTTTTTTCCCACCTTTAAATTTACCTAAGTGATTTTAGATTAATATCCCATTCCTCCCCCCCTCCACACAACGTGCTGTATAATTTATTTACACTGCTGTACTCTACAGTATGTTTTATGTAGCAAATTTACAGGTCAGCAACTCATGACTTGTGGCACTGTAAATTAAGCTAATAATTGGATTAGAATAGATGGCGGCGTGATTCTATTTGATGAGGTTTCATCAATCCATAATGAAGATGAGCTCAGCCTGCAATAAAAGGGAATTAGCAAACCTGTGCAAAAACTTACTTTGCCTTCATTATTGGATTACAAAATTCCGATGGCAAGAATTCTTTATGGTATAACGCCAGCCATAAAACTGGGGGACAGTGCTTAGTATGGAAGGAAGAGGGAACAGCGAAAGGTGTGGGAACCCACAGGTGATTGAATTCCTAACTGACATTTCATTGCTTTCTTAGATCTGCAAGATAAATTCAATATCCATAAGAATAAATTTCAAATATGGGAAGATTAGAATTGTATCCCCACAAAAGTTAATAATTTATCTGTCACTCTAGAGACATTCAACTCAGCACATTACTGGAGACTGAACACACACACACACACACACACACACACACACACACAGACACTGTTTCACGTGCTTTTGGCACTCTCAGCAAGACCCAAATACATACTGTTGTTACATTACCTATATAAAGAAAGTCTGATCTTCACATCAGTGTCAATATCTTTAGTAACAGGAAGAGTTCTTTAACTTGCCTACCTTTGTGTGTGGGGGGGGGAGAATCCCCCTCAAAAAGAGAACTTTACAAATCAGATACTAGAGTCAAATGGATCACAGTCAAGTCATAGTTTACTTGTTTTTTTGTTCTAAAAAAATGAAACGTGTTTGAGAACGACTTCGATTTATCATAAGAATATGCAACTATGGGAAAGATTGCTGTTTACTGTACAAAGTTTAAGTGGAATAGTACCTCGTATCCATAATGACTCCAGCATTGGGAACATGAGAAGCTGCCTTATACTCAGTCAGACTACTAGTTCATCTAGCTCAGTACTGTACATATTTAACTGGCTCTCCAGGATTTCAGGCTCCTGGAGATTCTTGAGATTGAATCTGGGACCTTTGGCAGGCAAAGCACTTCATAATGAACATTTCATACATGTTAATTAAGAGAATTGTAGATTTGTTACATTATCATAGCTATACAGTCATACCTTGGATCCCGAATGCCTTGGTATTTGGACGTTTTGGCTCCTGAATGCTGCAAACCCAGAAGTGAGTCTTCTGACAGGGCTTCTGCAGCTTCTGATTGACTGCAGGAGCTTCCTGCAGCCAATCAGAAGCCACACTTTGGTTTCCGAACATTTTGGAAGTCAAACGGACTTCCAGAATGGATTCCGTTTGACTTCCAAGGTACGGTTGTACAGTAAACCTGCAACCTACGCCAGGGTTACGTTTCGGGGGTTGTGCCTAAAGCCAAAATGTATTACAGACTATAAATTCATTGAGGTGGGACCTATTTTAATGTTCAGTGACAGGGCATCTGCCTTGCCTGGCATGCAGAAGAACCAAGGTTCAATACCTGGCAACTCCACATCAGGCTGGAAGACATTCCTACCTGCACTCTGGTCAGTGACCAAAATTAATCCATTCATTCATTCCTACCTGAAACCACTTGGAGAGCCACTGCCAGTCAATGTAGGCAGTACTGAGTTAAAGAGACCTACTGTCTGAGTCATGGTAAGTGTTAAGTTGTGGGCGAACATAGCAGAAGACACAGCGATTTCTCCAGAGCAGCTCTTTATTTGTAATCTGGACAGAACTGAACAGCAAACAGCTCAGCCGGCCTGCTTTTATAGGCAGCCGGCTGTCAACATTGTAGCAACAACAACCCAGGGTTTCCCGCCTAAAATAACTGACGTGGACCTGAGTGAAAACTATCTACAGTATCCCCTTGCTGGCCCAGGGTGAGAACTTCAGTACATAACTGTGATGGGATAATGAGCTGCTTGTGCGTAAAAGCTTGATCCCTCTGGGGTTTGGCTGGTCATCCAAACCGATGCACTAACGGAGCCCCCAAAGCATGACTCCGTCAGTCGCTGGTAGAATCTGACAGTGGGCATCTACGGAATTTACGCCAACATAAAAGCTGTTTGACGGACATGCGCCTTCGTGACTCTCTGCGTGACAGTTTCCAGCGAAGGGTGGGAGTTCCCAACGGGGGTCCCGTTACCTCTCCACTACTCTCACTGGAAGCATCCCAGAGCCTCCCCTCCGCTGTGACTCCTGCACTCCCCCTGCTGGTTCCCTCTTCTGCTGCAGATTCTCTCCTATTCTCCTGGAGCCTGTCCACCACCTGTCTCTCCGATGGCAGTTCCCTGACAATAACAGTAAGGGTCATAGGTTGTACATACAACAAATAGGTTGTAGCCAATACTAATCCTACTCAGAGTAGCTGCCTTGACATTAATGAACATGACTTAGGGCCATTAATTGCAATGGGTGTACTTCGGGTAGCAATTTGTTGCATATAACTCTATGTACCAAATGTTATGCCATAAAGTGGAATGCAAATTCATGGTCTTACAATAAGGGCAATAAGAGTTATAAATAACATTCAAAGGAAGTATTCATCCACTCCACGGCTTCATAATGTGGGCAGCACCAGAAGTTGAAAAATGAAAAAGAGAGAGGTGAGCCACAAGCTGACATCAGATGAGAAGATGTAACTCCAAAACAGTAGAAATCTAATAAGCCTAGCATGTTTTGATATGAAAGCTTCCTCAGGCAGACTACATCCTGACATCCTGTGCTTTCAAAAAAGACCCTTCCTAGACGGTTCTCTCTTTGTTCACCCTATCCCCCCAAGTTTAGCAAAAGGAGCAAAGACTTTCCTTACAGTATTCTCATATATGAGGAAATGCTTCCAAACCCAAAGATCAGTAGAGCAATGGAAGAAGCTGCCTATGGAGACTGTTGGGTCTCTCCCGCCTTGGAAGAATTCAGTGTGAGCTCTTGTGGAATCAAAGAGTTGGGCAGAGTCCAATGAACCAACCCTTAGTCCAAAAAACTAAAAGCTACATTTCAAGTCTCCCTGTTTCCCTTACTCCCTCCTTTCCCTCCCTCCTGGAGTACAGGATTCTAAGAAAAGGAACCACAGCAGAAGTGTGGTGTGAGCAGGAATAAAATCTCTCACAGTTATATTTTAGTAGCAGTAGACTCCTTTCAACAAAAGTTCACAAAGTCCTGAACGCTTGACAAAAAAAGAATGCAAAATAATTCATCAGTAATACAACTGTTTGTGGGGAGTATGCTTTGCAACTCTCTGATAAATGGCATTAGGCAGATGACCCTACTATATTGCTTTAGATGCCTGCTGATATGTTTTGTTTTTTAAAATAAAATAAAAATCAACAAACCTGCACAGAAATATAATTTATTTGCCTACCCACGTTTTAAAGTTTACTGATTTTATCTATGTTCTAATAATAATTATGTTATGTCTATTTTAAATGTTCTGGGTTTCTGGGGGGATTTTAACTACTCGATTAAATAGTTTATAAATCTTATAAAAATAAATAAAAACCACAATACCATCAAAGTAATCAGCAGGAGCACAATACATAATCACAGGAACCACAATGCAACCATCTTGTTAAGCCTCATATGCCAAAAGGAATAGATATGTTTTCAGTAGGTAAAGAAAAAATATTAGTGAGGAGGATGAGTGTTTTCACCCAATGGGAGGGAATTCCACAGAAGAATCCACAAGTCACTGCTGTACATGCCATAGTGAAGAATGGCACTCAGTAGAGCTTCCTCTGCCAGTCTTAAAGTACCATATTTTTTGCTCTATAAGACTCACTTTTTCCCTTCTAAAAAGTAAGGGGAAATGTGTGTGCATCTTATGGAGCGAATGCAGGCTGCACAGCTATTCCAGAAGCCAGAACAGCAAGAGGGATTGCTGCTTTCACTACGCAGCGATCTCTCTTGCTGTTCTGGCTTCTGAGATACAGAATATTTTTTTCCTTGTTTTCCTCCTCCAAAAACTAGGTGCGTCTTGTGGTCTGGTGCGTCTTATAGAGCGAAAAATACGGTACATATGGAGAGAGTTTCTTCTTCAAGAACTCAGGCCCCAAACTGCATATGGCTTTATACACCAAAAGGAGCACCTTAAATTGGACCCTGTAACTAACTGTCAGCCAATGCTATCCTTTAAACAGTGATGTCACAAGATCAAACCTAGTTTTTCTACCCAATAATCTGCTGGCAGCGTTTTGCACTAGTTGAAACTTCTCATCCATCTTCCATGACAGCCCCACATGCAATGCATTACAGTAGTCTAATTGGGAAATTACCAGCTTCATATATTATGTAGGAAAGCTCGCGGACCTTTGGTCCTGGTATTGCAGCCTCTTTCTCTCCTTTGCTAGTTGGGTGTAATTACTGCCCCACTCCTATTTATTTAATATAATTCTAACAAGTCTTTCATCAGCAATAAAATGGATATCTAATAACCTTTGAAGAATATCAAACCTATGCATTCTGAAGGAAATCAGCCCTGAGTGCTCACTGGAAGGACAGATCGTGAAGCTGAGGCTCCAATACTTTGGCCACCTCATGAGAAGAGAAGACTCCCTGGAAAAGACCCTGATGATGGGAAAGATGGAGGGCACAGGGAGAAGCGGATGACAGAGGACGAGGTGGTTGGATAGTGTTCTCGAAGCTACCAGCATGAGTTTGACCAAACTGTGGGAGGCAGTGGAAGACAGGAGTGCCTGGCGTGCTATGGTCCATGGGGTCACGAAGAGTCGGGACACGACTAAACGACTAAACAACAACAAAATAACCTTTGAATGCCTGGACAAACAAATGGCTTTTTTTGGCGGTGCCAAAATGTGCCACAGAGGGAAGGGCATTCCATAAACAGGAAGCCTCCATTGAGGTGGGAAGGTGCTTTCTTACATCACTGCATAACAGCAACTTATCTATATGTAATTAGTACTCACATATCAGAGCTCAATATCCAGAGCAAAACTGTATGGACTAGAAGTACAATTATTTGCAGGCAATAACTCTTCCAGCTCTCATGCAGAAGTAAATCCTAGCCTTACTAACAGAGCTACCACTTAACACAGAGGCTTTACCCCAATTACTAGGAACCCACCCATTCACTTCAATGGAGGAAGCAGCTCTGCAGAAGCAAAGGGATGCACCTCTTCTCTATTGATGTGAAGCCGCTCTACATAGTTGGCTTGCATGCACACTGCAGCCTCAAAGTGCTTTGTACTGGGGCTCCAAAAATGAGAAAGGATAAATGCCCATTTAGACAAGGGATGGAGGAACTGGGAGCCTTCCAGAAGCTGATGAGTTCCAAATCCCATGCTCCATAGGAAGCACAGGCAGTGGTTGGGGAAGATGGGAGTTGTAGTCTAACAAAATATTTAAAATACAAACCTCTTAACTCTGGCTTTTGACACCTGAAGTGTTGTGTGTTTTAAGGGCTACCCTATTCCTGTAACCACCCTGGGGCCTGCTGGTGAAAGAAGGGCAGGTAAAAAATTTAATCATCAGCATCATCACTGGGGGAGGCAGAGGTTCGCCATCCTCCCCTTAACTGGAAATTCCAGGGACTGAGGCTGCAACATTAAATCATCCACCGAGCTCTGACCCTCCCCCTATTCCTATTCTTAGCAGAAAGGAAGAATGATAATTGTCCCCTTTTTCTTTTTCCACCTGCAAGCTTTTGTTTTATCATTTGTTTTCTTTAAACAAGCTTCTTTTCTTTTACACCAAAGTTTCTTTGAAAACCAAAACTAAAATCCATTGTTTCTGTGTCACACTATAAAAAGAATAGATTTGTGACTATGGATGGTACTCTGCTATTTCATTAAGAATGTGATCATAAAAAGTAGAGCCAGCAGAGGGAGGGAGGGAGGGAGGGGGTGCTCATCAGAGCCCATCACAGCAATGAGAAATTCGCTTGTTTTAGTCAAGAGGCAGGTAATAGATTCAGCTATAGATTTTCCTCTTATTGCATTTTTCTTATGATATCTATATTTTCAGAGGGAAATGTGCAGCTGCTTCATGTGGTGAAAAGGAAGATGGGAAGCATTCTAAAAGCATTTGAAGGTACCTGTGCAGTTTGCCAGTCCAAATTCACATCAAGGGCATTGTCTCTCCTTTTTGAAGCATCTGCTTTAAGTAAACAGAAGCAGGCTTTTGTAAAGATAAATTAACATCAGTTTGTCACATAGTAATTGGACCCATTTATATGCAAAACCTCTAACAGAAGCCGATGTATATGTCATAATTAAAGCAGGGGGGGTAGGGTGGGGATTATCAAAGTGGTGTTACTTGCATGTGGCAAGGTAAGTGCTTCCTTCATCATTTCATTGGTGGAAGGAGGGAAGGAAGCTGTCTTTCCAAAGGAGGCCTCTGAAAGAACAGCTGATAGAAAAACTGTCAAAAGAGTAATGTATCCAACTATATAGATTCTTGCTCTAAATGCCATATAATCTGTGCATCCAAAAAGTTGAAAGCAGAAAGCTTTAGGTCCCTAAAGACATGCCTTGTGAAAAATAAATGCTTGTGTGGATGCCGAAGCTCTGTGGTGTCTTCTGTGCTTATAATGTAAGAAAGCTGAAATGATAGAAAGTTTTGCTGGCAGTTCAATCTGGTGATTGTAGTGAGGCATCTGCCTTTTAACAGCCAATCGGACTAAAGAGTATCCATTTTCATTCTCAGTCAAGTGTGCAAGGAAAAATTATGCTTACCCACATAGAACAATTTCCTAATCTTTCCACCTGAAAGAAGGATAGATTTATCTTTTCCCAAATGGAGTGGTGCTTTAAAATAAATAAATAAATGAAGAAATGGAATAGAATTATGGATAAAATCATGCCAAAGCAATACTGATAGGAAACAGACAGATTTACTTTAAGGTTACCAGATGTCTCCGTTTCGCGGGGACAGTCCCCGGATTTACAAATCAGTCCCCATACAAAATCCAGTTGAAATTCATTGGAAAAAATCTGGCAACCTTAATTTACTGAACTCTTATATAATGTGCACACAGAAACATTGGAACCACAGGAGGAAGAGTGAAGATGAGCATCCTAGCCCCATCCCTCATCACATCATTATCACCTACCAAGAATTAGAGGCAAATATCTGCAGTGGAGAACCTACTCTAGTTAACCCTATACAACTAGAGTAGGTTCTCCGCTGCAGATATGGTACAGAACCCTGGAAAATCAGCAGCAGAAAAGTCTCTCTGCTTCAGAAATTATTCCTCCAAATCATGAAGTTCAGTGGCTGAAGTGGTAGAGGAAAAGAGGTTAGCAGCTTCATTCCCTATTTTTTAAAGTGTAGCTGTGAATCTTTTTCATGGCCTCATTCTCTTCTGAACAAACATTGCCAAAGGCAACCAGGAGACATTCTCAAAGTTCAAGGGCATATTCCAGCCAGGCAGAAACACTCAAGCAGGGCATAAAGAAGGGCCAATGTGGGGTGTGGCCTAAGGAGAGTCCTAAAGATCAAAGAGACCAGGAGCACAACATTTGATGCCTGGGCCTAAGATTCTTCACCCCAGTTATAAGGGATTAGAATGATTCAAGAAGATTAGAGATGAATACATGACTACACACAGTGCAAATCTACAATGAAATGGTCCTGTTTATTTTCCTACCTACAAACTAACGGTTAGTTACTAACCACTCTCTTATTTAATTTGCCATCAATTGATCACTGATTCCTATGGTTTATTGATTCCTAACTTGCCTGGTAAACTTATTTTGACTCAGTTAGTCCTATGACTAGCAACCAATAATATATATTCTATGTAGGAAACCCGATTTACAAAAAAACATACAGGTCCACTGGCATATAAATTGATATATTTTATTTGTCATAGCCACAAGCTATTGGTACAAGGATTTAAGCAGGAATGGTATCTCACGCACAATCATGTTCCCATACCTTCTTAACCAAAAAATGCTATAAATGAACCGGGATAGAAGTCATCCTTGATTAATTGACTAAGGAGACTGGGCATCATAGGGGGACCTGTACTAATGCATTTTTCACTAATGGCTATGTTGGGGAACAAAAGGAAGATAAAAATTGTATGAGCATTTTTACTGATTTATGCACAGATGAAAACTGCCAAGGACAAGCAGAGTAACAGATTTAAAGGAATTTATAAGACTGAGAATTAGATTCAATTATATTTCAATCTGGCCATGAAAAGAACAACAGAAATTATATATAGGGCTGATTTTTTTTAGGACTCTGTTACTTAGAGTTCATGTAAGTTTAAGGATCTTTAAAAATTGCAAATGAAAACATTTTGAGAATTAAGTAACACTTTTAAAATAAATAAATAAATGGAACTTCCTGCTCTTTTTAAAAAAATTGCTACACATATGCCTCATTTAATTCTTACCCATATGAACCTCCCTTATATTGAGGCCCTTCTAATAGTGTCCTCTTCCTTTTGGGGGATCAGATATGTGATGACCAAGGACAGGGCTTTCTTGAGTGTGTTCTTTCCAGGGAAGACCACAAGGTTCTGGATCTTCATATTTTCAGAAGCAGGAAACACTTTTTCTATGTACCCAGGCATGTGCAATGTGACAGGCCGGAAGGGGTAGGTGTCTCTGCCCTTCCATCCAAGACAAGCTCCTCCAGACTCAACCTATGTAGTGATGCTCCTCATTCTTCCCACAAAAAGTGTGGGTGGGTGGTCACAGAAAAGGTGGTAGCTCACACAAAGCTCTATATTGGGGCATTACAAGGATGTGAGGAGGCTGCCACTTGATGGCAGCAAACCTGATCCAGACAGTCTGTCTGTCCCTTTACCATCCTCCCTGGCTGCTGTGAGAAAACGGGCTGCAGGTGTGGCAAAGGCTGAACCACTTTGACATAAATTGCTACCGCCCAGCTGGGGTTTAAATTACTCTGTTACATCACAAAATTGAGTGGGGCCTTGTATGCCATCTAGTCTAACTCCCTGCTTGATGCAGGAAATACAGGACAAGAGAATCTCTAAGAGTTGACTGTCAAACTTGTGCAAAGTGGCCTTTTCGGGGGGGGGGGTGGAAGTGAGAAAAAGACAAAACTGGAAGAAATTTCAACTCAGCTCCAAATGGAGCCAATGACCTCTGTCTCTGAGGGAGAGTTTCCCACGCCTGTCAGAGGTAGATTTCAGGGAGCGTGACCAGTTTGCCCACACTGGGTGCCAAGCCGAGAAGGCATCACAATAATGGCATCCAATGGAAGGTGAGAGATGGAGGGGCACAAATTTTGGCATCGTACAAGGCACCACTGAAATATGAAAGCCACTGCTCCTCTTCAGTAATTGGTTCCATTTAGAGCTGAGTTAAAAAGTAACATGTTTATCAGATTCCTGAGATGTTTACTTTTTCTCACTCCCCCCCCCCCACCTAAAAAGCCACTTGGAATATTTGGAAAGTACAGGTTGGAGAAGTGGGATCTGGTGCCTGTGGATCCTCATGGAAAAATCCAGGGGAGTGAATCCATCTCTTCCATGGAGATACTGCTACATTTCTAGCATTCCTTTTTTTTTTTTTTAAATAATTTTTATTGGGTTTTTACATTTTATAACAACAGACACACACACAAAGACAAAAACACACAGATACAATTTCATACCCTAATTTTCTTTACCCACTTTCATTGACTTCCCCCCACCCCCTCCTCTTACATCCCAGTTCCAATAATTAATTCAGCAAGTTCTTACCTAACCTCTTAAACATATTCATATTGCTTTTAAAAAATTAATTCTTTTTGTTTATCTGTATTCAACTTATCCAATTCTCTTATAATCATTAATTTCTTTTTTTTTTTAAGGTCGATCTAACTTCCCTTCCACAAATTTTTCCCTTTATTATATTAATTATAGGTCACATTGACCAAATAAACAAATCATAACATTTTATAGTTCTATTCTCTCTCCCCCCCCCCGCCCCGGTTTCTGTCCCTTCCCAAACAAATGTCCAAAAAACAAACAAAAAATATTCTTAGCCCGGATTCCTCACGTCCGAGGCGTCTGATTCTCTGTCAGTCCCTCTCTGCCAACTATATTGGTAGTCCTCTTTGTTGGTCCTCATTTCTAGCATTCCTGCCCTCTGAATCTTGCCTTCTTGCTTTGCATTAACCATGTCCACAGCTTTAGAGTGAGGTTTCTCATAGGGTTCAGAAAAAGCATATCTAACCATCTTTCCAAATTTGTCAACAACTTGGAATACAGAGGCATTGGATGCCAGAGCAATGAGATATAATTCATTTGAAGGGGATCTTTGACTGCTCTTCTTGGTCATTTCCAATAAACATCCTTTTGGCATATTAGTATCTCCTTTGACTGTAGAGAGACACTCCAGTCAGAGGCATGGATAGGCTTTCCATCAAAATGGTCTTGTTGACATATAGAAAGCTGTACTTGAGCTCTTTGAAATGTTTTCTTCTGGTTTGCAGAAAATCCCATCAGTCAAAATTACAATCCTTTTCACTGAAACTCCTGAAAGAGGCCTTGATGAATCATCACCAACCAAGTACCAGTGGGAATCTCCATTCTCAAGAAATTTGCAACTAAATGAAAGTCTCTGGTCTACAAACAGGCTTTCTCCCAGGGAGACATATGTCAGATAATGTAAGGAACATTATAGATATTTTGGAACTATTGGAGACTGATATAAATAGAAAAGCAGTTTTGATTTTTGTGGACGCGGAGAAAGCCTTTGACAATATTTCTTGGAGCTTCATGAAGAGGAATCTCCATGGGATGGGGGTAGGCCAAAATTTTGAAAACGGTATAGGTGCAATATACTCTGAGCAAAAAGCTAAATTAATTGTGAATGGTGTGGTTATGGACGAGATCCCAATAGAAAAAGGGACACGACAGGGTTGCCCAATATCCCCTCTATTGTTTATATCGGTCCTGGAGGTGTTGTTGAATATGATTAGAAGGGACCAGCTGGTTGAAGGAATACACCTCGGAGCTAAACATTATAAGTTAAGAGCATTTGCAGATGACCTAGTTTTGACTTTGCAGCAGCCAGAAGCCAGCACAAAAAGAGTTTTAGAACTAATTGAAATATTTGGTCAAGTGGCTGGTTTTAAATTAAATAAACAGAAGACAAAGGTGCTGGAAAAAAATCTAACGATGGGGGAAAAAGATAGTTTTCAAAGGGAAACTGGTTTGGAAATAACAAAAAAAGTGAAATATCTGGGGGTGAATCTAACATCTAAAAACGTGAATTTGTTTAAAGACAATTATGAGAAATGTTGGCTGGAAGTTAAGAAAGATTTTGACATATGGTCTAGGTTGAGACTATCCTTGTTAGGCCGAATTGCCGTTATTAAGATGAATGTATTGCCGAGATTGTTGTTTTTGTTTCAGACATTGCAAGTTCTAGATAGGATGGACTGTTTCAAGAAGTGGCAGAAAGATATATCCAAATTTGTCTGGCAGGGCAAAAAGCCCAGAATAAAATTTAAGATTTTAACTGATGCAAAAGATAGGGGGGGGGGTTTGCTCTGCCGGACTTAAGACTTTACTACGAAGCAGCAGCTTTCTGCTGGTTGAAGCAATGGCTACTTCTTGAGGACACAGACATTTTAGACTTGGAGGGGTATGATAATAATTTCGGCTGGCATGCATATTTATGGTATGACAAGGCAAAGGTTTATAAGGGCTTTAAAAATCATATTGTCAGGAAAGCTTTGTATAATGTTTGGAATCGATATAAGGATTTGTTGGAAAATAAAACACCCAGATGGTTGTCACCAATGGAAGCTAGAGCGGTGAAAAACTTAACATGGATTCTAATTGGCCAAAATATTGTGAAATTATAGAATATGACGGTGAAAAAGTTAAATTACAGAGCTTTGAGAAACTAAAATCCAAAGTTCGAGACTGGTTACATTATTATCAGATAAATGAGACTTTTAAGCAGGACAGGAAACTAGGATTTCAGAAGGAGAGGTCAAAATTGGAAACAGAATTGTTAGAGACCAATACTAAGAATTTGTCTAAAATGTATAATTTGTTGCTGAAATGGAATACACAGGATGAAACGGTTAAATCAGCTATGATCAAATGGGCACAAGACTTAGGTCATGATATTATGTTCGCTGACTGGGAACAGTTATGGACCACAGGCCTTAAATTTACGGCATGTAGTGCCTTGAAAGAAAACATAATGAAAATGATCTATAGGTGGTACATGACCCCAGTCAAGCTTGCAAAGATATACCATTTGCCCAATAATAAATGCTGGAAATGTAACGAATGTGAAGGAACTTTCTATCATCTTTGGTGGACCTGCCCAAAGGTTAAAGCCTACTGGGAAATGATCTATAATGAAATTAAGAAAATCCTTAAGTGGACATTTGTAAAGAAACCGGAGGCTTTTCTCTTGGGCATGGTCGGCCAATTGGTACCAAAGAAAGATAGGACTTTTTTCATGTATGCAACTACAGCAGCAAGAATTCTCCTGGCAAAGTATTGGAAGATGCAAGAACTACCTACTCTGGAAGAATGGCAGACGAAGGTGACTGAATTTATGGGACTGGCAGAGATGACCGGCAGAATCCGTGATCAGAGGAGAGAGACAGTGGAAGAGGACTGGAAAAAATTTAAAATATATCTTAAGAACTGTTGCAAAATCTCAGACTGATAAAATGTCAAGGGGTAAGAAACAGAGAACTATAGCTGTAAATATTTAAGTCAAGAGAACTTTGAGGGAAATTAAATATAGAAATGGAATGAAGGATTGCTAAAAAAATTTGAAACAAGGGTGCAGTGAAGGGGAGGCATGGGGAAGTCATGTGTTGTTTATGAATGTTTTTATTTGTGTGTTTTTTGTTTATGAAAATTAATAAAAATTATTTTTTTAAAAAAAGAAGAAAGTCTCTGGTCTAAACACCACCTGTTTGGCAGACTGCCTAAACTGCATTTCTCCAATATTGTGACTGATGTCTACGTAGACATTTTCCCACCACCCTGAAGAAGTTAACCACCAGTTATTTTATTTGATTCAAACAGCCCAACTCTGAATTTTTCATTATAATGTACGATTCAAATAAAGAATATCCCAGTTGTGTTTTCTGGTTGCTGTTCAACCCTGAAGCGGTATCCATTCTGAATTAGATTAAGTTGAACAAGAATAATTTCAGTGTTTCTGAACTACCGGTTTCATTTTTCCTTCTTCCCAAAACCTTCTCAAGCTCAAATTACTTTCACTAGCCTGTAGGTGTTTGAGATGTTATTTCCAATGTGTCAAATATATACTGTCTGGTTTCCACTCTGCCTGTAGCATAGCAAGATTGGTGAGGCCTACATGACTGTGTTAAAATATGTTAATGCACATCATCTCAAAGCTGCCCCAACTTCCTTTGCATCTAGGACCATAGAAGTTAAAAGACCTCTGTAAAAGACATCAATCACTGCCAAGCAGTACTCGTGGTTAGGTTGCCAAATGAAGCCATATTTTGTTTCTAGACCTGTAAGAAGGTGCATATGTTGTGCAGTAGATTCTGCTCTATCTATGCACTATGTAGAATCTTCTGCACTGGACTGTATTCTTGTAAGGAATGCATCAAGGATAAAGCACTCATATTTCTCACAATTTTTACCATATATAAAATAAATAAAGATTATTATTATTATTATTATTATTATTATTATTATTACTACTACTACTACTACTACTACTACTACTATTAGAAATCACTAGTTGTTTATTCTACTTCATAGACCACTAGTGGTCTCTGCTTCTGTCATTAGGCATTGACTGGACTCTTGAGCAGGCTATAGCTGTGGGGGAAGGATTCTGTTGTCCCAAAGAATGGTCCACAAAACCAGAGGCATATGACAACTGAAGACAAAATGGTGATCAGGTTGCAAATGAAGCAAACAATACATTGTCCTGTTCACTGTGGGCCAGATTTCTATTATTTATACCCGGCGGAGTCAATTCAGAATCTTCATACAGCTCACCAATTGCTTGCAACTGCATGCAGCTGGAAGCAAGTTTTCCACACATTTTAAAACTTTTTAAAGTTTTAGGCAATCGGTGAGTAGGTGTAAACAATACATGAATTCAAAAACTCATGTGGTATGGCTTAATTTCTGAATCAGAGGTGTGGAGTCAATCTTGTCTGAAAATCCTATTTGGGCCCCCTTACATGAAATAACGCTCCATGTCCATAGATGTGCATTGGAGAGAGAAAAATTAGAGTGCAAGAGATGGTGACACTTTGCACATGTGCAATTGCATGCTTTCCTAAATAAGTGCTGTTCAAGTCCTATTGTGATTAAACAGCAAGGTTAAAAAAATGCAGTCCTACAAGTAAAAATGTGACCAGCTTTCCAAGTTATGTGCCAAAGGTAAGAAAATATTGTTGTTCAGACAAAACAAGCAAAAGCAAAAAATTTGTTTTCAAGAACTTTTTTAAAAACAACCACAACACTGATGTAAACTATATTTTATAGATTTAAACTTTGCAAAAGGTTTCATCATGCTGTACATTAGCTGTACATCATGCTGTACATACATGCTGTACAACCTTTTTACAACCCCCCCCCCAAAGAATCCAAAGTACACACACATACACACACACACACAGAGAGAGAGAGAGAGAGAGAGAGCGCAAGCATTCTTTAAAAACATATCCAAATTCCTGCTTATGTGATTAGCCTGGGGTTTCAAAAGGAAACTGACCACAGTTCCTAGGTATTAATCTGAACTGCTAATTACCTGCAAAGAATCATTACTGGAATTAATTTACCATACAGTTGAGACATGACTATTCATTCCAGAAAGAAAGGAAAAGGATTAGTTTTTATTTTGTTTTTTACCATACCCCTGAAGCAAGTACTGCTACCAGAAGGAGAAAATAATAATAATAATAATAATAATAATAATAATAATAATAATAATAATAGTAGTAGTAATGTAAAAACACAAAGTAGGATGTATGCATGAGGTTTTCATCCGATTGCTTCTTAACAAAATTCTTGTGCCAGATTTGTGTAGTTGCCGTAATCTGCAGCACCTGGATGGTGAATGCATTACTGAAATACATTTGATATGTTGAAGGGTTTATGATTTATCCACTGTCTAAGAAGGTACTGGCTGAAATGGCAACTACTTCAAATACAAGTAACTCATGAGAGCATAAGAAGGACCTGATGAATCAGGTCAATGACCCATCTAGCCCAACATCCTGTTCTCACAGTGACCATTCAGATACTTGTAGGAAACCCTCAAGCACTCTCCCCTGCTGTTGTTTCCAGCAATTGGTATTAAAACTCCAAATATTTGTACATGTTGCTACCTGGCAATTAGCAATATGAGAAATTCTTCATCCTTCCCTACAGGCAGATGCACCTTCAAGGCATTTTCCTACAATGAGAGTTTCCATATCATGATGGGTATACAGGGCCTCTATGAGTGAATACAGAGCACTGAGGAACACCAGTAAGAGAGGGCTATTGTGTATATGCTTTACCTGTGTGCTTCCCATGGGCATATGATTGGCCATAATTGGTAACCAGTACAAGTCTAGGTAGGTTTCTTTCTATTTGATTGAGCAGGGTTCTCCTTGTGTCTGCTGAGTGAGCTTAGTTCTCAGTGGCTCCTATCAAAATTATAGGGGGAACAAAATGGACTGTTAATAAAAGTTAAAGTGGCAAAGCCAGCCTATCACCCTAACCATTGGAGTCACTAGGAATAGGGTGCAGATTTTACCCTCACCCCATGATGGACTTAAATGTGACCCCTCATTGGATTCCTGAAATGTGCACTCTCCTTCCACGTTTACTGCCCTTTCATAATGATTACCTCTCAGGCACCTGTATTAGCTCTAAAGCCAAAATGCTTTAATTAGTTGTTTTTAACTGTTTGTATTGATTTTGATTTTTCTTGTAAACCTCTTAAATGCTTTGTTACAATCAAGCAGTATATAAATTTTGTAATGTAAATAAATACATGAAAGTGCTGAGTCTATCTATATCCTTAGTTTGCTCAAGCAATGGTATTCCAGATTTGCATTTCACACACACAGGGGTTTGGTGTGGGGTTTTTTTCTGCATTCCCAGTGTACTTTCTCCAGAACCGATCCCATTAACAAATCCCCCCCCCCTTCCTTTTCAAGCAACTGTAAGTAACAAGAAGTATGACAAATATGAAACACAACAAACAGTGTTCTCAGTTCTTATACTTACTGCCTCCTGGAAGCATTGTAATTTTCTGACTACCTCTTGAGCACTTCTGCAACAAGAGTCTTTTCACTACACACTGCAATTTATAGACAGGAATGTACACAACATCCATTTAGCTGGTCAGCTCCCCAAGGGGGAAGGGCAGCGCTGTCAGGAAGTGCCAATTGCCTCATTTGAAGCTTTGTTCTATAATGGGAAGCAAATATTAAAACTTTGTACCAACTGAGCTTCAGCACTAATATTTTAATACAAATTGACATTTGTCCTACCCACCTACCAGTATCGAGCCCCCACCTACCCCCCATACCAAGTATTGACATCCCCTAAAACAGTGTCTTGTGTCAGCCATGACAAGGCAGAGTTTACCTCATTGCACAGAGAAGTCAATATCCCAAGTGCAGCAGTCTGAATTCTTGCAAATTTCTGAAGTGCTGTAGAAATACATGCACACATACTCATTTTAGATTGAGGTGTGAGGGTCTGAATACGGCTTTGACATTCTACAGCTTCCATCTCTGCTGAGTTTCATTTAAATGAACAATTTTTTGCCCAAGTCAGAAAGCAACACACAAAAGTAAGTGTGTGTATGTGTGTGTGTGTGTGTGTGTGTGTGTGTGTGTGTGTGTGAGAGAGAGAGAGAGAGAGAGAGAGAGAGAGAGAGAGAGATGCATGCAAGTAGGACCTTAAGAACACGTTGCAATCTGGCTGCTCCTGTGAGTTGTATCCAACTTTAGCTATACTCAAGAGTAGACTCACTGAAATTAACAGACATGACGTCCTTAGGTCTATTCATTTCAACTGGTCTTCTCTGAGTAGAAATTACTTGGCAACAACATCACTCCCTCTCTATGTAGCTGTATTTTGGCTGTGTGTGGCGGCATGTAAGTAGCAGCAATTTTTCAGGATCATGGATAGCTGAGAGTAAGCTCAAGCTCACAGCAGACTTTTGGAGAAAGAGGGGGTTTTGCATGCTGCCCCAGCAGTGTCCTCTTTACCAGTAGATTCAACGGATTCACACAGCAAGGCATCCTGGATCAACAGCAATGTTGTCCAGCAGGATTGAAGTAGGAGATACTCATTAGGAGTTCGGTAAGCAGGAGCGCTATCCAGCAGCAGCTGGACTTACAGGACTATCCTATTCTCAGAAGAGTTGTTGCAAAAGCTTTACAGTGGTACCTTGGGTTACAGATGCTTCGGGCTACAAACGCTTCAAGTTACAGACCTGGAAGTAGTATCTCGGGTTAGGAACTTTGCTTCAGGATGAGAACAGAAATCGTGCTCTGGCGGCGCGGCGGCAGCAGGAGGCCCCATTAGCTAAAGTGGTAATTCTAGTTAAGAACAGTTTCAGGTTAAGAATGGACCTCTAGAATGAATTAAGTTCTTAACCCGAGGTACCACTGTATACTGAGCAGCTTAATGGTGACCCTGCAGTCCTACTTTTTCCTGAAATAGGACCAGTATAGAACTTCATAACAACAACAATTTAAAAAGAAAATGGCTAGCAAGATGGGACTGGATGGGCCAGGGGTAAGGCAGAGTTAGAGAAGGACAGGATTATTTGGGGGTGGGGAACCTTGATGTTGGTGATATTCCAATTTTTGCAGCTTTTTATGTCATTCCCTCCTGCACTCCCATCTGTTGCTGTACCCTTATTTATTTCACCCCCTTCCTGGGTTTCTTTCTATTTCATAGAGTGATCCAAGCCAATCAGCGATAACATAGACATGTGGGTTAAGAAAGCAAATTTATACTCAGGGCATTCTCCCCGCCCCCCAGGCTGGCTACAGAAGTGATCATAGCCATTCAAGAAAGGACCATAGCTCAGTGGCAGAGCATCACCTTCATATGCAGAATGCCATAAGTTCCACCTCCAGCATCTCCAGGTAAGGCTGGGAAGGTCTGTGCTTGAAACCTGCCAGTCAGTGCAGACAATATTGAGCTTGATAAACAAATGGTCTGATGCAGTATAAGGCAGCTTCCTATACTCCTAAGAACCAGATAGAAAAGAAAGAACCACTAACCGGCTGCAGGGCACAGGTTGGGGGAAGATGTCATTTTCTCTGATTGCAGTAGCCTGCTAGGGCTCACCCACGATTGCAAACAGTCCCACCATAAGTCTTATGCTGCAAGTCTATCCTTGGGTAATCAGGCAGGCCTTGTGTAAGACTTTTTTAATGGAAATGTTCAGTCACCATATTCGGGGCAGGGAGGAATTTGCTTTCAGACAATATTGGGCCTGTCTGCAGGTTTTGCCTACCTCACGGCAACTTTCACAATACATTGTGTTGGATCCTTATTCAAGGTAGACAGGTGAGAAGATCAACAGCATCAGCCCCCTGATCTAATATTTAGGGTATCCCATTAAGGGGATCCAGGGGGAAGTGCTTCTGTCTGGACACCCAGATGGGGGCTGCTGGGCCATAGCACACCCAAAATAGTGGTCTTGGAGGGGTCACTCTGATTTTTATGTATTTCATAGGGCGATTTTAAATCTTCATTAACCCTGCCAAAATAATCAACCACCGGGAGGTTGATCGATACAGGATACACACCCAATGCCTGTTCCAAATCCTGCTGACGTCTGTTATCAATAAAGTTGTAGCTTGTTTTATCCCAAAATGGTTATACTGTGTTCATTACAGCTTCACAATGCGTTGGCCCCACTACCCATGGTGTCACTGTGCCTCAACCTGCAAGCATTATGCCTCTGAATTATCAACTGTTGTTGGGGAATAACTGTGGAAAAGGGTTGTTGAGTCTATGTGATCCAGCAGAGCTTTTCATATTCTTCTGCTTCTCCCCGCCCCCCAAACAAAGGAACCAGAACTCCAATCTGAACCTTCCAGCCCAGATCAGTAGTGAGGTACATGTGACCTTGCTGGGTTTTTTCATACAAATAAAATGTGCACTTTCCATCTTCAGTTCCCCTCAGCCCCCTACCTTTCACCCCATGCTAAATTTCCAGTTTGATAACTTTCATAGCAAAGAGTGAGGAAAATTGATGGCCTGGTGACAGTACCTAACTGTGATGCAGAAGTGTCAATTATGGAGGTGGGGGATAAGATTTTTTAAGCAGGAGGTTTCTAACTTTGAAATTTTTATGTAAACCAAGCAAGCAAAATGCACACACACACACACACACACACACATATATATGGTGTGTGTGTGTGTGTGTGTGTGTGTGTGTGTGTGTGTGTGTAAATTGCTGTTGCATTTCTAGTAAGAGATTTTGCTTGAACAAGAGTTATTTGTCTGCTACTGCCGTGTCCTACATATAGAATGCCCTAACATTTCTCAGGCTGGAGACTTGCTAAAATAGTCCTACAAAGAAGGAGTATGCATTTGAGAAATTGCTGAGGGTGCTTAGAATATGTTTCACTTAAATAGTATGCTATTTAATAGCATACTGGTATGGGGAGTCTGTGGCCCTTCCAATGTTGTTTGACTACAAAGCCTATCATATGTTATCGTTTTCCAGCTGACTGGGACTAATGGGGTCATCTGAAGGTCACAGGTTTGCCTCGCTGATATATCAAATCTCACTGATGTGAGATTGGAGAGGTGAAAATATCCTCCTATATTTGTTTTTCTTTTTAAAAATAATAATAATCAGTGAAATGTGTTTAACATTAGGGGTCCCATTTTCTTGGGAGTAAAACCCTTGGACTCATTTAGTAGACATGCATGATTACACTCTAAATACCACTCTTCTATCAAGTATAGAAAGATTCTTATTATGCAGGACAGTACTCATTATTTTTTTTAAAAAAAATGAGATAAATGCCTGAACAGGGGTCATGTTTTCTCCAACGCAAAAGTCCAAAGTCACTAATAAGATGTTTAAAACTAAACTCTCTGTAAAAGACAATTAGGAGAACGAACAGCAGCAGGATAATCACTGATCATAATAGCAGAGAGGTCTCATCAGTATGAGGAAACTGCTATGGTGTGTGTGTGTCTCATTCTTATAAGAAGTTATTTATCTGCCTACAGCAGGTTATTCTGTCACACTATTAAAACATCATTGGCCCAACATATGAGGCAGATCATTCCCCAGATCATCCCCCCCCCCCACTGGGCAACTAGTTAACCCTTCTGTTTGAAGTTAGAACCAACATTTTGCTTTATTAGTTTTGTTTCCTGTATTTCTAAGTTCTCAATGTTCCTTGAACAGACCACAAAGAATCCAGTGGTACCCTAAAAACATGCATTAGAACTTATTACGACTTCACTGAGGGAGGTACTGCAAGATGTTTTTTTTAAAATACAAGACTAGTATGATGGACAAATCTGTCAATTTCAGTTCTCCCAAGCTTTCCATTTTTTCCGATTTTAAACTGAGTTCTCCATTTTTCCATATGTTTGTGATTATGCCCTCACAAACATTCATCAGAATTTCAGTGTGAATTTTTCCTGATAAGCCTATTTTTATATGCACTTTCGAGTAATATACATATTTTTAAAATTCATTTTCTCTAAAAATAATGCAGTATATTCATATAATTTGTACACATTACTGGACTGGAAAACTAGAATGCAAAATTCAAAGTGCAAACTTTGAAGGATAATTGTGTTTCGGTTCACATATCGTTTCAAAATATATGAATTTTGTATTCTCCTTTCAGGCAAACTGAATCAAATTTCACCCCATCTCTAAAGACTAGCCCTGCTAATCTTATGGGATGCATCTTCTCATATTTAAGTGTACTGGCATCCATCACAATCTCTGACACTCGTCTTTTCATTAGAAGTTCACCCCATCTCTTCTGATAACTCTCTTAGAACACTCCAAACCCTAATAATCCTGTGCAAACTGGTCTGTGCTTTCAATACAGAATACAGCCTGTGCTACAATTCCACTGTGAGTTCTGAGAAGGAAGCAGGGAGGAGGAAGAAATTGCAAATCCATTAATCTAATATTCTCCCTCCTTTTTGTCATGGAAACAGAAGAGAGAGAAAAACATTTCTCTCTCCTTTTACACACAATTTTACATTATCTTTGCATGCTAAGGATGTCTGTAACAGAATCATAGTGACCCACAGGGAAATCTATCAGTTATACATTTATGTCATAAAGGATACATTAATGTCATATTATTGTTACAGGGAACGAGGGCTGCTTATTACCCTCAAGAGAACATTTTGCCTATATTACCCAGAACCCAGCTATCTTACTCATTTGGTATACATATAGAGAGAGAATAGACAGAAAGAGTGTGTATACACACACACACACACACACACACACACACACACTCTGTACTGAGATGTTTAACTGTCTGCATGTTTAACTGTCTGCATGGAAATTACTCTACCATGCTATTAAAAGACAGCTTGCTGAGGGAATCATGACATAGAATATTGACATATTTCTATTAGCTTCAAAGGAGAGAAAGTGATAGATGCTAATGAAACTGTAGAATAAGGAAATAATTGTGATATGCTTATAGGTGGACTATGTGACTAGGAGTGCCTATTTCCACCTATGGCTTGTTGGCCAGTTACAGCTCCTATTGGACTGCTATGACTTGGTCACGGTACTCCATGCTCTCATACCTTCCAGAATGGGGCTCCCCTTGAGGATAACAGAGAAACTTCAATTGGTTCAAAATGCTGTAGCCAGCTTGCATTTAGAACTCATATAATCCCTGATCTAAAGAGCTGCATTAGCTGCCAGGTTATTTCTTGGCTGTAAATGACTTAGGCCCCAAATATGTGAAATACCACCTCCTTCCCAGATGCAAAAGCAGAGAGGGCCTTCTTGGTATTTTAACCTCTCTCAGTGGTTTGAAGGGTTGTGGCCCAGGATAGGGCATTGCCTTTATGGAAGGGAGGAGCATGGGG
Source organism: Podarcis erhardii (assembly GCF_964252035.2). Classification (NCBI taxonomy): domain Eukaryota; kingdom Metazoa; phylum Chordata; class Lepidosauria; order Squamata; family Lacertidae; genus Podarcis; species Podarcis erhardii. The sequence continues at coordinate 15,651,391 of NC_138504.1, forward strand.
ATAAAACAAAAATTAGTTTGCAGTGCCTGTGAATCAGCTCAGACCTCACCTACTGTTGGTCTCCTTGCCTTCTGGTCCACTACTCCCAATAGGCAACAGCAGCCACCACCATCTATAACAGAGAAAGGAGTCTGCAGAGCAAAAGTGTGAAATCTGCAGAAGATACTTGGGAGCATTGTGCTGACAGGAAGCATTTCCAAAGTCATTTGTGGTGATTTAAGGAACATCACAGAAATGAAGCACTCATAAAATGGAAACTTGCTTAGTTCAGATACAGGGGGTGGGGCCTAACCACTCTGATTAATTTGTGGTAATCATGCAAGTGAACATCCCTCCTTCCTGCACTGCAGAAAGTACAACACACAAGAAAGGAAATGTCAGTATAACCATAGTAACCTCAGTAATACAATTTAGAAGTGACACTCTAATCATATACTCCCATTATTCTGAGAAAGAAATGGAAAACATTTAACAACAAAATGTGTTATGGCCATAGCCATCTTCTAGAGCTCTTCAGATAACACCTATTCAGGTAAGGACTGTTTCACAGATTACATTGTTTAGGTGCAGTGGCGGAGCTTCAAGCTCTGGTGGTGGGGGGGTGGAGAGCAGGTGGGGGCGTGACATGCTGCCTGCAGGGGCGTAGCACCCAGCACAGGAGGGGCAGCCACAATGGCACCCCGCCGGGGGCAGTGCATTCCCCCCACACCCTGTTCCTCCGCCAGTGTTTAGGTGTACAGCTGTTGAAAACCTCCTAATGAAGGGGAAGACTTCTGTGGAAGTCTACTCCACTGTTGAACAGCTCTACTATCAGAAAGTTCTTCCTAAAATATAGTCAGAATCTTCTTTCTTGCAATCTGAATCCATTGGTTTGGGTTCTACCCTCTGGAACAACAACAAAAAAAAGCTTCTTCCAACTTCCATGCGACTACCCTTCAAATATTTGAAGATGGCTGTTATATCACCTCTCAGTCTTCTAGTCTCCAGGTTAAACTTATCCAACTTCCTCAAACATTCATCATAAGCTTGGTTTCCAGAGCCCGGACCCTGCCTTCCTCTGCATATGTTCCGATTTATCAATGCCATTTTAAAACCATTGTGTTCAGTACTGGACGCAGTACTCCAGTTGAGGCCTGACTAAGGCAGAAGTGAGTGATACTAATACTTCCCTTGATCTGAGCACTATACTTCTGTTGATGCATCCTTTCACAAATGCAGTAGTATTCCAAATATTTCCTTTCTCTGATGCTGAAGCCCTCCAAAGCCAGTAGTCCCAAACAGCAGAATCAATGATTAAGACTGATGGGAGTTATTATCCAACAGCAGCTGAAAGGACACAGGTCCCCCGCCCTGCATGACAGAAGTAGTCTACTAAATTCATTATATTTTATTTCTTCATTAAATAAATTATTCACTTAGCTCAGTTGGTTAGTGCATGGTGCTGACAATGCCAAGGTCACGGGTTCAATCCCCATCCAGGCCACAAGCATATTCCTGCATTGCAAGGGGTTGGACTAGATGACCCTGAGGGGTCCCTTCCAACTCTAACTTATGCAATGAAGGAGCCCAAAGCAGCAAACAAGTCAAAAGTAGAATAAAATCAAAACTTCTTTTTTTAAAAAAAAAAAAGGCGAAAAGCAACTAAAAAGAAAACGATCACCTTACTCTCATAGCTCACAATTTCAGGGTTTCCTGGAACAGATCTTTCAGCAACCAAATGCCTGGTTAAATAAGAATGTTTTAAGATTCTTCCTTAGCATTTATAATGAGTGAGGAAGACATAACTGACTAGGGAAGGCATTCCATAAATGGGGAACCACAACTGAGAAGGTCCCTATTGTGGATTTCTGAGAACTGGGCAACCCCCAGTGGTGGTACCACCAATCAGGCAAGCCCTGAGGATCCTTTTTCATCTGACCATTTGTTGTTTTTTAAAAAAAAATGTCGGAAAATGTTATTTATGGATGCCGCTACTGTGGCTCGTGTTTTGTTAATGACTGATGTTGGGTTGAAATAAACGACAGACGAATGACAAGTGTCATATGGGAGGCATCTCCCGAGCATGTCTCGGGGAGTCCCTTTTATTGAATATTACAGCATTGCCACATATGTGCTTGTTGCTGATTGGTCAACACAAATACAATGCAAACAGTGCGAAGGTTGAATATAGGCATTAATCATCAATAGATTAAAGGTTGGGAAAGGGAACACAGAATTGGACAGGTATGAAAACCTCCTTATTAAACTATTACTAGTGATTGATGTAGCATTCATCTGTAGATGTGGTCAACCAAGCACTAAGAACAGGTCAGGATGCAATGTCTCATGAACTCAATGTGGACTGAACATTCTAGGGTGATGAAGGAATGTCTCAGCTTAAAATGGTTTAGCCAGAGTCATGTGTAGAAGCAAAACTTCCCATCAAACTGATGTTATAATGTGTTTTTACTTTTTTGATGGAAGCTGCTCAGAGTGGCTGGGGAAACACAGCCACTGGGGCAGGGTATAAATTAATTATTATTATTATTATTATTATTATTATTATTATTATTATTATTATTATTATTATAACAAAGCAAGAAGAACAGGTACTCTATCACTGAACTATGGCCTTCCCAAATTATAACATGTTTTTGTTATTATTTCCCTTTGTTCTTTTAGGATGTTGTTTTAGGCATTGCCACAATATCCCACATCTTTATTATCCACAAGAGAGCAGATTCACAGTAACCCTCCCCGGGTTCCTCCAATATACAGGTCCTGAAGCCACCCGCTTGACTCCTTTACTATAAAGATGGGCTGATGCTGTCTTTTGATACATTGTAGGTTAAGTACAGTATGTGAGCTTCAATATCCTTGCAGGCTATGCTGCATGCATTTAACCATGCTGTGATTTATGCATCTTTCCATCTTAGAAATAAATTCTCTTTTGGTGTATCATTTGAATCTTTTCCTCTTGGGGGACTACAAAATATCCCGTCCATTTCCTCTGAGACATCCTTTTTTCAAGGCTGGTTCACTTTCTGTTCTTAATCTCAATTGGGGACTGGTGGGGCGTGAGTGAAAAAGCATGCCCCACACGGTTATCTCTTAGCATCTGGCAGTGTCAATTTTTGTTACTGAATGCAGAAAAACTACCCATTGATTTTCCTTTGGTGTCACTGTAGCCGGGTGCTCTCATGTTTTAATAGCCTTATTTATTATTGGCCAACTGCTATTCTGTCTGCCACTCTAACTGCACACATTATTTCAATGCTAATAAACATCCAATATGCCCCCCAAACATTGACCATTACAGCCTTTAACAAGACACGTTTGCAGATTTAACTCACAGAATGCAGAACGTAGAAAAGACACCAAAGGGAATCTAATCATCATTTGTTTTATTTTGTTTTATTTCTTGCTCCAAGGTTTCAATTTCCTGTTACAAAAACATTATCACACTATCGGGGGAAGATTTCTTGAAGGCTGCAGAGAATTAACTCTGTCTTGCATGCTGCCTTATGTCTGCTTTTTCTTCAGTTTGTGTTTTATTCTCAAAGCATTTGAGCGATTGCTGCTCCTTTTGCTGACACTACTGTGGCTTTGAACAGCTAGCCAGAGATAGCAGATGATAGGAGATTAGATAAGAATAAGCTTTAGAAAACACAAACAGTACAGTGAGGCTTGAATAGGAAGTAGAATTTATTTATCCCTGGTTTGTTCTTGTGGATGGAAAAAATGTCTTGAACAAATGAATGTTGTTTTGCCAGCACACCCTTAAAGAAGGCTGAAGAAACCATAACCATGATAAAAAAAATTACATTTATTCAAATACAATATAGAGGATCTGCAAACAGCCAAACAAACATAATTAGCCAAATAAAAATATAGCCTGGGCAGTGAAATTCCCCACTCCTGGATGTGTTTACAGGCTTCACCTGTGGCCCCACAGCAAAGGATTATAAATAATTCTTCATCTTTGCTATGAGAACTGTGAATATTTGAACCTGACAAGTGCACAGTGGCACTAGCAGGTCAGTATTCACCCCATTGCACCTCCCAAATCTAAAGGGCACCCCAAGGACAAAAGCCCAAGTGGCATATAGAGAAAGAGAGTGCCCTTACCCCAGTAATGCCTCAGTTATTTACACTCAATTAAATAAAAGAATTTCCCTTCTGTCCTCACAAAGAACTTGCATATGGGAGTGGATTCAGCATGAACTGGAACAAAGGACAATGATCAGATCTTCCCTCTGGGGGCAGGAAACTGCAAACTCCCCTCTGTCACCTGGAAAGTACTCATGGGGAGGGGGAAAGGGGGAACCAGCCAGGTGACAGGACACTCAGGTTACCACCACAACTCCTCCCTCAACCCCTCCTTTCTGTAATGTATGCATGATGTTTCTGGGGGTGGGCTTGACCTAGAGGATGGGAATTTCAAAAGTTTTTATAAGGGCTTGCACACCATTTTTCTGTGTCTTTCCTCTCTCCTGCAAGTGAGGGGAACTGTTGGAACAGTTCAATAAAGGCCAAGCCTACAGGCTGCTGTTTTGCTCCAAGTTATCCTGGTTGGTGTCTTTGTTTTGTCCAAGGGAGCCCTCGGATTTTTCCAGTAACAGTGCAGAGCTTAGTTATTTGTTAAATTTATAACCTACCTTTCTTCCCAAAGCCTGGAGTCCACACGGCTTTCATTAGCCAGTATTCTCAGCGCTGTGTAGTCTGAAGGAAGATGGTGCAGCCACCTTACTGAAGGCAAAGAGGGCTGGGTCAGTGCCTGGAGATTGCCAAGGACAGGGGTCACCAGCAGGGTACCTGCAAGTTACAAGAAATTCTAACTAAACATTAGAAAGAACTTTTTGTGGTAAGAGTTGTTCGACAGTGGGATGGTCTCCCTTGGGAGGTTGTGGGCTCTCCTTCCTTGTAGCTTTTTAAGCAGAGGTTGGATGGCCATCTGTCATGGATGCTTTTGTTGAAATTCTTGTATTGCAGGGTGTTGCACTAGATGACTCTCAAGGTCCATTCTGGCTCTACAATTCTATGATTCTGTGTGCCCACAGAGGCTTTCAATGGACCCCACATGGTCCTCTCCCACACTGAAAGTCTGGAAAGAAGCATCCTATTGCATCCAGTAAAATAGTTTGTGATTTGTTGTGGTGCCTGTGTGGTGCCCACAGTGGTTTCTCTGGCTTTGCAAAGATGCCCATGGGTACAAAAGAATTGGAAACCACTGGTTTAGGAATTTGTGTAAGAGCCCAAGTTCCATGACAGAAGAAATATAGGATATGTTTAAGCGATATATTTTAAAAATCAATTTGCATTTAGCAAATTAGGAAGAAAACTTGCTAAAAGCTCCATTTTATAACTCTTACACAGTTTCTCAAAGTTTCATCCGAATAAAAGGAAACCACAAAAGAATCATGTCCTTTTTGGGGGTAAATTGCAAATGCATGAAAAAGTTATAATAGCCTTCAAGTGATGGATAAAATTACCACACTGTCCATTATAATTTTCATCTTCCTTTAAATTAAAAGAAAGATAATTTTCATGATTAACTCATTTCTTTTTAGCTCATCAACCCTGTCCTACAGCTATATTTCCAGGGAAATTGGCCACTTAGCTGTTTCCCAAGTGATTTGACCTTTATTCTTGTGGCTAAATGAACAATCCTTTCTCAGTGTTGGGCTAGCAACAAGAGCTCTGAAGGGGACTTTCTTGCTATTAATATTGGTCCAGTGACCCAAGAAACAACAACTGAATGAGAGAACATCTCAGATCTGAATATTTATTTTCTTTGCCTCTATCATGGGTTGAGTAGCTTCCAGCTGCTTAGCCCCACTCCTCTGCCTCAGAGGATATCAGTAAGCTCTTCTGCCTAGTAGGTAGAGGTCAACGGGCAGCACCGTGCAAGATGAAGAATAAAGTCAGAAAATACCACCTAAACAATCCTGACACCATGTTACTTCTCCTCCTGATTCCAGACTTGAATAAGATTTCCATTTTGATATTCTTTGTAAGCCACCTTGAGAGCCTCTTGGGGCAGTAAGTTTAATAAATTAATAAACATTGTTCCGAAGAAAGTGGTAGAATAATAATTTTTAAAATGTTATATGTATTCAATTGATCAAACATTGGTAATGTAAGAACTTTCTCATTGCCTCAAAGGTTCCCCCCCCCATTAATTGAGCAGCAATTACTTTTTGCAATTATTTTTGTTAAAAATAATTAACAAACAAACATCAACACAAAAACAGTCATTCTCTTTTGTGAGAGTGATTCAGGCTTCAGTCCTAAACAAAGTTATCTGAGAGTTGGACCCATTCAACTCAATGAGACCTGCATCTCATGTGCTGTAAGGGAGAATGCTTTTTTAGAGATGAGTCCTTTGGCCTGTCTAACCTCACCCTAGCTTCTGGCTGTAGGATTCAGACATCATTCCTCACCCACCATAGTAGTTGGAAATCAAGAAGGGGGTAGAACCTCTGACCCCATGACTCACCAAAAGGGGCAAATATAACTGTGAGTGAGGGAAGCCCTTTTGCTACCCTCTAGATATCTTTGTTCTTCCAACTGCTTTGAGTCTAAGTATGGGTCATCCTTTCACTCCAGCAACACAGATAGTGTTGTAGTTATTCACATAGGGCTGTCCACACATTACATTCAACAAGTGTACAATCTATGTACCTGTGTGCATAGATGGTTGAGCTGTACACCCATACAGCTGTTCACATGTAACATTCAACCAGTGTATACAATATGTACACAACAACTGAGCTGTACAAATCAAAAAGTGTATATTCTTTCACATAAACACTTGTGCATGTATACAGACAGATTGCACCTGTGTTGACTGTTACATGTCAGCAAGCCTAGTTTATCCCTGCCTCCATTAGTATGTATACAACACTATGCATATAATAATAATATTAGTAATAATAGTAGTATTTGAAAACAAGACATTCCAAAGAGTGTCAAGCTGTGCCTTAGAGCTACCAAACTCCCATAACAGAGGCACAAGGCTTATTTTACTTCAGCTCAGCCTAAGGAAAGTTTCAACGCTTGCCAGACTGTTCACAATTACTCAGGAAACGAGGTGCTTGTAGCCAAATATATGTATGATTGTTCTGTACAAAGAGGTGATTTATTTCTGCTACAAGGGCATTTGTTCGCCCAATGTATAAAATAACATTTTTCAGAAACTTCAAAGCCCCAGCGGTCAGGCAAAAATAAATCCTCAGTCTAGTTTTTATGTGAAGCAAGAGTAATCATATAACCCTCGATTCCCACAACAGTCCTTTAAGAGATCCTCCCCTATTACATTTTTATACAATGCTCGCTTCCGTTTCTTCTGTCAAAATACCAGCTCGGCTGCACTACCATCTTTAATCAGCAGACTTCTAAATCTTCCCTGCAACTGGAGTGGGGGGGTGTTGTGTGGGTAAAGAAGTGTGTTATAATAAAGCTATTCATCACGTCAGGCCAAAACAAACTGGTCACTGTGCAGGAAAGAAATTATTTTTCAACCGCACTTGTTAGTCATTTATAAAATTGAGCAATACACACAGTGTATATTTATGGTCTGGTAAAGAAAACTCTGCCCAAGTTATTTTTTACAATAAAGGAGAGGAAGTGTAGCTATTTGGTTTGGAAACAGAGAGCTAGGAGATATATTTGTATGTATAAGCATGTGCATATGTATATCACAGTTATCTCGTTGTCTTCCTTCGGAGAAAAATATTTTCTCTCTTGTCCTTTGAAAATGTCTTTCTGGATTTTAAAGGTGAAGTGCCTGCGATCTTTGGAGGAGACTGAAGATTTCTCACAAATTAGGATATGTAGTACTGAAGGGGGGGAATGCAAACTTTGATGAGCAATAGCTGAAAAACTTTTCAAATTATGAGGGATCTGTGCTTTCCAATTTTTGGAAAAATCAAAGTCTCCTTCCAGGTGTCCATTCAGTGGATCTGAGGATATTTATTTAAGTGTAAAGAGGTATTCTTAAATCCAGAGGTTATTTCCCTCAATGAAAATTAATTCGTTGGGGCAAGGAGTGAGGTCTATTTGTTTATTTAACTTTTTAATAACAAAAAGTACACTCCACATATCTTTCAAAGAAGCTCTAGGCTATTTATAATCCAAAGCAAAAATTAAATGTAGTGTTTCCCATTAAAATCATCAATACAGTGGTACCTCGGGTTACATACACTTCAGGTTACAGACGCTTCAGGTTACAGACTCTGCTAACCCAGAAATAGTACCACGGGTTAAGAACTTTGCTTCAGGATGCGAACAGAAATTGTGCTCCGGCGGCGCAGCGGTAGCAGGAGGCCCCATTAGGTAAAGTGGTGCTTCAGGTTAAGTACAGTTTCAGGTTAAGAACGGAGCTCCAGAACGAATTAAGTACTTAACCCAAGGTACCACTGTATGTAAAAACCAAGACTCTGCAACAAAATCCAAACCAGACAATAACAGATCTAAAACATTGAAGACCCACCAACAAAAAGAGAAAACATGGGTAAAAGACTCTTTTTTTTTTAACAGCAGGGGTGAATAATTTGTTCGCCCTTAGATAGCTCTCCAGGAACTTCATGCCAAAGGTGGGTGTGGCAAAAGGTGAGCATAGCCACTCTACACACAAATTCACACATGTAGGATTGCCATATTTTGAAGAGCAAAAAAGTAGACACACTTACCAATTTCTAATTTTAGCTATGGATCGCTATGACAACTCTACCCATGAAAAAGAGGACACGTCCTGGGAAAAGATGACATATGGCAACCCACACATATACAAACATGCAGGACAGAATTAAAATGAGTGTGGGAAATGCAGGACAATGAGGCTTTGGAGCATGGATGGGAAACCTGTGGACCTCCAGATGTTGTTGGTCCCATCAGCCCGAGCAAGCACAGCCAATGGTTCAGGATGATGGGAATTGTAGTCTAACACTTTCTGCAGGGCTGGAGGTCCCCCACCCCTGCTTTAATATTTTGTTTTGTTTTGTTTTGTTTTGTTTTGTTTTACGAAGCAGAAGTCTTCTGTTAAAGTTTTCTTCTTTTTTTGAATCAAGATTGAGATAATAGTTAAAAAATCTGCTGAAAAAGGTGGATGTTAATGCTACTGAGAGCAGCTTCCTTGTTCAAACATTGGTCTTAAATAAGGACAATTGTGTCTGATCTCTCTTGAGCAAAATCATTATGGCTGTGGTGCAGCAGGTGCAATCAGCCAGATGCAGAAAATACAGAATAAATTTATCTGGGGTGGTTCCTTAAATTTGGAGGATCCTCAACTCTGATGCGAGCCTTATCAGGACAGTGCAGTCATTTCACCAGCGAGTAAAGAAACACTTCTTTGTCCAAGAGGAGGAAGTTGAGTTGGGCACTCAGGGCTGTCTTAAGCATATGCAGCGCAGGGATGTAAAGATTCCCCCCCCCCCCAGTTGCCCAGTCCCGGGCGCACAGCAGGGTGGAGCCACCCAGCTGCCTCAGCATCTCGCTGGCTTGGTCGCCCCTAAACTCACGGAGCAGCAGAAGAGCCCACCACGGCACTCCAACTGATAGGCAGGCTCTTCCCCAGACTCAATTCTCAGGCCCCAGACTCTTGGCCTGGCACCTCTGAGAGCCCAGGACCTGGGGTGGGGTAAAATCCTAAAAAAACCTCAACAACTTCAATCCTAAAAAAAAAAAAAGGTCAACAACTTCTTTGGTTGGCCCTCACAGCCCTTCACTTCATCAAATCTGGCCCTCTTTGAAAAAAGTTTGGACACCACTGGCCTACGGGTAAGATGCCCCTTTGGACACTAGCATTTCTGCATGCATGGTTGGTTTTATTTCTAATTGAATTCTGCATGATGTTTTGTTCTTACTCTGTTTTATTCTTGGTTTGAATTGTATTTCCACCCTGAAAATACTTTTATTAAATAAATGTTGCAAGTAGTTATTATTGGTTTATTTATCACAATTATATACCAACTTTATCTTCCAATGAGTTTAAGGTGCTGTACTTGGTTCTCCTCCTACCCATTTCATCCTCACAACAACCATGTGAGGCAGGTTAGACTAAGAGATGTTGAATGGCCCAAGGTCACCCAGTGAGCTACTTGGCAGAGTGGGGATTCCAACCTTGGCCTTCCAGGTCGTGGTCCAACACTTTAACCGTTAAGCCACACTGGCTCTTATAATGATGGGTTAAATTACTGAGGAATAAAATATGTTATCTTCTCTAGATCAGTGGTAGAGCATCTGCTTTGCATGTGGAAGGTCTCATGTTCCATCCCTGGCTTCTTCAGTAGGGCTGGGAGACACCCCTTTTTAAAAACCTGGATATATAGTGGTGCCTCGGGTTAAGTACTTAATTCATTCTGGAGGTCCGTACTTAACCTGAAACTGTTCTTAACCTGAAGCACCACTTTAGCTAATGGGGCCTCCTGCTGCTGCCGCGCCGCCAGAGCACAATTTCTGTTCTCATCCTGAAGCAAAGTTCTTAACCTGAAGCACTATTTCTGGGTTAGCGGAGTCTGTAACCTGAAGCGTCTGTAACCCGAGGTACCACTGTATACTGCACATTAATGTAGACCAATTAACTGACTCAATATTAGGCAGCTTCCTATGCCCGTATTTTTACCAACTTTTCTCAGTGCTTTTAAAAACATCAAAACATGCAAAAATCCCAAGCAGCCAAATGTTGAGAGGGAAAATCAATAGCAATTTAAAGGAAGCCTGTCCACCATTACTGACCTTCTAATTCAGAACCCCTGATAAGCTTCTAAGGAACCTCGAACAGAGGTTGGGGAGGGGGGGAGAGAACCACTTCTCTAAACGATCTTTTACTACGTGAGTAAAATCAATACTTTTAAAGCAAAAAGAAGAAGCAGATAGAAACAGTACTTGCTTTTAGATGATGGAAGCCTGCCTTGTAGCACGCTGGTCTTCAGCTGGTGGGTCAGGACCTATTTACAGGGTCATGGCCTGATCTAAGGTGGTCTGTAACAACAGCACTACCACCACAGAAAAATACAATAAAAAATGAAGAAATAAATCCCCAAATGCCTGTTTAGATTAAAGATTGCTTCTGTGTCTGAAAAGGCTGCAAAATAGTCCACGCTCTTTTTAAAATTAAAAAAACAAAAACCTGTAGGGGCCCCAGATCCTCCTTTGGCCCATAGGATATGGGGCAGAACTCTGTCTCTTCCTTACCACCCTACAGTTTGCCTACAAAAACTATCTTGCCCATAGCACTCTTTGACCCTGAACACACAGCTTGCTGCAATGGCACATACAGAGGAAGAAAGCAACTTCCCGGGAGTGATTTCAGCTGGAAAATTGGGAGAAGGGATTGTCAGTTCCCTTCCTATCAAAATCCTACACATCAAAATTCCACCCAGTCACTCATCCAGCTGCTAATTCTTAATTTATAAAACAATTATAGGCTAGACGACATGGGCTTCTTCCTAAAGGAGTTGTTTTCTTCTCTGTGTGTGAAAAGGAAAACTATCTATTCTAAAATGGTATACATTTATTGTTGTTGTTGTTGTTGTTTTATTTCTTACACTCCCTTAACTATAAGGGATGGAAGGTGAAAGCTGACACATAGCAGTCAAGTACAACATTCCTAGAGTGGACGTGGATGCTTTGTACCAGCCAGGAGTCTAACTTCCTGTTTCCTCCTGAGCTGTGACAAAACTTCCTCTGCATGTGACTAAAGGCCTGTGTGTGTGAGAGAGAGGCCAACCCTGGCGAAGGGAGCACAACTCTTTCCTTTGTCTCTTCTCTATTTTTGCTCTTCTACATGTTAGCAGAAGTGACTGCCTGTTTGCAGTCACTTAGGAACTAACTCCCTTATGGGATAGTTCCACATGTGTATATAGTTTTGTAACCTAAGTCTGCCTTCAGGGATACAACTGTGAACTGAATGAATGTGAGTAAATTACTTTTATATTGACTTTAATAAGACTCTCATGTTTATTCGTTTTAAGAGGGGCAGGGCGGGATCTTACCAGGAATCTTATACTGAGAGACTTAGATGAGACTGAAACAAGCAAACCGCTGTGTGTTTAAACGGGAATGTTACTCTGCTAAGATATAGAACTTGCTAATGCAAGTTAGGAAGGATATCATTAAACAATATATCCTCTCCTGCATCCCTGAACATTCCCACAAAAGCAATGTAAAAATACAAATTAAAAAGAGTTTAAAGCAAATTACTGTCACAAGCAGAGGGTGTTAAGGGCTACTGTAATGAAATATTTTTGCAAGTACCAATTTTTTCCTTGTATAAGACTAGGTTTTTTTATTCAGATATCATCTTTAAAATTGGAGGTTGTCTTATACATGGATTGTTCAATGTGGGGGCGTGGGATTGTTTGCTGCTGTGAGTGGTAGATTGTTATTGGTGGCTGTGGCAAAGGGACGGTGTTGATTGGCTGTCACTGCAGCAATTGGGCGAGTGATTTGCTGCCTTTGTTGGCGAAGGGACAGAGGACAGGTAGCTTTTGTGAGGTGTGCGAGAGGCATTATTGGTCTTGCAGGTGAGCGATTTTTGGCATTCCCCCTAAAAAGAGCTCAACAACTGTAGGCAACCCCCACAAAAGAAGCTCAGCAACTCTGGGCAATTCTCCCCCCAAAAAGCTAAACAACTTTGGGGGGTCCCCCCATTTTCTTAATTTTGAGTCCCCAAAAACAGGGGGCATCTTATACAAGGGGGTGTGTTATACACGGAAAAATACGGTATATTTTCACCCAATCAATGAAGTTTTTCAATTGATTCAAAGTTGCTGTTTTTCAGCTGATCAATCTATGGCAGAGTCTTATGCATATCTACTCTGGAGTAAGTCCTAGTAAGTTATGCGGGGTTTTGATTCCATGTGAATATGCATAGGATTGTAGGCTCAACCAATGAGTTGAGTAAAGTTGCTGTCCTAGGAGATATTCCGGCAATTTTTCAGAGGACAGAGGTGTACATAGCCTTTTTGTCCCCTCTTCTTCAGGAATCACTGAAAGGTCTAACAGTACCTGGTGTGTGGAGAATATCTAATCTGAAATAGATATCCCACCCTGCAAAATCCAACAAATAGAGGCCATCTCTTGAATTCACTGCAATCACACTGAAGACACCCATATAGTAATTCTTTCTTAGTAAATATTTCTAACACGTACACGGGCTTTGCCCAATAAAATTATCCAGGATCAGATCAAATATATAACTTCCACTAAAAAAGAGAAAGTGGGTGGAAGCCTATTTTAATCCATGACAGAGTTTCAATTACAGTATTATTCTTTTTGATATATGCACATACACTCGCTGTGCCTTTACCCCTTCCCCACAGAAAATACCAATTAGCTTCATATTCATTTAATCTCCCTCCTCAACTCACTCTCCAGAGCAACTTGATATAAAAAAGACATGAATCACTAATGTAACTAGGATATTAATATGTTAAACAATTAATCACACTGGGTTATATTCAATGTTAGTGCAACTCGGATTAGAAACATTGTAATTAGTACAATGACTATAGGTCCATTAATTTCAGTGGGTCTACTTGAAGTATAACATAGTTGGGTACAGTCCAATGGTGTGTTGTTGTTGTTGTTGTTTTCAAAGTCTGCATAAAGTGAAGCAGGGGCTACATCTGAATTTCTAGGGTTCAAATGTGCTTGGAAGTCTTAGGTCACATTTGCACGATTCATGTGACACACTAATTTTCATTAGTGTGAAATTTCACACTAATGATTTAGGGGATGTTTTCAGAAATTTCTAAATATATGTTTAGGGTAATTTTGGACAATAAGAGGTGGTGGGAGTTGTAGTCCAACAACATCAGGAGGGCACTGCATGGGTGAACCTAATTTTGCATAGATTTTAACCCATAAGAATATAAATAGAGTCCTGCAGGACCAGGCCAATTTATCCATCTAATCCAGTGTTTCTCAAATTGGGGTCACCAGCTATTTTTGGACTACAACTCCCATCATTCCTAGCTATCAGGGCCAGTGGTCAGGGATGATGGGAACTGTGGTTCAAAAAGAGCTGGAGACCCAAGTTTTGGAAACCTTGAAGTCTAATCCAACATCCTGTTCTCATAGTGACCAATCAGATGCCTGTGGAAAAAACGCAAGCAGAAACTGAGTGCATCACCACTCTGCCCACCTGATTTTCAGTAACTGGCATTGATCACATGCTACAAGTTTAAGGCATTCCCTTGGTCTGAAAGGCTAAAGGCTACTGCTGTGATGAGTTATCTCTTACTATTCAGAAACCAGTGCTACATCCACTAAAAACACTATAGAAGCTGTGTGTTGCTTAGATTTCCAGCTGTGATCCCAGAATATCTGTGCAATAAATTCTTTCATAGGCCAATATGTGACCATATTTGTCAATGTGGATCAGGCCAGATGGAAAACATTGTGCAGTAGATCATGTAGCTTCTTGTCACCTAGGGGCAGATTCCTCTATTCATTTCATAATTACCTAAGTCAGCCAGACAATTTGAAAATAAGATGGTTGCTGGCTGATTTGGACAAGTTTGATTCCTGTAGGTTCACTTTATAGGCACTAACAATAAGAAAAGTTACAAACTACTTTTTTTTACTGCCAGGTGGATTTTAAAAAAATTAAAATAATTGCTGAACTTTACTCTCTCTCTTTTTGGCAACTTGCATTTCTGTAAATTTATATATTTACCATTTTTTTAAATATTACTTTTTTGTGAGTAATAGCCATTGGCTATAAACTGTAAAAAAAAATAAAAAATTGACTGGACTAATGAACATTATGGTCTCCACTGGATCAAGAGGTTCCTTGACTAAATGCTTTTAGATTAAAATAATAATGTGTGTTCTTTAAAAAAAAATCCTTGTAATAGAAATGACATTTTTATCACCAGTGAGATATTTGCTTCTATTGTAAAGCTGGCTAGATTGTGGCATGGTTTTTCAATATAGGCGATGGAACAAAGAACCTGTATTCAAGTAAAGCTCAACCTTGGATTTCATATTTTTAAAGGAGTGAGCCTAGGAAGACAAGGAAGTCAGCTATGTCTGTTTAGGAGGATGTTCATTTAATAAAGGAAAAGTCCCCAAGGCCATGTTAAGCTGCCAGGTTTATAATTAAAAAAACACACACAAATAAATCCCTTCAATTCCAAACGCTTAAAATAGACTTTGAGCATTGAGTTGATGCCACAAGGAAAGCTCATGTTCAACTCTCTCTCTTATAACTGTTAAAGTGGGGGGAAATTAAAGATGCGTCTAGGACAAGCTGAATGAAGAACGATATTGCACTATAATGTTTCAGGCCCAAAATTACATGGTTTTGTTTTCATCAGAAAAATAACTTCTAACAGCCTGTCATGGTTTACTGGGTAACAATGGATAAGACTCCATGCCTGGGTTGCATGCAGTCTAAAATGGTAAGATACAAGTTTGCTTACTCACGAAGAGAATTAAGCCTATGTTATGCTGCACACAAAGACCATAAAATCGGGTAATGTGGTTGGGCAATGCCATAATCCTTTTTCAGCAATGGAATCATGAGCAACTGTCAATCTTGATTTGCACAAGATGCCAACTAGCCCACAGTGGTACATGATCAGATATTACCAAAGAGACCTTCAGGTGTGTACAAAAGGAATCTTAAGGAACAATTTCATACATGACCCTTTGCATTTTTAACGAACGGTTATTTGATATGATACCAGCCATAAGTGTCAGGGTTCTCTTCCACTCTGACACTCAGAGTGACAAAACTAGTTAACAAGTTGATTTTGCAGTCAAACCTTTCAAGGGCGAAACTGCTTAAATAAGGCAGCATGACAAGTGAAAGATACATGGTTCTGCTCTACAGGTTGCCTTGTTAGCAGATACTCTTTCTTGGTTCTGGCTTTATTAGTAGTAATAGTAGCAGAAATAGTTCAGAAGGGAAACATTCTCCACTGCAAAGAAAAACCACTATTGCACACTATGTAACATGGCCAAATGAGGCTTCTCTATCTGGACTTTGGGACTCTTCCTCAGTCCCCAGGAATGCAATCCTCAACAGTCCTGCTGTGCATCATCCTTTAGTGCTTTTGCCTTGATCCTTGACCCCTCTCCTTCATTGCCTATGTAGAGATGGGTTTGTGTGAGTGTGGAAACTTCTAACTTCTGCAGGCTGGGACATAGCCTACAATAAAAAGTAGGAATCATATACGTGGCTCCATCCTTCTAGACCTACCCACCCCTGGCATAAGGTCCCTATATGTTTCCTCAAGAAAGAAAGCAGTCCCCAGTCTGAGGAAGGTCCCCCATCCCTAAACATAATGTCAGAAGCATCAGCTATCCACTTTTATTCAGAAACGTGCATCTGCAAGGTTCCACTGACTTCAGATACAAACTATAGCAGCATCAGATGGGCAGCAGTAGGGTATAAAGTCTTCTGTGTTTAGACAGATTTTAACGGTTTATTTTTCTCCCAAGGGGAAAAACAGCTCTAAATTAAGGAGAAAACATGAGAAATTCTTACACTTATTATGTTTGCGTTAATCCAGTGTCTACATTTATTTATTTATTTATCTATTTATCTATTTATTTATTTATTTATTTATTTACATACCCAGATCTGGCAGATGGCAAACCTTAGCTTGCAAATTAAGTTACTTTACTTCTAAATGGTGCATCTTCTAGAGAAAAATTGCAGACCTAACCCGCATATACATGTGACAAGGAAATGCAATTAGGCAGATAAATTTAACTACGAATGCAGTGGCTGCTTCAAATGAAGGAATGAAGTCTACCTTTCCTTCCTGTGCATTACAAATGGTTCAATTAGAAATGTAGCAATGCCATTTTCATAGATGTTTAAAACATATATCAAATGCGTTGCCTGTTATGAAATACATTTTTTCTGTTGGCTCAACTCCCATTGAAATCTACTTCTAGGAAATGAGTTTTTGTAAAATGTGTGCAATTGCGTGGGTTCCATCCTCCCCCATGGAGCCATTCTCACAGATCCAAATTATATCTAGATATATTTTTCTGTTGACCATAATCCACAATCAGTTAACCCATGCATCTAACTAAATGGTTGTTATTTTATTTTTATTACAATGAGGAAGAAAATATGCCAAGATCCATTTTACCATGGTAAAGGCAATTGTGTATTGATTGATTAATTAAAGAATTTAGATGCCAAACATTCATAGCCCAGCCGAGCAAGGCAGTTCACAATATAAATAAATTAGAGAGAGAGAGAGGATAAAAACTAAAAACAACAGATACAACCAACCATTTGAAAGCAAGACTAAACTAGAAATAGATTTTTGTCACATGAATTTCAACCACAAAGTTAGAGGGTCATCATTCTTGGCTGCAAACTTTGTCTATGTGACAATCATCATATCACCAATGAATCTTGCCTTCCCATTTGATCCCCTGATGGGACAGGCTTGACAAGGTAGCTTCATACTCTGCAGACAAACTTATACACAGTGATTATGATTAATACAGTTCAGAGCATTTCCTATGCACTGCAGAGTAGCTGGAGCACCCAGTCAGATTACTATTATTATTCATGTTTATTATTAATAATAACATTCATGTTTCCTTACTATTGTGACATCATTCAACTTTACATTCAACTGATTATCAGGCTGATTATCAAACTAGGCAGAATTTCCTTTCCCCTGCCTTTAATAAGAGTTCTGCATAACTTTAAAATGCCTCCAGCATTTTTAGGGGCCCCAAGGCAAAGGAGAATATGTCTTGCAGATATAGGACTTGGCCATCTTTTTCAAAACTGTTGACGAGAGAGTGTCCACCATATCAGATAGCAATAAGCTGCCTTAGGAGGTGCATGCTACACTCATTTCTGTACACTTTAATCTTGCCCAGCAACTTCTCTGCTTGCTGCCAGCTCACAGCCCACTCAAACAAATGCTGCAGTGGCTGTCAGCATGAGCAGAGCAATGTTTGCTGGTCTTTGTGCTCTGGTGTGACTGCGTCTTAGAGAAAGATAAGTGAGATTTTTGTAAGGCCAGTCTGAAAGTAAATGGTGGATATGAAACAAACTAAAAGAACTGGGAAGTATTAAAGAGGAAAAATGATTTGTATAGATTTACATGCTACCTCTCTCTCAGAATCCAGTAAATCAGCTAGAACCACAAGAAGACTGATAATTGCTAATTTAAAGCCAAGTATTATTGTCCACTGTCCTATTTTTATGTTTGTTATTTCAAGTACATTGCAAATATATTTTCATATTTGTGGATCTTATTGCTGATTGCATCTGACTGAGGACCCATCTATGCTATATATTTAAAGCGGTATCATACGACATTAAAGAGTTGTGGTTTCCCCCCAAAGAACCCTGGAAGTTGTAGTTTATTGGTGCTGAAAGGAGACCCTGATTCCCTTCACAGAGCTACAGTTCTCAAAAGGGTTTAACAGTCGTCAACCCCTCTTACCAGGGAACTCTGGAAATTGCGGCTCTGTGAAGGGAGTAACAGCTATTAGCACCCTTAACAAAGTACAGTTCCCAAGATTCCTGGGGGAAAGCCATGGCTCTGTAAAGTATTATGATGTTGCTTTAAATGTATAGGGCAGATAGGGCTTCCCTCTTTGTTTGCTTGGCCAGTTAGGAACTTTTCCCAGCAGTGCTGTTTGTGATGCACTGGAAGAAGACAGCTAGACAATACAGCCATCCGTACATTCTTTCACCTTTGGTGGACGTGCCCAAGGATTAAGGCTTTCTGGGAGATGATCTATAATGAAATGAAAAAGGTATTTAAATATACCTTCCTGAAAAAACCAGAGGCCTTTCTCCTGGGCATGGTCGGCCAATTGGTGTTAAAGAAGGATAGAACTTTTTTTATGTACGCCACAACAGCAGCAAGAATACTAATCGCAAAGTATTGGAAGACACAAGAGCTACCCACCCAGGAAGAATGGCAGATGAAGGTGATGGACTATATAGAACTGGCGGAAATGACTGGCAGAATCCGAGACCAGGGAGAAGAGTCGGTAGAAGAAGATTGGAAGAAATTTAAAGACTATCTACAGAAATATTGTAAAATTAAGGAATGTTAGAAGGATGTTGGAATGAAGTTATGTGGTTTTAGTAGTAATGTTACAAAGGAGTATTTAAAGATGGATTATTAACAGGTGAGAATGTAAAGTCATAATATATTAAGATAAATTAGTAAGATAAAAGTAAAAATGGAAAGGATTTGCTGAAATAACCGATTGAACTAGAATACAAAAAAGGGAGATGTGAGGAGGTCAGGGAAACAAGTAAATGAAAGACAAGATATGGAAAAGTTGGTTTGTTTTTAATTGTTTTTATTTTATTGTATTTTTGTTTCGTTTTTTGTTTTTTTCTGATTTTTGTAACTTTTTTGAAACTTTAATAAATATTATTTTTTTTTAAAAAAAAGACAATACAGCCATCCATCCCTGGCCAGCAAAACACTGCCACCAAGGAAAATGGGGGCATCTAGGGAAGCTCAGGAGAAATGGCCCAGGGAGCTGCCACTGCTGCCTTCCTACTTCCAGTATTTACTGACTGGGGTAGCAACCTTACTTTGTAGAATGGTAGTATCACCCACGGAACATGCCGCCTCATTTGTGGGTACCAAAATGAATGGAAAAAACGTAGCTGGTTTTCAGCACTCACCATAGCCTAAACATTAACAACTCCATAAGATGTATTAACCTTCTGCAATAAGACCTGTTAAGCCCAATTGTGTCGATAACTTATATATCCACTCCCAAATGTGGATTTAATATGGACCATAACGCTTGCAAATTACAGAAGCAATTGTCTTCAAAACAGCACAACACCATAATTCATTCAGCTAAAAAACATTGCACAAGAGCGTGAAATTAGGTTATATTTAGACCCAGTTTCTCTATCAGAGAGTTTTAAAAATACTGTTTTCTTGGCAGCAACCCTCTGTTGAACGCTCTAAATTAAAGGGTGAGTGGGGGAAATCAATCCAGCCTCTCACCATTTATGTAGTTACGGGAAAGGCACGTTCTTATTAAAACATCTAGGGCACCTTTCTGCAATACTGTCCTTCTTATGTTTTAGACTCTACAGTGCCCATTATCCCTGATCATTCCTGAGCTTAGGTGGTGCTAGAGATCAAGGAGAAATTAGATTCATTTCACATCTAAAGGCAAACCTATCTGATTTGCATTTCTTAACCAATATCCAAAATGAAACACAGCTATCCTTTTGGAAATTGCACTTCTCCAAATTTGTAATGCCAAGTAATCTGTCTCTCTCTCTCTGCTCTGTGCGTGTGCAATACACACACACACACACACACACACACACACACACGGGTAAAGTATGTATATAAATGCATGTGTCACTACATCATATTAGGGTAAGGGGAATTGCTTTACTGATATGTGTGCATTAAACAGAATTACATACACAATGTGCATATTAAGAGAAATTCACAATAAAAATGATGAATTTTCAAGAGACTTTTCAAATAAGAATTTGGAAACAGATGTTATAATGTGGAAAAATGAACTTAAGATTGGAAAAATAAGATACTGAGAGAAACCAAAATCAACAGATTCCCCCATCCCTTGCTGGTGCTCTTGGGTGTTGAGTCCTAAACATGTGGTTGCCACAAGTTTGGGGAAGGTTGATCTAAGGATATATATTCCTAGCTGCACATCAGCTTTTCCTCCAACTTGCTTACCTTCACCAAGTATCCTTTCTCCCAGCTTGCCAAGAACCAGATCTAAAAACATACCACAAAATTTAGCTTTTCTTGATGCAGAGTTTGAAATCACATGGGTGAAAAATTGTTTAGGACCACATGCACACAGCCCTTGTATTATCTGTGTGTGTGTGTGTGTGTGTGTGTGTGTGAGAGAGAGAGAGAGAGAGAGAGAGAGAGAGAGAGAGAGAGAGAGCGCACACTGAGGTCTCCCTTATGCCGCTGGGCTACAACTCCCCTCACCCCTCACCACGAGGCATGCTTGCTGGAGCTGAAGGAAGATGGACACCTAAAGTGCCTCAGGTTCCCCATTCTGATCTAGTGGCTAAAGGACTTTGTCTTGTTCTTGCAGAGAATAATGGCCAATCTCCTCAAATGTGTTTGCTCATACTACCTTTTCTTGCAACAGAATTATCTTTTGGCAATAACTACACTCAAGTATGGAGGCAGGAAATGTATATACCCTAACATAGCAATAGATTAAAAAGATGGGGGTATCACAGATAGGAGATAGGTAAAGTCTTTCAATGCTTCGATTCCCAGCAAAGTGCTGAATATTGCAGGAAGTAAAGATTGTGACTTCCAAATGCTGGCAATTTGGCCAATCTCCAGTTCTAAGTTTATAGATAAAAACCTATAATTGCCATGAGAGTGGGGAGAAAGCAAAGAGAAAGAGGTGTGAGTTAAGGACCATCTGGCTCCCCAACTGCAGGGAAGAAGATTAGATAGCATGGATTATTAAAAACTCTCAGCCCCTCTATAATTAAATAGCTGGAGCAAGTTTGTATTGATGATACCCCACCATACCTACTAAGTCCTGGTAAAAGCTGCCTCCCAACACACACACACACACACACACACACACACACACAAACACACACACACACTTTTAAATGCCCAGCTGTGTGATCATTATCCTAGGCATAGGACATAATTTAGAAACCAGAGACCAAGCTGACATGTCGTACAATTAAAATATACTTCAGCTACAATAGTATAGAGCCAGTAATTCCATTTTGACTTCTGAGTGGTAAGTCAGCAGACAGATGAATAAATACAGTGAAGGTAATAAAATGTTAAAAGGGCACAGAAATGATTTCCCCCCTTTACACTAGCATTCAGTAATTCAGGGAAATGTTTTGGAGCCAAGAAATGTCCTTTGTTAAATTCATAGTGGCTCTCTTAATTAAATGACATTGATTATCCAGGTCAAAATAGTAATTTTTTTTCTTGTTAAAAAAAAGTAGGAGACAGGAAGTTGGTTTCTACATTTTGGATATGTAAGGGAATAGATATGAAGAATGAGCCAGATGTCTTTTGAAAAATAGAGCTCTGTACAACTTCCCTCCATATTCCTAAATCTTGACAATTTCATACTGGAGTTCAATGTGTACTTTTAGCTCAATCAGATAATTGAGTTTAAATTGAAAATGGATTCAGAATTCCCAAACACACCAAGAGAAAGGGCTCAATCAACAAAAAGATGCCTTTGAGCTTTGCTTCAAAACATTGGCAATTCCCAAACATATGAGAACATTTTAATTACAACCTTTGCCACCAAAATATTTCCAGTGCTGCCTTTAGTTCTTTGAATTATCATCATCTTCTCCAAAACAGTGTTAAGAAAATGATGTGAAATTTAACATGTTTGCAAACCATGTGACCCCACCACTGGGATTCACTTTACACCCAGTTTAGTTCTAAACCATTATTTACCATGTCACTGCAAAGATGAAAAAAGTAACTAGGGTGGGTGAGTAATATAAATATTCTGATTCAGCCTTGTGGAAACCTCTATGAAATTAACTGGTCTTTGTTGACCTGAATCTACATTGATCTTCGAAACATTATTAAATTGAACATTCTGTATGGTTCAAGGGCAGTTTCCTTTTGTCAGTGGCTCGCTGCTCTGCAGTGGCCTCTGGTGTCACATTTAAATAACACATTTTAATGTTATAAATGACAAGTGTAGATCCCTCCTTGGTGTAGAAACCTCTGACTTTTGCATGCCTCAGGTGTAGCCTACTGGGCATAGCTAGGAGTCTGGCTGCTTTTACGTCTGACCCCATGCAGTACTAACAAGCACACACACACACACCCCTGAATGTTGTTCATGAAGAAATGTGGTCCATAGGATGGAAATGTTTCCACAGTCCTGCTGTAAGCAGCAAAGGGGGAAAGCCTTTTACCTTTGGGAAAGTGGGAAGAGTGGAAAGCTGCCATGAATTGAAAGTAAGAAGTGTGACTTTGCCATTAAGTTATATTTAAAGTGCCAAAAGGTGAGGAGGTTCACACTCAGTTATTACTGACTGCTAGCGCAGAGGAAAAGAGGAAGAAAACAATAAACATTTTGCTCAGCAAGCTCTCCAACTACTGCTGCTGTTTTTAAAGCAGATTGTGCTTGGGGAATTGGATTATCTCAGGACAGATTTAAAATGGCACCAAAGCCGAGTTGCATCCATAATACTCCCGCACTCTGTGCCCCTTGTGTGGGTAGAATTTACATCTCTATTCATTAACCTTGTTTGTAAACCATGTTTTTGTTTTGTTTTAATAAATGATACTGATTTTACAAGCTTGCACCACTTCTCCTCATTACAGAGATTCTAAATGACTTAAAGCTGCCCCTTGCCGTTCTCTGGGGATTGCTAATAACACAACCACTCCAGAATGTAATTATCCTCATTCCCACAGCCAAATGAAAGAAACTTCTAAAACCTTCACTTTCAAGTTAAGGCTCGGAGGAATGAAGAGTTTAGAAGTTCCTTTAAAGTTATTTTGCTCAGTAGACAAAGGTTATTCATTTTTATTAGAACAATCTCATTACACAATGAGCTGACTCAGCTTTGTTCTTTAGTAGATATAATGTAGATTATGAAAATCAGGAGGACACATACCACAGCAGCTATTGGCTTAAGAACAAGTTATAGAAAGCGCTCTCTCTCTCTCTCTCTCTCTCTCTCTCTCTCTCTCTGTGTGTGTGTGTGTGTGTGGTGGTAGCTTCTGCAAAGGCTTTGATAATTCATCCCAGAATAACTATGCTAGACCATGTCTTGTGGTGCTTAACAATATTTTAACTCAGGGGTGAGAAAACGCAAGCTAAATGCAGACCTCTAAAGCTCAATTTCTGACCGTCTAGGGATGGGGGCGAAATTTGATTCAGTTCACATTTAAAGGCAAAACTACCATATTTGCACTTTCCAAAACAGTGCAAGTATTAAAATACAGAAAATTTGTATTTCTGCAAATTTTGTGATGCTGTTCTCCAACCAAACATTTACAATAATGCATCTGTTTAGGGGGAAATGTGCATGCAAATTACTATATCAGTGAAAATAGCATTCAAAATTCATTAAAATGTGTGCATTAGTCAAAACTGCATGCAATAATGCATTTACTAGGAGAAATTCTAAAATGCTGACAAATTTTCATGGGGCTTAAGAAATGGCTAAGAAAACATGGGGAATTAAATTTAAGGTTGGGAAAATGAGAAATTTGGGGAAGCAAAATGGACAGATCCATCCATTCCTACTCAGGACTCTAGGCCACACCCCTCACCAGTCCTGCTCTGTGTTGTCCTTGAGTGTTTTTGCCTAGTTGAAATGCGTCCTTGAATGGTGACAACTCATTTTTCTTGCCTAGGTTGAGAGGGTGTATATGAGTGGCCAATGACTGGGTGTGACTGACCACAAAGAAGAATGGCCACAAGGATTACCACGGTTTGTGGGGCTGGCTTGCTAGCCTAGGGCACTATATCAAGTGTAGGAATATGCACCACTATAAACAGATGTGGCTTTGACCAGTAATATGATGCAGTATTGAGAAATGGGGAAGGTGGAAGTCGGCGTGGAATTAGTGCTTCATGGTCCTTGAAATATATTGTACGGAGTGTTCTCTTTATTTCTTCGTATCATCAACACAAGTTGATCAATAAGAACCACCCCATAAGCCACTTAGAGGTTTCACAGTTAAGCAGTATATACATTTTGTAAAATAAATGAATGAATGTGGAATGTGCACCATTCAACCTGACCAACCATTATACCACTGACACAGTGCAAAGATGATTGTGCTCTTTTCTGAATGTTTTTGAAAAAAATTTGTTGGTTGGTTGCAACCTATTGTTTAAAAAGCCACGAAGCATATAATTTGATCAATAAGTGAAATACAGTGATACCTCGGGTTACATACACTTCAGGTTACAGACACTTCAGGTTACAGACTCTGCTAACCCAGAAATAGTACCTTGGGTTAAGAACTTTGCTTCAGGATGAGAACAGAAATCGTGCAGTGGTGGTGCAGTGGCAGCAGGAGGCCCCATTAGCTAAAGTGGTGCTTCAGGTTAAGAACAGTTTCAGGTTAAGAACAGACCTCCAGAACAAATTAAGTTCTTAACCCAAGGTACCAGTGGGTGTGTGGGTGTGTGTGGGTGTGTCTGTGTGTGTGTGTGTGTGTGTGTGTGTATCCAACAAGCTTTTGTCATTTTTCATTATTACCCCTGAATTGCAGATTAGATAGGTCTGAGCCTGAAGCTTCTTTATGCATTATTGAGAAAAGGGATGCAAGGGCACAGCCAAGTGTGGGGAGGTAAAGTCATATTTTAGCCACTTCAAACCCTATGACTCCTCCTGGCAAGTGAACTTCTGGAGTGGGAACCCTGTTAAATCTGTGTGGGTGCTTCCAGTGTGATTGAAAGCCAATGTTCTTGATCACATGGGGAGCCTCTACTGATGCAGCAGGGTGCCTACTGCAAAATTTCATTTTCATCAGAAAATTTGCACAACCATAGGGACAGGGCCATAGTTGCGTCCCTGCAACACCTATGTACTCTCTTCTCTTAGGTTGATAATGCTAAGGGCTTATGAGAAAGCAGCCTTTCTGACAGCCAAATTAGACAGGGTGCCATTCACACAGTTATGAGAAAAGCAGAAAAACTAGAAAGCCACACAGCGTCATGATTTAACATTTTAATTATAAAAAGCTTAAAATGCCTAAAAAGTGAGCAATGAAATATAATATTCCTAATGCATTTCAAGTGAACTTCTTCTATTAGAAGACTCGACTGGAAAAGAAATATGACAAACCATGTTTAGCACAATATGGAATGAACAATGCAGGAAAAACTGTCACTGTGTTAAATAGAAGGAAAGGGTTTTTAATTAAATGTATTAAAATATCTGCAACTTCCCAATGAAGGGTTACATTAGCGTCATGATCTACATTGTTAGACTACAACTCCCACCATCCCTGACCACTGGACATGCCAGCTGGGAATGATGAGAATTGTAGGTCGCCAACATCTGGAGACCATCACCTCATTACCTATGATCTATATGCATGTTTCACAAATCACTACAATAGCACATTTCATAATGAAATGTGATTTGCCTATTTCTTATTAAGTTTGTCCCAGTTTTCTGACTCTTGTCTTACAACTCCTAATCTTTCTGTCCATTCAGTCTCACAACACATTGAGAGCTGAGAAATCTGTGCAAAATGAAGGACGGATTGCTTTCAAGATCTGGGAAGCTTCAGATATGTTCTTTTAACCTATTTCTTTTCTCCTCCTTGCAGAATGACAAATGGTTTAGCGGTGAAAGAGCCAACTGTCAAATGAATTATATTACAAGCTTTAAGCCTGTAGCATCTCTGAAGCTCCTCTAAAGTAAGTTCCTTGAGGACCATGGTCATGGTTGGTTATGCATCCTGTACCATGTGAAATTATCTAAGAGTTCCTGTCCATAAACACCTTTGACTTCTACAAATCCTCAGAGATTTTATTTAATCTTCTCTGTGCTTTCCAGATTTACAGAATACATTTTTATACATGGATTACCTCTTTCTTTTTAGCCCCCACCACAGTTTATGAATCAAACCTCACACGGTTCTCATTTCTGGAATGTATGCATTTAACCTGTTGGTATCAATCTAGTAAGCTTTTTTGAAAAAATAAAACAAAAACAACAACAAAACAGTTCTGTTCTATGTTAAGTGTGCATGTATGCCAGGAGAAAAACTGCAGAAACACCAACCCCCCACCTCTCTCTCTCTCTATATATATATATACTCTGTCAGCAACTTCCAATCATTTGCTTAACCAGCGAAACAATAGTTCTACCAGTCAGCTTTAACATCTCAACCTAGGAGTTTGAATTTAAGCTGTGCTCTTTTTGCTGCACTATATCATCACTGGTTCACAGAGCAACTGAAAGCAAAAACCTAATTGGGAAAAATTGCAGAGATGTAGATTCAATAGAAATACACTGTCTAGGGAGACAACTATGGTGGCCTCAACTGCACACAAAAAAGGAAGGGTTTTTTGAGCATGGTGGAAGCCCTCTACACACACACACCATCACATGAGGGGAAGAGCAGGTATCAACCTGATAACTCAGGTTCTAACTCGTGTGTGGAGCCTAGACAGGGTTTCAGACAGATGACATTGTCAGCCCTACCTGAAGATTGAAACTGTCACCCTTTTCACTCAAAGCAGATGCTTTACCACTGAGCTATACCTTTTCCCTAAAGCATTTGAAAATAGGTGGCTGTTTTATGCTGCCTTTGTCCACCTAGCTCAGTACTGTCTAGAGTTTAGACAGCACTGTCTAGACTGTGTGGCAATGGCTTTCCAGGGTTTCAAGCAGGATTCCTATCTGGAGATGTCAAGGATTGAATATGGGACCTTCTGCAGGCAGAGAAGATGCTCTAGTACTGAGCTACAGCCCTTGCCTGTAGAACTTGCACCAATGTTTGGAGGGCCATGTGGCAATAACATGGTGGGGTGGGGGCAGTCTGGAAGGCCCAACCCTTTGCCTCATGTTGGGGGTAAACATCTGTACAAGACTAGAGTGTAAAAAAAATCTATGCACTTGGGAAACACCTTTAAAACCTGCTGTAATTGGTGTAACCATTCTGATAGATACCTGTGATATTTGAAAATCTTTCAATACCACAACAATTGTGGATTTAAGGGAGAAGTTGACCGTCCCCAAAATAAGGTTTGCATCAAAACAGACTTACACTAATTAAGAGGGAGAGTCACTCTAGGAAGCAGGTGATTGCTGTTTACCAAGGAGAACTTGAATCGGTTATCAAAACCCCTCAGGCTAGATGTTCCTTTTCTGACTTTTTTCTGACTTCATGGGGAAACAGGTGTTATGTAGAATGTTTGCTTGCATTTCCTGTGAGGTGACAGGTGTGCTACCCTAGCAGTTGCATTGTCTACATGCTGCCTGTCCACAACCAGTATTTGGTTTCATAGGAAACCTATTGCTGATTTGGAAAGGAATAATAGGCAATAACAAAAAAAACAAAAACAAAAAAATGGAAGTGCCAAGAACTGTGTTGTCTCAGCTGGAATATCCTTTGTAATAAAGATTCAGATCCTTTACAAGAAAGGAATTGTTGCTCCTGTTTTCACAAGAGTTTATTTAACCAAATCACACATTTCAAAAGTCAGTATCTGACTTCTGGTTCATTCCAGTGGGCCACTAACTAGAATGCAGTGTGAAACAGGTAGGTAAAAGAATTGAGCTTTGCCAATAGGACCGGGGGGGGGGGCATACTATTTTCAGCCTGAGGGCCACATACTCTCTTGTCAAACCTTCCAAGTGTTGCATGCCAGTGATGGGTGGAGCCAGATGCAAAATGTGGATGTAACCAGAGGCAAAAGAGAGCAACAAATGTGACATACATCAGTTATGCAGGACTAGCATACAGTACACATACGTACACAAACCCACAAATACAACCTCTCCATCTTCCATTCAGGGAAACATCTGGAGGGCAACAGTTTAGAATCAGACCACATGATTAACTGGGACCAGCAATTTAGATTACATTATTGCTGTGTTAAGCCATTTTCATTAGCTACTGGTTTGTTTTCAGTCTTAATTCAAAGGGCTGTGTTTCCCCTCTCACGTAAACAAACAAACTAACTAACTAAATGCTGTGGGACCTAGAGATTTTAAAACAAGGGTATGGTCTGAAGTCAACTGAGACCTTCACCTTGCTGGAGTAAAGCAGGCCTGAGGCCAATCTACACCTGGATGGGTGATTGGCAAGTACATATACACTGCCTTGGGTTCCATGATGGAAAAAATGTGAGCTGTAAATGTAAGAAAATAAGTAAGTAAATTAACAGCTATCTCAAAAGAGAGAGACATAGGATTCATTTTTCTGATGGATCTGAAGCAGTCAGTCCCAGCAGAATTTAACTGAGCCTTGAAAAGTGCACGGAGCTCAGAGTGATAGTGAGGTACAGCATCTCATGTCCAACTTCCCCCTTCAGCTCTGTGTCCTTTTCAAAGGTGAAAAAGATAAGCACTCTCATGACAAAGGGGAACAGTGGTGCTGATGCTAGCTCAGAGGCTTCATGGGGACCAGGGAAAGACCTCAAAGGTATCATTGCACCTATGGGTGTGACCCCCCTGTGTCATGGAATGGCCTGCAAATGCCACAAATAAATGGTCCTTTTTTCTGTGTCCAATTAAAGCAGACCCATATGGTAAAAATCTCTTTCTGGCTCTGGGTACATTTTCGGACTGCATCTCACTGTGTTACTTTTTGTAGCCTCCCTCCCATTTCACCCCCCTTTTGACAGATTTTTTTATCATTTTGAAAGCAAAGCTAAAATAGCCTTACAACCTCTAATCAAGCATCCAATGAGTTTGCTTTTGGGTTTTCATTACACTCCCCCAATAACTACCACAATAAAGAGCAACATTTTCCTCTCGCAGCTGTGTGGTTGCAATCAAATGTATATTGGACAGGGATATGCAAGGAAAAACTGCCAAATACATGAGTGATAACTCAGGACATCCAATATCTGAGCAATATTTAGTTTATCTTGCCATAAAAGCATGTCCTGGAAGTTAAAATAATCATGCAATAACGCCATGGAAGAGAGAGAGGGAAAAGAGAGGAATTGGGTGATCAAGGGGAAATGCTTCATTTAAACTATGCATTTAGAACTCGTGGTTTCATGAATAGATTATTTCCAAGCATTTAGGCATATTGCATCAATATCTTCCATGCTTATACACTTCTGTACAAATAGAACGACAAATATTCAGTCTTGAATTTCCACACACCCCGTGCAATAATACTGATAGTATTTGGAAGGGCAAAATCACTTCATAAATCCACTCTGCTTTTAGAGTTCTGAGTGGCAGTAAACTAGTAGACAAATCTTGTATGCTTGTGAGCATTGGCTAGCAAGTAAATTAAATAATTTTCATGGAAATTACTAACTGCTGTCTTGGAAAAGGTGTTGCCTTCATTCACATTCAAGCTGAGGATCATCATTGGCTATGGATGGAATAGAAGTTTGATTCAGTTCTCATCTAGTTTGCACTTTCTTAAACAATACATGAACTATCAAAAACATGAACTATCAAAAACACAGCTATCCTTTGATATTTGCATTTTGCCGAATTTTGTGCTGCAGTTCTCCAGCCAAGTAAAGTAGGCAGAAATGTGTTATGTTAAGATATTCATACTAAAATGTTGGTGTTTTGTTTTTTCTAAAAAAAATCATAAATTGCTGCAAAGGTGTGGGAAACTGAAATAAAAGATCTTCCCTAAGGTCCCTGACTGTTATTTCAAACAACAGCCTCCAGTGGCAGAGCAGCATCTCAAGCCATTATTTCTTCAGATGTAACGATGGGTGGGGGACTTCAGGCCCAAGGGCCACGTGAGGCCTTCCAGCCATCACTACCTTGTCCTCTATACTCTCCCAAGACCATGTCTCCCCAGGTCACACCAGGTCACATCCTTCATCACACATACCCCCCCCCCCCCGAGTCCTCTTTCTGAATGGAATGTGTCCTTCAACTGAGATAATGCCTCTTGCTTGCCTAGATGGAGGAGGAAGACATATGTCTGTGTTTGTAGAAATGCCTTGTCTTTTGACTGGGTGCTATAGGAGCCAATTCCTACGGGTCGTGGGGGCTTCAGCCCCCAACAATAAAATATTTGAGGAACAGAATTGTTAGAACCAAAGACTAAGGTACTATCTAGAATGTATAACTTGCTGTTAAAATGGAATACACAAGACGAAATGGTTAAATCGGCTATGATAAAGTGGGCACAGGACATTGGGCATAACATTATGTTTGAGGACTGGGAAAGGTTGTGGACCACTGGGCTGAACTTCACCGCATGTAATGCTCTGAAGGAAAATGTAATGAAAATGATATATAGATGGTACATGACCCCAGTTAAACTTGCCAAAATATACCATTCATCTGATAATAAATGTTGGAAATGTAAAGAAAATGAAGGAACATTCTTTCACCTCTGGTGGACATGCCCTAAGGTGAAGGCCTTCTGGGAAATGATATATAATGAGCTGAAAAAGGTATTTAAGTATACCTTCACTAAGAAACCAGAGGCCTTCCTTCTGGGTATTGTCGGCCAGAAGGTGCTAAAGAAGGACCGAACATTCTTTATGTATGCAACAACGGCAGCAAGGATACTCATCGCTAAAAACTGGAAAACTCAAGATCTACCCACACTGGAAGAGTGGCAGATGCAGCTGATGGACTATATGCAACTGGCCGAGATGACTGGCAGAATCCGAGACCTGGGAGAAGAGAGGATTGAGGAAGACTGGAAGAAATTTAAGACGTATTGTCACAGCCACCCAGGTGGGTCCCAGCTCACGAGAGACCTTACTCCGTTGTAGTTTACTTACAGGAAAAGTTTATTGAAGATAATTGCTTCTTTCACAGTTCAGCATTGTGGCTGTACGTCTGTCACGTTAGACCGCCGAAGTCCCCCTCTGACTCCTCCCCTCCTCCACACCAACTTAATAGCCTGGCTCTAGACCACCTCTTCCTCTCCTTTCTTTTCCGCAGGGTCTTTCTGCCCCCCTGGGTTCTCTCTTTCCGGGATTCGCCTGAGGCTGAATCCTCTGCCGCCTCCTGCCCCCTCCTTCTGGCTTTGGGGCCGGGCTCCTCCTCTGAGCTTTCCCCACTTCCGCGCGCCTCTATGTTTGAACTTGGCGCGCGTACGTTGCTTTTGACCTTTCCTTCGTCCTCTATACTGCCCCCTGTTCCACTCTCTACCCTTTCCGGCTGAACACCTTGCTCCAACCCCCTCTCTCTGTTTTCTCCTGTTCCTCCTCCCTCCGAGAGGCTGACAACTCCACCCCCTTTACTCCGTTCCGGCTGAGACCCCTCTGACAGCGTCTGTGCTTCACTGGGCTTTCTCCCCTCCTTCCCTGACTTTTCACAGCTTCTCTCTTCTCCTGCTTTTCGCCTGATCATGCTAGCTCCCTTTTGGGAATCCTCTGACTCACTGCTTAGGCTCATAGATTCCCTTCGAATTCCGTCATCTTCTTCCTCGTCTCTCTCTCCCTCCTCCCACTCGCTTTCCGTCTCCTCTGCCATCTCCTCACTTCTCCCAGAAACCCTGACACGTATTTACAAAAACATTGCAATTTGGTTGAATGTTAAGAAGGATGCTAGATTATAAAAAATTGGCCACCACTAAATTAGATTTGAATTTGATGATAAGTGAGATTAAAGAAAACATAAATTTTTTGGAGAATTGCTAATTATATTTAAATGAGTGGATATAAGATCGTAAACAAGTTGATAATTTGCTTGGAAAAACCTTTTTACGATGTAAATGGGAGCGGGAGACGTGAGGGAGTCCAAAGAAGTGATGAAACCACGTTATGATATAAGTAAGGTTGTTTATTATTTGTGTATTTGTATTCACAAATTTTAATAAATATTTATATATATAAAAAAAACAATAAAATATTTGAGGGGCCTGGGTCCCTGCAAAGGTGATGGGCATTACCATTCAAATGGTGTGTGTGCACCATGTCATGCAGGGCAAGGCTTACCTGGAACTCCACAATATTTTATTCAAAGCACTCCTTGGTGGGTGCAATGGAAAATTTAAGTTGTAAGTTGCTTTGAACTTCTTTTTTAGGGGGGGAAAGTGCCATTATGTTGTATTTCAATGTTGTAACCCACCCTTGGATCTTAGGGTGAAGGGCAAGTAATAACTTTAATAATCATTATAACTATAATCACATCCATTGTTCTGCCTATGGCCTAACCTACTACTGAAATGTGGGTCTTCGAAGGTTGCCCACAAGGGAATGTGGCCCTTTCACTCCTCTGCCTGAAACCACCACTTGAACAAATTCTGATTTGCAACCAGCTTCTAACTCTGGTCTCAAATCTTGGCATAGTGGACACTCAAGCCCATGTGAAGAAACTTCCCTATGCATAGAAACATAGCATGTTCTGGAGAGGCTTTCTTCACAAATGGAGAGAAAGCTGCTGCGTTCAAGCCTGCTTACAGGCTTCCCACAGGCATCTGTTTGGCCACTATGAGAACAGGACGCTGGACTAGATGGGCCTTTGATAAAGGGGAGCTGACTTAAACACTCTCTTCCTTCAGGGCAAGCTCTTCTTCTGATCTTATGAGCACATGGCAGGCTCATATGGAACACAGCTGAAGGAAAGCACTAGCAACATTATTTGCTCCCAATATACATTCATAGATCCCAAGGAGCTAAAAACTCCCCTAAATTTCCACCTGAACATTTGATAGGATATTTTCTATTCCTATTCCCAGTGTTATCTGCAGAGAATTTTATTTAGAGGTCAAAAGGGGGGGGGGAGAATGTGAGGGGGGAGGGAGATGGAGGGAGAGAGTGCAGTCTCAAAGTAGAAATAAGCATACAGCCTATGAATCCTCAGAGAAAAATCCACATGCAATTAAACCTTCTCTGTGCTGTGATATATATAGTTCTCTAGGTTAGCATTTCTGGGCTTGTAATGCTAGACTTCTTTTATAATAAAACAAAAAAAAATTCATTTAATTACACCATATGTAGAGCTTATAAAGTGAAAGCTGGTTATAAATATATAATGCATGAACTGGTATTTTCTCAAAGCTGCCAATGCACACTGGCGGTGTAATCAAGAACTCCGCAAACTACAATAATGATAACCAAAGATCTATATCTAACTTGCTGATTCCCTATTAAACCAGTGACCGTTATTGTGCTTTGTGTGTTAACACATGGTACCATCAAAAGGCAGTTTAAAAAAAAATGTATTTAAGCCTGAAACTCTTCACTGTTCATTACTCCTGGAAGTGAAAGCAGTAACTACTTGACTCGCTCACTATCATTACATTTTTTTTTTATTACCCATTGTGTGTGTACTGCCATCAGTTTCCACCATCTGTTTCCTTAGGTTTCATTTTTTGCATGATGATCCATAAAACTCACATCTTTTTCATCTCTTTTTACATTTGCTAAACCTTCTTTTGCTTAGAAATATGTACACAAATTTTTGATGATCAAAATATATTTGTTTTCAAAAGGCAGAAGTCTATGCACTCCAATAGACCAAGAGTAAATCCTATTCATGAAAAGGCACTTCAACAACTGAACCTCTTTGAAGATCAGCCTCAGTTGTGCACAATAATCTGTGTGCTTTAAAAGTGGGGAGGGGGGGGCCTGTCACATCCCCACCACCATTATATCAAGTCTCTGTGCACCTGTCCAATGGACTATGACTAGCTAGACTGGGAAATTATTCTAAGCTCATATCAGATTAAGTTGCAAATATCAGATTAAGTTGCAAATGATCAAAGTTCTTACAAATAAAACTCCAGAAAAACTCGGTTCAAGGCCTGACACGTGTAATAGCCCTTTGGACAAATCTGGCACTCCAAACGTTCTTGAACTCCAACTCCTATAAGCCCCAGCCAACATTACCAATGAACCATGGGTAATGAGAGTTGTACTCCAACAACAACTGGCAGACCACAGGTTCCCTATCTTTTCCTTAGGAGAATTGCATCAATTACTGCTGGTCCTGCTGGAATTTCTCAGATAATGGGAATGACAGACAAAGTTTGGCAACAAGGGCTTGGTGACATAAGGATGGGATTGGAGAAGCCAGAGAATTTGGCGGCCTGAAAAGCTCATCAGCCACTTAGAAGACTATTTTGGCAGATGAAATGATAAAACATCACCATCCCTTCTTTGGATTCTTTGAGTACTTCTTCACACAAAGCACTCATGGACACCAACTTAGATGACGTCAGAAGAGGCTTAGACAAATTCATGGAGGATAATGCTAACAAAGGCTACTAGCCATGATGGCTACACTTTGCCTCCATGGTAAGGCTTCTGAATACCTGTCAGGCTTCAGGAACTCGGCTTCCTCCCCCCTTTGGCAGTAGATAAACAGAACAAAGAGAAATAAGTCTCTTACCAGTTAGAATTTTTAATCACAGTGAGAGAACAAACAATCCATTCCTAGGAATGAAGGTGCTCCCAATTAAGAGACCCACCCACTTCCTCCCTAGTCACCCACATCACTACCACGTCTTGCAACCTGATCTCACGGCCACTGTGCTTTCTGTGCTGCCACCTTATCTGCTCTTCTTGACCTTGGGCTCAGCAAAAGTGGGTCTGTTAACTCTCTCAGTTCTCCTCCTCCTAGCTGCCCCCCCCAGTACTTCCCAGCTTCTGCCTTCTGAACTATGTCCCTCTGCAAACCACTGTTCCAAATCTATACTGTCCTCCAGCTCCTGGGAAGATTCAGGATCCTGATCAGGGGGAGGGGGAGCTTCCCACCAT
Organism: Podarcis erhardii; assembly: GCF_964252035.2. NCBI lineage: Eukaryota > Metazoa > Chordata > Lepidosauria > Squamata > Lacertidae > Podarcis > Podarcis erhardii. The sequence goes on from NC_138504.1 coordinate 15,686,707, forward strand.
TACTCCTCAGTGCAGCCCTCCTCAGCGCGGTCCCAGACAATACCAGTTGCTGGAAAGTGCAAGAGTGGACTGTGCTCTTGTGCACAGGACTTGCTTGAGTGTTTCCCGCAGACATCTGATTGTCCACTGTGAGAAAAGGATGCTGGAGTAGATGATCCATTGGTCAGATCCAGCAGGCTCTTCCTGTGTTGTTATCAGATCCTGGCTTGGATGAACTACACTGGCAACTGCAACTGATTCTACTTTATAGGGATCTCTTTACATGCACCTGAATGAGCTCTTTAGGGAAAGGGCAGGATAAAAATGCAATGCATAAAAAATAAAATACACCATGCACTTATCCATATTTAAAAGCCGTGTTTTAAACACCCACAGTATAACAACTCCTAATAAAGCACATCCACACGTAGTAATTGTGTTACTCATAAGCCCCTTTTTAGTCTGTGGGTACACAGCAAATTCACAAGAAAGTACGTAGATTATGCAGCACGCCCATTGAATGAGAGCCAAACTCCCACTGAGTTAATAGACTCCAGCAGTTTGTAACATGCTGTTACCATCCCCTCAATATCAATACACCACAATAATTACGTTTCCCTGATATGCAGCGATGCGATAGAGTGTAACATCTCTCCTGCTTTCAGGAGAATTCCTGCTGCCCTAGGCATAACAGAAAATGACTCCCTCTTTCTGTTAGAACAATTTCCTACCTGAGTTTCTTTTGCCCTGGGCAACTGCTTTGCCTGTCCAGAGAAAAGAAGGTGTTATAGGGACACAGGGCATAAAGTTATCTATCTGACCATCTGTGACAATTATTTGCAGATGAATGCCATTTCATGATTGTTCTTTATACAAGCCAAAAGTATCTCAACTGGTCAGCTCAACTCAAAAAGCATATTGTTGAACTGAAAAATGTAAAAAAAAAAGGGGGGGCAACTAAGATTATTTTTCTTGCTGCTCACTATGAAAAATTACATTTATTTGTTTTATTTCATAAAATTTCTAAACGTTTGGGGGAGAGACCCCCAGACTTATGCCATTAAGTTTCTGTGCGCTCTGGCACTCATCGTGGTACTTCATGCACCAGAAGTGATTTAGTCTTGCTGGTCACATAACTGGGAAGGCTGTCTGTGGACAAATGCCGGCTCCTTCAGCCTGAACGTGGAGATGAGAGTCGCACCCCATAGTTGCCTTTGACTGGACTTGACCATCCAGGGGTCCTTTACCTTTACCATTTTACCTAATGCCATTACATAAATTATGCTTTCAGTACATTATTTCACCCCATTCACAAAAGAAATGTAATGAAAATTGTGGGAGGGGGACAAAATCAATTATATAGCATTTGCAGACTGAAAGCAACCACAACAGTGAATGCAGATCGTATTGAATAGTAGGCTCATAGCACGAGTGGCGCTGTGGTCTAAACCACAGAGCATAAGCCTTGCCGATCAGAAGGCTGGCAGTTCGATTCTCCATGATGGGGTGAGCTCCTGTTGCTCGGTCCCTGCTCCTGCCAACCTAGCAGTTTGAAAGCATGTCAAAGTGCAAGTAGATAAATAGGTACCACTCCGGCGGGAAGGTAAACGGCGTTTCCATGCGCTGCTCTGGTTTGCCAGAAGTGGCTTAGTCATGCTGGCCACATGACCCAGAAGCTGTCTGCGGACAAATGCTGGCTCCCTCGGCCAGTAAAGTGAGATGAGCGCCACAACCTCAGAGTTGTCCACGACCAGACTTAACGGTCAGGGGTCCCTTTACCTTTTACCTATAATTGTCGCGTTGGAAGAGACCACAAGGGCCATCTAGTCCAATCCCATGTAATGCAGGAATATTTCACCCAAACGTGGGGCTCAGACCCATGACCCTGAGATTAAGAGTCTCATGCTCTACTAACTGAGCTGTCCCAACGTCTCCACCTATGATGAAATGTGACAATGTTTGGGGCTATTTAGTTTAGAGAAAGGTAGTAAGAGAAAACATCAATCAATCAATTAATTCAATTTCATTTATGAATCGCTTCCCATAAAATACCTGGATGGAAGTGATTTCACAGTAACCGTAATGAACAAAAAACAAAGCAAAAAAATCATATTTAAAATCAATTTCAAATTCAATACAGAAACAGACTGAGATAAAGATCTCCATTTAAAAGCTTATTGAAAGGGAACATAGGTGCCCAAAACTCAATAGAGACAGCATGTGCCTGATAGATGGATTTCCCATTAGAGATGTATAAATCTATGCATGTTGTGAGAAAGTGGGTAGAGATACATTTTCTCCTTCTCTCATAATACTTGAACCTGGTAGAGCTACCCATTGAAGCTAAACGTTGAAAGATCCAGGAAAGACAAAGGAAAGGTCATTTTTACAAAGACCATATCAAACTATGGCATTTGTTTGCACAGAATGCAGCAATAGTCATCAGGTTAGATATATTTTAAAAGGGATGAGGGGGGAATCATGGAAGATAAGACTACTAGAGTCTCCTAACCATGATGGCTAAGCTCTGCCTTCACTCTTGGAGGCAGTATTGTCTCTGAATACCAGAGGAGTCACAATTGGGGAGAGTGCTGTTGCGCTGAGGTCCTGGTTGTAGGCTTCTCATAGGCATATGGTTGGCTACTGTGAGAAGAGAACATTGGACTAGAGATATTGGACTCCATTCCAGCAGGGTTCTTCTTATGTTCTTAAAAAGCAGAGGTTGTTTTCGTCATTCAGAGGAATGCTTGTCCCTGCATCTACCTGATGTGTTATCTGCTGAACCCTCCTCCAATTAACCCCAACATTTGCAGTGTGACAGGTTGCAAACAGGGACGGAGCATTTTTGGTTGTGGCTAGAGATGCTTGAGAGATGCAAATCTTGATAAAACTTACATGAATCAGCAGTTCCTGGAGGAATATGAGGACTGGAAGATTCTGCACATCTCAGAATTCTGTGATGCAATACTTGGCTCAAAAAATCAACCAAAATGTCTGTCTAAATGTACATGCTTAGCTAAAATACTGAATGTTGAGAAATTATATTTGTATCCCACTAAAAACTGAGTTAAGAGATGGTGTTTGCTCATGGTAATCGAATAAGCTTCAGAGCTGGTGTTTTCTTTAAAGCACAGTGTTCCATTTTAGACTGTTCTATCCTTTCTAAGTATAAACCAGGGATGGTGTTCTTATGGCTCTCCATACATTGTTGAACCAATCAGCTACAGCCAGCGCAATGGGTCAGGGATTATGGAAGATGGAGTCCAACAACATTTAGAGGGCCACAAATTCTACACCCTGGTATAAACAACACAGAGACTCAATAAATTGTATATGATAATAACTTACTGTGGAAATAACTTACAGTAAATGCAACAAACCTCTTCCCTGTTACATGTTTTAAAATGATGAAAGGTGTGAACATTTTAATCCCAACAGCACTGAAAACAAAATTGAAAGGATATTAAGAGTGGTGGGATTCTTATTTTACTAATTTTCATAGTGTTTCCTGTTTTTAAAAGTTATATTCATTTCCAGTGACAACAACAAAATCCAGGCTTTCGTAATAGTCTTGTGGTGGGAAGAAGTGTATGTAAAAATTCACTCTCAGAAGACAGAATTTAGTCTGTGATCCAGAGAGTCAATTAGGTGTGAGAGCAATTCTAAGGAGAAACCAAAGGGAGATAGTGCACATCTGAGATGACAACATTTAAAAGGGAAAAACTATTGCAGCCCATGCGTGCTCTTTTACTTTTGAAACTAGCTATTTGTATGTTTCAGATTGGTTTGTAGTTAGCCTGTGAAGCTTTCAGAGACTGTCTCTCCCTAACCTCAAAGTTTCAAGGCCATCAAGTGGCAGAATCTAGGCCATGAGAGAATGCAAAAGTCTTCTGGCCAGGCAGCCCATCCTTTTAAGAATCCATAAGAATCCAAGAGTTTTGAAATGCATATTGAGTTTCCATGGCAACATAAATTCCCTACATTCTCATAATCAGAAGCTGGGTTTCCACTGATACTGGCGCGAGAGCTACACAGGTTCAATCATTTATTCAAGAAATAGAACTACAATCCCTATTTTATTTGGGGGGGGGCATTTGCAGTGAGGCCAAGGTCACTGGGGCAGGGGCACATGAAGAAATAAAATGACATGACAACATGTTGGGATCAAAATGGCTCAACCTTTATTGATTACAGATGTCAGTAGGCTTTGGCATACGCAGTTGGTATGTATCCTGAATCAACCACCCCGATTGAAGGCTAATTACTTCACCAGGGTCAATCTTGAATTAAGAATCCCCATAAGATGCACATCAAATATGGGCAACCCCTCCGGGATAGCAGTAGGGGGGTTCCATGGCCTGTTAGCCCCTGTCTGGGCATTCAGATAGAATCCTTCCCTTTGGATCCCTTTACTAGGGTACCCTGATACTTTGATCAGGAAGAGAGGGTCATAGCTCCTTCCCACAACCTCTGTTTAGACTAAGGATCCAACTCAATGTTTTTTCCCAAGTTGCTGTGAGCTAAGCAAACCACTCCAAACTAGCCCAATCCTCCCAGGCCCCAAATACAGCGGCCAAGTAACTTCACAGCAAAGTCATGCACATATGTTGCCTGCTTAACTTCGGGCAGGGCCAGACTTTCGGGGTGGGCAGGTAGAACATCTGTTGCTGACTGCACTGCTGAAGACAAGAGCAGCCAGTTTAAATGGGTTGGAGATGGACCTGAGTAAAGCCAGGTACAGGTAGGCTTCAAGCAGGTCTGCCCTAAAAGGACCACCCCCTAAATTGGCTATCATTGGCCCATTTAAATTTAAATTGAACTAGAGCCTCAAAACTCCACATGGTCAGCCAAGGCTAATGACAATGCCAGCCAGTCACATAGGGAGTTTTTCAGGCCTCCCCCGCCCCCAACTTGCCAGCAGTTGCAGCCGCAGCCGTCACAGCAAAGATGGTGAGTGGTCTTTTTCTTAGATAAATAGATCGCGTGTGTGTGCATCTGTCTGTCCTCTCTCTCAAGCTTGTTTTATTCAGATTTCTACAGAAAGGAAAGAAACCCAAACTAAGCAATGGAAACTGAAACCCAATAGCTCACAAATACACAAAACTACCATATAGACTTAAAATAAGCTCTACTTCCACCAAGGATAGAAAGAATGATGCATTAACAACAATTTTAGGGGTAGATTTGTATGGAAAAATCCAGTTCCACTCTCCTCACATTTCTCTCTCTCTCTCTCTCTCTCTCTCTCTCTCTCTCACACACACACACACACACAAATACAAATATTTACTTGGTTTGGAATTCTAATGGTTGTTGATATGCCCTCCAACTTTAGATTATTAAATATTAAACAATATTTTACAGGTAAGTAACTTCAGGGCAGGGACAGCCAATGTAATGTCATCAAGATGCTGCTGGACTTCACCTCCCATCATTCCCAACCAGCATGGCCAATAGCGAGGGAATATGGGAGTTGGAGCACCACAACCCCTGAAGGACACCACATAGTCTACCTCTTCTGATGGCTATCTGGCCCACCAAGACTTTCCTTGTGTTTTCCACTGGGTCTGGCTGAAAGTTGTGTGAAAAACTGGGGTGCTAATACCTATGATGGAAAATGTTACTGTTTTTCAAAATAACAGCTCTCTTCTGACACCCCTAACAGGAAATATGCTTCCAATGACTTGCTTTTTAGATCACAATAATGTGGTGTTAAAACCATGACTTCCCTGAAAGGTCAGTTTCACTTAACAGCAAATTTACTCATTACAGAAGTTCTGCAGGGCACTTGATTGTTAACAGAACGACACCTGTGTAGAATATTGCGAGCCATGCCACACAAAGAACAGTATAAAACCATGGACCAAAAGTATTTATGTGAGCCAGAAATGAACCCATATGGCTGATATTTTGAGAGTCATCATCTAAAGTTTCCCTTCGATTTCACCATAAATGGCTCCCTTCTTCTTCATCATACATACTGCCTGACATTTATCTCAAACCCTTCCACATAGCTAAAGTACATGTTATTTACTGTTATCAGAGACAAAATGTAGGATCTGCAGTACACGTTACCATGTAATTACCATTGCCTGAAGCACGTTGCCATGCACTTTCCTGGGGAAATGATGTGTTATTTTCACAGTAACTATGTAATTAGGAATTTTCTCTCTATACCTACAGCAGGAACACAGCTTTGAGATTTAACAAAGATTGTTACTTAGAACAACTCTGTTCTGTATTGATAGGGATGCCATATCAACACTATTATGAGAATAAGAGAAAGTTCTGAAATCCTGTGAAGTTAACATAGAAACTATTATCCTTTGTCAAATTTGGAGTGTATATTCAATTGAATTGTTTTTAATGAGAAGCACAACTGGGGAAAGTAATTCTTAGTAATTGTCACACATAAGCATCACTACTTCTATATTTCCTCCTTTATCAAGCTCTTTGCGCACCTGTATCCAAAGCTCTGTGTGTGTTTATGTGTGTAATAATGTGACAACACACAGTATGACCTGGAAGTATTTATGTTCATCAGAACATCTGAATACAGGGATTTCTGCCTCACGGTTGCTCTGGAACTTCTGTAATAATTGCAGGGATTATTGCACCTTCAACATACAGGGCATGGTCTTCTTTCAAGGTTTTTACATCTGGTGGTGGGACTCACCTGAATACCTCTCCTTCTGGGGACTCAGGAGCATTATGTAAACTACAAAAATCATAAATTGCCAAATGCTAACCTCATGCCACTTAAGTAGTAAGAATTCTAAAGTGCCTGACAAAAGATAAGAAAACTATTGGTGCTGTGTCTTTGTAACAAAGTTGATTTCAGGTTGGTGAGTCTTTGTAAGATGGCAAAGTGAAAAGAAGAAGAGACTGTAAGGACAGTGATGCAGGTGAAAGCTGACACGCAGGAAAGAGAAATCTATGTTTCTGTCATGAAAGCTTTGATGGAGCATGTTCATGACGAAACAGTAAAAAAATGAAAAAGAAATTCAAGATAAAATGCGCCTGATTAAAGCTGTGCTCAGTTCTAATACTGCCTTGTAAACTGTTTCTTCCTCCTCCCCGTGCAACATAACCTATAGGGAGTACTTTTAAAATGGTAGGACCACTTATGCTCTCACTTATTCTCACAATACCTTGCTGTACAATTCGATGCATCTTCCTCAGAGAAATAAAGATAAGAAAGAGCAGCTCACGTGCCTCTCCAGAAGTGTGTCGCTAGAGCAACTGCATCTGCTTCTGTCCTTTTCAGTTTTGTTCAGTAGATGCAATTGTTTAAGGATAGTCTCAAATACAGCAGGGTGAACTTCTGCACCCAGATGCTCTGAGGATAATTTATGCATTCATCCTGCAAAAGAAGACCCTTGAAGCCCAGGAGGACTGATTAAGGATTTAGAACTCAGGGTGTTCTAAATTATGTACCATAATTTAAAGCACATCCAAAATAATTCTTTGTTGAACTGTTGATATCCACTAGGGGGTGGGAAAACAAATTATTGGCGGTTTTTTGGTTGTCTTAACGTTCGTTATTTCTAAGAAAGTTACAAAGGAGAGGAGAAGGTAAAAATGTCGCACACTCAGAAAAAGACTGAAGGAGCAACACCTGGAGAGAGAAAGGGTTCGAAACAAGAACCTGATTGGAAAGCAGATATTGTAAGGATGTTTTCAGAACTTAAGACGGATATAAAAAGTAGTGAGAAAAACCTTGAAAGTAAACTGGGTCAGATGGAAACTAAACTAGAACAAATGGACAATAAAATTGACTTAACAGTGAATGAATTGAAAGATCAGATGAAAGAAATTGCTAAAAAAAATACTGAAATTGTCAAAAGAACACAGAATTTGGAAGAGGGAATGAAAAGGACAAAATTAGAGATGAGAGAGGTCCGAAAGGAAGAGGAAAAAATCAGGGCAGAAATGTCGGAAGTGAATAGAACGCAGGAAGAAATTTGGGATGCGGTTGCGATGAACGAACTTCGGCAACGGGAATTTAATTTGAGATTAAGATCTGTACCAGAAACCCAAGGAGAAAAGATTAAAGAAAAATTGACAGCAGAAATTGCCCAATGGTTGGATATGGAAATTGTAGAAGTGGAGAAAACGATACAAAATGCCTTCAGGATAAAAATAAGAACGACCAAAGCCAAAAAATTCCCTGGTGACTGTTTGATTATTTTTAAAGATAAGGAAATGAGAGACCTGATTTTGCAGAAAAACAGAGAAAAACATCTAAACATTGATGGGAATTACATAATTATTTTTAAAGACGTGCCGGTGAGGTTGCTGAAAAAGAGAGACCAATATAGACAATTAGTACAAACATTGAAGAAAAACAGCATAGAATTCAAGTGGGAATTTCCAGAAGGAGTGACATTTACATACAAAGGGAAGAGACACAGATTGACAAAATTAGAAGATGTGGGAAAAAAATTCAGAAGATACAGAGAACTGACTAGAGAAGGAGAAGTTGCAGAAGGGGCAGGAGCACGAGGTGATGAGGGAGATTCATTGGAATTGGAGGAGGAGGAAGAACTAAGTAGAAAGGAAAAAACAAGAGGAAGAGGAGAGAAAAAGGACGAAGACGAGGAAAGTGAAGAAGATAAAGAAGAGAAGGAGAAGTCATAAGAAGGGGAAAATACATAATTTAATAAGCAGACATCATGGCTTTAAAATTATGGACATGGAATACAAATGGACTGAATGAAAGGAAAAAAGGAATAAAGTGGTACAATATTTAAAACAGAAGAATTTGGACATTATTTGTTTACAAGAGACCCACGTCAAAAGAGCACATAGGAAAATTTTGGTTAATAAGAAATTGGGAAATGAATTTATTTCATCGGATAAAAGTAAGAAGAGAAGGGTGGTATTGTATATTAAAAGCAAATTAGAGGCACAACAACTATTCAAAGATGAAGAAGGAAGGATGATAGCAGTTCAAGTCAATTGGCAAGGAGAAAAATTAATAATCATTGGAGTTTATGCACCAAATGGAAGCAAAACTGAATTCTTTAAAGGACTGGAGGAGAAGCTATTTGAATACCTGGACCAAAAAATAATAATAATGGGAGATCTGAATGGGGTGGTTTCAATGGAAATGGATAGACTGCGGGCTAAAGGCAAATCGAAAGAAGGGAAACTACCAAAAACCTTTTTTGATATGGCGGAAAACTGCAATTTGGTGGACATTTGGAGACTGAGGCATCCGCTAGAAAAACAATTTACTTTCTATTCAGATGTAAATCAAGCGATGTCCCGAATTGACCAGATTTGGGTTTCTGGTGAACTAACTACAAGAATATTGAAGATTGAGATTCAACCCAAAGTATTATCAGACCACAACACGGTTAAAGCCATTTTAAAAGGGAATGAAGAAAGATCTTTTAGGTGGAGACTAAACGAAAACCTTTTGGATGATCAAAAAATTGTGGATAGGGCTAAGAAATGTTTGACGGACTATTTTGTGAATAACTCTAACAAAGGAACGAAAACGAGTACGGTTTGGGACGCCAGCAAAGCTGTAATGAGGGGATTTTTTATTCAACAAAATTCAATCAAAAATAGAATGAGAGAAAAAGGGAAGAATGAAATCTTAAAACAAATAATGGAAAATGAAAAGAAACTGACTATAAGACCAAATGACGAGAGGGCTAAACAGAGTATAAAAATGCTTCAGACACAATTTGCAATGATAATCAATAAAGAAGTGGAATGGAACATAAAAAGGATGAAGCAAAAGAATTTTGAATTCGCAAATAAATCTGGAAAATGGCTTGCGTGGCAAATTAAAAAAAGGAAGGAGCAAAGTACGATTAACAAAATCAAAATAGAAGAACAAGAGATAGAGAATCCGAAGGGAATAAGGAAAGGATTTGTGGATTTTTACAAAGATTTATATAAAAGAAAAGAGAAGCTTAATATCAAGACAATAGAAGAATATTTGAAGAAGAAAAAGGTGCAAAAAATATCAGAAAGTAATAAAAACAAATTGAATGAACCAATAGGATTGGAAGAGATTTTAAGGGCAATAAAGGATCTAAAAAGTGGAAAGGCACCAGGACCGGATGGATTCAGTGCAAGATATTATAAAGAAATGAAACACATCCTACTTGTACCGCTGAAAGAAGTAATGAATAAGATATTGGAAAAAGGAGAAATACCTGAAACATGGAAAGAAGCATATATAACGTTAATTCCCAAACAAGATTCAGATCTAATGCAAGTCAAAAACTATAGGCCAATCTCATTATTGAATAATGATTATAAAATGTTCGCAAATATTTTAGCAAACAGATTGAAAAAGGTATTAAATGAAATGATACATAAGGACCAAGCAGGATTCCTTCCTGGCAGACAAATGAAAGACAATATAAGAAATATAATTAACATAATTGAATATTTGTGTAGCGGGAAGGAAAAACAAGCTATGCTAATTTTTGTGGACGCCGAGAAGGCCTTTGATAATATCTTTTGGGAATTTATGTTAAAGAATTTAGAACATATGGATGTGGGCCAATCTTTTTGGAGTGGTATACAGGCGATATATTCAGAACAGAGAGCAAAATTAATTATAAACAATGTCATAACAGAAAATATTGCCATCACGAAGGGTACAAGACAAGGATGTCCATTGTCACCGCTGTTATTCATATCGGTTCTGGAGGTTTTTCTAAGAACAATAAGAAACAACGAAAAGATAAAAGGTGTAACAGTAGGTGGTAATCAATATAAGGTTAAGGCCTTTGCTGATGACTTAGTCATAACTATAGAAGATCCCATACAGAGTGTTCAAGAGGTGTTAGAAGAAATTGAGTACTTTGGTCAGGTGTCAGGTTTTAAATTAAATAGGAATAAAACCAAGATAATGGCTAAAAATTTAGATCAAGAAGTGATAGAAGAAATACAGCAACAAACAGAAATGAAAATGGTTAAAAAAGTAAAATATTTAGGGATTACGTTAACTCCCAGGAATATTGACCTATTTCAAAACAACTATGTACCTACTTGGAATAAAATCAAATGTGATTTAGATGTATGGACAAGGATGAGACTATCGTTATGGGGAAGAATCGCAACGATAAAAATGAGCATGCTACCGAAAATGTTGTTTTTGTTTCAAACAATACCAATAATCAAAGGTGTGAAAATATTTAAAGAATGGCAAAGGACAGTGTCAAGATATATCTGGCAGGGCAAAAAGCCCAGAATTAAATTTAAGATATTGACAGATGTAAAAGAAAGAGGAGGCTTTGCCCTGCCAGACTTAAAGTTATATTATGAAGCTTCTTGTCTTTGCTGGTTAAAAGAATGGATAAAATTAGAGAACACAGAACTGTTGGACTTAGAAGGATATGACAATAGATTTGGGTGGCATGCGTATTTATGGTGTGATAAGAACAGAGTGCACAAAGGTTTTGGAAATCATATTTTTAGAGGAACGTTAATTGAAGTGTGGAATAGGTACAAAAATTTATTAGAGCCTAAAACTCCAATGTGGCTATCACCATTGGAAATAATGAGTATGAAAGGGGTCAATATGATAGGGAATTGGGCCACATATGAAAACTTGATAACCAAAGAAAGAGATAAGTGGAATCTGAAACCATATGAAGAGGTTAAAGAAAAGGTGAATGTTTGGTTGCAATATTTCCAATTGAATGCAATGTTTAAAAAAGATATGCGAGAAAAAGGTTTCTTAGGGAAAAAATCGAGGTTTCAGCAAGAAATCTTGAATAGTGATGTAAAAACATTGTCAAAAATGTATAAATTATTACTTGAATGGCACACAAAAGATGAAGAAGTAAAAACGGTTATGATTCAACGGGCCAAAGATTTTGGTTATAATATACAATTAGAAGAGTGGATTAAACTTTGGAAAGAGGGAACGAAATTCAGCGCATGTACTACGATAAAGGAAAATGTTATGAAAATGATATACAGATGGTATATAACTCCTGTGAAACTTGGAAAGATGTTTAAAGTTAGTAATAAATGTTGGAAGTGTCAAGAGAAAGAAGGGACATTTTATCACATGTGGTGGGAATGTAAGAAAGTGAAATGCTTTTGGGAAATGATTTATAATGAGATGAAAAAGATGTTGAGATACACTTTTGTAAAGAAACCAGAAGCATTTTTACTTGGTATGGTAGGGAATGATGTTGGAAAGAAAGATGTGAAGTTATTTAGATATGCAGTAACAGCAGCCAGAATTTTGTTGGCCCAAAGGTGGAAACAGGAAGAAATGCCAACGAGGGAAGAATGGAGAATGAAATTGATGGAGTACGCAGAAATGGACAAATTAACTGGGAAAATTCGAAACCAACGCGATCAGAGATTCACCGAGGACTGGAACAAATTTACAGAGTATATGAAAACTGTGTGTGATCAGGAAATAACGCTTGTAGGATTTCAAGAAGCTTTGTGAAAAAATAAATTGGAATGTCGCTTAAAAGAGAAGATAAAATAGGGAATGTTAAAGTGCAACATAAATGTATGAAATGTGAGAAGTTGTGAGAAATATGAAAATTGTCAGATAGGCTGATGGAAGTCAAAAAGAATGTATAAGTTAAATTGGATGTTAAATTATAAATGGATTGGTTATTGGAAATTTGAATAAAAATTAATTAAAAAATAATAATAATTCTGGGAACTGTAGCTCACACCCACACACCCTAGAGTTATAATTTGCAGGACCCTTAACTCCATTTCCCTGGATTATTTGGGGGGGGGGGGAGAGCATGCGTTAAATATGCTTTAATAGAAAGCTGATTAACACTGCCAAAAATTTGATTCATCTAGCTTAATAATGTCTACACCAACTTTCTCAAATGTAGTGCCCTCCAGATTCTAACTCCCATAAGTCCCATTCATCACTAGCCAACAGTTAAGAACAGGCTCGTAGGGGGCTGGGGGCAGTTGGGTACACTTGCTGTGGGCCTTGGAGGACTAAGACAGGCATGGGGCCCACCAGGAGTCTGCTGGACTTGCACTGTCATGCCAAGAACAAGATTCCTGTCCTGGGCCTCAGACAAGCTCTACATGGGCCTGGCTAAGAATGATGAGAGTTGACTTTCAAAACAGCTGGATAACCACAGGTCTACATAGACTGGCAGTGGCTCGCTAAGGTTTCAGTCAAGCCCTTCCCAACCCTTACCTGGGAGAAGCCAAGAATTGACTCTGGATCCTTTTATATTCAAATCATGTGTTGTAACTAAGAGTTATAGCTCTTCATCACAATGAAGGTGGCAGTCTTCAAATGCGGACCTATCAGCAGGAAAGTACAGGATGAGCAAGTTATCCTCACAGGAATGGTATCTCACAACAGGGGGGGGTCAGGAACCCCCCCTTTTTAAGTCTCTATCCAATGTGATATAAAATTAGTCAGCTGTTACCATTTCTAGCCCCAAAATGAAGGTACTTCTGGAGTTTTCTGGTGTTCTGAATCAACCAGATAACAATGGTGTGTGTGCGCATGTGTGTGTGTGAATGTTTGTGCATGTGAATGAGGCTAGGACATACTATACCTAAATATTTTGCTCATTTTTAGAGCCATCTGCCATTTTCTACTTAAATATTTACAGTATTTAGGTTCGTTGTGATATTTCTTCTTCCCATGAATGCCTGTTGACCTTCAGGTGTGGAGATTAATAATATGGAATGCATCATATCACTATCCAGCTCATCTAAAGAGTTTCTCAAGAGCATCTGGTTGGTCACTGTCAATATAAAAGATAGTACGCTTATGTAGACACTTGACTGGACCCAGCTTAACAGTTCCTATGTGATAAAAAGGATACCAGTTCATGAAAAGCATCAACACTAGTCATATCCTGGGGAAAACAATTTAGCTGAACAACACACCTCTCTCATAACAAGCCTAGACAACTTAATAGCTGCAATTGCCAAGCAAAATGACTCAGGTAGCTACTTTTCTAAAATAATAATAATAACAAATCCACACTTCATCATTAGAAAAAGGTGTTAAATCCAAGTCAACTAGCATTAATGTCACTGTGACATCTTTGCTTCCTCTCAACCAATAAGAAGCTGTCTGCTGCATACTAATTAATTATTCATTGAAAAACAATTACATGTGGATTCAGAACAGAAGCCAAAGTAACAGGTACCAAAATGAATTTCCAGTGCATTTCAGGGTACTTTAGACAACTGAGCCATATGCATCTCATAGTACTTGAAGTTTGCTCCATAATAGTTTGGTCTTTACTTAATCACCTGTAAGAAACCTATGCATTCCTAGTCAAAAATACATCCCACTGAGTTCAATAATACTTACTCCCAAGTAAGTGCATGTAGGATTGAAACCTATGTTGCATACCACTCTGGCCTAGCCAGCCCCCTAGATCAGTAAATGAACCCCAGAAATAAGCTGACAGGACCTTTGAAGTCCCAACAAAAGGGGTTCCAAAGGGAAGTATTACCTGATGTCACTACGGCATCAGGTGATTGTTGGGTGTAGAAGAGAAGTGGAAGGAGCTATGGGGACTGGCTGGGGGTAGGAGGAGCTGGGGGATGTCAGGGCAAGGTGTAAAGGCTGGGGTTGTTGGGATAGCAGGTTGGGGTTTAGCAAGGAAGTGGTAGGTGGAGTCGACAAGCAATACTAGTGGGGGGTAGGCCCTAGTAATACATTTAAAAACCCGTGACTGCAAATCTAAACCCAGTTTTCTGGGAGTAAAAAGGTAAAGGACCCCTGGATGGTTAAGTCCAGTCAAAGGTGACTATGGGGTTGCAGCGCTCATCTTGCTTTTTGGCTGAGGGAGCCGACGTTTATCCACAGAAGCTTTCTGGGTCATGTGGCCAGCATGACTAAACCACGGTGACTGACACCGTGACAGAAGCCAGAGCTCACGGAAATGCCATTTACCTTCCCACCACAGAGGTACCTATTTATCTACTTGCACTGACGTGCTTTCAAACTGCTAGGTTGGCAGGAGTAATCCCCATTGCACCCAATTGGACTTACTTTTGAGTCAACATGTCTACAGGCTGTGCTGTAAAGTGCTTATTTCAAATAATCTGTCAGTAACTTCCTTTCAGAATTGTCCCATTTTCTCTACCATTCTGGAGAACTTCAATGTTACCAAGCATACAGATCTCACAACTTTCTTTCCTGGGAGTATGGAGGAGGAACACACCATAAACAACAGAAAATAGAATCCATCATGTGGCTAACCTGCAAGATGCATTTGCAAGCTTTGTTGCCCTCTTTCAGAACTGTACAACTTCATCCTTTGCCAGAAGTTCTTAAGTTCTCTTCTTTTTAAATGAGATCAAAAGGTCTCTTTCTCCATGCCTGAAGGAAATGAAGTCTGAAAGCTAAGCCCTTTGGCTACCCCTCCAGAAACATGATACTTCCTCAGATAAGCTCAGCCACCTTTGGAAACAGGATACCTTTCACCTACCAAGCCAGGTGGCATCATTCCTAGAGTCACTTTTGGACTCGAGATTCTGATTCAACAATTTTCTAATGTTGTTTTCTATCCCTCCCACACTTCAATTGTGCTATTTCTTTGCCTTGTAAAAAAATAACTATGATCTCATCTTCTGTTCCCACCAAGCCCCTTTATGCATAAACACAAGGACATTTGTTTTGGTTCTTGAGGGGCTTCCTTTTAAAGTTTTATTACTGTGATATTTTCTATACACTTCTATTTTGCTAAACTTTACTAAAAGTAATAAGGTTATTTTGCTGGCCAAGCCCATCCCATGATGGTGTGAAGAGACAAAAACAGCAAGCTTATATGGATATTCTCATAGGGTTCTGCAAAGATCAATCACATCTGTGCATGTTTTCTCATCCTCTGTTTGCTCATTAAAATAATCAAAGGAAGACTCAACCTTTAGCAACACAACATATTCGTTCTAGGGTTGGCAGGTTATGTTTGAGAAACCCACATATGGTATAACAACAGATCCTAAAGCTTAGCAGGATTTGTGTTGTCGGAACTGAAAGGGAGGGGGGAAAACTCAAAGCTATGCATGATTTTTCAATGACTTGCTCCTCTTTACCTAGCACGAAAAGTAAATACCCATTGTAATCAGTATTTCGGCAGACACAGTCCCCAAAGGGTTTGCATTCATTTGTAACATTTTTGAGAGGCCAAGGGAGCAATTCTATGCAGAAGGAGCTGGTGTAACGGAAGCTGGTTTAAGTTAAGCAGTTGTAAATTTACACCAGATCCAAAACCTGTGAGGCAGCTGCTGCCACTCTGCCTAAATCTGGCAGAGGGAAAGCAAACTTTTTAAAATAGTGTTATATGCCGGGCAGCCTGGTCACATGATCAGGATCAATGGGTTGGGGATCCAGCCTAAGTTCCCTTTCTTTGGTCGCACACACCCTATGCCCCTAGAGCACTTCTTTGTGGGGGAGGGGGCGGATTTGCACTGTCCTAGGCTCAATCAGCTAAACCGGGATGTGCAGATTATGCTGGCATATCTTCAGCTGAGCCATGAGTGGGGACATAACCCTGGCTGAGCCTAGCTGATCCAGGAAGCAGCCAGCTGAGCCCGAGAGCCACTTCAACCTAAAGCTGCTAATGCTAACACTTCTTGCCACATGATTGCCTTTGTTGGTTCTTAAAAGCATGTTACATTTTTAAAGTGTGTCTCTACAAATATATTTGAACACCAACAAATGTAAGGTATACGAATGAAACTAGCATGGACACATTAAATTAAACGTACATGTGCCAATTAAATGTGCACATGTGCTAAAAAGCTAGGATTTGACATTAGCTCCCAACTAGCACAGCTACTTGATTTGATCCTGTGTAATTATTGTGATTGATTTGTGGGCCACCTTTCCATAGGAAGTCATATTCAAGATGCCTCACAATTTCAAAAGAGTTTATAAAACTCAAAACTTATCAAAATTAAAATAACAATATATATTAAGCTAGTGAGAATATATCATATTAAAAAATACACAATAAAATAAAATAAACCATCCACCAATCATTCATAATAAAAGTAAAGGTAAGGTAAAGGACCCCTGGACAGTTAAGTCCCGTCAAAGGTGACTATGGGGTGTAGCACTCATCTCGCTTTTCAGGCCAAGGGAGCCAGCATTTGTCTGCAGACAGGTTCCGGGTCATGTGGTCAGCATGACTAACCTGGCACACGGAGGACAGTGACAAGTGCCAGAGTGCATGGAAACACCATTTACCTTCCCACTGCAGTGGTACCTATTTATCTACTTGCACTGGTGTGTTTTCAAGCTGCTGGGTTGACAGAAGCTGGGACAGAGCAACAGGAGCTCACCCCATTCTGCAGATTTGAACTGCCAACCTTCCAATCGGCAAGCCCAAGATGCTCAGTGGTTTAGACCCGCGTCTCCATCATAATATCATCATTCATAATAAAAACACAAAAACATACTTTCCTCTTTCAATGAGCCTTTTAAGTTGAAAGCTTTCCCAATCCACGTTGGTATTAGGATTGTTATTTTAAAAAGTTTAATATATACTTTTATTATTTGTGTTTATGTTTTGTTTGCTTCCCTGGACTCATTTGGGCTAAACAAACAAATTTACCTGACATCAAACTAAATGCTTACGGTGAACTACACTATTTGATGATTCTGCAATAAGTTAGGTCATTGCATCTTATTCTGTAGCTAGCAAGGTCTTACAACTACAGATCTTTCCCAGACTTTAGATACAGGCCCAGTTCAAACCCTCACGGAAAACATGGCTTATATGAACATAAATGAACAGCAATGAGCCTCAGGGTCAAGTGGATTGTTTCCTCTCTCCTCCTCCTTCAGAGGAGAAAAATGAAAACAAGTATTCACTATGCATGAACTCAAAGAGCTATGGTTTCTTCCAACCACAGTTTAAACAAACTGTTTATCTTGGTAACTTGGATTAACAGATTAGCTGAAAGAGCTTGTCGGAACAATTTGCAGTGTGCCATTCACACCATCTGTGACATCTGCCATTGCATCTACCATAGAAAATAATAACTTCATTGTAGAAAAGCTGGGAGCACAAAATAAGAGATGCTTGGCATTCTGGGTGCGCATCCATTAAAAAACTACCAGTGCCATGTGGGAATAACTGTTCTAGTCTCCATTAAAGACCATGGTGATAAGATTGCAGCCTGTTATCATTCTCCTTTCAAATCTTCTGGCTGCTACAAGCTTCTTTCCGCGAGTCCCGCAGCTGGTGATGTGTTTGAAATAAAATTACATATACAGACACAACCAAGGGGGGCTCTCACCGTTGCTCCATTTCTTCTGCTTTGTATAGCAAGCATAGCAACAACAAAAAGGAGCTTTTCTTCATTTCTCGAGAGTCGACAGAGATGTGCAGTGACTAGCAATTGATGCCAAATAGCCTTGCTTTCTGCAGCATAGAAATTCACATTAGTTTTAAAAAGCATTTTAGATTTGTTGTTCCTAAAGGGGAGGTGGCGGGTGGGGGGGAGCTACACAGCATAATCCAATCTTAATTCTGAAATCAGCCTGGTGATCCACAGCATGACATTCTGGCAGGTTAATGCTTAAGCCTTTGCTTCATCTGAGCTGCATGCTAGGAAAAGTCTGAATATAAGGTTTGCTCAGGTGTGCGTGTGTATGTATATACAGAGAGAGGGGGGTGGTTTGGGATGTTGGCAAACTTAATAGCTGGGTTATTTAGGTATGGCTGTAACTAAGTTGTAAACCACCTGCCTTGTATGCAAAAGGTCCCGGGCTCAATCCCCAGCAACTCCAGGGAGGACAGAGAGTAGGGCCGGCCCTCGAGCATCAGGATCCACAGGGGCAGCAGATCTGGCCTCCCAGGAATGCATCACCCACTGCCACTGCCACTACCACTGCCACTGCTGCAGCAGTGGCAGTAAGATCTGTACTATGCTCCTTGGAGGCTTTATCTGCTGCTTCCTCAGAAGCAGCAACCACCAAATGCCACCTTTAGAGTATCCTCTTAGTGAATAGAATGCTTCCATCCCTTTGTCAGGCTTGACCCAAGGGTGGAGTTGTGGCCTGCTCTCAGCATTAGGCCGCTCTGCAAGAATGTTGCCTCCACAGCTCCCTCGTGCACTGGATTCCAGCATCAGAGAGGGGCGGCAGCAGCGTTCTCTGCCGCTTCTGCCCCCTGGGTTGGGTCTGGGTCAGGTTGGTGGCTGTGCCCTCACGCAAACCCTCGGCCAGCCCAGGAGCAGCCCTAAGGAGAAGGAGCCACTGCTGCTGCCACGCCAGCCCCAGGCCCGGGTGAAGTTTCTCCTCAAAAAAAAAATGTGCCTGGGGGTCCCCTCCACCCCCAGCCCTGCTATGCCACGGCTCATGCACAGCCACTATGAGAAGGAGACACTGGACTAGATAGGCCAACGGCCTGATGATCCATCAGGTTCTTCTCATATTCTTATGTTCTTGATCAGAAATATATATTTCTGTTCTGGATCTCCAAGATTCAAAGCCATTTCATTTTCCACCTACCATTTTGTGTAACACTTTTGTGTAACACACCAAATCATGGTAGGGATACTTGCTTATTGGCCCTTAGATAGCAAGACATTATTGAATTGTGTCCAGCACACACTTCTGTTCTTTCAAGTGGTGCTTGCATGAACATATGGGTAAAAAGCAGATTCATGTGTGCACATATGTAGACATGTAAGCAAATCTAGTACTGTGTGAGGGGGGAAAGGATATCAGAAACACAGAAGAAAATGATTTGCAGAATGAGTCAGAGAAAGAGAAGGGCATAGCAGAAAGACAGAGAGAGAAAAGGGGTGCCACCCACCACTGGCCCTTCTCAAGTTACCTCCAAAGGGGTGTGGCACTTGACGGGGGGGGGGGGGGGGGAGAGAGGTTGCTCTAAAATAGTTGGCTGAGTGGTATGGCATCTGCTTTGCATGCAAAAAATCCCAGGTTAAATCCATGGCATCTCCAGATAGAGCTGGGGGGTAATCCTGTTCTGAAACATTGGAGAGCTGCTGCAAGTCAGTTTTGACAATACTGAGTTCAATAAACAAATGGTCTAGCTCAGTATAAGTCAGCTTTCTATGCTGTACGTTGCTATGCTTCAAAAGGATTGCTGAGGCATTTTTTCTTTCTTTCTTTCTTTTTACAGGAACTGATTGCAACCCCCTTTTTAACCCAGAAGGGGTTAAGGGGGAAAAACAAACTTTTTTTGAGAGGGAAGAATTGCTGTTGTGTGTTGCAAAAACAAGATCACCCACAAGGGACAAAAAGGCATTTGTATTATTAACAGTTAAATGCATCATGGTCTCTGTTTAAGTACAATTTTGATGAATTGGTTCTAAAAATAGTATTGATCTGGGTAATCAATCTTACACCTTTTGTCAAAAGGGAACCCCCGCCCCCACACCAAAACTACATTATTGATTACCTGCATCTGTACTATACCCAAGAAAGAAAGGAAAAAGCATTTCTAGGCAACCCGGGCTTTGCTACCACTGAAATCTAAGGCAATATTAAGGGGGGAGGACCCTCTTTATTTCACTCACATTTGCCACTAATTCTTCATCTCTAACAAATGGTCAAGCTCAGTGAGGCTCAGCCAAGCAATTTTCCTAACCACCCAAGTTAACACAGCACACAACAATGACTTAAAAAGCAAATTACATTTCTAAATGCTCACCTACAAAATATAGGTTAAGGGCACCTTAGCATTTGCTGCAAAAGAACAAAATATGTTGTGAATCTCTATGTTCTGAAAAAGTGGAAACAAACAAGAAACTGCACAGTGGATACTTGATTGCTTCCAACTGATTTGTGCAAACTGAAAAGAGCAGATCAGCCTTCCTCAACCTGGCAGCCTCCCTATATTTTGGACTACAAGTCCCATTATCCCTGATCATTGACCATGGGAGAGGTAGTCTGAAACACATGGAGGGCAGCGTGTTGGGGAAGACTGGTGCAGGGGTAGCATATTCTTCTTCCTCTTGTAGGAACATACAAAGCTGCCTTTTGCCAAACTGAACTTATAGTGCATCTATAGTCCAACAAGTCAAGCATCCTGTGACTAGCCAATGACTAGCCAGATCTTTTGTGAAGCCCACAAGGAAGAACAAAAGGCAAGAGCCCTCTGCCAATGTTTCTCTCTCTGCAAACAGTATTGAAAGGTGCAACTGGGGCATGCAATAACAAGTTGCATTCTACCCTCACTTCCTAGTAGTTATGCTCTATTCAAGGTTCCTGACAGTAAGCCATCTCGTCCTCTGAGATGCTATCAGCCGTAAAGAGCTACAGCATTCTACCTCTCCTCCAATTTTCTTATTTTCCTTTTACTGCTAACAGTTAAAGTGCCTTGGCTACCTGCCAGTGTGATGTGATGCCAGTGTGGTGTAATGGTGTAATGGGAGCCCTGAGTTCAAGTCCACACTCAGCCATGAAGCTTACTGGGTGACCTTGGACAGAGCTATAGCCTCTCAGCCTTACCTACCTCACAGGGTTGTTGTGAGGATAAAATGTGGAAGGGAGAATCATGCAAATCACCTTGTGCTCCTTGGTGGAAAAGGCTGCATGTAAATGTAATAAATGAAAAATACTGAAGATGCCCATTTCGGCTGGCATTTTTCAGACCTTGAAAATTTCATTTAACAAGGAACTACAGTGGTACCTCTAGTTATGAACTTAATTCATTCCGGAGGTCTGTTCTTAACCTGAAACTGTTCTTAACTAGAGGTGTGCTTTTGCTAACGGGTCCTCTTGCTGCCGCTGCACCGATGGCACACAATTTCCGTTCTCATTCTGGGGCAAAGTTCTCAACTCGAGGTAACTCTTCCAGGTTAGCAGAGTTTGTAACCTGAAGCATTTGTAACCTGAGGCATTTGTATTCTAGTTCCAGTTCAGTATGCCCCCAAAGGATCTAATTGCCACTCACATTAATCCTTTTACAAAACAAATTAGTTGCTATGATTGCAGAACTGTGAGCAATCCTGGGGCAGCCACTGTCTTAAACTGTGCAGTACTGTCTTAAACTTTCTATACTACCTGATTTATTTGCATGAGCTTATAAGCCCTGAGGACTTAAATTGAGTGGTTGGACAAGGCTGCCATGTCAGAACTGCCATTTCCAGCACCACAAACCTTAGCAGCAGAGTCTTTCCTATGGTTCCCACCCCCTAGGATCTTCTGCAGTCCAGGTGCCTTCAAATTTTCTAATTATTATTGTTTATTTGCATATCAAAGTAAAGAACTGAGGTAAAGCTTGCCAAAATGTGATTAAGGGAATTACACTCTTTACTTAGTGCCGCCAATTGCTTTCTTGTTGATTTTAATGAGTTCACTGTATATTCAAGGTGCTACAGGAGGCCACAAAACAAATTTGTTCAACTTTGTTGTCTATTCTTCAACCACAATCAATTGGAGGGGGGTTAACTCCCATATTTTTCTGCTGGCGTAGACTCACAATCTGTAGAGAGGATCCTGTTCTCCAAACTATATCTACAGCTGCTGCAGAGGTCTCGTGATCTTGGTTTTAAGCTTCCAGATCTGGAAAGATATATAGTACATGGGTTTTATTATAATTAAAGTAAAATTCATCTTCATTGGGTTTTTTTTTTTTTTTTTGCCATGCATGTGGTCCAGATTGGGGGGGGTACATGTTCATTCTGGGGTGATCACCACAGAAAACAAAAGACAAAATACTGAGAAACAAAAGATGCACACCACATGCTGAAGAGGCAAGCCCATTTTTCAGTTTACTTTTTTAAAAATTTTGTGGCTTGTCTTCTTAGCAATGCAAACAGATGCATGAAAAAAATCCAAGCACCTTGCTTTGTGCATGGCTTAATGAATAGTTCTGCTCTTTATATGTGTGTATAGCTTTGTTGGATCATAACCACAAAGAATAAATGCACAGCTTGAAGTCTAGCTCAGATGCTTAAAAAGAATCCTCTCCCTTGTTGACTGTAAGATTAGAAAATACGGACATTATATATATCACATATAATATATGCGGAGGATGATGAGGAGAAGTGTCCCACTTCATTGTTGCTATACCTTTAAATTCAACTTTCTCCAGGTTGCATCCTGGCAGTTCTATTTCCAGATGTTTCAAATTTTGCAAACCGACACCCCATCTAGAAATGTGTCGGTGCCAAACTACTTTGTGCCCGGAGAGAAGCATATAATTTCATACCTATCAAGCAGGCTTTCACTATCTAACAGTTTCTGAAACTGCTACATTTCTTTCATCTTTCCTGCATAGGCACAATTGCCTTCTTTCCGAAGAAGCAATTCTGAAGGGAAGGAGAAGTTTTTTAAAAAAGAGATTCTGAGAAAGATGGCAGCTGGAGTCTGCTGCAGAAACTTCTGAAGTTGCATTAAATTTTTATCAGATGTCCAAAGGGGGCACTGTTTGATGCTAAGCATTTTTCCCTCTCCTCTCACCGCCCCCCCTTTCCCATGTACTTTCAAACAGATTTAGCCAAGCCGTTTTAATATAAATTATTCCTCTGATTATCGGATGTTGCTCTAAACAAGGCAGGTAGTAAGTAGTGATGTTTGTTTGAAGAGATGTTGGTGAGGAGGGTCAGGGGAAGGAAGGAAGACAGGGGAAAGTGCCTTTCAAAAATAACCAACTTGACTGAGTATGCCATTTTTCACTTTGCTATAAGGAATGGGTTCAACGGAGCATTAAAGCCCAGATTACCACAGAGACATCACAATGCTAGATACCAAGTCAGGAGACATCCCAGTTACTTTCCTAATTTATGTGTCCCGTCATATCCTTCTGCCAGGGATGAGTCCCATGACGGATGGAGCAGGCTAATTCGAAAGGCATATGCCGCACTTCATCTTCTCTCAAGATGCTGAGATGGTGGCAGAAGCTGACACTGGAGCTAAAAGATTTATGGTGATAAGCAGTGTGTGGCCTGCCAAGGCGTGCATTAAACAATGACCGACTTCCTCACTCATTGAGTACGCCCGCTAATTAGACCACAGATGCCACATCGAGTTAAGTGTGGCACCCGTGTGTCGAAGGGGGCGAGTGAAGTTGATCAGGCATTTTGCAAACAGCAATCACTCAGGAAAGCAGCCTCCTGAGACTCAATGTGGTTTTTATCCTGTCATGTGCAGTGTATGTTTTATAGCACTTGCAGGACAGTAGGGGGTGAACAAATCTGTCAATTTTGTTTTCTTTCGGTTCTTCATCCCCACCCCCTACTGCCCCCACCCCCAATGTTAAGTGTAGTTCTCTGTATTTCTGCAACTTACTGCAATTCTTTTTCTGTCCTCATGAAAATTCATCAGCATTTTAGAGAAAATTTCCCCTAATGTAATGCATTTTCACTAATATATGCATTTGTATGCACACTTTACCCTAGTTCCTATACATTACAAAAGCATGCAAACTTTCATTTAAGCTCTGTATTTTGGCAATATTGCTCCAGGTCACAGGAGGAAAGGGGGAGACCCCTCCAAACCCAAAAA
The DNA here is from genome assembly GCF_964252035.2 of Podarcis erhardii. Lineage (NCBI taxonomy): Eukaryota > Metazoa > Chordata > Lepidosauria > Squamata > Lacertidae > Podarcis > Podarcis erhardii. The sequence continues at coordinate 15,711,122 of NC_138504.1, forward strand.
GAAGCCAAGGAGGGTCCAAATGATGCTTTTTTATAAAAAAAAATCAATAGGACGCATCTGACCATAGGACCATAGGGGCTCCGTTTCTCCTGCCACTTCGTTGAAGGGGCACTGAGCAGAGAGGGGGAGATTTTTTTTCTCTTGTTCTCCCCCTCTAAAACAAGGTGCGTTCTGTGCGTTCAATGTGCGTTCACCCGAAGCCTCCGGAGCGCAGCAGAAGTTCCTGCTGCGCTCCGGAGCCTTCCGGTTCCTTTCGACCTGCTCTTTGGGGCTGGCGGGGGGAAGCACTGCTTTCCCCCACCGCCAGTCCCAAAGAGCAGGGGAACAGCGGAAAGGCTGCGCACAGCCTTCCCGCTGCCCCCCCCCAAGCTTGTGGGGCTGGCAGTGGGGGGAAGCACTGCTTTCCCTCACCGCCAGCGTCAAAGATTCCTGAAGCCTTCGGGGCGCAGCGCGAGTTCCCGCTGCGCTCTTCAGGCTTCGGGTTCCTTTTGCTAAAGCCAGGACTCTCCTGGCTTCAGTGAAAGGAACCTGAAGACTCCGGTAATTCTATAAATTAATGAAAAAACAAATGCACCTGCTAGCAGGATATTCACATAGGATGCTGCCTTATATAGTAAGTTATACCAACAGTTCACCTGCACTCTCCAACATTTCAAGCAGGTGCTTCTCCTAGCTCTGCCTGGAGATGCTTGGAATTGAACCTGAGGCCCTCTGCATTCAAAGCTGATCCTATACCACTAGGCTACAGCCCTTCCTCAAAGCAATTTTAGCCCTGATCAGTACCTGGACAGGAGACCCAACTTGAACTCATTGAGGACAACTGCAGTGTTACCAAGAAGATCTGCATAGAATTCCCATTCATGTCCTGAAACTCCTTAGCTTGTTTTGGCTCAGATACATCCTCTTTCAATCTAATTTACCTTGAATATGGTTGTGAGGACAAAATAAGGCTAGCCTGTGTTCCCTGCCCTGAACCCTCTGTAGCATAACTAAATTGCTCAAGACTGGCAGGAGGAGGAGAAAAGAAGCCAGTTAATTAAGAATGTTGTTCTTGTAGCAGGTACAAACATAGTAATACATTGAGCTGCATCAGGGATTTATGAATTCCCTGGAAATATTACTGAATTAGGCTATCTATTATGGGTAGGCTTGGATTTAAACCTTCCACTGTGCTGAGCTGCAGTCCATGGAACCATTTAGAGACACCTTTCAACCCAACTAATACAAGGAATTTGAAAGATTTGTTGTATTCCCGATCGTTACGAGGGCTATTTATAACGCTTAGTCAAAGAGTGCATAAAAGCATCCTTAACTGCTTTTTAAGAAGAAAATAAAATTATCTTTCTATTGCTACCCAAATATATTACTCTGATTTTTTTTTTCCAGCTTCAGATTTGTTGTTTTGTAGCTCAGGTTGCTTGTCTCGCTGTTTTACCATTGCTACCTCTTCAGCAGTATGTCTGCAGCTTATGGCAGACATAAGCATGGAATGAAGGATCAAAGTTGCTGTTGTTGTTTTATATATTCTGTTTAAATTAAAAATGCATACTACAGATGCAAGAAGGCACTGGTTTCCATTCCAACCTGTCTTCATCACATGTATCATTGCTTTTCTTCCACTGCAGTTCAGCTTCTGGGGAAAAAAAATTGTGCCTTGGTATTTCTTCTTGAAATGAAAAGTGGTATATAAATTCTGTTAATCATAATTTATTCATCATACTGTCTGCTGGGAAGAATTTTACTTGTTTATTTGCATAATTATTTTAATGCTATTCCATTACTATTAGGCTATTGCACCCCATTCACATCAATGCAATGGAAACCCAATGCAAATGGTAGGGAGTCATCAATTATGTATCATTAGCAGACTGAGAAACAACAACAGTGAATATCAATGGTATTCACTGGATTGATTTCCATTCAATACATGGGATGAACAAGCAAACATCAGCAATTTTCTGTTGCTGTCTCTATAAATATTCTTTGAATTCCCTACTATACACAATATTTGTCTGCATAGCAAGAATGCAATTATTGCAGTGCAGAGAGACTGGATCTCATGCAGCCTTGGGCAGGTTGATACAGTATGCCTCAGTGATTCAGCTAGTGCTGCCATCTGCATTGGCTGGTGGTAAACTGGTGTGGCCACTTCAAATATGGCTTTTGGGGTGGGGGATCACAACTTATTTAAGAGACATTGCTGAGCTAGATGGGCAAATGGTCTGACTCAGCATAAGTCACCTTCCTAGGTTCAGAGAATGGCTTCTAAAAGGATCAAATAAATGAAACAACTCTTGTTGCAGCATTTGGGGCCTTTAGTTTAGAGAAAAGGTAACAAATGGCATGACAGGTAAAGGTAAAGGGACCCCAGACCATTAGGTCCAATCGTGACCGACTCTGGGGTTGCGGCGCTCATCTTGCTTTATTGGCCGAGGGAAACAGGCATACAGCTTCCGGGTCATGTGGCCAGCATGACTAAGCTGCTTCTGGTGAACCAGAGCAGTGCACAGAAACGCCGTTTACCTTTCCGCCGGAGCGGTACCGATTTATCTACTTGCACTCCGTAGTTTCGAACTGCTAGGTTGGCAGGAGCAGGGACCAAGCAATGGGAGCTCACCCCGTCACAGGGATTCAAACTGCCAACCTTCTGATCGGCAAGCCCTAGGCTCTGTGGTTTAACCCACAGCGCCACCCATGGCATGGGGAATGGGGAACTTCTCAGCAATTGCCAGTTGCCATTTCTCCCCAGCATGCCCCAGAAACAGTGGCCACCCACATTCCCCAATAATTCTCTGCGAACACTGTCTGGAATTCAGGTGGAGGCAACAACCATTTACAAGCATTAATCCCCAAAACAGTACCACAGAAATGGAACAGAAAGCCATCCTCAAACTTATTAAGAAATTTTGCTCCCCCCACAAATAATATGGCCCCCAATTCATGCCTGAGAACTAATTGGCAAATTGGGCAGGGGGCATTTTCACTCAGCCCTGTGACATCTCCCCTGTTCTTTCATGTGTTTAGCAAGAGAGAGAGGGTTGTTGTTGTTTTTTAATGAAAAACACTTCAATAACCACATAAAGTTCCCTTTCTTGCTTACATGCCCCTCGACAGACTTCTACAACGATATGCTTGCATTGTGTTCACCAGCAGTTTTGTCTGCATAAAAAGGAACTGGTTGGGGCTTGAAAAGTCTCACAACACCTGCAATAAGTCAGGGTCACAGTGAGATACTATAAAGCCTATAAAGCCTTTTTGATGCTGTTCAGCTCTAACCTTTCTCCCTGTATCTGTAACCCAGGAAAGAGCTGTAGGGACACTTGAACACCTGCCTTAAGAGAAATTGTGAATAGGTAGAGTAGAGTAGCGGGACGAGGTACAGTGGTACCTCGGGTTAATAACTTAATTCATTCTGGAGGTCCATTCTTAACCTGAAACTCTTCTTAACCTGAAGTACCACTTTAGCTAATGGGGCCTCCTGCTGCCGCTGCCACACGATTTCTGTTCTCATTCTGAAGTAAAGTTCTTAACCCGAGGTACTATTTCTGGGTTAGCGGAGTCTGTAACCTGAAGTGTCTGTAAACCGAGGTACCACTGTAGAGGATTTGTGGTGTAGTAACATCTTGGGATGCGGGTGGCGCTGTGGGTTTTCACCCCATTCGTTTCAATGCAAAAGAAATGTGATGAAAATTGTGGGAAGGGAACAAAATCAATTATATATCATTTGCAGACTGAAAGCAACCACAACAGTGAATGCAGATCGTATTGAATAGTAGGCTCACAGCATGGGTGACACTGTGGTCTAAACCACAGAGCCTAGGGTTTGCCAATCAGAAAGCTGGCAGTTCAATTCCCTGTGACGGGGCGAGCTCCCATTGCTCGGTCCCTGCTGCTGCCAACCTAGCAGTTCAAAAGCACGTCAAAGTGCAAGTAGATAAATAGGTACTGCTCTGGCGGGAAGAGAAACAGTGTTTCCATGCACTGCTCTGGTTCGCCAGAAGTGGCTTAGTCATGCTGACCACGTGACCTGGAAGCTGTACGCCAGCTCCCTCGGCCAGTAAAGCGAGATGAGCGCCACAACCCCAGAGTCGACCATGTCTGGATCTAACGGTCAGGGGTCCCTTTACCTTTTTAACATCTTGGCTGCATTGTGACATACATCATATGACTACTGAAGCAGACACTTCCAAGCCTCCATCGATGTCATACAGCACACCTTTCAGCAGCGGCAAAGTTTTATTAGCTCCAAAGTTCTTAAGAAAAGGCAGACTTAAGAATCCTCTTGGCTTGTAAATGGAAATCAGTCAATGAACTCTCAAGGACAGCATGGTTTAACTCCACAGATACACTGCAAATTTAAAAAGAAAAGGGAGATATATTTGCTTGAGAGAAGACAGGTTAAAATATACATTTACTTTTCTTTTCTTTTTGTCATGAGTTCCTTTGTCGAGAACTGGATGTGTTATCATAACCTAACAGAGTTTAATTCACTTAATTCACAAGAAAATATGAAACACTGAAATTAAGAGAAGGAAAGTGGGACACTGAGAGGAACCAAAATTGACAGATTCACACATTGTTACTTGACTCACATTGTCACAGCCTCATCCTCCCCCACAGAAGCCAGCTGACAGCAATAGCAGACCCAGAACACTAAGTTTTGTTTCCTAAGCCTCATTTCAAGCACAACAGCATGCAAGGTGACTTTGCCCATTTGTGTGGCCCAGAAACAAATGGGGGAGGCAGAGTTCCATCTCCCTGTCAGGGTCTCATGAGATTTTTTGAAGGATGGTCATCATCCTGCAGGAACTCACAAGAGGGAGGAGGGGCTGAGAAAGAGCTAAATGCTAAGTGACTCCCATGGAGGGGGCCAGGGGGCTTTCCAACCCTGACAGAGTGTCATTGAAGGTCCTGTGTGAGTGTCTGGAGGCGGTTGGGGGATGGATGGTGGCTAACAGATTGAGGTTGAATCCTGACAAGACAGAAGTACTGTTCTTGGGGGACAGGAGGCGGGCAGGTGTGGAGGATTCCCTGGTCCTGAATGGGGTAACTGTGCCCCTGAAGGACCAGGTGCGCAGCCTGGGAGTCATTTTGGACTCACAGCTATCCATGGAGGCACAGGTCAAATCTGTGTCCAGGGCAGCTGTTTACCAGCTCCATCTGGTACGTAGGCTGAGACCCTATCTGCCTGCGGACTGTCTCGCCAGAGTGGTGCATGCTCTGGTTATCTCCCGCTTGGACTACTGCAATGCACTCTACGTGGGGCTACCTTTGAAGGTGACTCGGAAACTACAACTAATCCAGAATGCGGCAGCTAGACTGGTGACTGGGGGCGGCCGCCGAGACCACATAACACCGGTCTTGAAAAACCTACATTGGCTCCCAGTACGTTTCCGAGCACAATTCAAAGTGTTGGTGCTGACCTTTAAAGCCCTAAACGGCCTCGGTCCAGTATACCTGAAGGAGCGTCTCCACCCCCATCATTCTGCCCGGACACTGAGGTCCAGCGCCGAGGGCCTTCTGGTGGTTCCCTCATTGCGAGAAGCAAAGCTACAGGGAACCAGGCAGAGGGCCTTCTCGGTAGTGGCGCCCGCCCTGTGGAACGCCCTTCCAGATGTCAAAGTGATAAACAACTACCTGACATTCAGAAGAGATCTTAAGGCAGCCCTGTTTAGGGAAGTTTTTAACGTGTGATATTTTACTGTATTTTTTGTTTTTATGGAAGCCGCCCAGAGTGGCCGGGGAGGCCCAGCCAGATGGGCGGGGTATAAATAAATTATTATTATTATTATTATTATTATTATTATTATTATTATTATTATTATTGCATCAAGGCTGAGTGGAATGAGGAACTGATCCTTGCCCTATTGTCATGCCAATCCTGCTTGCCTGCTGAAGTCAGTAACAATTTGACCCGATTTTCACCCAACACTGGTGTCCTGTTTCAGGGCACAACAATACTTCCTCTTATTCCATTGCTTTCCCCCGGGGAAACTACCCTTTGGCACTCAATCAGAGAAAAGAGCACGTTGGGTTTTCTCCAGATTGATACTTGTTCTTGTTTAGCACTAAGGAGTGGCTTTTCTCTGGGAAAGGAGCTGGCTGGTCAAGCAGAAAACTGATTGGATCCATGTTTTCTGGTACAGGAACAGGTGTGGATGAGCCCTAAGTAATTTCACCACATCTGCCAGGGCAAAAGTTTCAAAGAAAGAAAGAAAGAAAGAAAAGAAAGAAAGAAAGAAAGAAAGAAAGAAAGAAAGAAAGAAAGAAAGAAAGAAAGAAAGATTGTGCGGACTACTGCCCTGCCGCCATTGCATGGGCCTGGCAACACCACTTGCCTACCCACAAAGCTCCTGTAAGGAGAGGGGTAGTTTTGCATCAGAACAGTTTTATTTTGGAAAGCATGTGAATTAGGAAACTAATTATGTAATGCCACCAACTCAGTATGTTGCTCTTGTGGAACTCATAGTTTAATATTTTGCTGTAGTACGTAGCATTAAGCATAATAGCAACATATGTCATCTTTCTGTTGTACTTGGTAGAATGTAATTCTGTGATTTTTGCAGTGCCCATTAGTCCCTGGAAGCAACTTTTATTTACATTACAGAATTTTATTTAAGTTTTCAGCTGTGTTCTTCACATGTTTCTATGAACAAAAGCGTATAGATAAATAGATTGATAGATAGACAATTTTACTTGGCCTCAGCTGGATTATTGTTAGAAAGTTTTCCCTTCTCCCTCCCCTTGGAAAAAAAAGTATGCGCTGCACCCCTTCTACTAACTGGTGGATGCTGAAAGAGATGTAAAAGATCAAATAGTGCTATTCAAAGATCAGAGGAAAATCCTGCTGTGTTGATCCGAAGTCTTTTCTCCAATTAATTCACCACGATGCCTTGTCGCTGAATCCGACAAATGAACCTACAAGACCTGTGTGAGAAATACAATTGACAGCATAATAGTTGCCACCTCAGCATACACACCAGCCATCACAACAGAGCAACATAATTCATCCTTTTGTGAGTATGTTCGTGTGCATGTGTGCATGTGTGTGTGTGGAGGGAAACCATTTTTATCTCATAGTGTATTAAAAGACCTATATAAATGCAAATGCAACCAAAAACACAATTGATTTTCTATGGATTTTCAAAGACTTCAGTATAACTAACTGCTCTACTAGACAGAAGACGTTGCCTAATAAATGTCACAATGGCTCCCCTAAAGGGAAATGGAACAATGTTACTGAAAATCAGAACTTTTTAAAATGCTCTCTAATTTTTTTGATGTTCCTTGGCAGTTTCCTGGACTACAATAAAGCCATGGGGGCCTTTTTTAAAAAAAACCACTGGTGTCAGGTGAACACTGGGACTAGGCTGCAGTGGAGGAAAACAGGGAGTCCAAACCGTAGGTGGAGTCAGAGGCAATGACAGGCAGAACCAACTAATTTTAGTGTTGTCCCCATCCTCCTGCCTGCTGAGTTCTACAAGGACAACATGGGGACTAAAAAGGAGAAAGCTGGCAGCTGTTGCCACTCCTTAAAACTGTAAACAAGAAAGCAGGCAGGTGGAGGCTGGCTGAGTGTAAACTGAAGTTGGTGGGACACTGTATTGTTTGCTCTAGTGGACCAGCTTCCACACACAAAATGAGGTACCTGTGCAAACAAATAAATAGGAGTGATAAACTGAATATTGCTTTTGTCCTTTTACTCAAAACAATGGAGAAAAGTTACAGATAGATAGCCGTGTTGGTCTGCCATAGTCAAAACAAAATAAAAAAAATCCTTCCAGTAGCACCTTAAAGACCAACTTAAAGTAGCACCTTAAAGACCAACAATGGAGAAAAGTTAGTATTCAAATATCATCACACATTTCTGCAAAATAAATCTACATTTCTGAGAAACAGTTCTGTCCATTTCATTTTCAGAAATAAGGGTCGTTTTCACATACCTTTCCTAGTGTGTAAGCTGCTGCTGCTACTGCATCCAGTTGTTTCACTGGCAGTTTGGGTGCATGCAAAGACTTCCACCTATGTGTTGGCTTTCTCGTGTGCTTGCAACAGCCATCATAAGAGTCACAGCATCAAACAAATGTTTTGTAAAATTGCCATGAAGCCAAACCACTTAAGTAGAAATATTTGCATGTACTTCCCCTGGTGAAGGAGAACTGTAACAGCACTAGGGGGTGAAGAGAAAACAATATTCATTTCACATCTAAAGGCAAACCTACTGTACCTGATTTGCATTTTCTGAAACAATACATGAGCCAAAACACAGCCATCCTTTGAAATTCACTCTTCTCTGAATTGTGCAATTCAGTTCTCCAGCCAAGGGATGTCTACAAAAATGCATGTACTAGGGTGAAGTATATGTATGCATAAAAATACACATATTAGTGAAAACAACATACATTTGGGGAAATTACTTTGCAAAAACTTGTACAGTTATACCTCGTGTTGCGTTTGTTTCAGGTTGTGCGTTTTCAGGTTGCATCCCGTGGCGACCCGGAAGTACCAGAAAGGGTTACTTCTGGGTTTTGCCACTCGCACATGCGCAGATGTACAAAATGACATCATGCGCAAGAGCAGAAGCAGCAAATCACGACCCATGCACGCGTGGGTTGCGTTCTGCTCATGTTGTGAACAGGCCTCCGGAACGGATCCCATTCACAACCAGAGGTACCACTATATTGTGAAGTAGTTCGAATTTACTGCTTTTATATATTATGGGAATGCATGTCTTGCTTGTATGCCTTGTTGCAACTCCTTGGGAAGACTTAGCTGGTGTCCCAAGGCTCACAAAAGTACAGGCATCTGCCATTGTTGTTGTGACTAACTGCATCTCTCTCTCTAAGAGTGGGAAACTTAGAAGCTCAAAACTTCCTTAAACATGCATCCCAAGGGGAGGAGCACATGATTGACAGGGGAGAACTATAAAAACAGATAGGCAGCCAGAAGGCTTTAGTTCCAGGTGGAACTCACATGCTAAGCAAATTTTGTGTGTACCCGAGAGAGAGGAAAAAAGGAAGAAAGGCCTGCTTGCAAACAAGGATTTTTTCTAAGAGCCAGCTGAGCTTACAGACTGTTCTAGACAAGGGCCAGTGGATCACATTTATCCAACTTTGATTTGAATTTGCTCCAAAGGGAATATTTTGAGCTTCTGTAATTTTGGGACATCACATTTCTTTTTCTGTAACATTTACCTGTTTTATTTTTGTTTTAGTGTATTCTTTACTTGTTTCATAAGCAATATGTGCTCTCAGTTTAATGTAAACACCCTTGCAATACCTTGAGACAATATGCCAACATTATCAGTTGTTTCTTTCCTGACAGCAGTGTGTTCTTTTCCAATTATGCATCCATTCCTCACTCAGTACTATTCAGAACTGGTTGATATTACACTAGGGGCATTAAAGGCTGGTCTACTTTGAGAAGACAAAAGCTGCAATGATGCAGAATGGCAAAGGTAGTTGCAAACTTAGAAACTTTACTGGAAGAACATGCATTAGAATGCATAACATTAAAACATACCTAACTTACTGGATGCGGGTGGCACTGTGGGTTAAACCACAGAGCCTAGGACTTGCCGATCAGAAGGTCGGCGGTTCGAATCCCCACGACGGGGTGAACTCCCTTTGCTCAGTCCCTGCTCCTGCCAACCTAGCAGTTTGAAAGCACGTAAAAGTGCAAGTATAGAAATAGGTACCACTCTGGCGGGAAGGTAAACGGCGTTTCTGTGTGCTGCTCTGGTTTGCCAGAAGTGGATTAGTCGTGCTGGCCACTTGACCCGGAAACTGTACACCGGCTCCCTCAGCCTATAAAGCGAGATGAGTGCCGCAACCCCAGAGTCGGCCACGATTGGACCTAATGGTCAGGGGCCCCTTTACCTTTTAACTTATGGGAATGTATAAAAATGTGGCATATGCAAACTATGCATCAACCCAACACACAGGTCTCCCTCTTCAACTCACTCATGTTGCACCAGATCAGCCTATTATATTAGCACACCACCATAAGATTATATCAGTAACCACCCCTGGGTGCAATAGCCATCCCAGTAAGAGCTGTAGTTCAGTGGTAGAGCATCTTCCTCGGATTCAGAAGGTCCTATATTTAAACTCCAGCATCTCCAGGCAGACCTAGGAATGACCCTGCCTAAAAATTTAGAAAGCCACTGCACGTTATTGTGGGCAATAGTGAGCTTGATGGATCATTCGTGTAACTTAGTATAAGGTTGCTTTCTGTGTCCCTATACTCCAGTATTGTGCTTACTTCTTCTTTAGGAAAGAATTGTGGCCATTCAGTTCTACAGGGAAACTAGAATAGCACAAGGTATGTGAAAAGGGATTCTTTTCTGTCTGCATCGTTAGTGAGAAATTTAGAGTGTAGTCTGGCTAGGCGACTGCACTACAGCTTCAGGAAGTGGTCCTCAGCTACCTGCTTTGCATACTGTGCTTCCAGTTTATAGGGGTATCTTCACTCCTTGGAAACAAGGTGGATTAGTGGATTCTGATTACCGGTACTTAGTGGAGGATGCTGAACCAACAACATCAGTAGGTGATCCATCCTTTTCCTTTGGACAGCCTGCAGAATGCTCTCCTTCAGACTGAACCTCAAGAGAATTTGAGAACAACCTTGTTGAGATGGCTTTAAAGGGGGTTTAGAAAAATCTATGGGAGATATGGCTGTCAACTGCCACTAGCAATAAGGGTAGGTAGTACCTCCAGTGTGTGAGGCAATTTGCCTCTGGATCCCAGTGACTGTTTGCAGGATTCCCAATGGCATCTAGTTGGCCTTTTTTGGTCTGAGTCAACGGGGCTCTTCTTCTGGGATTTTGGCTTGTCTCCATAGAGTTGTCTTCAGCATCAAAATCAGTGTCAGAGTCCTGAATATATGCTATTGACATTGACACCACAAGGAAGAAAATATTCCTCTAGACATTCCTGCGATATACATGCCCTTCACCCAAATGTACCCTGCCTATCACCATAACATAAGACATTTATTTTCTAATAATAAGAACAGCACACAGAAACTGAAAGACAACAAGAAGCCCGGCAACTGAGCTTTACTATGTGATTTAGTCTTACAAGATGAGGGACCCAAAGGAGCCAATGGAGTTATTACATTTCTCTTCATTTGTAGCTATGTATCTTGAAGCAGAGAAGTTCTACTTCTTACTAGTAGCCTGAGGCAACAGGCATGGAAGATGAGACTTCAATGAGATTTAGGATGTACAGAAACTAAGCCATGAGGTAGATGTAAGAGTGCTTTCTGATTTACAAGAATAAAAAAAAAAAATCCCTAGAATGTTGCTCTGGAAGTCTCTCAAGACAAACAACTGAATGACTTTGACAGAGCCTATATAGGAAACTTGCCTTTTCTGCCCCAGCCCCAGTACACTCAGTTCCACAACACAGAGGAAATCATCTAACAAAAAGGAAGTGATTTATCGAACCCAAAACACTTCCTCTTTTGATTATGCCACCTTTGAGAATACAGGTAACAGATGAAGACTGTCTCTCCAACCTCTGAAGCAACTCTACAAGTAACAGGACAAATGGGTGTGTGGGGAGAATCAGAGGGAGCAGAGGAATGACAGAGTAAAAACTTGGAAAGCATCCTGCCACTATTACGAGACCAGGAGGTAAGAAATGCCAATTATAAAAAAATAGCAACACATAGCTTGAGGAGAGGAAAGGGAACCAAAAGTTAAGAAGATCCACAAAATACACACACACACACACACATATTGCAGTGAAGATAGGAAAGGACACAAATATTAATTGGCCAGTTCCTTCCAATTATTTTACAATATTTATGTGCATAGATTCTCACTAGAGATGCAGCTCTTTCAATATTTTTTACATCTTTGTTTCTTAATTTCTCACCTGCCTTTCTCCTATCATAGCCAAATTAATTGGGTTAAATCAATATATAGCTAAAGGTTTAGCTCAGGGGTGTCAAACTCAAATTCATCGGGGGCCGCATCAGCAGTTTGGTCACCCTCAAAGGGCCGGTTGTATCTGTAGGACTATGTAAAGGACATGTAAAGTGGAGGTTTCCTGTGTAGAACGGCTGGCGCCGCTAGAGGGCAGACCTTCTCTGGCTTGTAGGCTGCCGCGCATGCGCTGAAGAGGCGGCTTTCTTGTGTAAAAAAAAAAAAAAAGCGAGAATGAAAGGTGAAGGCTGGCAGCCGGCGGCGGCTACACGGGCCACATGATGAGGTCTGGCGGGCCGTATTCGGCCCACGGACCTTGTGTTTGACACCCGTGGTTTAGCTGATAACTTAGACAAGGCACTTTAAAGGGAGATAAATTCTAATATTGGGTCGGCACACCTATTTGGTTTCTTGAGGTTGTTTTTCATTCTGCTGTGTTACTGCAGTGAGGAATGAAGTAGAAAATGAACTGCTTCAGCTGTAGTGCTATGTCTTAGGTTCGTATTCTGAAAATGACCATAGATAAGCCTGCTAAAACCTCCTTAGAATCATAGAATAGAATCATAGAATCATAGAGTTGGAAGAGACCACAAGGGCCATCGAGTCCAACCCCCTGCCAAGCAGGAAACACCATCAGAGCACTCCTGACATATGGTTGTCAAGCCTCTGCTTAAAGACCTCCAAAGAAGGAGACTCCACCACACTCCTTGGCAGCAAATTCCACTGTCAAACAGCTCTTACTGTCAGGAAGTTCTTCCTAATGTTTAGGTGGAATCTTTTTTCTTGTAGTTTGGAACCATTGCTCCGTGTCCGCTTCTCTGGAGCAGCAGAAAACAACCTTTCTCCCTCCTCTATGTGACATCCTTTTATATATTTGAACATGGCTATCATATCACCCCTTAACCTCCTCTTCTCCAGGCTAAACATGCCCAGCTCCCTTAGCCGTTCTTCATAAGGCATCGTTTCCAGGCCTTTGACCATTTTGGTTGCCCTCCTCTGGACACGTTCCAGTTTGTCAGTGTCCTTCTTGAACTGTGGTGCCCAGAACTGGACACAGTACTCCAGGTGAGGTCTGACCAGAGCAGAATACAGTGGCACTATTACTTCCCTTGATCTAGATGCAATACTCCTATTGATGCAGCCCAGAATTGCATTGGCTTTTTTAGCTGCCGCGTCACACTGTTGGCTCATGTCAAGTTTGTGGTCAACCAAGACTCCTAGATCCTTTTCACATGTACTGCTCTCAAGCCAGGTGTCCCCCATCTTGTATTTGTGCCTCTCATTTTTTTTTGCCCAAGTGCAATACTTTACATTTCTCCCTATTAAAAATCATCTTGTTTGTTTTGGCCCAGTTCTCTAATCTGTCAAGGTCGTTTTGAAGTGTGATCCTGTCCTCTGGGGTGTTAGCCACCCCTCCCAGTTTGGTGTCATCTGCAAATTTGATCAGGATGCCCTTGAGTCCATCATCCAAGTCGTTGATAAAGATGTTGAATAAGACCGGGCCCAAGACAGAACCCTGTGGCACCCCACTGGTCACTCTTCTCCAGGATGAAGAGGAACCATTGATGAGCACCCTTTGTGTTCGGTCAGTCAGCCAGTTACAAATCCACTGAGTGGTAGCATAGTCAAGACCGCATTTTACCAGCTTCTTTACAAGAATATCATGGGGCACCTTGTCAAATGCCTTGCTGAAATCAAGGTAGGCTACATCCACTGCGTTCCCTTCATCTACCAGGCTTGTAATTCTGTCAAAAAACGAGATCAGGTTAGTCTGACATGACTTATTTTTCAGAAATCCATGCTGACTATGGTATTTGCCTGTTTGTTCCACTACTAGAAATCCACTAGACAGACAGGTAAGCAGGAAACAGGGAGGCCATCCTGAGAAGCTTCTTCAGAGATGATGATGCCACCTTTCCCACACCCCTGACATTGCTTTACTCTCTCATTTTGTCCCTAATCAGTCGTGAAGGCTAATCCTGGCCTAATTCACAGAGATCCTATAAGAATTACAGATAACAGCAGTGATTATTATTTGTTTTATTTAACAAAATTTATATACCATTTGATTGTAAGAAAACTCCAAGCAACAGGCATGGAAGGCATTAAAAATAATTATTTATTTATGACAAGAATAATAATATAATTATCATGATAAAACATTAAATGTATTTATAAAAATATTTTAAAACATTCAAAAGATAATTAAAATCAACATTAGCTAAAAAGAGATAAGACACATGTAACTTGTACATGTCTGGATAAGCTTGCCTAAACAAAAATATTTTATGCAGGGATTGAAAAGAATACAGCTTTATCATTTATAGCACTTCTAAAATGTTCTGTATCAGGTTTGAAGAACGTGTGGCCCTTCAGATATTGCTGGATTACAACTCCCATCAGCCACAGCAAGAATGTGCAATGACCAGTGATTTGGGGAGTTGTAGTTCCACAACTATGAAGGGCCAAAGGTTCATCACTTGTACAGAGATCAAAACCAAAGCTGTCCTATCCTGCAGGCTCCTACTCTAATGGGTACAACACGTAAGTGGCGGGGGTGGGATGGGAAGGGAAGAGAAAAGCCAAGCAAAGTCAAACAGCATTATAATGTATGCGAATCACACACAAGAGTTCTATATAAATGCTCAATATCATTATTCAGTGCCTTGATTTTCCTCTGTCCATTCTGCACCCAGGAGACCAAAGCCACATTGCTAAAACTCTTGCATTCTCCAAATTATCCATCAACTCACTTCATATTTTTCTGTATTCTCTCAGGGACGTTGTTAGATTGGACTCAATTTTCACCAGATGAAAACTTGATATGCAACATGGATCTCGGATGCATTTTGAAATCTGCATAATTCTCTCCCCCCCACTACCCACCCCGCTTTCTCTCTTCATTTCACTGGAGCATCCTCTCCTTAAATTCAGAACCATCTTTTGCTTGCCTCTGCAATTTCTTGTAATTTGATCCTAATCTTTCCTCAGGAAAGCAATTCACCTAAGCAAAGGCTTGCAGATGAAGAAGGCATGCTTTTTCTCTATCTTTTTTTCCTTCCTGGTATGATATGCAAAATTCTTTGAGATTCTTGTTTCAATCCAATCTACAGCACTTATGAAATTGTTTGCTCCTTAGAGGAAAATCCTTTTCAGCAAGCTTTTGGGAGCTGTGCTACAATCAGTGGGCATATTGCTGGCCTGGCCCTGGGTGGTCCCCCCCCCCCCAATTTTTCTTTCCAGTTCCCCTGATGTCTAGAATTAATTAAGAGCAATTATCAAATAAAATAATGGTTTCCCCAACAGGTGATGCTAGATCCATCTCCATCCCTATCTGCATGAGACCATGATTTACATAGCACTATCGGCATGCATGACATTTTCCTGAGTGATGATGACAGATCTCAGCCCTGAGGAGGCTACAGTTCAAAATACATAAAAAAAAAGTTTTTTTAAAAAACTGTAATATCTATTGTCAAAGGTCACTCCAGGGCTGGACCAACGCATTTTGCCCTAGGCAGAGATCAAGATGGTTCTCCCACCTATTCCATGTACAAAATCTAATCAGACTGGAAACTGAATCTTATTTCAACACTGGTAATTGGACAGTGTCTGTCACTGCTCCTGAGGACAACAGAATGGCTTAAGGCAAGCCACATAGCACATGTAGTTCTGTTCTTCCAACATCTTACTGCTGCTCTCTGCCTCCCAGCATTTTCAACCTGTGGCAGCTGCCTCCCTCTGCCAATGGTAGGCAAGCCTGGGCCAAGAATATAATGATCACTACATATACTTTTCTGCATTCCATTCCCTTCTGACCTCACTGTTTATAGCACCACGCTAACTCTTTCTCCGCCCCCGCCCCTTGTGTCTGTCTGTCTGTCTGCAGCTCTTGATAACACTTTGCGCATATCATGAATGCTTACATTGTTAAGAATATTTTCTATCTGGGTGACCATTTTTTGCATTCTTCAGGGGCACTCAGTTCTCCAGGCAGTGATCATGGGTTGCATCCAATGAACCTATTCAGAGTAAACACATTTACATTAATAGATCCGACTAATGTATCTATTTTATCTATGTCTATTTTATCACATGTATTTTATCACAAACTGTTATTCTGCCAATAATGACATTGCTGCCCTGTAGCGGTAATGACTTCAGTTATGATTCGCTCCATGGCATCACCAGTTGAAACAGAGTAGGGAATCTATGGTCCTCTAGATGCTGTTGGTTTATAACTCCCCTCATCCTGGATCATTGGCTGTCCTGGCTGGGGCTGATGAGCATTCAACAACACCTAGAGGGCGACAGAATCCTCATAGAGACAGTGATTACAGGTAGCACTGTTGGGAAAGGTTTGGGGGATATGTTGAGCATCAAAGTAGAAAAGACACATCTAGATGTGAATAGAAGTGCTCTGATTCTTCCAACTTATAAATATCTAAGTATCATAGAGTCAAAAGGAATCTCCCTGTCAATGCAGAAGCCCTTAAATGCAGGATCCCTGGTGGATAGACATCCATTCTTGGTTTAGAAACCTCTATCAAAAAACACATCGCATTCCACAGAAGTCCATTCCACTGCTGAATAACTTACTAGCATCAAGTAGTTTTCACTCAAAACAGAGGGCAAACATTTTAGCAAACCTAAATTAAAATTTGGTAGAGGGACAAGAGATCACCCAAGGATGGGGAAGCTGTGGCCCTCCAGATGTCACTGGACTCCAGCTCCCAGTAGCTCCAGCAAGCTTGGTTAACAGCCAGGTATGATGGGTGTTGTAGTTCAACATCAATCTGTAGGGCCCCACAGGTTCCTGTTCCTTGACACCTGCCCCCCATACTTTCTTATGTCACATTAGGTAGATCTGCTCTGTTTCACAGCCACCATTTTCTCTGAGCTGCTTGGAAGTCCCTTTTCCAACAACTTGTTGGTTCCTCCAGATCAGAATAAACTTGGAGGTTCTTCCTGCTTCCCATTTTCTTTGCTGGTTTATGAGCAGGCATTAACTCCAGCTCATGCATAAGCATTCTGTTGCTTTTTTTTGCTGAATTTAATTTGTAGCCCTCGTTTGTCTTTGTAATGCTTTGATGCCCTTTATGTTCAAGCCTTAAAACTTGTGCGCTCAATTTTCATGGTGTGACTTTTTCCGCTATGCCTCCTTGAAAGCTTTATATGATGGCAGTGTAACAAGAACTGTAAACTCTGCTTTAGATACATTTCCTCAGGTTATTTAAGTCAGGTTTTTGTTGTTGTTTTTTGCTTTTTTTTTACTGTTCCAACTCACACCAAGCACAGTATTTTTCTGCCAAGAAAGTATAGGGTTTCATCTCAGAGTCTTCCTGCTCTCTCTTGCTCTTGATTAGCTAACACTGTCACAGCATTTCCCCTTAAGCTATACAGCCAATACCTGGACCTAGATAGAGGTCAATATTTTTAATAAGTAGCACTGAGAAATGCTTCCAATTTTAGAAAAAGGAGGAGGTGGAGGAGAAGAAGTTAGAATGCGGATCTTCCATCTCTACGCTTTTAATTCTCTTTAAACAAAATTTGTATCCCATTTGGTTGTAATAAAGCCTCCCGGTGTTTTGCAAACCAAAAAAAGGAAAAGACACTAAAAGTTTGGTTTTTTAATTACTCTGCTATTGCTGGGGTATATTCTCTTTTAATATCTGGTTTGGTGTGACATATTAACACCACTTTGAATGTGGTATCGTGTTTTAATTTCTTTTTGCTTACTGTTGATTTTAATTACCTTTTGCTTCTTTTAAAATACTTGCTTTGAACTTTTATCGATAATTTTAAAGTTCTTTTTTTAAAGAAACAACAATTAGAGGTTTCATTACAGTCAAGCAGTATATAAATGCTTCGAAATAAATAAAAATTGTATTGGCAGCACTCTGTGCTCCCATTAGGAGGAAGGGCAAGATAGAAGCATGAGGAAATAAATGAATATATAATCATAAAGTCCCTCAGGGACCCGAACAACAACTGAGAAAGAGGCCATGGAAGTTTTGCAGCTTCCTACCCTGGAAACTAAATTCTTCTCTTCCCTGAACTTGAAGGACCTCAGTTTTGTTCCAGTGACTGAAACATCTGAAACAGGATGCATTTAGAAATATGCATTGCCCTCACTCCCACAAATAAGACTCAGGAGGCAACACTTGGTGCAGTGGTTATACTTATCAGTATAACAGAATTGGAATAAGTGCAAATCAGATTAACTGGATTAACCAAATTCAGAAAGATGCAACCACAGTCTGCGTCTCCTCAGCAAAGGATATGGAGGAAATAACCCCCTATTTACTAAGGGAGCCACACTAAATGTGCATATCAGGCCTAAAGAGCACCCCAAGTCCCCCAGGCAAAATGCACTGGTGGGTCCACAGAGGCTGCCCATAACCCAATGCATCAGTGTCCCTATTGTATCTCACCTCAAATTTCTCACCTTTCCATGTTTAATGCCTGAAGAGCAACACCACCATGCCACTTCTGGGTTGCCCATCAAATTCTTCCCAGCAGAGTGAAGTAAGCAAAAAAATAGCAAGGATTGCCATGGCCTGTCAAGGAACTCTTTCAGAAAAACAACTGCTCAGCCCCTTCAGCAGGTGGCTGCCAGGAGCTGACACTGCATATAGGGAAGGGGGCACAACAAAGAGTAGAGAGCACACCTGGGGGAGAAATGGGCTTATGAAGCTCTGCCCAACCCCCTTCCCATTGCCCTTTAGCCCTCAGCTGACTTGCCCTCTGCCAAACTCCTGAGTCCCCTTTGCATGTAGTGGAGGCAAACATGCCTCTGAAGGAAGAGCAGGGGCAATATATCTGAAGATTATATATATTTCTGGATTAGATTTTCAGAGTAAATATGTAGTTAACCATTGGGAAACTGCCATTTGCTTACAATTTAAGAGCTTAAGATGCATGTAATAGTGGCCCTAACAGCATACACTTCTAAAGTGGTGTGTGTGCATGTGTTTCCAGCATTATTATTGCCTTTAATGCTGTGAATACATAATATTAATTGAAAATGGGGTGATATTAAATAGCCTTCAAATTACCAAGAACTTGCTGGCAGCCAACGTATGTGGCGGACTAATTTTTTCAGTTAGAAAATGCTTGAGGCTGCAATGTCATCTGCAATTAAGAGCTGGACTGGGAAGCTACTTAATTTGTCGATTTGAATTTTAATAAGCTCACTATGACTGCACTTAGATGCCATGTTGAAACCTAAAAGGTCAAGCAGTTAGGGTCCAATCTGGGAAATAGTCCTCCATACTGCTCACTATTTTTCACATGATAATGTGTTTCAGTTGGGTGTGTTGGAGCTTGTGGAGCCTGCGTTGATTTCTTTTAGAAGGTATCTATCATTTCCCATTGTGTGCAGTAGGTGGAAGGTCACTGCTGACCTCCCTTCATCAACCAAGTTCTCTGGCACAAATAGAAGAAAATCTGAAGAAGACAGTACTTGGGGTTTGAAGAGTTTCTCTCTTGCTACTGCTTATCTTTCCCCCAGTGACTGGTGCTAAGTGGTACATATACTAACCCTTGGTATAAGGCAGGTTTCTATGTTCCTAAGTCAGACCATCAGACCATTTAGCTCAGCATTGTCAATGACTGGCAACAGCTCTCCAGGGTTTCAGTCAGGGGTCTCCCCCAGACACCACGATGACCTACCACTGATCTGCAGCCCTGTCCCTGGTCGTCCAAGTCTCCTGTGTGCCAGAGAATTCTGTATGGAAGTGGCATGGCTGGCCCCTTGTTAACAGAAAGGTTGGAGATACATCCCCACCATTTCTGAGTTTTCGTTAAACAAGATGAAAACTAGTTCTCTCGCATTGTGCTATCTGGGATAGGTGGGGATTTAACAGGATTAGATTTAAGTTCACCACTGGTAACTTTCTGCCCATGTTTGTGGGTCCCTGGAAAAAGGCTTTGAGACACTGAATTCAAAATATTGGCATCCTGGCTTATGCTTTTATTCTATCATTGTCAGAAATGTACATGATTTCTTACCAAAAGCCAGTTCAAATTGTCTTCTTTGTAACCTATTTATAAATAGTCAACAATAGACCTTCCACAGTCATCTTATTTCCTTTGTCCAACACCTTCCTAATGGCATTTTCAGTGCTTGCTGTGGTTTCTACCTACCTGTACATTTTCTAGTATTAGATTTATGGTATCCCCGCCCCCCGCCCCCAGCTCAAACAAATGTAAGAGATTTGTTATACAGGTTCTTTTGTTAAGTCCACCTCATCTAAATCTACTCATTGGCAATCAAGATTGTTAAAGCTTCTAGTTCCCTTTCATTGCTGCACAATTCAGGCGCCTCTCCTAGGATGTCAAACACCCAATAGTTTATTGAAATACTTGTCAAATATACAGATATAGATATTGCTATCTCATTTCACTCCATTTCTTTATCATCTTTGTTTCCCCCATGCAGTTCAGATGCAGCACTTTCTCTTCCCACTCCCAGGAGAAAGCTCCTGTCCAGAAATATTCTTTATATGAATGAATCCTCATATGGTGCCTCTTAACAGCTTTGAACTCCCATGTTCAAATTCAGTTCTGATTAGCATCCGAAAATTACTAGGAAGCCGTGAGCAGTTTCCAGCTGGTACCGTGCTGCTTTTCACAACCTGGCGTGTCCTGACAGCAATTGCATCCCATGCTGTTTACACAGAAGAACCAGGAGGCTGGATAATTTGCAGCAACATCAAATGGAAGTTAAAGCCAGCGAGGGGAATTTTGGATCCTGTATAGCACAGACCATCAAGGCTGCCATTTTCTTTCTGCCAAGCTTCAAAGTCCCGTGCCCGATGAAATTATATGCTTCTAATTCAAAGTCCTACCAAAAATGAGCGCCATAAATTTTGTTTCTTTGAAAATAAAATACACTTACACAGTGGGATACCAAGACATGAAGGGAGACTTTCATTACCTGCAACACTTTCACTTCCCACAGAGTTCTTCATTTTCCTGTGTTACTTTTCAACCAGTAGTAAATGGTCCCATTTTACCTAGGAAACAACTGCCCCTATCATAACAATCTAAACTTGAAGGCAGCCAACATGGTGCCCTTTAGACATTGGTGGACTACAATTCCAAAAAGATCTGGCCAGGATGGCTAATGGTAAGAAATGCTGGGAGTTGCAGCCCAGCAATGTCTCAAGCACATCATGTTGCCTGCCCTATATCTAAAGTTTTATCAACTGCACCTTCTCAGTATGCCTATGCACCATGGAACTGCAAGAGATATACTGAGATGTGTTCTTAGCGGTTCTTCTGTAACAGTAGAATTTCTCTATCTTAGGGACAATTCAAACGTCAGGATTCTATTTTCGAATGTGTACGCCTAAGATTTAAATGCACACCTGAATATGCAAAGGAGAAATATGCTTGCTTGGAAAACATGTTACAAAGCAAGTACAGTATGCCTTTCAGAACCTAGAACAAACTGTAGCTCTCTGTCAAACACACTCAAGAGGTTTCCATGTACCCCTAGACCTAGAAGAGATGTAGTATCACTATGGCAGATCTCCAACTGTGACTTATACATGCTCATTTGTACATTTTGAAAAGTAACTCATGCATATGATAATACATGCAGAGCCCTCTATTATCACATTCCAAAACTCTGGAAGAAGCAGCAGACACCATAAATGCACGTAGGTAAGGGGTGGAACCTCCCAGTGGCCCTCCAATGGAGCTCTGGAACTCTGCAGTCCCACCAATGGAGGCTGGTTCATTAGGGCCCTACTAGCCCCTGCCTGCCTTTAGCCAGCCCCCATCTGCTTACTTACATCTAGTTTAGTGAGTGGCACTACCTTTCAACTTCCTCTTCCTTAGTGGCTGTGTTGCCTATGTAGAACTCAGCAGGGAGGAGGATGGGCACAAAGCTAGAATTAGTGGCTCCACCCACCATTAGCTCTGTCATTGCCTCTGGCTCCTACTGGCTCCCTGCCTTCTCAACTAGGAACTTCTGTTTACAGTCAAGGGCAATTCTCCCAGACAGTGGAGAGTTGTTCTGGCTTAGGTCACATATTATATTCTGTATTCAAATCAAGTCCCTGTGGACAATTGGGGTGCATCACGCAGAGATACTGAATGCCTGAACCCAAACCTTAGAAAGTTTCTAAAGGGCATGGGCTGCTGATGTGCTCCCTGTACATGTGGACAGCAGGGCTCAGAGTAAATCCCACATAACTTTATTTTAGCCCTCCCTTCCCCATTGACCCAGCGGACAAGTACCAGCTTTGAGTTCTCTGCTTATTACAATAGAGGCAATTTTAAAGATCTTAACAATATTGCATTAACAGCATACATTTAAACATTTAAAGCATGCAGCTTCCCCGAAATAATCCTGGGAACTGTAGCTTGTTAAGGGTGTTGGGAATTGTAGCTCTGTGAGGGGAATTGTAGCTCTATGAGGGATTTGTTGGGGGGAAAGCCATTTGCTTTAAATATACAGTGTGGATGTGGTCTAAGATGTTGCAGAAAAGAAAGTTGGAATCAAGCTGGGATTTTTTGCCACATGATGATGTTTATTGATTGGTTTCATTTTAAGTAAATTTTATTAGGTATTTAATGTGTCTTTCTTAAATTTCATTCTTGTCTGTCTCTAGTAAACAAGGTCATCCTTTCAAGTGTGTGTGTGTGTGTGTGTGTGTGTGTGTGTGTGTGTGTGTGTAACATCTGCTCATTCCCCAGCTATGAAAGTCAGATAGATTTTCCCCCTTTCAAGTTGTGAAGATTATTGCCAAAAAAAAAGAGAGGGAACTTTAATAATGTAGAAGTGTTTACTGGAGTCATTGCTCTTTGGCTTCAGCAGGCATCCTGCAAGCCGCAGAAACCAAGATTAAGAACAAAATACTTTACTTATCTGCTTTCTCGCACACACCTGTAGGGAATTAGAGAACTCTGGCACACAAGGCCAGACTTTTGAAACTGATTTTGCAGCCAAGGTATCACCGATCCTTAATTAGCTAGGATTGCTTTCAGAATAGTTAAAATCCTTTCCCCAGATGATCCTTGGATCAGTAACCTTCCTGGTGACAGACTGGTTTAAGAATCAGCAGGTGAACAGTCGGATATCCATGCCTAGAATTTTTTCCTTAAGCAAAACAAGGATGAGCTCTGTTGACAGACTCTTTCATTAGAGACTGTTCAGTCCTGTGAAACTTTTCTTCACATCTTGAAAATTCCAAAAACCAAATAGCTGGAAAAAAACAAGAATTGCGATGAGAGCCAGCCAAGGTTTGTCGGGAAACTTAGCTAAAAGAGCTCCAAAACTCACAATTTTCAAACAAAAGCAAATAAGGCAGGTAGACTTTTTAGCAAGATGTCTCTCTCTCTCTCCCTCCCTCCCTCCTCCCTCCCTCCCCCCCCCTCTCTCTCACACACACACACATTTCTTTCAAGAGAAGTTGTGTAGGCAATAGAGTTTACCACCAAACATAACCTCAAGCAAAATTTCAAGGCAAATTTTAAGGTTCCTGCTAGAGTGGAGCATATACAACTGTGGTGTAAACAAGAGGAAATAAGTTTTTTGAGACAAGTAGCAAAAATTCCTATTCCAAGTCAACACCAAGTGGCTGGGTCCAACCACCACTTTAAGTGCCCACAATGTGCCATAATGTAGATGTGAAACAGTGTGGGAAATCAAAACAGAGGATGGAAGCTATTGCCCAGAGCCCACAATGGATAAAAGAGTCCGACAGAGGGCATTTTGCTCAAGTCCCCCTCTAAGCAGCCCTGCCTGGAGTGCACATCTCATCTGGGACATTGCTTCACTGATAGCCCCTGGGGATATTTTGCCAATTGCTTTGCTTGTACGGTCAGAGGCAGCCTTAAAGAAGCCTTAGAAATCACCTAGGTTCTGCCGCAGCAGTGTATTTTTCAACAGTACTGGTGTCTAGACTCTCAATGCCTGAAGGGACACGCATTTTTAATAGTCCATTGTTAAAACACTGACAGTGAATCACAGCTCTGTAGCAAATGGTGAAGTCTGAACCATCCAAAAGCCCCAATGCACAAGCAGAGAATTAGGTTTAGGATGATTAAATATCCATAATAAAATAAAAAAGAAGAATGATCAGTCTAATTACAATAAAATGCCTTCCACCCAGACACCTGCCTCCATTTCTCTCGGGCCCAGACTATAGGCAAACAGCCTTTTTTGTTCTGAACTAATTCCTCTCAGGGCCTGTTAAGATTCAAGGAAAATTGGCCAAAGTTTCAATTCTGGGAATCAATAGCTATATATTCTCCTGAAAGTACATGGCAAAGGTATTTAATTTGTCAACAGCAAAAGTTCAAGCCTAGCATTATACACTGCCCAAGTTGTTTCTAAAAGCATTCAGAAGCTGGAAGAAATCTAATAATGCCAGGTGTATGAGAGACAGTGAACATTTTGATGAAACAGACCCAATCCGGATATAATTCAGCACCACCTTTTCCCCTAGGAAAGCTTTGTGTCTTTTACCCAATATTTTTTGCACAGTTGCTTGAACTAAAGGTTTGATTTTCAAACGTAGGTGGCATTCAGAGCACTCTGAGGGGCCGTATATTTATTTTTTCCCCAACGTGTGGGTTCAAATCCCACGTAGTCAATTTCTAATTTGACAGAATTGTCCCCAAATTGTATTTCAGCTGCGACAGCTTCTGGATTTTTACAAACCCTGATCATAATGGAAAATTAACTGCCAGGTCTCCATGGCAACTGAAACATTTCATGTAACGAGACAGAGAGCACACACACCCTGTGGATCTCGGTTCCTCCTTTGGAGACACAGTAGTAGCCAGAACCTCTTTTTTCTATGGCTCAAACTGGTGAAGTAACTTCTGCCTCTCCTAGCAGTTTCTATCATGGTAGCAATCATCCTTATTCCTTCAGCAACCAGAAGAATGCAGTGATTTCTCAGAGAGGTTTTACAAGAAGTTTGATATACCTTCCTTTTTATACAATGAGTGAGGAAACTCTGCTCCATGGGCCAAATTTGGTGCAGCATGGGTCTCAGCTTGGCCTGGAGGTCATTTCCCTCAAACCATGCCCACATGTCACACACCTGACACCTGTGATGTCAGGTGTATGGTAGGTAGAGACATGGCTGGATCAGCTGCATGACTGAGCCAGGGAGCAGCTTTGTAAGCCCTATGCCAAGCACTTGGGATGCCTATCCTGGACTTGGCACTTTTAGGAAAAATTATATAGAGTTATTTGGGGGGGGGCATTTCCAACACTCTTTTAATCATCATGTGTTCAGCAAAATGGCTGGAGGAGGCTGCAGTCCATTACAAATCCTCAGTAGAAGAACCTGCATATAGTGCCACACTTTTAGAAGTTCCTTTAGAGATAACTAATGCTACAAATGTATCATTTACCTTAGCTCTCCCATTTGTACATATAAATAAAGATATAAACTTAGCTAAACCTCTAAAAGGGGTGGAGAATATGAGGCCCGGGGGGGGGGTATATGCGGCCCCTAAACCTATCTATCTGGCCGTCAGGACTCTCTTAGCATAACACTCCTTCTCCCCGAGCCACACTCCTCAATAGCTCTTCTTTACACCCTCCTTAAATGTTTTTGCCTGGCTGCAATGTGTCTGTGAACTCTGATCATGACCCTTGCTTGCCCAGATGGTGGCTGGAGACGGGTGTGTGAGTTGAATTTAGCCTACTGTGCAAAGGTAAACTTTGTATTCATTACTTCACCCACTTTTGCCTCTGGCCCATCACTGGCATGTGGCCCCCTTTAAATTTATATACCCACACAGTGCTTTTTTTTAAAAAAAAATGTTTAGGGATACTCGCATTTTGACTCAATAAAATCATCATTTTATACTTCAAATCAGGAAAAATAAATACAGTAAATGGACAAATGGACAAAGAACATGCATTACCTCATATTAGACAGCTGACAACACACAGGAACTCCCACATTGGCATGAGGTTGTGTGCACTAACAATGAAAATGACCAATCACTGTGCTATATTCCAACCCCTACTTCACACATTAAATGCTCGCTTCCATCTGAGACTCAGGAAACACCGTGACAGGAAATGAGGCTGCCATTGGGGGGTAGCAATGGAACTGACGATTCAACGTGCTTTTCAACAGAACTGACAATTCACTGTGCTAGAGAAGAAACAATTTTTTTAAAAAAAAGTTTCTTCTCCTGTTAGATTCACAAAATGTTTAGGGGTACAAAAAGCACTGTACCCACATACTGTATCATAATTTCAGGGGGGGTTCCTCCCCTACCCCCTTTTCTTTCACTTTCCTCCCTCACTGAAATTTTTTAGTAAACCATAAAGGGGGGGGGGTAAGTTAGATATGTAACATCTGTGAAAA
This sequence comes from Podarcis erhardii, assembly GCF_964252035.2. Classification (NCBI taxonomy): domain Eukaryota; kingdom Metazoa; phylum Chordata; class Lepidosauria; order Squamata; family Lacertidae; genus Podarcis; species Podarcis erhardii. The sequence continues at coordinate 15,737,408 of NC_138504.1, forward strand.
GGCTATTGATGGCTGCAGAGGCAGAACCTTATAATCATCATCAACAACAAAAGCATGCATTAGGATCTATCAAAGTTCCATTGATTGATGCCATTATTAGACATCAGCATGATAGCATGCTTGAAAATCCCACGCATCTTAATACACCAGCACAACTTTTGAGCAGCATAATTCAAGCAGATTTACAGACATAACAGAGAAAATGCTCCGACCCTTTACTTTAAGGTGTATGATGCAAACTATCATTTGCAGCTGGGTAGTGTGGGTGGAGAGGAGAGTGATAATGTCAATGCCACTTGACTCTAACATCATGGCTGAGAAGGCCGCTATTTCACAAGGTCTGGAAACTTATTAGTCAATTTCTTTCCGGGTTATTTTTTACGGCGAAGTCAAGTTTATTTGGCACAAGCTAAAAATCAGCCCTCTCTAAAGTGTTCTCTTAAAGATCACCAAGTATTTTTTTATTAGTAAAACGCATTTGCAGTGCCAAAGAAATTCATAATTTCTGCTCCCTCTCCCCCACTTAAAGCATACAAGTGACAAATAGTTCTATTACCTCATTTCTTTCTTGCTTCATTTGACTAAACAAATGCCCTAGAGTAGGAACACTTACTTGCATAGAAAATATTAATCCATCTTTTAAAAAGAGCTCTTCAGTAATCTGCCTAATTTTCTAATGCCAGTGTCACAGATGAGTGTTCCTTACACAGTTCAACTTTCCCAAAAATACATCAGGGTGTCCTTTATGTCAGGGCCAACAACCCTGTGAACTGAAAAACTGATGCTCATCTTGCCCATTATAAAATATGTAATTGCCTCCTGGTATTTTAATTCCTTCCCTCTTAAACTCTTGCTGGTTTTGACCTTTAAAGACCTTTACATCATAGGATCAGCATACATTAAGGACCACTTGCTCCTGTCACTAAGCTCTGCCGAGATATTGAGTTCTTCAGCTGAGATCCCTCAATGGATCTTCAGACTTTCAGGAGACAGGGTGTGTAGTGACTGACGATAGGGCTTTTTCAGTGTTGGTGCCCTATGTTTAGAATGCCTTTATTATAACTTCAGCTCCAGGTAAAGACCCTTTTAATTTAGCCAGGTTTTAAGAAATGCCTTTTATCTTACCTGGTTCTGGTTCTGATGTTTGATTTTCTGCTCTTAAGTTTTAAAATTATTTAGTGTACTGATCTTCTTATTGTTGTTGTAACTGTTTGATTTGCAAAATACTCTGGGAAACCCTTGGGAGTGGAGAGCCAGGGGAAATTTTATGAAGCGAAATAGAGAAAACATTTCCCTAAGATCTGTCTTTGCGTGGTAAAGCGCTGTTCATTTACCGATGTCGTATATTCATTCGCTTGCAAGAGATTCAAGTGTGTTTCACACATGTGAAATCATCACTTGATGACTGCAACGTCATGAGATGAATTGCATGCATGAGAGGATCAACACAGATACCACCTCATATACATGTGGTAATGACAGAGAGGGAGAGATACGGATCTATTAGATATCGAAGGCTATGGCACCCGCTTTGGATGGCACACATATCTAATTTACGATAAAGTGAAGGTCCACAGGGGTTTTTTGGACCATATAATAAGAAAATCTCTATTTAAAGTATGGATTTAATACAGAGATATATTGGAACCGAAAACCCCCTGGTGGACCTCACCTACAAAAGCTATGGCAGTGAAAAAGAAAAATACGCAAGAAAATTAGCCTACATACAAAATGATATTAAAAGAGGAAAATAACAAATTAAAGATAAAAGAATTTGACAAAATACTATCATATTTGAACAATTGGCTTCAATATTTTCAAATTAACAGAAGATTGGGATTACACAAACAAAAAGGATTTGCAAAAGAAATTTTGAAATTAGAAAAAAAAAATACAAGCCAAAGGAAAATTTATATCAAAAATGTATAATCTTCTTCTCGAAAGGGAAGTAAAGGAGAAGGAACTAAAAGCAGCCGTGATACACTGGGCCTAGGACCTTGATCATAACATACTTATGAGTGAATGGGAAAGGTTATGGAAAAGCGACATCAAATTCACTGCCTGTTACAATCTTAGGGAAAACATATTGAAGATGCAATACGGATGGTATTTAACTCCGGCCAAATTGGCTAAAATGTACAAGAACAGTACAGGCATATGTTGGAGGTACAAAGAGGGGACAGGGACCTTCATACATATGTGATGGGAGTGCAAAAAACTAAAAGTTCTGGGATATCATCTATAACAAACTGAAAAAAATATTTAAATTCCCTTTCAAAAAAACAAAACAAAACTGGAAGCATTCCTGCTTGGTATCATGTCCTTGGAAATCAAGAAAATGTGTAGACCATTCTTTATGTATGCCACCACAGCGGCAAGAATTCTCATAGCAAAAAATTGGAAAAGCAACATAATCCCCACCAAATCTGACTGGTTAGCTAAAATGATTGAATATTTACATCTTGCAAAACTAACAGGGAGAGTAAGAGGAAACATTGTTCAAAAAGTTAATAAAGAATGGTTAATCTTTAAAGAATATTTTTAAAAACTATATGGACAACTCAAATCTCCTAACATATTCAGACTAAATCTTGTAAATAGAGGGAAGATACAGTGAAATATGAATAGACAAACAAAAGGAAATGTGGAAGAATCACTGCAACATGTGTATTGAGTGTGATGGCCTGAGATTCGGACTCAGAGGTTGAACCTGAGGAATCCCAGCCTGCACAGGAGTCCTCGCCTCCAAAACCAGCTGAGCCAGGGCTGGGGCCTGAGTCTGAAGGGTCCTCAGCTGCTGCCTGCACCTGAGGATCCAGCACAGGTGAGTCTGCTCTGGCCCCTGAGGTGATGGAGGACCCATTGCCTGCAGGTGCTCCACTCTCAGCCCCGTCAGGGAAAGAAGAGGTTGCCTCTGGGTCCGGTAACCCTCCAGCCTCTCCTGAGCTGCAGAGGCTCAGGGCAGAGAGGCAGAGGTAACTAAGTTCCTGCAGGAGGAGTGCTCGCCTCCAGGCCAGGAGAGCCGAGTCACCTGTGGACCGGGGCCGCCCTATGCCTCGGGGCAGATAAAAGCCAGTCAGCCCCAGTCCCAGATTGCGGGAGCAACGTTGTTGCTAGCCTGTTCCTGCCTGCACCTTGTATGAAATGTATGTACTGTGTATTGTGTAATATTTGTTGAGTTTTATGTCATTAATGTGTGATGATAATAAAGATTATGTTAAAAAAGAGAGAGTGAGAGATTTCCCACCTCAACTTATTTTAAGCAACATGTACCCCTCCTTTTTCCCTCTGGTTTTTAAGGCCTGCTTATTTCTGAACTTTTAAACAGTTCTCCACTCTTGTCTTAGCCATTTCCCAAAACTCAAAAAGCACTTCAGAACAGAAATCTCTGAGGAAAACAAAATGGCAGCCACTTTTCCCACCAGCAGAGTTTCACCTCTCCTATGGGATACAACTGATGTACACTTGAAACTAAACAACCGATTTCAAGGTCAGTGAAATGACTGAGAAATTGCACTTGTCAAAACTGGTACTGCTCTAATTGCAACCTGGCCTCCTGCCAAGTCTTACTCTTAATAGCCATATAAAAGAACTGCAACTGCAGAAGCATCCTTAAATGAGCCAGTCCCTAAAACTGCCACCATCATTTGTACCTTGACCTGACCAGTTTAGCCAAAGAATCACAAAGATCACTGAAAATAATCTCATCTTAGGTTTCATTCTCCTCTGCTCTGTTGTGGCTGCTCCAGTGACATCTGCCAGGTTGGCTGAAGTCAAGATACTGTTCTCTCCTCACATCTGGGTGCTCATTTTCAAGGTGACAGCAATCTCATTCTATGACAAGAGCTTCCCCCTCCCCCTCCAATTGGTTTTCTTTTAGCCACAGCTCTTACTCTTCAAGCACTGGGTTATCACTGCTTTGTCCCCTTTCATTGCAACACTTTTTATCTCAAAAACTCCGCTCTTCCTGGGGAGCTCTTCTCCTGTTCACCCTGCAGTATGAGTAAGCTAAATTGTAATGCCAGGCTGAAGGCAACCTCCACTGACCTTGCCAGAATTAGAACTATGCAAGTGATTGTTCCTAGTCATCCTGCTGTTGCCTAACTGGTTCTTGCATTTTGTGGTGGTTAGTTTTTAGCCTGGTCCTTTCTTCCAAGTGATATTTACAAAAAAATTGCCCAGCACAGTTCTATTTTTCTGTGGAAAATGTTTTTATTGGTTTAAAAAAGAAGACAGAGAAACGGAATACTTCCTATTATTGTAGAGTGTTACATTATAGATATACTTCCTTTAAAACACACATACTTTTCATAAAATCATAGAATCTTAGAGTTGGAAGGCACCCCAAGGGTCATCTAGTCCAACCCCCTGCAATGCAGGAATCTCAGCTAAAGTATCCATGACAGGTGGCAATCCAACCACTGTTTTAAAACCTCCAAGGAAGGAGAGTACACCAATTCTTGTGGGAGTCTGTTCCACTGTCAAACAGCTCTTACTGTCAGAAATTTCATTGTCCCCGAGAGGGGGCAATGACAATAAAGATATTATTATTATTATTATTATTATTATTATTATTATTATTATTATTATTAAAGTTTTTCCAAATGTTTAGTCGGAATCTCTTTTCTTGCAACCTGAAGCCATTGGTTCAAGTCCTACCACCCAGAGCAGGAGAAAACAAGCATGCTCCCTCCTCCATGTGACAGCCTCTCCTCTTTTCCAGGCTAAACCTACCCAGTTCCTTCAAGCGCTCCTCATAAGGCTTAGTTTCAAGACCCTTGATCATCTTGGTTGCCCTTCTCTGCACACGTTCCAGCTTGTCAGCCTCCTTCTGAAATTGTGGTGCCCAGAATTGGATATAGTATTGTAAGGCAGAATAGAATGGTACTATAACTTCCATTGATCTGAACACTATACTTCTGTTGATGCAGCCTAGAATAGCATTAGCTTTTTTTGCTGCTGCATCACATTGTCGATTCATGTTAAGCTTGTGGTCCACTAAGACTCCTATGTCCTTTTCACATGTACTGCAAGTAAGCCAGGTCTCCCCCGTCCTATATTTGTGCATCTGGTTTTTCCTGCATAAATGAAGGACCTTACATTTGTCCCTATTGGAATTCATTTTGTTAGTTCGCCAATCTGTTAAGGTCATTTTGAATCCTGGTTCTGTCTTCTGCAGCATTAACTACCCCTCCCAGTTTGGTTTCATCTGCAAATTTGATGAGCATGCTTTTGTCGTTTATTGTTACTTCAATTTTCTTTCATGGAGGATAAAACTAACATTGGTTACTAGCCATGATGGCTAGTTCACTGTCGGAGGCACTATACTGGGAATCATAACTGAGGAGAGCAGTGTTGGACTGGGGCCCTGCTTGTGGACTCCCCAACGGCATCTGGTTGGCCATTGTATAAACAGGACACTGAACTAAATGGGACTTTGACCTGATTCAGTAGAGCTTTTTATGGTCTTATGAACTTTTGCCTTTCAGAGGTTGTTTGGCTATAATTTTCACTACCCTTGACTATGCTAGCTAGGGCTGATAGAAGTTCAAGGCCAACAAGATCTCAAGGGCCACAGGTCCCCTATCCCTATTCTAGAGTGACTAAGAAATGGAAAGCAGTACAGGATTAAACATTCCAGGCTGTTCAACAGGATAGGTGCAACACCCAACTCAAAAGGTGAGACTGAGCAGACTATAGCAGGTTTGCCTCCAGACCACCGCAATAAAGCAAAAATTACAATAAAATGAGTCACACAATATATATTTTTTTGTTTCCCGGTGCATTTAAAATTACGGTTATATTATACTGTGGTCTATTAAGTCAAGGCCCCCTGGCTGGGAGGGCAAACCCCAGCTCCACCCAGTGGCGTCGCAACGGGGGGGGGGCGGTGCACCCCGGGTGCCATGTCTGGGGGGGGTGACAAGAAGGCACCCCACAGGGGCTCGTGGCGGTGCAAGCAGCCATCGTGCCGCCGCAGCTGCATGTGGAGGATCTTCCGCTCGCAGCTGCAGCCGCGAGCAGAGAATCCCAGCGCCAGCGGCAAACTGCTATGTACAGTGCATGTGCGGCGTTACACGCATGCACTGTGTGTAATGATGCTGCACATGCGCTGTACATAGCAGTTTGCCATGGGCTTTGCTTGAGCACCATATGGATGGTGGTGGGATCCCTCCATCGCCGCTACAGCTGCATGTAGATGATCCTCCGTTCTTGGCTGTAGCGGCGACAGAGGGACCCCAGCACCGTCCGTAAGGCGCTGGAGTGGCGCCGCCAGCAAACCACATGTACAGCACATGTGCGGCATCACTACGTACGGTGCATGTGTTGTACGTAGCAATGCAACACATGCGCCCTACGTAGCAACGCTCCGCCCCAGGTGTCACGACGCCTTCATTCGCCCCTGGCTCCACCCCTAGCCAGTTCCACTCTCAAGGCCAGACAGGCAGGGACAGCAGAAAGGCTTTCTCCTCCTGGAAGGGACCAGGATGACTGCAGCTACATCTTCATTAGGAGAAATAACTGAAAACCACAGAAAAGTGAAGTGCAACAGAACGAGGTATGCCTATATTATCCACCCAGCCCCATATTGTCTATTCTTTCTGATTATAAAGAAGCCACGTTGTTTCATGTTTCTTATCTTCTTCTTTAATTTGCCAAAATGGAGTTTCATCTTGACCTTACCATTCTGTCAGAGTTTCATTTATTGCCAACAGTGTTCAGAAGACTTGGCAATAAACTGACACTTTCATTGGTACAATCATTCATAAAAGTGTGTTTTGCACCACGGCATTAATGACAAGGAATGCTGGGAGGAAAGGTGGAAGTGCAAGCATTGTCCTCTGAACAGTGGAGCACAACCAGGTTAGAAACAGTTCAGTAGGCCAGTTCACCATTTTGGTTAATCCAGTATATCCACAAGGCTGTGTGTGCTTGCGTGTGCACAGGCAACAACCGTTTTGTGCATGTTCAAAGCACATGTGACCATGCACACGTGCATCACCATAAACTGGAAGTGGCCAGAAAAGGGGTGGGGCGATGGGGCTTCCACATGCTCTGCCAACATGTGCATGGGTCAGAAATGCAAACAGTCATTGTCTGTATATGTATATATATATACATATTTTTTGGGCTGTCTCTCTACACACTCTACTTACCTACCCCTTTTGCCATTCCTTCCATATTAATGCCCTAGAGCTCCACCTTCCCACCCCATACAACCCCTAAGCTTGTTTTTCACCTTGCCAACCCCAATCTGAAGCTACTTCTCTGTTCTGCTCTGCAGTCCTGCTTGGCATCCCTGCTTTTGCCCGTTCACCCCTTTTCTCTTTCTAAGCTAACCCTGCCTCATCCCTGGTTAGTAAAAGGGGAGTATGGGAGGAATGTTTTTTTAAAAAAAACAACTCAGTAGCCTTATGCACTATCACAGTCTCTGCAAGGAGAATACAAGCCTGGACTCACCCCTCAGCCTCCCTTACCCCTGGACCATTTACTATCAACTAAGTCAGTGTATTCCACAGTTTGAGTGTCTGACTAGGACCTGGAAGACCAGGGTTCAAATCTCCACTCAGCCATGAAAGCTTGTTGAATGCCACCTTGAGCTCTTTGGAGGACAGGAGGGATATAATATAAATGTAAAAATAAATAAACAAACCATCCTCTGGGGAGGATTCCCAGAGACAGAGGCAGGCAAAAACCACCCCAGAGACCGATCTAGCTGGTCTTTACCCTCTTGCCCTTCATAGGGGCATCTACCACCAACTTCACTACAAGAAGGACCCTGGTAATTTTTTCTATGTTCATATTGTTTACTGTGGGATTCGGGGGGGGGGGGTGTTTCTTGTAAACTGAAAGACAAGATATAAATAACTAATAAATAAATATTCTGATGATAACATTCTGTAATGAATAAGTTTTGACAGTGTCTCTTCACGTTTCTCTGTGCCAAGACAATTTTTTATTACACTATATGGTATCCTTGTGTATCTTACATTATGTATTTTGTCATAACTATGTTCCTTTGGGAACTTGTAGATAGCTAACTCGTCCTCTTGGAAGTATTTCAAGGGAAATCTCACATGTATCAGTCAACAGTGCCAAGACAGTGCCAAAGGTATCATCAGTTTAGAATATGTTGAATGCTATCATATTTTGCATTCAAGCATAACATGTGTTCCGCATAAATGGAATTATTTGGGGGCCAAGAATTATTGTGGAAACCTTCCTATGAGGAATGGTTGAAAGGGCTAGACATGTTTAGCCTAGAGAAGTAAAGGTTAAGGGGAAATATAATTCACCCCAATCTCCAAGAGGTGTGAGATTCCAGAGGTTCCATGCACTTACCTGGGGTTCATGTTTCCTTTTGGAAATGGGGCACAGCTGAGACTGTGGTGTCTTTATGGTTTATTTACACATATATTCAACCTGAGCCTACAATGGAGAGGTTCACAGCCGTAACACCCTAAAAGGATCTTGTTTCTACCATAACTGCAGCATTGGATTCAGAGATCTGGAATGGTTCTCTATCTCTCCATCTCTCTGCTTGTTCCTTTGCTTCTTAGGTCACATCACTCTAGACTCAATTCTAAACTCGGGCTTTGTCTTTCTATTGATCTCTGAGTTGAGCTGACACAATGGAAGTATGCTAATGGTAGATTTATTCTGCATTAGTTTCTTCTGCGATGCTTCCCCAATGCTACCACACCACTGATGTGGGCTACTGCACAACAAAAACTGGAACAAAAATAGACCAAACACTGAAATATAAAAAGTTATGAAATGTGTGCAATGAAGGGAAATGAAGCAGTGTAACGCTTCCAAAAAATTTGCAGATGCAGTGAGTATTGAAAGTGGGTTCATGGATGGCCATCCCAATGGTATCAAGAGCATCAATCATCATGAATGTGAAGTAAAAGGACGTCTGGAAGTGCCATGAGCACAGACAGGATTTCACACAATTGGGATTCCTGAGAAATCATTGTCCCTAATCATGTAGAGTGCTGCATGCTTGTACATGCACATCATAAAATTGCAGACATGTCCACAAATACTGGAGCATCTGGGCACATAACCTGCCACTTCCTGCCAGTGCACAGCCATAAAGATTTTTTTTTACAAGAGAAATTACTTTGATAGAGCTTTTTTTCCTACCCTAGGCACTGTTCACACCCCTATAACAATACATATGCTTTCTTCGGCCCATATTTCATATTCCAGACTATTAATAAAGGAAGGGGGAAATATGTGAATAGTTATGTGACCTGCTCGCTATTAATCTTCTAAGAACGAAAGAGAAACACAAATTCAAGTCAAAGCAGACCCTTTGGAACCAATAAGAGAAGCACAAAAAAAAAGAAAACTAGTTGAAGATGTAATAAGTGAGGGGCACCGGGGTGTGTGTGCACTGGTTCTGTTGTCCTATTTCACAAGGCAAGATAAGAAAGAAAGGATATTAATTTTACTTTAAGGAGTTAGGGAGAGCAGCAGCCGTTAACATATATATCAAGGGGAAAACTCCTTGGAGGATGCAAGTTCTTTAATAAATTAAGAGGAAGACAAAATTAAACAATTCTGAAAATGCCTGCACTATTAAACTTCATTGTGCAATCAATTAGGAAGAACAAAAATGGAAGCAATTTAGAAGATTATTGTTGTTGATTTTTTTCAGAAGCTATTTCTGTAAAATGGATGTGGGAGAACTTGGAAGTCATAAAGAAAAGAGCAACTCACAAACTGGGGCAACTCAGCAGCAAGTGACTGGGGTGTAAAGCTCCAAATATGTTATTTATTCAGCATCTCTTTTTTTTTAACTGTCTGGAAGATAGAATATTGACTGGCTTCGAGAAAGCTATTCAGCAGCTCGTTAATTAAATGTGCATCTGATAACAAACAGTAAAGCACTGCTGAGTGAGGACAAAGGACTAATACAATAAGGCATGGGAAAGGTTAGAAATAGACAATGAAACAGATGAAAACATGCATTAAAATCAACGGGGAAGGAAGGCAATGGACAAAATATTGGGACTGAATCATGCACAATGGAACAGAAGCTAAATGAGAAAAGAGCAGGGTGGTCCTAACTGTTGAGCAAGGGATGAGGAACCTGTGGCTCTCAAGAAGAGGGGAGGAAAGGGAAGAGTGGAAGAGTGCATGCAGAAGGTCCTTTCATGGAAGATAAGGCTATCAGTGCCTGAGAGCCGTAATAGCTATATTCCACCTCCACTGTTGGAGGCAGGGTGCTTTTGAATACCAGTGGCTGGAAGCCACTGGAGGGCAGGAGTGGTGATAGACACCAAGCAAGGCATGATGCACACTGACAAGATTCAGAGGATGGTCCATCAGGTCCTGAGAGCAAAGAGGATGGACACTCTTCAGCAGGCCTAACTACAGAGGTCCATGATCAAATCCATGGCTTGTGTACCATGGATACAGTTCCATGCTAGAAACCTTTAGTGCACTGTCCTTTGCTATCAGGCAGATATCACAGAACAGACACATGTCAGGCTACAGTTGAGCAGGAAGACCAACCAACCCCTTGGGTGGTAGCTTTCCCCAGCCTTAGAGAGGGGATGTTCCTTCAGGGAGCAGCCAGAAGTGCACATAAAACAGATGTGAGCCTTTCCAGCATCATTAGCATGATGGATAAAGGCCTGCATTACCATGTGCTATGAGGGCTCCCTCCCAAGGCAGGGAGGCTCCATCAGGCATCAGTCCATTTCACCACTATCCCTGCTTGCAGCTGCTCCATTTATCAAACCAGTGGCTCTGCTGCTGCTCCATTTTGTCAAGCAGCTGGCCTCACTGCTCCACCACCAGCTTTATCTATTCTGGGAATGTTGCTATTTCTCCCTCCATTTCAGTTCAGGCACACCTCGCTCACACATTCCTCCAGGAAACACAAATCCAACCTCTGAAACCAGTGTTGCATGCCATCCCAAATTCTGAGTGGTGTGAGATTCCGGGGGTTCCAGGGTTTGGTTTCCTTTAATGATGGAAAGTGGAGGCAGGCTGTTGCAACTTTATGATATATGGTTTATTTAGTCATTTCATAAAATTTCATTTAAAAATTACACAAATATACAACTTGAGCCTACAGTGGAGGGGCTCACAGCATTAACACCCCAGAAGATCTTGCTTCTTCCAGTCACAGCCTTGGATTCAAGCAGAAATCAGGAATGGCTCTTACTCTTTGGCTTCTGCGGCTTCTAGCCCAGCCCACACATATCATTTGCCCTCTGGCACAAAGCCAGAGGTGGGTGGTGCTGTGGTCTAGACCACTGAGCCTCTTGGGCTTGCCGATCAGAAGGTCAGCGGTTCGAATCCCCGCGACGGAGTGAGCTCACGTTGCTCAGTCCCTGCTCCTGCCAACCTAGCAGTTCAAAAGTACGTCAAAGTGCAAGTAGATAAATAGGGACCACTCCGGCAGGAAGGTAAATAGCATTTCCATGCGCTGCGCTGGTTCACCTAATGGTCAGGGGTCCCTTTACCTTTACAAAGCCAATTCCTTTGTTATACTAACAACTGTACTTATGTGGTAAGCATGACCCTTGCCTGGCTATTTCAATAATGGAATCCTCCTTATATTTTAATCCTTGCTGGATCCAGGACCCCAGGAATTACAATCATGCATATTATTCTTCCAAATTCACAACAATGCCTCAAGAACTTTGGTTGGTTAGGCATGGTATAAATGCTCCTAAATAAATAATATATAAAGCCCAAAATTACAGCCAGTTACTACTTCTGGAAAGAAAAAAATACCTGTAACATAGAGTACCCCAGAATTTTGCCATTGCGTGTTAGAATACTGAGGAAGTAAAATACCTAATCCTTTTTTCATAGACAAATGGTTAGGGAAAAATCAAGAAAGTCTCAGTGGCTTGGCACAAACCACATGGTGTTGTTTTGGGGACATGTTTTTCACCAAGGCTGGTTTTCTTGCAAGTTTCTTCATGGGGTTAGAAAAAATATTCTAAAAACTGTTAACCTTAGTTTTCCATTGAAATGCAGGGATTTTTTTTGCTAGGCAGTTTACAATATTTTCGTAACATTTTTACTTCAAAGGGTTGCTTTTGTTGTTTGTAATTGTAGATAAGTGAAAATCAACATCACAGCTTGGTAAAGGAACAGAAATTGTGTTGTCCACTCAGTTTGCAGGGGCAAGGGCCAACATTTGCTCCACAGAACAATTCTGTTTCCTCTGAGTGACTGTTTCTGGTTCTGGGTGTTTGAGCATTGTCAGGCATGCTTCAACTGACACCACAATCACAAATCGTATCTAGGGTCTACACACATTCCATACAATGGAAATATCAGCGGGGTAAAAAATATACTCCAAAACAGTGTGGTTTTTCTTCCCCTCAACACTGAATGGTTAAAAAAAGATGTGAGTCATGCTCAGAGTTACACTCAACTCTGACTTAGTTAGATATCACCCTTTTAAGCTAAATCCAACTGTGACATAGAAATATATTTAAGAAGGGAATGTACAAATTTAGAAGGAAATGGCTTTAGTTACAATACAGTAATCTGCTGTGCAGCACAGACAAACAGAATGTGACTATGTCAGAGACGCATACCCTTTTAGTTCATTAAGTGTTTTCACTCTTATTGTTAATCAAGTTTATTTGTATACTAAATTATTATTATTATCGCCTTAGCCTGTACATCATTTAATGGCAGGCTAATCAATTTATGCACATTTTCCTCTGTCGTTCTTCATCATCCACTCAAGCACCTCAAATAATTTGCTTTATTGTTCAGTATTTTAGGAAACAGTATATAAATTACAATAAGGGAGGCTATCAGATGCACATGGCAGGAATGAATACAAAACAGAGTTTTGTCCACCAAGAGACCCAGAAACCGCTTCTACTGAAGTGGTACGAATGAACACCTTAATTTGGTTTATTTGATGATAGATATACCTGGTTTCCCCCAGTCCTTTTTAAACTAAGTGGTTGCACCAAGAAAATTCAAATATCATTTATTAGGTTGCCGGGGATGGGGAAGGAACCTTTAGTCACATATTTCAGGTTAATCTCTTGAAAAAAGTAAATTATATATATGGACTTGCAAATAAATCTGTATGTACTTGTGGGACATACATACAAGGGTGAGCGCAGTGTATATGGGGATCGTACTTAATCAGAGGCGTACCTAGGGATGGTGAAGCAGGCCCCTGCTAGGGGCCCAGGCCCAGGTAGGGTGCACAAATCACCCATCAGATTATATAGTGCATGATATATGTGTGTGGTTAAAGGCCACCACCACGGGTGCCAACTTGAATAAAATATTGAAGGCGTGGGGACAGGTGAGCCCTGACTTGCATAATTAATTACATGACATGGCACACACAGACACCATTTCAATGGCAATGCCCATCAACTTGGGGGAGGCTATAGCCCCCTCAAATATTTTATTGGGGGCCCAAAGGGACCTCAGCCCCTAGAAGTTAACTCCTATGGCCATCACTATTGCAGTGAGATCAAACAAGAGAGAAGCTTCCTGTCCTTCTTACACCGTGGCATGAAGCTCTGTGTTTATTATTAGCATTTTCCCCTCCTTCTTGCCCTCACTCTGGACACTTTTGGGTACTTGGTTCATGTAAAATGTAGTAATTTCTAATCTGGCTATTGTGGTAAAGTGACCCCCCCCCCCCGTGGGGGGCACCAACACAACTCATAGCCAAGAGCACAAGGGACCCTAGTTACTGTATACCTCTGTACTTAATGGATGATTTGCAGTAGAACAGCAAGGAATTCTGATTCCCAATGGTTTAGTGATGATTATAGCATAACACCCCTGCCAATGCCAAATTAGACTGCTGGGAAATAAAGAAAGCTTGGGTAACCAGGATTTTCTCTCCTTTCTCTCTTTGTGGAAAAAGGACCGTGGACTCATTTCTGATAAAACAAATCCCCATGCTCAGCAGCTGCTTAGATACATTTTCTTCTTTCATGGCAAGTGCATGTCTTTTGTACCAATTTGGTTCCAGTTCATGGATTTCAGTAGTCCCAGCAAAAGACAAAGTAGACCCCATAAGCCCAAAGGCTGTCCTCCCCTATGGGAGCAGGCTGAATGTTAAGACTAGAACACAGTTTACTCTGGGCAACTTTCCAAGGGTCATGTGACAGTGGTAGGAGGAATCGGAAGCAAAAGTTGGCAGAACAACAAAGGTGAATTTAACCTTTGGGCAGCAGCATAGCTTCTTCACACTCACACATTCCTCTCTATCTTCCACTCAGGAAAGCAAGAAGCATTATTTTTAACATGGAGTAGGGTTTAGTTTGATCTACACATATATATTGCTGGTGTATTTTATGTTGTTTAGTTCCCATTTTTCACACTTGTTTTTAATGTTTTTTGTAAATCACTTTGAGTTTCTCTCTCCCAGATTTTTTTTTTTAAGATCATTGTCATCAGAGATCAAGGATTTATTCCAACCAGGAAGGTGCAAAGCATTGCTGAGAGTTGTGTGGCCTGAGGAGGCACGTGAGGGCCATAAAAGAGAGACTCGGGGACTAAATGCAAACCTTAAAGTCCCTAGGATTAATAATATCCAAAGACCCCTACTGACTCAGCCTAAGGTCCATTTCATCAAGCATTCTGTTGGCCACAATGGCCAACCAAGTGCTTATTGGAAGACAACAAGCAGCATGTACAGGTCCTGGTTTTAGAAGACTTCAGTATATGTCCTAAATGCCCTTCCTTCTAACTTACCTCATAATAACACAATATGACATAAACCTATGGACGCTATGTCTCATTAGATAACAGGGTGCAAGAGGCAAGGAGTGTTGAACTGGAGAGAGACTGTGGGACTCAGGTATCCTATCCTCTGCATTACTTGTCTGCTGTATAACATAAAAGCCTACTGGAACATTAAGGGGAGAAAGTAGTTTTGAAGCGGGAAAACAGTGATGGAGCGGGGAAACTGGAGGTGTTCCATAATAAAAAAAGGCATTAAGAAGGTCTGATCAAAAGTTGCTATAGGGGACATGGAATATCACCAGCCCACTCTAACCTGCCAGTTCAATTAGTCTTCCCCAGCCTGCTCTGAGGTCTGGGCAGAGACAAGAGATTTGGGAAGTGGCCTAGGTGACGGGGGGGGGGGCATGATGTCCTTTTTGAAATCCAATATGTTCTGGGAACAATGAGGAAGTAGGCAGAACCATTTTGGCACTGGCTGGAGGAGGCTGCACTAACAGACAAGGAGCCATGACTGACTGCTGTTTTGGACCCCTTCATGGTGTTTTGAGTGTTTACCCTGCAGCTCCCAGTTATTCATCATCGGAGATGCCTGGAATCCATGCTTCATAAGCTGTGACTGGTCTGTTGATTAGTTTTCAGGAAAGCACAGGTACCAGCTCAGCACCAAACCTAGCTTAAATGGAGGCAATCAGGAAATATATATATCCCAAGCCTCTTTCACGCATTCCCCTTTCAGTACAAAGTTGTTTGATGGTAATGATGATATCAAGAACAATTTTTGTTCACTCTCTCTTTGCATCCCTGGTTTCCCCTCTTGCTACTTACAACGTAATTGGATATGATGTCACTTCATGAAGTGGTTTTAAAAGCCATGGTGCATTCAGTGGAAAATAAAGGATTCACACTGCAGGTGAACAGCTTCACGGGATGTAAATTGGGTGGTAGGCAGCCAAGCTGCACAGAGGCGAAGAAGCTGGGTTTTCATTTATGTGTCGCCCCCACCTTCTCCTCTGCCAAAGGCTGCTGAGGAACTGCAGAGTTTTAACTTTCCTGAGTAGTAGGAGGGAGGACAAATATGGCCTGTAGTACATGTGTGGCAGGAGAGACTTGAGCCCACAGCTGGTATTGAACGGGTGGCATTAAGGGAAGGGATAAAGCTCAGTGCAAGGGCATGTGCTTTGCAGGAAGAAGATCCCAGAGTCAATCCCTAGTGGCTCCAGCTAAAAGAATTTTGTGAAATGACTTGGAAGCCTGGAGCATTGCTGTAAGTCAGAGTAGATGAGTAGAGGCTGGTCTGGTATAAGGTGTTTTCCTAAGTAGTGGTGGCAGGGAAGTGGAACCTGTACCTGTGGGTCCCCAGGTGTTGTTGGACTACAACTCCCATCATCCCTGAGCTCTGGCCTTGCTAGCTAGGGGTGATGGGAGTTGTAGTTCAACAACATCTGGGGACCCACAGGTTGAGAAAGATGTTCCTGAAGAGCAGCTCCCATGTCTGCTGGGGAAGACAGCTTAATGAATGGCCAATTGTCCTCCAATGGCTCCCCATTGTTTCTAAATGGCTCTGCTGGTTTGCATAAGCCAGAGGTTTTCAACCTTTCTCAGTCCACAGCTCCCTTGACCAGCTACCTTCTTTCTGTGGCATCCCTGTGGGACTCAGGAGCCAGTTATGTCACCCCTTGCCTGCAGAGCTGGCTGCTTCTCACCCTTTTTCAAACCCCCTTGTGGAGTGTTTCCCAAGCCTCCTCTCCTCTCCCCTCTCCTTAGGAATCCTCTGGGCAGCTGCTGCTGCTGCCCTGGTCTCTGAGCTGCCCTCACCACACTCCAAAGAGAGGTTCCTCCTCACACTGCCCCACAGGGGCCTTGGAAGAAGACACCCCGGGTCTTAGTAGCCCAACAGAGACTGACCAAATGTGAACCTGAGGCCAGCACCTTACCTTAGGAGGTGGCAGTGGCAGCAGTGGGCACTCAGCTTCCAGGCAGGCCTTGCACACAGCAAGCACAAGAAAGCTCAGAGCAGCACCTACCTGCCTGGCCTCCCACTAGTCTGTCCATTCCCAACAGCAAAGGCTGGTGGTCTGGCTGGCTGGGATCCCACTCCCACTTGCTTGCTTACACCAAGACCACCTCAGCTCCTGGCAACCAGCACACCCTGGCCAACCCCAGAGGTACCATTCGCCTGTGGAGCTTATAGCCAGGACTGCTGCAACAAACAGCTGTGTAGCCTTTGGGAGGCAGAGACACGCGAGGGTATCAGAGGAGGGAGGGAAGGAAAGAGGGACAGAGGCCAGTGTCGCCTGCGGCACCCCTGACCATTAATTTTTTACCATTCACTAACAGTACCCTAGATCTAGCACTTTACCAAAAAAAAGTTAAGATTATGAATAAGACCACTAAAAACAGTTGTTTAAAGACATTTAAAAACTAATTAAAATCAACAGTGAACTAAAGAATGAGCAAGCAGACAACAGTTTCTCCTTCCCACTTCCACTATTGTTTGGGCCAAAGTGAAAGGCAACTGGGCAAAGCCAGGGTTTCAAACCAGGGGACCCCTTGCTGGGGTGGAGGATCCTCCAAAGATAGCCAGCTGTGTTGATTCTTGCTACCGCCCATGAAAGCAATGACATTTTCTTATTACTCTCCCAATTTTCCAGATTTATGTGTGATATGTGAGATAAATCCTCCTTGCCATTTTGAGAGGTGTTATGGGGCTCCTATGTATGTTGCCTGACTCTGTGGGAACCACTGCATGAATGTTTATTTGGTGTTTCTAGACAGCTCTCAGTCCTAGCACTCCCCTGGGGGGGAAAAGCAGTTTACAATATCATTAAGACAGTTTAAAACATTATAAAATTTTGCAACATTGTGAGCAGGCAATTAAAACTGCAGAATTCTAGTTAAACACCCTTAAAAGCCGCATAGGATGGACCTAGTCTAACTTCTTGCAGGAGGGAACTCTGCAGCCACCCTGGTGGGATAGAAAGCAAGGTCTTTGAAAAGGATCGAAATCTCAGTACTATGTGTCACACTCTGGTAGGTGCTCTCAGGGACTAGGTTCTGAGTCAGGATAAGTCCCCTCACCTTGTCTCCTTGATCTTAGAAGGTCTTGCTTCTGAGTAAACATGTTTAGGATTGCTGTTAAATAAATAAATGTCGACCTGTTCTCTGCCAGGAACATGTAAAATGGTATGCTAAAAATTGCTAATGGAGTATTTAATTGTACGTATGCAACTTAGCTGTAGTCTGCTAGCTTGTTATGAATTTCCCAGGTGGCTCTTGCACAGCCATTGTTTTACATTAGCTTAGATTCCCCAACCCCCTGCTTCCTAAAATCTTATAACCCCACACAATATGTGAAACAGTCAGTTTTCATTTACTTGTGCAGAAAATGTACAATTCTGCTCTAATTAATTTGTCGACCTACTGCTTTTCTGTGTGTGTGTGGTTGGTGTGTGTTTTTTAAACAACAACAACAGCAACAGAATCCTAGGCAACCAGTTATGCCCTATTATCAACTGACTAGTTAAAAACACAAGCTGCTGAGCTATCTTCCCAGGCAACAGGTGAGCAAATGTGAAATGTCTGAAACAAACACCACAAGGGCACGAGGATGATTGTTAGCATGAAATCTTCTACAGTCAAATAAATTATCCAGCGTGTTAATTAACTCTCATCTATATTCGTGTCATTAGCGCTCATTTGGTTGTAAACTGTTTGATCATTTAAATAATTAAATAGCCTTGATATGACTGAGCAAACAACAAGCTACCCAAGTGTATGCAAAAGACACCATGGCGGGAACTGAACTGTGGGGATCTGTCTGATCCCGTTCCAGCTATCCCATCTCAACCGTGGGGTGGAAATGAGCCAAATATTAACTGGGATTGTCAGCCAATAATTTCCTACTGTGAATTAGCATTGTCATTAGCAGAATCTGGGCTCCGTTGTGTGATCCTGCTATTATGAATTGTGACAATAAAGGCATTCTTTCCAAACATGTGGAAGAGAATACAAATGCCCTGAGCTAGAGCCCCACGTACTGTGTACAAAAACCCTATGCAGGTGGTCGGCTTGTGTCTAAAGTGTACTTGTAAGTGGGGATGAGTATGCCAAGCTCCCCATCATTCTCCACTAATTTAGGTGGGGAGCAAAGGTCTGAAGGAGGGAGACTTCTGAACTTGTAGAGGTTCTCCACACAGTTTAGAACACTGCATGAAAGGGAGCCTCCATGAGTAAGATACTTAGATAAGTGACCAGAAAAAAAACGTTGGTTCCTATCAATATGAAATGCATGTCCTCTGGATCCCAAAAGGTGACAAAGATACCTAGCATAGTCTAGAGTTGGATTAACCACATTACCAATCATGCTACAGCTGACAGGCTCAGCAGATTCCATCCTATGGTGTAATTATGCATTTGAAAATATTCCAGTGAGAACTGGGGATCCAGCTAGCCAACATCAAAGTTCTTGGCTATTGCTTGGTGATTACTGTGCCATTGTATCCGTCTGCCACACCGCTACATCAGCTTTGTGACATCGGTATAACCATCACATGTTGCGATGTTGTGTTAGTGCAGCTGTTTTTTTTATCTCCCATCCTAATCAATTATGTGCTACTGAAGCAAATTTTAGGATCAGGCTTTTTCAAACCTCATTTGAAAGGTGACCTTTTCTAATTTTTCATCCTGTTGCCCTTTATTACTGGAGTTTATGAAGTCTCTAAAGCTCACCAATTATGTTTGCATCTGCTTTGTGTATCGTAAGCTGAGATTTCAAGACCATTGAACTTCTACCTTTCTGAAGATGCATGTTATGGGGTGGGGGTGGTGGAAATAAAACCAATAAAAGGATAATAGAAGATTCCCCTGATCTCCTCTTCAATTTTACCTTGGTATGCCCAGAACAATGGCAAGCCATTTCCCAATGGAGTTTTGTAAAGGTTCCATAAAGTGATGATTATTCCTTTTCTACTACTCAAGGCATCAACAGAACACTCATTTGACTCTTCAAGCACCATTAAATTAAACCCTTAACACTACTATAAAGTGTTACTATCACATGCAATTATGCATCTTGGGTGTTTATCAGTAGGGCTCTGCACATTGTTGAAAATGATGCCTCTACCAGGGCATCTTGTCAAGCCACAGCACTGCATCTGCAATGCTGCTTGAGAGGTGACTGAAGGAAAAGGTGTTTGCACCGCCATTAATAAAAGCACTCTAGCACAATTTCGGTGCCATTGAGAAATATAACCCTGTAACATTCAGAGATGCAGGAAATAAACTGTATCACAGGGAAAGTAGTACAGATCCATGGAGTAGAGAGCTTATATAAAAATCAAAGATGTCACTGTCGTTTGTGATAAATATTCACCAGGGAAAGGATAAACCTCAATCATAGAGCAGGGTCTTAATTTTAAATATCTTTGGTGAATGATTTAATGTGCTGTTTAGATTTCCACCCACTCCCATTACAAGATGTGAATGTTTTAAGATTCTCAATAAAATCACAAGAACTCCAATTCCTTCTAATATACACAACCCAGATATCACAGCATGTTCCTGCTGATTTACAAACTTCACTGATACTCAGTGTTCACTTTGTTCCTGTTCACTTCTGGGAACTGGGATCATGCATTTATTATCTGGATTCTGAAATTGCTATTTATCACATTTTGATGAGTTCTAGGGCTGCATTACAAGTTCATAATATTGTGCTGCTGCCCAGAATGATAAGATAATGAAAACACAGCACAATCTCATAAAGTAACACCAAGCACCAGGATTGGATTGGGGTGGGGGTTACAAGTATGTCTTTCAAACTAATCTCTTAGTTTGCACAGCGTGCATCTGGTTTCATATGGAGAAACTGAGAGTAGAATGTATTCTGAGCCTACAACAGGTGGAATTCTCTTTGGCTCCTTTGCCTAAAAAGAAAGAAGCTTGAAGAAATTGATGGTTGCATTTCATAACTGGAGCCTTAATTGGAGAAAGAAAATCAAGAGATTTTTAAGTTTGGTCAAACACTAAGGGTCCCAAAGTGCTAAAAGCAATATGAGAGATACAGGCTTCACAGAATTTAGATGACTTCAGGAACCTTCAAGACCTCTTAACCAGAGACAACAATGGGGCTAATATTGTTTGTGTGAATCTGCACAACAAGTAATAATGCATCTATCACAATTCTTTTGATTCTCTTAAAAGGCCCTTGACCTGTGGGACATCTGGTTCATCCTTGAAGGACTTTATGTCTGGTACCAAGACAGGGCTAAGCACAACATATGATGGCTATAGAGTGGTCTACCTCCACTGTTAGGGGTAGCATACATCTGCATGAATCACAAGTTGGGAGAGTGCTGTTGTGTTCAGGTCCTGTTCTCAGGTTTCCCATAAGCATCTGGTTAGCCCATGTGAGAACAGGTTGCAAGACTAGATGGGTCATTGGCCTGATCCAGCAGACTCTTCATATGGTAATTATATACCATAAGCCCCATCAGCTCCTGAGAAAACCCAGCATCCTTTAGAGCTCTTGTCTGTTATATACTAGCATGCTGCTGTCTTTCAGAAAAACAGTGGATGTCAAGAATTTACAGCAGAATGCCATGTCGTCACGCAAGTGCCTATTTCAGGCCATGTCGTACATTACAATCTGGACAGCTTTAGGCCTCAGGCACATTGCATGCACACTGCAAGGGAACATGAATTTATATACCTACTTTTCAGCCTGCACCTTTTCCTGCAGATAAAAGAGGGCACTTCAATTTTCAGTATTGCCAGATGGTGCCATATACAAGCATTCCATTCACTTAACACTAAAGGAAACCTGATCCCACACTTTTCAGGACATCTTTGTGCTATGAGAAGTCAATCAGAGCTGCCTTGCCATCGGGCATCAGACAGCCACTCTCAGTGCTATGACTAATAACATTCTAAGCTGCTTACCCAATTGTAGAATTTAAATTGTGAGGCTTCAGGACAAGGCAAGACTGTTTTGACAATCTGAACCCAATGTGAAGAAATTTATATGAGTTATGCACATTCACCAGGCCTTATGGAGAATGTGCACATAATCCATCCATGAAGAGGAATAGGCTTTTGGGAATGTGCATATATCAACTGAATTTTATACATTCTCCAGCTATTATGCATACTCTCCAACCAGCCTGGTAGAATGTGCAAATGTTGATTGAATTTTGTACACTCTCCAGGAAATATGCAGGTTCTCCAGTTAGTATGCAAAGTCTCCAATAAACATACGTTTACTTCTCTCTCTTGCCCAGAAATGTCCAATCATTGCTCTCCTCCCTGTTTGCTTCTAACTCCCCTCCCCATGCAGTCCAGCCCCCTTTTCACCACTCTCATTTCTCACTTGTCCGAGCAGTGCAGGGGAGATCTGATCAGTTTCAGAGTGGTAGATCCAAATCCCATATTTATTTTGAGAACTGCAGTTACTTACAGGTATTAAATTGAAACACCAAAAAGCAAATAAAACTCCAAGCCAGAGAAAAAGCCCAGTGACAGCTACAATATCAACATAATGAGCAACATTGAACGTTAGTCATACTAAAGAGTATGACTTAGTTTTATATCACCCAATATCCTTTCTTGCTATGGAGAAGACAATCATCATTATCATATTGTCAAATAGACAGACATAAGGCATCATAAATAACATTAACTGATGGTTATTCTCCAGACACTTGAATCATTAATTATCTTTCCAAATTCCTGCATATTGGAGGTGTCCTTGTACTGTCAGCCTTATTAGAATAAAATATAAAACCGCTTTATTCTGAAAAGCAGGCATTCTGTTTCTCTTGTCCCTTGATGACATGGATTTGATGTGTAAGCTTCTCCATAATTGCAGTATGGTACCAGAAATATACAGTAGGAGGCCTGTTCTCTCCTACAGTTGTGTTATTATATGCCCCACAGCACCTGATCTGGATCTCATCAAGTCCTTAAATACTATGGGCTGTATCCAATTAAGGTTTACTCAGAGTAGACTCGCTGAAAGTAATGGGACTAAGTTGATCATATTTGTTAATTTCAGTGGATCTACTCTGAGTAGACCCATTGAAAATAACAGGCCTAAATTTATCATGTTTGTTAATTTCAGTGGATTTACTCTGGGTAGAACTAGCATGTTCACTGTCTATAAGCTGGGGTGCAATTTTTAAAAAGTAAATGTGCCTTACTTCCCGAAGTTGCTGTATGAGTAAACTGCACTGGTGGACAGACGAAATGTATTTTCCCTTAAGATAAATGAAACAAAATTGCCAGGCATCCAATTACAGAAACTAATCAGTATTTCAGACATCACCTCCAGTTTCAGGAGAGATTGACCATTATCACTGCAAAATGCACATCTCAATCAGACCATGGAGAGTTACGCCCCACTACACTTCAGCTATACAAGGAAAGGTGATGAATACCTAAAAATGTCCCATCCTTCAAAACAGGCATAGAATTTCCCTACATAATCTATGCTTCCCTAATGAGCACCTTTTTATGATTCTGGATCACCAAGCTAAGGAAAAGTAGAACCATTTCCCAACACATCAGCAATTTTAATCATGTTCTGCAGTGACAGATCAAAAGCCTGAGCTATCTATAAACCATGCAGACAGCCTGTCTCTGCCAGACATCATTGTTTATCATTTATATAGCACTTTCGTTTGGGAAAGTGCTTTACAGTTTATCCCATTCATCCTCCATATGAGCCTATGCCATTACATTTTACATAAGGAAAGAATCGTTGGCATCAGATCTGCAAGTTGTCTTGGGAAAGAGGTGAACAGCCAGGATATGAAACAAATACAATTCAATCAATTGAACTGAGAAAGGCATCACCTTGCATAATCCCACCCATTTGCCCTAATCAGTTGATTCTGTGCGCATGCATAAATGTCAGTGCATATTCAAGAAATCAAACATTACAAGGAGTTGGTCAATCAACATTTGATGACAGAGGCAACACCAGATGATGAGCTACTAAGCGTTTAGGTTTCATAGAAATAGAAAGGTTTTCAAAAATGGGAGTTTTAAATGGACATTGATCTGTGGATCTTCTTTTCATTTGCATCTGGTATAGAGTCTTCAGACACTTATCATCTTGTAGATCTTTAAAATGGAGCCTGTCAAGTCAAGCTAGAATGACTTGAGTTGTTGGCTTTCAACCTAGCAGTCCTATCTCAAAACAAGAACAAGCATGTAAGTGCTGAGAAACAGTGGCCCTAAGTATACCATCTTGAGCTGCTTGGTAGATCTGCATATTCACTCCCAGGATTGTACGTAACAAATGTGCATCCTAAGCTAACTTAAAATATGTGCATATTTACGCATCTTCAAATTTTGAGCAAAAAACCCCCAATGCACTGTGATTCTTTAATCCAGGATGATACCCAAGGAAGCTTCCATAAAATAAAATAAAATCCAATTAATTCAGTGCTGTTTCCATCACCATTATACACATCCCAACCCCATTGGGATTCATTCTTGAGTCATTGTGGCTGTTCCCTCCCTATTTTATCCTGTCTATCTTGCGTGACTTATGACAATTAGGTGACCAAGTTACAATTCTGAAAATGAGGTGATTGTTTATACAACAACAACAATTTATTATCTGTACCCCGCCAATCTGGCTGGGTTTCCCCAGCCACTCTGGGCAGCTTCCAACAAAGATTAAAAATACATCAAAATGTCACACATTAAAAACTTCCCTGAACAGGGCTGCCTTCAGACGTTTTCTAAATGTCAGATAGTTGTTTATCTCTTTGACATCTGATGGGAGGGCGTTCCACAGGGTGGGCACCTCTACCGAGAAGGCCCTCTGCCTGGTTCCTACTCACCATGCCACCCAGCCATGAAGATCTTTTCACAATCCAAGGGCAAAGATGGATGAGCCAGGTGCATCCCAGTTGCTAGAAACCAGAGGAGAGTAGCGTTCACCTGTGCTTGAATCCTGCTTGCTGGTTTTCCCACGAGCATCTGGTTGGCCATTGTGAGAAAAGGATGCTGGGCTAGAGAGACCATTGGGCTTAATCCAGCAGGCTTTTTAAATGTTATAATGCTCTGCCTCCCCATTTCTGTCATCAGTGCTACTGCCAGCCCGAGCTGTGGAAAGAGGAGCATGGGCACAGTGGCCCTGCACACCCGCACCCACACACCTCTTTCCCCAGCTTGGGTTGGCAGCGGCTTGGGCTGTCCTCTTTTATTTGCTTTTCAGTATATGGAATCTCTAGGCAAAACAACCATGTGTGGTTGCAATGGCCATGCATGGTAGCAAGAGCCACGGGCTATAACATCTACATTTCCCAGGTTATAATAGAAGCTTAATAATATAATAGAAGCTTAATAATATAATAGAAGCTTCAGATCAATACAGCATTAAATAATCTTCAATATAAATATTCAGTATGCCAGATTTCCTTCATAGGATGCCAGCCAGATCCAGATTACTCTGCAGACACAGTGTAGCTTTACTTACAGATTGGCCTCTAGAGAGGAATATAGAGGCAAGGAAAGGGGGATATTAACACAAAATGCAAAGGTAGACAGACATTGCTGCTTTTGCTATATTAATTGAACTGATCTGTTGTCAGATATTCCTTCTTTAGTAAGTATTTATGATAAAAGTCTCATTCTATCCAGCAGATTGATCATTCTGTTTTACAACCCTGCTAGCCATTCTGTTGTATTTAGATGCAAATTGTTTTTTCTAGATTTTCTTTTTGAAAAACCTACACAGGTTGATTTTGAGATGACCCAGGAATAGCCAGAAATTAAAGGTGTAATGGTGAGAACTCAAAGAGGCAATGTGGAAGTTTATGAAATATGTTTTCCATTACCTGATTTTCCCCCTTTCTTCAAAGTTTTGTTTGATGTGGGGGGAATAGTGATCACATTCCTTTGTGTTTTATGGTGACCAAGGGAAGGAAGAGCAGGGCCATAGTTCAGTGGGAAGGCACATGCTTTGCATGCAAAAAGTCCCTGGTTCACTTCCTGGCATCTCCATTTAAAAGGTTAGGAACCTACTGATCATCAAGATTGAAACTCTGGAATGTTTGGACCTGATATAAGACAGCCTTATGTAAAGGGGTAAGGTAATAAGGTACAGAAGAGGAGATTTGGGCAGATTCAATGTACAGGAGCCCTGCCCTCAATTGTATTTTTTTTAGTATTTATCAACACAGAGAAATCTGTACAACTTCTGGGACTCGACGTTTGGCCTCCAGGATTTTGTGGCCCCTTGCAAGATTCTGCCTCATCTCTCTCCCCTATGCACACACTGATGGCTGCTGCAGAACTCAACTAGCTGGGGCCGCACCTCCTCTCCACATTCAGTGCTGCTACTATATCCAGAGTGATCTATTTGCTAGGCAACTGTGTGGAGCAGTGGCCACAGGTGTCAGGGCCTGAAGCCTGGTTCCAAGGGCAATGGGGTAGGAGCTGCTGACACCGTAAAGTTGATTTTGGTTGGCATGGTTTCATCCAGGTATGTGCATAGGGAGGGCAGCCAGGTACACTTGTCCCAAGCTTCAGAGGGCTAAGCCAGCTGGGGTGGGGGAACATGCGAGGGCCTGGCTGCTTTTTAGTCTGAGTTTATAACTTTATTCTAACAAGACTCTTGCCCCACACCTCAAACAAGCTCTGCATGGGCCTGGTTCCATTACTAATAGTACAGCAGGTGTTATCCACCTGGGAGTAGCTGGCTGGATGTGTGTGTGTGTGTGTGTGCAGATTGGATCTCCTTAAACTTCTTTGCACATTGCTGACCATGTGTACAAGGCTAAACAAAGATGGCAGGATGTGATTCGTGCTTAGGAAATATTTTTATTGGTTTTGATAAATGAACAAAAAGCAAACAACTCACAATGAATAAACTCCAGAAAGTATTGCTAAGTACCCATTTCCTTATGACAGGAATTGGGGGCCCATGATGTCAGGATGTTATGTACTACAAAAACACTTGTAGGGTGATAGTTTTTACATCCGCGCAATAAGGGAAGGCCTATATCAGCAATACAATTGTGATTATCATAGTGCATATGTAAAAGCAGCCCTTCAAAGTGAAGCATGTGTAGGTGTGGGGTGGAGGAGCTTTATTAGCATATTCCAGTGGTAGCCAATGAAGTGCCTTCCAGATGCTAAAAAAGGTAAAGATAAAGACCCCTGACAATTAAGTCCAGTCGCAGACGACTCTGAGGTCGCAGCGCTCATCTCGCTTTATAGGCCAAGGGAACCAGTGTTTGTCTGCAGACAGTTTTTCCGGGTCATGTGGCCAGCATGACTAAGCAGCTTCTGGCACAACAGAACACTGAAACCAGAGCAGCGCACGGAAACACCGTTTACCTTCCCGCCGGAGCGGTACCTATTCATCTACTTGCACTTTTTGGTGTGCTTTCGAACTGCTAGGTTGGAAGGAGCAGGGACTGAGCAGCGGGAGCTCACCCCGTCACGGGGATTCGAAACGCCAACCTTCTGATCGGCAAGCCCAAGAGGCTCAGTGGTTTAGACCACAGCACCACCCACATCCTCCAGATGTTAGTGAACTTCAAGTCTCGTCATCTCCAACCATTGGCTATGATGACTGGGGCTGAAAGGAATTGGCACCAGGTTGACCACCCTTGACATAATTAATAAATGGATACCAGCTTGCAAAACATGAATGCTACTTCACTAGACCCTGTCAGAAGCCTGATTTGGTGATGCATTAGCCTTTCTACCAAATCTTTTTAACCCTTTCTTCAGCTGTGTAGCATGAGGATGACTTAACTTCAGTTTGGATGGTTGCAATTTTATACATTAATTTTATACAGCAGCACTTTGAAAATTTATATCGGTTTATGACTTCTGAGGTTGTTCACTAATTTCTTTTGCATGAGTGTTGTCTGGCCACAAGGTCAGTGAAGCTTCCTGCATGTTCCAGGACTTTAGTATGAACTAGCCATTTGTCTTGCTGCCTGTGTGTCCCTTTCCTGAACCTGCTATTTCCCTTTTTCATGGAAAATGTTGCCAGACTGTTAACAGCACACAAGGTTATACTTTGCATCTATAATACAGGGCTCTATGGGATTAATTTTTTTTTCATCCTGATGACTTTAAACTCCCACTGAGATGATGCAAGATGTTTATTAAGTTACTGACAAGTTAATTATAAGGATGAAGACAAGCTGTAGCTCCTGCTTTGAAAAGAGTGACGTTAAACAAAGGATCATATGCATACACCAGCCTGGGAAGGAATCTTTAACCCGAGGCAATTAGCAAACCAAATTCAATATTTTGGAATCTGGGAAAAAGAAGGAAGCTTAAATACTGTGGA
Source organism: Podarcis erhardii (assembly GCF_964252035.2). Taxonomy (NCBI): domain Eukaryota; kingdom Metazoa; phylum Chordata; class Lepidosauria; order Squamata; family Lacertidae; genus Podarcis; species Podarcis erhardii. The sequence goes on from NC_138504.1 coordinate 15,765,441, forward strand.
GGGTGGGAATAGGAATAGAGCTTGTACCAAATTCTGAGGATCTTTGAAAGTCTGTAATGATTTTTTTTTTTTTTTTAAAATAATTTTTATTGGGTTTTTACATTTTATAACAACAGACACACACACAAAGACAAAGACAAACAAACACACAAATACAATTACATACCCTAAGTTTCTTTACCCACTTTCATTGACTTCCCCCCACCCCCTCCTCTTACATCCCAATTCCAAAGTTAATTCAGCAAGTTCTTACCTAACCTCTTAAAGATATTCACATTGCTTTTGAAAATTAAAATCTTTTGTTTATCTGTATTCAACTATCCAATTCTCTTATAATCATTAATTTCTTTTTTTTTTTAAGGTCGATCTAACTTCCCCTTCACAAATTTTCCCTTTATTATATTAATTATAGGTCACATTGTCCAAGTAAAACAAAACATAACATTTTATAATTCTATTCTCTCCCCCCCCTGCCCCGGTTTCTGTCCCTTCCTAGACAAATGTCCAGAAAACAAACAAAAAATATTTCTAGCCCGGATTCCTCACGTCCGAAGCGTCTGATTCTCTGTCAGTCCCTCTCTGCCAGCTATATTGGTAGTCCTCTTTGATGGTCCTAAGACCCCGAAGGAGTTCAGTCAGAGTCAGATCATATTTTCTTTCATTCAGAATGTTGAAGAGTGTTTGCTGCGAAAGACCATCTAGTTTTCCATACTCAAGAGAAAAGTCCCAATCATATTGCTTTGTTCTTTCTAGTTTTAATATTCCAAGTACTCCAGGGGCTTCTCTCTTCTTCTTTCTCATCTTTCGCAGGTCTGTAATCCAGAGGTCTACTTGCTCATACTCTGACGCTGCAAATTTCTGGTTGATATTTTCCACTTGTAGTGTCTGAACTCCTTCTTTTTTCTCTGTCAATTCCAAAGGCATCTCTTCCTGCTCAGCTGCAGAATTTTTATCGTACATCTCCTTTGTGCATTCAGCAGAGTTGTTTGTTTCAGGATTCAAGGTCATAAAAACTTTACTCAGAGCCATACTCTGCTCCTGCAGGATTCCCACGAGAAAAAACATTTTTTCTATCTCCGCCAGTAATTTTCCCTCTGCAGCCATTGTAATGTCACTAATTCCCCCTAGGGGGCTTTCAGTTATTTAGTAGTCCTTTTCCAATAATCTGTTACTTTGTTATTATCAATACTTTGTTTCCAATCGCCTCAGTCCAAATGTATCAACTTTAATTCCAAAAGTTATTAAATAACAAAATTCTTTACTTTGTCCGCCCGTTTGACAGCTTCTTTGACAGCTGTCAAACTCCTTTCACTTCTTCCTCCGGGACCCAAATAGGACACTCCCGGGTTTTTTGGGGGGGATACACACAAAGTTCCAAATTCCCTTTCTCTCCAGCACAAAAATCTTGTTCTATCAAATTTGTGAGAAACTTTTAAATCCTCAAAACAGTATTCATTCCGCCTTAATTCTCCGTTCCTTGCTTTAAAACGTCTATAAGTAGAGGGGGTGCGGACTTCCCTTTAACACATCCCCCGATCGTGCCGAATTCACAGGAAAAATTTTTAAAGTCCAAATTCCACTACTCACGGGTCCTTTGTTATCCAGTCCAAATTTGGGAAGAAAGTCAGCGCTCTCCGGCCATGGCTTGCGGCTTCACTCTACTGAGGTAGCGGTCTACTCTCAGCACCACGCCACTCTCCGTACCCTCTCCGTAGCCTTTAAAAAGGCTCTTCGTGGGTCGGGGAGGGCGCTTAAGGTGCCCACCGAGTCACCAAGTCCGCAGGCTTCCGCGCCTGCGGTTTCTGAGGGTCCCCGTGTCGCCGGCACGGCAAGACCCGTCCTCAGCAGAGCCGATTCCCTCCGGAGCTCGGAGGGAATCCGCCATTAGCCGTTCGCGCTAACCCGGAAGTCGAAAGTCTGTAATGATTCACTATCTAGATGGGACTATAGTCCTATGTGCACATAGCTAGCATTGAGCCCTAATCAACACAGTGGGAACTTAATCACCAATACTTTGTACATGCTTTGGATGCCACACATGCATTATCTAATTACCCTCCTTACAACAATCCCATGCAGCATGGGTTCCCAAACTGTGATCTTCATCCAAGTGGCCCATAGTAAAGAATGGTAGGAGCAATTTCTAGGGGAAACTGAAGGTTGTTTGTCAGAAATAGCACCATGGCATTGGATGATAGCTAGACACAAAGGCATCATGTTGCACCCAACATTGCGAGTGTGTGTGTGGATGTAACACATATCATGCACGTAACATGTGTAATGACTGTCACATCAGGAGAGGCCAACCAGGCCTCCTCCCAATGTGACATTTGCCCTCCCAATGCTACAGTGCCAGTGTGTGTAGTGGTTAAGAGCGGTAGTCTCGTAATCTGGGGAACCGGGTTCGCGTCTCCGCTCCTCCACATGCAGCTGCACCTTGGGCTAGTCACACTTCTCTGAAGTCTCTCAGCCCCATTCACCTCACAGAGTGTTTGTTGTGGGGGAGGAAGGGAAAGGAGAATGTTAGCCACTTTGAGACTCCTTTGGGTAGTGATAAAGCGGGATATCAAATCCAAATCCAAATCCAAACTACATGGCCCAGGGTGACTTCCTGCCAGGCCTCCTCTGCCCAGTGGACATTGCGGAGAGTAGGAAGCCTCAGCCCCTTGGAATTGGCATGCCTGGCCAGACACAAGTTTGGCTGTCAGCTTTCACTTCCAAAATTAATTTTGAATGAAGGAATTACTCTCCTCTTGTTTGAAAAGTCGTTTCTCACGGGATAGGGAGACTGCCAAAGGGTTGTTGTCCCGCCCTGTGGATTGAGCGACTGGAAGCCAAGGACCACCATCTTGCCCAAACCACGCAGCAGTCCTATTATGGACACTGGGATCACAAACACCTCCCTTTCTTAATCATCTTTCAAAGGGGATAATTTGCAACTTAACAGAGTTTCTGCATCTGTCAGCAAAAACCAGCACGTGGCCAGTTAACTGCTTTCCATAATAAAAAAGGAGAAGGAAAGTAAGTTACTGCTTATGTGATCACAAAAGCAACAAAAAGCTGGATTTATGACATAAAATGTTGATGTTTTAAATGGACAAGGGGAATCTCTGTGAACCTTTTAGCGAATTGTTTTTTATTCTTCAACAAAAGTGTGTCTAAGAAATTGAATGCTACTTTGCCCATTGACACAGTATTCCTAGGAATTGAATTTTATTGTCTCGTGCTGTTATCAAAACATGATAGCTGCAAGACATGAAAGATGTGATGGAAGCTGTTTAAAGACAAAAGTCCTAATAATTATTATTTTTTCAAGTGAAGTAGGAAAAGCCTCAATATACAGAATGTCATCCTTGCTTGTTGTAGATATTTTTAAGTAGATGATGACAGAACAAACCAAGTCTCTTAATGGAAGAACAGAGGCTTTATAGAAAAAATAGATTAAAAATTGACAAAATTAGAAGGAACACTCAATGAAATTAGGAAGGGAAACTAAACCAAAGATGACTGAATTGGAAAATGGCATCAGAAATGACATAAAGGCTCTAGATGACAAAGAATTGGCAGGACTGAGAGATGGAACAATTTTTGCAAAATTCAAAGGAATAACTGATGAAGCTAAGATTTTGGAAAACAAAAATGAAGTTCTAAATGGAGTGATAGAGAGATAGCTGGATAATCTGACACTGAGAGAGAACGAGTTCTACCTAGGACTTGGAGTGATGCCAGGGGATAAAGCTATTTAATCCTTGGCATTCTTTTCAAAAAAAGAATAGAAGAAATGGAAATGGGAGACATAAGGCTGGAAAAACATGCCAAATACAACAGGAAGTAGAAACTGAACATACAAAACTGAATGTAGACCAATGGATATGGATTATTGTTTCTATACATATGTGTGTGTGTGTGTGTGTGTGTGTGTGTGTGTGTGTGTATTGTTTCAATATATGTTTGCAGTGGAAAGACTCCTATATGCTCAGAGAGGGAAAGATTTACCTTTATTTAACATGGAGTCATGGTTGCTGAAACTGTTGAAGAATATATATATATATATATATATATTTCTGAACAATAAGAATTCTCCTTGAAAAACAGCACCATTCACTCTTTTTGCACATGTTCACCAAGCAGAGAAAAGGCTATATAACAAAATCGGGGAGCATAGGAGAGCAGTCATACAAAAGGTATCAAAAGTTGTCAGCTAAAAAGAATTGGATTCCAGTGGTTCAACTGGCAGAAACTGCAGTGTCTGAAGTCTGTCCATCCCCATGCCCCATGCAATGAGATTTACTAGTGCTTAGATATTATGGGGGCTTTTAATTCCGGTAGTCAAAATAAGTTCGTTTAACGTTGGGGTTGATGACAGTACAGTGTGCAATATACCCCCCCCCCCAAAAAAAAAACACAATCTGCAGTTAATGAAAAGTTTTAAAGCCATGCTGAAAAACCTGTGGCCCTCCAGTTGTCACTGAACTGCAATTCTCATCATCCCTGACCATAGGCAATGCTGTCTGCAGCTGATGGCATTAGGAGTCTGGCAACATCTGGAGGACCACAGGTTTCCCATTCTACTGTTTTAGATAGTGAAGGGTAGAGCAGTCTATTTTTGATCCGTCTCTTACATTCACATATGCTTGCCCATAAGTCTGTTCTGTTCTATGCCCCCATTAATCAGTGGAGAAGGCAGCAAAAATATGTATGAAATATTGCATTGAAATTGATCTATTTATTTAGGTATTTCTATGCTGCACAATCAGCTGTTTCCTCTGGATGGTTCACAATTTAAAATCAGAGAAAGAAAGAAAGAAAGAAAGAAAGAAAGAAAGAAAGAAAGAAAGACCATCAACAGTCATCAATATATAAAAGCATCTTGAGCAGAAGAATTAATAAAAAAGCAGCATAAAACCAATAGCATACAATCAGTAAGCAGCACTTAAAAGCCAGCATGAGAAAGACAAAAAAGCCCCAATAACTAAAAGCACAGAGGGCAAGGAGAGTCATCTATCAAAATACATATGCTGAGAACTGCATTGGAGCATTAAGAAGCTATGGAGTGCAGTTTTGTTTTGTTTTCATTTTTTCATTTAAATTTATGTTCAAGCATATGCATTCACAATACAAGAGAAAGAGTAGAAAGAAAGTTAGCTACCATGAATTATTATTTTGCCTGTTTTTATAATCATATTTTGGCTGGTTGACTTTGCACAAAATGATATACAAAGGTTACTATTATTATTTTAAATGAGAATCACATACATTACTGCTTATCCAGGGTGGCTTGTCAAAGCAGAATCAGCAACAGAAAATGGACTTTGGTAATATCAAATCATCAGCCTAAAATCATTAAGACCAATCGTGTTATAGGCTATTTTGGCACAGAGACAAGCACGGTACATCCTATATTGTCCAGGGGTAGGACAGACGGTTATCTAAGTGTTCCACATTTTTGAAAGAAAAGGGAAATGAAAAGGGAAAGAAAAAAATAATCAATGATGCCTGCCAGGCCATAGTAACAAACTGAAACTGCTCACATGTGATTGGAAACAATTATTTGCTCATTGTGGCCTATTATAGTCAGTATCCAGACATACCAGATACACTGGTACCTTGGGTTACAAACACCCCGAGTTACAACACTTCAGGTTACAGACTCCGCTGACCCGGAAGTAGTACCTTGGTTAAGAACTTTACCTCAGGATGAGAACAGAAATCGTGCGCTGGCGGTGCAGCTGCTAAAGTGGTACCTCAGGTTAAGAATGGTTTCAGGTTAAGAATGGACCTCCGGAACAAATTAAGTTCGTAATTAGTGGTACCACTGTACCAGGATAGTCCCTTTAGTAACTTCTAGTAAGACATGGACTATGTGATGGAATTCTAACTGGTAACAGGCCACAACGTATATCTGCTGAATTTTCAGCTTTCACCTAAGACTGCTGTTTTAAAATCACATCATGACCACATACTATCCACAGTTGAAATAAAGTACACATTATGAGCAACAAGATGAAAAAAGCAAATTATGCTAATTAAGACATATACACAGGCTTATGGACTACACACCAATAGTGCAAGGCACAATTCCAGCCCAGCTGTTAATGAACAAGAGAAAGAAATCAAGTTTTCCAACCACAAATAAACTACTTTCAGCTAACATCCAAAAGGGAGATGAGAAGAAAATATTAAACTCAGAAAACATAAACAGAAAACATATTATGACAGAAGTGCAAAATTACTTAAGGAAGGAAGTTACTGAAGGAAGAAGATTCTGTAAGGGTTCAATGAGAAGATGGACAATGGGAACCTCTGGTAACAGATGTCTTAGGAACACCTTATTCATATATAATGTAGACACATAAAGGAAAGAAATACAAGAAAAATAGGAGAGAATGAGGGAAGAAAAGAGAGAAGCAAAGGAAACACCATATATGTATAGGAGAAAGATACGGGGAAAAGTTCCAAGAAACACAGCCTACAACCCAAAAAGATTATGAAGTAATACCAAATAATTTAGAAGACAAAGGGAAAAGTACAATGCAAGCAATAGCAAAAAAAACAAAAAACACAAAAAACCTATTGACGAGCAGATGCTAAAGAACCAGAAACAGAATGTATTTCAGTGGGTTGCATCCAGATTAAGACTGTTCAATTTAAGTGCCATTCATGCCAATGGAGACCAAGTCATGATTAATTTTCTCTGTTGGGTTCAATGGGACCATTGCAAATAGCCTACAGCTCAATCCTATGTATGCCTACTCAGAAGTTACTTGCATTGAATTCAATAGGGCTTACTCCCAAGTTAGTGGAGTTAGAATTGCAGCCTTGATGTGTAGATTTATTGTCCATTGTTTCTCAAATGAGCTGAGCTGAACAAGAGTGGCAACCTAGGTTTTTGACATCTAAATCTAAAACTCTATTCATTGGCTAGCATTTCTTCTCTCATTGAACAACATGGGGATATGTCACCACAGCAAGAACTTAGAGCCATCTAAGGCCTAATAAAAGCAGGCAAGACCTGCTCTGCAGGCTTTAATTTAGTCTCTGGAAAGACTGCCAGTGTTAATCTTTCCTTTCAGTCCACAGCTGCAGAGCAGAAGTGGGTGTTTTGCTTGGTGCGTTTTCACATTGTGAAGAGCAATGGCCTGGCTGCAGATGTACAAGGTGCAGCTTAGAACATCATAATAGTTTACTACTTGCTGAGATTCCATGGCAGGCAGACACACATAAGATAGGCCTTAAACAGGGCAGAAAAAAAATTCCATATAGCCCAGAATTATGTACTCATACCGGAAGTTGCTTCTCCGAAATCTCTTCATCTACTTCTGGTTCTTTTTTCACCAAATAACAGGAATTGTATCTGCAACCTTCTGCATGCAAAGCATGTGCTTTGCCAGTGAGCTATGGCCCCACTTCCATCACAGTCTCTAGAACGCTGCATCCCTAACATTTGTTTTGAGAATTGTACAAGCACAGAACAGACAAAAGACCATTCTTGCAGTTTTTCATCATTAGCTGAAGCAGAAAATACCTTTTATTTCCCTTTTCCCAACTAGACTCTTGTCTTCAACAACAGGTAAACAAATGTACAAGTAGCAACCCATTGATTTTAACTAATACCATTATTATTGTTTAGAGGTTGCAATGTCCATTACATTTAATTACTTCTTATGTACACATCTTCTTGGAAAGGGCCTCCACAATTAGAGTGGCTTTTTCTTCAATGCAACGCTTCTCCCCTCTGAATAGTTCAGAAGACATACCACTGGTGCACAAGGGTGGTTACTAATAAGGCAGCTGCAGCTAAATTGAGCTTTTCAATACAGTATTGGAATTTGGAAGACAATAATTGATTTCATTTCTCTGACCTTCGGCTGGCAAAATGGAAGCTGAAAGGCAACAAAAGTGGGGGGGGGGGAATCTATTTTCCATTCCTCTTGGACACACTTTTTCCCAATTTCTTCTCCAGAAAAGGGTGCCTTTTAAACAGAAGTCAATATGCTTGCTGAAAGCCAGTAGTCCACAGAGAGGTTTAATTTCAATACTTTTAGATTAATATAGCGGTTTTCATGCAAAGAGTCTCCCAGGTAACCTTGAGGTTCTTTAGAAGTTTATCAGAAGTTCCTCAGCAAGAAAACTGTAATGGGAAGTCGTTCGAAGTCATTGCATTCATTTTTTCTATACATTTAGATAGGTTGCCTGCCATTTGTTTGTTTGTTTGTGAGAATAGCCTGGGTATGCAAATATACAGTGCAGCTTAGAACATGGTCATTTGTGACATTCTGGAATTCCAAACAGAGAGGTGAGTGGGGGAAAGTGGGAGATTCCTAAGCAGTTGAGCTGATGGTTAGAGTTCCCTGAGGGTATAAAGTTTGCACACCACTTTCCTTGGAGGGCAGAACTGCAATGACATGTGAAAATTTATTCCATGGATCTTCTTAGGGAAAGGGTGATTTCTACACAATTCAACTGTGGCTCCAACTTGAAGGGAAAGGCTGGTGTAGGGTAAAGGTCCCTCTTTACTCTTTTTCCTTACTTCATTATGTTTTTGAAGAATCATCCCCACAAACTTCTATAAACCCTAATGAGGACAAAAGCACAAATATTTATGCAAATAATGAGGCAGGATTTTATTTTATTTTTTAAACCATTGTATTAAAAAATGTACCTGCCTTTGAGTAATAATAATAGCAGCAAGTACCGTAGTTCCAGCATGATTATTGTGACACAGGGATTTTCATAAATCAAACTCAAATGGAGAGTTTAGCAGATCTAAAATTTGGGGCTTTCTAAGTTTGATGTGTTTGGGCCATTAATATATCAAACTGATTAAAGCTTTCTTCTACACACACACACACACACACACACACACACTTACTTCTCAGTCTGTTTCTTCAGCATATAAGATACATGAATTCCATTCAGCTGGCACTCTGTATGTGGCTTCCCCTTCAAAGTATTATCACGCACCAGAAGAGAAAGAAACTATAAATGCAATCTTAAACCCCCACCATTTTCATTCACATTATTATTACCAGTGCTCCTGCCATTTTCTATTACAAAGCTGAGAATTATACCAATGACAGCCCACTTTCCCTTCTGGTTCCATTATCCAAATTACTGCATCTGCTTACATTATCCAAAAGATCTCAGAAATGTCTTCAAAACCATCATTTAGGCATGTGTGGTTTTCTACTTCTTTACTTAATGATGTTGCCAAGTCAATGTGACATTATGAGGTGGAGAATGAGTCCAAAGTAGAAACTCTTGTAATCAGTAGATAGAGAGAGCCAAGAGTGAGATTTTAGCTGATATCATAGGGCAGTGATCCAAAAAAGGGCATTTTCCTCTATTGCCCTTGTTTTATAGAAAGCTTTTCTCTCTGCCGTACAAAAGAACATAAGAGTCTGCTGGATCAGGCCAATGACCCATCAACCAATTATCCTGTTCTTACAATGGCCAACCAGATTTGCGTAGGACCTGGATAGCTCAGTTGGTTAGACCATGGTGCTGATAACACCAAGGTTGCAGGTTCGATCCCTGTATGGACCAGCTGACTATTCCTGCATTGCAGGGGGTTGGACTAGATGATCCTCAGGGTCCCTTCCAACTCTACAGTTCTATGATTCTATGATTCTATGATTCTATGATCCTAAAGCAGGCCCTAGCACAAGAGAAGCATTATTGCTTCCAACTGTGACACACACACACACACACACACACACAATACAGGAGTAGACCTGAACCACTTTTTCAACTTGAACCTGGGGAAAGTTACAAACCACTGATATGCAATCACAGCCACTTATGCATATAGTTTGAGAGTGATGCAACTGCATTACTTGTAACTCCCTGGCAATTGTTGAGAAACAGGAAGTACTGTCTACCTTGATTACTACTCTAGGTAGGCATGCATACTTATGGTACGACAAGGTTAAGATCAATAAGGCCTTTAAGAACCATATTGTTAGGAAAGCAGTATTTAATGTCTGGACAAAATACAAAGACTTATTGGAAAACAAGACTCCGAGGTGGCTTTCGCCTCTGGAAGCTAAGGCCCGAAAAAGACCCAATATGGAGGCCAAATGGCCAAAATATTGGGAAATATTAGAAAAAGATGGAGACAATTGGAAATTGCAGAGTTTGGAGAAAATGAAGGATAAAGTGCGAGACTGGTTACATTACGCTCAGATTAAAGAAGTCTTTAAAAATGACAAAAAGTTAGGGTTCCAGGTGGAGAAATCAAAGTTAGAAACAGAATTGTTAGAACCAAAGACTAAGGTACTATCTAGAAAGTATAACTTGCTGTTAAAATGGAATACACAAGACGAAATGGTTAAATCGGCTATGATAAAGTGGGCACAGGACATTGGGCATAACATTATGTTTGAGGACTGGGAAAGGTTGTGGACCACTGGGCTGAACTTCACCGCATGTAATGCTCTGAAGGAAAATGTAATGAAAATGATATATAGATGGTATATGACCCCAGTTAAACTTGCCAAAATATACCATTTGTCTGATAATAAATGTTGGAAATGTAAAGAAAATGAAGGAACATTCTTTCACCTCTGGTGGACATGCCCTAAGGTGAAGGCCTTCTGGGAAATGATATATAATGAGCTGAAAAAGGTATTTAAGTATACCTTCACTAAGAAACCAGAGGCCTTCCTTCTGGGTATTGTCGGCCAGAAGGTGCTAAAGAAGGACCGAACATTTTTTATGTATGCAACAACGGCAGCAAGGATACTCATCGCTAAAAACTGGAAAACTCAAGATCTACCCACACTGGAAGAGTGGCAGATGCAGCTGATGGACTATATACAACTGGCCGAGATGACTGGCAGAATCCGAGACCTGGGAGAAGAGAGGATTGAGGAAGACTGGAAGAAATTTAAGACGTATTTACAAAAACATTGCAATTTGGTTGAATGTTAAGAAGGATGCTAGATTATAAAAAATTGGCCACCACTAAATTAGATTTGAATTTGATGATAAGTGAGATTAAAGAAAACATAAATTTTTTGGAGAATTGCTAGATTATATTTAAATGAGTGGATATAAGATCGTAAACAAGTGGATAATTTGCTTGGAAAAACCTTTTTACGATGTAAATGGGAGCGGGAGACGTGAGGGAGTCCAAAGAAGTGATGAAACCACGTTATGATATAAGTAAGGTTGTTTATTATTTGTGCATTTGTATTCAAAAATTTTTATAAATATTTATATATATATATAAAAAAAGATTACTACTCTAGGTAAAGGTAAAGGTAAAGGTAAAGGTAAAGGTAAAGGTAAAGGACCGTTAGGTCCAGTCGCGGATGACTCTGGGGTTGCAGCACTCATCTCGCTTTACTGGCCGAGGGAGCCAGCGTACAGATTCTGGGTCATGTGGCCAGCATGACTAAGCCACTTCTGGCAAACCAGAGCAGCGCACCAAAACGCTGTTTACCTTCCCGCCGGAGCAGTACCTATTTATCTACTTGCACTCAAACTACTCTAGGTAGGAAGAGGCTAAGAAGCACTGAAGAAATGGCATATTCATCCACATATGGGTCCAACACTTTGTCCCTGTTCATGCATCCCAGCCAAGTTGCCACAAAGCACGTTCTCCTTCATGGAGAGTACTTGTTGCAGTGGGGGCCGACAGGACACTCCAAAGTTGTGGGGTGGGCTAACTGATCATTGGCCACTGTTGTGATTGGGCTTCCCTTGTTGTTGGGAAGAAGTTAATGTTGCCATTTTGTGATTGACAACCAGAAATGTTAAAACTCCCTGCACGAAGCGTAGAGCTTCCTCTTTTCTTTCGCTCCGTGCATCGGATTGCCCGTCTCCCCCTCCCTATATTTAGGGTTGTTCGTGTTGACCTTGCTATGCCTGTCATGGGGTCATCTGCTTTTGGGGCAGGGGCCCAGTAGGAATTTTGTCAATTTGGCTGATTGGCTGGTGCCATTTGGTTTTTGCCTACTGCGTAGCAAATCGTCACAACTTGTAAGGTTGCGGTTAGGCATTGGTTTTTGGTTTGGTTGGTTGAGGGGCATGGATTGGCTATGCCTGCCCCGCTAATGCTGCTGCTGCAAGGGTATTCTGTTAAAGGAATACAGGGGCTCACCATTGCTTTTGTCCAAACCCTGTCAAGGGGCTAGGGCCATGCAAGAGCCCCTGGTTGCATTTGGGGAGGGCTAAGGGCAGGTTCCCTGCTCCGTCGCTATCCCCAAAATGTATTCCCCTTTTCTGACTTTCGCAGGTGTGTGAAATGTCAGTCTGTCCCCACCGGGGGCAGATAGTCACAACCAATGCCTAAGCAACCACTCACTTTTTTTGTATTTTAATAAAGTTGTGGCCAAAATTATGCCAAAAACCTTAAACAAAAATTCTATGTGATGTGTGAGTTATTTGGGGTGCCTTGAGGACCTCAACACACAATGCACACAACACACAAAATTTTGGGTGGGCAGCATTTCAGTTCAGCATTATGCAGGGACAAGAATCTCTTTGCATCCCATCATAATATATCCCATAGAACTGGTAGCAGATTTCCATAATTCTTAGACTTAGACTTGATTCACAGATCCTCCAAAACTTGCACAGAAGAAGCAGGGTTTCATGTAAACAACAACAACAACAACAACATACTCCTCTTCCACAACAGGCCTCTATGTTTTTCAGCAGGCCTGTGCTCCAGCTACTGGATGATGGATAGGACCTGCCTGCGTAGCTGTTATTTTTACACATGGTTCCCCGTCCATCTAGTGACACATACTAAAGGCTGTGTCCTCACATTGGTAGAACTTAGTTGGATTGAAAATGATATCTAAAATGATTTGAATGCATGATTTTAGACATGCTTTAGCATACCGTAATGAGCCTGGTCATTCTGCATGTCTCTACTCACAACAGCAAACCCTGCCCTGGTCACAAAAGACTAAAGTAAAATGCAAGTAAAAATAATTTGCTTTCTGGCTACAATTAACAGCTGAAATGGGAAAGGTAAGCCTTTGTTAAAAGCATGGTGTTGCTTCCAAAGTCAAAAGAGCCCTGTGCAATCAAAGTCCTATCTAGTTCAACATCCTGCTTCCTGCAGTGTCCAACCAGGAGTCTACAGGAAGTACACAAAGTGGACATGATTGGATGTTGTTCCCCAGAGACTGGTATTCAGAGGCATGCTGACTCTGATCCTGGAGGCATGACACCCATTGATCCTGGAGGCAGCACCCATTGATAGGCTTATTCTTTGTGAGTCCCTTTAAGACTATCTAAGGTGGTGCCCATCATCATATCACTACATATGAAGCTGCTTATTCTGAGACAGGCAGAGCATTTGCCTAACCAGCTCAGCACTGTCTGTGCTGATTGGTGGCAGCTCTCTGAGACACCTATCCTTGCTGCCCAAGATTACAGATGCTAAGACCTTGCTGAACCTGGAAACTTTCAGATAAGAAATGTATGTTCTACCTTTGGACTATGCACCATAATCATTGGTGTAGGAGCAAAGCCCAAAGCTCAGTGGACCCAAAGCCCAAGGCCCAAATGCTTTGCCTTCTGAGCTTTGGCTTTGCTCCTACACCAATGATTATGGTGGAAAGTCCAAAGGTAGAACATAGGTCCCAAGTTTGATCCCTAACATCTCCAGGATTTTGTTTTGTTTTTTAGGATCAGATATAGCAGGTTTTGGGAAAGCATGTTCTCCAATAAATGAGAGCACGTGTTGCAGTGTGGGCCGCTGGGCCAGGCCTCTTGTTGCCAGGCAGGTTAAGAGTTGTTGCCTGGCATTTGATTGGGTAACCGGGTTGCTGGGGCAAATTTTATGTTGCAAATTGGGTGGGTGGGACCATAGTCTTTAAATATTGGTGCACTCTGGTTTCTCTTTCTCTTTGCAGAGTGCATCGGATCACCCGCCCGCCCGCCCTCTTTTCCGGTTGACCTTGCTTTGCCTGTCATGGGGTCGTCTGCTTTGGAGCAGGGCCTAGTAGGAATTTTGCCATTTGGTGATTGGGTGTGCCATTTGGTTTTTGCCTACTACTCAGCAATTCGTCACAACTTGTAAGGTTGCAGTTAGGCATTGGTTATAATATGCTGGTGGTGGAGGGGTCAGGATAGGCTGTGCCTGCCCCTCCTATTGCGCTGAAGGGAATTCCATTAAAGGAATCCTGGGGCTTGCCACGATTTCGTCCAATCCCTGTCATGGGACCAGGGTTGCCCAATCCCTGTCATGGGAATCCCTGTCATGGGATCAGGCCGGCAAGCTTTCGGGGAGCTGCTGGGGTGAGTGGCGTGGGTCCGACGCTTAGCTCAAATGACCCCCAAGTTTGACTTTCCCTTCTACTGGCTACCGATCGGACCTCGGGATGTCAGTTCTGTCCCAGGCGGGGGGACAGATAGTCATAACCAATGTCTAAACAACCACTCACTGATTTTGTATTTTAATAAAGTTGTGGCCAAAATAGTGCCCAAAAACCAAAACTAAAATTACGTGTTATGTGTGAAGTTATTTGAGGGGTGGCCTGGGGACCTACACAAGCAAATACCTCTACTGGAAACATTGGAGAGTCCCTGCCAGTCAAAGTAGACAATGTAGGATTGGTTGATTCAATGATCTAACTTCAGTAAAGGAGTTTCATATGACCACTTTTTTATGAAGTTATAATTATGCCAGCAAGAAGCATCCATCCTTTGTTTCTTACCTAACTTTCTCATAGCTCAAGGCAGCTTGCTTACTTTCAGAGAAGATTGTGCCCCAGTTTTTAGCTACAGTGGTACCTTGGTTCTCAAACTTAATCCGTTCCGGAAATCCGTTCCAAAACCAAAGCGTTCCAAAACCAAGGTGCGCTTTCCCATAGAAAGTAATGCAAAATGGATTAATCCATACCAGACTTTTTAAAAAACAACAACCCTAAAACAGCAATTTAACATGAATTTTACTATCTAATGAGACCATTGTTTCCATAAAATGAAAGCAATGAGCAATGTACTGCAGTCACACAATCAATTATTAGTAACTGAACTGGGTTCCACACAGCCACAAAAACAAAAACGCAAAATAAATAGCAAAACAGACAGACCTCAGCATAACACTTAAAATGGAAGTGTAGCACTCAAATCAGAAGCGTAACACTCAAAATGGAGCACATCTGGCTTCTGAAAAAAGATTGCAAACTGGAACACTTACTTCCAGGTTTGCAGTGTTTGGATTCCAAGTTGTCTGAGTACCAAGGCATTTGAGAACCAAGGTACCACTGTAATTGCATTTCCTCAAACAAATTATGCCTTGTTGTTTTTAAGAAATACCTCTTGAATAAAAAATGATTGAAGAAGTTAGACATAGCACCACCTCAAACCAAACCAAACATGCAGTCTTATTGGAAAAGGCAATGAGTTTTATCCAATATTAGTCCTACTTAGAGTATACCCATTACAATTAATGGGCATGATTAAGATAGGTCAGTAGGACTTAGTGAGGGATGATCAAAGCACTCCATCAACTCCATTTTACACAGAGCCTGTGTGTGTACAGGTTATATACCTGTCAGCTAAGGCAGACTTAGGGGAACGTGACTGATTTGGTGCAGATCCTCAGGAGTGCCGTAGGGGGTCCCACACCTATGTTGTTGCATGGAAGGTGAGAGAATGGGCTGGATTTTAATGTTGCACAGGGCACTGCTGAAATCAGAGATCCCAAGGGCCACCACTGCCTGTCAGCTCTGGCTAGACTTTCAGCTTCCTGTGCACAGAGATCATGGGTGTGAACAAGAGACACAATCCCAGCCCTCACCCTTCTAAGGCAGTGCAGTGCTCCTGATTTTCATGATCAAATCCAAGCTTGCTTTGACATCCAACCATTTATCTAAATTCTAACGCAACCATTTTATGTGTCTGCAATACAACAAATCTGAAAACGTTTGTAATTTTCCTTTCCAGCGCTTGCTGGCAGTGAAGCGAGAAAGAAGGAAAGTCTTTTGCTACCCTAGCACATTTTCGTTGCTGTTGAGACCCTGTTTGAGGCACTCATTTAAAAAGTTTGGTGGCACTTAAAAAAAAAAGTTTGGGCTTCACTTTCAACTAATCAAGCTTGACGAAAATGGAAATAGTTTCAGATCTGTATTCCTAACAGGAAGTAAAACAGTACGAGAGAAGAAAACATTGCTGCAAAAAGAATGCAAATGATAAGTTTATTGATGCAAGAGGGGAGACTATGATTAAGTTGTTTAATGTACTATGCAAAGCAGTAGAAGAGTTAGTTTAATATATTTAACCAGGAGAGTTAGAACACAGCTCAGAAGTGCATTTATAATTAAACCCAATGGTCTTAGCCATTTTATTGCCTACCACACACCCCTCCCCCAGCTGCAATTGTTCATGTGTACAGATTTCCCTTGAATACTTTGCTTTGTTGCCAGGTCTACTTCTAGCTGTTTTGGGGGATGGAAAGACATAAGAGACACATGAATAAATGAAGAACATGGCTTCAAACATGAGGTCCAGCTGGCTGGACTCAGTTCTTCTCCATTTGTGTGATGGTTATGAAGCAGTGCTGGGCAATTAGAATGAAGTTAATGAGGTCCTCACACCCCAGGAGTTAACACAGTACTTTGTTGGTTTATTACAATTACAGAACTAGCCAAAACAGAGTCTTCTTTCAAAGTATTGGTAAAGAATGGAAAACATAAAAGGCCGTCTGATTCCTTCTTCTTTGTCACAAAGAGAGTTTTGCTTCCATTCACAGCCACACAAACAAGCAATGGCATCTTCAATCAATGGCTTTCAATAATCAAAAGAGGAAAGTGAAAAAGACACAAGTTGATGCTCATTTCATCATCATGTTCTTCAGTATTGCCACTGACCTCAGGTGACCAAACCCACAAACTGTAAAACCTGTTGCTGCCACTCCTAGAAGTGTTTATATAGTTCTATAATGTTTGGATATTGTGCTGTGCCAAAAACTGTCCTCTTGTTTTCTCGAACCACTTATTCTCCCATGAAAGTGGCTTCTATATTTATTCTTCATTCTCAGAATTCTTTTTAAATGTACAGGTGTAACATACCTCTAAATACCACTCCTAGAGACACCTGGCTAGTCCCTTCCAGAAATAGTTATGTACCAAGCGGAAACTATGTGCAAGTTTAGCACCAGTTTTTTAACACAATGAATGGATTTTTCAGAATATGTTGGCGTCATGGCCCAATCTTCTTCTTCTTTATTAAATTTGCATACCACACATCATCTGTACATTTCAGGCAGTTCACATCAACATAAAGTACCATATAAAAACACAAACCCACAAACCTCCCACCCCCTCCCGCAGACACACTCAAAAAGGGTATAAAATGTTAATCAGCCAAAGGCCTGGTTGAAGAAGAGCGTTTTTACCTGGCACTTAATGGTGTATAATGAATATTGTGAATATGCTGTCATGGGTTGAGATCACAATCCTGAAAAATGGGCTGGTCCTAAATTTTACTGAGTCGTGATTGCCAGAATCCCCTATAGTTCATGCCAGTGATGAGTTTATGCCAAAGGAAATGGTCATATGCACTATCCTTTCCTGGAGATGGTCTCCTGCAGATAGCATCTTATTCCTTAAAATATAGGAATTGGGCCCTAAGTGTAGTGCAGCCCCTTGGACCTCCCTTCCATTACATATAAAATAGGATGTTTCTCTCTTGCCTTTTCAGCACCTTCTGAACACCTTACTTTTCCAATAAGTCTTTTAAGTGAATATGTATTTCCTAGTCTGCATCTGTATTGAATATTTGTATTGACAATCATACTGGGATGTTTCATGGGAGGTGAGTCATAAATAAAATTAAATATATAAATTTGCCCTGCAACTCATTCCAACTCTTGGCCAAGGCATCGGTGGAAGAGAGATATCAAAGACCCATTTTAAAAACATGGAAGTCAAAACATTCTCAGGCTTCCATTCCAGCTTCCATGCAGAAACAACTAAACAGCAAACATTCACTAATGGAGACAGTGCTTTTGAATGAAGCAGAATATGAATAGGAGCCTGCTGGATCAGATCAAAGATCCAGATAGGCATCCACCTTGTTTCCAGCAGTGTACAGCCAGATGACTCCAAAAAAGCTTGCGAACAAAGCAAGTCTTGCCAAGTTTCACCTGCTGCCATTAACCCTCTTGCAGCTTCATTTGTGAATCCAGTACCCGATTGCATTGTGGCAACTCTGTCATTCAAAGCAAAGCATAAAACTCTGTGCTGTGTCTAATGAATGCAAAACAACATGTCATTCGATTTTGTTTCTCTCCCACCCCCACCCCTCCAATTCTAATGACCTGCTTTCCAGGTTTAATTTAAACATTACTTTAATAAAGAATAGTCCTTCTTTATTAATTAGATTGCTTTTATTCCCCTCCCCCATATTCCTACTCAATTATCTTCAGCCTTTCAACATCCAGGGTTGTTTTTCGTTTTGCTTTTTTAACCGTTAATGGCCTACAGTTCCATTGCAGCCTTCCTGTAATGGAGGCAAACTTGTGCCAGCTCTCTGCATAACCTCAGTAATGCTCATTCACTCAGAACTCCTCCATCTGGTTCTTCATCCATCCACAGAACCAGCTGCTCTGAACAAACACATTTTCCACCTTGCCTGATGTGTCAAATATTTGTGATATATTGCTTCTATAATTAACCATTTTGAGCCTGAAGAGAAGAAAAAAGAGAGTCATCCATCTATCTGTAAATATAAACAATTATTTTTCTACCTAGTCAGGTACAACATTTTGAAACTTCATTAGATGAAAAGGTACATTTTCATTTAGGATGACCTTGTAAAAAGAAAGACCACGGAAATTAAGAGGTAAGGAAAAGGTTGGCATATGGTTTACATTCTCCCCTCCTTCCACCCCACTTACAAAGTATATTCACACAATCATCAGTTGCATTTTTTCCTGAGTCACCAAATGATGGAAGTCAAAGGATACCTAGACGCCTAAAGCTAAAAGACTGTAACAATAAAAATCTGGGAATGCACAATTGCACTTGAGAGAATCTGTAACACCCTCTTTATCTTAGCTGAACCAGTGTTGATTATGGATCCCATCAGTCATTGGCCCATTTCAGTTAGAATCATAGTTGGTAGGGACCTGAGAGGTCATCTAATCCTTCATGATCCAGGGAAACCACTACTCTAGCATGCCTGCTAGGTGATCATCCAGTCTTTGTTGGGGAAAGACCATAGCTTGGTGGTAGAGCATCTGTCTTGCATGCAGAAGGTCCAAGATTCAATCCCTGGTGTCTCAAGGGTAGGGCTGCAGAATGTCACTGTCTGAAATCCTGGAGAACTGCTGCCAATCAACACAGAAAATACTGTGCTAGATGAATCAAGTATAAGGCAGCTCCCTATGTTCCTGTTAAAAAATATCTAAGGAGAATCCACCACCTTCCAGAGCTGTCTAGAAGAAAAAAATGTTGTTTTTACTTATTTCCACTGTTGAAAAGTTTTTCCCATCAGGAACTTTATTAAGTTTCATTTGGTACCTAATCTTGATTATTACATCCATCAGGGGAAACTGATTTTCTGAATCAAGACACACACACATTACACTGACTAACAAAAAAAGAGATTAATTTCTCATAGCAAAATATTTCATCTTCTGTCTGCTTCAGCTACCCTGATGTGAATGAAAGCAGTAGCCAAGGTTATCATTATAGAATACCGAGGATGTAATATTCAGAAATGTCACAGCTGCTGTAACTGGGTGATGTTAGGTGTTGACCTTAGGTCAAAGCCATGTGGTATCAGAGTTTCCAGTCTATAGATCCAGAAGCTTTGTCTTCTTTTTAATGGCCTTGGAGCAGATGGCATCTCTATTGCAATAAGTGATACCTCAGAGAGGGTGTAATTCTCTGAATTATAGGCAGACAGACCATAACCTAGGGTATAGGTGAAAGACTAGATCTGGCCATAGCCATCAATGTTTCCCTTTTTTTAAGGGCAATTCCCTTATTCCAAATAGGATTCCTTGCAAGAAAAGGGAAAAGTTGACAGCTATGGATCTGGCCAGAGGATCAGATCCTTATCCCCACCCAATCCCACACCAGGTAGATGAGGATGCACACCAGTCAACCATCCAATATCAAAACAATGTTGGGTGACCTATTTTTGCAAAAGCACTGTGCATGGAAGCTGAAATGTTCAGCTGATTGCCAAGGCTTGCAAAGCTCTGTGCACTGCATTTTGTAAGCCCCAAACACATTGCACAGAGTTGGGCATGGATGCCCCAATGATATGCTGAGAAAGAAAGAGGCAAGTGCATGGAACAGAAATGGAAATATGAAAAATGTGAGTGTGGGGCCAGACAACAGTAATGAATTTGCTTGAATTACATTGTATGTCTTATTTTCAGAGAACTTGTGCCTTGTTTTGTAAATGAGTCCAACTATTCCAGTTTGAGCATTGCTGCTGTCCCAGCTGACATTTAGTGGTGCATCCAATGGAGGATTGCAGGAGCAGTTTTCTTTGGACCATGCTGTCCAAAGCCCAGCTTTGGAGAGCCTTTGCTCTCCCCAGATGTGGCTGAACTACAACTCCCCTCATCTCTGGTCATGCTTGCTGGGGCTGATAGGAACTGTAGTTTGGGGACATCTGAAAGACCAGAAGTTCCCCATACTCACCTTAGACCTTTTACCAGCTGCTTGGGAGCTATCCAGAGTTATATGGGAGCTATCCAGAATTATCCTGGACCTTCCATAAAGGAGACAAACTCCGTTGTAACCAGCAACAAGGGGAGCTTCAAGTTCCACATGAAAGTGGGACATGATCGGTGCCTGTTGGATAAATAGTGGGAAGAGTGTTGCATTAGAAAGTTAAGGAACATTTTAGCAGGTGCAGGCCCCATAGCACCACATTAAAATAAAATATATGACACTTAATACAATCCAGTTCAAGAGCACCCAGTGAGTCAGTCCTCCAGCTCAAAAACCAGGGCCAGCTTTCTCTGCTGGTCTCCACTAATTCTTATATCCCTCTTAAAATACTGTACAGTTTAGTGTCATGCACATTTTTTTTTTAGCCTTTCTCCATCAATTTATTGCATTGTACAATTATAAAACAGGGTGGAAAATTTTGCCAAAATTATCATGAATTGAGTCTGCTCTCTTCAACTGCCCCAAGTTTCTGGGATTTAAAGCCTAGTGGAAGACATAGTGAGACATATTTTTTCCCATGGGCCTTTTTCAGATCAGGAAACATCAGCAGCTATGGAGGCTACAGACTGCTGGACAAATATTTCTTGGAAAGAAAAATACTCACATCACCCCTGGCCATCTCACAAAAAGTTAAGGTAAGTTCAAAACCCCACACCCAGAGTAATTCTAAAGTACCCACAGAATGAAGGAGAAAACTAGAAGCCTCTTTCAAAAGGAAAGAAAACATTAAAATAATAATAATAGAGGACTGATTTCAGTCTAGCACCAGTACAATTACTTCATGGGCTTCCTCATATTCCAAACTAAAAATGAGAAAATCCTTCTTTTAATTAGTGGTATATATATTTCCTACTGCCATCAATAGCAAATACATTTTTAACAGACAGCAACAATAAATTAATAAGCAATTAAAGTAGATCTAATTTGTTAATGTGACATTTGCATAAAAAGGGGGAATGGAAGAGGAATACAACCATTGTTGTGAATTACAGTACAGCACTGTTAATTAGCAGCAGCTTATCTGGTTGGCTCAAGCTGCTGGCCATGTAAAAATGTAGATATTCTGTTAGAAATGGTTCACCAGTCTAGAAAACATGAGCACATTTTTAAAGTCTAAAAGTTGTGTCCAGTGATGTCCTAGCCAGAGCAGACCCACTGAACTCAATGAACTAAAATTAGTTGTGACTATTGTTTTCATTGGATCTACTATAGGATGTGGGGACTCGGGTGGCGCTGTGGGTTAAACCACAGAGCCTAGGACTTGCCGATCAGAAGGTTGGCGGCTCGAATCCCCACGACGGGGTGAGCTCCCGTTGCTCGGTCCCTGCTCCTGCCAACCTAGCAGTTCGAAAGCACGTGCAAGTAGATAAATAGGTACCGCTCTGGCGGGAAGGTAAATGGCGTTTCCGTGTGCTGCTCTGGTTCGCCAGAAGCGGCTTAGTCATGCTGGCCACATGACCCAGAAGCTGTACGCCGGCTCCCTCAGCCAGTAAAGCGAGATGAGCGCTGCAACCCCAGAGTCAGTCACGACTGGACCTAATGGTCAGGGGTCCCTTTACCTTTACTATAGGGTGTAAGGTGTCATTTTCCTTTCCATTCTGCTTTTGTTGCAGGGAGCTTTGTTTCTGTTCTGCTGCAGTTTGTTTTCTTCAAAAAAATCTTTTTTATTTATCTAGCTGTCCACTGTGGCAAAATGACATAACTTGCATAATCTACATAATTACTTGTATAAATAACATAAACTATGTCGTCATTACATTTCACCAAACCCATACATTGCAATGCAAAGGAAATGCAATGGAAACTTGAAATCCCTCAGGATTTACCCACGAGTTCAGCGCATTGTGCTAAACATCAACAGAAGTTAAGATGGGAGCAATCTGCTTCTGTTTGATAACAGACACTCACATTCAGCTGGCAGGTTTTTCCTTGGGTTGGTAGTAATAAGTTTCCAGTGTTTCAGCCAGTGAGTTTTACCTGTTGGGGGGGAAGGGCAGTGATAGAGCATCTGCTTTGCATTCAGAAGATTTGAGGTTCATTCCCTGACATCTCTAGGTAGAGCTAGGAGAGACTTGTGCCTGAAACCCTGGAGAGCCACTGCTAGTTAGCATAGAACTAGATGGATCAGTATTCTTATTTGATATAAGACAGCTTCCTATTTTCCAATCTATTATTCTACTCCAGCAGTTATCAGTGTACATTATTGCTAGTACAGTGGTACCTCAGGTTACAAACGCTTCAGGTTACAAACACTTCGAGTTACAAACGCCACTAACCCGGAAGTAGTACCTCGGGTTGAGAACTTTGCCCCAGGATGAGAACGGAAATCGTGCACTGGCAGTCGGAGGCCCCATTAGCGAAAGCACGCCTCAGGTTAAGAACAGTTTCGGGTTAAGAATGGACCTCCAGAACAAATTAAGTTTGTAACCTGAGGTACCACTGCAGTAGTAGAAGTGAGTACAGTGGTACCTTGGTTCTTGAACAGCTTAGTTGATGAACAAATCAGCTCCCGAACGCTGAAAACCTGGAAGTAAGTGTTCCAGTTTTTGAATGTTTTTCGGAAGCCAAACGTCTGACATGGCTTCCATGTGAGTGCAGGAACTCCCGCAGCCAATTGGAAGCTGTGCCTTGGTTTCTGAACAGTTTCGGGAGTCCACCGGATTTCCAGAATGGATTAAGTTCGAGAACCAAGGTTCAGTGGGATAATTCATATTTTAATAGCTGTAGTCTTGCCTTTAACTAGTAAATTTCTAAGGAAAAATAATAGCTCTGTATTATATTTTTTAAAAATGGACCCTATTTATGAACAGCTTTGTTAGTCTGTGGTGAAAATGGCCTCAACTGTCAAAGTCAGTTAAAATAAATCAAGTGCAAGACCAAGTTACTTTGCTGTTACTTTGCAAGCTTTCTGTCGATCTCCTGGCTTTGAGCTCATGGGCCACATTTCAAGAACCACTGTCTCTCCTCTATGACTGAAACCTACCAATCTCCATATTGTGCCGGAGGCTGGGCCAGTTTACAAGGCCATGCTGATCTCTGTTTCTTTCCTAATTTAAAGTGTTCAACCTGCCCTGTCCTCAAGAAGCCCTGAAGAGGCCTGAAACCAAATGCTGTAATTTAAAAGCCAGCTTCCATCTGAGGCATTAGCATTCTATTCTCAACCTCCTCCTCTCTCCAATATTACCTCAGATTAATTGGAAGTGTATAAAAGATGTTGCCAGGTTCACATTGGTAACCATGGTAGCCTTCATACTATCTGCACAATGCATACGTAATTCATTCCTCAGGAAAACATAATTAGAACATAACATAATACAGTCTTTTCAAGCATCACTATGATATGGAAGTTGAGGGGGGAGTGGAATCTGTCGAACAAGGCTCTACCCTTACTGAACAGTTTCATTTCAGCCATCTATCTTTGCAAGCTGTGTTGCTGCGGCACAGCTGACTTGCAGGTTCTTACCCTTAAACCAGGATATACTTAATTCTGCAGCCAGAAGGTGGCAGTGTGACATCTGTTATCAGTTTTGTTTCATTCTACAGCCCAGTACTCAACCCGCAGCAGTCCACGCCCAAGCAAAAGCTAAGCATGTATATCAATGACCATTTTGCTTCGCTGTTCTTCAATATCAGGAAGGCCCCCATACAGCCACCAATAGAGTCTTGCGCTTATCAGGAAGTTTGTCCAAGATAACAGTTCTTTGTAATAATGGACATAGCTAAGGCAAGAGAAGTGAGCAGCATTACACAAAAGTGTCCAGTGACAGCTGCTCCAGTTACACATCATCTATCAGAACGTTTCCATCAAACTAAATGGAAGTTAGGGGTCTATGCAGTGTTGTCTGGTGCAAATGCTCTTGCACAAGCAGACTGCTGAGTTTTAATATTGCACAGCGGGGAAATCCAGAACAACAGTTGCTGTGCAACAGGTAGCAGCACCTGCCTGCCTATGAGTTGAGGCAAGGCAGCAACAAAGTTGGGGGAATTCCAGGTTGGCAGCAGACCTGCAGCTGCCTACACATCTGCATAGCCACACTGCCACAAATCTGGAGCTCCCCTGATCTCATCTCTGCCCTATGGCAACCAATCCCCATCCTGGGAAGTAATAGAACCATTTTTGGAGGGTGTCTCTGCTCCTGCTCTGCCATTCCACCCACCCCTCTCACTGCTGATTTCTTGCAAATTTATTCCGAAAAGGGACAAAACTGAGTTATAGGTGAACACATGAGGAAATGAAAGATATATATAAAAAACTAATTCTCCCATCAGTTTTCTAGAGAATGGGTTCTCTATTTTGGACTACAATTTGCAGCATGATACAAACTGTAGAATTGGAAGAGATCCTACTCTAACCCACTGTAATGCAGGAATCTCAATGGCAATATCCGTGACAGATGGCCATCCAACCTCTGCTTAAAAACCTCAGCTGAAGGAGAGTCCACCACCTTCTGGTTGAGTCTGTTCCACTGTCAAACAGCTCTCACCATCATAAAGTTCTTCCTGATGTTTAGCCAGAATATCCTTCCTTGTAACCTGAAGCCAATGTTTGGGTCCTACCCTGTGAGGCAACTTCTTATGTGCAACCTCTTGTTGTAAAGCAACTTCTTATGTGCCTGAGGGAAAAGAACAAAAAGAACAAAAAAGAACAAAAGCTGTCCTCCTCCAGTTATGGTGCATGGGACCCAAGACTGACATCCAGGGCAGAAAATCCCACAAATACCCCTCTCTAGAAGTATTATAAATTGGGAAAGGAGTACGGCAAGGCTGTATATTGTCTCCCTGCTTATTTAACTTATATGCAGAATTCATCATGCGAAAGGCTGGGCTGGATGAATCCCTAGCCGGAATTAAGATTACCGGAAGAAATATCAACAACCTCAGATATGCAGATGACACAACCTTGATGGCAGAAAGTGAGGAGGAATTAAAGAACCTTTTATTGAGGGTTAAAGAGGAGAGCGCAAAATATGGTCTGAATCTCAACATCAAAAAAATGAAGATCATGGCCACTGGGCCCATCACCTCCTGGCAAATAGAAGGAGAAGAAATGGAGGCAGTGAGAGATTTTACTTTCTTGGGTTCCATGATCACTGCAGATGGTGACAGCAGTCACGAAATTAAAAGACTCTTGCTCCTTGGGAGAAAGGCAATGGCAAACCTAGACCGCATCTTAAAAAGCAGAGATATCACCTTGCCAACAAAGGTCCGTATAGTTAAAGCCATGGTTTTCCCAGTAGTGATGTATGGAAGTGAGAGCTGGACCATCAAGAAGGCTGATTGCCGAAGAATTGATGCTTTTGAATTATGGTGCTGGAGGAGACTCTTGAGAGTCCCATGGACTGCAAGAAGATCAAACCTATCCATTCTGAAGGAAATCAGCCCTGAATGCTCACTGGAAGGACAGATCGTGAAGCTGAGGCTCCAATACTTTGGCCACCTCATGAGAAGAGAAGACTCCCTGGAAAAGACCCTGATGTTGGGAAAGATGGAGGGTACAAGGAGAAGGGGACGACAGAGGAAAGATGGTTGGACAGTGTTCTCGAAGCTACTAGCATGAGTTTGACCAAACTGTGGGAGGCAGTGGAAGACAGAAGTGTCTGGCGTGCTCTGGTCCATGGGGTCACGAAGAGTCGGATACGACTAAACGACTAAACAACAAAAGAAGTATTATTGATACAAGAATAATAAATTCAATAACTAGTCATTTGCTGTTGTTTTATGACACCAATTGTCAGCTGCCTGAAACAGGTGCCTCACCATACCTCATAGTAGGGCTGGACCTGTGCCTAGGTTTTCCCACCCACCCCCAGCCCTCTTGGTATCACTATGCAGCTAGCAAGAAAGAAAGAAACACTAAAGAACATATTCCCATTCATCCCTTAATTAAACTGCAGTAGCACATATGTAAATGTGACAGAGTGAAAGGAGTTTGGTAAATTATTAAGACAAGCATATTTTCAGCTCTGGTAATTGGGATACATGTTCGTTAATAATGATCTAATTGCCATAAAGTCAACAAATCATGCCCAAGTACTACTTTTGTTTGCTTTGCTTTTCTGTTTTATGGGGTTTGTTTATTAAGATCACTGGCTGTTATCAGGCTTGCCCTTCATTTGCTCGTTGGGTCATTCATAGACATTGCAGTTCTCTGTGGAAGCCCAAACTCCACCCAGCAGAGATTAACACACAGTCACTTTCAGATCTAGTTGCAAGCCGGGGAAGCATCTGAACTAGGCCTAAGGATATAGCAATAACAAGGAACTCCTATGTGTAGCAAGCCAACCAGCATTCATTAGGGCAGGGCTGAGGAACATTCTTCACAAATAAGTTAACTGAGTTAGATTTCTAGGAATTGCAACTACTTTCCCAAGTTCATACAAAAGCACATTGTGAATACTTTGTTCCCATGGGGACCTGGGGCATATAGCTCCCCCATGTGCATCATCAAGAGAATTCTGACTCCCTAGGTCCTGTTTTGGCTCCAGTCTCAGAATGAGCAGGAGGTAAGTGAGCTTAGTTCAGAGATGCAACGGTGTTAGCTCAAGAGTTGGATTGGGTTCCTGCTACGGAACCTCTAACTTGCAGTCAGAAGAATGTGGAATCCAAGTCAGGACCATTTTGTAGGCCTTCCCAAGCCTAGTTAGTGTGTGGAGTCAAATAGCTTCTGTGCCACTGCAGCTGGCATGTGAGTCACCACCAAAAGGAGGCAAAGCACTTGCTCACAGACTAGGAATTTAGTCTTTTAAGTCAGGGGTGGGGAACCTGTGGTTCTCCATCCACTCCCAGACTACTGCACCCATGATCACTTCCCATTGGCCATGTTGGTTGGGGGCTGATGGGAGTTGCAGTCCAATAGCATATGGAAAGCCACAGGCCCCATCCTGGTTTTACACATTCACACTCTTCATCATCATCATTTATTTATTTATACCCCACCCATCTGGCTGGTTTTCCCCAGCCACTCTGGGCAGCTTCCAAAAAAGATTAAAAATACATTAAAACATCAGTCATTAAAAACTTCCCTAAACAAGGCTGCCTTCAGATGTCTTCTAAACATCAGATAGTTGTTTATTTCTTTGACATCTGATGGCAGGGCGTCCCACAGGGCGGGTGCCACTTCAGGCAGGGAAGTGAAGCTTAGGAGATGGGGTCTGTAGTAAAGTTGGTACTGTTTAGAAATTATTCTTTGGTCAAGTGAAAGGAGTGAAGCCTTGTGGGAATTTCATCGGCCACAAGGACCCTGGGAAAGAGGTTGTGTATCTTTAAACTCCAGACTAGCAGGCTCCTTGGCGTGAAAGGTTTATTGGGATGCAGGAAGCCTTGATTTAATGAAAGGACTGACACCTGGGTCTGAGAGTGTGAACATCCCCCCCCCCCAACGATGTTATCTGTCCTTGAATTGCTTGGGAATGTGTATCTGGATCATTTCCGCGGAAGGGAGGAACCCCTTTGATTTGAGTTCTGAATTCTAAATTGACCCAGCTGCCAAGGGGTAGATTGATTGACTAGCAAGCCGGTCATTGGTGAATTCAAATATTAATTAAGACTTATGATTGGCTTGAGAGTTACGACGCCAAATGCGAAATGTGAATAAAAGATCAGGGGATTGTCTGAGAAGTTGCTCTTTGCCATTGCTCACTGCAATCCGCATGGATGCCCGGCTGTCGTCACCTAATAGCCGTCGTTTCGTCTTTTGAAATGGAGATCTACAAAAGCCTTTAATTTGCGGATTCTTGAAAGGACTTCAACTATCCTATTTGTGTTAGGCTTTGTGAGTATCTAAGTTAGCTATACTATGCAACGTCTGTGTCTTTCAAAAGATGTGCCTGCTGTTTTAGCATGTTCTTTATGTTATTTTAAAATAAACTTTTAAGAAAGAAACTGTTTCAGTTTGTGTGCCTTCCCGGGGGAATAGCTAAGTCCTAGCCTTACGTTTGGTTACGCTTTACCGTAGAATTTCTGTCTGCAAGTCTGTGGAAACAACTTGTGGAGTGGGGGATAGCCAGGATAACGGGTCACAGCCTTCTCCCTGGGTTGTGATTCTGGGTCCCCTGGAACAGAGGGAGTGGTGGTAGCCCTACCGGGTCGTTTTCGTTCTGTTTTGCAAAAAGTAATGTACCTGCCAACCCTGCCCTAGGAGGTCTGGTCTGGCCGGAGAGCAGAGACAGGCAAGGGAGGGGCAAGCGGTTGGGGGACCACACGTTACTATAGGGTCCAAATGGATGGACACTTAAAGCTTCAGCCCACATCCAATCTCTATTGCAGTATGTTACTCACTTGGAACAATCCATGGTGTCACCTTGCCTCATGGGTATCTGCTGCAGATGGATCAGAACAGGTCTATTCAGCTTGGATGGCATACCAGATGACAGGCTGTCACCCCAGTCAACAGTACTTTAAACAGTTGTGCCATTTATTCATTGCTGTTAGAGACTTGGATGCAAATGTCACCAAGAGCAACACTGAATTATGCAGATTTCAACAGGCTAAAGTTGGTACTATACAGATGTATTCAGAAGTCATTCCAATCTAGTTCGTTGGTACGTTTGCATTGGACTATAAGCTCTCTCCTTTAGCACAGTGCTACATTTTTGAAAGATATTCATTGGTACAGTATGGGCAGGAAGACAACAGCCGTTCTTACAAATGGCACCAATGTGGGGCTAATTATCATTGCTAATTACGATTAACAATGCCACTGATTTTGATGGCATGGCACGTATGCATAAAACATCTCTGCAAATATGCCCTTCGTTCTCAAGACATAAAGCTTGATTGGGCAATTCATACTTGTCACTTTGTCCACTAAAAACCAAGTCCCTGGATAAAAATGAAACAGAGGCTCGAAGGATCATGGATTCTGGAAGGAACAAAACCCTACAGAGTGGAGGGTGAAAAGAGGCTTCATGGAGCAAAGGATATGTCCATTAAATGGATAGCAGCAAACTGTAGTTTCATCCTCTGTAGTTAGCAAAGTATTTTATAGTATTGGGTATAGTTAAATGTTTTTTCAATGCTCTGAGAAAATCGACACCATCCAGATTGCTATGAGAAAAGTTACATAAGGGCAGCACATTTTGTAATGTATGCAAAGGCAAGGGCAGCAGTACACAATCCAAACTGTGTGAATTTGAATCTTCTCTCCCCCATACACACATTTGTCTCCCTTGCCTGTCACAGTCAAGTCCTACATTTTCAGGCAACTGTGTTTGTGCCCTGCATGATGATGAAATACTTATCACATATGGTTATAGACTTGCATACAATGCAGTGTTAAGTAAATGTCCCATCCATGCAAGAACTTCCACTTGTGCAATAGGACTTTCTCCCCTCTCCTCCCCCTATGCGACCTCTAAAACTGTTCTGGGGGTTCTCACAGCCCTCCAGAGCAGATTTGGGAAGGGTGTGGGGTGTGCATGGGAGGTAGAAGAGGAAGAAAGTCCCATAACATAAGCAGAAATTATTGTGCTAGCAGGACGCTTACTTAGTACTTCATTGGATGCATGCCTTGAATTCTAATACAGCTTTTTGGCCCAGCTCTTTGCAATCAGGTGCATTTTCAGCTTACTGCGTAGTTTTCTTGTTATGTAAAGTTGCCATATTCTGAAGAACAAAAAATAGGACAAATTTGCCAACTTCTACTGTTCCCTTAACAGCAGTTTAAGAGCACAAGAACAGCCTTCCAGGTCAGGGCAGCAGCCCAACTAGTCCAGCATCCCGTTCTCACAGCAGCCAACAAAATGCCCCAAAGCAAAGCCCACAAGCAGGATCTGAGGAGGAGAGCCCTCTCCGCTCTTGCACTTTCCAGCAACTAGTGATCACCATTACGCTGCCATCATGGCTGGTAGCCATTGAGCACCTTCTCCTCCATGAATTAGTCCATGAATGCCAGCTTGGAAAGTCCCATATATATCTGTACAGTTTGAATGTCCCATGCATGGGTATTTTTAGAAGAGTTTCTTTAATAGACAATAATCAGAAAATGCTTTTATTTCTAACCATATTTTTCTAGCGTAAAATCATAAACTGAATTCTTCTCAAGCCATCTATATACAACAGTAGGAAGAATGGAAAATTATTCTGTAAAACACTGTCCCAAAACATGGCACTATAAAACCTATCAATGTGCACAAATGTTCTCATACCACTATTATTTGACCAGTTGATGCTAGAGAGAATCTAGATAAGATTTCCAGGTCTTCCATGACAAGACCAATATAAGTAGTTCTAGCTCTTGTCTGTCATATTGACCTTCCTCTCTCAATTTGCATTTATCAATACCTAACAGCCGTCTTCCATGTAGCTACAGGTTCTTTTTTCATCCAGGAATATAAAGATCACAGAAGTAAGCATGCAGTTTGAAGATGCAATTCTTCTGCATACTAGGGCAACAGCCTGTCATCTGGTATGACATCCAAGCATAATGGATCGAGAGGCTGCAATGTGTTCTTTTCTGATGCATGGTGAGTTACCATATGTGCCAAGTACACATGGGAATGTATAGTGTCCAACATGCTACAGTCTGAAATCTGAAGAGTAAACGTTTCCCAATCACAGTGAACTGAAGTAGCGCAGTTCAAGAAATACAGTGTAACATTCTGTTCTGGTTCTAAGGAATTTATGGTGTCCAATTAATTTCTGTTAGAGTTCAGATAAAGAAATATGAGCACACAGTTTAACTTAAGTCCTTGCAAATTAACATGACACAATTTGCAAGTGAAAAGTTTACAATAATACATACTTACTAATGACACTGTAGAAGAGGGTCAGATTCTCCAAAAGTATACAATCAGAGAGACATGGGAAGATGGCTTATACTGACTATTGGTCTATCCTTCTCTGATTGGCAGTAGCTCTAAACTAACCTCACAAGCCCTGGGGTTTGAACCAGGAAACCCAACAAAAGGCTGTATCCTTGCCTTCTGTGGTAGGTGGGACAGTGAGAGAATGTGTGCAACATCAGTGTGTTACTGGCAAACTATATACATAAACTTTGGGTTTGGCTTTCCTAGTACAGTATAAATACTTAGATATTGGCCTTAAGACTTTGTCTGATCAATAGAACAGTACTTTCTTCCTGCTGTACTTAAGCATATTCAAAATAGATGGAATGCATCACCAAAAGAAGACAAAAAAGAACAGGTTTTCAAAAGATTTGCATGTGCCAATTTGCATGTATAGCTGATTTTTTTGAAATAATTACTATATTGTAAATAAAAAATATAATCCATAGCACTGTAATGGGGGGAGGGGTACATGACTAGGTGACCTGTGTGGGCTGCAGTCCAGGTGCTAACTATGGATAGACAACATCAGGCCTCTGCTCTCCCTTCTTACAAGGGAAAGTCATAGCTCAGTGGTAGAGCATCCTGCTTTCCATGCAGAAGGTCCTAGATTCAATCCCCAGCATCTCCAGGTAGTGCTGGGAAAGGTGTCTACTGGAAACCCCAGCAAGCTGCTGCCAGTCAGTGTACTGAGTGAGCCAAATGGACCATTTGGTCTGGCTCAGTACAAGGCATCTTTCTATGTTCTGGATGACTGTTCTTGAACCAGAATTCTTCAAGCAAAGAATTATCCTTGTAATGTGGAACATCTTAGACAGCATCTTAAAAAGTAGAGACATCACCTTGCCAACAAAGGTCCATATAGTAAAAGCTATGGTTTTCCCAGTAGTGATGTATGGAAGTGAGAGCTGGACCATCAAGAAGGCTGATTGCCGAAGAATTGATGCTTTTGAATTATGGTGCTGGAGGAGACTCTTGAGAGTCCCATGGACTGCAAGAAGAACAAACCTACCCATTCTGAAGGAAATCAGCCCTGAGTGCTCACTGGAAGGACTGACCATGAAGCTGAGGCTCCAATATTTTGGCCACCTCATGAGAAGAGAACACTCCCTGGAAAAGACCCTGATGTTGGGAAAGATAGAGGGCACAAGGAGAAGAGGACGATAGAGGACGAGATGGTTGGATAGTGTTCTCGAAGCTACTAGCATGAGTTTGACCAAACTGCGGGAGGCAGTGGAAGACAGGAGTGCCTGGCGTGCTCTGGTCCATGGGGTCACGAAGAGTCGGACACGACTAAAGGACTAAACAACAACAATGTGGAATATGTGGAACATCTGATCAGGCTTGAAGAAAAATGTGCACTCTGTAGGTTTGCCACCCACAGCTCAGGCACTGCCCAAACACACTGCACCATATCATAAGGATAATCGGAGGGCAGCCAACAACAGAGCACCATCAATAAATGGTTATGATTTGGGAACTGGTGGCACTCCACTATAATTAGTATATACTTAGCATCTCTTTGAGTCTAAAGCTTGCCAACCTTTTAGCTCTGAGGTGTAGACTGTTAGCCAAGACGGACTTTATTTTTTTGGGGATAGTCAATTGATCCATTCTTGCGAGATCCCACCAGAAATCAGCACCAATGCCAATGCTGCTTCTCCACCAGTGGCAGAGGCAGCAGAGTGGGTGGGGCACCCGCAGGGCCACTGCCTCAAAGTGGCTGCTTACCCGGCCTCATTGGAGGACATTATCTCAGTATAACTGACATCTTTCAACTACTTCCCAAAGTTTTTGGTGTGATACCCACCTAGGATATCTTTTCTATTTCTTCTTTCTTCTGCAGTTTTTTTTTTTTGTGTGTGTGTGTGTGTGTGTGGTCTTTCAGACTGATGGAAACTTAATCCCCAAATAGCTTTAATTAGGAGTTTACATATGCAATTTTTGCAGAGATTTTGAACCACTAGTGGAAGAGTTCTACCATGGAAAGCAGACAGAACAGTGAGAATAACCTCATAATTTCGAAAGGCCACAAGGTTTTTTAAATCATTTCAGATTGTTTCCCATGTTTATATATAGATTTATACACACAGTGTTGCATGTCTGCACATTATCCTAAAATAGGATAATCCTCCTCATTATGCTAAAATAGTTTTATTAACATTTCCAACAAATCAATTGGAGCACACACACACATAAACAAACAGAAAAAGAGACATCTTTTTTTAAAAAAAAATAAGGTAGTCAATGTTATACACACTTCAGAACATGCAGCATAATAATTTGGATTATTGCTTGCAAGCCTGAGGATCTTTGAAAAGCTCAAAGGCACTGATGGGCCTCAGAAAACAACCTCTAGAGTTTGGTCAGGTTATTATTGCAATTACTTTTTTCTGATCACCTGGGCACTTCAGACAGCTCAAGCAAAACTAGAAATCTGTTACACATTTCTATATGCTGGATACTTAATAAGTGGGGTTTTTTTTGTTTTGTTTTTTAAAGCAAACACCCAAGAGAACTGAATTGCGTGATTTACTAAATTGCAAAATTCGTCTCCCCCCCCCCAAACTCTTTAGTATCTCAGGTACAGCTTTTTAAAACTTACTATAATTTATTTTTTTAATATGCTTATGTCCTACTTTTCAAGTGACCTCCATAATTAAACTCAGCAAGCCTACCCAGGCATGTAATCTGAGCATGCAGTAATTTTAACGTGTTAGTTTAGTAAATATAATAGCTTTAAAATAACTAACACACACACACACACACACACACACACACACACACGTTTTAAATATTTGTTTTCATTGGTAATTTTAAACTCTAAAGACTGTCTTTTGATAAAAGCCTGGAAGTAGTTCTTCAGCTATTTGGGACCTAAGTCATTTGCCTGGGAGCAGTGAAACACAGTTACAACTGCAAAATAGAACAAAAATCTAGGAAATAACAGCTGAAACCATAAAACTAGGAAATGACTCATATGTTCTTCCTAATGAAGGAGAAGGGCTTCGTGGTAGGTCACATGCTTTTCATGCAAAAGATCCAAATTTCAAATCCTGGCATCATCTGGTAGAGTAGGAATTGGGGTTGATGGGAGTTGCAGACCAGACCATATGGAGGGCACTAGGTTGATGAAGGTTGTTTATTGTACCTACTGTGGAATCAAGTGCCACCTTGCCAAAGCCTCCAGATGCAGGAATGAGGTCAGGTCTGTAAAAGTGGGAGGGAGTAAAAGGCAAAGGTATGTGTGGAAAGGAGAGCTGCAGGAGGAAGCAGCAGCAGGCCTGAAAGATAGGAAACTCCACTCTACCAATCAATCCATTCCCTTGACCCTGAGAGAGACTTCTTGAGTAAATAGCCTACCGAAGAGTGAGGGGTGGGTCATGGTAAGGGTCCACTGAAGAGCAGGTAAATGTGCTTGGGTAACAACATATAACAGACCAGTAGTGAGGAACCTTTTTCCATTTGAGAGCTGCATTCCCCCTTGGACAGTTTTCCAGGGACCACATGCCAGTAGGTAATATGCCAGAAGTGGGTGTGGTCAAACACACATCACTCTCTATCCTCCATCAAGGCAGGATACTTCACACATTCCAACCAACTGCTCAAGAGTTAAGGTTGGCAGAGGGAATTCTCTTGGTAGTTCCATAATCTTTGGGAGTTCAGGGGTGGAAGTCTGAAAAAGGGGTTTTTTTTCTGCAGCAAGTCTTAAGCTGTGAAAGTGCCTCCCCACAAAGTTGTATCTGCCCTAGAAAGAGGAGGGGTTCCATTAGGAAAGGAAAAGGAGTGCTTTTGGGGACGCGGGTGGCTCTATGGGTTAAACCACAGAGCCTAGGACTTGCTGATCAGAATGTCGGTGGTTCGAATCCCTGCAATGGGGCGAGCTCCCGTTGCTCGGTCCCTGCTCCTGCCAACCTAGCAGTTCGAAAGCATGTCAAAGTGCAAGTAGATAAATAGGTACCACTCCGGCGGGAAGGTAAATGGCTTTTCCGTGTGCTGCTCTGGTTCACCAGAAGCAGCTTAGTCATGCTGGCCACATGACCCAGAAGCTGTACGCCGGCTCCCTCGGCCAGTAAAGTGAGATGAGCGCTGCAATCCAGAGTCGGCCACAACTGGACCTAATGGTCAGGTGTCCCTTTACCTTTTATCTAGGGTTTTGAAAACTAAATATTGTTGAGCTGAGATGTTCAAATGTAGTCTGTGGTTATCCTCTACCTAGGAAACTGAACTAGGAAACTTTCTGCTCCACTTTCCCCCATTCCAAATCTAAACTGCATCACTTGCTTTCTAGTCAATTCTGGCCAGTATGTATTGAATTCAAACAATTCATTGTGTAGGATTATATGCACTTGGGTTGGTGCAACAGAAAACTACCTGTTGTACTCTATGCAGTATTTTATAAAACATTTTTTTAAAAAAACGATGACCAGGTAAAGGACAAAGACAAGCTCCTCTTGAAAGAAGCTGACTTTTTATATTTTTTCCTTAACCATCAGATCTTTACAGCCTTTTATATCAGAGCAAATACAACCTTAAAAGGAGAGATGGAAACCTTGCATTGTCTGTTGATGCACCATACAAGTGGTCCCAGACGTGCCACTACCAGTTCTGAGGAGTCCTGCAAGCAAGAAAAGAAAAGTCTCTTCTTTCAGCAATTCCTTCAGTATAACAGGTACTTAGGGGGTTATTTTATCCCTTCTTCTTCTTTAAAGCCACAAAGGGATTGTTCTCTGGGACATTTGTCCTGCTTAGTTTGTGCCAGCAGCATTAAAATAGGTGGCTGTTGTACATTATTTTGCATTCGTTGGGACACGTGCTTTTCTTGACACAGCTGTGTCGTATTTAATACATTAACTGTTCTCTGACATCCCGATTAAGGCATTATATTAAACATCAATCCAGGACTTCAGAAGGGAAAGAAGAATTGCTGGCCACTGTTTGCACACCACTTCATCCAGTTAAAGCCTATTGCTTCTCCAGATTTAGTGATTGCCACACACTCAGAGCCTGAACCCTAAAAGCCTCACTTCTCTACTTGACTGTTGTGTTTTAGATGTCCTGAAAATAGGAGTCCGTTTCTCCATATTGGGTTCAGTTGGCTCCCTCCTTCAGTTCACATTGGCTCACTCGGCCTTCCTCCAAAGGAGCCCAAGGTGGCAAATATGCCCATATTAAAACTATATAATTAGAACTTTTTTAAAAAAAGTTTGAAAACTGCAAAAAGCAATCACCTGCTCTCAAAGCTAATGATTTCTGAGTGGTCAGCCATCAAATAGAAATTCTCCTGATAGTTAATAATGAGTGCAAATGATGCACTGGCCAAGGGATAATGTTCCACAAACAAGGAACCACCAGCAAGAAGCCTCTGTTGTGAATTACCACAAGCCAGGCAACTCCCAGTGGTGTCACCACAAACACTGCCTCCCCTGCTGATCATAGAAGCCCAATATGGTTGATACTGGGGAACATGTGTTGTTGTTTTTTAGGTACTTGTATCCCAAGTACCTGGGGACATGGGTGGCGCTGTGGGTAAAACCTCAGTGCCTAGGGCTTGCCGATCACATGGTCGGCGGTTCGAATCCCCGCGGCGGGGTGAGCTCCCTTCGTTCAGTCCCAGCTCCTGCCCACCTAGCAGTTCGAAAGCACCCCTAAGTGCAAGTAGATAAATAGCTACCGCTTTATAGCGGGAAGGTAAACGGCGTTTCCGTGTGCTGCGCTGGTGCTGGCTTGCCAGAGCAGCTTCGTCACGCTGGCCACGTGACCCGGAAATGTCTCCGGACAGTGCTGGCCCCCGGCCTCTTAAGTGAGATGGGTGCACAACCCTAGAGTCGGACACGACTGGCCCGTACGGGCAGGGGTACCTTTACCTTTACCTTTTATCCCAAGTACCTAAAAAAGCATACTCCTCCTCCTGAGAATCAGCTGACTGGGAGCTTCTCCAGATTTACTTTCATAGCATTGTCCTATTCATTTTGGGTTTATAATTTGTATTTATTTTATTTTTTTACTGAGGGCAATGTGACATTGTCATTGTTGTGTTGTTCTTCTAGTTTCTTTCCCATACAATCCTATTTTTCCTCCTACCACAAAAGAATCTGACATTTCTGAATTATCTGTATTCATGGTATGTAACTGTCCTGCTGTAGATGTTATTTGATTTTTCCACAATACTGTTGTTGTGGGAGGGCTGCATGCCTGAGTCCCTTCCAATTCCTGAACCCAACAAGGATTCAATTGCTGGACTAGCCAGGCCAGCTTCTTGATAATGGCATAAGTATGGGTCATTAAGGTAAAAAACCCAGAAGCTACTCTGCCAGAGGACAAATGGGTGGACCCCTCTCCCTCACCTGGCTGTTAGTTAGAAGAACAAAATCCAGAGTTGTGTGAGAGAGTTAGAAGCTAGAAGCAGGCTGCAGGCTGGGCACATGAGAGAGTCAGGCCTGATTTCGACTGGAACACAAGGCTGTGGCTATGGAAAAAGCAAGACCTTCTTAGGCCATTAATGTTATGAGTCTTCCACTGTAGGCTCAGGTTGCATATGTGTGTAAATAAACCATATAACAGAAAACAGTCTCCACTGTCGCTCATTCCAAGGAAACTGATTCCTAGGTAAGCACCTGGAACCCCTGAAATCTCACACTACTTGGGGTAGCATGCAACAATCCTCTACATTTAGTGATCTAGTGTTTGAGTCACTGTGGTGATAGGTGACATTTTCTGCAAGATCCAGTAGGTGCCTTTTTCCAGGGTGATACTGAGGTCCCTCTGCAGCAGTTGTCACAACTGTGTCCCAATCATTGCCTACTCATCAATCAGCAACTCCAGGTAGAATCTGAGTAGAACAAATCCTCCACTGTTCAGTATGGTGAATGCTTCTTTCTTCCATCTGATCTTCGGGAGGACCTGGTGGGACAGATTTTCAGAATAAAACTCTGAGTAAAACTTAGTTGGATATGACCCCTTTTTTTAAATAAAGTGGTATCTCGGTTGTTGAATATAATCCATTCCAGAAGACCATTTGACTTCTGAAACGTTCAACAACCGAGGCACAATGGGCAGTCAGCAAATTCCATTGAGAAAATGGAGAAACACGCTTCAGAAGCCATTTGACTTCTGAGGCATGTTCGAAAACAGAAGCATTCACTTCTAGGTTTTTGGCATTCAAAAACTGAAACGTTCAGCTTCCGAGATGCTAAAAAACCAAGGTTCCACTGGCAGAGGAGGGGGGTGCGGCCCGCCCCAGGTGTCATCCGTGAGGGGGGGGTGACATTGCTCCCCCACCCGTATGGGCAGATCACCCCACCCCTGGGTGCACAGCATGTGCATCGCTCTGGGTGCCAGAGCAGCTAGCTCTGCCTCTGCGAGGTTCCACTCTAAATGCAAATATCTGTCAATAACTCAGGTGCACACCAGTAAATATGAATTTTACTAGTGGAAGGAAAATACAGTGGGAGAGGTGTGATGTAAGAAGCCTCATTCCAGACACATTCCATCACTAGTATGAACAAGAAGGAGTGCAATCACACCCTCAAAAAACAATTAAAGATCTCTAGAGCAAGCATGGGAAACCTTGGACCCAGAGGCTGAATGTGATCTTCCAGACCTCTACACCTGGCTATCAAACATTTGCTCAGGCCACACCCCTCAATGTCCCTGCTTCACATGTCATTGAACTCTGATAATGCCTCTTGCTTGTCAGGATGGTGACAGACAGGGCTGGGTGAACATGTGTGGAATCTAGACTACCTGCCAATGGTAATTTTACATTTGTTGCTCTGTCCAGTTTTGGCCCAGCACCGCCCAGATGGTTAGGTTGCATATTGAAAGCAAGTATCTCAAAGAACCATTTCATACATTTCAAACCATTAGCTCAGGTTGCCTTTAACACATTGAAATTCTCACTAGCCAATAGAATTCCCTCCTGGCACTTTAATTTGCTAATCCGTTCGGAGCTGCAGAGAGGCAGAAGTCACGAATCAGGTCTATTTTTGTGCAGTGTTCCTGCTGCCAGTACAGGGCAGAGAGCAGACTTTCCTGTAATTTCACACTGATTAATTCTGCATGGGATCCAAGAACCTTAATCAAGGGAATTGCCTTGAGTTCCCTGGGAGAATAATTTTCACCAAGACAAACATGGCTGTGTCCCCAACCCTAAAATATAGTGGAGTTCTCTTTGGAGGGTAGAATTTCAATAAACGTTATTTTGGAATATACAAGCTGCCTTTCCATATCCCAAAAAATCATCTTTTTTTAGCTTGTTTCTAGATGAGATGTTTATTGTTGTGAGAAGCTCAGTTAACACTGTTTCTGATTTGTTACCTGGGAGGTTACACAATGTTGCATCAAGCAATTGTTTTTCACCACTTTCTACTGCATTTTCCTGTAACTTTCCTTCTTGCAAAAATTCTTATTTCTTTTCATGGGCATGTGGCATAGCTGTCAAGTGTCCCTTATTTGAAGGGACAGTCCCTTATTCCAGCGCCATGTCCCGCTGCTGTCCCTCATTGATGGATGTCCCTTAAATGTCTCTTAAATGATGTCCCTTAAATTTCAAAGGAAGCACTCTCCCTCCCTCCCTGCCGGCCAGGGAGGAGGGAGGCTCCAACTGTGTTGCTTGGCTGTGTTGCTCACCCAATAAGAAGTCTAAGAATGACTGGGGGGGTGGAGCTTGCATGCCTTGTGTGTGGCTAGTTAATGCAAGCTGAGGGGGTTTTTGAATGCTGGACGCCATTTTGTTGCACATGCTGCTGCAAACTTTGCAGTGCAAAGCCAGGCCATCTTAAGTTGAGGCTGCATAGGCCTTGTAGTGCATGTGATTCAGATTCTATTGAACCTCTGGTTACAAAGTTGGTTGGACAGTGTTCTCGAAGCTACCAGCATGAGTTTGACCAGAGTGCAGGAGGACAGGAAGACTGGAGTGCCTGGAACAGGTGAGGCTGCAGGTCCCTTATTTTGGCTGCTGGTCCCTTATTTTCAAGGCTGCTGGTCCCTTATTTTCAAATCTGTAAGTTGACAGCTATGGCATGTGGAGCAGGCTCATTGTGCAAGAACACATATTTGAGCATATTATGCCACTACTGGCCTGACTCCACTGGCTGCCAATTAGTTGCCAGGCCCAATTCAAAGTTCTGGATTTGATCTATTAAGCCTTATATGGCTCAGGACTGCAATACCTCAAGGGCTGCTTCTCCCCACATGATACAACCCAGACTGTGATCATCATCTGATTCCCTTCATTGTGTGCCCCCTCCATGAGAGGTCCAGAGGGTGGCAATACGAGAACAGTGGCTCCCCATTTGTGGACTGCTCTCCCTAGGGAGCCTCACCTGGCGCCTTCGCTAAACATCTTTAGGCACCAGACAAAAACCTTCTTCTTCTCCCAGACCTTTGGCTTATTAAACAATCTAAGGCCTTTTAAACTGTTGAGGGGTATTGTTTTGGTTTGTTCCTATGTTTATGCAGTGGTGTGCGGGGAACAGGAGAACAGTTAGGGGCAGAGGACCAGCTTGCAAGGGAGATTGTGTGGTGGGGATGATGATGTTGCATGCATGAGAATTGTACCTCCCTCCTTAAGCCAGGCAGAAACTTCACGGGCTTTGGGAAGGAGAACCCAGACCTCTGACAGGATGCTGCAGCCCCCCTGCCTCCTTCCCAAAACCAGAAGGAAGCTTCCTTGGCTTTGGGAAGGAGATGTCAGGCGAACATTTAGGGGCCTAGTGGACCCCAGTGTACTGACCACACGCCACTGATGTTATGTATGTTTGTGCTTTTAAATTGTAAATTGTAAACTGCCCTGTATCCTTGGATGAAGAGCAGAATAGAAATTGTTGCCATTGTTGTTGCTGCTGCTGCTGTTGTCATGTGGAAGGAGGGAGTATTGGTTTGCACAACTCCCTCTCTCCTCACCCCCTGCCCATGGCTGGGGAGGGAGAGCTTGCTTTAGGTATCTCTCTGCTTTAGATATCTCCCTGGTTGTGGGCGTGCAGCCCACTTTGAGGTTGTCCATGGTGGAAAGGCACAAGTGTAGAGGAAATATGAAGTGGTGGTGGCTGGGGCGGTGGCCAGAACATGTTGCCCTTGTCAGCTCTAGCTCTTAGCAAAAGTATTGCAGGAATGCAATGGAAACAAATGCCTTTTCTTCCTTTGTATTCTGAGAGCAGAGTGATTTCTGGAATACCTTTATGCTGACACTATACACACACACACACACACACACACACATGCACACACACGCACACGCACACGCACACACACACCTCTTCTGCTTTTTTGTGGGGGTGGGGTTGCTTTTGCTTCACAAGTTAGATCTTTCATTTCCCCTGACTTTCTCAGTAATGGAGTGCACAATCAAGTTCATGCTGTGGGCAACGCAGGAGACATGAACAGTGCTATTCCTCCATGCTGGAGCCTTTATCGACAACAATAAAACAGACATGCCCAGCAAAATAATCCAATACTGTATCTCACAGCTGAAATCATCCAGGAATTTGTATTAGGTAAGATCCACAGGGAAGTGCTGTATTCAAAGGGAAAGCCATTTGGAAGGGTTTTTCATCTGTGTCCAATACCGAGCTACAGAGGCTCAATGTGCTGCTAATAGCATATTCAGCGCTTGCCTCTGATGCAGAGAGAAATCTGGCGTGATTGTTCAGTCCAGCTGCCTGTGGTCAGCTATGTAACACTTAGCAAATGAATTTTTAAAGTCATTTGCAGTAGGGGACAAAAAGCAGAATTAATTCAAAGCTTCGCAGGCTCAGCGAGCTGATGTTTATCATTATTTGTAAAATGTGTTATAAGTTGCCTCTTCCACTACAGCAACAACATGAAAAGTGCCTGAAGCAATGTATAAACTATTAAAGGCAAGTTTGAAAGTTTATTTGGGCAAGGGGAAGGGGTGTCATGCAAATGCAGGCGCTTGTAATTACACTACTTGTTTCATACACAAACATTGGCACGTTTATTTATTACATTTCTATAGCTCATGTTGCGCTATGTATACATGTACTGGGAAGCCAGAATAGGCTTGAGTATGCTACAAGTGTGTGTATAAATGTGTGTGTGTACACACACACACATGTTGTGGTGCAATGGGTTAGTGTGCCTGGCTGTTAACCAGAAAGTTGGTGGTTTGAGCCCAGGGACAGCTATGGGCAGGATTTCTGCATTGCAGATGGTTGGACCAGATGATCCCCAGGGTCCCTTCCAACTATACATTTCTATGATTCACACACACACACACACACACACAGAGAGAGAGAGAGAGAGAGAGAGAGAGAGAGAGATGTGATTGTGAATCATGATTGCCTGCAAGTGAGTGACTTTTGACCTATTCAGGCTCCCAAGGCCAAATACCATGTTGTGTGAAGCTGCCTTCGTAATGTCCTCCTTGGAATTATTATTTTTTCATACATGCAAACCTATTCCATGTTTACTAAGAATTATTTCCCAGGGATTTCAAGAGGACGTACTCCCAAGTAAGTGTGCATGGTCAGTGCAAGCATTATTTAAGAAGAATTACAATGCAGATTTCTAACTTAAGACCTTGGCTTCATGTTGAGTGTTCCCTCAGGTGGGAAGGCTATCTTCTATACAACTCCTAGGTCTCAGTTCCCTCTAGGAAATCACAAAGCTGCCCTTCTCTACATACAACCAGTCTGCCCCCTTTCTAACCACCTTGCTGGTTGATTCTCTCATCTACCCTAGAGGATCCACAAGGCTGTGCCAGATTTGCAGTGCTGAGCTGCTCCTATGTTTGGGCTCAAAACACCAACTGGGTCCATTTCTTTGTGTTCCAGATACTTGCAGCCTCTGCAGCCATTGGAATTTGAACTCAAAACTGGGCAACTGCCATTCAGATTTTAAAAAACACACAAAACCCTAAATGACTGGAAACAAAGTCTAGCATGCTTGCCACTGTCCCTTGAAAATTCATTCATTCATT
Source organism: Podarcis erhardii (assembly GCF_964252035.2). Lineage (NCBI taxonomy): Eukaryota > Metazoa > Chordata > Lepidosauria > Squamata > Lacertidae > Podarcis > Podarcis erhardii. Next base: position 15,808,826 of record NC_138504.1, read on the forward strand.
TGTTCATTCTTTGAATTTCTATACCACCTTTCATCCAAGGATCACAGGGTGGTTTACAATATAAATACACAAAAATTCACAATATAGAAACAAGCAGAAATACACACACACACACATACACACACAGTTTAAAAGGCCATAGATTATTTAATTAGCCTAAAATTACCTAATTTTGCTAAAGATTATAAGATCAGCAATCTTTTCAAAGGAGGAAGCAAAAAGAATAAGTGAGCAACAGAAAAGATTGTGGAGCAGATTAAATCTGCTGAAAGATCTGCAACGCACACAAGAGTGGTGGATATAATTAATTCCATAAGGAAGCAGAGGAAAACATATAAGAGAAATGCCCTACATTTTTCACGGTCAATTGCTGTGAGAGACAGGTGTTGTCTTTTGGCTACTTTAAGGAAGGAAAGTTAACACAACTGGGGGTTATTATGTATGAGAGAGGATTTATTTTAGGACAAAATGGAGCCTTACATGGTGACAGCAGGATTGGAAACTTTGAAAACAAACGAAAAGACACACATAAGCCAACCTAGAATTCACCTCTTATTATCTTAAAGAAATTCCAAGGTTTTTGGTTTTCAAAGTTAAATTAGTGGGTAGGAAGTCTCACTAGCCGGGTGTGTGGTGTATTCTTCAACATATTGATGCAATAATACTGCATTAGTGATGCATTTATACTGGACTGTCCAAACATCATTCCACTTTACAAGTTGTTCTGCAATGGTTCCCCAATGTTACCACATTATTTCCATCTGCAGAGGCAATCTAGCAGTATAGAACAACAAAGGAAGGATCAAGATTAATGACTGAGCTGGAACATTTGTGACATGAAGAGTTACAGAATTTCAGCAGGAAGATATGGAAAATGAACTAATTGGAAACAAAGCAGTATGTTCGCCCCAAAACCTATGCAGTTGCAAACAGTATTAATAGCAGGGGCCATGCCATTATATCAGCACGTCATCATGAATGGACAATAAAAAGAACATTTGGAGGGACCCTAGAATATTGAATTAATGACCACCCCGTACATAAAAGAGCCAGTTTCTAGTGCCACACTCTCATATAAATGAATGTCCATCATTCATTAATATTGGTAACAAGCTCGTAGCCAGCAGTTTTGTGATAACAGAGCCAGAGGGAACACAGGGAAGGTGGAATAAGTGCATGAGATCAAAGAACCTGAATACAGGAGGTCTGAACAGGATGCTGAACTAAATGTCCCTTTGGAATGATCCATCAAGGCTTTACTTATGTTCCTATTGCAGTTAACAGAGCTGTAGAACCAGGATGAGGTGGTTGGAAACAAGGGTCATGTCCTAAAAAGAATTCAGTTTTAGAGCTAGGTTCTGAACCTATTCCGCGTGGTTGTTGTGACAGAGCAACTATATATGGCACCCTGAGTTCCTTGGAAGAATGGTGGTATAAAATTGCAAAGAATATATAAAAAAAAAAAAGCCCTTCCACCGTTTCTCTCTCTATATAAAACTCAGAACAATGCTTTTTCTAAAGAGTAATTAATAGAGCTGTAAAATTTACAAAGGAAAGAGGCTGTTGGTTGGGTGAAAACCCACGTTGCTTATGTAAACGCATTCATAGTTTAAAATCATAATTAAGAAAACAAATTTGTGAAGAGCATTTTAACGATTTCATACCTTGCTGTGCTACTTTCTACTATATTTTGTATGCACTGCTTCATTCTCTTATTCAGTGGCTTTTATTCCACAGAGCTTTTTCTCTCCCCCCCCCCCATTTGTTTCAAATTCCTAATGAGCAGCTATGACAACAAGGAACCAGCACATGAAAGTTAAATAGGATTTAAAATTGACAGGTTTTTTTTATTAATACCTGACATTTAAACAGTTCTTATTTTTAAGAGGCCCTTCTTCCAAGCAAGATTTGTAATTGGTTTAAAGTTTTCCTTTGCTTGCATAAGACTGCTGTAATTCCTAGGCACGTTTTAAGGGAGTTCGGCAGCCTGGCTTCCCCTTACATCATATTTTAAGCATCCCTGCTAACAAATGACAGTGCTGCGTGAATGTGCATATTTTCTGAACATCAGCTCTGCATGATTTGGGGCCTCAGCAATTTTAGCGACGTTCTCTCTCTTGCACGTTGTAATCTATGTGACTGATTTTCAGAAAGGAATTAAAGGGAAGTGGAAAGCCACAGTGCCATGGAAACTGCATGCAGCCAGGTCCGGGTGAAAGGAGATGGGATCTATCCCTTGAATGGAGTAGAATGGTGCAATCTGTACCCTTTTACTTTGCTTACATTGAACTGTGGGTTCCATTTTACTGCCCATTCACCCAGTTTGGAGCAATCCTCTTGGAGATCATTTTGTTTTAACTGACTGGACAATCTGGTATCATCAGAAAGCATGGCTGCCACACTGCTCATCCCAAACTATATTATTTATGAACAAGTTAATGTTTTGTATGTGGGTGCTGTGAATGAGTACCTCTGGTTACATACTTAATTCGTTCTGGAGGTCCGTTCCTTACCTGAAACTGTTTTTAACCTGAAGCACCACTTTAGCTAATGGGGCCTCCTGCTGCTGCCGCGCCACCACCGCACGATTTCTGTTCTCATCCTGAAGCAAAGTTCTTAACCCGAGGTACTATTTCTGGGTTAGCGGAGTCTGTAACCTGAAGCGTATGTAACCCAAGGTACCACTGTACAAACACACACAAACACATTATATGTAAGTGGCTACAATTATTGCTAGGAGATATGGCTAGCAAGGCCGATCTTACACTTTAATAACTGTAGATATGTACTACTGTTGTACTGTGTATTTTGGGTCTATGGACTGCAATAAAGCTCTCTCTGTGTGTGTGTGTGCATAGCAGAGAAAGGGGCCATGGAGGAGATGATGGGAGCTGGAAGGAAGCAGGTTTTCAGCAGTCCGTACAGAGATTCAGCAGGCCTACAGCCCACAGCCCACCTATTCAGAAAAGGGACAGAACAATACAATACAAGGACTTTGCTGCGCCAAAAAGGGATTTGAACAAAATACAGGTAAAATTTCCAGGGAAAATCAAAAGCACACTGGCCAACAGAGCGCGCATTTTTTGTTTTCGGCAATAACAAAAGTGGAATCAAAAGATAAAAGACTGAAAACGGGCAAGTGGTCTAAAAGGAGTAAAAGTTGAAGAAGCCTAAGATTCTAAGACAGAATTGGTCCTCCAGATGTGGCTGGGATACAAGTCACATCATCCCTGGCATGGACTGATGAGAGTTGTAGTTCAGTACCATCGTGGGGGGGGGGACTGGCTCCCCTCCCCTCCTCTAAGAGGAGCAGATGATAAAGAGGAAAGGAGCCACAGCAGTAGCAGCCCAAAGGTCCCCTCCAGGTGTCCTTTCTATTGAAGAATCATGATTATTTGTGCTCAGGATGTTATCATTAAATTTACAGTGGTACCTCGGGATGCAAACGGGATCCATTCCGGAGCCCCGTTCGCATCCCGAATGGAATGCAAGACTTGACGGTGCGTCTACGTGTGCGCGTGACGCCATTTTGATGGTCTGCGCATGCGCGCGTGACGAAACCCGGAAGTAACGCGCTCCATTACTTCCGGGTCGCCGCAGAGCGCAACCCGAATTTGCCTAACCCGAAGCATATTCTTCCTGAGGTATGACTGTATAGGCGATCATACTTTGCTCTTGTAAAAAAATGAAGCTCTTGCTTCATTTGCATCAGATGCATGTCTTATAATTTCTTGCTAAAATCCTGTAACTTTTTAGACTACAAACCACTTTTTTGTTCCACTTTTGTTGTGCTATAGTACAAGAGTACCCCTCCAAATGGGGGATAATATGGTAACATAGGGGAACCATCGCAGAACAACTAAGAAAGTGAAATGATGTGTGGACAATCCAGTATAAATCCACCATTAATGCACTATTATTGCGTGAGTGGCATGTTGCATCATACACCTACATTGTCTGTCCATCCGCCGCGCCCCCCCCCCAAAAAAACCAGTCTGGACGGACCCTAATGAAGAATTCCCAAAGCTGGCATGCCCAGTGGCAGAGCTTCATGCTCCGGCACTGGGGGGCGGAGAGCAGGCGGGGCCAGGGCTGGCACGCATCCTGGGGGTGTGAGGCACTGCCCATAGGGGCATGGTGTGTGTCCTGGGGGCATGGTGCCCAGCGCGGGCAGGGGGGCAGCCACGATGGCACCCCACCGGGATCGTGCTTCTAGGGGTGGTGCACTCCCCCTGCACTCCTCTTCCTCTGCCAGTGGGCATGCCACCACAGGGGGAGGGGAAAGTAATCATTTACTCATATACTCTGGAGGTAGAGAAGACTTGAAAAGATACTCTGACGATAACCTTAACTGACAAACAGGTTCATGACAGAAAGAGTAAGCAAATGAAGGGGGGAATACATTTTCAAACTGTCAAATTATATTGCTGTAACCTTTTCCTTTCTAAACTTGTTGCTGAAGTTAGTAAATATTTGGACTCTTGCTTTCTGGCCCAGCTTCCATCTGCTTCAAGGCAAAAGGAAATGAGTTTCATTCCAACATATTAATTGCAGCTGACATTAATATTCGCCATGAACTTTCAATTTGATTAATTTCACAATTTGCGCAACACCAGTTCAAACTGAGGTATTTGTCCAGGAAAATAAAATAATTGAACTTGGTTTGCAAACAAGAAAAGTACTGTTAATTCCGATGGTTTTTACATGCTTTAATTAAATTTAATAATAATGTTCTTCACTGAGAGTTGTGTGACCAAAGAATGATGCTTATTTACTGCTGAATGTGATGATTCTGTTCTGAAGACAATCACATCTCTTGCATTAGCTGCAGAAGAAATTGGCAGCAGTTTTGACAAGTTTTCCTTGAAAGTATTTGTGGCAGAATGACTGCACTCCGATGCACCAGTGTCTACATCTGCCAAAATTTGTGAGAATTAGAGTTTGTCTGTATGATCTATTGAGACAGCATATTTTTCAAGGTGGTTTTGATTCACCCTTCATGATTGTCAGCAGCCAAACAAGCCACAACTCTTTTGACTCCAGATTGAAAATATTCAAGCAACATTCCAAAGAGAACTTAAAGAAAAATACAACTGTATCCTAATCGTAACACTTTCAGCTGTAATTATTGTTATCATTATTTGAGCTTACAGCCGCTTGCTATATAGAAATGTATCCAAGAGACTTATAACATATTTAAATCCACAAGCATAAGTAAAATCATAATTACTCCAACAGCTCTCCAAAAATTCAGGCAGCAGACATTCCCATCCCTGTCTGGAGGTGTCAGAAATTGGACCTGTGACCTTCTGTATAACAAGCAGGTATTCTACCACTAAGCTCTGGCCTTCCCCATTTGTAACATCTCAAAGTTGCACTGAGGAAAGCAGTGACATGCCAATTGATTAAGTCACCAGTTGGCATCCAAATTTCAAAATGAATGCAGCTTCAAGACACAACATAGGTGATGCAGATATAGATTTAGATTGATAATGGATTATTTAAAAAAAAACAACTTGATAAAACAAACAAGCAAGAAAACATTTCCTTTATTGATTGTGAATATTCCAGTACCTCTTGGCTGTTTGGCCTGCAGTAGAGCTGTTTCAATGATGGCACCATCTCTTCAGTTGTTGTTCAAGTATGGTTCCTATAATCTCTGACTATTTGGCCATGCTGGCTGCAACTGATATAAGTTAGAGTCTTGCAACATTTGCTGGGCCACAGATTCCTTCTCCCTTTTTAAACTTGTTTCCAATGGTGATCTGCTGTGAAGGTCTTTAGACATATACTTAAAGCAATCATCTATCCTGAACCTTTTTCATTCAATATGAACCACCATTGCCAGACCCAAAATACAAAATTTGAGGGAGTCAATAACAAAGGAATTAGGGATGCTTTACTTCAGAGGCTCAGATATCATTGCTATTACCCTAGTTCATAATAGACTGCCAAATGATTGGTAAAGATTCATTGTTTAGATCTTGAAAAGATTCATTGTTCCCTATCTCTGTGAAAATAATGATAAAATAAAAGGGCATGTATAAGGCAATACAGAGTTGAAGATCACAGTGTAACTTACTTATACGACAGAAACACCTTCAGTGGTTATCATTATTTTGAATTCAAAAACCTGCTTGAAAAGCCAAACACGTACATCATTTCCAGAGCACCATATGGATACTGTCAAAGATTAGACTAATAGTACAATCATCTATCTAGTATTATGCCCATTAAAGCTTTGGAATATGAAATTAAGTGGCTCAAAGTGTTACATTAAATATTAGGCATTAAACTGCTTCAACTGAATTACAAAGCCTGAATATTTAAGAGGTCTAAGAAAAGAAGCCAGATTTATGTGTGTGAGAGAGTGTGTGCATTGTGTGTGTGTGTGTGTGTGTGCATGCGCGCATGCGCCTAGGTCATAATCCCTTAATGTGTTTTTTCCTTCTTTCTGTGTGTTCTTTTACCTATTAATTGCAGTACTGAACGACATCTAATTTACAGCAGGAGATAAATGTGTATAATATCATGGCAGCCTAGGTTCCTTCTTTTTTACTACTCCCTTTTATCACTTATTCACACAATAAGAAGTGCAGCTTATTCAAGGTATGATATAAAGATGGCTGTTAAAACACTCCACTGACATAGACATTATGCACACACTGAACAATTTATTTCTACCATGAAAAAGTATATCAAGAAGAGTGCCCCCTGCACCAGCAGCCCTCTGGGAACTAGGACTTAACAGAAGGATGGAAAAACTCAGGCCCAGGTGCAAAATGCAGCTCCTCCAGTATCTGGTCCTCAGGACTCTCCTCAAATCACCCCTCCTCTGCCTTGCATGCTCTTTGAGTGTTTTTGCCTGGCTTGAATATGTTCATGAACTATGGTCATGCTTTTCTTGCTTGCCTGGCTGTAAGGCAGAACAGAGTATGTGAGTTTGTGTGCAAGCTAGTCTTCTATACAAAGGAAGAATCATAGAATTATAGAGTTGGAAAGGACCACGAGGGCCATTTATAGTCCAGCCCCCTGCAATGCAGGAATATTTTGCCCAACATGGGGCTCACACCCAAGACCCTGATATTAAGAGTCTGAGCTACACACATCAAGATTCATATTTTCTTGCTACGGCCTTATTTACCACAGGCATGTGTGTCCGGCCTGGCCCTGCCCCCCCCCATAGGCGGCCCAGAAGTGAATGTGATTCTCAAGCAGAAAAAGCTTCTCCACACCTTTTCTTTTTCATGAATTTTTATTAAGGCTTTTTCATAATACAATAAGAAACAAAGTAATCTAAATGAAAACAGAAAGAGTGAGAAAAGGAAAAAATGCACTTGGGCAAAGTCCTCTCTCAAAGATAGAGCTGAACCCTTGCCTCACACAGAAGGGGGACGCAGGTGGTGCTGTGGTCTAAACCACTGAGCCTAGGGCTTGCCGATCAGAAGGTCGGCAGTTCAAATCCCCGCAACGGGGTGAGTGCCCGTTGCTTGGTCCCTGCTCCTGCCAACCTAGCAGTTCAAAAGCACATCAAAGTGCAAGTAGATAAATAGGTACCGCTACGGCGGGAAGGTAAACGGCATTTCCATGCGCTACTCTGGTTTCACCAGAAGCGGCTTAGTCATGCTGGCCACATGACCCCAAAAAACTGTATGCAGACAAACGTCGGCTCCCTCGGCCAGAAAAGTGAGATGAGCGCTGCAACCCCAGAGTCGTTTGTGACTGGACTTAACTTCAGGGGTCATTTACCTTTAAAATAGGGTTTTAAAACAGGGTTGAGAGGGGGTGATGAACAGGAACTGGGTTCTTCTGCTTAAGGTGGAGAATCTGATTCTATGCAGTGCTGGTCACTGTTCCTTCATGAAAAGCTTCCCTTGTGTTTTGGTCTGTTTATGGTCCATATGATTGCAATAGGATAGACAGGGATGGGAACATGTGGGCCTCCAGGCGCACTAAATCATGACCTATGAATCTCCCATTCTAATATAGGTGGAGTCAGAGAAAAAATAAATTGAAACACTCAATGGTACACATCTATGTGAAACAATTCTAAAAATTCAGATGCGATAACCATAGTAAGTGTGGTTCAATAATGTAATGATATAAAAATAGTAGATGCAGGCTTATTATGATATGCATTCCTCATCTGGCAAATCAAAGCAGCATTAGGACTTTAAGAAGCCGTTTCCTTTAGTATGGATTATTTTCTCCCCAAGTAAAACATACAGTGATGCATTCTCATTGCATGGAAATCAGGTACCAATGTTTAACATCCTCAAACCCACTTTCAACTCCCCCATTACATTGACTATTCTGCCACTGCAATTCATTTCCACCAATGTGCCTCCCAGGAGTCTTGCAAGATTCTTTCTCAAGTGCCACCAAGCATGTATTTTGGTCTCCATTCCTTCATTCATGAACTGTTTTCAATGTAACACAGAAAGCTAAAAAGGAATACTCTTTATACGGAACATACATTTCAATCAAGGCACCTCAGTCATTCGATTTATAAATGTTGCAAATTCCAATGCAGTCCTCTTGAAAAAATACCACGTGGAGCTAAAGCAACCATTTCAGCAGCAATTCAGGAAGTTAAAAAAATTTATGTTACTCCTGGATTCTGCTACGTGTGGGCAGAGTTGTTCATGTGGCATTCGGCATAGCTGGCTAGACTGCCATACTATTCTCTGAATGAAAAGTGGCATATAAATTATTCAAATAAAATAAATGATGGAAGTTGTATTCCAGCAACACTAGTCATGGGTCAGCCAGAAGAGCCACATAGGCTTGAAGTGGAGAGGAGCAACTCCTAGGGGAATATTGGATAGCTTAAAGCAGCCTTCCTCAACCCTGCAGTCATTTTGGACAACAGCAAGGATTAGGGTTAATTGCAGCAATAAAACTACCAGCATATTTGCAAAGCTAAGCAGCGTCCGGTATGGTTTCAAATTGTAAGGGGGACTGTGTGTTAAGAGATTCCTGCATTTCAGGGAGTTGGACTAGCTGACCCTTCCAACTTTATTATTCTATGATTCCAACTCCCATCAGCCTCAGTCAGAATAGCCAATGCCCAGTGATGATGGGTATCACAGCCCAAAACATCTGTAGGGCACCAAGTTGAGACTTAAGGAAACAGAATATCCAGGGAAGAGTTTATCAAGCTCATTGAGAGTTTTGCACAAGCCTCTGCAAGGCATCTGGTAAGCATAGCAAAGCAAATGTTTCATGCAGTGTAGATTGCATTATCAGCTTTTGATTATGATTGGGATGATTTATCACTGCCGCCACCACTAACACAATGTATTTCTAACATACCTTTTAGGTTATACACCTTCCCAAAGTGGGTTACAAATAATTAATAAAATACAACATTAAAATGTCAAGATTTGAAATAACAGTCGAAGCAATTAACAACATGAAAACAGTAACTAGATAAAATTTACCGGTAAGTTCTTAAGAGGAAACAACAATAACCATAAAGCTACCCAAATGTAAACCAGAATAAAAAAGTCTTTTTTCCAATCTTCTAAGGGACAGTGGTACCTCGGGTTACATACGCTTCAGGTTACATACGCTTCAGGTTACAGACTTTGCTAACCCAGAAATAGTGCTTCAGGTTAAGAACTTTGCTTCAGGATGAGAACAGAAATCGGGCTCCGGTGGCGCGGCAGCAGCAGGAGGCCCCATTAGCTAAAGTGGTGCTTCAGGTTAAGAACAGTATCAGGTTAAGTACGGACCTCCGGAACAAATTAAGTACTTAACCCAAGGTACCACTGTATATGGATATTCCAAGGGAGGGTATTATAGAGGTATAGGGCCACCACTGAAAAGGGGGCCGAGAACAACTGCCACAGGTTAACTATGCCTACTAGCGACAATGACTATGTTTTATGGTTGGAGGAAGTATGCCTCTGAATAATCCTTGCTGGGAATACCAAGTGGGGAAAGAGCTATTAGACCGAGGTCCTGCTTTCAGAATTCCAGTGAGCATTTGGTTGGCAACAGAGTAAATAGGATGATGGATTAGATCCAGCCTGGCCTTGTCCAGCAGACTTTTATTTTGTTCTTGTGATCATTCAGCAACTGTGGCTTAACCGGCATTTTGCAGTTCTCAGAAATGGAGACCTACCTTAACCATAAAAGCTTTTTAAAAAATATATTAACTTCAGAAATCGTTTTTTTTCCCTTAAAAAAATCAAAGGTTAAGAATAGGTCACCCCCTGCTTTGAGATACAACCCACCGTTCAGTCTGTGGGCATGACTCTCAATGAGTGAGGCAGACAAATATGTAAGGAACAAGCTAACTTCCCTTCTTGATCATTTAGGACAGAGGTTACTCCTTGTCAAGAAGCTTTTAAAGGTGGGTGGGCTGTAGTTCAGCAGCTGAGTATGTACTTTGACTGTATAGGAAGCCAGATTCGCTAGCCAGTACATATAGTTTAAAAGATCTCTGGTAGAGGAGCTAGAAAATTCCCCCTGGATTGTTGCTGCAAGCCAGAACAGACCATAGATGGACCAATGGCTTGAATATATGTCTGTGCCTTGTCACATAATCTGCTCTGGCCAATTGATGCTCAAGAGATTTTTTGTGGAGAGGCCAAACTTGATACCTTGTAGCTCCCATTTTTGGCCAGAGCATGGCAAGGATTCTGGATCCCTGCCTGACATCCTCCCAAGGTCATGACCTGTAGTAAGCTTGACCCTTTGTCCTACAAGAATAATGCTTATGCCTAAAGCATTCCTGGACAGGTCTGCTGAAACTCTTCTGGATCCTGCAAGTAAAGAGGCTCTTCTCTCTGGGCGTCTTGTTTTATTTTTGAATTGCTGTAAGGATTTCCCTCCACCCACCCTAACTACCTCCTTGAGGAGTTATTGCAGCTTTTAGAGGGTGATAAATTAGATACAGCCCTTTAAAGCCTACAACTGGCAGTGGAATTTTTCTTTCATCTCCTAAAGTTGAAAATCATCTGCCTTCAGATTTCCAGTCTTTTGGCAACGGGCTGTGGTAAATTAATATGCTGAGTCAACAAGCCATCTTCCAATTCTGGTTGCTCTGCACTTGGGAAAATGCTGGTGTGTGTGTGTGGTCTTGCATGCATGCATGCGCGCACGCACGTGCACACGCGCACACACACACACACACACAAACTGCTTTGTGACAGATCTGGCTGGCTTTCTCCACTAATGAAAGTCATTGTTTTGGATCCAATGGTTTAGAAATTCTTTCACCAAGGACAATCTGTCCCCATTAGATAGACATAACTTGCTTAGGCTGCCTGCCTGCCTGCCAGGCTATTACTTTTCCATTGTTATCTGACTACAGCCATCAACTGTATAGACACTGGAGTGATAAAAATGTGTCCAGCTGACACACAAGCTGATATCCAGCTGCCTGCAAGCTCCATAAATCTCTCTCCCCCTCGTTTTTTATAAGCAAAGCTAGCACTCAGATTCCAGGGGCCTTTGGACAAGTATCCTGTTTCTGCCAACCCTGAGTGGTGTGGCTTAAGTTCCTCTTTATTAACAAGTCGGGTTGGGGAGCTGTCCAGCACTGTAAGGGGCAGCTCCTTGGGAAGTTTTGCTGTAGCAGGAAAGGAGCTGTCCAGTCAAGAAGCCACGTTGTACCAGCTGAGCTGGGAATTCAAGCTGAGTTTCTCCACCCGACATCCAACATTTTCTCACTAGAAAACACTATCAATTCCTATAGACTTGGGGGAGTGCACATGTCAATAAAACTTCTGCCGAGATTGCCATCAACTCCCGTATGCTGTCACAGCCATATTCTGCGAAGAGCCATAATGCTTCTACATGCAGAGTCATAGAAAAATAGGGTTGGCAAGGGTCCAGAAGCCCATCTGCTTGATGCCAGTAATTCAGAGCTACAGCATCCCACAACAGATGGCTGTCCAGCCTCTACTTGAAAACCTCTGTTGTGGGAGAGTGAACACACACAGTAACTGGTTCCATTGCTGAACTGCTTGGACAGTTCCAAGCTTAGTCAGTATCATAGATAAGCTAGCTCTCTGGACTAGCTCCAGAAGGTGGGCCCCACTCAGCCATGAAGCTCACTAGATGACCTTGGGGAGGTCACCATCTCTCAGATTAACCTACTTCATGGGGTTGCCATGAAGATGGAAGAAAATGGAAGAGGGGTGGAGTAAAAAGTTAGTTTCACAAATAGGAGGTAGATTTTTCAGGACTGTGTTTATAATTTGAATCTGTGGCAGGTAAGAAACTGCATAAAATGTGACCTTGGGCACATAATTCAGTTACCCAAGAGCACCATATTTCAGTTTCCTTTAAATGAAGTTTAAAATAAAGGCATACAGGTAGGTGGTGGGTTCAATGCTTCATCTCAGAAGCCAAAAGACTTGTTGAATATGGTATCTGGGGGTTGGGGAAGGGGCTTAGTGTTCTTAAAAAATATTATTTTCCCTGCCAGTGAATAACAGTAGAATATGCTATTCATTCAGATTGGCTTTGAGCATGCCACTACCTCAGGTGTGTATCCTTCATAAGAGAAGAAAAGCTACAGTCTTCCACCTTCTACCTGGTCCCCTCTCTCAGAGCAAAGCAATTGGCTGGCTGCCTCCCTCTCTTACATTTGCACAACTAGCAGGGCAGGTGAAACAGAGATTCTGTATCCTGAAAGGAATCTAGATCTTGTAGGAGAGCTAGCTGAATCACCATAACTGAATGAAGAAATCTGAAGCTTGCATCAGAAGCTGGGACGTGGGATGACAGTTGCATGGTCCAGAATCTAGGAGGGAACATGGGCATTTTCTCATTTCACATGGATCTGTCATGACTCCAGCAATGACTCCAGCATTGAATCCAAGGCTACAGTGTTGCCAGCTAAGGAATGAGCTCCTGGGTCTCACCCTAAGGCTGCCAATCAGAGGGCCATTCAACCTGGTAGGCAGGAGTCTGCTGAACCACATATCATAGTATAGTGGTACCTCTGGTTGCGAACGGGATCCATTCCAGAGCCCCATTCGCAACCTGAGCAGAATGCAACCTGCGTCTGTGTGTTTGCAGGTCGCGACTTGCTGCTTCTGTGCATGCGCGTGATGTCATTTTGAGCATCTGTGTATGCGCGAGTGGCGAAACCCGGAAGTAACCCATTCCGTTACTTCCAGGTCGCCATGGGACACAACCTGAAAAGATTTAACCTGAAGCAAATGTAACAAGAGGTATGACTGTATTTCTGGTATGCTGACCGTAATAAATTGATGAGACGCTAGTGATAATGATATCTCATACCCCAAGGCCTATAGATATGGAGCCAGGAGCCTCTTGAGCATCTTCTTCTTGGCCCAATGAATCAAGTGCCTTACATGCTACCTTATCACTTCAGTGGTGCAGAGAGCACACCAGGTAAGAAGTCATAGAGCACAGGAGCAATACAATATTCAGACCAGAGAGCTGGCTCTTTAAGAGACACCATTTCTCCCATAAGGGGGTACAGCATGTTGCTTACTAGGACCTCTCCTTGCTTTTGTAGCACCCAACTTGCATTGCCCTAGGCTGTCCTCAGCAGGATAAGACCAGACCAGACAGCAACAGGACAGAATAGATCAAATTGCAGCTTTCAGTTTTTCGTCTCGTGATTTAGATTGCCTGGGTACAAATATTTCATGTGCTTTTCTACAGCACACTTGCCTAAAAGAACAAAGATGGATAATCTTATGCTTGATTGTCCCTAGGAATGTGATACATTCTTTGCCCCCTTTTCCCACCCTCCCTTCTATTACGGTTTCATTACATCTTCCTTCAAGTGCTGCAAGCTTCACTACATAACTGATTTATTTCTTAAAAACAAAATATAGATGATTTCTTCCCCAGCACCGCTTGGCAATATTGTTATTTTCTGTACATCTGGCTTATCATTTGCTTGGCTTGTTATCATAAACAGCTCTAATTCCCATCTAAATCTTTCTCAATCCTCAGCAGCATAATTTGCTAAATTCCACATGCAAGGAGCTTTTTAAATACTCAAGCTGCTTAGAATTCTTTATATTGTTCTTTAATCTCTTCAGCATACTTTTCACTCCTGATATCATGCTCTAAAACTCTGGCTCCGTTCTGCCATATCAATAGAGGGGTGGGGGACCTGTGGCCCTCCAGACATCTTTGGACTACAACTCCCATTATCTCTTGCCATTGGTTATGCTCTCTGGGATTGATGGGAGGCAAATTCTAACAACATCTGGACGGCCACAGGTTTCCCATCCCCAAAGTAATAGGAAAGCCAAGATAAATTAATTCATCCTGCAGTAAGAGATTTCCATCATGTATACTTCTTACCTTATTACATGTCTAATCTGGAACTCCTAAACACCAATTCCAGCAAATACTACAAGATGTAAGTTCTGAAGTGCACCCAGATGCAAATGGAAAAGAATGTGGGGAAAGTTGTGAAAAAGGAGAGGTGGAGAAGTTGCTATCAAATCCACTGCTGGTAAATTTAGGGGCATAGAAAATTACAGTTGTCCACCAGTCATACCCGTGGTCCATCAAGCTCAGTGTATTTTACACAGACTGACAACCACTTTCCAGGTTTCAGGAAGAATGCTCACCTAGCACTACTTGGAGATGTCAGGGATTGAACCTAGGATCTTCTGCATGCAAAGCAGATACTATTCAACTATGTTATGTCTTTCCCTTTTCCCTGGAAACAGGGGGCGTCCTACTTTTTGGAATCAATCAGTATTAGAATCTACGGAATCAAAAACATGGCCTGCAGGGTCTGATCCACTAGCCAGATCCAATTCCCCACCCCTGCCATAACTATACCTGGGGAAACCTCCAGTATCAAGGACTCCCTCCATATCCTCAATGTTACCTTTTGGATAGGAACCTATTCACAGTTCAACTTGCTCTCCCTGGACAAATGCACACTCTATCTTAGGGTGCAGCTTGATCTACATGTAACCTAATAGGGAGAAAGCCCCACAGAATATAGTGCATCTTCAAATAAGACACAGCTAATATTCAAATAAGACAATGAAAAATGATTCAAAAACTGGCACTTTATTCCAGGAGTAAGGAACCTTTGAACTGTTGTGAGAATACAACTCTCATTATCCCTGACTATTGACCAGGCTGTGACTGATGGGAGTTCAGAGTCGAACAATATCTGAAGGGCCACAGGTTCCCCATCATTTATTTATTCCATTAAAAAACTAAAAACCTGTACAGTGGTACCTCGGGTTAAGTACTTAATTCGTTCTGGAGGTCCGTTCTTAACCTGAAACTGTTCTTAACCTGAAGCACCACTTTAGCTAATGGGGCCTCCTGCTGCTGCCACGCTGCTGGAGCACAATTTCTGTTCTCATCCTGAAGCAAAGTTCTTAACCTGAAGCACTATTTCTGGGTTAGCAGAGTCTGTAACCTGAAGCGTATGTAACCTGAAGCATATGTAACCTGAGGTACAACTGTACAAACAAACAAAATAGATTAGCTTAGCTCTCTATTACACAGTACCTGTTAAACTCACAAAAGGGAGGTGAAAGAGTAAAGTAAAAAACAGAACCAGGGGGTGTTAGATTATTCTGAATTAATAATAATCATGGATCCTGGGTATTTGGCTGAAAATAGGCATATAGGGTTTTTTCTTCCATGTTGGCCCCATTTCAGAAGAAAACATAATTAGGGAAGAAAAAATAGAAGGTAGACATTTTCTCCCTCTTTTAAGGTGTTTGAAAAAGCAAATTTTATTGCACATGAGGAGAATGAAAAATTAAGTAAGATTAAAAATGTTAAACGAAAATGTGTTAAAAGAACCAATTACATCCAATTATTTCACACAGGTAAAAAGGCACCCACTTGTCTGTAATCACTCTTTAGAGGGGAGGGTTTTTTGTAGCTTGTTTTACTCATTTAAATCCTAAAATAAACAAGTTATAGCTAATATATTTATTTATTTTACAGTCCATTTTATTATTAGGAAATTTTATTTATCATTTTTATTTCATTTATTAAGAAAATGGCTCAGCATCTCAAGTCTGATTCATATATTACCAGCAATGCCACATTACACAGCAACATCATTGCCAGTGTCTGAAGAGAGCTGATTGTGTGGTTACAGTGTGGTTCCCAGGCCAATGTCAGTTGCCTCCAGATGCTGGTATATTTCTGTTGTGTCCCACCATCTTCCTGGTAGTACCAGTCCTGAATTAAACAAAACCTCGGAAGAAGAGAGGGACTATATGGGTAGCCTTGGTACATATGGGACACAAGAAGCATAAACTGCTCAAGGAAGCCATGAGTTCAAAAGAAAAAAACAGAACCCACCCAGTGCAGAAGCAGCACCTTATCTTACCGGGATCCCTGCAAGATAGCTATCTGAGACTGCTCTGTAAACAGTGCCAGATTTATGTATAAGCTAAACAAGTTATAGCTTCGGGTCCCACTCCCTTGGGGCCTCCCAAAAAATTTAAAGGAAAAAACCTGGATGTACATTTCCAAAATATAAGATAAAGAATAAATAAAGTGTACATACAGCAACAGTGTTTTGTGTTGTGTAGGCTCCTATGATGTAAGTAATGTGCCTGGCCTGCTAGCCTGCTCCCTAAAATATCACATATTTTGTTACATGCAAATGGCTTTAGATACCTATTAGGTCCATAAATTACCATATAGCATATATTCAACACACAAAAAACTGCAACAAGTTGTTGTTGACAAAGGACAGCTGGACATATAAAGGGCCCCATTACGTTCAGTAGCTTAGGGCCTCACCTCATCAGACCTAAATCTGGTCCTGTCTGTAAACCCACCAAACAGTTCCATGGCCTCTCTAGAAAGGCATAATAATGAACCATGTGGCAGATTCAGCACTAATACAGAGAAATGTATATAGAAACCAAGTTTCTGGCTTAAGACTGTGGGAGGGGACCTGTATTAAGAGTAACAACCTAACAGGCAGGGAAGAATTGCAAAGGAGAATAATTAACCCTCTATTTTCCTCCCTTTAGTTCTGTCAGCAGTGGTGGCAGAGGGGGCAAATAGGTTCCATGATTTTTGCCCCAAGAATAATGAAGTGAAAGACATTCTCACACTGAGATATGCTCTGCAATATTGATATTTTAGTGGCCTGCAAAAAAAAAAAAAAAAAATCCATGTCAATTCGCTTGCTGTAGAAATCACCTTTCCCTCCAGTATCTTGTAGCTGCCAGAAAATTTCAAGGTGAAACTAACAAAAAAACAAAAAAACACCAGTCCACAATTCCCTAGATATCTTATGTGGTGTGGCAACAGCAGATGATATTATCAGATCCAGGAACAACTCAGTTAAGCCCATTCTCAGCTGAAACCCCAACTTTATAGCATATAGTAATAAAATATGTTCCTGTTACCACTGAGAATCTTTTTTTATTATTATTCTTTCAAGCATTTTGAGTAAAATATGTACAATTCCGCTCTTTAGAAGGGAGATATATGTAAGTAACCAATGAGTGAGAGCACAGTGTTCTCCTTGTGCTGCTCCTCCACAAATCATTTCCCTAACTTGATAACTCTCTTGCAATCAATATTAAAGCATGCTTCCTGATTGAAGATCAAGGTTACAATTCAATCTTACATTTCCATTACACAACCAAGTTCTCTATGATTTATGAGTGGAATGGATAAACCTGATTGGAGTATATATTATTATTTTATACACTGCTGACAACAAGATATTGAAGTTTATATGGCTAATGCTGAGGACTGAATTAAATCATAATATTGTGTATAAGGCTATATTAATTCAGGTCACAGTCCTAAACATATTTACTAGGGAGTGCCGATCAGAAGGTTGGCGGTTCAAATCCCCATGAGCTCCCGTTGCTCGGTCCCTGCTCCTGCCAACCTAGCAGTTCGAAAGCACGTCAAAGTGCAAGTAGATAAATAGGTACCACTCCGACGGGAAGGTAAACGGCATTTCCGTGCGCTGCTCTGGTTTGCCAGAAGCGGCTTAGTCATGCTGGCCACATGACCCAGAAGCTGTACGCCAGCCCCCTTGGCCAATAAAGCGAGATGAGTGCCGCAACCCCAGAGTCGGCCAAGACTGGACCTAACGGTCAGGGGTCCCTTTACCTTTAAGGCCCACAGTGAGATTTACTTCTGAGTAAATGTACACAGAATTGTACTCTTCATTCTCAGCATTAGCTTTAGAATGCTTTCTTCTCCATTCCCCACAAAAGTTAAGTATTGTTCTCCACCACACAACTACTGGTTTTATGCAATGTGGTCTGCAAACAAGTTGGCAAGATGCAGTCTGATTTCAGCACCACAGCATTCTGGATAGCTCCCTACACTCAAATCTTTAAAGGAAAACATACTCTGTTATTCTTCTTGCATCTACTTTCCTTATTTATGCTTAAAAACAAACAACTTGCTTTTATCCTGTCTACAAGCAGGCCACACATCCTTCCTGAGTTGAGAAGGGCATAACCTGCTTATCTTTTTCAGACCTAGTGCTGTCTCATAGACTCTTACTGCATGTGATCTTTCTTGCTTTGTTAAGAATTTCACCCTCCTAACTACTTGGACCATGGAACCATAACCTGACCCTAAGTTTATCTCTGATCTCAGTGCTGTGGTGCTTAGCACTAAGATCAAAGAGAACTGTCTCTTATTTTAGCACTGAGATTTGAGATAGCAGATCTCTGCCTCCTGATGTCCTAGAATGTCAGGTGATTGACAGGTGGGCATGGTTTGCCTAAAATGGCCTCACCGGGGCCAACAATATGGCAACACTGCTTTACAGCAGCTATATGAAGATGTGCGGCTGAGGACCCCCCCCCCCCCGAAAATGTTAAGCTGTGGAATAAGTCCTAGTCTTAAGAAACCACATGATATCCCTCGCCATGTTGAGGGGGTTAACTGCTATGAATCTATTTCGGTCAAAAAAAAAAATATCTGCATGTCAATCTGTCACTTTTCCAAATGGGGTGATCAAAGACTGGCATTTCCTTGTGAGCTTGTGATGAATCCCATTGCTAACCAAGACTATCATATGCATACCTAACAATTATCTTCAGGTGCCAACTGCCAAAAATAGTTGAAAGGAAATGGAGACAGAGAGTCAAAGTAAGTCAGCAAACAAGAAAATCTGCTACATTCAGATTCCTTCAAACAATACCAAGTCTGCTTTGTAGCCTGTGATTACAGGTAATGAGGCTATATTAGGCAGCCGTGTATGAAATTCAGTATAGAAGTAGAAGGACAGGTAATGGAAGCAGAATCATAAGGCCAGGTAACATGACTTTCCCTTTGATACTCAGAATTTTTCATTATCATTCTATGTACCACCACATCAGAGAGCATTTTAATAACTAGCATTTTCTCTGATGTGGTAACTTGCCATTCTCACATGTTGTTGGCATCCATCTGTCTCGAGAGAAAATGGGAGAGTGTGCCATTGGGGTAAAGTCACACCATTGGAGAGTTGCAGAGCATGCTGTGGCTATAGAGACCAATATGGGAGAGATAGGCTTTGTTGCAGCAGAGGCAGTTAGGCATCTGTTTTTGCTGTTACAGATGCACCATGGCATTTTTTTTCTCTGCGCTCCTTCCAGAGGGCATTCCTCCTCTGGTCACAGCTGTGGATACTGACTGTATGTCCCCAGGCACTGCTGTCATCTGCAAGGGATTCCCACATGGTGGGGGTTATTGTTGCCAGCCTTCACGTCACATTTGCAGAGATCTTTGTAGCGCAAACAGGCCTGGTGCCTCAAGCCAGCTCGTGGGGATCCTGCCGTCTTCCATTCTGTGTACATGACCAAGCCAGCATAGACATTGCAGAGGCAGAAGTGCAAGCATGCTGAGAATGTGGACTTGGAAGAGCACATCTTTTTTTGAAACTTTGTCCTGCCATGTGATGGCCAAAAGCCTCCTGACACATAGCATATGGAAGGCATTGAGGCATCAAAAGCTTGGTAGAAAGGAAAGAGAAAAATTGTTAGGATATCTTTGTTGCTTCTGTTCAGTTCTGAGCTACCTGCCCTGCTCCTGAATTCCTGAATCATGACTCCTGAGCACTCTGCTGCTGAGGCTGTAGCATTTGACTGAATAAAAATCTCTTATGTACAAGTTGCTCTGACTACATGTTTTGGGTAGGAGGAAAGATGAGCACAACCTTTTTTCTAAGCCCATACTTTCTATTCCTAACTCCATTAAAATTGGAAACATGTTCCCATAGCTTCTGGCTGTATTAATACATGTGCAAAGTAAAAATGAATAATAATAAAATGTTGATTTTTGTGGAATTTAGGCTCAGAATGGACAATGTGTTTTGAAAATGGGTTAAATCACACTAAGTCCTACTCAGAGTAGACATGCTGGGTTGCATCCAATGCTAGTCCCACCCAGAGTCAACCCATTGAAGAAGAAGAAGAGTTTGGATTTGATATCCCGCCTTTCACTCCCTTTAAGGAGTCTCAAAGCGGCTAACATTCTCCTTTCCCTTCCTCCCCCACAACACACACTCTGTGAGGTGAGTGGGGCTGAGAGACTTCAAAGAAGTGTGACAGGCCCAAGGTCACCCAGCAGCTGCATGTGGAGGAGCGGAGACGCAAACCCGGTTCCCCAGATTACGATACTACCGCTCTTAACCACTACACCACACTGGCTCTCCAGTTAATAGACACAACTAACTCCAGTTAATAGACACAACTAACTATATCAGTTGGTCAACTTTATGAAAAACTTAGCTGGATACAACCCAATGAATTGGATGGGCTTACATTTATGTTAATTTAATTTAAGGGAATCTCTTCGGAGTATGACTAGCATTGGATATATCTCTATCTCTATCATCTATCTATCTATCTATCTATCTATCTATCTATCTATCTATCTATCATCTATCTATCTATCATCTTAGGCCTTTAAAAGAAAAAGCAGCCATAGACAAGGGGAAAGAGATATGAATCAGGACCATGGAGAGACACACTGTTTCTGCCCTAAACATACACAAATATGTCATTTCAACAAATAGCACTTTCAGGAGTGAAGGTAAATGGAAACTTCAGGGGGATATTTAATTGGGAATAATTGCATAGAGGAAGGGTTTTTTAAAAAGCTACTCATACTCCATGGTTTCAATCTGGATCAGTCCTTCCTTCACCCCTCAAATGTAAAGTGGAAAAGAGACAATCACGTGATAGATGTCCTGCCTATTCATAGCTGTATTCTCAAGAAAGCATGCTTAGGAATGGGCTACAAGACTCAAAGAGGAAAGTTCTTTTAACTTCCTCATGAGTTTTAATACCAGGATGATTATCAAGTCAAGCAGGATGGCATATTAGAATATCATTGTTTAACTTTTTAAAAGCCACTCAAATCCCCATAGATAAAGAAGTAGCTCAAACACTGAGAACCGTGCAAATCTGTGTTCCAGTTGTTGTTTTTGTGCTGCCCTTGGTCCATCAAGAATCTCCCTTGCTGTATTATGACACTGATGCTTTAAGATGGCCAAAATTGATTCTGCCAGACAGCAAAAGCTAAATAAAGCTCACAATGCTATCAAATGGCTTCATAAACTTTGAAATACAGCTATAATGTCACAAGTGACTAGTTTATACAAAGATAAAAAGAGAGAAGACAAACATGTAATGCTCTTAATCCGAGCAGAAATCAATGTATTGATTTAGGGGGGGGTGATTTAAATAATATTGAAATAGTAAACAGGGCAAGGTTCCAAAGCACTATTGAATGAAGCCCTATGGGACTTCCAGTTGCAATTCTATACCCACTGGCCTAGGAGTAAGTTAACTGAAGTCAATAGGACTTATGTCTGAGTAGGCATGTATAGGATTGGGCTGTTAGACCTGTTTTTTCATAGTTATGCTTTTTTAAAAAAGGAAGGAAGGAAGGAAGGAAGGGAGGGAGGGAGGGAGGGAGGGAGGGAGGAAAGTAGTATTTGATATGACATTCCAAATATAGAATTCAATATGCCATCAGGTTCAGCTATTCAAAGGAGAAGGGAGAATGTGGCTCCTTAAGTCAGCTAGACAACTCTTCAGCTCTCAAAATGGTTTGCAACCTAATTTATAATGTTACGTGCAATGGAATTATTCATTGTTTTGCACCATCTGTATATTCCATAAAGACTTTAAAAAACAATAATAATTCAAGATTTATCCCTGCAGAGAGTTCCTGATCGTGTTGTGTTGAAATGAAGGGAAAGGAAGCTATCTTATTATTTTCCCTCGTGGCTTTTAGGAGGATGTTGGTGCAATAGGAGGAATGCATTAAGAAAAAGGCCCAGTAATAGGTATCTCTCTCTCTCTCTCTCTTTCTCCTCTAAGCCTCCATAAGCTAGCAAATCAAGACCGGTACATTAAATCAATTGTTAGAAATATTTGTAGAGACATCTTTCCTATCATCCCTTTGACCGCCCAGTGTTCGCTAATGTCCTCATTTAATACCACAGAAGCCCCTTTTGAGGATAGTTTTGCATTTATCCAGAATACACATTACTTTTAACAACATGCATTTCCACTGAGACCAATTCTTCCACTGCAGTTTTCACATAAGCAGTCTGGCACTGACATAGATATACACTTATTAACATATCATGCTCCATTTTGCCACAAATACTCTGTCACTCATGATAAAATGACACTACTACCAACCTACAGACACAGATGCGCACACACACACACACACACACACACAGAGAGAGTTTTCTCCCAGAGCTTGTTTTGAAACCTAAACGCATTAAGCAGGCCTGGAAAGAGATGCTGTTTTGAAAGATGACCCATGAACTGGGATTCTGAGCATGATGTTTCTGTTACCACTAAATGGGCATTTATCAAATGTTTATTAAGATGACTGCAGAACAAGGTGGGAAATGATAAATCCCTCATGAAGAAGGATTGCGTTTTGGCTTCCTCTAACGAAGCAGCATTCATCATTCCTCTCCACTCCTGCCACCCTCCCATTTCCTGTTGAAAAGATGCTTCTGAAAGTAGTTTTCTGCTTAGTCATACTATCTATCAGAGGAGATGTAAGAAATCAATACACCTGCAGGAGAAAATGAGCTCACCATTTACATTTGTTCCCTCTCCTGCCTTTTCTCTCTGCTTCTATCCATACAGATACTGAGTACTCCTAGCAGTAATGTATCTGAAAAATCGCTGGCCATTAACTTTCATTGCCAGGTTGGGTGTTTAACCTGGACCTTCAGCTGAAAAGCAAGCAAAAGAAAAGAAGGTGACGTTTGCTTTGATTATGAAGCTATCTGGAACATTGGCTTGCCATTTATATTCATTTTTATAGCAACAACTGGGGGGGGGGGTGCTCACATAATTGGCCATAGCACATGACCGTCAATATTATTTAGTACAGCAGTGAAACTCATGGGATGGATTGTGCCCTTCACTTCAAAGCAACTTTAGCCAGTAGGATCAACCTAGACCAAAGGACAATATGGTGCCCCCCTTCCATACACACATACATTTGCTTGCCTGCTTGCTTGCTTGCTTGCTTGCTTGCTTGCTTGCTTGCTTGCTTGATTTCCTGCCCTTCCACCCAAAGGCACCCAGGGCAGTGAACACACAAACAATAAAGTAATGAAAACATCTAAAAACAATTATAATACAGCTGCAGACTGGGAAATATATCTACTTGAAAGGTTTGTTGGAGGAGGAAGGCCTTCAGTAGAAGTCAAAAAGACAACAGAAGTGGCACCTGCCTAATATATAATGGGAGGGGGAATCCAAAGGGTAGGTGTCACCATTCCTGTACCATGTGAAATGGGGTTCCTGATAAGATGGGTGGAATCTACACACATACAAAAACCGTTCTGAGATATATATTTTTAAAAGCGTTTTTAAAAATACATTGAATTTTCCATATAGGCTCACCATCTCAGTCTAGTGCCACATTGTATACTACACTAAAAACACACTTAAAACATTTTATTAGCAGCTGTATAACTGTGTCCATGGTTTCTGCAGGTCACCCTCACCTGCAGAGCACAGCGATCAACTGGGTGGAATGTCTAGACATGGCTGGCAGTTGAATTTTACTTTAGCCCAGTGACGGAGCTTCATGCTCTGGCACCGGGGTGAAGAGCAGGCAGGGGCAGGGCTGGAAAGACTGCTGTCACTGCCCCCCCAACCCCCTGGCATCTGCTGCCTGAGGCTGCTGTCTCACTCGGCCTAATGATAGAGCCAGCCCTGTTAGTACAGACTGATAAAAGTTTAGTTCATTGTGGGCAGATTTTCACCATATATTCTGAGGATATCCAATGCTTCCAGTTTTTTGGAATGAGATATATGATATACCCCACCTGCAAACCTAGCAGTTTGAAAGTACGTCAAAGTGCAACTAGATAAATAGGTACCGCTCTGGTGGGAAGGTAAACGGCATTTCCGTGCACTGCTCTAGTTCACCAGAAACAGCTTAGTCATGCTGGCCACATGTACGCCGGCTCCCTTGGCCAATAAAGCGTGCTGAGCGCTGCAACCCCAGAGTCCCTTTACCTTTTTACTATATGATATACCCACTTTCTTTAGATCCGTTAGATCCTTTCTTTAGAATAGCCACTTTCTTTAGATCCTTAACTAGTATTATTGGTATGTTTCAAAGATATAGTCCCAAAGGTGCTCACAAATTAGCCATAAAGGTATGTTTATAAAGAAGTATACACTTAGATGATAGATGATAGATAGATGATAGATAGATGATGGATAGATGGATAGATAGATATAGATAGATAGATAGATAGATAGATAGATAGATAGATAGATGATACATAGATGATAGATAGATAGAGCAGGGGGGGCCGGCCGCACTGGGCGCAACATCTGGGGGTTAGGGTTAGGGGGCGCAAATCCACGGGTTAGGGGGCGCAAATAACTTGCCTTGCCCCGGGTGCTGATAACCCACGCTACGCCACTGAGATGATAGATAGATGATAGATAGATAGATAGATAGATAGATAGATAGATAGATATAGATAGATAGATAGATAGATAGATAGATAGATAGATGATAGATAGATAGATAGATAGATGATAGATAGATAGATGATAGGTAGATAGATAGATAGATGATAGATAGATAGATAGATAGATAGATAGATAGATAGATAGATAGATGATATAGATAGATAGATGATGATAGATGATAGATATAGATAGATGATAGATATAGATAGATGATAGATAGATAGATAGATAGATAGATAGATAGATAGATAGATAGATAGATAGATATAGATAGATAGATGATAGATAGATAGACAGATGATAGATAGATTGAGATAGATACAGATAGATATAGACACACACACACACAGAGAGAGAGAGAGAGAGAGAGAGAGAGAGAGAGAGAGAAGCTTCCAAGAAGACCCAAGGATTAAGCTACTCTTATACTGAAATCCTAGCACTTTCTGGAACTCCATTTCACCCAACTTTTTTACTTTTAATTAGCCATCACTTTTTAATATCTCTAACATTTTTATGATGTGGATTTTTATGGTACAATTACATTTATTTTTATATCTATAGTTGCAGATTAAAATGTTAAGACTTTTACAAAGCGCAAAACAATATTGCAGAACCAGCCTTGCTGGCAGAATACTTTGTGATTAATTCATTTGAAGGTTTTAGACAGATTAACATGATGAAGGCAAATAATTCCCCCCTTAATTTTATCCTTTTATTATAGAAATAAAAGCTGTGGTGCTTTAGGATTGCCTGAATCACCAATGCGATCCTGCAGACTTTAAAAATTGCACCACTTAGGGGTTACCTTATTTAGAAAAATACAACGACACGCATCATTTTTCAGAAATCTACTCACTGTAGTGCAGCCTTCTAAATGTCTCATAGTCAATATGCATGCCTCTTCAAACAATATTTGCCTCTGTGAGGATGCCAATTGGACAAGCCAAGGTTGATCAGGCAAAGTTGGCATCATCTGGAGAGAAGGAAGGGGAAAAGACAAATAAAATCTAGCTGAAAACAATCGAAGTTTTCAAGATGCTTTGGAAAGTAGTACAGATAAATCTATGAATCTCAAAAGCATCAAGGATCTTCAGCCAGAGCCTCTAGGTGCAGGACTAAGGCACCTTACATCTTTCACCACCAGACGTTTTCTGCCTCCCCCCCAAAAAAAAGCCCAGGTAACAAGATGTATATTCAAATAGCATCAAACCCTAGTAGCAAAGGTGTTGTATGCACCTCTGAGGGGAGGAAATTCCATAATCAAAGTGTTACTACAGAGGATGTCCTCTCTCACATCACTTTAGGAAATGTAAATTGAATATTCAGCCACTTATTATTGAGGGGAAGTGCGTGGAACAGGTCTCAGTGTTTCGATTTCTGGGAATGGAGTTGAGAGACGACCTAACCTGGGGAGAGAACAGCAAAGACCTGGTGAAGAGAGCACAGCAGAGGTTATATTTTCTGAGAATCCTCCGGAAAAACGATCTCTCAAAGGACCTGTTGATGGCATTCTACCATTGCACTGTGGAGAGCGTACTAACTTATGGTCTGTCCGTGTGGTTTGGGAACTGCACGGCCAGGGAAAAAACAATGCTATCCAGGGTTGTAAAGACTGCAGAGAGAATTATTGGGTGCACTCTTCCCACCTTAGATCAAATCTATGCTGCCAGGTGCCATAAGAAAGCGGCAAAGATAGCACATGATAGTACACACCCCGGAAATGATCTCTTTCAGCTTCTGCCTTCTGGAAGAAGGTATAGGGTTATAAAGGCCAGGACTCGCCGCCTGAAAAACAGTTTCTACACTAATGCAATTCTGGTTCTAAACGCAGCATAAGGGGTCTCTGTAGTATAGTGTATTTTAAAATGGGGTTTTAGAGTTTTTAAGGGGTTTTTGAATGTTTTATGTAGTTTTATGTAGTTTTGTGGTAGTTTTATGTAGTTTTTCAATTTCATTGTTCCGCAAGGGACAATGACAATAAAGATATCATATCATATCATATCATATCATATCATATCATATCATATCATATCATCTCATCTCATCTCATCTCATCATCAATGAATGAGTTAAGAAGCAGACCAGGGAACGCCTCAAGAATCAGACCTGAACAGACTGATATAGGGAGAGACACACCTATAGGTATTTGGGTCACATGTTATTTAGGGCTTTGTAAGCTAACATAGGCACACTGAATTAAGCCCAGTAGCATATAGGCAACCAATGCAATTCTCACACTATTATAGGTTATTTCCCACAGTAATCCTATTGAAGTTGACGACTTGTTTAATTTAAGTCCATTTATTTCAATGGGTCTATTCGGAGTAGAATACAGCTGGATATAACCCTTTGTTTTCTGCTTGAACCTAAAGAATGAACACTTTCCTGGCTCTCAATGGTGCAGTGGTAATGTTGAAGTGCAGGTGTACATCATGACAGCACCGGAGGAAAACCCATAGCTATGCCCCAATTGACTAGGTTGAACATGACTGTGGTTCTCCAAATAGCTACATGGTCATAAGCTCTCTTAAACTTGTAAGCAATAGTGAGCATTAGCAAAATATCTTCATATAGAAAAATTGCAACCTTTCAGCTTCATTAGTGTGAAGTAGGAACCCAATCAAAGGAAAGAAGTATATGGCCTCAACTTGATTCCCCCCCCCCCCATTCACTGGCTTCTTCTATGCAAATCTGTCATAAGCAAACATAAAAGCTTCATATCACTTCATTCACTTGCCAAAGCAAGTAATATCCATAAATTGCCCTAGTGCTCCTTCAGATGGCTGTTATCACTCCTGCTCTGAAAAAAATTATGAACTGCACTTCCCCACTGTTCCCCCCAACACACACACACACACATACACACTACACCCCTGCTGACTCAAATTGGTTGAATACTGGTGATTAAAAGCAGTCTACTGAAGGCAGAATAGAACCTATTGTGGTGGCAGCAGGGAGTTCTTGGGCTTGGATTCCTAGTATGAGAACTGAAATGTTACAAGCATGTCCCTATTTTAGGCTGCAATCATAACCCCACTTACCTGGGAGTAAGCCCTTTGAATTAGATGGAACTCTGAGTAGACATGGTTAGAACCATGTGCTTGGTCTCTGAAATGCCAGAGGAATATGCAGTGGACTCCTGAGTCCCTTCTACTTTTCATCTACTTTGCACAATGACAGCATTCCCTAAATAATGCATTCCACAACCTCTGTGTTTCTGAAAAGACCCAATCCCATCAGACAAAGTTTGTATTTATTTCAAGAAAATATTTACAATGCAGTTCACGGACAGCAAATGTAGTGCCCCTCAGATGTTATTGGGCTCACACCAGTCCCAGCAGCCTGGCCAATGGTCAAGGGTGGTGGGAAGGGCACCATTTTGGCTGTGTCTTCTAGCTAATGCCTCTTCTAGCTATTGCAATGGACACCCAAGTTCAACATGGTGAAGCAATTATAATTGGTCTGTGAATACCCATTAGGTTCAGGTGAAAACACTGAAACTTTTTAATCCCAATTTGGGAATCCCAAACAGAACTGCTCTCTTCTACAAGTCTGCTGCACTCCCCAATCCCCCCTCCCAAAAAAACTCTACCTTGAGATTAATGAAATCAGGTTCACCTCTGAAATCATTATTGGATTATATCCCCCAAAGATATCTATGTATCCAGATGACATGTTGCTTTTTTATATCAGCATCCTATATTTCTTTCCAGAACTCCTGTAAGGAAAGTAATTGATAGATTTCCATATCAGGATTCAAAGCTAATATGCATAAATCAACACAGCTACAGTCTTTAGGAGTAAAGACAGCACTGAGGAGGCTGCCTCAAACATATGTCCCTTTGAGTTATCTTTCTTTGGATTTTGATATTTGGATTGAATATTACCCCCCAAAGCCTGTGATCTGTACAAAGCTAATTATATGCAGCTATTAAAGCAGATTGCAGGAGACACTGACAGTTGGAAAGGCCTAATGACCAGCTGGGATGGAAAATTTCTCTGTTGTCAAAGGGTAATTCTGCCAAGATTTTTGTGCTATTTTATTTGCTACTAACATGAATACTTAAGTCCCAGTAGTTGGTTGGTTTGTCTTGGTTTATTTATTTATTTAAAGTATAACAAGCAATCATTTGGGATTGAGTGTTTGGCAGGGGGTGGGCAGGCAGAGCAATGCCATAATTCCCACTTTAATTATGATTTGTCTGTTTTAGAACTCTTGCAGAAGTTGTGAAATTTTATTTCTCGCACTCCTCCCCTTGGCGGCCCAGGAAGCCTACATCTTTCTGAGATGTGTTGTTCTGTGTGTAGCATAAAGTTCCATGAAATGAGAGCAGAGTGGGTATTTTTGACCATCAGTGGTACAGATGGAAAATGCTTCCCGTTCTTCTCCAAATGTTATCTTTCAATAAGATTTGCAATGTGTGAGACCAGTCTGACAGCCAGTCTTGAGAGTCTCTCTCTCTCTCTCTCTCTCTCTCTCTCTCTCTCTCTCTCTCTCTCTCTCTGTGTGTGTGTGTGTGTGTGTGTGTGTGTTTAGCCAACCAGACTTGGAGTGGAGGGTTCAAATCAGCTACTCAGCCACAATACTCAACCACATAGTACCTCCTCAGGCATTTGGTGTCACTGGAGCTCTGCTGTGGAATGCACTTCCAGCAGAGATTCAGCAGGCTTTTGATTTTCAGGAGTGTCTTGAATATCTTTTTATATAGACAAGCTTATGCAACTGTTTAATTGTATAAACTCAGCCAATCATTTCAATGATTTAGTATTGTTTCTATTGTGTCTTATATTGCATATACTACAGACCACTGTTGAGGGTCTTGGCAAACTACTTGATTTTTCTGGCTGTGGTAGCAATTGTAATGTGCTAGGTGCTATATGATTTTTAATTGTGCCCCTTTTACTTCTTTTATCCTCACATTGCCTTTTATTCTATTCCAATTTGCATTTCCTAGAATTTGAATTGCAATTCAATATAAGAAATAAAAGAAGCGATAAAAATGCAATTCCAATCAATATGAATATTTAACATAGACAAGGTACTGGCCACCTAAACGAACCTCATAGACCACTGGTGGTCTACTCCATGCTTCTGTAAGTAGTAGAAGAAGGTGCCAGTACTCCATGCTGGTGTGTACATTTGTGTGTGTGTGTGTGTGTGTGTGTGTGTGTGTGTGTGTGTGTACTTAAAAACTGAAAGTTCATGCAAAAAAGAATATCAAGAAATGGAATATAACAGCTTTTCAAGAAATACCTTGCTATTTTGGAAGCTGAAAACTTGGCTTTCTGCCGTTGTCCATCAAGGCATGAGTACCATCTGTCTACCTCTTCTTTTTAAAGACCTTGGCAAGTCTCATATCCAGACACTTGGTATGAGACACAAGAGAAAATATTTCAATTAAGTTTTGCCATCCAGACTGTTTAAGCCACTGATTGACAGCAGTTGAAATCCAGGCTGGCTAGCCAAAACATTTTTCTAAAAGTAACACCTATATTGTTATAACAGTTCCACCCTGGAGGAGGAAGTTATTTCCGATTGCAAACTATTTCAATACTGTTGATCATTTTACTGCAACTGTTGCTGCTAGTTGAACAAACTGGCTTATCCTGGCTGTAAATACAGTGAGTGTGAATGTTTTCATAGTACAGTATAGGGCTTAACAAAGAGCTCGTAGGATCTTATTCATTCACCTTCAGTGTATGTGTCCCTCAGCACTGGTACTTGTTTACTTTGCTCTTTGGTTTTTTTGTGGGTGTTTTCTGCAACATGCCATTGACACAATAATGGTGCATTAGTGGTGGATTCATACTAGACCATCCAGATATCATTTCACTTTATTAACTGTTCTGTGGTGCTTTCTCAGTATTATCTCATTATTGCCAGCTGGAGGGGCATTCTTGCACTGTAGTACAACAAAAGCAGGAGGAAAGAATAACCTGGAACATTTATTTATTTTTTTAATGATATTTATTAAAGTTTCCAATAATGCACATAAACACAAACAACATCACAAACATACAAACATACACAAACAAAAACAAGTATAATTTCCATCCTTTTTTTTCTTAACCCTTATTTCCCCGACCTCCTCATACCTCCCCCTTCTGTATTATAATTTCATTATCCAATCAGCAAATCCTCTCCCTTATTTCCCATAGTTTTTGATCTTTCTTTTCCTTTTCCTTAATAAGCACCGCTGAAAACCATTAATTTTTAAACCCATGTCATTCTAGCCTTCATTAATTTTACAATATTTGTTGAGATAGTCTTTAAATTTCTCCCAATCTTCTTCCACTGTCTCTTTCTCCTGGTCCCGGATTCTGCCAGTCATCTCTGCCAGTCCCATGTAGTCTGCCATCTTCATCTGCCATTCTTCCAGGGTGGGTAGATCTTGTGTCTTCCAATACTTTGCAATAAGTATCCTTGCTGCTGTTGTAGCATACATAAAAAAAGTTCTGTCCTTCTTTAACACCACATGGCTAACCATACCCAGGAGAAAGGCCTCTGGTTTCTTCAGAAAGGCATATTTAAATACCTTTTTCATTTCATTATAGATCATTTCCCAGAAAGCCTTAATCCTTGGGCATGTCCACCAGAGGTGAAAGAATGTACCTTCATTTTCTTTACATTTCCAACATTTATTGTCTGATAAGTGATAAATTTTTGCAAGCTTGACTGGGGTCATGTACCACCTATAAATCATTTTCATAATATTCTCTCTCAAGGCATTACATGCTGTGAATTTCATGCCGGTGGTCCACAACCTTTCCCAGTCAGCAAACATAATGTTATGTCCAATATCTTGCGCCCACTTAATCATGGCTGATTTAACCGTTTCATCCTGCGTATTCCATTTCAGCAGCAAGTTATACATTTTTGACAAATTCTTAGTTTTGGATTCTAACAATTCTGTTTCCAATTTTGATTTTTCCACCTGGAAGCCAATTTTCCTGTCCAACTTGTAAGCCTCCATTATTTGATAATAGTGAAGCCAGTCTCGCACTTTATCTTTTAAGTTCTCAAAACTCTGCAGTTTCCACTTGTTACCCTCCTGTTCTAAAATTTCCCAGTATTTCGGCCATTTAGACTCCATATTAAGTTTTTTCACTGCCTTTGCCTCCATTGGTGACAACCACCTTGGAGTTTTGTTCTCCAGCAGGTCTTTATATTTAATCCAAACATTATACAATGCTTTCCTGACAATATGATTTTTAAAGCCTTTATGAGCCTTAACCTTGTCATACCACAAATATGCATGCCACCCAAAGAAATTGTTGAAACCTTCCAAATCTAAAATGTCTGTGTTCTCGAGAAGCAGCCAATCTTTCAACCAGCAGAAAGCTGCTGATTCGTAGTAAAGTTTTAAGTCTGGCAGGGCAAATCCCCCCCTTTCCTTTGCATCAGTTAAAATCTTAAATTTTATTCTGGGTTTTTTGCCCTGCCAGATAAATTTAGAAATATCTTGCTGCCATCCCTTGAAACATTCCATCTTGTCCACAATTTGTAACCTGGAACATTTATGACACAACAAGTCACATTATTTTAGCAGGAACCTATTGGGCATGCACTGATTGGAAATAAAGCATTGCTTACTCTGCAGTGATTTTTTGCAGCCACTTTCCCTTCTGGGCTCCCTATGGATCAGCTTCTCTTCTTCAAACCAATGGATCAAATTAATATATTAGCTTCTTCTAAAACTGAAAGGTTGAGGGAGAAAGGTGTGCTATGGAGAGAGGAATGGAATGAGTAAGGATCTGGCAATCTATGTTCAGGAGTGGCTGGTGGCCACTGAGATTAGTAGGCCAGAAGGCTGATAGCCCAACAGGAGTTGATGCAGAGCCAATGACAGGCAGAGCCAACTAGTTTTTGTGGGAGATTACAGTCAAACATAACTATGCATGACTGCTAGTTAGTGCACGAAGGGGTTAAAGACTACAGAGTTGTAATTCTAGATAGACTCAGGTTATGCTCCCTCTCAACTGGAGAATAATTGAAACCTTTCCTCTTCATCTCTCCCTCGGCATCATGTAACAAGAATGACATGTTTAAACTTGCTCCCAAGCTTACAGCATGTGTTTGGAACTATATTCTGTACTTTCTACCCAAGAGTGTCCTGCCTGTGTTTCTCCTTACAGCTGCATGGAACAACACATGTATCAGACCTACATATCTGTAAGTAAAGCATTTTTAACTTACTTAGCGGTGTGTGTTCTGTTCCTTGCAAAAGGGCTAAATGCAGCTAAGGGAGATAAAGAGGTCTAACAACCTATATTCCTAGTGCTATACTACTGCTCAACTTTTGTGAGTTTAATACTCTGCTACTGGGGCTCTCTGTATGCAAAGCCCATGTTTTGAATCCAGGCACACACTTCTTTTGTTGTTCACCCACACATGTGGGTCCAAGTTTTGACCTCAGCCTACTTGCTGCTAAGTTCTATAATGGCAACATTGAGACTAAGACAGAGAAAGCTTGTGCCCTATTACCACCCTCACCAGACTGGTAGTAAATAAAAAGACAGACAAGTGATGGCTGGCTAAGGGCATACTGAGGCTGGTCAGTTACCACCCTGCTTGCCCTAATGGACCAGCATCCACTGAAATATAATAGCAATTGATATTGACATTTATTATAGACCTCAATATATCATCCCAGCATAAATGTATCTCTGCCATTATAAACAATAACCCCCCCACACACACACATTCAATTGGAATAATAACAATCTCACTTTCTTTTAAAGATAAGTAACAGCACAACCCAACCCAAACCAAATCATGTCTACTCAGAAGCAGATCCTATTGAACTCAGTAGGGCTTACTCCCAGGTAAGCAGTTAGGACTGCAGTCTTAATTAGACTCTATTAGTAAAATGTTGTTTGTATTTGTGTGTTTAGACACATATAAAGGCTTGAATGAGGGAACAACACATCAAGACCCATCACACTGCTCAAATTATTTTCTAGTGAACTTAGGGCATCCAGTGAAAATAGCCCATCATGCCTTATGTCCGTACAACGTAAGAGAAGGAGACTAGTAAAGAAGTGCATTTAAAATATATAGTTACGATCCATTTAATGAAGTCATCCTGCAAAACCAAAAGCCCATCAAACTTTCAACATAAAATCCATGCCTGCTTAAATCAAATGAGTTTCAGCACTCATTGTTAAAGGCTGTCTTTGCAATCCCCAAGTAATGTAAATTCATTT
Organism: Podarcis erhardii; assembly: GCF_964252035.2. Taxonomy (NCBI): domain Eukaryota; kingdom Metazoa; phylum Chordata; class Lepidosauria; order Squamata; family Lacertidae; genus Podarcis; species Podarcis erhardii. The sequence continues at coordinate 15,842,980 of NC_138504.1, forward strand.
AAGCGAGAGAGAGAACAAATGGTCATTTAATGAAACAGCTCCAATTTGAATGTATAAAAGGAAATAAGAAGGGCTCTGCATTAGCCTTACTGTGGTAAGATTTTTAGCAGTTGTCAAAGGTCAATGAGTACATAGGCTTTTCCAAAGAAACAAGGGAAGTGATACATTATTTGTTACTCTCAGACACTTGCTATTTTACTCAAATGTAGGTGGATTCCATATTGTTACAAGAAATTAGTACCACCACCTCTGCTTCTCTAAGTAGAAAGACACAATGTTCACCTTTTTTCAGTCTTGCCATGTGATGAGAGAGTGAGTGTGTGTATTCACTGGAGACAGGAAAACATCCAGGCAGAAAATGCCAGCTTGCAAAGCAGTATCTTTTCCCTGAAGCAAACAGTCAGGGCTGGCTGATGCCCATTGCAACTGATAGCACAGATGGCAAGAAGCCCAACAGTGGAGCACCATCTTGTGGGCAGAAGAGCAAGAAAAGTAAACACTTTAGTAAATGTCATTCCTGCTTAACTATAGTCAGCTACTCCCGTTTTGGGTTGATCCTGATGCCACTGGGATTACCATGGAGGGCTGACACTATGAAGTGCCACTGCCTCTTGCTCTTCTCATTCATTTCTTGTGTAAAGTAAAAGTAAAGGTATCCCTGACCATTAGGTCTAGTCACGGACGACTCTGGGGTCGCGCGCTCATCTCGCTCTATAGGCCAAGGGAGCCGGCGTTTGTCCGCAAACAGCTTCCAGGTCATGTGGCCAGCATGACTAAGCCATTTCTGGTGAACCAGAGCAGAACACGGAAATGCTGTTTACCTTCCCGCCAGAGCGGCACCTATTTATCTACTTGCACTTTGATGTGCTTTCGAACTGCTAGGTTGGCAGAAGCAGGGACCAAGCAACAGGAGTTCACCCCATAATGGGGATTCGAACCGCCGACCTTCTGATCGGCAAGCCCTAGGCACCCATATCCCAAGCTTCCTTTGCTTTGGCATTGGAGTAAACCTTCATCTTACAGCAAGCCAGCAAAAATTAGACAATGTGTCTGGCTCTGTGTTGTTGTTGTTGTTCATTGAAGCTTGTAAGCTGCCTCACAGGCTGCTGCAGAGGGGTAAACGAGCTATAACTTTAAAACTAAGCCATGCCTTTGAGTGATGCTTTCAGCCAGACATCAGTGCTCTGAGTTCCAACTGACATCACCCCAGCTGTTGCTTTTCATTTATAACAACTAGCTTGCAACTGGGTTGCAGATAGCATTTATCTAGGCACTGTATTTACAGACAGGGTTAATGTTTACTTCCTTTATACCTGCTTATTGGCATCCGTCCAGCATGAGATACAATGCAAGAGGGCCACATCGGGGGTGGGGGTGGGCATGAAGTGAAGCCACTGGAGAGTTACGGCACCTGCTGTGGCTGTAGAGACCTATACAGAAGAGGCATGTTTTGTTGCAGCTGAGGCAGATGAAGCCACCCAGTTTCATTGTTACAGATGCACCATGGTGTTTCTTCCCTGTGTGCTCTTCCCAGAAGGCATACCAACAGTTGTACAGCTAAATACTGTACCTTAGGGAGTTATTAATTATAAAGTGTCTGCATAGATGATACAGAAAAGCATTTAGGGAAATCTGGATTCTCAGTCCTGCTAACACACAATCTGCCCACCAGCTCACTTGACCTTTTGTACTTTCCCTAACATCTGTGCTTTCTGGGGATGCCCCTATGATGCTTGCTGCAGTTCATATCCTGTTTGCTGGTCAGGTACTTCCTCCATCACCCCCAAGACACACACAAATAATGCCCAGCCTCCAGCATCCCTTGCTTTGCATCCAATTATCAGCAAACCAGGTAAAATTCCTGTCTACTGGTTGGATTTTTTTTTATAAAAAAAAAGTGTAAGAGGCCTTCTCTGCTCTTGTAGCAGAAAAGCAGCACGTGCATTTAAAATAAATACTTGTGTTAACTGTGTACGGTCACAACAATGCTTGCAAAACGATGTTCTGGTCTGGAGCTGATGTCACCAAGCAGTTGTTGCTTGGATGTTTGCTAAGGAAATGGTTAATTTTGAAATAATTACCTGCTTCATTCATTTACTTTGGTTATATATTTTGAATTAGTTAAATTTATATGTAGCTCATTACTAATTTTGTTCACAGGTGGAGTTTAGTTTGATGTATATACTGTACTCAGAGCAAATATGGAAGGAACAACAGATATCACACAATCCTATTTCTAAATGAGCTAAAGGTACAGCTGGGGAGCATACTGGGCTACAGACCTGTTAGATATTTAAATCCATTAGCTAGTTAACTTCATTGTTAGTTTAGCTATATATTATATTTAGATTTTGGATTTATATTCTCTCTATATATATTCACAGCTATGCTTAGTGGTCTGGCATTTAAAACATTAGTACTTTATGTAAAGAGATTTGGTGAGTATGAAGGTTAAATTTGACTGTGTTTCTTCATGCAAGAAAAGCCACAATAGTCATACTTTTTATTGCAGGTTTTCTTCATAAACAGTGAATAAATGCAGGAAGCAGTCTTTGGCAGGTTAACGTTTAGAGATGGAGAGCTGTGAGAAGTTAGTATATTTTCCAGGCCTTCAAAAAAAGGAAACTAGAATAAATTTGATCTTAATAGAGTTTTAAGGACCTTACTTTTAAAGGGTTGTCCTTCAGATTTCCATCTGTAAATCTTGTTAGCTGGTTTAATAGGTAGGTTGACAGATTAGATTTGTCTGCACTCTTTTGTTATACAGGCAAAAGCATTTATCACGTAAAATATTGATACTGTTTTTGGTTTTTGGTTTTGTTTTGTTTTTTGTAGGTTTCTGGCATAAATGATAAGTATATGCATTTGAGGAAACTTGGGATTCACATCCCAGCCCAGTCCATGCACACTCAAGCACACACCCATCCTTCCCCATGGTCAGGAAACCGTAAGCCACCACCCCTGTCCATCTCGTACATAGACACACACAGCTCCCCCTATCTATATACATAAACACATATCTCCCATTTATGCACACACACAAAACCACCCCTGTCCATATACACACACCAAGCCCTCACCACAACTCACACATTCCCCATCCATAAGCACATAGCATATGCATGCACACACATCACAAATGCACACCCAGAGACAACCCCCCTAGTCCATACACACACACCACTAATCTATGCACACAGACATGCCACCATCCCCTCATCCACAACACAACATGCCCTCATCCCAGTACACGCATCTCCCAAACCAACTACACATGCACACACATCCTCCAGTCCATACATATATACAGTCGCATCCATCCATGCATCCATCTGTAGACACCATCCCCTCATCCCAACACAGACATCCACCCCATCTAACCACACAAATCCCTTCATACACACCCATCCCCACCCATCCACAGACATCTCCTCCTTCTGTCCACACATTCCCATCTATTTAAATACATATACACATTGACACACACTAATTATTGTTTACTCCAATGCCAAAATAAAACGAAAGCTGCAGATGAAAACAGATAGAGGCAGAGATGGGATTTTGCATTTCATAGTGTCAGCCTACATGGGGACTGTTGCTGCTTAATTATCAGCTTAAACCTTGAATGGTTTAACAGCAAGTCCCTTTTCCCAGGGAACTCTAGCCCTGTGAGGGCAACAGTGGTCTCCTAACAACACTCAGCACCATTACTGAGGTGCTGGACACTGAGGTCCAGAGCCAAGGGCCTTCTGGCGGTTCCCTCACTGTGAGAAGCAAAGCTACAGGGAACCAGGCAGAGGGCCTTCTTGGTAGTGGCGCCCTCCCTGTGGAACACCCTCCCATCAGATGTCAAAGAGATAAACAACTACCTGACATTTAGAAGACATCTGAAGGCAGCCCTGTTTAGGCAAGTTTTTAATGTGTGACATTTTAGTGTATTTTTAATCTTTGTTGGAAGCCGCCCAGAGTGGCTGGGGAGACCCAGCCAGATGGGCAGGGTACAAATAATAAATTATTATTACTATTATTTATTACTAATAAGCTACAGTGTCCAGGATTCTTTGGGAGAAGCCAAGACCATTTAAAGTGGTGTGATACTGCTTTAAGTGTGTAGTGCAGATAAGGCCTTGGTTATGTCAATAATCCAGTCACCAGTTGTACGCAGACATGGTGACTTGAAATCCTTCTAATTACTGATAGAAAGATCTGTGGGCAAGGTTCCCTGAAAGACAGGTTTATTTTATATCTGAAAGAGATGGAAAGCACAACAACTGAAAGGGCAAATAAAACAAAACATGAAGATGCTTTAGACACATAAATGCAAGGTATGGAATTGACGTTTTAGTGCTCTTCTACATATTTGAAAAAAAATACACATTTTAAGTAACCAGTCCATATCAGATGATATTAATCTTTGTGGAGCTTTAACTCCAAAGCCCATCAAATGTGTTTTGCACCGTTAGGTTTTGCTCCCTCACATCTTTCATGAGATAGTGATGACCATCCTTTACAATGAAGTATTTCTTATCCTTATTGTTATACTTTGCAAATATTATGTAGATTACTATTATGTCCCCTGGAAAAGCATCTCTGCAATTTCACTGCAGCTCTGGCCCGCTATCTATAATCTATATTGCTTTGCAGTAAACTCACAAGAAGCAAGTTTAGTGATTGATTAAATGCCTCGGCTTTGTGGTGATTGCTACTCAATCGCAGAAACTGTTTATTGTACACTACAAACAAATAGATAACATCTTTTAATTATTGATTACAGTCCTACCAACCAATGCTGCCCTTATTAAAGGACAGATAACATCAAATTCAGCAGTTTTAATGTGTGCCCCTGCAAGATTAATTTAATGAAGCCCTAAAGAGATTGATCAACTTTTCATGTCTATTGACCAAGGCTAGCTAATTTCTTGGAATGTATGTTGTGATGAACTCATATGTTTAGCTAACATATTGGTGAATTATGCAATTCAGCCAGGCAATCAGCTGATCTACAGGAGCATCACATGAGGCAGTTACTCTGACATACAGAGGTATCAGGTAGTTAAGCTTTTAATGTGGTCTGGGGACAGAGTTGGATAAGTGATATTAAAACAAACAAACAAAGAAAAACAGTGAAAGTCACATATAGCCAAGAAGGACATGCAACTCTGATTTTACAGAATAAGAGTTTAGGCCAGGAAAGTGAGCATCCAGTGTGGAAATGAATGGTTCCAGTAGCCTTGACTGCAGATTTGCTAAGCAATGATAATAATACTAAGTAATATATATTTATTTATACTCTGCCTTTTTCCTTTTTCAAGGCAGCTTACACATAAAAACAAGAATTGCTAAAAACATAGAAAAAGCAATCATTAAAAATACAGCTGAACATTAATAGAATTAAAACAATATACATATATAAGCTCTTTTTAAAACATACAAATAATTACAATAAAATCATGTCACCAGCCCTTTCATTAAAAGCAGTCAATTTCCAAAAGCCTGCTAGAACAAGGCTTCTTCCCCTGTTGGCAGAAGGACAACAAGGAAGGAGCCAGTCTAGCTTCCCCAGGGAGGGAGCAGCCACCAAGGAGAGCTTTTCCTGCGTCCCCTCCAAGCATGCCTGTGAGGGTGGCAGGACTGAGAGAAGGGTCTCCCTTGAAGGTCTCAAAACTGGAGCAGGTTCATATAAGGAAATATCATATTTCAGATAGTGTGGACATAAGCAATGTAGGGTTTCATAGGTCATAATCAGCACTTTGAATTGTGCCCAGGAACACACCAGTGTCAGTGGAGCTCCCTGTAACCAGCCCCAGTTAACAATCTGGCTGCAGTTTTTTGAGCCAGCTGAATTTCCCAAGCACTTTTCAAAGGCAGCCCCACGTAGAGCGCATTTACAGTAATCCAGATAGGATTGTAACCAAGAAGCTTTCCAGGAAGGTAATCTCAACTTCAGACATATGTTCCAAGTTCCATTTAGTATCTGGCACAGAATTTAGCTTCCTGGTGTTCTCACTGTAAAAGTTGTTAAGAGATATAGAGTTTTGAGGGCATATATAATTTTTTTTACACAAATGAACATCCTCTTTTGTCCTCTTTCTTTCAGCGATGCATTTCCTCTCTTCTTTCAGCTGTTTGTAAGTGGCCATTCTAGTCGGAACTACCATGCGGGCTCTTTGTGAACAATCTTACTTTGTGTGACCAGGCAGTGACCGCCCCAGCCCCCAGGGACCACCAGAAAGGAATAATGACTTGTGACAACGTGTTATGGAATTAAAATTTGGCCACAAACTTTATTAAACTTTCAAATGTAGGAAGACCTTGGCTGGGGCTCCTCAGGGTAAATAGGATATGGGGGTGCCCTGCAAGACACACATGTAAGCAGGCAACCCACCCCATATCCCCATACACAGGGTAGTTCACTGACAACCTTTCAGTGTATGACCAGTGACACTCATATTACAACCCCTTTTAAGAAAGGACCTTAGAATCGCTGCCGCCATGAGGGGGGGCACCACTTCAGGCCCCCTCCCCCAATTTTAGGGAAGAAAAGACTAAAGGATTCCGCCCAAGGCCTTAAACCGCCAAAGTTGTGACGAATTGCTACAGATAAGACAAAACCTGCCAATGCAGGAAAAATTATTCCCGGTTCTTCAACAGCAACCAGTCAAAGACCGTAGCAGCGCCCGCTAAACAGAAAGAAAAAAGGTTAATTTGCAAACAAGAAACATTAAACTAAGGGAGGGTTGGGTGGGTGAAGCTCCTGAGACAACTGCCTGGCTGCTGCCGGCTCCATCCCCTATTTATGTGACTGGCTTCACCTCCCAGCAGTGTAATTTGACTTAACTGAGGCTGGGCGTGAACCTCCAAAGAATAACCCTGAGAGGCAGGCCAGCCCACACAACTGGTAAGTTTCCTGGGGTCCGAAGTGCCGCACGCGATCCTGCAAAGGGCACCCATGATGTAAAGTGTGAGTGCTCATTCCCCCGGAGATGCTGGAAAGAACAATCCTGCTATAGCTACCACACCACGTGTATTACATGGGCACTAGGCTTAAGTTCCACTTCTGGGAGTTGAGCCTGGACAGAGGAACCAAACCTAGAGTTTGATGGGGAAACCCATCATAGCCAGCAAGAGCATAGGTGGTTAGGCAAAATCCCAACCCAAACAGGAAGCCCTTTATTGTCCTTCCTGCCTAGGGAGACCCAATGGTCTGTGTGTGTGTGTGTGTGTGTGTGTGTGTGTGTGTGTGTGTGTGCGCGGCCACAAAATCCTCTAAGCTGCCATTCTGGATAGCTCACCACAGGGCCATCTTAAGCATACCTAGCGCCATGGTGCAAAGATCCCTCCTGCGGGCCCCCCCCCCCCCGTTTCCCAGAGTTGTTGACCTTTTCCCAGGCCTCTGCAGAGATCACTCTCCTCCTGCAGGGGGCATGGGAACGAAGCTGCACGTCTGCAGCTGGCGTGGCGTAGCTTCCATCCTAAGCCTCTGCGGGGATCGCTCTCCTCCTGCAGAGGCTTGGGAGGCAAGCTGCACGCCCGCCAACCATATGGTTGATGGGGCGCAGCTGGCAGGCATGCAGGAGGGAAAGGGGAGGCCGCCGGCAAAGCTGCGCAGCTCCCCCACTCACTGGAGCGCCCATGAGAGGCCGGCGCCCTGGCGCAACACACCACTAAGCCCTATGGGAAAGACGGCTCCGGCTCACCACATGGGGCTGCTGCCCACAGAAACAATGCCTCCTGCTTTTAGTGCTGGCACTTCTTGCTACCTTCCAGCTCTATCATTCCTCTTTTTCCCCCAGATGCAGTTTTGAACCAGTTTCATAGGCAGAGCAGAGGGTCAAACTGTTGACTGCTTTTCCCATCCCCACCCCCACCTAATCCCCAAGCAAGGAGACACGGATGGCTGTCCAGCTTGCTCAGTTGACAGCCTTGACAGTGTTGAGCAACATTTCCAAGTTCTTGTTGGAAGATTAGTAGCTTCTAATGGCTCTCATTAGTTTATATGGCTACAGTCAGAGACCATTAAGCTTCTGTTTCAGAATATAAAAGGAGCTCATAAAATGTAGGGGAAGTATTATTTAACTTAGCTTTATTTTTCATTATGGAAACACTGCAAACAAATTAATGCATAAAACTTATAGAGGTCACCCAAAAGCTAAATTAAAGACAAAGAGGATGTGATGCTGTCAAAAGTTAGGCAATTCAAATTGCCGTTGATGTTAAACAGGTGCTTTGAACTTTTCCTGTTAAAACCAATGGGATTTTTTTTATTTTATTTTTTAAAAAGACTTCACTTGGACTAGATCATGTCATCTGCCATTTGCAGTCCTTTTCCTTTTTCCCCTTTTTGAAAAAAGGAGAAGGACCATGGCTTAATTTGCAGAAGGTTCTAGATTCAATCTCTAGCATTTTGAGTAAGGGAGGGCTAGAAAAGAATCCTGCCTGAAACCTGGAGACCTGCTGTCAGTGTAAACCACATTGCAGTGATAGATGGTGCCCATTGCACCTGGCAGAGTGGAAGGCAAGGAGACCAGAACTACGTGAAGCCACAGCCAATGACAGGCAAAGTCAAATAATACAAGTTTTATCCCATTCCATCTCCCTCCTGAGTTCTACATGGGCAACACTGAGACTAAAAAGGAGGCAGCTGACAGCTAAGGATACCCCCCTGGATGATGGGGAATAAATCAAGTACAGTCATTGGATCCCGAACGCCTTGGGAGTTGAATATTTTGGCTCCCGAAAGCCACAAACCTGGAAGTGAGTGTTCCGGTTTGTGAACATTCTTTGGAACCCGAACGTCCGATGCTTCCTGCAGCCAATCAGAAGTTGCGCTTTGGTTTCCAAATGTTTTGGAAGTCAAATGGACTTCCGGAACAGATTCCATTCGACTTCCGAGGTACGACTGCAATATTTAATCCTAGATACCCACAGTATATATGCAAATGTTTTAGCGGTTTTTATATATGCAGTTGTTCCATGGGGGGGGGGGCGTTTACTGTGCTATAGATTTCTTCAGGTTGCTTTATGGAAAGCAATTCATCAATGAAAAACAAATACAAATAATAAAAACTATGGCGCAATATATGCTTTGCTTGTAGACAATCCCAGGTTCAATCCTGCTAGTTCCAGTTAAGAGGATCAGGTAACCGGTGCTGGCTGTGAATTTAATGATCTTATGGGAAGCCCTTTAGAGACCCTTTAGCTATTGCTGGGGACGCGGGTGGCGCTGTGGGTAAAACCTCAGCGCCTAGGACTTGCCGATCGTATGGTCGGCAGTTCGAATCCCCGCGGCGGGGTGAGCTCCCGTTGTTCGGTCCCAGCTCCTGCCCACCTAGCATTTCGAAAGCACTCCTAAGTGCAAGTAGATAAATAGGTACCACTTTATAGCGGGAAGGTAAACGGCGTTTCCGTGTGCTGCGCTGGTGCAGGCTTGCCAGAGCAGCTTCGCCACGCTGGCCACGTGTCCCGGAAGTGTCTCCGGACAGCGCTGGCCCCCGGCCTCTTAAGCGAGATGGGCGCGCAACCCCAGAGTCGGTCACGACTGGCCCGTACGGGCAGGGGTACCTTTACCTTTACCTTTTAGCTATTGCTGGACTACTACTCTATTGACACCTGACCAGTACCATGCTGGCTAGGGCTGTGGTGAGTTGGAATCCAACAGCACCTGGAGGGCCACAGGCCGGCCAGCCCTACCATTAGTTAGAATGAGGCAATCAGTTTAGGAGGTGAATGCTGGGGCGGGGAGGCAAGTATTTCCTTCTACTGGGAACTGAGCCATATGTTTAGCCTGCCCAAAACTAGCCGGCTGCGCTGCATATTCACTAGATGGAAATGAAGCAGTATGACTGCAGTGTGACTATCCCAATACTTTTGCAGGCACAAACAATATTGAAAGCAGGAAACATATGTCTGCCCCAATAGCACCATGAGCATGAATAATCATGAATGCACAATAAAAAGGATGTCTTCAAGGGCCCAGGTCTACAATTCCCAAAATTAAATGTATGATGTGGGTGTGACCTTAAAAAACAAAACAAAACACTAGATCTGAAGGATTTAACCTTGTTTGTCATAAAGCAAAGTTATGCCTTTAAAACATCATAGGTGTGCACTTAAAAATAAGGTGTGAACTTTGCCCCAGGGGTGATATCCGTGCTGGAGGAAAAGGCTACAGCAGGTTTGCAATGACCATGGTCTGCCAAGGGGTGGAGTGGGTGGGTTTAAAGGCAGCTGAAAGAGTTTCTTTTCAGACAAACAAACAAACAAAAAAATCCCTCTTTTATTTTTAAACGTGCAAGCTTTCAGCGATGTAACCTCTGCTGCACAAACTTCAAGGGGGGAAAATGAAAGGTAACACATTCACCAATACGTTTGGTGCTGGAAAGATTAAAGTTCAACACTTCAGAGAAATCTCTTACACAGAGAAAGCGTAACCTTTAAGTTTAATGCATGCAGCTACCCTGGCAACTGACATCAACAGGGAAGGAAAACGTTACTTAACTCCACAATGTTACAGACTTGACAATGGGACTAAATTGTGGCAGAAAACCGGTAAGAGTAATTGCAACTGGCTGTAGTAATGGAGGGCATCAATAGGATATTGCCATAATTAGACACCAAGTGAGAGAGGATTATGATTATGATTATTATCATTATCATTACTATGTTCCTTTTGTTCGGGGTTAGCCCCCTAGGCACAGGTGTCTCAGCCCACCACTAACTCCACATTGGGTTTGCATTTTGCATTTCTTGGCCACTGATGGATTCATGAATGAGTCATCAACCTGGCTCAACCTGTGCACACTATCACCCAGAGGAAGAATGGCATGGATATAAAGGTGACAAAAAAGAGTGGCTAAAATAGGTGTCCATTAGTGAGATTCTGATGCCTGTTCTAGCAAATTTTGCAAGTATGGGAAACCTACAATTAGGTTTTCACCTGGCAATGAAGAGATAACAGTAGATGTTGAGTGAACGTCCTCAAAGAGAGAATTCCACAAATGGCACCAGAACTTTAAAATGTCCTCTTCCATAAAAAGGTAAAGGAAAGGGGACCCCTGGCAGTTAAGTCCAGTCGTGGACGACTCTGGGGTTGCGGCGCTCATTTTGCTTTACTGGCCGAGGGAGCCGGCGTTTGTCCGCAGACAGCTTCCGGGTCATGTGGCCAGCATGACTAAGCCACTTCTGGTGAACCAGAGCAGTGCAAGAAAACACCATTTACCTTCCCGCCGGAGCGGTACCTATTTATCTACTTGCACTGCATGCTTTTGAACTGCTAGGTTGGCAGGAGCTGGGACTGAACAACGGGAGCTCACCCCGTTGTGGGGATTCGAACCACTGACCTTCTGATCAGCAAGCCCTAGGCTCTGTGGTTTAACCCACAGCGCCACCCACATCCCGTCCTCTTCCATAGGAACCTCCTATTTAAGTGAGGCCCACGTTCAGATTCCAGAAGCCAGATTCCAATCTATTACAAGGCCTTTCCATGGGATACGTACAGTGCTGGTGCCCAGTGGCAGAGCTTCATGCTCCGGCACCAAGGGGGCGGAGAGCAGGCGGGGTGGGGCGGGGCGGGGGGCACTGCCTGCGGGGGCATGGCACCCAGTGCGGGGGAGCAGCCGCGATGGCACCCCACCAGGATCACGCTACCAGGGGTGATGCGCTCCCCCGCACTCCTCTTCATCCGCCAGTGCCGGTGCCAGTCTATTTTGCACCTTAGGTAAGGCGCGCGCATGCGCACACACACACACAGTTAACTTCAATTTTCAAAACATATGTCTTGTAGAAAAAATGAAACTGCAGAAACTTGAAACTTGAAACTGCTAAATTTATTTAAAATTGCGAGAATAAGTAATACAACCATCTTTGATTACCTTTCTCAAATACAAAAGAAAATGTTTTAGCATACAAATAATTTTGAATAATCTTGTGGATTTTGATGTTAACATTTAAGTTTCAGTTTCAGGCACATCAAAATCTTACTTTCCATACCTTTTCCTCTGCAAAATTTGTCACCAATTCTTTCGGCTCAAGTGCTGGTGCTTGGGCATGTTCAACTGATATAGCAGCCAAGCCAATTAGTCTCTTTTGCAACATCGTTCAGCGTATGTAAGTTATTATAAGTTTGAGCTTTAAGAACCTCCATTCACTGCTTGCCACAGACACTGGAAATGTGAGGATAATCCTTAGAGTAACAGAAACATTAGGCATATTATCCAGGTGTTTTTGTTGTAGTATGAAGAGAAGTACTCCTCGAAGCAGCATAGACTTTGGAAGTCTTCGAGCTATTGCTATAAGTTCACAGCAAAGATCTTCAGAATCAATATAGTTGTTTCCATTGTTCATCAAGTGCTTTTTCCAAATTCATGTAGGCCTTAAGTACATCTTCAGTAGATTTTATTTTTATTTTATTTGTAACTGATGGAATCTCTCTTCAACAGAATGTATGGCTATGTCTAATATAGCACAGTAGAAACCTACCGTCACAAAGTTTGGTAGATTCCTTGCTCCTTTGCAATCTGACTACCATCTATCAAAAAAACACACAAAAAACTCACATATTTTGAGGTTGAATATATCACACTTCATGTGATACTATCTGCTGTGGTTCGTGTTGTGTCATAATCTGTCGAAAATTATCACTGCAATAGTTAGGCCAGTTAGCAGGGCCCCTGTAATTCAAGTCAAGCACAACACAATCTTCCTTTGCAGACTTTGCAGTATTTTCACTTTTCTTGACATCCTCCTTTTTCTCTGTGTGTTTTCTAGAAATATCTCCAATTTGTGAAACTTCTGTCTTAGAGTTTACATCATTGGTAGTAGGAGCACTACATTCAGCTCCCTCTATGTTAGTTTCAACAAAAGTATAGTTGTGCTGTTCTTCAATGGCTTTCTGTGTTCAAAGGCATTGCAGGAAGAACCCCTCTTGCTTTGCTTGCTCTTTAGCTTTTTCTGCCTTTCTTTTCCAGTACCGAGCTCCAGATAGTCTTTTTTTAAAAAAAACTCACCCATAGCTCATAGAAAAATGAATGCATTTTCTAAATAAGATTAAGATTTGACTGCAAGATTTAAAAGTAAGTGCATTTTCACTATATTGCATTGACCTCCAATCAGCTCTACAAGTTCTCTATTTCATATATAATTTAAAAAACAACAATTCTAATGTATGATTTACTGCAAAAATGATAAAATCCTTCAAAATATAAAAGTAAAATATTATTGGAAATTTATAAGATATAACAAAAACTAATCTGAATAAAACTGTGCCCCTCAAAGATCAGCACTGTGCTCCTCTGATGTCTGCATCCTAGCTAGCCTGGTGTTAGCATCACCCTGCTTACACCAAGGAAATAGCCATGTTGCCTGTGTGTTTTAGCACACACATACCACAAACTGCACCGCCTTCCTGCAAAAACCATGTGTTGTCTGCAGAGATATTCTGAAATGTGATCTTCTACATGCAACTAGGTGCTGGGGCTCATGCACTAAGATTTCTCTGCAGATAACCATACACAGTGTGCGGTTGTTACAGGACATGGGGCTAAAAGTGCATCCCCACTCTGCAGAGCATTGGCCCTTTTGGGTGGTGGCTCCAAGTCTGTGGAATGTGTATCTTTTGTTGTTGTTGTTTAGTTGTTTAGTCGTGTCCGACTCTTCGTGACCCCCTGGACCAGAGCACGCCAGGCACTCCTGTCTTCCACTGCCTCCCGCAGTTTGATCAGACTCATATTTGTAGTTTCGAGAACACTGTCCAACCATCTCATCCTCTGTCGTCCCCTTCTCCTTCTGCCCTCCATCCTTCCCAACATCAGGGTCTTTTCCAGGGAGTCTTCTCTTCTCATGAGGTGGCCAAAGTATTGGAGCCTCAGCTTCACGATCTGTCCTTCCAGTGAGCACTCAGGGCTGATTTCCTTCAGAATGGATAGGTTTGATCTTCTTGCAGTCCATGGGACTCTCAAGAGTCTCCTCCAGCACCATAATTCAAAAGCATCAATTCTTCGGCGATCAGCCTTCTTGATGGTCCAGCTCTCACTTCCATACATCACTACTGGGAAAACCATGGCTTTAACTATACAGACCTTTGTTGGCAAGGTGATGTCTCTGCTTCTTAAGACGCTGTCTAGGTTTGCCATCGCCTTTCTCCCAAGGAGCAGGCGTCTTTTAATTTCGTAACTGCTGTCACCATCTGCAGTGATCATGGAGCCCAAGAAAGTAAAATCTCTCACTGCCTCCATTTCTTCTCCTTCTATTTGCCAGGAGGTGATGGGACCAGTGGCCATGATCTTCGTTTTTTTGATGTTGTGTATCTTACCCCAGCCTTATATTCTGCAGGATGAGGTGTTTAGAGCCTTTCTTCCCATGCCATTTCCCTAGTCTCCCCACTTCCTATGAGCTTCATAACAGAATGGGATTTCCAATTCAGTCCTAGTCTACTACTCTTACCCCATGCTGACTTTTTCCATAACAACCACCTATCTTGCATTAATAAGCTGTGCCATATTATGAGTTGCCTAGCAAGCTTATGGAGCTAAGTGGGCATTAGGATGTAAATCTGAAAAGAAAAGAAAAAATATATATAAACAGCAACAAGGATAGATTTAGTGCCTTCTAAATCTTTGCTTTGAATCACCTCTGGCTTGTCAATGTCTTTCTTGAATTGATGCCCAGAAGTGAATACACCCAGCATCTTCACACATGGTTGTTTTGCACATCCATCCATTTAAACAAAGAAGCAATGCTCAACCTAGGTGTCGGAGCTGCCCGAGGTCCCAGCTCACAAAGGACCAACGCCAGTTCGTTGTTATATACAAAAGTCTTTATTGAAGTCCAGTTTCGATTTCAAAGCCGTGGCGCGCAGCTCTACGTCTCAAACTCTAGACCGCTGAAGCTCCGTCTGAATCTCCTCCCCCCAGACACCAGTTTAAGACTCTAGCCCTGCTCCACCTCTTCCTCTGCTCTTTCCTCCTCTGGGTCCGCCTGTCCGCTGGAGTCTTGCCCTTTCTGGACTCTTCTGACGCTGAGTCCCCTGAGTCTTCCCCCTGCCTCCGGCGTGCTTTAGGACCTGGTTCCCAATCCGGGTTTTCTGCTGTCCCACGCGCCTGTACATTCGAACTTGGCGCCCGCGCCCAGCCGGCAACCTTCCTCCTGACCGTTACACTGCTCCTGTCACTGCTTCCCCCTTCGGGGGGGCTAGCTGGACCTGACCTCCCCTCCGTTCCCTCACTCTCCAACAGAGGCGTGGTCAGCCCTGACTCATCTTCTCTCCCTGCAGGAGGAGACGCTGGCCCTGATGCATGGGACTCTTCCCCCCCACTACGCTCTGGTGGGGGAACTGGTCCTGATCTTCCGCTGCTGCTTTGGGAGTCCCCACTGGCCCCTTGCTTCTGGTGCGTCCCCCCTGGGACCCCCCTTGCCCTGGCCATCGGCGCCCCCCTCTGGGAATCTTCTGAATCGCTGGAGAAACTCATGGAATCTCTCGGGCCACTGTCATACTCCCCTACGCTGCCCTCAGATTCTTCCCCTTCGCTCTCCGTTTCCTCTCTCCCCTGTGCCTCTGCTCCTGAGCCCCTGACACTAGGTAATCAAGGAAGACACTGTAATGAAAAAGCTGCTTCCAGCTGAGGAGGAGGAGGCGTGTCATAACCACATCCAACCATTTCAGCAGAGGCTGGAGACATGTTTGGCAAACACACCCCTTTCCAGAAATTCTTTTTGAGATGGTGCCAACACATGCATATCTGAGACCAAAGAGATGGAACGTAAGAGTCCAAAATTGTGACTGTCCCTCAACATCGTCTTAGAAGCATAGAATTGTAGAATTGTAAGGTACAGAGAGGGTCCTCTAGTCCAGCTCCCTGCAATTGAGGGATATTTTGCCCAAATGTATTCAGATACATTTTTATGCCTTTTGACAGTAGCTCCTGGGAAGGCTATTATTTCAGCAGCCAAGAAAATCAGCTTGCTTTGTCACCATTTCAAAGAGCGATGTCACTCTTTAGGGTCCAAGAGGAAACACAACCTCTAGAGAAACTGTCAGGTGCAGTGGGGCAAACAGGGAAGAAGAAGGCAATAGCTGTAAATAACCAACTTTCATGCACCAAGAATAACTGGATCATCCTCACATCTTTTGCAGCCATCCTCCCCTCCCCTTAGCCTATTTTTGGCATGTGAGAGACCAACAATTCGTATCACCAAGTGCCTTTGGAATCAAATTAACAGCTTCAAGTCATTTTGTCTAGATATGTCTGAGCCCGCTTGCATGCGCATATGTGCACATTTATGTTTTTAATCCCCCCGCTGTCCCCCGCTCCCTAAAACACAAAACTAGAGAAAATTTATCATGCAGATTATATATTCATCATGGAGGTACTCTCTGCTGCCTCAGTTCCACAATGTCAATTGTCACTCTCAATGCAGGAGATGAAATGATGCCATCTGTGAGAGGAAACTAATGCAGGGAAATGAGTCATAGCCAGCTCTGGTGAAATAGCATATTCAGTCTGGGGCTGCAGAGAAAATTACTCAGGCAGGGCAATCAGAAAGGTGGCACACTAGCAAATTGGTTCTTAATTTATACACAGCCAGTGTCTTTTTAACGTAGAGGAGCATGTCACCTGACAGGCATGCTATGCGCATCTGCACTTTTTATGATAGTTTTATGATACCTGCTAAGCACACCTGCACTTCAATGGGGGGGGGGGGGTTCTGCCTGAGGGTGAACAGAGCAGGAGGGCCAAAAATGCCTTGGCAAAAGCAAGAGAGAGGGAGAGGGAGAGAGAGAGAATGCCACAAGTTGTTGGACAGGTTCAGACTGAATGTAAACAATTAACAGATCATTAAAAAAGACTTAGCAGTCTTTTGGATATCTTATCCTTTCAAAAAGATTTTGAGCCAGCCTGATCAAAGTGCAGCTTTATCAACTTAAAGGATCAAGGATGTCAGAGAGAGACAAGAGACTTCTCAAATGCCAATTCCCTTTATAGAATTTCCCCTTTTGCAAAATACAGCATTCAGTGATGAAGTTGGGTAAATTTAGACTGGAAGGGTAGATGGTAGGTGAGGATTTACCAGTAGATATCTGTGTAATTTGCAGTAAAAAGGTAAAGGGACCCCTGACCATTAGGTCCAGTCATGGCCAACTCTGGCGTTGCGGCGCTCATCTTGCTTTACTGGCCGAGGGAGCCAGTGTACAGCTTCCGGGTCATGTGGCCAGCATGACTAAGCCGCTTCTGGAGAACCAGAGCAGTCACGGAAATGCCGTTTACCTTCCCGCCGGAGCGGTACCTATTTATCTACTTGCACTTTGACATGCTTTCAAACTGCTAGGTGGGCAGGAGCAGGGACCGAGCAACGGGAGCTCACCCCATCACAGGGATTCGAACCACTGACCTTCTCATCAGCAAGTCCTAGGCTCTGTGGTTTAACCCACAGTGCCACCTGCGTCCCTTTAGGTCACCACAAAAATGGCAACTCTCAATTCTTTAACAGCACTTTCCCTCCCCTCCCCCTCCCCCAAAAATAATGTTTTCCCTTCTAAATTAGGCTATGGAGTCCAAGGACAGTCCAATACATTTTGCTTGCATAGGTGAAGAACAACATACTGCAGCCCCCCCCCCCCCAGTTTACATACAAGCCGCACGTTACTTCCAGGTTTCGCCACTCGTGCATGCGCAGACGCTCAAAATGACGTCACACACATACGCGGAAGTGGCGAATCGCAACCCGTACAGACGCAGGTTGCTTTCGCTTCAGGATGCGAATGAGGCTCCAGAACGGATCCTGTTCACATCCAGAGGTACCACTGTACAGTCTTACCTTGGTTTTCGAACAGCTTAGTTCTCAAACGTCTTGGCTTCTGAACATCGCAAACCCAGAAGTGACTGTTCTGGTTTGCAAACTATTTTTGGAAGCCAAATGTCTAATGGTGCTTCTGTGGCTTCTGATTGCCTGCAGGAGCTGCGCTTTGGTTTCCGAACATTTTGGAAGATGAACGGACTTCCAGAACGGATTCTGTTCAACTTCCAAGGTATGATTGTATAGGATCTGTCTAGACAGGCAGTTTCCACTTGACCACTTTAGTCTGTGGAACTGGCACTTTCACAAGTGCCACATAATTTTTGTTCCATGCTTGCAAGGAATTGTTCCTTCAGAGTGGCACCACCTAGCCTCTGGAACTTCCTGCTTATCAATGTTAAGCAGGTGATTTCATTGTACTATTTCCAATGCCTGATAAAACATTTGCTTGTTGTTATTAATAAAATGTCTATCCTACCATTCTTCCCAAATGTACCTAGTGCAGCAAACACACAAATTCAACATCTACTGATATTAGGCAGGCAGCTTCACAGTACTGTTTCCCACACCTGCTAAAAACTTCCTTTTTAAGCTAGGCTACCCAGCCATATAATTTTAGCATGTAATTCTTAAGGTATATTTGTTTTAAAACAGTTGATTTTACTTACATTTATATAAAATTCATGTCAACTTGTTTTTAACAAGTTTTTAACAATATTTTTATGGGTAAATGAAAAGCGCCACACTCTAAAGCCTTGTTATCAACTCATTCACTTGTTAGAGTAAGCAAGGATCCTGAAAGAGGATCCTGAGATGCATTCCCTTGCAATCAACTAGATCACAGTTCCAAGTAACTCTTCTTTGTTTTAATTTAATTTGTTTTAATTAATTTCATTTCATTTAAAAATATATTATAAGCAGCCTCAAGAACTTTGATTAATAGGCAGGGTATAAATATTCCAAATAAATAAAGAAGAAAAATATTGGGCTGGGCTGACCAAGTTAGTTGCAGTTCGGTCCCATTTAATCAACAGAAAGTATAACTGCTCATATATGCCATACCCTCCAACATTTCTACAATGAAAATATGGACATCCTAAGGAAAAGGGATGCAGGTGGTGCTGTGGGTTAAACCACAAAGCCAAGGACTTGCCGATCATAAGGCTGGCAGTTCAAATCCCCGTGACGGGGTGAGCTCCTGTTGCTCGGTCCCTGCTCCTGCCAACCTAGCAGTTCAAAAGCACATCAAAGTGCAAGTAGATAAATAGGTACCGCTCTGGTGGGAAGGTAAACAACGTTTCCAGGCGCTGCTCTGGTTCACCAGAAGTGGCTTAGTCATGCTGGCCACATGACCTGGAAGCTGTCTGCAGACAAACGCCGGCTCTCTCGGCCAATAAAGCGAGATGAGTGCCGCAACCCCAGAGTTGTTCACGACTGGACCTAATGGTCAGGGGTCCCCTTTACCTTTACCTTTAAGGAAAAGCAGGACATTCCGGGATCAAACCAGAAACTGGAATGGCTTCTGTTGTGATGTGGGGTTTGTGATTTCAGCTCTCTTGACATATTATGCTGGAGACAGTTCTCTAGTAACACTTCTTTATTAAAAGCAACAAGACTAAAACCTGAGGAGGGGAGAGCTACATTTATAGGGACAGGGAACTAGCTAGAAAGGATACATTTTGGAGGGAACAATATCAGGCAATCACAGTCCTGCCTTTTGGAGGCAACCAATAAGACAGAGGATCCAAATACAGCAGCTTAAATGAACCAATAGTAGCTGTACCCTCTGAAACCAAAAGGCAGTTACTTTACCCTAATGCAATTATAGACAATAATAATACAGATATAAAATCCTTTGACTCAATACACAACACCCCTCCCCCCCCCTAGTGAGCACAGCAGACGTAATCTCTCAGGTACTGTGGGGTCCTACAACTTCTACTTGATCTCCTGACAACAGGTGTTGCCGGTTCTGGATTGGGTGTCACCTGTGGTAGGGGGGTTGCTATAGGGGTTTCGTCAGGATGGAGTCCCAGACATCTCAGGGTCCCCTACCTGTACCTCGTCATCCTGAGGACTAGCAGACCCTGGTTCATTTGCTGAAGCCCCTGGTGATTGCACCTCTGGGCCATTTTCACTCTGGTCTTGCAGCTCTGCGTCGTTAGCCAGGGATGAATTATCAGACTCCTCCCTGCTGAGCGCCCGGCGCCTCAGCTGATCTATATGTCTCTTCCAAACTTGCCCATTTTCCAAGGTCACATAATAGGACACAGGTCCACTAGCCTGGGTGACCACACCAGCCACCCACCGCGAACCTCGTGAATAGTTCCTCACCCAGACCACATCTTCAGGGGTGAAATACCTTGTTGTATCAGTCTCAGCCTGGGGGTTTGCTCTTGAATTACGGTTTGGCATTTTATCTGGGTGGACATAATCCAGCACCGTTACCAATCTTCTACCCAAGAGCAGCTCAGCTGGCGACTTGCCCGTCGCAGTACACGGCGTCGCATGCTGCAAAAATAACATTCGCGCGATGCGAGCTGACCAGTTACCCTCCATTAAGCGCGCAATGGATTCTTTGGCTGTTCTTACCATGCGCTCCGCCTGCCCATTGGAGGATGGGTGAAAGGGCGCGGATGTGACCCCCCTTATAAAGTTATCAGCCAAGAATGCTCTGAATTCTTGGGATACAAAAGCTGCCCCATTATCTGATACAATGGTCTCAGGTAACCCGTGGGTTGCAAACAGCTGCCTCAACACCTTGATTACGGCAGCTGATGCCATGCTAGGGACCATCGCCACTTCTAACCATTTGGAATATGCATCGACGATAACCAAAAAGACCTTCCCCTGGAATGGCCCAGCAAAATCTAAGTGCAGCCGGCTCCAGGGAGATCTGGACTGCTCCCACCAGTGAACTGGTGCTCTGGCCACTTCTGGCCGCACCTCTTGGCATGCCTTGCATGTTCGTACCCATTGTTCTATGTTCTGGTCCATTCCAGGCCACCACACATAACATCGGGCTAGCGACTTCATCCTGACCATTCCCGGGTGTCCCATGTGAAGCGTCTCAAGAACCCTGTTTCTCAGTGGTGCTGGGATGATCACCCTATCTCCCCACAGGAGACAACCCTTATGCATGGATAACTCGTGCTGCCTTGTCACATAAGGCCTGAATTTGTCTTCATGCGGACCACCTGGCCACCCCCTCCCCACCCAAGTGAGCACACGGGAGAGAACAGCATCTTTCCTCATTTTCTCAGCAATATCAGTAGCCGTTACAGGAGCCCCCGGAAGTGTTTCCAGCATCATTATGTGCTCCGCTGGAGCAGGATCCTCATTGCTCCCACCAGGAAGGGGCAATCGACTCAGCGCATCAGCATGGCACAACCGTTTTCCCGGCACATGGGTCAAGGTGTACTGGAACCCGTTCAGGAATATAGACCAACGCAACATTCTGGGGGAGAGAATTTGTGGCGTTTGTTGGTTCGGGTTGAACAACCCCAACAGTGGTTTGTGGTCCGTTTCAATGGAGAAATGGCGACCGTACACATAATCATGGAACTTTTTGATTCCTGCCACAATTGCAAGCGCCTCTTTGTCAATTTGAGCATAGTTGCGCTCCGTGGGCGACAACGTACGGGAATAGAAAGAGATGGGCTTTTCCGACCCATCCGGTTCCCTATGACTCAGCACCGCCCCCAGGCCGTATTGAGAGGCATCACATGCCAGGACCAGCGGCTTCGATTCATCATAATGAGCAAGGACGCTCTTGCTACTCAGCATTCCTCGCAAGGAGTCAAAAGCCTTCTGCTGCTCCTGCCCCCATCACCACACATTCTTTTTCTGCAACAGTCTATGTAATGGTTCAGCTACCGAAGCTTTCTGGGGTAAGAACGAATGATAAAAGTTAATAAGTCCCAGGAATGACTGCAACTCCGTCTTGTTCTGTGGTCGTGGTGCCTTGACGATGGCCTTAACCTTAGCATCTGTGGGGTGGATGCCTGATGCATCAATTTTAAACCCCAAGAATTCCACAGTTGGCACCCCAAAACTGCATTTTTCCTTTTTTAGTTGCAACCCTGCCTCCTTGAACTTGAGCAACACTGCACGGACACGCGCAACCAGTTCCTGTGGGTCTTTTCCAGCAATCAAAACGTCATCAAAAAATGGCAAGACCCCCGGCAGACCTCTTAACAGGCGTTCCATGAGCCCTTGAAAAATCCCTGGGGCCACACAAATGCCAAATTGTAATCTGTTTACTCTGAACGCCCCTTTATGTGTGACAATAGTCTGTGCTTCCGCTGATTGTGGGGTTACTGGCAGCTGTTGGTAAGCTTGTGCCAGGTCAATTTTGGCAAACACCTTGCCCCCAGCCAGTTTAGCCAACAGATGTGATACGACTGGAATGGGGTATGAGTTTCCCCTGAGTGCCTTATTGATAGTACATTTGTAATCAGCACAGATCCTGACTTCCCCATTTGCTTTAAGGGGCGTGACGATTGGAGTCTCCCACTTAGCGGAGTCAACGGGTGAGAGAACTCCCTGCTTGACCAATTTATCCAGCTCTGCTTCAATCTTGGGTTGCAGTGCAAATGGCACTCGCCTTGGTTTGAGTCGGATTGGGGCCACCCCAGGGTCCAATTCGAAGTCAACTGGGGGCCCTTTATAACAACCCAGTTTTCCATTAAAGAGACCAGCAAATTCTTTGCATAATGCCTTGCTCATCTCAGGGCAGGTTTGGATTGAATTAAGCCCTGATATACTCAGTCCCAGGGCGGGGAACCAGTCAGTGCCCAGGAGACTGGGGCGACTGCCCTTCGCAATCACCAGTTTCAGTACCACCTGTTTGTCCTGGAACTGTACTCTCACGGCACACATTCCCATGACATGGATGCGGCCCGCTGAGTATGACTGCAAAGTTGCCGGGAAGGGCTCCAGAGGGGGCAACTTACCCCTGGGGAAGAATGTCCTCGCGGTCTGGTCCGACACGATAGTGAATCCAGATCCAGAGTCCACCTCCATGTCGCACAGCTGACCCGCAATCTTCACCTTGACATGTGCCTTGCATTGCGCTGGAAACTGCACGACCCTCCCGTTGATCTCCGTTACGTAGTGGCAGTCCTTTAGAACATGGTTTGCTGTGGGCGATCTGCGATGCTTCAGTCTAGGTGCTCCTGTCGCTCCCAACGCCGCCGATCTACAGACCCTGGCGATGTGACCTGTCTTTCCGCACGTCCAGCACATAGCATCCCGGAAACGACAACTCTTCCGCTCATGGTTTCCGCCACAACCAGGGCACCTGCCTCGGTGATCTTTGTGCACTGTGCAGGCCTGACACACTGACTCGACCCCACGGACTGGGCTCTGGCTCGGAGTAGCCTCTAGCTCGTCCATGGCATGCGCAACTTCTATCTGTGGCTTAGGGGCCCTGCGACTGGCATCAAGCTCCTCTCTTTCATAATTCTCCGTGGCAGTGGCCTCCTTCAAGGCTGAAGCAAGGGTAACCTCTTCTTTAGCCACGATGCGTCTTCTGGCTTTCTTGCTGCTCAGACCACCGACAAACCGATCCAGGAGAGTCTCTTCCAGATCTTGGAAGTCGCAGTGCTGAGCGAGCTTCCGCAGTTCAGCTAGAAATGCAGATACAGACTCCCCAGCACGCTGCTGCCTCTTATGAAACTCCATCCGCCGTGCCATCTTGGTCTCAGTAGGCGCCAAATGGCTTGTTAGGCAGGCAAGAATATCTTTGAGAGATGTCTCACTTAGCTTCGCTGGGGCAAGCAATGCCTTGGCTAGCTTGAAGGTCTCAGGCCCACAGTAGCTCAGGAATGTGGCCCTTCTTTTGCTGGCATCGGTGATCCCTTGAGCCACTGCGAAGAACTCGAAGCGTTCGACGTAGTCTTCCCACATGTGGGGCTCTGATGGCTGGAAGGGCTCCAATAACCTTGGACTCTCCATTGTCCTGTGGGCAGGGTCGTCTTCTCAGCCGGCCAGTGAGTCTTGTTCTTAGCTACAATCCGGACTCTGAGGCAGGGCTGCGTTTAACCGCTCCTCAGCATTCCTGATCCCATCCTCGTCGCCAGTTGTTGTGACGTGGGGTTTGTGATTTCAGCTCTCTTGACATATTATGCTGGAGACAGTTCTCTAGTAACACTTCTTTATTAAAAGCAACAAGACTAAAACCTGAGGAGGGGAGAGCTACATTTATAGGGACAGGGAACTAGCTAGAAAGGATACATTTTGGAGGGAACAATATCAGGCAATCACAGTCCTGCCTTTTGGAGGCAACCAATAAGACAGAGGATCCAAATACAGCAGCTTAAATGAACCAATAGTAGCTGTACCCTCTGAAACCAAAAGGCAGTTACTTTACCCTAATGCAATTACAGACAATAATAATACAGATATAAAATCCTTTGACTCAATATACAACAGCTTCTGTAAATCCAGGTCTGTCCCTGGAAAATAGGGACATTTGGAAGGTCTGATATATTCATGTCAATAGTTCAGACAATAACCTCTCAGAGCTGCTATAAGTAGCCAAAAAACTTTGTACCCTGTGGTTAAGGAAGGAACAAATTTTCTACACTTCTAAAGTGCTTTCAAGCTAGATCATAAAGCAGCTTGCCTCTACCGATTTTCAATCTCAGGTGCCTGCTAAATCCTTTCCTGTAACTTTCCAATTGATTGGCTTTTCTTCACAACAGAATTGCTGAGTGTTTGTTTCTTTTAAAGTACTTAAATTCTACTTAACAGCTCTTTCAAAAGCATCTCTCGTTAAGTAGGTTCTCTGTACTATTCCCCCTCCCCCACTGGGCATATGCAGACAAAAGAATTTCCTTATTCGGGGGGGGGGGGTGTAGACTTTCCAATTTTGTGGGGTGGGGAGTGGAATGACCTATGCATGAGTGAAGAATCAGACACAATATAGATATAGAGTCGTCGGCTCAACTTCCTGGTCATCCAATTACAGATCATAAAGTAATTAATCTCATGAACCAAATAATTTAAGTACAAAACAATCTCAGGCTGGCACAACAAAACAATAATAACCCCACCACACATGGATACAAAATTGTGGTTGTTTTCTTTGTTATAAGTTCTGTTGTAATTATTTTAACCTCAATAAAATCATTCAGAGATAGAGATAGAGATAGAGATGGTATATGGTGTGTGTGTGTGTGTGTGTGTGTGTGTGTGTGTGTGTGTGTGTAGGATTTGACCTACACAACCTTATACCCTGTTGTTGTTTAGTCATTTAGTCGTGTCTGACTCTTCATGACCCCATGGACCAGAGCACGCCAGGCACTCCTGTCTTCCACTGCTTCCTGCTGGTAGCTTCGAGAACACTGTCCAACCAGCACATCCTCTGTCGTCCCCTTCTCCTTGTGCCCTCCATCTTTCCCAGCATCAGGGTCTTTTCCAGGGAGTCTTCTCTTCTCATGAGGTGGCCAAAGTATTGGAGCCTCAGCTTCACGATCTGTCCTTCCAGTGAGCACTCAGGGCTGATTTCCTTTAGAATAGCTAGGTTTGATCTTCTTGCAATCCATGGGACTCTCAAGAGTCTCCTCCAGCACCATAATTCAAAAGCATCAATTCTTCGGCGATCAGCCTTCTTTATGGTCCAGCTCTCACTTATACCCTAATAAAAGCAATTATTACAAGCCCAACAGACACTGTTGTTGTTTTTCATGGTGACTAACACACACACACACCTGTGACAAAATGGTTATTGTCCCTGTAAAATACGTTGGAGATTTTATTTATGTATTTAGGAGGCTCTTTGACTTTCTTGATTCAGTCTTCTTTGCAGTCTCTTGGGACCAGCTGGGGTCTTGCAAACTATGCTCGAAATAGAGTGGGTTAAGGACTAAGCCATCTCAGGTTTCCAGCGTCGTCACGAGTCAGTAGTGGTCACTCCTCACTGCCCTCCACAGGCAGCGAGGAGGTTCAGGCAAGGAAAAGCCAGGATTCA
Organism: Podarcis erhardii; assembly: GCF_964252035.2. Taxonomy (NCBI): domain Eukaryota; kingdom Metazoa; phylum Chordata; class Lepidosauria; order Squamata; family Lacertidae; genus Podarcis; species Podarcis erhardii. The sequence goes on from NC_138504.1 coordinate 15,868,745, forward strand.
TGAGGCAAAAATCCTGGCAATGTTACCCAGTGTGGTCAGGGGAGCTCAGTGAATCCCACTGTGCCTCTCAAGCCTGCCAACTTGAAAGGCAGAGCAAGTGCAACCTAGGAGTGTGTCCCTGCCACAGACAAGCCTCCATCTCCGGCATGATTTGTCATTGATTCCTCTATAATTCAGACAATTGGCATTAATCAAGAGGCGCTCCTGGACCAACATATGCTAATTGGCTGCAATCAGTCAGCTGCCAAAAGAACTGGGCTTGGCTATTTGAAACTGAAGTATAACACAATGTAGGACCACATATCCTCCCCAACCCATCTTAAAGAGGCAAACCATGGTCTCATATTTCCCAAACGTGATTACAGTAAGGCCATAACTTATGCACATTTAACTTGTGAACATTCAGCTTTATGCACATGACAAAAATAAAAGGGGGAGATGGAAAGGGGGCCAGGTCCTGAGATAAATGACATTAACAATCCCATCTGCCTTTGAACCAAATGCGCAACTTCTGTGTAAGTTGTGAGTTTACTGCATTACAATTGCAAATTGTCAGAAATACCTTTTTCAGTCTTGCTACCCAAAATCCTACTAAATAAAGTTGCAAAAGTAGAAACTGGGAACTTCTCTGCAGAACAAGGTCATTACATATGTGTCAGCCTTCGCTAACCTAGTGCCCTACAGATGTTGGACAACAGATGTTGGAGTTGCATTGTAACAGCTTCTGGAGGGCACCTGGATGGCAAATGCTGGTAATGTAATCTGTGGCTCAAAATTCTTTATTCTGAAATATTCTGGAAAATTGCCTTCTTTTTCTGGGTTGGGTGGTGTTGAGAAAAAAGAAAACCTGAAACTTTGTCAGTGAAATATCTTCTGAGAAATGTTGGCTCATCTTTAATTTGTATCTACTTAGCAAGCATAGCATGCCCAAGAAGAGCCCTGCTAAATCAGTTCAAAGATCTATCTGGCCTGCCATTCTGTTTTCCATAGTAAACAACCTGGTATCTCTGGGAAGCCAACAGACCTCTCCTGTTGCTCCACAGCATCTTGTATTCAATGATATACTGCTGTTGAATCTAGAGGTTTCATATAGCAACTTATTGGAAAACCTATATGAATTTTTCTAGCCCCTTTTAAAGCTTGAAAAGTGAAATACATTTTATTATTGTTTTTGTTTTTTATAAAATTTGTATAGCGCCCTAATCCATAGATCCCAGGGAGGTTCATTTATTTTCTCTGCCTTCAGAGTAGTTATTTTACCCACCTTCATTGTCACATCTGATATTTTAATCATGGGCAGAATGCTTCAGTTCCCACTTGCAGGGCTGAATTTTGCAATTCTATATTGTGGTGCACTGAAGGGCACTAGCTTAATCTACTGATTGTCTGCCTGACAGGCAGACACAGAGCCTCCATTAAGGGAGGAGGCGGGGAGTGGCAGCGCTTGTCCAGCATACAGCAGTGCATATTAAATTTTGGTTTAGTATAATGTGTCTTTTGAATGAAGTCTATTATGCAGGCTAAATGTCATGCCAAGTAGTGGTTGGATTGCACCCACAGGTCCCTAGCAGGTCTGTGGAGTCATAAATGGCATCTATGGCACCGTGCCGTGCTATGCCTTTATGAATGCCAAATGTTTTGCAAATTCTACACTGTGCACTTAACTCCAGACAAAAATAACTGTCAACAGATTTCCGCACAAGGTTATGGTCAACAGGGGAAGCCTACAGGAAGCTCAAGAGCAAAACCTGAGCATTACAGCACTCTCCCCACTTGTGATTTCTAGCAACTGTCATTCAGAGGCCTCCAATATGTGTTGTCCTTCTACTTTCTTCCTTGGGCTGAGCTGCATCATACATTTAAAAGCACATCCAATGCACATTCAAAGGACATGACGTCCACCAAAGAACCTTAGAAATGTAGTCTGAGAACTGTATCTATGTGAGGGAGAAACAACAGTGCTTGGTATTCTTTGGGGGAACTAATGTGCTTTAAAGGCACATTGAATGTGCTTTTAAACATATGGTGTGGATCTGCTCCAGGTATTCCTGAGATGCTCAGTTTACCTATCACAGGGATAGGGATCCTTAATCCCACAATTGACACATTCCTTCATGAGCAAGATTTTGGAGGCTGAATTCTAGTGGTGGGCAGGGACAGTGGCCAAAAGGGTGGAGCAATGGATGCAACCCTGACCTTTGTACAGTAGGTTTCAATTCAGCCACACAAAAGTCAGAAGGTTCTGTGAATGAACACCCAGCCTCTTCATCAAAAGAAGCAAGAGGCAGTATCACAATTCAGGGACACGTTCTTCTACCCAGGTAAACATGCTTAGCATTGGGAATAAAGCAACAGCCCTTGCAATACGTTACCTGAACTAGGGAGTGGTGGGGAGAAGCAGCCTATTCCTCTTTTGCTGATTCTTCATTAAATACCTGTTGGTAGATTGTTTTATCAGGCTTTACTTCCTTCTGGCTTCTCCAAGTTAAGTTACCCGTAACCTTTGTTTGTCTGTGCTAGTATTAACTGCTCCATATTGACCACATGTAAATGGCTTTGTCTGTCAGGAGTATTATACTATCAGTGTTCTTTATTCTTTCAACCAGTAGTTTTATCACACTATTTATTTCTGCATGCCACTGCAATATATGTACCAAACTGGTACTGAGGTTCTGAGGTTCCTCACCCCTAACTTATAGCATTCATACTGAGCTTGTGAGTCGCCTCCCCAAAATAAAATCATTTGCTCTCAAATGGACCTTTCGTACAATCTTCTGCTACCATTCTTTTTACAAATCCTGCTTTGCTGCTATACAGGTTTTGTTTTCTTTTTCCGTCCCTACCTAAGCTTTGGTTTCAGTCCTTTTTTTCTAACAGATGGTTGCTGCTGTTAAGCAGATAAATTATAGCCTTGAACAAAGAGCGAAGCGGTGGATTACTGTCAGGGGAAGGAACTGAATCCTTTCAACAAAGAGTTATATCAAATTCACATTTGTACCTAAAAATGAAAGATAGAATCCAAAGGCCAGAGAGCTCCACATCCAAAAGCCCCAATATTGTAGTCTCATCTCATGGCTGTACCTTTGCCATCCTCATATTTGCAGTGTATTTGCTAAGTAATGGATTATTTCCAAACGGAATATTGCTTGGCAGCAATGGAAGCTAAAAGCATTTATTGCCTTATTTCTGGGTACAGCAGCAGCCAGCTACACAAATAAAGGGACGCAAAGCAGAGGCTTTCCTTCTGAGCGAATCTGGAAATTATGGCAACTGATAATTAGGCTTTGCATAGACCCAGCAGACACACAGAGAGAGAAACCAGGGGGGAAAACACACAATCCTTTTATCTGGATCACAGTAGTCCATACCAGATTTTAATGAAAGCAAAATATAGGGGGAAGTAGATCAAGTTAAAAGACCAAACAAATTCCCACTGTTTCATGTGTCAGGTCAATGAGAGCCAGCTTACATTTAATAGAAATCTGCATCTAAAATATTAGTAATGGCAAGCCACCCGTTAGGTTCCTAAGGCAGCTCAGCAATCATAAAACAAAGCAACATGATAAACATAAAAACAAAACAAGTGACAGCCAACAAGCTGAACATCACCAGGTTGGGCTTTAGGGTCACAAAATTATCTATTACCCCAAATTCCCCCTGAAACAGTTCCATTCTATGTGGCAGCACTTAAAAGGCCCTATCTACACAGACTCGTCACATTATGACCAAGCAAGTTCATATATAACAAGGGTGGGCCACTGGGTCTTGACCAGTGAGCCATATTCTTATCTTTCCTACCCACTGTGGGCCAAGTTCATCAGGTGAGTAGGGCTACCGACCTGTCAGTCACCTGTTGACACAGCACTAGGAAGTCCGAACACACCTCTGATTGCCCGGGCTTCATTGTGCAATTCAGGGCTCTTCAAAAGGGGCTTTAACGAACCCTGTGCTGTTCTTTGAAGTTTCTTTTGGTACAGCCCACATGTGATATCATATCAACAGGTGATTGATAGGTGGGCATGGCTTGGCCAAAATGGCCTGCCAGACTGAATGGGGAGGGCTGGCTTACCTAATTAGGCTCAGGGCCCGGAGGTTTCCTATCCAGGTATATAGGTAGATAGTTACTGGTCCTTAAGGTGTCCTGGTCACAGACAATTTGGAGCATTTAAAGTTCAAAACCAGCACTTGAAATTGGCCAAAGAAACAAACCCGAAGCATATCACTAGAGTAACATGCAGAGAAATGTTATTGCATTGTTTGATCCTATGAATTTGAGGAAGGTGGAACACCTTAGTCAGCTTGGTCCTTGTAAAAGAGGATGGTCCATTAGGGCAAAGGGGTCCCTGACTCACCATTTTCAGTCTGTCCTCAGTCAGCCGCCAGTTACCTGCCATCTTTTTTTATAGTCTGCCAGTGGGTGGCACAGCTAGTCAGTTTCTTCCTCCTTAGTTTCAGTGTTGCCAACTGCTGAAGTCAACAGGTATAAGGATGGGGACAAAGCTAAAAATAGTTGGCTCTACCTGCCATTTGCTCTGCCTCCACAGACTTCCTACAGCCTCAGTGGCCTCTGAGTACGGGGAGGGGGGTTGTTTCTAGGATCATGCTAGTTTTTCAGTTGTAACCTCAACATCTCATGCATATAACTCAGTTCGTAGAGCCTGAGACTCTTAATCTCAAGGCTGTGGGTTCAAGGCACATGCTGGACAAAAGCATAGGTAAAGGTAAAGAGACCCCTGACCATTAGGTCCAGTCGTGGCCAACACTGGGGTTGCAGTGCTCATCTCGCTTTATTGGCCGAGGGAGCCAGTGTACAGCTTCTGAGTCATGTGGCCAGCATGACTAAGCCACTTCTGGCAAACCAGAGCAGTGCACGGAAACGTCGTTTACCTCCCCATCGGAGTGGTACCTATTTATCTACTTGCACTTTGACGTGCTTTTGAACTGCTAGGTTGGCAGGAGCAGGGACTGAGCAACGGGAGCTCACCCCGTCGCGGGGATTTGAACCGCCAACCTTCTGATCGGCAAATCCTAGGCTCAGTGATTTAACCCACAGCGCCACCCGCGTCCCTTGGACAAAAGCATACCCTCCAACATTTCTCGGATTAAAAAAGGGAAGCGTGACATTCTGGAATCAAATCAGAAACTGGGGTGGCTTCTGCAAATCCAGGACTTGTCCCTGGAAAATAGGGACACTTGGAAGGTCTGCAAAATGTTCCTGCATTGCAGGGGGTTGGATTAGATGATCTTCGTGGTTCCTTCCAACTTTATGATTCTGTGATGACCTGTGATGACCTTGTAGTGTAGCACCTGATAGCTTCTGCTCCAAAGAGACAAAGCCAAACAAAACAGCAGCTACACATATCTTGAAGCAGTCACTAGCTTCTCCAGTTCCAATTTGGAATGCTGTATATGAATATTGCCACCCACACCCAGACTTCCTCTTCAAGGATGAGTAAATGCATGAAAATGGGGTACTAACAACATCAAAAAATCACTTCCGTAAATTCAACCTCTTAAGGATGCTCATGGCCAGCTTTAGTAGATGCAGCTCAACTCACCCATAAAATTCTCACTGTTCCATGTGAATAAATCATTCATTACAATTCTCAAATCGCCTGAAAAGCAGTGATGTGGGTTTCAGGGCAGGTGGAACTCCTATGCAAATTAGGACAATTTGTATAGGGCAATTTGCAGCAGGGAAAAAAGAAAGAAATCAGTTTGCATCAGAAAATTTCCTGATACCCCAGAGAGTGATCAAAGTCATCAAGCTTACTTTACTTGTGTTTATTAAGCACAGCTAAAAACTTTGAAACTGCCAAATTTGCCATCCATTCATTGTTACTAATGAATTTATGAAACAGTTTTCCTGTGGAAAAATAAATCACTGGAAAATTTTCTGCACCACATAGCTGCTGAATAGGAGGATAAAAAACACAGTGAATAAATAAATCACAGTCATAAGCAGTTCTAGGGAGCTTAAAAGAAAATCAAGAGCACTCGTGTATCTTTCCAACTTCAACAATAAGCTCTAGGTATCTTTCCATCACAGATACACGCACATACTTTAGTTCCAGAAAGGAAACCTAACTCTCCCCCCCCCCACCTCACCTGACTTTTTGATTGTCCTTGAAGTAGGAAAGCTACTAAACCAATATACATTTTCAATAAGTCAATCCTCAACTGACACCGAGACATCTCAGGTTTTACGCTCCCAAGGCTGATGTCACAGCTGTTTCTTTCATTTTCACACATCTGCAATAACTTTGGAAACATTTGCTTGTTTGCCATTTGGAATTAAAAATAAATAAAGCACCAGATATTGCTACAACCTTAATTCAAGGCTCACTTTGTGGCGTGTGTGTGTGTGTAAATACAGCATGCAACAATTCATCCACACCCCAAATTATTAAAGCCTCTCATCTTCGTTGTGACTAGGGATGGGCAAATCTGTCAGCTATGATTTCTCTCAGTTTTCTCATTTTTACAGACTTCAGTTATGTTCTTCACATTTCCATATCAGTTTACTAATTTCTTTCTTTAGAATCCTTCTGAAAATTTATCAGCATTTTAGTGTGAATTTTTCTCCTCATATACCTATTTGCATACAATTCTTCCTAATATGCAAAAAAAATATTAAAAAATATTAAAAATATAAAAATCTGATGCACTTTCCCCTAAACAAAATGCATTTTTGTATGTTATTGTCATTCATACATGCATTTTTATAGATGTTTTAGAAAGCATAAATTAGGTTGTTGTTGTTGTTTAGTCATTTAGTCGTGTCCGACTCTACGTGACCCCATGGACCAGAGCACGCCAGGCACTCCTGTCTTCCACTGCCTCCCGCAGTTTGGTCAGACTCATGTTTGTAGCTTCGAGAACACTGTCTAACCATCTCATCCTCTGTCGTCCCCTTCTCCTTGTGCCAACATCCTCTTTGCCAACATCAGGGTCTTTTCCAGGGATTTTTCTCTTCTCATGAGGTGGCCAAAGTATTGGAGCCTCAGCTTCACGATCTGTCCTTCCAGTGAGCACTCAGGGCTGATTTCCTTAAGAATGGATACGTTTGATCTTTTTTGCAGTCCATGGGACTCTCAAGAGACTCCTCCAGCACCATAATTCAAAAGCATCAATTCTTCAGCGATCAGCCTTCTTGATGGTCCAGCTCTCACTTCCATACATCACTACTGGGAAAACCATGGCTTTAACTATACGGACCTTTGTTGGCAAGGTGATGTCTCTGCTTCTTAAGATGCTGTCTAGGTTTGCCATCGCCTTTCTCACCATCTGCAGTGATCATGGAGCCCAAGAAAGTAAAATCTCTCACTGCCTCCATTTCTTCCGCTTCTATTTGCCAGGAGGTGATGGGCCCAGTGGCCATGATCTTCGGTTTTTTTGATGTTGAGCTTCAGACCATATTTTGCGCTCTCCTCTTTCACCCTCATTAAAAGGTTCTTTAATTCCTCCTCACTTTCTGCCATCAAGGTTGTGTCATCTGCATATCTGAGGATGCTGATATTTCTTCCAGCGATCTTAATTCCGGCTTGGGATTCATCCAGCCCAGCCTTTCGCATGATGAATTCTGCATATAAGTTAAATAAGCAGCGAGACAATATACAGCCTTGCCGTACTCCTTTCCCAATTTTGGACCAATCAGTTGTTCCATATCCAGTTCTAACTGTAGCTTCTTGTCCCGCATAGAGATTTCTCAGGAGACAGATTCTTTGAGAACTTGCCATAGTTTGCTGTGGTCGACACAGTCAAAGGCTTTTGCTTAGTCAATGAAGCAGAAGTAGATGTCTTTCTGGAACTCTGTAGCTTTCTCCATAATCCAGCGCATGTTTGAAATTTGGTCTCTGGTTCCTCTGCCCCTTCGAAATCCAGCTTGCACTTCTGGGAGTTCTCGGTCCACATACTGCTTAAACCTGCCTTGTAGAATTTTAAGCATAACCTTGCTGGCATGTGAAATGAGTGCAATTGTGCGGTAGTTGGAGCATTCTTCGGCACTGCCCTTCTTTGGGATTGGGATGTAGACTGATCTTCTCCAATCCTCTGGCCACTGCTGAGTTTTCCAAACTTGCTGGCATATTGAGTGTAGCACCTTAACAGCATCATCTTTTAAAATTTTAAATAGTTCAGCTGGAATATCATCACTTCCACTGGCCTTGTTATTAGCAGTGCTTTCTAAGGCCCATTTGACTTCACTCTCCAGGATGTCTGGCTCAAGGTCAGCAACCACACTACCTGGGTTATATGAGTCATCCATTTCTTTCTGGTATAGTTCCTCTGTGTATTCTTGCCACCTCTTCTTGATGTCTTCTGCTTCTGTTAGGTCCTTTCCGCTTTTGTCTTTTATTATGGTAATCTTTGTACAAAATGTTCCTTTTATATCTCCAATTTTCTTGAACAGATCTCTGGTTTTTCCCATTCTATTGTTTTCCTCTATTTCTTTGCATTGCTCGTTTAAGAAGGCCTTCTTGTCTTTCCTTGCTGTTTTTTGGAATTCTGCATTCAATTTCCTGTATCTTTCACTATCTCCCTCGCATTTTGCTTGCCTTCTCTCCCTCGCTATTTGTAAGGCCTCGTTGGACAGCCACTTTGCTTTCTTGCATTTCCTTTTCATTGGGATGGTTTTAGTTGCTGCCTCCTGTATAATGTTACGAGCCTCCATCCATAGTTCTTCAGGCACTCTGTCCACCAAATCTAAATCCTTAAACCTGTTCCTCACTTCCACTGTATATTCATATGGGATTTGACTTAGATTGTATCTTACCGGCCTAGTGGTTTTTCCTACTTTTTTCAGTTTAAGCTTGAATTTTGCTATAAGAAGCTGATGATCTGAGCCACAGTCAGCTCCAGGTCTTGTTTTTGCTGACTGTATAGAGCTTCTCCATCTTTGGCTGCAGAGAATATAATCAATCTGGTTCTATGCATCCCAGTACAGCTTTTGCCACTCTTTTGTTGACTATGAGGGCCACTCCATTTATTTTACGGGATTCTTGCCCACAGTAGTAGACATGATGGTCATCCGAACTGAATTCGCCCATTCCCGTCCATTTTAGTTCGCTGATGCCCAGGATGTCAATATTTATTCTTGCCATCTCATTTTTGACCACATCCAACTTACCAAGGTTCATGGTTCTTACATTCCAGGTTCCTATGCAATATTTTTCTTTACAGCATTGGACTTTCCTTTCGCTTCCAGGCACATCCACAACTGAGCGTCCTTTCGGCTTTGGCCCAGCCGCTTCATCAGCTCTGGATCTACTTGTACTGTACTTGTCTTCCGCTCTTCCTCAGTAGCGTGTTGGACGCCTTCCGACCTGAGGGGCTCATCTTCCAGTGTCATAACTTTTATATGCCTGTTGTCTTTGTCCATGGAGTTTTCTTGGCAGGGATACTGGAGTGGCTTGCCGGTTCCTGCTCCAAGTGGATCACTTTTGGTCAAAACTCTCCACTATGACCTGTCCATCTTGGGTGGCCCTGCACGGCATAGCTCATAGCTTCTCTGAGTTATTCAAGCCCCTTCGCCACGGCAAGGCAGTGGTCCATGAAGGGGATAAATTAGGTAGGTTTGCCTTTAAATGCGAAGTGGCGTGAGTTTCTCTACCATCCCTGCTTCTGACTCCATTACATCTAAGTAATCCCTTCCTTTTCCCACTCCATTTGACACCTATCTAATGATACAGCTTGGGGCATTATTGGAATGGGAGACAAAGGATGAGCAAGTAAAATCCTCAGCAATACATTGGTCAATAGATATTGTTTAAAATATAGAATCATAGAATCATAGAGTTGGAAGAGACCACAAGGGCCATCGAGTCCAACCCCCTGCCAAGCAGGAAACACCATCAGAGCACTCCTGACATATGGTTGTCAAGCCTCTGTTTAAAGACCTCCAAAGAAGGAGACTCCACCACACTCCTTGGCAGCAAATTCCACTGTCGAACAGCTCTTATAGATATGGAAGCATGGGAATGATTGTAGAATACGAATATAAAATTCACAGCATGCTATGGTTTAAGAGAAAACTATATGAAAATGTTATATCAATGGTATCTAACACAAAGTAAATTGGCAAAAATGTGTAAATCAAAATCAAACAAGTGTTGGAAATGCAAAGAGAAAGAAGGTACTTTTAATGATATGTGGTGATTTTGTAGCAAGGTTAAAGCTTACTGGGAAATGATATATAATGAATTGAAAAAGATGTTTAAAACAATATTTGTACAAAAACAAACACACCAGAAGCTTTCCTTTTGGTAATTATTGGGGCAGAGAACTACCCAAACTGTATATAAATGTATTCATATATGCGACTGCAATGGCAAGCATTTTATTTGCCCAAAAATGGAAAGAAGAAGTCCTGACGAAAGAAGAATGGATCCCAAAAAATATGGAATATGCAGAAATGGCAAAACTTACTGGAAAAACAAGAAATCAAGATAACAATTTTTTATAAAAGAATGGAAATGGTTTATTGAATATTTACAAACAAACAATAAACAGATAAGAACATTGGCAGGATTATTGTCATAACCTGCAGTTTTATAAGAGTATATATTAAAAGAAAATGAATAAATGAATAAGTTAAGTTAATCTGGAATATGCAGGAAACATAAAAAAAATTAAAGGAACTGCAGAAAGAGGGGGAAGGAAGTCAAGTTTGATTTTTTAAAAATGATTGTAAAACTATTGAAATGTATATAACTGAAAATCATAACAAAATTTTAAAAGAAAAGATATGATACAGCTTGTGGGCTTCCTGTAGGCATCTGATTGGCCGCTGAAAAAACTGGATGTTGTGGATCGAGGGCCCGACCCCCGATATGTGAAATAAACACACAAGGACACGCGATATAAGGTTAATGGGCAAGAAAAGGCCACAACTTTATTGATTACAGCAGTGAAAAGGTATTGGCTTAGGCATTGGATGACTATAGGAGGTGGGTTTATTCAACAGTAGGTGGAGCCTGTTGATGCTAATACAACTATAGGCTCACCCCCTGATGTCACTGAGGGTCGTGCCATGGCCTCCCGCCAAGCAGGCATCGGACGGAATACACGACCGCCAGATTCCTTTAACGGAATAACCCACGGTAGATAGCATAGGCGATGGCCACACCTAGCCCTTGACACACATGAATCCAATGCCTAACCGCCACCCGAGCCACAAAGGGGCTCGCCGCCAATACCCTCACAGCTGCAACCAATCCCTAATGCTACTAATGACGCTGTCCAACCAGATGTCACTCCCAATGTCTGTTAGATGAACTCCGTCATTCCGGTACATGGCTTTGTCGCCGATCCGGATACGGTCATGATAAATGACTCGGCCATTCATAAAGTGCACCCGACGGGCTACCGCCCGGTTCAAGAGTTTCCTGGTTTTTCAATGGCCATTCAGCTCTGCGCACCGCGCCAGACAATTCTTTTCAAGAAGGAGGACCAGAACACCATTGTTCCGGGGCACAAGGCCACGATTGCCACGATTACCTCTTTTTATGCTCCGAAACAAGTCCACGCTTCTCCTATTGGCCAGGTCATTCTCTCCCAAGTGAATGATAAGGATGTCAGGAGGGCCAAACATGGCAACTCTGTCAATCAGCAATGGCATAAGCTCTTCCCACCGCATGCCGCGTCGTGAAAACCAGGAAACTCGTATCCCAGGAGGCAAACTAAGATGATGGGTAAGGCCGCAGCTGACCGCCCGAACGCGGGCCCAATGGACTATACTGTGGCCGCAAATCCACACACTGCCCCTGGAAACAGCTGAGAACGAGAGGAAAGGAGAAATGGGTAAGTAGATTCAGTGTCGCAGATCGGATACTAACGTATATAACCCTTGTAAGCATTGGATTTCCAACGACCCATTTCCTTAATCCTATCTGCCGGCAAGCCCAAACTGTTGAGGCAGCACCGATCCTAAAGGAGTGAGCGGCGTAATCCCGAGAAGCTAAACCGCAAGCCTCAATCGCTTTGCGGAGAACCCTTGTCAATTGGTGTCTCAATAAGGGTGACCTGTCTTCGTGAACCAACAGTGGACCCTGACCTGCCGGTCTGAGGCAAAGATACCGCCTAGTGTCCTTTACCGGGCATGGGCCCTGCCCACCGGACGCTGTGAGTTTGAGAAGGGCACCTCTACCAGCTTGGTCAGTTTTGGATTGACGTATGCACACCATCATGCTCGTCTCAGACAGCTGCACATCTTCCAATAGGAGGCCACGCATCAAGCCGTTTGCGCCATCTTCAACTACCACCTCGCCCACTCTCAGGGCAGCAAAAAAGGCAATAGCATATGCCGCGGAAAAAAGGCGGGCCTCAAACTTGGACCAACAGATTGACCTAAGTTTATTGCGTATCTGAGAGAGCAACCCATAGGAAATCGGCTTACGGCCCTCGGCCCTAGGGGGTTGCAACCTGCTCCAGCCCTCAATAGCTCTGCGGATCAGGAAGTCACTGCAGGGATCGCGGGAGAACGTGGCCTTAGTGAAGAAGCTAATGGCAGCTACATGTATTTTTAAGGTTTTAGGCGCGCGGCCCAAGTCATCGAGGTGTGAAAGGTATTGTAGAACGTCGTCAGTGGTGGGAGGTACATTAGGTGAAAGCCCCGATGACCCCGACCTGAAGCCCAAGAAATCGCACCAGGCCTTCTTGTAAGACCTGAGAGTGGAGGGTGCAACAGACGCTAATACTCCCTTAATCACTTTGCGCCTCCAACGTTCCACAGGTGCTCCGGAAAGGGTTCGGGTAACAGCTGTGCTCCAGGTGCCAGGGACCGGAAGCGAGACATCTGAAAGCGAGATAAGGCATCTGCTATATCGTTATTGACCCCCGGTATGAATTTGGCTGAGAAAACTATATTGTACTCAAGGCACCGGAGGACAAACGACCGCAGAAGGGAGGAGACCCTCTCAGACCGGGAAGACTGCCTCGCCAGTATGTTCACCACTGCCAGGTTGTCGGTTCTGAAGCACACCCTGCGATTTAGAAACTCTTCCGTCCAAATGTACACGGCCACTACTATCGGAAAAAACTCGAGAAAAGTGAGATCCCGCGTGATGCCCTTGCCCTGCCCCCGGCCAGGAGGTGGAGCTCGGGCTCCCGCCCACAACCACTCCCCTCTCTTCCAGGGAGGAGAGTCTCTGGAGTAATAAGGTCTTTGGCCTGATCCAGTAAAGCTCTTCTTACAATCTTATGCCTTTAGTGCAAATCCAGTCCACTGCACTTAAAAAATAATAATGTTCTGATTAAAACACACCAGAGTACAATAATATTATGACTAACAATCATAGTTTATGACAGAGTGAATGTAATTAAATTCAGCATTATCACCCAGCCTACAACCTTTAGAACTGTATTAAATAGCTATCACTTTCTTGCCCATTCATTTCCTGTTCCAGAGTTTTACTGCATCATTAAAACTAAGTTATATAATACAGCATCAGCAATGTGTGGCACAAAAATAAAACTGATGGAATCCTTATACGGCTGGGCCAGATAGCAACTCTTCTTTCAAAGCCCACAGGAGCATTTTGCCCCAGAGGATTATAGAACTATGCACACGGCTGACCTCAATCGAAAAGCAAGGCACACTGTGCAACTCATAAGAAAATGACAAACCTGGGCTTCTTTTTTTGCTTTAGTTTCCTTCTATACAACTCCTAATGGTTCCTGCTTCGTTCTATTGCTACTACTGTACAGTCAAAAGAGCACCACTGTGTTAACCTTCTGGAGTGAAGGTGATCTGATCATCACAGCCAGGTCAATGCTATGGGAAGGTCTAACCAAATTTGAAATAGTCATAGCAACTGAAAACCATAGCAGCAGATATTGCAAGCCAGCAGAATCATGGACCCCTCCAGATTCGCCAACATGTCAATGACAGGATTTTTACCGGACCCTCAATACATCATTTCACTTTAGTAGTTGTTCTGCAATGCTTCCCCAATGTCAGTGCATCATTGCCATCTGGAGAAATACTGTTGTTGTTGGAATCTGTCTGTCTCGGGAGACAATGGAGTGCGCCTCTGGGGGTGAAGACAAACCGCTGCATTAGCAGCACTGAAATGACTTCCCTGGAGTGCAAGCCTGGGCAGTGTGTAGGGAGGTCCTGAGCTGCCCAGATGACCAAGATCCCAGTCTTAGCCATGCTGATGTGGTCCAAAGGAAAGCAGAGCAATCCATTTGGCTGCAGGAGTTGCCAGAAGGAGGTGTAGAAGGTGCCATCCAATCATCTTAGGGACTCCCCTCTGGACTGTGCAGGGTTTAGCCTTTTCTTCTCCTGAAGATGTCCCTTAAGGCAGAGGAGGTTTAGGATCAGAGTTGTCTTTTTCCTAGATTGGCTACCTGCCTAGGTTGATGAGCCTCATCTGCCCCTCGCTCCAAACTGCCTTCTGAATCATTGGACCCCCTATTGGTCTTGTCTGCTCACATGTAAGGGAAGTCCCTAACTCACCAAAGGTTTGAGACCCATTGGCTACCCTCACCTGGTTTAGCCAGCCAATCAAAACCCTTTCGTGGGGTGTTGCCAGTGCCGCATGCTGACAGCTTCTAGGAGCCCCAGCTGTGAGCTAAGTGCAGAGTGGAGACCAGAGGTAGGAAACATGTCCCCCACCAGAGGTACTACCCCTTCCCTAACACCAAAGACAAAAACCAAACAAACCTGGAGCTTTTCATAGAATCATAGAATTGTAGAGTTGGAAGGGATGCCAAAACTCATCTAGTTCAACCCTCTACAATGAAGGAATCACAGCTAAAGAATCCCTAACAGATGGCTATCCAACATATGTTTAACAACCTCCAATGAAGGAGAGTCCACCATCTTCCAAACCAATCCATTCCAATGTCAAACAGGCCAACAGTACCTTCTGTTGCACCTGAGAAAGGTCTTAATAAATATTTCCGCAAAATCCACAATGTACGGTACATGAGACTGTTTGTGCTTCCTGCTCAGTTTCTGTTTGCTCTAGTTTGGCTATCCCTACACTTAACATGCCCCTTAAATATGCCCACATTTCTTTGTATTCAAGGATTAGACACCCACCCACCTTTCCATTTTGAGGTGCAAATAGCTTGTCTCTGTGCAGTAGTGGCTGATGTAGGTGTCTTTCTCTTTCCCCCAGGGACATGCCTACACCATTTTGTTTCCCTGTCTCTTTTTCTGTTCTTTTCGATGTGGCAGCCATTTTGTGTTTTGCCACACACACACTCCACATCAGATATTTTGTGGCAAGCACCCATGACACTCACAAAATTCCAAATGTGCCCCCAGTCTCTAAAAAGATTAGCAATCTCTCACCTTCAGTGCAAATGAACTGCCAATAGTGGATATTGACCACTCTTCTTCTATCGATTCCATGTTTCATTGACTGCATGGGAAGGTTTGGAATGCAAAATACTTTTGCTCTATTCAGTTCTATAATAGAAATCATTCTGAAAAGCAACAAACTTAACTGGAAAGCTCTAGGTGCCAGCCCTACCAGCCATTGTTGATCAGCAGTTAAACTTGGGAATGATCAACAGTTATTCTAACTTGCCTAGAATGACCATATTTTACATTGTACCACTCTTAAAATGAAAATGTACAGTTTGCATATTATTTTCAGTTAATGCTGGAACAATCTATCGTTTCTGAAAGGCACAAAAGCAAAGGCTTCATAGTGAAAAATATGCAAAGAGATTGTGGTGGAAAGTCGAGAGATAAGCTAATATTTTTCCTCCTCTCTCTTCAGAGCAGCAAATAATTTGCACCATACAGCAACTTAAGTAACAGACAGGAATGGTAAAAATAAATAAATATGAATGTTAAGTCAACAGATGCATTATTATGCAGACTTTTATGAACCATTAAGGGCACCCACATGAAAAGAAATGCCTCTCTGTTCACTAGAGATAACTACTTCAGGCTCCATTGTCAATACTTTTAGTACAAGGGGGATGGAAAGAAATGCTTTAGATGCCAACAGAATGGCCTGTGCTTTTCTCTCCATACATCATGAAATGCCAAACAATTAGCAGCATCAATTGCTGACGGATTCTGCCATTAAGAGTCAGTGTGGTATAACTGAGTGTTGAGCAAGCGCAGCCCATCCATTAGGCAAAGTGAAGCCCATTGCTTCAAGCGGCAGATCCTGCCCCTGCCATTGTGCTGCCAGCCACACTGGAGCATCACCCATGCCAACAACACAGCCCCATTGCCCTTGCTACTGCTAATGCAGCATGGTGGCAGCATGGGCACAGTGCCGGAGGAAGAGGAATGTGGGGGGAGTGCACCACCCCCGGCAGCGCGATCCCGGTGGGGTGCCATAGTGGCTGCCCCTCTGCCTGCGCTAGGAGCCATGTCCCCACAGGCAGCCGTCCACACCCCCAGGACGCGCAAGCCCCACCCCCGCCTGCTCTCTGCCACTGCATGGGCGCAGCTGCAGGTGAGAGTACAATTGTGATGATGGGGCATGATGTGTCGCGCAGCAGTAAATTAATCAACGCAGAGTCTTCTTCATAAACAGAATGAAACTTTACTGAAGAAAATAAACTTGCTCAGAAACAGCATAGTCAAAGAGCATACACAGAGTGCTCATAATAACTAGTTGACTCTTCCCAGAGGCACAGATCTGAATTAATGATTAACTGGAGTCTTGCAGCCGCTCTGTCTGCAAACAACACAACATACTGGCTAAGGCACACACACACACACACTCTCTCTCTCTCTCTCTCTCTCTCTCTCTCCACTGAGGCCCACAGAGATGGCTGGTTACATTTATAGGGAACCCAAGATGAGTCACGAGTCACAGTGGCACAGCATTTTACTGCTAACAGTTAGGCTTGAAAGACTTGTGTAGGCCTCATAGGCTGCACTGCCTAGGCCTTTCCTGCTTCTGCTCTCAAAAACCTTTGTCATGACTTGATGGTGGGGTCGGGAGGGGGGCAGAGGTACCCAGATTTGCAAGGGGGGTGAGGGTAGCACTGGGGCATTTTGCCTACTGTGGCAAAACTTCTTGGACCAGCCCTGGTGTTGAGATATGACCTAGGAGGTCAGGATTAGAATCTCAACTTATGCATGAAGCTCACTGGGTAACCTTGTGAGGAGTAACTTTGAAGGTGAGAGCCATGTACATGAGCTTGAACTCACTGGAGGAAAAGGTGATATATAAATGCAATAAATACATTTTTTGTAAGTCCCCCCCCCAAACAGAACACAGAGGGACAGCACATTTTTGCACTTCTGCAATCCCTTGATATGCTCAAGCATTTTTTCCCCTCACCCCAACCCCTGTTAACACATCACAATTCCATCAGGAGACTGACCTTTCCTGGGATTTGTAGTGCAAATTCCAATTTCCTGTTCAGGAATACTCTGCTGTTTTGCACACATCTGTCCAATTATTTAGAAACTTTTCACTTCTTTACAGGGTGCGTGTTTTAAGTTCAGGAAAGAGGCATCTCAGGAAACAGCCGCCGCCTGACACCAGGAATAGATTCAAGAAACTTTACGAATAATGAAAATGAAATACACCAAGGACATAATCCACTGGGAGGCTATCCAATACAAACCTATTTGAAACTAACGGAAGCAGTTCCCTGCTCTTGTACACAGTTCCCATTTACTTCATAGGGCTTGCACATCAGAAAATCTCAGAGGACAGCTCCCTGACTCTACAATAGAGATAATAGTTCATTGATGCAGTATTGCTGGCATGCCTATTGTAGAGATGAGCCCAAAATATAGTAGGGGTCACATTTCACAAAACAAAAACACTTCCTGCAAAATGCACTCCACATTTTGACAATAATTGTGAGGACCTAGGAAATGGAGTGAAATGTTTCTCCCATTCAGAGTGCAAACAAGAAGCTTGCCCTCTATTTAATTTGGCTTCATGCTGCTAGCACCAAGCCAAATATGACTGATTACATAATGCTGTGATCTCAACATGATAGCTACATGATCCTTCAATGGCTAGCAAGAAATCCCTTTTTTTGCTTTGGAAATGATTTGAGATCCAGAGGGTGGCAACACAAGAATGTTTTCTCCAGGAATGTTTTCTCCAGGGAGGCTCGCCAGGTGCCTTCGTTGAGTATCTTTAGTTGCCAGGTGAAAATATTCCTTTTTGGCTACTATTCATTCTATGGCCTTTTAAAGTGTTTGGGGAGTATTTGTCTTTTTTTCCATGTACTATTATTATATTATATATTTTGTGTTTTATGTTGTAAACTGCCCTATGGTCTCTTGGTGAAGGGCAGTATAGAAAATTTATAAATTCTACCACTACTAATATTTAGAGTAGCTTTCCCCAATCTGGTGCCCTCTAGATGTTTCGGCCTACAACTCCTATAACGTATCTAGGCCATAGCTGTCAACGTTTCCCTTTTTTTAAGGGAAATTCCCTTATTCCGAATAGAATTCCTCGCAAGACAAGGGAAAAGTTGACAGCTATGATCTAGGCTACAGCAGTAACAAGAGCAATAGCTGGTTTGATTTCTGTTATGCAGCTTTTAGTCTGGCATCCATCTTGGAACCACTCCCAAGAACATAGGCCTCGAGCACACTCATTTCCAACTTTTTCTCAAAAAACAATTCTGCCTTTTGGCGATTGGTGGCAAACATACAAACATACAGTTGTACCTTGGAAGTTGAACAGAATCCATTCCGGAAGTCCGTTTGACTTCCAAAATGTCCGGAAACCAAAGCACAGCTTCTGATTGGCTGCAGAAGCCTCGTCGGATGTTTGGGTTCCAAAGAACATTCGCAAACCGGAACACTCACTTCTGGGTTTGCAGCGTTCAGGAGCCAAAATGTCCAGGTACCAAGGCGTTTGGGAACTGTATCTTTCCTCAACCCTTGCCACCACAGGCTGGGGCTGATGGGAACTGCAGTCCAAGACATCTGGAGGGCTCCTGGTTGGGGAAAGCTACTCTAAATTAATACATAGAAAATGGAGCAGAGTCAGAAGTTTCAGAAGTTATGCAAACCATCAGATCCAATGGATATGACAGGCATTAGAAGTAGTGAAGAGTGGCCAACTTCTATTCAAGTTGCCTTCATCCTGTGCCAAAGTGAGGAAATTCATCAAGGGAAGCTTTTCTTGGCAAAAAGAAATGGAGAAAGACACGTAGCATCGTGCTACTGTTAAAAGCATGGGAGCAGGGCCAGTAAAAGGGAGCTGGCAACTCTACACAGAACGCCCAACCTCCCTTCCCAAGGATTAAAATGAGAATCATACTCCCTTTGATTGTAAGAACAAGCAGGATATTAGTCAAACGATGGTTTGAACATACCAGTTGGTGAACTGCCTTTCTCCAGAGGCACTAAACAGCTCACAACCTTTAAAAATGCAATAATCAAAAAAATGATTACATACCAAAAGGGAAGAAAGGTGACTGGTTCTTTATGGATTGCATGTGTGTGTGCCTCCACGGTTCTGAGTAATTGCTCAGTAGGCAACAATTAGAAGAACAGGGTGGAGTAAGAGGGCAAAGTTGGGGTCTTGTCCAGAAGCAAGAAATTAGAAGGGGGCCAAGACTGATGCTGCTCATGCCAATGTTGCCCTTTCTGAAGCACAGAGGAATAATTTCACCTGAAATGAGTTTTTACAGGAAGATGAAATTAGATGTGATAGCTTGATTAAGCTCAATAACAAATTAGTTAGGATTGCATTTGTGCCAGGAATGTTAATTAGGCTCACCTGGGACTTTGGAGAAAGATTCCAGGCATCCCTGGTGTCCTACCTGACATTTGAAAAATGAATAAAATATGAGGCGTAAATAACTACTGCAAAAGGCAATTAAATTTGAAATTTATAGCAAAAAAAAGGGCCATAGTTCTTCACAGGTATAAACCAGAGAGAGTGAGGAAAGACTTAAAATAGAATACCCTATTTGAACTTGACATCAAGAAAACCATGGGCTCCTTCACACATTTGTTGCTTGTTCTCTTGCCTGATGATTGTGCACATGGTGACCAGTGGCTGGATGTGGGAACATGACTCTTTTGAAAAGCATGACTTCTGAAATTAGGTGATGCAACATGAACATTCTCTCCATGGTGTTCTACCTGTGCTGTTGCATTCATACATGACAGCCCTCGTCATCGCACAGTGATCATTTGACATTGCTGTCTTTTAATGATGGGTGTGCATGTGTTGATCCGATGAATGTGAAGGAGGATCATTTCCCTTCAGTTACTAGAGTATAGGAAAAGATCCAAGGACGACTCTGGCTGGCTCTAGACACATCAAAAAAAGTCATTCAGTTAAACGCGTTGTAAATAGGATTTGGCGGCCCAGGAGAGGGCATTCTCTGTGGTACCTCGGTTTTAGAACATCTTTGTTGACAAACATTTCAGTTCAATAGCTGTTGGCTATTGAGTTTTTTGTTTTCGAACGTTTCAGAGCTCAGTCTGTCTTCTGGAACGGATTACGTTCGAAAAGTGAGGTACCACTATAGGCAATTAGTACAAAGCAGCCTAGGAAACAGCTCTCCTTGAGAGAATAATAAATAAAGTATGGTTTACACATGGACAGCATTAGGCTCAGTTTGGTTTATCTAAATTTAAATTTAAACATACATTACAGTGGTACCTTGGTTTACAAGCATAATCTGTTCCAGAGGTCCGGTTGTAAACCAAAACAGGTTGTAACCCAAGGCACGCTTTCGCCAATGGGGCCTCCCCCCCAAATTTGGTTGTAATCCAAAAAAGGGACACGCACTTCCGGGTTTGATGTGGTTGTAATCCAAAACGGTTGTAATGCAATCCAAAGTGGTTGCAAACCAAGGTACCACTGTATTATAATCACTTTGGAACACCTACCCCACCCTATGTTCATCAACAGAGCAACAATTTATATTATTTCATTGGTAACGTAAGAGGAAAAATTACTATTATTCATACTTAATCTAAGCACAACGACAAGGGCTCTATTTTGGGTATTTGGCTATGCAATGTCGGGTGTTATTTCTGCTCTATTCTGTTTCTCCCCTGATGTTTTGGTTTAAACCAATTTATGAGGCAAGAACTTATACACTGACACTATGTCTTAGATACTATTGCAAATTTATTGTGCTATTTTTGTAATATACAAATGATATGTGAATACTCTGTGTATTTAATTGTATCATTCATTACCATTATGATTCTTGTTTACAAAACCCAATAAAAATTGTTGTTTTTAAGCAAAAACTGGATATTGTTGGATGTGGTAGCAGACATCGTCATGCTGATTCGAACTGCTTACCTTCTGATCGGCAAGCCCAATCTTTCTGTTCTCTGTAACCACACAGGGGTGGGGGGGTGTATAGGTATTGACTAGCAGTCAGGCTAGATGGCATGATATTTACTGATGTAGCATGTGGTCTGATTGGCTGTGTAGTTCTGAGAAAGTTTTTCTCTGTATGTTTGACTGAATGTCTCGCTTCTATGTACAAGGCCCGAAGTAAGAAAGACAAAATCTATGTTTATTGCTCCTCAAATGATACAGTGTTTTCGTTAAGTTTCCTCAGCCAAGGTTACCAGGATTTCTTTTCTAGCTGAACTCCATCTGTATTATTTAAGTGTCTTTGCTATCAAACATGACCTTCAAAATTCCTAACAACAACAACAGAAGTTTTGAAGTCACATGGATTTAGGTTCATACATTTTCAGAGACTTTTCTTCAGGTCTGTCAGCATAGGTTTCATGAACCAATTAATTATTCCTTTTCTTTTGCTGCAAATTCAGGCATAGAGAGATTGTTCAAAGTGCCAACACAAAAAAAGGTTAAAACAAATTTGTCAGCAAGCCTCCTGCCTTTGTCTTTTACATAATTGCAACATAACTAAAAAGATCAAGTGGCACACATTGCAAAGGACTCAGAAATGCCACATTGCCAAAAAAATATCATTTTAAAAGAGTTATTTTGAATCTATACCTTGCACAAGCAGCACATTATTAATACATATTGAGAAATTAAACCTGTGTTCCAAAGGAACACCATTGCTTAGGGAGGTTAAATATATGGCATGTGCATTGAGTGAGTTGGGTGTACCATGGAATATGTACCATTTTCTGGCTCTTGAATGTGCATCAAAAGATCTGCCCACAGAACTTGGAAATGTGATTCAGATCTCTACATGGATTCTGCTAAGCAAAGCCTCCAAAGCAGCCTTCCCAAAGCTAGTATCTTCCAGATGCTTTGGACTACAGCATCCACTGGCCCCCATCACCATGGTTGTGCTAGCTGGGACTGATGGGAACTGAAGTCCAAAACATCTGGAGGGCACTGTCCTGCTGCAGGGGGGAGGCCCACCACCAATGATAGGTAATAGGCCAAGCAAGGGAGATATCAATAGTCCAGGGTTCTAGGCAGAAAGGTGATGAAAGGTATGTCTATGTGTCAACAAGCTCATGGTGCCTTGGAGAAGGACCATGATATGGGTTTTCAGGAATTTGAAACCTAGCAATAAAACAAAAAAGAGAACATGAGAAAAGCTTTCCCTGTCATGGCCCCTGTATCCAGCAGCAATCAGGACAAAGTCTGAGGATGAAGAGACACCAACTAAGGAGCTGGATCAAATTCAAGGCTCTGACAGACCTGCTGGATATCAAAAAACCACTGCACTCAAGGCTGTAAAACAGGACCCCCAGAAGAACATCCTGGACCATCACATCCAGAGCCCATTCTGCCATGGGCGCCTTCCCCTGAGGAACCAGATACTTCCAAACACACTGGTCCAGCATTAAAGGGAGGGAAGCTGTAGAACAGAGAGGAAGTGACCATCTTCAGATCCAAGGGTTGGCCCTTTAAAGCTCTGAGGTTCTGAGGTTCTCTGCAGTGGGGTAAAATCTAAAACAGGAGGCAGAAGTTTAAAATGCCCCCATCTGCCCTCAATGTTTGTCAAAGCAAATTGATCACATGAAGCTTTATGTGGTCCTGCAACTTCTGACCAGCCTGAGTCTCCATAGGATCTGGCATTGGACCAGAACACGACATAAAACATGACATACCACTATCCTACTATTATTGTTCCATCCTCAGGGTCCCAACCAACCCTACAGTTCTATTATTCTGGAGCTAGGGCACATGTAAGCTTTCTATTCATCACTGGATTTTAATCATGTACAGGGGAATCCAAGGAAGTGCATGATGGCTCTGCATTGTGTCCCTGTTGCCCGGCCACAGGACCCACTGGCAGAGGAAGAGGGAGGCGGGGGGGCTTACCGCCCCCAGCACCACGATCCTGGTGGGGTGCCATCATGGCTGCCCACCCCCCGCACTGGGCACCACGCCCCTGCAGGTGGTGGTCAACGCCCCTGGGATGCACGCCATGCCCCTGCCTGCTCTCTGTCCCCGGTGCCGGAGCATGAAGCTCCGCCACTGACAGGACCTTCTGTCCATCAGACAGGAGGTAACTGAAGCAGGGAGCCTACTCTGTGCACAAATTCCCTATGTGCTATGTGGAATCCTGTACAATCACAGGGACAGCCAACATGCAGAGACAAATCTCCCTTCAATAATTATATTGTGTATTATCAGCATTCATCATTATTCTCGTGTGTACATGAAGGAGCTCTGACAAAATCAATAGTTAAAGGGCTTTTAAAATGTATTTATGACCTCATGCTGCCCTTACAACTCAAGTGGTTTACCCTATGGTCCAACATTAAGTAAAGCTTGTACATTCAGCTGTTAACATTTTAATTTGCTCCTCACTAGGTTAAAGGTCATTAAGGAGTTGTTGTTTTTTTAAAGAAGAAGAAGAAGAAGAAGAAGAAGAAGAAGAAGAAGAAGAAGAAGAAGAGGAAGAAGGAGGAAGTTACAAACATCTCTAGCTCAGCCAAGCGGATTCAACAAAAGCCCATAAAACCCTCATATAAACAAAGTCATCCTAATGCCATACTCAGATGCTCTGAACACAGTAGCCTATTACTTGTTTGCATTACACAGGCTGCTAAATCCTTCACAAAATATTGCCACACTTAAGGAAACAGTTCATTGTGTATTCTGCCCCAATTATGTGTATTAAAAGGAGCAGTTAGGCAGTTTAGTGAAAAGAATGAAATTAATGAGGTGTAATCATTGAGTTGCAAAATGAGTTTATTTTCCATTTATTTTAAGGTGGTTTTATCCCACTCATTAAGAGACAAATGTTTCAAGTGATTCCGGTGTTATTTAAGTGCCTAAAAGCTGTTGTCAGGTTGAAAGGAACATTTTAGAGAATGGAATCCTCTTGTCTGAACGCAGCAAGGGTTCGTGTGTTTTTAATGGCAACTCTTCCGCTTAGGGGCATGGGAGGGGAATGCAGATGTGGATCAGTATGATCTGCATGGTGGGTTAACAGGCTGATAAAGCAGAGGTTATGTGGTTTCAGTGCACCACATGCTTAGGATGCCACAGGAAAGTTTGCAAAACACCCAGAGGTTCACACAATATTTATTTATCATTCAATATAAACATTTCCAAGGCAGATAGCAAACCAAAGAGTTAACTGTCCCTTCAAAGCTGCCGTAAATCCCAGCAAGTGGTGTGATACTGCTTTAAATGTATAGTGCAGACCTTGGGGGACTACTGACAACTCAGAGGACAATGGCTGATTATTGTAGGTGTGGGCCTGGCTGAGCCTCCAGGGCCCCTCCAGGGCTGAGCCTCCAGGGCCTCCAGGGTTCAAGGCAGCACCGGCAGCTGCTGGAGGGGGGTTGCAATTCTTCTGTACTCCCCCAATGAACTATAACCCCCAGGTTCCTCACTTTCATGTTATATTTGTTGCTTGCCTGGTTACATTAACATTGTTCCTCATGCTCTTTTAAATGAATTCTTTACTTTTCCAGAAATGTTCTCCCTTTTTGACCTGCTCCCCTCCATTACAGCACCATTGCTGTTTGGGGCTGATAGGAGTTGGCCACGGCTGCTCTATGACACCCAGCATATGAGCCAACTCCTAGGGGCCAAGGTCCCTTCAGCCCCCAATAAAATGTTTGGTGGGCCCACCCGCCCACCAGCTGATGGGCATTGTCATTCAAATGATGTGTATTAGTCATGCCTTGTGATTAAGTATGCGGCATGGGGCATACCTGGGCTCGCCCTAATATTTTATTCAAGTTGGCATCCCTAGCACGCAGGAGGATCCAATGGGCAGCCTGGATAGGCAGGGTCAGTCCAGGGACTTCACTGAGAAGCTGTCCTCTGCAGCTCAGTGAGTCACCACAAGAGGCGGCTGTCCATCAATCCCAGCGGCTCTCCAGGCAGATTCAGCATATTGTGACTTCCAAAGCTCACATTGCCTTACAACCTCTGTAAAGGGAATTGTCCCTATTCCCTGCCCAGCTGGGAGCCAATAAGCCTCCCTTGCAGGTTCAGCTAATTGGTACATCATACTGTCATTGTGAGTATTTCTCCCCACACCTCCACAGCCAGGATCTCTCTCTTCTTCTTTTTTTCTTCCTTCCTATACTTATCACACATACTCAAATTCCCAGCCTCTGATCTTTGCTAACTATCTCACAGACAACAAATGCAGATCACAGGATAGCTGACTTAGCTCTACGCAATGATAGAGACACAGGAGGAGTAAAGGGCACTTGGCTCCCATTTCTAAGCTTAACTGCCCATCTTTTTCTTGATAAAATGACATCCGGTGGGGTTGTTCGTCAGCATCTCACCAGCCTGAAACACTTCTACCGATACATGCTTTTGCAGCAGCTGCTACAGCAGGCAGTATACATCCAGCCTGCCCTGCCTGCTAAAAGCCACCATTATTTGGCTTTGAGCAATTCATACTGCAGAAGACAGTAAACAAGGAAAAGCACACACACAATCAATAGATTTGACCTCTGATGGGCAGGGGCTATGAAGACTTTCCACATGCTTGTCAATAGGCAACCTGAGAGATTTCCTTAGAATTGGATTGCAGGGATAATAGTCTTTAAAATGATGGCTGTGAACGAATGAAAGAAAAACCCAAATGCTCATCTGGAGAGAGAGAAAGGGGAAAAAATATTTTCAATGCCTTTTACTAGACCTGAATTCCAGGAACAATTTAAAAGTGTTTGAAGCTGAAATTACATGTAGCAGGGCGTACTTTGAACCCCGTCATGCTGAATCCAGAGCCATATTTAAGGGTAGGTGGATCCAGGTGACTATCTTGGGTGTTGGTTTCAGAGAGCCTGTCACAGGCCACCTGCTCGACAGCTGAAATAAATATAGTACAAACAGTTCACATGGCTTGAATAAATGCAGGTTTACAGACCCAAGCAAAGCAAAGTTATCATCTTCTATGACAGGAATAAATCATGCATGCCAATTGTGCATCAAAGGCATGAAATGCTCTTACTATACTTAGCCTTACTGTGGTATATGGAAGGGATAGTCATTATTCACACTGGTGTCTGCAACGCCAACAGGTAATAAAGTAAACATGCAACTCATTGCATCCCCTTTCTAGCTCTTTACCATTAGTATAGAACTTCCCTAATAACAGGGCCAATCACACCATTAGGGGGAGTGATGTAGCTGCCTGGATGTGGTGACAGGAGCTGATGGGACAATGTTGCCTGCCAAGTTAGCATGCTATGTTCAGTCATGATGGAGGATGTTGTCCCATTACCAGTGCTGGTTTAAGACTCCACTGCCAGTCCTTCCATTTTGGTATGTGGAATAGCAGGGATGCCACTTTTGTCCTTCACCTCAAGCAGCAAAATCTCTAGGGCTGGTCCACTTCAAATGGACCAGGTCTGCTCCAATGGCAGACTTGGAGTCAATTTTCAAGGGTACCAGATGCAAACTTGGTGCCAGACCTTGCGAGACGGAGCAGCCTCAGGAGTATACTTAGCACAGCATCCTCAGAGGGCTCATGGAATTGTTTATCCAGGCTTTACAGAAATAGTCATTAAACTCCATAGCAACATATCTGGAAAGAGCAGGAGAAATGCTCCCTTTCTTTATTTGTTAAGTATGTTTTTTTCCAGGAGTACATTAGCTGCAGCATTTGCTTAATAATAATGAAAGAAGATTAACCAAAGGATAGTGTTTCCATAGGCCACTTACGGGTCTTATTCATTTCCAGTATAATAAGCAGCAGTGAGGCAATGCAGATTTTCTGTGATTTCAGATCTAAATGCAGTGTATGCAAACACCTAGATGCATGAAAGAAAAACTAAAGAATCTACAAGAACAAGGAAGTGGTGTCGTGCTGTTTAACATTCAGATATTATTAAGGACAATTCTTCACATTACTTTATGGTAAACCTGGATTTGCTACTGTGTATCAGAATCTGTAACTAATTCCAGCTACTGGATGAGTGTACCAAGATTATCATTTTCCTGAAGTGTCTGAAAGGGGGTGCAGGTTGTGGGTAGGGATGAAGAAAAAAATAAGCTTGAGTCAGATTTTAATTCGAAACCCCTGAATTTGCACTTCCTGAAACAACACACAAAGTGAAACAGCTATCTTTCCAAATCTGCACTTCACTTCATATTTTGCGGTACAGTCCTCCAGACAAATAATGTGTATATTAAATGAGAGCATATATAAAAATGTATATATTCATTGAAATACAAAAAATATATATTATATTAGGGGATTTTACATGCAAAAATGTATAAAATTAGGGGAAACTGCATGCAAAAAAATTGTGTATCTTAGGAGAAATCCAAACTAAAACAGTAATGAATTTTCATGAGGATGAGACATTTTAAAAAAACAAATGTTGCAAACTGATGTGGAAATGTGAATGGATTGCAAGATTGGCAAAATGAAAAATTTGTAGAAACTAAAATTGACAGATTTGTCCATTCCAAATGGACAGTCCCTGTCCCATAAAGTTTCCTGCTGCTAGTGCTGTATGTACTTTTGCCATAGATGTAATTCTCTTCACAACTTTTACTAACAGATTGGCCACAGAGAGGCTAGTCACCAAGGCCAGATTTGCCCCATGAGACTCTGGATGATGATGTCATATCTAAGCTTTTGAGTCACACAGCACTTCACATCCTTGTCTTCTGAAAAAACCTACATCCTCAATTGTTATCAGGTTTGTTTGTTTGTTTTTTAAACCACCTAAGAGTTGTTATTATAGAATCCTATAATATT
Source organism: Podarcis erhardii (assembly GCF_964252035.2). Lineage (NCBI taxonomy): Eukaryota > Metazoa > Chordata > Lepidosauria > Squamata > Lacertidae > Podarcis > Podarcis erhardii. Next base: position 15,896,804 of record NC_138504.1, read on the forward strand.
ATCGAATCCTGTAGAGTTGTAAGGAACCACATGGGTCATTTAGTCCAACCCCCTGCAATGCAGGAAACTTTTGCCCAACGTGGGGCTCAAACCCACAACCCTGAGATTAAGAGTTTCATGTTCTTTTTTTTTTAAAAAATGATATTTATTAGAAGTTTCAAAAATTACAAAAAAAAAGCAAAAGAGAGAACAACAAAAAATTAACAAAACATACATAACAGTACAGTGGTGCCTCGCAAGACGAAAAGAATCCGTTCCGCGAGTCTCCGTCTAGCGGTTTTTTTGTCTTGCGAAGCAAGCCCATTGCCGGCTTAGCGGATTAGCGCTATTAGCGGCTTTTAGCAGCTTTTAGCGGCTTATCGGCTTAGCGGATAAGTGGATAAGCAGCTTAGCAGCTTAGTAAAAGGGGGGGAGGGGGGAAAAACCGCAGAAACTCGCAAGACATTTTTGTCTTGCGAAGCAAGCCCATAGGAAATTTGTTTTGTGAAGCACCTCCAAAACAGAAAACTCTTTCGTCTAGCGAGTTTTCTGTCTTGCGAGGCATTCGTCTTGCGGGGCACCACTGTACATCAAAAAAGAAAAAGAAAAAAAACACATAAAAACCAATACACCAATAACAATTAAAAAAAAGAAACACACATCCAATATTCCATATCTCCATCCTTCATTTACTTGTTTCATCAACCTCCTCACACCTCCCTTTTTGTATTCTAGTTTAGTTATTTGTTTCAGCAAATTCTTTCCATCTTTCTCAATTTTTATTGAGTAATTTGTCTTAACAGTCTAACCTATTAGTTAACTCAGCAAATCCTTTCCATCTTTCACTATATTCTGTCATTCAATTTACCTTAATTTATTTTAACCTTATCTTTCTATAAAATACCTTAAAGCTTAAAACTTAATATTTATTTGTACATAATTCCTTATATCATTTCTACTAAAGCCAAATATTTTCATTCCAACATTTTCCTAATGCTCATTAATTTTACACTAATTCCCAATATAAGTTTTTTTTTTTTTTTAAATAAATCTTCCAATCTTCCTCCAGCGTCTCTTCTTCCTGGTCTCGGGTTATGTCAGTCCTTACTGTCCGTTCCATCTAGTCCATCAACCTGGTAGTCTTATGTCCGAGGCTCTTAAGTCTTTTCCATGTCCCTTCTGCAGATCTTCCTTTTGTTTGTACTTGCACTTTACCTTATCTTTTTTTGATCTCTTTCTTAATTCCTTTCCTTTCTCATTGAGGGGTAGGTCTCGGGGATGTTCCAACTCAAAGATATCTCCGTCTCTCCTCAGCAGACCGGCCCATTCCCCACAGTCCCATTCCCCACAATCAACAGTGTAGTCCATAAAATATTTAAAGGCATGTTTCAAAGTCCCTCCAAACTTAAGGGCCCCCACAACTCCAGACCCCCCCTGGCCCACTCCAGATTCAACCTTTGACAACAACGGCTTATGCTCCTGTAGGGCCTTGGGCTTCTCCATTTGTGTTACTTGGGGTTCAACAGCAGCCTCCTCCATTATCTTCTGCGTTTGCACTTGCTCTGTCAAAGCAGGTTCTTGAGTTGGCTCCTGGATGGTTTCTGTATTCACTGTTTGTCCAAAAATTTTAACTGCAACAGTCATCAAGTCCATCTTCTCATGCATCTGCTCCAACAAAGCGCTTGTCTTGCAAAAGGCAAGCACCAAAACTTCTTCCAAACACATTTTTGTTCAAGGTCACAGTCTGATCCCACGATCCTTATCACCGCAGCTGTAGAGTCCCCAGATCGACTCCAGCAACAATTTAACAAGCTCCTTCTAGAGGAGACAATTTCTATTTGTATCCATCTTTTGAAAGCAGATCCAACAAAAAAAGTTACTTTCATTTTTCAGATTTCTTGTTTCTTTTAAATGCAAAAGGCAACACTGGAGACAATTTGTTTCTCTTCTTTAACTATCTGTCAAAGGATGCTCCTTTCACAGTCAATGAACTTCACCAAAAATCTCTGTCTCTGACACCCCGTTCCCAGGTTTGAGACAGTGGAAATTTATCTTTCTTTGCTCTCTCTCTCCTGCAGGCTTAAACAGTCAAAATTCCCCCTCTTTACTCCTGCTTCCAAGAGGGGTTTAGATGGTTAAAACAGGAGGAATTTTAAACGTTTATATACAACTTTCCAGACTTTAGCTTGCACAATTTTTGCTTCAGGCTATTTACAAAAGCGGAAGGCGGGCTTCCTGTTTAGAACCTTCCCGCTTGAGTGCCAAATTAAAATGTTTCTTAGCCCAATTTTCCGTTCTACTCACGGGTACTTGTTTAGAGTCCAATTGTCCACAGGAAAAAGTCAGCGCTCTCCGGCAACGGCTGTGCGGCTTCACTCCACAAAAATAGCGGTCGATTCAAAACACCGTGCCACTCACCCCACGTCACTTCGGATCCCCGAAAAAGGGGTTTCCTTGCGTGTAGGGGGGGGGCACTCCTGGTGTCAGCCGAATCCCACGTTCCCAGGCTTCCTCCGCCTGGGATTTTTAAAGGGTCTCCGCCTTCGCCGCAGCGGCAAGACCCGATTTTCGCGGAGCGGGTTCCTCTGGATCATAGGAATTCCGCCATTGCCGATGGCGCTAACCCGGAAGTCTAAGAGTTTCATGTTCTAGCTAATGAGCTATCCCATAATTACTTCCTTTAATAGCAAACTCAGATGATGAGTGCCCATGAGGAAATTCTTCCTACAGAGTCAAGCTTCCAAGAGCTTTGGAGGGCATTTTTGAAACTCTTCACCAAGCAATACCCACAGACTAGAAGTGTAGGGATGGAGACGTCTTGGCAATCCCTTATCTTGGCAACACAGCCTTGGCAATCCCTTATCTGAGCATGTGGACCTCAACACTGTCTATCATGCCAAATAACTGAACAGCATAAATAAAATGCTGTAAGAAAAAGGGGAACACACACTGAACAGGGGGGAATATGGGGACTGTACTGTTTTATTGTAATAATGTGACAGCCAAAATAAAACTGTAGATAACAACAGCCACAAAAGCACTCACACCTTTCACTCTCCTTCAAACAGGAGGTGGATTCAGCTGCTAGCAGTTGCCTCAACTACTGAAGGAGGCACATAGTCAGTGGGAAGAACCAACCTCTGCAACACTCGCAATGAGTGGTTAGGGCTTAAAAGACCAGCATCTCTTTTCAGTTCAGTTGTTGCAGGCTCCCACTTATATGACCTGTTTTGTATCTTTGTAAACATACCAGGCCTTTTACATATTCAAATTATTAGCCTGATTCTCTTTGTTCCTGCCACCCACCCCCTCAACCCTCCTCTTGCCCCTGGTGGTGAGACAAACCTCTTTTTGCAGGTACTCTTCATACATATTAAACAGAGAAAACTCTCCATTTCTGCGACATGAAGGATACTTTGCTCATAATGCTTTTATAAAATGCAAAGGCATTTCAAGCATGCTCGATTTTGGGTAAATGCAAATTCCAAACATTTATGCATACTTTATTTCCATTTAGATAACATATCAACATAGCTGCAGAGCCCTCACACAGCACTACAAACGGTTAAAAGGAAAAGCCAAACAAACCACAAATCCTAAACTGAAATACCCAACTCCATTAAAACACAGATAAACAAAGGCCATAGTTCAGTGGCAGCAAACTGCATTCAAGTTCAATTCCAGACATCTCCAAGTAAAAGTGGGTGAAATGCCCTGCCTGAAATCATGCAGAGCCACTTCTAGTCGTTGTATACAGTCCTGAACTAGCGGGACCCATGAATCATCATGCCCACTACAAGACAGCTTCCTATGTTTCTAGACTGGAACTGCAAAGTGTGAAGCAAATCAGCTACTGGGGCCACATGGCAAATCAGCAGATGGGAGCACAGAGCAAGCCAGGAGTCAGAAATGATTATCAACTAAGAAACAGAGCACAAGCTAGGAGGTAGGTCCAAAGCAGAAGGGACATAGCTCAGAGGTACAGCAACCACCTTGCATGCAGAATGGCCCAGGATCAATCTCTAGGTAGGGCTGCTGCTACCTAACCATGTAGACCAGTAGTCTTAAACCTTCTCAGTCCCAGAACCTACTTTTTACCCAAACATGCATTTGTGGTCTCATTTCTTAATCGTTTACCATGTACAGTGGTACCTTGGGTTAAGAACTTAATTCGTTCTAGAGGTCTGTTCTTAACCTGAAACTGTTCTTAACCTGAGGTACCACTTTAGCTAATGGGGCCTCCTGCTGCAGCCACGCAGCTGCCGTGCAATTTCTGTTCTCATCCTGAGGTACTACTTCCAGGTCAGTGGAGTTTGTAACCTGAAGTGTTCGTAACCCGAGGTGTTTGTAACCCAAGGTACCACTGTATTTGCAAGGTTGAGATCTTCTAGAGCAGTGGTTCTCAACCTGTGGGTCCCCAGATGTTGTTGGGCTACAAACTCCGATCATCCCTGAGTTCTGGCCTTGCTAGTTAGGGGTGATGGGAGTTGTAGTTCAAAAACATCTGGAGACCCACAGGTTGAGAAAGGCTATTCTAGAGGGTCACAGACTAATCTGAGGTGGGTCACCATCTTCCATTGTGACCCATCTCCGATCAGCCTGTAACCTGCTAGGGGATCTCAACCCACCAGCTGAAGACTAGTAGTGTAGACAATACTAAGCTAGATGAACTTGTGGTCTGATTAGGTAAAAGGCAGTAATCACATTTGGATCTCCCAGAAGTGAAGGAGAATGGTACAGAACCTTTGTGACTTTCATTATGTGCTGAGCTTTCTAGGCAATGTAAAGTAGACTGAGAACATGGGAGGTATATTTTAAGTTTAATGTAAGAGCATAAGGATGGGCACTCTGGAGGGATGAAGAAAAGAGCACCAGTCATTTTTAAAAAATCAATACTCCATTTCTTTGTAGTGTGGCAGACATATTTCTTAATGACTGACTGTAGTATTTAAAATGTTGAGAGCATGCAAGAGCTGGGGGAAACCAGCATAATCTCAATCCACACCAGTACCAGACACAGAAAATAAGGTCTGCTTAGTGGACACCTTTTGCTTACCTGGACAGAGGTAGAAATGAGCCTACTGTACTAAAGTAAATTTTACATTTGTGATTCCACCCATTTATGCTTCTGGCCCCACCCATCCCTGGCATGTGGCCCCCAGAAGGGAATGTGGCCCTTGGTCTGTAAAAGGATTCCCCATGCTTGCCTTGGTACTTTTGTTTTGTGCAAGGCATGGCAGCCAGATTTGTATTCAAAGTTTCTAATCTTAAACTCACAGTCTTCCTGCTGCTTGGTATAATGATGGAGGAAAACACATTGGAACACAAGGACCTACAAAACTTCTTTGGACATTTTTTTATTATTATTATTTTTTGGCTGGGAGAAAGATACTGTTGGGTCTATCAGGTTTGAAGAGACCCTTATGCCAGCTAGCTCACTACAGGAGGCAGCAAATACAAATTGAGAAGCTTTGTCCAAAGAAGTTCAAACCCTTTCTAGGTTGGAAGAGACAAGATGTCATTCCTGTTGAAGGACATTTCACTGACCTATTTGAAACCCAGCCGAAGCTTGTCTGAGTCCCACTGTCACTTATGGCATTAATTGGCACTCTTTGTGGCATGTTCAAGTAGGTCAGTAATTTTTTGGGGGGGAGGTTAAAGCTCAAAAAGTGAATACACTCCACACATTCACTAAAATAGAATTATAGTTTTGAGCACTATCAGTCTGAGAAATTGACAAGCCATAAGACTTGTTAAGGTACTCAAAAGCCACAGAGGGTCTTTTGCTACAGAGTGAGGCAATCTCTGTGTGAGAGACAGAAAGGGAGGGAGCTGCCACAAGTGAAAGACAGAGGTGGGAAATTCTTGGTTTGTGTATTCTTTTTGAATGTATTGTGCTTGCTATTACCTTGGTATTTACTTAAACTGGAAAATACTGGGTTTTGATATTGTAGCTTTGCTTATTTACCTTATGAGGAATCATCAATTTATTGTCTAATTGGACCTGCTTATATGGTTTTGTAGGTTTTGTATACTGTACTGTTGTTTTGTTTTGCTTATTTTTATTGCTTTGTTTCCCACTCTGGGGTTGAACATATTCAGTGAAGAGCAGACTATAAATGGTGGAGATAAATAAATAGCACAAGCACTACTTTGACAAGACTTTGGCACAAGGATGGATTTTGGCCAACCCAACCCAATTGAGCTTTTCTCACATTAGACCCCCTTTTAGTATAGAGTGACTACTTATGTCAAAATTGCACATGCATTGCTTTTTTTTAAAGGCCTAATTTCATGCAAAAATATGTGCAAAGTTCAAGCCCCATGGAGTACTATATTTCTTCAACATAATTTTATGAGTTATTAATACATAAGTGTTTTTATGCTGTTACCAGTGCTTTTTTTCTGGGGAATGCTGGGGTACACATACCCCTAAACATTTTGTGAATCTAAATTTGTTTGTTTTTTGTTTTTTTAATTTAATAATAATTTTTATTAATTTTCAACACAAATATACAATCTTATCCAAATTTTCACAAATTTAACTCTGTTTGGACTTCCTTCAGCTTCTCTGACAATCATCCGTATTTATTGCCATTAGTCTTCCCTCCCAATATCTGTTTCTTTTTAAGAATATATCTCAACTTTCACAGTGCTTCTTGAAACCCCACTAGCGTTGTTTGCACATCACATATACTTTTCAGATATTCAACAAATTTTCCCCAGTCCTCGATGAACTTTTGGTCTCGAAGATATCTGATTTTCCCAGTTAGTTTGTCCAGTTCTGCATAGTCTGTCAATTTCATTCTCCATTCTTCAATCGTCGGTATTTCCTTTTGTTTCCATTTCTGGGCCAGTAGAATTCTTGCTGCTGTAACTGCGTATTGGAAAAGTTTGCAGTCCTTTCTTCTTATTTCCTTTCCTGTAATCCCTAAAAGAAAGGCCTCTGGTTTTTTACAAATGTGAATCTAAGTTTGGCCTCATTGAGAGGCAGTATTTAATTTAAGTAGGAAAATGAGAGTACCCCTAAACATTCTTTAGAAAAAAAGCACTGGTTGTTACTGTATATGCCTTGTTGTATGTACCAGTGTGTTGGTTACATTAGGAAACCTAGGTATATAATATGCATACAATCCTGTTTGCAAATATAATAATGCTTATAATAAGGTGTATAATAATGCCATTTTTTTGCAAATTTAGCAGAACCAGGGTGGGGAAGAAACATACTTCTCATCACAATTCAGGAATGAGACAGGGAGTGGGGGGGGGGGGAATACATGCGGATGACTTCAACATAAATATTTTCATAAAATTCCATCCCTACATAGCTGTCACAGTTCTAATACCTCATACCAAATCCATGGGACAAGGCAGGTCAGAAGTTGCGGGATCACAGACAGGGTGGTGTAGTCAACTTTGTCTGACAACAGTTAAAAGCTGAGTGAAGCCTTTAAACCTCTTTCTCCATACCAACTCATCTAGACGCCACAGCGTGAAGATAGGTATTCCTCCTCTCTTGCTTAGTCTCCTGCCTGGACTGGTGAAGTCATCTGATACATCAGGGGAAGAAGGCCATGAAGAACCAGACTCTAACCCTACAGCCTGTGGTGGTTCAGGAGGTTCTTCTGGGGGTCTTGACTGACAGACTCTGTGTGGGATTCAGGGGTCATGCTGACACTGGTGATGCTCCCCCAACCCAAAAGGTCCTGCTGACATCTTCCCTGACGGCATATAAAATCTGTTTTATTTTTGACAAATTTATGGGCTTGTTTATCATCTGGTTCAGAGTCTCCTGAACTGGGTTTTTGTTGCAAATTTTCGACTGTGTTTTCTTGTAATCTGTTTTAAATTATGTTGATTGTGATCCCTCTTGGGCATTGCTACATGGCACCCAAAAAGCAAGCTGCAAATAATTTACATAAATTATTTTCTTAATGTATGTTCTATTTTCCTTTCTTTAAAGAAAATTGGGGGGGGGCAAAGTAGTTTGCAAAATAAGAAGGAAAATAACAGTCTCCAAAACTGAAAAACAGAAATTAAAAAGGCAGTCAGTACGATATATAAATAAAAGTGGGAAAGTAATGCAAAGCAGATAAAAGAGGCAGGGATAAAACACTTTCAGGGCAGAGAGTAGCTTTTATCCTTCTTGAAAGACAAATGCTAGAAGAAGAGGAAGAAGAAAACAGTCCTTTCCCATTCCTTTTTGGAGGTTTCTTGGAGGTGGCACCTACAATGCTTCCTGAAACATGACATTATACTTGACCTGGTGGCTAATTTCAAAAACAGCACTCCTCTGTCAAGTTTTCACACCTTTCCCTTTAATGTTTAAGGACACTTGCCTATGCCACAAGGTCATCACAATATGTGCCCTGCCCACCCACAGGATAAGAGGTAAGGATAAGATGACACAAGGAAATGTGCCTAACTACTAACTAATTAAGCCATTTATATGCCAATTAATGACAATAGTATCTAAGCAGTTTACAAAAATGCAACCAGAAAACAGAAATCAGTCAAAACTATAAAATCAAAGTGCCTTCTGGAATTAAAACAACAACAACAATTATTTAGTCGGCACTGGAAGTTCAAGAGGGAGAAGCATGCTGTCAGAAAGCTCCACTCCAAGATTAAAAAATGAAAATTGTTCCCCTTGAAATTTCATTCAATATTTTTTTATATTTGTATCTTACTTTCTGATTGGAGTTTCCAGAGTGGTTCTAGTATTCAGAAGATGCAGACATTTAATTATAAACCTCAACATTAAGGGGGAAAAACCTAATTTGTAAATGAAACAGAGGCAGAGGCAGCTTAATGCTAAAAAAAAAAGTTTCTAAGCAGTTTACAAGTGTAAAAACCAATTACACAAGCATTAAATAGATAAATACCCATAATTAAAATGCACAATGAAACAATCCCACTAAAACAGCATGGTAATTAAAGCAGGAGACTCAAGTCAAGGGAGCATTAGACTTGATAACAAGATCATAGAATCATAGAGTTGGAAGAGACCACAAGCGCCACTGAGTCCAACCCCCTGCCAAGCAGAAAACACCATCAGAGCACTCCTGACATATGGTTGTCAAGCCTCTGCTTAAAGACCTCCAAAGAAGGAGACTCCACCACACTCATTGGCAGCAAATTCCACTGTCGAACAGCTCTTACTGTCAGGAAGTTCTTCCTAATGTTTAGGTGGAATCTTTTTTCTTGTAGTTTGGAACCATTGCTCCGTGTCCGCTTCTCTGGAGCAGCAGAAAACAACCTTTCTCCCTCCTCTATGTGACATCCTTTTATATATTTGAACATGGCTATCATATCACCCCTTAACCTCCTCTTCTCCAGGCTAAACATGCCCAGCTCCCTTAGCCGTTCTTCATAAGGCATCGTTTCCAGGCCTTTGACCATTTTGGTTGCCCTCCTCTGGACATGTTCCACTTTGTCAGTGTCCTTCTTGAACTGTGGTGCCCAGAACTGGACACAGTACTCCAGGTGAGGTCTGACCAGAGCAGAATACAGTGGCACTATTACTTCCCTTGATCTAGATGCTATACTCCTATTGATGTTGCCCAGAATTGCATTGGCTTTTTTAGCTGCCACGTCACACTGTTAGCACATGTCAAGTTTGTGGTCAACCAAGACTTCTAGATCCTTTTCACATGTACTGCTCTCAAGCCAGGTGTCACCCATCTTGTATTTGTGCCTCTCATTTTTTTTGCCCAAGTGCAATACTTTACATTTCTCCCTGTTAAAATTCATCTTGTTTGTTTTGGCCCAGTTCTCTAATCTGTCAAGGTCGTTTTGAAGTGTGATCCTGTCCTCTGGGGTGTTAGCCACCCCTCCCAGTTTGGTGTCATCTGCAAATTTGATCAGGATGCCCTTGAGTCCATCATCCAAGTTGTTGATAAAGATGTTAAATAAGACCGGGCCCAAGACAGAACCCTGTGGCACCCCACTAGTCACTCTTCTCCAGGATGAAGAGGAACCATTGATGAGCACCCTTTGGGTTCGGTCAGTCAGCCAGTTACAAATCCACTGAGTGGTAGCATAGTCAAGACTGCATTTTACCAGCTTCTTTACAAGAATATCATGGGGCACCCTGTCAAATGCCTTGCTGAAATTAAGGTAGGCTACATCCACTCCGTTCCCTTCATCTACCAGGCTTGTAATTCTGTCAAAAAACGAGATCAGGTTAGTCTGACATGACTTATTTTTCAGAAATCCATGCTGACTATTGGTGATCACAGCATTCCTTTCTAGGTGCTCACAGACCGGTTGCTTAATGATCTGCTCCAGAATCTTCCCTGGTATTGATGTCAGACTGACTGGGCGGTAATTATTTGGGTCCTCTCTTTCCCCCTTTTTGAAAATAGGGACAACATTTTTTGTTATTTTTTATAATAATATTTATTCAGGTTTTTTAAAGATTACAAAGAGAACATGAAAAAACAAAAAAAAACACACAATACAACACAAAACAGAAAAATACAAAGAAAAAATACAATCATTATAAAAGAAAAAAGAAAAAAGCAATTTAAATCCTTTGCATGACAACTCCCCTTTTACTTATTTTCTTGACCTCCCCACACCTCCCCTTTCTGTATTCAGATTCAGATTTTTATTTCAGCAAGTCCTTTCACCTTATTTTCATTTGATTTAATTCATCTTAAAAACCACTTTTACTTTATTCAATCTTAACTCTCATCCAAACTTATACATCAATACTTATTCTTAAACCATTTCTCTAAGGTCGACCAAAATTCCCTTCCATGAATTTTCCCAATTTTCATACAGATAACAAGACAAAAAGAAAAACAAATTATAATTATATACCCTTTGAGTTCCCAATTTCTATTCCACCCACTCCCCCTTCCTGGTTCCAGTCCCCCACATGTGTCCATCAGTCTCAGTATACAATCAGCCTGGAGATCTTAAGTCCGAGGCTCTTAATTCTCTCTCACTTCCTCTCTGCCGGTCTTTTTGATAGTCCTTAATATTGAAAACCAAATCTCGGGGAAGCTCCGGCCCAACAGGATCCACTTTTCTTCCATCCAGGCCTTCATACTTAAAGATGAAGCCTATGGGGTATTCCAGATCTTGTTTCATACTCCTTTCAAATCCAAATGTCCCCAAAGCTCCAACTTCCACCTTGATCAAGTTTGTAATCCTTAGGTCTTCAGATCTCCACATAAGGAGATCTCTCCATTTTTCACTCTCCAATTCAGGCCAGACTTTCCACATCAAGTTTTTATTTTCCTTTATTGCCATCATGTCAGGCCTCAAATTACAGCTCTCCTTTAACATCTGCAAAATTACAGATCCCCCTTCAAAAATAGGGACAACATTTGCCCTCCTCCAGTCTGCCGGGACTTCGCCTGTTCTCCAGGAATTCTCAAAGATGACTGCCAGTGGTTCTGAGATCACATCTGCCAGTTCTTTTAATACTCTTGGATGCAGTTCATCTGGCCCTGGAGACTTGAATACATCTAAACTAGCCAAGTATTCTTGTACTATCTCCTTAGTTATTCTGGGCTGTGTTTCCTCTGCTGAATCATTTGCTCCAAATTCTTCAGGTCGGGCATTGTTTTCTTTATCGGAGAAGACTGAGGCAAAGAAGGCATCGAGGAGTTCAGCCCTTTCTGTGTCCCCTGTTTGCATTTCACCATCTTCTCCTCTGAGTGACCCCACTGTTTCTTTATTCTTCCTTTTGCTACGAACATACCCATAAAAGCCTTTTTTGTTGCTTTTAACCTCTCTAGCAAGCCTGAGTTCATTCTGTGCTTTAGCTTTTCTGACTTTGTGTCTACACGTGCTGGCTATTTGTTTGAATTCCTCTTTGGTGGTTTCCCCCCTTTTCCATTTTTTGTACACATCCTTTTTTAATCTTAACTCAGTTAAAAGTTCTTTAGATAGCCACCCTGGCTTCTTTAAGCACCTTCCATGTTTCCGTCTCATTAGTATTGCCTGAAATTGTGCTTTTACTATCTCCCTCTTAACAAACTCCCAGATGTGTTTGTTTCAACAACTGTGAGGATCAAAATACTCCTTCCCCCTTATCCCTTTTGCAATTCTTGTGTTAGTTTGGAGGGAGAGGGAGAAGAGCAGAAGAAACCTCTTTTTGAGTAGAAATTCCCTCCTGACTGCCCTCTTTTTAGCAGCCACCAAGTTCACTTACTTGCTGCTTGTAACCATTGCCCTTTGTATGCTATACTTTGGGCGGCTTTCTCTCTTCATCTCTTCTTTTGCACCCTCAAGGCTGGCAAAAGGTCCCCTCAAGTTCTTTTCTCCCCTTACGGGGGGAGGGACCCCACACTTCAGCTCTGTGTGTCATTCTTCTATATGCCCTTTTCTGTACCTTCACTATTTCTGTCACTGCTTTTTATAGAGTACATTGACCTGAAATGAGGGCTCGTTACTGAATACGGCCTCAGTGTCTCTTTAGTTGAGGCCACAGAAGGGGGTAGGAGCATATATTTTACCAGATATTCAGTGCTTCTCTTCATACTTCTGAAGATGGCTGTCTTCTTCAAAACACTGATTGTACTACCAACACCTGTTTCAGAGTCAAGTGTTCCTGCAGTTCTTTGCTCAGAAAGTATTGTTAACAGATAATTCATTTCTTAAATATTGTTATGGGTTTGCGGAGAGCAAGGATCCATTAAAATTACTGGGTGCCAGGTTCCCCCCATAATTTCTGAAATTAGTAAATGTGGGGTTGATCAATGGATTTGGCAAGGCCTAAAAAATAAGTCATGCCAGCTACCTCAGGAGATTGGCTGAGGCAGGTACCATCAAAAAACAAAGACAGGTGATGACAGAGTCATTCAGTCCTATTCAAGGTGGGACATTCATTCTCAGGTGAGAAGGGGGGTGGAGCCCCTCCCCCACCTGTGTGCCAGCTTTTTGTTGTTTAGTCATTTAGTCGTGTCCGACTCTTCGTGACCCCATGGACCAGAGCACGCCAGGCACTCCTGTCTTCCACTGCCTCCCACAGTTTGGTCAAACTCATGTCAGTAGCTTCGAGAACACTGTCCAACCATCTCATCCTCTGTTGTCCCTTTCTCCTTGTGCCCTCAATCTTTCCCAACATCAGGGTCTTTTCCAGGGAGTCTTCTCTTCTCATGAGGTGGCCAAAGTATTGGAGCCTCAGCTTCACGATCTGTCCCTCCAGTGAGCACTCAGGGCTGATTTCCTTAAGAATGGATAAGTTTGATCTTCTTGCAGTCCATGGGACTCTCAAGAGTCTCCTCCAGCACCATGATTCAAAAGCATCCATTCTTCAGCGATCAGCCTTCTTTATGGTCCAGCTCTCACTTCCATGAATCACTGCTGGGAAAGCCATATCTTTAACTATACGGACCTTTGTCGGCAAGGTGATGTCTCTGCTTTTTAAGATGCTATCTAGGTTTGTCATCACTTTTCTCCCAAGAAGCAGGCATCTTTTAATTTCGTGACTGCTGTCACCATCTGCAGTGATCATGGAACCCAAGAAAGTTGGGAAGCAGAGGTTGCCAGTGCCTTTTGCAGAAGATTTTTGAAACTGAGGTTGCCAGGGGAGAGGGGAGATTATTTAAATGGAAGGGGGAGTTGGCAGGGGGTTCTGGGAAGGAGGAACAGGAATGGAGCAAAATTTCATGTATGCTGACTGGGAGAGGCTTCTTCAAGAGACTGAGTGGCTTGGCTGGCTTCTGCTCTGGACGCAAGCCTGCTGAAATTATGGGAGAAGCAACAAGAGACACTCTTGAGGCCCCTGTGCTTGGTATGACGCATGTCTATCCCATCCTTCTGTGAACTGCGTATAATTTCAGTGAACAGCAAAAAATATTAAATGATTCACTAGGTGACGAGAGACATATCATTACAAAGCTTTGAACACTGAAATAATTTTCAAGTCACATAAGACACTGCAAGAGTTATAAGCTAAATTGCCTAGGGAAATAAAAAAGGTATGAACCTTCCTGGGGTTTTTTTAGATCACCATCAGAGGTCCTTCTCCAGGCATGTTTTCCTTTGGAGGTGGTGACCATTGCTACAGACTAAGAACCATGGCAATCCTATCAGTTACCTGCTTTTATTTGTTTATAGAAACCAAGTCAAAGCCATTTTATTTTCATGCTTTTGGTAATAGCAGCCCTGTTGCTTTTTAACAAATTCTGCTTCTGCTACTGTTTAGCAGGATTGAAAATATATATGCATACAGCAGCTTCTTTTTTACAATGCTTTCAGCAACATGATGCTGGTGAGGCATGTTATAATGGCAGGGCCCCTCTCTCCACTTCCACAGTCAAAATAGTGCAGAGAATAACACCCAACTAGTAGAGTTGTGCAGCAACCCAAAAGGTTTGCCTTCCATCAGGTATCTGTAGCATCTGAAAACAGCCAAGCTTGTTTCAGTTCCACTCTGTGTTGTTCCAATGCAATTAAGATCTGATCTGCTAAATAAGAATGTAAGAAGCGCCCTTCTGCATCAGGGCAATGGCTCATTTAATGCAACATCCTGTCCTCAAACTGGCCAACTATACTGCCTATGGGAAGCCAGTTGTGCTAGTCAAGGGGGGAGGTTACCGTGGGGCCAGGTCCAGGACCTGAGTTGAGGGTCGGCAGAAAGTCCTCCACGGGCGAAGCGGGGTCCACAGCGAGAAGCCGGGCAAGGACAGGAACTCTGGGGGAACAGGACTGGATGCTGGCCGAAACAGCTCTTCAACGACATTGCTCCCACAACCTGGGACCGGGCTGACTGGCCTTTATCTTCTCTGAGGCCAGGGGCAGTCCCGGCCCCCAGGAGACCCACCTCTCCTGGCCTTAAGGCAAGCACTCCTCCTGGGAGAAACCAGTTCCCTTCGCCTCTCTGCCCTGAGCCTCTGCAGTTCAAGAGAGGCTGAAGGGTTACTGGACCCAGGGGGAGACTCACCTGTAGGCACTGAGTCCTCAACCACCTCCGGAGCCAGAGTGGATTCACCTGCTGCCTGCTCTTGAGGATCCGGCACAGGTGCAGGCGCTTCAGAATCAAGGCCCTGCCCCTGTTCAGCCGGCCCTGGAGGCGGGGACTCCTGTGCAGGCTGGGATTCCTCCGGTTCAGCCTCTGAATCAGATTCCCAGGCCATCACACCAGTAAACAGAACCTGAATGCAACAGTACCGTATTTTTCGCTCTATAACACGCACCTGACCATAACACGCACATCATTTTTAGAGGAGGAAAACAAGGGAAAAAACATTCTGAATGAAACAGTGGATGTATCATTTTTGGGCTTCATGCTGTGGCCACAGACATGTGATCTGATGGTGAATTTGGGGTGACCCAATGCCAAAATCCTGAGAATTCCTGTGGATCCATGCTTTGTAACCACGTGTTTGCACCATTGCAGCCCCAGGCAACAGTGGGTGCGTGATTTTTTTGGTGCAGGCTGTAGCCATGGACATGCTATGTGATCTGATGGTGAATTTGGGGTGACCCAATGCAAAGATCCTGAGAATCCCTGTGGATCCATGCTTTGTAACCACGTTTTTGCACCATTGCAGCCCCAGGCAACAGTGGGTGCGTGATTTTTTGGGTGCAGGCTGTAGCCATGGACATGCTATGTGATCTGATGGTGAATTTGGGGTGACCCAATGCAAGGATCCTGAGAATCCCTGTGGATCCATGCTTTTTAACCACATTTTTGCACCATTGCAGCCCCAGGCAACAGTGGGTGCATGATTTTTTTGGTGCAGGCTGTAGCCATGGACATGCTATGTGATCTGATAGTGAATTTGGGGTGACCCAATGCAAAGATCCTGAGGATCCATGTGGATCCATGTTTTTTAACCACATTTTTGCACCATTGCAGCCCCAGGCAACAGTGGGTGCGTGATTTGGGGGGGGCAGGCTGTAGCCATGGACATGCTATGTGATCTGATGGTGAATTTGGGGTGACCCAATGCAAAGATCCTGAGGATCCATGTGGATCTATGCTTTGTAACCACATTTTAAGTGGGGAGCGAAGGAAAAACAAAGAAGGGACATGAGAGGGGTGTGCAGAGAAGCAGCTGGCTAAGAATGCAGGAGAGGGATTTAACGGGTTGGAGGAAAGAAAGGCAAAAGTTTCCCCCCACCCAAGCCAGCCATCTCTCTCTCTCTCTCTCTCTCTCTCTCTCTCTCTCTCCCTCCCTCCCTCCCTCCCTCCCTCCCTCCCCCTCTCTCTCCCTCCCCCCTCTCTCTCTCCCTCCCCCCCTCTCTCTCTCCCTTCCCCCCTCTCTCTCCCTCTCCCCCAGCAGCACCGGAGCTTGCCTGGAGGGGAGGGGCTTTCCCTGCTCTTTGTTCTGTTTCAGCAAACACAGCAACGAAACAGAGAAGGGTGGGCAGTAAGACCCTGAGGCAGAATGCAGGAAAGCAGCCGCTTCCTCTTTTCAGTTTTCCCTTTTCCTTGAAGCGTCGCGATTTGATTTTTGCCTGGTTTTTCGGCTCCAGGGACCACACATTCGCTCTATAACACGCACAGACATTTCCCCTTCCTTTTTAGGAGAAAAAATCTGCGTGTTATAGAGGGAAAAATACGGTATTTTCCACATTTGTGACCCAGCAACTGGCATTCAGTGGCATACAGAATCCATGCTTTGTTTTGCTCTCAGTGACTAAAAATGGGGCATCTAAAAATGGCACTAACTTCCCCCCTTTACATAACTGAGTGAAATTTGCAGGCAAATGAGCCCCTCGAGCATGGATCAATACTGCCAAATTTCAGGATGATAGGTAGAGCAAGTCTCCTGCCATTACAAACTCTGAGAGAATATTGAAATAATGCTCTCTCCACTGTTTTTTTCTTTTTCTTTTTAGGGGGGGAAATCAGTTTGAAAACAGGGGGCATGGGGGAGAAAACTGCAAAAATTACCTCTGGGTAAGAAAACTGTAGAAGTTAAGATAAATAAGTTATGGGGCCTGTCATACTAGGTGATTATATTTCTTTAAAAAACTGGAGAAGTTACCATTTCCCCTCATCTCTTTGCAGTTATAAGGTCTATGATGAAGAAGAGAGAGGGAGAGCTGTGATTGTCAATTGTTTGTTACGAAAAAGAAAGACTGGGGAAGGAGCAGGCTGCCTCTATTGTCTACCTGTGCTGCTTATGCCCTAGGCTCACAGTCAAAACCCGGATGAAACTCATGTGAAGCATGAATCTGTCAATCACCCTTTCCCAAATCACTGTGATTGGAGTGCTCCAAGAAAATAATTCACTGTGATTAAAAGCTAGATCTGTCAAAATGAAAGAGCCCTCCCCCTCCCTCCCTGCTCTTCACACCTTCCTCTTGAGCACCAGGCATTTCCACAGTCATCTTGGCTTGGTTTCTCGAAAAAAAGAGGGAGGGAACAACGATGCATTTAACTTTAAAGGTGGGGGAACAAGGCAATAAAGGAACTTGGACACACTCAGACCTGCCATGACATGCCTTTTTAATGGTGTCATCCATAACATGAAAGACTGTATTGAACCAGCCCAGTCTGCCTTGTTATTTAGGGTATACACACAAAGCTGATGCAAATGCCTACCAAATTGGGCTACATTCAGAATAGAATGTCTTATCCAAAGCATTTGTTGTTGTTTAGTCGTTTAGTCGTGTCCGACTCTTCGTGACCCCCTGGACCAGAGCACGCCAGGCACTCCTGTCTTCCACTGCCTCCCGCAGTTTGGTCAGGCTCATGTTTGTAGCTTCGAGAACACTGTCCAACCATCTCGTCCTCTGTCGTCCCCTCCTCCTTGTGCCCTCCATCTTTCCCAACATCAGGGTCTTTTCCAGGGAACCTTCTCTTCTCATGAGGTGGCCAAAGTATTGGAGCCTCAACTTCACGATCTGTCCTTCCAGTGAGCACTCAGAGCTGATTTTCTTAAGAATGGATACGTTTGATCTTCTTGCAGTCCATGGGACTCTTAAGAGTCTCCTCCAGCACCATAATTCAAAAGCATCAATTCTTTGGCGATCAACCTTCTTGATGGTCCAGCTCCCACTTCCATACATCACAACTGGGAAAACCATGGCTTTAACTATATGGACCTTTGTTGGCAAGGTGATGTCTCTGCTTTTTAAGATGCTGATCCAAAGCATAATGTATGACATATACAATCTAGTGTGCTATCCATTGTTTCTGAGGGCCAGGTAGAAATGGCTGGAGCAAAGTGTTTGGCCCCCAAACCTGAGGTTCGCCACCCCTAATTCAGCATTTGGCTCTTCAGGCAAAAGGATTTTCAGAGAGGCTTACATGCAATCAAGTAAAGTGCTCTTGCCTTTAGGTATGCAATCTAAAAGGTACAACACAAAAGGGAAAAGGGAAAGGGGGGAAAGTAAACTTAGACTCCAGTCCTTAAACTTAAGCAGAAAGTCTCAGAATGCAAATATTTTTAGGGGCAGGAGCAGGTCTTTCAGTAAAGCTGATGGAATGAGCTCTGCTTCCCCTCTCTCCCACTGAAGTCACCCAGTTTGACAGTTACTTTCTGGGGAAAGAGAAACAAATTGAAATGTATATTCATATTCTGCTTGGGATATGAAACTATATTTTCAGCAATCCTCCCATATGCACATATTCCTCATGTTTCTGTCGTCTTTCTCACCTTCTCTCTCTGGCCCTGATAATCTATCTGCTAATGCTTCTCATTTGTCCATCTGAAATGTATCCCCTTATTATCCCCCAACTTAATTCACAAGATGCAAGTTAACAATGCGGAGATTTGGATCTCATATCTTTTATTCCTTTCTCCTGCATGTGGGAGGGTGAATTATCCTAAGTGATTTCGGTTTAGTTTAATCAAATGCAAACACAGATTAATGAGGTTCTTCAAATCAAGATCTATGTAATATATTTTCTTTAATTTAAGCTTCTGTGGCCTTATAATATCAAGTGGCAGTGATTAAATGCAGTGTAGAAGCACTTCATCATAGCACAGTCTCTAAACCCCTAAACTACAAAAAAAAGTCAAGCCTAGTCTAAAGCTCACATGAGCTCCCTTCTTGCAAACTCCCTTCTTGACTTGCAGGGAGACAAAAGGTTGACAGAGCTCTCAAAATCTAGCACAAATGTGCAGCCAGCGGCAACAAGAAATTTGTTTTTATGTGCCATTCGACTTTCTGGATAAAACAGATTGTATGACCTGAGGGATGAAGCAGAAGTCGTAGCAGCACACTACGCAAAATTCAAAAAGGAGAACAACATTGCTATCCTGTGTCCATCACATTCATAACTTTTGTTCTATGATTTTTGCTTTCCTGATTAGAGTAGCAAATTGAAGCACTGGCATGAAGTGCAGATTAGCTATAGGATTCCTGTGTAACCGCTGGTTACTGAGCCACCCCATGTTCTTCCTATAACAGGGATGGTAAAGCTGTGCTTCTCTAGATGTTATTGTACTCCAACTCCCATCTGCCCCCACAAGCATGGTCAAGAATGAGATGAGGCGTAGATGGCCTTAGATCCAGCAGGGCTTTCCCCATGTACTGCTCCCCATTTGGGCTTACTGGCATGATAATGTCTAATCAGGTTAAATGGTGGCAGCCCTAGTTGTATACCATCTAGCCTTTCATGACACAGAAAGTGTGGAAGTAGATGTCAAAAGTAGGGTTGTCCTCTTTTTCCAGGACATGTCCTCTTTTTCATGGGTAGAGTCGTCGTAGCAATCCATAGTTAAAAGTCAGCAAATGTGTCCTCTTTTTTGCTCTTCAAAATATGACAACCCTATCAATCGTAGCTTCTAGGATGGAAGACAGAAGGTGGAATCAGAGCCAATGGCTGACAGAGCCCAATAATTCTAGTTGTGTCCCCTATCCCCTCACAGAGTTACAGTTCCTAGAGTTTCCTGGTCATTGGCTCTGATTCTGCCCACTGTTGGTCTCCCTGCCTTCCACCCTACAAGCCACCGTAACATCGACTTCCACTCTTCTAATCATCCTGCTTTTAATGTCACTTGTGCTGGTAGTTATTGCCATATCCTCTGACAGCAAAATCATATGTTGTGTGATATCATATTCTTTTAGTGGTCTGCCTTGACCCGACTCCCAGTCAATTTTACAGTATTTGGTGATCCTGTGTTATAAAGCAAGCATAGTAGCCTCAGGCTTGAAGGCCAAATGTTGCACTTGAAGCTTCTCTTGGTACTCTTCCCTTGCCATGCAACTGCTCCCCAGGCCACACACATCCCTCAGACCAGGCCGAAGGCTAGCACCACATGGGGTGCATTGCAACCATTAAGCCTTGAGTCTGATGCATGAATCACTGTGACCAGACTATCCCTGTCCAATAATGTCTGCAGCTGGTGTACCAGCTTTAGTTGCTAAAAGGCATTGCTAGCCTAAAAGGCTACCTGAGCCTCTAGTGACAAAGATGGATCTAGGAGCACCCCGAAGCTTTGAACCTGTTCCTTGAGAGGGAGTGCAACCCCATTCAGAACATGCAAGTAACTGGCCAGTCTTCTGGACACAGGAATCATCAACCCATAGTGGAATAGGCTTTGGGGATTCAGGAAGAACAGAGAGCTCCAGACAGCCCCATTGTGTACGAGAGAGGGAGGTCTGCTGCAGGAAAAGGTGCCCTACATAAACTGGTGCCAATTCTGAGTCTAAGCAGCTCCTCCACCAGCAAACCTGATTGGAAATCCTATTAGATTTAGGTTCCCATGAGCAAACAGGGCAAAGTCCTCCCTTTTGGGAGAGGCTGTTCCTTGCTTTTAAGCTGTACAGCTAATGCCAGTCAGTGCAAACCAGGAGTGGGAAAGCTGCGGCCTCTGGGCATTGCTCGACTGCAACTCCCATCATTCCTGACCATTGGCCATGCTGGCTGAGGCTGATGGGGGTTGGAGTCCAGCAACATCTGGAGGGCCACAGATTCCCCTTCCCTGACACAGACAGTGCTGACCTAGAAAGACCAATGGTTTAATTCAGTATAAGGCTTCCTAAGTTCTGTATTCCATTACTTTTGGGTTATTTCCATATGCCTGAGACCTAAAAGCTGCTACGTGCATCTAATGTTGGATTAAAGCACTCTGTTCACTATTCTACTCCACATTGGGTTATGGATCAGTGTGCTTCCAAGTCATTAGACACAAGCATTAAACTCTGCAACACGTTTCTGGGGAGGTGGGGGGGACTTCTCTCCTGAAGTGCTGAACCCAAATTGGATGATCTTTATTGAAGGAGATTAATGCATCGGAGGAAAGGAGATTAACTCATGCAAACAAAGAATTTCCTCTGCTCTGTCAATAAATCCCCACAGCTTATTCCTAGCTGCATCTCTAAAGAGGCTCAAAGTAAGAGGAAGACATGGGCTGTCATGCTGCTTTGATGCTGCACAGATGACCAGCGCCAGGGCAGGTGGCAGAGGTGCTGAAAGGAAACTGCACTCTGGGGTTTTTGTTTTTGTTTTTAATGAAGAGCAGTGCATAAACGAAATAACAAATAACTTTAAAATCCAGGTTAAAATTGCCCACTAAATCTTTCTAGAGAGGAGAGATTTTTGCATGCATCAGAGAAAATGAAAAGTTACATAGGAAAGAATAGCATGATTCTGCTCAGGCTGGTAAAGCCAAGCTTGAAAGAGTGTATCCAGTTCTGATTGCCAAGGAACAAATGATGCTCTCTGCTGTCTAGGCTCAAGCCAAACTTTTCAGATTAGCCCCAGAACTAGACAGGGCATTAATTGCATAAATGCAATTAACTTGCCTGGTTCTTGTCATGCAAACAGCAGCTACGGGAACTATGGGGATTGAGAGAAGGGGTTTAACTCTTTCCCTGCTAAATGTCGCCCCTGTGAAACTGATATTTGGATTTCAAGTGAAGTTTGCATTGCACCAATAGACGCTTCCCTTGAAATTGAAAAATAGGAGCTTTGGAGAGTCCATCTTTGTTGGGACCATGACAAGGCTGGGATCCAGCAGTATCTGGAGAGCTACAGTTTCCCCATCCTTGCATCTCTTTCTTAACACCAGCAAAATAAACCTTTTCTTATGTCCCAGGACTTCTGCTAATTATGGGCAGTTCTTCGGCTGTGAGCAGGCCTTTACACCTTGCAACAATCAACATGCTTCACAGGATGTGCTCTAAAATTAACTAGCTTACGTAAATTGCTCTGTGAAGATGGTGATGAGAATAATAGATTTGCCCTTTAGGAAGTTAATTGTTTGGTATTCACCATTAGGCTTGGAAGGTGTGCAGTAATAAGACATGGGACCACTCACGGAATCATGAGAATGAGAAAAAATTATTGAATAATTACCCCCTCAGTGAACACAGCCCAATCTCTGCTCTTAATGAGGCAGGCATCCTGAAGAATAAGAAAACTATTGCGCTTAATTATATGATCAAATGCTTTCACAATACTCATGCATTAGGGGGCCAATTAAGTTTTATATGGGCAACTTTAGCTACAGTATTTTGTAACACTTGAGAGTTTGACTTTGCAACCTTAATAGCTTTCAGCATCTTATTAAGAAGATATAACTTTAAAAGATAGATGGCTGGTGCCGAATAGCTATCCATGACATGGACTTGGTTAAAAACTTGAGCAAAATTCACCCTGGCATACCACCTGGCCATGTTACTGTAAGGAACAAGGTATGTATCATGCACTCCATTCACACTTTCTCTGCTTCATTTGGGAAGTGGCTCACAGCAGCTTTGGACAGTAATAATAGCAAGTGCAACTCTTTTTGCATTCATGTACCAGTACATATGAAGCCAAAACTCACACAGAGGCATTAGATTCAGGTAGGTAGCCGTGTTAGTCTGATGTAGTTGAAATAAATTAAAAAATTGTTTAGTAGCACCTTAGAGACCAACTAAGTTTGATCTGGGTATAAGCTTTCGTATGCATGCACACTTCTTCAGATACACTGAAACAGAAGTCACCAGACCATTATAGTGGGAGGGTGGGGTGGGGTTTTTCTCAGAAGGAGAAGTAGGAGATGGGTGGTTGACTAAATGGGTATGGTAAACCTGTTGACAACTGTTAATGACTGCAATTAGTCCTATAGGAAAAAGCAAGGGATAGTATGCAGATGACCAAAAAGCTTTAGCATATGTAATGAGACAAGAATCCAATATCTCTATCCAGACCAGGTCTCTCCATAGTTTTCAGTTTAGTAATAAGATGTAATTCAGCCATTTCTCTTTCAAGTCTTTCAAGGGTCTGGTGACTTCTGTTTCAGTGTACCTGATTAAGAGTGCATGCACAAGAAAGCTTATACCCAGAACAGACTTAGTTGGTATCTAAATTTTATTTATTTTGACAGAGGCATTACAGAGAGTAAAGTTCAATTTTGGCTATTATTAATCATATGCACAGATATAGGAAGTGCAACTAAGACTTCCTGTGGTTGCATAACCAAACATACTATATGGTTTGTCTTGTTCTTAGTACATCAGGCCTACTTCAACTCCTTTCCAGTGTAATCCTTATAAATGACTATTCAGAAGTAGGGATGGACAAATCCATCAATTCTGGTTTCTCTCTGTTTTGCATTTTTCCCAATCTTAAGTTCCGTTCTCAATATTTCCATTTGCAAAATAAATAAAATTTATTCCTCCGGAAAAAATATAAGCAGTTTAATGTGAATCTCTTCTGGTTCACATATAGCTTCAGAAAGTGTATGTTATGCAAGTTTGCCTTTAAATGAAAAATGAACTGAATTTCTCCCCCATCCCTACACAGCAGTAAGCCCCAATGAGTACATTCAGACAGTTAAGTGGTTCTAAACTGTCAGCTTAATTTACTTTTACTTGCAACCAGACCCTGGGAACCAAATTATGGGCAGGTCTGAGGCTATACTATTGCAGGAATCAGCTTGATTTCACCAGGGACTCTATGGGTAGATTCCTGCTCTCCTGCTTTGCAATACGAACCCTGAGGACACTGGGGAGATTACTGTTGAGATGAACCTTAATCCCTCCATTCTGGCTGGTGTGACATGTTTTTCAGTTGTATGCCAGCGAAACTTGGACAAACCTTAAAACCAGTTGTGTGAATGAGTAAGCAGGGTGAGATTGACCAAGAAATGGCGGGGGGTGGGGGTGGGAACGGACCCTACCTGAAATATATAGATAGGATAAGCTTACGCAGTTCAATGAGTCATACCTGTAATGAACAAAAAGCATAAGAAGCTATTTTAGCTCCTTTGGAAACACAAGTAATATGTTTATTAGGGCCAACAGAAATATCAGAAAAGAAGAAGCAAGCTTTGTGTTTTGTTAAGCAAAAAGAGGAAGGAAAGAAAGAAAGAAAAGTCTGGCTAGAGGACAAAGCCACAAAGCCTGAAATTAGACACAGAAGGCCAAAAGCACAAAGGTATTGCCCAACTGTGGGTCTATGTCATCCTTCGCCAATCTGGTGCCCTTCAGATTCTTTGGACTTACAAATCCCATTAGTCCCAACCAGCACACCTGGTGGCAGATGTAATCCAAAACAACTGGAGGGCAGCTGGTTGGCAACAACATATCTATGATGTTGAGAAGCTGAAACAGTGGCTACATGTGTGATTGTCCAGCTGCGATGTTGGTGATCGTACACTGGTAATTCTTAAGTATAAAGTCTAGCATTCTTTAGAAGCAAGCTCACATTGAAGACATCAGCCACTAGATGTCACCAGAACTAATAGAGTACTGTACTGTGCAGCCCTGCAAGGCATGTATTATTTCACAGATTTTTTTTTTTTTTTACTGGCTCTGCTGTATCTCTGCTGCATGCAAAGCTTCTTTGATAAATATGACAACAAACTGCAATCCCTGTGGTTGGTGGTATCCTTGAAACGAGGAAGGCAAAAGTCACGTCATGATCAGAGTGATGCCCTCTCAAAAACCTACAAGAATAATGAAAAACAATTTGCCATACTATCTAATATAGCTAAATGCATCTATAATTTTAGTAAATCAAAGGTGTAGGAGAAAATCCATTTATCTGATCGATAGCTCATTTCACAACAACTAGGATACCAGAGATTGACAGCTGAATCAATGGCAATGTTGGTGTGCAGATCAAAGTTTTAAAATGAAAACTACGGATAGTATAACTGATATTCAAGAATATTTTCATACAGAAGCAAAGACATGGGAGGGCAGCTGATGGCAGCAAAATCTAAAATTTAAAGGTAATAAAATCTTTAATGTTTAAGTACATGCCACACAGAGTTACAGAGAAAACAAAGGGAGCACTTTGACTGCTAATTTCCCTAGTATAGTCAAGTCATTATAGAAATGAGTTACATTGCATGTTATTTTCTCTGCCAATGCATCCTATACAACTTCCACCATCTACTTTATATTTGGAAAAGTAGTTTGTCTGTCCATCTGTCCTTTCTAGGTTTGGCCACCTCTCATTATATCATCACCAAATTCAACACACTGTCAATTGATTTCCAATAAGGCAGCTTACCATTGAAAGGTACCGGTATATATTGAGAGCTACTTGAGTGCTTTGTAGGATTAGGTCCCTACTTTCACTATTGTTATTTTTACTATTTGTAGTCTCTCGGTTATGAAGTCTAGACCGGTTACACCCCTGTACACAATGGTCATGGGAGAGGGCAACACTGTGGTCGGCCTCTTTAGAATTGAGGGAGCTATTTCTGGTTGCCAGAAGCACCAACTCAGTCAAAAGAGATGTTACCTTTTCTAATTTGCTGTTAATTTCCTCCACTGTGCTTGCAGTCAGCAGACAGTGGTCCACGAGTATTTCCGCATAGAGTGGCGCCCCCTCTGATAGTAGTTCATGAGATAGTTCATGGGCGCTCATCTCAGCATTCTCCCCTGGGTCATCTTCACCCATTAAAGCATCCCCACCTATCTGGGAATGTGCTCTGTTGGATGTGGTAGGTTCTGAATTCTGCGCTCTTACAAAATCGTCCAGTTTACTCTGCTTGCACTTCTACTGTGGGCTCACTTGTGGAGATGAGACTGGTCACTTCTTTTTCCTAGTCAATTTCCTGGAGATGCAGCTCAGGAGCTCACCAAGTTAGTGGCTAAATATCTTTATCTGGTTTTTTGTCATGGAAACACATTGCAGCCGTCTGATCTCCCTGGAGACCTAGAGATGTAATGTTAGACTGCTTTGCCTCTTTCATTTGAAAAATGTTTTGTGTCACTGGGAAGGCGGTAATTCTGTATTGATTTGCTATGGATGTTTGTATGTGATGCCAATAAAAGGTTTGAGAATTGAAAAATTCAACACAATGGCCCCCAAGGTTCAGGTGGCAGTTTCATTGATATTGGGCCACTGGGTGCCATTTTTAATCACAATGGTGAACCAAAACATCACTTTTGTGTGACTTTGGCCATTTTTTGCCACCTGTCAAAGTACCTTCACACAGAGCTACAATTCTCAGAGTGGTTTAAGAGTCATTCCCTCTTCCTATGGAACTCTGGGAAATGCAACTCTATGAAAGAACTAGGGGTCTCAGCATCCTTATAAACTACAGTTCCCATAATGCTTTGGGTTATTTAAAGTTGCATTATACATATTTGAAGGTACATTGCAAACAACAGAGCTGAGAGGAGGCAAACTTTCTGATTTCATTTCTGAAGTACCCAGAGAGCCACGTAGCTGGTTCATGTTTCTCTTATTTGTTCTAGCATTAGAGTTATTAATATTTGCTGTGCATCAGACAAAGCAGTCAAGAAATAAAGTTTGGGCCTGGGGAATCTAAATTACTTTTGTACACTGATGACATTTTGTTCGGTGAACAAATTTCTTCCCTCAATTTATCCACTCAGTCCTTTAACAGATCACTTTGGCAGCATCCTTGGATATGAAATTAATTGGCCCATGACAGTGTTCTTCCCCATTTCACAGGGTGACTGGCATTTCTATCTTGTTTTGTCTTAGAGATTGCCTCAGATAAGATTAAATATCCAGCAATACAGTTAACCCCCAGGTTGAACTATTTAGTTCCAAAAAAACACTTTGAACTCCTAATTATTCCCATAATATTGAACACAGGGAAGATTGCATTTATCATTACTCAGGGAAGTTAATCTAGTAAAAACAGGGCTGGATAACACAATTTGATTATCTTACACATATTACCATTCCCACTTGATTTGCCAAATATCTCCTGTGGGGGGAAAAGAGGAAGTTGCTCAAGTAGCATAAATAACATTCGCTTTCCATGCAACAAACTGTAGATGATCACATGAAAAATGCTTGAAGATCACATGATGTCTACCACAGGCATCGGCTGCAGAACTCAACAACTATAGATCACATGAAGATTACGTTTCATGAAATCAGTTATATACGGAGGATCACATGAAGAGCTTGTGCACCCTCCCCAACATATTTTTAGATTTTACAGTATGGGCTTGTAATAGCCCCCTCCTATAGCAAAGCTGTGAGAAGTTCAGAAGTTTTGTGTCCAATAACAGTTAACCATAGTTTAGTGTTACATCAGAACACACTAAACTGTGTTTAATCAGTTTGCTGAAACAAATGAACTTCATCATTCATGGTTTGAAATCCAGCTAAGCCACAGTGAAAACTTCCAAACTATTCCTTCCAGTTGCAATGGAAAAAAAGAGAAGAAGGTGAGGTTCATCTAGACTCATTCCTGTCTTCATACATCATAGCTTAATTTCAGACATTATTTTTACACAATCACTTATACTACTTAAAAGAGGTGTCTTGTTTATTTACTCTATTTTTAACAGTTGATCTGATTATTTTGAATTATCAATGAATTCATTAATCATTTTACACCGAGACCTCTATGGAACGTACAGAAATTAGTGTAAAAGTTTCAATAGAATCAAGTCTTGCTATGAAATAAGTTAAACAGAAACAGCATAGATGCCATAAAAGTAAAACTGCTGTGAAGTCCCCACCACCACCTACAAGCACAATCACCATCAAATTGCTCAAAGCAAGAGATGCTGGCATTAGCTGAAGAGCACATGAAAGGATATGCATATGCTACTCCAACCACAAAACTAGGCTCAAAAACAAAGGCCTCTCTGCACTATATATTTAAAGCACTACCAAACCACTTTAAAGAATCATGGCTTTCCTTAAAGAATCCCGGGAACTATAGTTTCAGACCTTCCAAGTGTCCCTATTTTCCAAGGACGACCCTGATTTAGAGAAGACTTCCTGGTTTCTGATTTGTTTTTTTTTTATAATATTTATTAAAGTTTTTTAAACAATAAACAAAAAACATACATAATAACATAGTCTTTTCAAATTTCCACATTTCATTCTCCTCTTTGGACTTCCTCACATCTCTTGTTCCTGCATTCTGAACTCACAAATTTTGCTAGCAAATTATTTACTTGTTTCCATTCATATCATATAATTATCCAATATTAAATCTCAAATTTTAGAATTTGAATCACACTTTTGAGATCTTAATTTGAAATATTGTTTATCCAAAATTTGTCTTTTCTTTCAATTACATTCAAATTTATATTCCTTATTACTAATTTGTTGGAGCCGTGTTATTACAAATCTTACATCTTTCTTAGCATTCATACAATTTACAATGTTTTTGTAGATAATCCTTAAATTTCTTCCAGTCCTCCTCCACCAGTTCCTCTCCCAGGTCTCGGATTCTGCCAGTCATCTCAGCCAGTTCCATATAATCCATCAGTTGCATCTGCCATTCTTCCAGCGTGGGCAAATCTTGAGTTTTCCAGCATTTAGCAATGAGTATCCTTGCTGCTGTTGTAGCATACATAAAAAAAGTTCGATCCTTCTTTTGCACACTCTGGCCGACAATGCCTAAAAGAAAGGCCTCTGGTTTCTTAGGGAAGGTATACTTAAATACCTTTTTCAGCTCATTGTATATCATTTCCCAGAAAGCCTTCACTCTAGGGCAAGTCCACCAGAGGTGAAAGAATGTTCCTTCAGCTTCTTTACACTTCCAACATTTATTGTCAGACTGATGGTATATCTTTGCGAGCTTGACTGGAGTCATGTACCACCTATATATCATTTTCATAATGTTTTCTTTCAAGGCATTACATGCCGTGAACTTCATACCGGTGGTCCATAACTTTTCCCAGTCAGCAAACATAATATTGTACCCTATGACCTGTGCCCATCTTATCATAGCTGATTTGACCGTTTCATCCTGTGTATTCCATTTTAGCAGCAAGTTATACATTCTCGAAAGTGTCTTAGAGCTGGGTTCTAACAATTCTGTTTCTAACTTTGATTTTTCCACCTGGAATCCTAATTTTTTATCTGACTTAAAGGCTTCTTTAATCTGAGCATAATGTAGCCAATCTCGCACTTTCCCCTTTAGTTTCTCCATACTCTGCAACCTCCAATTGTCTCCATCTTTTTCTATTATTTCCCAATATTTCGGCCATTTGGCCTCCATATTGAGTCTTTTCGGGGCCTTAGCCTCCATTGGTGATAACCACCTTGGGGTCTTGTTTTCCAATAAGTCCTTGTATTTTGACCAGACATTGAACACTGCTTTTCTGACAACATGATTCTTAAAAGCCTTGTGTATTTTAACCTTGTCATACCACAGATATGCATGCCAACCAAAAGCATTGTTAAATCCTTCCAAATCTAAAACATCAGTGTTTTCAAGAAGCAGCCAATCTTTCAACCAGCAGAAAGCTGCTGATTCATAGTAGAGCTTTAAGTCTGGCAGGGCAAAGCCCCCTCTTTCTTTAGCATCAGTTAGTATCTTAAACTTAATTCTGGGCTTTTTGCCCTGCCAGACAAATTTTGAGATATCTCTTTGCCACCTCCCAAAACACTCCATTTTATCCACAATCTGCAAGGTTTGAAACAAAAACAAGATTTTTGGCAATACATTCATCTTAATAGCAGCAATGCGTCCTGACAAGGAAAGTTTCAGTCTTGACCAAACATCTAGATCCCTTTTAATTTCAGACCAACATTTTTCATAATTATCTTTAAATAAATTCATGTTCTTCGCTGTTATGTTTACCCCTAGGTATTTTACTTTTTTAACCACATTTAATTCTGTCTCTTTCTGAAACCTTTCTGATTCTGAAGAGGTCATATTTTTTCCCAAAACCTTGGTTTTTTGCTTGTTAAGTTTAAATCCCGCCACCCGACCAAACTCATAAATCAATTGCAGTACCCTTTTGGTGCTGGGCTCTGGCTCCTGTAAGGTCAATACTAGGTCATCTGCAAATGCTTTAAGTTTATATTGTTTCGCTCCGACCTGAATACCCTCTACCAACCGGTCTCCTCTGATCATATTTAAGAGCACTTCCAGGACCGATATAAATAACAAAGGGGAGATAGGACAACCTTGTCGTGTTCCTTTTTCAATATTAAACTCTTCTGTCACCACATTGTTCACTATCAGTTTTGCCTTCTGCTCCGAATAAATTGCCTCTATCCCATTCTCAAACCCCCGCCCCACTCCCATTCCTTCCAAATTTTTCTTCATAAACGTCCAAGAAATATTATCAAAGGCTTTCTCCGCATCTATAAATATCAAAACTGCTTTTGTGTTGATATTTGTCTGCAAGAGTTCCAAGATATCAATAATGTTTCTTGTGTTTGCAAACAAATGTCTACCTGGGAGAAAGCCTGCTTGGTCCTTATGGATCACTTCATTTAAGACTTTTTTAAATCTGCTTGCTAAAATGTCTGCAAATATTTTGTAATCCACATTCAGGAGGGAGATGGGGCGGTAATTCTTGAGTTGTGTCTTTTCGGTTTCTAGTTTAGGTATTAATGTGATGAAGGCCTCTTTCCACGACTCTGGTGCCTTCTTCCCTTCCATAATTTCATTGCAAACCTCCATTAGTGGGTGCATCAAATAGTCTTTCAATGTCTTATAATACTTGGAGGTGAGACCATCTGGTCCTGGAGATTTGCCCAATTGCATGTTCTGAATGGCTTCTTCAATCTCTTGTTGTGTTATTTTGTAATTCAGGATAGTTCTATTTCGCAGAGACAACCTTGGTAGACCATTGTTCTTTAAAAATTGTTCTATCTCCGATTCATCTTGTGGCCCTTGTGTATATAATTGCTTGAAGTATCTCTGGAAGCACTTTCTAATTTCCACTGGGTTCTGAATATTTCTTCCTTCAATTTCTAAATTTGTTACTGTGTTCAATTTTTGTCTCTTTTTCAGCTGCCATGCTAGCAGCTTTCCACATTTATTTGCTGATTCAAAGGATCTCTGTTTCATTAGCTTGATTTTCCATTCCAGTTCCTGA
The DNA here is from genome assembly GCF_964252035.2 of Podarcis erhardii. NCBI lineage: Eukaryota > Metazoa > Chordata > Lepidosauria > Squamata > Lacertidae > Podarcis > Podarcis erhardii. The sequence goes on from NC_138504.1 coordinate 15,927,932, forward strand.
TTTATCAGTTTGGAATATTGCGCTTGATAAAGTTTGATTTCTCTTAAAATCTCCTTTGATTTCGGTTTAGATCTTAATTTCTTCTCACCTTCTTTAATTTTCTCCAAAATCTTATCTTTTTTCTCATTCTGTGCTTTTTTCCTTATATTGTTCTGTTGTATCAGAAACCCCCTCATAACCGCCTTGCTTGCATCCCAGACAGTTCTTTTTTCCACCGTAGTGTTCAGGTTAATCTCAAAATAGTCCTTCAAAGCTTTTGAGGCCTTTTTAATAGTCTCCTGATCTCTAAACAAGTTGTCATTCATCCTCCATCTGAAGGAGCCGGTTGGAGTTAGTCTCATATCCATCTTTACAGCGCTATGGTCGGAGCAGGTCTTTGGGCAGATTTCCACTTTTTTTATCTTAGGTGCCAGGCCTCTAGTTGTCCAAATTTGGTCGATTCTTGTCCATGTCAGTTGGGCTTCAGAAAAAAAAGTTCCCTCTCTTCCTAGGGGGTTCTTTGTTCTCCAAATATCGATCAAGTCCATGTTGTCAGTAAGTTCAAAGAATGTTTTAGGTAGTCTGCCTTCTTTTGTTACGTTTTGGCTGTGTGACTTATCCATGTTAGTTGATACCACGCCGTTCATATCTCCCATCATAATGATGTTGTTGTAGTTCAGATAGTCCAGTATTGTCTCATGCAGCTTCTTGTAGAATTCCGATTTTCCGTCATTTGGCGCATAAACTCCTAATATCAAAAACTTTTCTCCTTGGTTCTGAATCTCAATTGCCAGGATTCTTCCTTGTTCATCTATGAATAAAAATTTTGGTGACAGGCTCTCTTTTGCATATATCACCACACCTCTTTTCTTGACTCGGTCTGAAGAAATAAATTCTTGGCCTAATCTTTTATTTATTAGCACTTTTCTATGAAGCCTAGTCACATGTGTTTCTTGTAAACAAATAATGTCCAATTGTTCTTTTTTCAAAATGTGAAATATCCTTCTCCTTTTTTCCGGGAGAATGTTCCAACTCAAAAAGTTGCAGAGACATCCTGAATAAATCTGTTATTGCTCTGGTGGTGGTATCTTTTTGTCCTGGTCTTCAGGCCCCAAAGGTGTAGGTATAGATGCAGAGGATGGTCCAGCCCCTGAGGGTTCTCCAATCCCTTTCTGAAGGTCCTCTCCGTAAATATTCAAGAATTTGTCTCTGTCTTCAGCTGTTTTTATTTTCACCTTCTTCCCTCTAAACGTAAACGATAGTCCTTGTGGAAATTCCCACCTAAAAATAATTGAGTTGCTCCTCAGCAACCTTGTTAGTTCAAGGTAGGTGGATCTAAGGTCCAGAAGTTGTCTAGGAATATCCTTGTAAATCTCTGCTCTTTTGTCCAAAATTTCAAGTGACTTTCCGTAGTGTAGTCCTAATATCTTATCTCTTTCCTCCTTGGATCTCAAAGTAATCAAACAGTCTCTGGGCTTGTCCTTCCTTGTCAATTTCCCAAGTCTAAAGGCTGTCACAATTTTAAAGTCCTCTTCTTCCTTCAAAGGCCACCACTTAGAAAATTCCTTTGTCAGAAAGTCAGTTAAATTTCCTTGTTCAGGTTCAAGTTCTGGCACGCACCTCAATCTTAGGTTGTTTTCCCGGGCCCGAAGTTCGATCATAGACAAGTAGGCCTGCTGTTCCCCGACCTGCTTGTGGAGTGGTCTTACCTCCTGCTCCAGTGCCTCAGTTTTCTGAATAGCTTCCTCTGCCAATTTCCGGTTTTCTGCAGTGGATTCAGTTAATTTGCCAATTGCTTGTGCATTTGATGCAACTTGCTCAGTTAATTTGTTGACAGAATCTCTGGTCTGATCAATCTTAGCCGTTTGTTCATCCACTTTTTTATCTAGGCCTTCCAATTTTTCAAGTATTTTGTCTAATACTGAAGCAGATCCCCCTGATGCCATTTCTTCTACCGGCAGCTGTTCAGCTCCCTCTAGTTCCAAAACATTGGGGGCAGATGATCTTCATGGCTGCGAAACTAAAGTCAAGGTTGCTTGCTTTTCTCCTCTAGCCGCTCTTGTTTGTCTCGCAGTGCCACTCATTCCAATTTTATCTGCAAGTCAAGGTCAAATTGAGTATATTCCCATGGGAATCCACAAGCCCATAAAGTAAACTTTTAGGAGGAAAAGAAACCAAAAGGAAAGTCAAGTGTAGTTGTAAATCCAAAATCCTCTAGAGGGAGCCCACCTTTAAAATCGGGGATAAATCAAATTTATAAATCTCCTTGTTTAAATCTTTAAAGTTTTCCCCGGTTTTTGCACAGTCCAAACAGCCTTTAGTTTCCCAAAAGACCTTCAGTTTAGTTGTATTTAGCAGAGTTGGTCTCAAAAGTAACAGTGTCTCAGTAAGTGCAAAATGTAACAGTTCAGTATAACAGTTCCACTAGAGCTCAGTTAATAATACCTTCAGCAACAAAATATCAAAGTCTTGCAATCTGACAGCTCTATTGTCCAGGCAGTCCGACTACCAGGGATTCTTTATCAATTTGTAAATCCAACGGAACAGGTATCAAACAGTTTGCATTCCAAAGTAAACTTTTAGCAAGTTAAATCCTAAAGCAGCTTAAATGGATGTAGGATGTGAGAATTGCTTGCCTTTTAACGCCTCTTCAAAGGCTCCAAGCTTCAAAGTCTTTGCTTTATATCTTTAAGCAGTGGCAAGAGACGGACTTCCTGGTTTCGTCTCTCGTTTTTAGCCGAATTAACAAAAATTTAGCATCCAAATCTTTCTTTCCTTCTTACTCACGAGTTGTTGATTTCCAGCCGAATGGTTCCAGGAAAAGAGGACAGCGCTCACCGACAGCAGCTTCGCGGCTTCACTCCACAGAAAGAGCGATTGACTCACAGCAACGCACCCCCTTCCACGTTCTGAGACCTCTTACGAGGTCCCTTCTACGTTTCGGGGAGCGCTCCTGGTGCCCGCCGAGTCCCACGGCCACAGGCTTACGCTGCCTGTGGTTTTCCGATGTGGGTCTCCGCTGCGCCATAGCGGACGACCCGTTTCTGTGGAGCTCCCTCCTCGCAGTTAGAGAAGGGCAGCCATTGCCGGACGCGCCGCCTCCGGAAGTCCCTGGTTTCTGATTTGATCCCGGAATGTCCCACTTATCCTTAGGATGTCCCTATTTCCATTGGAGAAATGTTGGAGGGTATGGAGTTATCCAACCCCTGAGCCATCTGAAGGTGTTTTTGTTGGAATTCTGCCTCGGTCAGAGGTATGTGCCTATCTGTCCAGGCACCGGCTGAATTCCTTTGACCTCCCTCCGGCGACTCCCGGCAGGAAAAACACACGAGGTCCGTTCCGGCGATTTTCCTCAGGCTGTGAGAAAAACACACCACTGCATCTCCTGCTTCTCCTCCTCCCTGCATATCCCCAGGGAGGGGAATCAGACTCAGACAGAAATGTATCTACATGCTTTTATTCCTGTCTTTAGCAGCCATACAGTCAAAGATGTCTGCCCTCTTCAACAAACAGAGAGAAACTCCAAACTCCACCCATGTACATCCTGTACAGGTCATATGACACACACTGAGCTCACATCCTGTGCTCAATAAGGAGAATGGACTGCCCCTTTGTTTCCATGGCAACAGTCACAAACATCCTGTTTGGCTTTGCAGCCACAAGCAGCTGACTGAGCTGCTAGAGCCTTTGCTTGCTGCAGCATTGCTGCTTTAGAATAACAGTTTTTTTTAATGTTTTATGTTTTATGTATTTATATAAGGGACGTGGGTGGCGCTGTGGGTTAAACCAAAGAGCCTAGGACTTGCTGATCAGAAGGTCGACGGTTTGAATCCCTGCTACGGGGTGAGCTCCTGTTCCTCGGTCCCTGCTCCTGCCAATTTAGCAGTTCGAAAGCACGTCAAAGTGCAAGTAGATGAATAGGTACCACTCTGGCGGGAAGGTAAACGGCGTTTCCGTGCGCTTCTCTGGTTCACCAGAAGCGGCTTAGTCATGCTGGCCACATGACCCGGAAGCTGTACGCCAGCTCCCTCGACCAATAAAGCGAGATGAGCGCCGCAACCCCAGAGTCGGTCACAACTGGACCTAATGGTCAGGGGTCCCTTTACCTTTATATAAGTTGGAAGCTGCCCAGAGTGGCTGGGGCAACTCAGTAATATGTGTGGCATATAAATAGTAAAATTGTTGGGGCGTCCCTATTTTCATCAGAGAAATGTTGGAGGGTATGTAGTTGGATGGTATGTAGCTGCTGAGAGTTGTTAGAAGACCCTTATTCCCTCTCACAGAGCTACAGTTCTCAGTGGCCATCCTTCTTCCCATAGGCTACTGCAAGCTATCTCTATTCAGATATGCATATAGCTGGGCTACTAGACTGACAGAAGGCATTCCACAAAATGGAGGCCATTGTGCTTTCAATGGATCCAAGAAGATCCCCCAAGTTACAAACATGATCAATTAGGGGGACTCCAGCCCCCTCCAGAACAAATTTAAATTTCAGGCACAATGTCTACAGCATAGGCTGCAGGTGATTCTACCAGTTTTTCCTACTTCCCAGGAAACCCTGCGAACTGCAGCCCTCCAAGGGAGGCGAAAGATCTCTAACAGAAAATCAGCACCTTTGCCAAACTATAATTCCTAGAATTCTTTGGGGAATGCCATCATAATTAAAGCTTGTAGTGTAGATACCAGAAAATTCACATGGCATGTTAATGTTTTAGATAAGAAAAAGTCGACACAATGGCAACAATAGATGTTTTATTTCTTTGAGGTTAAGACAAATACTATAACGTGCATGACATTGAAATTAATCTGGACATTTCATTCATTATTTGTGTTAGAAAAATCTACTCTGTGCCCCAGAAGAGCTTAAACTCCTATTTCTTGTTTCTTATCATGAACCAGCTAGTTCTTTGAGATTCAGAATGCGCTGGCAGAATCTCTTTTTTCTCTCCCTTTGCACCATAGCACATGGTGGCAGCTTCATTTTCAATTATGCTTCTCATTTTTTCATGCAAGAAGCCTGTTTGAGGCACCAGGAATTCAGTACTGTTTCCCAGAAATATAAATAAGGCATTCAGGACTTCCAGAGATGGACAACTTCAAGGCTGCAGCCTCATTTCATGGAGGTAGCATAGAGGGGGGGGGGAAATAAAGAGAAACATTCTCTCTTGAAATCCTCAAGAGAGAAGAAGAGTGATGAGTGCTGATCTTAAGAGAGAAACAACCTATTCCCAAGAAAGCAACGTTTGTTAGCTTTTTGGCACCAGGGAAAGACATTTAAAAAGTGATGTTTAACACCTTTTAGTTGTGCTACTATCTTATACTGCTTTTATCTTGTACTGCTTTTAAAGTTATATACAGTGGTACCTCGGGTTACAGACGCTTCAGGTTACAGACGTTTCAGGTAACAGACTCCGCTAACCCAAAAATAGTACCTCGGGTTAAGAACTTTACTTCAGGATGAGAACAGAAATTGTGTTCTGGCGGTGTGGTGGCAGTGGGAGGCCCCATTAGCTAAAGTGGTCTTGAGGTTAAGAACAGTTTCAGGTTCAGAATGGACCTCCGGAACAAATTAAGTTCTTAACCCAAGGTACCACTGTAGTGTAAATTTCCCCACCACAAAAAATGTTCCCATACCTCCCCAATCTCCAAGCAGTGTGAGATTCCAAGGGTTCCAGGCACTTACCCAGGGTCCAGTTTCTTCAGAATGAGGGACAGTGGAGACTGTGGAGTCTTTATGATATATGGTTTATTTACACATATATAGAACCGGAGGTCTTGTTTCTCCCATAGTCTCAATCTCCATCTTGGAATCCAGCCAAAGTCAAGCATGGCTCCGACTCCCAGCTTGTGCCTGTTTCTAACCCAGCACACACAACTCTATTCCAGGTTTTGGCTTTTTTTACTACCAGCCAGGTGAGGGAATAGGGCAGGAGCCCAACCATTTGCCCTCTGGCAAAGAGCAGCTTCCCTTGTCAGACTAACAACCAGGGGTGTAAGAAGTGGGGGACAGAAGGTGCCACTCGGGGGGGGGTGACAAGATGGCCCCTGCCTCCCCCCCCCAGCTGTAGAGTGGCTGAGGGTGCATGCAATCCGTATGAGCTCTGCTCACGGTGCGTCCATATGGGCTACCTCTCGCATGCGGCATCCATACAGGGTGCCTCTTGCACAGCAACCATACAGGCTGCCACGCGTGTGCACTCCATACGGGATGCCACACACGGGCAGCCCGTACGGGATGCCACACATGCGCACTCCGTACAGCCTGCCCCACCCCGGGTGCCGGAGAGGGTTCCTCTGCCACTGCTAACAACCATCTTTGTGGCCCTTGCTGGGCTAATTCAACCATGGAATCCGCCATTAGATTCTAACCCTTGCTGGATTCAGGACCCCAGGAATTACATGGGACTCAGGCAGTGCTTTTCTTCTAGAAAAAAAAGGTGCCGCTACTGTGTACCCTTGTGTCCCTCCCAGGGGGGGAAAGCACTGGACTCAGATGTCATGCAGACTAATGCCACCACCAACACCCTGCCACACAATATTTATATTTAAGGGTAGAATGAAATGTTATAGTAAATGAATTCATAACACACATGTATGGCTTGGAGATGACCAATACTGTATATGGTGAATGATAATAATGTCTTCTAAAGGTTGCATTTTTACTTATCTCCTTGGCTCAGGGGCCACATAACTCCACACCCTCCAACATTTCTCTGATGAAAACAGGGATGTCCTAATGTAAAGCAGGACATTCCAGGATCAAATAAAAAGCTAGGCTGGCTTCTGTAAATCCAGGACTGTCCCTGTAAAATAGGGACACTTGGAGGGTCTGCAAGCATTCCATGATCAGAACTTCTGAAATCTTTTTACTTTACAAAAAAGAATAATGGGATTCTGGGGGGCTAACCCTTTACTCGTGATCCAAATCACTCCCAAAGCTGCTGTTAATCACAGAGAACTGAATGAATAGTCTCAAGCGCTTTAAGTTTTCCCTTCTATATATTTTCTCTTCTGTGGCAATTAGCAGCTTCAGGAGACATGACTTTAATAAGGACATTGGGACAAGGGAAAGAGAGTTGATTCTTCCTCTCCCCAGTCAGAATCAGGGGCCCTATTTGGTTGAATTTTGTAATACCAGGACTTCTAGTCACAGAACCTGCACATTTGACCGATATATTTTAACAAAGATATGGAGACCTTCCTAATTTTTTATACACACACACATACACCCCCCCCCCGATAACTGGAAAAAATAAAAATAAGGGGGGGCACTCCAGAAAAGCCAAATCCCTACCCTAATTAATCTATAAACCTAAGACTGATTAACCTGATGGCTTAATTAAACTCTACAATGAAAACACAAACAAACAATCTAGTTGAATTCTCATGAGTGATTTAGTTAAAAAAACCCAGAAAATCTGCAAGTCTGCAGCTATTAATCCATCTCTAATTAACTGTTTCAGAACCTTAGGTTACTATTACAGAAGCAACATTCAAATGAATTTTTCACTGTTTCACTTGAACATAAGGTGTTCAGATGTAGCAGGCACAAATGAATTCTCCTAGATCACTTTTAGAAGTCTGTGATTATTCATTTGTGATCTGCAACTTGAATGTTTGGGGAAACCTGGATTCCTACCAACAGTTGTCATTTTTTATGTATTATATCTCTCTTCCTCTAGAGTTTAGAACAGCCAGTGTTGCTATTAGGTAATTACGAACCCCCAACTTAATCAGGATGGGCAGAAGGGGGGTAGAAAGCCATGTGAATTATTTCAGTTATGAAGCATCCTCTTCTTTCCCTCCACCCCGTTCCATGCTTTACAACTGCTTCTACATTCCCAATATGCTACAGGAGGCAGAGTTTGCAAACTCTGAGTACATGCTGCTTCACATTTTAAAAGCTCGTTTAATTCTAGTGCCACCACAACGGTAGAAATAAAGTAGTGTTTGCTTCTTCTGCCCAGGGATTAAGCACCAGAGATTGGGGGGGGGGCAGAGGGGTTGTAGAAAGGAGAACTGGATGTGTATGAACTTGAACAGGAAGGCTGCAGCCATTTTCAATGGCATGTCTGTGATTGTTGCACACCACTACATGCAGTTTGTATTATAGTACGGCCTGTACAAAATTTGTCCTGCTATAAGCAGTGTTGGATAAGTCACTTCGTTCAGTCTGTCCCATTATCTGTAAGACTGATACAGTGGCGTAGCGTGGGGGGTGCAGGGGGGGCCGGCCGCACCGGGCGCAACATCTGGGGGTTAGGGTTAGGGGGCGCAAATCCACGGGTTAGGGGGTGCAAATTATTTGCCTTGCCCCGGGTGCTGACAACCCACGCTACGCCACTGGACTGATATCACACCATACCTCATAGTAGGGTAGTTTTGTGAGAGTGACAGAGTTGTGTTCAAGTTCTCTGTACATTCTGCTGTATTAAAGACTGCTATATTAAAGCTTAATGCAACTTTTTTGCACTATGCCCTCTTAAAATGTGGGGTTTTTGTAGGAGGGTTACTGGGTTGTTGCTGTTTTTATTTTGATTATGTATTTTGTGGTTTTATTTTTTAATTTTATTCTGTAAACCGCCCTGAGACCTCCAGGTATAGAGCGGTATATAAATGAAAACATAAATAAATAAGCACGTTCTTCTAAAAGTTAAAATGTGAACATCAGTTGCTGTGTGCATCAAGTGTGCAAGAACTGACAAGAACAAGGAGAAGGAACAGCAGGCTAGTAGCATCCATTTGCCTTGCCCTCTACCACTTGGGCACTGGTGCAGATTGGGCCCAAAGGGAGGGGATGAGCATATGGAGTAGGGCCCACTGAGAGCATCTTGCCCATGGACCTTCCATAATGTGGAACCAACTCTGCCTACATTGCAGTCATATGCTAAATTACAATCCATGCAATTAGCATTCTGAGAATAAAATGTTAGGGTAGAGAAAGAAAGTGTATACCAGTAAAACCAGGATAAGCCAGTTCTGAACCTAACAACATGGGTTGCGCTCAATCAATGGTGTTATGGAACAGGCTAGCAGAACAACTGCTCTTTTTTTGTCTCATGTCTTAGAGCAGAGTTAAAGCTTTCAAACTGGCCAGGGTTAAGGTTGCTAGCTGCTGGCAGCAGAAATTGCTGGTTTGTTTGTTGCACTACCTTGCATTTGGGAGTTCAAATTGCCGCAGTCCTATAATGACTCTATAAACAATAGGCATTACATCACTAATCCTATCCTCCCCACCACAATCTTTTTATATATATATATAAAAAAAATGGCTTCAAAGACTTTTGCTTCAATAAAAACTTCCTGTAAGTATTAAATGTGGATTTGGAAACTTGAAACAAATAGCTTTTATCTATACTGAAGACAGAATCTTGTCACAAGGACTCAAAGGACCATTTTATATAAGTTTGAAATGTGGCTTCAGATTCTTCCAGACAACGACTCATAAGAAGTGAACAATTTCAGCCTTGCTCAGAACTAATGAAAGTACACTGGTAACCCCCTTGGGAGGTTTAGAGCATTCTCAGTTCTGGAGCACATTTGTGAGATGTGGCTGAAATGCTGTCAGATTTATGGAAATGTCAATTTCACATACATATTGTCAAAATGTATATTAATATCAGGCAAGTGCAAGATACTTGGGCTTCTGTTAGTTTAATAATTGCATTTCACAACATCTACTATTGTTTGATTATATAGGCATCTATTAAGTGAATTGCAGCCCAAATTGCTGGAAATTGGTGTGGTGAGGTAATCAGAGAACTAGATTTGACCAGAGAGGCCTGCGTTTGAATCCTTGGCCAACCATGAAGCACACTGGGTCCTCTTGAATCAGTCATATACTCTTAACCTAACAAGGCTCTGGTGAGAATAAAAAAGGGTAAATTCAACATATGAGTTTTTGGGGAAAGAGTGGGGTGCACCTGGAAACAACTCTGAACATCCTAGTTGTGTGGAAGAGGTGGTTTATAAATGGTTATACAACTAAATAAAACCTAAGCCAGTTTACTCAAAAGTAAGCTCTGTTGCACTCAATGGGTCTTACTCCTAGTTCATGCACTTTGTGTGAGCATTATTTATCATAGAGAAGGAATGCATTAAGAATGAATATTCAGAGGCTTTCATGTCATGTTCCCACAACATCCATCTCCTAAACACCAAAAAACCCTCACATCTATGAAACACTAAAATTATTGGCCAATGAAATTCTGGTAGGGGGAAATACTACTAGAATTATTAGCCAAGATCCAGCATGATATGCAACTAAGTCCATATGCTTCAATAGACTTTAATTTGTCTTTGGACACCAGCAAATCATATCTGGAACTAAATGAACTTTCAAAAGCATTTGGTGATGGAGCATGGATGTGTCTGTTATTTTAAGATAAAAAGGGGTGCGGAGAGCATCTTACTAGGCACATAGAGATGCTGAAGGTCACCAGCTCTCTGGATTCAATCTGTTGGTGTGATGTGGTTGAGAAATGAACTTTAAATGGATATTGTTTTCATTCCCCCAAAGAAGGGGAGTCTGACTTGGACCTCTGTACACCTTCAAAGTGCATGACTTCCCCCATAGAATCCTAGGGACTGTAGCTTGTTATGGGTGCTGGGAACTGTAGCTCTGTTAAGTGTAAGCTACAGTTCCCAGGAGTCTATGGGGAAAGCCATGTGCTTCAAATGTGCACTAAATATATAGTGTGTACACAGCATGAGTCCCTGACACACCCACATTCTTGCCATCCATTTAGAACACCCCCCAAAACTACCCCACCCACCTGAACATAGTGACTACTTTAATTATTGTTATATTATTATTATTATTACCTATTATATTATTATTATTATTACCTATTAGGCCCCTGGGCCAGGTTGTTAGTCATTATTACTGGTTTGGGGCCAGCTCAGTCTCCTCTGTCTGCCCTATAAATCAACATTGCCCTCTCCCACCTCACACAGGCATAAGTGTGGGCAATTCATTTGTTCTGATGAGGTCGTGGAACTTGTCTTTCACCCTTTCAAGCTCTGTTATAGCTTCTTGAATAATTAAAATGTTGCTAGTGTTGGCATTTTGGGGGCTCTAAATCATACAAATCTCTTCCTGGTTCCTTCTTCCAAATAATGTGAATTACAATTCATATTTAATGTAAGACCATTTCTACAGCTTTGGTTTCTCTAGTGCCTGAGACTGCCTTCCTAGCTTCTGAATTCCTTGTATTTTGCAGCTAGACAAAAAGGTAATTTGGAATTGCACTTGGTTTGCAGCTGCATGGCAAGCAGCCATTCAGATTTACAAGAAATAATAAGAGCAGTGTGATATTTTAATTAGCTGATGCAGTGTGCACTGGAAATTTCTGAAGATTCTTCAGTTTGGTGAGAGTGAGAAATTCCTAAAGTTTTATATTATATCTAGATAGATAAATAGATAGTTCAGGTCTTTCCCCTTCCCTTTTTTATTTATTAAAAAAAAATGTTTTTCGTCTTCAATGCTTAACACACTTAATTGACAGCAAAACCCACTGGGCTAGATCCAGCAAGTCATACTCAGAGACGATCCACTGAAATCAAATGAACATGACTAACATACATCTTCATCCCTTCCAACACTTTGAAGCCAAAATCTGGGACAGCATCTTCCTGGACATGGCTGTTCCACCTCCCAAAAAAGTGCTTTCTTGGGCACAGCACTGAAAAATGTGTATTTTAGGGCACCACACAAGATCGTTGCCCTGGGAAAAAAGCTTTCTTGAGGAGAAATCATGTGAGATCATGGCAACCAAAATTGCCACTATTCTCATTCTCTCTCTCTCTCTCTCTCTCTCTCACACACACACACACACACCAACAGCAACTCATCAGCACCAGTCTCTTTCCAGAAATGACCTGAAAACCAGCACAACTCTCTGAGAGCATTGTGGTCCTGCTGGCTGATGTCTGTTGATATGGCTCCTACATTGTGGGTTAAATGCAGCCTCCAGACACTCCTCAGTGCTCCTTTTGAAACAGTCTGATTCATTTATATTGCAAGGGCGAGTAGCAGAGGCCTGCTGCTGAATGCAGAGAACAAATAGGAAGACAAACAGTGGCAAAAAGAAACACCAGCAGACAATAACAAGGACCAAAGAAAAGGGCGTATTTCAAGGATCTTCAAATATCCAAAGGGCTGTCATATGGAGGATGGAGCAAGCTTCTTTTCTCCTGTTCGGGAGGGTATTACTCGAACCAATGGATTCAGGTTACAAGGAAGAAGATTTGGACTAAACCAGTTGGATGCAGACGAATGGTGGAAGGAACCTCCAAGGGAAGAAGGCTCAGAGCCCAGGGATTTGTGGTGGACAGTGATGAGTGGGCAGAGGAAGAAGAGGGGAAAGAATGGGAAGACAAGGTGTTGAAAGCTGAAAAGATAAAAGGGCTTAGTGAGCTGGGAGAGAAAAATTAAGAAACTGAAGCTAAAGCTGGCAAGTGGGATGGGGGGAGGTCAAGAGCCAGGCTAGTGAAGGTCTCCCTGTCCTGCCGTGACAAGCTGCACCCCCTCTCCCATCTCCCAGAATCAGGAGAGGTATGAAGCAGGAGAAGCAAAGGCAGGCACACAGGCACAGTCTCTAGTTGCTCGGGAAAAGCCCTGGAGAGAAGGAGACAGCTGTGGGAACTGTTGTGTCCCACGTCACAACAGGAACCTTTAGTCTTGGCACCTGATTTCATGGAGGAAGACGCACCAGGAATGAGCTGCTCTACTCATTAGGTCTGACACTCAGCAAAATCTATGGAGATAATGTTTATGCTAATTGTTAACTCCAACTTTCGACTATGTGGTCACTGACCAGAACTCTCTGTGACACCAGCAGAGCTTCCTCTCCTTCTGGGTGGCCTATGCTGACAGGCTGCAGCCTTCCTGGATGCCAGGCAAGAATTTTACCAGTTGCACCTGCTGTAGCCAGGGAACTTCAGCATGCCAAGCAAGTACACCCTCCGCCCCATGCTTATGGGCTTCACAGCAACACACAGCCAAGGTACCAGGCTAAGAATACACTTGCCTCTGTCTGCCCCAGAAACAGAGGGATCAGGCTGCCCTACCCAGCCAGATGCTAGCCCTGGAGGTGGGTCAAGGGCAGAAGGATGGCAGGAAGCACATGTTTTTAGGGAAGAGGCTATGGGAAGGCAGTGCACACCTGGAGGGTGATCTCTGCATTGCCCATCCACTTCTGCTGGCACTTGTCATGCTCTATGATCATTGTGCAGTAAGCCTGCTGCAGCTGCCAAAAAAGATGAGCAGTCACACCCTTGTTCACAGTGTAGATTTTTATTCCCCTCTTGTTCCCAGTCTAGAGTTCACTCCTTCTTCCCTGACCAGAAGGGAAGGCACCACTCTGTGGTTTGCTTTAGGTTCCAAAATGTCTTGTGCCAGCCCTGAAGAATACCTTCTGGCATTAGGAAGCAGCTGACATGCAGGTGACTTATCATTCTGAGCACTTATTGCCCATGCCAAGACTGAGCTGCTCATAGATTGCCTCTCCCTGCTTGTTCACCTGCTGAACCATCCACTTGCCTGCAAACCGACAGCCCCGGTATCAGCTATGTAAAGCTCATGAGAGAAGACTCCATAGTTACCTCTCCCCATAGACCTGCTTATATTTAAACAGTTGTGCTTATATAGTTTACCAGACAATTACAGGGAATACATGGCTTTAAGGTGCTCAGACTCGTTCCTCAGACGTGTACTTTAACTGATGACTACCCTGTTAACTATTTTTCAAACCAAACTTCTAGCATTCCCATAATTACGTTCTTGGTGCTTAAGTGCATTCCATCAATATTTAATGACAATGCTGGATTTTTATCATATGCTACATCACGCTTTTTTCTGATTGAGTCAAACACTCCAAACAAACAAACAAACATGTTCACATTTCTGGAAAACAAAGCGTCCCTGTTAATGACAAGCATTTTTCATCGTTAGGCGAAATTTGCCAAGTAAATGAAAATACTTCAAGTACCACTTTGTGCTCCAAACAGGTTTTTAATCAATAAATGCAAATCCTAGCAAACTACCCACTGGGGCCAAACCAGCTCTCTAAAAATTCTCTGTGGTGGCCTGATCAACTACTAGAGGAGGTGGCAGCAGCAAGGACCTTGAAACTGTTCAAATACCTTGGCAACTCAAAACAGGAATTACACACACAACACCTTTCTAATAGAAAAGAAAGTCTGTAACTATTGTCCCGAGCCTGGTGGAGATGTCATGGAGGGGATGGTCAGATCTTGAGCAGGAATGGGAATAGAAGAAGAAGAAGAGTTTGGATTTGATATCCTGCTTTATCACTACCCGAAGGAGTCTCAAAGCAGCTAACATTCTCCTTTTCTCTTCCTCCCCCACAACAAACACTCTGTGAGGTGAGTGGGGCTGAGAGACTTCAAAGAAGTGTGACTAGCCCAAGGTCACCCAGCAGCTGCATGTGGAGGAGCAGAGACGCGAACCCGGTTCCCCAGATTATGAGTCTACCGCTCTTAACCACTACACCACACTGGGAGCTGAAGCTGGATCACCATGGGAAGGGTTCTAATGGGATGGAAGAAGTGCCTGAGGGATCCCGGGAGGTATCTGAGTATGTAGAGGGGACCAGAATTTTGGGGAGTGGAGAATTGGATCCAGGGAAAGAACCAAGTGGGTTGCCAGAGGAATGTTCCATCACGTGACACTGTGCACACCTAGTCAGGTACCTTCTGCTGTGGAGCTGCCTTCAGTGCTTCCCCACTATTCATATGGAATCTGGATAGCAAGCTGGATGCTGATCTGGCATTAACACCACCTCCATCTTCATGGACACAGAGATGCAACATTGGTGCAAACAGACCTTGCAGGTCCAACTCACTTGAAGGAGCCCCTCTTGCTTTCCCAGTCTTGGAACTCCAGGTGCATGTGTGTAACTTGTACATCTTTTAGCAAGCTCCAAGGAAGATGAAGAAGGACCTTCAACAGTACAGGGGCAGGCAGTCTTTCAGGTGGCAATGGCTCTGCCCACCTCCTGCTATCAGAGACGGCATGGCTCTGGATGCAAGTCGCTGAGAATCACATATTTGGCTGTCTTTGGCAGCTGCCACATCAAATCTTGCAACAACTATAAAAGCTGTTCTGTTACCAAAAAAAAGGTCAATTATTTGCAGTTGACTTTACACTCAAGAGGTGGGTCTAAACATTTATTTTGGATCACAAAGAAGGTTGGACAATAACATAAACAATGCAGCACATCCAAATTATATGTGTAGGTGCAAATTTATGTTGGCATTCTGAGGGAAAGCCACTTGCAAGCAAAGAAGGGTGGGGAGAAGGGGAAGAAGCCAGAAGCCCCAGTGCAAGAGATCTGAGGCTTGAACCCCCAGGGGCATCTCCTAATAATACACATGTTCCATGAAAAACTTGAAAAGCCAGTTCTCTCAACTTCTCTGACACCTGGTATAGCTTGAAAGCATATGCTTCCCCCCCAAAAAAGTCTTTAAAAATTAAAAATGGAAAAAAATAAAATGGAGTAATTGATGCTAACTCTCTGGAGACAATAGTTTCTCGCAGCTTTGGTTAGTGATTATTATTTCTGATGTAAAAGCAGACATTGTTAAAATATAATCCCAGCCATCTGTCTGCCAAAATTAGTTAAGCAATGTACAAGCCTCATTTTCAAGTGTTCATGTGTGTTTGTTTGTTTGCTTCATTTGTTTTTCATTTTTTTATTTGAGTATGATGTAGTCCTTTGAGAATGAGAAACTAGAAGAGGTAGAGATGTAAGGTATGCCTGAAATGTAGCAAGTCCGCTCACCCTTTCAGTGCGGGGGCGTTGCCGGATGGCAGAGGCTCCACTTAGACCCCGACAAGGGAATCGTAGCATCAGCGCCCCATCTGGTTATCAGGAACCAGATCCTGGCCAGCATCCTGGTTTGGCAAATGGGAATGCAGGCTTGGAAACGGGATGGGCCAGGGGGCAGAGCTGACGGAGCAGAAAGGTTTCCCTTGGTTCCGCTCCCTGGCCTTTTAAATGGCCCTCTCCTGGGGCCCTATCTGTTTTTTCTTCGTTGGGTTCCCCAGCCACCCACCCTTGGTTCAAGCTGATAGTCAAGGATTTTTGCTATGGCTATGGTAGTTGCTGTTTTATGGGGTCGGGTAGGAATTTGTCCACCGGACAAATAGGCTCCAACACAGTGGTTTTTCCTACCTCATAGTAATTGTCACAACTGGGTTGGGCATTGGGGTAATCCTTTGTCTTGGATGGAGGGGAGGTTGTAGTCTCCGCTTGCCCCTCCAAACACTGGGGTATCCCGTTAAAGCAGTGGTTCTCAACCTGTGGGTCCCCAGATGTTGTTGGACTACAACTCCCATCATCCCTGAGCTCTGGCCTTGCTAGCTAGGGGTGATGGGAGTTGTAGTCCAACAACATCTGGGGACCCACAGGTTTGAGAATGGCTGTGTTAAAGGGATCCAGGGGAAGTGGCCGTGTCCACGTGCCCAGGGGAGCCAGGGCTAAAGACACTCCCCCAGACGGTGGTCCCTGAGGGTGTCACCCTATTTGATGTCTTAGGAACCCCCACCTGGATTGACCACAATCAGTTCCGGCAGGTGGGACGGTAGTATTTCGATTGTGCCATGCCCAAACCAAACCTCTTTCATCTGCATTCAATAAAGTTGTGTCTTGTTTCGATCCAAACCAGTCGTGGTGGTTTTTTATTTATCTGGGGTTGGGGACTAGTGACCACGATGCCTGGACCTGCACGTATCCTGACATTTTGTGTTTGCAGTTCAGGGACCAGGGAGGGGGAAGTTCTAAAATGGGGGTCACTAACATGGTGCCTGTGGGTGTATTTTTAGGGATAGCCTTGCGTGTTAAATGCGCTTTAAATGTATGGTGTGGATCCGCCCAGAGAAATTGAAATGGATGTGCTTTGTGTACAGCACCAAAGACTCAGCAAAGAGTTTGAATTAAAATGCTGAAATAGAAAAGGGAAGGAGAAAGAAGCAGAGAAAAAGATCTGGTCATTGAGCCACAGTAGACAGGGTTTATATACATTCTAAAGCTTTAGACCTATCTAACCTTTTCTTGTGAATGGAATTGAAATTAGAGTCATAGGCCCCAGCAGCATATGCAATACTCGCTGTACATTGGCTTCCTAAGCTTTTCATTAAGTTTGAGATCTCTCTCACGTTGGAGGTCATCTCTGGCACCCTCCTGTGCCCGCCTTGTTTTGCTGGAAAATCCATTTATCACTTTCGCAAGGGTAGACTCTGCAACAAAGGATGCAGCAAAGCAGTAAGATCTTCTTAAACCAGTCATTCCCAAACTGTAATGCTGTGGCACAGCAGCTGAGTGCCGCTTATTTCATATATATGTGCCTATTCCATCTAAATTGCCTTGATTGTCTCAAACAGAAAAGCGGCATATAAATAATAAACTGAATTAAACAGGCATTATGAGAGTGCCACAAAAATCAAATAATTGAATGTGTGAATCAGGGAAGTTTGGCCCTCCCTAACACCCATCAGCCTTAGCCTCCATCCATCAGCAAGGCCAATGATCAGGAATTATGGAGTTGCAATCCAACAATAAGTGGAGGGCTGCAGGTTCCCCAACCCTAATGTAAGGGCTCCAGAGCACATCCAGACAAAAATAGACTGCAGTTGGTCCTCGCTTCCAAAGTCAAGGTGTGTAGTATCCAAGCATAGCAAAACTATTTTGGTATCTAAAACACAGTGTGCCTTTGCAGGTGAAGTCAAGCTGTTGGGAGGTTGAAGCGCCTGCTGTGGCTGTGGAGACAGATGCAGGAGAGACGTGTTTTGGGGCAGATGAGGGCATCTTGTTGTGCTGCTGTAGATGCACCATGGTGTTTCTTCTCATAAAGAACCTGTATTTGGAGTGTGGGTGTGGGAAGGGGGTAATGTTGGTTGGTGGGATTGTTATTTCATACCATTTTAATGGTCACAGCTGGTGAACCAACCAAAGCTGGTAGAAGGCACTCCTGACCACAGAGCTCAAATAATCTTCAAAGACACCCCTATGAATCACACACAGCAGTAGTGTAATAGTTTTGTGTCCTTCTAATCAGCCCTCCCCTTACAGTTCAACTCAGATCTACCCTTTCATCCTGCACCCTGGAACAGGAAACAACATGCTACTTGAAGAATACTCTCATGAGCACCATCAACATTCTCTTCTCCTGGCTAAACATACTCAGTTCCTTTAAATTTTGCTTTCCATACCACACCACCAACTGTCTTCACTGCCCTCCTTTGAACCTGTTCCAATATATCTACATTTTTCTTAAAATGTGGTACCCAGACTTTGGAAACAGTGCCCCAAATGACAAGAAGAGAAGAAAATAAAATAAAGTGGAACTTCCCGTAGGGAAGAGTCATAGCCCAGTGGTAGTGGTAGTGCTTTGTAAGCAGAAGGTGATTAGTTCAAAGCCCTGGTATCTCCAGGCAGGGTTGTTGAGAGTACCTGTCAACATATACAATACTGAGATATAATACCTGGGTCTGAAATTCAGGAGAGCTGCTGCCAGTTAGTGTAGGCAATACTGAACTCGATGGACCAAAGCTCTGACTCAGTAGACAGCAGCTTCCAGTGTACATGCGATTCAAAAACTATGAATCGCATGTACACAGTGCTACTAATACAGCAAAAACAACGCAGGAGGCTGCAATTATGAGTTACCAGTCTCTGCAGCCACAGCAGGTGCTGTGATTCTCCAGCAGTTTGACTTCACTCCTGGAGGCACACTCCATTGTCTCTCAAGACAGATGGATGCCAGCAGGGTTCAACTGAGGTAACATTAAATCACATTGGCCTTTTTTTGCAAGCAGCAACAGTGAAAACATATTATTGCACAGCTAAATTGAATCCAGCAGCTATCTGCTATACAGGATCTGGCTGCTTAAGATTTGCAAGACACAAGCTGCCATCTATGTGCCAGTAATGAGTCCTTGAGAAGCTGCCATTTCTATCTCTCCATCATCACTCTAACATAGAGACTGTATCACAACAGTCCTTCCTTTCAGGGCAGTTTGGTGCCTAAACACATTCCAAATTACTAGACTCATTGACAGTAGATAAGTGAAGAGAAAGAAAATTATCTCCCTGCAAAAAAAAGGTGGGGGGATTTGTTACTCAAACACCAAAATCAAAGTGAAATTAATGGTTTATTGCAGGGGAAATGCTGCAATTTTCCTACTGCCTAGAGGGTAGCTTTTTTGTTCTCCAAACTGTTTGATTTTGTTCTCTAAATGGTACAAGTCAGCTGCAAACTAAATACTAAACTAAACTGGAAAGCAGCTGGGCCGGCAAATAAATAACAAGGAAGGGGTTTAATCCCTGAGCAAAAAAAAAAAAGTCTTATAGCTCCAATGAACAGCTGGCAGCTTGATTAGTAAAACGGGATAGCTGACAACTTGTTCTTCTGGTTTGCTGTGCAAAAGAAATTCAGAATAAAGTGGGTTCCAAAGGCTTTTTGCACCTATACACAAATCAGACAGGCGAAATCTAGGAGGCGTAGGTATCTTCCTCCCCCTCAATATGTGTCTGAAGAGGGCCCAGCCCCTGCAATATTGGAGGGGGGGGTGCTGGCACAATGTCACAGAAGGCTGAACCAGCCTGCATGGCATTGAGAGACTGTGTGTTGTCATGTAATGTGCACCCCACCCCCCAAAAAATCTTGGGGCCAACCCAGCACCACTAACACCAATCAGCAGCCATTCCAGATTTCTTGACTATATTACTGGGGCTATATGGGGAAGGGCTGTATGTAGTTCAGTGGCAGGGAATCAGCTTTGCATGCTGGAGGTCGCAGGTTCAATCCTCAGCATTTCCAGGTAGGGCTGAAACCCTGTGAGCTGCTGCCAGTGGATGTGCTGGACCATTGCCATGTCTCCGACTGGATGAGAGCCAACAGACTGAGTTCAGTCCAGATAAGATTGAGGCACTGTTAGTGGGCAGTTCCCTAGACTAGATGGACGAGTGCTTTTCTGCTCTTGATAGGATAATACGCCCTCTGTAGGAACAGGTACTAAATTTGGATCCCTTGCTATCACTTGAAGCTCAGGTGACCTCAGTGGCTTGGAGTGCCTTCTATCAGCTTCAGCTGATGGTCCAGCTGCACCCTTACCTGGACAGGGATAGCCTAACTTCTGTTTTCTATGCTCTGGTTAGATTACTGTAATACGTTGGATGTGTGACTGCCTCTGAAGCTGGTCCAGAAGCCTCAGCTGATGGAGAATTCAGTAGCCAAGTGGCTCACTGGGGCAAAACAGTTTGAGCATAGAACACCAACCCTGGCCCACCTTGTACTAGCTGCCAATTAGTTTCTGGGCCCAATTCAAAGTGCTGGTTTTAACTTATAAAGCCTTAAACAGCTCAGGACCATAATACACTAAGGACCACCTCTTCCCATATGAACTGACCCAGACCCTGTGATCATCATCTGAGGCATTTCTTCATGTGCCTCCACCACGAGAGGTCTAGAGGGTGGAAACACAAGAATGGGCTTTTTATGCAGCGGCTCCCTGTTTGTGGAATGCTCTCCCCAGGGAGGCTTGCCTGGTGCCTTCATTATATATATTTAGGTTTCTCTTTAAACTGGCCTTTGGCTAATTAACATGCTATGGCCTTTTAAATGTGTTTGTGGGAGGGGGTGCTATTTGTATGTTTGGTTTTATTGTGTCTTTTGTGTTCTCTTTCTGTGTTCTTACATTGTGAACCACCCTGTGATCTCTGGATTGAGGGTGGTATAGAAAATAAATAAATAAATAAATAAAAGGAAGGTCAACAGGGACTAGCCCACTCTTCCAATTTGTACTCATGTAAAAGTAACTCAAAACATGCAAGGGGATAGTGACTAACAACAGAATAAAGGCTTATCAGGTCTAGCATCCTATTCTTGCAGTGCCCAGCCAGATGCCACAATAGGAAGTTTGCAAGCAGGACCTTACTGCAACAGCCTTCTCCCCACTTGTGAGTCCCTGTAACTAGATTTCTGAGGTACACTGCCTCCAACAGTGGAGGTAGAGCACAGCCATTATGACTAGTTGATAGCCAATAGCTATTGATAGCCACATCGTCCATTAAATTGTATAAAATTCCTTTAAAGTCATCCCACTTGGCGGCCATCACTATCTCTTGTGAGAGCAAATTCCATTATTTATTTAGGAATGTCATCTAGATGTCAGCCAACAAACACCAGTGCATACCCTCCAACTTTTCAAAAACAGATAAGGAGCATGGTTGCATTATCTCATATGTTCCTCCTCCTCTTCCTACTGCTATCCATTGTAGTTGGGCCTGCTGCACTTTCTGTCTGCTATACTCCTTTACAATCAGCTTCTACCAATCTGAAAGTCAGAAGAACATTTGTTCTTTTGGTTAAAGATATTATTAGGAAGCGGATTTGTCTTACAAAAGGTCCACGGTTTAAAATATACTCCAATAGCTGCAGCCTGTGAAATGGCAGTCTGTGCACGACCTGATTCCTTGGCTTCCAAGCACATGCATCCCTTGTTGAAGGTCGAACAATTAGCAAAAGTAAATTGCAGGCTTGGGGCCCTGATCTAGAGTGCAAAGGGCCTTTAATCCTTTGCACCCCACTGTAGTCTCACCAGCCTGAACTGCCTGCTATTTTCATTGGGAAAAGCTCTCATTGGTATGATTCCGCCCCCCCTCCCTAAACCGATTAGCAGATGGGAGTGGGGGGTGGGCAGACAGTCCAGAATGGGATTGCAGCAAAGGTTAAAACCCTCCAGCACCACAACAGGGTCACATTCAAAACTGGGCACCTATTCCAGCAATTTACTTGGTAAACTCCATTCACACATTTCATAATGATAGAAATGATGTGTCATCCATTTTGGCGCTGCGGAGGGAGCTGATCTCTGAAAAAATGATAAGTGCAAGCAGCTCACACACAAAAAAGCAAGCCACCAAAGCATCTCCAAGGCTCCAAAGGGACAAAATAGGGACTATTAATTATATCCAACTTTGCATCTGATGAACAGGACTCTCATCCACAAAAAAGCTTGTTCCATGGTACAATTTGTGAAGTGAAGCTCCTTGCTGTTTTAGCTGTTTGGTGCAGTGTTGAGCTAGGGACTGAGAGACCAGGGTTCAAATCTCTAATTAGCCACAGAAGTACTAAACAAAATCAGGGGAAGGGCTGCAGTTCAGTGGAAGAGCATATGCTTTGCATGTAGAAGGCCCAGATTTAATCCCTGGCATCTCTAGGTAGGTGAATACTCCCTGCCTGAATCGCTGGACAGCTGCTGCTGGTATATATAGATGGACCAATTGTCTGACTAGGTATGAGGCAGCTTCCTATGTTCCTGCCTTCAGGGCCACACTTGGCCCTGTAACAGGTGCTCTAGCAAGCGAAGCAGAACTTTCATAAAGATTCCTAACTATCTAGGCTTAAATAAACAACCTCGGCTGAAGAGCGGGTCTAATTGCCTTTCAGAATTAATGAGTTATTATTTGGGGAAACTTGGAATCTCTGCAAATTAGCAGCATCAAGTAGTTCAGTTGTTCTAAAGTAATTATTGATGAAGTCCTAATGGAACAGATTGACTCCTGATGAAGCCATGAAAGGCAAGAGGCCTGTTAGGTGAGAGAAAAGGCCTGCATTCAAAGATGTAGTTGCACTACGCCAAATGGCGACGGCTTCCAATTTAACAGCAAGTATCCAAAGAACCACAGTTAAGACCAGGATGTAGCAGCTCGATGTAAGCCTCCACCGGCTTTTGTGAGTCTTCCCCCCACCCCCCACCCCAGGCTCAATTATCGCAATGTCTTTTAAACCCCATATGGGTAATTCCCACTGATTACAACATCGCCTACCGCTGAGTGCAAAGCTGATCCACTGCAGGCACCGATGTTCTTAATCTTTGCCAGCACGCTAGCTGTGTCTCACAAGGTTTTTGCATTTTCAGGTGAAAGGGAAATGAGACTTTCAAGAAGGGCTTCGATGAGTAAGTACAGTCTGAAAATGAAGAGATTATTGCTCCTTGAAGATGGTGAACAAATGGTTCAGAAAGGAGGGGCATAGTTCCTTTCTGTTGCTTGTTTCTCTTGTGGTGCTGTTATTCTATGCCTCTAATTAGAATACCAAGGATAGGGCCTCCACAGAAATGGTATCCAATTAAAAAAAGACACACACAGGGGTATCACTCTTTTATAATGAGATGTAGAACAATAGATAAGAACGCTTACAGGAAAAGCCAACCCCCCCACCCATGTGAATAAATCCAAACATTCACGTCTGTTGGGAACAAGTTAGAAATGTAACTTTTACAGTATTTACTGGATATATAAGAGTGAGAGCCTTTCCGCCCTGAAAACAACTGCAGTCAACAAAAATAAAACCTTTTTCAATGCCCCATATTAAAAGGGTATATTTAGCACTTATTTACAAATGAATAATATCCTCATATTTATACCATGCTGAATACACACTAAAAAACAAACAAAAAACCACATGGACAAAGACTAACAATGATGTCACTCGTCACCAGTGATATCACAGGCATTAGCCAATAGGTGCCCGTGACAGTTTCACAGCCATGTTAATACAGAGTAGCTGAATGGTAGTACACATACAAAAGGACTCAAGTTCAATTCTCCAGATATGGTTAGGAATCTATGTTATCTGAAGCTCTGGGGAGCTGCTGCAAGTCAGCATATGAATGTGGACAATACTGAGCTAGACTGATCACTTGCCTGACCAATGGTCTGAAATGATATGAGGTCGCCTCATATGTTCCCAAGGCAATGTCAGTACTTGTGTTGGGAAGATAAGTGCATCTCACATTTTGTTAGCCCCAAAATGGAAAACGAGCAAAGTCCCAACTAAAGAAGAATGGCAACTTAATTGTGCAGATTGCGAACCTAACATATAGAATAAGAGAACAAGAAGAACATACATTTAAAGAAGATTGGAAAATGTTTGTTGAATATATGGAGAAAATTTGTGTGTATTTGAAAACATGGGCAGCATTAAGATAAATTCAACAAGATAAATAAGTTTTGATGGATGTAATAATGGAATACTGAATGGTTTAGTTTATATAAAATATTCAGGGAACAAGAAGAAGAAGAAGAAGAAGAAGAGGAGGAGGAGGAGGAGGAGCTTGGATTTGATATCCTGCCTTTCACTCCCTTTAAGGAGTCTCAAAGCGGCTATCATTCTCCTTTCCCTTCCTCCCCCACAACAAACACTGTGTGAAGTGAGTGGGGCTGAGAGACTTCAAAGAAGTGTGACTAGCTCAAGGTCACCCAGCAGCTGCATGTGGAGGAGCAGAGACGTGAACCCGGTTCCCCAGATTACGAGAAAATTTAATTTTTTAAAAATAGAAAAATAAATAAAGTGAATCTTGGATTTCTATCAACTTAGAAGGAAGAAGGTCCCTTAGAAAATGAAATACTTCTAAAATGTCTTATAAGTACATAACATAAATTTATATATAAAAAAACCACTGTTAATATTCAATGTTGATAACAGCATTCATTTAACCAATGCTGTTTTTAACTCAGTATTCACCCAAATTGTGCATATATATATATATATATATATATATATATATACTCTTCTCCACCCACCTGATACCTGTTTCTTAGTAGAGGCGCAGGTGGTTCCCCACAGTAAACAGATCACAAATCACCAGGGAATTATTTAACCCATCCCTTGTCCGTTATTTTCCTCTCTTCTCATCTAAAAAACAGAAGAAGCACAAACCTTATTTAAAAGTGCTCTAGGCAGTTTTTAGAATTAACATTTGATGCTACAGAAAACTTAACTTCCATTAGGTTCAAGGAGTCTGTTTCTTCTTATCCTTATGTTACCTTACTTCTCTTTTAACAATCCGATTACTTAAAGGGATGCATTCATTCTCATTCTGTACAGCAGTGTTCCTGTCAGCGGTTGTCACTTTTTTGCCATATAATGCATGATGTGGCATTGCAGCAATCACCTGCTCTGCTTTTATTACAGTCCTTGCATTGAGAAATCCTACTGTGGTTACTGGGTGCAAAAGGGCATTCTTCCTTTTTGCATAGCTAGACTCACCCATATTTAAACAAATGTTTGAATATGGTTAAGTACAGCTCCACGCTAAACCCTGAATGTAGAGGGGTTTCCACTAATGTTTTTGGAAAGTGTATAAAACCACTTGATCAAAAAGCTCTACAAACCAAATTGATTAATATCCCCCCCCCCCCGATAAAATAATGGATGAAAATGCAGCGAGAGAGTCTACATACCAATTAAAAATAGTTACATAAAACCATCATTATTAAAAACAAAGATGAAATCAAAAACAGTTTAAACAAAAGTAGACTTGCCAAAACAAAAAATATGTTCATCATCCAAAACTATATAAAGCGAGGGTGTTTGCCTGATGACAATGACCAGATGCCATCCTTACCTGATCAATGAGGCGACAGGCACCTATGTGACTATCCTGGTGGTCCCTGGACTTGGTGAGGTGGTTTTATGGCCAAGCAGGTCTCACAGGTGGAGGCAAGTTGTTACAGTTTTCTCCCCCTCCTCCTCCACTGCAAAGATTCTGGGTTGCATTCAACTTACTCCCACCCAGAGTAGGCCCATTGAAATTAATGGACCTAAATCAGTCATGGTCTTTTCTGCAGTGGCTCCCCACTTGTGGAATGCTCTTGCCTGGCACCTTTATTACATATCTTTAGGAGCCAGTCAAAAATATTCCTCTTCTCCTATGCCTTTGGCTAATTAAATAATCTATATGGCCTTTTAAATGGGGCGGGGGATAGTGGGTTTTTTGTTACTACGATATGCATTTTTAATATTGTAAAGCACCCAGACGAAGGGCAGTTTAGAAATTCAATGAACGAATGAATGAATGAATTGTGTAAATTGGGTCTAATATGAGTAGGACTGCACTGGATACAGCCCACTGTAATCCTTGAAAGCAAATAGCTTCACCAGCTCCTCCATGCTGCCATCCCTTTGCCTAGAACAACCAGTATTGCCCCTAGAGGATAGAAGGATGAAGCTTGCACCTTCAAAAAGCAATGCAGAGCTTAATTGTCTCTGGAATCTGCTAAGCCGGAAGAGGCGGTGTAGGGCAACCATTTCTCAGAACCAGCCCAGGAAATTCCATCTCCCCTGACCATACTTGACTCCCCTGCCAACAACCCCACATTGGAGAATGAAACATTCCTGTGCTCTTTCCTTCTATTACGTCACAATAGATATTCCTTGTCAGAATTTGGGGGTGTTCCCAAGCTACACAGCTTAGCAATTTTGACATTGCCCCTTAGGCTCAAAGAAGTTTAGTTTAGTTTTCCTTCCTGTTGTTTGCGGTTGGTAGTTACTATATAGGCAGGCATCAGGAAGGGCCTAGGCTGCAATCCTAGGCCTACTTACCTGGAAGTAAGCCCTACTGAATTCAATTCTGAATAGGCATGGTTGAGTTTGCAACTGCATCTTGACTTTTACAAAGGTCTTATTAACCTTGTTCAACTGCCTCATTGTTGAATTATTACACCTTTCTGTTTGCATTCCTTTGCTTTGCTTCAGTCCTTCTTAAATATGGAAGCACCACATTGTGGCTGGCCTGGAAAAACCACCACTAACAGAACTGGTAGGATCTTTGCTGAGTTCTGCATCAGCTAGCCTTTGGAACACAATACAAGGGCTCCAGTTAAGACTTGTTTCTGCCTCTGTGGACTGAGTCACAGCTGCCCTGAACACTGGTTTTCCGGAAACAGATATTTGTTGATCCAAGCTCTTATTGTGCATGAACAAGGCCATTTATAGGCACATATATTCTTCTGACAAAGTCAAAACACCTTGTCTGCAGGATATGCACTGACTGCCAATTTGCTACCAGGCCAAATTCAAGACTTTGTTGGTACTGCTATATTAACTTGAGAGACTGCCTTATCACATATATACCCCAAAAAAACTTTCTCATGGAAGCCCCTCAGATATCAGAAGTTCGATCCACAGTAACTGGAAGCTGGGATTCCAGTGTAGGGACAGCATCTCTTGTTGAGATTTACAGGCACCTACTATTTTTGCAAACAACAGACCCCATTTTTGTCTCAAAGGGCTTTTCCAGCTGGGTGAAGAAGTCCCTGCCTAAGATGCTTGATTTTTATAAAATCTTCATTTTCATATGGTGACATCCTGGGGACTTGAGCAGAAAGTGAGGAAACTCATGCCTGACACTGGAAGCTAGTGAGCTGAGTACACACAGTCATGCGTACTCAAGCCTCCAAGCTGTCTTCAGGTACAGAAGTATTGGAGAAGTAGGGCAATGGCCAGGGTGTTGGGACTAGGACATGGGAGACCAGGGTTCTAATTTGCACTCAGCCATGAAGCCCACTGGGTGGTCTTGAATCAGACACTCTCTCAACTTAACCTACCTCACAGAGCTGTTGCGAAGATAAAATGGGGAGGGCGAGACCCATGTATGCCACCTTCAGATGCTTGGAGAAAAAGTGGGATTTAAATGTAACAACAACAACAAACCGAGTCTACGACTGGGGATCCTCAGCTCTGTGTGCAGCTGCCCTTTGTGATGAACCCCTATGACTGCAGATTAGATCATTTTCCTGGGCAGAGAAGTGTTCTCAGGCACAAAGCCAGCCAGCCAAGCTGGCACTGGGTTCTCCTAGACACAGACGACTGTAAAAAGGCTTCCTGCTCGAGCCTTCCTGGATTCGGTGCATTTAGTATGTCCCACGGTTCTGACTCCCTGGTGCAGCTCTGGGCTCCCACTTGGCAACTGCCTTGGGAAGCAGAAGAGTGTGACCATGTGAAACAGCAATTGGCAGGCAGGAAGACAGGCAGGCATCAGCACTCACAATTGGCACCTGGATTGGTCATGTCTGGTATGCATGTTAGGAAACAGGCCTCCTGCTCCTGCATGCACCACAGAATAGTACCTTGGGCATTTCAGCCTCCAGCTTGAGTCCTCAGGTTGGCCCTAGCTTCATCAATGGACAATATAAGAACTTTGGTGAGCACACATTTCAAGTCTAGGTCTGAGTATGGCCACTACCAGAGGTGGACCTGTTCCCCTGCACTGGGTGCCAAGCTCAGGGGCTGCAAAAATCACCCCAGAAATCTGTAAAGGACTGTGTCAGGAAGACGACGTAAGCTTGTCTCCCACTAGTTGCCTAGACCCTGGGGCAGGCTGCTGAGATTTCCCTGGGGCTTGCCTAGTGCCTTCATTACATATCTTTAGGTACCAGATGAAACCATTTCTTGATAATCAGGCTGATTAAATATTCTATGGGCTTTAAAATTTATTGGGAGGTTGCTTGTTTGTTTGTATTATGTATTTTGTGTTCTCATTTTCTATTTTTATATTCTGAACTGCCCTGCAATCTTTAGATGAATACAAATTTAATAAATAATTCAGTTGTACTTTAGAAGTTGAACAGAATCTGTTCCGGAAGTCCGTTCGACTTCCAAAACGTTCGAAAACCAAACTGCGGCTTCTGATTGGCTGCAGGAAGCTCCTGCAACCAATCAGAAGCCGCGGAAGCCCCGTCGGACGTTTGGGTTCCAAAAGAATGTTTGCAAACCGGAACGATCACTTCTGGGTTTGCGGCGTTCGGGAGCCAAAATTTCCAAGTTCCAGGACTTTTGGGATCCAAGGTACGACTGTAGTAAAAAAACAACTGTGTAGCTGCTTACCCTGAATGCTTGAAAACATGTTCCTGGTTCCCAAACCGTTAAATACCTTTCCAGTCATGTTAGCAGATCAGGTATGAGAGGCAGAGCAAATTAGATAAGGAGGAGGCAAAATAAAAAGATGAGTCCAAGTTTGCAACTTCCTGGGCAGGGAGTTTGAGGACACAATCTGCATGGCTGCCCTATTTTTATTTCTTTTGATTACTTCAACCCTGCCTTTTTCATCCCATTGCTAGGTTATGCTCACCTACAAAATGAATGGTTATGAAAGGAACGCAACCAAAACTTACATAAAAGGAACATTTGGCCCAGGAAGATTTTAGCTTTTCGGTGGTGTGTTGGAGCTATCTTGCTACAGCTTTCTTTCCTGGCCTCCATAATTGCTCTCAGGAGACAATTGAAGCTAGCAGTATTGCAATTATTCTGCCATCGTGTTATACCCGCATCTTGTTATCCTATGTACTTTAACTGTGTTTCTCATTATTGGGGTGATCAACATGTCAGGTATCCAAGTCCTCATTTCCCCAGCAAAGAATTTGGAAGCTGGCCCTCAAAGTAATGTTTAATGTTGTGTGTGTGTGTGTGTGTATTCCCTAGAAGTGAAAGTACCATTCCAGAATATAGAGGAAAGGAGGTAAGTTTAGCTGTGCCAACCTGAGTTTAAAGTGCACATGAAAACAGAGATCTTCTTTGGATGGGACCAAAGTTATCAGATTCTGGTTCTTTCAGGCTGGTCAGTTTCTCCCATGTCCACTGGTGCTCACTTAAGTAAGTTTCAGTTTTATTTAGTTAGCTGGGTTTTTTGTACCACAATTTTCACAACAAAATGCAATGAAATTTAAACTATATAAATAAAATTTAGGACAAAAAAAAATTCAGTAGCAGAACAATGCAACAATAGCAACTGTCGGAAACAAGAGTTCAGGAAAACATCCAACACAAGAAGATCTTTGTGCACATCTAAAATCAGGAAAGCAGAGGGACTTGGTGAATTTCCCTGGGGAAAGAGTTCTAAAATCATGGGGATACCACTGTCTCTTTTCCCCACCAATTCGATCTTAGTTAATGGTGCGCAAGAGCTGCGCTTCTGGTGCTGATCTGAAGTTCATGTGGGCATAGGCCAGCCCTTCCAGCTGTTTTGTACAACTCCAGACAGCACAGCTGCGCTGTCCATGAGTGAAGGGCATTGCCATACAAAACAGCT
Source organism: Podarcis erhardii (assembly GCF_964252035.2). NCBI lineage: Eukaryota > Metazoa > Chordata > Lepidosauria > Squamata > Lacertidae > Podarcis > Podarcis erhardii. Next base: position 15,957,810 of record NC_138504.1, read on the forward strand.
GGAGGGCACAAGATTGGCACATGCTGCTTGCTCTATTACCCCCAGGAGGATCAAATGGGGTCAGTCTAGGGACTTCACTGAGAAGCTGCCCTCTGACTTGCCACAAGGGGTCGCTGTCCATCATCCTAGCAGCTCTCCTGGCAGATGCCTTACCACCTCTGTAATGGGAATTGTTCTGCACAGCTGGGAGCCAATGAGCCTCCCTTGCAGGCTTAACTGATCAATGCATCATACTGCCCTTGTATTAGGGAGCATTAGGGAGTTGTAGTCCAAAATATCTGGAGGTATTGGCAAAGGCTAGTATAGGCAGTCCCCGAGAGAACCTGCTCCCAAACCATTTCTACTCACCACTAATGCAAACTCAGTCCTTGAAATGACTGGGACATGTAATCCCAGACCATACTTGTCAAATCCAGCAACTCAAGCTGCACGCACACCTCTGAGAAACTGGCAATGCGCTCAACACAAGATATAAGCTTTAAAAAAAAAAAGGAAAAGGAAAAGCAGGACGCATTTTCCATACAAACAAAAACAATTTACAATCAGTCTGGAAGAAGGCAGTGCTGCGTAGAAAGCAAGCTATCATTTTGTTACTGACATACTGCAACCCAGGTGGTTTGGAAGGACTCTGTTTGTGAACCCTTGAACAAAAAGGAAGGGGGAAAGCAGGAAATGAAGTGCCATTGCATTCATCACTCATTAGGATAATCCATCACCAATGCAGCAGCAAAAACAGACAACACTTGCTCTTCAGATTGCCCCGGCAGTTGAACGTGATTGATATCCCATCAGTCTGGGACTGGCTGTTGTCTCCTTCATTGTTCTCGTGAATGATGAGGGAAGATGACAAAAAGTTACCAATGAGGATGCAGCAAGAAGACAGCCTGCATTATGGATTGAGGCACACGGTTATATAAAGTGATGGAAATCTAATATTCTAGTATTCTTGAAGTGCATTGTCAGCAATGTAGCAATGAGCCAGTTTGCACCACATGAATTGGGAACTTCAGATATCTAAAACATTGACTGTGAGGATATTGTGGGTTTATGTTATTTACTGAAACTGCCCGCAGAACTGGTACCCTGCTTTCTACAATGGAAACATTGTGCAGGCATGGACTGCAGAAGCACATAATATTACTACTACTACAACAACAAGAACAACAAGAACAACAAGAACAACAACAACAACAACAACAACAACAACAACAACTTATTTATACCTCACCCATCTGGCCAAGGACTCTGGAGCTTAAGCATTGTATGCCAAGATATTAATGGAGATGGAAGAATATGTCAATTTCAGTTTCTCTCATTTTTTTTTTAATTTTTACAATCTTAAATTCAAATCTACACATTTCCACATCAATTTGTGATTTTTTTATTTTAAAAAGTGCACGTGAAAATTCATTTGTGCATTTCTTATAATGTTCACTGATATATTATTTTTATGCACACTATACCCTAGTGAATGCATTTTAGCGCACATTAGTTGGCTGGAGAACTGCATTGCAAAATTCATTGAAGTGCAAATTTCAAAGGGTGACTGTGTTTTGGTTTGTGTATTGTTTTTGGGACTGCAAACTTGATAGATTTGTCTTTACATGCAAAGTGAACCAAATATCCCAACAATCCCTAATATCAAAGATTTCTTTCAAGCACAAAGAAACAATAGGGATGTTGGCATCATCATGCCCTTTGATTGATTCGGAGTTAGTATGACGGCTCTGGATAACTCATAACTTTTGCTTGGCCAACACTCTCTTCTGTCTGCTGTACTTCCAATCCAAGCTTCATATTTGAAAAATGAAAGAATGTATGACTTCACATGTGTACGCTCCTGCTGGCATGCAAAGTGGCTCTTCAATTATGTTGCCCTCACTGGGCACTGCAAGAGAACTGCCCTAAGTACTTGCTTTGATTACTTTGGCTGTAATATTTGAAAGCAAATAAAGATATATTTAAAAAAGAAAGCAAGAAATAAAACTGCCCTAAGAGCTTGTCAGGGAACCTGGATACTTTAAAATGTTTTCCTCTTCCCTCCTTGTCCCTTTCCCCTTGTGTGCCGTGTTGTTGTATGCCCGTGGGTAGGGACTTTCCCATTTTGATTGTATGTTAAGTGGCTCTGGGAACCTTTTTGGCTGAAGAGCAGGGTACAAATAAAATAAAATGAATTAATAATAAATAAAATGTTATTGGGGGTCTTAAGCCAGTGCTCAGCAGGGGTGGGGTGGGGAATCTTGACCACCTCTTCCATCAGTGTTGTTTCCACTGCCCTGGTAGCCTGAGTTCTTCCAGTATGAGGGCACCATCATTGTCAGGGATAGGGAACTTATGGAACTCCAATCTGTTCCAGCCAGTCTGGTGAATGGCCAGGGAAGATGAGAACTGTAGTTCAGCTATATCTGGAGGGCCAGAGCTTCCCCTTTGTGATTCAGGTCATAGCCACTGCATTCCCAAGCAACACAGTCAGCCAGCACTCCCTGTCAACAGGGCCCCATAAAGCCATAGTATCTTGCATCTTGTGTGATGATATTACCTAAGCTTCTATGTCACCCTGATGGCATCCAGATGTTTTGGACTACAACTCCCATAATTTCTAGCTAGTTCAAACATAAAAGGCATTGAACTGGAGACTGATGACTTCTGCCTTATCTCTGATGGCTGCCTTAGAACTTGACCCCTGACTATTTGGGGTCAGTTAACTGGCCTGGCCAAATTGAGAGCTGACTCTCCTTCCCCTACCCACTCTCCACCACAATCCCAGGTTCTGCCTTCGGGGCTGACCCTTACAGAGTCTTGACAGCATCGGATTTGTAAAGTGGAACTGAAAGCCTCTTGGAAACAAGTTGTGCAAACTCCTGCAATTGGTGGTGCCTAAGATTTGGAATTATTTTGTGCTCACATATGCATATGCAGGTAAGCATCAAAGCAGCCCTACAAGGCTCTCTGCAGTTGTCAAAAGACTCCTCTGTAGCTCTCCTGCTGTCACCGTCTCTGAGTAGCTGCATGAGATGCAATTGTGCGCTAAATATGGAACAATAATCTGTCTTCACCTATGGACTCCCCTCTCCCGTTTTGAACCTGCCTGGTTCCAAGACCACAGCTAATTAGTTCTAGGAGTAAAGCCCTATTGCTTCCTTCTTTTTTGTCAGCAGCTGTGTGCTTTCCCCCCTTTTCCCTTTTTTTCTTTGTTACAGCGCTAATAACTTCAATTAAAAAGTAAGACTAAAATCAAATTAAAATGGCTTTCCTCATTACTGAGTATCCTGCTATCCAGCTGTTCACAGTATTAGCATTAATCTGTTTCATATATGAAGCAAATTGCCATGTTCTTCGCAGGTTGTCTCTTTGTCCCATTGTTAATGACTTATGCAAGGCTTTGTGGCAGTTTCGCTTCCTGTTTCTGCTGCGCCTTCCGCTTTCTCTAAGCTCCGGGAACAGGCATCATAAGAAGAATTCACAAATCATTATTAGCTTTAATGCCTCCCTACCAACCACTACTTCTCTCCAAAAACATTGCTTGGCTCAGAGTTGTTGAAGGAGAAGCACAAAGAAAATAAAAAGAGGTAGAGATGAGATTTCAGTCCTTATAAATCACTTATCAGTGATTTATAAGGACTGCAGATTATCGAAAAACATTTAAATCAGGCTGAAGCCTGATCTCCTTAGGCCCATGAGTTCCTCTTGCAACAGATTTCCAGCACAGCCCTATGAACATCAGGGGCAAAGGAAGGTGGGTGCAGTAGGAACAGGCTACCCCGGGTGTCATCCCTGGGGGAGGTGTCAAAATGGCACACCGTGGGGGGCAGCACTTACCACGGGGCCTGGCCGGCAGTGTGCCTGAGCCATGCATTTCTCCTGGGAGTGACACGGTGGCTCGGGGCCCCGCGCTGCCCAAACCGGCAGCGTGGGGCTTGCATCTGCCAGGTGGACTCTGTGGGCAGCTCGCCATGGCGCCCTCCTGGGCGGATCGCCCCGCCCCGTGGGTGGTTTGCCCCGCCCCCGCCGCTCCAGGTGCCAGAGCAGCTAGCTACGCCCCTGATGAACAGCACCAGGTGACTGGATAGCTCAATCAGTAGAACATGGGGCTCTTAATCTCAGGGTCGAAATATTCCTGCATTTCAGGGGGCTGGACTAGATGACCCGTGTGGTCCCTTCTATGAAAGGGACATAGTTTTGTGGTAGAGCAGCTGCTCTGCATGCAGAAGTTTCCAGGGTCAATTCCCAGCATCTCCAGGGAGGGCATCTCCTAAGGCCCTTGAGAGCTGCCACCATTCAGACCAGCCTTTCTCAACTTGTGGGTCCCCAGATGTTGTAGAACTACAACTCCCATCACCCCTAGCTAGCAAGGCCAGAGCTCAGGGACAATACTGAACCGAACATACCACTAGAGTAACCTAGTATAAGGCAAAACAAAACAAATTCCTTCCAGTAGCACCTTAAAGACCAACTAAGTCAGTTCTTGGTATGAGCTTTCGTGTGCATGCACACTTCTTCAGATACACACTTCTTCAGATACATGTGTATCTGAAGAAGTGTGCATGCACACGAAAGCTCATACCAAGAACTGACTTAGTTGGTCTTTAAGGTGCTACTGGAAGGAATTTGTTTTGTTTTGACTATGGCAGACCAACACGGCTACCTATCTGTAACTAGTATAAGGCAGTTTCCTATGTGCCTATGTTCGAGACATATAAATTTCCTTACATAGTTTAACTCCTGCTCACTGTGGCAGTTTGGTTTGGATACCGAGTAATATCTGAATTAACTTGGGGATACATATTTGTGCCTTTGTAGAGGCATTGTTGGACTCTTATCAGCTCCAGCTAGCATTGCTGATAGTTGGGGGTAGTCCAGTAATTTCTGGAGGGCCCCAGGTTCCTCATCCCTGGAATTTGGGATGGGGAAATTAATTGATTTTGTTTACATTTAAAGCCAAAGCTACCAAATTTGCACTTTCTAAAACAATATGAGAGCTGAAACCAAGCTATCCCTTGGAATTTGCACTTCTATAAATTGTGTACAAATTTTCTACTAAAATGGCAGTGTCTTCTCATTCAGGTTTTTTTTTTAATGCAAATTGCTGTAGAAATGTGGAGAACTAAATTTAAGACTGGAAAAATTAGAAACCGAGGGAGCCGAAACTAAGAGATTCTTCTACCCCAAAGATCTTTGTGGGATATATTATCTATCAGAATGCAAACACACTCTGATATTGCTTCATTTAGAATAAGTCCATGCAAATGATATTGTCGCCAACAGAATGCATTAAAATTTCATAAGACAATCAACTCAACCCACACTGGTTTTCATTCTGGTTTTTAGGGTGCAGCTGGGTGGGGGGATTAAATACAACAGAAATCAAGAATTTCTAAAAGATATGGAGACTTTCTTTAGCATTGCTCTAGAATAAATAGGATATCTGATAGGATTTACTACAACTTTGCTCTTTAGCCTGCTTCTAAAATGATGCTACAGTGGCTGGCAATGAGAATGTGGTCAAAGAAGTAATGTAAACTCAGAGCTGTGAATGGAAGTTGACCATCTGCCAGGAAACAAGCACCGGATGGTCCAAAGGGCAAGTTGCCAGACCATCAGCTCAGCTGTGCCAGCAGAAGAATCAGAGGAAGAAGCTTTATGAGCCTGTCGTAGCTTGTTAAAAGTTCCAGGGGCTCAAGCAGAAGCAACTTTTAAGTAATCAAGGCAGTGTTGTGCAAGGCTGTTGTGCAGAAGCTAAACTCATGACAGCCAATGCAGTGTACTAGTTAGAGCAGGGGTGCCCAAACTTCTTTCAAAGAGGGCCAGATTTGGTGAAGATTTTACCCCAGGACATATACTGCCATGGGGGCCAGATTAAATCAACTAGCGGGGCCAGATTAGGCCCCCGGACCGGACTTTGCACATGCCTGAGTGTTGGACTAGGACCTGGGACACTGGGGTTTAAATCCCCACTTAGCCATGAAGTTTGTTGGGTGTCCTCAAGACAGTCTTTGTCTCCTAACCTAACCTGTCTCACAGGGTTGATGTGGGGATAAAATGAACAGAGGGGGGAACTACGTATGCCACTGTGAGCTGGGGTGGGGCCACCATACTAGGTTCCCAGCAGGTGGGTTATTGTTGATTGTTGGGAAGGAGAAGGATGAAGCAGTAGGCAGTGTTGAACCTACATTTTGGAGGCCATTCACAACCGGCAATCAGGTCTGGGTAATCACTCATATCTTCTTCAGTGGGGTTCACCACAATTAAAATTAAAATAAAAATCTACACCTCAGATTTTGCTTTAAATTGTTTTACTACTACCTTTACAATATCTGTGCTACTGATTCTCACACTTTGGGATTGTTGGAATATATACTACTGGATCTATTTTTAAAAAAGCAATGTAGACTAAAGCCGCTTCTGGGACCCCTCTGAGATTAGGGGCCCTGAAGCTTCACTAGTTTCATAGTAGCTCCACTCCTGAGGGTAGGCATGGTGCAAATGCGTCACTGGAGCCAATCCTGCACTTCTGCTGATGTGTTTTCACTTTTCTGCTGCCTCAGCCATTCTCTTCTTCCTTCTGGTAATCAAAAGTGACCCACCTTGCCAAGAAGATAGCATAGGGGCTCTGTCCCACGCAGCAAACTGCCTTTGCACTTTGGCAGGGTTAGTCCTGTTCACAGGCTACCTTAGAATCATAGAATCATCAAAATTTGGAGTTGGATGGTACCACAGCGATCATCTAGTGTAAGCCTCTGCAATGCAGGAATTTTTGCCCAGCATGGGACTCAAACCCACAACCCTGAGATTAAAAGTCTCCTGCTATACCGACTATGCTGTTTTAAGAAAAGACGATGGGATGCCAATCTGGATGCTTGCTCTGTTACTCATCACCTACTTCTGAGGATAATATAAGAAGTTTAAAGAACTTTGTGCTTTTAAAGTACAGTGTTAAGCATATGTGAAAATTAAAAGAATGTTACTTGAAATGTCTAGCTATCTCCACTGCCGTATGTTTTATTGGCTTGTTATTTGCTTACAAAATACATCTTCCAAAGCCATGGTTACTTCTCAAATTTTTATCCTCCTGCTCTCCCGCACCCTGACTATTTTAAAAAGTGTTGCTTTATCACATTTAAGCCAGATGGAGGCCTGATACTTAACTTTATTTTGGTTCATCACATCCAGACGTTGGGCTGGAATTTAAAGGTCCTTCCATAACCTTGCAATTCCCCCATATGGGGTGAGGTGGTGGTGGTGGAAGCAAGCATCACAAGTTACATGGCTGAAAATGATTTAACAAACAGGAGAATACTGGGAAAGAAGCTGATCTAGTGTGAAATGTGAATTTCTGCAAGAATATAAAACTTACATAAGAGAAAGCTTGAGATAACAGTTATGAGTTACTTAAAATGTAATTGGCTGCACTATGTTCTGGGATTGCTTTTTCCGTGCAGAGAGTTTGACATTTGCATATCCATATGGCAAAAAAATTATGTTTGGGGGAGAATAGCAACACCTGGGAAATGACTTAAGTGGTCGGAGTCATAAATTTATGGTACGTAAATACAGACCAAGAAGCACATAAATATAAGCTGTTGGTGGCTGATGAGATAAAATGGTATTATTTCTATGGTTTGAAAGTTCCCTGTTTTTCTCCCCGCCTTGCTCCCACAAAGCTGCTGTTATCAAGCTGGTGTTCTTACATACCTGAGCACCAAAGGCTATAAACAACAACTTTGATTTAAACACACCGAGCAAGGCAATGAGTGCCACCCATCACTTACGCCAACATGTTTTTATCAGCTTTCTGCCAACAATAATGGTTCATGCTTAGAATAGCCCACTGAAAACATATCCTCATCTCATGTCACCACCCTTTTCTTTCCTCCTTTCCCCCCGCACCAAGCTTTCCAAAGCGACTTCCTACAAAATGATATTAATCACTCTCCGCTCCATTGCAAGACACCAGCGATAACTTGATTAGCTTGGCTATTTGATGTGCAGAACTGGAAAGGAGCAAATAAATGAAGCATCAGCTCTCAGCATCTGTGCTCCCAGATAGGCCCGTGATTGGATTAATTGTCAAGGTGTATACCATTTCTCAACAACAATATTTGTCAAGGCAGTGGAAATTGTCTAATAGAATAATCGCCTTTACAAATAAAGTGTGGCACACTCTATATCAATTGTCATTCCTCTGTCATTGTGTGGCAGGAGCACTGCAGTACAGTTCATACTGATAAGTGTTTTCTTACCTTTATTGTCTATCCCTTTCAGGGACCAAACCAACTTAATCTAGACATGGAAGGTGCATGCCCTAGCTTAGAGGACCTGAGGTCAGTGTCTTGAGCTGGAAGCTGAAGAAAGCAAAGAAGCCAGTCTAGTGTAGAAGTTAGAGTGTCAGCCTGGGAAACCAGGGTTCAAATCCCCACTGAGCCATGGACCTCACCACATTACTTTGGGGCAGTCATAGCATATCAGGCTTACCTAACTCACAGGGCTATTGTGAGGATAAAATGGTGTGAGGGAGAGCCATGTACATTACCTTGAGCTCTTAGGAGGAAAGGTGGAATATACAGGCAATGCATTAAAAAACGCTGCTACGTTTTCCAGGCAAAGTATGGCCCCATCTGCACTATTCATTTAAAGCAGCATCGTACCATGGCTTCCCCCCACCCCCACCCAAGAATCCTGGGAAATGTAGTTTGTTAAGCCTTCTACGCCTACCACACGTCTTCTAATGTGGCTCCACAGAAAGTTAAGCTAGGTGGAGAATTGGGAGTAAGGGGGAACAAGAAAGGAAGGGAATATAGCTGCCTCAAAGCTCCAGAAGACAGGATAATAAACAGAATAATAAACTTCAGTCCCCATGATTCTTTTTTGGGAAGCCATGGCTGATTAAAGTGATACAACAGAGCTTTAAATGTACAGTGCAGATGGAGTCAATCAAGAACAGTGTCAAGTTTAGCATCCCAGGGGTGGGTCACAATCCAGCTTGTATGCCCCACTTACCTGAGCTATAAAATATTCCAGCTTTTGTTTGTTTGTTTGTTTGTTTATGAAACAGTTGCAAGTTAATGATGTAGATCTTGCCCTGAGACTTGCAGTCTAAGATAAAGTAAATTTGCAATTGTCCCAGCTCCTATCCAGTCCATGAAGACTGAGGCTTTTACCTGAGGGTAAAGAAGGAATCTGTATTAAGCTGGAAAAGAGATACAGGCTCCCTCAAAAGTAGCCAAACTCCACTAGCCAAACTCTTTCTCTCTAGCCCTCGCCTAAGCAGATGTGTGATGTGTTCAGTAGCTAATAGCCACCAGTCATTAAAGGCCATTAAGTAAGTATATTTGGCTATAATTCAAAAACTTTAGGATAAAGTCATTTTGTATATCCAAATAGCACACTTAAAAAACAACAACTGATATAGTCTCAATATTCTATATGTTGTTCTACACTTCAGGACACAGTATGTTTTGTCTATTTCAGAGGTGAATTGGTTTTATTTTGTTGGAATTAGAAAGTATGATCATTACGGTTAGCAGGTTAGGAAGCATAAAGCTTTCTCTCTCTGTGTGTGTGTGTGTGTGCACATATATACATTGAAATCATGATTAGCATTTAGCACTCACATTTTGCTCTTCTATAGCCATTAATAATTGAGGACTAATTCACTGAAAATGCAGAAATCTGATGAGGTATGAACTATACAACTATTTCAGGAGGTAAGAAATGTGGATGGATTTATCATTTATTTAGATGATCATAAAGGCCTTTCAAAACCCATCACGAGGAAAATATCAAAGGGCTTTAGATCTGCATTCCTTCTGCATCGAGCAAGCAGCAGAACTGACCGGTACATTGAATGATATTTCCATAAACTAAAAAAGCCTCCATATAATTGTTCTAAAAGTTGTTCTTGGTTCTTCTCTCCATCTGCAAATATTATCAGGAATTAACTAGTGTAGAAATAAAGAAGCCGCTGCTAGTCTTATAAGGTGATTGAGGATATCGGCATGCTTTCCAAACAACAAAGAGAAATAATCTGTTGAAATCAATAAGGTTCATTGGCTTTCACGTGGGTTATTTGCTCTTTAAAGTGTCCTTTTAAGTAAACATTTCTTTTAAGTAGCTTATTGGTGGCTTAGCTTTGGCAGGAATATTTTGCTTATATTTTTGTAAAAGCACATAGAAAGGGGGGACACAAACTGTTTTAAATGTTAGATCACTAAAGACACTCACACCATGAAGCCCTTGTTGTTTCATATGATTTCTACATGTGTGTAAAATACCCATGTGCATGAGTAATGTGCAGGATGTATCATCACCTGTATATGTTGATCACTTATGCATCACCATAAAAGGAAGAGAAAAAACAGCTATAATACATACATACATCATTTTACTTGTATGTCATCTTCCCAGAGTTCCAAACATGCTCAAGGCAGCTTAACAACATGAAAAAATTATATAACTGCAATGTAACAAAAGTACTCATTAAGAATAAACAAAACATCAAAAAGGTACACAGCCAAACTGAAACAATTTCCACATAATTCACGAGATACAAAAACACACACACTCCCCACAACAAAACTCCCCAGACAACACCCCAGCCCAAGATTCTGTTCAGCAGCCTCAGCTTCTATAGCCAGAGTCGGTCAGGGCCCTGCCCTCCCAGGACAGGTGAAAAAGGCCTGCAAGGCAGGGAACAGGTCTTCCCAGGACTCTCCTTCTTATTAGATTTCTAGACATACCACCCATGTCCCAGTGGGGTGGGAGGAATACGCTGCCCAAGACAGAATTCCTCAGGTCACCTCCTTGGTGCACCATTGTCCATGCTTGCTAGGCAGGGCTTTTTTTCTAGAAAAAGGTGGTGGAACTTGCTGAGCACCCACCCAAAGTTTTTGAGCTTTTTTTAGGGGAGGCAGCCAAAGTTGTTTTTAGGGGAGCACCCACCTTCTCTTCTTCGTCCCCACTGCCACGTTAGGTCTAACTTGGCTCTTGTTTGAAAACTATGTTTAAGGGTTTCACCCAGCCAAACTACAGGATGGAATGCGAAACTTGTGAAGTGATCACACGAAGAATGCCATGCAGTTTCTACCACCAAAGTATGCCCGCCCCCAAAAAATGCCAGAATAAATTCCAAGCATTTTTAGGACAGAGTCTGTCCAAAGTAACTTGAACAAAAACAACTTATCCAGCCGGAGCTCACCATAAAGGGCAATGGCACCCACCTGAGAGGTGTCAGAACTGGGTTCCTGTGAGTTCTGGCTGAAAAAAACAAAACCCTGAACCTATCCCTCCCTTTGATCTTCAAAAATATGTTTGGATAAGGTCTTAGCATTGTAGCATGCTAACAACAGCTTACACAATCAATGTAAGAGAGCCAGTGTGGTGTAGTGGTTAAGAGCAGGAGACTCGTAATCTGGTGAACTGGGTTTCGCGTCTCCGCTCCTCCACATGCAGCTGCTGGGTGACCTTGGGCTAGTCACACTTCTTTGAAGTCTCTCAGCCCCACTCACCTCACAGAGTGTTTGTTGTGGGGGAGGAAGGGAAAGGAGAATGTTAGCCGCTTTGAGACTCCTTTGGGTAGTGATAAAGCGGGATATCAAATCCAAACTCATCATCATGTGCCTGTTATTATTCAGCACCATCCATCCAGCGATTGCACTTCTGATTTTTACTTTGTGTTTCAAAGCACACACCAATATATTAATTTTAATGATTTACATACTGCTTAATATCTCAGTTTGTAAGGGGAGCCCAACAGCGATGCAAATGTGATACAGCATAAAGCCAATTAGCCATAAAATTGAGGGGAGGGGCCTTATGAAATTTTTAAAAAAACAATTCATCAAGTGCTGCCAGAAATTGAACAGAGAAGGGAGCTGCCTGATCTCAGATGGGAGGAGTCCCACAGAATTGTGAAAGCAATGCTTAACACATGACAAATGTTAGCAGTACTCTAACCTAGAGTTTACCAGAACATAGATGACAAAGGTTAGGCTATCCTAACTTGAGGAGAAGCTGTTTGAATTCAAAGAATTATTCTAATGGAGGACCTTAATGGGGTGGGCTCTCTGGATATGGACAGAACTCAAAGGAAAAAAGATACATGTCAAGGGAAACATTTTTTTACGTTAGGGGAAAACAGTGATTTAATTGACATATGGAGATTAAAACACCCACTAGAAAGACAATTTAGTTTCTTCTCAGAACCAAATCAAAATGCAGGACAGATTGATTATATCTGGATTTCCAGAGATTTAACGCCAAGGGTAATAAAATCAGAAATTCTTCCAAGAACTCTCTCGGATCATAATACAATAACCATGGAGTTGAAAGGAAAAGAAGAAACCTCATTTAGGTGGAGAATGAATGAGGGACTGTTGGATGATCAAAAAATAACGGGGAAAGCTTAAAAAATCCTAATAGATTATTTTGAATTGAATTTAAACAAAGGAATTGACCTAAATGTGATATGGGATGCATGTAAAGTGATAATAAGAGGCTTCTTAATTCAGCAAAACGCAATTCAAAAAAGAACAAGAGAGAGAGAAAAGGAAGAGATAATGAAACAAATAATTGAAAATGAAAAGAAATTGATTTTTAAAAATCCAGCTAATAACCAAGTGAAACAAAATATAAAAATTCTACAGATTCAGTTTTTGATATTAATAAATCAAGAGATTGAGTGGAAAATTAAATTATTGAATTAAAGAAGCTTTGAGTTTTGCAAATAAGCCAGGCAAATTGTTAGCCTGGCAGTTAAAAAAGAGACAAAAACAGAATACAATTACTAAACTCACAGTTGAAGGGAAAACAATAGACAATCTGGGAGAGATAAGGAAGAATTTCCAAAAGTTTTATAATAAATTATATAAAAAGGAAAAAGAGGATAAGTTAAATATAGAAGAATAGACTGCAGAAAATTTCCACAGAGAAAAAGAACCAGCTAAATTCCCTTATAACGATTGATGAAGTACAATCAGTGATTAAACAAGCAGAATTAGAAGGGTCCCAGGACCGGATGGATTGACAGCAAAATTTTGCAATAAGTTTATAGACCAACTAGCATACTATGTTATGAATAGTATCTTGATGGGTAAGAAGCTCCCAGAGACATGGAAAGAGGCCTATATTATGTTAATCCCTAAGCAAGACACAGACTTAATGCAGGTCAAAAACTATAGGCCAATTTCACTTCTGAACAATGATTATAGAGAATAGACTGAAAGAAGTATTGAGAGAGGTGATAGGAAAGGACCAAACTGGATTCTTACCTGGGAGACAAATGAAAGACAATGTCAGGAACATAATTGATATAATTGAATATTTGGATTCTAGGAAAGACAAACAAGCAGCTTTGATTTTTATAGTTGCCGAGAATGCATTTGATAATGTGTCTTGGTATTTTATGGGGGGGGGGGATATAATTTATGGATATGGGTCCAATGTTTCTTAATGGTATTCAAGCTATATATTCTGAACAAAATGCAAGACTATTAGTCAATAATACTTTGACTGAAAAGATTGAGATAACGAAAGAAACTAGACAGGAGTGCCCGCTGTCACCACTATTGTTTATAACGGTCCTAGAGGGACCTATTGAGGGACCTATATAAACCCATGTATGTGTCCCAGAGCTTCCTCTTTCGGCCCGCCCACCTCTCTCTAATTTTAGGGCATTTTGCAATTGACCTTGCTATGCTGTCGTGTGTTGTCTGTCATTGGGACAGGGACACGGCAGGAATTTTCCCCACTTGGCTGATTGACTGTGGCCATTTGGGTTTTGCCTGCCGCATAGCAATTCGTCACAACTTGTAAGGTTGCGGATAGGCACTGGTTCATGTGATAGGGATGGGAGAATGGTCTCGCCATCCCTATGTGAAGAGTTCCATTAAAGGAATCCAGGGACTTAACTTGGTTTGGTCAACCCCCGAAAGGGGGTTGTTCCCGTGCCTGAGTCCAGGGGAGCATCTCCAGAGTGAACAGAGTCTGTTCCCAGGCTTTTTACCTGCCTCAGGTATTCACCCTTCACTGACCTATGATAGAGCTCTGGGTCAGCGCTACCTGCAAGGGTGTAGGGAGCTAGTTGAACCAGAGCCTATGAAACCACTCACTTTTCTGTAATCAATAAAGTTGTGGCCTAAATTCTGCCAAAAACCAAAACTAAAATTTGAGTCAAATGTGTCTTTACCTGTATTTAAGGGGAAGGTCTCTGGGTGTGAACACACAAATGCAAGGGGAAGGAATGGAATTTCTTTCATATGTGGTGGATTTGTACTAAGACCAAAGCCTACTGGGATATGATAGATAATGAATTGAAAAAGGTTTTTAAAAATACATTTAGCCAAAAAAAGAGGTTTTCTTATTGGTTATAATAGGAGAAGAAATTCCCAAAAAAGAAATAAACATATTTATATATGCTACCACTGTGGCGAGGACACTTTTAGCCCAGAAATCGAAGCAGCAGGAACTTCCAACATTGGAAGAATGGCAGACTAAGATGATTGAATATGCAGAACTGGCGAAGCTGGCAGGGAAAATCCGAAACCAGTGTGATGAACTGTTTGAAAAGGACTGGAGTAAATTTTTACAATATATGAAGGAACACTGTAAATATTTGAAAATGTTTGCAGGACTGACTTAAAATATTTTGTAAGGTTAAGACTTTACAAATATCAGAGTTACTGTTTTTTTAAGTGCGGAAAGGAGGTAATTAGGGGGATATAGAAATGCTAAGATGAATGTGAATATCTATAGAACCCAGGGAGTGGGAAGGGAGGAAGTCGATGCTCGGTTTGAGCAAAGATATATGTGATGACATGATTTTATTTGATTGTAGCAAAGGGAAAAAAGGAAAACTTCAAAGGGAGTGTAAACCCATCGAGAGCAGGCAACCTCCCATGTATTAGGTCTAGGGAACAGCCTCAGTCCTATCTGGATTGAGCTTCAGTTTCTTGGCTCTCATCCAGTCCGTTGCCAAGGCAAGACACATCCAGTCCATCACATCCACTGCCACACCTGCAGATGTAAAGGAGAAGCATAGTTGTGTATTTTTTCCTAAATTAAAAATCTTGCAACATTTTTTGTAGGGGAGTTGTTCCAGCCCTGTGATCATTTTCACTGCCCCTTTTTTGAACCTTTTCCAGGTGCATTTTGAGGTGAAGCAATTGGCATTCACCCTTTTCACAGCTGTGTAAATGTGTTTCTCCTTTGAAGTCAAATGTGACTGTGTTGGACTTCTCTTGGCAATTATCCACTTAACTAGACACTGAGCCTCATCGCAGTATGCCCACTGTTCCCTATCAGTTCAACATTTCTTTCATCTGGCACTAGTTCCTGGGCACCACTTAAGATTAAATTCAGGGTCACCTCCCTGCTCTGGCCAGTTTAATGACCATCTGTTCTAGGTGACAGTCATTTATGCTATCTAGAAATGTTGCATCTTTATTGAAATGGCCTCTTCCGATTTGATTTTGGGAGAAAATCTGCCATTAAAACATAGTATGAAGATAAAAATACTGGTCTACAATGTGGAGTAGAGGAGTTTGCTATCAGTCTTGAGACAGTTGGAACTTATTATTACTATCACACAAGACCGCTTAAATTCCTCTATCTGTGGGTATATTCATGTTAGCAGCTTGAAATACAGCAAAGTCATTTCCTCCCACTGTGCTTCAAGCCACATTTGCATGATGCTGTTCACATCAGAGGGTGGGTGGGGGTGTCTTCACCTGACTTGCATGGCCTTTTCAGTTTCCCTGTCCCTGGAACCCCCTGGAACTCCCTGGAGCTGTTGTCTGTGCATGCATTGTTCATCTGGATATGCACAATGGCTGTCAAATGATCACCATGAAGTGTGGCTTAGGTTTCCTAGTTGGATTGAGGTTGGTTTGAGAAGAAAAAAAAATGCATCAAACAGCACTATTTGTCAAGAACCCACAGCGTCAATATGGACTGTAGCCAATGTTGTGTGAATGCGGCTTCAAAAACTAGCAGCTGGGGTGCACTGGATGGAAAGTAAGCAGCAATGTAAGCATACCCCGGGTCTCTGCTATCCTCTCTTTCTCTGTTGTGCTGAGACACTTCCTGCTTGTTGTTCCCTCACTCTGTGCTGTCCCTTGGGTCGCTGATTTATTCCTTCTGCTGACATTCCTAACTATCTTGCTGATGGAGCAAACCTAAGACCCAGCTGGGAGCTGCAGGGCTGAATGGAGTAGTGAAACTGCCACTGGCCAGGACAGAAAGGAAGATGATATCTTCCTTGATTATTGCTGTACCAGCTCCAGGCTGGCACAGAATAGAGTCATTGCTTGGTGGCCAGGCTGTTTCCAGTAACTGGACCAGCTTAGGATTTTCCTCCATTTGAGGACTGTTACATCACTGCAAATGGTAGCCTGTAAATCCCTGCACAACTGGCTGATGCAATAGGACCATCCATGGTGGAGGAACACTCCCAACCACAGCAGAGCTCAGTGGGGCTCAGTTGTGCCACCTCCACCTCAGACTATGTCATGAACCCCATAGAAACGCCATGGAGGGATGGGCAGAACCCAAATAGGTAGGTGAAGAGATAGGGAGCTGGAGCTATATGACCCATGGGGAATGCCCAAGCAGGGTTGTGGGTGGGGGGAGGCAGAATTGTGGCCAATGCCTGAGCTGGAGGAGGGAGCAGTGATCAAGAGAGTCAGGAGCTGAATTCTGGTGAAGGTTCAAGCAGGTTGTCAGATAAGTGCCCCATCCCTGTGATATTGTACACCTCCAGTCAGGCACTTCCCCAAAAGCCACCTGGCTCCCCATGCCAGTATGGAGCCTCCTCTACAGGAGGCAGCTGGCAGTAAGTCAGATTGTGAGTCACCATCTCCATTGCTAAGGACACAGAGAGACTGGTACCAACATGAGCAAACCTCACAAGCCCTTCCCTCTCACAGAAGTGCCCATTTGGTTGCAGAGCAGAAGCTCCTCTCATTTTTTTTATGCCAGCCTTGCTCTTCAAAAGGGTATGCTAACTTGTTGCATCAACCTCTCAGCTCATGCTTAAGCCATGCAATTTACCTGCTGTGCCTTTAACCCTTACTTTGCCCATGTATCACAGAAGTATGCATTAAATAATTTGGCAGAAACGGAAACCTGAGTTCAAGTTTTTCATCCAGCGGTGAGAGCTAAGACAGGCTTAGCACCCCCTCCCCAACCTCCAGTGTTGTGGATCAGGAGTTAGGATGGCTCTGTGAGTTCCACCAACACATTTCAGGACTTATGCAAGCTCTAGTGTGGCAATCAATGTACGTGCTCTGAGGATATGTCCTCAATTTATTATCATCATCCCACAAACGGTTTTCTAATTCATAGTGTCCTCTTCCTCCCTGAAGGTATTCCCCAGTGTTGCTTTTCTCAGCAATTATCTTAAGCTAGATGTCTCTTGGATGTTATAAAATGCTCAATGACTAATAAAAAAAAATAAAAAAGTTGTTTCCAGATTGTTGCTGCTCATAACACTTGCATTAAAATGTTTACTCATCAACATTTTATTTTATTTTATTTCATTGCTGCTACATCAACAGATTTTTTTTTATTAAAAAAGAATGCTTAATTCTGAAAGTGCTGTGACTGGGAAGCTGACAGTGTAGCTTGGTTCTCTTCCCGAAATGTCAATGAGAATCAGCTAGGCCTACTACAACTACAACAACTACTACTACTATTATTTTTTTAGATTCTTAATTTAATTATTGGAAACAGCTGTACGTACACAGTTTGCCTAATGTGTTTGCGCAAATGGTAAAGCTGTTTGGACTCTAAAATTTAAACTAATCCACATGCAGCTGAATAAACAGGAATACCCCTCCCCTCCTACATACCACAAACAAGTTTAATTTCATTGGGAACAGGGATGCTTTGCCAGCTGTTTCACAGCACTGTTAAACTGTATATATAGCCCGACCTTTGTGTGGAGGGGTGTTGTTAGAGTGTGAACTAAGGCCCAGGGGTGCCAACTTGAATAAAATATTGGGGGGACCCAGGTAACACCCTGCACCATATACGGTAATCAATCACAAGACACAGCACACAAACCCCATCTGAATGGCAAAGCCCATCAAGCTTAGGGGGAGGTTGGTCCGGTCCCTCAAATATTTTATTGGGGGGCTGCAAGGAACTTGGCCCCTAGGAGTTCGCTCCTATGCTAAGGACCCTTCTGCAGCATCAATTTAAAGTACTATCATGCCACTTTAATGCTATTTTGGAATGGGTTGTTGTCATTATAACAGGAAAACAGCAGGGGGGAAAACAACCATATGTCAGGAGTGCTCTGATGGTGTTTCCTGCTTGGGGGTTGGACTCGATGGCCCTTGTGGTCTCTTCCAACTCTATGATTCTATGATTCTATGAAAAGAGTAAAAGCTCCAGCACTATGACCATGATCCAAATCTCCCCACATTCTAGATACTGTTGTTGTTTTTTAAGTGGCAATCCTATTCACAGATTTCTTGTATAACTTCTAGTTTACCCCTTATATCCTTTGGAATTAAGCAAAGAAGCCAATCCATTTAAAAGAAAGAAAACCCAACCCAACCCAGTTCCCAAAATCCTCCCTTTACCCATGGAAAACTTGGTAAAATGGCTTTGTTAACAGAAGCAGTACCACTTTGCCATTGCCCTTCTAATTTATCACCCTATCTTTTTAGACTGCCAAAACAGCTGCAATGAGAAGGAACTTGAAAATCTAAAGGGTTTTGAAATGCATCCATGAATTCCACAGAGTATTACATATTACGTTGGGGAGCTTCAGAATAGAATTGTATTCTCTCAACTAAAAAGGCAACAAATGTATAGAAGTGAAGAGATATTGCTCTAACCCCGCATTTTCAGCAAGTCCCAGTGATGGCTTTGTCTCTTTCAAACCTCTGCTGTCTGGCTTTCATTGCAGAACCTCTCCAGAACAGGCTGTTAACTTCAATTTGCGCCTTTTTATTATTTGGTTCTTTTTGTCAAGTTTCACCTGAAGTGGCTGCACTGTTGTTAATAGATACCCAGGTGAAAAACAGCTTTGCACCATCTCAGCGAAAGGTCTTTAAAAGGCAAGGTTAAGTAAGCCATCAACTATTTCCCCCCTCTCTAAATTTAATAGCCCAGTTACTATTAAGTACATCAATGGAGAATGTGAACTCTTCAGTACAAGAGGTGCAGTGTATCTTTGTCCCTAGAAAGCAGTTAGCCTTATAGGACAAATTATATTTTTATAAAAAGAAAGAAAGAATGAAAGAAATGCAGCTTATAAAAGAGAATGCTACATACAATTTTAATTAATCTGCTGGTGACTTTATAGACAGTAATTGCGGCTGTTAGTCTACAATTTGCATTAGTATTAAATTCTGCATGCAGTCAATTTTCCCCATGATTGAAGCTTTATTTAGGCAAATTGCAGCTCCAGCAACTGTTGACTGAGAAGTAAGGAACATCTTTGGCAAAACCTTCTAACAACTCAAGTTGAAGCAGTTGCTTTTAATTATCAGCTAGTATGGATTTTAATGTTTCATATTCCAAGTTGTTTCATCCTAGAGGTCCTCACTAAGCTCACACTTAGTTGTAAAATACAACAACGCTTTATTAGTCACGATTCACCTACATTTTAGTAAATGCAGAATTATATCCTCATGCACTCATGTTTGGAATGTACATAGGAAGCTGGCTTGTATCAGACCCTTTTGCCCTCCTTCTAGCCTCAAGACTCTGGAGAACCACGTCCATACAGACTGGATAATATTCGGTTAGAATACTGGAATGGGGAATTTCAGCTAATCATACTCTTAACCATAATCAGGGCCGGCTCACAAATGAAGCGGGGTGCAGCAGCATCCACAGGAGAAACCTGGGAAGAGGCGGCACACCTGCCCTCTTCTGTCTTACACAGAAGGGTCACCATAGCTGCTGTATAAAGTGGCAGCAACAGCAGGAGAGTGACTTCTCTTCCTCTTCCTCCTTCTCCAGGTGGCACCTCTATCTGGGTGGCTGCAGCCAATATATATGCTGCTCTCATAGTTTATATATGAGAGCAGCAAGCCTATTTGTTGAAGTCACCTAACGTGCTTTAATCCTAACCTGCTTGCTCTTTGTCTCTGGGTCAGGCAATGGTGAGAATGCAGATCACTGGTAAATAATTGGCATCACTGAACTGCTCAGTTGCCATTACAAGCCCAATAATATGGAAACTCCTTTAGTAACATCTGTGGAGTGGGGTAATTAATATTCATGGGCAGATAAGGATTTTATTTATAAATAATGATTTTACAATGCAGTTTATTTCTCAACTGCTGCTATAAAATGGAAATTGCCTTCACAGCTGCTACAGAGTACAAACATTAATAACCACACATCTATCTAGTTCCAAACTCCCTGTTATTGGCTAAATTCACTTCGGTTATGCATGACCCACTGCTGCATATGGATATTAATTTCATGAGCAGTTTAAGAACTTCAGCACTAATCAAGCATCATAGTTTTGATTTTACTTTGTATCCTTGTTACACTGTAAAGAGTTTACGCTCCCCCCCCAAAAAAATATATGCTAGTTTTGAAATAGATCTCAAAAGTGCATTCTAACCCAGCCCTTAGAAAACACTAAAATGTTTGGATTCAACTAAGTTCTATTTAGAGTAGACCCATTGAAATTGATGGATCTAAGTTAGTCATGTCTCTTAATTTCAGGGCTCTGAATAGAATTGACATCATATGAAAACCCTGGATTTATTAGGGCATAAACACTGGTTTTGTTCCCAGAAATAATTCTGCACCAAGTCACCAAAGTTCCCATTGGTTAAACAAGCTGAGCCCCAGGCCAGCCAAGATGACTCATAAGCAGCTTGGTTAGCTCTATTTAGCAATGGAAAAGCCTGCTGTTGATTAGCTCAGCTTCAACAATAACCTATCTCTGTTGCTATGCAAAATGACATGGCAAGATTACTTACCTAGAAGGAGCAGATTTGAGGGAATAACTCTTGCCATTTAAGATTGCCAAATTATGCTTAGTTTCCTGGTTCGCTCTCCAATTCACCAGAAATAAGGGTTCTTACCACCTTTTTTTAAAAGGCAGTATCTATAAACAAACCTTGATATTTTTTGGCTGGGTGACAACATCCACTTCATACAATCTAATCTCTCCACTACAAATAAAAATCTGTCACAAAGAGCAGAGATAGCTGCCTTTCTTAACCTTGGGTCCTCAGGTGTTGTTGGCCTACAACTTGCATCATTCCTGACCACTGTGGGCCTGCTAACTAGGAACAGAGTACAACACCATCTGGGGACCCAAAGTTGAGAAAGACAGCTTCAGAGAATTCCTTCTCAAACTGGGTCACTACATGGTGACTATGTTCCACCAGTGGTGGCTGGTGCTCATTGGGATTGGTAGGGCAGAAGGAGGAAGACCAGTAGTAGATGAGAGCCAATGGCAGGCAGAGCAGGACCCAGAGTGGTTGGAAGAAAGAAGGTAGCCAGCTGGGGGCTGACTTGAGAGCAGAATGAGTTTGGTGGGGCAGTGCTTCATTATCCCCAATGGATCAGCCCCGTTGTGTTCTACCTCCACTGTCAAAGGCAGCATACCTCTGAATACCAGTTACTAGCAATCACAGGAGGAGAGAGTGCTGCTGCAGGTCCCGGTTGACCACAGTGGATTAGATGGGCCTTTAGCTTGACCAAATAGTGCTCTTCTTGTGTTCTTGTTGTTGTTTAGTCGTTTAGTCGTGTCCGACTCTTCGTGACCCCATGGACCAGAGCACGCCAGGCACTTTTGTCTTCTACTGCCTCCCGCAGTTTAGTCAAACTCATGCTGGTAGCTTTGAGAACACTGTCCAACCATCTTGTCCTCTGTCGTCCCCTTCTCCTTGTGCCCTCCATCTTTCCCAACATCAGGGTCTTTTCCATGGAGTCTTCTCTTCTCATGAGGTGGCCAAAGTATTGGAGCCTCAGCTTCACGATCTGTCCTTCCAGTGAGCACTCAGGGCTGATTTCCTTAAGAATGGAGAGGTTTGATCTTCTTGCAGTCCATGGGACTCTCAAGAGTCTCCTCCAACACCATAATTCAAAAGCATCAATTCTTCGGCGATCAGCCTTCTTTATGGTCCAGCTCTCACTTTCATACATCACTACTGGGAAAACCATGGCTTTAACTATACGGACCTCTGTTGGCAAGGTGATGTCTCTGCTTTTTAAGACAGGGCATTAATTTCTCCCAAATCAGCTATTTAATTATCTTAAGAACAAAACATTCTAATGATGAGGCTATCAACAAACTCACATAAGTGGCTTTACTTGCCTTTCCTTCTTTCATTTCTGAATGGGGCTAGGGAGTTCTAACCACCCTGGGGGGGGGGGGAACCTTGACCATACCTCCTTATCACAATGACTTTGCCTGGCTGATCCTCATATGGGGGATCAGAAACAAGTCACAGACTATAGATCTCAATGACAAACAGCCACTCCTCCCTCATGAACATTCATGCACTGATTCCCCCCCCCCCCTTTCATTTCTGGGCCGCTATAATTACAGTTTGCTGTGATCTCCATATTAGGCAAATAATGTTTAGAGTACAGTTTGTAATTATTGTGTAGAAATTAGGACTATGCACAGTTGTTTGATTTGGACATTATGGCAAAGTATAGTTAGAGAAACATGGAAAATGATGTTTTTCTTATATGGGGTGGCATACAAATGTCGAATAATATAAATTTTGTTATTAATTTCACTTAATATTATACAATTTAGTGCCAAATTGGAATTCTAAGCTATTTACAAGTGCAAAAAAGCAATTCCACCACAAGCATTAAAATATCCATTATCAAAATACACAATAAAATTGTCCCATCAAAACAACACAGCAAGGAGCCTCGTGTTGAGAGATCAAGGGGATGCCTGTGGAAACAGGTGCTTTTTCCAAAGTTAATGGAATACCAGTACAGATTGGGGGTTGTCTAATTTTTCAGCAGGAAGTGCATTTCATGACACTGGTGCCCCTGTGTTAAAAAAAATCCCTCTCTACATTCCCACAGGTCAATAATCATTAGGCAGTAGAAAGGCTAACTGAATTTCATTTGTTGATCTTAAAACCATTATTAAGCAATGGAGAAGAAGTAAATTTTCCAGGTTGCCCGTTCCAAATAAGTAATTATTAGTGCCTGAGAAGGAAGAAGGCAGAGTAGGAGTAAGCCTACAAGCCTACAACACATTCTTAGATCACCAAATCATGGCGGATCCTCTGCAGTTTCGAGGATCACTTAATCTGAGTCCATAGGGGTACAAGTGTTATGGCTGTGCATAAATAAAGAAGAAGCACTCAGTACATGCTTCTCTGTTATTACTACATATATTTTTCAGGATGGAGTCCTGAGATTTAAAGTTGATTTCACAGTAAGGTCTGGGGCTCAGGTGACTCTTCCTAGTTTATTTCATTTTCTAAATTTAATTGACTTTTATGCTGCCTTTCAGGATAACATCATCCCAGTTAATAAATCATCAACAAGGGGTGGTAGCCAACTGAGGTTTGTTCAGAGTAAACCCACTGAAATTAATGCACCTAATGTAGCTGTGCTCATTAATTTCAATGGGTGTATTCTGAACAAAACAAAGCTGACTATCACACAAGGACAATAAAACAACATTATTTACGTCACACTTAAAATAAATGCAGCAGTTAAATATAAAAAGCAAACCATGCAAAAACCCCTCCCAAACTATTGCAATATTCAAGTTAACAGCTGGCCCATCTTGCTTTAGTGCATCTTCAGTAGCAAGCATCTAGAAGCACTGGGTGATCCGTATTAGGTTTAGCCCCATGTCAGCTCCAGGGCAGAGGGTTTTCCACTGGAACTGGTTGTGCTGCTTTGAACAATAGGAAGAGACAAGACAGAATCGTCTGCCAAGTTCAGAGGCAAGGTGAGCCTTAAATACCTGCCCTGCTCTTACCCTCCTGAGCAGGCACTATGCCAGCACTGCTGTTGCTGAACTGGCTTAACTCGCAGGCACAAAGTCACTTCATGGTCTTGACTTGCTTGCAGCAATGCTGTTTTTATTTCACGCTTCCATAGGATGAACAGGGCTGCTCATCCCTATGATGAGACAGGATTAATAAATTACATTTTAAGAATGAATGCAGTGAATCAAACCTGTGCATATATGCAATAATAATAGCAGAGAGCCTCTGAACAAATACTAAATGCTTTCCCCTCACCTATGCGAAGAGAAATGTTGTGGGCGGAGGGAGATTTTGGAGCCAAACAACAGGGTGGGGCTGAAAAACCTTTATTCATCAGGAGATACTATGAGAGTAAATAAGTGAGAAGCAATTCAGGTTTAGCCAGAGGGAACGAGCTGAGCAGGTGTTCCTTAGACAGTCTAGAAAGCATCATATGTAAATTTGCTTCTGCACCTATATATATCAGTTAATATAGTATTTTTATTTGTTTACTTGGTTAAGGGCAGCTGCCCCCCTCCCGCCCCCCTGGCTACACCCATGATATGTCCTGCAGTTGTTTAAACTGTCTTCATATTTACAAATATACAGTGTTTATAAGTGCAATTGCTTTAACTTTTTATACAGACTCTCTCTCTCTCTCTCTCTCAAGTTATTGTAAATTGCTTTGGGATGACTCATGAGAAGCAATTCATAAAGTAAATAAGAATTAATATATATATAAATAGTACGCTGCAATCTTGGGTATCTTCTCCACCAAGGAAGATGCATGACTGTCCCAAACATCTAATACAAGTGAAGGAAAAATTCAGTTAATGCAATCAAACACTGGTGAGGGCTCATCATTGAGACAGTGAAGGCAGGAAGAAAGGCATGCTTTGCTACCTCCATTGTACCCTCATTGTACCCTCATCCAGCAGAGCTTTTCCGGGTAGTGCAGGACCTGTTACAGTCCAATCTGAAGGAAGTGGCAGAACTGATGGCAGCTTGCTTGCAAAGCATTTTGAGGATAAAATTGCTTGCATCCATTGAGATCTTGACTTTGCTATTACATAAAGGTAAAGGTACCCCTGACCATTAGGTCCAGTCGCGGACGACTCTGGGGTTGCAGCACTCATCTCGCTCTATAGGCCGAGGGAGCCAGCGTTTGTCCACAGACAGCTTCCGGGTCATGTGGCCAGCAAGACTAAGCCACTTCTGGCGAATCAGAGCAGCGCACGGAAACGCCGTTTACCTTCCCGCCGGAGTGGTACCTGTTTATCTACTTGCACTTTGACATGCTTTCGAACTGCTAGGTTGGCAGGAGCAGGGAGCAGCTCACTCCTTTGTGGCGATTCGAACCGCTGACCTTCCAATCGGCAAGCCCTAGGCTCAGTGGTTTAGACCACAGCGCCACCCGCGTCCCTTGCTATTACATTGCCATATTTCAAAAAGTAAAAACCAGGACACCCTGAAAGTTGTTGAGCATTTTTTCTTTTTTTTTTTTTTTACAAAAATGCTCTCCAAAAGTGTGATTTTTCGATTGACTTACCTAAGTTCCAGGACATTTCAGAAATTCTCCTGGAAGTCAATTCCGCTGGACGTCTGGCAGCCCTACTATTACAGCAGATGAATCTTAAGGGCTGCCCAGAGCACAGGCTTCTCCTGTTGTGTCGGATAAGTTTCAGTTGGTAAGGCTCAGGGAGACCATTGTGCTCTGGACCCTTGCCCCTCATGGCTGATAAAAGCTAGCAGGTAAGGGACATTTTATGCAAACTGATGTACTCATTTGTCCTTTTCTTTTTTGATGCATTAAGTGGCTTCTTAGCAAAACTGCAGGCCCTCACTCAGAAGAGTAAATGAGCAGCCTCCCCCGCCAAAAAACAGGGGGAGTTGTAATCCTGAAGGAGGCAGGGCCAAATTTACTTTATTGCTCAAAGACTCACAAAAAACTTTCACGATCTAATGTGTGTGGGGGGGGGGAGCAGGAATGAAATCTGAAATGACCTATCAATCAAATGTTTATTCGGCTTTACGCCCATCATGAAACACAACACAACAAAACAAATCAAATAAAACAGCGGACTCGTACAAGCCACAAGTAGTATAAAACAGTTCACAACTCACAAGGACAAATGTTGGCCAATTCATAAGAAAAGTTTAAGATTAAGATTAAGATTAAAATTAAAATTAAAATTTTTTTGCACTACACTAAAATCAATATCTGATGTCGTTATAGAAAATTCTTATAACTATCAATAATCAGCTAACATTCCATTCCGTCTCTTGTACGAGAGGACGGCTGTTAGGAATTTAGCAACCTGTAGGGTAATATAAGGATCCACTGAAAGTGGTAGCATTTCTTGCTATTCATAGAATTGTCAATCTGCATATCAGATTTCTCCACGCTTGGCTGTAAATCAGAGTGCAACATATTTTTTTTTTGCCTAAAATAAATGCAAAATAAGAATATATTTTTTTTAAGCCTGAAACAAGTTTGCTCAGGAGAGCTGACCTTCAGGTGAACTTTTCTTCTAGACCACCTTCTCTTTGGAAGACAGCTCTTCCCAGTCCTGTGGTGCCAACGCGCTAGTGTCCTTAGCATCGCAGTATGAGCCTTGTTGCTGCAGATATACACCCCCATGTGCTTACACAGACCATATGTGATCTCTCCCCTTTTGTTTTTAAAAGGTGATTGAGAATAGGCAGCACAGAAGGCAGCACCAAAAGTTCTCAAAACATTTTGGTTGCGCATATGTGTTCATAAGTGGTAACTTTCAGGCTGTACTCCTGCTTCCATTATTGCGGCTTAGAAAATGTCATAGAAGAACAGCAAAATCCAGATCCACAGGGAAGATATCTAGCTTGATTTCTATCACAGAGTCTGTAGCACAGACAATTTGGCCACTACAATGTCAGAGCGGAGCAGAAGCAAGCAAACATGGAAAATGAAGATGTACTTAAGTCCACATCCGGCAATCTCTCTGAAGTCAAAGAATGGGAAAATACTTCCATGTTCATATAAATATTTCAAATTCCTAAGTGGAAGCAGACCATTTTTAAACCCTGTAGAAAAGACCCAAAGAGTAGCTTACATGTCTACTCAGAAGTAAGCCCAGAACAAATCAGATTAAAGATGGGGGACTTGGATCTAAATCAACGCATCCATATTTCCCAAGTTGGCACAGACGGTGAGTGTTGAGCATAGATGTGAAAGCACCTTCAGAAACCATGGTCTCCCACATTTATTATATCATTTACTTGCCAACTCTGTTTCAAAAGGTACACCACCACTTTTTTCTTTACTTGATTACTAGTATGCATTAAATGCAATTACCTCCCAGTTGCTCTTATTTTGCCTCCTGCTACACCATCTGTCTTATATGGAAACATGACAAAGGCCAAATTTTGCACACCAGATTTTGAAATCTTGTATCTTTAAATTCTGAACATTTGAAAAAAATGCTATGGCAATAAACTATGTGATATAAATATATTCCCTATACTTTTAAAGGGAAGTATAGATTTATGTTTACTGAGGTATACCACTAAATCCCACCGAAGTGGTTTTCCTTATGCGACAAGTATACTGAATTTATTATTGTGAAATGTTGGAGGGTATGCTATTGTTGCACAAAAAACTCCTGTTTGTGAAACTAAGAGCACCTTTCCTGGTTAGGCTCTACTTTGGATCTACCAAGCAACCCTATCAATTACTGCACTTTATTTTTTACATTTATCCTTTATTTTTATTGGGTTTTATAAGCAAGAATAATGTCATACAAATAAGTATACCAAGTTTTCTCATGTCATATGTATACCACAAAAATAGCATAATAAATGTGGAAAAATATCTACAACATATGTTTCATTATTAGTGGTCAATGTATGAGTTCTTGGTTTATGAATTGATTTAAACAATTAGGAAGAAGAAGAAAATTTCAGTATTGTATTTTAATATTTTGCTGGAAGCTGCCAGATGGGTGGGGTATAAATAATAAATATTATTATTATTATTATTATTATTATTATTATTATTATTATTGAAAAGGGGGGTAAGAGGGGGAGGGGTGTGGGGTGTGGTTATGCTTCTATTATTCTACTTAGTGTGTGTGAGGGGTTGTGGTATCACTATTTGATACCACAACCCCTCACACACACTAAGTAGAATAATGGGAAACAGCCTTATTAGAAAAACTAACCAATAAACTGAAACTGACACGGGGACAAATAAAAGAAGACGCCTTCACCCCGGTTTGGTTCCTTTTATCACATACACAGCCCAACAAGACAACAACAAGAATTCCCCAATAGCATACGAATCAATCTAGCTAACCTGATTAAAAAATACACACCCATCCCCCCTCACACACAAAAACAGTTCTCACTACAGACAACCAAAGACAACCAACCACACCCTAAGCCTCACCCAACCTCTCTCACCACCAAGGAAATACAACAAGTGAATAGTAAGAGAACCCATATTTTATATCCTGCCATTTCACCAAGAATCTTTGTGTATGTGGTTCTCCTTCTTTCTCCCTACCTGTCACTTCCGGGTTTTATTCTCACAACAACCCTGTGAAATAGATTAGGCTGAGATAACCCAAGTTTACCAAGTGAGCTTCATGCGTAAATAGGGATTTGAATCCACGGCTCCCCAGCCCTACTCTGACACTTGAATCACCACACCATGCTGGCTCTCCCCGTATGGTACATTCCTAAGCACACTTACAAATTGATCTCAATGTGATTTACTTCTGAGAAACTGTGTTCAGAAGTACACTATTAGTCAGTTTGTTGCAGCATTTGGAAGGTTCCATAAACCAAACTGGGTGGAAAACCTGGTACCCAGCCTTGGGCAGCTACAAAGGACCAAAAAATTTACAGCATCTCTTCCTTCTGCCAGTGATAGAATCTAACGCATTTGTCCCAATTTCTCTAGTGTCTTTACAGGCTCCCCCACCCATGTCCACCAGAGTGCATTCTAATTGACTACTCAGAAGTAAGTCTCATTGAGTTCAATAGGACTTATTCTCAGGGAAGTGGGTATAGGACTGTAGCCTTGTTTACTGGTTAGCAAGCCCAATAAAGCTTATGTACACCAGGGAACACCCAAAGTTCTATCCTCCAGAGACAACAATCGGAACAGCAATTATGCTTGCAAATTGTGGTTAAATCACTGGAAGCAATTAGCACTTAGTGATTTCCTCATTGTGTGCAATGAACACTGCTTCTAACCTTGGAGTTAGCCTTTTTGTTTCCATATCAACAGAAATTATACTGCCCTTGCATTGATGTTCTGCTTCATCAAACAGGAAATTAGCATCTTTAGAAATCTACATGCATTTACCCATAAGGCTTCTAAAAGGCTCTCCACAGAGAGCAATTTCTGCTGGTCCCTTGAAACTTTCTCTTAGGCATTCAGATGTGAACTAAGAATTGAAGCAACAATCATTTCAAGCTCAGTCTTATGACCAATCAGTCTTAGTATGCCTTGGGAAACTGGTAGGGTGGCTATGTGTCCTGCTCTAGAGATAACAGTCTGCTGGAGCAACTAGACATGAGAAGCGGTTAATTTCCTTCATGAGCATAAATCACCCCAAAGGTGAGCTTATAGCAGGTGCAAGGCTCAGTGCCTTGACTATATTTGTGATTAATGAATGTCAGCACAGTGATCCGTTAGTTTGTGAGTCATCGTAAGTCTGTTGGTGTTACCTTGTCCAGTGTTACATCTTGAATTACTGGACTTATTTAGAGCCAGAGAAATACTTTGTACTTGTTTGTATCTGTATATATCTGTATCTGCAAAAGCCTACAAGCTGTATATATCTACACCCAGAACTGTTTTACTGAGCCTTATCTTCTGCAACAGTAAACTAGCTGAACTACTGAAGTTCTGCTTCTGTATGGTGACTGGTACTGGGAGCAATTTCCACTGCATGGGTATCTCACCTGAGATTCCCAACAAGTTCTATATTTGAAGGGCTATTGGAGGCCACTCTTTGAAGGGCTGTTTGATCCTAGCTTGATTTTAATATAAAGAACCATAAGAAGGAGTCTTGAACCTGGACAGCAGATAGAGCAGGCACACAGGTCAACTAGCCACAGTCTTCACCCACTAGGGTAATAATGTTGTATTTTTATTAAAATTATAGTAACCATTTCTAAATTATTTCTAAATACATACACATTAGAATATGCACCTATCTGTGCCCACTTTTGTTCCCAGCTGCATTTGTTCTCTGCCTCACCCTGCCTTCGTGTGCAAATAGCCATCCCAAAAACTGTGAGTCCATGTAACTGGGGTCCAGTTCCATACTGTCCAGTATGAAGCTTCAAGTGAACATAAGAAGAGCCAGGCTGGATCAGAACAAAGGCTCATCTTGTCCAACATCCTGCTCTCACAGTTACCAGACAGGCTATAGGTGACCTGGAAGCAGAACCAGTGTGAAACAGTACTGTCTCCACTTGTTATTCCTAGCAACTAGCATACTTCCTCCAACCATGAATGCAGAACATAGTGATTATGATGCTAAAGATGACTACTTTATGAGCTGCCAATAGTCTGAAATGAGGAAAAGTTTATGTCAAGAACTCCCTGAGTCTTCTGAAATCTGTGGAATGAGATGAAAGAGCAGGTAGTAATTTTGAATGGCAAGAGCTACAGAGATGGAAAATCTAACACTATCAGCTTATTTTAGCCATTTTATCTGCTGGCAACTGAGCGCATTAAGCCACGATATCCGAAATGCACTAGAAACAGATCCATGTCACACAGGATGAATTTCCTATATAAGTTGTCACATGAAGAACAAATATGAGTGCTCTCACTCTCTGAGAGATGAGAGAGGAAGGCCTTTCCATGAGTCAGCCTTAAACCAACTACCATTTGCTGCTGTCCTTCCCACAACTGCCTCCATAAGCCATCTTTTACACCTGAGTCAGGACCAGCCCAATACATTTTGGCACCTGAGGTCTAATTCCTGGATCCAGCACAGATTCAATTGCTGGAATAGCCAGGCCAGGCTGATAATGGTCCTCTTCTTAAGGGCTGTTAAGGGAACAATTTGGCAGAGGACAATTGGGTGGACCTCCCTACCTCAAAGGTCTGTTAGCTAGAAAGACAAAAAGGCAGAGTTGAGAATTGAGTGATGTGAACAAGAAGCTGGATGCAAAAGCAGCAGACTGGAAAGGCAGAGACAGAGCCATGCCTGATTAACACCATGCCCTTGGGGTGTTAAGGATGTGAACTCCTCCGTCATAGGATAAGGTTGTATATATTTGCAAATAAAGAGTCTCTGCTGTGCCTCATTCCAAAAGGCAATGTGAACTCTACGTAAGCACCTGGAGATTGAGGTGGTGTGCAACACTATCATAGGGCAGTAACAAGAAAATAGACATGTTCTGCTGCTGTTCCTATACCGTGAAAACTTATCCTCCACACACACCCAGGTTTTTGCTGGCACCTTTTTCATGGTTTATTTGCTTTTACATGTTTTATTGGTTTTTTAGGTTGTATTTACCTTTAATGGCATGCTGTTTGTTTTTTAGACTGTACACTGCTTAGAGATTTTAGAAATAGTAAATGGTTTACAGAAGCTTTTAAATAAAATAGATAAAAGCAGACAAAATGCTCCATAAGAAAAGTTGGTGATTATCCTGCTCTGTTAGGGTTTAAGAGCTTACATGAGAAGCGGCAGGAATGGTCAGAATCTCTTCTGGCTTTGGATGCTGTAGTCCCTGCTGCCTGAGCTACACAAAGTTGTTGCAACCAAGGATTAAAGTCATTGGAAGGCTTAAGAGGACAGGCAAGACCTACCCTTTAGGTGGCTCCACTTCCTGGAAGAGCTGCCGGCAATCCTTAAAGGGCCCAAAGATGACTCCACAGTTGCATGATTGGGAAGCAAGAGAAGCTACATTCTAGAAGCCCAAGGATGATGACAGGAACAGTACAGAAGGGGTTTTTGAGGACTTATTCCCTGCTGAATGGGGAATCTGTGAGTTGTCTAAATGTAACTACTCCTCAAGGTGACACAGATCCAGATGCAAGCAACATGATATATGAGAACCTGTCTTCAACAAGGTACAGCTTTCAATTTTAGGTTCAAATCTGAGACACTTAAGTCCAATTGTCAGTTGTGAAAAGCCATGGATGTGAAAAACTCATGCAGACTTGTTTGTTGCCCCTGGCAAAAGCTGAAAGGAACTCTGTTAATCAACAGAATTAGTTGCCATCTCTGCAATAGACTGCTCAACACTAAAAACTTCACTTTATGCAGTGCATAGTTAATAAAAATGAGCATTAAGTACTACAGTTTTATGATTGTTGTAACAAGACTGGTATTCTGCCAGCGCTATTATCTACTGTCAAAGTTAGCAAATGGTGTTTACAGCTATCATACCCACGAACAGCAGTGGTAATAACTATTGTGAGGCATAGGAGAAATCTTTGTGTATCTGATAAATGACTGCACAAACTCTCTGATTAAAGTAGCTGAAGGTCAGTCTGGACATAGCAATGACAACCACATTTTTTTCATTTGTGCTTGCCCCACAAACATGCTCTTTCTGTAATTTCTTTCATTGAAAGGGGCATATGGGTGAGGGGAGTTAAGTCTTCTTCCTCACCACCACTTTCCATCTGGTTGCCTGAGCACCTTCCCTCCCTCTGACAAGCTCCAAAATAGAAAACGAGTTAGATAAAAAGTGCTTGGCTGATGGAATACATCAGATGCGGGAAATATGTCATCCTCCAGGTGCTGCTGGTCTTCAGCTCCATTCAGTCCCAGCCAGCATCACCAATGGCCAGATATGATGGGAGCTGTAGTATACCATAACACGAGGGCCATAGTTTCCCCATCCTTAGATACACTCCATGGGCAGCAGGCCCTTGACAGAACATCTGCTTTGCATGCAGATTGCCCCAGGTTCAAGCCCAGTATCTCCAGTAGGGCTGGGAGAGACTTCTGGCCTGAAACCCCAGAGAGCTTCTGCTCTGAACTGCTGACCCAAAGGAGGGATCATGGTCCAAGGATACCAAAGGAGGATGTCCAAAACACCAGATTGATGAATCCCAGCACTTTATTAAAGGAAAGGTGTAGACTTAGAGCAAATCAGCCTGCCAGGTCTCCCAGCCTTTACAGACATGGGGATGGACACAACAGCAAGGAGATGGCTTGTCTGCACCCAAGCAAACATCCACACACTCTTTATACACAAAGCAGCATATGTCACTTCGGTCAGGATGTCCCATCACTTCACCTGACCAGATGAGGGCACAGGTGGGGTAGCTCCAAAACAGATCATGTGGCTTCCCAAAGCTACAGAAGTGATTTTTGCCCATCAGGACTAGTTTATTTGAATCTTATCAGCTGGTACATACCTAACTGCAAACATCAGTTGGTCCTAGGAGGCTTATCTGGTGTGATAATAACAACAGCAACATGTATGCCTACCTTTCATTTTCATTTCCTGCTATGTACCCAATGTGAAGTTCATCCAAAATGTTGGGGGAAATTAAAATGGCAGCTAAATCCATTTGTCCATTGCTGCTTGGAGTAGCTGGGGGGGGGGGGAGTGAAGCTAGGCTCAAGGCAGATGTCAAGGATGGGCCATGCCATGGTACTGCAGTTCTGACAGCTGCTTCAAGATGCTTGGTGCTGATCAACAAAGTGGTTAAGTTATGTGCAGTTTATATGGCTGTTTATTTATTTTATTTATCATTATTTATTATTAAAATTGTATAGTGCTCCATACCCACAGGTCTCATAAAATCACAATATTAAAATGCTTAATGTTTGAATGAAGATTCATCCATGATTCCCTTCCATGCCAGACAGTCCTTTAGGAAGACCATACTTCCTGTGATCATACTAAAGTATTTCAGAATACAGAAGACATCATACTCTCCTTTCAAACTACCAACATAATTTCATCCTGTTACTCTAATAGTCGATACCAAACAAGCATTGGTCATACACAAGACTCACATTCCAGGCATATGCAGCTTTTGTTCTAGAAGTTAACCTCTGGTATTGTTCAAATGTAATAATAATAATATTTTTTATTTATACCCTGCCCTCCCCAGCCAAGGCTGGGCTCAGGGCGGCTAACAAGCAATAATAAAAACAAGTTGAATGAATACAATTTAAAAACAAAATTAAAATACAACATTTAAATACTGAAACATTAAAATATTAAAATGTAGCCTCATCGCAGGAGGAGAAAGGAAAAGAAAAAAGAAAGAGGGGGAGGGAATCAAATTGGCTCGAAGCCAAAGGCCAGGCGGAACAACTCTGTCTTACAGGCCCTGCGGAAAGAAATCAGATCCTGCAGGGCCCTGGTCTCATGAGCAGAGCGTTCCACCAGGCCGGAGCCAGAGTTGAAAAGGCCCTGGCTCTGGTTGAGGCTAATCTAACTTCCTTAGGGCCTGGGACCACTAGGGTGTTGCTATTTATGGATCTTGAGGCTCTCTGTGGGGCATACTGGGAGAGGCGGTCCCGTAGGTACGAGGGTCCTAGGCCACAAAGGGCTTGAAAGGTCAAAAGCAGCACCTTAAATCTGACCCTGTACTCCACCGGGAGCCAGTGCAGCTGGAAAAGCACTGGGTGAATATGCTCCCATGGCAGAGACCCCGTGAGGAGCCTTGCTGCAGCATTCTGCACCCACTGGAGTTTCTGGGACAGCTTCAAGGGCAGCCCCACGTAGAGCGAATTATAGTAGTCAAGCCTGGAGGTGACCGTCTCATGGATCACTGTGGCCAATGTAGTCTAATAGCTATGAAAGACAGTAAAAAAGCATCTAGTTTAACTCTATTCTCTAAGCCAGGGGATAGAATAAAAGATTTATCTAGCACCAGCAGGGAAGTTGAAGACATCCAGATGTTGCTTTGAGACAATTTCAACACTCAGCTCTGTAAGATCAGCAATTAATTCTATGGCTTCCGTAAGAAGTACAGATCTGCTGCATAAGAACTTTGGTCTAACATATGTGGTATACTTGATTTATTATTTTTTATAGGGCCAAGAAACAAAATTGTGTATTAAAAAGATATTGTAAAAGTGAAGGATAACCTTTGTAGTGAAGAGATTGGTGTTGCTGAGGCTGGGGTCACTAATATTGGATCATCATTAAAAGTTATAATCTGAAACTGTTTAGAACGTCTGTGGAAAATGTCTGTCTAGTATTTCCCCTCCCCCCTCCCCAATTACAATCATATGCCATATTTTGCCACCCTTTTTGCTAGCAGGTACTGGAGGTTTGCCTGCTTATTATAATTAATACATAAATATATTAGTATCACACACCTCTTTTTTATCAGAAGCTCCACAGCTTAATTGGAGACTGGCACAAAGCTCACCAAGGCATTGGTGTGGAATCTATTTTCAGTTCCTAGCTAAGCCTTGTAAGGTGTACAAAAACAATGCATTTTTTTCTCATGAGTCAGTAACCACTACCAGGCACAACTTATCTAGAATTAGGGGAAACGTTGAAAGCAGTGTGTGAAACTTCCAACGGGGATCACTGAGTATCTATGTAATTAGTTGTGTTTCTTTAATATTACAGACATCTCCTTTGCTATTCTATTTTTAAAATTCCATTTATATCTCCCACCTTTCTTCCATCAACCCATGTGGTTCTCAAGGAGTCATCTATCTTGTCACTGATGAGACCTTAATCAAGATAGTAGTCTCTCATATCATATGGCTGGATATCAATATGGATTAGGATTGTTTGAAGATAATGTACGAGACCAAGATGTCTTTACATTCTGATGGTTCAACATGGTGTAGGGAACAGAATGCTGTATTGGTACTGTACACGGGGGCCCAGATTTAAATTCCAACACAATAATTTCATGTATTATTCCTTAGCACCCCTTTCTCCCTTCTCTTTTTAATGAAAGTAATATATGCAGTTCAGGTATTTTGTGTGTGTGTGTGTGTGTGTGTGTGTGTGTGTGTGTGTAGATACAGTAGGTTAGGCTGGCTGTGTTTCTGTTACAGTACAAGGAACAAAGATTGACCGATTTATTATGACACAAGTTTTCCATCACATGCATCATGAAGTTTCATCTCGTCTCTCTCTCTATCTCACACACTCACGTGGAGGGCTAACAAAAGTAAAGAAAATGTGGCAAATCAAATAAACTTTAAGCAAATGAACCGCAGTGATAATTCACCACGGCAGTAACTGGTGATAAAGGCAATCATTCTAGGGCTGCTAGGTTAATGAGCACCAGTCGCATGGCAGGAAAGCATTGTCTCTATCATGCCTAAACAGATCGGCTCAAACTCCTCGATAAGTCCCGATTCAGCACTTTCAACTTGTGAAATATCTTTTTGTAGCTGGAATATCCAGGTCGGGAGTGGGGTGTTCTGGCAGAGGGACCCTGTTGAATTCCCACCTGTGCAGTGAAGCACCAGGATCCCTGTGCCAGGGAAGGTCTGAAGAGAGGTCTGAGCCTTGACAGACGCTGCCCCCTCCCCCTTTCCCTCCCCTACTTCTTAATCCACTCCTTTCTTGTGACTCATCTCCCTTTCACAAACCCTTCTCTCTCCCCTCCTGCCTGCCTTCCATCCGGGCACTCACTTCCGCCAGGCTTTTCCTTTCGGCGCTCACCCAAGTCTTCTTCGAACCGCTTCCGGGCCCCATCCCTCGTTCACCCTCAGCCACGAGTGAGGGCATCGGCGCGCCTTGGCGGCTTCAGCGTGCCAAGAGGTTTGCGCGTGCGCACACAGGAGAAGACCCCTGTGCGCGAGAGAGACGGGAGGGTGGGGGGAAGTGTTGAGTTTACGTCCCGCCGTCTCCTTCCTTCGATTCCCCGGCCCGTCTGCCGTCAGGGCGCGCGTAAGGGAGGGGGAGGGGGAGGGGTGGGTGGGTAAACGAGCGCGTGCGCAGAAAGCCGCCAGTCGCGCGCCGAGTGCCCTGACAGGAGCGGAGCGAGCGTGAGGAGAGCAAGGCGGCGACCAAAAAAAAAAAAAAGGGGGGGGGGTTGGGGGGTGGGAAAGAGACTTGGCGAGGCGGGGCGGGCGCCTCCCTTCATCCCGCCATGAGTGCCTGAGGGAAGGGAGAGAGAGAGAGAGAGAGAGGCAAGGGAAGAGAGGCGGCATGGAGAACCAGGGAGCCGGCGGTGAGGAACCGCCGGGTAAGATGAACCCGAGGCGGGGCGGTGTCGGAGGCGGCGGCTGGCGCGCCCCTGAGGATGAGACTAAGAACAAGCCCAAGCTGGTGAGTGAGGAGGTGGGGGGGGGGGCGGCGCGCAGGGCTGACCGGGGCTTAAAGCGTTGCGTGGGGTGGAGGGTGTTATGCTGTCGAGGGGGCAGCTCGCAGCACACCCGGCCTGGCCTAACCCAGCCTTTTTAAAAACGGAGGGCAGGTGGGATGGGGGTTAGGGGTTAAGGTGTTGGGGGGGGGGCGTTTCAGGCGAGAGTTTTTAAAAACTCTAGAAGCTCGCGGGGGGCACCGTTGCTTCTGTTTCGTCAGCCGCCTCGCTCGAGGGCCTCTAGGCGACGTGCAGTAGAACAACAACAAACAAACAAACCCCAGTTTCAGTAGTGATAAACGACCAATGGGTTCCGACTAGGGGGGGAAATCCTGCGAAGCTGGACTAAAAGACGCCGTGAAATAGCACCACTTCTCTGGTTCCTGCTGCTAAAGGGGCAGTTACTGGGGTGGGGTGGGGTGGGAAGTTTGCAATCTGCTGTGCGTGTGTGTGGAAGTGGAGGGGAGAATACATTGACTAGGTTTGCTTAGGGGTGGAGCATATTTCACAGGCCCTGCTCCTGTGACATCCTGCACAGAGGCTTGGGTTGCCAGCTGTCTCTAGAGGCTCTGCTCTTGTGCCCTACAGGGGTTTTGAGGCGAGGCAGCAATGGGCTGGTTAAGGCTCTTGTGGCATGGAGGTGGACTGGGTTTTCCTTTTGGCTTTTATGGATCAAGTGACTGTTAAAGGCACAGCTGCTGGGGTTGTTTGAAGTGTTGGTAATCCTTGAGGTGGCCAGAAGACTGCCTTTAATAGATTTCCTTAATAGCTATGTGTGTTTGGGGTGAGGTGGGAAATTAAGGGTCAGCTGCTTATCTCATCTCTTGTGCTTTTCACTGAGGCTTGACTTTACTATTTTGTTTGTTTTTGCTCATTGTTACCTGGTTCTTCCTCCTACACATTTTCATAACAGGTCACATAGAATCATGGAATTGTAGAGTTTGAAGGTATCCCGAAGGTCATCTAGTCCAACACTCTGCAATGCAGGAATCCTGCCCACAGCTGTCTCTGGGTGGCCTCAAACCACCAACCTTCTGGTTAACAACAGGCAGATGCACTATGGTTGAAGGATAGTTGTGAGTGGCATGGCTTGGTAGGATTTGAACTTTGATCTCCCTGGTGCCAAATCAACATGCCTAACTCCTATACCAGGCTTCCTCAAATTCGGCCCTCCAGATGTTTTTGGCCTACAACTCCCATGATCCCTAGCTAGCAGGACTAGTGGTCAGGGATGATGGGAATCGTAGTTTCAAAACATCTGAAGGGCCGAGTTTGAGAAAGCCTGCCCTATACCATCCTGACTCTAAATTCTTTCACCTGTGGCTTTTCACAGAAGATTGGTTATCAACTGCAGTGACTGGCCATGTTATTAGGACTTTCCACAGAGGTTTGAGATGCAGAAAGCAGCAGGTGATGCTTTTCATGGTATAGAGATGGATACTCTAATTTGCTCCTTGTTGCAGGCCAGACTACTGTTAGGAGCAGCTTTAAGTACTGTTTGAAAAGTTGGCAGCCCTTTGAAGGCAGAAAGAGGGAGAGTGCTTGAGCTTGTAATTTTTTTTTAGAGAACCTAGGTAGGCTCTTAAATGTTGGCAACTTTTACTGTTGCCAAGACCATATAACACCGGTCTTGAAAGACCTACATTGGCTCCCTGTACGTTTCCGAGCACAATTCAAAGTGTTGGTGCTGACCTTTAAAGCCCTAAATGGCCTCGGTCCAGTATATCTGAAGGAGCGTCTCCTCCCCCATCATTCTGCCCGGACACTGAGGTCCAGCTCCGAGGGCCTTCTGGCGGTTCCCTCACTGCGAGAGGCCAAGTTGCAGGGAACCAGGCAGAGGGCCTTCTCGGTGGTGGCGCCCGCCCTGTGGAATGCCCTCCCATCGGATGTCAAGGCGATGGACAACTACCTGACATTCAGAAGACATCTGAAGGCAGCCCTGTTCAGGGAAGTTTTTAATATGTGACATTTTAGTGTATTTTTTATCTCTGTTGGAAGCCGCCCAGAGTGGCTGGGGAAACCCAGCCAGATGGGCGGGGTACAAATAATAAATTATTATTATTATTATTATTATTACTGGCCTAGTTCCTTTGACTTGAACAGAACCACAATAAAACACACACAAAGTGTTAGTGTTGTGTTAGTACTTGAGTGCTGGACTCAAATGCCCACTCAGCCATAATAATAATAATAATTTATTATTTATACCCCGCCCATCTGGCTGGGCCTCCCCAGCCGCTCTGGCGGCTTCCAAAAAATATTAAAATACTGTAATACATCAAACATTAAAAGCTTCCCTAAACAGGGCTGCCTTCAGATGTCTTCTAAAAGTCTGGTAGTTGTTGTTCTCTTTGACTTCTGGTGGAAGGGCATTCCACAGGGAGGGCGCCACTACCGAGAAGGCCCTCTGCCTGGTTCCCTGTTACTTGGCCTTTCACAGTGAGGGAACCGCCAGAAGGCCCTCGGTGCTGGACCTCAGTGTCCGGGTAGAACAATGGGGGTGGAGACGCTCCTGGGTGAAGCTCACTGGGTGTAATTGGGCTAGTCACTAGCTTAAGTCTAACCTACCTCACAGGGTTCTTGTGGGCATTAAATGTGGAGGGGTGGAACTATGCACACAACCTTGAGTTCCTTGGAGAAAAGGTGGAATATAAAGTCAGCAAATAAACAGATGAAATACAGTGGTACCTTGGATTACAGACGCTTCAGGATACAGACGCTTCAGTTTACAGACTCCACTAACCCAGAAATAGTACCTCGGGTTAAGAACGTTCCTTCAGGATGAGAACAGAAATCGTGCGCCGACGCCGGGAGGCCCCATTAGCTAAAGGTTAAGAACAGTTTCAGGTTAAGAACGGACCTCCAGATCGAATTAGGTTCTTAACCCGAGGTACCATTGTAAATTAAACAGGCAGAAAAACAAACAAGTGGTGGTGTGGCATTATTTGAAACTGACAAATACTTTTGTAGCATGAACTACAGTGGTACCTTGGGTTAAGTACTTAATTCGTTCCGGAGGTCTGTTCTTAACCTGAAACTGTTCTTAACCTGAAGCACCACTTTAGGTAATGGGGGCTCCTGCTGCTGCCACGCCGCCGGAGCACGATTTCTGTTCTCATCCTGAAGCAAAATTCTTACCCTGAAGCACTATTTCTGGGTTAGCGGGGTCTGTAACCTCAAGCATATGTAACCCAAGGTACTGTACAGGATTAAATTACTCCATTGCTCTTCGTATCAGTAGTAGAAAAATCCTCACTTGCTACATTTCTGCATTTTAGACTACTGTTAAAAACACCTGAAGAAAGCCAGTAAAAAGTTGCTTCCCCTGGGCCTTCAGATAATTAAATAAATAAAGAAGGAGGAGGAGGATAGGTGTGGGCCAGGCAGCAAGATAGGGTTGGTAGTAGATACTCAACAGATAAACCTTTCACTGCCCCCAATATGCAGTGATTGGAAATCACTTCATTTCATATCGGACATCTGTTGCTTCCCTGACTAGTATGTAGCTGTTGATGGCACTGGAGCCCTACTGTGAAAAAGAAGACAGCAACCATATCCAAAGAGTTGTCCATTTCTTTTGGTCTTAGCAATGTTCTAAATCTTGAAGAACCATCTGACAAGACTTTAATAGTTTCATATTTTCTCTTATTTGCATCTCCAGACTTGGAAGAGCCACACCTGTTAGGTTTCGACTGGTTCACAACTACCACATACACTTTGCCCTTGTTCTCAGGTAGTGTGGTGTTGGCTTGGTGTCAAGTTATTCTGAGATGGACGGGGTATCTCATCTCTTTTGGAATGTTCTGGGGTTATGGTGGTTTTGGTTTTTCCATAGTGGATTATGATGGAATTATGCAGTGAAGCAATGAGCGACTTTTGAAACAAGCAAGACTTGCCCTTCACTGGCTGGTTTGGAGTCAGACTTCTGGTTCCCCTATGTATGGAGAAATGCCAAGTGGAGCCAGTCATAGGTTGCAGTTGGTAGTGTGAGGCTGGCATGGTGTCTGCGTGGTGACATTCCATTGAATGATGCCTTGTAGTATTTACTTTGG
The DNA here is from genome assembly GCF_964252035.2 of Podarcis erhardii. Taxonomy (NCBI): domain Eukaryota; kingdom Metazoa; phylum Chordata; class Lepidosauria; order Squamata; family Lacertidae; genus Podarcis; species Podarcis erhardii. The sequence goes on from NC_138504.1 coordinate 15,999,056, forward strand.
GCTATTTTACACTGAATCAAACTCTTGTTCACATAATCTTCGTTAGTCCATTCTGAGAGCAGTTCTTATAAAGATATTATCCATATTGCTATCCAAAATCTTATTAGTGGAAGATACCTGGGCTTGAACATAGGATATTTTTTACATGTTTCATTGTTTAAAGTGTAAATTTAGTTTAATGGTGTTTCATATGTCACATTTTCTTCCTTCTGGTTCATCATTGACACGTTCCAAGCCATGGTTTATTATGCATATGGACACTGTTCATAATTTGCTATTTTCATGGATTTTTGCCAGGAATTCTATAGTTGGGTATCAGATGTGGCATATGAAGCAACTCTTAGAAGAGATACTAATAAATGTGGTAGGAACCCTTGACCATTTTCTCCTTCCAGCAGAAATGAATAGTAAATTAGCTTCTCTCAGCCTTGATTAAGACTCGCAGCATAATCCTATGCAGAGATACACATAATTTTGCATAGGATTGTGCTGACAAATGGAGCTGATTTAGAGATGGCAATTTTAAGTGTAGCTGGCCTGAAAAATATGCACGAGCAATACTGGACCTGGAATAGCTTCTGTGTTGACCCTTTAGCATTTAAGGATGGGGTGTGACAGAAAAATATAAAGCACTCTTACCTGGCTTTGACAATGGTATGCCATGTTTAACTATTTTTGTGTGTGTTTTGGGGCAGTGTTAGAAACTCAGATATATAAGCTAGGGTCCAACTGGCTCCTTAAGTCAAGGTTACAGAGAATATCTAGTTGCTATTTTGGGGCAAGACGGCTCTAAGGCCTTATTTTTCAAATGATCGACTGACTGTGATTGATTATCAGTTAAGCATCTGGCTAGTTCAGATGACAACCTCGAGCAAGGTAAAGAGCTTTGACAACTTTAAGAAGAAAAGTCACTTGATCCAGGGACAGTCCACATATATATTGGCCTGTTTCTACCACTTTTTCTTAATGGTAACATGGACCATTCATAATGTAAGAATATTCTTCACAACTGTGACCAAGGCAGTAGGGTGGGTAAGTGAAGACAAGCAACAATTAACTATAACATTGTTCACTGCTCCTGCTCAGGCTGCACAAAAAATATTGGTTTCTGAAATTTAATCTGATTGTGCAGATAAAATCTAAGTGAGCGAATTCTGGAAGATGTGGTATTAGTGTGTGAAAACAGTCAAGATCCAGTGATCCCCAGGCATGCACCTCTAGATTGTGGAGATGTCAGGTATCTTCACTTGGTTGCAAGTGGCAAATAGCCAGGTGCAAAATGCACCTGGTGCCTGACTACTGGTAATTTTGAACACTTGTTTGGGGACACCATGTTTTGGCACTAAACTCAGAAGAAGCTCAGCAGTGTCTGTATGCTGGTGCTAAGGATGTGCAAGGCTTGGGATCTAAAGGACCCAATCTTGATTTTCACTTTGTGAGTAATGTTTTGGTTTTTTGGATGTGGTATATTACCCACATATACAGCTGCCTCTTCCTGCAATTGACTACAACTAACAGTAACCACCTGTGGGTCAACAATTGTAACAGGAAATCTTCTGTAGCTGTGTTTTTAACAATATGATTCAATTTTCAAAAATGAGTGATGCTATTTGCATCAGAAAAATGTGATACAAAGCTTGTTTGCATTCAGGTCTAATCTAAGCCAGTTTTGGATATAATATTTTCCCTCCCCATATGCCACAGAACAACACTCTCTTAGGAAAATGAATGGTTTTGGGTATCATTCTCATTTAAAGTCCTGTTGAGGAAAACATGTCCTGCTGTTATGGATGTCTGTTACATCCTTTGGACTTATACTGATCCTATAGGTCTGGAAGACAGAACTTTGATCAAAGTTACCAAAGTTATGCACTGTTCTTCTGTAACTGGTGGGGAGGCATGTGCAGCGTGGTACTCCACTGGTCACATGTGGGAAATGGCCACGCTTCTAAGGTGCGTAAGCAAGTGGCAAATTGCATGGAAGTGTGCCAGACTATTTTCATTACCCACCTAAACATTCAGGCGCCTCTCACTTCTTTCATACTCAAATTTGTAAGAAGATTCTGCACACCTAAGCTCAGTGAAACTGACTTAATCACATCTACAGTTGTGACTGTTCTGTATTGCTTATGTAGCTCTTCTTATAAAACCTACTTGGGAAGAATGATTGTAGCCTTGCACGCTGTGCTACCCTTCATATTTTAGTTGCTATATGCTGCTTTTCTGTATGTTATGTAACAAAAAAGTATAGATATAATGAACTATCTTTTGAGCTTCAAGTTAGCAACAAGGATGCTTTACAGTTATATTAATAATATGGTAACAGTTATTTGCTGGTAAAAGCTTATAGTGTTGAGGACTTATATAATTGAACTGATAGAGCAGTTTCCGCAGGAACAGTTATGTCACTCCACTTTAAGGATGATTTCTTTCCTTGATAAGAAGGGAGCCTAGCCCCAGCCCATGCCATGTTGCACTGTTGTGGGGTTGTGGTAGCAACCACAATTTATCATTCAGGATGAAACTGACCAGACCATAATCTGTCTGGTCAGTGTTAAAATAACATCCTAGAGCAGTTCTGAAAGTATCAAGCATGTGGAGGGCATACAGAGCAGTCTCTTGGGCTGTTTTGTTTTGCCTTGTTTTAAAGTGTTTAGAATTAATATTTTGAGGAGGTTCTAAATTTGTACAGCTTTTCAAATCTGAAATCTCAAACATCTTATTTCCTTAAGATCCCAAAGTAAAATTCAGTTTAGGTACTATTTTATTGAGAACATAGTCCTGAAGATATCTCTATATCTCTGAAGATAAAGTTTGTTCAGTTTATTTTTGGCCTTGTAACTGAAGAAGTTGTCCTGGCAACTGCCTTGCACATAATTTACAGGGTTGAAAACCTGCCAAATTTAACTTTCTAAATTCTGGACCCACTTTGTTGTCTTCACTTTGATCTATCAGTCACTCTGCCCACAAATATAACTTATTGGTAAAGATAAAGGGACCCCTGACCATTAGGTCAAGACGTGGACAACTCTGGAGTTGCGGCGCTCATCTTGCTTAACTGGCCGAGGGAGCCGGCGTACAGCTTCTGGATCATGTGGCCAGCATGACTAAGCCGCTTCTGGCAAACCAGAGCAGCGCACGGAAACGCCGTTTACCTTCCCGCCGGAGCAGTACCTGACAATACAGTGGTACCTCGGGTTAAGAACTTAATTCGTTCTGGAGGTCTGTTCCTAACCTGAAACTGTTCTTAACCTGAAGCACCACTTTAGCTACTGCTACCGCTGCGCTGCCACACAATTTCTGTTCTCATCCTGAAGCAAAGTTCTTAACTCGAGGTAATATTTCTGGGTTAGTGGAGTCTAACCTGAATCGTATGTAACCTGGTACCTCTTGTTATGTACTTAATCCGTTCTGGAGGGCTGTTCATAATTGGAAACCGCTTGTAACATGAGACGCACTTTCGCGAATGATGCCTCCCGCTGCTGCTACGCCGCTGGAGTGCGACTTCCGCATGCATCCTGGGGCAAAATTTGCAACAAGGGGCATCTACTTCCGGATTAGCAGAGCGCATAACCCGAAGCATTCGTAAGGGGGATAGTATGTAACATGAGGTACCACTGTAGTTAGCTTTCCCGAACGCTGAAAACCCAGAGGTAAATGCTTCAGTTTTTGAACTTTTTTGGAAGCCGAATGTCCCATGTGGCTTCCGCTTGAGTGCAGGAACCTCTTGCAACCAATTGGAAGCCGCATCTCGGTGGTCGAACTTTTCAGAAGCTGAATGGGTTTCCAGAATGGATTATGTTCGACAACTGAGGTTTGACTGTATTGTCTTTCTTGGGATAGTTTGTGATTTGTTACAGCACAGTACTATACTATGTAACAATATGATTTGTGTTAGCCTAATGTGACTGTCATTTAACTGCTGATAATTCCTGAAATTATACATTGACTGCGGGATAAATTTGTTTAAAATGGAAAGCAAAGCAAAATACTTTTTTCTAAATCTGAGATTCCAAATAATTCTGCTCCAGCACAGGAAATGCAGCACAGGAAATGCAGCAATGTGTTTAGTACTACATACCATGCATGCCAGTGAGTTGGATTATGCATAAGAGGTTTCCTAGAGAAAAAGACTCAAGTTATCATGGCCTTATTGTTAGAAAGGTGTTTATATATTGTGACCTAAATATTCTAGGTACATTGTTTTTGCTTTTTGCTTTAAATTTTGCTGTGAACTTCATGTGTGCAGGCAGAACTGTACGTTGTGCTGAAATGTAGACCTTCGTTGTTTCAGTTCTGTAAGTTGTGACAGGTCAATTCAAGTAAGTATGTAAAATTGGATATGAATATTATTTAGTGAAATACTGATTGCAGTCAATTCACAATTGACAAAAAAGTGAGCTTATGGAGGCTAGCAGTATTTTTAGGTACTTTGACTCTCTCTTCTTAATATGTCTGGGGCTTCAAAACTACAGGTGGTGTTAATGTGTACAGTTAATGGGATATGACTGGCCGTGCTAGATTTGAAGTTGGACAGACATTTATCTAGTAGTGTGTGGCTTTGCTATCTTCTTTGAAACATCAGAACCTATTTGTCCTACAGGGACCCTGAATTCTATCTCTAGTAACTTGTGGTCTGGTTTGTGTAGGTTAACTGTGCAAGAAGGACAGATGACACAATGGATTAACTTAGATTATTTTTTATTTCTTCTCATTACAAACCATGTGACAAAGCCAGAGTCGTTGAATGTTGTGCTACTGTAGTACCGTATTTTTTGCCCTATAAGACACACTTTTCCCCCTCTAAAAAGTAAGGGGAAATGTGTGTGCCTCTTATGGAGCGAATGCAGGTGGGAGGCTCTGCTCAGCGCTCCCTTTAAAGAGCCGTGTGTAGCGTGTGTGCGGGTCTTTGTGGCTTTTCCCCAAGGAGGGAGATGGGCTGCCCTTTTCCCTCCTTGGGGAAAAGCCCCCAAGAGCCGCACACACACTCAGTGCGCTCTTTAAAGGGAGCGCAGCTCTTGGGGGAGCCTTAGCCACGCACAGCCTCTCGTGGGCAGGGGATGAAGGCTCCTCTTGCCCGGGAGAGGCTGCGCGCAGCTAAGCCAGAAGCCAGGACAGCCAGTGGGATCGCTGTGCTCCGATCCCGCTGGCTGTTCTAGCTTCTGGCTTAGCCACGCGAAGCCTCCGCAGGGCATGGGGAGCCTTCATCCCTGTGCCCTGCAGAGGCTTCGCAGGGCTATCCAAAACTAGAACAGCTAGAGGGAGTGCTGTGCAGTGCTTCCTCCAGCTGTCCTAGCTTCTGGATTAGCCACGTGAAGCCTCCGCAGGGCAGCGGGGAGCCTTCATCCCGCTGCCCTGTGGAGGCTTCATGTGGCTATCCCTGGCTTTTGCGGGAGATGGGGGAAGGAACAGAGCGCACGGCTCTGTCCCTTCCCCCACCTCCCAGAAAAGCCCCCAAGAGCCGCGCTCTCTTTAAAGAGCGCACGGCTCTTGCGGGAGTAAAGCCAGTAGGCTTGCTTTCGCTGAAGCCAGGAGGGCAAGAGGGATCGGTGCGCACCAATCCCGCTTGCTCTCCTGGCTTCAGGGATAGCCCTGCAAAGTCTCCTGAGTGAAGATGGAGGAGCGCTTCCTCTTAGCTCAGGATGCTTTGCGTTGTTTTCTTATTTCTTGTTTTCCTCCCCTAAAAACTAGGTGCTTCTTATCGTCTGGTACGTCTAATAGAGCAAAAAATACGGTAATACATAGTGTTATAAACCTATGCTACAGTTGTAATAACGGAATGTCTACGAACCTTTTTTTTTTGCAATGAAATTTATTATTTTTATGATTCATAGAATTTATAGAGTTGGAAGGGACCACTAGGATCATCTGGTCCAACCCCCTGCTGGGCTTGAACCCACAACCCTGAGATTAGGAATCTCAAGCTCTACCAACTGAGCTATCCCAGTATTCAATTGATTTCCATACTGCCTTATATTTTAAAGGGGGGAAAATATCAAAGTGTTTTAAAACACATTAAAACATCAAATAAAACAATCCTGAATACAACAAATTCAAGCTTCAAGGAAAATATTTCAGATCCTTCTTGTAGTGACAATTGGCTTTCCCTTTATTTATTTATTTATTTATTTATTTATTTGCCTACTTAATTTATATAGCTGCCCCATAACAGAAGTACTCTAGGAGGCTAGTACGGTGTTGTGGTTAGAGTGTCAGACTAGGACCCGAGAGATCAGGGTTCAAATCCCCCCTCAGTCATAAAGCTCATTGGGCCAGTCACCTTATGCCAGTCACAGCCTCTCAATCTATCTCACAGGGTTGTTGTAGGGATAAGGAGGAGGGTGAACTGTGTACTCCTTGGAGAAAGATATAGGATATAATGCAATAAATAAGCTTCTACTTACTTGCTTATGAAAACTGGAGGTGCCAGGCAGATGGAGTTGTCAGATGCCAACCTGGCATCCAGAGATCTCCATGTGGTCGCAATTGTACCCATGACAGTCAAAAAACATGCTGCGTCTAATAGAGAATTTCTAATACTGGTAATATGGGTTAATACTGCTTTCCATCTAGATCAGAGGTTCCCAAACTTGTTTGGCCTACCACCCCATTTTCAGGGGAAAAAAATTCAGTGCCTCTCTGGAAATCTACCTTCTTTAAGCAAGCAAACAAACAAAGATGCAGTGACAAATCTGTGTTCTTTTATGTATCTATATTTCTACCTACATCCTACAACATAGTACATAAAGATGTTGTTATAAGTAAGACACAGCGGTAAGTGTCATTACACAACTGTTGAAACATGTACAAACAATTTTTCAAAACTGGCCGAGGAGGTGGACTAGGCTCCCAGATTAAAAACCCACGTGGCGGACTAGAGTGAAGCCTGCTGGCTCAGTTGATCTGCCCAGTGTTAGGGCTTGTGCCACTGCCGCCTGTCATTGGCCCAACAGGCAGGTAAGCTGTGAGCCACTTCCTGGGCCTGGGTGAATCGGAAAAGGGTATACTGAAGCCCAGGTAATACCCCTTTGGTCCAGCATGACCACTGGTTCCAGGGGAGATCTGGCAGTAAGCGTCATTTCACAACAGATGAAACATGTACTGTACAAATGGTTTTTCACAATTTTCTTATGTGTCCACTGCCCCTTTTCAGCACCCCCCCCCCAGTTACACCTGAGGCTACTACCACCCCCTGGATCATTCCAGCACCCCCCAGGGGCCATTATCGCCCACTTTGGGAAACACATCTGGATGTAAATGGTAGAAGTCTAATGTGCAAACCCTTCCTGCATTGCAAATGTTAATGAAGAATAATAATTAATGATGGTAGTGAATTACTTCCTTTTCTCTGGCCTCAATCTTCCATCATTCAGCTTTGATGGATATGGTCAGACCTTAAGATTCTTTTCCTGGTTAGCTACCATCTGTTCTGACCCTGTCAGTGTATATGTGAAATTATATATATATTTCCCTAATGTGCATTAGTTTACATTTATATTGAACTTCATTTTACATTTTAAACAGTTTGGTGATAGTACTTCGGCTTCGTGGGTAAGCATGTGTAAGAATGGGCTGTATTTAGCCCATTAGTTTCTCTTGGAATTGCTTAAAAGTTACTGAATGTCTTGATGCACATATGAATGTCATTTGAATGACATGTTTCTGTATTATTATTTATAAAATTTATATACAACCCTATACCCATAGATCTCAGGGTAGTTCATGACATAAAATCACATATAAAAAACAGAAAATACATAACAAAAACAACCCAATAATTTCCCCTTAAAAAAATATTCCAGTAAGCTTCTGGAACTATGGATGGTGCACATATCAGAAAAAAACTAAAGTACACAACAATTGGTTTATTGTACTCAACTGAAGGCAGAAATCTCTATAAACAGAGTAAGAGATAGTCGTTCAGAACAGTTTGCAGAACTCCACCAGCTTTGGATCCTTGTTACTTCTCTAACTGGTGGTAAATTAAACCAATGAACAATAATTTAAGTACAGATGTAGCATAGGAAAATAGTGAGTTTTATGCAGACTTCACTGAGCAAAGTATAAATATATGTTGATACTATGCTATCAGTAATGAATTCATGAGAGTTGGTTTCCATGTTGGCACAAATTATGACCAAATTCTTCCATATATTGTTGGTTCTGTTTGCTGTAGCTGACATTAGCTAGACAACATATTGGAACAACCACAACAAACATTTCAGAATATAAATAAGTTTAAGTGTCCATTGGAATGAATGCTTACTATGGCTGTTTTTTCAGTTTAATAAAAGCATTTTCAGAATGTTTTTATGTGTGTGTAGATTCCATCGAAGCATATAAAAAATATTTGCCTGTAACATTTTTGAACACAAACCAACATGTGTCTATATTGTAGAAGGTTACTTAATCTGAGTCATTTTGAGAGTTGCAGAGACTGAAACACGGGAAATTGCAGATTTTTCAGTATGGATAGTAATTTATGTCAAGAGGCTCTGTGTGTGGATTTGGTGCCTCCCCACCCAAATGGCTCCACAATCCACACCAAGTTTACCAACTTTACAAAGAAACATAGGCAGCAAATACTTTCAGAGCATGTCAGGTCCCAGACTTTCTATATAGTACACTCATATGCATGCACATTCAGAAGTATGTATTATTGAATTCAGTGAGACTTCAAGGTAAGTGTAGGATTGTAGTCTTAAACGATCATGTAAGAGTCATAAATGGGAACAGCAAAGAATCTTGGGGCTGCAGTCTATTATATTTTAGTATTCCTGAAATAGGGTTTTTCTTTAGTTTGGAACCATATCAATGAGCATGAAAGTGATCAGGAGTTCGTTTCATGCCATGAAAATGAACCTCAAAACTACAGGATGAGTGAAGGAATTAGGCTGCCTTTTAAACAAGGCAGGACTGGATTAGGCCTGCCAGCCAGATCTTTATTTTCCCTTACTCCCAAGGGCTTGGTTTGACAAGTGGGCAGTGCCAGCTACCTCTCGGGCACCTCATGTCACAGTAATGTCAGGCTGTCCATTTTTGATCACATGGTTTGAAATCATACCTTGCAGGTAAAGGGACAGCCTTTAAGGGTTGCCAACTTTGCTTAACATAGAGTTTGCCTTAAAAAAATAATAATTGGTTTTTAAACAAATACACATACAATGACCATTAAACACTTATCCAGCAGTGTTTCTAATAGTGTTTGTTCTACCCATTGTCTCTACAAATACACTTGCATATTCAACATTCAAACATATTACTTAATGTATCCTCTCCACTGAGAATATTGAGTGATTGGTATAACAATGTTTTGATTTGGGTCATTAACATCATTTGCATTTTTCACAGCTGCTATCTATTGGGTCAGCATTTTCACTGACATCCATCACAAGTCTAGGGTCTCTTTCCTGGTTAGTTACTACAAGTTCAGATCTTATAAACATATATATGCATTAGTTTACATATGCTAACACTGAATCGTACTTGCCATTTTAATATTTGCCTCTTCCTTCCTTTTTTGATTTCCTTGTTGTTCAAAGGTCCAGTGACTTCCATTGGCAATTTCCTGCTTCTAATGCATGTAAATACCTTGTCATTGTTGGCCTTTTTGTTTTTAGTGATGTGCTCCTCAAATTGTTTTTTTTCTTATTTCCTGCTTGTGTTTCTTTTGCCAGAGTTTGTGTTCCTTTTCCTCCTTATTTGAACAAGATTTCTGTTTTCTGAAGGAAATCTTGTTTCTATTGGCTTTATTGATACTGTTCATTGAACATGTTGGCATTCTCTTGACTGGTGGTGCCTTTTCTGAATTTTTAGTGTTGTGGTTTTGAATTACCCCCTAGGATTCTGAAAACAGCTATTATGTTGTGGAGGATGACTGAAGCCAGTGGGCTGGTTTTGTGTGTGAAAGTATTCTTACATGGGATTGTATTTTAGCATGTGATCTATCTGCATTCTGAAGTGATACTGTCCAAGGAAGAGGTCATATGCTTTTTGTGAAGCTTTAGGTTTGGCTTAGAAGCTTTGGAAATCCTATGTTTGGATCAAATGGACGAATCCTTTCTTTTGGGACCCTGTGAGTTCTAGCATATCTGCTAGCAAGGGACAGATTTTCATCCTCTACAGTAGATGGACACTGGACATACTTTTTAGACAACTGATCACTACAAGTACTTATATTTCCCAGGAGTTGGGTCTACAGTCACATCTGGCATATGGAAATGTTTTGAATTTTAGAACGTGCTGTTTGTGAATGGTAACAAAACTTTAACTTAGTGTATATTCGGACAACTATCATATTGTTTTGTGTTCTCCAGTTCTTTGAGTAGTGAGAAGTTCCATGGGCAGCACTACTTGGATTATTTATACACAAGTAGAACATAGGGGTAGTCAAGTAGCATATCTGCTATTGTATACTACATTTTTGGAGAGTTTTGCATTCCACCCCCAGGGCATTCTGACTCTGCCCCCCAAATGGTTTTGTGAAACACACACACCTTACACTCACCCCCTTTCCTTAGCTTCCACATTATCTTGGCCTCTTCCATTCAAAATGCTCAAATATCTCTAGCTATGTTCTGATCATTAGCTTTCCTTTAGAACATCTGCTAGTCATTCTAGTCACCTAACAAGCAACTTGCCTCACAAGTATGGCCAGAGCATGCATTATTTATTTATTTATTTAAATTTATATATCACACCCTTCCTCCTGGAAAACTCCAGAGCAGCATCCACGTAAGTACCGGTAATAAAAATATACCCAAATTATGTGTCTGAATAGGCCCATCCAACCAGAAAAGATTTCAGCAGGCAGCTAAAGGAGAACAGTCTTATCTGTCTTATTTGATGTTCTCATCATCAAAATGATAATTTGGGTGCTTCTTTCAGTTGTAGCATCTGCATGTGATGAGGTTATCCTCATGTGAATAGACTTGTTGGTGGTTGGTAGTAGTACAAAATAGTGTACTGTTACACATATGCAAAATAAGTTTAAAATAACACAATAATTCTTAATTGTCTTTCTGTGAGATTAAGCACCTCAAAATGTGCAAAGCTATTATTACTTACTTAATTTATATGCTAAGATAATTTCCAAGTGTAATTTCTACTTTTAAATTTTCTAAATTCTACTTTTAAATTAGGACTTTGAAACATGCATGGAACCATCTCTGCTATAAGAACATTAGTGTTAGATGCAACTAAACGCATAGCATTGTGTGCTGCTCTGTAGGTGGTGTAACATTTGATCAGAATTTGGATGATTGCTGCCTCAGGTGGAAGATGTCAGGGGACAGCAACAATTTCTCCTAGGTCTTGAGTTTGGATGTTTTTGAAATTAGACTCTTTATATGTTCTTGCCTTCTGTGTGAGATACATCTAACGTGGGCCCAGTAATTTGTTTATTAGAGTGAACGTGCCTTGCTGTATACCTAGGAAAACCACAGGCATCACTTCAAACTAGTTACAAACCTATGCTTCAGCTAGAAGGTTTAATTAGACCATTTGCTGTCCTGCCAGTTACATGCTTAGTGGTTAAGCAAAGTATACTCTCTTGGTGCTTTGTATACCATTGTGTGCTCCCACTTTCTTGTCCTTGTGGTTTTCCTCTTCTTTAGAAGCTGTGGGTGTGGTTGCTCAGAAATGCTGCCCTAATCTTCCTGCTCTTGCACTTTCCTCATCAAATGTTTCACGGTTGTTAGTTCTGTGGAGACTCCTAGTGGTCAGTTGAAGTTAATTCCATGTGGTAGAGCTGCTTGCCACTGAATTTAATACAGTATGTTAAACTAAGCCTTTTTAAAATTATTTCTTAAATGAAGCTGTTGTATACTTGGATGGGTTTACTGGTGCTGTAGCTTTAATAGTATTTTTAGTAGATTCATTTTATAATAGTTGCAAGCTATGTACTGTACTTCATGCACGCTACAGAATTTGAAATTTAGCAAAGCATTTTCTTTAAATAATAATGGAGAGCCAGAAGGACAGTGTAAACTTGAACATAGTCTTCCTTTTCTCCTCTGCTTCCACCAGAGAGTTCAAAATTGGGGTGTGGGTATGAAGGGGATGGCTGGCTTGTGAAAAGTGCTGTGTGAGACACAGAGAAGGGACTATCTTCCAGGAGAAGAGGCTAGGAGAAGAAACGGAAGCTCCCAGGCGAGAGCTGGGAGGATCCACCCTCTTCTGTGTGAGACAAAGGTTAAGATCTACTTTTGAGAGAGGGCTTTGTATTTTTCTTTCTCTTTTCCTTTCCTTTTTTATTTTTATTTATAGTAGTTTTTTTTAATTGTACAGTGGTACCTCTACTCATGCTCACCTTCAGTTCTGTATCCTTTGGGATATGTGCGCAGCAAACCAGAAAGTATTTTTCTGGGTTTTGTGATGTGCAGAAGCGCACTGCACGCATGCGCAGAAGCAGCGGCACCGGATATGCACACCTAGGGATCCGACTGGAGCTCCAGAACGGATCCCATGTGCAACCGGAGGTACCAGTGTATTGTATGATGAAAAGTTTCAATAAAAATATGCCAAAATTGGGGTGCAGGTGATTTTTGTGTCGCGGTTTTTAGAGGTTTTTTTTCAAACTGGACAGTGTTGAAATAATGCAGATGCTTTTTGGTTATTAAGGATGTACTCTTTACAGCAGCCTTTCTCATCATCCCTAGTTAGCAGGGCCAGTGGTCAGGAATGATGTGAGTTGTAGTCCAACAACATCTGGGGATCCAAGGTTGGGACTGGCTGCCTTAGAGAAATGAATTACAATAGGCAAACTATTCCTGCCCATATAAATATTCAGTTTTCTGAATAGTTTGGGATCATATGTTTTTCAGAAACTTTGTAGTCTTGTGAGTAAGATGAATTTTAGTCCCAAGTTCCTCATATCAATTCTGCCATTACAGGAAGATTAGAGTTCAGACTGTTAATGGAGCTAAACATCAGTAAAAGATATACTTCAGGGACACTAACTGCAATAATTGACTGGTAACAGCTTGACATGTATACTTTCACATGGTATCATTGATTGAACACTAAAGACTTGTTTTGTCATTGGATAAGTTATTTGGTCATTGTTAAAAATAAGGAAACACAAGTTGTAATAGCTTTGGTCCTTGTTTGCAATAGACCTAAAAGTGAAGTATCAATATTTTTACAATTTAAATTAGTGTATAAAGCACATTAAAACCAGTTGCTTAAATGAACAACATCTCCAACATAATTTACTTGGCAGTAACAAGCAAAATTTAGTGAAATGTGTCTATTGGTGAGTACACTTAGGATAATTAGAATACAGCATGAGTTCCATAGTTAGATCTAAACTGTTATATGAAAAAGTAGTGTTGAGTGTATGTGTATGTAATGAATTTTGAGTTCAGGGCTATAATGTGGGAGAGAAGAATCTAATTCCAAAATGTGTCAATCCTTATATACTTTAGTGTGTCTGTAAGAGAGAGAGAACCAGGTAAAACAATACTAAGTGAACTCAAGTACCTCATACCGTGGTGCCCCGCAAGACGAACGCCTCGGAAAACGAAAAACTCGCTAGACGAAGGAGTTTTTCGTTTTCTTAGCCGCTTCGCAAGACGCATCTCCCTATGGGCTTGCTTCCCAAAACGAAGCTTGCCCCGCAAGCTCCGGGGATAGCGGGGAAGCGCAGCGCGTCTTCCCCGCTGTCCCCGGACCTCTTTTGAAGCAAGGGGCAGCGGGGAGAAGATCGCTTCTCCCCGTTGCCAGGCCCGCAATCTCCGGGGACAGAGGGGAAGGCGCGCGGCGCTTCCCCTCTGTCCCCGGACGGTCTCCATAGGAACGCATTGATTGATTTTCAATGCATTCCTATGGGAAACTGTGCTTCGCAAGACGAAAAACTCGCAAGAAGAAAAAACTTGCGGAACAAATTAATTTCGTCTTGAGAGGCACCACTGTATAATAAACCTAGTATATTACACTTGATGTTAGCCAAAAGGCCAATAAGTTTTATCCAGAATAACGCTGTAAAAATAAAGGTCCCTTACCTTTCCTGCCCCAACCTGGCCACAGTGATCCATGCGACGGTCACCTCCAGGCTTGACTACTGTAATTCTGCCCTTGAAGCTGTCCCAGAAACTCCAGTGGGTGCAGAATGCTGCAGCGAGGCTCCTCACGGGGTCTCTGCCATGGGAGCTTATTCACCCAGTGCTTTTCCAGCTGCACTGGCTCCCGGTGGAGTACAGGGTCAGATTTAAGGTACTGGTTTTGACCTTTAAAGCCCTTCATGCCTTAGGACCCTCGTACCTATGGGACCACCTCTCCCGGTATACCCCACGGAGGACCTTAAGGTCCATAAATAGCAACACCCTAGAGGTCTCGGGCCCTAAGAAAGTCAGATTAGCCTCAACCAGAGCCAGGGCCTTTTCAACAGTGGCTCCGGTCTGGTGGAACACTCTGTCTCATGAGACCAGGGCCCTGCAGGATCTGATTTCTTTCTGCAGGGCCTAAGACAGAGCTGTTCTGCCTGGTCTTTGGCTTGGAATAAATTTGATTCCCTCCCCCTCTTTCTTTCTTTTTTCCTTTCTCCTCCTGTGATAGAATTCCTATTTGGGGACTTCCCTGGCTTTTTTCTGGCCCTTGTAGGAGCAGTTTGGATAGTTAGCCTTGGTGAAGACTTGACGTTTTCACCCCCCAAAAAGTTTTTGATTTGAGTTTCCATTGAAATGAGGCTGCATTTTAATGTATTTTAATCTTGTTTTTTAAGTTGTATCTCAAACAATTTGTTTTTATATCGGGTGTTAGCTGCCCTGAGCCCGGTGTTGGCTGGGGAGGGCGGGTTATAAATAAAATTTATTATTATGTAGTGGTACCTCGGGTTACATGCGCTTCAGGTTACATACGCTTCAGGTTACAGACTCCGCTAACCCAGAAATAGTACCTCGGGTTAAGAACCTTGCTTCAGGATGAGAACAGAAATCATGCTCTGGTGGCGCGGCAGCAGCGGGAGCCCGCATTAGCTAAAGTGGTGTTTCAGGTTAAGAACAGTATCAGCTTAAGAACGGACCTCCGGAACGAATTAAGTACTCTGGTTCACTAGAAGCGGCTTAGTCATGCTGGCCACATGACCCAGAAGCTGTACGCTGGCTCCCTCAGCCAATAAAGCGAGATGAGCACTGCAACCCCAGAGTCGGCCACGACTGGACCTAATTGTCAGGGGTCCCTTTACCTTTACCACTGTATTAAGATAATGTCCGTGTTTCTATTAGCACTATAAGGGGACAATAACTTCATCCACAGTTGCCTTGAGCCATTTTATTTCTGTGATAAATCATTGGAAGTATAAGTATAAAGAGTGCTACATCATATTTTGAGGGACTGTACGTTTGGTATGTCCTGTACTAAGTAAAGTGTGTAAGATGCTGCTCATGCCTCACAAGCTGATTTTCTCTTAAGTCAAATCTCTGGGCCATTCTTCAAACAATAAAATAAGGTTTTACCAGGAAATGAAAGCCTTCTGATGAGGATAGGAAAAGCTTCACACAGCTCATAATATCATCTTCTTTCTCACTGTCAACCAACCCAGCCAGAAAGCTCCTTAGACAAACCTATAACAAGGACTGGCTAGAATATTGTCCTTGTCTTTGTCACTTGTTATATATTTAGAGTATCATATAGTTCAGAGGTTTTCTTCAAACTTTTTGAACAAAGCTTTGTTTGGTGACTAAAAAGGTGTGAACCACAGTGCTGCCTAAGCAGTTTATTTATTTAGTCAAAGACTGTCCTGTATTGTGTATAAATATTTTGCTGTGTGTTCAGTCCAATGTAATGTTGTATTAGATGCTATTTATTTTTCTCTGTTAACACCCAACACCCAATTTCTTTTTGTTTTGACAATGATACAGTAATGTCAAAACGAGGTTCAAGTGATATGGTATACTAGTAACATACAGTCAATATAAAATTTGGTAGTGCTGGCTTTAAATGCGTTATACCTGGTATGAAAGCATTTTGTGAGAAAATAATGAAAAAAGCTTTAGAAACAAGTAAAAAACAAGCTTTGGGAACTTCATGTTAATTTCAAAAGGTATGTTGGGTAATATGCTGTTTTCTTTTCTTCTTTTTTTAAAAAATTAACTAGAATCTTCAGATAAAAACTTTGGCAGATGATATGGTAAGAGTCTTATGTGCTGGGTTTGTGTCTCTTTCTAGTGCATGCTGCTTCTGCTGCATAAGAGTAATTATGACCAGTGGGACATGAATATTGTGAAGTGTTCCACCATGTAAGGAAAGACTGAGGAAGCTGTTTTCCTTTACATGTTGGACTCCTGACTCCCATCAGCTCCAGTCAGCATTACCAGTGTCTAGGGATTAAGGGGGTTGTGTTCCAGCAACACCTGAAGGGCCATAGGTTCACTGTTCTTGCTATAAGGGAACAAACTTTGGAAAAGCTATTTCTTGCCTATTTGGTTTTAAATAACTACTTTCCCTGATACTTTCCTCCTTTTAATCCTTTCAACCCTGATGCTGTCAAAGACTTTCAGATGTAGATACTGTCTCTCTCATTAGTAATATGACATGTGGCACCCTGTAACACTCCAGTGCAGTGGTGGCTAATCATTTTGGCAAGTGCATTACAAGTCAAGTCCAGAGTCTGAGGTAGCATTTACCTCTCTATCCCTTGATGTGGTATTTGCATCTAACTTATAACCTCCTAAGGTGCCTGTAGTCTTGCCTGACTGTAGCCTTTCTGTTGGTATATGAGCTCTATAGCTCCTATCAAAATGTGCCACAAACCCCTGCTTTCTATATCACTCATGATATATTTGCCACAGGTAACGTCCATTATAATGAATACTTAATAAGTGTTATTAAAGTATGCTAAAGAACACATCCATTATAATGGATATTACAAATTATTGTATTCTTTGAAGAAATAGACTACCTCTGTAATTTTGCATTTTATGTGCATGGAGAACAAGGGTGGAAAGCATTTCCTGTAGAGCTCCAATATTACCCATCTCTCACATAACTGGGTTGTATCCAGTTAATTCATTTTAAGCAAAACTTTGTCCCATGCTTCCTGTAAGACCATCCAGTAGGAGAAGTAGTGGCTGTTGAATATGCAAGCTTGCATGCAGTACTTGCACAGAGAAGAAATCTACTAAACCATTTACTGACAATTCTGTGCTGCTTAACGTTCCCTTCAGCTAATGCTTGTAAAAGATCTTGAAGCAATATAACAGCTAACTTGTTTGTCTGATGAATCCTAAAAAAGAGACTGTACTTAAACCTAG
Source organism: Podarcis erhardii (assembly GCF_964252035.2). Lineage (NCBI taxonomy): Eukaryota > Metazoa > Chordata > Lepidosauria > Squamata > Lacertidae > Podarcis > Podarcis erhardii. The sequence continues at coordinate 16,016,308 of NC_138504.1, forward strand.
AGTGACTTTTAAGATGTTTTGATCCAAGCCTATCATGAACATAATTAAGTAATCCATGGCTCTGTCATTTTGGATATATCCAGTTCAGCCGTCCTCTGGTTTGTAGTTGAGAACTGGATATTACCTGAAGACTTTGAATGCTTACCTATATAGATAGAGCTGTATACATTACAAATCTGTGAACACAAGCATAGAGTTTAGTTTTGGAAACTCATCCTTACATGGTGATTTCTAGCATGAAAGGCTGCGGGGAAAATACGGTTCAAAAAGGATGCGTAATATCTTCTGAAATCCCAGTCAGATCCAGATTTTCCTGATTAGTAGCAAAATACTTTTATACAAAATGAGCATATTTTCTCCAGTTGTCTGACTTAACAGATTTAGATTTCACTTTTTCTTAAACCAAATTCTGAGCTATTTTGAGCTATCTTGGTTGAGAATTTTGAGACTCTGAACTTAAAAGACTACACATTGCCCTGTTTCTAGGCAAGTGATGCTATGCACCACATTATTTGGACTAAAATTGCATCTGATTTAAATAGACAAATTGTACATTATATTCTGTAGAGAAATATTGCATTTTAAAGGGGAGTACACCCCATGATTAGGCAAAACAAAGCTCTGAAGTACAGTCTCAGAATTGTATCTGTATGGCTTATTTATCTTCAGCACGATTATTAATTTTAGCATGCAAAGTGGAAGTAAATGATTTTCTCTTATATGTTACCCCTAATAGAAAGTATTTGTGTTCTTTCTGCAGCGTGACAGAATAACCAGTTTTAGGAAATCGGGCGTCAAAAAGGAGAAACTTCTCATTCAGCACCCCATTGACTCCCAGGCTTCTATAAATGAATTGCCAGTGGCTCAGCCACTATTTGATGAACGTTCAATGAATTTATCAGAAAAAGAAGTTATGGATTTGTTTGAAAAAATGATGGTAAGCTTTTTGCTTGACAAGCATGTGTTTGTATTGTGAACAATACATAAAATTAGACTTCTGTGTTATCAGTTGTCGTAACTCTGTTATTGAGCTTCTGAGCAAAACGGTTAATCCTTGCTCCAAGACCAATGCAGACACTAATTAAATAGTGAATGAGAAGGAGATACATTAGTGTGTGAATATTCCAACATACATTTTAATTTGATTGTCTTGGATAGAGGACTGGAAGGCACGTTTCAGTTGCCATGGGGATGTTACCCCAAAATTGTTGGGGTTTTTTGAGATAAATCAGTGGCTAGGAGTTGTAGTGTGGTGGAGATGCCTAATGAATGAACAGTATATGCAGATTATGGTTAGGAAAACTATTGTCATCATAGAGAGACAATTCTCACTGTCTTTCTCAAGGTCATTGCTTGCTTCCTTACCTGGAATGTTATCATGGAAGGATGTTTGTATCTGGCCTGGTTTACATGAAACATTTTAAAATAGTTAAAATAAGCTGTATTTTAATGTGAATGTGCTGATGCACACTGATGAAAGCATGGGACCTTCTCTGCTCCTGATATTTTGTTGCCAGGGAGGGAACAGACCAGAATTAAGGTTGTTACTGCATTTGAACATGGGTTTGTGGTTTCTTTTTTCTCCACACAAGTGGTAAGTCAATTTTTTAAAAATTGCTTACTATTTGTGGTCTTTTTGAGAAACTAAATATAAGTTTGGGTTTCCACATAACAAACCAGACTCTAACCTGTTTCCTCATAGGTGCACCAAGAGAGGAGTGAAATGGCCAAAATTCCAGCTGTGTGCACCAGGGCACTGCATGCTCACATTAAAACATAGTTTATTTTGTTTTACTGAGATGTGAGTGAAGAGGTAGACCCCAAATTATTACTTGGGCAGTTAACTGCACTACTGGACTTGTTGCATTCTGTTGCTTAGCATTGAGCATGTGTGTATATGAGCATGCTGGAAATTGTGCATTAATGTTGTTCATATAAACAGATAGTTTAGGATGATGATGTGAAATAGCCTGTCTAGAGTAAACCAGTCATCCCTCCTTTCTCTTTAAACATAGAGCAATTCTTAGCATCTGTACTCATGAAGATTAACTGAAACTATGAAATATTAATCCAATCCTGGCAATGTTATGATTATTTACTTACAGGAAGACATGAACCTGAATGAAGAACGAAAAGCGCCTTTACGGAATAAGGACTTGACCACAAAACGTGAGATGGTTGTCCAGTACATTTCTGCAACTGCCAAATCTGTAAGTAGGAAGTCTCCCACCCTCAAAGATAGGTCAGACTAATACTCTTAACATCATCTGCAGTTTCAACTCAAATCTTCAGATTTCTGCTTCAGTTTATCCTTCCTAGAGTGCTTACAAAGCTTTCTTCATAAAATCCTTTAAAATGCCTTCAACGATGGATAAAAGCCTTAATTAGAATGTATTACATATTTCACAACTGCTTGGTAATCTAAAACATGATGCTGTCTTTACTGTAAACCATTAAGTATCCTAAATCCACTGCTCCAGAATAATCATTAGGGCTTTTCTCAGTATCTCTTACACAGTAAATGCCACAAATGTGGGAGATGCTGATAGTAATTTGAAAACAAGGTGTAAAAGTATCCTAGTTTCAAACCATGTTCTTTGGTACTGGCTGACTGTCCTAGTTTCTGTAGTTTCTGGCTTTCAAATTGATTCATTCAAAGGGCAGCCCCATATACAGCCTATTAGGACAGCTTCAATAAATTATTTGATGCAGCAAGGAACTACTGTGAAAAATGACTTTTGCTTGCATTATTATTGTTGTTGTTACTATTAATTAATTAAATTTATATACCACCCTTTATCCAAGAATCACAGAGCAGTTTACAGTATAAAAACACAAACATAATAACATAACAAACAACACAATAACTACCTCCCTGCACTCATATACATACATAAAGGGTTCTTTGAAACCTAACCAGTGATTCTAATTGCAGAAGTAGTGGGAAATAATAAACACCTGATGATGATGATGATGATGATAATGATAATAAAACATCACTTTAGTGACCTAGATTGAGGTTGTTAAATTCTAGTTTGCAGCTTTCCTTCCCGTGAAATAACCCGTTGCTTTTCATGGGACAATATGTATAGTTTGTTAGGTAATCTGCTCTTCTAGACTTTGAAATGGGCACAGTGTCACATTCCAAGTCTGAAAGTGGGATAGTTTAAGTGTCTTCATAAGCATACCATATTTGTATGTTCAATGAATGTTGACTTTCAATGAGCATGCAAAGAACTCTTAATTTTTTTTTAGGTGAAGTCTTATGATGCTGAAGTTCTCTGTTAATGGACAAGTGAGGAAGCATTTCCCCCTACTAGGTATATTTCCCCGCTGATCGTTGTCTACCTCAGAGCTGGCGGAGCTATAGTGGACCAGATTGTTTTCACACACCCACACCCATGGACCAAATATGACAGGCAGTTGAGGTCACACACCTGTTAATCACAATGACATTACCTAACCTAACTTTTTTTGCCCACACATTTTGTTGAGAAATCATGCAAAGTATCAGAGTTCTCTGCGGCAATCAGCTGAATGTTGTGCAAGACCCCACTGTAGAATGTTCTGCAAGGGAGTTTTCAGGACCCAACAAGCAGGAGATTGTTGGGTCATGTGAAGTCCTTTGTGCAGATATTTGCAGGTGCCCTGAACAGCTTGTTGATTGGGCCTGCAAACCACTTTGGCTGATCCAGGTTTTTACCTGCTGAACACCTGATGTTGTATGTCATGTAGGCCAGGTGCTTAGCTGAACTGGATTTTGTGCCCAAATGAGGAGGTCTGATGGTCTGAAGATTTCCATCTGTGGTTTACCAACTTGTTCTTTTAATAGGAAAATAAAAGGATGCATGAATTTATCATTTTCACAGTATCCGTTTAAAACATTTTTGAACATACGTGCGACAGACACCTTTATCCTTAAATGTTACTTAGAAGTGAGTGAACAGAGATTGCTTTTGAGTAAAACTATTTAGGATTTTAGGTTTAATCCAATGTTAAAGAGATTTTATGCATGTCTTCATGCATGTCTCTTGATCACTTCCTCGCTTTCTTTTAATGAAAACATTCACAATACATAGCAGTTGCCGAGAACCACCTGAAGTTAACGTCTAATCCATTTGTTCCTTCAGCTCTTGTGGCACTCCTTTACAAGCTGCTGAATGTCAACTTAAGTCACACATTGTAGCACTATCCAGACATACTAGCTGCATGCTTTCTAATTTGCCTGGGTATCCAAGGGCAGAAATATGTTTCCAAGTGATAAGTGAAATTTGCCACTAGCCTTATTTCAGTAGAATTACATGATGTGCACGGTTTTACTTTGAAATTCCAATGAATCTTTTCCCAGTTTTGTATTCAAGTTATTGTTTATAGTAAAGTGCTTTGGGAAACCCAAGCTTGCATATTCAGTACTATTTTTCAAATACCTAAAGGCAGAAATATAATCATTCTACATAACTAAATCAGAGTGCAAAATGCAGATAACAGTGCATGAATAATCATGTATTAAAATGAAGTAGTAAATGAGATTATATTTGTGTTTGCCCAATTTGTGTATAAATGTGGAGCAGAATGGAGAGAATTCCGAAGTTGAGGCAGTGTAACAGCACACACAATCAAACTTAAACTACACATGACTAAATTTATTTGAAATAACTTGTTTTATTTGTTGATCTCAGCTGTTATGAGTGAAAATACACATTGCAGCCACTTTGCTAATTGGACACACGGGCCTCATACACATGTCTTTAAAAATCTGAGTTGAAGGCATTACATCTTACTCAATGTAATTCAGTTGTGCAATTCACAGCTTCATTAAAACAAAAAAATAGGATAATAGACTGAAAATATTTTGCTTGAACTTCATCAGGATTTAAAAGTATTATTGGTAAGAATAATGTGAAGGGTTTAAAGCTATTTTTTAGGATGTATTTGTATGGGGAAAGATCATCATCTTTAAATAATGATTAGAACTGTGTTCCTAACCTTGCATTAATATACTACTTTGTTGTAATAATTCATATAACCATTCAAGTTTATTTTTACATAGCAGTAAAATCCTAATTGGGGCATTATTTGCTTTGTGTTGACCAACATGAGAGTAAGGACTATGGGAATGGGACTTCACTAGGATCTAGAACTCTGAAAGGTTGGGGTTCCTGATCCAGAATAAACCTTTACATGTACAACTATATGATGCCCAATTTTTAGAGACACTTATACAGTGCATGAGAAGTGAGCTATACAGTGTAGCCTTACTCCTTGCTCTCACTGGTGAACATTGAAACTAAGTATGTTGAGCAAGCTTAAGTGTGTATAAGCCAGTGAGGTATAATGGGTACACCAGGACTAGAGAGGCTTGATGAAAATCCTTCTTTGTTCACTTAAGTGGCCTTAAAGTCTAACCTTTTTATGGTAAATCAACCATATTGTTTTTTCAGGATAAATTTAGTGAATCCAATTTATTTTACTTGTACCTGCCCTTTACCCTAAGTTCCCAGGGTAAAGGTAAAGGGACCCCTGACCATTAGGTCCAGTCACGGACGACTCTGGGGTTGCGACGCTTATCTCGCTTTATTGGCCAAGGGAGCCGGCGTACAGTTTCTGGGTCATGTGGCCAGAATGACTAAGCCGCTTCTGGCGAACCAGAGCAGCGCACGGAAACGCTGTTTACCTTGTCGCCGGAGCAGTACCTATTTATCTACTTGCACTTTGATGTGCTTTCAAACTGCTAGGTGGGCAGGAGCAGGGACCAAGCAATGGGAGTTCACCCTGTCATGGGGATTCGAACCACTGACCTTCTGATCGGCAAGCCCTAGGCTCTGTGGTTTAACCCACAGCGCCACCCGCGTCCCTTATTGGTAGCCACCTGCAAATCACTGCTTTTGTCCCCACCCCCATATGCTCCAAAGCTTCTCTTACAATAGTCAGTTTGGGGTGGATGGCAGCTCAGTCATAGATTCCAAATTCTGTGACCTCTTCATCTCCTTGGGAGCGAAGAAAAGATCCAAAGCAGCCATTATTACTAAGGATTGTAGGAGGAATTGGTGGCGGTGGTGGGCTGGGCTAGGGGTAAGGACCCCTTACCTTCTCCACTGTGAATAATTGATCATCTACTGCCACTGTCTTCCGTGCTACAGTTTATTTCGCCTGTTCAACTGCAAATTTAGTGGGTACCTGTGCTCTATGTTTGAGTGTAATTTAGTTGCTGAGTAACCAGTAACCTTACTACAAATGGATACTATTGCACTGACAATACAGTGGTACCTCGTGTTACGTACTTAATCTGTTCTGGAGGGCCGTTCGTAACTGGAAACTGCTCATAACATGAGACAACCTTCTGTTCAGCAAGCCCTAGGCTCTGAGTAGGTCACAACAATTTAAGATACAACATTAAAACATTCTAAAACAAATTACAAGAATAGAGTGGGTCCTAAAAATATACATCTTGGATGTCAAAGGCCAGATTAGGATAAACATGTGGTAATTATGCATGGTTATGTATCTCAGGATCGTAAAGTTAATGTTGAACACTGGATAATAAAGATATACTTTTTCCAGAGGTTGTAGCATGGCTTTTTGTCCTGTATTAGTAAAGCAGCTTGGTGTGCCAACTTTAAGATTTATTTATTTTTAATGTCCTGCCAGTTATGTCAAAACTTAGCATATGCTTCGCGTAGATGAAATGTAAGTCTAATAAGTAACATTCTGATATGCAGCAGCTCTTCAGATGAGAGAAAAGAAAGCTGGAAGAAATCTGTACATTATCTGACTGGGGGGTGGGCAGGGGAGTGGGCAGAGGATGAATAACTACAACTGTTTCTTCAAGTGCGGTGCTTTGTACAATAACTTTAATGCCAACTTTGCTTTAGAAGGGAGAAAGCACACACCATTTTTTTAGTAGTACACAAGAATAGTTAGTATACCAAACACATTTTTCAGAACTTGGTGCTAAACCAAACTCTGCCAGCCAACTCTAGGCCAAGAAAAGTGTAGCTAGAGGGGGCAATGTTTATAGCAAAATCTCAGCTGTAAAGTTGTCCACAAACTGCATCTTACTGAGCAGAGTACTGTTTGAAAAACAAATGAATACGTTTCACTGAGGTACAGTAACTTGCCATTATTTTCCACTGTGACCTTGATCTTAAGGAATTCAAAAACATTTCTTTGATAGCCAGGACAGGTGTTGGTACCAGGGGTCCTTGGGCAGCTGTTGACACCCCATTTCTTACACTTGCCCCCTCTCTATCCATGCTGGGTGATTGGATCTGTGAACCACTCACCATTTTAATTATTTACAATTATGTTTACATACTTGGTGCTGTGGAAATTAAAATAGCCACCCCCACCCCACCCTGTGTTGCTACATACTTTAAAAACTTGGGGTGGAAGTGCAATTTGCATATACTTATTTATATGCCTTTGGGAAACAAATGTGGCTAGCAAGGGGTCTCACCAGAACTTAGCCTTGCATTGCACCCAAATAACATATATGCAGAGTTGAAACAAAACATCTCAAAACATGAGGGGAAGGTGCAAGAGATACATACATAGCCCACTCTCAAAGACCTGTCATCCCACTGCCCATCAACCTCTACAATCCCAGTTGGGTAATCCAGCTGTCTGGCACAGATTACTGTTAACTGTGACCCTTAAGCTTGGAGCCAGCCTTATATGAAGCATGTTGTCATTCTTCTCTTACTGATAACACTTATCTGACTTTGACAGTTTGCATGATTTTATTTTAAAAAGGATGCTGATTAATCTGTTATCTCCCTTACCTGTCTCTGTTATGTGCCAATTCAGTACAGTGGTATCTCGGGTTACAAACGCTTCGGGTTGCAAACACTTCGGTTTACAAACTCCACTAACCTGGAAGTAGTACCTCGGGTTGAGAACTTTGCCCCAGGATAAGAACGGAAACCGTGTGCCGGTGGTGCGGCGGCAGTGGGAGGCCCCATTAGTGAAAGTGCTGCCTCAGGTTAAGGATGGCTCTGGGTTAAGAACGGACCTCCAGAACGAATTAAGTTGATAACACGAGGTACCACTGTACTCCAATTCATACATTTCAAAATACCCAAATAGAGCAGTCCTATTGCTACAATTATATGCAGAAACTGCTCTATTTGGGTATTTTGAAATGTATGAATTGGAGTACAGTGGTACCTTGTGTTATTATTTGAACTGTGGGTGTGTGGGTGAGTGTCCATGCTGGTATCTGATTCCCAAAATTACTGGCCTGCTAGCACAATTTGGGATACAGGAAGTGGAGAAATTATAATTTATTTTTCAGATAAATTTTACCCACTGTGCACCATAAGGTTTCTAGGTGTGTTTTCAGAATATAACTCAATATTTAAATCAGTTAAAATACTAGAGTGGGTGCTTGAGAACTGGGCATTGCTTTAGACATACTGATTTTGACACTGCTTCTATTACCTGACTATGGCTCATTCTTAGGAAATGAAAGGCATTAAAACATAGGGTGAGGTGGGAATCTGGTTTATATCAAGGGTTCAGGATAAAACTGGTGCCTTCTGCAAATCAAAAATATTACTTTACCCAGAAATGCTCTCTACGTAGTAATTTGACTTTGTGCTTTTCTGATGAGGCAGCAGGCAGGTCTACCACGAAGTTCTCAGTGTTGGTGCAATAGCAGTTGTCTGCATTGACTGTTGGAATGCCTAAGTACATAGCAAAATACTGTTCTACTATTATCCAGCAGTTGTGGCCAGCTGTGTTGCACTTTTATTTAATTTATTTATGGTATTTATCTACGGCTTTTCAGGTGGTCTTCACATAACAGTTTACATAAGATTACAACAGTTAGACCACTTCCTAAAAAAAATTTGCAGTGAGACAACTTACTTGTTTAGAAAAGCTGTTACTGACACCCCCCCCCCCACTTCGGGCAAGGTCATCCTGCAGACACACTTGTGGCAATTGGGGGTGGGACCACTTACAGGAGCCACTATGTTTCTACAATTGTTGTAGAACATAAATCTGCATGTGCCATAAGAGCTGTATATAACTGCCTGCTAGATAATTATTCATTTACTGTGTAGTGCTAGTTTGTCCCAATTCAGGGTTGCATATTTTTCTTCAATCAATCCCATGTCCTTGGACATCAGTGCAAAGGAGAGATGTAGGGCAATAACTTGTCCCCTGTCACGAACCCTGATAGTTCTAAAAACAAATTCCCAGTTTGAGATGAGAAATACATAAGATTTCATGTTGGAAAAAACATTACTCCAATGCGTTACATTTAAGCACTTAAACATTCAGATGGGTTTCTTTAATTCAAGTGAAGTACCATCCAAATTAAAATGCTGGTATTACAGGCATCTCCTCAATACAGTATTTTTGTGGAAAATAATGAAAGTACTGCTGCAAATTAAGTTATTTGCTGCAGTATGCCACTTTTATAAAACAATACTCAAAAGAGTGTGCTTAATTTTGATGGCAGGTATTAAATGTGTGCCTAATAAATAAGCATTTTCAGTTATTGTGTATGCATGAACTAATAAATAACATATCCCTAGCCAAATAAGTCCATTTCTTCATATTAAAACGTTCTGGAAGTACACAATTATAATTCAGTTTGTATTTTGTTTTTCAGCTTGTTGAAATGACTCTGTGAATATATTCTATGTTTTAACATTAAATATCATTAACAGTTACTAACTACTAAGCTCTTGGCTACTTGTGTGAAATGCTTCAGCTTACTAATTCTGCTTTTTTTATTTATCTCTTATTACTGCTCTCCGTTGATCACTGCATGCAGATTATCGGAAATAAAGTTCCGGTGAGTACCACTGTAGTCTGTCACCACTTGCAGATCCACAATATAACACTTGGAAAAATGTGCATATTGTTTGCAATTATTGTACTTGTATTGGCCTCTTGAATGTCTCTTTGGTATGTATAATGCATTTCTGGCATGCAAATTTAGAACAATATACTTACATTAAAATGCAACTTTTTATTCCAGATTTCCTAAACAAATCTGCTTTTTTAAAGTTCAGATGCAGCCTTAAGTAGCAAAATTAAAACTTCATTATGGCAAGTGCAATAGTTTGAAAATGGTAATTTCTATTGTCAGACAGTAATGAATTACTTCTCATTGTGATATTTGGGTTGGGGGGTGATGTGGGCCTGAATATAGTATTCAGCATTTGCTGGATTTGGTTACCATCTCCAACCCCTAGTATCCAGTGAAAATGGCTTTCTTGCTTCTTACTGCGGGAGGGGGGGGGAGTGCACACCTTTTGCATTTTTCTTACATATATATCCTAACTATCTTACATCATGAAAGGCAAGAACCGTGTGGTTCCAGATCAGAAGCCCTGGAGTGCAGCCACTTCCTGCTGAAAGCAGAGATTGCCATCCATGCTGATCCGATCTGTGCTGATTGCGAACCCTGCTGGTATTGGCTACAGGGATCTTCCTTTGCAGCCTGACTTGAGTTCAATCCAAGTTGCAAAGGAACATTTTTCTTTGCATCAACAGTCTGAACTCAAGCTGAGTGGCAAAGAAAGGAAGGAAAAGAATTGAAAGCACACTTAAGAGTTTTTGTTTCTGAAGTTGGCTTACCTATTAAAGTGTCCTGCAGGGGGTTGGGTAGCTCAGAATCTGGCCTGCTGACCGGATCCTGTTCTTTCCCCCAATCAGGATAATATATATCACATTGCTGTTTAACAGGTTTTTAAGGCAATTATTCCATGACATTGTCACAGCTGCCTTGGGGAAAGGAAAAAGAGCAAAGGAGCAAAGGAGGCAGCTAGTCAACATCAGTGCCTATTTCATCTGGACTGTCCCTTCCACCACCAAACCCCTGACCAACTGTTCATATTATAACATTCATATGTTTTAGTGTTAAAATAGTAATCTGCCTTCCATGTCTTGGCAGAAAGGTCGTATATATACTTAAGAAATAAATAAACATTAGGACTTAAATGTAAAAATGCTTATTGTTTAAATCTTAGTAGTAATGTCTGTTAAAGCTAGTTGTCTATAGAGCTTGCTGCTTATTGCCATTTCTTTCCTTGATATACATCCTTGGTCTAGGGTGGATTTTGGTGAAAAGTGAACACAAACAGCACAATGCAGAAGACAATAGAACTACTGGTAGTGGAGGTAGCCATTTGAAATTAGAGCCCCATACCAGCAGAACTGCTGTAATCCTTCACTGGGAGCAGATTTGACAGTTCCTTATATATTCAGACATAGTGCAAAATTGAGTTATAATTTCAGTGAGAGATTTAACACAATAAAACATGAAAGTAGAACAATGAATTTCCTCAGAATGTGTTTCCAGAACACACTTCAGAAATGAAGCTGGTTTAAATGCAAACCAGGCACAAAGTGCTGCAGTTGAAACATTTTTCTTTGCTTTTGTGCAATTTGTTGCCTCTCAAAGTAAATGAAGCCTGCTTTTTTAAAAAAGAGAGAGCAAGAAATAAAGGTTTGAAGCAGTGTTCAGTTCTTGTGTGCTGAAAACAGGCTGAGATTTTTCTTTAGCTTCATATAGGATAGAATTGTTTTGGTTCTTAGGAACTTAAACTAGTCAAAAATGTTAGTGTTTCAGCTATTGAAATGTTAACACATACACTCCTGTAGGTAGTAAAGTGACATACTGCAGATGAAGATTGAAGTATGTTTTAATAATTTGTATTGTAGGTTATACATTTTCATTGTAACAAAGATACATCAGTGAAACTGTCTTGAAAAATTTCAAAGCGGTTGCTTTGTTCCTCTGTTTGTATTATACTAGTCTTCTAAAATGAATAACTTAAATACTGAGCCATAATATACTCAAAAGGTAAATTATTTCACATTAATATAAATATTCTTCTTGCTCTATAAAAAGAGTTTCAGTCCATTTTATAGTTCATTACATATAAGCAACTAAAAGAATTGACTGTTGAATCACCTTTCATGTTCTCCATCACAGAATATTGTATTAAAGGAAACAGAACCAAGCTTTAGCACTTTAAATTAGCATGTCTATAGCAAAAGAAGATGAACAGAATAATGCTGATAGGTTGCTGCAAGCAAAAAGAAATTGAGAGACAATAATCCTGTTAAGAATTAACCACTATGAACTGTGGTTAGGAATATTCAGGTGAAAGGCTTTGAAAATGGAGTTTGAAAGCCATCTCTCAAAAACAGCAGTTTTAAGAGAATTCAGATAGAAGATACCGTAGAATAGAGCTTTCCAAACTGTGCGCAGGACATGTTAGTGTGTTGGCTGCAGTGTGTAGGTGTGTTGTGTGAACATTTCCCGCACTCCTCCCAGGGCTGGAAAGGTGTTAGTCTAGCCTCTGGTTGGCTAGTAAAACTGAATTACCGTGTCATGAAATCATGCATGTCTAAAAAGTGTGTCACCAACATGAAACGTTTGGAAAGCTCTGCCATAGAATTATCACTGCATACTTTAGCCAGTGCCGTAGCTGTAGTTATTGGGAGGGTGCTATTTGCTTATGGAGGATCCTTTCCTGATGCCCTGTTTCATACAAACATGCATGCATGACTTCGGATAGTGGGTTTTCAGAAACTGCCATGTTACATCATCTTAGTTAATTTACATATTTCAAAATATTGGTTAAATTTAATCTGAGGGTAGGTGGAAGAGTGGAATTCTAGTTATGAAATGAAATCCTCTTCCAGTTTTTGATTTTGCCAAAAGGTTTAGATTTGAAATACTTGAGAGTGCTTAAATCCCAAAGAAATTCAAGAAATCACCAGATACATAAAATAATTCTTTACTTCCATGAATTATTTTATGTATTTTGTGATTTCTTAAATAAACTGTTTCCAGAGTTTGTCTAATCATTTTAAAGGGCACATTTCATTAAACTGTAGTATAGATTTTTCTGGTACTAAAAGCTTTGTATAAAAATTGTCATGGTTGCCACTGTTGGGTAGTATCTGGCATTACTCCCTAAATACGTTTGAGTAAGAGTAATGTGGACGGACTGGTGGCATGGTTACTTGTAACAACAGTACCTCTTGTCATACATAGTCTATGTAGATATGCTTCCAGACCTACAGGATGTGATGATGCCAGCTCTTATAAGGACGTTTTCATATTATTGTTTATTTGAATTATGGATTGATTTTGTAGTTGTAAATTGCTCAGAAGCCATTTTGTTATATATGTGATATGTAAATTAATAAATAATAAGGTACACAATCAGTGTTAGGCTCAAAATGGACCTATTTCAGACTTACAGTGGTTTGAATTGGGCTTCAGCCATTGCTTAATTAGCTAAATCTGGCTATTTTGTAAGTTTGACAATGTTGATGGCATTGCTGGGAGCTGTATAAATGAAAAATACCTTGATCAAACATGTCTAACTGCTTAAAGAGACAGAAGAAGGATTAGTGTGCTTGGTGTGGTCCCTGATATAATTAACTACCAAATACATAGAAATCCTGTTAGAGATGCTGTGGGTGAAAAGAAGTGTGAAAAATATCTGACCTGTCTTCATTAAATTCAGGCAGAGACCATATAGAGCTAAGGAGCTTTAGGAACTGCCTATTAATAATAACCAGTCTTCTGAGATAAGCCAAGTTCCTGTGACTTACCAAAACCACAGTGATAATTCATTCTCTTTTGATAAAGAGATGTTTGCTCATTCTTCAAGATTTTGAGCATCATAGCCTTAAAGACTGATTAGCTGATACTTCAGTGCCAGAATATTGCTTGAATTACGTATTTTAGCTGATATTTTTCAGCAGTAGTACCACCTAAATAGATAGATGGAATCTGTCAAGAGCTCTATATTATAGTTTTATTGTACAGCGAATGAGGCATGTACTCTAGCTGTATTTGAAACCAGATAAAAGAACTTTGAATCAGAGGGCAATAATTAAATTGTGCAGAAACATTTTTCTTAAATCACTAATTTTACTATCGCAAATCTGAGTCCCTCCCATTTGTTCATCTTTCATTGTCCTTTATTTGGGAAGAATAATAAAGAGGAAAATTAAGTCCCAAATGAGTCCATCATATTGATGCACTGCACAATTAACACAGATAAGGTAAGAGAATCATAGCTACAAATAGGGAGTGTTTAAAGAAATGGTGACTTCATAGGAGTGATTCCTGATTTGCGCCAGGATTGCTGCTGTATCTTGAAAAAAGATGCTGCCACGTTGGATTATTTCACTACATGATGCCAGTATGCCTTTGATTTGCCACCACAAATTCTAGGTCAGGAGAATTGCCTTGGCAGAGTAAGGACAAACAGGAATTCCTTGATGTAGCCCACACTGTTTGGGGTTATTTTAAATCTCCATTATCCAGGAAGAATGGTCCATCCCTAAAATCTTGTTGATTAATGAAAAGGAAAAGTGGTGTTGGGGAACCATACCATTTTCACCATCTTGGAATTACAGGGTAAATTGCCAGAAAAATGCAGTTGAATGATAAGACTTAAAATATTTTATAGTGATTTAATGTTTCTGGGCCAGAACCCACTACACACACATGTGTGTGTAAATTTGGAGTTTAATTGTAATGGACTGTAAAAGTACAGTCTGTGATAAATGAATTAGAATTTAAAAGTAAACAAAGTTACCCTGCAGAACAGCATTGATTGGTGAGTCATCTTCACATAGGAGTAAACGTAGCATTGCTGAATAATTTAATACCTTTAGGTGGAATAGGAAGACTCTGAAGGCAGGAAATGAGAACCTGTGGTCATTCTAGATGTTGTTACTCTCTGATTCCCAGCAGCCCCAATCATCATTGCTAATGGTCAGGAATGATGGGAGTCCTAGTCCCACAGGTTCCCCAACACGACCTTAAGGATTGTTAAATGTAGCTGATGGATGAAGCCCTCTTCAAATCTGGAGAAAACAATAGTTTTAGGAAAGCTAAAGTTGGTATGGTACAGTTATTATGCAGAGCACACATGTTCTCTTTCTTTATTTTTTCCTATCAGCTCTTCTCAAATAGATTTCCCAGGTTTTTAAATGTACTGAGAATGTAGAAAATCTGTCTGCCCATACTACAGTAGGGCAAAATAAATGGCAATGTTAGCATAATAGAAAACTTAATAAGTTTTCAGCTTTTTAATGATAGAAATTTAGGTGGGTGGGTGTAGGAGTGGACATTTAGTGAACAGGCCTCCCATCTGGACATAATTTTAGCACAAGGGTGGCTAATCTGTGACCTGCATTTGGCCCACCAAGCCATAGGAAAGGACACAACAGGCCCTGCAGCTGTATTTCCCAATCTGATAAGGAGATAAAGCTTTCTACCTACTCTTTTAGGGAGCCTCCCTAAAGAGCAGACAGAATGGTCTTTCCTCCTCTGAACTTTGAACTAGGCAATTCTATGCTAAGACTGGAAACAAAGTTTTTCTGCTTTTTTTTTTAAGACTAAAATGTATCATTTCTACCCCTGAGCTAAGAGCATGGGGTGGGAAGAAATGCTGCCTTTTATTTTTCCACATAAGTGGAAAGCCATCTCAGTGGCTGCAGTGGAGAGGTCTGGAAATGCTGATAGTATGTGTGTGTGCATGTATGTGAGAGATCTGTATTCCTGTATGTGCAGTTTGCATGCAAATGCTCTCAGCAAGAGCCGTATCGGCACCCCCCTGCCCGCCCTTATGCCCCTAGCTAGGAGATGTAGCCAAATCACCACTGTCCCTTGTGCCCTTATCACTCTCCAGCTCTCTGTCTTTCTTCCCTCTGTGCCCTGCTGGGCACTCTGCTCATGTTTCTAATAATGCTGCTGGCCGACTGGGGAGGGGGCCCTGCAGGGCTGTTGTAATGACCCGCACCAGTGGCTGAATTTTACTGCCAAGGCACCCAGAGGAGCCTGCATACTTTGCCCAGCTGTCCAGAGCAGCAGAGGAATGGCCTGGGGAGCAAGCTCATACCCACCTGAGGCAAAGTTGAGAGGTTTGATTTTTGTACCTCTCTGGACTGCATCTTTGACAGGCCAGCCTAAGTATGCCCCTGTGTGCAAGCAAATATTGGTCACACACACCACAAGCCATCAGTGTTGTCCTTGTACCAAAAAAGGTTAGCCATCCCAATTTTAAAAGTTATTGTGTAATGTACTGATAATCTTCTGGAGAGTTCCTCTTCTAACCAGTACCCCTATCCTTGAGTGTCTTGTGGGGAAATGCAGATATTATAAGTAGGTATAAATTATTGTTTTTC
Organism: Podarcis erhardii; assembly: GCF_964252035.2. Taxonomy (NCBI): domain Eukaryota; kingdom Metazoa; phylum Chordata; class Lepidosauria; order Squamata; family Lacertidae; genus Podarcis; species Podarcis erhardii. The sequence goes on from NC_138504.1 coordinate 16,032,487, forward strand.
TATGTACCATATAGCAAAGCAGTAGGATGTTGATGCTATCAAGTGATATTGGTCTAATGAGCTTAGAGATCTGTACTGATCTCAACTGTTGAATCTCTAGCCTCATTAACCTTTCAAGACTGACTGTTCATTAGTAGCTTGACCAAGCAACCAGGCACTTAAGGATTGAAATTTTACTGCCTTTGTATCTAAAATCAAGCCATACACTGAGGGGGAAAAGTATTTGATCCCCTGCTAAATTTGCCCATTTGCCCTCTGACAAAGAAATGACCAGTCCATAATTTTAATGGTAGGTTTATTACAGCTGTGAGAGATAGGATAACAACAAGAAACCCCTCAGAAACCCAGAGGACAAGGGGTTAAATACTCACTCCCAACCCCAGCACCATTTTGCCAGGACTGGTCCATGACATTTTGTTTCCAGAGGCAAAGATGAACATGAAATATAGGGAGCTAGTTTATACCAACATGATTGGTCAATGTAACTAAGTTTTATCTACACCAACTGGCAGCTGCTCTCCAGAGTTTTGAGGTAGGAGTGTTTCCCAGCCTTACCTGAAGATGCTGAGGATTGAACTTGTGACCTTTTGCAAGCAAAGCAGGTTTCCCAACACTGAATATCACCCCCAATGCACCACACTACGTTCCACATGCAGAAGTTGGCAACTGAAACTTACTTCTGCATTAATTACACAGCTGGAGACAGCATGCAAACCTAGCAGGCATTTGGTGTGGCCATAGCTTCCTCATCCCTCTTCTACAGAAATCTTACTCTAATCGCTTTCTCTAGAGTGGAGAATATGTGTAAGCGAGAATATTTGCTCCCCTCTGGAGAGAGCGTCTATAAAGCAATGCAAAAGCAAAATGCTTTATAAAGCACTTACAGTGCCATGAGACAGGATCGCTGACCTTTATTTGTTACAGGCAAAAAGTAGATCAAGAAGATCAAGAGAATAAGGAACACAGAGTGCTTATTATTCTTCGCTTAGCAGAAATTAGAACATCTAAATTTGTATAGTATTTCTTTCTAAATCCCCAATAGGGATGGAGACAGCTCTACTGAGGCACCATGGAATCTGCATAGACCTGAAAGAGCTGCTTCTCCCACCTTTTTGATGGGTTCTTTCCCTCTGACTGCTTCTCATTGGTTGTGGCTCCTTACTGCATTCTGCCCAGTGTCAGCCCAAAATAAAAACTTCATCTGAACTTGATACCCTTTTTTGTTTACTAATGTAATTGTGCATATGCAATGCATGACAAACACATGGGCATTAAAAGCCCATTACCATAAATAGCTGCTGTATAGAAAACCACTATTTAGAGGAAGCTGGTGATCCATAATGAACTGAAAAGTTAAAAGCCTCATGGGTTTAAGTGACCGATGTAGTACCTAAACAAAACAAGGTAAATTATAGAGCTATGTCCTGTTTTGCCAGAGGAGAAAGCAATTAACAGTAATCCAAACAGAGTAGAGAAGCCAATTTTCATTGCAGCATGCTTGACGTTGTAATGAAGCTTTATTGATTACATAATGGGTATGGGTCATGAAAATGAAATTGTGGCAGAACAATTTAAGTTGATATCTGTCGTGGTAGAAGTTATGGGAAGCTACAAGTTATGGGAAGCATGTAAGGCATGTCTATATTTTATAACATCAGTATAAAAACTCATTTGCTGTCAAATTGCCAACATAGCTGGGAACTGTAGTTCTGTGTAAAAGATATCCAACAGTATTTGCTGTTCTTGAAAAAATATATTTCCTAGTGTTCTTTGGGGAATCCATGGTAGTTAAAATAGTTTTGGACCATTGTGTAGAGATACTGTTAATCATGAATATGACAGTTTAAGAAATCACATGTGGATTGAATATTTCTCCTGTTAAAATAATAAGATTTCAAGAACTGAAGTCTACGTTATGAAATAGCTTATTCAGGCTGTAGAGGGTACCAGGAAGGCATACGTTTGTTTTGATGAGCTTGTTTTGTTTTGTTTACCTGTATGTTAGTTGCCTTTTCCTTTTTGTGCTGGATAAATTGTTGTTATTTATAAATTATTGTTATTTATTAGTAGCTTTACTCATAAAGTTCAAAGTGACTTACAGACAGAAGTAAGTCTGTAAATATCAAAACCAATCACAGTAAACACAAATATGTCTAAACAAAAGAGGACACATTTAGCAACTCATGCTCCAGCAAAAGAGGTCATACATACATAAAAACCCTCCACTTTAAAAGCCAAACTCCAGGCAGAAAAGAAAGTTTTTGGCTGAAATACAATAGATGAATTAATTAAATTAATTAAAATGAAGTTTTTATTCTGTACATGAAGATTAAAAGAAACTGTTCTTTGAAGGGAAAAAATGGTTCTTTTATCTCCTTTCCATGTGCATAAAGCTTACCTGCAAAAGGTTTTTTGCAAAATTTTATGAATTCTATTACTCAGTTTTATAATGCTTTGTAGAGTAAGGTTTGGGGGGGGGCAACTCTTACCAATGATGCAGGTTAGGTGGAGAGAGTGACTTTTTAATTATCTAGTAACATTTTAACTATGTTAATTTAAAAAAATTATTTCAGGAGAGAGAAAGTCTCCAGCAGATATGCAAACTATAAATATGGGAGAAATGCAATAGTGTTTACTGTATGAATTATGCAGTGTACGTTATATACATAGAGAGAGAGACAGCACGCGCAAAGTGGTTCAAAGTGTGAGATCTGAGGCAGATAAGATCCTCTGTTCAAATTTTCCCTTTGCCATAGTTTTTACTTAACTCCCTTAGAGGTTCTACTTAGACATCCCATGTATAGTATGAGAATAAGAATGCTGACCTACCTTACAAGGCTGTTGAAAATGCTAATTTCTGTGAAGTGCTTGAAATGCTTGACATTCTCTATATAAATGCTAAGTGCAACATTCACTAATATACACATTAACTCTCACTAATTTGTCAATGGTTATGGCTGTTTAAAATAGAAGAGTACATCCTTGCTTCTGAAAACAAATTGAAAAATAATTTTCTTATAGCATAGTTCTGTGAATGTTTTCAGAGTGGCTTTTCTTTAATGAGAAGAAATGAAGCAGTCTAACACTTGAAATGAAATGGAAAGTAATTATGATGATGTTGACTCATTAGAAAGCACTAAACACTTCTTACCTGCTCATCCCTGGAAAGACATAGAGGCTGTATTTTGGGAGGAAACACAATTTTTGCCTAAATAAGCATAGATACACTCTTCTGCTACCTGAGTATGTGCCAAACTGCTGAGAATTAGAATATGAATAATTAGCCACAGTGGCTGTTCAGACATAACCCTAAAATGATTTAGTGAATGTTTATGTGAATGAGCCTGTATGAGCATTGGGTTTATTTGCTTCCTTCTTCTCTTCCTTGCATGGCTTCTGCTTTTAAACTAATCTTTGTTCTCTGTTATGTTGGTCCTCTGAACTGTTGTTGCTTCAAATAAGCGAGGATTAAATATAGATTTGATCTGTGTTTGCATATGAAAGGTATTATATTCTGAACCAATGCTCCAGGCCCACAGTTCAGTTGTTCTTGGTGATATAAGATTAAGATTAAACATTGTTGGTGTTTAGTCATGTCCGACTCTTCATGACCCCATGGACCAGAGCACGCCAGGCAGTTCTGTCTTCCACTGCCTCCCACAGTTTGGTCAAACTCATGCTAGTAGCTTCAAGAACACTGTCCAACCATCTCATCCTCTGTCGTCCCCTTATCCTTGTACCCTCAATCTTTCCAAACATCAGGGTCTTTTCGAGAGTCTTCTCTTCTCATGAGGTGACCAAAGTATTGGAGCCTCAGCTTCATGATCTGTCCTTCCAGTGAGCACTCAGGGCTGATTTCCTTAAGAATGGAGAGGTTTGATCTTCTTGCAGTCCATGGGACTCTCAAGAGTCTCCTCCAGCACCATAATTCAAAAGCATCAATTCTTTGGCGATCAGCCTTCTTTATGGTCCAGCTCTCACTTCCATACATCACTACTGGGAAAACCATGGCTTTAACTATACGGACCTTTGTTGGCAAGGTGATGTCTCTGCTTTTTAAGATGCTGTCTAGGTTTGCCATCGCCTTTCTCCCAAGGAGCAGGCGTCTTTTAATTTCATGATTGCTGTCACCATCTGCAGTGATCATGGAACCCAAGAAAGTAAAATCTCTCACTGCCTCCATTTCTTCCGCTTCTATTTGCCAGGAGGTGATGGGACCAGTGGCCATGATCTTAGTTGGTTTTTTTATGTTGAGCTTCAGACCATATTTTGCTCTCTCCTCTTTCACCCTCATTAAAAGGTTCTTTAATTCCTTCTCACTTTCTGCCTCATCTTCATATCTGAGGTTGTTGATATTTCTTCTGGCAATCTTAATTCCAGCTTGGGATCCATCCAGTCCAGCCTTTCACATGATGAATTCTTCATATAAGTTAAATAAGCAGGGAGACAATATACAGCTTTGTCGTACTCCTTTCTCAATTTTGAACCAATCATTTGTTCCATATCCAGTTCTAACTGTAGCTTCTTGTCCCACATAGAGATTTCTCAGGAGACAGATAAGGTGATCAGGCACTCCCATTTCTTTAAGAACTTGCCACAGTTTGCTGTGGTCGGCACAGTCAAAGGCTTTTGCGTAGTCAGTGAAGCAGAAATAGATGTTTTTCTGGAACTCTCTAGCTTTCTCCATAATCCAGTGCATGTTTGCAATTTGGTCTCTGGTTCCTCTGCCCTTTTGAAATCCAGCTTGCACTTCTGGGAGTTCTCTGTCCATATACTACTTAAGCCTGCCTTGTAGAATTTTAAGCATTACTTTGATAGCGTGTGAAATTAGTGCAATTGTGCAGTCTTTGGCACTGCCCTTCTTTGGGATTGGGATGTACACTGATCTTCTCCAATCCTCTGGCCACTGCTGAGTTTTCCAAACTTGCTGGCATATTGAGTGTAGCACCTTAATTAACAGCATCATCTTTTTAAATTTTAAATAGTTCAGCTTGAATGTCATCACCTCCAATGGCCTTGTTATTGGCATAGTGATACTGAATTGACTTATGCATTTTGAAAAGTTCCGTGTAAATATCCCATAGAGATCAGAATCATAATTGTCTGTCTAATTCTTTCCATGTCTTGTAATAAGGCTTTGACATTACCACCTGCAGTATGTGATGATGGTCAAATTCTTAGATTAGATAAGTCTTATAGCCACTCCTGCAGATTTGTGTATGTTGGAAAGCAGGTTTTAACTTGATATGATTTAAGCTAATGAATTCCAGATGACAGGTCCATATGGCTTATATAGTGACTGCCTTTTGAGGCTTCTGGTTTTTTGTAATCTATAAGTATGGAAAATTACCTTGTCTTTTTCAGTTTTTGACTAGCTTGCTCTTACATTTCTCTGCTGACTCTAGGAGTGCCTCTTTATTAGTTTAAAAACTTGTTCAGCAATGCTTGCAGCAGCATTTTTAGTACCTTGTCTGCTGCTTTCCATTTCTGGGAAACCTTTTTTGATCCCCCCCCCTTTATACATTTTTAGCCTGGAAGCTCTGGGTGTCTCCTGTAGTGTGCTTCAAATCTTTCTTTTTATAAACCATCTTTGTGCTGCTTTCATATTGACCTTCACTCTTAAACTGCCTTCCAAGATGATGCTAGAATTATTACTTCAGTAATGCAAAGTGGCAGTGAAGAGAAACAGGAATTTTGTTATACAGACATATAATGGGGATAAAAAAGACAGTTATAGAGAAGTATGGAACGACTCACAGTACCTGTACGTAGACACCACAAGCTACATTTCAGTATAAGCCTGTTACTGCTATTCAGATGTTTGCATTGAACATGTAGTTTGAATTTACTGTTCTGGAAGGTGGTAGAATGGGAAGTATTAAGGGGAGAGGCACTTCGAATCTCTAAATACAATCATTATTTAAATGTATTCACCTTTCAGATCCTCCACTTCAAGAGGAAAGCATTTGTTATGTTTGGGATGTTCACCCTTCGGTACAGCTTTCAGTGTCAGGAATAGAAGGGGAAAGAGTTGATGTATGCATGTGAGAGTGGGCCATAATAATTTAGTAGTCAGCAGTCTTTTGATTGCTGCATTGATATACCCTACTCTCTCTCACACATCTGCTCTTTCACCCTCTGTCCTTTACTTTATGAACTGTATCAAGAGATAGTACGTTCTGATGTTGAGATCCATTTCCGTTATTCATGAATTTAAAACAAAACAAAGCCATACTTGCAGCTAAAGTCTTAAAAAAAGGTGAATGAAGAGACACTAAATTCACAAATAGTGCTTGAACAGATTCTAGTTTTGTACTGTTGATGCTTTATGGCAGGATTAAAAAGAAAGCAAATATTCAAAGCTTCATTATAATATTGCTCACAGTATAAATATTTCTGTTTAAAATTGAAGCAAAATTGATGTGTGTTACTGATCAAGCTGATATTAATATCAGCGACTGTGCCACCTTGATTAAGATGGGTTTATTGAGTTCTGAATTCTTGACATTCATTTTTAGTGAATATTCAGCCAAGCTATAGTTGCCATAAAATAGAAAGGGGAGGGTAAGAAGTGTAAAAACCCCAAAAACCTCCCTTAAGTAAAAAAAACTATCACATGTAAATTTGACAGATTTTTGTATGAATTGAGGTAGGAATTATTTAAAGGTATACACTGTTCAAGAACTAAGACTACTTCCCTGTTGCATTGTGATTGTAACACAAAGTAGAATGCTGATTGCATTAACAGATGTGATAACCAGCTATGGTTGTTGATACCCATGACTTCTATGGATGTGCATTTAAGCATACACTTCCTTGTTTCTGTGGCCTGTGCTTCCTCCCACATATGCCCAAAACACATGTCCCATAGCAGGTATACTACAAAAAAGGCACTAAAGATTAGCCTAAAAATGGAAACCTTGTCATTTTGATATTGATATTGATTTTGTTTAATTTTGTTAATTTGTTTTTGTTGAGTACAAGGGAAATTGAAGAAATGTGTAAGCTGTTATTTGTTTTGATCCGTAAAGAATTACGAATTAAACTTTATTTTGTTTTACAGGTTAGCATGACACTGTGCAACAAAATTTGACAAAAGTCATGCCTCTGAGATAAAAATAGCTATTTCCTATAGATTTTTAGGTGCTGAGCATGAATATGACAATAAAAACACAAAATTGACTACTTTTTCTTAGAGAGCTGCAATAGTTTTTTATATAATGAAGAAATGCTTATATATGACATGTATTGGTAAAAGCCTTCTACATCTCATGCCGCTTTGCTTGTTACTTGTATAGCTGCTTAGGATTGTCTCTGGCAAATATCCAGCAGTAGTCAGCCAACATGGAAATGGACTACTTTCACTGGTATCATTTCTCCATTGTTACAATTTCCGGATGAAAACTGTTCACCGTGCTTATCACTAACCATATTGCAGTTGATGGGGAATAAATCCAAGTGGGATTGGAGAAAGTGTATCTTTAAGGACATTTTGCAGCCAAATTTGTGATACAGAGACAATGCCAACCAGTTCCTTGTAGTTTTCTGTCCTGACATTCCCAAGGAAGTTAGTTGACACAAGACAAAATGCATCCCAAACTTTTTTCTTGTCACCTTGAAGCAGGTTGTCGAACATCTGGTCTTTAAAGAGCTCATGGGTCAGAGGATCCACAAAAATTCTGTCTTTAATTTTTGCTTCACTGAGTTGATGGAATTTGTTAGATTGAAAGCTGATCCTGTCTAAGTCCATGGCTTTTATGAAATTTTTCATAAGACCAAGTTTGATGTGTAGCGGTGGATTTTTTGTGTTTCTGCCAGTGCTGGGTGTTCCACATTCTTCTCTCTAACCTTCAGAGATTTCCGTTGAGACCGTTCTCTCTTCACATAGTGAAGAAAAAAAACACCCAGTGGCATTTGTATATCCCAGCTGCAGACCCATCAACACAGACACTGCTTTCAAGTCACCACAGAGATGTCATCCATACCTGCTGTATTGAAAGCAGTCTAACAGCTATTTTAGGTTGTCATAGCTTTCTTTCATGTAGACAGCGTGTTCTGACTAGAATGGGTGGGAATCAGATGGTGTGTTCGGGCCCACTACTTTTTCCTTATGATGCCTCCAGAAACAGGTAGTACCATGTAGAAGGAGCAGTTGGTTTTGTGCATAGGGAACAGCAAATGACATTACCCCTCTTTTATGCCTTTCAGCCATTTTGGAAGATTTCTTGCACACATACTGCAGCATATGTGTGGGGTCCAGGCCTTGTCCTGTTCCCTGATATTGCATCTGAAATAAAGCTGATAACACCTTTGCCCCCCCCCTATTGGAGTTATGGCCCTTTTCTGGCTTACAAACATTTCCTATTAATGTAACAATTGTTAACACATGTATGAGGCATCACTACCTCTGGATTTACAGTCCAGGGATTACTTGTGTAGTACTTATGACACAGGAGTAATGGGAGATTAACCCATGAAGTCACACAAATGACTTGCTCACCCTGTGAGACTTCACTTCTTATCAGCAATCTCAACATCTTATTTCAGCGATCTTAAAGTTGCAATGTCGTGACTCAACTGCATTACTCAGCTGTATGCCCTTGGTCTTGGGAGTGGTGTGTATAACGGACTGATGCATTAAGATGCCATATTTCACAATCTGGAATTAGAAATATAACATTGCCAAATGAAATTATGTACTTAATGCGGACTGGGTCATTTTTACATGACCTATCTCCTAAATAGGAGCCAATCAACAAATGTTATTGTAATTTTCGTGATCAGCACCTCAAAATTAGTAAAGATTGGGTGTTTACATTTCAGAGGTACTTTGTGTGTTGTGCAGTGTTATGTTTAACTGGGTTTCACAGTAACTTCTAACCCTGGTTTAAAGTTTATTGAAGGCATGAGAAGATACAAACTGTTTTAACCAGCTTGTGGAGACTATCAGAGGTCACAAAGAGAAAGGAAAAATATATGAAAATAACAACAAGAGATGTGGAAAAACAATAAGAAAGGACTGGATAGTACTGTGAACATCATATGGTTAGATTTGTGGACATTAAAACAGCAGCAAGAAGCAAGAAGTTGATTGGATCCCCTTCAGAACTTGAAATATGGGTACCCCCAACAAAAATTTAAAATTCGGCTGTGTAATTTGGAATTTATGTAATTTGGTTTGATTTGATGTGATTGGTCGGTTAAAAAAAATTATTCTTAAAAAAAAGAAAAAAGAGAAGGCATGAGAAGAGAAGGGATTGTGGGAATGAACAGTATATTCCAACAACTCATTCCTTAACTATGGTTAAAGAATCATTATTTCTGCATAGGACCACCATAGATCACCATAGATGTGCAAGAACTATGATCATCATAATTATTTATTAATTAAATTTGTACACCGCCCATCATCTGTACATCTCAGGGCGGTTCACACAATAAAATTACAATATAAAAAAACCACAACATGCATAATAAAAATAGGAACAAAAAGAGTGAAACTTGGAGATATGATGAAACACCAGTCTTGCTTAAGTTGACATATGTGTTTGTAAAATAACTCTTTGTATTCTGATACATTTATAACACTCTCTTTTTCTTCCCCTAAAAAGGGAGGCCTGAAAAATAGTAAACACGAATGCACTCTGTCATCTCAAGAATATGTCCATGAACTACGATCGGGTATCTCAGAGGAAAAACTTCTGAACTGCTTAGAGTCCCTGAGAGTCTCTCTAACGAGTAATCCAGTCAGGTAGGTAATGAAAATTGTTATCCAAGGAAATTGCATTTGTAAAGTGATGTATGTTAAAAAAGTACAGAATTAGCCAGTTCCAAATAAAAATGTCTCCTGCTGCAGGGATTATGATTTGTTTTTCACTATGAGCATTATTTACTTAGGCCTTAAAACATAATTGGGACTTCATGTAGAAGAAACCCTAATTTAGATTTTTGTGTCAAAAGGATGAAGTCCCTATTTTGTGTGTGTGTGTGTGTGTGTGTGTGTGTGTGTGTATGTGTATGCAGCTTCTATTTTGATCCCCCAAACTTTAAAAAAACCCATACTGTGTAGGAGATACTGTTGTGACTACAGCATTTATTTAAAGACCTACTTTCATTGAAAAATCTATTTGAAGGATTGAACACTTTGATGGCTGATAATTAATTAGGTTATTTATCCTTGGTAAATGAAACAAAAGACTGAAAAATGATACCTGTTGCTGGGTAAGCTGTGAAAAGCTCTATGTATGGTATTTTTGTTAATATGCCTTCTTGAATTCAAAATGTCTCCACATCTTGTTTAATACATCATAGTGGGCTGATATTCAAGGAATTTTGACAGATGGTTCATTTAATTATGTTTTGTCTTAATAGAGGTTTTAATGGAGGTAGGAGAGTGGTAGATAAGGAAAGGGCATAGAGTATGAACCTGCAAGGCCATTTCCCCCAAACCATGCCCACCTGTCGTATCTGCTGCTGCCTTCCACGAGGTGATATCAGCTGTTGAATGGAGTTCAATCCTGCTTGGGGCTGCTTTGCCAGTGTGTTCCCCATAGGGAATATGGTGGTGGATCAGACCTCTCCCCCTTCACTGGGGGTAAACTTCAACAGGTGGCTGGGAACACTTACTATTCACTTGGCATCATCATGACAGTGGTTGGATAATAGCTGAGTTACCCCACCAATCTGTCAAAGTTGGTCCATGGAGCAGAGTGCAATAAATATGGAGCCTGGTTCACTTGATCTTGAAAGTTTTATATAACACATTCTTGTTGAAGAGTTGCTTGCCCTTCCTAGTTCCTCAATATCTGTCTTCTTAAATGTGTTCAATAACAGCATTAGAACCTTTTGTTTGCAGGCTACCAGAACCAGCACAAACTATCACCTTTGATAGATCCGATGACAGCAGTCACCTCTTAAATTTAATGGGATGGTAGAAACAGCATTAAGCATGAAACACTTTGTTATATAGCTGATTGGGGTGGATTGCTGTGTCTGAGTGTTAGCATTTACTATTCATGCAGAAAAAGTGATTTGGAAACAACATATTTAAGCACAAAGATGTAAATAATGTGTTGAGAAATCACATATAATTGGCTTCATAATTGACTGTGGGATTCTTACACTCTGTTATATTTATTATTATAGTCGTTCACCACTATAGTAATAAATATTACATTTGTTTTCACATGACTTATTAGTAATAATCAGTTATCCTTTGCTACTAGGTTGCACAGGAACAACTCTGTCACAGTAACAAAGTAAAAATACGAATATAGATAGGATTGATGTGAAAATGCAGGTATGCATTTTCATTCCGGAAACTATTCCTGTTTCTTAGAACAGAAAATGTGTTTTAATACTTTTAGCAATGCATGTGAGCTTCAAATATGTGGGAAGTAGCTTGTGAGGTGTATGGCATAGGATAGCAAACAAGGACTTGTATCTAAACGACATTCACTGGAGTTTTCCTGCCTAATTCCTTCTGCAGTCCCTTGCACCCCCCTAAGAAAAGGTGATGGGTGGGAAGGTATGGGTAATGGAAAAGGGTGATCATGTGAACCTGTGAATGAAAGTGCCTCTGTTTTAGTTGCATAGTTCTTCTAGATCCATTTACTCTTGGATATATACTCTGGCTTATTTCTTCCAAAACGCAAAGATTTTGTGAAAACAGTATATTGGTTTCTGTGAGACTGAGATTAGTGGATGAGGTGGTGAACAAGTAGTCTTTTAAAAGAGCAGAACTCTTTACTATTGGGAACAGCAAGGAAGCCTTTGTATGAGTTGGGAGTATTATCTGACCTTGTCTGTCTTATGAGGAATGAGAATTCCTTTGCAGATGTTGTTAATTTTCCCCAGCTCTCCTGCAAGCAAATTTTGGCCAGATCTGGACAGTGGCACACAGTGAATCCTGCTTTCCCAGCTGTCCAGTTTGAGAACCATTGTGAGGGATTCCTGACACCTGAATCATATCCACACCATAAATTTGAAACATTCTTATACTATTTTAGCAGTCATGGTTTTCCCCAAAGAGTCCTGGGGACTGTAGTTTGTTAAGTGTGCTGAGAGCTGTTAGGAGGCCTTTGTAGAGCTACAGTTCCTAGGATTCTTTAGGGGAAGCTGTAACTGTTAACATGACATAAGAGTGCTTTAAAAGTGGTTGTTGGCATCTGTCTGTCTCAAGAGACAATGGAGTACCTCCAGGAGTGAAGCCAAACTGCTGGAGAGTCACAGCACCTGCTGTGGCTATCAGAATATCTCTATCAGGACAGGTGACATTGACATCAGCTTTTTACCTTTCTTGACAGCATTGTTCAACTTCTGTGTTGTTCAACAACCAGCAGTTTGTTTTTCGCGTTTTACACCACTGCATTTTCATCCAATTAAGGCATTCTGGGTCTGGCTCTTTATTCCTGGATCATACTTGTATGAAAATGTACTTCTTGTTTATACTGGTCCTAACACTGCAAAACACATAGCATACTTGGACAAAGTGTTTCAAGCCCAGCACATTTCTGAGGACCCTTCCCTTTGGCTGCTGAAGGCAAAGTGAGAAAGGAAACTTAACATGTAAACATGACCTTGATGTGTCTGTCCCAGTGTAAAGACAAGAAAGCAAATTCAGTCCTTTGAGACCTGCTTTGAAAGATCCAGGCTGTCTGAGTCCTTGAGACTAAGATTGCAACCCCATCACTGTTTTATTGTTACCTCTGCCTTCTCTGTTAATTGTGCTTGTATTCATCTCACGAATTAGTGTTATCTATTCTTTCGCCACATTTCCCCCTTTTATTGTCACCTTTTGAATCTTGTCTAAATTGTGATTCTTGGGCTTATCTATTTCTTGGTGCTCTCAGTTGCTACTATAGTTTCTACTGCTGTCTTTATTCAGATGACTTTCAAGCCTCCTTTTGGTTCTATCAGAGAAGTATCACTGCTAATACATTCATATTCATATTCATATTCTTAATAACTTTGTGTCTAAGCCTGAAACTAGATTGTGCTGTGGTTGAGGCTAGAGTTCTCTCTTTGAATACATCTGAAGGTAAAGTCCTAGGAGGAAGGTGGTAGTTCCTTATCCTTTTTTAATGCTCACAGTCTCTGGTTTGTGTTTTTTTTATGATATATGAGCAGAACAGTGGTACAAATATTAAAATATAACTATTTGCTTGATCAGCTTTACTTCTTGTTTCCTTTGAGCCTTATATATAAAACTTGCTTTAACCTTTCAACAAGACTTTTTAAATATGAACATGCACAGTAAAATCTTAAGTATGCCTTCCCTCGTCTCTTACTCCACCCATTCATTCAACCCTAAAAACAAATTATCAATCATGTCACATAATGGGGAAAATAAAGAAAATGGAAGGAGAGGCTAGGCAGTAAATAGGTGTGAATTTTGTTAAATCTACAACTAGCATGCTGTCAGTTAAGTGCTACAGCCTCCTTGACTACTATGTTTCAGTGTGTAACAGGCTCACTCTTTTCAAGTACTGCAAGTTAAATAATTTGGCTATTGCAATGCAAAAATTAAAATGTGATTCTGTTTAACCTTCCTCCAAAATGGAATAGTAATAGAACCAGAAGTGAAATGAAGTTCCACTTTGTTCTGTGTACTTCTGGTAGTAATTGTGGTTAGTAACCCAAGGTAACGAAATATGTCCAAAATTCGGTGAATTCATATCTCAATGATCTGCTGAATTAATTGTAATCTTAAATAAGACATGTTAATACTTTACTATTTCATGTAGGCATGGGAGAATGAGATGGGGTATGTATGACCTACCCTTCATTGGAATAGGTTCTCAGAAGTCTGTGGTTTTGAACTATGGAATTGGGTTTAGTACTTTAAAAGTTATGCCTATTTGTTTAATTTTTCTACCCTGCTTTTTGAAGCTAAAAGTCACCCAGTGCAGGATACAGAATAATAAAAGTAGCATACAAACAGCACCATTGTGTGAGTTCCCAAGATGTATACATACATAGATGCAAAAAGAATCTAAAGTGGGGTGACCCAACTTTTCATACCAGGTAGGCTGTAAGAGTACTTTGACATGGAACGCGCAGACAGCATGCTGCCTTGTCGCGTGGCAGGGGGGAAGCAAAACCAAAGTTTGATTCCCCCCAGCTTTTGCATTGCCTTCCCAGAGCTGGCTAAGCAAGGCACTGGGCTTTGGGAAGGAGGCACAAAGCTTCCCTCGCAAAGCCTAGAGAAAGCACTAACTAGGCTTTGCGAAGGAGATGGGAGGACTCTAGGACACTGTCAGAGCCCTCATGCCTCCTTCTCAGAGCGCAGCGCATTGCTTACCTGGCTTTAGGAAGGCAGCATGAGGGGGGAGGCATCAAATGTTAAAGGCTTTCTAAAGAGAAAATGTCACCACTATCAGCACCACCCAAAGATAGTCAACAGCTTTAATATTTAATGCTGGTGAGACACCAATGATTCCACTTGGTGATAACCTTCTTGAGGAAGTGATGCACACTTTTAGCACCACTACAAAGAAGGCCATGCCCTTTGCATAGTTGCATGTTTGATTTCTCCACAAGCATAAGTCAATGCTCTTTAGAAGATATTAAAACAAAGGGAGGTTTGTAAAAGTTTTATAGCCAGTACTTTTAATTTCCTCTAGGTTCCCTCACAGACACATTGTCATTTATTAGTCCATAGTCTTTTTCACTCTGATGAGTTATTGTCTCTGTTCATGATCTTTATTATGCATTTCTTCAAGTAGCAATCTTGAACCTAGATGGCTCTAGAGAGCCATCTAGTGACTGAGGGTTGTATAAACACCACCAAAAATAAAATACAGAACAAAAAATATGAATAGTTAGCACACACTCTTGACAGATTGCTGAAATATGTTGGTAATTGTGGATATGATAGTAGCTGTTCCTTTATGCTTTCCATGTGACTATTCAAAGTATTTCGCTTTTTATCAACAAAGGATGGGAATTGCTGCAATAAAAATATAAGCTTGCTATAGGTTTTGTTTTATAAATGGGATTGTTGCATGTTCAAAGCATTAATGGAATATTATTGAATGCTTGGTGTGCTGAATACTCTGCTCATTTATTTGAGTTCAGAAACTCAATCTTTTAGATATATGAAGTCAACAGTTCCAAAAATGTCAACAGCAGCTCTTGAGTTGCATTGTTCTGAAGGTATCCTCTTGGTTTTCCTTTGGCCACTTAAATTTGTGTGTCAGCTCTCCTGCTTGTACAGCTGAAGGAACTTGGGCAGGAAGTTTGCAGACATAAAGGTAATGCTTAAGGGAGAGAGATAGAGAAAAGCAAATTAGCAAAGGCTTTACCATTAATTATTGGGAGCTCTACTGCTAATTTAAATAAATTCAAAAGACTAGATCTACCTCAGCAACTATATTGTAAAAATAAGAAAATGTGGAACCCAAGGCAAATTGTAAGGTTATTATATTATTGTTTATATAGTGCCACCTGGTTACTTGCTCCTTCACAGGTCCTTGCTGCAATGAGTTTATAGTTTACATTGTGACAGTGCTGAAGCTCATATAAATGAATCTGTATAAATCTGTAAGGATTAAACTGTAAACTCATTGTGGAAAACATTTGTCTCTCCCCCCCCATTAGGCAGTGATGGGTACCATGGGCTGGCATGACCATAAGTAACATTTTAAAGATAGCTAATAAAAAAAAGAAGAGCAAAAGTAAAGACACTTATTAGTTTCTTGAATATTACACATACTTAATACTAAATAACTTGTAACATGTAACAGTTGACCATATGATTCTTGGAGCAAGGAGGACTACACCTTTCTATTTTCCTACCATTCTCTATTTCTCCATGCAGCTTTGAAATATCACTCTTTTATTTGATGTTCAGTGATGTGACTTACGCTTTGAGATTACTGCTGGGAATGGAACACCATTAGAGGTGCATTCTGTTGCATACCATACATACCACTGAACTCTACCCTCTGATGTTGCACTAACATTGAAAGTGACAACATATTAACACTGAATTTCTTCACACGAGGTCTGTTTTGCCTCCTGCACAAGAATTTGCTCATTTTATAAAAGCCACAGTTTATATGGGAAGTGCAAACTTGAATTATTGGACCTCTGTGTTGATGGAATTGCCATTTTCACATATCCATAGTCTTTCTTGCATATATTGTGTTTTACCTTTACCTTTACTAGCATTGCTTTACTAGCAATGGCTAAAAACACTTTGAAAGCTGCGTCAGAAATGTCATAGTTTCTTAGGTACCACTTATGCAACAGTATGTACACAAGTAGAAGAATAGTTTGAATGTCAGTGAAGAATCTGGAAGATGCAAACATTTAAAAAAGTGCTCCCAGAGATTTTCAGAAATTCAGAAATGAAAGGATATGATTTGTTGATTATCTGTCTAGTTCAGTAGAGCTCAGAGATCATAGAGGAAGAAGAAAAACTTACCTGTATATTCACTGGTAAGCCACTCCATTGGGGAATGGGGTTAGAAAAATAATACCAGAAAGTAAAGAAATGCTGCCTTTGGACAGTGGACATTCTGTGTATCAGTAACTAGATGCCTAGGGGATCTGCATTTTGCTCTCTGAGAGGAGTATCAACTGCCCACAGGCTTCCAATCTAGAGATGTCTGAGTGATGTGGAGGGTTGGTATTCGTGCCAGTGAGATTTGCTGACATTTTATTTTGGGAAATAGGAGGGGAATCTCGACTTGCTGCCTTGCAACTTGCCTTCAGAGTGGCTCACCAATAAGTCTTTTGTTGATCAAAGCCTAGAATTTTTCTTTAGCTCTCCAGCCACCAAACACAACTCTTTCCCTAAGTCCTGGGCTATTTTTCCTGCAGCCAAATTCTTTCACTTCCCTCGCTGCACTTATACTGTTTACCAGAACTCTATTGTTCATTCTTCTCCTTCAGCAGTAATATTTCAGCTTCCTGGTCAGTGGTGGTTATGTGTGGTATGTGTGTTCGTAGGATGTTGCTAGATTGCAGACTACAGCTGGCCATTATTTAGCCTTTATATCTCCAACACAAAGTGACATACAGTGGTACCTCGGGTTACAAACACTTTGGGTTACAGACTCCATTAACCCAGAAGTAGTACCTCGGGTTAAGAACTTTACCTTAGGATGAGAACAGAAATCGCGTGCCAGCAGTACAGAGGCCCCATTAGCTTAAGAAAGCATGTTAACTAATCCATGGGAAGAAGTAAGAAAATATGCAAATAAGGGCTTCAGTGGGGTTGGTGTCTCAATCCTGCTTTCTATTGTTCAGGGCAGTGTTAAATTCAAAGGAGTTAAAGGGAACACAAAATCCCTAGTAGAGCCATAGGTTCATTCGTCTTTCTCTGGCCTTGAACTACATATCCCCTAGATCATAATCATGAAATCCTTAAGACTGAGAAAAACAGGAAGCAAATGAACTTTGCAAGTACAGTGGTACCTCTGGTTACAAACTTAATTCGGTCCGGAGGTCTGCTCTTAACCTGAAACCATTCTTAACTTGTTAACATGCTTTCTTAAGCTTAATTGATGATTATGAACATGACTGCCTTTCGTGTGTGCGTGTGTGCTCGTGTGCATTTCTGTTGTGTGAATGTGTATGACCCATTGGGAGGGAAAAATGTTTAGAAGATTAAATATTCCAGATAAACAAACTGTTAATCCATGTGGTGCATGTGTTGCTGCTGCTGCTGTTGAGGCAGTTAAATAGTTTTATTACCTAATAATATTATGTCACATAATACTGTAATACTTATAACACAGGGATTTTCTGTTCCATAAGATGCTAGCAGTTTTGGATTCCTTAATATCACAAACTAGGCTGGTGAGACAGATGTTGGAGGTTAATCTCTGTGTTTATATACACATTCAACATTATCATCAACCTCTTGTATGTGTATTGGAGCCCCTTTGTCTGTAACAGGCACTTGGTTCGTATGACTAACTTTTGCCTATTGTGATTCTGTAAAAAAGGAAATGTAAACTATTTTGCATTTTATTTTTATACAGTTGGGTTAACAATTTTGGACATGAAGGGCTTGGGCTTCTGTTGGATGTTCTTGAGAAGCTTCTGGACAAGAGACAGTAAGTACAGACATGCTCAGTGAAAGGGATAGTTAAAAAAGGGGAGCAGTTAATACAGTGTCTTACTGTTGGTATTCCCCCCCCCCCTTAAAGGCAAGAAAGTATTGACAAGAAGAATCAGCATAAGCTTATACAGTGCCTCAAAGCATTTATGAATAATAAGGTAAGAATTTCAGTTTCTTCTGGTTTTTCCTTCAAGTGAGTTCAGTTTATGTGGTCATGAGTGACTCTCTCTGTGTGTGTGTGTATTTATAAACAGCTGAAATTAGGAAAGGGAAATTTGGCCTATGGGTGACAATGCTTTACCTGTATTTCTGTAATTACTTCTGTCAGAAGAGAAAAATGGGCAGCTAATTTATCATTTACTTCATTGGTTAACAAGTATATAAAGTGTTGTGAAAACTTACATTCAAGATTTTGGAAGATACACACAATTACATTTCTGAGAGTAGGAACACAGTCACAATTTTTTCCATGCTCCTTTCTGCAGTCCACTAAGTTATGATGTCCATTTAACAGAATAAAGTATTGTGTGGTTGAGTTGGGATTGGGGGCTATGCACCACATGGATGGGCATCATTAAAGGCCCTCCTTCTCTTCAGCCTCTCAGATCAAGCTGAGTGTGAACATGCATCTGCATGTTGTTCATCATTGCTAATCTTAATTGGTAGCATGTGGAATAACTTAAACTCATAACCCACGGATACTGCAGAGTTATGTGGAATGAGAGGGAAGAAAAAAGTGCCCCCCGCATAGGTTTTTATTATTATTAAGGAAACATTGAAACACACACAAACACATGAGGTGTGCATCTTGGTATGTCCACATGGTGGACTCAAGCTGGAAAAATACTTAGCGATCTTATAAAGATGTTATACTAACAGCACGATCCTAACCATGTGCACACAAATGTAAGTCCTTTTGAATGCAGTGGAGTTTACTGACTGGTAGCTTAAGAAAGGATAGAGAACCAAAAACTTTGACTTGCTATTACATTATAGACTACTTTTCTGGAATATTCTTACATTTTTTTTTTGGAATTTCATGATAATAAAATAAGACAATGCAAGGTATATAACACTCGTTTCTAATATAGGTCCACTGCATCCCCCCCATCCCATTCTACTAAATTGAAGGTGGAATTACCAGTTTTTCTCCAGAAGGAGTCCTGTGGCCTTAAAGCAGGTGGTGGCAACCTAAGGCCCATGGGCCACAAGCGGCCCATGAGGGTCGTTTAACCGGCCCCCGAGCCGCCCGCTTGGCGAGTCCCCACGCACTGTGCTAATCCAGCGCAGTGCTGTGTGGGGACTCGCTTCCGCGGCACCAGAAATTGTTTCTGCGCAGATGCAGATGCCAGAAATCACGGGTGCGTGTGCTCACACATGCATGCGATCCAGCCCACAGAGGGATTTCCGCTGGAGTGAACCGGCCCAGGCAAGGTAAACCTTGCCGACCCCTGCCTTAAAGACTAAACATTTTTGTAGCATGATTGCAAACCTATGCATACATATCTGGGAATAAGCTCCATTGAACTAAGTATAGCTTGCATTCTGATGCACCAGCTCAACCAGTCAAACACATTGAGCTTTAACAAAGGATATTCAGTCAGCTGAGATTCAACCTTTACCTTTTTAATTAGAAATGCAAGCAATTTAGCAAGGAAGTTTTAACATTTAAACTGGTAGCCTCAAGTAGCAATCCCATCAGGTAGCGTTGTTTTTTAAACTGGATTCTCTCATTGCTTCCGCTGATTAGCATAGATAAAGTAAGACCCAGCAGAGATCAGATAGGATTCTTCCAAATCATCACCTCTGGAATTGGAGCTAATCTGTCACAAACAGTAGTAAAGCTTGAAAACCTCATTGACACATCACTTACTGGACAGAGGGGAGAGGGTTTGCCCCCAAAGTGGGTTTAGAAGGCTATCATTCACAGATGTTTTGATATTATAATAATTTATTTCAAGTTGTGGAAACTGTAATTTGATCAGCATGTGTGTATAGAGGGGAATTATTTTGGATATAACTATTCCAATTTTCATTTTTTATAGTATGGATTGCAAAGAATCCTAGGAGATGAAAGAAGCCTTCTTTTACTTGCCAGAGCAATTGATCCAAAGCAACCAAATATGATGACTGAAACAGTAAAAATACTTTCTGCCATTTGTATTGTTGGAGAAGAAAATGTGTAAGTAACATCATAACACTTAGATATTGGTCAATTTAATTTCAGTGTTTTATATCCAAGATCTTCTGTATGTCCAGCCAACCTATTTTGCCTTTCTATTTTATGGCCCAAGAGACTTCATGATCCCTACTCTTGACAGCAGCAGCATCCTGCTTTGAATAGAGAATAAGGTTATTAATGTCCAGTAGTATTGATGGCTATTTGCTGCCTTCATGATCAGAAGCAGCATGCCGGGGAATAATTGCTGGAGAGGACTGTTACTCTCATGGCTTGCTTCTGGGCTTCCTTTAGGCATCTGGTTGGCACTGTGGGAAACAGGATGCTTCATTTGATAAGCCTTTGGTTTGATCTAGCAGGGCTCTTCTCATGTTTTCTTTTCACACTTTCCTGTGAATTTTGGCTTGAGGTGTGACCTGCATTGCTGAGAGTGTCATAATGCATGCTTTTTTTAGTGCAAAGAAAGAAAGACTGGGTGGAACTGAGTAGATTTGTTACAGGAGAAGTAGAGGGGTGGTGGCTTTCTTGCACCATGGGCCAGTGGGGTGTAGTGTTTAGTGTGTTGGATGTGGATCTTGGAAACCAGGGTTCAAATCCCCACTTAGCCAAGAAGCTCACTGTGTGAACTTGGGACGATCAATGCCTCTCAGTCTAAACTACCACACTGAGTAATTGTTGGATTAAATGATAAAGAGAAGAATCATGGATGCCACCTTGAGCTCATTGCAGAGGAAAGGTTGGATAGGAATACAATGAATAAAAATAAAGAATTAAGAATTAACATCAGCATTCCATAATAGAAGTATGTTGCAAGAAGTGTGTGTATGTGTATGAGTGTTTTCAGACATAAAAAACGAACCATGAATCCTTATGTTGGATAATTTTTAAAAACTGACCTGCCTGCCTCTAAACAAATAATACTGCATATCGTAATATGGAGAAGGGTAATATTATAGCCTTCAATCCTAAGATAGTTTCCTTCTGTGAACTTCCTTAACTTATCTATCCCTTTCTTCCACCTGAATCCCCTGAGAAGCCTTTTTGGAGAACCTCCACCTAAGTTTAAGCAACTGTCCCTTTCCCCAGCACCCACCCTGCACATTGTTCAGCAAGGCACTGCAGCCTTCCAGAGAGACTTTTAGTGGGATGCATTTGACTGCTGTGGGAGGAAAAAATGTGAAACTTTTCTATCTGTGATCTTCCTTCACTTACCTCCAGATTCAAACCATAATGTCTTGGTTTAAGTTTTGTGTTTGTATACACATACTTTGAAAAAAATACAAAATCCTATTAAGAAAAAGAAATATGTTTATGAGTAGCCTATTAGATTCTAAGAGATAAAGTACATGAATGCCTTATAATGCTTATTCTTAAAATAAAAAATTTCTGTTTCAGTCTGGACAAAATTTTGGGAGCCATAACAATTGCTGCTGAGAGAAATAATGGAGAGCGGTTCTCAAACATTGTGGAGGGGCTTGAGAATCATGAAGCTTTGCAGTTACAGGTGGGATTCCTTGGTTTACAACCATAACTATTATCCTAGTTTAGACTATTTAAATGATTTGTTAAAAAAAATTGTGTAACAAGTGGCTGCTGAAGAATATAGTTAAGACATAGCTTTTTTTTGGAGGGCTAAAGGTTTGGCGCCCAAATAAATATTTGCTTCAAGATTCTTTAATTCACAGTTTCACGTATATTTTAGACATTTGAAATTAGACAACTTCTTTCCTTTAATGCAGTGTTAATAAATTTTTTTGAGAAAGTGTTTGAAATTAAGTGCCCAATAGTTTTAACGTCTCTGTTTATGAAAAACATGGCCCTTTATTCTACATGAAAATAGTTTCATTGGCTGTAGCATGGGAAAATAAATACTTGCATGGTCTCCACACACAACGATATGCCTTCATTCTCCCTGACTCTTGTTTAGTTCTGCCCTAGTTCAAGTGTCTTCTGCTTCTGGGCAGAATCTAACCAGTCAGCAGGTTATCTCCCAGTCACAAAAGTTTTCAATTGTTGCTTGGGGAAAGGGCTGTAGCTAAGCAGTAAAGCATCTGTTCTGTATGCAGAAAGTCCCTAGTTCAGTCCTTGGCTTTTCTGGGTAGGACTGAGCACATTCCCTGTCTGAAACTCTGGAGAGCTGCTGTCAGTCAGTGTAGACAGTATTGAGCTAGATGGTCTGACTCAGGGTAAGGCGGCTTCCTATGTATTTGCTGCATGTGAGCCATACACATGGGGCTACATGTTTCTGTTACATGGACAGTGTTTCCATGTTGTGAATTGTGAGTGAATCCTTCTGCATTCAAGAGATGAATTGTGTGCACAAATGTGTGTGTGGAGGCCATGCATTCACAAAGTCCCTTAGGTTGTGGTCTGCATAACTGATCTACATAATAGAAAGGTTTTTCCATTTGTATGTCAGTGGTGTAGGTTATTGTATTTTTAGGTATGAATATACAGTACTCAGATGGCTGGTTACGGTACTCAGTTTACTGTGAGGGTTTTTCCTCACATATTGTATATTAGCTCTGCATCACAAGAAAGGTAAAATCAAGTCCTGGAATACCAACTTGTGAATGAGATAACGATTGAGTTCATGACTTCTGCCCTGTAAGGTTAAGGCCATAAGACAAAAAATATTTTTGTGATCTTGGCATGACAATATGAAAACTTTGAGTGCTAGAAAGAACCAAAAGGAAAGATTATGTTCCATAAAAGGTCAAGGTTATGCTGCAATAGCATCCCCTTTTCTTTGATGAATGCAAGCTATGTTATGAAGAGTGTAATTGCCAAGTTTCTTTTCTGTAACACTGAGCAATGTAAAGCAAAATTCTTTTTATTACTTGGTCCTAGGTGATATAAAATGTCCAGACATATAAAAGTGATGTATAAAAATGTCATGGAGATGTGTATGATTCCAGTGCCAGCCTAGATGTCTGCTTAGTCTGATGTTTGTTGAAACGGACTAAAATAAGCATGTCCTTATCTGTATTCCCCCTCCCTGAAAAATCTTTAATTTAGTATTTTTGGACATGTCTAGATTTGCATTACATCAATTTTTACTCCTACCAAAGTGTAGTTGAGAATGTTTCCTGCACTTTTATTTAAAACTTTAGGCTGCTTGCAGACAAGAGTATCACAATGAATCGCTGTAACTGCTTGCAAGGGCAGAATGCTTATTCAAACTGCTGCTAACTATCCTTATTGGTGGAACAGCAAAATTTCCTTGAAAAGTTTCTGTACCTTATAGTCTAACAACAACAACAACAACAACAACAACAACAACAATTTTACTATTTATACGCTGCCCATCTGGCTGGGTTTCCCCAGCCACTCTGGGTGGCTTACAGCATACATCAAACAGCATACATCAAAACATCAAACATTAAAAACTTACCAATACAGGGCTGCCTTCAGATGTCTTCTAAAAGTTATGTAGTTTTTTATTTCCTTGACATCTGAAGGGCAGGCGCTACTGCCAAGAAGGCCCTCTGCCTGGTCCCTTGTAACTTTGCTTCTCTCAGTGAGGGAACCACCAGAAGACCCTTGAAGGAGGATCTCAGTGTCTGGACTGAACTATGGGGGTAGAGATGCTCCTTCAGGTATACTGAGCTAAGGTTGTGTAGGGCTTTTGTAAAGGTCAGCACCAGCACTTTGAATTGTGCTTGGAGCCAGTGAAGATCCTTTAGGACCAGTGTTACATGGTCCTGGTGGCTACTCCCAGTCACCAGCCTTGCTGCTACATTCTGGATTAGTTGTAGTTTCCAAGTCACTTTCAAAGGTAGCCCCATGTAGAATGCATTGCAGTAGTCTAAGTAATCTAGGTTCTCTTTTCCTTTTTTAAGGGGAACACTTAAAAGTTATTGTCATTTTGCCCTTTAGACCTTCTGTTATGGTGCCCAGTGCCCTGCTTCTAAGGCAACGGGTAAGAGCTAGATAAAAGAAAAGGGGAAACTCCCTGTGATCAAGAATATATAACTTTACATCACATATTAAGATCAACACATATATTTATAGCATTACATGTACTGCCATTCTGATGCATTCGGTTATACTGGTGTCACAGTGAATCCACTTTAAAGGCTTTTGCAAGTTTTATGATCTCTCTCATCCGAACTCCTTGACTGAAGGTACAACTGCAAGACTCATTAACTTGTTTCTGACTGAAATGTTCACTTTACCAGTATTAATACAAGCAATTAAGCCAGAATTTCTTCTGGCAAAAACAATCACAGCAGATGGCACCTTTTCTCTCTATTAATTTTCGATTGGACATGTACTTTGGCTTGTTCAGTCATGTCACAGTCATAACATAACAAGGATCATTCAGGCAAGTACAATGACAGCATTGTATGCATGTATGGTACTGGAAGATTTCACCAGCTTGCAGCAGTCTGTATAGAAAAGTTACACTTTTCTGGTGTCTCTGGGCACAGATTTCATGTACAACTTGTAGTGCTGCTAAAAACTAAGTGGTGAAAAATGAGGCTCAGTCTTTGCTCCCTCTTAGAAAATACTGGCCAGTAGCTTTTCCCAAATAAGACTTGCTTTTAATCTTTTAGCTAAACTTGGTACTCTCTAATACATGGTGGTCCAAAATGTGGCCTGAGGTCTGCCTGTGGTCCTTGAGACCTTCTTGGGCAGCCCTTGGCAACATTTGACAACCATCTGCCCTGCAGCCCTCACACTGCCATCCTGAAGTGCTGAGTTTTGGGAAAGAAGTGTGAGGCTCTGACAGGGTTTTCGAGTCCTCTTGCCACCTTCTCAAAGTCTCGTTTGCACTTTCCCAGCTTTGTAAATAAGCTGGGGAGGACTCTATTACCTTGCCAGAGCCTCACACTCCTTCCCTAAGCCTAGCACCTCATTTAGTTGCCTTTGGGAAGGCAGTGTGAGGGCTGCAAGGATGTGTGTATATGCACGTGCGCCAAATTTTGGCCTTGCTTTGCCTTCCCATGTGCATGACAAGGCATTGTTCTGTGTCGAAGTACTCTTGTGGCCCACTTGTTATGAAAAGGGCTGCACTGCCCTAATAATATCTCTTAATAATAAGTTCCACCATCTACAGTGTTATATCTAACTCAAACACCAGCATTTAATTATAATGCACAGCTTTTGACACATACTTCATGGAGGTCAGTCTAAGTGGGATGCATTATTGGCAATATAGTTTTATTGTAAAGTATATTACTGTGTTGCTCCATAAAATAAGTTTTTAGTTAGAATGTACATTTCCTTATTTAAGAACGTTTTTCCCCCTACTATGTTTATTGCTTGTGTGCATTGAGAAGGCTGAATCTAATAAGCTGCTTTTACCATAATTTTTAATTACAGGCAGCCTGCATGCAGTTCATAAATGCCCTTGTCACTTCCCCTGAAGATCTTGATTTTAGGATACACTTGAGAAATGAATTCCTGCGCTGTGGACTAAAGAAAATATTGCCAGTAAGTTATTTGCAGAGGTACTACTAATGCACTGAATACCATGACTGCTTGCCTTATGATGATAAATCATACACAAGTTTTTCATGCTGCAACCAAGTATGACTTTAATGGTTATTTATAATTTGTAATCATAGTGAAATGGGAGCAAAATGCGACAGCATGGTTAGTTATCCTGTTCATCTAGGAATTTATCTGTTTTTAGTATATACTGTATATTGGATAAGTAAAACAGACATGGGGATTTAGGTTTTAAATCCACCTTTGCATGATAGACTTTACTATCTGGAATTGCAGTATTTAAGGATCAACTCCCCCATCTTCAAATGACTTACAAGAAGAGCAGGATAATGATAACAAAGCAATTATGACAGATAACAATACACTTCCATCTTGTGTTTGCTGTTAATTGCAAGAAAAAGGTGCCGTCTGTAACTAAACAATACAAGCATATTGAGCATATCATTAGAATAATAGAACAATAGAACAATAGAATTGAAGAGTTGGATGGGACCCAAGGGCATCTAGTCCAACCCCCTGCAACCCACAACAATGTTGGAATTTCAGCTAAAGCATACATGACAGATAGTCATCCAACCTCTGCTAAAAATCTCCAAGGAAGGAGAGTCCTCCCCCTCCCAAGGAATACTGTTCCTCTCTCAAACAGCACTGTCAGAAAGTTTTTCTGTTTAGTTGGAATCTCCTTCCTTTTGAAGCCATTTGTTCAGGTCCTGGCCTCCAGAGCAGGAGAAGACTAACATGGTCAATCTTCCATGTGACAACCCTTGAGATATTTTAAGATGGCTGTCATATCTCCTCTCAGTTTCTTCTTTTCCAGGCTAAACATACCACTCAACCACTCCTAATAAGGATTGGTTTCCAGGCCCTTTATCATCTTGGTCACCCTCCTCTGTACACGTTCCAGCTTGTCAATATTTTTCTTAAATTGTGGTGCCCAGAACTGGATACAGTACTCCAGGTGTGTTGTGACCAAGGCAGAATAGAAAGGGGCTATACTTTCCTTGTTTGGAAGACTATACTTCTTTTGATGCAGCCTAGAATAGCATTTACTTTTTTTTGCTGCTGCATGACACTGTTGACTCATGTTAAGATTGTGGTCCACCAGGACCCCTAGATCCTTTTTACATGTATTACTGGCAAGCCAGGTGTTCCACATCTTATATTTGTGCTGCTAGTTCTTCCTGTCTAAGTGTAGAACCATACATTTGTCCCTACTGAAATTTGTTTTGCTAGTTTTGGCCTAGTTTTCTAATATGTTAAGGTCATCTTGAATCCTGATTCTGTCTTCTGTGACATTAACTACCCCCACCCAGTTTGGTGTCATTTGCAAATTTTATGACCATCCCCTCAGTACTTTCATCCAAGTTGTTTATTACTACATTGAGCAACAACGGGCCCAGGACAGAACCCTGCAGTACCCCACTTGTCACTCTTTTCCAGGATGACGATGAACCATTAGTGAGGACTCTTTGAGTTTGGTCAGTCAACCATTTACAAATCCACCTAATAGTTACTTCGTCTAGCCCACATTTTACCAGCTTCTCTACAAGATGGGGAACTTTGTCAAAAGCCTTACAGAAATCAAGATACACTATATCCACAGCATTCCCCTGATCCAGAGAGAGAGAGGGGGGGGGGAGTTTAGTCAGGCGTGACTTGTTTTTGAGAGATCCATGTTTGGTCTTAGTAATCACAGCATCCTTTTCTAAGTGCTCAAAGATAGACTGTAGAATTATCTGTTCTAGGACTTTTCCTGGTATCAGTGTCAAGCTCACTGGTCAGTAGTTAATTGTGTCTTCTTTCCCACCTTTTTGAAGGTGGAGACATTTGCCCACCTCTAGTGGGGACCTCACAGTTTCTCCAGTAATTCTCAAAGATTATAGACAAAGCCTCTGAGATTCCCCCGCTAACTCCTTTAGTAACCTTTGGTGCAGGTTATCAGGTCCTGGAGATTTGAATTCATTTAAAGTACCACCTCTTTTCCTATGTTGGGCTTTTCCTTTCTTGCATTGTTTATTCTGTCATCACCAGGTTAGGCATCACTTTCCTTTTGAGTGAAGACAGAGGTAAAGTAGATGTTGAGCAGTTCTGCCTTTTCTCTGTCACCCAATAGCAGTTTTCCATGTGGAGGACTTACTACTTGCTTGCCTTCCTCTTGCTTTGAACATAGCTGAAGAAACTTTTAAAATTCTTTTTAACCTCTCTTGCAAGCCTGAGTTCACTCTGTGCTTTGCTTGCCTCAGCTTCTCCCTGAAAGTGTTGTACACTCTTAGTTTGTGATTTCCCCTGTCTTCTACATATTAAAGTGGTACCTCGGGTTACATACGCTTCAGGTTACAGATTCCGCTAACCCAGAAATATTACCTTGGGTTATGAACTTTGCTTCAGGTGGTGCAGCAGCAGCAGGAGGCCCCATTAGCTAAAGTGGTACTTCAGGGTTAAGAACAGTTTCAGGTTAAGAATGGACCTCCGGAACGAATTAAGTACTGTACCCGAGATACCACTGTATATATGCACTTTTTATGCAGCTGCACTGCTTTCTTTAGGTGCCTCCCACTTCTTTAGGTGCGCTCCACATCTTGCCCAGTGTGGATAGGTGGACCCAGGGCTTTTTTCCGGTGGGAACTCATCGGAACTCAGTCCCGGCACCTCTCAGGTGGGCTCCAGCCCCTCTCAAGTGGGCTACATTGCCATTCTAAGAGAACAAATGAGGTGCTCATGGTGAGTTCCAGCACCTCTTTCTAGAAAAATAGCACTGGGTGGACCTCAAGTTGCTGTACCTTCTCTTCCAGCAAGGCAACGAGCTTGCACTTGCTGCAGGTGTAGTTTTGCATGTTCTCAGGCTGAAGACAATCATGGCACAGGTTACTGCAGCAGCCCCCTCAATGCCCATGTCTCTTGGTTTCACACACAGCATGAGACAGCATTGTGGGCTTCTCCTCATCAAACTCCCTCTCTAAACGCCCTCACAAACGTCACTGTTTATAACTCCTGGTCATGAGAGTTTCACCTGTTGGATTTCTTTCTGTAGTGCTCAAATTAAAAGTGCAGCAGCCCTGCCTTCCTGATGGGGCTATTGCCACTGTTCCTATGGTCCATGTTTGAACCTGCTGCCGTGCTAAGATGGTGGCATCCATAAGGTCCAATGCTTGAAGAGAGGATGTGTAGGGAAATCACAGAGATGAGTTTTGCTAAATGCTGAAAGGGAGGCACAGCCAGCTGGGAAGTTCTGAGCAATTTTTGTACCCTACCTCTCCACTTTTTCTTGTTTGCTTTCTTACTTGATTTATTACTGCCTGGACATTGGGAGAGAGGCAAGTGGGAAACCAGGAAGAGGAAGCTTCCCCCTCCTCATATTTTTTCCAGCCAGCTCGTCTTTGCTCCCTTGTTTCATCCTTCATGGATTAAGCGCAGATTAAAAACTCAACTCTGGAGACCCAGGGAGTGCCTGGGGAAGCGGCATGGGAAGACAACCTGAGGATCTAGACTGGGGTGTGTTGGTGGTGTTGAAGACGGGGCTGTGCTTGGCACAGCTTCTCTTCCTCCTGTTTGGCTTCCACCGGGAAGGGTCACCACAGCATAAGGAGATGGGAAGAGGCTGGAAAGTCTTTCTCCTGGAGCCTCAAGGAGGCCACCCTCCTACCAGTTAGCATTTTAAAACATTTTACAGTATATTTAAAATATATACTATTTTTCTAAAAAATACTCTCAGATTTTTTTAAGGGGAAGAAGGTAAGACACACATTGAAAATGATAGCTGCTAGGTCCCCTAAAAGAATCTGGTAAATAGAGAATGTGTTATTTACCAGGAACAGCTGGAGCACAGATAAAGGGAGTGAATTGTTTGCACACTGATTTACTAATGCAAAGGCACTACTGCCAGTAAGTTAAAGATATATGGTGGCACGTGGTGACCCAACTCTCTATTTTGATTCTGATGCTTCACAGAGGGCTGCATGGACAAAATGAATGAAGGTGAAATCTCATTGCATGAGCACTAAATATAACCCAGAATTAAGTTGATAGAATGCCATCATAGTTGCCAAGAACAATATTTGATTGTGATTCTGAATTCTAAACAAGCTGTGATGGAGAAAAGTTTCTTGAAGCCCATATAGAAGGGAAATCACAAAATGATAAAAGAAGGCATGGTTTGTTGTGGTAATGCAAGTCTAAAGCTAATCTGGGTATAGTTGGTTAGTGGCACAGCTTATGTTCCCCAAATCATACCCTATACTTGATAGCCGTGTTGGATCTATTTGTGTGAACTGAAGTTATAAGTATACTTTGACTCCTGTGCAAGCTCTTAAAATCTCCTAGAAGTTTGTAATAAAAATTCCAATCTCCGATATCCATTTCATCTTCCTGATGCCATGATGGTAGAACTTCTTTTCTCATTAGTCAATTTAAGTGTATATAGAATAGAAAACTATGTTCTTGTAATTTTCTATTATAAACAGCTCCTATAAACAAGTAATAAGAGTTATGACTCTTAGACCAGCATTTATAAGATCTCAAATAGTAGCCCTCTGCACCTATGGTACACAGAAAACAGCTTTTGGAATCCTGGGTAGCTTCCAATGCAGTTTGTGATATGTTAGTCTAGGGAAATGAGAGCAAAAATCGGACTGGCTGAACACAAGCGTTTGGTTCTACTAATGTAACACTGAATATCAACCTCAGTTGAAAAAAACATGTAACATATTCTCTGTTTAGCTTGCTGTTGTGCTAAATTTATTCCATTAGTATAAAATCAAGATATACTTTCAGTTACCGTATTTTTCGCTCTATAACACGCACCCGACCATAACACGCACATAGTTTTTAGAGGAGGAAAATCCGTAGGCATGCCACCCGTAGGCATTCCCTCCATAACACGCACAGACATTTCCCCTTAATTTTTAGGAGGAAAAAAGTGAGTCTTATGGTGCAAAAAATACGGTATGTTCTTTTTTTCTAAAAGCCCAGTATACAGCTGAACAACACTTATATCTAATTATTGGTTCTACGTTTTCCAAGGAAAGCTGAATTTATTTAGCTACAAAAACAAATGGGTTGCTGAAAATGCACTTCCATAATAGTATTAGATGGGCTGTACAGGGCCACCCCTATACTGTATAAATAGCAGAAGTGACAATAACTTTCTTGGGTAAGTGCTCCTTGCAGCATCAGCCTTTTGCATTTTAACACGTGGCTATAATTTTTCCCAACACTCTCTTGTAACATCGAACACTTGGTATTTCATCAAGCAAATGCTGCAACTATAATATGGTTCAGTGGGGAGAACTGCAACTTTATCACCTATTTTCTTAAAAACCTCAGCATTTTAAAATATTATGACCTCAATCCTCTGTTGAATTATTTCATTGCCAAAGAAGAATTAGATTAATTCTATTTAATGAGTTTGACTTTCCCTAAGGATTGTTTATATAGACCATAGGTTGAACTCGAGGAAAACAAAATAGTTTTGTGAGGTGATCATACCTTATTTTCTATAAATTGTGCTTGCTTAGAGAATTTTTGAAAGAAGACATAAGCCGTTACATAAATTATGGTTACTATATTCTTTCAAAACTTGTGGGTTCTAAACTACAAGTGTTACCTTCTGGGTGTGACATTACTCTATATTTTTTTCCTAATTCTCTGTTTTAATATAAAAGGACTCTAAACAAAATATGCAGAGTGTTCCTGTCCAGGGTTCCAGCCAATCAGTCCTCTTCATGGATACTCCATTCTATCTTTCTTTCTACCCACCCTGGCTTTCCGTTTCCCTCACCCTGACCAATTAGCATTCTGTGTTCACTGAGCATGCTTAGTTCTCACTAAGCTGTTTGGGTCTCTCCCCCCAATCATCCTGCCCCCAAGATATCACCACCACCACCACCATTAATTCATTTTACATACTGCCCTTTAGCAAAAGATCCCAGGGCGATGTACAACATTAACACATTTTACAGAGCACAATAATAAAAACATAATAAGCAAAATAATAGATAGCATAACAATTAAATAAGCGTAATAACACCCACCCACCCTCACACCAATTATTTAATGTCCAAAAGCTTGGACTGTTTTTGCCTGGTGCCTAAAGACATGTAATGATAGTGCCAGATTAGGCATCCCCAACCTTCGGCCCTCCAGATGTTTTGAGACTACAATTCCCATCATCCCTGACCACTGGTCCTGTTAGCTAGGGATCATGGGAGTTGTAGGCCAAAACATCTGGAGGGCCGCAGGTTGGGGATGCCTGTGCTAGATGAGTCCCTTTGGGGAGAGCATTCCACAAACATGGAGCCACCACAGAAAAGGTCCGTTCTTGTGTTGCCATTCTCCTAACCTCTCAGGGAAGGGATTGCATAAAGAAGGGCCTGGCATTCTTTATGTATTCTACAAGCATTATGGTTCTCCAAGCGATTTTGGCTACATAATGGTGAGACATTCCCCCAGAAGTTTGGAATCAGAATATAAGATGTGATTGAGCTAGCACGTTTTCCTTTAGTCTTTACATTCTTCTCTACTTCTGCTTATTGTTTATATTAATTATGTCCATGGGCTGTGCACTTAACTGTAATCATATCATACTGTTGTGTGACATGCATATGCTCAATGGAAATGCTCTATAAAAACTGTCTTTTCCTTTGCTTGTCTGGTTGTAGTCTCAGTTTACAATGCTACTTGTCCCATTCAAAAGAGGGAGTCAGTGTAGGTGGTATTCAACTAAGTCCTACTCAGAGTAGACCCACTAAAATTAATGAACCTAATTTAGTCATGCCCATTAAGTTCAGTGGGTCTACTCAGAGTAGGACTAGCATTAAATACCACTCCATGCTTGCTCAGGTTGTTGGGACTCTGGCAGATACCATTTTTTATATATGTATATATAAAACCATTGTTTTAAAATTAGTATAAAAGGTAAGGGACCCCTGATAGTTAAGTCCAGTTGTGAACGACTCTGGGGTTGCGGCGCTCATCTCGCTTTACTGGCCGAGGGAGCCGACGTTTGTCTGCAGATAGTTTTTCCGGATCATGTGGCCAGCATGATTAAGCCGCTTCTGCGAAACCAAAGCAGTGCACGGAAACACTGTTTACCTTCCCGCCGGAGCGGTACCTATTTATGTATTTGGACTTTGACGTGCTTTCGAACTGCTAGGTTGGCAGGAGCTGGGACCAAGCAACGGGAGCTCACCCCGTCGCGGGGATTCAAACTGCCAACCTTCCAATTGGCAAGCCCTAGGCTCAGTGGTTTAGACCACAGTGCCACCTGCGTCCCTTTAAAAAAATTAGTATAGGTATAACAAATTGGACGCAGGTGGCGCTGTGGGTTAAACCACAGAGCCTAGGACTTGCCGATCAGAAGGTTGGCGGTTCAAATCCCCATGAGCTCCTGTTGCTTGGTCCCTGCTCCTGCCAACCTAGCAGTTCGAAAACACGTCAAAGTGCAAGTAGATAGTGCAGTGGGAAGGTAAACGGCGTTTCCGTGCGCTGCTCTGGTTCGCCAGAAGTGGCTTAGTCATGCTGGCCACATGACCTGGAAGCTGTATGCCGGCTCCCTCAGCCAATAAAGCAAGATGAGCTCCACAACCCCAGAGTCGGTCACAACTGGACCTAATGGTCAGGGGTCCATTTACCTTTTTAACAAATTGGAACTGGGAACAAAATGGTGTATTTTAATTGAAGTTATCATTTTTCCTGAGCAACACATAAATATAAGAGAGGTAGTTTGAAAAATAACCATATTTTATTATTGAAAATTTAAAATAGTTGTTGACTGGCAGAAAAAAAAAGTTTATTAAAATACATCTATCTAAAGGCTTGCTTTTGTTTCGTGTTTGCCAACAAAACTTGAAAAGTTAATAGCACAAAATACGTTACAGCCAGGTTCCGAAGGATCTTATAAGGCATATAAGGCAAAATTATTTTCTGTTGGTGTCTAGATTCATATTTTTATTAGGTTATTTGAAATTCCGGCTGCAGTCATAATTATGTCCTAACCTTTGGCATAATTTAGACTTTAATTTGAATGTGCAGTTAAGGATCCACATTTTAATGAGGGAATATAGATGTGTAAAGTGAAGGTGATAGATTAGTGCAGATAATCGGTTGCTTACTCATTTAATAAAGCAGGGTGTTAGTAGGTCTGATCAATTAAGGAATGGTTCTTAGGAACAACTTTTGCACAGACAGGTTTATAGTGGAACATCCTGACTGGCAGATGTTCACCCTTAATTAAACCTTTTATTCTACAAATTCAAGTCTTCTTATTTGTATGTAGCCTTCAAGTTAGTATAATTAGGTTTTTAGTGAAAATAACATTTGGGGTAAATTAAAATAGGTTTATTAATATTTTAAGTGTGTTTCAAAACTTAAGGCCTCTTAAGATTGAACTAAGTTTCTCTGCTTCATTGAAATAGTGGCCTGGATCAAATAGTAGCTGATATAGAGGGATAATTCATCATTCAGTTCTAGGTGTTGGATAATGATCGTGACCTTTTCAATGAGCTTAAATTCAGGATAACTCTCAGCTAAGCTTTATTTGTCAGCAGGACTATTTCAAAGTTAAGTAGATTGTGGATGGTTAGAAATCTAGAAAGAAAAAGTTAGTATTTCTGATAATGTTTCTCAGCCCCTTCATAATACATTGCAGACCAAGATCCAGCAGGCTTTCTTGTGAGTAAAAGCACCATACTGATTTCTTAAATAACATGATTATTATATACTGCTTTCTTTTTGTTTGCTATTGTTTGCATCAAAGTAATGCTTTCATTTTGCCTGCAAGAGGTTTTATTATTTATGCATAATGCATGGGAAAAGTTTGACTTTCTTTGCATCTTCTTTGCATTTATACATCTCCATATTATTACTTAAAAACAAGATAAGTTTTTAGTGTTGCATGGTTCAATGACTTACAGGTCTCTGCCTACTTGATACTTCTGGTATGAACATGGGATAGTCATCATTCCTCAATACAGTGAGTTCTGTTCTATGTGGCTAACTGTGGGCTCCACATTGCTGACATTTTTGTTGTAGGCGCCACACCTGGTCATCTTACTTCTCCTATTATCGTCTTTGAATGTCCTCACTTGTGATTATCGAATGTCTTTTGAAATCTGCAAGATAAAAGGGATCATAGTAAAAGAACTTCAAGGTGATATATTAATCCCAACAATCTCTAGTGTGGCATGCTGTAAAAGTTTGGATTTTTCTTTTTTTCTTTTAAAACAACAACAACAACTTTGATGCATGCTGTTTTTACTGTGTTACAAATTAATAATTACTCTAGTATTTAAACACAAGTAGGAACCTAGGCAAAAAATTGTTTTATATAAAAACAGGAGTACTATGCAGGATGCAGTAAGCAATATAGTCATACTGTGAGATTTAAAGTTCACCAGATGTATGTTGTAATGATACATACATTGCAATTTGTTAGAAGTATTTTAAATCAAACAAAAACTGGTAGAAATCAACTACTAAACCAGATTCATATTATTAACAGCCAATAATTGTTCATACTTAGCATTTAAAGGAAGGGAGGAATACAGCTCCACTGTATAGTCAAAGCTGCTTAGAACATAGTACTCTTCAGCCAGTATGCTTTATACTCAGTATGATAGATTTAATGTCTATCCTTTCATATGTCTTCATAGTCTATGAAGGCAGAGTGATTGTTCTGATATAAGGTAATAGGATATGATCATATACATACACTCCTTAGGAGGAAGAGTTTCACCTTGTAGGACCTACAACTGGGAATGAAATACATTTCCAGCAGAGAGTGCCACCCAAGGATAGATACTCGCCATGGGTAGTCTTGAGAAATGAATTTATCACAGCCAGACCACTCTCAAAATTCAGAAATTTAAATACCATCAACACCTTTTTCCATAAGGTCTGACAGTCTATTATAATAATAAAAAAACCGCATTGAAAGAGCTCCGTATTCTGGACAGATATGCACCATTGTAACCTCATTTGAATTAGAATTGTTCAAATTGAGACTTTGAGGTTAATGTCGACAAGCATTAATAGTGCAACATGACTACAAAATAAAGATGCCAGTCTACTGTGATTATGCAACTGAAGGTAACACTTTCACATAGTATTTTAGTTTATGACTGTTCATGGAGAATGCATGAGCAAAACCAGTTCCTTAATGAGCACATTACATGGAATAGGCATTTACGGTTGTAGTGGCAGAGTTGGAGCAGCAATTTAAGCAGAATTCTCAATAAGCCATACTTGGGACTGTTGTGCTTGAATATATCCATGTGCTTCATTCAAATGCAGTCAGTGTTGCAAGCAATTTGTGTCATAGCTGCATGACTCCTTCAAGGTATTTTTCAGCTGCTGTACTGGATCAAGTTTTTATTTGATCTAGAAAGTTTTTGATGTTTGTATGCCTATAAAGTACATAATAAGGTGAAAATTTGTTACACTTTTGCTTTGTCTATGGTATATCATGTACATGTATCAGCAACCAATTGTCCTAAGTCTGTATGTATCATACTGTGGCGAAACATATTTCTTACTTAAATATACAGAGGATGAGAAGAACATACGGTGGTTGCAAACTCAACATATGACCTTCAACTGTGTGGTTATGCTTGGTTGTACTGTAGGTATAGAAGAGTTGAAAAGTATGCCATTAAGATAAGTTTTATGATAAACTATTCAATTTATTTTATGGAATAATAGGATCTAAAAGAGAAGGAGAATGAAGAACTGGATATTCAGTTGAAAGTGTTTGATGAAAACAAAGAAGAAGACTTAATTGAGTTGGCCCACCGCCTCAGTGACATCAAAGTGGAAATGGAATATCCTTTTAAAGGACTGTACAATTTTATTAGAAATGAATGCTTGCAGAAAATAGCTTTTTGCAGTAGTGCTAGGTATTATAATCTCATTACTTGGGGCATGCATGAGGAAGTGGAGAATATGTGCTGGCATGTTATTTCAAACTGGGCATAGACCAGTTGGCATTAATAATAAGTCAATAAGACATACGTACAATTTTTGGAACTTTCCCCTTGATTCACGGAAAGTGCATCTTATTTAAACAGATAGTTGAGAAGCTATAGACTAGGAGTAACTATTGAAGAGTATACGTTGAATGTCTGGAAATAAAGTATAAGGAGAATTAGATGCGAGAGAATTGGCCAACTAATGGAAATCAGTATGTGAAATTTAGTATCCCCAGTATTTCTTCTTGACCCCATTGTCTCCTTAGGGTTCTCAGGTCACAATGCTGCAGTAACAGTTGTAGTCACAACTAGTGGAATTACCTTGCATGATCTAGGATAGCATTCCCCAACTGGGTGCCCACCAGATGTTTGGACCACAACTCCAGTCAGCTCTAGCCAATATGGCTGTGCTAAGTGGAACTGATTGGAGTTGTAGTAAAATAATAATAATCTGAAGAGCATCCATTTCGGAAAGGCTGGATTTTATTTATTTATTTCCCACCTTTTTCTCTGACACCAGCTTGCAAGTAAAATAGAAACAGCTAAAACATATTTTAAAATAATTAAAACCAATTAAACATGCACATGGTTGTATTGTAAGACATAACTTTAAACATCGGAGGGAAAAGTAAGTTTAAAAGAGGCACATATATTCCCTTCTCTTATGATAACCAGCTTCTGTAGTTAAACATAAGTAGAAGAGGAGCTCAAAAAGCAAAGGTGACACTTAATTTGGCTTTTGTTTCTTGTGACCACTTTACCAAGGATTACACCTAATGCTTCTGTCATCTCTTTTCTCACAGATTTTATCCCTTTCAGCCTGTGCCTTCTTGGCTTCCTAATTTATGGTTCCCAGTCCTACAACCCCTTCCTACTTGCCTGCCCATTTCCTTTCCAGTTTTGGAGGTTTGGCAGCTTGTCCTGTAGTCAAACTGTAGTCAAAATATATTGGCTAGTGGAAGCAAGTAAACCTCATAAACTTTGGTTGAAAGTTGGCTTGTTTCACAAACTATAGTTAAGATTAATCACAGTTTCCCTAGATTTGGATGATACTGCAAAGCTTCTAAAGTCATTGTAACTGCACCAGATTGGAGTAGTGGGAGTGCATGGGCAGGGGAGGCTAAGTTTATGTTTATAGCAGACCAGTAAGTGTAATAATATGTCTCTGAATTCCTAACAGTGTAACTTTTCTAAAACTTTAGTTCAAAATTCAGAAAACAATTCTTACTTCCTTGGTAATAGAAATGCTTCATTTCGCTTTACGGTCAGGTTTGTCAGTCTGTGTTAATCGTATAATGAAAAAGTGAGAATTTTCTTACCAGGTTTATATATTACTCATATATTTTTGGATAATTATTTTCAATAATTACTCAGTTTTATCTTTTTTTGTTGTTGTTTTGATGACACATTTTATTACATATTATTAGTTTTGGTTGGTTGTTTTAAGACCCCACCCTGATGTCTGCATAGATAAATAACAGAAATAAATAATTTATATTCTTTATTTATTTATAATTTAAATAAATAAAACTATGTAATATATTGTATTTGCACTAATTCTATGTTTCTAAGCACTGAAGATATTAGAGGCATAAAAATCATTACACAGAGATACTGGCTTCTCAAGGAACCCAGTAACTTATCAGAAGAGCAGCATCTCAACTAGATAGGACAGAGGGGAATCAAACAAGCATCAATCAAATCTTGATTTCAAAGAAGGCTGAAGTTTTGGAACAGTACATAGTGTCAGTTTGAATAAAGCCGTATCTTGGTTTTCGAATAGAATGCGTTCACTTCCAAAACATTCAGAAACGAAGGCGCTGCTTCTGTCTGGACATTTGGCTTCCAAGGCAAAGTTTGCAAACCGGAACACCTACTTCTGGGTTTGCGGTGTTTGAGTTCCAAGTTAGTTCATGAACTAAGCTGTTCGAAAACCAAGGTACGACTGTACTTCTATATTTAATAGTGAATTATACGTTTCATGTTTATGAGTAGCAGAAAATCAAAATTCCATGAAGAGGAATATTAAGAATAGTAATTCATTACATGAATAGTTATTTTGGGATCTAAATAGATACTTTAGGTGTGCAGAAAGGCTTGTGTGCTGCCTTGCACACAGAAGAAATTTTAAGGGCTCTTTAGGCCTAATCTTCAAGAATGCAGTGTTAATTTATGGGTGCGTTTTTCTGTAGAACAATTTTGGTATTTCCTTGACAATCCTTGTACTGATGTGAATGAGGTCTACCACCTATTGTATAACATGCTGAGAGAAACAGCATCTGAAAACTACTTCCTATCTATTTTACAACATTTTCTACTAATCAGGAATGATTATTATGTCCGGTAAGTCAGCAGTGATTTTTATGTCCAATAAGTCAGCAATTTTTGAATTTCAGTTTAAAATTTGGTGTTCACATAACAGAGTGTCACACTACTCATTATTTGTATGTACAAGTGCATACAATTCACTGGACAAAAGTGAGGCTCTTTGGAAAGGGGATGAGGTATGGAAAAGCTTTATTTACGTATAGTTTACAGACCTAGAAAAATGATGTAGTTCCACAGCTCCCATACATGGAGGATTTGTTAGGGAATTAGGACATCTGATTATTCCTTCTATATTGCCATCCAGTCTTTCCTCTTGGCATGAGGAGCAGACAGGAAGGTTTGATTGGGGTCTCCCATCTCCAGTAATAGCTTCGTGTATACTTTGTGGAATTGTACTGAGCGGAGAAGTGGTAAATAGCATATTGAACCTAGATAAATCCTCTGCACGCAAAATTTTTGCACATTTGCAGGATTATACCACCATGAACAGAACAGCAACCCTTCAGTTGTTATGTATGAAAATGGACTAGCTCCCATCAGTTATTAAGTAGACTAAAATGTTTCTTCCTTATTTTTAAAAGTGCCTTGGTTATTAAAATCAATACATTTTTGTGTTTTTTTTGGCAACCAGACCTCAATATTACAAGATAATAGAAGAATGCGTTTCACAGATAGTATTGCACTGTAGTGGTATGGATCCTGACTTCAAGTGTAGAGGAAGGTTGGATGTAGATTTCACTCACCTTGTAGGTATGTGAGCATCATAATGTTATACTATTTTAGTAATTATTGTTTAAGGATTCTCTCCCCCCACCCCAAGATCACCATTTATGTAGTATAGGCATGTTTCAACCAAAGTTAAGCCATTTTAAGTTCTGTTCTTCCTCTGGTAGAGAGTTGAATGTATAAGTCTTCTATTGAAAACACTATGTATAAAAGGGGGTTAATTTTTTTATGTGGATTATGCTCTAGATTTTTAATTAGTGGAATCTATGCCACACACAGTACTTCTATATGGAGGCTTTCTGTTCGTTCTATTATTACAAATGTTCCATATCAAAATTCTCTTGATTCAGTGTTATTGGTTAGGTGAAACCCGAAATAGATGCACATGCATTGGAGCAGCTAGCAGTGACTACAGTGGGCTCTATTGTACCATGCTGTAGCTTTCAGTCTTCTTCCAAAATGTGTGAGCTTGTCCCACCCCCCATTCATGTTTGACTAGTTAGCAAGCTGAATAGAAAGATTCAAATATGAGTAATGATAGGCACATACAAGTTGTTGAAAGTGCTCCTGGATAAAAATGTATATCATTCATAGAGAACAGGAATGCTTCAGTGGCCATTATGTTTTCGTTAAATGTCAGAACTTTGGATCATAAACTTTTTAGGTAGAAAAATCTCTTATAAAGCAATTTTCTGCTCAGCCGATGAGGTACTAGTGCTGTCCAGTTAGCATTACATTGCTACAAAGTTGAATTTGTAATTAAAAATATGAATTTTTTAAACTTTATTGAATCAAGAAATGTTAAATTTTTGAAATTTTTTGTTGTGCTCAGAATCAGTGTTCATTCAGTATACCTCATCTGCATATTTGCCTTGTAAAGTGGATTTTGCATTGGTCTTTATGGTTTAATTTTTTTAGATTGCTGCGTGGACAAAGCAAAAGTGGAAGAAAGTGAGCAAAAAGCTTCAGAATTTTCCAAAAAGGTAGGTACAAGGGAAATTTCTAGCACGGAACACTTTTTTCTTTCTATAATTTGAGATTCCATAATTAATAGACACAACCTGTTTCTTTTTAATTTTAAATTGTTTTAATAGTTTTTCATATTGTATTTCTACATTGTTGTAATGTGCCCTGGGATCTTAAGTGGGAGATAGATATACAGTGGTACCTCAGGTTACATACGCTTCAGGTTACAGACTCCGCTAACCCAGAAATACTACCTCAGGTTAAGAACTTTGCTTCAGGATGAGAACAGAAATCGCATGGCGGCATCAGGAGGCCCCATTAGCTAAAGTGGTGCTTCACGTTAAGAACGGACCTCTGGAACGAATTAAGTACTTAACCCGAGGTACCACTGTAATTGAAATATAGCAAATTAACTGTGCCTGAAACAGGGCAAATTTGAACTATTTATCTGAACTTCATTTATGTATTATTTATTTATTACATTTCTATACCGCTCTACACCCAAAGATCTCAGCCAGTTCACAACATAAAAAAAAAAAAAAATTACAACACAAAAAGCGTAATACAAACAAAAATAAAGCAAAGCTAATAACCCCCTGCCACAAACACATTTAAAAGGCCATAGAATGTTTAAACAGCCAAAGGCCTAGTTTTAGAGAAATGTTTTTGCCTGGTGCCTAAAGATATGTAATGAAGGCGCCAGGCAAGCCTCCCTAGAAAATGCATTCCACAAACGGAGCCGTCACAGAAAAGGCTCATTCTTGTGTTGCCATTCTCTGGAGGAGGCACATAAAGAAGGGCCTTAGATGATGATCACAGAGTCTGAGTCGGTTCATATGAGGAGAAGTGGTCCTTGAGGTATTGAGGTCCTGGGCTGAACAGCAGCAGCAGCAGCAGCAGCAACAACAACAACACCCTGATAACTGACTGGGTTTCCCCAGCCACTTTGCGCAGCTTACAGCACATAAAAATGGTAAAACACTAGACATTTACAATTTCCTGATACAGGGTTGCCTTCAGATATCTTCTAGACATCTGAAGTCAGTTAGTTGTTTATTTCCTGATGGGAGGGCATTTCACAGGGCAGGCGCCACCACCGAGAAGGCCCTCTGCCTGGTTCCCTGCAACCTCACTTCTCACAGTGTGGGAAATGCCAGAAGGCCCTTGGAGCTGAATGATGGGGGTGAAAACGCTTCTTCAGGTATACTGGACCAAGGCCATTTAGGGCTTTAAAGGTCAACAACACCAACACTTTGAATTGTGTTGGAAATTTACTGGGAGCTAATGTAGGTCTTTAAGGACAGGTGTTATGTGGTCCTGGTGGCCACTCCCAGTCACTAGTCTAGCTGTCACATTCTGGATTAGTTGTAGTTTCCAAATAACCTTCAAAGGTAGCCCCACATAGAGCACATTGCAGTAGTCCAAGTAGGAGA
The DNA here is from genome assembly GCF_964252035.2 of Podarcis erhardii. Classification (NCBI taxonomy): domain Eukaryota; kingdom Metazoa; phylum Chordata; class Lepidosauria; order Squamata; family Lacertidae; genus Podarcis; species Podarcis erhardii. The sequence goes on from NC_138504.1 coordinate 16,074,610, forward strand.
TAACCAGAGCATGCACCACTCTGGTAGGGTCTCAGAATTGACATGCCCCTCCATGGACAGCTGTGAGTCCAGAATGATTCCCAGACTGCGCACCTAGTCCTTCAGGGGCACAGCTATCCCATTCAGGACCAGAGAGTCCTACACACCAGCCCACCCCCTGTCCCCCCCAAAACAGTACCTCTGTCTTGTCAGGATTCAACCTCAGTCCGGTAGCTGCCATCCATCCTCTAACCACCATCAGAAACTCACACAGGACATTCACTGCCCTCACTGGTTCTGATTAAAAAGAGAGGTAGAGCTGGGTATCATCCGCATACTGATGCAACACCCAGACCAACCCCCCGGTTTCTCCCTGGATGAAGTAGCCTATTTCTCCTGACTAGCGCTGACATGGTTGACTGTGATCAAAATGTAATGGACCTGGCAACAGACCCACATCACAGTTTGAATTTGTCTAATAAGCAGGCGGAAAAACTCTGTTTTTCTTGGTCAGTTTTGATCAAATGGAGGAATTCGAGCTATTCCTATGCTGAAGGGCCAGGAAGGATAGTTTTGCATTTTGAACAAAACAGTTTTAACTTGCCTCCTGTTGGCTGCCTTGCTGTGCCAACCACGTGTACTGTGTTAGCTATATGGAATCATTCCCTATAAGCCCATAGGGAGGTTGAAAGGGCAGGTTCAACAGTAGTTTATTTAGGGGACTTCTTGAAAAAGAGCAGTGTAAAACCATTCATCTACTGCATTCTGATTTCACTAGGTTAATATTCTATGTTGGGGATATGTGTTTGTGGGGGTTTTTTTGCGGGGAGAGGAGTGGTTAAAGTTTGCTAAGTCAATCAGTTTAACTCTCTTCTGTAGAAGTTCTACCTACAAATCTTCTAGAGATACTGCTTTTTTGGGATCAATATATTTGACTGCTAGAATGTTACACATAATCTGAAAAAGGTTCATGTACTATGGCAAAATTTGTAGAGGTAATTTATCATGCCATAGGCTATTTTGCCACAAACTCAGTCTTTTTATTTCTCTCTATATTTCTGGCAGCAGTCTCCTCTATTAATTCATCTTTATCTTGAATAAAGCATTTGAAAAATCTGCTGTACTAGAGAAATAAGCATATTGAAAAGGGATTAACACTTTTCAAGATACTGTGCATGTATTAGCTACCATCCAGTTCAACATGTTTTCTAAAATAAATTGATCAAATTTGATTATTATGAGTTATTGGAAACATGTGCTTCAGTATTCCTTTCAAAGTTTGTTGAGTTTTAAAGTCCTCACTTATTCATGCTGGGAATGCTTCTTCCATTGAAACCAGTATTATATGCTGGTGGCTCCTACAACTGAGCAGATTTGGTAAATTTGAATAATGGTACATCACCCTTGAAAGCTACAGAACTTGAAAAAACACCAACACACCATTTTTTTTGTATTTAGACTTCCACTTTTCAAATGAAAATCAAATTTAACTAGTTTTAAAGATAGCCTATAAGAAAATTTACTTCTTTTAATTGCAAAGAATATTTGCATCACATAAAAGCTTTGGATTTTCATACTAGCAGAACAACCTACCTTATGATGGAAAGGAAATGACATTAACTAAACAAGTATAACAACATTCTATTTGTTTCGTTTGTGTACATGACAAACACATGCATTCATACTCTAACTCAGTTCTGCCTAGCATTATCTAGAAGATTGTCTGCTGTTCAAATACAGATATAAACAAAAAGCTGTGGAAGGTTGTACATGTATTGTTTATTTAACTGAACACAGTTGAAGTGACAGCCCCACCCCATTACAGTGCCAGGTTGGGAGGAAGTAAATTTAGATCTGTTTTCCCCATATCATGGTCCGTTCCCTGTGTGGTCATAAAGTTTTCACATTGTAGGCCCAGGCAGAGTGGAGCCAGTGGCAGGGGTTGAAATAATAACATCAACAAAGTACATGGGGTAACAATATTGGGACTGAAAAGGCCACAGTTTTATTGGTTACAGGTGTCAGATGGTTTGGCATATGTATTGGGTGTATATATACTGAAATCAACCAGCCAAACTGCTGGTTAAGTATAGAGTTGACCAAGTTAAGAGTCACCCTGTGTTGTGCAGTTACTCTTAGTGACCACTAAGATCACTCAGTGGAGGTGATAAGGCCTGTTAACCCCTGAGCTTGGGAATCTGTACAAGAAGTGTCCCCAGGTTCCCTTAAGGGGATACCCCATGACTGCAGGGCAAACGGGGCCCACCCTCCACCCACCTGGCCTAAGGATGCAACCCAATGCATTTCTGCCTGCAAGTTTGTGGCAATTGCTATGAGGAAATGAAACCAGCAGACAGGCCCAATTTGTCTTCAGGGAAAATTTCTCCCTGGCCCGAATATAGCAACTGATAAAATCCATAACAAGATCCATCCAGGGCTTACCTGCTCACCTTTAGGTAGCCTGCAAACCATAGAAATAAGACAGGGAAGGTAGGAAATCCAGCACTGACTAACTGGAAGAGTCCTGGTGTGGCTGATCGAGCGAACCGGAAGGAATAATTTCTTACTCAGGTCTGCTCCCCAGCCACATCCTCCAGCTCACCTACTGGTGAGACTTGCAAGTGAGCACCTGTCTGTTGGTGTGCCAAAAGGAACCAGAAGTGCCCCCTTCCATGAAACCAAAGCTTGAAAAGGGAAACAAGCTCTGCCATTCTGCACCAGGGCCTCAACTGCTGCTCCCAGCAAGTTCTGTGGGAATGGACATTCTATAGCAAGTGATAAGATTCCTCTGAACTTCTAGTCTTTTTGATTATGACCAAAATGTTTCAGGGGGAAGAGGACTGAGGTAAATCTGTCAAATGTTTTTGGAGGAAGTGGACTGAAGTAAATCTGCCCTTTTAGTATTTTAAATATTACAGCATTTATATGCATAATATTAAGTTTTAAAAGCAGGTCCTTAAGATTATGCAGATTCTAATGAAAATGCCTAAGATGTTGAGTCTTGTGTACCTGCAAGTTGACAGGAATGTGTGAGAAGCTGACTCTAGATATTCATTGGTGTGAATGCTTTAAGCCCAGGAAAATTGAAGAAAAAAATATTTGGCTAGTCTAGGAAGCCTAGCAGGCTTCTATTATTTTACTCAATCTATATACCACCCTTGTGAAAGTTAAAGCATTATGTTTGGACAAAGATGGATGACTGCTTCTATGTTGGTGATCATTGCAGTTTGATGAAGAATTCTCAGCTCGACAGGAGGCACAAGCTGAGCTTCAAAAACGAGAAGAGAAAATCAAAGAACTTGAAACTCAAATCCAGCAGTTACAAACCCAGGTAATATAACAAGATGGATTTTACATGTTTTCAAAATGTGTTCTACTTTGGGGAAGTATGGAATTAACTTTTAAAAAATTAAGGGGGAATTACTAGCAGTGGGCTAAAGATAGATGGCAGGAGAAATATTGCATCACTGTTTCAAATCAGACAGTGTGACTGGTTCCTTCTACTGGTCTATGTATGAGCAGGAGCATCACTGACTGGTCATCTTACAAAATTTACCTAATGATCTCAAGGCAGCATACATGCTACCTCCCCCAACCCTTCTATTCTTACAGCAACACTGTGAGATAGGTTAGGCTGAAAGAATGAGTAACTACCCAAAGTAACCCACTAAGTGGGTGAGTGTGGATGTGAATCTATGTTAGTCCAACACCTTAACCACTACTCTATTTAAATAAATTGGGGAGGAGGATGTACTTTAGCTCTGATACGACCCTGAATCACTTTGGCTGAAAGAAGAAATCATGTACAAATATGCTTCTTTGTTGAATTTTATGGCCCTTTCTGATTGCTCTGTAAGCAATAGTCACATCTGTGGCATTAAAACATGAACACTGGATCATCTTGGAAACACAAGACTCTTCCATATTTGAAGATATTCTGTAAGCAACTGCCAACACTCTTTTATGTGCATTTTGGTTTTGCGATGATGTTTGTTTTATTTTTTTAATGTGCTTGTTGGTTAGAAAGCTTAGTGTAACTTCTCCGGAAATGAATGTTGCTTAAGGCATATAATGCAAACTGTAAATGAAAATTTATGTTTGAGTCACTTGCACTGAGAGGATATTACAGAAGATATCTTCTTTTGGGCACTTTAAATACAGTTGGTGGTATGGAGAAATTTTGTTGGTCATATTAATGAGCTCAAATGCTTACTAAATCCCTAAGAAGCAGAATTGTCTCTGTGCCACTGTTGGTTAACATTTAGTGTCAGCTGGGTACTGTGTGTACATAGTACACAGGACACAGAAGGTATACCAGTTATAGAAATCATATCTCTATTTAGAGATAAGAGGGTAGAATCATAGGACAGACTGTCTTTTCTTTTAAAGGAACAGTTGAAAAATAAAAGTTTGAAAGTTCAGCTATTTGGAGTCTGCTGGTAGAAAATCACTTGCTCTAGTGAAGTTTATTCTAGACGGAGAAGTCTGGAGAGTAGATTTCTAATTTATGACTTCTTATCCTAGTGGTACCATATTATGTGGTATTTTGACCAAGGCCTCACTCAAATGGTATTGCTGAAAGCTTATATTAGAACAGATAATAAACTTCCCTGGTGTTATCTTGTCAGTAGAAGTGAACATTTTTAAGCATCACAGCCAAGAGCCAGATCCTCTTCCTAATTTCTCAGCCTGCACAGTTAACATCATTTTGAAGATGGATTTTCTGAGGTAGTGAATATTTGAATATGGGAACCTTAAGATGATAATTCGGTTTCAGCCATTTGGCTTCCTTTTTAACAGTTCTATGAATACCACACAGATAAAAATATCTTAAGCCCTTGGAAAGTATTTTGTTAATGGACCTTTTTTTCTTGTTTTCAAATGTCACTTCATTAATTCTCTTGATCTATTTTAATATGAAGAAACTCTTTAAAAAGTTGCATATGGCGCTTACTAATGTAGTGCCAAAAATATAACCCATTTCTGTTAAATGACTCATACTGATTTTAAAATGATTCCATCCCCCCTTGGTAAAGACCACATTCTTTTTCATTATGGGTTTCATCTCTGTGAAATCCTTCAGCAATGTAGAATAGAATATAGTTGGAACAACCTTGCTTACATGAGCAATCTGGGAAACATGGAAAATGTTCTGGTTCTCGTAATATGCAGGTTGTCATTTACATGAGAATTTACTTGATGCCTCTGGTGTCTCTTGTGTGGCCAGCATTTTCTCTGTTCCCTTTTTCAACCCTCAGATCTAAAACATGCTTATTTTGTAGGCTCCTGTGTCTTCAAGTGGCTCACCTCCTGCAGGAGTACCACCTCCGCCACCACCACCACCTCCTCTTCCAGGTGGTTTAGCCTCTGCAGCACCACCTCCTCCTCCTCCACCACCACCACTTCCTGGTGGTATTCCACCTCCACCACCTCCTTTGCCTGGAGGGTCTATACCACCTCCACCTCCACCTATGTTTGGTGGACCACCACCACCTCCTCCTCCTTTTGGAGGGATTCCACCTATAGGAGCTGCACCAGCACTGCCTTTTGGAATGAAACAGAAGAAGAAGTACAACCCTGAAGTATCTATGAAGAGAATCAACTGGGCAAAGGTATATAAATTTAATTTCACCAATATTTTCACCACTTTTATGATCTTTAAAGGAAAGAATGGCAGGAATTTTGTTTTGAACATAAGAATTCTAGAATTTAAACTCTTTCTAATTTTAGGGCTGATAAATTTTCAATAGTCGCAATTTGTTAACCTTTAAAACTCATTTGTAGGATGGAGTAATCTGAAGGGATTTGGGACACTTTTTCTTAAGAGTAGTGATAGCTGTAGGAAGTGCTGTGCAAACCTGTGGAAACATAACTTAATTAAAAATATTATTATTGAACAACAATATCAATGCACTTGAAGATAAAAACAAGAATTAACAACAAAATAATATAAGCTCATCACAATGAGCTTTTGATAGTAAAGTCAAACAAAAATAAAAATGAAATGAAATGAATACAATTATAAAATTATAAATGGGATATAAAAACACAATTTATGGTCTAATCAAACCCCCAAATAGCACTATTACCTTATTTTCCTTTAGAAATCCAAGGAATGCCTAATAAATATCTCATTACCTATTTGTGAACTGCTGCCAGATTAATAATTGTCAGGTATTGGAGGACCCTTAATGAAAATCTCTTTGAAGCCTGGCTATCACAGACAGGGGACTGTACTTATGGACAAGCTTTACAATGAGAGCACCATACTGGAAAGAAAACACAAACTTCTATGCAACATAGTATCCTTTTATTGGGACGCGAGTGGCGCTGTGGGTTAAACCACAGAGCCTAGGACTTGCCGATCAGAAGCTTGGCAGTTCGAATCCCTGCGATGGGGTGAGCTCCCGTTGCTCGGTCCCTGCTCCTGCCAACCTAGCAGTTCAAAAGCACGTCAAAGTGCAAGTAGATAAATAGGTACCGCTCCAGCGGGAAGGTAAATGGTGTTTCTGTGCACTGCTCTGGTTCGCCAGAAGCAGCTTAGTGATGCTGGCCACATGACCCGGAAGCTGTATGCCGGCTCCCTCGGCCAATAAAGCGAGATGAGTGCCGCACCTCCAGAGTCAGTCACGACTAGACCTAATGGCCAGGGGTCCCTTTACCTTTACCTTTTATCCTTTTATTTAATATGTGTCAGGGGAGAGTTAGAAGTTTCCAGTTTATCAGAGGGAGAAAGCATTCCCCAAGGGGGGGAAGGAGAGCAGTGAATCTAATAGAAGAGAGCAAGAGGAACAACAGGGAGGGACTGGCTGTTCACAGGAAAGGCAAGGGTTAAGTTCTAGCTCAGATTCGAGGAGGGGAGATACAAGCCAGCTCTAGCCAGGAGGTTAGAAAAAAGAGTGGGAAAACAAAGGGAAGGGCGTCTTCGCCATTTTGAGAGTGGCTGGTCACGGAGAAGCAGAGCTCAGAAGGTATCTGAAAGAAGTGACTCTGAGGAATAATATTTAAGAACCGTTTATAAGATTGTTTTCTTAATAAGCAATAAAAAGTTATAAAAGAACAAGAAGCGTTTGTATGGTGATCTGAAGAGGACAGCGACCAGGCCTGACAGAATACCTTCTGCTCTGCGCCTCTTCACTATAAGTAAGAAGGAGAAGCCAAAATGGAGGGAGCTGTGGCGCCAGTTGGGCAAGGAGAAACCCCAGCGCTCCAGCTAACATTACAGGACTTATGGCAACAGAACTTACAGTTGAAAAGTCAAGTCGACATACTATCAGCAGCACTGGGAGAACATAGAACCATGTTGCAAGCGACGTGTGGAGATAGAGTGAGTAAAACATTTACTGTACGTCCACGTAGCTTCAAGGGAGAAAGCTCTGAATACATGGCTTTCAAGACAGAAATTTCTTACATAATTGAGATAAAGGATAAAGAATTTCAATCTGAGCAAGAGAAGGTTGCTTATGTGATTAATTTCTTGGAAGGGAAGGCTAAGGACTGTGTTATACCCCTAATATCTCGAAGGGATGCCGCCCTATGAAATCTACAAATGTTTCTGCAGCATCTAGACACGATTTTCTTAGACCCTGCGCATGAAATAACCACAGCTAGGCAGCTGTTGAGAATGAGACAAGGAAAAGACACTGTGGGAGTTTATTTGTCCAACTTTAGTTTGCTGGTGCAGAAATTAAAATGGGATCTGAATTCCCCAACAGTTGCAGCCCTTTTTAGGGAAGGACTGAATAATGAGATTTTAGACCAATTGGCCCAAATGCCAGAACCTAGTTCCTTGGATTCTCTGGTCCGAACGTGCCTGCAATTGAGCCTACGCGTGGAATGGAGGGCTAGTGAAAAGAAGGAACAATGGAGACCACGGTGGCGGGAAAACAATATTATCGAAAGTACAGAGAGCAGAGTGGGCAACATGCCAGGATGAGAGCGGCCAGAGACCATGGAATTAGAAGCAGCCAGACCCCTCCCAGTTACTACCTCTTCCATGGTAAGAGGAAATGCAGGGAGAGGAAGAGACACGAGACGTTGCTTTGTCTGTGGAAAACCAGGGCATCTAGCACAACAATGTCGCAATCGTAAAGGATGGGAGTCTCTATCTGGAGCAGACATGGGAGAAGGCAATTGCCCAAAGGAACTGCATCAGGGAAACGAAGGTCCCCGGCTGGAAATGGGAGCTTGCAGCCGGGTGGAGAAGCAATAGAAGGCTCTCACGTGGAACCACCTATTCCAGGACTAACGGTGAAGGTGCAACTACAACTACCCAATGGACACAGGGTCCAGGTAGAGGCGCTGTTAGACTCAGGAGCGTCAGCAGATTTCATAGACCAGAAGTTGGTACAGGAACACAAAATCGCTTTGTTACCTTTGAATTTCCCACTGCGAGTGAAAACAATCAACGGCAGACCGCTACTTTCAGGAGAAGTGACTTATGAGACTCCACCAATGATAATGGATGGAGATACAAGCCAGCTCTAGCCAGAAGGTTAGAAAAAAGAGCGGGAAAGCGAAGGGAAGGGCGCCTTCGACATTTTGAGGGTGGCTGGTCACGGAGAAGCAGAGCTCAGAAGGTATCTGAAAGAAGTGACTCTGAGGAATAATATTTAAGAACCGTTTATAAGATTGTTTTCTTAATAAGCAATAAAAAGTTATAAAAGAACAAGAAGCATTTGTGTGGTGATCTGAAGAGGACAACGACCAGACCTGACAATATGCACAAACTATTGAGCATGACTTTCATCCACCAGCATCACACAGAACATTGCAGATGGAATGACACTTTAATCTGACACCTACATCCAATGAACCACAACTGGGATTGCTTCTGTTCTATTTCGCCACCCCCTTTTTTGATGACACTGTACTCTAATGACTTCCTGTTATTGTTGCTATTATTCTCTTCTCTACTTTTATTTATGCAATTAATTCGTAACGGAATATCAATAAGATACTTTTGAAAAAACCCATACAACTTACATTGTGCAATGAAGGAAATGGGGAAAAAGAAAAAGGTGTTGCCTGTTTATAGACATCAACAAATAAAATTTTATTTCAAGGGGATTTGCTACCTGTGTGACTGTGATGTCATATACTTAATAACCCCCCAAATAAATGTGAAATTAGGATTATAATCACCCTTGGTACTTGAATATATCTATCTATCCGCGATAGCAATGGACATAACTTTATTGAACCATGTTTCTAATGCAGTGTTTCTCAACCGGTGTTCCGCGGCACACTAGTGTGCCGCGAGACGTTGCCTGGTGTGCTGTGGGAGGGCACACTCATTGAAAGCAAACAAGCATTATGGCGGCGGCGGCAGCAGCGGCAGCAACGACGGCAGAGGCAGCGCTTAGGCCCGGCCCACATCGCCTCGGCTCACAGGCTCCGGGCGCCGACGCCGCCCCCTCCTCCCGCCGCCAGGACGCGCGATTGGGTGGCGGGCGCTGGGCAGGCGGTGCTCCGCTGGCCCGGCTGAGGAGCGAGCGCAGGCGGAGAGGGGCGGTCGGGGCGCCGCTGCGCCTTCCCGGGGCGCCCAGTCCGCGCGCGGCGGGAGGCAGCTCCACTGGAGCCACTTACCTCGGAGGAAACGGGCACGGGGAGCAGGGCAGTTGGAGGAGGGCTAGGCCTCGACCCTGCGGCGGGGCAGGGTTAGGCGCGCCTCAGGCCGGCATCCGTCAGGGTTTCGCCCGCCCAGCTTGGGCCTGGGACCCGGCTGCAAGAAGTGCACCGCCAGCATTTAAAAATCGCCCGGGACAGCGGAGGACTTCTCCGCTGTCCTGGGGCGATTTAAAAGCCCCCGGGAAGGCAGGCAGGGGGGACAAAGACTTTTGCTCCCCGCCCGCCTTCAGAAGAGGTCCAGGACCTCTTCTGAAGGCTGGCGGGGGGTGAAAGTCTTTGCTCCCCCCTGCCTGCCTTCCCGGGAGAGCGGAGAAACGCAGCGTGTTTCTCCGCTGTCCCGGACAGCTTTTGAAGGCAGGCAGAGGGGAGCAAAGACTTTCGCCCCCCGCCAGCCTTCAGAAGAGGTCCTGGACCTCTTCTGAAGGCTGGCGGGGGGCAAAAGTCCTTGCTCCCCCCTGCCTGCCTTCCCGGGAGAGCGTAGAAACGCAGCACGTTTCTCCTCTGTCCCGGACGGCTTTTGAAGGGGGGGAGCAAAGACTTTCCACTCTCCCGGGAAGGCAGGCACGGGGGAGCAAAGACCTTTGCCCCCCGCCTGCCTTCAGAAGAGGCCCTGGACCTCTTCTGAAGGCGGGCGGGGGGCGAAAGTCTTTGCTCCCCTCTGCCTGCCTTCAAAAGCTGTCCGGGACAGCGGAGAAACACGCTGCGTTTCTCCGCTCTCCCGGGAAGGCAGGCAGGGGGGAGCAAAGACTTTCACCCCCCGCCAGCCTTCAGAAGAGGTCCTGGACCTCTTCTGAAGGCGGGCGGGGGAACAAAAGTCTTTGCTCCCCCCGCCTGCCTTCAAAAGCCGTCCAGGATAGCGGGAAGCGCTTCCCTGCTATCCCGGACTGCTTTTAAAATGCTGGCGGTGGGGAGCAAAGCCTTTCGGCCCCCGCCGGCCTTCCTGGACCTCTTCTGAAGGCCGGAGGGGGGGGAAGGCTTTGCTCCCCACCACCAGCATTTAAAAGAGGTCCCCTGAAATTTCCCTATAGGCTTTCTTCTTGCGAAGCAAGCCCATAGGGAAATTCATCTTGCGAAGTGCCTCAAAAAACGGAAAACCCTTTCGTCTTGCGGGTTTTCAGTCTTGCGAGGCATTCGTCTTGCGGGGCACCACTGTATATATAGTCAATATAGGCACAGAGTTAATTTTTTAAACATTTTCTAATGGTGGTGTGCCTCGAGATTTTTTTCATGAAACAAGTGTGCCTTTGCCCAAAAAAGGTTGGGAAACACTGTTCTAATGTATATCATGAAGCATCTTTCCAGCTCTGAGCAATTTCCAAATAAGTAGATATATGTACAATTAACTGTTTACATATCTGCATTACCTTTATACAAAATAAGCAAAATCCGTAGTTTAGGGGCCAGGATCACATTTTTACGTACAAGTGTACTGATTTCTGTAAACAAATTGTTTCCAAAATTTATGAACTTCGGTATGACTTAGACATTTTCCATCTGAATATATTTAAAGAGTGAAAATTACAGGAGCAATAGCAGCATTTTACAAAGCCATCATAAACAGTTTTCATTATATCTGCACTAAAGGAAGGTAGTTAACTTTTTAGCCTGACATAGGCTGTCTTGTCTATTTAAGGAGGACAGCTGCATTTTTTATTTTTTATTTTTAGAACCATATCCACATATTTTGTCCCTTTTAAAATAAAATGTGGACATTTTCTTTGATTATTGCAAAGCACAGTTATATGCTTTCTTTGTTCACCATTGTGAGGTTCACTTCACTGATATAGGTTGTTTTTATAAATAAGTTTATTGCTTTTCATTCTAGTCTAGTAGCTGAGGCGGAGGATGTTGATATTTATGTGCATGATTTTATATAACTTCAGGACAGAAATTTAATCTAATGACACTTTTGAAGGTAATCCTTTCTGAAGTTTATATACATTAGGAATGCATGGCATAACACATTACTCTTAACATTCTGTGAGGCTTAGGGTTCTGATGTATAAACACCATGTATTATTATCTTATTCAATATGTTCAGAGAAATGCATTTGAATAGATCTTCATTTTATCTGCACATAAAATTATTGTACAATATAGGAACACAATGAGCTCTTTTGGACGGGACTGTTCAGTGTGCCCTCCATATGTTGTTGGACTACATTTACTATCAGCCTTAGCCACCAGTACCAGTGACCAGTGATTGAAGTTGTAGTCCAGCAACACCTAGTGGGGCACAGGTTAACCTCTTCCTACTCAGGAAAAGTTCAGTCTTCATTCTGAAAACTTGTGAAAGGAAAAGGCTCAGATCAATTTTTTCACCTTCATTAAAAAGCATCAGAAGGTGCCAGTTCCGTACTCTTTCCAAGTCTGTTGCACTGTTTTTGTGAAAACTTATCTCTTTATGCTTACACTCCCACTTCTCTTTTGTTTGATGAAGAAGTTCGAAGTTGAAATACTGCTTTCTAAAAATTTCCTGTTCAATTTTGTGGCTTACATCTTGTCATTGTCATGCATTGTACTTAACTGATGATTGCACAGTCACTAAGCACCTAACAAATTTTATTTCAGGTTGAACCACAGGAAATAACAGAGAATTGTTTTTGGATAAAAGCAAAAGAAGAAAAATTTGAAAACCCAGATCTGTTTGCAAAGCTGGCTCTCACTTTTGCTACACACATGAAAGGTAGGTACTTCGTTCTTTTCCCCTAAATAGTCTGTGAATAATAGATATGTAATTTTTTGCTTTTAATATTGTTATACCACCAGTGTGCATGGTGTTTTAAAAAGTAACATAAGCAATAAATAAATAAATACCATTGGGCAATAATTCCAAGATTCATACAGTCTACATTTAAAAGGGGAAGATAACAGGAAAGAATGAAGGAGATGCAAGTAGGGTAACAGGTACAGAATATGTGTAAGTTCAGAGTAATGTAGTCAGGCTTAGTTGATCTAGGTTAAATTGACTGAGTGGTTAAGCAAAAGATCAAACAGAGTTTTGAGGAAGCATTCTGAAGTAAACATGAATCACCGGTGCTATGGAAGGGAGTCCTAGCATAAAGGACAAAGGGAAAGAAAATGCATTTATTCCCAGGGTGTGGCTGCTGTTGCATTCTGACAGCTTCTGGGAGCCACAGGTGAGAGCTGAGTGCAGGGTGGAGACCAAAGGGATACAAACTACCCCAGAAGGAACACAACATGTTGCTCCACCAGAGGTACTACCACTCCTCTAAAACCCTAAATAACCTGCTAAACCAGGTGAGAGTAGCTAATGTGTCTCAAACCCTCAGTGAGTTAGGAACTTCCCTTTCATGCAAGGACAGGCTCCAGCAGTTGAGACCAATGGTAGGTCCAGTGTTCAAGAAAGTGGTTTCTTGTGCTTTAGGAGCAGAGTTTCCCAACCTTTTTCTGACCGTGGCCCCCTTCCGACCTTGTTTCCTTCCTGTGCCCCCCATGGGCATAGCCAAAGGTAGGTGGGTGGGTGGGAATCTGCCCTCCAATAAGTAAAAATCAATACAAATCAATACACACCTGAGGTTCTGCCCCTCCTAACAAAAGCCTGCCCCCTAACAAAAATCCTGGCTATGCCTATGTCCCCCCCCCCCCATGGTAGAAAGGTATATATTTAAATGTTTTGTTTGTAAACATAACATGTTTTATTTATATTTTTTATAATTTATACAAAATACAGTTACATAAAATGATAGGAACATAATGAAATATTGTTGAAGCAGATAAACATGGAATCAGAGATTTGGAAGGGACCCCAAGGGTCATCTTTCTAGTGCAGCCCCCTGCAACATAGGAAACTCAGGTAAAGCATCCATGACAGGTGGCCATCCAACCTCAGAATCCTCCAAGGAAGGAGAGTCCAGAAACCTCCAAGGAAGGGGAGTTCAGTCCAAAAGGCGCACAGAAAGTTCTGATATATGGAATAATTTTAAAAAGCAAGTGGTCCTCACTGACCTGACCCAAAACGATCTTGTAATCTGGAGGAGCCCTGGCTGCCTATAGCCCCACACACCCTTACCTTGTGGCAAGGCCCACTGAACTCAGCATGGCTTTCTTCTGAGTAGACACTTAGTTATTTACTAGTCAGCAGCACCAAATGACCCTGCTTGAGTGGTGCTGGGGTGGATTTTAACCCGTTCCTTGTAGAGCTGGGTGGTTGTTCTGCAAGGTTGGGAAGGTTCCCAAAAGGTTGGGAAACATCTGAAGGCCTGATCTGCTAGGCGCTGGGGTGGATTGTACCCCATACCTTGAGGAGTCAGGCCCAGGCTGCCACCCAGCCCAGCACTGGTGGCAGCAGCAAGCAGCTCTGGCTCACTCAGCCCTACCCATTGCCACCTCACTACCGCACTTACCTGACCTGGGGTTCTGGATCATGGGCTCTGCTGGTCTAAATGTGAGCCTCAGAAATCGTCTTCTCCTGCTGGAAACAAACCAGGACTGCTCCATGAAAATACCGTATTTTTCGCACCATAGGACGCACCGGACAATAGGACGCACCTTGTTTTAGAGGGGGGAGAACAAGAAAAAAAATTATCCCCCTCTCTGCCCAGCGCCCCTTCAGCGAAGCGGCCGGAGGCACTGCGCAGAGAGGGGGAGAATTTCCCCCCTCATCTTTTCCCGCACTAAAACAAGGTGCCGTTTAAGGTGCGTTCAGGCGGCTACCTTGGAAGTCTGGAGAGCGAGAGGGGTCGGGAAGCCCACCACCAGCCCCAAAGAGCAGGGTGCCCCTCGCGCCGGGCGGCAGGCTGCTATCCGCAGCGAGGGGAGCCCTGCTGTGAACTCCGGCAGGGCTCCCCACACTGCGGATCTCTGCCCGGTGCGAGGGACGCTCTGCTTCAGGGCGCACTTCGCGCCGGGCGGCAGGCTATCACCCTGGATGGTGCTTTGGACAACTCCTTTAGCTAAGTACCGTATTTTTCGCTCTATAACACGCACCTGACCATAACACGCACATCGTTTTTAGAGGAGGAAAACAAGGGAAAAAACATTCTGAATGAAACAGTGGATGTATCATTTTTGGGCCTCATGCTGTGGCCACAGACATGTGATCTGATGGTGAATTTGGGGTGACCCAATGCAAAAATCCTGAGAATTCCTGTGGATCCATGCTTTGTAACCACGTTTTTGCACCATTGCAGCCCCAGGCAACAGTGGGTGCGTGATTTTTTTGGTGCAGGCTGTAGCCATGGACATGCTATGTGATTTGATGGTGAATTTGGGGTGACCCAATGCAAAGATCCTGAGAATCCCTGTGGATCCATGCTTTGTACCCACGTTTTTGCACCATTTCAGCCCCAGGCAACAGTGGGTGCGTGATTTTTTTGGTGCAGGCTGTAGCCATGGACATGCTATGTGATCTGATGGTGAATTTGGGGTGACCCAATGCAAAGATCCTGAGGATCCATGTGGCTTTGTAACCACATTTTAAGTGGGGAGCGAAGGAAAAACAAATAAGGGACATGAGAGGGGTGTGCAGAGAAGCAGCTGGCTAAGAATGCAGGAGAGGGATTTAATGGGAGGGAGGAAAGAAAGGCAAAAGTTTTCCCCCACCCAAGCCAGCTCTCTCTCTCTCTCTCTCTCTCTCCCTCCCTCCCTCCCTCCCTCCCTCCCCCCCTCCCCCTCTCTCCCTTCCCCCCTCTCTCTCCCCTCTGCTTGCCTGGAGGGGAGGGGCTTTCCCTGCTCTTTGTTCCGTTTCAGCAAACACAGCAACGAAACAGAGGAGGGTGGGCAGTAAGACCCTGAGGCAGAATGCAGGAAAGCAGCCGCTTCCTCTTTTCAGGTTTCGCTTCTCCGTGCAGCGCCGCGATTTGAGTTTTTGCCTGATTTTTGCCTGATTTTTCGGCTCCAGGGACCACACATTCGCTCTATAACACGCACAGACATTTCCCCTTCCTTTTTAGGAGAAAAAATCTGCGTGTTATAGAGGGAAAAATACGGTAGTTCCTCATGTATTGTTCTGTTTTCCTTTGGACCACATCAGCAAGGTTGAGAGGGGGATATTGCTGTCTGGGCAGCCCAGGACCTTTTAACACATTTCCTAGGCTTGCGCCCTGGAGAGGTCACTTTTGATGCAGTGTTTTTTTTCTAGAAAAATACATGCTGGTACTTACCATGAAGTTGTTACAGTAAGTGCCACACTTTTGAACAACAAAAAACAGGTGCCGGTACCCTTGAGTACCCCCAGGGGAAAAAACCAGCTGCTTTGGTGCTGCTAACCCAGTAGTTTGACCTAACTCCTAGAGGCACACTTGGTTGTCTCTCAAGACAGACAGATTCCAACTAGACTTTCCAACTGCTAAGGGTTGTAGAGCTTGAAAAGCCAAGCTTATGGGGCAGGAATGTTTTATAGAATCTGTTGGAGGAGAAAGGGCTATGTTGGGGTTTGAGTGAATGTAAAGGTGAGGATTAATTTATGTGTATAATTCTCAAATAGAACATTATAGAATTCTGCAGTTGCAATATGGTTGAAATACTTGGAGTGAAGCCTTTATTTTCGTATTTCCTGATAGAGGCCTTTCAGTCTCTTCTCATGTAGATCCAAATTGGGTTTCCTGGGTGATAAACAGACACCAGAAATAGGTTTTAATAAGCTTTTAGTGAGTATCATAAGATATGAAGTACAATGATTTCAAATTTGCTTATTCTAGCCTTGGGACACAAGGCATATTTTTGTGTAAATTGCATAACAGCATAGTAATTGTGCTCCTGGGGTATGCTAGACATGAATTTCCTCTACATGGCTAAGGCAAATAACTGTCAAGTGTTGTCAGGTTTGTTGCAGCATTGCTTCTCCAGTCAAATTCAGTTAAGAGATCTCTACTGAATGCAATAGTAATATATCAAACTCTAATTTAGGCTTAGTTCCCCCCCCTTCCTGTCTAGTTCTCTTCTCTCCCCCTTTTCCTATGTTATATCCAAATCGCCTTATACTTATCCCTGTTGAAAATGTAAATGGAGACATCATCAAATCCTTGAGGTCTGATTTGTTGGCTATATTATGAGGGATTAAATGATAACCATACATTAAAGTTAACCCAGAAGAAGTATTTCAGCTGGGTGAGATTTATGGTTGGTAATAAAGGAAGTGACAAGAAGTTGAGCACTAACAGGTCTAATAAACTGATGGCCACGATGAAAGCGTTTTAGCAGTGGAATTGCAGTGAAATATTAAAAACAACAACCTGCAACAGTAAAAATGCTGCTAAAATTATTTTTACCACAGTTTTGATTGCAGCAGATGTTGTCTGTCAGATTTCAAGCTGTGATATGGTATTGCTGGAAGACCAGGAAGGATTACCCTGAATGTTCACATCTGCCTTTACTACATCTAGAACCTTTTTATTAGCCACTTTTAATTTGGCTATGTTACTAATTTACCATTACTCATTGACTTTCAAATGTTGTTCATTAACTACCACAAAACAAGAATTTTTAAATAGTTATTATAAACAAAATGTTGCTTACCTACAGACTTAATAATTTTGTTATAATATACCATGTTGGGAGTGGTAACCTGAGTGTTAAATTTCATTATCATTCCTAAACCTGTGTATTCGCGTGACTATGTCTACAAGAACTATGTGCCTCTTAAATAAATTCAGCAGACACAATTTTATATTGCCTTCAACTGACTTATTTGACTTATTTGAAGATACATTTATAGCTTGGTGAATAGAGAAGCGGAACTAAATGATGCCAGAAGCCTTGACTTGTATCTCAGGGCGGTCAGCAAGTTTGGAAACTAGATATAGCTGCCATGGGTTTAGTTGTTCCAAAGGCACGTTTTTGTGATGCCAAGATTGATAGCTACCATTATTTGTAATGTTGCATCTTGAAAAGTCTGAAACTCGGTTCAGACAAATACATTGATGTATTTTCCTTGTATTCTGTACAGTGAAGTGGAAATATCTCTTGTTGTTTTTTTCCCCTATCAAGAGGGACCATAAACTTCTGCTATTTTCTTTATGAATCTGCACTAATATAGATGAATGCAAGATTATAAAGAAGGTATTGACTGACAAATATGTGAAATTTATTTTTAACTGTGTGTCACCTTTCAGCTGAATGATGGGGGGAATTAGAATCATAGCATTTGAATCCTCATCGTAATTTTTTTAATGACTTTTGGGCTTTAAAAAACGCCAAGAATAATAACAAAATAATGTTAGGGGGAGGGGAGAGCAGCTCACTAGTTGAGAACATATGTTTGTCTGTACAGCTTATGTAACCTGAGGTATAGAGTTAAGCACTCTTAATTCTTTTATTGATTTTATTTAATCTTTGCTTGCTTAACTGTCAGCTAGGGGTGTGTGGCTGTGTGTGTGTGTGTGTGTGAGAGAGAGAGAGAGAGAGAGAAGCAAACTGAATTTTAGCTTCCTGTTCAGGCTTCCCAGGCTTCCCATTCAGTGAAAAGTGGAAAATCCTTGCACCTTTTTAATACAGTTACAAGTGTGGGAACACAGTGTAGACTTCAGTTCATTTGCAAATTTTCATTTTATATTTATAAACTCATTACAAATGTGATTGCAAATTAAAGTAATATGCAGGGGTTACCTTCATCTCGTCATTGCACTCTTGTCCCAACCTGATTGAACTTTTGCAGATATCTGATGTTCACTTTTACTTTTTGCCAGGAAAGCCTTTTCTAGTATGCATGCACAGAAGTTGTTTACTTTGATGTAGAACTCATGGTAAAATATTATGATTGGCAAATTATGGAAACACTTAAGTCAGATACATACAGAACACTTTTAGAAACAATATCAGAAACAATTGACATGAGCACTGGTAGAAGCAGAAGGGACGTACCTCATTTGATAAACTTTGTTTCAAGTATGAAATCATAAGGGGAGGGGGCGGAATCCCAATTACTCAGGAAATAAGTAAAATAAAAAGGGGAAGTTCTGAAGAATTGTGTTAGACACATTGAAGGAGTTTGGAGTTTTCTGTCTGTTTTGAACAGCAGACTCCATACCATATAGCATTGCTTCTGTAAGACCTTCTAGTTTCAGCACTGGTGGTGACCATTTTGCATGGGAGTTCTGTTGCTGGACCTGCGTGCATCAGCAGAGTGTGTATAAACACACCCCATCTTGCTCTGTTTTGCCTTCTTCTGGGTCCAAAAGTACCCACGCGCCTGTGTGCCAATTGGACATGCCTAAAATTATCGCTGCCTGTAATAGGTTGCTGTTTCTTTTGTTGGTGAAGAGAGTAGTACAGTGGTACCTCTGGTTACATACTTAATTCGTTCCGGAGGTCCATTCTTAACCTGAAACTGTTCTTAACCTGAAGTACCACTTTAGCTAAAGAACTTGGTGAGTGGCATTACAGGAGAAAATTGGAGAAGAGGCAGTAGCATGGCCATTGCTGATTGTCAGATGGAGACCAGACTTACTTTCCTCAGCCTTTTCTGATGCACCTAATGAACAGCAACCTTTGGAAGAACCATAGGGTTAGGGTATGACAAGATTTATGGCACTTCCCCTGTACAACTGGTTGTAGATGGGCTTGCTTCTGGATAAGAAACTGGAACAACTGGGATGGTGCTACATGGGTAAACCTTGCTTCCAAATGACAAGGCGTAGTACTAGAAAGCGATGGCTTCAGTGACAGGGTATACATGTGACTAGTGGTTGATATTTTAGGGCTTTTTAAACAAATCTTTTTTATACACTAAGATCATTTTATTATAAGTTGGTGAGAACCTATTTAGTATGTTTATAATTTATTTTTAATAAAAAATATTTCATTTTCTGGTATATACTTATTTTTTTCTGGTAGGAAGGCAATTACATCATACATACAATCACCTATCACTGTGGGAGTGACTCTGAAAGGAGGAAAGATCTGCTTTGTCTCAGCAGATAACTGAACAGTTTACCTTTCTGGAAGAATGCAAATGGCCAAGGGTGTGTGTGCTTCTGGAGCTATTCTCTTTGGATTTAGAATATGATATAATTGAATGAAACCAACCTTATAATTAACAGGAATGGATTTAAATGTGCAAAATGTGTTGGTGACAATAGGGCAGGCAAAATTGACTGTTAAGTGGTTTCTGTTTAACTTATCAATCTTTCAATAATTGCTATCTGACGCATAGTTCTTAATAATTGAGATTGGCTAAGTCACAAGACTTATGGAATAAGCTTGATGCATATTCACAAAGCAGGTTTCCGTTCTTAGACATAGTTCTGACTATTGTATTTTGGGGGTTTCTGAAAAAGAGTAGAGGCTTAAAAGTAGCAATTATCTGGGTCTGTTAGAAGTACACTAAGATACAGCTTCATTGCACCTGCTGTTCAATACTGCTTCACATGTTAGCTCCTGTTATCTCTAACTACCAGCCATGCTGCCTAGGCTGATGAGACTTGAGTCCAGTAGCAACTGGAGGTCCATAGCAGTGAACCTTCAGCTGCCTGAAACTGATGAGTAAGCCAATTAAATATTTCTCTTCAGAACACTGTCTAGTTGTGATTCCTGCTTTGCAGGAGTTTGGTCTACATGACCCTTGGTAGTTTCCATGATTACATGATACTGTGTGCAGGATTGCATTGCGAATCCAACAACAGCTTGTGTCATGGAGTTGATCAAGCTCTTATTTTTATTGAAAACTTTAAAATTGATTTTTTTATTGGGGAAGTATCATATTTTAATACAGTTTAAATAATTCTAGTGGGGGAGGTGATGGGGACCTGAATTATGTTTGACCTTATTAATTTTAATTGTGCATGATTTAATAAAGGCAACATTATGGCTTTACAGGCTACAGTATTCTTTATCCTTTTAACTAATGACCTTGTGAAATGTCACACCTTGTGAAATGTGTCAGAAGAGTTCTTGATGTATTTAAATTCATCTTTGAAGGTCAATAATTCTATTACGCCATTTTTTCGGAAATATGTTGACAGAAATTAGTGATGTAGCCCAATGCTAGCTGACAGTGTCGCTTAAAAATAATGTCTAGCAGTTTGGTTGACTTGAAAGAGACCTACCATAAAGACTTATGTTGGTTTAAGTCTGTACTTAAACCAGTTGAACAACTGAACAAAAAGGATTGTGTTAATTTTTGGCTCTTGTAATTTAGGTTGTGTATTCTGCTAGTGAAGAATAGTGATACTCTGAAGAAATTAATTTTGTGTACTGTAGATCGGGAAAGGTAGTAATTGATATATAAAAGCCTTTAATAGCTGTGCATAATGACAAAGTTCCATTGCCAGTTTCTAGAGGGTGAGTGAAACTACTTCTTTTCTTCTTCTTGCATTTTGGTCATTTCACATAATTTGTGTTTTTATTTATTTGAAAAAATGGAACACAGTATAAAATTATCCCTTCACCCATTTCTATGACGGCAACCCTGAATTTTAGTGGGTTTGTGTCCAACTACGTTATTACTTTCCTTAAAACTTAGGACAATTAAAGCATTGAATATATTGCAGCAAAGCTGTCAGATACTTAGCAACAAGCAGATGCTTCCAGATGAGAGAAACTTTCATGATTCTTTTCACTTATATTCAGGAATCTCCATATGAAAATATTTCTTCTAAAATTAGTAATATAAAATTGCATAATTTGGGTTGCAGGCATGAACAGATAAAACTTCCACAGTGTTTTGGGAGATAAAAGTATATTGGGCCGTACTTACTTACTTAAAATCAAATATTGGGTTTCTTCCCTTCCCTTCTGCACACTAGGCTTCCTCTGATTTCAGAACCAGCCACAAGAGGGCACATTTATGAACAAGACTGGTTCTTCAGTTGCAAATGGTTGTTAGTCACAAGGGTGATGTGCTTGCCGTGATGCAGGCATAGGCTTGGGAATCAGAAATCTCTGAAGGTGATTAATGGGAATAAAGGAATAAATAACCCTATGTTGGAGTCTTCTTGGCTTCAAACTGCAGGTGGCTCTCTTGATCTTCTGGATAGCTCATGCTGAATAACTTCAGCCCAGCCTTTTTTTTAATCACTCCTCACACCCCATTATGTATGTGAGTGCCACACAGTGGATAACGGATAACTGTTCAAAGATTAAAAGGCTAATTTTCAACTGGGGAATAGGGAACTGAAGCAAAACAGTTAGGTATCTCAGTATATGATTTATACGAATGTCAATATTGCCAGTGTTAGTGGAGAAGCTGCAAGATAGTCATATTACCTATGTGTGTGACTTTAGGACTGTGTCATTGTTTCATCAGTAAGAATTCATTCATAAAGTTAGTTGTGGCTTGCCTTGCTCAGGTTTTTTTTTGGGGGGGGGTATAATTCTGGATATTTGATTTTTTCCAAAAATTGGTGAATGGTTCCTTGACAAAGTGGCCTAGAACACAAATAGGATAACTTTCACAAATAGGAAATAATTTAATAAACACTTTATCTATAGCAAAATTCAACCCAGACATTGAATCTTCATTCTCATTAAACTTTCATAGCCAAAATTGCTGCAGAAGAACATGGATTGCAAATTGACCTTAAGGATGATAGACGCAGCTTTGCTGCAGCTGGGCCATTGTTTAAAAGCTTCCCTGTGTGGGCCTCCCAGGAATTGCTTGTATGTTCTCTCTTTTGTGTAAACTTTTTGTTTGAGAAGCCACTCTGCAAACACTAGCCATTCGATAGCACCTGCTTCTGTTGTAGGGTGTGTGAGTCTTTTTTTGTTGTTGAGAGAGCATCAGTCCACTTCATTCATCCCTATACAAAAGACCTCAATAAGAAGCAGGATACCAGTGACGCCAGCCCAAACCAATGCTTCTAGCAACATTGAGCTTGTAAACATTGAGCTTTCTCTGGTTTATCTTTTGTTCAACAGACAGTTATACAGGAACCTATTTTTCAAAGTAAAATAGCCACCATGGGAGTGTAGATTTATTCTCTTTCATAAGGAAATGCAGATAGAGATAAAGATAGATATAAATATAGGCAAAATGAAGTTAGTTTTCCAAGGCTAGTTTTTACATTGAGTTTATTACTTAAAGCAGTGGTTGAAGATGACTCGCAGATTTGTGGAGTCTTATCTGAGACTTTTTAGTGAAATGTTTTGTAAGCATTTGTTTGGAAGTCTTCAGAACCTACTTTAGGTTGTAGAATATTGACATCCTCACTTACTGTAGCATTTAATGCCTTTACTGAATTCTGTTAGTGGTTAGCTTGTTTTATAGAGAGAAGTGTGTCTGAATTTGGATTCCAAAATTAAGAGGTAGATTTTTTGGCTCAGGTTCAATGTAACACTGAGCTGCAGCTTACTGCTGCAATCCGTGAGTGTGTTTGAACTTCAGGTTTACATGTTCTTCCACTCTTTCTTCTTCCTGGTGCATCCCAGAGAAGGAAATCCAAAGCAACAGTTTAGACTAACTAAACTGGTTTGCTGCTACGTTTGTTGTTTAAAATATGGGTTACTGTGACAAGTCAATTACACTGTGATGTTGAATTGTTGAATAATCTAATTGATAGAATTATAGAATTATAGAGAATTCAGGATAAGCAAACTGCATTTTCCTCTTCACATATAATGGCAAATTGTGGTTAATGAAACTTTAGAAGCATGTGATGTCCTCTTCCTGGTGTTTGCTGATGAGAGGAGGAGGGAACATTCAGCAGGCTCATACACAAAATGCTAAACTCTAGCTTTGTGTTATTTCAGCACAACCATTGGCTACACAGTTTAAATCATGACACTCATTCCGTAGTTCCTTACTGCTACTGTCTTTATAGTTGCTCCTGTTAGAGAATTTGTACAGGCTTTCACTCATGTGGTTGCTTCTAACAGCACAATTACAGAACATATAAGTCACTTGCATGTTTTGTTAATATGCGGCTGGAAGAAACCACATGACTGAAAGTCTGTACAAATAGTCTGATCAGTACAGTTATACCTTGGAAGTCGAACAGAATCTGTTCCGGAAGTCCGTTTGACTTCCAAAACATTTGGAAACCAAGTTGCAGTTTCCGATAGGCTGCAGGAAGCTCCAAGGTACAACTGTATATGCAACTGCAGAGGAAGTGGTAGTCATGCCACTAAGAGAACATGTAAATGATGACTTTCTCTTTGGTGTATGATGTGGGAGGGGCATTTTGCTGAGCCAAAAAATAGAGAAACAAGGCCTTGCTCATTTGTAGTCACTTATATACAGGAGTCCCTTTACCTTTTATATACTGAAAATTGCATGTATAGATCATGGCGACCATTAGAAGTGATGAATTAAGAATATCATGCCTTGTGAATACCATGACCTGCCTTTGAAGGAAAAGCTGGCAATCTAGGACTGGTCTTGTATAATACGTGAGAGAAGGCAAAAGGGAGTTAAACAAAAATATGGATATTTAATGAATTCAGTTAATACACTTGAGATTTCTCTGCTTCAGTGTTAGTTCTTCCTAACCACCTCCTGATATTCGTGAAGAATTAATTTTCAAGTGATCCAGGCCAGGTGGGAATGTTATCTTAGCTACTTAGGAACACTCTGTTTAATATTCTCCATGCTAAAATTAAGTAATGGCAGAGGTGAGGAGGAATGAGTGAGTTTGGGATTTATAATCACTGAAGAGGTGCCTCCGTATAACAGTGAGCACTATATTTTTCTCAACGTTGTTGGTCTCCAAGGTCCCCATTAAACAGGATAAGGATTGCTACTTCTCAGAACTTGTCAGATCCATGGCATACAACTTGCATGCACAATTGAGGCACTAAGGACACTGGTCTACCTTTGTGATAACCTTGTTTATACATTTAGAGAACATATTGACTACTGTATGCATTATTTCTACAGCAGAACTAGAGCTGTTCTTGTAAAGGTTTTGTAAGAAATACACAGGAGGAAGGAAGCAAGAAGCTTTGGATTCTAAAATGTCTAATTCAGTCACAGTGATACAGTGCTCAAATGAACTGTGGCAAATTTAATGAGCAATCGAGGACAGAGACACATGTACTGGACACACTAGGGAAAGAGATTATGTGTACAGGGACTAATTAGCATGAAATATGAATACATTCGTATAAGTAGTCTTGATCTATGGGCCTCCTATATTATAGGAAATGATTTTTGCATGAGTTTAATGAAGAGAAATTCAGAACTTGGTCTGTGGTAGAGAATTTTAAAATAGTACTTGAGCTTTTGGATTTCAGGAAACTTAAATGTTGTGGGGGAAGTTGTGCTAGTGATGGCCTAAATCAAATCAAAAACATCTATCTTTCATATTGCAATGTCAAAGCAAGACAATATATTCGTATAGACTTCAGTAATTTTATCTAATGAACATTAAAACCAGATATGTGAGGTGGGATACATTCGATTACAGCGGTACCTCGGGTTACAGACGCTTCAGGTTAATGACTATGCTAACCCGGAAGTAGTACCTCAAGTTAAGAACTTTGCTTCAGGATGAGAACAGAAATCATGTGGTGGTGGCGCGACAGCAGTGGGAGGCCCCATTAGCTAAAGCGGTACCTCAGGTTAAGAACAGTTTCAGGTTAAGAACGGACCTCCAGAACGAATTAAGTTCTTAACCCAAAGTACCACTGTATAATTATACAAGTAGAGCAAACTGTACTACTGTACTTTGTGACTAAGCCAGTTCCTTTCCTCTTCAATTTCCTCAGCCTTTACGTCTAAGAAGCCACTCCGATTATTATAGCTACAGTACTTTGAAAAAAAGTCCTAAAGCGTAATTTTTATTCACATCAACTATAACATTGCTCATAATACTTTAATGGCTGCTCTGGCCAACTACATTTCTCCCCACATGGCTACTCCATTGTTTGTCCCTCACTTTTCCTCATGGCTTCTCTCTATTCCCCCCACATCTCCTCTCTCATTTCTCACCTCATTGGTGTTCCCGTCCCCTTCTCATTGCTCCTTCCCTTCCTTCCCTTCTCATGATTGGGAAGGCCATGTCTCTCTTTGTCTTTTCTTTCTCTCTCACCTCCTCAATGTCCCAGACATACAATGAAAACACTTTCAGTACTTGGTTGGTCTCTAAGGTGCTACAGGAAGGAATTTTTTTATTTTGTTACGACTGTGGCAGACCAACACGGCTACCTACCTGTAATGAAAACACTGCTAGTGTCTTTGCTCAGGTATCATAGAATCTCAGAGGGTAACATGGACAGCTTGTAAGAAACTGGCGGCTGCTTCCTCAAATTGTGTACAGTGGTACCTCAGGTTACATACGCTTCAGGTTACAGACTCCGCTAACCCAGAAATAGTGCTTCAGGTTAAGAACTTTGCTTCAGGATGAGAACAGAAATCGTGCTCCGGTGGCGCGGCAGCAGCAGGAGGCCCCATTAGCTAAAGTGGTGCTTCAGGTTAAGAACAGTTTCAGGTTAAGTATGGACCTCCGGAACGAATTAAGTACTTAACCTGAGGTACCACTGTATTTCTGTCACAGAGGGGAATAGAGAATGTGACAGTTTTTTGGCATGACCTTGAGGACACTGTCGTATCCATGGGCACCATGTTGGGAAAGCCTGATTTAGTGCTACATTTGCAAGCTAGGATGGGCTTGATTGAAGACTTAGTGTTGCAAGTCCTCCCCATGAACAGCTGGACTTTACTAACATTTATCTGAACTTTCAAGAATTTAGCTTCTTGTTTCATGTGATTTAGAGGTCTTGTTTTAAAAGAATCTTAACAGTTTCTAAACA
The DNA here is from genome assembly GCF_964252035.2 of Podarcis erhardii. Lineage (NCBI taxonomy): Eukaryota > Metazoa > Chordata > Lepidosauria > Squamata > Lacertidae > Podarcis > Podarcis erhardii. The sequence continues at coordinate 16,100,866 of NC_138504.1, forward strand.
AACCAAAATGGGATGGTTCTGAATGCAGGGGGTGGGGAAACAGTACTTAAAGTTCTTAATGTAAAAATGTTTCATTGTACTCAGTGCATTTCAGAATTAATGATTTCCTTCATCAGGGGCAAAACTTTATACCAGCAACGTGCAAAGATTAACTTAAAATGTTTTAGATTTAGGTAGGTAGCCGTGTTGGTCTGACACAGTTGAAATATATATAAAAAATTAAATGTCCAGTAACACCTTAGAGGTATCTGAACATGAAAGCTACTGGACAATTTTTTAAATTTTTTTTTTAAAATTTGACACTGTTCTCCTTTCCCTTGCTTTTAAACATGTCACCTTCAAAGGACCAGGTGTGCAGCCTAGCGGTCATTTTGGACTCACAGCTGTCCATGTGCAGGTTAATTCTATGTCGAGGGCAGCTGTCTACTAGCTCCATTTGGTATGGTGGCTGAAACACTATCTGCCTGTGCACTGTCTCGCCGGAGTGGTACATGCTCTTGTTATCTCCCACTTGCAATGCTCTCTACATAGAACTACTGAATACATAATGCATCAGCTAGACTGGTGCCTGGGAGCAGCTGCCAGGACCATATAGCACCAATTCTAAAGGATCTATACTGGGCCAGTATGTTTTTGAGCACAATTCAAATTGTTGATGTTGATTTTTAAAGCCCTAAATGGCCTCAGTCCTGGCCTCAGGTAGAGACACTCCTTCAGGAGCATCTCTACCTCCACTGTCCAGCCAAGACAATGAGATACAGCTCTGAGGGCCTTCTGGCAGTTCCAACACTGTGAATCGTGAAGCTACAGGGAACCAGGCAGAGGGCCTTCTCAGTAGTGGCACCCGTCCTGTGGATGTCACCCCCCATCAGATGTCAAACAGACTTTTAGAAGACATCTGAAGGGGGCCCTGTTCAGGGAAGTTTTTAAAGGTTGATGTTTTACTGTGCTTTTAATATTTTGTTAGGAGCCACCCAGTCAGATGGGGGCATATAAGTAATAATAATAATTATCATTATTATAATGGGTTGTGAAGATAATTTGTTTAGCTAACTAGGGACTGTTATATACCATAGTGAAACGAAACACTCGCAAAATCATGACCATGAGGGAGAAAGAGGGAATATTGTATCTGTGTGCGTGTGATCACAGGTTTGTAGCTTGAACATCTACCAGTTTGTTTGTTTATTTAATGTTATGTTCTACCCATCGTTCCAAGAAAACCCACTTAAACTATGGTTCAACATTATATGTGAATCTGCACACAGAGAGTCATTCTTAGAGGCCCTGAATTAATTATATGGATCTGAAATAATGAATATTTTGGGTGCCAATATTTGACACTTTCTTATGGACAAACTTTTATTGTTGCACAAAAAGAATGAGGGTATGAGTTATCAATTTATTTTTAATTTTTGACATACAGTGGTACCTCAGGTTACAAATGCTTCGGGTTACAAACACTTCAGGTTACAAACTCTGCTAACCCAGAAATAGTACCTTGGGTTGAGAACTTTGCCCCAGGATGAGAACGAAAATTGTGCAGCAGCGGCAGCGGAAGCCCTCATTAGTGAAAGCGTGCCTCAGGTTAAGAACGGTTTTGGGTTAAGAACGGACCTCTGGAACGAATTAAGTTTGTAACCCGAGGTACCACTGTACAATAAATTTCTTGTAGGATATCAATGAATATTGAATCTTAGCGTTTATCGCTAAGGCACAGTTGGGCATATTGCAGCCATTTTTGCCTAGGAATGATTTGGATTTCTTCAAGTGTATAGCTAAGAATTAATTTACTATATAATAGCATGCCCAAAAATAATCAAAGATCACAAAGATTCTAAATGCATTGAAGAAATAAATATTCTTGAAAGCTGATAATCGGAATGAAATACATGGGTTTAGACATATTTTTCTTAATAATGTGTGTGTGTGTGTGTGTGCGTGTGTGTATGTGTGTGTGTATATATATATATATATATATATATATATATATATATATCTCAATCATATGTGTGTGATGTTTTCTGCCAAATTCATGGGCAATACTAGAAATTTCTAAAAAAATCATACCATCAGCCTAATTTTATGTCCCTGTTCTACACACATATTAGATTTTTTTTTTCAGAATACAATATTTTGAATTATGGGTGGAAATTGACAGCAAAGCTGAATAAGGCTGTTGGCAGACAGCTTCCAGTATCTAAAAGTGTGTTGATTAGACATTCTGAGATAATGTGGCATTTGTGTCTTACCAGAATACTTCAGTCTATGCAACAAATGATTAAACACATAAGAAAACCATTAATAAGATGCATGTCATAAAAATACTAATCTTTTGTGTGTAATTGTCAGATCTTTTTTAGTCATTAAACTAAAACTAGTTTTGATCATCATTAGTGAGGAACCAGATGCTTGATGAATAATTTAGTGATTGATTTTTTGTATTGCCTGATATATGTGTAGCCACAGCACTGAGTATTGCATGTCACTATTGCATCTATTTTAAATAAATTGTCTGTTTGCTGATGAGTACCACAGCCATCATATTTATTCTCTATATTTTTGGAATTGGTATAAATTTCTCATATTAATTTCTCTATGAAGTTATTATATTGAATTTAGTGAGGTTTAGTTTTACCTGCTAAATATAAGAGAAGCAGCATAAAAACTTTCATTCCTTTTTGTGACAGAGTAGTAAGAACAGGAGCGCCTGGCAGAGACTTGACCTCTTTGGTTTTATGTAGGGTTCTCTTTATTAGCTGAACCACTGTAAAAGTAGACATATATGTGAAGCAGGACACACACACACATACACACATGAAAATTGTTTTGCACATCAGTTATGAAGTTAACTTATCAGGACAGAATATTCCTATAGCTATATTATATATAGATAATATAGCAATAGCAATATATATTGCTATTTGTCAACTTGGAGTCAACTTGGATTTCCAGTTTCCTAGCTTAGAAATGACAGAATCCTTAAAGAAAACACATATATTTTCCTCCAGATTTGTCACAACTTTGCAGATATCCACAATAGTAATCTCTGCAATGAGCGGAAAAAAGACATTTTGAATTCTAGGAAGTGTGTTACATCCCTGTCTAGGTTGGTGACAAAGGGCATTAAAACAAAGTATTGAACTCATCTAAGCTTTTAAAATCAATACTAAGTTGCTACCCAAGCAAGAGTAGCTATTATGCTTGACCACAATTAAACTCCTAATGACACAGCCTGGGAAATGCTAGCCATTTTAATATAACTTCTGTCTAGCTATCACCAGTGGGAATGGGTGACTTCTAAAAGATGAACAATGCTTCAAGTATGACCATTAGAAAGTAAATGATCAATAGCAAAGAAAATGAGACATTTAACTGGAATTTATTAAGGTATATTTTTAGACTAGAATTGAGTCTGTGTGGGAGAAAAATGGAAGTGCCACAGTAGGAATTTGATCTATTTCTGTTTTCACCTATCTTATAGTTGCAGTGCAGACACTGTTTCCTGTCATAGTTAGGAGACTGGGGCATGCTGTGACCTTGCATGCACCTTGTTCTGCTCTCTCTCAGTCTTCCCTCTTCATTTGCTTTGACCTTAACTTATTTATGTATTCAACTTATTAGCCGCTTACTACAAAAAATCTAAAGTGTCTTGCGGAAAGGTTAGGAGCCAAAAAGGCATTGTTTAAAAGCAAAAGGATACCTTTCAATAACTAGTAACCCCCCCCCCCGAAAATAGCAGAAAAAATCAGCAGCAATAACATTTCAACAAATAGGTCACTATACAACTAGAGGCAGTCCTGCCTGGGAGAAGAGATGTTTTAACCTGGTACCAGAAATATGTTAATGATGGCAGCAGATGGACCTCACAGGAAAGAGCAATCCACAGATGCATTGTCACAGCTGGAAAGGCCATCCTGCGGAAGGCTTTAGACTGAATGGTTCAGGCAGGTTCATAACAGGAGAGGTGCCCTGAAAGAAAGTTGTTGTGATCCTGTCTGTAAAGGGCTTTTTAGCTTAAAACTAGCGCTTTGAATTGGGTTTGGAAACATATAGGCAACCTGACCAACTGTGCCAAGATCAGTGTTATGTAATTGTCTCTCCTCAAGCCTATCAGCAGTCCGACAGCCAGATTCTGCTCTGACTGCAATTTCTGGATCATCTTAAAAGGCAGTTGCCATATAATGCATTTCATTAATTTAATCTCGAGGTTACCAGAGCACAGAGGACTGCAGCTAGGTTATCCCTGTCCAGGTAGGGTCACAGCTGGGCAACTCACTAAAGCTGGTGTCATTGCATGCCACCAAGGTTGCCTGTACCTCAAGTGACTCCCAAACGATAGATCTTCTCTTTCAGAGGGAGCATGACCTCTGTCAAAAGCAGGCTAAACATCACAAATATGGTCAGAGAACCATCTACCTGCCATGTCTCAGTCTTGGCTGGATGAACCTGCAGTTTACTGGGCCTCACCCAGCTCATTATTGCAACCATGAAACAGACGGACACATTCACCACGTGATCTGCAGAAGATGAAGAGGGGAAATAGAGGGAAGACAAAACTTTTCTTTGGTTGCAATTCATTATTTAAGTGGGCAGAATACTTTTCAGAGCAAGCAATCTTGAATACACTTCCTTAAGGGAAAGAGCTGCTTCTTTTTCTTGTATGTCATATGCTTCCTTCCAGAAATAGAAGACAACAGTGGCTTTTAGCACTCAAAGTGTATTTTATTTTAAAATTGTTATAGTTTAATCCTCTCTCAAGTTTTTCCTCACTCTTTAATTTTAAAATGATTTGTACAGTAAGGATAGTGTGATTTGTGAGACAGTTGCACAGCTTTCTGCAGTAACATATAGCTGTATACCTTTGAATGGTATGTAGACAATGATATTTAGAACTTTTTATGGGCATTTTGTGTTTCTACTCTCAAGGCAGTAAATCAGCCCACTGCTTGAAAAGATACAGGAAAGAAAGAGAAAGGAGGGGACAGACAATGTTGAAACAGTAATTTATAATCAGGTTTCCATGTTGTAATCCATTCATTCCTTAAACAAGAGTACTTGCTAACTGGTTGCTATAAAAAACTAAATTTGCAACTAAAGACCTAGATAGCACGTCTAATTCTTCTTAATTCAGTTTATATAATTCCACCTATCACTAAAAGGCTCCAGAGTGGGATGCATATAATACAAAAGTGGAAGAAGAAAATTCAGCAAATAAGCAGCCAAACATTTCCAAACACAAATAAGCATGTAATAAAAATAAATAAATAACTGGCATAGTTCCTTAAACCCTCCCATAGCTTTGTGCAAAAAGGTGTCTTCAACTGCTGTTGAAAGGTAAACAATGTCAGTGCCAGACACAAGTCAGAGGAAGGTCATTCCACAGATGGGGCACAACTGCTAAGGCTGTATCCTGTATCTAGTGCCCTGTGCTTTTCACCTGGTAAGGGAAAAGGTGGACATTCAGTTGTAGTGAGGTGTTTCTTCAGGTATTTGGGTCCCACATTATTTAGAGCTTTCAACACATTGAATTGGGTTAAGAAATAAATAGGCAGCCAGTACTACACTGTTGTTAAATGTAATCAGTTAACCACTATGGCATCTTCATTCTGCGCTAGATATAGATTCTGAGCTATCTTCAAAGTAGTCACAAGTTCGACACTGTTTCACACACTAGCTAAACCTTATAATAGGTACTTGTTGCCACTGATACCACTTGGGCTTCTAGTGACAAAGCTAGTTCTAGAAGTATACCCAAGCTATGCATCTTCATTGAAGGGAAGTGCAGAGCAGGCTATCTGTGCAATATTCAGATGCAATAATCTCTAATCCATAGCGCCATCATCTTGTCAGGATTGAGTTTCAGCTTGATGGCTAATGTCTAGTCTGATACTAATATTTAAATATATTCATATGTTTAAGGCCCATATTTATCCATGTTCAACCATGACACCTTCTAGATGATTGGTAAAACTTTTCCTACTTGAATTTGTCAAATCTTGTTTCTAGAGTCCTCTTTCTTAGTGGCAATCACTCATAAATTAAATGTTAATTATGCATTTGTAAAAACTTCGTATCTCGGCCTGCAATTTCACTGTGAATTCAAATGAGACTTCAGTGCTCTCTGGATCTTTGAAATGTGGTTGACTATTAACCATTCCATTATACAGTGGCTTGAATACTGATATAAATATGTGAAAGAGAAGCTTTATTTGGGTCAGAAATATTTTCAGTCAGTTTTTGAACGTATTGGTAGAGGAATATTGAAGGCACCAGAAACATACGCAACTAATGTTTGCCTGAAACTGTATCTGTTCTTCTATCACTTTTGTATGTGGGGACTGATTAAAAACAAATAATACTAATAATAATTTTATTGTTTATACCCCAACCAACTGGCTGGGTTTTCCCAGCCACTCTGGGCGGCTTCTGGCAAAATATAAAAAATAATAAAATGTCAGACATTAAAATCTTCCCTGAACAGGGCTGCCTTCAGATGTGTTCTAAAAGTTGTGTAATTCTTTATCTCCCTAACATAGAAAACCTGAATAAGTGATATAATTTTTTTTAATGGTGATAACCACAGTAATACATGTAATTCATAAACTTAAAGAGGATATATTGTTTGCAGCTGCCACATTATACAAGGTTTTTTAAAGGCTGAAATTGGAATACATCAAAGACTTTACCCAGTATTTTGTAATGAATGCAGTTCTATTAGAAATTGGAAACTTGTATGCAAGCAATATAGATTGTCTGATTTGTATAGGCAGAAAAAGGTTTAACATCAAGTGAATATGCTATGCCTATTCCCTTATCTGGATAAATGGCTGATGAATATGTATTTTTTTGCACGGGCACATATGGCAAAAGAGAGAAATGTACAAAATAAGATGAAGGATCTGAAATATTTGTGGCAAAAGTAGGTACTTTGAAGTTTTGGATAAATAGCTGAACTATGTGGAATACTTATCTCTTTCCCTGTTTTTTCATGTTTATCCCAGGTGGAGTTTGTGTATTTAATTAAAATGAAGAAGAATATTTACAGGTGTTCTTCTACTATGTTAATTTAAATTCAAGGATAAAGTAGAATTATTCATACAAACTCTCAGTAGAATGCTTCTGGCGGAAGACTTTATATCTATGTAATAAGCAACTCTTTGGACTAAGAATTGTGTTTGCTATGTTCACAGCTGTCTTTCAACAACCAGTGTCTGAAAACTAGTAAAAAGAAACTGGCCTTTTGGTTATGAAGTTTGTTAATGAATCACTTACAGAGGGCTGTTTGCTGAAAGGCCTTAATGTTTGTTAAAATGCCAGGGATCTCTTCTACAGTGGTGCCCCGCAAGACGAATGCCTCGCAAGACGGAAAACTCGCTAGACGAAAGAGTTTTCCGTTTTGGAGGTGCTTTGCAAAACGAATTTCCTATGGGCTTGCTTTGCAAGACGAAAATGTCTTGCGAGTTCCTGCGGGTTTTTTTTCCTTCCCCCCCCTTTTTCTAAGCCGCTTATCCGCTAAGCCGATAAGCCGCTAAAAGCCGCTAAGCCGCTAATAGCGCTAATCCGCTAAGCCGTCAATGGGCTTGCTTCGCAAGACGAAAAAACCGCTAGATGAAGAGAATCGCGGAACAGATTCTTTTCGTCTTGCGAGGTATCACTGTATGTGTATACACAAAAACACAGAGATGCTTAATAGTATTCCCAGTCTGTAAATTGTGCTAATTGTCACAAGTTGATAATGGAGAAGGGAAACTCCAGAGGTTTGATTTCTATAACTCACAACTGGATTTTAATAACAATAAAATGATTATAAAAATAGAGGAATATGTCTCCTCATCTTCTGTTACTCAAAGAGAGTCAAATTTTAAAATATTAATATTCATATTATATCACATTAAGTCAAATAGGTGTTATTTTGGCAGGTTAACATCTAATTGGTGAATCATAAACAGCACTGAATCTGCTATTTTTTGCCCCGGAATTGTTTTGTTTTTTTACTCACTTAAAAAATAAAGGTTCTGGAAAGAGTTGGTTGTAATGATATACATTGCACTTTGTTTAGGTATGCATGAATAATCTGAAGCTGACTCCATCAGGCTGGCTGATGAAGCAACATTATCTCACATGCTTTTGGTTTTGTTCTTATGCTAGCACTGACAAACAGATGCAACTTTACATCAATTATTCTTCTCATTTTTAATGTAGTTTTCGTATCTGGCAGGCTTTGATACAGTAACTTTTGATTTAACTTGATATCACAGTCTAAAAATGAATCCTCCTTGTCCTTAAAAAACAAAACAAAAAACCACCTTGTCAGGATTGTTGGCTTTTATGATTACAGGGAGGATTGGAATGCAGCAGAGACACTTTATTTTCACTGCAGGAGCTGATAAATGTGCAATTTGCATCTCTTCCAGGTGGCATCATATGTATGCAGTTAGATCACACAGCTGTTGACTTAATTGGAAAATGGGTGTGGCTAGCAGGTGCTTTGGAAATCTGGGATGAAGAGCTATTCTCAATTCATCTCGTATTGTATTGTCTTCAGCAGGTTGGGGAATATGGATAATTTCATCAACGGCATCTGATTCCGTATCAGTCTGTCTTCTCCCTCCACCCCTGGCCCGATATTGAGTATTGTCATGTGGAAGATAATAGTGAATATCTGCTTCCATAAAGCCCAAGTGATCACAGTTGTAATATAATTTTCTCTGAGAATACCCTGGATGTAACATTAGAAAATTTCTGTGAAGCTGCTAGAATTTTCTTATTTTTTGTTTCTTGTACATGGGAATTTTACAAAGTTCTGACCATTTGGTAGACTAGTTGTTTATCCTTTTTCTATTTCTCTGTAGAGTCTAAGTCCTTGTAACAAGTTATACGGAATAACTTTGATATATTCTATTGCAACACCCAGAAGAGCCTGCCTTTTGAGTAAATGTCAAAATGGTAATAGTCTTTCATCTTGTATGCTCAGGGACAAAAATGGGGAGTTTTTAGGAAGCTAAATAATTTTAACCGGCTCTGAAAGCCTTTCTTATCTATTGTTATGTAGGAAGGGATGTTGTTGAAGTCTTCCCACAGGAAAGGATACATGCTGACTGTGACTGGGGTGAACAGGGTCCATTGCTTATGAAAGCAGAATTGTATATTGAAGAATTTTGTAAAAAGAGAAATCCTTATTTAAATAGTGTCCAGGTCCACTTTGAATTGTTAAGAAAAAGTCATTGTAAATTGTTGTCTTTATTCATAACAAATGGACATCCGGCTGCAGAAATAAAAATTGCTTAGAAACAGGTCAAGCAGCAGTAAAGATATCACTAATTCTACTATCTTACATTATGTTCCCTAAGTTAATCAAGCCCCACCTATTTAAAGGTTTCAGGTGCATTAATTCTGTGAGAGAAGGTGTGTGTGTGTGTGTGTGTGTGTGTGTGTGTAGAAGTTAAGAAGGAGAAAAAAGAAAAGGGAAAATCTGTATTTATATTCAAGTTTTGATGTAGTCTCTGACTGCTGTTGAAATTTAACTGCCTTTTACAAATACTATTAGCTGGTTTGCTAAACCAAGCCTTGTTTTAGTGAGACCACATAAACATGTAGCCTATGGAGGGGAGCTCACAACTGCTAGTCTTTTTAATGGGAGCAGGTGGCACTGTGGTCTAAACCACTGAGCCTCTTGGGCTTGCTAATCAGAAGGTCGGCAGCTGGAATCCGCATGACGGGGTGAGCTCCCGTTGCTCTGTCCCAGCTTCTGCCAACCTAGCAGTTCGAAAGCACACCAGTGCAAGTAAATAAATAGGTACTGATGTGGCGGGAAGGTAGATGGCATTTCCGTGCCCTCTGGCTTACATCATGGTGTGCCGTTGCACCAGAAGTGGTTTAGTCATGCTGGCCACATGACCCAGAAAGCTGTCTGTGGACAAACGTTGGCTCCCTTGGCCTGAAGTGAGAGGAGCGCTGCACCCCATAGTCACCTTTGACTGGACTTAACCATCCAGACGTCCTTTACCTTTTTTACCTTTAGTCTTTTTTAAAGCAACATTGTGCTAAGCTAAGCTAAACCAAGGTTTGGCTTAGAATGCCACCGAAACTGAGACTTGTGGTTAAACTCTTTCTTCACTAACTATTAGCTATAGCCAATGCTATTTTCCTTTTTTTTAAAAAAAATGTTTAGGTATACTCTCATTTTGACTCAAGAAAATCACCATTTTATAGTTCGAATCGGGTAAAATAAATACAGTAAATGGACAAAAGTACAAAGATTCACAAAATGTTTAGGGGTATGTGTCCCCTTGTGTCCCCCTAGAAAAAAGCACTGGTTATAGCCAATAACAGTTGGGTAGACCAGGATTGGATAGCAATGTTTTTGAGTTATAGCTACCGTCAGTTGTTTGGGTCACGCTAATTACCTTGCTTCAGTGGACATATCCTGCATTCTTCTTTCTGCTTAGTCTTTATTCCTTGTCAGATCTCACCCACCTTCCCTTTCAAGATCAGTACTTGCCACTTCACCATTTTTCAAGTGAAGAATTGCATTTAAACCATCTCTCCATAGCTGCCTTTAAGTATCATGTATGTTAAGAAAATAAACTTCATCAAAATATTCTCAGAGTTACTAGATTTCAGAGGAATCCTGTTAGCATTGAATTCTAGGGAGTTTTTTTTAAGTAGGGGGAACAAAACACCTGGAGGAAAGTTGCTTGGAATGATGAACAGGGGTATTATTTATATATTTCCTTCTTTAAAAAATCATTAAAAGGCTCAGAAAGATTGCTATTGTATTACAAAGTGCTGCATTTGGCCTCTCTTCCATTGTATTGCTTCACAGAGGGCACCTCCCTCCCTTCCTCTTAGGAACAAAATCTTTATTCTCTTTCCCATGAGCTACCTGAAAGAGTCAGAACTGCGCTCTAAGCAAAAGCAGACAGAGCTCCATTCTGATATGACCCAGGAGCAGTTCTGACTGTCACGAACAATTCCTTCCCTGGGGATTTGGTTGCAGTACATCCCTTCAGAATGCATCATTGCCCTTATTGTGTCCCAAACTAAATAGACACTTGTACTAAACAGGCAAGTGTGTGTGTGTGTGTGGAGGGGGAGGCTAGCGGTCACATTGATTTTGTGAAACTTTTCCCATCTATAAAATAGAACTTTAGATATTGACTTCACATACTGCTCCCCCCTAAATTTCAGACACAATTTTTATACAGTTGGAGGAAGCAGGCAATGCTACCATAACTTAGGTATTTAATGGTTCATAAGAATAATACTGTTAAACATCATTGTAGATCACCCTGAATAAAAATTTTTGTTGAAGAGAATTAATGATATTGTATCCTGGCAACCTGACCGGGGTGGGGGTTGAGGAGGGAGAGAAACCACTTAACCACAGCTTGAATAATGTTTAAAGGCTAGTAATTTTAACAAAGACTCTTCTCCTCTCTTATTTTTGAAAGCCAACCATGAAACTGTCTAGAAAAAAATGAAAGTAGAAAGCTATCCATTTTCTATTAATTTCTCTGTATACTACAAATGCTTCAGAATACTTCAACATTTTAATTAAGTGTGGGTAAAATGTTATGACTGAAACAGAAGGTAATAAGCCCACTTGTTAAATCCTCTGCTTCATAAGAACAAGTTTCACGTATTATAAACATGAAGAAATTTAAGTGGTGCTGTACTGACCTCTTGTTCTATATTCCGGCTGCTTTTCTTCAGTTGCATTGTGATTTCATCATTCAGTGTTGAGTGCTGTGTGCCACGTACACTACATGCTGACTTTTCATATCTCTTGAACTTTCCACAACAGAGGGTTCATAAGCACTAAAGTGTTAGTCTATTTTCTAGGATACTCCCTTTAACATCATTCTTTCCGCATGGAGTCATAAACACAAAGGGAAATGACTTTCTGATAGTCAAATATGCATTCAAACCTGGGGGTTCGAACCAGGCAACAATTAATAACATGTAGTAAAGTCTCTTAAAACTGAAACACCTACTTAAGAATGCTACCTTATTTACTAGGCATGAATGCTTAAGCAATTGTAAAACCTACATTGCTTTATGCTTCCCCCATCCCTTTCAGGAGGAATTTCAAAATACTAGGAGGCAAGCATGACCGTGCTGCATCATAATTTTATGAGTGGTGATGATCAGAGGTTTAGTGGTTCATAAGAAGGCCCCCTTTTACTATTTCATTATATCTATTTTTAAAATTAATATATCACCCTTGGGTATGTGGGATGTTAGGGAGGAATAGCACCTCTGGTGGGGGACATGTTGTACCCCCCCCCCCGGGGTAGTTTATCCACCTTTGGTCCCCACCCTGCACTCAGCTCTCACCCGTGGCCCCTAGAAGCAGTCAACATGCAACAGTGGCCACATCCCTGGAAATGGCTTTGACTGGGCGGCTAAACCAGGTGTCTCAAACCTTTGGTGAGTTAAGGACTGGCCCAACTTGCAAAAAAGGGCTCCGGGGGATTGAGTAGACGAGGCCAATAGTTGGTCCAGCAGTTCAGAAGGTGAAATGAGGGGCAGATGGGGCTTGCCAACCTCAAGATGGAACCTTGAGATGGAAGATAACCCATCTCATAGAAGGAAAGCTCCAATCCAAAACCTCTGCTGCCTTATGGCTGTACTCATTCATTAGAAAGGCTTTGGGAGTAACCCCCGAGGAAAAATCTTCTACCAGTCTTTGCAGCCACAGCAGGCACACTCCATTGTCTTTTGAGGTAGACAGATGCCAGCAAAAACAAATACTAGGAATCTCATGGTGGTTTACAGCATAAATATACAAAATAATAATTTTTTAAAATAATAAAAACATGAACTAAACCAAAGCAATCCAGTAACCCTCCCTCCAACAAACAAATTTTAAAGGACATAGAATGTTAATCAGCCAAAAGCTTAGTTGAAGAGGAATGTTTTAGCCTTGCACCTAAATATGTATAATGAAGGTGCCAGGTGAGCCTCCCTAGAGAGAGCATTCCACAAATGGGGAGCAACTGTAGAAAAGGCCTGTTCTTACGTTGCCACATTCTGGATGCTTCATTCATTAGCTCCTGTTCTGCCCCTCATAGTAAACTGTACTGCTCTAGGGTAGGATTAGCAGCATTTTCTAGTGTGCCTTCCCAAAGTAAGTTGTCATATCTTCAAAATGTAAAAGTTCATGATCCTGCCCAATTAATAATTAATGACACATTCAACATGAAAAAGAAGCTTCAGGGGAGGCCAAAATATTTTCTGAAATGCTTCTCTCCAGCTTCAATTTCATACTCGTTTATTGCTGTATTCAGTGAATCTTTCTTCCTATACAGTGGTACCTCGGGTAACAAACACTTCAGGTTACAGACTCCGCTAACCTGGAAGTAATACTTTGGGTTAAGAACTTTGCTCCAGGCTGAGAACAGAAATCCGGCGCTGGATGCGTGGCAGCAGCAGGAGGCCCATTAGCTAAAGTGGTACCTCAGGTTAAGAACGGTTTCAGGTTAAGAACGGACCCCCGGAACAAATTAAGTTTGTAACCAAAGGTACCACTCTATACATAAAAACTGCATCTTCCTATACAGGGATACCTTGGGTTACATACGCTTCAGGTTACATACGCTTCAGGTTACATACAGACTCCGCTAACCCAGAAATAGTACCTCGGGTTAAGAACTTTGCTTCAGGATGAGAACAGAAATCACGCGGTGGTGGTGGTGACAGCAGCAGCAGCAGGTGGCCCCATTAGCTAAAGTGGTGCTTCAGGTTAAGAACAGTTTAAGAACAGTTTCAGGTTAAGAACGGACCTCCGGAACGAATTAAATACTTAACCCGAGGTATACATAAAAAATTAAGGTTGTTGCCATGCTGTGCAGTTCACAGGGGGTGGCTTGTGAACTCCAGCCTGAGGACCAGTAGACAGGAATTGATGAAGCAGCTCTGATGGTTGTTGGCCAAGAGACCCTGTTTAACAGAATGGGGAAAGCCATTCTGTGACTTGTGAAGCACCCAGCCTTAAAAGCACACAAAATTTAACAGAGGGAGGAGAGGTTATTCACAGAGCAGTTTGACAAGCTGCTCTGTGAAGAGCCTCTTCACTTTAAAAGGGGATGAAGCAAGCTGTGAGGGGAGGGAGAAGAGCTTGGGGTAAGCTGTGGGGAAGGCTGGTGGTGGGAGACAGGTGAGGTGGTAGGGAAATGGTCAGATGTGTGGGGAAGGCGTTAGCAGATAGATGAGAAGGGTGATTAGGGAAAGCAGGGGAGGCAGTCTCTAGTAGTAGCATATTTATGCTTGAAAGCTAGCACTTTCTGATAACAGTCATGTCATTACAGAGTCTATGAGGTTTTACTGTATAGTGATGTCACTAAGGGAAATGAAGCTATTTCAATGGGAAGGCATGACTTTCTGAATATGACATTTTCCTCACTTGAATTAGTAGGGCCTTATCACTGGGTCTTTTAAGGTAGGGCCTTTTCATTGTCTCCCATTCAACATCATGGCAAGTGAAGCTGTATCTTTTCCTCTGGGCTTTTGGAGGCAAGAATGAATAGTTCATTGAGGTCAGTGTGTGGTACCTGTTGTGCTCTTATGTTGTCCTCTCTTTATATTGAGTGCACTTTATATGAATTTTAATTGGTTTTAGAAATATGTATTGGTTTGTTTTAAAATGTAGTATACCAACCTAGGGGGACATGGGTGGCGCTGTGGGTTAAACCATCTTGGTTCTCCCCTATATGAAACATGCATAGTAAGATGCCCTAAAACGTTCACAGTACAGATGTTATCTTGATTCCTAAAAGCATATGCTATTAAATAGGTAATGCAAGCCTTTCCAGCCAATTAGATTTGAAAACTTTCTTTTGACTGGAATAGTGATTTAAGACTTTTGTTTATGGGAACAGATAGGCACTGTTTGTTTGCAGCTGTTTTGTAACCCTACAAAAGACGCAGTTAGTGGCAGTGTTAGATCAGTAAGTATTTAACGGTTCACAGTGTGACAAACTTACCTCATGATAACCTGAACTGTCATCCAGAGAATATCAAACTGTATCTTCTTCTGCTGAATGAGAACCAATTTTGGGTGTGTGGGGGTGGGAGGAGGAGGAAGAGGAGTTTGGATTTGATATCCCTCCTTTCACTCCCTTTAAGGGGTCTCAAAGCGGCTCACATTCTCCTTTCCCTTCCTCCCCCACAACACACACTCTGTGAGGTGAGTGGGGCTGAGAGACTTCACAGAAGTGTGACTGGCCCAAGGTCACCCAGCAGCTGCATGTGGAGGAGCGGAGATGCGAACCCGGTTTCCCAGATTACGAGACTACCGCTCTTAACCACTACACCACACTGGGGTGTGTGTGTCATTTCTCTCTGTCTAACCTTACTTGATTATAGAGGTATTCTTCCGTGTTGGCAAAGCAGTTGCTAAAAGTACTTCATATCAGTTTGCTGAATGCATCTCACTATTTCTACTTACGTTTTCATCTATCACAGCTGAATATTTAGTTTCATAAATGTATCCTGTAAAAGAGAGGTGGAAAAACTCTAGTCCATGGGGCTAATTAGGCTCACTAGGTATCCTCATTTGGCTCTCAAGGCTGTT
Source organism: Podarcis erhardii (assembly GCF_964252035.2). Taxonomy (NCBI): domain Eukaryota; kingdom Metazoa; phylum Chordata; class Lepidosauria; order Squamata; family Lacertidae; genus Podarcis; species Podarcis erhardii. Next base: position 16,116,446 of record NC_138504.1, read on the forward strand.
TAAGCCAAGGCCACCCAGATGTCTTATCAGCTGACATCATATGACATCAGCTAAGCCATGCCCACTTGTTTATCAGCTGTCATCAAACAGTGGTGAATTCAAGCCATTGTTGTAAAGAAAAGTTCCTTTGCAGCTGCGGCTTAACATTATTATTATAATTTTGTACCTTATCTCATCATGCTGCTGAGTATTTGATGGGATAAGGTGCCCAATTCAAAAATTCAAACATCACCTAAGCTGAAGTTGTAGCTGCACACTCCCAACTGAACCTTTGTAGCCACAGCTTTACATTGCCTTGACTTTGTTTATTAAATTTATACACCACAGTTCCTCCCAAATTTGTTAGGGGATTGACTGTTGATGTGATTTGAGGAGGGTTGGCTGTATATGGCTGTAGTCTTCCAGCCAAAAGTTGTTCTCCATCTCTGCTGTAAAATTATACCACTGTATAATTTTTTTGCTGTACTTTCCCTTATGAGAGTAGAGTAGTCAAACTGGGAGATAAAAAATGTTGGTTTGTTCATTTGTCCCACTGGGAAAGGAAATTGTTGATGGCCGCAGGTAGACTCTGCCATGAGAGAAATGCTCCCTACCTCGTAACATTATTTTTAAAAAACTAATCCATCCTTCATCAGAACATATGGGGGGCACAACATAAATAGAAATTTAAAATACAGAATCAAATAAAGCATAACAGATAAGCAATACAGTAATAAAGACCAACACAGTGAGACGTCTCTGGATGCATCTTTGATGGGAGGGGGGAGGTTGTTGTTTGGAGCTGATGGCATAGTTCTAGATTAGTATCAACTAGCTTGAATGATCAGACTAGTATTTTTATAGTACTGTTATATTTGAAGATGAAGATTCAGTAAAATTGTGTTAGTCAGTGCAGACAATACTTCTCCCAAAACACGTGCCAATCCATAGGTTAGCAGTACATCACAGAATCTATATCTGGAGGTGACTGCATGTGTGGAAGGACATTGCTCTGCACTCATTTATGATATCCTGGATGATGTGTCTCTTATACTTTTTCATCATAAATCGTGTCAATTCAGTTTCCCTGTTCCTGTAACTAAATTTGTTTGGAAGCTGTTATTGGCATGGGATATTGTAAATCTGAGTTTTGATTCTAAGATCATAGTAATTATAAATGTAAGCTACTATTCTACAAATATCTGACAACTGAATATACATTTTGAACGACTGGATATTCCTGTACCTCAAAAATTGCTATATAAAACAGGCATTTTTGGTTAACAGTTCAATAACCCCTGCCTTTTGCTATATGTGGTCACTGTTGGTGACAATGTTTTGCTTTGTCTTAACGTTAGAAGAATTAAATCATGCAAAGGTAATGTTTAATGGTGTTCAGTAATTGAGTTAATGATCAAGTGTGAGACACAGTAGGTATTGTGCAGCTGTTAATTTTCAAAACCCATGTGTTTCCAGATTTTGGGATGAGCTAATAGTGAAGTTTTGCTTAATTAAGTCTCTGAACCATTACATTCTTGTGGGTTTTCCTTTTCACCAGAACAATTGGATGCATTTAATTTCCTTCAAATTTTTGGCTTACCTTGGTTAATGTCATTGTTTCTTGTGCGGGCACCAAGCAGGTGTCATAATAAAATTATCCTTTCAGGGGAATACATTAGTTTACAGGTGTAGGCAATGCAACAATAGATCCATCTCTCGGCTGTACATGCAGTACATAGCATTAAGAGTACAATGGAAAACAAACTCTTACAGCATGTTGCATCAGCTTTTCTTCTCCTGCTTTGATAAACAAATACGTTATTGCTCACAAAATAGATCACGGTATTAAATGAAAACAAAATATTGGTTGCTTACCAACAGGTTTAATTTAGATCCTGTATTTGATTTGTTTTTTTAAGCATTTAACTCTGACTTTACCGACACCTGAACCGTTTTTCATTTCTCTTGACCATGTTCCAATTAATGTGTGGCCTCATTGAAAAAATAACATAGGGATTGGCATTGCCTGGTTGCAACCAGTAGGAGGCTCTGATGTGCTGAAGAAATTGTGATAACACTTTCATTCTCTCAAATCACTGATGTAGATGGGCAAGGGCAATAGAGCTACCTACACATCAGCTTTAGACAGTGCCTGTTGGATTTGCTCTGAAGCAGTTCATTAATCAATTTTAGCAATGACATTTTTTTTTATTCCACAACAAAGTTGAAATGTCACTGTTCATGTTTCATGCAGGTTTTCACCATGCACATGATGGGTTGATCTCTGTTTATTAATGGAAATTCTTAAGTTTAACATAAAAAGCACAGCCATGGAAATATTGTGAAAGTTTAAACAGTTTGGGTGTAGAAGCTTTGCTTCTGTTAGGTCTGCACATACTGATAAATGTCCCCTTTGTTTAGCAGTTAAAAAGCCTGTCGAGAATACAGAAGAAAAGAAGGTGTCTCTGCCTAAGAAAAGAGTTAAAGAGCTACGGATATTGGATGGGAAGACTGCACAGAATTTGTGTATGTAATAGGTTTTTCATCTTGCACAGTCCTTGTCTGAGCCTAAACCTTAAGGGTTTTAAAAAACTTTGTGAGACCTTTCTGTTGTCATTCATTTGATAGTTAGAAAGAAATGTCTTAATGTAGAAACTGTTGCCTGACAAGCATCGCTGTCTTCATTAGCTGTGGCTCCTTGGACTGCATGAAATTTGAGGTATTAGCTAATTTTATCTGGGAGACTGTGACTCTGGACATCAGCAGTAGATGAAATTATGTTCAAGAGTACTCTGATTCAATAAGGTAATGATGGAGTGACCTGTTTCATAGTTAGGTCAAACTTGAATGCCTAGGAGAAAGAACACTCCTGTATACTTATGCCTCTCCACACTTACCAGAGCCAAGAATGTTCCTGTGCTGTTGACCATAAACAGTGTCTGAGGACACTGATGTAACAACAAAGGTATTATTTAAGAGGCGTGGAAGTCATTTGCAATCCTAGAGTTGTCATAGAGCTGGTTCCTCTTTCATCAGGACCCGTATTTAGTTTATTTAATCAGAGTGATGCATCTTTGTACTATAACACGGGTAGCACTGTGGTCTAAACCACTGAGCCTCTTGGGCTTGCTGATTGGAAGGTCAGCAGTTCAGATCAATGTGACAGGGTGAGCCCCCGTTGCTCCGCTCCTAGCTTCTGCTAACCTAGCAGTTCGAAAGCATACCAATGCAAGTAGATAAATAGGTGACAGGAAGGTAAATGGCGTTTCTGTGTACTCTGGCACTCATCACAGTCCCCCGTGTATCAGTAGCAGTTTATTCATGCTGGAAAGCTGACACGGAAAGCTGTCTGTGGACAAATGCGCGGCCTGAAAAGTGAGATGTGCACCGCACCCCATAGTCATCTTTGACTGGACTTAACCGTCCGTCTTTTACCTGTTACTATAAGGTCATGTTTTTCTCCACCAGGCCTCACCCCCACTCCAAGATTTAATCTGGCCTGACACGAGCATTTAGAGTTTACTTAAATGCAGAAGCCTCACTTGTGTGTAGATGAGTTTATTCCCATGTTGGTGTGCACAGTGGATTAATACTTAGTGTCTCACCATAAACCCTACTGCCCCTTCCTCAAACAAAAGCCTATGCTGTAATCCTATGCCCACTTTATGTGGGAGACATGCCTAAATACCAATCATACTTAAGGTATTTTTTTTTATTGAAATGATTTTTGTTGTTGTTTAATTGATGCTTTTCCAATGACAATTTTAACGTAACAATACAAAGTAAAAGTCATTTCCATTTGACAGTAGACTCTGAAATAGTGGTGTTTCATTTCAGCAATTTTCCTGGGATCTTTCCGTATGCCTTATGAAGAAATAAAATATATTATTCTAGAAGTGGATGAATTAAAACTGAGTGAAGCACTGATTCAGGTAAGTTAACATAGCATCTCTTAGAATCACAGTTTAAATCATCAGAATGATAACCTATTCAATTATCCATATCTTGGTAACATGTTCTTATTTTTATTATGTACTTTGTGGTATTATTCTGTATTTTTATGCTGTGAACCACTCTCAGATCTTTGGATAAAGGGTGGCATACAAATATAATAAATAAAATAATAATTAGTAATAAATATTCACCATAGTGTGGTATGGGGTTAATGACGTCACATACACCAGGGGTTGCCAATGTAGTGCCTTTCAGAAGCTGTAGAACTACTATTCCCATCATTCCTGGCCATTAGTGATGTTGGCTAAGACTAGTGAGAGTTAGAATCCAATTAGTATTTCTGCCATGGTATCTATATGAATAATAAATATCTGGGGGACACCACATTGGCTACCCCTGACATACCTGCTATAGGGAAACTGATTCAGAACGGAGCTGCTTGTAAACTTTAAATGTCTTAAATTAACACTATGATTGACCTAGATGTGTGCTCCACTTGAACCACTGTGTTGCCATTTGTAAATTTTGAAATATTAATTCACAGTGTTCATTTGAACTACATCAGAGGTGGGTAATCTATAAACCTCCAGATGTTGTTGGATTCCAACTCCCATTTGGCCCAGCCAGCATGGGCAATAATTTGGCATGGTGGGAGTCGGAGTCCAGTAATATCTGAAGGCCCCCAGGTTCTCCACTCCAAATGCTTTCTTCACTCTTTCTGGAAAGCCTAGGACTGTTTTAAATAGGTTGTGTCCAACTAAGTTCTGCTCAAGTTCTATACAAATCGCCCAACGATCCTTTTAGGAACAAATTTACAGATTAGATTGCTAATTTTATTTTAGTGGGCACTCATGTTTCAAGTTAAAAATATCTCCTCTTTGTTTGAGACCTCATCATATGAGGCAATTGGGGCAGTTAATTATCCTTTTAAAATTCGTAAACCTTCTGTTAATCTTACATTTCGTTCTATACCTGCCCCCAGTTTCTGATGCTTATGATGAGAGTTAAATGCAGAAGCCTCCCCTTGCATGCAGCCAGTAGATGTGCCTGCTCATTTAAAGATAATTTCAGGATGATTATGCAAGCATAAGCCTCAAAATGATTGGCTCCTGTGGCTTGCAAATGTCCCAAGTCAAAGGATACAAGCATAACCCCCCCCCCCCCAGCAATTTGGTGGAGGAAGTAGAGGGGTTAGAAAACATGATGGGGGCTCCCCCCCCTCTTCTCCTTGATGCTTTTTTTTCAGAGGAGAGTGCAGGAAAGAGAATCTTTCATATTTAAATACTGGACTGCCAGACGACTTTCCTTGTGTTTTAGAAATAAATTTATGGAGGTTCAGAAATCTTAGTGGGAGGCAACATGCTACACAATAAGAACTATTTCCAAATTGTCATCATGTTGGGATTCCTAGTCTCCTTAAAATAAATAAATGAATGGTCCACAGGCCTTCACATATAAAGTTCCAGACAATAAAGTGAAAGGCAGCTGACTGCAAAACCCACTAACAATACATTGTTATTGCTAAAAATTAGAACAAAAAATAACCAATTTGGCTTAACTATTCAGCAGAAGTTGCTTATTTTTTTAAGGAAGCTTGAAATACAAGCTTTGTAACTAAATCAGTTATATAAGATTAGGTCTGTTTTCATTTAACACAAATCCAGAGTTATTGGCTTATCATTTATTTATTTATTTTGCAAAAGGGTAGCATGTGGTCTGATAGCTTTCATCTTACTCCTTCCCTGGCATGAGCAGGATAAAGAATGAAGCCTTGGTTTCATATTATATCTGAACCAGGGATAAATAAGTGAGCAGCAAACCATTATTTAAGGTTCGTTAGCGATTGCATGCTAGACATGTCAAAAAGGGCAGGGCCAAAACCATCCTAACACATCCATCTATCCATTCATATAAACATACAACCCAACATGCAATACATTACGCAGAGAGAGAGAGTGACTTAATGAGATGTTTTGAAGCTTCTTGTTTGAGACAAGAAATGTATGCATTCATATGAACATACAACCCAACATGCAGTACATTACACACAGAGAGAGAGTGCAGATCACACACACAAAAAATAAGATTTGGCATAAGGCAGCCTCCTGTGCTGTCTATACCAGTAGATTTAACTAAGAATCATAGGTATAATAATTGGGAGTATATTGATAACAACTTCTGTATGTCATATATCCTTAAATTTGTTAAGTATCCAATCTGGGTACATTATGATGGGTTTTATAATGAAAAATCCATGTGTGACCAAGGCTTGAGTGACTTAATGAGATGTTTTGAGACAAGAAAGAAAGGTTACATTTTTGTATGCAAGAAAAGGCACCGTGGTTCAATATCTTCACTTAACTAACCTTTAAGTGTGCAATTAACATTTAAAGAAAATAAAAGTTTGTGGAATACTGTTGAATAATTGCAAAAATGTGGAAAGTAGTTAAATGTCTCAGTTCTGTTTAACAGACAGTTTTTTTAACATCACAGTGCTGACATGCCATAAAATTAGAGCTATGAGGCATGAACGATTGAATACAAAGTGTTTTAATGCTGTCACAAACACTTTCTTTTGACTATCCTGTCTAAAACTGGATCAGTAAGGTGCCACTTGAAATGTGATTCTATGCAAAATATTGTACTGTTCTGTTATGCTGTGAATGTGTTAGCGGGTGCATGTATGGTATGTATTAAAATTAGAACTGGGGACAACTGTCATACCTTCATCGTAATGAAGGCTGCTTGTTAATCCAAGGTTGGTATTTTTTGTTTGCCTTCTGCATAGTTTTATAAACTAGCCTGCAGTCTAATGACATTTCCATCTAGCATTTACATATGGAAACAGGGAAACTTCCTTGGAATATTTTGCAACATAAGGTGTAAACAAAACTCACTCAATTCTGATCAATGTCAGAATCAGATGTTCTTAAGAACAGTTTAACTTTATACATACAGCTCCAATAGCTGTTCACACTGAAATGGAAATAGAAAAAATAAATCTGGGTAGCATTTGGTGAAATGTTAGGTTATGGTGGTTGACTCTGATAAAGTGATTTTGCTACCTCTTGCAACTTTGTGGTGAAGGAGTCCCTTGCTCCAATAAATGGTAGTAAGAAAATACACCATGCTTTAGCAGGTGATGGCGAACTACATTTTCACCACTATTTAGAAGAATGCTTTGCCACAACAGGATTGCAGTGGAAAGAAAATTCAGTGAATGCCACATTAAAATGATCATAAAAATATTCAAAAAACTATTTTGAGTTTCTCCACAAACTTTGATAGCCTCTACAAACAGCACATGTGTATTTGAACATGTCTATGTGGCAAATCCATGTGTGACCAAGGACAGAGAAACAACAAATGTTTGTAAATATAGTGTGGGCACAGAGCCAGACATGCTCTTCAGGGCATGTTCACTGTGTATGTGCAGTTGGAAAGTTACAATTAATACTGAAAAACGAATATTAATCTGGTTTTAACTAAACGTAAATGCATACCTCCCCTACCATATTCCACCAGTCCTTGTCATGCAAAGCGTAAAAGTGTTCCTGTGGTTTTTTGCTTTTAGTTTATAGTCCTGAGAGAAAGGCCTGTGATTCATTAGGAATGTGCATTGGCTTTGTGTGTACCCCAATAACAAGACAAAATGGAATGATTTATGGCAGACTCTTATATTCTTGAGTTGAATTGCACTACTAAAAAGGCATGTTGAGGCGGATCAGGGAATTCCTCTACATCTTTTCTTTTCTGAGAAATGAAACCAACATATTGGGGAAACACACAGAGCTCCAAAGGGGAGAGGTGCTGAGAAAAAGGGAGAAGGTGGAGATATTTCCTTTTGGTAGATAGATCACACTATTAATTTCAATTTTTCAATTCAGTTGTCGTTAGTGTTTGCTTTGAGAACGGGGTGTGAACAGTGGAGTCACACCATTGGGGTTGCCTGTTACTTTCCCAATCATTTTTTCTCCTGAAAAACAATTTTAAGATTTTATTCATTGAGAGTGCTTCCAGGAACATGGAGGGTACCTTAATTATATAGTTTTCAGACACGCTGAAGACTTACCTCTTTACCCTGGCTTTTGACACTTGAAGTCTATGTTTTTAGGACCCACCTTATTTTTATTTTTTGATTATAGATTTTTAAAATTGTTTTTAATGCTGTAATCTTACAGTGAAGGTTAGGTGATAACATAATTATCAGCAACAACAACAATTATGTGGGGCGATGCCTGTATGGGACAGCTGCATATTCCTGCATTGCAGGGGGGTGGACTAGATGATCCTCAGAGTCCATTCCAGTTCTACAATTCTGTGATTCTATGACTGTTACATAAAGTAAATTTGCCTAAAACAATAGTCCCTGGACCTAGGTTAAGGTTTTATACAGAATCATAGAATTGTATAGTTTGGAGTGACCCTGAGGATCATCTATGTATCTTTATTACAGAACTTTCCAAACGGTGTGTCGGCTGCAGTGTGTGGGTGTGTTGTGCAAATGCTTCCCGTAAGCCTCCCAGGGCTGGAAAGGGGTTAGTTTAACCTCTGGTTTGCTAGTAAAACTGAATTACTGTGTTGCAAAATGATGCATGTTTAAAAGGTGTGTCACCAACATGAAAAGTTTGGAAAGCTCTGCTTTATTAAGTTGAAGCTAGTGATGTTAAATTCTTGAGAACAATCTTTTGGAGAATAGTCTCAATTAATGATAATATTAGAGAATTTTCATTTAAAATAGGAGAATATTCATTTTATTGCATTGAAAATGATATAATTAGTTAATATACATGTTTATTCATGGGCAAACTTGTTCAGATGGCAATCCAAAAATGGAACGATACTTTTAATCAATGGGGCAATGCAGTGAATTCACATTCTTTGATTTTTTGCACCAAACTTGAAAATTCAACGTGAATGACTCACGTTAATCACTTAGCCTGCCACTAACCATATATTTACCATCAACTTTGAATTCTAATTATGTATGAAATGTAGCTTTTAAAGTAGAAGGAATATTAAAAAAAACACTGATTGACAGTGTGGATGGGATCATTAAAGCTACTTTCTGTAAAAAATAAATAAATCACACTGTATGGCCAAGGGTATAGAATTGCAAAGAATAAGGTCACACCAAAATAGAAAAAAAGGCTATTACATATACAAATTGAATGAATAGCATTTTTAAAACTAAAAAATAAAATAAAATGTTTTCTGTAGCTCACATTTCAGAACTGCCAATGGGGAATGACACAATGCCCAGTAATGTAACTGGATCAAAAAAAAAAAAATCATTATTCATTACTTACACTGGCAATATCACAGTTTGACTGATTGTTTATTAGATTTTTTAAATGTGGGTTGTAAAACTGGTTCTTACATTAGAATTTACAGTTTGTGGATAATTTTCTAACGGAAAATATGCTCAAGAATATTCTCATCTCACATCGCTAGTTGAAGCATAATAAATCTATATCTATATCATCTATACCTATGATTAATAAATATAAAAATAATTCTTATTTCTGTTTGTGTCACTAGAATTTGGTAAAGAACCTCCCTGAACCGAAAGAGCTCAGTGCCTTAGCCGAGTTAAAGAATGAGTATGATGATCTCTGTGAGCCAGAACAATTTGGAGTTGTGGTAAGTTCTGTTTCATAAATTCAACCTGTAATTGATGTCCACTGTGCATTTTGGCAAGTTTACCAAAGATTTCTGAGAACATCTCTTTAAAAATAGTAGCTGCTTTTTTATTAGTGCATACCGTATTTTGCCCCCCATAGGACGCACCGGCCCATAGGACGCACCTAGTTTTTTGGGGGGAAAATACAGAAAAAAAATAATATTTCCCCCCCCCCCCAGGTGTGGGGCTGGAAGAACCAGGTCGGGGAACAGCGGGAAGGCGCGCTCCGCCTCCCCCGCTGTCCCCGGAGCTTGTGGGGCTGGCGATGGGGAGAAGTACGCTGAGCCCAGGACTGGAGGCAGCTCTGCACAGCCATCGGGAGCCGGGCGGGACTTCGCGCCCCGCTCCCGATGGCCGCGCAGAGCTGCGCTGAGCCCGGGACTGCAGGCAGCTCTGTGCAGCCATCGGGAGCCGGGCGGGACTTCGCGCCCTGCTCCCGATGGCCACGCAGAGCTGCGCTGAGCCTGGGACTGCAGGCAGCTCTGTGCAACCCTCGGAGCCGGTCTCCCGAGGGTTGCGCAGAGCTTCCTGAAGCCTGGAGAGCGAGAGGGGTAGGTGCGCACCGATCCCTCTTGCTCTCCAGGCTTCAGCGAAAGCCTGCATTCGCCCCATAGGACGCACACACATTTCCCCTTCATTTTTGGAGGCGAAAAAGTGCGTCCTATAGGGCGAAAAATACGGTAGCTATATGCTGTCTTAATAATACAGCTGTACCATAAAATGGTCATTAGGCTGGTTGCCACCCTTCCTGCTACTGATGATGAGAGCATGCAGAAAAGAATTTCTGCCAATCATCTTACCACATGGACAGAGTAAACTTATACTCTACCCAAAATGGCTCAAAATAATAAATTCATCCCCAAAATTATCCCCTTTAAAAACATTTGTTAAAGTCTATCTAAATAACATACATATATGTGCAATAATATGCTAGCCAACAGCAGCAATGCATGTGCTCTTTCTAGTCGCATCAGCTTTCAAAATTGTTTTCTGAAGCAGTATTGTGCTCACAAATATCTAAAACAATAGAATATCTTATTGCTATCTGGTTCATTTGAAAGGTGCCTTGCAGTGGCAAATGGCCTACGCCTTTTTACCTACTGGCCACAATGTAGATCTAAAATAATGTTACATTTTGACTAAGTGGCTTCTATGCAAGTCATGCATTGATAAAAGTAGATATTTTGCTCCTTGTGTAATCGCTTCTGAAGTTCTACATTCAAGGTCTTGTAGCACAGTAGTATGCCCACATGGCATTTGTTTATGAGATTTATAAACTTTCGCTTAAAAACCCCAGGACAGTATGCATAAATAATTAAAACAGAATTAATTGTGACATAGTATAATACCACATATCAGACACAAAAAAGTAATCTCTAAAGCTATCAACACCTAATACCTATGATCACAGAAGCAGGCAATAAAGACTAACTGGCATAATGTTATCCCTTCCAAAGACCTGAACAAATAAATGCATCTTCCTCTGCTAATGAAATGTGGTGCTAGACTCAGCTTGGAAGACAGTTTGTTCCAGAGATAAAGCACTGCTTCAGAGAAAGTACTCTCACATTTTGCATCCTCATAACTTTCATCAGGTGAAGGAATCTCAAGTAGAACTTCCCCTGTCAATCTTAGCACAAAGGATTTTGTGTCTAGTCATTGAAAAGAACCAATGTGTAGAGTGGCTAAAATGCTGAGAAGGCCAAATTTAATTCCAGCTCATCCCTGGTGATCAGAGGGTGGCATTGGGCAGTCACTTTCTCAAAGCCAAACCACCCTGACATGTTTGTTTTCAGGATAAAATATTCTAACCCTGTGAGTGCTGCTCTAGGTTCCTTGGAGAAAGGGCAATAGTGACATGTGAGAAATCCTAAAAAAACATTTGACTGTCTTTATATATCACATTTCTTTAAACATTGAGGACAACTGGATTCATTATGATTAAAATACTGTGCATTTGAAGCTGTGATTAACAGCCAAGAACTGACAAGGTAACAGCAACATCCTTCAACTTGGGCCACTTCTTTGTATTAACAATTTGTTATACTATACAACCCCCTCCCACATACATGTGATTGACTCATGTGTGACCGTGTATATATGCAGTGCTGGTAAGTAAGTAGATAGATAGATAGATAGATAGATAGATAGATAGATAGATAGAAAGATTCAAAACAGGAAATGATGGAAGAGAACTGGAGAGTCATTGTGGCTTGCAAGGAGACCCCAGAACCCAAAGAGGAATTCAGTGAAAGCGGAGGAAGCTCTAAAGTGACAGGAGATACAGTGGGGCTTGTTTTGGCTGCTCAGCCTCCCAGCCTAGCAGCTGATGTGCAGCAGCAGCAGTAGCAGCAGCAGTCATTTTTCTGCACAGCTTCTAGCCAGCCCCGCTTCAACCATGGTTGAAGAGGGAGTTGTGTGGAAAGAGCATGGGAGGGAGAGCTGGAGAGCAGAAAAAAGTGAATGTTTAGAGGCTTTTTAGGGGGTATTCCCCACAGTCACGTGAATATTTTTTCCTAAAAAGCATTGGTTCAGTTTTTGTTTTTTTAGCATAGATGTCATTTAAGCTTCAATTACATCTTTTAGTACGTTTCCAAGCACAATTCAAAGTGTTGGTGTTGACCTTTAAAGCCCTAAACGGCCTCGGCCCAGTATACCTAAAGGAGCGTCTCCACCCCCATTGTTCTGCCCGGACGCTGAGGTCCAGCACCAAGGGCCTTCTGGCGGTTCCCTCACTGCAAGAAGCAAAGCTACAGGGAACCAGACAGAGGGCCTTCTCCACAGTAGCACCTGTCCTGTGGAACGCCCTCCCATCAGATGTTAAAGAGATAAACAACTACCTGACATTTAGAAGACATCTGAAGGCAGCCCTGTTCAGGGAAGTTTTTAATGTGTGACATTTTAATGTATTTTTAATCTTTGTTGGAAGCCTCCCAGAGTGGGCAGGGTTCAAATAAATAGATAGATAGATAGATAGATAGATAGATAGATAGATAGATAGACAGACTCCTGAGGTGTCCACTTCTGCTGTTACTTTGGTGCAAAGTAGATTTCACAGACACTTTTGTTCTTTATGACCTGTAGTACAAGCAAAAGCATTGGATAAAATTCCTGGTTGTTTAAAACTATATGTTAGGTTGATTACTATAGTTGACCAAGTAATAATCCATTTACGTAGCATGTGAACATTACTTACTTCTGGGTGAAGCCACCTTCAGTTCCTAAACATGTGAATTAAGTTTTAAGATTAGGTTGAGGTGGTGTTCCTAGGAGAAGGGGGAATTGTTATTGTGTATATTTGAAAATCCATACTTGAAACAACCCGAAAACACCCAAATCCATTATCCTTGCACATATCAGAAGTAATTCTGCTGGATTGAATAAAGATTTACCTGGCTGTAGATCACTGAACATAGACTTCATAAAGTGATTTTGAACTAAATGTTTTGCCTAAGGCTGTGCTTTTTATTTTCAGCATACATTCTGACTCCTTCTCTGCCTTTATATTACAATATAATCTGTTTGCTTTGTGTAAAATTTCATTCAAATGCTCCTTTTCAGGAAACTGTGAAGCTTCAATCAAAAGCTATTTCCACCCTTTTCTACCTACTATAGATAGATGCTCACTTGTTTTATATCTTTATTTTTGAAACGTATTCATGGTAGCTAAGCCTTCCACAGCTCTTCCCTATTTTAAACAATAAATTAATCTTAGCATAATATCTCATTGTCCTTCTTAAGGCTTATCCCGATTTTGAATAGCTGCTTTTTTCCTATATTTGTTTTGGGAAGAGAGTGTTACTATCAAACTACATGTTATATACATATGTGGGAATTTAACCTCCAATGCCTTCTTTTAAAGGAGAATTACTTCAAAGGGGGAATCAAGAAAGAAGTATGGTGAGAAGGCCATACTATTCACACACACCCTTTTGGTTGGCTATACACTAATTAATTGCAATAGAGCTCAATGTCATGGCTTTTCTGTCTGTAGGATTTACAATATATGTTTGAAAAGCCACTTCATTTATAACATTGCATTGTCATTGAGTATTCACAGTTTTCTATTGTATTGAGCATGTTTTAGGAACTCTTTGCCAAGCTGTATCAAAATAGGTGTATATACACCTAGTGTATAACTGTACATGGGTGTTCTCTTTTCCTCTCTGTAAGAGGGAGAAATCAATTCTGTGCACATACTTCTGACATTGAAGCATTAGGTTCTAATATAAAATCTGTTTAACTTGACAGTGTATGGAGATTTCTCCTGTTCAGGTGGCAATTATAGATCATAGCTTGGCTAAAAGACCTCTTGCTATAATAATCTGGATACTGCTATTAAGAACAGGTTAAGTAAGAAGAGGATGATTGAAAGGCTGCCTTCTATTTGAAGTTTTTCTTTTCAGAATGTGTATACCTATTTGCATATACAAATTAGGTAAGTTAATTATTAATATAAGGTTTTAATTGGATAATCAATATACCCATCAAACCTAATAAAGGTCAGAATTAGATGTTTAAAATTCATTTAGAAAAGTCACACTTTGTAATTAGGTTACTTATTATAACACACTAATTAGCTTAATATTCTTATTTGTGCATGAAAATTGGAGCATCACATTTTCATTTAGATGAAGCATTAAGATGAATTATATATTCTAATGAACTACAGTTTTTTGGAGTTATATCTTAGAATCAAATGAAGTTTCACATCTAATATGAGTGAGATGAAATTTAATGACAGATAGCAAAGAGGAATTTCCAGTCTTTGCTGCCACAGTGTGCTATTGTACGCCTGTGAGATTAAAAACTCACCTGTTATCTTGAAGCAATATTGTTGCTAATGATTCACCGTGAGTTGTATAGGTTAGTGACATACAGGTAACTCACATCTTAAGCAGAACTAACGTTCTGGGGATGGGGCGCATATGCAAAAAGCATATACTAAAAAAGCACCGCATAACCAATCTAATCTTCAAGAAGTGGCACATCAGATGGGTCTTGAGCCCTTCCCTCTAAGCAAGGCAGAGAGTTTGTAACCTCTCCATCTTGCTTACTGTGCTCTGGAAGGCTCTCGCAAGATCTACAAGGACGACTGAGTGCCTGCACAATCTTGTGAGAGCATCCCAGAGCACAGTAAGCAAGTGTGAAAGTAAGCTTGTACAAAATGAGCTTTTAAGCTCTTTGCCTTCCATGCATTTAATTTATGTGATTTCAACTAGCCGCGTAAAGCTGAAATGCGGGTAAATGCGTGTAAGTTGCAAGTTACCTGTACTTTAATCTTTATGTGAAACCTCTTTGTTTTATTTTTTTTTAAATTCAAGTGATGTATAAAATTTATGAAATAAAAATAATAAAAAGATGATAATAATACTTCATTTGATTATATTGCTTTCCTGTCAGCTCCTATAATCAAATTTCCAAACACCTTCTTGTATGATTAGCTACCATTATTATTACCATTATTATTTAGCACTTTATATAGCTTGGTTAGTATGCCAGCACTTGTAATAAATGCATCCTACTGGTGCCTGCATTTTAATATTAAAGTAGAAACCTAACTTGCTTAAATGGGCTCTTCAAAACCAAATAATCTTTTCCCACAAAGCAGTGAATAAAAAATGCTAACACTATGCCTATCCATACTAAGAAAAGGAAGCAAAATTTGAGAAACACTTCTAATAAGTGCTAGGCCACAGTATTGCAAATCTCTTCAAATGAAATCCTGAGATTTCTGTTTTGTTTCTTACCGGTGCAAAAAAAGAAAAGAATAGCGAAGCTAATAATGAAGTGTAGTAGTTAAGTAGTCAAGACCCTGATTTATTAATTATTTAGTAGACGATTTGCTGCTCTTCATCAGGGAAGCCTACCAAAAAAACAGTGTCCAATTTAACCATCACATACATATAAACTCTTTCAAACCATAACTATCAATGAAACTATGCCTCCTGTGTTATCTAGTTCTTAATGTAGCCTCTTTTTCTGTTTTCTTATTGGTACTTTAGAAAAAGAGCAAGTGAGGGTGAATTGAGTGGAACTGTGCTTGTTTCTAAAATGCTGGAAGTGAGTTTTTGAAATATACAGAATCCCTGTTAGACCAGGACAAGTCTTAGACAAGTTAGATTTTCTCAGCATGGCTCTATTATACATATATCTTGAATCCCTTTATACAGCATAAGGACATACCACGCTTCCAGGACCTGCTTACCCCCCACCATTCTACCTTCTTGGCCAAATTGGAAAATAGTAGTTTAGAAAGGGGTGGCTACACAGTTAGAATTACTGTCCTGCTTTTGGGTTTCTCGTAGGCATCTGGTTGATGCAGCCTGATCCAGCAGGCTCTTCTTATGTTAATAAGAAACAGGACACTTCTGAGATCAGAAACTTGCTTTTAGTGATTGAATTCCCATTCCACACCAAGGCAAACCACTGCTTAGCATAGACGTGCTAGCTGCTGAAGAGATTGTTGCAGCTTTGCACCCTCCCTAGGTCTTTTAGGTCAGCATAGTAGCGAAATCAATATTTGGCTCAGATTGTCAACCAAACCAGGGATCAGGGTTTAAGGTTTCTCCTCCTTAACCACAACATATAGCCAAGTTTTGCCCTGTGGTTACAAATCATGCCTAAGGGAGAAAGACCTTAACTATGATCTTGAGTTTGGCCAACATGCTAAGCCAAAGAATGACTGTCTTTAGAAGCCTGAAGGGGAATCAGTACATATGTGCAGCTGTGGTAAGTAGTACTCTGGCTTATGTTGATGAGCAAACAAGGCCACCATCACGAGCTCACAGTCCATTCAAAGGGGTGGGGATTGCTGGTTCCACTCTTACCCCCTGCTTTCTTCATTTTAGCATCCTATTTTTTAGGGGGAAATGGTTGCTATCATTAAACAATTAGATGTCAAACATCCTTTTTGATCTTTTGAAAAGGACCCAGAAACCCAGTAGCAAATCTCAGTCTGCTTTCTGCCTACCCCTGCTATAGACCATCAAATTCCACTTGATTCTCACTTTGTGTTGGCTCAGAAACTAAACCTGTTGGGAGAGGGGGATATGGTTGACTGAATTCCCCATCTGTTCAAAGGGAGGTCTGATTATTTTCAGTGACAGGACTGGAACACTGTTTAGAAATCTTGTAAGTAGCAAAAGCATAAATCAGATGGTCCATAGGGAAATAACGCACTTGTAACAGTTATAAAAATCTGCCAATGCCTCTTCCTCCCCATTTTAATAAAGTGTAGGATCAACTCAAAATAATGAAATTCCCGTGGTAGCATTTTGATGGACAATGACCTCATAATACAAATAAACCCTTGCATAATGCACAATTGTGGTCAGTGACCTAGAGCACTTATGCAATGAATCATTAAAAAAAGAGTAAGGCATCTGAAATGCAGTAAAAGATCACATCTGACAACTGTCACTGGTTTCAATCAAATACTTTTAGGTGCTTATATGGCTTAGTCTGGCTGAATGCTGTTGTGAGACTAGAAGCTTTTAATGATTTTATCTGCCTGTGGCATTATTTGTGTATCCCCAATAACTATTATGTTCCTACAGATTCATGACTGGCTGTGAACATGGCTTAAAAATATAATGGAGTCATTTCCCCTCCTAATGTCAAAGGGAAAAAACAGTTTTGGTTAAGCTAGTATTAATTAAATATTTTTCCTTCCATAAAGGAGGGTTTTTGTTCATTTGTTTTGGTTCTGTGTTAAATAACTAACAATAATTCCAAATTGCATATATTTGGAAAACATCTCAAATTATGAATAAAAGTGCAGTAATTAGTATATGGCCCTCAGAAATTACAAAGTGGTATACACATCTATATTATGTTTATTACCCTTTTCTTGCTAAATTTTTGTTACTATTTCATTAAACACAAAATGTCCCAGTTTGCACACAATGTTAAGCCAAATGATGGTTTTTTGAGGATGTGTGAGTTCCTAGATAGGAGGCAAACTAAGGCCTGGGGGCCAGATCCGGCCCAATCACCTTCTAAATCCAGTCCGCAGACAGTCTGGGAATCCGTGTTTTTACATGAGTAGAATGAGTAGATTTTATTTAAAATGCATCTCTGAGTTATTTGTGGGGCCTGCCTGGTGTTTTTACATGAGTAGAATGTGTCCATTTGTTTGTTTGTTTGGGTTATTTGTGGGGCATAGGAATTCATTCCCCCCCCCAAAAAAAATACTTCGGCCCCCCACAAGGTCTGAGGGATAGTGGACCAGCCCCCTGCTGAAAAAGTTTGCTGACCCCTGTCCTAGATTATGGCCACTTTGCTCCTCATCCAGTCTTCCTGCTGCTGTGCTGTTGTGAGCTGAGCTCTGGTTATTGTGTAACCCTAGCTTGTGGTTTGTTCTGCTCTAGTTGAGCTATAACTAAGGTTTTGTTTTTTAAAATTGGGTTTACATCTTGCAGCTATCTGGAGAAGATAAGCCATAAGTCTAGATTCTGACAACTTGCTAAGCCAAGCCATGCCGGCAGGACTGGAGGAGGAGCAAAGTAGCTATGATTTCTCCAGGTGCCTACACAATTATGCTAAGCTATGGTTTGGTTTAGCATCCTGTGCAAAGTGAGACAGTGTGTCTTCTGCTCCCAGTGTTTCTAACTGGGGCATCTACGCTGGGAAACAAAATAATTATTGAAGCAGGATTTGGAAATGTGTGTGTCACCCTTTGTCTTATTCAGCCCTCTGAAGATTTAAGCTTGGACTCTAAGTTGCCTGACAGAGTTTTCTCCCTTCTTTCCCCTATCAATAGCTTCTTTTGAATAGCAGGAATGGGAAGAAGAGAGCAAGAATCACACAGTGTGTGAATATTAGGAAAAAGGAAATAGAGCTATATGGGGATGTTCCCTTTTATCTCCTTGCAAGAAGAAAAGAAAGGGGTTATTGAGAATGGGTGGGAAGAATCAACAGGTTATTACATTATGAATATCAGTGACAAGGATACTAAAACATGTCAACAACTAGGCATTGTGCTGATAGTATATTAAAAGTGATCCAGTCCCTAGGCTTTCAGTCTAAAAGACAACAGCATGAGAAAAGGACACAAAGAAAGGGGGAATGGTGAAGGATAGGCAGAGATTAAGGAATAATGCTGTTTAAAAGCCCACTGCTGCGTATTATAGAGATGAATGAAGATGGTACAATAAGATGGCATGAGGAGAAAAGAGAGATATTTTCTGAAGGGAGGGAAAAGGGTCCTCAGAATCAGTAAAGTTTTGTTTTTGCTTGGTAAACCCTTGAGTCATACTGTTTACAGGGACGTAGGTGGTGCTGTGGTCTAAACCACTGAGCCTCTTGGGCTTGCCATTTGAAAGGTCAGCGGTTCGAATCAGTGCAGTGCAGTGAGCTCCCATTGCTCTGTCCCAGCTTCTGCCAACCTAGCAGTTTGAAAGCGTACCAATGCAAGTAGATAAATAGATACCACTGCGACTGGAAGGTAAACAGTGTTTCCGTGTGCTCTGGTTTTGGTCACAGTGTTCCGTTGCACCAGAAGTGGTTTAGTCAAGCTGACCACATGACCTGGAAAGCTGTCTGTGGACAAACGCTGGCTCCCTCGGCCTGAAAGCAAGATGGGCGCCACAACCCCATTGTTGCCTTTGACTGGGTGTAACCACCCGAGAGTCCTTTACCTGGTTGTGGTTTTTTTAACCTAAATGGTAAAAATGTGCAGTAATTGTGTCTCAGGAATAAAGAAACATGGGCTTCTACTACTACTATGGGAAGTAGAGCAAATATGTCTTTTCAGGTGGCATATATACATTATGGAAAATAATATTTTAAAAGTGATCATATTGTTCTGATTACAGGTAGGTAGCCATGTTGGTCTGCCGTAGTTGAAACAAAATAAAAAAATTCCTTCCAGTAGCACCTTAGAGACCAGCTAAGTTAGTTATTGGTATGAGCTTTCGTGTGCATGCACACTTCTTCAGAGAGAAGGTATAGAAGGTATCTGAAGAAGTGTGCATGCACACGAAAGCTCATACCAATAATTAACTTAGTTGGTCTCTAAGGTGCTACTGGAAGGAATTTTTTTATTTTGTTCTGATGTATTGCATGAAGAGTGTTTTTGCACATAATCCACAAGCTGTTTCTAATCTTGCAGATGAGCTCGGTGAAAATGTTACGGCCTCGCCTCAATGGCATCCTTTTCAAACTTACATTTGAAGAGCACATAAACAATATCAAGCCTGGCATCATGGCAGTAACAATCGCCTGTGAGGAACTGAAGAAGAGTGAAAATTTTAGCAGACTGTTGGAACTTGTGCTACTGATAGGAAACTACATGAATTCAGGCTCAAGAAATGCTCAGTCACTTGGCTTTAATATTAGCTTTCTTTGCAAGGTAAGCCTAAGCTACACAAAAATACGTAAATGTTGGTGGTAGTGTTGAATATCTTTAAATGTTGCTATAATGTTGCCTCTGGTTCCTGAATATTTCCCTATACAGTCTTATTTCTTGGCAGATATTAGCTTGGAAATAATACTTTAAGAGCAGCTAACAAGTTGTTACCTGGCACTTGCCCCTCTTGCACAGGTGACCTTCTTATGCAAGTAGTGAGATGGAAGGTCTGTTTGTTAACATTGCTTACTCTTATAGATCAATAAATGTTTCTGCTAGGCTGATATGTGAACGTTCAACCCAAGGAAAGAATCCTGAATTTCACTGAAAAGTATCTGGTAGAGTTGGGACGGAAACACCATATTCCTGTGTGGCATCAATGAAGTTAATAATAAAATACTGAATTTTTCCATGTATAAGACTATATTTTTTCCTAAATTTTTGAAGTTTAAAATAAGATGTTGTTTTATACATGGATAGTGCATAGTGCATTTTCTTAATTTTGAGTTCCCAATAATAGGGGGCGTCTTATACACGGGGGGGGGGGGGTGTTATACACAGAAAAATATGGTGATATATCTAATACTGATTGGAAAGTTCTAGAAGTTTTTCTTAAATCTGATTAAAATCTGTTTTGAAATATCCAGTTGAAAAATGTTTTATAAAGAAGTCTGCTCAACTGTGGATTCAAGTGGGGTGTTTGGGTACAATATTTCTTAGAAGCCCCACACAAAGTTTTATTTACATTGTGAAATAGATAGAAAACACTATGTAATCGCTTCACATATTTTGGGTTTTTTTCTTTTAAATTATTATTTTAAACCACAGTGAAAAATTATTTGGGTGAATGTAAAAGATTACAACATCATTTGGAAATGCATGTTATGAAAATGGTTACTCTTTAAATCTTTTTGTATACCGAGACATGTAGATGAATCAATCATGGATTAACCTGGTTTTAAGGTCTCCCTCCCCCATCCCCATGTGCACTGCTAAATTTGAAGCATGGGGAATTAGTCGCAACTATCTTGGTCCCAAATTTTACATACAGTATGTTTGTGTGTGTATTAAAAATTCTGTATGTAAAAATTGATATTGTCAACAAGATTGTACATATGTGTTACAGGGCATATAAAGCTACCCAATAGTTAATAAGCTTGTCTTCTTTGACCAGCAGCTATTTAATTTTGAAATCATACGACTGACCTATAAAATTGTGAAGTAAATAGAGGAATCTATCCCTAGTTCAGTTTTATTGTCCTGTAGGATAAAGGCTCAGGGTATTTGATCTGGCCTGCTCTATATGTGCCAAAATGGACATTTGTTGGCCTGTTAAAAAATTTCCCGTTCTGATATTCAGTTGGCACAATTTAAAATCCAAGCTAAGTAAACATATCTAATGGGAAAAAGTTAATTTCCACAGATAAGTAACCCTTTTATGATCGGATTTAATTTTTAATATACCAAACTGAAAACTTACATAATTCTTCATATATTCAAAGTCCACTTTGGCTACTTCAGCAAAAATTGCTTCACAGATCTTGTAGTCAAAAATAACAGGGAAAATTTAATAACTTAATATCAAACAGTTACAACTTGCCTTCTCAGTTCTGTAGGTCTAAAAAATAGTTTTGCAAAATGCTAGTCTGACATAAGCAGTAACATACACATATATTTCAGTATAGGATCATGGATTTATGAACACGTTATT
This sequence comes from Podarcis erhardii, assembly GCF_964252035.2. Classification (NCBI taxonomy): domain Eukaryota; kingdom Metazoa; phylum Chordata; class Lepidosauria; order Squamata; family Lacertidae; genus Podarcis; species Podarcis erhardii. Next base: position 16,138,124 of record NC_138504.1, read on the forward strand.
TCAGAGATGGTGAACCAACAGTTCTAAGTAATCCATTAGAAGTGCTAGGTGGAAATCCAAGTAATGAACAATTACATCTCTGCAGTAGCTGTCTCAAATTGCTTCACCATGTAGCAAGATACGGTTTTAGCAATAAAAGGTTTGACATCGGTTCTAACAAACTCTTAGTATGATAGTTTAGTATGAATAAGTAAATGAAATGTTAAGTGTCTCAAAATGGGTGTGCCATAGGGTATTTTCATTAAAACAAAGTCTTAAGTACATAAGTGAAAGAACATGGCTGTATGAAATGACAATCCAGGACCCTGCCTTTCAGAGAACACCACCACTGGGATAATATCCTGCTTGGGATACTTATGTAAGAGTCATGCTGTCTATATAAAATAGCACTGGGATTTTTTGATTACCAAGTGGGGTTGGAGAGAGAATGAGAACAGCAAAATTTATATGCTAATTTATATGTGTATATGCAAATCTAGAAATAATTACTGTAATTTTAAAAGTAATACAAAACATCTTACCATAATAGGGAAGACCAGCCAAGTAACCTGTGCATCTCATAGTCTCATGCCCTTGCTCCCTCTTCTTATCATTCATTCTCTTTAAACTGGATTTGCACTGGAGAGCCTTTCAAGTACAGTGGAGCCTTGGGTTACGTTGCCTCCGGCTTACGTCACCCTCGGCTTGCGACCGGCCCAAACCCGGAAGTACCAGAACGGGTTACTTCTGGGTTCACGCACATGCAGAAGCGCTAAATCACTCCGTGCGTGTGCACTGAATGCTTTGGGTTGCATCATTTTCGAGTTGTGGCGGGGCCTCTGGAATGGATCCCTGCCGTAACCCGAGGTTCCACTGTAGTGGAGTGCCATCTGTAAAGAAGGACATCTGGCCATCCCAATTTAAATATGAGGAAAGTTTGTTCAGGTGCAAGGAGTCCTTCAAATAATTGGTTGCAAACTATTTAGGATTAAATGTCACCAGTAGCACTTTTAGATTGGGCCTGGAAATGTACAGGTAGCTATTGCAGCTGATATAGTATATGTGATGGAGCCACTTTGTCCTGAACATTTCTGGGAAGTTACATTCTGAACCAGCTGGAGCTTTCAAACCTTTTTGTAAAGTGGTTTCATGTAGAGCACATAGCAATATAGTCTTGTCTGGATATAAGCAGGGCATGTGCAACTATGGCAAGGTCATCAGCAAGCTTTTTGAAGTGTGTAGGTTAAGATGTTAAGAGGAATGTCTATGATAAGGATTACAGGGTAAAAATAACTAATTGTTAATGAAGCCTCATACATTTTATAATTGCACATTTTGTGCAAGTGTAATGGTTTACACTTCAGCCTGTTCCCATTCTTCACCCTAGCCATAAAACGATGCCCACAGATTTTGCTTATGTTGGGACCTGCGAGCTTTAGTAGCCATATAGAAAACTGAGATGAGAATCTGTCATTTTGTTTTTTGAAAGAAACATAAGTTATTTCCATCGTAGTCTGCCATTATGTAGTGTACATACAGTTGTATTCATCAAATGCATTTTGCATTGAGGCCAATTAAAAAGTAACAGTTCATAATCATTAAGATTTTTTTTTTAAGCAACTGAGTCAAAATGTCAAATGAAACTATAATTGTGCCACTAATATACGGTTGTAAGAATCCTCTGTAGGGTATAAATCAACTATAGGTTGCTGATGTGCCTATGAATACTTAACAGAAAAGGCAAATAACTGGAATGAAGATGTTGTTCCAGACACAGTAGGCTTGATGGTAGGCAGAGACTTGCTGTTTATTATTGCTTGCTAGTTCATTATAGTGGTGATCTGCAGCAGTGCTTAAGTGAAAGTCTATTTGCCATTGTTATAGAAACTCATGTCTTCAAATTATTCTAATTACGATCCAAGCTCAGGCTGATGTTTTTAAAACAGCCTTCAGTGCAGTTTGTTTAAAAATAAATCATCTATTACTGTTTAATTCATTGAATAAAAGTTCTCTCACAACATTTTTCTTCTCTCCTCGCTACCATGCCCCACTTGTTTCCCATGTATTACATGTTACAAAACCAACAGATAGCACTTTAGGAAGAGGTTTGCAGTGAAAACCCCAAGTTTCAGATTAATGGATGCTGTACATGAACACCTTGCCAAATACATTGCTTTAAAATCAGCTACCACAATGCTGGTTGTTTCTGCAAACCTGTCCTTAGACTGTTCTAGTTATGGAGCAGTGGGGAAGGGCATTGTTTAGTGGCAGATGTAGAAATACATCCAGGAAAGCATGTATTAAACCTGCCTAGTGCTAGCTACAAAACTAATGTCTTTATGTTGATTGCAAATCCTTAAAAATGCATTATCTTTCCGGATGTTATATTGTAGCATGTGGTGTTATTGAAGAAAGCGGTGATTTGTAAACAACCCTTGGCAGCGAGCACAGAACTTAATTTTGCTTAAATAAAGGAGACTGCCATTAGAATTCATGTACTGTATCGAGGCTGGCAAGCAGGAGCAGTAGTTTTGATATATGCACTGAAGCGTTCATGATTGTTGATTCACTGAACAGTTAATATTTATACAAATATGATACAGAAAGAAGCAATATTTGAGTGAAAGCAAAACTGCATTAGCAGTCAGGAGCTTACTACATCTTGCTGGTAGTTTTGAAGTGACTAGGTGCTATTTTTCACTTTGAGACATGTAATAGTGCATGCACTCACACCGCTGTGGGGCAGACCATCAAGTTGAACATGTGGTTGCAAAACATCTAAATATCTGTCTAATAATCAAACCTATAGTTTAGTACAGTAACCACCTTCATTTTGTTAGGAGAATCAGAAGTGTGCCATGAGCTCATATGGTCTAATCTTCCATTTTGTGTGCAAAATCCTGCCTTTGGCTAATCAGATCTAACCATAGTGCACCACTACATCTGACTTATGCTAATGGTAATAATGGTTCTCTATCTAGAGAATTAAAAAATATAAATATTTGTTGAACATTGCAGTTAGTGTTAGGCTCAGTGCAGACTGTGATTAGGAGGTCAGGATATTGGAGGGGGAATTCCAGCCGGTGGCAGAGGACAGAGTGACTCCAGGAGACATAGGTGTAAAAACCCAAACGGAAAAACGAAGACTTTATTACTAAACAAATAAACACAAACTCTGGTGGATGTTATTACTGCAGGCAAGCAACAAAACTCAGCTTTTTTCCTTTATAGCAACGGTCACCTGCAGCCAATTAATCCCAGAAACTTCTTAAAGGTATACACACATGTTTCTGTGCCGAATGTCCTCTAACACAGGAATGTTATTTTTTTCTTCAGGACCTAAATTATGTTCAGTGCAAATATCAGTGAAATTCAAACATTCCAGTATGTAAACTACTTCTCTCTCTGTGTGTGTTTCTATGTTTGCTTGTTCTTTTTTCAGCCTGTGTAACCTAACCTAAGGATAAAGATCTTGTAACACCACATTATGTGTCTAGTGTTACCTTGAAAATGGTGTGATTTAGAGCTGGAAGCAGATGCTGGACTGTGGGTAAAATGATGAAAATGTCTCTTTAAAAAGAACAGGAAATGTATTACTAAGGAATAATGCATTTCCCTCCTTATTTTTCTTTTTCCTTTTACAGATTAGAGATACTAAATCCTCTGATCAAAAAACAACACTGTTACATTTTCTGTCTGAAATTTGTGAAGAGAATTATCGGGACATCTTAAAATTCCCAGATGAACTTGAACATGTGGAGAGCGCAAGCAAAGGTATATGGCGAGATAAGGCACTAAGAGTAATTTGTATCTACTTAGGTGTGGAAAGTGCTTGGAACATTTCATTTTAGATTGTAGGATTATGTAACCTGTAAACATTAATAATCCTCGCAGATATATTTTTTCCCCTTCTAGATGTTTATTGACCTAAGGAAAAGGGAGGAAATGTTTTTCTATGAAGCACTAACAGTAATAACACAGCATAGCACCTTGTAACATTGGTATCATTATAATGTTTAGCTTGCTAACTACCTTGTTTTATTATCCATATGTGCAATTATAACGCTCACAATGATGATTTTCCTTATCTGTTGCAAAACTACTTGAATCAGTATTAATTGCAGCAACATAATTTTGTAAAAAATCTTTTCCACAACACACACTGTTTATTTTTGTAATAATAATAATAATAATAATAATAATAATAAATAAAAAGATAAACAAAAAACAAAAAACACTGATACAATATTGAAGAACAGTGTTGTTAAATAAATATATATTTACATTAAAATATACCATAATACTACTGATATACTATATAGTAAAGTTTAAAAAGTAATAAAACTATCTATCTATCTATCTATCTATCTATCTATCTAGGTGAATGCACTGCATATGCAAATACATTTAAAAGCACTGAGGTAGATGTTTAAATTAAAAATTCAATTAAATCATTGCAATTTACCATATTAGCCTAAATAAAATTTATCCACAGCTTTTGAACTGCTGAGCAAAACTTGTAACTTTTTCTGTCATGAATTTGTCAGAATCAGACAATAAATATGTAATTTTTGTTTGATCGGCACCATCAAGTACCATGCTTAAAAATATACTCTGCCTTTGGTTCAGAATACAAGGAGCAGTATAGTAAATAATGATAAAGATCTTCTACTGCTTGGGCATATTTGTTTATTTATTTGTTTATGGAAGTTTTCAAATATCTACACATATACACAGCCTTTTTGAAAATAGCTCTGCAAATATTTTGATAAAAAAGCAGAGTAAAGATGTTTATACCCAGTTGCTATTTTCATAAGTATTTGGACCGTATGTATTAATGGATAGTTGTTGGCATCCGTCTGTCTCGGGAGACATTGCAGTGTGCCTCCGGGGGCAAAATCAAACTGCTGGAGAATCACAGCACCTGCTGTGGCTGCAGAGATTGGTAACTCATAACTGCTGCCTCCCATGTCCAAAGGATAGCAGAGCAATATGTTTGGCACTAGCTTGGCTGAAGGAGTTGCTGGAAGGAGATGTAGAAGGTGCCATCCAACCATATTCGGGACTCTACTCTGGATTTGTGTAGGGTTTACTCCTTGGCTTTTTCTTCTCCTGAAGATATCCCACAAGACTGCAGAGGTTTAGGGTCAGAGTTTTTCTTCTCCTAGATGGACCATATGGGGTGTTAGGGGAGGGGTGGTACCTCTGGTGGGGGACACACCGTGCACCTTCTGGGGTAGTTTGTCCAGCTTTGGTCCCCATCCTGCACTCAGCTCTTGCCACGTTTGACAGTGGGCACACTCCCGGAAGTTTGACTGGCCAGCTAAAGCAAGTGAGGGTAGTTGATGGGTCTCAAACCCTCACTGACTTAGGGACTTCACCCTCCACATGAATTGAGCAGATGATACCAATAGTGGGTCCAACAGTCCAGAAGGTGGTTTCTACATGGAAAGTGAAGGGCAAATAGGGCTTGTCAACCTGTGAAGGTACTGTATAGTAGCCCCCATCTAATCTAATCGTTTGTAAAGAAATAGCACACAATGTCTGAGGAGCAGAGTTGTGCCACTGCATCTGCCCCATAGTGTTTTATTATTACATTGTTGCATGCCTGGGCCCTCATCATCTTTGATATCAGAAGAAGAGACCCTAAACATGAGCTGCTGCTTGTGTCTAAGAGCTCCATTGAGTGATTGAGTGGTTAGCAAGGGGAGAGCTTAACAACAGGCCCAGGTTTGAACAACATTCTCAGCCAAATCTTGGTTTGTTCAGAATGATACAGGGCAGGGAGGCTAAGTAGCTGCGAGCTCCTCTCAGAGGCAAAGCAGGGTCCCAGTATGCAGATCAGTGCTTGTGCTTAATTTCCCTTCACTAACAGTTTTTTAGTTCCAGATCATAGTGATTTGTATCAGAGCAAATTCACTCCTGACTGCATATCCCAGAATCAAGAATTTTACTTTTACCAAGTTTCAGACAAAAATGATGTCAGTGATAATTCACAAAGTGTGTGTGTGTGTGTGTGTGTGTGTGTGAGAGAGAGAGAGAGAGAGAGAGAGAGACAGAGACAGAGACAGAGACAGAGACAGAGACAGAGACAGACAGACAGAGACATAGAGAATTCAAAAGCAAGTAAAGAGCTAGGTACTTAAATAAATACTAAATATGTTTTTGATAGATCCCGGCTAACTGATTAGTCTACATGGTAATCATAGAGTTTCTTTTTATTTTAAAAATAAACTTATAAAAAAATCTCTTTTACAAAGCCTTACTGGTTACTAGACATGTTTGATAAATCCTTTATTGGTTTTCTCCTGTGGCTAACACTTTAAGTTGCAGCTTTGAGGATTTTTTTGCAGTTTGATTTAAAACCTCTAGTGTGTGAGAGGTCAGCTCAAGGGATTGAACTAAAAGGGTTGGTGAAGTTTAATTAAAACCATTGCATCAGTAGGAGGGGAAAATATTTATTAATGGATCTGAAGTTCCTATTAATCTTAATTTTTTGTATAAATCTGAAGTCGGCTTTGCTTCAGTTAAATTTGTTCCGTTCTACAAGATAAAAGCTAGTTAAGTTTTCTGTAAACAGTGTTAACTGATAAGCAGCATAAATTATTCCATACTTTAACAACTAAGCTCAGGGCTTTAAAGTCCTCTATGCACTAATAGGTAAGAGGTATTCATACAATTCTTTCCACAGCCACCACTATACTGCACATGAAGGAAATACCTGGAGGAGAGCCTCTGAATGTGATCTCATGCCTTTTATGCAAAATTAATTATGTATAGGGGGGAAATACTTTTTTAACTTAATAGAATTCCAGAATTCTAGAGTTGGAAGGGACCCAGAGGATCATCTAGTCCAACTCCCTCCAATGCATGAATATGTGGTTGTCCCACACAGGGACTGAACCTCCAGACTTGATATTATCTGCACTGCACTCTAACCAACTGATCTATTATGGATTTAAAATATTTTTTTAGAAGGGTATAAAAATTGTATGGGAAATTGGAAGAAAAGGACAACAAAGTTTCAGATAGCACATAAGATAACCCATCCTGTATGAGCAGTATGGAAGTCATATTTTAATATGAAAAGTTCAGGAGATTGAGAGAATAGATAATAAACATGCCGGAATCATCATTAATCTGTTCTTAAGTCATAGCAAAATATTTCATCTTATTAAAGAAAGGGGTTAGTTGTATGCCTATAAGCTTATTCAAATGAAAAACAGACACATAATTATTTCAGCTCCAAAAGAAGTATCACAAGTTGTGGATACCTCAGTAGTTAATTTGACTGACAGAAATTACCGTATTTTTCGCCCTATAGGGCGCACCGGCCCATAGGGCGCACCTAGTTTTTTTGGGGGGGGATAAAGAAAAAAAAATCCCCCCCCCCAGGCACGGGGCTGGGGTGGGGGAAGCCTGAGCTTCCCCCGACCCCAGAACAGGCTGCTGTCCGCAAGCCTTGGGAGCCCGGCGGGAAGTCACGCTGGGCTCCCAAGGCTTGCAGAGAGCTTCCTGAAGCCTGGAGAGCGAGAGGGGTCGGTGCGCACTGACTCCTCTTGCTCTCCAGGCTTCGGCGAAAACCTGCATTCGCCCCATAGGAAGCACACACATTTCCCCTTCATTTTTGGAGGGGAAAAAGTGTGTCCTATAGGGCGAAAAATATGGTAGTCCAAATGGGGCTTCTGACAAACAAGGCTGAGCTATCAGTGTTTGCAAAGGAACTCAGATTTGCAGAAGTACAAATGAAAACAGCTGACCGAGAAATAAGCATGCTCAGTGGTCATCAGGAGCAATGAAATGTTGAGTGTCATTTGGAAAAGATAAATTTGGAAACTGAAAGAAGTTGGGAGATAGAATTGACCTCTTTGCATTGCTAGCAGCCATAATATTCTAGAGCATGGCATAGCTAGCTGGAACCTTAAATGGGAGCAATTGTGTTAGAGAATGAGAATGTATCACCAAATTTTTGTTTTACTGCTTGTGGTAGCGTTGTTTACACATAAGATGTCATCTCCCAGTAATTAGTTTTATTCTGCTTGTGTTGTTAATCCTTGTTTTAGTTTGTTACTGCCCTTTTGTTTGTAATTTTTTGGGAGTTGGTGGCTTTGAGTTACTATCCCTTCCGAGTTTATCCCTCCTCAAACACGGGAATGAAGGATAGTCAGGCTATGCAGTAGTTTAGGTAAAACACTTTTCCCCTTACTCCATAGTAGGGTATATTTGATGTGACTTAACTGGATATCCATAACCCATGAAAATATTAACTGTTCCTATGGGAGAGGACAATGAATTTATAGTTGACATCCACATATATTTCTTTCTTTGAATGGCTTTTGGGACAGCACATTTTAACTAACAGTTGTTTCTTAGGACTTTGTAAATTGATAACAATTCATTTATGTGCATACATCCTGATGCATGCTCTCATGTATTTACATTATTTCATAAGGTTTTCACCAGTTAAGGTTTGAGGAATAATGCATAGATATTATTTTTTGTTTGGTGAGAATATCTATCTAATTGGTTTTAAGTGCTTTTAGTTTCTTTTTATTTCTCTGTGTGTAATTTTATTTCTTACAAACCTTTATTGTGGAGCACCCTGAGATATTATGAAGCAGTGTGCAAATGCAGTAAAATAAACTAATAATTTGTTGTGAAAGTATAGTTGTACTCACCTGAAATGTAGTTTTCCTATTCCCAGTTCTAGGTCAGCAGGATGGCTCCACCCCTTTGATCAAAGTCAGGGAGCGAAGTTTTAGAGGTACAGCTCCCATCATGCAGTTCTGCTGCAGCCTTTGTCATGTGCAGACAGTCGCTATTAGCTCCTGTTGATTTCATCAGGTTCCTCCCTTCTTTGGCACTAAGACCTTTAATAGCAAGAATAGCTTAGTCATTGTCTTTTTTTCACTTTATTTTCTTCTGCTTCGCTTTGCCTTTATTCCTTTTTTTCTGGAGCACCCTCTGCCTCTACTCCTGCTCTCAACTTTTTTAAAGGCTTTATCACTGCCCCCCAACTCAGCAAAGATACAGGGTAGGTTCAGTTAAAGTTTCAGGTGAGTACAACTGTACTTTCACAACCCCTTTCCCTGGTTGTGGCTATGTATATCCAACCAAGGATAACCTTTTGTGCATCTGATGAAGTGGACTCTTTTCAGTGCAAACAGATGCAATAATAAATTTATTTGTCCTTTAGATGCAGCAAGAGCTTGCTTTTCTTGCAACAGAATAACATTTCTACTCCTCTGGAAGGGAATAATAATAATTATATGCTTTTTGTCTTGTTAATAGAAGTGAATAGTAGTCCAGAATACTGTGTTGTGGAGCTAAGTGGTTGTGATGGCCATTGCTGCAGATATATATATATATATAGCTTTATATTCTATTTTATAAATGGGCAAAAAGAATGGTGACAAGGTTTGGCTTTTTATAATTTGATTATACATCAGGGTGGGAAATATTTGATAAATGTATGCCCCTTATCTTTTCTACCACTGAACCAGAGGTTTGAATTATAAAACACTTAGGATGGTTTCTTTTCAAAGGCTTAAACTGTTGCGAACCAATTAACTGTCATAGTTGTTGAGTCATCGTGTATTGAAATGCAGTCGAGAGAAAAGGTGGGAAGAGGTAATTAATATCTTTCAATGAGAAATATACAGTAAAGGAACAGTAATCAATGGTGCATTGTCATGTATATGACACTTAATGACATTGATAGAGGAAACATAAGTGGACATTTCAGAGTTCCTTGGTATAGAAATGTCAGCAAGGAACTTCAAGGACGGCTTATTTGTTCAATTTAAACTTTTAATATATTTGTGTATTGGAAGCCTTCAAAGGATGCTCTGTTCAGGATAATTTAATGATAATTAAATTTAATTTTGTTGCTATGAATCTGAAGACAGTGCATTTAAAGAAACCATAAGAACAAGTTAACATTTTGTGTTTCATAATTGGATTTTTATTTCTCAATTTTTGGTGATACTGCTTTGAAAATCCTTAATACAGTAAACATGATTGGTGAGGTCGGAAGAAAAAATGATTAAAAGCACTTTTATGTTATTGGAAAAGCATGTATTCTCCACTTTAAAAACAACAACAATATTTCAGGTATTTTCAAAATAATGATGCAGTAAAGATTAGCTGAACTGAAGGTTCTCTACTTGAAGAAGGGTGTTTACTGTGTCACTGATTGTACCTGATTAGACTAGTAACTGGTTCTTGATAGTGAAAGATTGGACATGGGTTATGGGGATGAAATACAACTCTCATTGCTGTCATTCTTCCTCCTGCAAACTCTGCCCCCTCCCCTGCAAAGCAAAATCAATCTCCTGCACAGCAATAATAACTTCGGTTTTTGTGATGGCTCTTGAACAATGAGTAGTGGTGAGAGATAAGGTAACTTAAAAATAAGAAGAAGAGTGGAATTGGGATGACCGCAGCATCTTGGCCATCTTCTGAATATGACCAATATAATAATTTAAACTGAGTTGGGAAAGAAGTTTTTCTCCCCTTTTTTCTAATGTGTTGCTATCTGAATCTCTTGGCAGCAAAGAGTTTGATTTCTTCACCCACCTCTACAGCATTATTTAAATTACAGTGGGTAGTGCATCTCTTAGTATTTCCCCTTTCTACAGCTTTAGAAGGCTCTTGGGGAGGCTGACTCCCCCCACCCCCATGTTAGATCTCGCCACTCTACCTCTTTGTGGCCATGTGGTTGGCTGGTCTCCAGTTCAGCTTTATTTTGTTTTCTGAGGCTATCTATTCAGTTCTGCCTATTAGCTTTAGCTACCTGCCCACCTCAGCCAACATTTGGTTTAATCCTCTTAAAACATCCAGTAGTTCCAGCTGTCTTAAGAATCTCTTTGCATGTGCTTAGTGAATTTTCTAGTCGGATGGAACTCCCTTACTGTTTAATTTACACCTGGGACTATGCATGGTCATAGCCAGGATTTCTGTTGGGGGGGAGGGCAGCCAAAATTGTTGAGTTTTTCTAGGAAATCATGGGTAGATATATCCCCCAAAAGAGAACATTTTTGTGGATCTAGGGAAGGCATCACCTCCACCCTTAGCTACATGCATGAGACAATGACAGCATCCAAAAGAAACTTGACTTCCAAGGTGAGCACACCCTTTAGCTACAGAAAAGGAATGAGGGTGAGGCCATCAGGAACACACAGAGGAGGGTTGGCTGCATTATATATTTTTGGACCAAAGGATCTGCAGGGGTGGGGAACTTATGTGGAAAAGAAAAATGCTTAGGTGGCCCAGAATCAAAACATGAAAGCCGTGAACAAATTTCTGAAAAATCCCTTATACAGTAGAATAAAGTAAGTGGCTGAAGGATAGGTTCCTGACCAGAACAGGATGAATGGGAAAAGTTATTTTGTGAAACTCTGTAGCTGGACTACAGCAGATATTTCATTGGTCAAGGAGGGTTTGATTAGTGAAAGGAATAAAGTATCATCAGTTGCCTGGAAGGTCTTTCCCGCCCCCCAATGAACCCAGTTCTGAGTGATGTTTCCCTTTCTTAATCTCTCCTCTCTGAAGTATAGCAAGAAGAAAATGATATTGCTGAAGTTGTTTGGCTATTTTGTTTTGAAAAAGGCAGCAGAAATACAACTCCACAGAACATAGACTTTGTTTTCTCATTTAAAATAGTTAAGCAGGACAAGTGGGTGCGGTTTATGATGAAGTTCGGGCTTGTATATTTAATTAAGGGTCCTCATAACTTGATTCATGCTGTACCATGTAGTTTTATACACTTCTAGATGCTATTCAGAAAATGGCTACAATTTATTATTGTTCAGATTGTTGTAGTAGTTTAACTGTGTCACCTGAACTGACAGGAATCAGGTCAGTAGCAGTACTCCTTTAATTTATTGGTTTTGCCTTTTTAATGCAGTGCTTATTGTAGGTCTTCCAAATAGTGTGTGCCTTGCTTTGAATGGCTGGATGTTGTAATGCCTTAATTAAAAACCATAGCTGTGTTGTCACTATTAAACTAGGGCTTTTTGAACTCAAGTGCTCCCTTTCCCCACTGTCTTTTTTATTTTCACTGGGAGGAAGAAACAGTCCTTTGATATCTGAAGGGGGGTGGGAACCAGACAAAACCTGAAGTGCTAATTAAACTGTTGTGGAACAGTATTACCCTCTTTAGTTGTACACTGACAATTTTAAAGCAGATTCATTTAAACAGGCTTTCTAATCAGAATGCACTGGACCTCTTTATTATTATTTTTCTAATTCAGTGAAGAAATTCATTCCTGCACATCTTAAAAATGCAAAACAAGCCAATATGTGCACAAAAAAAGCAAAACTAGGCAATATAAAACCAACCCCCACAGCACACAATCCAACATGTGTATGCACACACAAAAAGCATTATATCATGAAAGTTTCATTAGTACCTTTATGACGCTACAGATAAAAGACCTTTCTCAAGGAGCTATGTGTGAGATTAATTCATATAGAAGGTTGTATAGCAGGTAACATTTTTTTTATCTTTAAAAATCATAAGTAAGGCATTTTTTTAAAAAAATGGAACATTTTTAGAAATCTAATATTATCCTATGCTGTGTTCACATGTGGAAGCTTCTTGGCAGCTAGGCTGTAAAAAGATTTTTATTTTTCTGTAGAATTCTCTAGAGTTGTAGAACACACAGTAGTTGTGTGTTACACTGAGTTGGTTTGCATATTATAGTAATCCATGAGTAGCTAATGCACGCAGCTTGATCCCTCCACCCTGCCAGGAGCATCTCATGGCTTATTATGACGTGCAAACCAGCTCAGTATAAACAATTGTGTGTCTACAAGCTTAGAGAATTCTACAGGAAGAAAACAGTTGTAGCATACTTGCCAACAAGTGCTAAATGTGTGAAAGCATGCCTAGTTAGCAAATTACTACAGTTTTTAAAAGGGGGGCCAGGCTTCTTTCTCCTGGCTGGAGTGAAGTGGGAGCAACTAAGCAGCATGCTTTATGGTAAGATTATTGTGATATATAAATCAGTTCATTGGCAGACTAACACAATGTATTAGTCTATCAAGAGTCCTTTCCTCCTCTGATTCCACTTGCAGATTAAAAGGACAGTGCTTTATTATTTGGGATGGATTTCCATATTTTCAAATAAATGATCAGTAAATTCAGTACAGTGCTACCTCGGGTTACAAACACTTCAGGTCACGCATTTTCGGGTTGCGCACTGCGCCAAACCTGGAAGTACCGGAACGGGTTACTTCCGGGTTTCAGTGCAGAAGCGCCGAATCATGATCCGCGCATACACAGATGCAGCACTGCGGGTTGCGAACGCTGTGGGTTGCAAATGTGCCTCCCGCACGGATCACGTTCGCAACCACTGTAGTGGAATTCAGTTACTCCTTCCATGGCCTGATGATTATCAGCTTGTTAGGATGCAGAGGTGGGCTTTTTTGCTGTTGATAAGAGTGTTATGTAATGCACTTTATATACAAGGCCACACCTGTATTGGTATTCTGCTGTTATTTCAAGATGCTCCTGCATAGAGACATTTCTTTGATCTCTGAACCTGAGTCATGTTTTCATGTCTGTGGTTTTTTAATAGGATTTATTGCATATTTTAATTAAGAATCTTATATTTAATGTTTTAATAGGATTGTTTAATTGTATGGCTTAATTTTGAATATGTGAGGTGAAGCTCTCTGGTATAGAAGCTGTCAGCCATTAGCTGCATCTAAATTCCAATTTGAGGCCACCACCATTCTAAAGCTAGGCAGGTCCTAATATGTTTACTGCCTGGATGAACCACATGTACACTGCCTGGTGTTTCATGATGGAAGAAAGATGACATGTAAATGTAATCAATTTTCACAGGTGTTATAGATGAAAACACAATTCAGTAATTTGTATATTGTTTATTTAGAACATTTTAACCCTGTTCTCCAGCTGAAAAGGCTCCCATAGCACCTTACATACAGTTAAGCTTAAAATCTAAAATGCATGTAACAAAAGGAAAAAGTAATATGGAGGAAAGAGAAGAGAAGCAAACTTGGACACCATTTCTTAAATGTTAAGTAGTAGTTTTTAAGGTGATTAGATGACTGGAAATGACTTGGGTTTGGGAGGACACTAGTGGAACTGCACTTCAGGAGAGCAGATGAAATAGCCCTGTGGAATTTCCATCTATCACTGCTACAAATATGAATATAACAATGTGTTGGCAATTATATAGAGCTACTTAAATTTGACTAAATAGTGATTACAGAAACTGTATGGTAGAAATGAAATTTAGAAGATACCAAAGCCTATGAGACTTTTTTAGGTTAATCAGAAGTTGCCTTGAGGAAGGCTAATTCATAACATTTGATGCAACTACATTGATTAAACTTTTCAGATCCAGATAACACTTGCCATTTTGCCAGTTTCTTTTTTTTAAAAATAGACAAATTTTCTTCATGTCCCCCTACAATGCATTTGTAAGTAAGCCATGCTTTGTTTCGTTCCTCAGTTTTGTGTTGCAAAATTGATTATAGAGCTTGCTGTTAGAATGGGATTCCATTTAACTTATGCTCATTTTTTCTAGTTCACTGCATGATTTGGCTTGCTGTACAAACAGAAGACCACAGAGCAATATAGATTTCACATAAATGCTTGCTGTGTTTCATTTTAATTTCCTGGCAACATGGCAGCACCAATATAAATCATATCACGAGAGCAGAAAACATTTCTCACTAAATCATAGCAACTATGCCTTTAACTTCAAATTTAACACAACTGAAATTTGAGTGGTGCAGATGTGATACTGCAGATTTGGCATAGAATGGGAGCACATGTGGCCTTGCCAGTCGCTGAGCCACAAAGCCATGTACTCCCCGCCCCCCGTCTTTCTCTTCTAAAGTACAAATCCTACTCACCTTGCTTTGCTTGCTTTGTTTGTTTCTGTATTTTCGTTTCCAAAGACCAATGGGAAAAGGGAAACAGACAAGCAGCTTTTCAAATCAGCATTTGGAAACTCAAACTATGGTTTGGGTTCTAACCTATGGTTAGAGCAGATCATGACTTGATACAGTGCCCAAATTTAGCCAAAGAATGCAAGGGATTGATGTGACTTAAGGAGGGAGAATGTTCCACAGTTTAAGTAGATTCTCACAGTATTTTTATTGTGCATGCTAAAATTTGCCAGAAGCGGCTTAGTCATGCTGGCCACATAACCCGGAAGCTGTACGCCGGCTCCCTCCGCCAATAAAGCGAGATGAGCGCCGCAACCCCAGAGTCGGTCACGACTGGACCTAATGGTCAGGGGTCCCTTTACCTTTACCTTTAAATGAATTAAATGTTTGAGCATTTTTATGTTGAAAGACCACTTAAATGCTAAAAAGAAATTGTAACAATTAAGTCTTGTGACAACGTGACTTAATGGTAACAATTAAGTCCTTTTGCAACAATAGATTAGCTTGTTTTCCCCTGGGTGAATATTTATTCGTTTATTTTAATTCAAACATGGGTATTTGGACCAGTTTATTTGTTTGTGTGTCTTGTGTTTGCTTTTTGTTTTTCAGAGTAACAGCATAATTGCTTTGACTTTTATGATTACATTGGCTTAGTGTTATACATTTCATGTCTTATGACCTTACTGTTCACAAGTCTCTCACGACAGTTATATGAAATTTTCATTACTGCACAATCTATTAAATGTAGCATTTGAAAAGTCATTTGGTAGTTTGGGAGCTTGGAGTGCTTCTGCAATATTTCAAAATCTGGCTACTATCTTATTTGTATTGAATTAGCTTAATCTTGCTTGGATCTGGATAGCACTTCTCAGGACTGCAGGTCCATTTGTATCTTACCGTTTTGCCTGAACTCCATGAACATACCCAGCTTCTCTCTTAATTTTTCTGTAAGCCTTTTACATGCTAAAACCAGCTTTCACAATTCATTTTCTGTTCTTATTGCTTGACACAATTTGATAATATTGATATTTCAACTTCAGAGCCATTTTAGAGCAAGTAAAAAGAGATTAATTCATGGATACCTTACTCCTTGTAAGAATAGTGGGATACAAATTACATCCAATTCTTACATTGTATTAATGCACACATACATATAAACTTCAGTCTAAGTAACACACTATACATTAGGCTCACTTTGAAGATTGGGAAGTATAATTGGTGCAGAATGTAGCAGCCAAATGCTTACTCAAACTGGGTGTTAAGATCATAATTAAGACAATTGTGTTGGCACCTGTTTCTAGGCCCTAGTTTCAACTTTTAAAGCGCTTTATAATTTAGGATTAGAGTAACTGACCATCTTACTTGACACAAGTGGTTACCAGAGGGAGGACTTCATTGATAGTATTAGAAATTTCTCCCCAGATAAATTTGTCTGCCACCTATCTTACTGTCTTTTTGGCTCTGGGCACAAACCTCATTTTCTTAAGTTTTTTAGATGTAACTTTATTCCTGCTGCCTGTCTTATGCTGCATTGATTTTGGTTTTTAATTCACATTTTAACTGTTTATTCTTTCTTTACAGTTACTTGAAATTATAACTGAAGTAGCAATAAAGGTATAATAAATAAATGTGTACCCATTATGACTTTAAGTTTTAGAATTTTTCAGGGCTATGTGAATATAAAGCTTTCAGGGTACAATCCACAATCATGAAATCCAACATGTTTGCTTTTACTTGAATGCAAAGTAGATTGCATTCATCACATCAGTGATGCATTAATGTACTCATTGAATTTAAATTATAAAATAGAGATTCATACTTTAGAAACAGGAAAAGTGCATAAATAAGAAATGATAGATGGCAACAACAAAAAGTCATTTTTATATAGGAAATCCTTTTCCTGTGCATTTACAACACATTTTCTTTTTAACAAAAATGAGATTTCTGAAAGTAGCCCAAGGTAAATCTACGACTTTCCATTCCACTTCACAGGATTGCACTGCGTTATTTGATAAGTGTGAATCCCAGTTTGTTTGAAGATTTTACAAGAAGTCACTTTGTCAGATAATCTGCTTGCTACTTACTATTTCAAACCTTACTATCTACAAAGATGCACCACATCCCAATTCTTCCATCATCATCAGTATGGTTATTTATTTATTTATTTATTTATTTATTTATTTATTTATTTAGTGTTCAGGAGTCTGTTCCCTGTGTTGTTTAGGTGGGCTTTTGGGGGTGAATAAAAACCAAAACATTCTGAACCTGCTTATTTGTTACCAAGAGATACCCCTTGTGCTTATTGGGCAACATGATCAAGGAATAGTGGCAAAGTTGATCCCTGTCATCATGTTATTCTGGGCAGAGATCTTTCAACATCTCCACCTACCCAGAATGGTGATGATGCTATCTCTCCCCTGCCCTGCCCCGCCCCGTCAAACACCCCCGCCCTGCAACATCAAACATAGGAGCAGCAGAACAGAGTGACTTCCATTGTCTTTGACAGTTGGCCTTACTAGTTGGGACTGATGGAAGCCCACAGCATCTGGAGGACACCACACTGGCTATATCTGCAATAGAAGCTCCATTAATTTAAAGATAGTCATGTTTAATTTTAAAATGTTCAGATCAAAGAAGTTTGGATTTTTTTCTAAGGCATTCCCGTGTTTCATTTCATGTGAGAGCTACCAACTGAAACCCTAGGTCTACATTGATATTTATCAAAAATACTTAAATTATCCTGATGTATGGTTTTGAATGACTGTAACTCTGTCCTCACAAACACAAAGATGTTTCAGTTTTCATACACAATGAAACTAGACTGTTAATTTGATGGGGGACTGACAATTAGGTGACATTGTTTGCAGGATTGTCCAAAGTAGTTGCTAATTAACATCCTGGGATTAAAATGCTACAGCTTTTGAATTTAGTGGTGTGTATTGTACTTTCAACCAATGTAAATGAATTGGATGCAACAGCCTGTGATAACCATTAGGGCATCCAGTAGCTTGAGGCATGCTCTGGAAAGTTCATTTTAAGTGTTTGACAGGAATGAGAAGATTAGTTCCAGCTGAACTGAAAATCATATTTGACTGGAAGTCAGGTACTCTTAAAGATAGCTAATTTGGGGTAGGGTGTGCGACATTAATGCAGTGTAAATTATGTGGCACAGTTCTTGGTGTTCGTTTGTGCACCATTCTGCACTGTATGGAACACTCAGTGCTGTCATTCAAATGATATCTAGGAAAAGTCACACCAGTGAGGTTCTAGTAGGAGTCCTACATGTAGTTTGGATCTGATTAGTAGAAAACCTTTTTATCACTTTAGAACTGGGTGGGAGAAAACCTCAACCTTGTTCTATCTTTATATTTTCTTAGCAGTGCATTGCCAATTTACAGGATCAATTCAAATGGATAGAGCTTTATCAGATCAAAAGAAAGCAGCTAATCCTTGATAACAGTTTCACATGATCACCAGTGGTTGTTTTTACCAGATGAAAACTACACCATGAATTTATCAAGAACAGTTGAATATTTTAGGTCGAATCAAAGAGATGAAGAAGATGTGAAATGCAGGTATTTGCAGATGTAGCTGTTTATGTTTAGTATGGTAATTACAGTGGTACCTTGGGTTACAGACACTTCAGGTTACAGACTCTGCTAACCCAGAAATAGTACCTCGGGTTAAGAACTTTGCTTCAGGATGAGAACAGAAATCGGGTGGCGGCGGTGCAGCAGCAGTGGGAGGCCCCATTAGCTAAAGTGGTGTCTCAGGTTAAGAACAGTTTCAGGTTAAGAACGGACCTCCGGAACGAATTAAGTACGTAACCAGAGGTACCACTATAATAACAATTAGAATGTCTATGTAGATGTTTCAGCAGCTAACATACATTATTTTGATAATTCTTGTAATAACCTGGAAGGTTGGTCAGTATTACTGTCTCCAGGTTGCAGATAATTAGGTATGGCACACAGAAAAAGAAATTGAGTGCAGAGGCGGACTTTGGCAATATGGTGTCCTGAGTGAGGACAAAATTTGGTGCCTCCCTAATATTTCTTATTTTCACAATAATTCCTTTTTTATTTATTATTATTTTGCATCCCCTTGGCTCTGTGCCCTGTGCATGGGAACTGCCTTCAGTGCCTTACATCGGGTGCTGGTGAGTGCAAGGTGGAGGTGATATTTCAACTGCAAACTTCCAGCAGTTCAACATACAGCACACACTCCTAAGAAGGGGTTATTCTTATGTATTACTAGTTATTAGATATTATTGGGGAAGGGCCATAGCTCAGTGGAGGATCTGTTTTAACATCCTTTTGAGAAGGGCCAAACATGTGCAGGCTGACATTCGACCTAGACAGATTATTCACTTCATCGCCTCTACTACCATTACTACCATTAAGACTCTGACCAAACTGGGTGTACTCTAGCCTCAGGATGGCTGATATATAGGCTTATGTGAATTTTAAGAGCAATTTCTTTGCCAGTTCAGTATGCCACAACATGGAGCACAGTTTAATTTATTTTTCTGTTAAATTTATATCCACCCTTCCACACAACAGAGATATCAGTTGCCTCATAGTCCAAGTGGCGGTATGGTAGAAAGAGCCACAACCTTCTCAGTGCCTCATGACTTGCCTGCTCCACTCCTACCTGTGCCATCACCTTTTGGGTTGGACCAGTGCCAGCACTAGAAACCCCTTACATGCTGAGTAAAAGTAACTCGGGAGACAAAGAAATTCAGATTGGGAGTGGGGGGAAAGGAAGATATTCCTCTTTGAGAGGAAAGGGCCAGATTATGCGTTGAAAAAAACATTAGAAATTCAGAGAGAAGGTTAATATTTGTTACTATTTATTAATAACAGTAAATCAGACTGTGGAAAAAGGAAAGCGCTAAGAAGCACAAGAGGAAGTAAAAGGACTAGGGAGAAGGGATAAAAGAAATGCGGATTTTGGGTGGTGACAAATGGTACAAGCTGAGCGTTGAATGATATAATGAGACAAGAAATTACAGGATCCGGTTCCAATAGTTGGAAGAGGAAAATATAAAATAAGAAGCTCTGGATCACCAAATTCTGCCTAAAACCACAATGCCTCCTGAGCAAGCATTGGCAAATAATGTAACAATTTAACTTGCCCTCCCTCTGCCACCATTTTATGCATGGCTCTGCCTCTGTACCACCATTTTCCAACTGGTGGGCCTCAGTAATTTTCAGCTATCTCAAGTGGGCTCAGGCAGTAGAAAGTTTGTGAACCCCTGCCTTAGAGTACAGTATGTGTGCTAAAGTCAATATTCTAAGATGGCGGGTGCGTTCAGTATTCATGCCTGTTAGGTAAGTACCATTAAGCCCCATAGAAACAGAGAATGTTAACTCTGAATTCTGATTTTCCCTAGGGATTCATGCTGATACTTAACTGAAAATATTAAACTACTGTAATTCAATTATATTTTAAAACCTCTTCAGATTAGGTGTATTTGAGGGGAAAATACCTTTGGTACTTGCTGTGTTTTGAGGCTTCCTTGGAAGAAAACCAAATTCACTCTGAATCTTGTCACAGAATGTAAACCTCTAGAGAGTGTCAACATTTAGCTCGCTTCTCTCTTATTTTTTGTATGAGAGCGGAAAAGAGCATGAAAGGCACTAATGAGGTAGAAGCCTAATATTTTCATTTTGCTCATGTGGGTGAATGCAAAAGCCTAGCCCATTAAAAGAAAGCTAGCAAATGTAAATGATTGCACTTAGATTTGGGGAATGGATAAACTAAAAAACTTGTGCATGCAATTTTTTGCTATTACAGTGTTTGCAGTGGTACAACCAAGTAGTATAGATTTTATAGGTGCTTTGGTTTAGTTATATCTATTCTTCCAGTTGCTTTTCATCAGGGTTGAGGGTGAGCTGAGTATTAGGCATTAACCAACCAGTCCAATAAAATTAGGAGTCTGTCTAAAAAACAAGCTTAGATTAAGCAGCCAGGACAGTCTGCAGCTTTATTAGCCCAGGTGGCCCTCTCTTGGCTTCTTATCATATAACCTCTACTGAACTGGTCATTGCAACTCCACTCTTTGGCTGTTGTGAAGCTGCAATGAAACGAAGGCAAGCCAGCATCTGTTTCTGTAGCAAGTTGTCACAATGGCACAGCTGAAACTAGTGCTTTTTTCTGGGGGGGGGCACATACCCCTAAACATTTTGTGAATCTTTGTACTTTTGTCTATTTACTGTGTTTATTTTCCCTGATTTGAACTATAAAATGGTGATTTTCTTGAGTCAAAATGAGAGTACCCCTAAACTTTTTTTTTTTAGATAAAAAACACACTGGCTGAAACTATGAGTGAGTGAGTGAGTGAGTGAGTGAGTGAGTGAGTGAGTGAGTCCTAGGGTCTCTAGTTTGAAACCCATGGCATTGTACAGTCTTTGTTCTAGAGTTCTCATTGATTATACTTCAATTACAAAACAACAATATTTTTAGTACAAGTTATTCACTTCTCATTTAATGAACAATATGCTATTTTTAAACACACATTAACACTGTCAATTTTAATTTTTTTTCTCCCCTGCTAGTGCATGTGTTCAACATGGTGCAGTGCCTTTGCAGCACCCTGTTGCCTTCAGTATGCAATTAAATTAAGTTGTCAACCTGTTTTTAATTATTAGTCTGTCTCTCACTTTATTAAGCTAAATTAGAAGTGCATTTGTCTTGTTGGCGTGGGAAGGCCTTGTGTTTTCAGTAGGTTTAACTTGCAAACAGTGTTGCTTTAATAAAGTTATTTATTATCCCACCCCTATACTTTTCCCTGTATTGTCGGCTTGGTCACTCTTTGCTTCCCCCCTCCCCTGCTATTGTCTCACTACATATACCCTGACTGAAAAATATCCACACCAGGACGTTTCATTCTGTCTTAAAGTGGTCCTAGAATTTTCTAGGGATGCAATTCAGAATTTTCTTCCAATTAATTAGAAATATCATGCTGGGCTGAGCTCTTAAATCTGAAATTGTCAGATTTGATGCCTTTGTTCTTCGACTTGGTGGGGTCATTATAGGGAGTTTCACCTTTTATCAGGAAATTTCTGGACAGCTTGGTTACCCAGAAGTTTGGGATGGTGCTTACAGTGTCTATTGCAAGTTCAGAGATAAAATATGGAATTCATGTCAGAGTTAATGTCAGAAGAAGGAATTAATATAGGAAGAGCTGGAGCTATCATTCTTTGATCAGCTTCCCCTATCGCTTTTGGTGCCTGATTGAGGTTCCATTGTTTTGCAGTTGCCAAAATGTGCCAGCTGAATGGACTTTCACAGTTGTTGTTTTTCGTGTGATGCTGATGTTCTGTTTTGTGGTTGTGTTTCCTTTTGTTTCAAAGCAACAAAGACTAGTCATGCACGACAATTGTGGTTGAGTAATTACTCAATGAGTGGAGGGGGGAGAGGCTCACTTGTAAATGAAAGCATTAAAATGTGCTGTTTAAAAGTTGGTACGCAATATTTTTTCAAATTGGTATGTGATGTACTGTTACCCTGTGGTTGCTAACGAAAATTCACAATATTTTCTAAATAACTGGAATAGATCCTCACCAAAATGGCATAAGTGATTATACATTCTGGTATGTTAAATTTTATTCCTGCATCTGTGACCGCTCTGTCAAATATAGCATCTGAAAACTCATGTTTTGTCTTAAATTCAAGATCTACCTTCATGCTTCAAAGCAGATCCCATTATTCTACCATGTCAGTCAATCACTAGTATGCTGTGTCCAAAACATTTTGTGTGAGCACATTAATACAAGGAAATTAGGTACATCAGACACAATAAAGTGTGCCTTATTTGACATACCGTATTTTTCCCTCTATAACACGCAGATTTTTTTCTCCTAAAAAGGAAGGGGAAATGTCTGTGCGTGTTATAGAGCGAATGTGTGGTCCCTGGAGCCGAAAAATCAAGCAAAAATCAAATCGCGGCGCTTCACAGAGAAGGGAAAACTGAAAAGAGGAAGCGGCTGCTTTCCTGCATTCTGCCTCAGGGTCTTACTGCCCACCCTTCTCTGTTTCGTTGCTGTGTTTGCTGAAACGGAACAAAGAGCAGGGAAAGCCCCTCCCCTCCAGGCAAGCAGAGGGGAGAGAGAGGGGGGAGGGAGGGAGGGAGGGAGGGAGGGAGGGAGGGAGGGAGGGAGAGAGAGAGCTGGCTTGGGTGGGGGAAAACTTTTGCCTTTCTTTCCTCCCTCCCGTTAAATCCCTCTCCTGCATTCTTAGCCAGCTGCTTCTCTGCACACCCCTCTCATGTCCCTTATTTGTTTTTCCTTCGCTCCCCACTTAAAATGTGGTTACAAAGCATAGATCCACATGGATCCTCAGGATCTTTGCATTGGGTCACCCCAAATTCACCATCAGATCACATAGCATGTCCATGGCTACAGCCTGCCCCCCCAAAATCACGCACCCACTGTTGCCTGGGGCTGCAATGGTGCAAAAACGTGGTTAAAAAGCATGGATCCACATGGATCCTCAGGATCTTTGCATTGGGTCACCCCAAATTCACCATCAGATCACATAGCATGTCCATGGCTACAGCCTGCACCAAAAAAATCACGCACCCACTGTTGCCTGGGGCTGCAGTGGTGCAAAAATGTGGTTACCAAGCATGGATCCACAGGGATTCTCAGGATCTTTGCATTGGGTCACCCCAAATTCACCATCAAATCACATAGCATGTCCATGGCTACAGCCTGCACCAAAAAAATCACGCACCCACTGTTGCCTGGGGCTGCAATGGTGCAAAAACGTGGTTACAAAGCATGGATCCACAGGAATTCTCAGGATTTTTGCATTGGGTCACCCCAAATTCACTATCAGATCACATGTCTGTGGCCACAGCATGAGGCCCAAAAATGATACATCCACTGTTTCATTCAGAATGTTTTTTCCCTTGTTTTCCTCCTCTAAAAACGATGTGCGTGTTATGGTCAGATGCGTGTTATAGAGCGAAAAATACGGTAGCTTCATTGGCAGAGGTCTTAGTACTGAATAACGAATTGATTCTTCAAACAAGAAAAAAACTACTTTTGATTTCTAAACTAGAGGACAATAAAAGTGAATGTGGATTGAATTTTGTAACCTGGGGGGGATATATTTGGCTGTTTTACAAATCTTTTTGCACACTCTGCCTTCTCCTTATGCACATCTTTAATGATGTACTCAATACATTTTATATAAAATGTTCACCCTTTGTTATTCATTTCAGGTCTTCCTTAGTTGATTATTGATCTTTGAACCTAGACTGGTGTAATCAGCTGCTTCTCTCACGTGTGGGAATTTTTATAATTCCACTTCCCCTTTAAGTGGCAGCACCTTCTCAAGGTGTTCCAGTGCAATGCACAAAGGCCTGCTATTTGAAAGCATTTTTCTCTCCCCCCCCCCTTGAATGAATGAGTGGGAGAAGGGTTTAGTTCTCACCTTAAATATGAAAAGTATGAAAAGTGAGCTGTATGGATAGGCACTTCCATTAGTTCCTTGAGTAACATATGGTAAGCAATGGCTAGGTTTTCTTTTGTTCCTTTTAATAATTTAAAAACCACAAGTATTGCTTGAATTCCCCTTTTGATCTTGCTAGGAAATGATTGAGCTAATAACTATTTTCTTTTAAGGGGTTGCATAGTTTGCATAGTTCGTTGCTGAATTTCTACAAGAACTCATTTTATAATTTACAGTTATAAATTATTTTCTCTTTCCAATTCCCCACCTTCCTCTTGCCTCTCATCCAAGTTGTCTGGCATTTTGAATTATTAAAATGATTTTGCATGTTAAGATATTAGTGTAAGTATTAATATTATAAGGTAAATTCCAATTATACCTAAGTAATTTTTAATGGTTGTTTCAACTTCAACAGTATACAAAAAATATACACACAGAAGATTTCTATTATTTTATATTATTATATTATTTATAGGATTATTTTTAAGAGAATGCAGAAGCAGCATTTGACTTTGCATGCTGTAACCTAGACAAAACCTAGACTTTGCATACTGTAACCTAGACCATTAATAGGTAAACTCGTGGTTGTACATTGCTGCTTTAATTGTTAGGCTTGGAGTCAAACAAAAACCTATCCAGCTGTCACATTAATAAATACAGCTTGATGATTAGATGTAAGAAGTATATACAAGAAGTAAGCCTTCTCAGACTGCTTCTATTGAGATGCTTCATTGAGACTTGGCTTTCTAATCTGATGCCTGGTTTGGGAATGTATTGTTGAAGTCCTTATTTCAGTTTGTTACTTCACCAGATGTACAACTTGTTGAACTGCTTTAGAGTGTCCAGGGCCAGCAATAGAATAAGACTCATCCTCTGAAAGCTTGGGGGCAAGGACATTACTTTCTTTTGTTTCTCTTAGTTTTCAGATCCTTCCTTATTTTATTTTATTTTAATTGGTTATTTTATATACTACCCTTTATCTGAGGATCACAGGGCAGTTTACAATATAAAAACACAAAAATAGATAACATAGGAACAAACAGGAACGATAATTCCCACATACAGTTTTTTAAAAAAAGATTGTTTAATTAGTCAGAGGCCTGGGAGAAGAGGAATGTTTTCACTTGGTGCCTCAAGATATGTAATGAAGGCGCTAGGTCAGGCTTCCTGGGGAGAACATTCCACTAAAGGGAGCCATCACATAAAAGGCCCATTCTGGTATTGCCACTCTCTGGACCTCTCATGGAGGGGGCATACAAAGAAGAGCCTGAGATGATAAACACTGGGTCTGTGTAGGTATGGTCTTGACCCATTTAAGACTTTACAGGTCAAAACTAGCACTTTGAATGGGACCTGGGAACTTTGGAAGTCAGTGCAGTTGGGAAAAGATTGGTGTTACATTCTCAAGCTGTCTTGTCTTGGTCATCAACCCACTACTGAACCATCTTCAGAGGCAGTCCCATGTATAACATATTGCAGTAATCTAACCTAGAGGTTACCAGAGGATAGATATTATACATTCCATATTACGTACCTTTTGTGTTGGTCTTTTGAGCTGCAGTTCTTGCTTCTGTTGTATGTCTATCTGATGCCTTTCAACATTTCAAACAAAAATATACGAAAATAATTCTAATAGAGTGCTGGTCAAATTCCAGCTCAGTCATGATGCTCACTTGGTGATCTTGGGCCAGTCACACTCTTTCACCCTAACCTACTCTTCAGCAGTTGTAGTGAAGAGTGAAATAAAAATATTCAAATAATCAATCAATCAATCAATCAATCCAGGAGTTTATTGGCAATTACTGAAAAAAATAATTCTGTTACCACTAGTATTCTTCTTTGGCTTCTTTGGCATGCTTTCCATGGTCACTAAATTATCATGTTTCCAGTTATCAGCTGCTGCCTCTCTGTTACTGCTTGCCTTCTAAATAGTTAGTTTCTATCTACACATTACTCTTGGTCTGTCATGATCTGGAAAGCTCACAGGAATGAAGCATCAAAATACATCTTTGCAATGGAAAGTTTCAGAAAGGAAAAGACTTGCAGTTACTACCAACATTTGTAAACTGTTTTGCTGTATCAAGAAAAATGAAGGAAGCTCTGCTGGCTCATGGCCTCAGTCATGAACTTCTAAGGTTCACCAATCTTTGTTCCACAGAGAGTCATTATATCCCAAACAATTGACAAGTCTTCTGCTTTATTCTCCATACATTATACTGCTATTGCTGCATAGACCTTTTGCACATACCTGCTTCATTAAACACGATCCCCACAATGTCAGTTAATTTATTTCTTAGATTGAATGTTTCATTAAATTCTGATAAGTCCAGAAGCCTCCCTGGACTAGAATGATTATGAAAGACTCCTACCTTAAAAAAAAAAAAAAAAATCTGCCCCCCCAATGGAAATGTAAGTGGAAAGAGCAGTGTAAAACTGGGTTCAAAGTTCTCTCTATCTTTGACAAAATAAGACAAATATAAACCTGTAGAAGGGAAACACTAACAATATAAAAGGCAAGATCAGTTTTTGTGGTGTTTGTTTGTTTTTCTTATACCTTTTTGTACTTTGAATTTTTTTGTTGTTGTTTTGTTTTAAGAAAATCTTTGTGCTTAATTAAATAGTACTGTAACAAGTGCTAACTTATTTTGGCAGCATATTTCATTGTGGTGATTGAGCTAGATAAGGACCCATGTGATGAAAAAAATATATATGTTGTATTTCAGCAGTTAACCTAGACTTTTAGGGATAGTATTTCTGATGAATTGCATTAGAGAGTGAAAATCCAAAATAATGCAGAAGACAAAATAGTGTAAGGCAAAGCAGAGCACTCTGTATGTGTTATTAGTTCCTCACAGGTTGTATAACTGGAACAAAAGCAAAAGTTCAAAAGATACCGTGTTTAATGCAGCACCAGCACAGTAGGTAATCTGATCATACTTTGGGGATCAAATCAGTACTGGCTTTGACAATGGTGCCTTCTTTATTGATTTTGCACAATACCTAAACTTGAAACCTCCTTTATGTAGGCAAATCCATTGGGACTTGAAGAGAACTCCTGATGTGCATACAGACTACCTAGAAACAGGAGTATGTTCCAGTTTTTCAGTTGCCAGGCATACTCTGTTTTGCCTTGCTTCCCCTTCTCAACTAATCAATATATACTGAAGTGAAAGTGGACCTGCTCTTTCTCCATCCCCAAATGCTTCAGACAGGTTGTGTTTCTTTTGGTGTATGAGGAGGAGGAATTTTCCCTTATACCTTACATATTTATCTGCTCATGTATTTGGTACTTTATTTATATCAATAATACCATTCATTTAAAAAAAAAAATCTTGAAAATATGCCCAGAGAAGGGGTGGTAGTAGAAGTGTTTTACTGATTGACAGCATGGCAAATGTAACTGTGCTATGCACAGCCAATTTCCTACTGGGCCAGGGTAACAGAACTTTTTCTTAAATCGCATGTGGCAACCATATGCCCATGTCTTTGTGTAAGTATGAATGATCCTTGCATTTCACCTCTTTATTGTTCAAATTGTCTCCCCATGCCTCACTAAAGAACTACCATTACAATGTTGGCACGTTTTAGGTGTTTAAGGAATTATTTATTCAAAACTCAATGATAATAAAGTTACAGTAACACAATATCTGATATTAGGAGTTCAGTTTTGTCATCTGATATAATTTCAAGCTTGGTGTAATCAGCATGGTTATAAAAAATTGGGATCCTAATGATTGTTCCTCTATTTTGAAAAGCAAAATAAAATTTTAGCTGGTAAAAATGTGTGAAATACATGCAAGTGACAGATTCCTGAAAAGTTAGGGTTGGAAGTTATGTCCTGGACTTAAACCCCCTTCCGGGATAAAAACACTAATTAGATCCAGTGGTGTGTTCTGCTAGCCAGTTCCCTAGAGTCTACCATTTAGGGTGCTGTCCTGTACATTTTCAGCTGTTTGAACAATAGTGTTTCTTCCATGTCTCTTGGAAATCAGTTTCATGGTTTAATTGGTGTATGCATTTCCTCAGAAAAAAAGTGCATCTATAATTTGTAAAGTTCATAATTAGTTCAAATATTTGCTAGTCTGTTGCTGGAAGCTTGTAAAAATGCAAATAGATACAGTATGGTAATTATGTTTTAAAGCATTTATTTTTGAAATGTGTTAAATAAGTTGAAAAAGCAATTATTGTTGTAGTTAGACTGCTTGATTTGAGATTCAGGGGTCCACAAATCAGCCAACACAAAAATGTGTACATCTGCAAATTCATTTATATTTTTTCCTATTG
Source organism: Podarcis erhardii (assembly GCF_964252035.2). Lineage (NCBI taxonomy): Eukaryota > Metazoa > Chordata > Lepidosauria > Squamata > Lacertidae > Podarcis > Podarcis erhardii. The sequence goes on from NC_138504.1 coordinate 16,166,777, forward strand.
TCATTCTTTTCCTGTTAGTGAAAGTGTCGTCCGTCCCCGCCCCCCCCCCCCCCGATTTTGACAGTACTGGTGTGATTTAGACATAACCCCAAACCATGAAAAGAACTTACATGCCCCCTTTTCCCATCCTGTACATCGATTAATTACTAATGCTAGGGGGAATTTGAAGCAGTCCACATTTAAAGGCAAATCTATAAAATTTTCACTTTCCAAAACAACATGAAAACTGAAACACAGTCATCCTTCAAACTTACCAAATCAGGTATACAACCCCCCTCCCCCCCCCAAAAAAAATAGAGAACAGTGTGTATAAAAATAAATACATTAGTTCATACAGAAATACATCATATTAGGGGAAATTGCTTTCAAAGATGTGTCCATTAGTCCAAACTGCATGGAAAATGTGTTTATTAGGAGAAATTTCAGAAAAACTAAAATACTGAAGAATTTTCATGAGGATAAAAATAATCACAAATTGCTTATGAAATGAATGAATGAACAAGAATTGGCAGATCCTTTAATCCCTACTAACTGCTTTCATGAAATAATTTTTTGCATTGCATCTGAACTGTCAAAACATGGGTTTGTAGTTACCTTCTAAACAGTAATGCAAATCAGGGAGAAGAGGGATGGGCAGGAGTACATCAATACGAGACTTATTTCCATGCTTCAAAACTGTGACCTGATGATTAGTTTAAAATTACATATGCTCTGTTCTGGACTCTTTGTATGTTAATAATATGTAGCTCAACATTATCAGCCATTATCTCGGCATATGATATAAGCAGACCTTGCTGGTCATCTTGTCTGCACTCTGTAATATTCTTCTCCAACTAGTATTCAGAGGATCTTCTAGCCATTGCAGAATGTATTTATACATTCTCACAGGGATTCCCAGTTCAGCCACAGAAAAACATTTTATTACTTAGTATTGACCCTAGCAACCTTTCAGGAAGTACCCAGGACTAGAGTGCTCATGTACTGGCAACACAGATAATCTGAGGGAGGATGATGTTTTCCACCCTGCCTTCTCATTCTCTCTGTAGGCTATTTGTGCAGCCGGAATGCATAAGAGTCTAGTAAATTACTTGTCTAGGCAAATAGATGAGGCTTATGACCTTTCCTGGATTCCAGACACTTGCAAGGATGAATTGCTCCTTAAACAATCACCTGTTTAAAAGCTAGTTATGAATTATTTGTGCTTCTATGACTTGATAAAGAGAAAATTATGGTATGACAGGAATTCTTAACCTGTCTTTCATCATCACCAGGGGTGTGTCTTGCCATTCACCGTGACTGAAGTATTTTCTTCCTCTTTCTGTTTGTGCATATATATATGCACACTTTGAAACATACTTCTAAATCCAACTTGTAGTCAACAAGCATAGATATGTTCCTGGATGATAATACAAATCTTTTCTCTGGTTATCAAAGCCCAATACTCATGCTTCAGACTTTGCAATCTGACGATGTGGGCAAGAGATTTGGAGCTGTGAGACCATCTTGATTCTTGGCTTCCTAACTACACAGAGCAAGCCACATGTGACTGACTATATGGGTTCAATGTGTGGTTGACTCATCACTGTAGGAGAAGCGGGAGGTGCCATAAGGAAACAGTAATGTGTCTGCTCACAAAGAAGCCCACATTTGACTCAGAGGACTACAGTAGCTACTGCCCGGTCACTAATGTTCCATTCTTGGGATGATTAAGAAGGTGGTAATTAGTTTATCAACTCCAGTTACTCTTGGATGAAATGGATTATCTAGTTTCCTTTCAGTCAGCTATGGGGACATTGGGAGTAGGCGGAATAATATTCTGACATGGACTCAAGGCTGCTTACAGATAAAATTTGTTGTTGTTGTTTAGTCGTTTAGTCGTGTCCGATTCTTTGGACCAGAGCACGCCAGGCACTCCTGTCTTCCACTGCCTCCCGCAGTTTGGTCAAACTCATGCTGGTAACTTCGAGAACACTATCCAACCATCTCATCCTCTGTCGTCCCCTTCTCCTTGTGCCCTCCATCTTTCCCAACATCAGGGTCTTTTCCAGGGAGTCTTCTCTTCTCATGAGGTGGCCAAAGTATTGGAGCCTCAGCTTCAGGATCTGTCCTTCCAGTGAGCACTCAGGGCTGATTTCCTTCAGAATGGATAGGTTTGTTCTTCTTGCAGTCCATGGGACTCTCAAGAGTCTCCTCCAGCACCATAATTCAAAAGCATCAATTCTTCGGTGATCAGCCTTCTTTATGGTCCAGCTCTCACTTCCATACATCACTACTGGGAAAACCATGGCTTTAACTATACGGACCTTTGTTGGCAAGGTGATGTCTCTACTTTTTAAGATGCTGTCTAGGTTTGTCATTGCTTTTCTCCCAAGAAGCAGGTGTCTTTTAATTTCGTGGCTGCTGTCACAATCTGCAGTGATCATGGAGCCCAAGAAAGTAAAATGTCTCACTGCCTCCATTTCTTCCCCTTCTATTTGCCAGGAGGTGATGGGACCAGTGGCCATGATCTTCGTTTTTTTGATGTTGAGCTTCAGACCATATTTTGCGCTCTCCTCTTTCACCCTCAATAAAAAGTTCTTTAATTCCTCCTCACTTTCTGCCATCAAGGTTGTGTCATCTGCATATCTGAGGTTGTTGATATTTCTTCTGGCAATCTTAATTCCGGCTAGGGATTCATCCAGCCCAGCCTTTTGCATGATGAATTCTGCATATAAGTTAAATGAGCAGGGAGACAATATACACCCTTGTCGTACTCCTTTCCCAATTTTGAACCAATCAGTTGTTCCATATCCAGTTCTAACTGTAGCTTCTTGTTCCACGTAGAGATTTCTCAGGAGACAGATAAAATAGGGACAGCTAAAAACAGGGGGAAACCCATTATTAAGAAAACCAATTAAAGATTTATATATAAACAATATATAAATATAAAAGAGCTATTAAAACATAGTTATAATTAGAGTAAAAACAGCACCAGCCATTTCATTAAAAGCAACCAGTTCCCAAAAACCTGTTGAAATAAGAAGCTCTTCAACTACCTTGGACCTATGCCATATAGGGCTTTATAGCTCATAACCAGCTGTTGTAACAAGGGAGTCAAATGCTCCCTATAACCAGCCCCGCTCCACAATCCAGCTGCAGCTCTTTGAACCAGTTGAAGTTTCTGAGCACTTTTTAAAGGAAGCACCATGTAGAGCATTAAGTATAAATGAAACAAATAATGTTTTTCTTCATCTTACTTGTTTTGCCTGGAACTGCATAATACTGCATACTAAGACATGTAGTTACTATTGATAAAACCATTTATATTTTCAACACCTTTTCTAAATAATTTATGGTACTGAGGTTGGCTTTCTCACTGCAGTAGAACTATTAACTTACATTTTTAGGGAGCTTCTGCTGTGACCCCCATATCTCTTTCCCATGGCTTTTATTTGCTCGTTTTGATATTTGAAGTCAGGCTTAATTTATTTTTGATCTATATATGTTTCACTCACATGACACAGAAGTATTCCTCAGTCCTACTCTAGTGCACTTGACAACATGATTAATCAAGACTTGCATAAAATTTACAAGTGGACTCTTTTTGGACACTGCTGATTATATTATTTTTGTGGGATCACTTCGTGTGGTAGATGAAAGTTCTGGATGCTTTATACTTGCTTTTGAAATAAATAACAGATGCTCCTTGAACATGTTTCAGCCATATTGGTCATGCAAAATGGGCAATTTAATAACAGAAGCTCTTACTGATTACAATTGTGATTGTGGAAAGCTTTGTCAATAGCACTGTTTCTTCTTCACCAAAATACAATTATTCAGTCTTTGTCCTTTTGCCTTTGTTAATACACAACTTGCAAGATTATGTCCTCTAAGATATGAAAGTTGTTCATTTTGACAATAATCTGTCAAATTTGAAATAAGTCATTATTGGGGTGAAAGTGGGGAGGAGGGAAACAGCATTCAGTTTCCCTAAATGCAGCATGGGTTTTTAAGGTCACTAACAAGACAGCAATTCAGATAACACATTTGTTTACAAGCAAATGTGTTCTTGTCTGCTCTAGTAGCCCGCTTAATTCCTGCCAGTATGCTAGAATTCCACCCATGAAGTGGTTATTTGTTGTTGTTTTCATTTGTACACAAGCATGACTTTGTGAGCACACATAGACACACACTCTTAGAAGATGTAATCAAAACAATGTTATATTGTATGACTGAAACAATCTTATATTGCTTCCCAGCTCAGCCCCTTCCACTACCCTTTCCTTACTCTGCCCCTTCCCACCCTGTGCTGAATTTTTGATCAGAAGCTTCCTGGATCAGAAAATTGTACACTTATGCTCTCTGAGGCTCCACTGATAATACAATATAAATTAGTAATGATGGTGTGATGATGATTATGATAACAGTACCAAATACTTTTGTAAATGAATTTCATAATCACTGATCACCTACCCTGCTACTAGCTTAGGCACTACTGGAACAGAAACTTTTAAAGTCATGTAGTCTTTCATCATAACTTTTGTGTTCTTAGATTCTATTTGTCCCTTGTTAGTTTGTTTGTTTTGTAATTCAAGCCCCTTTCATATTCATATTGACAGTTTAGGTATCATAAGTATATCTCACAAATGTAATATTTACATTCTTGTACAGTCATTGTGTTTTGAGAAATACTGTGTAGGTTACATGGCACAATAACATTTTAAATATTTTCTATGAAACTGTGCGGGCTAGAGTAATACTTCTGTTATGAAATGAAAGCTGAAAGGCCTTGTGTGTTTGTCTCTGCCTCCTCATCACTTTCAGGAATTTAGGAAATAGGTTTTGCTTCACTGATGACATCTCCGTTTGCCTCCTTGTGTGTTAACTTTGTCAAGGTATTCTACCAGTGAAGCAAAGTATCAGTGACATTAGCAAGCACTTTCTGCATTGCTCTCTCTCTATGTCCAGAGTAGATCATAGAATCTATTCCAGATTCTAGAGTGTATTCATTCATGACTGTAGACCAGCCTCATTGCCAACCTACCTCACTCCCAGTTTCTTAAAATAATGCAGGAACAGTCCATGATCTACTAGTGTTATACATGTGACTAACTTTAAAGATTTATTGGTTCTTTGTTTAGAATATGGTCTCTGTACCACTAACTGAAACCAATTATGGTGAACAAAGCTTACCTGCACTTAAAGCCAATTCCAGTTAGTAGCGAAGAGGCCATTTCTCTAACCTAACCCCCAGTATATAAGGAACTAACAAGGTCACCTATAATCACTTACAGATAAAGGGGAGAGGGAAAGATACTCAAATATGATTTAATAAAACTTTGAGCATCAGTAGTTTGTATTATCTCAATGTTTTAAAAAATGTGTGCAGGAAAGAAGCTCATATAGGTACAGGCCTATACAGTATATTACAGAGCAAGAAGAAAAATATTTGAGCTCTTCTGCAGTTCTCTCTAAATCATTTATATAACCAACTATATGCATTACTAAGATAGAATCTCTTTTGAACCTTAGTTGCTGTTTAATCTACAAATTAGATTTAAAGGAATGAAATATTAGCATTTCTATCAATAAATTTGAATAGAAATGGATTAATTTGAACTAATGGCAGAATAAAATGGTGACATTCTCACATTAAACATGATGATTTGGTATATTATATTATATATTCTCACTTATTTCATGAAGAGTAGAACTTTTATGAGCAGTAATTCAGAAAAATGGGAGCACGTTTTAATGGAATTATCCTCACAGCTTTCAAGGATTTTATTTCTGACACTGCTTTTCTTTCCTACACCCAGAATTGGTTTCTGAGTTATCATATTTTCCCTCAGTTTCAGCTCAGAGTCTTAAAAGCAACCTTGATTCCATGGAACATCAGATACAGCGTTTGGAAAATGATATTAAGAAGTTCCCTAAAACAGAAGATCCGCATGATAAATTTGTTGAGAAGATGATAATATCCTTTCCGTATTAATACCAGTATTTGTTAGCTAGTGAAATATGCAAATTACATTATATTCTTAATTTTTATGAATCTTTTGCATAAAAAGCTTTGCATGAAAAAACTACACAAAATGCATTTCCTCCCATTTTGTGTCGTTGGGGGATGACTAGTAGTAAGTTAAGACATCACACCAAACTATTGTGCATTAGGTAGTGTGTAAATATGAGGCTTGTGAGCAGAGCCTATATCAATCTTACCTTCTCTGATAAGGGAAGATTCTGGGTGTGCTCGAATTGCATGTGTTGTAGGTTTCTCATAATAATGTTCTGTGGATTGGTATTGCAGAAAGCAGGTTTTTAATGTGGTTCATTTGACACAGATGGAATCTACACACATATAAAAAAACACTGAAATGTTTTTTTTAAAAAAAGTTTTGAAAAATATATTGAATTCACCATAGCTCACCATCGCCATCTAGTGACACATTTGTATAGTGCATTTTACAACAACACACTTAAAATGTTTTATTTGCAGCTGTATAGCTGAGTCCACAGTCTTCCATCTGTTTTGCTTTTGGTTTATTTTATGTTCCTCTTACTGGTCAGATATGCAATATTTCAATAATGCACTTGGGAAGAAGTACAGCTGTGTAGCAGCAGTCTGTCTGACAGCACTGAAAGTGACAACTTGCTTTGATTACTTTGTTGCGGTCCAAGGTAGAGTCACCTGATTGGGACTTCTGCTCCACCTTCCTAGTTTTGAAACAAAAGAAATAAGGTAAGAAATTCTTACTATTTAAGTGATGCTACTTTTATACTATTATAATTTAACCTATGTCCAATGGCAATTGAAAACTTGGAAACACAGCTAATAAAATAGTTTTACTTCATTGCACTTCTTCACACCTCTAGCCTGAAAGGTAGATGCCAAGTATAGGTCATTGCATTTTTTTTAAAAAAAGTTGTCTTAGTTTTATTGTTGCCTATAAGCATTAATTATACCATAACACTGAAACAAATTTGACAGGATAGAAACAATATTTGTGTGATGTCACATTTTAATGTATAGTTTAGTTTGCTGCTTACTACCATTAATAACAGGCTCTTGTTTTGTTGCCTTATGGATTCTTCATAGACTGAAGAAATACTTGAAAAAGATTTTTAATGCAAACAACTTTATATATCTGCATGCGCTGCAGTTATTATTGTTGAATTTTGGGGAGTCTAGGCCAGACATGTGGTGGTTGCCCCTTGAGTGTATCTTTAAAACACAAAGGAGGCAAAATACACTGAAATATTCATCATTTTTGAGTGAAATCCCTGCTGTTCTCACCAGCCTTCTGTACATTCCACAGGAGTTAGGGGAGGGAGTTGGTGGCATCATCATCACCATTATCTATCTATCTATCTATCTATCTATCTATCTATCTATCTATCATCTATCTATCTATCTATCTATCTATCATCTATCTATTTTTCCCTGACAGGGACTGAAGGTTGCTTACCGATAAAGAATGGCATATAACATAGATAAAACCATAATTAAAAAACAAACACTAATAGAATTAAAAACATACAATCACAATATAAACAGCACACCAGCCTTCTGGACAAACTGTTCCAGCAAGTTTATGTAAATGTTAAAATAGTATGGGGAAAATAACAGAACCCTGAGGGACCCAGCAGGCCGATGACCAAGTTATTGAAGAGGACTACACCAGCACCACCTTCTGGATTCACTGCTCTAGGAAGGAATAGAGCCACTGTAAAATAGTGCCTCCAAGTCCCATCCCACTAAGGCAGCACAGAAAGATACCATGATGGTTGGTATTAAAAGCCTCCAAGAAGTCCAGCAGAACCAACAGGGACACGCTCCTGCTTTCCACTTCCTGGTGCAAACCAGCCAACAAGGCAGCCAAAGCTGTCTCTGTCTCATAACCAGTCTTGAAACGAGATTGAAATGGATATAGATAATCTACATCCTCCAAAAACTCCTAGAGCTGGGATGCTACCAAACACTCCAGGACCTGGCCCAAAAATGGGATATTGGAAACTGGCCAATAATTGCCCAGTATGGTGGGATTCAGGGAGGGCTTTTTCAATGGAGGTCTTATGTGTTGGGGCCGGAGGAAGAGACTGTTACATTGAGGGTTTTTTGCGGGATATGCCTGGGAAGAAGGGAGTGGGGAAGAGGGGGGGGGGGCATCATGGTCGTTCAGAGTAGGGGGAGGTATGGTGGGACAGGCCAGGTGAGAGACACATAGCACAGGCAGATAGTGATTGTGCCATGTGCCATGTGCCAGCCCCTCCTCCAAACTGGGGAAATGCTGTTGTTATATCAGCCAGCCCTCTGGTATGTGGCTGCTGCTGTTGAATACAAGGTCAGTTCCTCATTCATGACCTGATTGTGGATGACGGGGCCAATCTGGTCTGTATCACTGAGACCTGGATGACTGAGCAAGGTGGAGTTGGTCTTGCCCAACTGTGCCCACCTGGGTACTCAGTGAAGCTTCAGGGCTGACCTGAGAGTCAGGGAGGGGGAGTAGTGTATAGACATTCCATCTCTCTCTCCAGGCTCTCTGTCCACTTCGTGGGGTATCTAGAGTGTGTGTTCCTAGCGTTGGGCAATTGGGACAAATTACAGATTCTGCTGGTTTACTGCCTGCCTCACTGTCCAGCAGTCTCCCTGCTTAAGCTGACAGAGCTGGTCTGAGAGGCAGTGTTGGGGACTCTCAGACTACTACTTCTGGGGGATTTCAACATCCATGGTGAGGTGACTGGCTCTAGGGTGGCTCAAGAGTTCATGGATGCCATTATAATCATGGGGCTTTCCCAACAGGTCGCAGGCCATGTGCAGGTGGCAGGTCACACACTATACGATCCTTTCTCAACTGGGCAGGAAGAGGGTGATCTGAAGGTGGGGGATATTGTTGACATCATTCCCTTGTCATGGTCAGATCACTTCCTATTGAGATTGAGGCTTTCAGCACCTTTTCCCTTCTGCATAGGTTAGGAATGATGAGTATGGAAGATGCTTGTGACAGTAGGAGTTCCTGGTCTGGTTCATTGAGATCTAGAATAATCTCCCTCAGAGAGTCTCAGAACTCCCTCGGCCAATAAAGCAAGATAAGCGCCGCAACCCCAGAGTCGGTCACGACTGGACCTAATGGTCAGGGGTCCCTTTACCTTTAAGGACCAGCTTGAATGGAAACAGTTTTAGAAAATGGATCTGCCCCGCTTCTCATTTGCTGTTGCTTGATGGAATGGAATGAATAGTCATCCCTACTGATTTTTGTAATTCACATATCTTTTGAAACCAGGGAGCTGTCTTGTGGCAATGCATGATCCAGAAACAGTAACATTTGAGGTGCTGTATATTCTTAAACAGGATTTGTTGAAATGCAGTGATACTGGCATTCATTTGAGGAAGTTAGCTATGTGAAGCCTGCATGGCCACCTTTGGTTCTTCCTGGAGGTATTGGGAAAAGAAGTGTTCTTAGGTTTAATTCTCACTGAGGAATTATACCTTTGTCTGGATGACACCACCACTTCATGCTGCCGGTAGGGGTTCTCCTGATAAAATAAAATATCCACACACATAGAAAATGAGCTTTCTTAATATTTTTTTGTTCTTGTTCTTTTGTTTATGTAGGAGCATTTAATCATATGTATGAGCCCTCACCTGCAAAATGCAGTAGGACAGCCTAAACCAGGGACAGCCTATATTGTTTTACTGCCTGAGGTGAAAGTGTTAGGTGCGCCCCCACCTACTCCCGGCAAAGCTTTGCTTACTGGTGTTGTACAGTGGCGGCAGCTTCTGGTAAGATCTCACAAGAGTTTCATAAGATCTTGCTTGAAGTCACCACAACTGTGTGACCCTGGCAGCAGCGCTTCCCTGCAGGGTTCCGTCACTCAAGGTGGATGCTTCATAGGTAGTCCAGCCCTGGCCCTGACCTCTCTGACAGTTTGGCCTCAGGCACCTCTGTGAAAAGGTTTTATTAGAATCTGTTAGAATCTGTTGTTAACAGGGGTTATGCAGAAATGTAGCCAGTAACTACCGCTGTGTTACTTGATTCTTGTTTTAGATTAGGGATCGGAAGGCAAAAGAAAATGGTTACTAGGATGTCATGTTTCACTTCAGTGATTCTTTGTTGACATGTGGACCACCTCACAATTTTCCTCTTTAACTGCATAAAACTGTTCTTGGGATGGACTGTGCAGGTATGCTTCTGTTCTGTGAATGGAAGCTCAATTAGGTTTGCCACCAGGATTTTGGCAATTTCTTCCTGCTTTTCTGCTTGAACAAACTCTTCCTTTAATAAGGCTTCTGCTAAAATCATCCTGGAAACATTCAACACTGAGAAGCCTAGCTTTGATAATTTAGAAAAAGAAAAGCAATTTCAGAGCCTTGTGAACTTGGCTTTGACTTCTTATATTGTTTCTCTCTTTCTGCAGGTAATTAAGGCATTTTAAAATGAAAGTCCTCTGCATTCTATATCAGCAAGTTACAGATGGCTGGTTATTCTTCATTATTGTCACCAAAGTGTAACTGTTTGTCCACATGGGATAGGAATTACATTAAATTGTGAGGGCTTTTTTATTCTGTGCTTCTCTTAAAGAAAAAAGCAAAATATTTTCAAAGAACTTAATATTAGGATTTCACAGAGCCTAATAACTGATCTTTAAATACATAAATAATATAATGATTAAATTAATTCACTAGTTGGAACCATGTGTTGCTTTTATATTTCTGTACAAATTGTGATCTACCAGTAAAGTCATTATATATGACTTGTAGCTCATTTCTCTGCAATATTCTATTACTTAAAGAAAGGCTGCGTTGTAACTTACCAGTTGCACTATGAGAGTCAGAGATCTTTTTGTGATAATTGCATAATTTTGTAATTACCAATAATAAAACTTGAGACATGAATGCTACACATTTCAACAGGAAGCCAGCACTGTTAAATAAAACTGTACCATTTAGTTTTTATTGCACTAAATTAACTGTCCCCCTCAGTCCTTTAGTTTGTGAGATAATATACTTTTGGATAAGAACATTAATATCCGATGGGAAAACCAAACAATTGAAATCCAACATAGATTTGTAACTATTGCTATATTTCTAAGGGGAGAGGATATTTCAGATAATTGAAAAGGGCAACAGATATTTCGCTTCATGCTATACTCTTATCTCCACAGTGGGAAAGCAAGTAGAAAAGCTGCACTTCTCCCATTTGTGGGCATAGTACTCAGACTCTCAGTACAATTATTTCCAAAAGTATTATTCCAGAATACCCAAACATATATCAAGTTACAAAGTGTGTAAATTAGCTGTAGAGTTCATGGCTAGATGTAGGCTAAGACTTTCCCCAAACACTGGACATGCCCCTTGAGATCTCCTTTTGAAGAGCTGGGTGGGCACATTCATTTCAATGGGTCTGATTCCCGAACCATGGGACTGAGCAAGCAAGTGAGTAGACTGGGTCTGTTAACACCAGAACAACTGGCGTCACATCCTTGGAGACAGAGGTGGGGTTGACACTGTCTGTTCACTGTTGAATGTAGTCTGTGGTACATCTGTGGGGTTGAGGAGGAATGCTTCACTGGTAGGAGGTGAAACTGGGGCCAATTTGAGCAGCTCTTCCTTGAAGCTTGAGATGCCCAGTGAAGCAGGTTTTCCCCCCAACAAGGTACTCAGACCCTCCCCAGAGATGACCTTACAAGATTGGTCCTACAAGATTGGTGGGCCCCTCCCCATGATCGTTCCATACTGTCATCATATTCCTCCTCCTCTGACCAGTCCCACCAAGACATCTCAGTGGGGCTTTTGACATCAAACATAGTTAGATAAACCCAGGCATAGTCAAACTTGGCACTCCAGATGTTTTGGGACTACAGATCCCATCTTCCCTGGCCACTGGTCCTGTTAGCTAGGGTTGATGGGAGTTGTAGTCCCAAAACAAGTCCCAAGACATGTAGTGAGTGAAGTTGGGAAATAAAACTGAAATGATGTCATCTTCAAACCCCAAACAACACTGTAAGGCTCCTGTTCCAAGAAGCCTGTAGCCCTGAACAGGATATAGAGGGTGATATTTAGGTGCCCAGATATCAGGGTGATAGAGCATCATAATGGGAAGTAGTGTTAATAAGCCATTCTATTGTCAATTAATCAAGATTCTTAAAAGTGATTGTCATATTTACAATAACTTGGACCCAGCATCAAATTTCAAACAAAAAACAACTCCTAATCTAATGTATCATGAAACCGTTAGCAGAAAACTAGATATGCTTAGGTATTTGAGGGTGTCTAAAACAGTTGTCTGGATCCAAGTACAAGAACTTGAGTAATCAGATACATTCTTAAATAATTCTCTGAGGTAGACTTTATTGATTGATATACTTTAAAGTGAAGATTTATTTCCTCCAGTTGAAGGAATCTTCCTCCAATGAAATGGGGGCAGGAATATTTGGGTCCAACTCATTATACATCATATACGATTGATGTATTTCCTTGTAGCAGACATTGAAGTATTCATCCCAAACCCTTTTAAGTGTTAAGAAATACATCTATAGAAAAACCATCAAGCCCTCTCCTTATTTACTATGACATTTTAGCAGAGAAGACTATCTTGGCTTTTTTATCCCTTTCACTCACTTCTGGGAAGGCTGTAGTGTAGAATATGTTCAGATTTTAATGTTGGTTATAAGGCAGCAATGTAATCCTCATTTCATTTAGACTTGACTGCAAAGGGAAATGTGCTGTGCAGGAATAGCATCTCAACATACTTTAAGTGAATTATTTCTCCATAATGAGCTTTGAGGAAATCCCAGGTGTTGATAGCTGATGGGGTGTTAATGTCATTAACATTCTGTCAGTATTCCTTGTCAGTGTGTTAATGATGCCCTGCTGATCTGATACACTGAGTCCTCTTCCTGGAGTAAAACTTTCTCTACCAGTCAGTTAGGATTAGGAAACTCTCCAGCATGCCCCTTGGTAGGTAGATTTGTGTTTTTCTCTCCACTATAGCTGATGAATAAAAAAGAAGAAGAATCCTTCAGGAAGAAAAATACCACAGATTCATTGCATAAGTCTCCACAAACATTTCTTATAGCTATTCTTGCTTGTTAAAATGTGTTGCTCAATCTCTTGTGATGCACCCTGATTCAAAGGAGTATATGTAACCCTTGAAATATAGCATGGAATCTTGCCATTCTGTTTTTTTATAGGGGAGAGTGGATTCCCTCTCATTTCTGTTCTTGGACTGGGGTGGGGAGGGGGCTGTGTTATATATTTATTACCTGCCAACATATTCTTCCTTACATCAAAGTCCCAGGGCAGCTTACAAAAATAACACACTTAAAATAAGTACAATTTACATTAAAATTTTATATATATATATATATATATATATATATATATATATATATATATATATGTGTTATATTAAAAAATTATATATTTTTAAATTAAGGGTGTGTGGCACTAGCAGCCCGATTAAATGTTTTGGCCCCTAAACAACCTAGTTGGATATTTGCCTCTATATAAAAACAAAGCAAAAAACAATATACTGTTTAGGACATGCTTCTGTGCACAAGGAGAGGTAATTATGCCATTCTCATTTCTCAGAGAATATAGAAGTATGCTTTATTTAATTAGGGTGTGGTAGGCTATTTATTCCCAGTGGGAGATTACTGACTGATTTGAGAGTGTTGTTTGACTTGATTTGAGTGGTGTTTGAGTTAGATGTGCTACTAGATTCTGGAATTAACTGAGGCCAGATGCAACCTCCTGATTATGGCAGGCATTTACTGGGATTCTCACAGACTTACACAATAATGGCTTTCCTTGTCCTTCACAATTATATTCTCTTTGCTCAGAGCAAAGCCAAATTATATATTTAGCCTCAGGGCATGTGCAGAATTCCATCTGAACCAAGCTTATTTCTTTTCTTTCTTTCACGTAATGATGATGAGAATAAGACCAGCAAAATACCTTTTCTCCTTGTAGGGTAAATCATTAGCACACTTACTTATGGCTGGATGAACAGGAATATATTAGGAAATATATAAAAATATGTTATGACAAATACTAATATGGCAGCATTTGGCTCAGTGTATTACATGGCTGTATAATTTTATGTATTTTTTTCCTGGTATAATTGTGAAGCTGAGAAGGTAGACACTGTAAACAAAAAGTTACATTTTACTCTCCTATGGTTATTTTAATGTGGTTTCTTAGTGGGGGACACTGTTAGGGACAATGCTAGGGGAAAGACAGCAACATGGGAAGCATTTAAAGTAGTGCTATTTTTAGGTAAGCTTGAGGAATTTTGTATTCAATGCCTGTGTGAACAGAAGGCAGCTTTTTCAGTAATCTCCTTCCCATTTCCCCTGAAATTCCCTGCGCTCTTCTGCCACCCAAAAGTCTTTCCAGAAGGTGAGGGACCAACAGAATCCTTTGGGTTGTATCATACAGGATGATTTGTGGCACTCAACTAATATAAGGATATTTTCTCAGTTTGAGGCAGTTTTCCTCTTCCCCATAGGAAAACAGCCCACAGTGTTAAGTAAGTCTGCTGACCCCTGCAAAGGATTTGGGTTTCTTGGGGTGGGGAGACTTGCAGAGGGATGTTGATGTACAAAATATTGTGACTGTGATGCACATAATTGTCTGAATGGGGGTGTTGTTTCATTTCTTGCTTAGGAATCTTTTGTGATGTGTAGCAAACTGGCTCTAAGAGCAATATGACTTTCCAAAGTAATTTATACTTATAGCCGTAGGAGGGGTCCCACATTTGATTGGAAGCAGGCACTGTACATGCACAGTGTACCATAGGCACAATTAAAATGACTCTTCATTCATAGCATCCTGCTGTGAATATTTGCATGTGAGCAAACAGTTGCTGAGATAAGAAAGGTGGTCAAGTATAGTAATATAATTTTTTTTACAGTTAATAGCCAATATATGTATGGGGAAGTAGGAGCAAGAGGAGGGGCACTACCTTTAACAAAAATATTACTGGTTACCATTTTTGGAACTCACTGTAATTAATAGAGAAAGAAACATGTTTCTGATAAAATCTGAGTAGAAGTCTAATAGCAAAACTAAGTATATTTGCATTCTTAACAGTTCCATGACAGTGAAATTAAACATACATTTAGGTAGGATTTAACAACATTGTGTAGAGATCTTAGCTGACATTAGATTCTTCCAGAGCTTATTGCCCCTTGTTTATTTGCCTTCGTCCCCTGGTGAAACTGGAAACATTATAATTGTGTAGTTAAATTAAGAGACACAAGATTTGCCAGCTATGATTAAGGATATCATGCAGGAGGGAATATCATATCCACCCACATCTGAGCTGTGCCTTTTTATCAAGTACACTTTCAGTGAGTCATAGGAATTCTCTACTTACTTGTCCTACATTTTATTAAATGACTAGAAAGTCTTTAGTTTTACAAAACTATTTCTAGTTGTATTGTAATTGTGGGTGCATTTTTTTGAATGAATAAAGTCCCGAACACCTTGCGTGTCAAACATTTTGGCTCCCGAATGCTGCAAATTCGGAAGTGAGTGTTCCGGTTTGCAAACGTTCTTTGGAACCCGAACATCCGATTGGGCTTACATGGCTTCCGAACATTTTAGAAGTCAAACGGACTTCCAGAACGGATTCTGTTTGACTTCCAAGGTACCACTGTATTTGTGTACACATAATATGTGCACGTACCACACAAAAATACTCTCCAGTAATGTATAGTTGATTACATTTCTTGAAACCGTTTTGATCAACTAAAAGATGGGCAGCAACTTCTTTTATATTCTAACACAAATGATTCTATAAACTGAAGAAAAGGCTAAGGAGAGTTGGATGGTGCCTTCTATTTCTCCTTCTAGCAACTCCTGGTGCCAAGCAAATCACTCTGCCTTTCTTTGGACCATAACAGTGAGGTCGAGGAGGGGGCATGTTGTCTGAGCAGCCTAGGACTTCCATACACACTTACCAGGCTTGTGCCCCAGAGAAATCACTTAGGTGCTGCTAATGCAGCAAAAACCACACAGGAGACAGCTTTGATTCTCCAGTGGTTTAACTTCACCCCCAGAGGTGCACTCCATTGTCTCTTGAGACAGATGGATGCCAACAGGGTTTTGGTTGGATTGTGACCACCATAGTATGTGGTCCAGTGAGCTGCTTTATACTTGCCTGTAGTAGAAGTTTTCCTAATAAATACCAACTTCTATCTGTACCCTCCTCACTATGCTGTACCACAGACTGCTTTGAATAAAGCCCCACTAGATTGGAGGATATTGTGTTTTTTCCTAAATTGCCATTTGTCTCGTCTCAGCTAAACGTGCACTTGATCCAGCCTATCCTTGTTCCACATCTCATTCCTCAGGTGTTGTCTTCCCACATAAACTTAATCTATTTGGCATAAGTTACCTCAAAGCACCTCAAGCACAGTAGCAGCTATTGCACTCTGTTCTGTAAAAGCACACACATAGTCTCCATAACAGCAGAAGTATGAGTAAGTTGGAATGAATTTCTTATTTGATCTTCCTTTCACGCATCTTAGTTTGGAAGATACAGTGGAGAAGAGAGTAGATATAGTTGCATTATTTGCAAAGATTACAAACAGATATGCAGCTTTGAAATGATGAGATGTGCATGACTGTTAATTACATATGTAGTTCTATCAATTAGTTTATAATCTGTTCATTATGCTGAGTCTATTGGTCTAGCTAGGTTGAGTATTGCTCACAATAATTGGTAGCAGCTTTCCAGGGTTTCTATAGAGACTCTTCCCTTGTATTACCTGAAGATGTAGGGATTGAACCTGAGACTTTATTCATGCAAAACAGATGCTTTACCACTGAGTTATGGCTCTTCTTAAAAATTCTAGTTTGGAATATAATACAGGAACCAGGGTTAAGAGAGCAAAACACACATACTCTACTTCTCTATGATTTGATCTTTATATCTATTGTTAAACTTGTTTTACATGAACCCAGGCATCCTCTTTGTAACAAAGTGAGTTATAGAAGCATAAGAACAACATATGAGAGAGAGAGAGAGAGAGAGAGAGAGAGAGAGAGAGAAAGAGAGAGATTGAATGTTGGGGAGAGTCGGAATGAGGAAGACCGCTAGAAGAGAATGCTTGAAAGGGAAGCAAGGGAAAAGGACTGGTACTCTAGATACCTGGAGGAAAGGGGGTTGAGTATGTAGAAACACTGTTTCCCATTCTTTATTAAATAACTGCATAATTTTTTTGAATAAATATAATCAACAACAGGTTTGAATACCTGATGTATTCTGGTCTGAGTGGATTCTAATATAACATATATCATTGCACATTTTTGCCATGTACTGCAGCAGCAATTCTCCAGCCATAGACTAAACCCTATTTTAACTGCAAATAGAGGTGCATTATCAATCAAATGGCTGGTGGGTTGCATTTAGATTTGTGGTCTCAATCTACAGCCACTATGACTTCCTAGCTAACTATGAATAAAAGCAGTAATATTATCATGTAGCACTTGTTAATGTGGATGGTCAAAATAAGTGGAGTCTTTAATTTGTTTTTATTATAAAGTGAAATTGGGGGAACCTAAAAGAAAGGTAATGAATAGCAATATATTATTACCCTGACATGTTTAGTGGGGGTACTTCTGGGATCCATGTTGGAACCAACTTTATTTAAGTCCTTTATATGAGATCTGCAGAAAAAGCTAGAGAGAACTTTAATTAAATTTGCAGATAATGCAAACAGTAGGGTGGATAGAGCAATAATAGGAAGCCTAGGGAGAGCTGAAAAATGGACAGGGAATAATAAAATATCTAAATATCTAAAATTTGCCCTTTCAATCCCCAGAGCAAACACGCTGTTCACATAAATGTAATGAAGGAATACTTAAATGTGAGATGGTGACAAATACCATACAAATTTACACGTGTGAAATGGCAGCTGAAACATCTTTGAAAGTCATTCAGGATGTGGATTTCTAAAATAACCAGGAATGATTGTATTCTTACTCTATATTTTATCCTTTGTTCTTCTAGAAAGTATTGGTAACTTGAACTAATGCGTAAATTAAGTTGGATTTCTAAGATGCAAAAGGTTGCATGGAAATCTTACATTCGTCAGATTAAATTATTTGCTGTCCTAAGAGACATATCTTGATTTTCAAAGTATTAAAACGGCTTAAATGTGTCTACTATAAAATACATTATGTGTGCTTTAACATGTCTAAAGAAAGATTATCATACCCTGTACTTTCATTTACAAGTTCCTTTTTATTGTTTCAAATAATATGCTGATATATCATATATATGCACTTCAGACCAACATTGTGCATTTCTTTTGCTTCAGTACAGAGCTGTTTCATAGACTTGCAGAGCTGGGAGGGAACTTGAGGGTCATCTAGTCCAACCCCGTGCAATGCAGGAATCTCAGTTAAAGCATCCATGGCAGATGGCCATCCAATCTTTATATAGACCTCCAGTGAAAGAGAGTCCACAACCTCCTGAGGGAGACCGTTACACTGTTGAACAGCTCTTAATGTCAGAAAGTTCTTTCTGATGTTTAGTTGGAATCTCCTTTCTTGTAACTTGAATTCTTTAGTATGGGTCCTACCCTTCTGAGCGGGAGAAAACAAGCTTGCTCCATCTTTCGTGCCACAGTCCTTTAGATATTTGAAGATGGTTATAATCAGTGCTATTTTTCTAGAAAAAGAGTTGCCAGAACTCACCATGAACACCTCCCTTGTTCTCTTGCAATGGTGCCGGAACAGTGTTCTGGTGAGTTCCTGCTGGAAAAAACCCCACTGACTATAATATCTGCTCTTTACCAGGCTAAACATACCCAGCTCCCTTGATCTTCATAAGGCTTGGTTTCCAGACCCTTGTGGTTACCATCCTCAGCACACATTACAGCTTGTCAATATCCTTCTTAAATTGTGATACCCAGAACTGGGCACAGTATTCCAGGAGGAATATTTGGAGGGTGGAGGGTGATACGTGAAGTGAAAGGGCTCCAAGGAAGAGTATCTTTAAAGAGTTGAGCTTTAAAGGCTCAACAAATAGTTTTGTGAATTAAAATATATAGCACTTAACTATTCCTTATGTGGTGTGGCAGTGAGTGAGGGGCGGATAGCTAAATCCCCCCAAACAAACCAAGCCCTGAGCATAGAAATTCACAGCAAGAATTTCATTTTGCTATTGCTGCCTGTTTATATGAAGTAATTCGATCCTGAACAAAAACCTAAAAATGATTAAAATTGGTTGCCTGTGAAACCATTTCTTAAAACTGAAATCATTGGAGAAAATTTGGTAAGCATGAAACCAGAGTTTATAAATTGCTTTTGTAGAGGCCTAAAGTGTTTCCTTAATTGTGTATTGTAAAGTACCTACTAGCTGAATCGAGAATTGTTAAGATGCTGCCTGATAATATCCTATTAAGTATGGTATTCCAATGCCTCTATAGGTTATTTTCTGATATGTCTTTATTTGCTATCCTGTTTGGTTTATTTGACCATATAAATTTTAGTATCTTCTTCTGTAGAGAATTAAGTTTCGGATAGTAAGAATAGCAGATTGGGTAGAATATTCATAGAGATAGCCGATATTGTACCCACCCAAGAAAGTTGTAGTGTCTGCCACCTTTTAAGATCATCTATTTGTGTGCTTTTATTATTGTAGTTGTAATCAGTGGTTATTTGTGAATGTGGGTGCAACAAAACCCCTAAGTATTTTATTGCTCTATTTTTAATTGAAATCCAAAGTCTTTGTGGAAGATATTTATCACTTGAGTTGTCGGGTTTATTCTGAAACTCACTGATTAAGTATTATTGATATTGTAACTGGATCCTGCTTGAAAGGTGTTTATTAAAGTCCATGTATTTTGTATTGATGTTTCTGATTTTTTAAAAAATTATGCTACATCATCTGCATACAGTGAAATCTTGAATTCTTTCAACCCTAAGTTAAATCCATGGATCCTTTGGTTGGTTCTTCTCAACCTTGCTGTTGGTTCTAAAAAAGATGCGAACAACAACAGAGATAATGGGCTCCCTGGACATGTGTTGCTCTGTAATCTTAATGCCTTTGACAAATAATTGTTAACAAAAAAATATCTGTTGGGTCCTTATATAGGGTGTCAAACCATTCTTTAAATCTGCCATCAGGATTCATTTATTGAAAGGGTTCTTGCTACTCAAACCCTTTCAGTTATGGAGGATCATCTATTGGCATCTTGGTTTAGTAAAGAAATCTATCACTATGACTGGAATAATTAAGGATCCTTGGTTAGGAAGAACTTCAGTTATAGTTTCTGGCCATGAATCTGGGGTGTTTTTGTTTTCTTAAAAAAAAACGAGAGAGATGCAGTGATCATTGTTGTATAGTTATGAGTTATTTTATCATTGAAAAGTTTTTAGGTGAGCTTTTTCCATTGTTCAGAGATTTTCTCTATCATTTAAAAAACAACAACAACCAATAAAGGCTTTTGGTGCAACCCAGGTTACCTCTGGCATAATATTCTGCCTAAACAAAATAAATCAAGATGTTTTGCTAATATACATACTCTTAAATTTTTTAATAAGTACGTATATTAATTATTGTTATTTTAAAAAATCTTTACTCAGTTAATCAGGGCAGATTTTACATTACTTAAAAATGGTTGTTAATTGATTCATCTCGCCCTGTGATACTCCCAGCATGGTTACTCCATAATTATCTGAGTCTGTTCTTTCTAGTTATTCAAATAGGACACAAATACCAGGGTTAGTTGGTTTGATCCAGGAAGCTAAGAAGGTACTTGTGCTGATTCTTTTCTACAAGTATCTGGAGGAAAAGGACATTATTTGAAGAAGGTTGTTTGATAGATCTTTGTCAGCTTGTGTTGGGGCTCAGCAACGGGTAATATTTGTGAACTTGATACTTCTCTTCTTGGCTGTTAAGTCTTGAAACCAGCATACAATGTTGTATAATCAACAACATTTACATGTACAATGAAAGGTAGGTTATAGGTTTTTTTCTCTTTAAAATAAGCTGTCAAGCATGTTACAACAAATAAGGCAACACAGAGCCTTTCGGATTTCGTGAAGTCTCATAAATTTCCAGCTGATTGCTTTTTCATTACCTAAGAAGCTGAGATGATGAGTAGAATTAAGGCCTTTTGCCAATTCAAATACAGCTATGACCACTTTGCAGATACACCTGTAATATTTTTGTAAGTTAAAAGGTATAAAATTAAATAATGATTAAGTGTTTTCATTTTATTATCCCTCTTTTAAGTGGGATAATGTTTTACATTTTTATATAGTGCAGCTTTAAATAAAAAACCTCTAAAAGTAAGACTAGCTTCTTCCTTAAGATTATTCTAGTTTTCGTAATTAATGACTTTATTGCATTTTACATTCTGTCCTAAAGTGCAGATAAAGCATTTTCTGCAATTAAATTAAAACAAAGCTATTCCCATTAAAATTAATGGCTACTTTGAGATACTATTTACCTCTAATGAAAGTTTTGAAAAAGTAAGTTTGTTTTTTTCAACTCATAGTAAACCTTTTCTCCTTTTTTTTTTTATTTTTTTTTTTGCTGTTTTCAAAAGCCACTTTTGCCAACAGAACAGTCTTTAGAGGTAGGAGGGGTCAGTTGGTTGAGACACTGAAAGTGTAGTTTTTCTATGCACTTTTGACACTAATTTTGTTCTTCTGATTTCTAATAAGCAACTGAGACAGCTATAGTAGAAACAGACAACTTTTAAAAAATTCCAGATCAAGCCACCTTCATAGTAAATTGGGTCATTTGAACCTTTACCCTATGTAAACTGAATGCCACTCTGACTACTTTCTAGGATGAGTTAAGTCGCTGCATTCAAATTACAATTAATAGTCTAAATTATTTGTATGCCCTTTTAGTTTATTGAGGGTATTGTAATATGAGTAGGGAGATGAGAAAAACAGCAGCTGCCTTCACTTAAGAGTATCTTAATCTAACACAAAATAGTTTAGTCTGATTGTGTCTTAGTAGTAGATGTTATTTCTGACATTGCTTCACATCATATTATTACAACTATGTCTTACTCATTTGTTTGAGTTTATGGTTACATGAATACACAAGGGTTTCCATGGAAATCTGATCATATGAAGCACTTGTGTGCTGCAAAATGGAATTACTTTGCTAGAGTCTTGATGGTAAAAACATTAGCTAAACATTTGTCCAGTGCTTCTGCTGTAGAGCTGGTGGTGCTAAGGTGAAAAGGGCACCTATTTCACAGGATGTTGGGCATGGCTTAATTCAAAAGGAATTATTGAGATTTAGGCTTTCTTATTAGTATTCTTTAAAAGTTCTAATTTATCACCTTTGTTTAGGCAGAGTGAGGACAACTCTGCTTGTGTGCCATGAACCTGTATCTTACATGTATATTCACTAGAGCATAATGTAGGAAAATTGCTGTGCTTTTTTTTTTTTGTATTTTTACTGGAGACGATTGTATGCTACAGACCTTATTGTAATAGGCTAATTTCTTTTGTATGGAAAAAATATATAAATACTCCCTTGCTTAAAGTTAAAAAGTTTAGCCATAACCACACCACTGTTATAAAGGTCATTCAGCTGATGGTACAGCTTCTGGTAGTGGAACAGGGAGGGAAGTAATTTTCAGTCATTTTCCCCCTCCCTTTGCAGCTTAAGTGCCCTTTTTCACAAAAAAGTGCCCAGGGGGGTCCACCAATCCTCTGAAGAAGGTTTAGTTACAAGCCAAAGGCCTGGTTATACAGGAATTTTTTTGCCTGACTTCTAAAGATATATAATGATGGAACCAGATGAACCTCCCTGTGGAGAGCATTCCACAAATGGAGAACCACCACCAAAAAGTCCTATTCTCATGTTGCCAGCCCTCTGGACCTCTTGTGAAGGAGGTACATGAATAAGGTCCTCCGATTATGATTGCAGGATTCAGGGTGGTTCATATGGGAAGAGACAGTCCTTGAGGTCCTTGACAGTCCTGGAACTCAGATGTTTTGGCTCCCAAACGCCACAAACCCGGAAATAATTGTTCCGGTTTCAAATGTTCTTTTGGAACCCAAATGTCCGACGGGGCTTCCACGGCTTTTGATTGGCTGCAGGAGCTTCCTGCAGCCAATCAGAAGTCACAATTTGGTTTTCAAACATTTTGGAAGTCAAACGGACTTTGGAACGGATTCCGTTCGACTTCCAAGGTACAACTGTATTGTGGTCCTGAGCTGCTTAAGGCTTCATAGGTCAAAACCAGCACTTTGAATTGGGCCTGGAAGCTAATTGGCAGCCAGTGCAGTGAAGTGAGGATTGGTGTTATGTGCTCAACTGTTTTGCTCCAGTGAGCAACCTGGCTGTTGAATTCTGCATCAGCTGAAGTTTCCATATCATCTTCAGAAGCAACTCAAAATATAATGTGTTGCTGTAATCTAACGTAGAGGTTATCAGTGCGTAGACCTGAGCATAGGATGAGTAGAGAAATGTTAAAATTAAGAATTTGGCTGTAACCTAGTGGCACTCAGTCACTGTTGGGATAGAGGGCTGATAGGGATTTGATGTTTCAGATAATTTTCCCACTTGTCAAATTGTGGGCCCGAAGTGGTGACTGTCAAAACTATTGACTCAGAACCTATTTCTTTTAAAGCATGGTTGCATTTTTTCTTGATTTTATTGTTTTATCTTTCTGTAAACCACATTGAGACTTTTTACAATCAAGCAATGTATAAATTTTATGAAGCAAATATAAGAAATAATATTTTTTTTTTTTTAAAAAAAAGAATTAAAAAACTGAAAAAGAGAGAACCAAGTCTATCAGGATGAGAAAATTGCCCTCGGGTTTAGAGTTTGATTGACAAGGGCACTGGTTGAAAAAGCCATTGGGTCCTGTTCCCAGATTGCTTGGCATTTGTGCCAGATTCTCATCATTTTTAGTAAGCAATTTGTGACATGTTTTTTTAGTGTTATCCAAATAGTCATGTTTAATTAATGTGAAAGCAGAACACACTATTAAGTTGCATGCTGTATCATAAATAAGCATTTTATTTATTTGTTCTACCCATATTTTACTGATGAAGTTTTCTCTATTTATTGTGGCAGATTTTTTTTACTAATCTACTGTCCAGGGAAAGTACACCAGAGTTCCATTATTCTTACCATATTTTGTATTTGATAAATTCTTTGCTGCCATATATTTGCAGGTTGTTTTCTAATTCGTTATTAAACAGAAATTACAGTTATTTGTGGCCACCACGAAAAGTAACTGAAATTTAAATCTTATGGGCTGCCTGAACACTTTAATGAATCTAAATCTTTGTATTTTAACCGGTATTGTTTAATTCATTTGAATTATATGCACAATTATATTTTTCCTTAATAAAGAAAATAAATAGTAACATGAGCATGTTAGAATTAAAAGTCCACCATTGCAAGGGATCAGACTAGATGACTCTAGGGTCGCTTTGAACTCTACAATTCTGTGTTTCTCCTAAATATTATAAAATATAGAACCAACATTTTAGGATGCCAGCAGGACTGGTCTTTTTATAAGGGGCGCCACATATATTTGCTTCTTGTTTTTTTGTGAAAGATGCAAGCATGGAGAAAAATGTTGGTAGAATGCTGCTTTCAGTATCAGAGATAATATGTGTATGAATTCTAGTTGCTAGAAATCATACAAGTGGAGAATGCTGTTGCCCTTGGGTCCACTGTGCAGGATTCCCATAGGTATATTGTAGGCCACTATGAAAACATGGTGCTGAACTAGATGGGCCTCTGACCTGATCCAGTAAGGTTATTCTTAACTTGTTTAATTTTGGTTTGTATAAAGGCAAACTTTGATCTATCTATCTCATATTTTGAACACATATGAATGCTCTTAGGAAGTAGAGTCATAGCAAACTTACTTACACAAAGACAGACCAGTAGTCATGGTTTTCTTATTTGAAATGTTTCTATCTCACCCAAATTTTGTCAATGACTCAATGCAGCCATCTTGGCAATATTAATAGAGAAGAGCTTTCCATTAAATAGAAATTTTGTGGGTTCATAAATGCAAACCATGAGCACTGCCTGTTAGTCATAGCCTTTACTTGAGTCTATTGTAGAGGATAAAAAAGGCAAAGATGTATATATTCAAAAGAAGAAAAAATAGAATGTTTCCCACAATCTGCAGTATTGGAAATATATATATTTTCCAATGTATATATGTTTTATACAAGGTTCTTTTGAAAATCTTTGAAGGAAGAATCAAACAAAATGTTTCTTTGCCAAAATAGGGCCAAAGCATTTATAGCATGAACTCTGCAAATCACAAGTGCTTAAATTGTAGTGTATTTTTTATTTCTTTGAATGATGGTGAATTACCATATTATACTTTCCAGAGATGAAAAATTATTTCTAAAAGAAACAAAACCCACGTTTTCATATCCAATCTTTATTCTTTCATATCTTGGTACCAAAAGGTCACCAGGCTCTTAAATTAGAGTGTTTCATACAGTTCTTACTTTTTAACTTCAAATATTGGAGATGTAATTCATTGTTTAACTGTACGTGTTTAAACTCTTCTGACTTCTTTTTCAGTCTTGCTCCCTGTTATGGGTGGCATTAAATATGCATAATTTGTCCATCTTGTAATATTCAAAATCTTGTTCAACCTTATATGAAAAAAGGGAAATAGAACATGGATAACTGACAGATTTCACAGATTTCTTCCAGACACCATGGTATCTTTTATTACCCCTTTTTCTGCCTTACACAGAAATCTGCTTCTGCATGGCTCTAAGATAAAAATGTTTATCCAACTTGGAAAAATATTTTTTACATTGCAGAAATAATGGGCTGAATACAAAAATGCTAGGCCGATTATCATGAAATTGCGAGGACACTGAAAATAAGAGTGCGTTTGGATAATTTCCGAGGGGGAGCACTGAAAAATATACCATATTTTTCATCTGTAAGACGCCCCCATGTATATTTTTGCTGCAACAACCAATCACCAGTCCACCCTTGGCACTATCTGTGTATAAGACACCCCCTAATTTTTGACATTTTTAAGGGAAAAAACCTAGTCTTATACATGGAAAAATACGGTATATAGAAAACAACTTTAGTCCGAAAGGAAAAGAATCCCACTGGGAAGTGATAGTGTGAGCATTCTGTGGCGTAGCTACTTATAATACATTTTTGCTAGAGTATGTCAGCGGATATCATGGAGTTTTATAATGTCAGAATTTGCTTTCAACCCACCACTTATCTGACAATCTACATGTAGTCTACATTATGTACCATCCGCTAGCTCTCGCCCGGCACAACTTTTTAGAATAATTAGGTCAATAATGTCCTTAGGAGGACAACCAAATTTAAGCACAAATTCGACCCACAGCTGTGAGGCATTCGCGAGGTTTTTTTTGCGGAGAAAGTCCTGTTGCTCCGCCGTGACCTCCCTGCCAATTTTAGATACAGTGACTGAACTGGAGGCCCCTCGACTAACTTTAGGTCCAGTGTTGGACCATTTCGAATTGATACTCCCTGCTGATGTGGATAGATTCCTCCAAGTTGGTAGGCCCACCACCTGCCTCCTTGATCCGTGCCCGTCTTGGCTGATTAGGGAGTGTCCAGATGTTGCATGGACCCCCCGGTTGAAATTATCAATTTGTCCCTTGACACGGGGACATTCCCAGGGGAACTGAAGGTAGCAGTGGTGTGTCCACTCTTAAAAAAAACTTCATTAGATCCCTTAGACCTATCCAATTACCGCCCAGTTTCAAATCTTCCATACCTGGGTAAGGTAATTGAGAGAGCGGTTGCTGAACAGCTTGGTAGGTTTCTGGAGGAAACATCGGCATTAGATCCATTTCAGTCCGGTTTCCGTCCTGGTTTTGGGACGGAGACGGCTCTGGTTGCCCTAAAAGATGATCTCCATAGACAACTGGATCGAGGCGGGTCAGGACTGCTGATCCTTTTAGATTTTTCAGCAGCCTTTGACATGGTCGATCATGATCTTCTGGACCACCGCCTTGCAGATGTGGGGATACAGGGCATAGCCCGTAACTGGTTGTGCTCTTTTATCTCTGGTCAGGGACAGAGGGTGGCACTAGGGAGGGAAATGTTGTCGCGCCACTCCTTGGTGTGTGGAGTGCCGCAGGGCGCAATTCTCTCCCTGATGCTTTTTAACATCTTTATGCGCCCCCTTGCCCAGATTATCCGGAGCTTTGGGCTGGGCTGTCACCAATATGCTGATGACACTCAGCTCTATCTGCTGATGGATGGCCACACCGACTCGACCCCGAACACACTGACCAGATGCTTGGAAGCTGTGGCTGGATGGTTTCGTGGGAGCCGATTGAAACCAAATCCTTCGAAGACAGAGGTCCTATGGCTAGGTCGGGATGGCATGGGGATGAGGGACCAACTCCCTTCTCTTGCGGGGGCCCAATTAGTTCCATTGCCTTCCGTTAAGAGTTTGGGTGTAATCCTTGACGCCTCCCTTTCCATGGAGGCGCAAGTTACAGCAACAGCCAAGGCGACATTTTTCCACCTTCGCCGCATCAAGCAGTTGGTCCCTTACCTTTCCCGCCCCGACCTGGCCACAGTGATCCATGCGACGGTCATCTCCAGGTTTGACTACTGTAATTCTCTCTACGCGGGGCTGCCCTTGAAGCTGTCCCAGAAACTCCAGCGGGTACAGAATGCTGCAGCGAGGCTCCTCACGGGGACTCTGCCATGGGAGCATATTCACCCAGTGCTTTCAAGCTGCACTGGCTCCCGGTGGAGTACAGGGTCAGATTTAAGGTGCTGCTGTTGACCTTTAAAGCCCTTCACGGCCTAGGACCCTCGTACCTACGGGACCGCCTCTCCTAGTATGCCCCACGGAGAGCCTCAAGGTCCATAAATAACAACACCCTAGTGGTCTCAGGCCCTAAAGAAGTTAGATTGGCTTCTACCAGAGCCAGGGCCTTTTCAACTCTGGCTCCGGCCTGGTGGAACGCTCTGCCTCATGAGACCAGGGCCCTGCAGGATCTGATTTCTTTCCGCAGGGCCTGTAAGACAGAGTTGTTCCGCCTGGCCTTTGGCTTGGAGCCAATTTGATTCCCTCCCTCCCTCCCTCGCTCTTTTTTTTCTTTTCCTTCTCCTCCTGCGATGAGGCTACATTTTAATATTTTAATGTTCCATTATTTTAATGTTGTATTTTATTTTTGTTTTTAAGTTGTAATCATTCATCTTGTTTTTATTATTGTTTGTAAGCCGCTCTGAGCCCGGCCTTGGCTGGGGAGGGCGGGGTATAAATAAAAAATTATTATTATTATTATTATTATTATTATTATTATTATTACCAAATGTCTGTACCACTGCACTTCAGCCATCACATTGACCCTTCTTAGCTTGTGATTCTTCTTTAGAGATTAAGCTGCAAAAAGAGTCCCAACCATGATTGGGATGACAGCTGAAAGTAGATCCCACCATCAAATTCCTCTGGCGTTCACCCAAGCTCTTTGAAATATTTAAAGGAACTATCTGAATCGTGGATGGAGTACGTCTTTCTACTCTAACTAAATTATACATTTTGATGAGGTAGCGGACATCAACTGTTTTAAATATTTTCTTTTACATTTTCAGTAATTATTTAGGTGTATATCAGGAACAGCGGGTGGCGCTGTGGGTTAAACCACAGAGCCTAGGACTTGCTGATCAGAAGGTAGGTGGTTCGAATCCCCGCGACGGGGTGAGCTCTCATTGCTCGGTCCCTGCTCCTGCCAACCTAGCAGTTCAAAAGCACATCAGTGCAAGTAGATAAATAGGTACCGCTCCGGCGGGAAGGTAAATGGTGTTTCCGTGCGCTGCTCTGGTGTGGCAGAAGTGGCTTAGTCATGCTGGCCACATGACCCGGAAGCTGTACGCCGGCTCCCTCAGCCAGTAAAGCGAGATGAGCGCCACAACTCCATAGTTGGCTACGACTAGACCTAATGGTGAGGGGTCCCTTTACCTTTACCTTTATACCAGGAGCAAGGAACCTGTGATGTTGTTTCAGATGTTGTTGGACTTCAGCTTCCAGCATTCCTGCAGTCCTGGCTATTGGTCACACTGGCTGGTGCTGCTGCCTGTTGACTGTTAAAGTCTAACAACATGTAGAGGCTCCCCATTTCGGATGTACAGTCTGATTTGTGTTAAGCTGTCTTACTTAACAAGGAGAGATTCTAGACTTCTTTCTCAAACGTAAAAGGTACGGCACAGAAGCCTTAACTATTTCTATGCTTTTGGATACATGAATACAATTATAAACACCTTCAGCCCTTTATACTTGAAGAAGCATCTCCACCCCGAGCATTTAACCCAGACACTGAGGTCCAGCTCCAAGGGCCTTCTGGTGGTTCCCTCATTGTAAGGTGTGAAGTTACAGGGAACCAGGCAGAGGGCCTTATTGGTAGTGGTGCCTGCCCTGTGGAACACCCTCCCATCAGATGTCAAAGGAATAAATAATTATACAACCTTCCATAGGCATCTGAAGGCAGCCCTGTATCGAGAAACTTTTAATGTGTGATGTTCTGTTGTGCTTTTGTATATTGGAAGCCACCCAGAGTGGCTTGGGCAACCTAGTTAGATGGGTGGGGTATTATTATTATTATTATTATTATTATTATTATTATTATTATTATTATTGGAAATTTTTGGATTTGACAGTAATTGATCAGAAAAGTCCTATAATAAAGATGGTGGTGCACATTCCTGGCAGAAATAAAAGAGGGCCTGTTGTCATGATTCAACTGGCATGGTGCCTTCTCCTCACCTGTGAAAGATCTGACATCCTGCCTGCTTCTAGATCAGCTCATATCTTTTCTTTCTGTTGTTTTCCTCCTTTTTCCTTCAAAGGAAAAAGTTTTGGGGTTTTTTTGTATGGGAGGACTTCCTCTCTTTTTTTGCAAGGGCTGTCACCCTTTTTGTGTTCAATATTTTAGAACTGTGTGCGTGTGTTTCAGCATGTTCATTCATTTCTCCCCCTCCTTCTCCCCATTTCTCTATGCTGGCAGTTTTTTGTGTGGTTTCATCTCCCAAATTGTTGCAGTTTTTCAATCTTTTGAGCTGCTATGGATCTCTAGGAGTAATAGCAGTGATAATCCAGACCGCCATACTACACAAGTAGAGCTAAACCTATTCTTGAGAATTGTAACTAAACTAAACAGGTGCTTAGCATAAGCAGAGATGTGCCAGAATACATGATATTTAACATACCACTCTGTTACTCTCTATGTTCATCTTCCCATGGAGTGGAGAGAAGGGCAGGAGGGGAGAGGAAACTGGGGTGTGATTATATTGGTGTGACTGAGTTGCTGAACTCATTCCAAACAAACTTCATGTTTATTGTAAGATGACTAAACTCTTGATTATGCCCTCTTAGAGAAAAATTGAAACACGTTCTACCTTCATGACTGATTTACACCAATGCAATGCGATCATTAAATGAATGCCAATTTCTCTATCACCAAGCTTAGTTTACTGGTCTTGTAGAATCTTTATGATAATGTGTAAAGAATTATTTGATTTCAGAAAAACACTTTCTGACAGAAAAAAGTGGTATAATTGGTGTCTTCCACTGCAGTCAGTTTTCTTAATTAAGTATTTGCTAGAGCCAATTTCAACATGCATAACAGTATTGTAACAAATCATGTGAAGTGTACACTCATAGATCTCATTCACAGTGAAATCAGGAACCAATGGCTATCTTAGTTGAAATCCATTGATCTTTCTTAGTTATTGAATCTTCCTGCACAAACCAGGGTTCACAAATATATTTTACCTTTGCACATTAAGGTTTAAAATGGGTAAACAAAGTAAATGTGTTATTTACTAATTGTGTAAACCAGGCTTTACAGGAAGGCCAGAAAAGGTTAGATATTTATGAAGTGCGAGATGCACAAACTCAGTGTGCCTTCATTAAACACAGTGTGTTAACCTTTTTTGGGTGTCAAACACTGAATTGCTATTTCTCAGCCTTTTGGCTAAAACCAAATGCAGTTTCAATATCATAGTGTTTCCCATGAGCTTACTAGCTAATTCATTTGTTATTTCCTTTTTTGGCATGGAGTCTTATGTGCTACAGCTTAGTGAGCCATATATGATGAAAGTTGCTTCCAAAGTTAGCGGCAGTTGCTTTGAAAGTAATTTCTAATGAAATCTGGTTAGGTTCAAAGTCTAACTTTAGGTAAAAAATTATGCTTGCTTTATTAGCACTGGGGCAAAGTCAGTCCTGCCATTCTTTGTATGAGGTAGCATTCTCAAATGGATATTGGTGCATATTTGCTTATTTGTGCATGACAGGTAGAAAATTTGAGTTGAGCATATAGAAATATCTCTGTTCTAGTATGGTTTCATATATTCCGTTGAATGGTGTACATAATAGTATAAAGAAGTAGTAGATTTTAAGCCAATGAAGGGAAACTTGCCAGATGAGGAAGAAATTATTTAATTTTTAAAAAGATATATTCCACTCTTCTGTTTTGTCAGGATTCAACCTCAATCTGTTAGCCGCCATCCATCCTCCAACTGCCTCCAGACACTCACTCCAGACACTCGCACAGTACCTTCACCACCTTCACTGGTTCTGATTTAAAAGAGAGGTAGAGCTGGGTATCATCTGCATACTGATGGACACCCAGCCCAAACCCCCTGATGATCTCTCCCAGCGGATGCATGTAGATGTTGAAAGACAAGAGTCTGTTGGAGGCAAGTTGCATTTCCTTTCAAAGAGAGCTACAAAGTCTAGTCATGGTGAGCAAAAAGGTGCCTTCCCTGGTCCCAACCAAGTGTATTTCCAGGATTTGGGGGCACACAAGCGGGCGCCTGAAGATGATCTCAGTAGGCAGGTGTACTTGCATGGCTGAAGGTTGTCTTTGTGATATTGCTGTCAACCATAGATAATTTATATCTGGATCTTGAGGCTGTCTGCTGCTTTGGTCCTAAATTCAGGCATTTAGATACAGTTTTCTGTGTATCAGTGGGACTTATAAGTAACTGAACAGAATCTAGGTGTAAGAAATATAACATTTGTAATATGTTTGGTTTTGTTCTGCTCTATGAGTTGCTTCCTTTGTGAAAGCCCCGGTCTCCGTTTTAGCAACTTTTCATTCCTTATACTGCTGCAGAAGAGTGAACGAAGAAACAAATAGTATGAACATGAAGCAATTTGTCACACTGTACAAATGACCTTTCCTTTGGGAGGCTCGAAAAATATGAATATGGGCTCTGTTCAACTGCTGTCAGATCTTGCAAGATAGTTTGGGGGGGGGGGTCTGGAGGTGGTCCCTTATGGCCTTTCTCTTTGTCCAGAAATCTCCTTCACGCAATTTAGGATGTTGATGACACACACATATTTAACCCCTGTGAGGGGTACATGTGCCACACACAGTAGGAAATAATGTATGGTGTTGACCTGTCGATTCCCCATTGTGTCTTGCAACATGTTTTGAAAGTGTACTTTGGTGTGTGTTTTTTCAGAATCTTTGCTTTTGTCTATCACAAACACACTTTTAAAAGGTGTTGCAGTTGAAATGGAGGAAACTGCTGCAGCTAGCTGATTGTTGGCATCATTAACTAGCTTGTGGGGTCTCAGGATTTCCCAACCCTACCTAGAAATTCTAGGGATTGAATATGGAACCTTCTGTGTTCAAAACATCTGCTTTATCAGTAAGCCTTGATATGGTAAATCTGGTGGAGGATCTTGTGAGGACTATGGTGCTGGTGCTGGGAAGCTAGAAATGCAGGGCTCTGGGAGTAAAGGTAGAGCACAATGGAACAAGAGCCTAAGGGAAAATATTGATCCTCCTCCTAGTGATGCAGCAGTAAAACTACTAGCACATGCGAAAAGCTTAACAGGGTCTGGTACGGTATCAGTGTTGATGAGGTCCATGTGTTGAGATTCCTGCATTGCAGAGGGTTGGACTGTATAACTCTCAGTCCCTTCCAACTATACAGTTCTATATTTCTATGATGCTACTAGATGTAGAAAGAGCTTTAGGTAGCTTTGGGGAAGCAGGCAAATTGAGGAAATAGGCGGGGAAAGTAAAGAACTTGGGAATTTTGAGAACCTGGCATTTGCTCAAGGAAATTTAACTGGAAAACCATTTTGGCTAGGCCAGGGGAGGCCT
The DNA here is from genome assembly GCF_964252035.2 of Podarcis erhardii. Classification (NCBI taxonomy): domain Eukaryota; kingdom Metazoa; phylum Chordata; class Lepidosauria; order Squamata; family Lacertidae; genus Podarcis; species Podarcis erhardii. The sequence continues at coordinate 16,199,874 of NC_138504.1, forward strand.
AAGGGCTGGCTGGGAACTACAGTAGAACCTCTACTTAGGACTGCCTTTACTTGGGCCCGATCCAAGTCGCGACTGTGGCAAACCCAGAAGTAAATATTGGTTTTGCTGCAATTCACGCACCCACAGAAGCAGCTTCTGCCATTTGCACACGCACAGAAGTGGTGGCCACCGCCTGCACATATGCAGAAGTGGCTGCCGCTACCTGCACATGCGCACAGTGGCGCTTCTACCACCAACCCGTTTCACCTAAAGGATGGGCCACCGGAACGGATTATGGTGGTAAGTACAGGTTCCACTGTATATTTGAACTTTGAGGGAATAGTATACAGTCGTACCTTGGATCCCAAACACCCTGCAAGTTGAACATTTTGGCTCCCGAATGCCGCAAACCTGGAAGTGAGTGTTCCAGTTTGTGAACATTCTTTGGAACCCGAACATCCGATGCAGCTTCCGGTTGGCTGCAGGAGCTTCCTGCAGCCAATCAGAAGCCATGCCTTGGTTTCCAAATATTTTGGAAGTCGAACAGACTTCCAGAATGCATTCCATTCGACTTCCAAGGTACCACTGTAATTGTTTCAGACATCTTTTCAAAGCCTTCAGTAGCTTGCCCAGTTACCCTGACTCTGCTTATGACACAAGATTTTGTGGTCCTGAACTCTTAAACATCTTGTAATTTCTCTTCGTGGTCCTGGTCCATATTTTTGTCCATGTCTGCCAGACTTTTTCATTGGGAAATCATATTACTCAGTAAGAATATTTTGCTAAACTTGAGCAAATTGCAAGTTTTGACGTGATTATTTCTTACATAGTTTGGGCTGGTTTTCCATTTATTTGGGAAAGTTCTATATAATAAACTTGTCAAAAGTCAACAATAATGTCAAAAGTCAACAATAAAGCCCCAGGAAGTGATTTCATTGTTGCTGAACTTCTGAAAGCGCAAATAAACTGGTGGGCCCCGGTTCTTGCAAATCTATTCTCATATATAGATAAGACAACCGAAATCCCTAAAGATTGGGGACTGGCTATAATTGTTCCTATATTTAAAAAGGGCAACCCCTCTGATCCATCTAATTATAGACCAATTAGTCTTCTGAATGTGATCTGCAAACTTTATACAAAACACCTATGCCTAAAATTGTGTGAATGGTTAGACCATAATGATTTGCTAGAAATTGAACAAGCAGGATTTACATCTGGACGTTCCACCATTGATCACTGCTTAGTGTTAGATTATTTTGTTTATAAGTATGTGAAACATTGGAAAAAGTCATTGTATGCGGCCTTTGTGGACCTAAAGGCAGCATTTGATTCTGTATCCAGGGGTAGGCTCTGGGCCAAATTGGCCAATATGGGTATTAACAGAAGGTTATTACTTCTGATGATCAAGCTTCATGAGAACAATACCCTCCAGATAAGAGTCGCACAGGACGGCAGACTCTCTAGAGAAATCCCAGTCCAAAGAGGAGTCAGACAAGGATGTCTATTAGCCCCATTTTTATTTAACATCTATGTTAACTCCCTGGTCACATGTTGCCGTGAAATCGAAACCCATCCCCCCGTGTTCTCTAACGGCAGAAAAGTACCAGTTTTAATGTATGCGGATGACGCTGTTCTTCTCTCTCAAACCAAAGTGGGTCTGAAACGTGCCTTAGGAAAGTTTAGTGACCAATGTAACACTGAGCTGTTAACAATTAACTTTGCCAAAACCAAAACTGTACATTTTAACCGCTCCTTCAGGAAAGATAATTGGAGCGTAAAGGGAAACGCCATTGAACAGACTAAGATCTTCCAATACCTAGGCATTACTTTCTCTTATAATGCCAAATTGTCAACACACCTGACCACATCAGCTATATCAGCAGGAAGAAGTGCAAATGCCATCCTTAGATTATTCAGAAGGAAAGGAGCTGGCTTCCTCCCGATGGCCCTTAAAGTTTTCCAGGCAAAATCGTTAGCCCAACTCCTGTATGGCTCTCAAATTAGCCCTTCTACCAACCTTAAGACCCTTGAAACAGTACAATCAAAATTCTTAAGATCATTATTTGCTACCCCAAAGTGTACACCTAATGCAGTCTTAAGGCAAGAGGCAGGACTGCCCAGAGTGGAATTAAAAGTCTGGGAGCAAGCAATATCCCTCTGGTTGAAAATCCATTACAATCCTAAGGGACTGTTACCTTACTTCCGGGCTGCAGTTCCCTATCCTCCTTGGCTTATGCAAATAACTAACAAGATCAAACAAATTGGCCTAAACCCTGAAAATCTTCTTATTGGAACTCTGAACAAGGCTAAAGTAATTATCACTCAGAGACTCTACGATGTCGAATTACAACAAGAAGACGCCCTACTCCCGGAGACGTATAGATCTTTAAAAGCTTGGTCTAATTTTTCAGCTGCCCCTTACTTAACTAACATCACTAACGAAGCTTATAGATGGGCTTTCTCCAGAGCCCGCTTTGAGACAATGCCCTCAGCAGTGCTGTACGGCAAATTTACGCGGGTACCAATGCATGCGCGTCTCTGCCCCTGTATGTCTAATAAGGTAGAATCTGTCACTCACATCCTTCTATTTTGCGAATTCTATAGTGAAGAACGAGTTCAACTTATTTTGCCGCTTTTATCAAAATTTATACCCCTTCAACATTATTTGGAATCCTCCCCCGAAATTCTACGAAAATACCTTCTGGAAGATTCCTCAAGCTCAATATCATATGAGGTGGCCAAATTTTGCACTTTAGCAATCAGGAAGCGTAAATCTCTTTTGTTGAATGGCACACTGCGAAGCTCCCTTGTGTAATAATTTTCTTTTTTTTTCTTCTTCTTGATGCTGTTGTTGATTTCCTTTTGTTTGATCTTGTGGTGTTCTGTGTCACTGGCTTTTGCCGCAATATAACTTGACTTGACTTGACAATAATGCTATTTCCCCTCCCTATTACAGCCACTCCTAAACTTCCCAATAGTAGTGTTTTTCTTCAGTCACTTTCATTTGGATGAATAAGCAGGGAGGAATCTGTATATAATTGGTCATTAGTATACTTCCTTCACTATTAACCTGAATCCATTTTGTGGAGTTTCCTGTGTATTAATTCAGGAGCTATCAGATACTCTTTGAGTAGGCATACATCTCAGCTGCTCCATGTATATTTTGGATTAATTCCAAATATTAGTTTCAGTATGTATGGTCTCACAATAAATTTGGGGCGTAAGCAGAAGCTGAAAATTAAAAGTTTCCATGAGGAATATTAAAGTATTGTTTAGCTCAAAGCAGTTGAGGAAGATTATATTATGAAATAATGCCCCTCCCTTTTTTGTTCTTTTAATGTTTCAACAGTTAATTGGGGGTTTTAGCACACAATCAACAGATAATTCATTTCATCCTCACCTGGAGCACCAAAGACTCAACTATATGTTACAATGGAGATGCGTGAATGCATCTCCATGCATTTATTTTACCATTAGCAGAGAGGCACAAACTTGTTCAGCACTGTAGGAGAGGTGAAGGGATTTAATGCCCCTCCCACATTTTCCCAATGAAAATCCTCTCTAAGCAGCTATTTGTCCCAGTAGCAAAAGTGTGTGTGTTTAGAGGAGGGGCTTTTCGCTAGGAAAGCAATGCAAGATAAGTTGCAATGTTCTGGGAAAGGGATGTCAAAAGTGGAGACAAATTCATGAATAGTATTTTTAACATACTGCTAGGTCCTGATAAGTAGAGAATAAAAATGTCTTAAATATAAATTGAAATGAAACAAATTGCCTTCAAATTTCTGATTAAAATTTGTTCATTTGTACGTAGGCATAGGAAAATCCCAAAGCAAGTAATGGGCAATCAAATGGGCTATACATTCATATAAGGATATCACAAGTTAACCTAAATAAAATGTACACAAATCCAAACAAAATTGTATACTTTCATTTATTTACTTCATTTATTTATAAAAAATATATACACTGCTTAATTGTAAAAATAAAACCCCCCTCGAAGTGCTTTACAAAAGACAAAGCAGTAAAACCAAGGGAAAATTACAACCCTATTTTAAAACATTAAAAAGTTAAAATACTAAAACAGATTAAAATTACCTATACTTTCTCAGCATCTGGGTAGGCTTGTCTAAACAGCAATGTTTTTAGCAGGTGCTGAAAAAAGGACATTGACGGCACTTGATTTCATTAGGCAGGAAGTTCCAAAGTGTATGTGCTGCCACACTAAATGATTACGTTCTTACAAATGCGGAGCGGGTATTATGTGATATTAGTAATGCCAATTCCATCGATTGAAGTGGTCAAGAGAGCATGTGTAGGGTAAGGTGATCTTGAAGGTAAACTGTTCCCAGGTTGTTGAGGGCTTTATATGCTAATAATAACACCTTGAACTTAGAGGATAGCAAATCTGCAACCACAGCAAATCTCTGAGGTGTTTAATGCTGACAAGGCCTCACTCCTGTCAGCAGTCATGCTGCAGCTTTATGTACTTGCTGCAGCTTCTGGATCAAGTGTGAGGGAAGCTTCACATAGAGCTCATTGCAGTAACCAACACATAAGCTACTGTGGCAAGGCTTTTCCAGTCCAGGAATGGCTGTAGCTGTCAAACCAGTTGCAGTTGGTAGAAGGCACTTCTAGTCATAAAGGCTACCTGAGCCTCCAGTGACAGAGCTGGAGCCAGAAGCACCCCCAAACTGTGAGCTTGTTCCTTCAGGAGGAGTTACCCAGGGCAGGCAAAAAGAACAAGCTGATATAAAATTCTGACTCTCTGTGATGATGGAGTATAGCATTCTCCTTTTTTAAAAAACAAAAACAAACCTTGACATCAATTGTTGCAACTAGAAAAAGTGCAGTTTTTGCATATCTTTCATAGGCATGTCATATTGATTATTCTCTTGGATATACTTCTTCAGATATCTCCTTAAGAACTGACCAGAAAATTGTTCCTTCAGTATATTATTGAAAGAAGAATTTGTAATAATAGGTGCAAAATCCTCAATATTAATTAAACCAAAAGGACATGGGTTATAGTCTATTCATGTGTCTTCATTATAAAATGGTAATAGGCATCAGGTTTAAGTAAGCTTCAATAAATGTCATGCTGAGTTTCTGCAGTAATGTATGAAAAGAGGAATGTAAAGGAAACTCTTACTCAATAGTGTCATTTTTTTAATAAAAAACTTAAATTGTTGTTCTAGCTATCTGAAGGTATTCCTGCCCCCAAAGCCTTTTAGTAAGCTCTGTCCCAAAGTTCAACAGCAAGTCGTGGCCAATGGATGTGGCTAAAACTCTGGGAAAGAGCCTTCTCAGTGGTAGCCCCCATGTTTGTGAAATTTCCTATGGCACAACAAAACACCCCTTTAGCATAGACCTTCAAACATATGCCTTGAAGACTCCATTGTTCCAGTCTGCCTTTCCTTTACAATTTTTTGTACCACTGATACCTGAAAACTTGGTGCTTCAGTTTGATTCAGTATTCTTAAGTTCTTTATAGTGCAACTTTTTCTGTTGGATTCCCTTTAGTTATATGCTACATTTAGACAGCTATATCTTCACATCGTTCGATAATGGAACTTGCTCCCACAGGAGGCAGTGGTGGTCATATACTTGGAATGCTTCTGAAAATCAAAGGAGAGACACTGCTTTTATGCTCAAGTCCTGCTTGCTGGTTTCCCACAGGCCTCTGGTTGGCCACTGTGAGAACAGAACACTGGGCTAGATGGACCTGATCCAGCAGGCTCTTCTTATCTTGTTACATATTTACACTAATTTTGTCACTAAAGATGAGAAAAAGTCCCTTCCAGGGTGATAGCTTTTTCTTCAAAAACTTTTTTAAAAGGGCATCAAAGCTCACTAATGATAATTTCTGTCCAAGGTTTATTTTATTTGCCTCTGTTTATATTACTGCTGTGGTCAGTTCAGTTCTAAATATCAGTGTATCAACATGTCCTGTTTAACATGGTTTAGGCTAGGCTCCTGTCCATACTTAATTTGGAGAAACTCACTTCAAATTCAGTGGTGCTTTCTTCCAAGTTATCATTCACAAATGATTCGACTGTTAGGGTCAAGGTTTGACAAGGCTTGCCAATTTGTTTTAAAATGATATTCTGGCATTCAAGACAATAATTTGTGCTTGCTGCAAACACCTCAAATGACAACTGCATCAAGCTAGGGGCCAATTAGATTGCACAGTTGTATGAATTAACAATCTGTTGAGAGGAATTATTGGTAAGAATTGCTGGTGATTACTAAGCTTCACAATCTGGTATTAATGGATGACATCATTGAAAAAGGATTGAGGTAAACTGTGTGAAGCACATAAAACATTTATACATGTCATATATGTGCTACATCAGCCTTGTGATTTCTGCAAGGAACAGGACCTATGAAAACTGAATTGTTTTGTTCCCACTCTTCCTACTGAATATTCATGTATTTTTGTTAATGAAAGAACTAGATAACCGAGGTCACTTCATTTCTTCATAATGCTATGCACGTCAATGAGCAATCTTTTGTTTGTGTTGCTTTTGTTGTTGTTACTTTAGCAAACCTTGGTTTTTAAAGAGAAACATTTACTTGTGCTGTTATTTTGCTCTGCTACTGCAGTGTATTTTATATTTATAAATAGCAAGTTGTTCTTTGTTCCCTATGATTGCTTGGGGTTCTTTCATTGGGAAGCGGCTCTGCACGAGTTGCAAACCTCTTCCAACCCCTTTCTTTCTTTTCCCTCCACTGGCAGCACACAGTGATTAATAACATCCAGTTGTATAGTGGTGTTTACTGTCAAATATGCAGCGAAAATGAAGGAAATTAACAAAGCACAGGTGTTAGCTGAAACATAAAATGTTTCAAATTACAGCTCTAGCAGGATTATGTCCTTATTTGTTGCCTTCTCCCAGCAAAAGAAAGGTGGTTGTCCAACTGCCCTTTTCATTGAGTTTTCTCTTTCCCTTTCTGTTCCACTGAGCTACAAAAACGAAATGGTAGAAGTCTGCAGAGCTTTCATGGATTTGTAAGTGGTGGTTTATCCAGAGTTAATAACAATATTTGGATATGCATATTAGAAAATGACACTTCCCTTCTTTAATAATAGTATCATTCAGTCTTACTGCTGTTCTGTAAGTCTGTTTATTTCATATTGGGACCAGTGTGAACTATTAAAAAAAAATCTTCAGAAAACAGCAGCTTCCATATAGTATTATGAAGTATGTGGTATGAAGGAGAAAACTTCAAAATTCTTTCACATGTTCCCTTTAAATTAGTTATGTCAGCTGTTCTCTGGAAGATGTTCATTTGTCACTTCCCTCTTCACTTCAGTGTCAGTGTCAATTTATTCCATCAGGTTAGTCCCTAGTCCTTTATACTCTATGCTGACAATGGTATGCTGCCTGCTGTGAAAGATATCCCTCCCCCGCCACGTCATTCCATTCATATCTTCATTGTTTGCAGGCTTTGTAAAGCATTTCTCTCTTTTCTACACGTACTTAATTTAGTAACTGGAATAACTTCCACCAGCTTGCTAACTTTTAAAATATTTATTAAAAGTCTCCAAAAGTATGAATTCGGGTAAACTAGCTCAATGTTGTGACAGAGAGGAAACAATGAGAGCAGAATCACATTTTTGTTTTTAATGGGTACACATCTATATAATGTAAAAACCCATGCTCTAGCAACATTTTGCAGCCCAAAAGCCTTCTAAAAAGAGAAGAATTTACTTCTTAGCAGAAGGCTATTGAGGTAGGGAGCAAAACCTGGACACCCAGGTGCAGTCACAGATCAGACACACTTTTGTCAAACAAAATTTGTTGGCAACAAATTATCTTCATATTGTAATATGACTGGCTGATATTTAGCACAAATCCATATGCAATAGCCAACTTATATCATCGTCATAATCATAGATTCAGGTAGGTAGCCATGTTGTTCTGAAATATATATAAAAAAATAAAAATATTGTCCAGTAGCACCTTAGAGACCAACTAAGTTTGTTCTTAGCATGCACATGAAAGCTCATACCAAGAACAAACTTAGTTGATCTCTAAGGTGCTACTGGATGATGATGATGTTGATGATGATGATGATGATGATGATAATAGTAATAATAATATTTAATTTCCTTTTCTCAGTTCCTTTACACATCTTCCTCTTGACTCACATTTTGCTTGCTTCCCTGCCTGTTGGCTTTTACTTCCTGCTAATAAGAGGAGAAGACAGCCACTTTAAGATGGAAGTAGGTCTGATAAAAGTGAGCAAGTGAAATCCCCTCATACAGTTCCTCCACAGGGAAAAGACAAATGCAGTAGGCACTCGACATTTCGAAATGGGAGTTCCTTGACAGCTGAATAATGGAAACCTCAATTGCCTGCATCTTAGCAGTCAAGAGAGACAACATTATTATATAGTTTAGATGCATTTCTGTATCTTGCATTAAAGGTTGTTTGTTTTCTAAATCTTGTGTTGTGTTATAGGTTTTATGGATTTTTTTTTTTTTGACACTTTTAGCCACCGAGAAAATTATTTTTCCTACCCAGTGCAGAGCAGTGTACATGGTTTTCACCATCATTCCCAAACTTCTTCAGCATATCAACCATCCTATGCATCAGGTTAAGTTAAGGTAAAAAGCACTGCACCGAGGTAGCTTAGTAAGTTTTGTGGCTGAGCAGATTTTTGAATCAAGATCTCTCTGGTCTACGTCCATCAACCTTACATGACTGATTTTGAAGCTCTCCTGGGTTTCAAAATAAGTTAACCTGTGGTATGATGGGGGTGTGGTGCAGAACTGCTCTTTGAAGGAAATAGAAGTCCATAGCCCACTTAGACTCTTGGAGCTGTGTTCATAGTTCTTTGAATCTCAGATATATATATAATTTGCTCTTCATTTTGTCTCAACCCCCTTTTATGTCTGAAACCTTATTGTAGTTTCAACTTTAAAAAGTGTTTTTTACCATTTCTCTCTGCAATGGTTTGTCTATAATTCTTTACGTTAAAAGAACTATGAATGTTTGATCCATTGCCCCACCATCCCAAACACGATTTTAAGAAGTTCTTCATTTTTTATTAGAAATCAGTTACCAAAAACAGTAAGTAGAATATATCACTGGAAGACTCTACAGTTTATCACTCTATTCACAGCGCATCAAGAGTACATTCTTAAAAAGGTTTAAAACAGAAGCCAAAACTTTGACAGGTCGAGTCTAAAATATGAGGTAGCAAAACTCCAGTGCATCCCCTTTCTGTGTGCTTTGTATTTGGATGTCTCTATGTTGTGTACATCTAAACAGCAGCTTTATAGACAGAAAGATACATAAATTGGCCTGACTTTTAAAGATTTGGTGTGCTCACTAGAAGAACATTGGCAGAAATACGGAAAATGCAGTACTGGTGTGCAGCAAACACTTAATTTATTTAAATTATTCATTGTTCACAAAATCCCAGAGTGAGATGCAGCATTAAATTACAATAAAGGAACATTTCATTTAAATACAGCTTAAGTAAAAACAACAATATACTTAGACACAACTATGTTAACCAGGTGAGAAACACCCTTTAGTCAAATGCTTGAGTCAGCAGCCCTATTGTTTCCTGCTGCTGAAACTCAGTCAATGTTGGTGCAACTCACACCTGATAAGGAAAAGCTTTCCAAAGTCAGTGTGCCACTTGCAAATACCAGCTTGTTCAAGGCTAAAGCCACCACTATAACACAACCATTCAGCCTGCAGTTGGTTAAAATGAAAAGCTACATTTTCAACAACTTTTTTAAAAAATAATAATTAAATGAAACATTTATTTAATTTGAAACAGAAGAATGGGAGCAATATGCCTTAATTATTCTCTTAATAGAATGTTAACCTTTATTTGCCTTCACGTTGTTCTAAAAGTCTAACTTCTGTGTGAGATTGCTTCCTTCCGCTTTAGGTAACAATTATGCAATTTGTAACTGCAATTGTTGTGAAGGTTAAGTAGATCTCAGGTTGATTTCCAGTCCTCTTCAGTTGCTAATAAAAAGCTGCAGTGTGCTTACTATAACAGAATAGTGGCACTTGGAACAATGCAAACCATTCCTTGTTTAATTTTACTTCACTGCATGGGAAGACACACTAATATTCAGCCAATAGCACTGAAAAATATCCTGTGTTTAAACAAATATTTGTATTGCTAACACCCCCACTTCTAAAATATTGTAAGCTACTTATTCTGCTGGGAGGATTAAGTATACATTTAATTGCTCTACCACAATTTTTAGGGTTCCCTACTTGTGTTTGAAATAGCCCCCAGATAGTCAAAGCTGCAGTGTTGTAGGATTAGAGGCAATTAAGTCCATATTTCTTATTTATGTATGTGCTATTTGTATCTGACCATTTTGATGGTTAAATGCTTTCCTGTAACCATATTCTGGTGGTTTCCCTGCACCTGACTTCAAAGTGTGAATAGATAAATGTAATATAGGAACCATCTAAACCAATGATGGTCATATGCCTTTTTGTTCCAGATGTATTGAGCTTTAATGTCTTGTGATAGCTAAGAAAAATGCCAAAAAGAAGACGACAGTAGATAGCTGCTATTATCTGTATATTACTATGTGGAAGAATCTTTTTTTTTCTTTTTTTTTCTTTTTTCTTTTTTGCATAGTAATCAGATAATCTTTTACATTGTTTTTTGACCATGGTTTATGTGTTGTTTTCTTGTTGTGTTATAAGTAAAACCACTTTAAAATAAATAAATCACAATAAACTGGTTAGACTTGCTGCTGATCTCATGGGGAAAATGTGTTTCTATAAGTGATGTTATTTCCTTATTCTTTGCAGGTTCAGTGTTCACACTTTGGTCAAGACCAGACTCAAGGAGCACAACCTGCATACCTTGCCATACAATCAGCAGTTCTATAGAAAGTAAAGTTACGTTGGGCACATGTGAAAAAACGATAGCCTGGTGGATTTTATTGTGCTTAAAGCATATTAGAATGTGTGAAGCATGGTATCTATATAAAGTCATCAATTAACAAATTCAGTAATTAGGAGGAATGCATTTAAGTGACAAAGCAATCTTATTTTAAACTGTTTTGCTACTGATTTTATTTGAACTTCCTTAACTTTAAGTGTACAGCTTTGCGAAGAGTGCTAGAGAGCAGTACGAGAAGTTATCTAACATGCACAACAATATGACCAAGTTATACGACAATTTGGGGGACTATTTCTGTTTTGATCCCAAAACTGTTAGTGTTGAGGAATTCTTTGGAGATATAAGTACATTCCGGACACTGTTCTTGGTGAGTATCCCCCTCTCCCTTACGTTTCTAAATAAATTTATTTATTTCTACACTTAACTGCATTTCTTTCTTTCTTTGTTCTTTTATATTATATATGGTTTCTAGCACATGCTGTTAATGAAGACAGATAACTAAGATGGATTTAATGTTGCCAAGTATAAAACTAGTTCAGATTATTAACCAATATTCTAATTTAACAGCTGGAATTTTTGTTATTTTTTTTCCATGTACAGTGATATGTTTTCATAAAGTTTATAAGGTGCCATATCTCCTATCTAGGGGGTATTCTTTAACTGTTTAAAAAACTATGGTATTTAAAATTTTAGATGCCTCTGATAGGATGACAGTAATAAACAACTAGCTGCTTCTTAGCACGGCCTAATAATGTTCTGTATACTTAATATGCACTTAAGCCCCATTGATTTAAGTAGAGCTTAAGAGAAACATGGAACTCTCTGCCCTATCAGGAACTGTGTGTAAGCCTCATATCACACACTAGTCTCTTTATGATGCAAGAACTGCTGAATTGGATTCAAAGAGCTGCTTGCAGAAATGAAAACTTTTCCGCTTCTGTGGTGGGGGTCAATTGATTTCTGTTCATTTGTTCATCCAGCTGTAGTTCTCGATTCAGAGGAAAAGTATAAAAATGCCTTTAGAGATTCATAATTTGAAAAATATATATCAAAAAACAATTTTGCAAATAAATGCTAAAATGTTACAGAATAGATTTAGGAACAAAAATATGTAAAAGTGGCAGGCTGGAAATAGTCTGATCCCCAACTTCAGGTGTAGCATTTTGAAGGAGGGGTGTTGCCAGGTATTGTGATGGAAAGGAAGAGGCAATAAAGCACTTTCCATAAGTTGAAATCTGCTTGTAGGTCTTAAAATGCAATCTGTTGTGTGGAGTTTTTTCCTAGATTTTGAATACCAGTACATTTTTCAAGTGGATCATGGTTTGTTTTTCATAGCTGTCTCATACATGTGTATAGAATTATCTGTGAGACAGAAATTTCCCACCAACCATTTCTCACTTTCACTCATCTTAGATTGGGCTCTTGCTTATGTTTTGCCCAGTGGCTGCCTGTGGGTTGTTGTAATTAAGTGCATCATAAGGGGTGGATGAAAAAAACATGGCCCAGAATATGATGCTTGCCTTCAGGGAGTATTCAAATTGCCTAGAATTATCAATACTGCTCAGCCATTTGCTGAGCATGTTGATCCATATTGCCAGCAGCAAGCCTTAATCTGTTGCGTAACTACAGTGGTAACTCGGGTTAAGAACTTAATTCGTTCTGGAGGTCCGTTCTTAACCTGAAACTGTTCTTAATCTGAGGTACCACTTTAGCTAATGGGGCCTCCCGCTGCCGCCACGCCACCGTGTGATTTCTGTTCTCATCCTGAAGCAAAGTTCTTAACCCGAGGTACTATTTCTGGGTTAGCGGAGTCTGTAACCTGAAGCGTCTGTAATGTAAACAGTCCTCAGAGTATAATTTCACTACATGCAATTTTATTTTATTGTAAATTCTTAACCATAGGATTTTAAGAAAACAGAACATATTTTTATTGTATTTTTACAAATCTGTTGTAACTGGAAATCACCACCAACACATTCATGACAAAGAAGTATCATCCAGAAAAAAGTATGTTTGTTTTCTGTGCTTTAATTTTGATAGATGAATATAAAAATAAATTGAAATCAAGTAATTGGAGGTACTCAAAGATACTTGACACTTTTATAAAAACGAGGCATGGTTTGTTGGTTAGGAGGTAGTACACATCTGTAGTCCGAGGTTAACTACTATTAACTGCTGTACTGCAGCGTATTTATGATTGGTTTGTCCATTGTGTTACCACATTAGAACACTCTCTGGGACAAATCAGTTGACCAAAGGAACAGGCATTCTTTTCCTTCACGTTTGCAAGCCATGGTTGTAACTTCTTTGTTCTTCCACTCATGGGGGTGTCTTGAGCACACCCAGTCAAGGAAGGCAAACAGCCGACTGTTAATTCTTTATTGACAAAAGCACACACTTACAGCACCAGATACACATGGACACATACTTCTAGCATCTCCATAGAGATGGTATTAACTTTTCCAGGCTTGTGCCCAGTGGAGCACTTGAAGCTACACTGAGCTTATGTTCCTTTGTCTGATGGAGTGTGCTCAAGCAACTGGAGATTTTTTTTCTGCATGGAAATTGTCACTGTGCTTCTCTCTTAGTTCTAGGAGACAGGGGATTGCAGGGATTTGACCAGCCTGCCACTCACCCAAACAGCCTCTTCCTCCACTTCCAACACGACCTGTGTCCCCACCTCCATATCTGACTGCTTTGACCCTTTCTATTCCTCCTACCCTGCCTCCTGCCTTATGGGTGACACCAAACCCCAAAAATTTCTAGGCCCCTCTCCTGGGCCAGCCTCTCTCCCCCCCTTCCCTGCCACCATCACACACTCACCAGATTGCTGCTGGTCCCTGGCATAGGGGCTAGATTGCATTGATAGCTGTAAGTGAGTAAGGGGAAAGGAGTATATAGTCCCCCTTTCCAACTATATATGCAGTTTAGTGTCAAAACTGGCTACAGTGATGTCCTTAGTTCATCATCTCCTAATGATGAACTGTTGAGTGATCAATATCAAGAACCAGAGCAGGTTTGAAAAGCTTTGCTGCAACTTCATAGAGCATCTTGCTTTCATGCAAGATGTAACCCTGGATGCCACACACTTTACTGCCCACTCAATGGCTGATGAAGTTGTTACATGTCAAATCCTCTCTCTTTGCCATTGGGATGCAGATAATACATCCAGAATAAACTTATTTATAGCTTTGTATTTGGGAACTAACCTGTTTGGAGACAAGGCCTTCAAGATCTTGGTAGGCCCCGGGAGAAGCACAAAACTATTCTAACTACTGTCACTCAGATCAGAAGCCCTATCTTCTCTTTATTCAATATCACACATATCACAACCTTTTCCATGGAGACACCCCTTTGGTAGGGCCCATGATGCTTGCCCATTCTACCCATCCTTGAACAGACAGCCATTCCAATGACATCTGTAGTCAGCTTCTGGGCGAAAACCTGGCCAGTCTTCCTCAGCTGCAAAGGGTGCAGGTGAACGCTTTTCATCATGCTTTGAATCACACTTTCAGTTTGGAGGTACTATGGATTTCTAAAAAAAAATATTGAAAAGAGCCACCTGGCTGTGAGTCCGTATCTACACCTGAGGGCCATTTTCGACACTTTGGCAACACATTGAAATGTTTAAATATTTCTTTGATTGTCCTTGAATCTCTCCACCATACTTGCCATCCTCTCTTGACACATCCTTTGAAAACCACTGGTCTATTGGTACAAGTGAACACTTTTCATCATGCTTCAAACTATATTTGAATCTCTTTCAGCCCTGAGGGACCACAGGTTTCTAAAAAACAACACACACATGGAAAAGAACCACCTGATTATGAGGCAGCATATATACCTGAGTGCCATTCTGGACACATTGCCATCATTTTTCTTTTTCTCCAGAACAGATTGTGGCCATTTGGGAAATGGCTCGTTCACTGTTGCAAAAGCCTTCTGTAGATGTCACACTTCTGGTGAGAGCCCAGAGTCTCTTTGTATTAACCACCCAGATTGTACCTTGGGCGTATCACCACACTTTTAAGCTTCAGTAGTTCCTCTTGCTGTTCCAGTCACACATTTCCAATACCTGGTACAAGCTCCTTTGACCATTCCACAAATATTTTTGTTGGTTGACGTGTCTCCAGAATCTCCACAAGGGTGTCTGTGCCAAGATCCAGAAACAATCCTGCTGGAGAGCTCCCCTGCTAGGGAAAGTTTACCCACAGTTTATGGACTCTGATGGAATCTGCCCACAGCATTAATTGGCTTGAGTTGTGGGCAGTGTGCCTTGCCCTTCTCTATTTCCATCAGTGCTCATTCACACTGACAGCTCTACAGTGAAATCTTCCATCTTCAGGCAGAATCCTACCTTATTTTCAGCTGGGTCAAGCATAATCTGTTCAATCCAAGTGGAACATTGAGCAGAGATATGGATGTCCTGAAGTGGTTGCTACTATTACAACGTCACATCGGCCATCTTCAAACAGGATTTATGAAAGCTTGTGGTCCAAATTTCCCCACTGTGTCCTTCTCAAAGTTTTTTTTCCATATAACATGATTGTACAACTGCTATCTTTTCTGCATAAGGCTTCAATTTGGGCCCAAAGTCTAATATTCTTCACCATAACATCTCAGCAAGTGAGGATAGGAAGTAGCTGCATACTCTTCAACTCTGAACATCCCTTGCCTTTGATGCCAGGTAGCAGTACTGACCCATGTGATTGTCTGACATCCATCAAAACCTTCTTTCAGACAATATGTATGTCTGAGTTCTGTAAGTGACACACACCATGCACAAAATAGAAAACAAGATTGCAATGCTACAAAGATGACTGATGTTGATATTTGCAAGCTGCTTCTACTACTAGGATTAACATTGTGCTGGCTGGTTTTTGGAAGCAGCTTCAGTGCTCAGACTTGGCAGTTAATGTATGGTCTACATCAGCTCAGGATAGCTTTGCAATCTCTTGGCCCAACTAGAAACCCCAAATTGCTTTACCCTAAGTCTGGTGTATTGCCTAGTCTCTTCATGTTTCACACAAACACAGTCTTATTCACTTAAAATAGACTGTTTTCATTATATAAGAATGAAATCAATATGTTCAGTGTTTATTACATTAAATGAAATAAACTTACAAGGCTGGTGAAAAGTTGCCTAAATAGATTGAATAATCTTCAAAGGAAATTTCAAGGAAACTTACCATCCCTACCCCAATAGACAAATAATAAAATGTAACGAAATACAGTGGTACCTCGATTTATGAACTTAATCTGTTCCAGAAGTCCGTCCTTGAACCGAAACCATTCTTAAACCGAGGCATACTTTCCCTAATCAGGCCTCCCTCTGCCGGTGCCCTTCCACCATTCAGATTCCGTTCTTAGACCAAGGTAAAGTTCGCAAACCGGGGCACTACATCCGGTTTTGCGGAGTTCGTAAACCAAATTGTTCGTAAACAGGACTGTTCATAAACCGAGGTACCACTGTACTTGTTTCACATGTTCTGGGTTTTTAAAAGTCATTGTGATGTATGAAAGATTTTGTAAGGGGGGGGCAGACAATCAATGTTAGAAGAAGAAACCAACTTCTTTTATTCTGATCAAAGCATTATCAGTGACTTGAAAACAAGAAAAATCCCTTTGGGTCCTGCGGTTCCTCTTCACATATGATTTTTCCAACAAAATGTTCCCTATAAATAAGTTATTATTGCATTATCAGTAAGCACCAAGAAGAAAGCAAGTTATAAAGAAGGCTGTGTGGATAGTATAGGCTCTGACCTTTCTCAGTTGCTTTGTGAGCTTCTGCAGGTATTGATTATCATCAAAATTGTTTCCTTCCTTCAGGACAGAGAGACTTGGTATTCTGAAAAAGGGCATTACTTCTGTGAACCATGTTTGTTTTCTTGTGTTTCTTCTTACTGCTTTGAATTACTTTCTTATATCCCATGTCTCAAATTGGCATTGAAGGGATAAATTATTCAACCTGCATAGATTTCATCACTACAGGCTGTTCTCATGTTTTAGAAACCATGTGGTGTTTGTCTTATGAAGTGACATCATTTTACAGAGAATGATGAAATAAGTATTTTATGGTCAAGTACACCTCAGGTCTCCTGACCAATATTTTGTATTTGTTCTTTTGATGAATTCTTATGTTGTGTGACAGTTTCTTTGTTTTAAAGACAAATAAATACTGGGTGCATAATCATGCCCTAACCTTTTCTTTCTCTTTGGAAATAATGGAACATGATATTACTGCTTTTCTTCCTAAATATATTTTTACATGATTGCTGTCTTCAGGCTTTTCCCATGTTAGCTAGTTTGTACACACTGAGTACAGCTAAGTTCTATAGAATGGTAGGTATAACTGCATCTGTGCCATAAAGACTAAATGAAGGATATACTGCTGCAATTATACAAGCAATTCCATTGTTTTACATAATCATCATTCACATTATACTTTAGCACATTTTTTAAAAGCAGCCAAAAGTGTGGTAGGTGGGGGTATTCAAGAAGTATGTTTAAACATAAATCTGCAACATGGTTACAACCCAGCACTGGTAACAACTCATAGAAAGTCAACTTTAAGTATAGATCCCGCAGAGTTATCACTTGGTCATACTTAAACAATTTTTGGAGTGGAGAGAATGTATATTTATTAAGCGAAATGAAAGCCTTAGGACAGTTAGTCTTAAGGATTACTGAAATACAGAATAAGCTATATACAGAAAGGGAGGTGGAGTACAGTGTTAAGCACAAGTTGTGAATGGCATTTCTCTGCAGAATGTGGTTTTTATCTTGGGAAATACAGTGGTACCTTGGGTTACATATGCTTCAGGTTACATACACTTCAGGTTACAGCCTCTGCTAACCCAGAAATAGTGCTTTAGGTTAAGAACTTTGCTTCAGGATGAGAACAGAAATTGTGCTCCGGCGGCGCGGCAGCAGCAGGAGGCCCCATTAGCTAAAGTGGTGCTTCAGGTTAAGAACAGTTTCAGGTTAAGTACGGACCTCTGGAACGAATTAAGTACTTAACCCGAGGTACCACTGTAAGTATTTGGGAGAAGGATAATAGTGGTGGGTTATCCCTGCCTTATAATATGGCAGGCCTACAAACAATGACTGAGGCAGGGACTGAAGACAATATAAATTTCTGTCTTCAAACCTGCAGCTATGGTCAAGCCAAGTCTCACTCCAGATGTCCCTTCCGTTTATACTTTTGGGTCCCTCACACCTGTCTCAACTCATTCTGAATGCTCTTCCCATCCACCTCTCTCTCTCTCAAATGCTTGTTAGGATAATTGTCCATTGTACCACTGATTTCTTTCTGTCTTTCATTAAAATATTTTCAAGAAGTTAATAAAGACACATTGCACCATAGAATTAAATGCACAACAAGCATTTGAGAAGAAATTGATAGCTTTATCAACTGGCAATGGAGGCAGATGAGCTTTTGTGAAAGATGTTCAAAAGCTAAGCTGCTGTTTTATGTCAACAACAGACATTGTGAGTCAATCAACATACAGAAGATTTGCTTTAGGGTTATGTCATGGGATGAAGTTTGGCTGTTTGTACTACAGAAGAATATAATGGTAAACTTAATGCATTTTTAACTCAATCAATTATGATTCTCAGCATTGTAATGCAGGGTCTCATATTATTAGTTCATGGTCTGTCCACATCTGGATGTAAGACTCTAGCTACAGCAGGATTGCAAACCTTCTTTAGTTACTGAAGAAGAATGGATTTGTTTAACTTTCTGCATTCTATGTTGGTGTTTCCTGCAGGCTCTTGTTCTTATTCCTAAAATCTCCTACGAGGAACCACTTTTGTCATCCCCCCCCCCCCCCGCAATTGTCATGTCATTGTTCTTTGCATAGTCTTTGCTCTGCATGTGTCTTGAATGAGAATGAGCTCATATTGTCCCTTCCTTACTGTGAGGGGATAGTGAGCTGCTTGTGCGTAAAAGCTTGATCCCTCTGGGGTTTGGCTGGTCATCCAAACCGATGCACTAACGGAGCCCCCAAAGCATGACTCCGTCAGTCGCTGGTAGAATCTGACAGTGGGCGTCTACGGAATTTACGCCAACATAAAAGCTCTTTGACAGACATGCGCTTTTGAGACTCTCTGCGTGACAGTTTCCGGCGAAGGGTGGGCGTTCCCAACGGGGGTCCCGTTACCTCTCCACTACTCTCACTGGAAGCATCCCAGAGCCTCCCCTCCGCTGTGACTCCTGCACTCCCCCTGCTGGTTCCCTCTTCTGCTGCAGATTCTCTCCTATTCTCCTGGAGCCTGTCCACCACCTGTCTCTCCGATGGCAGTTCCCTGACACTTACCATAGGATCTATCTATCTGAAGACATAGAGCAAAACCACATGCCCTATAGCAATAATATGAATGTAATGCTTGTTCTGAGCACCTATGTCTGACAGAGAAGGTCCAGAATATTTATAAACCTAAGACTGTCCCAACAATGGAACACAGGTTTCACAATTCATTCTAACAGCAACATGAGAAGTTGCTTTATACCAGGTCAGCCTATCTGTGTATCTTGTCCACTACAGTGGTGCCTCGCAAGACGAAAAGAATCCGTTCCGCGAGTCTCTTCGTCTTGCAGTTTTTTCGTCTTGCGAAGCAACCCTATTAGCGGCTTAGCGCTATTAGCGGCTTAGCGGCAAA
Source organism: Podarcis erhardii (assembly GCF_964252035.2). Lineage (NCBI taxonomy): Eukaryota > Metazoa > Chordata > Lepidosauria > Squamata > Lacertidae > Podarcis > Podarcis erhardii. The sequence goes on from NC_138504.1 coordinate 16,219,413, forward strand.
GCGGCTATTAGCGGCTTAGAAAAAGGGGGGAAAGCGAAAAAAATCGCAAGACTCGCAAGACGTTGCCGTCTTGCGAAGCAAGCCCATAGAGAAATTCGTCTTGCGAAGCGCCTCGAAAAACGGAAAACCCTTTCGTCTAGCGGGTTTTTCGTCTTGCGAGGCATTCGTCTTGCGGGGCACCACTGTATTATTTATTGTGACCAGTAGTTCTCCCTCTCCCAGCCCTGCTGCCTGATCCTTTTAACTGGAAATGTCAGGGATTGAACATAGGACTTTCTCCATGCAAAGCATGCTTTCAACTTTTGAGTTATTGTCCCTCCCTAATAAAAGGTGTTAAGGGCAATTAATGAGGTACTGCAGTTGTGCAGCCTTCTGTTTCATTTCAGCAGGAAATTCTGTGCATGCCCTGATAAAATGGATGGGAGTCAGGAAACAGAAATGGTCTAGTATTGGCATAAGGAAGCCTGAATTTTAGTCTTCATCTTTAACTATTCAATATCTGAAGGTGACTCTGTTTTGAAGAAAAAACAAAGAAGAGATTGCTATCAGACAGCTCAAAGAAAGTCCTATGTTATAACTGATCCTAATCTATGATGGAAGTTGTACAGTACAGTGGTACCTCGGGTTACAAACACTTCAGGTTACAAACTCTGCTAACCTGGAAGTAGTACCTCGGGTTGAGAACTTAGATACAGGATGAGAACGGAAATCGTGCACTGGAGGCGCGGTGGCAGCAGATGGCCCCATTAGCAAAAGCGCACCTCAGGTTAAGAATGGTTTCGGGTTAAGAACGGACCTCCGAAACTAATTACCGTATTTTCTTCTCCCCCCGCCAGCCTTCTAACCAAGTCGGGGGACAGCGGGATGGCGGCCTTCCGCCTCCCCGCTGTCCCCCGAGCTTGTGGGGCTGGCGGTGGGGCTCTCCTGAAGCCTGGAGAGCGAGAGGGGTCGGTGCGCACTGACCCCTCTTGCTCTCCAGGCTTCAGCAAAACCTAGATTCACCCCATAGGACGCACACACATTTCCCCTTCATTTTTGGAGGGGGAAAAGTGTGTCCTATAGGGTGAAAAATACGGTAAGTTCATACCACTGTATAACCATAAATATCCCAAACAGTAAAGTTAAAGAAATATGGTGTTGTGAGTCAGTCTTGGTGGTTGCTTGTTTCCTAAAGTGCTACAGTCCTTTCTGTTGCAATTTAGCATGTATTTAGCAAAAATAGGGAGAATAGCATATTGCTTTAGATGGAAAGGGGAAAGTCTGTGTTAAGTGGTCTTCAAACTGTGATCTTGGAAGTCCTAGAGTTGCATAGAATTTTATCGGGGATTCAAAAGGCAATTAATAATTGCATACAAGTTTTTTTAAAAGACAGCTTAATTACCCTCTGCAGGGCAGTACTGGGACTTCTAGGGTGCACTCCTAGTAAATCCAACGTTATGGTGAAACCAGCATTGAGTTGTAGCCCAGCAGCAGCTAGGGACCCAAGTTTGAGAAACACTGTCCTACAGCAAGCTCTAAAGTTCTCTAGAATGCACAATCATGTGACAGGACACAGATGTGCTCCTTGAAAGGTAAGTGAATGTTGAGTGCCTTCTCTGCTTGGGAAGGGCCGTGATGCAGAAGGTCCCAGATTCAAGCTCCAGGATGGTGTTTCCTTGCAACCTTCAGAGACAGCTTTCGTGGACAGTCTTTGCCTGTTAGTGTAGACAATACTGAGTTAGTTGGGTCAAATGTATCCTATTATATTATGTTCACTGTAGGCCAGGAGTGGAAAGCCTCAGGCACGGGCGGAAGGGTGGCAACTGTGCTTCTTGGGGCTCTCTGTCTGACCCTTGCAACTCTTCTCAGGCCACATTCCTTCTCCCCAAGTCACATCCATTCCAAGCTCTGTTGTACACCCAAATGCTTTTGTGTAACTCAAATATGACCTTGAACTATGACAATTCATCTTGCTTGCCTGGATAGAAAGGTGTGTGTGTGTATGTGTGACTGTATAAACTTCTGATTTTTGCATGGCTGAAATGTAGACAGTCTGAAAACCACAAGCCAGCATTATGGAATCAATGTGGTAAATACAAATCAGATGCCAGTAGAAAATTAGACAAAGTGAGATTAGGGAGCTTTAGACATATGTAATATTTTAAGGAGGGGCCAGAAGTACAAGATAATAGCTTGAGGAATATAGTGCAAGAGGCACAAAAATAGAAAAGCCTTTTAAAAATAAGCAGTTTTAAAACAATTATCCTGTGTATTTATGGGGTGCATATGTTTACCATCATCACAGGCATCTGTGCATGGTTACCAGTTTTGGAAAACCAAGAATGGGACATTTATTGAACAAACATTGAAGGAGACATTTAAGGCAAAGCAGTATAGCACAGATGTTTCCCCATTAACCTGTGCATCTGTGTTTATGCTGACACTATGCTCCACTGTGATTCCACTCAGCTTCCTCCAAATCTTTTGTGCTTGTGACATTTGCATGTTGGCATTTGTTTCAGGTGGGACTACTAATTCGTTAGGAGGGTTATAGTTAAACAGTCTTTTCTTTATTTAATAAATTCAGTTCTTTTTTAGGAGGCACTCAAGGGTTTGCAGTACTTGCACCTCTTTCTTTTTCTTTTTCCTTTTTTTTTTTTGTTAAAAAGTGTGGCATTTACTGTAACAACTTCATGGTGAGTACCAACACCTATTTTTCTAGGGGGGAAAGCACTGAATAAATGAATAAATTTATTAGAATGGTCCAACTCATTTGATATTAAAGTGCTTCTGATTAGCAAACAAGTTTAGGATATATTAAAAAAAATTTCCTAATCACAAATTGAGATTCTTTGGGAAATGACATGCTATGAAGTTTATAATTCAGGGGTAAGTACCGTATATACTTGAGTATAAGCTGACCCAAATATAAGCTGAGGCACCTAATTTTAGCACAAAAAACTGGGAAAACTTATTGACTTGACCTGGTGGTGGCAGCAGCGGCAGCAGCAGAGGAAGAACAAGCAGCCCGAAAGGGCTGCTTTCGGGCTGCTCTTCCTCTGCCGCCGACAGTGGCAAAGGCAGAGGAGGAGGAAGGAGCAGCCTGAAAGAGTTCCTTTCAGGCTGCTTTTTCCTCTGCGACAGCCTCTGCCGCTCGCAAGAGCAGGCATAGGAGCCGCAGTTGGGAGAGGCGCAGCGCAGCACCTCTTCCAATCGCGGCTCCTATGCCTGCCCTTGCAAGAGGCAGGCAGCGGTGGTGGGATTCGAGGCAAGAAAGGGCTCCTTTTGGGCTGCTCGTCCCTCCGCCGCCACTGCCCATCTTCCTCGAGTATAAGCCAAGGGGGGCTTTTTCAGCATAAAAAATGTGCTGAAAATGTTGACTTATACTCGAGTATATACAGTAGGTGACTGTGTTAAAAATAGAATGATTAAGAATGTGAGGCACATTTCACTGAAATTCCCCACTGGAAGATATCAAGTTGGAAACATTAGCTTTATGATTGGAAAACACTACAGCGCACACAATCCAATGTTTTTTTTAAGTTCTCCAAATCCCTAGTTAGTGACACTTGTCTAAGTTGTCAAAGTTAATGTTACAAATCCTCCAATGGCTATTCTCAAGAAGATTCAGGAAGAAGGCAGGAACCATCTCTTCAAACAAATGTAGATAAAATCTGAGAGTTGGGTGGAGCTCAGGCATAGCTTGAGCTCTATTAGCGTAGTAATGAAAGTGGCACTTGCATACCATACCTAATCTCAAATAAAAGCAGTGACATTTTGTGGGGAGCAGGAGAGATGTGTGTGGCGATCACACAGGGCCCCCGGACGTTTGACAGTCTATTGATCCCTGTGCCACCACTGTGCTCACTTCCCTGCTGCCACCAACCCATTACTCTCGGGTACACCCTGAGTCCAGACAGTTGTTAAAATTAAACCAAATAAACAAGTTTATTTTATAAGCATTAACAAGTTTATGGTTTCTCAGATAATGTTCCTGTCAGTTTCTTAACCTTAGTTTCTTTACCAGCCTATACCTTCCTAATACCTTCTGACTGATTATCTCAACTGTTTGACTGACTCCTCTTAACAGATTCTCTCACTCTCTCACATCAGACTAGCCCAACCCACAGACTTATCCTCCCTCTCTTCTCTAACTCCAGACTCACTTCTTAACAACTCTAACTCCTCCCCTTGGGTTCCTATAGGTTAGTCATTTTACACTTAGTTAACCCTTTCCTTATGAACCCAGTATGATGTCACACACCTAGGAGGGCAAACACCTCAATGTGTTTGGGTGATTTACAGATGACTGCTTGTAAGTCAAGAGGACAGTGGGCTGCAATAGTGACTTTGCATCAAATGACTTAATTAAGCACACCTTTTTGTGCTAGGAATTCCAACCATCAGCCAAAGGAAACGTTGGGTTATGGTAAACGTGCACAGCGGGTTAGTTGGTTTGAGAGATCTACAAAACTAAATGGAGCATATTTGAAGGTGGCTAAACTGGGATGCACTTTTCTCATCACCTTCTATTTGTGAAATGCCACAACTGTCAGTGTTTTTTATGTATTCACTTTTTAAAAAGACTTGTAAACATGCTTGCATTAGTAAATATATGCAGAATGACTGGAAGTAGCATAATGTCAAGGCAATACAGATACATGCATGTTTCCACTGAAATAAATAACAACTTGATAAGAATGCAGTTTGCACAATACTCCTTGCTTGAAAGTAGACCTACAATGTGCTGTATATAGGGCTGCATTTAAATACTGTTTAAAGCTTCAACTGGTGCAGAATGCAGGGACCTGGCAAGTTCTTGGAGCTACCATATTTTTCGCTCAATAAGACGCATTTTTCCCCTCCTAAAAAGTAAGGGGAAATGTGTGTGCGTCTTATGGAGCGAATGCAGGGGGGGAGGCAGGCAAGAAAAGCTCCCAAGAGCCGCACACAAGCTCCGCGCAGCTCTTGCAGGCTTTTTCCCAGGAGGGAGAAGGGGCTGACGCAGCCAGTCAGTCCCTTCTCCCTCCTTGTAGAAAAGCCCGCAGGAGCTGTGCGCTCCTTAAAGGATGTGCGGCTCCTGTGGGCTTTTGCGGGAGGTGGAGGAATTGCCATAGCCTTGTGCAGCCTCTCCCAGCTGAAGAGGTTGCACGCAGCTAAAGAGGAAGCCAAGACAGCCAGCGGGATGGATCCCACTCTCTGTCTTGGCTTCTTTGCTCTTCGGGGCTGGGGGGAAAACCGGGGCTTCCCCCATCAGCCCCGAGAAGCTCTGGGAGAAGTGAGCAGGCTGTGCACAGTCTGTCCGCTGCTCTTTGGGGCTGGGGGGGGAGGGAAATAATATTTTTTTTTTCTTGATTTCCTCCTCTAAAAACTAGGTGCGTCTTGTGGTCTGGTGTGTCCTATAGAGCGAAAAATACGGTAAGCAATTAGAGCATGTAGCACCTGCCCTGGTTGCTAGTGTTTTTCTGAGTCCAATTAAAGTGTCGGTTAGCCTGATCCCAAGCAACTTAGGGTTTTAAAGGTCATTTGAAGACCTACCTTCAGCTATATGAAGCTGCCACAAAGATCCATCAGGTTGGTCAGCACAATAGACAGAAGGATGTTTTATGCTCATTGTCCCATCCTTAGGAAATGTCATTTCATTGGAGAAACACCCAACCCTTTTCCCCAGCTATGTTTAAATGGGCTTTAAAATCCTGTGTGTTTCAGTTCACTTTTAATTTAATTCGTAATATTCTGCATTTTATAAACAGTAGTTTTTGCTGTTTTATGTTTGGTTCATATTGAAATGGAATGTTTACACTGCTGCTTTCATTAATTGTATGTTACATATCTGAAAGCAGCCCTGCTTAGGGAATTTTTAAATGTTTGAAGTTTTATCGTGTTTTTACTATTCTTCTGGGAACCGCCCAGAGTGGCTGGGGAAACACTGCCAGATGGCAGGGTATAGTAGTAATAGTAGTAGTAGTAATTATTATTATTATTATTATTATTATTATTATTATTATTTGTGGGGGCACATGTAAAATGTATTGGGGATACTTTTTCCTTTAAAGACAGTATAGGAAAAGAAATTGGCAGTAAATAAATAAGTACATAAATAACAATAAGCATAGCACATGCGACACACATTTCTTATCAATAGAGTTGGTATCCTGCTTACTCAACTTATGTTCCATCATCCAGTAATAAACTTGCAACAATGATGCACTTTCTCTTCTGTTTTCTCTCAGGTCTCCTTAGCTTTCACTACCAAGAAAGTAATAATAATAATTCATCATCATCATCTTGGTTGGGATGGTGTTGATGATGCTTTCTGTCCTCAATAATACTAGTTCATATGAAAAATATGATTTTATAAATAATTCTATCAATGGCTAGAAAGTCATTTAGGTAACAGTACACAGCACTCGAGAAAATCCATCATGTGCATTGCAAAATATTTGAAACTTGCAGGTCTTTCTATATAATTCAAAAGCGTAGTTACAACTATTTTTGAAGAATCTGCAATGAAGTTTCCAGAAAGAATGAAAACCTTTACTTTTGATCATTACTTTTCTCTGGGCTAGGTTTTAAAAAGATAACTAAAAACACTGAATGCTATCCTTTCATCTTCCAGCCTGTTGATCTGGCATGATTCCTGTGTGTGAGCCATCTTGCAAAGAAAGTATTTTTTTCTTTTAAATAAATAATACAAAGTAACTGCAAACTAAACCATCTGAAAGTTTTCATTTCTTTAAAATCTTCAAATAACTTAAATCTTCTAAAAGTTGTTTGTGTGCCTTTCAGTTACTCATTTGGGATATCATTCTGCTGTATATGTTGTAAAAGCACTATGCAAGTCAGAAATTTAGGTATATTAAATTAGTACACTGCTTCTCACTAATAAAATTCAGAAGGGGTTTACAATTAAACTACAAATGCAACAACAAAATCACCTAAACATTTTAAATCAAATCTAACTATACAGTCATATCATTGGTGCTGCCCAAATGCCCAGGAAAACAAAAGTGCATTTGCCTTCCACCTTAATGGAGACCAAGTTGGTGCTGGGGTGGGATCTGTATGCATAGAGAATCCAATAAAGAGAGGACTGTTCCTAAGAAGGCCTGTACTGTCCTCTCCACTCTCCAGACCTTACTTGAAGGTGGCATGCAGAGAAGGGCTTCAGATGATTATCTCAGGATGTGGACAGGTTCATATAAGGAAAGATGGTTATTTATGTTTACTGGTGCCAAGCTGTCTAAGGCTGTTGAATTAGGCATGGAAACTAATTGACAGCCAGTACAGTTGGGCCAGTACTGGTATTATATGTTTATGCCTTCTAGTTCCAGTTAAAGATCTAGCTGATGCATTCTGCACTAGCTGCAATTTGTATACTGTTTTCAAAGGCAATCCCATGTGCAACCAATTGCATAAGTTTATCAAAGCCTGGTTATTTCCATCCAAGCTAGTTTGCAAGGCTACCAGCCGAAGTTTGTAGCAGGTGATTCAAATGTGACTCAAATGGATCTAATGTGATTTGCATGGCTACCAGCCGAAGTTTGTAGCAGGTGATTCAAATGTGACTCAAATGGATCTAAGAATACCCCTGAGCTGAGGACACAGCATTTTACTTAAAGCCCATATTTAGATCATTACAGATTGAATACTTTTGCTGAGTTGCTGTCCCATACTGCTGCTTCTAGATCAGCAACCTGTCAGTTAGTGAAGTTCATTCCCCAGCTGAATTTATCACAATATCTTGGTGTGCCAGGAATCATAATCCTTTTTGACATTTCTCTGAAGTTTCATGTCAGATGTGATGTTTCCACACAAGCCAGAAGGTTCAGTGCAAGCAGAGTCTGTCGGTCTCTCTTTTTTTCATGCCCCCTGACTAGGAAGCACACAGTTTATCTGCCGCTTTGGATACTACTTGCTTGGGGTATTTTTTTTTTATTATTAAATTTTGACATAAATATATTTCACAAACGTACAAAAGACAAAATGAAAAAGAAAAAACAGAAAAAAAGAAAAAAAAAGAAAAGAAAAAGAGAAAAAAAGAGAAAAACACAAAATACATACAACTTTAAATAACATTGATCGACTTCGCTTGGGGTATTTTTGTTGTTAGTTTGACTTGTTGCTCAACAAACTAAGTTATCTGAATTTGTAATTAACTCCAAGGAGATTACTAGGATATTCAGGTGCAAAAGGAGTGAAATAAAACTAAAACTATCCAGAACTGGATGAATAACAGGCTAGAAATTTTCACCCTGGGCCCTCATATGTTACACATTAACTTCCTATTAGCCATTGTACATTGTACTAATGAGCAGTGACAGGAAATGCATTTTTCCTCTTCTTACATATTCTGAGCTTTTTTGAGGAGGGTGTGGGGACAGAGTGAGTTAGGCAAGCTTGAAGGAAAAGCCTTTTGGAGTAGAACAAATCTTTAATATAAGTGCATAATGCATAGTACCTGACTGTATATTTAATATCCAAGGAGGTGTGTATAGTCAGTTCCTTTCTACTTATTTTTAATATTTAACTTCAGAGATTTTTCCCCATAACTGCCTTGGTCTGCAAAGCTTTGCTCATCAAACCTCAGGACATAGCGTATATGATAAACCCATTAATTTTTCTTCTTAGAAAGCAACAAGGCCAACTCTGTTGAATATTAGAGGTGTATTTATGTGAATCCTAACAGAAAAGGAGGAACATGGACTTTTTTCTGCTTACTTCAGTAGGTTGCAGCTATAGTAAATACCACAACTAACCAATTTCCCAAGAAAAAGAGATACTTCTCTCTTCAGCTAAACTCACATGAGATCTCAGATAGTTTTAACACAAAAAACTAAAGCTTGTTTTTGTTGTAACTTCTGCTTTTGTTACTATCATCTTTTTTCTGTTTTGTTTTTAATCATTAGGAGTGTGTGTGTGTGTGTGTGTGTGCGTGTGCGTGTGCGTGTGTGTGTGTGTATCTATATCTATATCTATATTTATATATATATATATATATATGATTTAGCAAGTAGATAAAATTATAATAACACATAAAAGTATTCCCTCTTTTGGACATCAAATGCTTTTCCCAACTAATTTTTGGTGCACTTAATCCTTTCTCATTTCTACCCAATTATATGTAATTGTTTTCTAAATGACTCAGTGATATAGCCTCACCAACCTTGTCTACTTAGCTGTTCATTCATTATTATTTTTTCTTGCATGAAAAAAGGGTTCCTAACAACTGCTCTAAAGTTATTGTTTTTCTTGGTTCTTATCTCCCTCAACCTAGCATCCTGGATAGAAAGTAGAATTTTTAACAGGAGACTTTGAAAGCAAAAACCAATAAACAGTAATTTGGGAAAGATAAAGTAAGCTTAGTTGCTGGGCTATGCCAATACAGACTGCAATGTGGGTGATTTCAATTTGCTCATTTATATCCAAGAAGGCTATGCCCATTCAAAACTAGCATCTCAGAACAGCACCTGTGTTAAACACTTCACCCTGAGGGACTTCCTCTGGTTTTGAAGCTTTCGTGTTAGCAGTATTTCCCAAATATAATAAAATATTATCTTATTTTTGAGGTTTGGATTTTCTGTTTACCCTGGAAAAAGATTCTGAGATAAATGCATTTACTATACATTTAATTTCAGTTGCTTCAAAATGTAACTCTACTTTGGAGAAAGCACTTGGTCTCAGTAGCACCTGACTTTGTTAAAGGATAAACATCCATGCTAATAGAAGCATTCGTTTTCATTGCCTTTTACCCTTAGAGAGAGAAGATAATTTGAATGAAATAGGCAGATAAAGAGGTAATCTGGATTTTATTTTATTTTTGTAAGGAAAAGCTTAGCATTTTTATTGGTCTTATATGCACATTCTGAATCCTAATATTAGACTTCACCTCCTGTAAGTTTGTCCACAAAGCTCATCGAGGGAGATTCAAATGGCTTAATTCATATGCCATTAAATTTAATGGTTGAGGAAAAGAGAAATTACTGACTTTTCATAACAGATTTGACCCCAAGGCATTTTAACATTTATATTTACTGTTGTCCACCTTTAGATAGACAAGTATAGAGGCAGGTGACACAATTTGGAATGTGTTTGCAAGTGTCTCTCCCCCCCCCCCAACTGTTAAATTGCTTACTTCATTTAATTGGCTTCCTTCTTAATTTATATACTACACTACATTGTGGTCTGTTTTTTTAGCACAGACTTTTCTGTTCCTGTAGTATGTCAGATTCACTATAGACAAATCAGTCACTACAGCAGCAAAGACACTAAATATTTCTGAGTTGTCCTAGATGAGACAACCAAAAACCTCTTTGACAAATGAGCAGACCTGGCATTGGCTAACTTCTCTTACAACTTTTTTTTTAATGACATTCTAATTCAGGGTGAGTTTTAATGTATAAGAGTATCTTATATCAGTTTATGGAGATTTCCAAAGACATGAAGCATTTTTGGAAGTTTATTTTTAAAAACCTAAAAAGGCACAGTTGTTATTACTAGGTGTAATAATAATAATAATAATAATAATAATAATAATAATAATAAAATAAAAATAAAAAATAAAAAAATCCTACCAATGAGTTTTGATATCCACCCAACGGGCACAACATAAGAGGAAATTTAATTGTTAAAGTGGTGACCAACTGCTGGTGTTTGGAAGGACTCAGAACCTTCATACTGACCAAGTTCCCCATGTGCTTCACTGCACAGATAGAACTCCTGTAGGAAGTAGAGTTTTCACTTGACTGAAGTTGAGAAGGCATATCTGTGAGTGCATTCCTTGGTGTGTTAGAAGCTACCCTTTATAGAACATAAAGAGAAGGTTCTAGGTTCTTCCATTGATAAATAATTTAAAGGTTTACTCCAAACAAAAGTGGTGTTATGAACCATCATTGCCAAAACAAGATGACACCTGATTGTCTCTCTAAATACTCATTTTTCTGGTTATTTGGCTATAGCTTTTGATAGAATACACATAATTGAACAAACTTGGTTGCATTATATTCTTCATTAGATTATCTTTCCATTGATGTATAATTTTATGGTATTACTCCAAAACAAAGTGGTGTTATGAGCCATCAAGCCTCAGAAATACACTTTCTCCAAAAGGTTTCCACAATTTTGGCCACTAGTGTAACATATTATATGCATAAGTAGGCTTAAACCTCAGCTTATATGTTCACTTTTCCTCTTCCCTTCTTTCCTGTTGTGCTACAATTTCTTATTTGGCAAATCAAACAAGGCAAGCTATGGCATCAACATTGTTGTACCACTGTGGATGAAACAGAAAACTATGGTTTGTTAAGATCCCATAAGTAAGTTAAAAAATTGCAGTGCAAGAGTGGAAACCGGCCATTTGGTGTGATCCAGACCATAAGAACCTTTATGTGTATTTTAAAAGGTTTAATTCCAGGACCTAAGAGCACCCCCCAAAAAAACAACAACAACCACAACAACCACACATGTGTCTGGTCATAATTGCCTGCTAGATCCCCAAAGATGGTTTTGTATATATTAAACTTATTAGTTGTCTTTTCATTTCAAATTATTGTTTGTGATGTGCACTAGTTAGACACATTCCAAAAGAAAACTGGGTGGTAGTGGTTACAATTCATTTGAAAAGACTAGCAATGTTTTTGTTGATTTAAAACTTCATCAAATGTAAGTTTCCAAAGAAAGAAATTTGCATTAGGAAGATATTTCCATGTTTCTGCTATATTGAAACCATAGGATACAGAAGTTGTACATTTTCTTAGGCATGTATGGACTGCTACATGTTCTTTTGTTTCCTTTGGAGGTATGCCATAGTAGATTAATACCAAGTGTCTGTTGGTTGAGTGGGCACAATGTATTTCTGAACTTCACTTTGAAGTTTATCTGTACTTGATGGGGACTTGTTCACTTGCTCAAGGTGTTATCCATTAATAATTTTGTAACATAGGCATTTATTTTCCATTACTTTGAATTTCTGTTCTGGATAGGCTTGTATGTCAAAAAAATTTCAGACTGAAAGGCACAAAGACTTGAAGGGGTGTTTTTTTATTGTTAGTTAGAAAACTGTTATTCACCTGGCACCTTCAAAGGCGACATGATCTTTCTCCAGGCAACTAAACTACAACTCAGGTCTATACACAAACAAGGTTTTCTCAATTTGCTGTGCATAAGTAATGGAAAAACACTGTGTTTCACTTTCCTAATGCAGGAGGCACTGAAGGAAAATAACAAGAGAAGAGAGATGGAGGAGAAAATTAAGAGAGCCAAGCTAGCAAAAGAGAAAGCAGAACGTGAGAAACTGGAGCGGCAACAGAAGAAGAAGCAACTGATTGACATGAATAAAGGTAAGTAAGCATTTGTAATAGATCTGATCTGGTTAAGACCACTCTCAATTGTAAAAAAGACTTAATTGCTGCATTAAAGGTGCAGAAAGAGATAGCATGTCCAGGCATCTTCTCCATGTCTAGTTTTTTTGTTCCTTCTTCCACTGCCATTTCTTACAGTCTTTTCCAAAGCATTTTGTATTGATTTATTGACTTGTTTTCCTTTGGTACAGTTAAATGTGTGTGTTTTTAAATGGATTTACTTGTTCTAAAAATCACTGCAGTGTTTTAATTTTTTATTCTACAAACATCTTTATAATAGTGGGTGTGCAGCAGTTAACATCTCTCTTCTGTAGTTTGAAGGTTTCCTATTATAAATGGATGCGCTCTCAGCAGTGCTCTTTCAAGAGCTGGTTCAGCTGCAAGCCTCACTACAGATTGACAATTGGATATGATAAAGAAAACCTTACGTTAAGATTTCTGGTTAGTTGAAATGACACTATAATGTGTACATCAGCATTCTGTGAGAATGGGCGCAGGAAGGAAAGGAGAGGAAGAATCAATAGGCCCCTAATATCTGTGCTTTGCAGAGTTCCAAAAGACAGTTGAAATGCATGCTTTATTTTCCATCCCTTTGGGTTCCTGAAACGGAGAAGAGAGATGACACAAAAATGAATTAGATTGAACGAGAGATTACTTCACCCTGCAGTTTGCTGTTCTCCCTTCTGTGATCATTTCAGTTCTGTTGTGAGGCAGAGCTTAATCCATCCCAATCATAAAACACATAAAAATGCTCAGTGTGTGACTGTGACTTGTCTTTTCTACCCAGTGAGCAAATCTGACAGGATTCAGTTCTAGCAAAAATAACAACATTTCTCTCTCGACAAATCTTATGTAAGATGCCAAGGTGTATTAGTTGAATGGCAGAACAAGCCTTATAATTAGGGTGAATTGAGGCAACAGGACTTCTCAGAATTTGAACCAATTAGATGAGTTTTGGAATAAAAACATTGCACATTAAAGTATCTTTTTCTATTTTAGAGAAAGGCAGCACCTTAGATTCAAAGTCTAATATTGCACAAATGAGCTAGTGGTTTGCTGTTTGACTCAAGGCTCTAAAAAAGAGAAAAGAATACATGCTGCTGCACCCAAGCTTTTCTCTAATGCTGTAGCTATTGTTTGTATGATGCCTATCACAAAGCATAGCCCCTTGCTTGTTTTTTACCCTTCCCAATTTATATTACCTGTTGAGGAGGAAGAGATAGGTTGGGCTATGGGCTTTCACACCTCCTCCTCCTCTTGCCCCCACCTTTCCTTCTCCACTCTCTCCCAGAACCAGAAGAGATTGAAGCGGGAGGAGCAAAGGTTACACCCAGGCGTAGCTCAGAAAGGGGAGATACATAAGCAGAGGTCGAGTGTGGGGCCTCTTTGTTGCAGCAACTGCCTCATTTGGTGCACACCTAGGAGTACCTGAGAGATGTAGGACTGATTGACATAACTTTCCCTAACTTGTCAGTGTCACTCTGGACATTCCGTGCCTGACAGCACCATGACACTATATTCGGACCATTTCCATGTTTAAATTTTGCTATTTATTTTACTTCCACTTTGAATTTCTCCCCACTTTTAATATTTTGTTGATTTTGTTAAAAACTACAAACATAACAGAAGTAAAGAAAACAACTAATAAAAAAATAACCTTAAAGCATTACTGGCTGGATTACAAAATGAATAATGAAGTATTGAATCATACAAAGATTCCCTTTTACAAATGAGATATGTAAAAATAAAAGTATTCTTCACCTGTGAATTACATCTTTATTGAGGACAATGTTTATATAAAGTCTTAGATGACATTGAGTGGCTATATTCGTATAAGAAATAAATCATGTCATATAGCAAAAACAATTTAAAAAACCCAGTATTATGAGATCCTCCCTTTAGAAACCTTTAGTTCATGAGATATATTTTCAAGGCAGACAAGTTGCCAGACTAGATTATCAGCAATCCAAATTATTAAGATTGAAGAGCTTCCAGGATTTGGCAGTGGAGCTCTGGGCTGCTGTTGTGACTTGCATTCCAAGTCCTGTTCTGTTTCCATATATAGTTTCAAAAGCACAAGTAGAAAGATGCATCAAAAGTTTAGTTAGTTATTAAAGAGATTTCAGAAAACACCTTATTCCAAAATTCAACCTTAGGACATCCTACCACATGTGCTTATAGGTGCCAACTGTGTGGCAGCCCCTCTGATGATATACCTAGGTGCACAAACAGAAGCTGTTGCAGAGTAAGGTGCCAGCCATGTACTAACATTAAAGAAAGTTTGAGCTGACAAAGACCTGTATGGAGGCTTTTTCCATAGAGTATTCCACTGCTTATCATCTATCTCTATGTCCCAATTAGATATCCACCATGACTTTTTGACACTGGACCCTAAAGGAGGCATTAATAAAAAAATTTGTGTAATGTAAAGCTGAGTTGCTTTACATAATGTGCTATGTTCAAAAGGGGTTAATTTCCCGTTAGCATCTTTTTGTCAAAGGACATATAAGAAACGATCTCATCTGGCAGTCCAATTGTCAGGGAAAGGATTGAATAATGGCAAGAATTTGAAACACTTTTAACAGCCTTCCTGTTAACAAGTGCACATTTGATCTGAATATCTGCTATAGTGAACTATATGTGTAACTCAGCATACACAACAATTGTGTGTGTGTGTGTGTGTGGAGTGGGGGGGGGACAATAAATACATAGCCTTTTAAGAAGAGCAAATTCGATGGCAGTAATTTTGATGCAAATGTTATTTAATGTCTCCATTATATCTGATTACCATGACAATTAAAATTACTTTTTAACTAGCAGTGCAAGGATAAATGGAAGAATGAGCTGCTTCAGTCACAATTAGTATTGATTTAATTGTTTTGAAAGGTATATTAACATTCCCTTAGCACAGATGAAGACAGTGGAATGGAGTTCATTACAGGGGGCTGACAGCTATCTGGGATGTCAAGGTACTTTACTTTTGAAAAAACATTTGAATCCCAAAAGCTGAATCACAAGTCACTTAATAAGCTCATATATATATTAATATTAACAATGACATTATTGCTAATAGCTTCCCTGTACTCAAGGTCGGCCCACCCATGAGGCAAAAGGGTTCACAGGTACAGCAGATCCAGCCTCCCAGGAATGAGTTGCCTGCTGCCACCGCCACAGTGGCATCAACAGCATTCCTTGGAGGCTGAATCCATGCCTCCTTGGCAACCCCCCTCTCATGCCATCTTTACAGTGGCTTCTTGGTGAATAGGAGGTGCTGATGCTTTTTCCCACCCTTGTTCCCAGTGTAAATCTTTACCCAACCCCATTCATGATCTCAATCTTCACTCACTCATTGTTCTCTGGCGGGGAGTGGGGGGAGGGAGGGCGTCATTTTGTGGTTTGCCACGGGTGCCAAAATGTACTGGGCTGGCCCTGATAGCCCTTTACACAATGAATGCAACGTGTTCATGCCTTTTTAACAGTCCAGTGCAAAGAAACCCTAGTTATAGCTAAATTTGTCAGTATTGCCTTCCGCTTACGGATGCATACAACTGATACACCTCATTACCACAGCATTAAAAGATAGAAGAGACAATGTTCACAGCATAAACTTTTGTTTTACCATGCACCTAAGCCATTTGTAAATAATTATCTGATTCTAAGATGCCTAGACATCACTTGTTTTCTCTATACTTCTCTACTTTACACCTGATTATTAGTAGCAGAATGCACCAAATGGACTCCATAGGCGGGGTATAGTGTTGACTGTCACAGAAACACAATTTGGTATTATTATCATTATTAATAAAATTTGTATACCATCCTTTATCTGAAGATCACATCCAAACATAAAAATACAAAATGAAAATACAAACTACACAATAAAACAAAAGCAAAACAAATGAATAATGCCCACCTCCATTTAAAAGGTCATAGAATGTTCAGTCAGCCAAAGGCTTGGTTAAAGATAAATGTTTTCTTCTGGCGCCTTCATTACGTATCTTTAGCCTCCCTGGGGAGAGCATTTCACAAATGTGTTCTTCAACTGATAAGTGGCACGTTGGACTGTGTCCTTCAAGAAGAACAACTGAGAGAGAACAGTATAGCAGGCATAGAAACATTATGGACACAACATTGCTTTGTGCCCCCTAACCTTGCCTTCACTTGAGCAATTGCTCTGTAGGCACTCCTTGCAGTAGTTTCTTCTTGTGGCACATGTTAGTCTGGATTGCATAGGTTGGTGTGTGAGTATCTGATGGTTCCATTTCTGTGTATGGAATTAGCCTTAAATGTTTTTTAGGTTTTGTGCAATTTTGTGATCTTATACAGGATCATGTACAACTTGTAAAGCCTTGTCATTTGCGCACACGCGCGCGCTCTCTCTCTCTCTCTCTCTCTCTCACACACACACACACACACGTATAAAGTGAATATTTTTACACATGAAAATAGTCTGGAAATAATCTAGGTTAGGAGTAGGGAAATGCATTGTAGCAAGTACCTTTGAAGGAAGGTAAGGAAGCAGTAGATTGCATCTTTATTGAACCATAGGTGTTACTTCCACACACTTTATAGTACAGATGCTCCACTGCAAGTTAAGTCCCTTTGCTTATTTCTGTCTGCTTAGCTTTCATTCAGAGTGCTCTTGAGAGAGCTTCTCATCAGCTCCTGAAGGCATCCTGGGACACCTGTTTCATGTTCACCTCCCTTTCTTCCCATGCAACTTGACAGTAAAATGCCAGATACTCTCTCTGCACAGAAATACTTTCATAAGTCCACAAGATGCCACAAAGAGCTTTCACTAAATGGGGGAAACATATCTGTTGGCTGTATCTTTCTTCACTTTTTGAAACTTCTTTGTTAGATGAGTTGAGCTATACTTGCACACATTTCAACACAGGCACTTGCATCAGGATCTCAGGAAGCTTCCTGGTTTTGCTCCCTGTCTGGGACTGCAAAAAAATGAGTTTGCATGATATATTTGGTTTAGTGGGGCACAAGTTTTGCAAGCTTACATTAAAGTGGCATTGTAAACCAAACAGTAATAGACAGAAAGTTGCAATGTCACTTATGGCACACAAGCCAGAGTTGTGCTTCATTAAAAATAAATAAATAAATGTTACAGAATGCATCAAACTCAAAGAAAGGTAATAATTCCATCTGTTGGCTTATATTACCACTTTTCTATAAATGAAGAAATGAGAACTTTGAGCAGTATCACAGAGAAAGCCACAAGTGACAGTCCCAATTTGCAACTACACAGATTTATTCTATTTAAGAAATAGACTTTACAGCTTTTGACAATGATTTCAGTAGATTTCAACTTGATAGTATCAATTTGATATTTTTAATAGAATATCTGCAGCTTTCTCTTCATCAGTCTAGAAATTCCTTATATTACTTAAGCAGAGATTCCTTAATTATTGAATTATGTGCTGTAAGAATGTGTGATCAGTTTTATTTATGCGAAGAGAAGAAAAATATTGGGAAGTCTTTATCCATGGATTTAAAATTCCTGTATTCTAACTTATCCACATTGGAATTTGCTTATTATAATATAAAAGTAGAGTGGTGAACTCTACCAATGTATAGCAGTAGACTGAGATATTTTTCTCAACTTACTTTAGAAGATGTGTTCATTATGAAAACCTGCCCCTGAAATGTTATTATCCATTCTTATTTTTAATTCTGCTAAATTAATATGGTGGATTCCGCAAGTGTTTTTGGATGTTGCACATGTTCTGAAAACAGTCCAGTGTACGAATATGGTATTTTCGCCTGCTTCTTTTATATTGCAAAACGTAACCCTGAAGTCCTAGAAAATACTTAAATCTAGATGTAAGAACAATTCAAAGTGGTATAAACAAACAAACAACAACAATGCTTCAGGAATGCAAGCCTGCATCTTATTTTCAATCTCCAGGAAAACTAGGCAAATAAACTTGGCTACTTTATATGCCAACCTAGCAGTTCGAAAGCATGTCAAAGTGCAAGGACATAAATAGGTACCGCTCTGGCAGGAAGGCAAACGGCGTTTCTGTGTGCTGCTCTGGTTCGCCAGAAGCAGCTTAGTCCTGCTGGCCACATGACCCGGAAGCTGTACGCCAGCTCCCTCGGCCAGCAAATCGAGATGAGCGCCGCAACCCCAGAGTCATGCGTGACTGGACCTAATGGTCAGGGATCTCTTTACCTTTACTTTATACGTATGCTAAAAGCTAGTTATATTTTTTAAAGAAACAAATGAATTATTCCTTTGTTACTGTAATGCTATCCAAAGTTCAAAGAATGATTTTCAATGTGTTTTTGAAGGGTAAACACAGTCCAAAGGTTATATAGCAGGATTTTTTGGTTTTGTGTTGTTGTTTTTTTGCTTTGTTTTTTGTCATGAGGGCTACATTTAACCATGGCCAATTCTCCATGCCTGCATGCTAGTGGCAACTGTGGCAGTATAACGGTGTGTCCAGTACACACTCTTGCATACCGAGCCCTCACACAAAAGGCATATAGAGCCTTGGGCATACACACAGGCATGCATCCCTCCTCAGCTAATTCATGCAGATCAGCTGAGTGGGGGGCTGTAAATTTCTCTCTGCTCATCAAATGAGCAATCTGCTGGCTGGGGAGAGGAGACAGTTTGCATCTCCAATAGGGGACTGAGCTTTGCCCATCCTAGCTAGGTGCCTTTGCAGCCAACATCAGCGGGTTCTAGGAAAAAAATAATCCTTGGGGACCAGATGAGATTCCTGAACTGGGAGTTAGACACCCCTGTTATATACCATGCGAAATAAGTTTTGGTTAGCTTTTTTGTGGCTTCCATTCCTGGGCATTAAGACGGTTTACCTAACGAGACAGGAAAATTGTGTGCCACTCAAAATCCAGTTTACCCCTGTGACGCTGCAGGATTCAAGATGCCCATTTCCTAGACATGGTCATAAATAGGAATATCCTGCTATTTCAAGAATCACAATGAACCCATGTAAAGTGGTCCTTAAGGGCTTTTCACATTTGGTGTAAAACATTGCTAATCTAAACATTGCTAGGAGAGACACTAAGTTTAGAGTTGCATGAAAATTATCTAATCTCTTTTAGAGGGTGTGCATGCAGCAGCTTTGTTCTTATTGCTGCCAGTAGTGCTTTAAAGCGGCTGTTTTCTCAGTGTGCTCCTGCAGGGTTAAGAGAGGATAAGCCACAGAGCTCTCAGAATCAGAAGAAATCAAGATCATACAAAGGATATTGGTCCTGAAGCCCCAAAAACAAAATAATTGGCAAAGATGACTGAACACACATTCTCTATGGTGCCCTAGTCTCAATGGAGGCTGTTGTTCTAAAAGGCACAGATATGAAAGGGAAGTCTGTTCTTAGACAGTAATCCCAAGGTTTTAAAGGGGTCCGTGATGAAACTAGCCTTTCTTATGTCATTGTAAGTATGATAATGAAATTATGCACAGAAAAGCAAGCATGGTGACCCAGTGTGAGTTCCAGTATCCAGTCTGTTCCTCAAGTTATTTAATGGGGGCATGGTAGTCTTTGCAGGAAGATCAGGCAAGTAACACTAAAAGGATGCAAGCACTGTGATGATTAGCTTGTTTTTCTTAAGTTTGTTGGACTATAATATAGATGTAATACAAACATATTTCTGAAAACAAATTGGCTATCTCTCAGAATTTGTATTAGATTATGAAACTAGATGAGACAAGCTCCCACAGCTGTTTAGAATTGGACAACAGGGTTTGCCCTTCACTACTCAGTCATTTGGCAGGGAAATTGCAGGGAGAAATAACATGCCCCCCCCCCACAATTTTCTGCATAAAAATAGGAAACCAATTGGACTCTTTTGTTGAATTAGACACATAAAGACTTACAGTAAAGGTGCAGTACACCCTTTCAACCACAAGCTCTCGGATGATTGAAGAAAAATTACCACCAACAGAAAAACATGATGGTTTTGTTGTAATCAAATGCAGTCTAGTAATGGTGGAGTTGGAATAAAACAAACAAACCAGAACTCTCTATTGCATGGGTTGGCAAACTAAGGCCCGGGGGCCGGATCCAGCCCAATCGCCTTCTAAATCCGGCCAGCAGACGGTCCGGGAATCATTGTGGTTTTACATGAGTAGAATGTGTCCTTTTATTTAAAAGGCATCTCTGGGTTATTTGTGGGGCATAGGAATTCATTCTTCCCCCCAAAAAATATAGTCCGGCCCCCTGCTGGTCTGAGGGACAGTGGACTGGCCCCATACTGAAAAAGTTTGCTGACCCCCTGAGTTATGTATTATCAGCATGGCAAGAGATAAAGAGCAAGGCTGAGAAGCAAAAGAAATTTCTCATTAAGGCAGGATTTTGGGTATAGCATGTCACTGAATGTCTTGATGAATCCTGATGCCTATTTTCTTATTTTTAAAGTTTTATCTTTTATATAAAACATGCTACCTTTCAGCATTAGTTTTTATGATAGTTTTCTATCATTCCTGGACTTTGCATCTGACCTTTGTATAATTTCCATACTATTCTTTAAATTATTAGCTATTTTAGTATAGTTGCTTTTTATGTTGTTTTAATTATATTACAGTTTAATTACTTTTGAATGATCAGTTTTGCATACACTACTCCGCATACATTGTCACCTTCAATTGTTCTCCACATTCATATATCCCAACTTCTTTTTCTGTTTTATACCAATGTATTTGTGTTCTGCATGGTTGAAAAAAAGAAGAACCTAGGTCATTTCTGAAAGATCCACTTGAGATAATGCTGAACATTTAAATTAAGCATTTTTTAATCAGGAAAACTTTGAAAAACATATTTTAATTCTGAAAAAGTGTTCATTTCTTTAAAAATGAACCATATCTGTATCTTGCCAACTCTTTCTCAATATGTTAACCTGATCCTAGATGTATCATAAGCAATCTGCTAATTATTCACCTTCTTTTACAAACTGATGCGAGGTATAGCTTCACTTATTTGCACTGGCACAACTTGCTGTGTTTTAATTAAAAAGTGAGTATTATTCACTGTTTTTGGAGAAAAATGCTTACTAGAAAACCTGGTTCTGAAGGTTATTTATTTAGCATTCAGGATACATTTAGTTAGCAATGAAATTGTGGCAAGTGGTGGTTTTAGATGACTGTAATCTATGTGCTAACCACTTAAAAGTTTACTTGTAGTAGTTATTAATGTTATAGGCAGGTAGTATCTTCTTCGCTGTAACTGCACCCAATTAGTTACCATCTTTGTACTGTACTAGGTTTATAATCAGTGCTTTTTTTTCTTTAAAAATGTTTAGGGGTACTCTCATTTTCCTACTCATATTGAAATACTGCCCCTTAATGAGGCCAAACTTAGATTCACATAATGTTTAGGGGTATGCATACACCTGCGCCCCCCCAAAAAAAAACACTGCTTACAAGTAGCTAACTTGGTACAGTAGTGCTGAACAGCTTTGCTGAAGGCTACAGATGACTTGCTTCCCATGTGGTTGCTAGTGTCATGTAGTACATAATTAAGAAGCTACTGCAAGACTATCCATTGTTTCCATCTATTTGGGCAATTATGTCAAGACCCTAATCAAGAAATGGTACAAGAATGCGATGGAAGCCTGTAGAAAAGAGTACAAACAAAGAGGACAACCAAATGATTTCATAAGGCCCTAAAGATGATCCCTTGTAGATGAAGCATTTTCTTTGTGGGTATGGAGTATAGGAATACTTGACCATGAAATGGCTTCCTGAAAGGAGATGACAAATCCCAAAAGCTACAAATCACTTTTAACCTTCCTACCATTTAAATGTGTACACATACACACAGACATACACACACACAAAATGTAATGCAAAGTAATGCTCTAGTACTAGCTCAGTCTTGTTCATACCAAACTTTGTAAAGTTCTTAAGAAAAGTGTATGAACAAAATTAGGACAGATTGCCATTTTCTAAAAATAGCAATGCTTTCCCAGTGTATTTAAAGTCATTTGGGAGATTTTTCAGAAGTACTTACCAGGTGTCAAATTAAATGTAGCCCAAGGCTAGTAGCTGTTGGATGGTAATGTCATTTTTTTCGGTGCCAATGCATGCTGTTGTCATTATCATCTTGAAAAAGAGAAGCAGATAAGGTACAGTATAAGAAGTATAATGGACAGCATACAATTTGGGATGCAAGCATAAAAAGTGTTAATAGATGGGTTAAAAATTACAAACAGTTTCTGCAATATTTTGGTTAATTCTATATTCTGCCTAAAAATTTCACACCACTTAACTGGCCTACCTTTGCACACAAAATCCAAATGAATGGTTAAGGATATATATTTTAAAAGCTTGAAGAGATTATGAGTACAGTTTCATGCCCAGTAGTGGTTAGTAGTAATTAGACCTGGAAGGCTGGTGCTAAATCCCTGTTCAGCCATGAAAGTTACTGGGTGACCTTGCACCAGTCACAGTCTCTCAGCCTAACTTACCTTACATAGTTGATTAAAGGGGGAGGAAGAGAACTATATATGCACCTAGAGATACTTGGGTAAAAGGTAGGATATGAATTTATTTATTATGTCACACCTTTGGACACAAGGGTAGCTGATCTACTGGGCCAGTGAAGGTGCTTCCCTCTCCATGCCAGTGTTTGTGTGTGTGTGTACACACATACCATTTCTTATTGGACCACAGCATTGTTTTTCAGCTGCTAAATCTGGATCCATTATCTAAGAATCACCAGGTGAAACCTGTTAGCTTTTTTTTTTTTTTAAGGGAAGAGGAATGAAAGGAGTAAAACAAAAAGACAAATATTTTAAGGTTTTTTGAAGTCTCTGTTGCAGATTGGAATTAAAGATGAGTCCTGGTCTGAAGACATTTAAGGACTTCAAGAATATAGTAGTTGCTGGTGTGTGAATGCACTATGTTAATGTTATAGATAGGTAGCCGTGTTGGTCTGCCATAGTCAAAACAAAATAAAAAAATTCCTTCCAGTAGCACCTTAAAGACCAACTAAGTTAGTTCTAGGTATGAGCTTTCGTGTGCATGCACACTTCTTCAGATATGTTAATGTTGACTGTGCAGTGTGCTCCTCTCTGTATTATGAAAAAATATAATTAGTATACCTTAGATATACCAAGCCTAGGGATGCAGGTGGTACTGTGGTCTAAACCACTGAGCCTAGGGCTTGCCGATCAGAAGGCCAGCGGTTTGAATCCCCACGATGGGGTGAGCTCCCATTGCTCGGTCCCGGCTCCTGCCAACCTAGCAGTTCGAAAGCACGTCAAAGTGCAAGTAGATAAATAGGTACTGCTCCGGCAGGAAGGCAAACAGCGTTTCTGTGCGCTTCTCTGGTTTCGCCAGAAGCGGCTTAGTCATGCTGGCCACATGACCCAGAAAAACTGTCCGTGGACAAACATTGGCTCCCTCGGCCAGTAAAGAAAGATGAGCGCCGCAACCCCAGAGTTGTTCGCGACTGTACTTAACTGTCAGGGGTGCCTTACCTTTACCTTTTTAGATATACCAAAAGTATGATGGCACATTTGCTCACATATATTGTTCTTCAAGATGGCCCATTAAAGGTTTCCTGCAGAGACCCTAAGTGTCCCCTGTGTTGAAGAACAGTAAAATTTTGGCAAGAAGTTATTTAAGTCAATGAGTCTTGGAATATGCCTTAGCCAGCTTTCTTTTCCTCATTCCTACTGCTTGAATTAAAAGACTTAGTATTCTAGGAAGAAAGAGCTAACACTTTTGGATTCTAGTGAAAGACTGGATATTACATAAAAATAGGAGCTTGTAAAATAATATATTTATATAGTTTGACTGTAATACTTACTGCTGATTTTGACTGAGTTACTGAATTAAGAGGCCTTTTCACTTATCACTTGTCAAATAGCAATCATAATACTTTCAGGCAGGCTTAACTGCAAAGGAGATCATAATACATTTGCATTGAACACAGATGCTTATCTGAGGTTTTGGTGATGGCATTTATCAAGGAAGCATTCATAATTGTGCCTTGAGAACTGAATGATAAGGGTTACCTCAGCAGCTACATTTGTTGAGGATTAATTTCAACAACTTATTATTTATATGCCACCCATCTGACTTGGTTGCCCCAGCCACTCTGGATGGCTTCCAACAAATTAAAACATCAAACATAGTAAAACATTAAACATTAGAAACTTCCCCAAACAGGGCTGCCTTCAGATGTATTCTAAAAGTCAGATAGTTGTTTATTTTATTGACATCTGATGGGAAGGTGTTCCACAGGGCAGGTGAGGCTACCAAAAAGGCCCCCTGCCTGGTTCCCTGTAACCTCACATCTCATAGTGAGGGAACCTCCAGTTGGCCCTCGGAGCTGAAACTGTCCCCTCCTGGAATCGCAGAAAGCAGTGGTTCCAGCACAGCCATGACAGGGTGGGGTGCTCCCTCTTTCTTGCTTTGGCATGGTGGGAGGGGTTACTTCCTGCTGCATGAGTATAGGTGGTGCAGGCATTAGCACTTGCATAATGAAAGCCGATCACCATAATATTTGTATATTTCTATAGTTTCTGGTGGTGGAAAACTCATTCTGAATCAAACCAGACACGGGCTAGAGCTCAACATTGAGCCTACCAAGTGGCAATGGCGACAGAAGACCTTCTTCACCGCCTCTATTGCATCTGCAGAAAACAGCAACAGGAGACTCTTTCAGGTGGTTCGCAATCTATCGGAACCACCTTTGTCACTGGGGCTTGGTAAGGACCCCAAAATCTCCTGCAATGCTTTTGCAAAGTTTTTTTGCAGATAAAGTCACTCAGATTCGGAAGGAGGTAGACGCCACCGTGGGAGCAGGGCCGGGGCGGGAGAGTGCTGGAGTCCTGTCTAGTCATGTTACATGGGATCAATTCCAATCTGTTACCTCCAAGGATGTGGACAGGCTGCTTGGACTAGTGAAACCAACCAACTGTCTCCTTGATCCTTGCCTATCCTGGCTAATAAAAACAAGCCGGGAAGGGCTGGGGGATGGGCTCTGAGGGGTGGTGAATGCTTCCCTCTGCGAGGGAGCCTTCCCAGACCTGCTGAAAGAGGCGGTCATTAAACCACTTCTTAAAAAAAACATCTTTAGACCTGGCCAATATGGCCAACTATAGCCCAGTCTCAAGTCTACCATTCTTGGGCAAGGTGATTGAGCGGGTGGTTGCTTATCAACTCCAAGCACGCCTGGAGGATGTGGACCATTTGGATACCTTCCAATCAAGATTCAGGCCTCACCATGGGACTGAAACTGCCTTGGTCGCGCTGGTTGATGATCTCTGGCAGGCTAGGGACAAAGATGAGAGCTGTTTCCTAGTTCTGCTGGATCTCTCAGTGGCCTTTGACACCATCAACCATAACTTTCTTCTGGACCGTCTAGAGGGGCTGGGAGCTGGGGGCACTGTTATACAGTGGTTCAGCTCCTTCCTCCTGGGCCGTGTTCAGAAAGTGGTGTTGGGGGATGAGTGTTCAGACCCCTGGGTTGTCACTTGTGGGGTGCCTCAGGGTTCTGTCCTCTCCCCCATGCTTTTTAATATCTATATGAAGCCGCTGGGAGAGATCATCAAGGGGGTTTGGGCTGGGTGTTCACCAGTATGCAGATGATACCCAGCTCTACCTTTCTTTTAAATCAAAACCAGTGAAGGCGGTGAAGGTCCTGTGTGAGTGTCTGGAGGCAGTTGAAGGATGGATGGCGGCTAACAGATTGAGGTTGAATCCTGACAAGCCAGAAGTACTTTTTGGGGGACAGGAGGCGGGTGGGTGTGGGGGACTCCCTGGTCCTGAATGGGGTAACTGTGCCCCTGAAGGACCAGGTGTGTAGCCTGGGAGTCATTTTGGACTCCCAGCTGTCCATGGAGGCGCAGGTTAATTCTGTGTCCAGGGCAGCTGTCTACCAGCTCCACCCTACCTAAGATCCTACTTGCCCGCGGACTGTCTCGCCAGAGTGGTGCATGCTCTAGTTATCTCCCGCTTGGACTACTGCAATGCGCTCTATGTGGGGCTACCTTTGAAGGTGACCCGGAAACTACAACTAATCCAGAATGTGGCAGCTAGACTGGTGACTGGGAGTGGCCGCCGGAACCACATAACACCGGTCCTGAGAGATCTGCATTGGCTCCCAGTATGTTTCCGTTGGTGTTGGTGCTGACCTTTAAAGCCCTAAACGGCCTCAGTCCTGTATACCTGAAGGAGCGTCTCTACCCCCATCATTCAGCCCGGACACTGAGATCCAGCGCCGAGGGCCTTCTGGTGGTTCCCTCATTGCGAGAAGTGAGGTTACAGGGAACCAGACAGAGGACCTTATTGGTAGTGGCTCTCACCCTGTGGAACACCCTCCCTTCAGATGTGAAGGAAATAAGCAGCTTTCCTATCTTTAAAAGACATCTGAAGGCAACCCTGTTTAGGGAAGTTTTTAATATTGAATGCTGTATTGTTTTTAACACTCGATTGGGAGCTGCCCAGAGTGGCTG
Organism: Podarcis erhardii; assembly: GCF_964252035.2. NCBI lineage: Eukaryota > Metazoa > Chordata > Lepidosauria > Squamata > Lacertidae > Podarcis > Podarcis erhardii. The sequence goes on from NC_138504.1 coordinate 16,246,197, forward strand.
GGGAAACTCAGCCAGATGCACAGGGGTATAAATAATAAATTATTATTATTATTATTATTATTATTATTATTATTATTATTATCATCATCATCATCATCATCATCATCTTTATTATCATTATTATTATCATTATTATTATTAAAACAATGCTTGAGGTGGCTTAGAACATGAAAATATTTACATAACAGAAATAGTCAAGAAGTACATATATGTCACAGGAGCGTGCTGGTCAGTGATCACACAGTTCAAAGATGGAGTTTATTGGCAAAAACACAATCCCCACAAACTTTATAGAATGCCATTGCTAATGAAGAGAGCAGCTTATTCCTGGTTGTCTTCATCCAGGAAAATCAATTGCGAAGCCTGAAAGTCCCTACTTCCTCAGGGCTTTTTCCAAACAATTGGAAACTGTGCTTGTGTGCAGCCAACCCCCCTCCCCCTTTTATGCCTCTTCTGATTCTGGAAGACAAAGGGGGAGGGAGCTTATTGCAGCAGGAAGGGGAGACACTATGCTTCTTCACCAGCCTAATTCATCTTGGCCTCCCTCATCCCACTACTCTCTGCCACAGACTCCCAACTCACTAAACCCTGTTACATCTTCCAAACTAGGTTTGGTAGCCTAGTGTGCCTGATGAGCACTATCCAGGGTCTCCATCTTTAACAGCTTGTTCCGTTCGTGCACAAATTGCTAAAAACTGTCACTGGGTGCATAGTAGAGCAGCGTCTTTTACATATCTAAATTGGCTGAGTTGCGTAGCTGTGAACTGGGAAATGCCACTTTAAGGGAACAACATTTAGCAGCAAGGTTTAGTGGTGACGCAACTAGCTTATAAAAGTGCTTCTAGCATTTAGCCCTCAGTCCATTTTTCCCCTTTGCTTCTAAATTATACCAAAAGACATTTGAGGCATTAAATAGAAAATCACTTTGCAGAGGACTGGTTGTTAGTATGAAAAGTACACTTAAATGAATATTACATTTTCATGTATTTTTTTTTTAAGATGGAATGGAGTAATTCAACATTATTTCATTCCCAGCTACCATTTGTGAGGAAAGAAATATAAATTGCAGCAACAGATTCTGAGCACAGATTATCAGTCTTTTAAGACTGTCATGTCTTTCTCTTGTGAATTTATTCTGCTGAAGCAGCAGCAAATAGCATTAGCAAAAGAGCGATCTTCTACCTTCAGGAGTGTTTTTGCATGGGGCAAATACAGGCAGCCATTTACCAAACTGTACATACCATAATTCACCATTTCCCTACTTCTGCAGTTTTCTAGAGTGGTGAGGAACTATTCTAAAATTATCCCCACAAATTAAAGGTAAAGGTAAAGGGACCCCTGACCATTAGGTCCAGTCGTGACCAACTCTGGGGTTGCGGTGCTCATCTCGCTTTACTGCCCGAGGGAGCCAGCGTTTGTCCGCAGACAGCTTCCGGATCATGTGGCCAGAATGACTAAGCCACTTCTGGCGAACCAGAGCAGCACACGGAAATGCCATTTACCTTCCCACAGGAGCGGTACCTATTTATCTACATGCACTTTGACATGCTTTCGAACTGCTAGGTTGGCAGGAGCAGGGACCGAGCAACGGGAGCTCACCCCATCGCGGGGATTCGAACCGCCGACCTTCTGATCGGCAAGTCCTAGGCTCTGTGGTTTAACCCACAGCGCCACCCGCGTCCCGCCCCCACAAATTAGGATGATGCAAAAGACAGCTTTCAGTTTGTAAGGGTTTTATTAAAGTTCTTCATTATAGAATAAGATATAGAAAATTAATGTAAAAGTCACAGCATCTCAAAATCGTTCATTTCTTCCAAGAGGCGTTCCTGAATTGTTTTATTATTGGTATATGTCAACCATGTTTTTTTCTTTAATACCAACTTTTTCTCCCTTAACTCCTACCACCATACCAAGTAATAGTACATTCTTCCATCCATGTCCATGTTAAAATCTCTCCATTGTGATCACATATCGGAATAATATTCCACAATTCTTTTATTGTTACATATCCTTTAATTCTCACCCAGTTCCATATGTTCAAATTCCATTTCCTTTCTTTTTTCCATTTCCTATTGTGTTTACCCTAGTATTCTAATCTCCTCCTCCAGGACTTTACATTTACATTTCTTCCACTCTTTTTCCAGAGAGAGTACCATAAATTTAGTAGCATCATTCTCTGAATTCACTCCAATTAGTATGTCAAATGCTTTCTGTTAGAACTGAAGAAAGGCAGGACTGAAGTTTTCCCAAAGCTTCCCCCCCCACATCAATTACATCAATGTTAGATCCAGATGACCAATTATGGTTTAATCTTCCCCTCCAAGCCCTTGTATGAAAGGCATTTTCATTTCACCATGTGCTTTCTCCAATTTTGTCATTTCATCGTCCAGCTCTGCATCAATTTTGTCTCTAAGTAGTCTCCAGTTCCCTTTTCAGAGGTTCAGTGGCCATCCTTCATGTATGATTTAGCTGAATTTCCTGCATTACAGGGGGTTGGACTAGCACAGTCCCTTCCAACTCTACAATTCTATGATCGTGTGATAAATTAATGTCTTACAAAAGCTACACTTAAGCAGCTTTCAAATGGAAACTTCAACAACCCACATCCGAATGGTTGATGATATTAAGCTTAAAGGAATTGTGCTTAAATTCCTCCCATCACCTTCAGTTTTGAATCATTTCATATTCCTCTTCAGATTTCATGGATCAGAGCAATGTACAAAACAGCAGAAATACTTGAAGTTAACTAGGCTGGATTGTTAAACAAGCATACTGAAGAAACTGAAGCCAACCTGAAAACTTGTCAAAGCAATGGGAGTTATTGCACTGGGATCAGCGATGGTTGTACCTTTCTGTTATGTCCTCAGGCAGCCTCACAGTTGGAGGGCTATTGGTTATGCACTAAAAGCAGTCATAACAAAGTTCTTTTGCTGGATTCAGATGGAGGAAATTCCTCTGATTGGGATGACACTTCCCACTAGTGATGGCCAGTAGGGTCCTGTCTTCTACTGTCCTCCTGTCCAGGGGGAGGGGTTACCTGTTTGCAGGTTTGTTCTGAGCAGTGCTGGTAGAAGCTTGTTTTCTTGATCGTATGCTTGAGCAAAAAAGTTTTCTTTTTACTGATAGTGAAAAGTGTTCATCCTTTTAGTTTAGATTCTTTGTTTGGGTTGTAAGTGATTTGGTGTGACTGAATGTTGTCCTTCTCTTTTTTCTTTTTCTCAGGTTGTCCTTCTCTTTTTTCTTTTTCTCCTCTTCCCTCACAGGGCAGGGGCACTTTACACCCAGGGCATTCTGTCTAGCTGCTTAGTTTAGTTGATAGAGGTTTTTCTGTGTGGTTCATGGCTGCGGCAGGGCTGGACAGAGTTGTTGTTTCCCTCAATAAACTTTGGGCAGGACTGCCATTTTGAAGTGTTCCTCAACGGCACATTCAACACAAGCGCTTGAGGCTTGGTTTTTTTGCTGCTGTGCTCCATGTTCTCAGGTATTCTATCTTTCTCTGCTCTGGCCAGATCACCCACATCCAACCCAAACTTTTATCAGTACGGCATTTGAACTATTCCTGTTAGTGAGATCACTCATTCTCCCTGATTTTTTTTATAGCTTCAGCTGCATGTATACTGGAAAGTTGGAGCAGCTTCAGGAGGGTCCTGTCAATGTGCCGTTTAGACAAGAGTGCCATTCTGTGCTGGGATTGTGTGTGCACCTGAAGGGTGTCAGTCGGGTTTTTGTTTTTGCTTCTCAGTCCATTTTTTCTGCCCAGTTTTGTTCCTTATGTCCTGGTTCCCCCTGTGTCTTAATATTGGGTCTACCTTATTCACCTGATCAGCAAAAGTATTGCTGTCTACTCTCTTGCTCTCAGGTAGGTTGGGTTGGGGCTGTCAGGGTTTGGAACTTTAATTGGGTTTTCCAGTTTGGGGGGTTCCTCTCATCTTCTGCCTTGGGTATGGCTTCTCCCGCTATTTCTGTGGCCTTTCAACAGGAGGTGGTGAGGGAGCTTTCTGATTCCAGGTTATTAGTTTCTGGGGTTCACCTTTCATTAGTTTTTACAAGCGTTCAAACTGAATCATGCTCTAGCTGAAAATATACATGCACCCTCTAAGGCTCTTTTATTACTATTTTGCATGCAATGACTCTTAGATTGCTGACTTCCAACCCCCAACTCCCATTGATTTTCAGCCTCAGTAAAGAATGGTGTTTGCTAAGAGTAAGTAATGATTTCTAAACCTTGCAAAAATCAGGTGGTAGAGTCTTCATAGAACTATAATTTCTAAAGGCAAGTGTGAGATCACCTGCTTGGTGCCATTGCCATTATAAGAGAACAAGGGAGCTATTCATAGTGAGTTCCGGCATCTCTTTTTCTAGAAAAACAGCACTGACACTAGTCATCTTGGTGATACCCTTGTTTTCTGTGTATTGGGAGGATTTGTGTTTGTGTTTGGGGATGAATGTTCAGATATACAATCTCACCAGCTTTCTGAAATGGTTCACTTTTCCCCATGGAAGTGATATCAAGTGCTTTTCTAAAGATGAAGATCATGTCTCCATTTTGAGATAGTACTTTCTGACATGGAGAACATTACATCATTTTGGCTCAAACAGATTACCATTGTAGCGCATCATAATGAACAAGTAAATACAATTGTAATGGAGGTGTGTACGGATTATTTATATGTCTGTAAACATTTCTATCATTTCTATTTGAAATATTCATATGTTTATAGGCTGCAATTTGGCAGGTAGGCAGGAATGTTTAATGCCCATTAAAATATATGAGTCTATAATGTGTGTGTATGACTGAAAGCATGTTTGTAAACTTTATATATAATGTTACTTTTATTCGTCTCACTAAATGGTGTTCAGTATGCTGAACATAATAATCCAAGTTGCATCAAAGATTTGATTACAGACAAGTATGGGCAGAATAAAAATAGCAATAATAATATCAAACTCTTGTTATTTGCTTTCAGAGTATATATATAGTTAGCTTTTGCAGATAAGCCTATAATGTGGGTAGGAACAAAATAAGCATCATGGTTCATTGGCCTTCTACTACTTATAGCTGTTTCTGCCCTGTATGTCTTGCATTATTACATACCTCTCCAAGACCTTATTAACAAAACAAATTGAAACATGAAGTGTTAACCATGCAAGTGAGGATTGGACAAATAATTAAATAAATCATTTTAACCAGCTTCCCTTAGTATACTAGGGATAAAAGAGATTTTAAGACACCCGCCCCCCAGCCCTCACTGCTTAAAGTGGTGGATTATTTTCTGCCTATGGATTTGGGGAGCATTATGTTTCTTTCGTCGGTCTTCACTTGGAGGTTCTTTATTTGAATAAGTAAGTTTTAGTATAATTGCATCTGCCTAAAGTATTAACATGGGTGTGGGGGAGAGAGAACAGTTGTATAAAGTGTGACCTTGGTACCTGAGAGGACTAACAATTAATTCCCTGCTTTCCCATTCACTTCAACATACGTGGCAGATTAATAATTTGTTTTGCTTGTTCCATTGTGTATACACCTACTATTAAAGTGAGTGAAGGTCATGTATGGAAGAGCTCCTTGTCTATACTGAATGGAATGGCAATGATGTCTTTGCTCCTTATTAAAACTTATGGGAAGTTCACCTGGTGTTGATGAGTGTATCAAATTGCTTCATGTGCATCAATTCTGCTAAGCAGGCTTGCGTAGGGATCTTTCAAAAGGAACTTAGGACTGCAAAAGATGTTTCTGATCAGCACCTGTTTATTTGCATATGGAACATGTCATCAATAATACAGGAGACAAGGTCTTAAAGTCAGAAGAACAGCAAGTGAGGTTGGCATCAATTTTGCTTAATAGAACTTCATAAACAAACTAGTCAATGGTGTAACATGAAACTGACAGCTTTCATTACAGTAAAATATATGTCTTTAATTTAGTGGTTTTATGTAAATGTGACCCTATTTTTTCTTTTCATATTTTTTCCCTGTGTTATAGCCTTAATTGCAAAGAGATTAATTTTACTTCCTCTGCTATTCACAGAGGGCGACGAGACAGGAGTGATGGATAATCTACTTGAGGCACTGCAATCTGGGGCAGCATTCAGGGATCGCAGGAAACGAACGCCAAGAACTCAGGGTAGGACATTTACTGAACTTTTTTGGGGGTGAGGAAATGTATCTTATGTTCAAAGTCAGGGGGGAAGGGAGTCTGTTTGGGGAAAGCTTGTATTACTGTTTTTGACTCATGTGAAAACTCAGCAGGACATGTATATGCATTCACAAGTTTTAAAATTCTAACTGTATCTACAGATAATTGTAGAGGGCAAAAAAGAAAGGAACAGAGGGTTCCCTGTGTGCTTGATACAGCATTAAATATAAATAAACACTCAACAGTTTGTGGAAAATCATCACCATAATTAAATTGACTTAGCTGAAATCTTTAGACTCTGGGAATTGTGAATTTTTATTATAGTTAGATTTTGTTTATTTGCTTGCTGCGCTTTGGCATCAGTCAACCTATTTTTGAAGAGGTATATCCTGCTTTGTATATTTAAGTTGAGCAGTTACTGATGCAAGATTGGTCCTGCCAAGAAGCACCCTGTGCCTGCTCAGCCAACTCTAACAGCGGGGAGGGAGAACACACTCAGCGCAGACTTCTTGGAATAGAGGAGGAAGCATTTGAAGCTGAAGCAGGAATTGGCTTGAGAGACTGAAAGCACAGATATAGGAGTTGGAAGAGGAAATTGACCTTTTGTTTTTCACACACTAGGATCAGAAGTTTCTAGTTGTGGTACATGAGGATGGAGAAGAAGGGAATGGGTGGACCTAAGGCTTATGATTGTCTGTGCACATAAGACTATAACCTACTTTAGTGTTACTTAAAAGTGATATGTGACTATAAAAATGCATACATATTTGCTAACCATTTGTTAATATTTACTATATTTATACTAAGTTTCTATTGTGTATATATTTACTTTGCAAAGAAAAAGAAATGGTTTAGGGCTAGGTCTCAATATAGGCACAAGGAAAGTGGGGTATAATTTACCAACTGAAGAAAGCATAGATTGTATTGTAATTCTACAGAATTCTAGAACAGAGATGCAATGTAATGCTTCCTTGTCCCTTTGTTAGATCCAGGAATATTAGCCTTCGCTGGTTGTAGTTGTGGGTGAGGAAGATTGTTACATCTCCTCCCTTCCTTGTTCAACTCCTGTTCATATGAAATTGCTAGGAATTTTAAATATGATCATGAAAGGGAACCAGTGGACAGGCTCCTTATGCAATCTTACAAAATTGTGAGCTGTCAACAAATCTGCTTATTGCAGAAGATTATTATGAGTAATCTTTGGCTGGGAGGTGGAATTGTATCCTGTGTACCTGTGTTTATAGAAATAGTATTAGCTAAAATGTTTTCTGATACATACATAGATAAGACAGAATGCTCCCAGGTATAAAGGAGGATTCTCTTTGTTGAGACAAAGTAATATGTTTTCCTTAGCCTCTTTGCTGTCTAATCAGTTTACACCGTCTAATATTTTCACAAATAGCCTCCACAAATCCTACTAATTGCCCTGTAGAGTAAATTCAAATAGGAGGTTGTAGTATTGATCCTACCATAATGTGTTGTAAATGTCACATATTAGTCTGTGCATATTAAAGGCTTATTGTAGTCTGAAGTGTAGGTGTCTGAGGTACAAGTCCACAAAACGAAGTGTATATGTCATGTTTCTTTTTATGTACTTTTGACACTGCATGGCCTACCTTTCCCAAGGACTCAATATTGTATCCTAATACAGGTTCAGACATACAGATTTAATAGTAAAAACTGTATTTCAGGTGTTCATTCATATGTCACAAAACATGGTATAGCAAACTAATGGTTTATTTATTTTATTTTGACTGAACGAAATATAATTAAATATTGTTGCATCAACTTTCTGCCTATTTATGCTGTAAAAAGGAAAAGTGCACCCTACATATTCACTGTTGTAATACAGTCAGCTGCATGTGAGCAAAATGTTTGCTCTTCTATCTACTGCACATCTACATGAAATATGATTAAATCACACTGGCACTGAAACATTTTAAGTAGTCACAATTTCTCTCTTTCCTACTTATGTAAATATTGTAAAGGGGATGAGTATTTTAAATGTGGAATTTGAATCTTACCTGGCTTTCCTCTTTAATGATTCAATGATAGTGAAATCCCTTCTCCTTTAAACAATTCTGCCAGCATCCTGTCATACCAGAAACTTCTTAAAAGGACATATGTTGAACAGTATCCATCACTCTTTCACCAATTATCCATGACCTTTTATCCTAGCCTCAGGCTATGAGATTATAAAACAAGACCAATTCTGAAATATATTCCCTCTAATATTAGTTTAAGCACACCCCCCTCCCACATTTCTAACAATTTTTCTTTTTTAAAAAATCCACTAAGCTGCTAAATCTTTTACCATCGAATTACATTTCTGGAAACCTTAATAGCTGCTGCCCTTTTAGGAGTGTCCTAGTTCAGAAATACTGCAGCTGCGGTGTTACTATGTGCCATCATTTCCCCCTCTTTCTAATTACAGCAAAGTTATAGCTTTGAGGTACATACTATGGCTGTTTAGCCGTTACCTGTGGTCTAAACCACTGAGCCTCTTGGGCTTGCCGATTGGAAGGTTGGTGGTTTGAATCTGCGCGACGGGGTGAGTTCCCGTTGCTCTGTCCCAGCTCCTGCCAACCTAGCAGTTCGAAAGCACACCGGTGCAAGTAGATAAAGAGGTACCACTGTGGCGGGCAGGTAAACGGCATATATGCAACATTGCACTCAGCAGGACTTTCTTCAAAATAAACAATCATAAAATTGGGTTGTTAGCCCATTTTTAGATTAGCAGTTAATTTCAGAAATATACAACTGTCCCAGTTCTTATGCCATGGACCTTTATTATTTATACCCCACCCATCTGGCTGGGTTTCCCCAGCCACTCTGGAAGGCTTACAAATACAATGTTCCAGTTCTTATGCAGATCTTCCAGCTAGTAAAAGACGAAAGATTTATATGATCTAGGTGAACCCAGAGTATAGATCTTCCAGCTAGTGTGGGCTTTCCAGTTTGTTATAATTCTAGAATTTTGCCTTGGCAATTATCATCATGTATATAAAGGTCCTTTTCATGGTCAGGGGTCAGCAAACTTTTTCAGCAGGGGGCCGGTCCACTGTCCCTCAGACCTTGTGGGGGGCTGGACTATATATATATATATTTTGGGGGGGTGAACAAACTCCTATGCCCCACAAATAACCCAGAGATGCATTTTAAATAAAAGGACACATTCTACTCATGTAACAACATGCTGATTCCCGGTCTGTCTGTGGGCCGGATTTAGAAGGCGATTGGGCCGGATCCGGCCCCTGGGCCTTAGTTTGCCTACCCATGGTGTAGGCAAACTAGTTTTTGAGCTGGGGTCAGTGTGGGGATGCTTTTATAGCTGTAACATATACCTTCCTCATTATGTGGCTGAAGATAATGAAGTTCTTGCCCTGTGTTCATGTTTCTCATAAGTGTGTTGCACTTCAGAAATACTAAACACCTCTTGTTTACATGGTTTTATTTGGTTCCTTAAGTCTTGCTTGCTTTAAAAAATATTAATTCTTCATATCTATTACTATTTATTAAATTTATATATTGCTCTTCATTCAAAGATCACAAAATACGTAACATAATAGCAACAAACCACAACACATCCGACACATTTAAAAGGCCATAGATTGTTTAATTAGCCAAAGGCCTGGTTGAAGAGGAATGTTTCCTCCCAGTGCCTAAATATATGTAATGAAGGCACCAGGTGAGCCTCCCTGGAGAGAGCGTTACACAGACATGGAGCCACCACACAAAAGGCCTGTTCTCATGTTGCCACCCCCTGCACTTCTCATGGAGGGTTCACACAATGAAAAGCCTCAGATAATGATCACAGAGCCTTGGTTTGCTCATCTGGGGAGAGGTGATCCTTAATATATTGTGGTCTTGAGCCATTTTAGGCTTTAAGTGGTGCCCTCCTTGTGGAATTCCCTCCCATCAGATGTCAGGGAGATAAAAAATTACACAACTTTTAGGCAACATACGAAGGCAGCCCTGTTCAGGGAAGTTTTTAATGTCTGATTTTATTATTTTTTATTATTTTTATATTTTGCTGGAAGCCCTAGGTTAAATTACTGAAATGCATTATATGTGGGGCTGCCTCTGAAGATAGTCTAGAAACTTCAGCCAGGTTGCTCACTGAGGCAAAATTATTTGTGCATAAATAATTTTAACCTAGGGCTTACCAGAGCATAGAGAACAGAGTTACGATAACCTTTCAACTGATGCTGCTGAGCCACCAGCCAAAACTGATGGAAGGTACTCTGTGCCACGGAGGCCCAGTTGACAGCAATGGATTCAGAAGTACCCCCAAGTTGCATACCTGCTCCTTCCGAGGGAGTATAGCCCCATCAAGAGCAGGCAACCCACCATCCATCTGGTCTAACAGTGCCTCAGTCCTGTCTGGATTCTGCTTTAGTTCATTGTCTCTCATCTAGTCCATTACTAAAATGTAAGCCTATGGTCTTTTGAAACCAAAGCTTTGTTTTTTAGAGAGAGATTATTATGTTGTTTTGGATTAACAATGCTTTAACAGAAAATAGTTCTTTATCACTAACAGGTCTTTTATATGTTTTATATGTTTGAGCCCATTTCAATGCATGTAATTTATAATCATATCCCCCCCACAAAAAAAATGTTATTTAGTAATTGCTTTAGTCACAGACGTCCATGAACTGTCCTGAGGCAATATAAAAACCTATATTCAGTAAATTACTTCAATTTCTCATGCTGCTTATTTTGTAATAGTTCTAAAATAAGTAAGAACTAAATTATATATCTTAGAAGAGTTGGCTGTAAGCAACGGTCTTGGGAAGATGTATTTACTTAGCATATGATGTAATCATCATTCTGATGGAGAAAAACATAAAGATATCTTTGTTTTAAATAATAATCACCAGTAATTCATTTTTAATTATTTGACTTCATTTTAATCATTTGGCTTGATAAATACTTTGCAGGAGGTTCCAAGAAATAGCCATTTGGGAACATTTTAGTTCATTTTTTCTTTCTCTCTGAAATAAAGATTCAGGCGGTCCTTGTCCCTATGATTCCTATCAATCGGTGACACATAATACTTTTTGTCAATGCCTTAGCATAATATTGCACTGGATTAGCAGCAATACATTGAGACCTAAAGCATACTAGTCTGAGGCACTGTTAATATGTGACTGAACTGCCCAGGTAAGTGGCATTCAACCTGAACTGAAAGGGGGTCTATTTCCCCTAAAATTTCAATTATGTCGTGCTCTAGCAGGTAGATAGCTTGGGGATGTTCCTTGATTGTCACTGAAAGTATGTCATGTGGCATGAAGCCATTTATCAGTGTAGGTTGTAACTCTGCCTGGATAACAGTGGTCTGACTTCAATTATTCATACTGTCAGGGACTGGCTGGACACCGAGGAGTGGAGGCTGGATACTGATGAGTGGACACTGGGAGAGAGGGGTTGGAGACTGACTTGGAAGAAGGGAAGCATGAACTGAGGGAACATGTAACAGCCAGAAGACAGAGTCAGAGGCAGGAGAAGCTGCAGGATTGGAGAGTGAAGAACAGTTGCAGGAGGAGGGATAGCTAAGTCAGGCTGGTGTAGACTCAAGGGCTTCCACACTTCCTCATCCTGCCCCCACCTCTCCTGCTCCACTGTCTCCCAAGACCAGAAGAGGATTGAAGTGAGAGGAGTAGAAGCAGGTTACACACATGCATAGTTTGCGCCGGCTTGCATACAGCTTGGGTAGGGAAGATACATAAGCTGAGGCCAGGGGCAGGGCCTCTCTGTTGTAGCAGCTGCCTCATCGGGTGAACACTAAGAGTAGCTGAGAGACGGAGGGCTGATGGACATGCCTTTCCATAACTTGTAGGTGTACTTTTTACAATACAAAGTTAATTCCTCACTCTGGATATTCCATGCCTGGCAGCGCCATGGCACATACCTTAGTAGCATGTCTTGTTCCTGTTTTTTTAATGTGGTTTTTTTTTTTTGTATTATTCTGTATTTTTATACTGTGAACTGCCCTGAGGTCTTCAGATGAAGGGCAGCATACAAATTTAACAGTTAAAGTAAAATAAAAAATGTCAGTTTCAGGAATCATCATCAGATATTTCACTTTTATTTAGTTAGCTCATGTTTCAATTAGAAATAATACAGTGTGTTGTGCGTACTCATCATACTTACAGTATTCAAGCCCTAAATTTCCTGATGATTATTCCATAAAGGTAAAGGAACCCCTGACCATTAGGTCCAGTCGTCGCCGATTCTGGGGTTGCGGTGCTCATCTCGCTTTATTGGCTGAGGGAGCCGGCATATAGCTAAGTGGCCAGCATGACTAAGCCGCTTCTGGCGCAGCAGAACACCAAAACCAGAGCAGTGCATGGAAACGCTGTTTACCTTCCCGCCAGAGCAGTACGTATTTATCTACTTGCACTGGTGTGCTTTCAAACTGCTAGGTTGGCAGGAGCTGGGACAGAGCAATGGGAGCTCATCCCGTTGCAGGGATTCAAACCACCAACCTTCTGATTGGCAAGCCTAAATGGCTCAGTGGCTTAGACCACAGCGCCACCCTAGGCAGCCCTAATTCTAATTGCCAAAGGTGGCCACCCAACATCCTAGAACAATAAGCAACTTCCAGAACAACATGTGGGCACTACTGTCCAGGAACCCTGGGAACAGAAAATCATTGTAATAATTTACACACACACACCGGGATCCTGGAGGGCAGTTCTAAGTCTGGGAGATATAAGAGCGATAACGTTCAAGGTGTGCTACCTGAAGGCAGATCATGGGTTAAATATCCTCTGGAGCACCATCTGCAGACACTCAGGAATCAACCATGTATTGCTTTGGAAAGGTATGCATGGAAGCCGAAGTAGCCACCTTACAAATCTCCAGAATAGGGAAACTCTCCTTGAATGCAGCTGAAGTAGCAGCCCTCCTCAGAGAATGAGCTGTGAGACCACCCAGAGGCACTTCTCCAAGTGCATGGAATGCTTGTATAATGGCCTCCTTAAGTCACCCTGAAATAGTGGGAGAGGAAACCCACTGCCTTGGGGATATCTCCCCAAAAGAAATGAACAGTGCTTCTGGTTTCCAGAAAAAAAGGCCTGTCCAGGTAGAAACTCAAAGCTCTCCTCACATCCGGGGTGTGCCACAAACATTCCCAATCAGACTGTAAAGGTAAAGGGGACCCTGACCGTTAGGTCCAGTCATAGATGACTGTGGGGTTGTGGCACTCATCTCGCTTTACTAGCCGAGGGAGCTGGCATACAGCTTCCAGGTCATGTGGCCAGCATGACTAAGCTGCTTCTGGTGAACCAGAGCAGCGCACGGAAACGCTGTTTACCTTTCCGCCAGAGCGGTACCTAATTATCTACTTGCACTTTGACGTGCTTTCGAACTGCTGGGTTGGCAGGAGCAGGGACCGAGCAACGGGAGCTCACCCCATCGCGGGGACCTTCTGATCCGCCAACCTTCTGATCCGCAAGTCCTAGGCTCTGTGGTTTAACCCACAGCGCCACCTGGGTCCCTAATCAGACTGTAGATTAGGGCAAAAGGATGGCAAAACCACTGTGCCCTATGAAATTAGACCTTTGTCACAAGAAACCCTCAAGAAACCCTGGGAATAGAAATTCACAGTAAGAATTTCCATTTTTCTTTTAAATGCATACTATGGTGCATATGCTAATTATTATGTAAGCTGCTTTTGGCTATATTGTCAGTATTGAGTACCCTGAAGCACAATGCACATTAATTAGAAAGAAGGTAGCTTTTTGGCAAATTCTCTTCAGTGAAAGTCATGTTAGGAAAGGATTATATAAACTTATTTTCCTTCCAATGTACTTCTTTTTATTAATAAAATTAGTTCTCTTGCTCTCCATTTTTTCTGTGCATAATCAGTTTCCAAAAATGTTTTTTTTAGTGGGACTGATATACATATTGCTAGGAATGTTTTATCCAAAATACTTTAAACTGAAAAAATTATTCCCAACCTCAGACTTTCAATGTACAGTTGACTTACAATGCATGTGCATTTAACTTGAGTGAATTCAGCTTTTTTGCTCAAGTCTTCCAAGCAGTAAAACACATAGATGATTTGATTGTTGACAGTTTAATCTGTCAGTGAAACAAAGCCTCAATCTCACATGGGATTACAGACATTTTGAGATCTTATCAGTTAATGTCTGATCTGCTCAAGAGACAGCAGTGGGAAGTTCCCAGTCGCCACATTTCTCACCAAAAAAACCAGCAGCAGCAAATGAGCCCATGCAATCAACCTCTGAAGGTGAACCACAGACAACCACTTTGACTGCAGCTGGCTATTGGTGATTGTCCTCCTCTCCTCTCCTGTCCTCCTCTCCTGAAACAACATCAAGATCAAAAGAGCAAAACAATTGTCATGCACCTGTAAGTGCTGTGTTGTATGGCCATTTCCTGGTTTTTAAAGGATTGTCTTGACCATATACAGTGGTACCTCGGGTTACAGATGCTTCAGGTTACAGACTGTTACAGACTCTGCTAACCTTGGGTTCAGAACTTTGCTTCAGGATGAGAACAGAAATCGTGCGGCAGCGGGAGACCCCATTAGCTAAAGTGGTACCTCATGTTAAGAAGCGTTTCAAGTTAAGAACGGACATCCGGAACGAATTTAATTCTTAACCAGAGGTACCACTGTACTATTTTTGCTTTACACACTATCCTTGGAAAATACCTCCAACATAAGTTGTAAGTTGACTGTAGTTATTTTGTGCTTGACAAAGAGAACTGTGTGACTAGGAGCAGAATTCAACAGGATTCCTAAGTTACTCTGAGCATCATTTACAAAATGACTATCTGGAAGTGGAGAATGCTGCAGCCTTACATTAGAGTAAGTTATTATGATTATTATTAATAAGTCCTAGTTAAAATTAAGATAGCTAGCTAACTGATTGCTTCTATAGTATAGTTCAGTCTTCATCATTGCTACACCGCATACTTAGAAGTAGGCATCACTGAACATAGTGAAATTGACATCTAAGTTCACATACATATGATTCTGTGTTGTGTGCTGTGTTTGGTTCCTGTGGGTAAGAGAATATAAGGCTAGCTCCATTCACTAGATGGCTTATTTGCTTCTTGATCTATGTAGTTGTCTGTCTGTTGTTGGGAGACAATGAATCTCAAATGTCCAGTTTTCAAAATTTTAACATTTGTATCTTTGTGAAGCAACATATGATGAAAATGTAGTGTTCACATTGAGAAACACTGTAGTAGCAGACTAGCACATTAAAATTATGGAGATGTGAATGTTCAGCAAACCACTTGCTCTTGAGAGATGGTTCCTTGCTTAGCTCAGTTGTACATTCTCTCAATTACACACACACACCACACCACACCACACCACACCACACCACACCACACCACACACACTTAACATTGTTGAATTCAGAAAAAAAAACAACTAGGAAAGAGAAGGAAATTGGTTAAAGAGCTGCATGAATGTCAGAAGTGCATTAAAAATACACAGCAGGAGGCCTGAGAGCATTTTCCAAATTATAAGGAGGATTGATAACATGAAGACGGTTACTCTCTTCTTCACAGAGGAGATTTTTTTTTAAAGTGAAATGCTACAATTTGCAACAATAGTAGGTAAGTAATCAGGCAAAGTGCATTATAGAGAGAAGAATAAAACCAAGCAACTCTATAACAGTTGCAAGCAAGTGTAAAATTTTAAATGGGCTTAGCTGTTAGTTGCCATCAACTTCTTCAGCAAGATTTATCACCCAGTCCTCTGCCAGTCAGGGCATACAGTACTGAACTAGATGAAGCAATGGCCTGATTCCATATAAGACAGCTACATTTGTTCAAGTGAGGAGAGCCTTAGGCTTCCAATTTGGGATTATGCTGCCTGATTCACATATATAATTTTACATGAAATCAGCTGATAGAACTTGTTTTTATGTTATGTTACAGAGATTTACCAAAGTCTTCTTTGGTGGGTTTTTATTTATTTATTCACACATTCAATTTTTTTTTCCTATTTGAAGCAGAAGTTTTGAAGACATTTCACCTAATTGTTATTTCAATGCTTTTGGTGTGGTCATAGGCATTAGATCTTTAGTATCATATTTATTGACATAATAGTGTGCTGGTCACTCACCCATCATTGTCCTATAGTCCCCATTTTGCATGACAGTGTGGACAGTTTTATAGATAGATGTTTATCATATGGGAAGCTACTTGTGCTGCTCCATTTCTATTATTGTGTGTTTGAACTCCTGTGTGTGTGACATTGTAAGGATCTCAAGCCCTCAGTCAGCTCAACAGGAAATAATCTGACCATGATAAGGGACTGATGTCAATATCCCCCACTTTCAGATCACCCTCTTCCTGCCCAGCTGAGAAACCAAGGTCCCAAGTGTGGGCCTGCCACGTGTGTTGGGCTGGTGACATGTTGGGACAGCCCCATGGTTGTCATGGCAGCATGAAGTCCTGGGCCATCGCAGAGCCTTGGCATGTATGTTAAGTTAAAGTCCCCTTTAGGAGTGCTTGGAATGTACTGGGAGCCAACATAGGTCTTTTAGGAGTGGTGTTATATGGCTCTGGCAGCTGCTCCCAGTCACCAGTCTGGCAGCTGTGTTTTGGATTAATTGTAGTTTTCAGAGTCACCTTCAAACATAGCCCCACATAGAGTGCATTGCAGTAGTCCAAGTGGGACATAACCTGAGCATGTACCACTCTGGTGAGACAGTGTGCAGGCAGGTAGAGTCTCAGCTGACGCACTAGATGGAGCTGGTAGACAGCCACCCTGGACCCAGAAATAACCTGTGCCTCCATGGACAGCCATGAGTTCAAGATGACCCCAAGTCTCCGCACCCAAGCACAGTTGCCCCATTCAGGACCAGGGAGTCCACCACAGCTGCCCACTAGTGATACAGACTGTGAGAATAGGATTCTAGACTGGTTATGTTTTGTCCTGATCCATCAGGGCTCTTAATAACTTATGTTCATCTTCAAAATGCACATAATTTCCTCTTAAGTCTTCCAGACTTACCTTAAGTGGGCTACAGATGGGAACTAGATGAACCAAAAAGTCATACTAGCAGTTTTCCTCCATGTGTTATTTGAAAAATATACTTACGAATAACACAAAAAACAAATTGCAAAAATGTTGCTTCAACCTCCTGGCTTGTGAAACTTTCAGCGATTCCTGTTTCTGGAGTGAGACTTCCCCTAGCCAAACTGAGAGATCTGGGGTGTTATTTTCACAGCAACTATACTTGCTTTGTTTCACTGCAGCGTTTGGTATCTGTCTTAGTTCTCATTTTATTAATTTCATTCAACCTTTCCCTTCCTTGATGGTTATTATGCTGCTGATCATCAGTGTCCAGCACCTAACCCTTAAAAGTTTTTTAAGTCTGTTTCCCTCTCCTGAAATGCTGTGTTTTATAGGCTTGCCATATGGAGAGTTCTATATAAAATAAAAGGTGGTGCAATACTTCTCATTCATTAAATAGCTTTCAAATAATTTATCATTCATGGAGAACATAAAACTATCACTTAGCTAGATACATAAAAGATGTATAAAAGCAATAATAGTGAAGATTTCTTAAATTTAACAATATTGAGTTTTATTAGTCTAATCAAACTTGATATACATGTATGCATTTGGTACACTAGATTGCTGGCATGGCATTTATTGGCTGGAAGCAATTCATTTTTAATTCATGAGAGGCTATTTGAACATTGTGAAGTGTGCTTTTGTGTTACACATTTTTTACAAATTTAAGAGATACCCCTTAACCTACACATTTTTGTCAAAGAAAAAGCAGAAGGGAAAACATAGTTTGTTGCACTATTATGCTTACAAGGCAATGGAACTGCACATAGCTGGAATTCCAGCAAAAGGCCGAAGGCCAACCATCTTTTATTAGAAGCATGAATACTAATGTTAACATGATGATTTTGTTATACCAGAGGAACATTTATATTATGCCATATATATTGTTCAATGATGAAGGACAACAGAAGTGAGAAACCATGTATCCTGCAGAGTACTCAACATTCCTATGCATTCAGTCATTCTCATTATGTACTGGAAGTTCAAGGTTAGATCTTTCTTATAGTTAGCATGCATTGTACTATTCAATACCAAATGTGTTATGTTATAGAAATCAAAACAGTTTTGTGCCCTTCTGCATCTTATGCTTTCAAACAAAATGCAGCTGTGTTTGAATCAGAGGCCTGGAATGTATCATAACCAAGCAGGGTTAGTGTTAAGGGTCAGTACAACCAGCTACTTGCTGAGGACCATGCTTCAAGAAGGGGCTCCCTTCTGGGCCTCCTGCTGTTGCTGCTCGATGCAAAACTGCAGATATTGTCAGTAGAAAGGGACAAATATAATATTAAATCCTAACCTCATATATACATTGATAGAATCTGGAACTGGTGGTTACCGACGGGAAAAATATATTTTGTGATCACAGCAGCAAACTAACTGTATGAAAAAGGCAAAGTCAATGTCCGAGATCATTAGGAAAAGGATTGAAAAGTCTAAAATTATGCATGTTGTGTACAAAGTGGGTAGAGAAAAGTAACTCTGCTCTCAGTTTTATTTATTTATTTATAAGGGTGTTTATGAACTGCCAGCTCATAAAAAGAATATGTGGACAGTGTAGAATAAAATAATTAAAATTATAAAAGCGTAAAACACAGAAAAAATATCAATAATATTAGAACTAGGATCATCCAATGAAGCTGAAGGTCCAGGGCAAACCAAATGAAGAACTTCTTCCTACAGCACGTAGTTACTGCTACCACAGTGTGGCAGGTAAATTTGTTACCGCAAGATCTAGCCATGCCCAGCAACTTAAATGACTTTAGAAGGGAATTATACAAATTCAGGAGGAGTTAGGCTGTTAATGACTAATAGTCATGATGACTAGT
Source organism: Podarcis erhardii (assembly GCF_964252035.2). NCBI lineage: Eukaryota > Metazoa > Chordata > Lepidosauria > Squamata > Lacertidae > Podarcis > Podarcis erhardii. The sequence continues at coordinate 16,265,230 of NC_138504.1, forward strand.
ACTTACTACCTTCAGTAACAGAGGCAATATGCTCTAAGCATCAGCTCCCTGTTGAGGAAGATATTGCACTCATGTTCTGCTTATGGACTTAGCCACTATAAACACAGAATGTCTAGGTGGACCTTTTGTCTGATCCAGCAGGGCTTTTCTTATTATTAAGGTAGGTGAATGGGCAGCAGTGAAGAAACAGACTGGTTCAGGAAGAGCATCTTGCCCAAGTGTTCCTTTAAAATCTCGAGTTGTCACAAAAATGAAGCTGTCAAAGCTGCATTTCAATTATACTGCTTCAGAAATCATTAGATGAAAATAAGACTCCACAGACACATAACTGAAAATCCACTTTTTTCATCTGCTCACCTCATCAGCTTGTGACTAATTCACCTGAATGAAGTCTTCTAACCCATTGGAGGCTTTATAAACCTATTTATAGTTTCTATCCCTCCTTGGACCTGCATAAACACAGAAATTGCCAAGCACATAGTAATCCAAAATGAATCACAAGATGTGAAGACCAGGATGAGATTCATATGGCTATTTGTAAAAGATGTATGTGCTGCAGAACAGATAGAAGAGGGTTTAACTATTATCATCTTTGGATATGTGATCTTCTGTTTCTGATATGCTCTGATATGCTCTAAAGAAATTAGGAGATGGCCATTCTCCAATTCCTGTCTCACCTCATTTTTCAAAAGTCTCTCTGGTGATGGTATGTTGCAGTCTTGACAGTTTTGTGCAATAAGTGTCAGAGCATGCAGAACTGCGCCAAGCCAGTAAATAAGCCTGCACTTGCTTTGTCATATTTTCCATTTATCATAATCCATCCAACATTTCCAGGGACAACGTTCTGGGAACCTTTCTTTTTTTCAGGAGGGGCACTGGATACTCTTTTTTCTTTAAAAAATGTGTGTGTGTAAATGTAGCACTTCTTTTCATTGGGTTAGAACTTAAATTTAGATTCTGCTACCTCTGCTATACTTTTCACATTTTTCAGCAATAAACATTAAACTCTGCAGGTCCAGAATCACCTCTGCATGATGTGGTATATGATTTCACTGAATGAGATTTCACTACAAATTTACTACATATTTCTTTTCCTGGAATTTTAAGTGTGACCCTCAAATTGCCAAAGCAAAATAATAAAGGACATCTAGTTGTTGTTAGGGAGAGATTTCACTACAAATTTACTACATATTTCTTTTCCTGGAATTTTAAGTGTGACCCTCAAATTGCCAAAGCAAAATAATAAAGGACATCTAGTTGTTGTTAGGGTCATTATTTGAATGTATAATTAGGTAAGTCTGTCATAGCTCCAGGAGTTTTAAGCAACCATTGTTTAATTAATAACCTGACTTCCCCCTTCCCCCTACCGCACACATACACACCACCTGCAAAATCTCTTCTAAGATTTTTCTTTTATAACAGAGGTTCTGAATAACTAAACCAAAAATAGTATTTTAAGAAGCATTAGCTCTTCCTTTAAGTTATAAACCAATCCAGAAGTGATTTTCTAGTAAATGAAGCTTGATTGCAGTGCTAATGTTATTTCTGTGCAGATTTTCATATTGTTCAGATGCAAGCATCCATTACTGATAACAAATGGTGTTCAGAAGTCAAAAGATTGCTGTGTCTGCATCCATCTAGCTCTGTGAGGAGCACCAATGTGAAATTAATATTTTAGGCTTACATTTGCTTTCATACAACATGTATTTTACAAGCTAACACTGTCTTGTTGCCATCCTGAAATGATGCATGTGAGTTTCTTTAAAGACAGACTCAAGGCTTTCACCTTGAATTTTTCTGAAGCTGTTTGGTCATCATCACAATTAAGCCTTCTAACTTCCTTTCTTTGGTTATATACCAATGCAGACATTAATGCTTTTAAACAACTGAATTTCTTTTCAGATAGAGATAGGTATAAAGACAAGACAGATTCTACAGAATCCTTATTTTCGTATACTCCTTTCCCCGTTTGGGTGGCAGTAATGCTGCAGAAAATTACAAATAGAGCTCACTTTCTCTCTCTATATATATATTGCTTGCAGTGCTTATGACTTTCTTAATGTTTATAGTTGAATTTACTAACACATTAGTACCTGCATAAATTTGGGGATCCCTTAAGGGCCAGGGATTTATCAGTGAGTTCATTCATAATAATTAAGAAAATTAGACAAATTCATAGAGGAAAAGGCAATAAAAAACTACTAGCCTTGATGGATATGTTCTACTTTTACTGTCAGAGGCAATATTCCTCTGAATACCATTGCTGGAAATTACAGCTGGAGAGAATGCTGTTGGATTTAGGCCCTTCCCATAGGTTTCTGGTTGGTCACTGTAAGAACAGGATGATGGGCTAGATTGGCAATTGATCCTGCAGGTGGTTCTTATCTTTATGACTGCTCTGAAAAAATAACAATTTATTCTCCCATTAACTCTATCATAAATTACTTACATTTGTACAATCTCCTCTTTAGAAAGAAACCACTTGTAGTCGTCTTCTTTTGGGGTGGGGTGGAATAAGTCTTATTCCTTTGCAATAATGTTATATGAAGCATTCCGTCTTTAAGAATACTGCTCAGGTCTTCATTGGATTAAAGCCAATGGGCAGTATTTATATTCCCCCCCCAATGTATTTTATTGATTAAATAAATTGATTAAATTGATTAAATACAAAGATGACAAAACAACAGCATTCATATGCCATTCATAATACGTATTCAATAAACTTACCTATGCAGTGTTAATTTATGTACCCTCTTGATACGTTTTCCTGTGAGGAATGTGGAGTAAAATGATTTTGGGTCTCATTCATAAGAGAAAAGAAAAGAAGCCATGTCTCACCAATAGTGCCTTCTGTTACCCTTCAGTGGTGGGTAAGAGCATCACCCCGAACTTTATTTAGCCAGACTTCTTTGGGATTTTAATTTATTGCTTCCAGTACTGAGCTATGGATGCTGCTGGCTGCTGATGAAAAAGAGAACACTAAATCTTTGCATTTGAGGCCATTGCCTAGGTTCAAATCCAGTGATAATAGATGTCAGAGCCACCCTGGGTCCCAGCTCACAAGAGACCAAAGTCCAGTCCAAGCTATATACAAAAGGTTTTATTGAAGATCATTGTCGTCATTACATCCAAACTCCGTGGCTCCGCATCTGTTACCCTTAGATGTTAGAAGTCCCCTCTGAGTCCGTCCCTCCCCTGCACCAATTTAAGAGGCTTGTACTGCTCCACCTTTTCCTCTCTTTCCTTTTCCACAGGGTCTTCCTGCCCCCCTGTCTTCCCTCTTTCCGGGACTCCCCAGAGGCTGAGTCTTCTCCCGCCTGCTCCCCCCTCCTTCGTGCTTTGGCACCAGGCTCCTCCTCAGAGCTCTCCTCATTTCCGCGCGCCTCTATATTTGAACTTGGCGCGCGTACGTTGCCTCTGACCTTCCTTTCTACAGTTACGCTGCTCTCGGTACTACACTCCTCCCTTTCAGGCAGGACGTCTTGCTCCGAACTCCTCCCCCTTCCTCCTTCCTGTCCTGCTCTTTCTGACACACTGGCAACTCCCCCCCCTCCACTCCTTTCCGACGGGGGAGCTGGTCCCGCTTTGCCACTCCCACTGGGGATTCCCTCTTCGTTCCCCTCTTTCTGACTGCTTCCCTCTCTATTGCCCCTTGGCCTGACCAGGGGGGCTCCCTTCTGGGAATCCTCTGATTCGCTAGACGGACTTTGGGACAACCTCGGCTCGTTGTCGTCCTCTTCCTCCTCGCCCTCGCTCTCTGTCTCCTCTCTCCCTAAAACCCTGACAATAGAGTAAGAGCCTGGTTGGGTGAAAGGGACTATCTTGCAATGAAAGGGACTATAGTCTTGTGAAAGAGACCATATCTTGTAATGTATAATACTTTTTCCCAAAAGGAGTATGCCAGTGTGCAGCCCTACTAGATGTGGAAATATGTACCAATCTCTCCACAGCGTTTCTAGCATAGAGGGGAGACACTGGTGCTTATTTTAGTGAAACATAGAATCATAGAATCATAGAGTTGGAAGAGACCACAAGGGCCATCGAGTCCAACCCCCTGCCAAGCAGGAAACACCATCAGAGCACTCCTGACATATGCTTGTCAAGCCTCTGCTTAAAGACCTCCAAAGAAGGAGACTCCACCACACTCCTTGGCAGCAAATTCCACTGTCAAACAGCTCTTACTGTCAGGAAGTTCTTCCTAATGTTTAGGTGGAATCTTTTTTCTTGTAGTTTGGAACCATTGCTCCGTGTCTGCTTCTCTGGAGCAGCAGAAAACAACCTTTCTCCCTCCTCTATGTGACATCCTTTTATATATTTGAACATGGCTATCATATCACCCCTTAACCTCCTCTTCTCCAGGCTAAACATGCCCAGCTCCCTTAGCCGTTCTTCATAAGGCATCGTTTCCAGGCCTTTGACCATTTTGGTTGCCCTCCTCTGGACACATTCCAGTTTGTCAGTGTCCTTCTTGAACTGTGGTGCCCAGAACTGGACATAATGGGGTCCAATGCCAACCAAAAGGAATTTTGAGAGAAGCCTCCTGCGAGCGGACTGAGATTGTTTGTAAGGATGTGTTGTGCCCAATTGATTCCTGTCAGAAGGCCTAAACTAAAATATGGCTGGAATGACCAGAAGACTGGTGGGACTACCGAAGGACAGAAAGTCATGGGAAATTTTTGAAGCTTTGTTCTAGAAGCTGTTCTTCCAAACAAAAACATGGGAAGCAGATGCATTTAAGAAGTGCATCTGTGTCCACCAAAGGCACATCATGTACTGGTGACACTTCTTCTCTAAATGCAGGTGTGCTATTAAAAGAAATAAGGAGCCAGTCTTGACTTTTAGTTTTTTACCATTAATATTATTAAGGTTCATATAACCCTAGAAGTTCTGCTTTTCAACTTTTGTGAATGGGCTTAGCTTTAAGCATTCTAATTGCTAGAATAAGCTGTGTTGTGCCATGCTTGAAGAAAGAGGTTGAAACTAATTAGTGCTTAGCATTATAGAACAAGAAAAAATTAAATCAGACACTGTCAATATTAAACACAGACTGCTGTGAAGATACTTTCTTTAGTTATGGAGATTTCTGAATGATGGACAAGCTGAACCAAAATTCATAATCTTATTAGTATTCTCCTATAGCCATCTAATAAGCTTATCAGGTTGCTTCTTCACATCTTGTGATATTACCTTCTTCCTATAACTAATGTACTCTAATTTCTATAATGTACTCTAACTTCTTATTGAGTGTCTTGTTTACCAAATTTGTGTACGTGCTCCTATACTTTAACTTTAATTATTTCGTTACCCTCTAGAAAACTTTAAATTGCAGCTTTGTCCTACAAAATGTTAATCCACAGATATCAGCATACTTTACAGTCTTTGGAGAATAATGTTGAAGTTCAGGACTACAAGAAAATGATACGCTTTTAGTTTCTGTTATTAATCATTTTATAGCATTTTTCAGCATGCAAATTTCTTTATAATCTCATATCCACAAACTATCCTGCAAAGTGAGTTAGAATGAGAGATTGTGACTTGACAAAGGAAATCCAGAATGAGGAGACATTTGAATATAGGTCAGCTCTATTGTAAATGAACTTTACCGATGTGTTTGCTGATCCTCACTGCCCCGTTCTGCTTCATAATTCTTGCTAAAATGTTACATGGCCCCTTCAAACAGGTAACAAAGCTAATACTATCCTCCTCTGCAATCAACACATACAGTTGAATTTGACTTATTCTCTTTTAAATATAACTAAAATTGGTGACCATCACCACATCTTGTGGTAGCCATTGAAAGTATAATCTTCTATTTTTTATCTCAATGTTCTTCGTTCCTTTATAAACATACATGCATATTTTCAAATTTAAACTATCTTTTTTGGGAGGAGCACAAATTAATGGTAAGAATACATGCTTTTTATATATAAGGTCCCAGGTTAAATCTGTGGCATATTCAGTTAAACCAAGATGCCCCCTTTTCAGGAAAAAAACAAAAACCTTGGCACCCCCCTGAGTAACATACTCAGTGCACTTATTCCTGCTGATGCATGCTGGACTTCCCAACAATACATGACACACTCGCCTGCCAACACCTGCTTGTTAAGACCTGTTGGTAGACTTGACCACTTTGTTATATTGCATTTTGTGTGTTTATTTGGAGAATAAAGCAATCACTACAACTTTAAAGCTATGTTACATCTGTAAGCATCATTATACAACAGATGAAATATGTACAAAAGATTTTCAAAACTGGATGAGGAGGTGTACTGGACCCCAGTATTAAAAACCTATTAGGTGGACCAGAGTGAAACCTGCCAACAGTCCAATCCGCCCCAGTGGCAGGGCTGGTACCACAGCCCACCTAACCACTGGCCCAATAGGCAGGCAAGCTGCCATCCCTTCCCAGGCCTCAATGAAGCTGGAAAGGGTTCATCCAAGCCTGGGAAAAACCCTCACTTCCAGCACAACCGCTGGAACCAAGGGAGGCATTATCACCATCCCACAATAGCACAACAGATGAAACATGTACAAATAGGTTTTCAAAATTGCCTTCACTTCTCTTCTTTCTTTATGCTTCCACCACCCCCTTATTTTTATTCAGCGGGACACAGGTGGTGCTGTGGTCTAAACCACCGAGCCTCATGGGCTTGCTGATCATAAGATCAGCAGTTCGAATCTGTGTGAGCTCCTGTTGCTTTGTCCCAGCTCCTGCCAACCTAGCAGTTTGTAAGCATACCAACACAGGTAGATAAATGGATACCCCTGAGGCAGGAAGGTAAGTGGCGTTTTCATGCACTCTGGCAGTCACAGTGTTATGTGTCCCAGAAGCAGTTCAGTCATGCTGGCTACATGACCCAGGAAAGCTGTCTGCAGACAAACACCTGCTCTGTTGGCCTGAAAGCATTGATGAGCACTGCACTCCATTGTTGAATTCTACTGGACTTAACCGTCCAGAGGTACTTTGCCTTTTTATTCAATGCCCCCCATTGCACCCAAGGCTACTACCACCCCCCAGGATCATTCCAGCACTCCCCAGAGGGCAGTATTGCCCACTTTGAGAAACACTGAGTTAAATGGATCCAATAGTAGGTGATGGCACAGATCTGTGCCTGAGACCCTGGTTGCAGTACTGGGTAAATGGACAAAATGGTGTAACTTAGTGTAAGGCAGCTTCATTTGTTCAAAAAGATGATGTGATATACTATATGTTCTGTTTTGCAAAATATTCCCAAATCATTGGAAACTGGTAATTAAAATCTTGCACTGTAAAAGGACATATAGCAACATTATTTATTTATTTAATTCATAAAATTTATACGCTGCTTGATTGTTAAAAACCTCAAAGCGGTTTACAAACAATAAAACAGGAGAATCAAGAAAAATTCACAGGCATACTTTAAAACATAAAAAGCTAAATACTAAAACAGATTAAAATTACCTCAATTTCCTAAGCATTTGGGTAGGCTTGTCTAAGCAAGAATGTTTTTAACAGGCACTGAAAAGAGTACAGTGAAGGCACCTGCTTGATCTCAGTAGGCAATACTGCATATTAGATATATAAAACTGAGCATTTGCCCTTGTCTACTTGTAATAAGATTCAGTCAATAATAAACCAAGTTTTTCAGCTGTCATCTTAACAGATTTTTAAGAATTATGTACAAACTGAAAAAACTAATGCCAAGATATGCAAAACTTGTTGCATATTTAACTAAATTGTGTTATTTGAAATGCTTCCAAAGGAATGCAGTGGCAGAAAAAATCAATTCGACAGCATCCCTGGAGGGGATTGGCCTTCATCAAATGTTTACAGTCGATTTTGGAGCCCTTGACATCGCAGTCATATTACTGGGGGCTTGCAAGACAATGCCCAGAGTGGAACTTGCGTTCATCACTTATTGGGGAGATGTGTGAAGACTTGGGGGGTTGAAAGGTTCATTAGGTCAGCCTTTAAGCACCATCAGTCAACTGAAGCAAACGGATGAGCAGAAGAGAAATGAACCAGAATTGAGATGGAGCAATAATCCTTTACCATCAGTTGTTTGATTTTTCAAGAACTGCGGATAATCTGTAAATTGGAATTGCATGGCTGATAATTTAAGCATAAATCAACATTTATTAGTATGGAATTTTGATTGCAAAGCTTACATTTAATAGGCTTTTAGCATAAACTGCAAAGTCATTTTACTATGTTATACTACTGTAAGTGATAGAACTATGACTTCTGAGGATGCCCGTGAAATCAGCCAAGTTGTTTTGGTCTCTTAGGAAATCAGGTTATCAAATAAAAAATATAAACCATAGTGAAGTTTATTTCTTTTAATTTGGTCAAATATACTGGAAATAATTTATTATCTCCTTGGTTGGCTTGAATTATTTAAATCTGCTTCTTTCATTCAGCATAAGACTGCTTTATTTTCAAGGGTCATCCATTACGTCCAATATCTTGAAAAGGACACTGACCAAAATGTTCATATCCTGCCCTGGAAGTACAATAAACTGAGGCCTAATGGAATATGTGATCTAAGCCTTCTGATTGAGCAGAGTGCAGTTATATGAATATTTACTGACTATTGAATGAGAATGCTTCCTAATACTAAGGGACATCTATATCATAGGAATTCAAGATATACTCACTTGGGATAGCCTTATTTTACCTGACTAGCTTGAAACATACAATGTCTGGCAAGTAGAGTGAGATTAATTGAATAACTCTTGTGTGCAGGATTTTGTGGACTATGCATGTCTCACACTGCAGGAGGCTGTGAAGGGAAAAAACCCTATTTTTATCTGTGTTATGTATACTAGGAAGGGACTAAAATATTTGCCCACTTTGTTCAAAAACCATGTAGCTGTCAATGCATTTTAAAAAACAAAAACATTATTATTGTGCTAGTTAGATCCATCCATCCTAACATTAGGCAGTACCAGTCTAAGAGGGTGGGGTAGCCCCTCCCCTTGGAAATAATTTTTGGACTATGACTATCCTTCTCAAAGTGAAGGAATGCCTCCTGGGTGCCTCTGGAGAACTATAGTTTGACGCAATGTGAACAAGCTGGAATTGGGTGAAACAAGCCTTGCATATAGCTGGGAGGAACAGTTTGGAAGCTTTCTCTTCGGTTAAACCATGATTTATTGTTTCACCAGAACCAACAAATTGTGGTTTAAAAGAAGTCAACTTGAAGCACATTCAAAACAGTGACGAACTGCTTGAACAAACAATTACTGCAGTGATATGATACCACATGATTAATGTCACTCGCGGATGGGGGGAGAGCAGTTTCGATAAAATTGAGGAGGAGGGCTTCAGTCAGCCAAGACAAACAAAACCCTAGTGTGCCCTGAATCAGGAATTGCCAGTTTTCACAAGACTAGCCACCGTTCAAAAAATTCCCGTAAGTCAGCTTGTGGCTGTGTGCATCAGTGTCAGATTGTATAGACACAGAAATACAGGGCTAGTGTTCATGAGGAACTGTCAATTGTTCACCCATGTTCAAGCATGCTGCAGGATCACACACTCCCATCTTCCCTCCTCCTCCATATTTCGGGTGGAAATTCCTTCCACCCTTGCTCCTAGCAACCTTAATAGGTAATGCATCAGTACCAAAATTAACAAAGCTTTATGGCACTTCAGAGACTAGCCTATTTATCATGTCATAAGCTTTCATGAATTGGAGTCCCATTTCATCTACCCCACAAAGCTTGTACTGTAGTAAGTGTTCTAGTCTTCAAAATGCCACAAGACTTTGTTTTTGCTGCAACCAACTAACACAGATGATGCAGGGTTCCACTTTAAATAGCTTAGGGTCTTTCTTTTTCCACTATTATGTTAATTTTCCAAATTACAAGAGGAGAGGCCAAGGTGAATCTCTATGAATGGAAAGGTAGAAAAAAAATCAGAGTCATTAGCCTGTAAAAGCAAGAAATTTGCTGGTGGGGGGGGGGGGAACTAACACTGTTCAGAGTAGGTCAACCCCACTAGCAAAAAATCTGCACAAACACATCATTTTCTGCCCATATGTCAAAAGATAAATGTTTTAGTGGCTGCTTAAGCATACAGGTGCAATTTGCAAATGTTTGGCCTTAATCTTAGTTGACAAGGTCTTCTGGATGTTCCCCTAGGCCCATTGCTACAGTTGCTTCCACATGGAATAAAACATTGCCCATACCTTCGCCAGCACATGGTTATAGCTTTTAGTTTACTCGCTAGTCATTCTCAATGCTCTATTCATTGCTATTGTCTTTTATGTCGATATGTATGTTACCAGTAAACTCTGACCACAGTAGCCTATTCATTCTCTCATTAGCACATCCCTATGACTCAGTGTTAAACTACAGAGCCTAGGGCTTGCCGGTCAGAAGGTCGGTGGTTCAAATTCCCGCGACAGGGTGAGCTCCCGTTGCTCGGTCCCTGCTCCTGCCAACCTAGCAGTTCGAAAGCACACAGTGCAAGTAGATAAATAGGTACTGCTCCAGCGGGAAGGTAAACGGCGTTTGCGTGCGCTGCTCTGGTTTTGCCAGAAGCGGCTTAGTCATGCTGGCCACATAACCCAGAAGCTGTCTGCGGACAAACGCCGGCTCCCTCAGCCAGTAAAGTGAGATAAGCGCCGCAACCCCAGAGTTGTCCGCGACTGGACCTAATGGCCAGGGTCCCTTTACCTTTATGACTCAGTGTATTAATAGGAATGAACATACCCAGGAGCTATCACTCTACCTTGTTACTGCAAAAAGTGAGGTGATGCTTACTAGTGGTGTCAGGGACCAAGGGACGTCACTGGAGGGAGCTTGGATGTGTTTTCCACACATGCCAATATGAAGAAATGCAGACACCTTTCCTTCTCCCCTCCCCTCTCTTGATTTTCATATGTTCCTGCCAAAGCCTACAATATAATCATGGTGCAATTATTTTAGAAACTAATACAATACCAATATTATGGGAACGGCTGGAGAGCTGGCTGGCACAAAGAGCAGCTGGAGCAAGGGAACAGAGATTGTCTTGAAAATAAGAAGCCGCTATCAAACTAGAGATTTGAAGAAACCACTTCCTATAACAATAGAAGTTGTTATTCACAAATGTTTTGAAGCACAAATGGTGGTTTCTAAGGCATCCACCATCAATTCAGTCTTTAGTGATACATAGCTATGGGTTGGGTAAACCAGGACTATTGTCAGGACAGTTAGCCCATGAGTGTTTCAGAAAATATCTCAGCAATTTGATCAACCAGACCAGGACCTGTTTGCTTTATAGTCAACATCCAAGTCCCAAGGTTCATATCAAGGTTTTTTGACAGGGTGGAAGTGTGCAAGTGGAAGCATGGCCAAAGTCCTTTCTTTATATCCCCCCACCCTATTGCCTCAAACAGTTGAAAACTTTAAAAGAATTGAGGTGATTTTTATAGCCAAGACAATTGGCCAAGACAATTATGGTTTCCAAAAAATGATAAATATGTTGACCTATGACCACAGGAAACTCATGAATACAAAGTACCTACTTCACTAGGGACCAGTCCTGCATCCAAGACCAGAGTTGTTCCATTTGATAACCTAGTAGCTGAAAGGATCTGGCCAAGCTGCACTGGCTCCAGGTTAATGTCGTCTCATAAAGTTTTGATCAACAGATTGTACGGCACCTTAGGGAAGGCCTTACTTTCATAGTATTCAATAAAGGTGAGAAAGCCAGGAGGAAAAGTCATATAAAATGCCCTGTGATTCTTCCAAGCAGGGCTGAACAAAATTGCAGCCGTCAGCAGCATTTGCAGTTGCAAATTTAAAAGTCTTTTAAATATTTTCCTGCTCCCATTCCAAGTGTGGCCTTCTGAACTGACCCCCTCCTAACATTAGGCAGGACCAGTCTAAGAGGGAATTCTATATGGAATTGAAATTGTACCCTTATGGCTCTTATGTGACCACTTGAATCCATAGCCATATCTTTTTCAAAACTGCTTGACCTTAGAACAGTGGTTTGAGGAACTACAGTATTATATCAGCTAGAAGGATTTTGGAGCTGGGACCTCTCTTCTCCAGACCTCAGTTGTGTGTTTTCCATTCTGACAAAATGTTTCTTCAGCCAGATCCATCTTTCATACCACAAGAAAACATTGTTTTCCATAGGCTTCATGAGACAGCATTGCCTCCTGCCCAAATCTGGCTCATTCTCAGGAACAGAATTGGTACGAATTAGAGCATTTTGTTTTTGGTTAGAACAGCTACATACAGAAAGTCTGATTCCCTATTTATGACTTTTAGTGGCCTATTAGCAGGCAAGGAGTTCACAAAAAAACACCATATCCAGGTGGTTTCAGCAAGCCATAGCAGAGGCACAATTGGCATTGATGGGCATCTGTTGAGGTGATGGTAGGAATTATCTTTTTTTTTTTTTAATGAATATTTATTAGAATTTTCAATAATAAACATAGACACAAAAAAAGAAAAAGAAAAGATAACAAAAAATACAAAAATCTTTGAGAAAAAAAAACAGTTAAAAACAGATAAAATTTCCGTTACTTATTTTCATATAACTTCTTTCTCAGACCTCCTCACTCCTCCCCTTCTTGTATTCCCATTCAAGTTATTAATCCCGCAAATCCTTATTACTTATTTCTCAACCTTCACTTAATAATTTTTACATACTGTTGTTTTACCTTTCCTCTTTCTTCCATTAAATTACTTTTGCATACCTTATTTTCATTTCATTTTGACCATTCTAAAAACCAATTTTAACTTATCTAATCTTAAACATCTTATACATCATTTCTTATTCTTTAACATATTTCTTAAAGTCGATCAATTTTTCCCTTCCATGGCTTTCCCAGCTTCCATACAAATAACAAAACAAGTTAAAACAAAGTAATTAATAGTTATGTACCCTTTGGATTACCAAACTCCACCCCCTCCCTTTCCCGGTTTTGGTCCCCAATAAATGTTCATCAATCAATACTATTTAGCCTGGAGATCTCACGTCCGAGGCTCTCAAGTCATCCTCAGTTCCTCTCTGCCGGCCTCTTGGATAGTCCTTTAGGTTGAGCCCCAAGGCTCGGAGGGGCTCTGACCCAACAAGATCCATGTTTTTTCCAGTTGACCCTTCATGTTTAAAATTAGTGCTTATGAGGTGCTCCACTCTCAGATTTACAATTTCCAGCTCAGTCCAAACTTTCCACCTCAAATTTTTATTCTCCTTTGTTGTCTGCATGTCAGGCCCCGAATTGTAACTCTCCCTTGACATCTGCAAAGTTACCACTCCTCCTTCCTTTTCTTCAAAAACAACATGTGTCTCTTCCATAATCTCATGGCTCTCAGATTTCTCTTGTTGTTCATTTGTGTAAACTTCTTGCTTCCACTCCCTGTCAGTTTCAGCAATGTTATTTACTGCCAGGACCAGAGTGTTCACACTTGTAGTCAAAACATCGGTCTGGTCTTGTAACTTTCCCAGGAGAACCAGTATTTTATTAAGTTCAGTCTGATTTTTACTTCCTTCAGCCATTCTTGTAATGTCCCTACCCCCCGCAAGGGGGATTTTGGTTCTTTAATGTCTTTCAGTTTAAATCCAGTAAACAAGTTAGTTTGTATCAACTCTCCCTTATTTTCAAGAAATTGCAACAAATATAGCCAGCAGATGCAACAAAGACAAAGTTCCCTTTTTCCTTTTCTTTTGACAGCTAATTTGACAGCTGTCAAATTCTTCAATACTTCCTCAGCAGGCTCTCTCACGGGACGCCCCTGGGTTCGGGGGGGGTGAAACTTTAGCTCCTAACGTTACGTTTATCCTCCGGTAAAATTCTGTAGTGTCAAGCCATGAAGGTTAAAGGCTTTTTTTTTTTTTTTTTTAAAGAGAGAATTCTCTCGACCTTAAGTAGCAAGCTCTTTGCTTTAAAATATTTACAAGGGGGGGGGCGACTTCCTTTTTGACCCTTCCCCGCTCGTTCCTAATTCAGCAGAAATTTCTTTAAATTCCAAATTCCATATTTACTCACGGGTTCTTATTTTGAGTCCAAATGTTCCAAGGAAAAAGTCAGCGCTTCTCCGACAATGGCATGCGGCTTCGCTCCGCAGAAGGAGCAATCTACTCACAGCACCACGCCGTACCCCGTCCCCGTTCCGGAGCCTTTAAAAAGGCTCCTTCACGGTTTGGGGGGGCGCAAATGGTGCCCGCCGAGTCACCACGCTCACAGGCATCAGCGCCTGTGATTTTTAAGTGTCGCCGGCGCGGACAAGACCCGATCCTGCGGAGCCGATTTCCTCCGGAGCTCGGAGGGAATCCGCCATTAGTCGATGGCGCTAACCCGGAAGTCCGATGGTAGGAATTATCACCCATTCTGTTTAGGGGGCAGTGACCTCAGCAGTGTTCAAGAGAAATTACCACATTGTAGATAATATGCAGTGCTGTCACTCGGGCATCCCTCACATTATTATTATTAATAATTAAATTTCTATACCACCTTTCATTCAAGGATCACAGGGCGGTTTACAATATAAAAAACAAAAATGTATAATATAACATAGCAAGCAACAAATAAAGCAATAACTTTCCCACAGTTTAAAAGGTCATAGACTGTTTAATAATTCCACGCGTCTTCGCTTAACACTACAAAATAGATGTGTTGCCCTCTGCAGGCATAACTTTGGGTAGGAACATTTTGCAGGAGGTGCTGGTTTTGTGAAGTGTAGATCACCCAGGGTTAATACTGCTCTGACATATCCTGAAGTGAAGGAATGTTCTCTGAAACCCTCTTGAGAATATGGAAAAATCATACTATGGTTTTCTGTTCTCAGAGGCTCCCAGAGTTCATGCTGCCTCTACTTCTGGGATTAGAATAATCGCTGTATTTGTGAAAAAAGACCAAAAAAAATCTGTATGTGCCACACATGTGGGATAATAGACAAATCCTTTCAAGGAGATATTGCTATTATTGCTATTATTTATTAAATTTGTATACCAACTTTCATCCGAAGATCCCAGGGCAGTTTACAACAGAAAAGTAAAAAGTGAGAATACTGAATACATAAGAAAACAAACACAAATAACCCCAATCCCAGAAACACATTTAAAAAGCCATAGAATATTACCTTTTCCTTCCTGTTTAGAAAAAAAACATTTTTCTTCTTCGTTTGGTTCACACTTTTTATTCTCATTCATTTATTATTAACAGAATAATAAATTGTTACACAGGAATACCTCGGGTTACAGACGCTTTAGGTTACAGACTCCGCTAACCCAGAAATAGTACCTTGGGTTAAGAACTTTGCTTCAGGATGAGAACAGAAATCGTGCCCTGGCGGCGCGGCAGCAGCGGGAGGCCCCATTAGCTAAAGTGGTGCTTCAGGTTAAGAACAGTTTCAGATTAAGAACGGACCTCCGGAACGAATTATGTTCTTAACCCGAGGTACCACTGTACATTGATTTTGTTGGCATTAAGGAATCATTGCTCTTCTAATTTGGTCTGGGAGTGCACGGTGGCCCCTCCCCCTAGAGAGCCATCTGAATAATTTTTGGATCATGCTTATCAGAAGCAGAGCCATCCCAAAAATGGAAGAATGGTCTCTGGAAGATTCTGGGAGCAGAAGTATGTGAAAGTGGAAGAGAGAAGATTTTGTTGACAGGATGACTCCTCTCTGGATCTGATGCCTTCTCTTCTAAGACGAGGAACATGGAGGTGGTTTTTAGGGTGCCCCCTGTGCCTTATATAGAGCACATGATGTTTAGTTCCCCTGTAGGTCTGCATTTTCACATGATGGTGTCCCGTCCCCCACTTCGTTTATTGCATAATTTTTTTTGGAAAGTGGTTATAGGGTTGTTCCCTTCTCTGTCAGTTAGATCTGGAGGGTGGGATAACTCCTTTGGGCTGGTTTTTCATGAGCTCCAGTTGACTATGGGTCAGCTGTGACACCAGTCACTTATGGTGCTGCTGTCCATTTTTGATGATGGCAACAACAAGATACTTTGTAAGAGTTTATTAGTTTCCTTTTTAATTGTAGCCCTTATGCTGGTAACCCTGTACTGTATTGGAAATTAGTAACAGGTAATTTGATTGAAGAGTGATATTTTCAAATTTTGTTAGCGGCTTTTATGGGAAAACTTACTGTATTTTTCGCTCCATAAGACACACTTTTTCCCTTCTAAAAAGCAAGGGGAAATGTCTGTGCATCTTATGGAGTGAATGCAGTGGGTGACAGAGGGATCCCTCGGCTACTGCTGCAGTCATGAGCTGAGGGATGCCTCCGCAGCTGAAGCCATGGCTCCTGTCTGTCGCTCTTGCTCTGCTGGCTTCTCAGCGAAGCGGGAGGAAGGATGGAAGGGAGCAAGCAAAGCAAGAGCCACTTACATGGCTTTTGTCTCACTTTGTGCAGCTCTCACTTTGCTTGCCCATCTCTCCTCCCACCTCGCTGTAAAGAAGGCTAATAATAATAATAATAATAATAATAATAATAAATAATTTTATTTATATCCCACCCTCCCCAGCCGAAGCCGGGCTCAGGGCGACGAACAACAATAAAATAGTGCAACATTCTAAAAACATTTCATTATAAAAATTAATTAAAATCAAATTGATGGCAACCATAAGCTTAAGTTCTGTAAAGACTGCCAAAGGAGGGACCTGTCCCGGTGTCTCTTCCTCTTTTACAGCGAGGCGGGAGGAGGGATGGGCAAGAAAGTGAGAGCTGTGCAAAGTGGGAGAGAAGCCATGTAAGCGGGTCTCACTTTGCTTGCTTTAAAGCAAGAAAAGCAAGAGCTGCTTGCATGCTCTGCACAGATTTTTTTTTCTTGCTTTCTCCCTCTAAAAACTAGGTGTGTCTAATGGTCAGGAGCGTCTTATGGAGCGAAAAATACGGCACTTGTCAATGGAAGGGAAGGAATTCTTATGTGAAATAGTTTTATCTTATTAAAATGCTGGTAAAATGCGGACTTGACTATGCTACCACTCAGTGAATTTGTAACTGGCTGACTGACCGAACCCAAAGGGTGCTCATCAATGGTTCCTCTTCATCCTGGAGAAGAGTGACTAGTGGGGTGCCACAGGGTTCTGTCTTGGGCCCCATCTTATTCAACATCTTTATCAACGACTTGGATGATGGACTCAAGGGCATCCTGATCAAATTTGCAGATGACACCAAACTGGGAGGGGCGGCTAACACCCCAGAGGACAGGATCACACTTCAAAACGACCTGGACAGATTAGAGAACTGGGCCAAAACAAACAAGATGAATTTTAATAGGGAGAAATGTAAAGTATTGCACTTGGGCAAAAAAAATGAGAGGCACAAATACAAGATGGGTGACACCTGGCTTGAGAGCAGTACATGTGAAAAGGATCTAGGAGTCTTGGTTGACCACAAACTTGACATGAGCCAACAGTGTGACGCGGCAGCTAAAAAAGCCAATGCAATTCTGGGCTGCATCAATAGGAGTATTGCATCTAGATCAAGGGAAGTAATAGTGCCACTGTATTCTGCTCTGGTCAGACCTCACCTGGAGTACTGTGTCCAGTTCTGGGCACCACAGTTCAAGAAGGACACTGACAAACTGGAACGTGTCCAGAGGAGGGCAACCAAAATGGTCAAAGGCCTGGAAACGATGCCTTATGAAGAACGGCTAAGGGAGCTGGGCATGTTTAGCCTGGAGAAGAGAAGGTTAAGGGGTGATATGATAGCCATGTTCAAATATATAAAAGGATGTCACATAGAGGAGGGAGAAAGGTTGTTTTCTGCTGCTCCAGAGAAGCGAACACGGAGTAATGGCTCCAAACTACAAGAAAGAAGATTCCACCTAAACATTAGGAAGAACTTCCTGACAGTAAGAGCTGTTTGACAGTGGAATTTGCTGCCAAGGAGTGTGGTGGAGTCTCCTTCTTTGGAGGTCTTTAAGCAGAGGCTTGACAACCATATGTCAGGAGTGCTCTGATGGTGTTTCCTGCTTGGCAGGGGGTTGGACTCGATGGCCCTTGTGGTCTCTTCCAACAAAAAATAAAAATAAAAAAAATACTTTATGTTTCGGTCAAAGAGCATGTTTGGCTTCATCCATGAGGATTTCTAGAATGAGATTAGAGGCTGAGTTAATTTTTCTTCTGTTTATACTTGGTTAGTTGATTACTTCTATTATTGTTCCCTGATTGCTTCACTTAGCATTTATTTGTTCTTCTGTTATGGATTATATACTTGTGGAAGATTTTCTGTTGCCTGCTTGTTTTGCTCTTAAGTTTGCTGTAACCAAATGTGGAGGTATATATGCACTGAGTTTTTACTGTTTCTTTTATTTTTTATTTCTTATATGGGAAGACTGTTCTTAAAATAAAATTATGTATAGTGGTGTATTGGCATGTGTTTTCACAGTGCTTGCTAATAATGCAGCAGCTTCTACTTTAAATCCTGTAACATTACAAGTCACATGCAATGGAAGACCATAAAAAGATCCTTAAAGATAATTTGTATTCTGAATCTTGGTTATAGAAAGAAATTATTAGTTGTAGAACAGGAATTATTTCAGAAGAATAGGCAACTTGGTCACTGGATTCTACATTTCAGTGCTGATCATGAAACAGAATTTGATGAAGGGAATTAACACCAGAGCATTCCGATTTGCTGAATTGGAAGCCTTTTCCATTTATGTTGCTGGATTGTCTAATTTATTCTCTTCATTGTAGTTTTGTAAATAATCCAGACTCTACCCATGCAGCAGGATTCCTTGCATATCCTTGAAGTGTTTGTATCACTTAAGGAGAAATGTGGGATCAGTAGGACTTTTCTCTTCATATAGTTATCATATAAATATTACTAAAGTGCACACTCACATAAAATTAAAAATATATTCTGTTCTCAATGCAAAAGCCCAGGTCAAATAGAAAAGAGACAACAGATCACATTCATTAACAATTTTTCTGTTATAGAATTGGCCTGAGGTGATTCATATCCAAACTCATTTAAAAGAGTTTTCTTTTTTATGTAAATTTTTATCTCTTAACATTTGTGCATTGTAGCAAATTTCTGCACTGTACCTAATATAACCTAAAATTGGAAATTACCAGCAGGAGCAATCCATTAAGCAGTGTGTTTATTTTCAGAACATCAGTCCCAAGGATTCTCAGAGCAGTTTACAATATAATCAACATTCTAATGATAAAATAAGTAAATAGCAAAAGAAAATCAAATACCCCAACAACCAACATAGCCAGTTAAAAAAAAGAATTTAAATATATAATCCAAAAGGTGTAGAACATGTTTACTTGATTGCATTTGAGGACATCCTTTCCGCAGGATGATGTCCTCCCTCTGGATGTGACAGGAGGGCCTTGAAGTTTTGCCTCCATCTCCAGGGGAAGAAGTCTTCCAACCCTACAGATCTTCCATGCCTCAGGCAGGCTACATTGGGTCTTTTAGATGCCTCCCACTTTTCTTTCTTGTTGGAATTGTTTGCCTTACTTCCAAGGTTCCCAGTACTTCCACCTTGCCTATCAGTTCCTCTCTGTTAGTGAAGACCAAGACCTTCTGGGTAATGAAATTGTCAGCGAGGCAATGGAGGAATTCATTGGAACTAATATTCTTGGAAGAGTTTGAGTTCTAACACATATCAGGATAGTTGAAGTCCAGTATGACTACTATATTCTTTTTTAATGTTTGGTAATTTGCCATCGGAAGGCAGCATCTGAGTTTTCACTCTGGCTTGGTGGTTGCTCTCCCTTGTTTCTACCTCCAACACTTTTTACCCCTCAGTTTCTGCGTTCCAGTCATGAGTCTTATCCAACCATTTCAGTAAAGCCTGTTAGGTCATATTCACCTGTATTATTATCTTTTATTTAGAGCCACATTTGTCTTGCTTGTTTTCCATACTTTGTGCATTGGGGTAGAGACAACTGAAACCGTGATTCATCCCCTCAGTGGCTTCCTTCTTTTAGTTTCCTGCCCTTTAGCAAGTTTCTGTGCACCGCCTCAATTTTCTGTGCATCAATGAAGCTATTATCCTCGGAACCAGGTATTTCCCCCTCAGGATTTAGTTTAAAGCTCTTTGAACTAGCTGAATCCTTCAATGCAGTTTTCCAAATAAACAGGACTTTTTGTGTCCTTGGTGGCAAAGAAGGGGGGGGGGGGATGATATCCAAAGCTTCTTGTAGGTGAATTAAGGTTTTAATTGACTATTTTCATTGCAACTGATTAACCACTTCAGTTAAAATAAATATTACAATATCTGACACATGTAATTTGTGAAACCTATTTAATGAAGTCCTTTCTGTTTAGAAAAGAATGTGAAACTCATTTCTCATCAGAATATGGAATAAAGATTTCTCACACAATTGGCACCAGCATTTAAACCATTTTTAAAGATGAAGTCTTCATTTAAATCTGCTTTCATAAGCATTTGGCCAGAACAATTCATGTTTTATACATAAGAGGTAAAATTATGATAGGAATTGCACAGAAAGTGCAGAACTTGGCCATTAATGTTTGTGGTTTATTAAAGAAAAAAACTTCATTTAACTGGGATCTTGTTTTGTAATACAACCAGTGGAAAACAATTGATTTCTCAAATACTGTAGGAGTAAAGAATACTAAATAGATCCAATGAGTGGTAGTGTTGTACTGCAATGTTTCCTCTGAGGCTAAAGCAATCCAGAGAGGGGGTCAGCAGGACATGCCCACATAGCTATAATGGCTCTCCATACCATTTTTCTGTTGTGACTTTGGCTCTGGAAAGGTGAAACTTTTCTATTCTTTTTTAAATCTCAGCATCTAACAGTGCAGCTGCAGACAGCAGGGGGAAGAGTTCGGCCAAATTACCAGCCTCCAAGAAACATCTATAAAACAAGAACAAGAACAAAACAAAAAAATTACATTACCAATGACAAATCAAAGCTGAAAGTTTGCTTTGCCTGTTGTCATTCATTGCCATTCATATTTAGAAAGCAGACTGCTGTGATAATTGATTTGATGGTCCAGCTTGAGTGGAAGCACTTCTGGGCATAGCAGGCCTCAAAGATGCCAAAAAAGAAGAAAAGGTGGGAATGAAATAATGCACTACTTTCTCCTTAGAGGCATGTGGCCCAGTTTTGAGAGTAGAAAAACATGCCTTAGAAAGGGGGGAGGGGGAGAGAGAGAGAGAGAGAGAGAAACCCTTAAGAAGTCAGTAATAAAATACAAAAATGACCATATACCCTCAGCTGGATAAAAATAGGCATTCAAACAGAGACAATGAGAGTACATATTTTACTGGCAGGTGAACAATGGAAGAATGCTGTGGAAATAATCTGATTTTTAACGGACCCAGTCCACAGGAGTACCTTTTTTTTCTTTTTTTCTTTTGCTGTTCTTTGTGTAAGGACAAAAGTGCTTTCCCCTTTATAAAAGGCTTTAAACTTTTTTTAAAAGCTGTTCAAAATGGAATTAATGGCTGAGAAGCCAGGAGAGAGAAAGAGAAAAAATAAAACAATAATTGAGTTTGAAAGGCAGTAAATATGCCCAGGATTATATGAGCACCTATTGAGTTTATTTACTTGGAGCAATATTTGATAATGAAGCTTGTCTCTGTTTGTGACCAGAGGGTGGTATTCATCCATAGCCCCCCTGCTGATATGAATAACTTAGAAAGCTAAAGTGCCAGATGAGGAGAAAATAGATAAAATAGGTACTGAATTCAGTGTCTGACCTCTTAATCGCAATGACTAGCTCAGCTGTTTGCTCTGTCATCAATTCAGAGAATGAAACAAAACCAGATCAAAGATGTGAGTTGTCACAACACAAATTTTATTCAGAACATGTTTGTCTTCAGAAACGAAAGGTTCTTATTTTCTGGCTGCAGTAATGTGGTCTTTTAACTCTGTTGCGCTTCTTTTGTCTTTCTCCTTCTTTCCTTAATCCAAAGTGTTGCTGGAGTTATGCTGAAAAGATTGAGGTGGGGTGTGTGGGAGGCCTTACAGTTTATGCAAGTCTATGAATATGCTAGACTAGTTCAAATAGAAATACTGGTACTTTTAAGCCTGCCCTTTTAATTCTTTTAAAAGGGATACAGTAGGCATTGTGAGCAAGGGATGGAACTGATTTCTCATTTTTCTGTTCGTAAATTCACCACATTGCTGCATAAACGCTCACTGCCGAAAGCATGTTATGAAATTTGTATCCCAAAATCTGGCAGCCACTCTATTGCTTTAACATGTGTATACCCACTCAACTTTAAAATAATCCTATGCTCTCTCCCCCACAGAAAGAATCTAGGGCTCTTGTGTGGAGAATATCTTATTTTAAATTACCGGTATTATCCCTGGCATTGTTTTCTCAAAGAAACTAAATCATGTATTTTGTTAAAGTGTCTCAATAAAGTGTCTCAATATTATTTTATTTTATTTTAAAACACACAGAACAAAACACTGATAATTTGCAAGAAGGAAATAATGATGTTACTTTGTATTGTCTACGGTTGTCAGATTACCCTTATTTTGAAAAAGCATCTATGACCACACCATTCTGGGACAGTTGATGAAACAGGACTCTGGAGGAGTCACTAACTTGAAATCTAACCTATCTCAGAATGTTTTAGTGAGGATAAGTGTGAATGGTAAAGAACTAAATACAGGGCAGATAATTCCCATAGCAAATTTCAGAACTGTGCACAACACTTCAAAACATAGACATCACAATCCAAAGCAGTGTATTTGTTGTGATGTGTAGATTTACACCTAGCAAAATGTGCAGTCCAAAATGTATGTGACTGTATAGCTAGACTTTACTCTTGAGACATCCATTAGTTTGAACGTAAATCTCCAGAGATGGAAAGCTAATCATGTTTGCTCCATCAAGATCCCCAATATTCTCTAAATGATACCAACTCAAAGTCCCCTTCTGCAATATCTATAGCCTGGGCTTTTCTCTCACTTTGCTGTAAGTCACCAGTGTGTGAAAGCCTCTACAAAAATACATTTTGTGTAATAAGCTGTGTTTGCCAAGTGAGCAAGCCATCTAATATTGGTAGATAGAAACCTTTAAAACTTTATGAGCTTGACTGCTTGTATCACACTATGTTAAATCTATAGCAGTTGAAAATAGAAAATGAATAGCAGTTTGAAATAAATTTGGTACTTTTACTCCAGTGTAAATAAATTTATATACAGAGAGAGGAGAGGAGAGGGAGAAAGGAACACCCAATTTTTTCACTGTATCCCTTTCAGAATGATCCAGGCTGAAAGGCTTGAGTGATCCTAGTAATTTCACCCCAGAGTGCTTGCAGTGCTAACTTTATACAAGGAGCTTCAAAAAGTACATACTAGGGAATATGAGAGTTATAGTGTACACATTTAAACATAAATAGCCTAGAAAAGTGGCCAGAAGCTGTTCAGTTCAGATACATAGGAACACCCCCTTATTTTTTAAAGTAGTAGTCTGATCTCTCACCCCTATGTATTGAGTTGGTAGTAGAGCTGGTATGGCATAGTGGTTGGAGCAAGGGCTGGGAAAACCAGAATTCAAATTTGCACTTGGTGAAGGTTAAGCTCCTTCACAGGGTTGTTGTGAGGGCAAAACAAAATTCATGTTGACTCCAGCTCCTTAGAGACAATTTATGATATAAATTTAGAAATAAAATCCTAGAATGTTCAGTGAAGTTTAGAATGCATGGTTTACTCCTCACCCAGCATCCTGCCCCCTAACCTTAAAAAGGGACAGGTCATGGTTTCCATAAAGTTTATTGGAACATTATGATTGATAGCATATTGCATATTCTTTTAACTTATGTTTCCTCAGGTAGTCAAATAAAGGATCCAAAACATCCCTTTATTTTTGCTCAGGGGATCCCCCCCCCCCCACACACTTACTTTAAATAACATGTGACATGATATCTACATATAATTTGTGGGGCTCTGAACAGGTGGAACAGTCTGTCATAGACTTCTCAACATTCATTTTATCGGATGTTTCATCAGCATTTCTACCTAAATGCCAGCATTTGACATTTTATTGTTTTTAGTCTAAAGTTTGACTTTTATATAACAATAATAAAAAAAAAATGTGCACAGTAAAGCTGAAAATATAAACTATTGATCTTCATGGTAACTGTTTAGTTTGTAAATTATTGCAGCTTTTCTCTAAGTCCACTGCTTTCTCTTTGTTACTTCACATTAAAAATGAGTGCTTTCCATAACTACTTCAGAACTGTTCACTTTTTATTTATTTTTTATTTTTCAAAAAATAATTTCCTAAAGATTAGGTCTGAAATTTACAGATCCCTTTATTTTAAAGGGTGTGTGAATCATTTTGTGGAAGTGAGTCATTGTACATGATTAAACAAGCAGAGGTGCCAAATGGGTGCCAAAATGCTGTTAAAATATTACTTGAAAGTGATGTTCTCTGAACATTAAATCAGCATTGTTTTTCCCCTCTGCCTTCTAAATTGTTTCCCCAGTGAAACTGGGTTTTTTTAGCCTTAGGAAGTGTATTTCTCATCCTGTTTATTCTGCTTTTTCAAAAATGAATGGAAAAAGTCCTTCCCGGTTCCAATGACTTTCTACTAAAGTCATACACCTCTAAGATCTGTTTTTCACTCGTAATCGGATGTCTGTAACACAAGCAGCACCTCTTTTGCTTATGTAGCATGAAGTGGTTGAAACACATGATTGTATTCATTTGTGAGTTGGGAAATTATATGCAATATTGTACATTGTGATAGCTATGTCTTTTAACATGGCAAGTCTCCCTAGATAAAACACTTGGATGATTGTTAAATGGTAACTAGCAAAAACAAAGTACAGTGGTACCTCAGTTTTCGAACGTCTCAGAAGTCGAATGTTTTGGTTTTCGAACACCATAAACCCGGAAGTAAATGCTTTGGTTTTCGAACACGCCTCAGAAGTCGAACATGCCACGTGGCTTCCGCTGAGTGCAAGATCCTGAGGCCTAGCTGTCGGCTATTGAGTTTTTGGTTTTCAAATGTTTCAGAACTTGAACGGTCTTTCGGAACGGATTACATTCAAAAACCGAGGTACCACTGTGCAAGTCTTCAAGAGACCTTTCTAGGCTCAGTAATGATATGACAACCAAGCATACATACATTCATACTTCATTGAAGCCCTGCTATTAATTCAGTGTATAGCCACAATCCCTTTCAAAGTAAGGATCTCCCATGGGAATATTTACAAAGGGATGAAGCTAGATTGCAGTAGACGAGCAGCAATGGCCTGGCTGCTCTGAATAAGCTGTTGTGCAATTCTTTCCCTAGGTTTTTCATGAGATGGGTTTCGGGAAAGAAAAGCCATCTGCCTGAAAAGGGGCCTAGAGGTCAGGCCAGCCTCTTGCACCGTTTACTCATTAAATAGTTCACTCATCAAATCACCTGATACCATTAATGTGGCAATTTCACAAAGCCTTGCTAAGTACTAGCAAAACCTTTGTTAATCCAGGGGCAGCGTGAGGTGGAGGGGGATCTATGTTTGTCACAGCATTCAAGCTCCCATAGAAGATTGAAAGCCTATCTTAAAATACAAAAAAAGAAGAAGATTTAATCACTAGTTTTTTATTTGTCCCAACCCCCTTTCCAATCTTTGTGTTCAGCCAGTGTTACCAGATCCTGCTATATGAGATACATATACAGGAGAAAAGCTGTGTTGAATAGCAAAAGTTGCTCCTTTTTCTCTTCCTCAGTAGTGACTTGGTCCCTAAAGGGCCCAGAGCCCGCATCCTTGGTCCTGGAGAAATGTACATGAACATAATTCAGAAAATGGGTGTAAAGCTGAAGAAAACTTTCCAGTGATCTTGGGATGTGAACTTGGTTTATGAATGTTTTGATGTGTCCAGATAGTGACTTTACAGGTCTTGAAAAATAGTAGGAAAGTTGGTTACCCTAGCACAGGAATTCTCAATATTTGCTTCTGCATGCCAAAAGCAACAGAACAAATCAACTTTCATACTAATTTGGGCTTGTAAAATGAGATCATATCAATTGGCTGTTAAGTGCAGATTTGACCATTATCAGTTCACTTTTGCAGTAAAAGAGCTTTGGAAGCTTGGAAGATTTTCTGCTCTTGTTCTAATCATCATCTAATCAGAGTTATCATCCTCCTCTCCTACATTTCTCTGAAGTGGCAGGTGAGGCAAGAAAATCAGAGCAGAACTAAATGCCTGTTGATAGTGATTTGGAACTTTCTCTTCACTTGTGTATAATGGAAAGGGAAGCCTATGGAAAAATTGCAGAAATACTGTAAAGAAACCAGTGCACTGCTTTAAAGCAATGTAAAAGTGCAAATGTATTTGTTGCACATGAAGTAAACTGCTAGAAGTTGCATGTATAAAATATTTGATTTGTGGAAAACATAGACTACGTAGAAAGGCATAAAGCCTAAAATGCAAAGTGAGTACATGTATTATTATTATTTGTCAAATGCATACCATAATTTGTATTGTTTCTTGGCTGTTATATATCTAATACATTTTTAGAGGGGAAATTATTATACTTTATTTCTTCATCATCACGCGGAACAGTAGCTTTTCTGGTGTAATTAACCATCCAAAGTAATGAATTCTAAATTGCATTTTCAATTACTTATAACTAAAATGATCTTGAACTGAAAAAACACATTTTGCTCCCATAGACAGCTTCGCTGCTTTATCACTGTTGTTGTACTAGAGCTTTAGATTAGGGTAACTTAGTTTTTAAATTAAATGTCAAATATAATTTGCCAGTGGAAACATGAAGTGTAGCTGGCTATATTCTGAGGCGGGAAAAGCCAGCTCAGCATCTCTGACTATTGATATATACATAAAATCAGCTTTCCACCCTATTAGATCATATTTGGCAGAATATGAAATGTGGTTTTACATATACATGCATGCATACTCTGCTTATAAATGTAGAAAATAAACTGTACCTAAGGCTAAGACTTTGTCACAGCTGTCAGAGGAGTAATGGATTCTATAATTTTTATTTTTATTAAATATGAATGAGTTTTGACATTTTTGTGATTTTTGCTATGATATTTGACACTCTGGAAAATCTGTATGCAGGGATATGTATCTTACTGGACTATAGCCCAATAAGTTTCTTTACAGTCTTGGTAAGGACTACAATTAATAAAGAAAGGTCATAGAAGGTTAGGTAAATTGGTTGCTGGAGATACTGCTTTGGACTCAGTTTCATTCAACTCTGAATGAGCTTTAATTCAAATAATAATAATATGAGCCCACCTATGTTGCAATATCTGAATTTGCATATGCTTGAAAAAAGAATAATTGATGTTCCCAGCAACCAATAATCCCGATTGCTCAATTCCCATGACTAGGAACTTGTGGAGAGTAAGGAGTACAAAAACACAGTGAGTTTAATCTCTGATCTGACACAAGGTGCTGCTAACCCCCCCCCCCATATGCCACATGTAAATGTATCCTGAATAGGAGGTGCAAGTTATCAAAGTTGTGCACAAAGAAGAAAAAGGGGCACTCCTTGCCCTACAGTATGGGCATGCTTCAGATACCTGTTTTGATGAGTAGAATGAAAGCACCTGAATTTTCTACTGTGGTGGAAGTGCCTCTCCAGTTTCCAACCCACAACCTCCCATTTCATAATCCATGTGAAATCATTGGAACTTGTACTGTATAAGATAAAACACTCATTTGATTACTGGGATATTTTAAAGTTTTGATTCAGGCCTAGTCATGGCACCGTAACAGCCTTGCTCACCCTTATTGATGACATTTATTGGGAGAGAGATGGAGGGAGTGCAAGGCTACTTGTTCTCTTTCATCTCTTGGTGGCTTTAGATACTGTTGCTCATCATATCCTTCTGGAGCATCTCAAGGAGGTGGACTTTAGTGGTTCTGCTCCTGCCTGCAGGACCATTTCTAGAACGTAGTCATGGGAAGCAAATGTTCAGCACCATGTGAGTTGTCCTGTGGGGTCCCACAGAATTCCACCTTGTCCCCCACTCTATTTTACATCTTTATGAAGCTCCTGGGAGCTGTCATCAGCAGATTTGAAGTGAAGTGTCATCAATATGGTAGACCAGTGCTTGGAGGCAGTGATGGGCTGTTGTGGGCCAATAAACTGAAGCTTAATCCTGAAAAGACAGAGGTGTTATGTGTTCTGAGTTCTCAAGTCTGGGAGGTTGGGAGGCAGCCTACACTGGATAGGATTGCACTCCCCCGGAAGAAGCAGGCTCACAGTTTGGTAGTACTCCTGCATTCAACACTGTCACTAGAGGCCCAGGTGGTCTTGGTGGTTAGGAGTGCCTTTTCTAGCTCTGGCTGCTTCACCAACTACAGCCCCTTTTGAACAGAGAATACTTGGCCACTGTACTCCATACTCTGGTAATTTACAGATTGGTTTATTGCAGTGTGGGGCTGCCCTTGAAGACGACTCAGAAACTTGGGTTACTCCAGATTTCTGGCTAGGGTTCCATTTAGATCTCATATAACCCTTGTTTTAAAACAGCTGCACTGGTTGCTGTTTCATTTCCAGGCCCAATTCAAGTGCTCGCATTAGTGCTTAAAGACCTAAATGACATAGTCCTCGAGTACATGAAAGACTGCTTCCATCCCTACAGACCCTTTCGGGTGCTAAAATTGGCAGTTCCTCCATCCTCAGAGAGTCAGGGAGAGGATGACCCAAGAGAGGACTGTGGCAGCACCTAAGCTGTGGAACTCTTCCCACAGAGTTGCACCTTCGTTATACAGCTTCTGAAGAAACACTTATTTGCCCTGGCTTTTGAAACTTGAGGTGCATGTTTTTAAAAGGTAAAGGTAAAGGTACCCCTGCCCATCAGGGCCAGTCGTGACCAACTCTAGGGTTGCGCGCTCATCTCGCTCAAGAGGCCGGGAGCCGGCGCTGTCCGAAGACACTTCCGGGTCACGTGGCCAGCGTGACAAAGCTGCATCTGGCGAGCCAGCACCAGCGCCACACATGGAAACGCCATTTACCTTCCCGCTAGAAAGCGGTCCCTATTTATCTACTTGCACTTAGGGGTGCTTTCGAACTGCTAGGTGGGCAGGAGCTGGGACAGAACGACAGGAGCTCACCCCGCCGCGGGGATTCGAACCGCCGACCTTTCGATCAGCAGGTCCTAGGCGCTGTGGTTTAACCTACAGCGCTACCCGCGTCCCTATTGTGCATGTTTTTAGGATCTGTCTTATTTTTGTGATTGTAAACGGTTTTGAACAGTGTTTAATCTATTGTGCTTAATACTGTATTGTAACCCACCCTGGGCCCTTAGGTTCAAGGATAACTAAAAATGATAATGATAATAATAAATTTATTTCTGGATTTGTCATTTTCTTTCCAGTCATCTGGACAAATGAGTATAGGATAGTAGATTAGTTTAGAAATGGAAGAATATAAATATATATTGATTTCACATTCCTGAAATGAAATCCTATGTTCCTATTGACCTCAATGAAGTGTACAGTTTTAGGATTAAAAGATTCATTAGTGGGAAAGTATTAGTGGGAAAGCAAAAATAGCAGTAAAAAAAAAGAATGTAATGCCTACAGGATTTTAAATCTGGCAATTCTTGTCAGTTCCAAGTACTAACACATGTTTAACCTTGTGTAAATTAACATGTGCTCTAGCACAAATTTATTCGTCCAGGTAGCAAAGCAATAAGGAATTTCTTTTTCTCATCTACTGAGATTGTTCATCCATTGAAATGAAATTTCCATTTACAGATCCCCAGAATGAGGTTTAAATGGAGTGGCTAGCATTTCCAAACGGCAGTTTTCTCCTGTTACATCGACTATAGGAAACATTAACAGTTGTAGCTATTAAATAAGAGCTAGTAACACTCTACTTCTGTTTCTTAATGCAGAGGTGTTTCCCTAGTATAGAAGTTACAGTGCATTTGGGCACATGACAGGCTACTTGTTTTAAGATTTGCTATATTATGTTAGATATTTAAAAATAAATAAATAAGCAACCTATACATTTTGTTCAATAAATAAAATGTACGTGCTCACCATACCTACTTGAGTTATCAACAGACTCTTCCTCATGAATTCTGCTGTGCTCTATCACTCCCATCCATGTCTTGTCAGGTTAATGTGGCTTGTCAACCCTTCTAGGAATAATCTTAGATAGAATCATAGAGTTGGAAGAGACCACAAGGGCCATCAAGTCCAACCCCCTGCCAAGCAGGAAACACCATCAGAGCACTCCTGACATATGGTTGTCAAGCCTCTGCTTAAAGACCTCCAAAGAAGGAGACTCCACCACACTCCTTGGCAGCAAATTCCACTGTCAAACAGCTCTTACTGTCAGGAAGTTCTTCCTAATGTTTAGGTGGAATCTTTTTTCTTGTAGTTTGGAACCATTGCTCCGTGTCCGCTTCTCTGGAGCAGCAGAAAACAACCTTTCTCCCTCCTCTATGTGACATCCTTTTATATATTTGAACATGGCTATCATATCACCCCTTAACCTCCTCTTCTCCAGGCTAAACATGCCCAGCTCCCTTAGCCATTCTTCATAAGGCATCGTTTCCAGGCCTTTGACCATTTTGGTTGCCCTCCTCTGGACACGTTCCAGTTTGTCAGTGTCCTTCTTGAACTGTGGTGCCCAGAACTGGACACAGTACTCCAGGTGAGTTCTGACCAGAGCAGAATACAGTGGCACTATTACTTCCCTTGATCTAGATGCAATACTCCTATTGATGCAGCCCAGAATTGCATTGGCTTTTTTAGCTGCCGCGTCACACTGTTGGCTCATGTCAAGTTTGTGGTCAACCAAGACTCCTAGATCCTTTTCACATGTACTGCTCTCAAGCCAGGTGTCACCCATCTTGTATTTGTGCCTCTCATTTTTTTTGCCCAAGTGCAATACTTTACATTTCTCCCTATTAAAATTCATCTTGTTTGTTTTGGCCCAGTTCTCTAATCTGTCCAGGTCGTTTTGAAGTGTGATCCTGTCCTCTGGGGTGTTAGCCACCCCTCCCAGTTTGGTGTCATCTGCAAATTTGATCAGGATGCCCTTGAGTCCATCATCCAAGTCGTTGATAAAGATGTTGAATAAGACTGGGCCCAAGACAGAACCCTGTGGCACCCCACTAGTCACTCTTCTCCAGGATGAAGAGGAACCATTGATGAGCACCCTTTGGGTTTGGTCAGTCAGCCAGTTACAAATCCACTGAGTGGTAGCATAGTCAAGACCGCATTTTACCAGCTTCTTTACAAGAATATCATGGGGCACCTTGTCAAATGCCTTGCTGAAATCAAGGTAGGCTACATCCACTGCGTTCCCTTCATCTACCAGGCTTGTAATTCTGTCAAAAAACGAGATCAGTTTAGTCTGACATGACTTATTTTTCAGAAATCCATGCTGACTATTGGTGATCACAACATTCCTTTCTAGGTGCTCACAGACTGTTTGCTTAATGATCTGCTCCAGAATCTTCCCTGGTATTGATGTCAGACTGACTGGGCGGTAATTATTTGGGTCCTCTCTTTTCCCCTTTTTGAAAATAGGGACAACATTTGCCCTCCTCCAGTCTGCCGGGACTTCGCCTGTTCTCCAGGAATTCTCAAAGATGACTGCCAGTGGTTCTGAGATCACATCTGCCAGTTCTTTTAATACTCTTAGATGCAGTTCATCTGGCCCTGGAGACTTGAATACATCTAAACTAGCCAAGTATTCTTGTACTATCTCCTTAGTTATTCTGGGCTATGTTTCCTCTGCTGAATCATTTGCTCCAAATTCTTCAGGTCGGGCATTGTTTTCTTTATTGGAGAAGACTGAGGCAAAGAAGGCATTGAGGAGTTCAGCCCTTTCTGTGTCCCCTGTTTGCATTTCACCATCTTCTCCTCTGAGTAACCCCACTGTTTCTTTGTTCTTCCTTTTGCTACGAACATACCCATAAAAGCCTTTTTTGTTGCTTTTAACCTCTCTAGCAAGCCTGAGTTCATTCTGTGCTTTAGCTTTTCTGACTTTGTGTCTACACGTGCTGGCTATTTGTTTGAATTCCTCTTTGGTGGTTTCCCCCCTTTTCCATTTTTTGTACACATCCTTTTTTAATCTTAACTCAGTTAAAAGTTCTTTAGATAGCCACCCTGGCTTCTTTAGGCACCTTCCATGTTTCCGTCTCATTGGTATTGCCTGAAGTTGTGCTTTTACTATCTCCCTCTTAACAAACTCCCAGCCATCATGAACTCCCTTTCCTTTTAATATTACTGTCCATGGGATCTCACCCAGCACTTCCCTAAGTTTTATAAAGTCGGCTTTCCTAAAGTCAAGAAATTGAGTCCTAGTATGCTTGGCTGCTCCTTTCCGCTGTATAGTAAACTTCAGAAGAGCATGATCACTCGCGCCTAATGATCCTTCCACTTCTACCCCACTAACCAGGTCATCAACATTGGTTAGGACCAGATCTAAAATGGCTGTTCCTCTTGTTGCTTCTCCCACTTTCTGGACAATGAAGTTGTCTGCAAGGCCAGTGAGGAATCTGTTTGACCTTATGCTCTTGGCTGAGTTTGACATCCAGCAAATATCCGGGTAATTGAAGTCCCCCATTACTACTCTCTCTCTTCCTTTTGCATGCTTGGCCATCTGTTCCAGGAAGGCATCATCTATGTCCTCCGTTTGGCTTGGGGATCTATAGTAAACTCCCACAATGAGGTCCCTGTTATTCTTTTCTCCCTTAATTTTGACCCAAATGCTCTCACTTTGGCTTTGAGGTTCTAAATCTTGGATCTCTTCACAGGTATACACATCTCTGACATATAACGCCACTCCTCCTCGTTTTTTGTCTGGTCTGTTTCTCTGAAATAGATTGTAACCCTCCATTATTACATTCCAGTCGTGGGACTTATCCCACCAGGTTTCAGTGATGCCTATTATGTAATATTTAGTTTGCTGTACCAAGAGCTCAAGCTCATCTTGTTTATTACCCATGCTTTGCGCATTAGCGTACAGACATTGAAGTCCATTAATCATTCCCCCGTGTCTCTTATTTAAGGACTTTTTCCTCCCACCACTAGGTCTGCGTGCTGTTTGCTCCATTTGGTCTATGACATTTGGATGATCATCTTCATCAATTGATAGACTCCTACCTTCAGGAGCACTGTCTTCCTCCCCCACATTAGTCAGTTTAAAGCCCTCCTGATGAGGTTTCTGAGATTTTTGGCAAAAACATTCCTCCCAACCGTTGTGAGGTGCAGCCCATCTCTTGCCAGAAGTCCATCTTCAAGAAACTGCAGTCCGTGATCTAAGAATCCAAACCGTTCCTGTTTACACCATTTGCGAAGCCAGCTGTTCACTTCCACTATTTTTCTCTTTCTCCCTGGGCCACGTCGTTCAACTGGGAGGACAGATGAGATGACAATTTGTGCATTTAATTGCTTCAATTTCCTGCCCAGAGCCTCATAGTCTCTTTTGATCTTCTGGAGGCTATTGCTTGCAGTGTCATTGGTTCCCACATGAACCAAGAGGAAGGGGTATTTATCAGTGGGTTTTATGATTCCTTGCAGTCGTTCAGTTACATCTTCGATCTTAGGCCCGGGGAGACAGCACACTTCCCGAGACATCTTGTCATTTTGTTCATCTAGATCTTCTTTACAGACACAGGAGCCACATTTAACCCAAACATGCATTTGTGAACCAATTCTATATTTCTTTTACCTCTTTTTTATATATGCCACCAGTGCTGCTGTTTCAACCCACCTTGAATTATGTCCTGACCAAGGTGTGAATCCCAAACCACCAGTTGAAGTCCATTGGTGTGATACCTAAATTATTATTAGCAGCTGTTGGTTGTTCAGCAGGACCAACCTGATGGACCATACCTAAAGTGCCTTTCATATTTTTAATGAAAGAGTTTAACATTGTTCCTACATTGTGAAGAAAAATGTGTTTGTGTATCATTTTCTACCTCTTTTAGTCATTTTTTTTATAAAAATGCTCTACTCTCTATTTTACTTTTTCTTATGCCATTTGCCTGATTTCTTTTGTGACTGGTCACTTACTTTCATCCGTTAGTGTCCACAACAGAGAAACATAACATTGAAATATAGGAAACAAAATATTCTTAAGTATAAAATATTCCAGGAGCTGAGTCAATCTACCAATCTGATTTGAACAATATACCACAAGTAGAAATTCCATTTGGCTATATATTGTTCATAAATAATGAAAATCCACTTGTTTTAGGAAAAACAGGCTCAAAATTGATTATCTTCCCAACCGTTGATGTAGAGTGTATATGACAGGAGATTTCTAGTAGAATCTAGAGCTGCATGACTTCTTCTTTTTTACCTAGCCCAGGATTGGGATAAGTGGTTAGTATTTTAGAGGTAAAGCAAGTACTCAGGCAAAGCAAGTCAAACCAAACTCCCATCTATATGTAGCCTAACTTTCTGATAACACTCTGTTCCACAGGTTGATACTACTGTCTTTGTCAGGGTGAATTTAAAATTCCCTATAACTCAGAAATCACTATTTGATTTTTTTCTTATGAAAGAGAAGTGGTTTTCTGAAGCCATATAATGTTGGAAGCGATTGGCTAGGCTTGTAGGTATTGCCTTCATACATGAGAATAGTGCAAAGATGAACATGCAAAGTGGATGGGATTATGGCATGCTCTGAACATGCATGCATACACATGCATACTCTTGTCTGCCTTAGTAAATTCCAGCAGATGACATGGTGTCATTGATATGAAATTGCATAGATTAACATGTCCTTTAATATATAATTGCAGAATTGTGGAGTTGGAAGGGATCCATGGGTTCATCTAGTCCAACCCCCTGCAGTGCAGGAATTGCAGCTAAAGAATGAAGAGATCACAGTGAGGCAACTACTCTGCTGTGTATTAAACCCTGACCCAGAATCAGGTTGTCTATAAATGATATAGCAACGAGTTCCCCATGAACATACGGTATGCTACAGGCAAGAGGCAGGCCCCTTCCGGCCACTTTCACTCCTGAGACAGATGGCTCTCAGTACCAAGCTGGGCAGCCAGTTATCTGGGGCCAAATGAGGCTTCTCAGTGCTGTGGTATCTTTACATTTAGGGGGACTTCTTACTTAGAGGCATTCAGTCATAATCCCACAGATGGTATCTTTGCCCCATTGGCTCCTCAGCCAAGCACATACACCAAATGTCTGAACCTTTGGTTCTTCTCATACTGAGCAGGATTATGATCACAACAACATGTCTTCAGTAGGATAAAACTAATCTGTCTCACTACAGTCTAAACCCAGATCACATTCCCTATTAGTGGGAATTCTGCTTGACAATGATAAAACGAGCCAACATCAAAGGATCAAAAAGTAAGAACGCTATGAATGCTTGGCCACCATCAGCCAGTTATCCTTGTGGTAACTTTTCTGACACCTCTTGCTTAAAACCCAGAAAGTCAGAAGGACCGTGAGACCCCACTTTCGTGGTTTGTATTCATACTGAAAATCAATATAAAGTGAGCTTTTGCCCTTCTGCTCCACGGGAGATTTCTGTCCTCCCTGAGCTTGCCTTAGGACACCTGCAATACGGTTTGACAAACTCCCCACCTGATGCTGTCCCCAGAGTGGGTCAAACCTGGCAAACACTGGTCACTTGTAGCCAAAAGTGAGACCTGTTAGGGATCCCCCCTCACTGGGTAAGTGGAAAAAACTGTTCTAGATAACTCATCAGAAGTGTTGGATAAATAAGATCATGTCAGTAGTTAGCAAATGGATAACTACTTGAGTTTTGAAGTATAAGAGTCCTAGGCAAAACAACTTGAAGTTGTAAAGTGTATGATGGATTGTATTTCTAGTGACCCTGGCCATTATTGGAAAGCAATATTTCTAGATTTCTCCCATGCTAAACAAAAAAGCAACAATAACCAACGAAGAACTTTTTAAAATAAGCATTTGAATACAGAATTAAAACTTGTTTGAACTAGTTCAAAACACAATGTGTTTTCCCCCCTGGACATAAACTGGTAAGAGTTACTGTATGTATATCATGAACCATATTGGTACAGCAATAAAATTGCTAGCACATTTGCAAAGTTAAGCAGGGTCCAATATGGTATCAAATTGGATGGGGGACAATGTGTTGAGATTCCTGCATTATAGGGGGTTGGTCTGGATGACCCTCAGGGTTTTTTCCAACTCTACAATTCTATGTTTCTATGTAAAAGAGATTGACAGTTGACAGCTGCTAACAGAATCTGAATTCCAGTATCTCAGGCATCCTTAGGGAGAGGTCTCTAGATAAAATAATTGCCTTTTGCTGCATGGAGCACACGTTCAAGCAAAACATTAATGCAGAAGGTATAAATATTGTAGGGCTTGGACACTTCAGAAAAAATGTGGAAGTAACGCATGAACAGTTTAAATGCCTGAATGTTGGTGACCCTTCATTAGTAAACATGTACAATATCAACTTGTTTATCTCTAACATGGTATGATTATGGGAAACAATCAAGTATCATTCATCTGGAGATACCTGCTCTGAAGAACCTTACTATGATTCTGTTTGTTAATTCTGATCATTGGTTGTGGCAAACTGTAGCCTAAACTATTTGAGATCATCAACAGAAATTGGTGGAAGGATTGGTTCTTCATCTGAATGTGGTTGAGGGCAGGGATCTACTTCATGGCCGAGTGCTTATTTTTAAAAAAATGGTTTCAGCCATTTTTAAAATGAATGCTCAGCATAGTTTTATTTTTTAGAAAAATTATATGCCTATCATTGGGAATTCTCAGTGACAGTGAGCCATTCCACCTATAACTCTTGAATTCACTGAGCTAAAACACTAAAAATCAAGCCTTGCATCTTAGCCAAGACCAACACCAGATATGCTGAATGTGAAAAATCTGTGTATACAAAATCTATGAAAGCACATATTTAATTATCATTTTGGTGATTTGAAACATTTTAAAGAGTTATTTTTTCAAGTTTGGCTGCTTCATAAATTCATCTGCATCAGTTTGTTTAACTCTCTGTTCCTTGTATGTAACTTTCGTCATATTTCTTGGATTGAGATTTATTTCATTATTAAAGCAGGTAAAATACTGACAGAAAGAAGAGTCCTACATCCATAAGCCATTATCCATTATCCATCAGTAGAACTGCAGCCAAAAACAATATATACTAAATATGAGAGAATTTTAAGAGCAAACTTCTAGAAAATGGAAAAGGGCAGTTGTATTCTATATAAATGAGATACTTTTCATGATGTTCTATCCTAATAACAGTATCATATTTGAGGATAAAGCCTACAGCAATCATTCTAGTAGGCTTCAAAACATCTAGGATATTTCACTTTTGCATTCCCTGTGCTTGATTAATACTTATGAAGAGGTAATTTGCCTACGTTTTGTAATTTACAAAGAATAAAGGTTCTTCACTGCTGTTCTATATTCTAGTCAGTTTCTCAGGAAGTACATTGTCTGGTAAAAGCATAAATACTTAGTTGCATAGTTTGATTAAGTAAAATTGGTACAAGGATTCCAATGCAAAAACCACAAAAATGGGGGGGGGGTAAAACATATCTGAAATAGTAAAATAATTTATCTGCACTGTAGCTACTCAGTAGAAGGATCAGTCTGCAGTAAATAAATCCTGAGGCACACCTCCTGCATGAGGCCATGGATGTTTATGGTTTATCAAAGATCTGCACATCCTGAACTGAATTCACAATGGTAAAAAGGAGACGGAGAGAAGATATGATAGCCATCTTCAAATATCCAAAGGGCTGTCACATGGAGGATGGAGCAAGCTTGTTTTCTTCTGCTCCAGAGGCTAGGGCCCAAACCAGTAGCTTCAAGTTACAAGAAAGGAGACTCCAATTAAGCATCAGGAAGAACTTTCTGATGGTAAGAGCTGTTCAGCTGTGGAACAGACTCCCAACAGAGGTGGTGGACTCTCCTTTGGAAGTTTTAAGCAGAAGCTGGATGGCCATCATGTATAATCTAGTTGAGATTCCTGCATTGTAGGGGGCTGGACCATCAGACCACTTCCAACTCTAGAATTCTATGATTCTATGGTCTTTGTGACAAAAGTGGGTCTAGCAAGATCCAGTGCACAATGTAAGCAAGAGGTTTTTTCCAACACCACATCATCCTTCTCCTTGTATTTCAGTTACCGACAATTAGGATACCTGCCCCAAAGCTAATCTTTTGAATTAGACATCTCCCTGTTGAGACATATTTCTGGTTAGCTGAACTAGACTGTCAACTGAACTAAAGTATGTAATGGCTCAGGTGGCTAAGATAGAAGCAAGTTGCCCTCACATTGTTGTATAATATTTCTGCCAGCAAAAATGAGACTAAAGGAAAGTATGTACAGTTTTTAGCATTTATATTTTCTGTACCACCTTTAGTTTTTGGATGTGACTGATGTGCAGGGGGAGAAGAGGAAGAATAGGAGCCACTTCGCCATCTTATAACCATTTCATTTACAACCCACGTGATGTTGGTCAAATGATCAACATGAACGCCCAAACTTGGATGGGCTCTGATATAAGTGCTTAGAATACCAGCAGAACATATACCTATAATGATATCTTGCAGCGTGCTACAAATCATGTAGCTGATATGTACTAGTAAAGATCTTCAAACAGCATATCTGGGCATAAATGCATGAATTAAAAAGTTTTAATTTTATTTACTGTTGCTGAAACTGTCATTTTCCTTTTTGCCAAAAGATAGTGGTAGTTCAACAAATAGCATAAAATCTTCTATATATTAAAACATTATTGAACTTTGCATATTAAAACATGCAATTTTTGTACTGCATTTAATCAACATTTTCAGACTTCATAAAAATTAGTCACTTCTCCCAAAGGAGAATGTCTAAACTAACATTCACTACTCATTCATTATTCTGTATAATGTTATTTCTTAACTATATGTGTTAAGACCACTTTATTTTGTCTGAGCTATCATTTACACTTACTTTGTTATTCCTAAGGGCTATCAACTGTTCATTAAATCTTGATTTTCTGTCATGAGGAATTAATAATCTGGCCTTCCAAGTGAATTTAAAAGCAAGGAGGGACTGAGCTCAAATATTTGAATAGCATCTCCGAGTTAAACAGCACATGGGATTTTCAGTTAAATTATAACCAAGACTGAAAAAACACATTCACTGCATACATTTCTGTTCTTTTAAACATTTTGTTCTCTTCTGCCTTGAAGTTGAACACGTTTCTACCTCATTCACAATATTTAAATGCAGATATCTGTTTTTCACCTAGTTCATTTGTATCTACCATATACAGTGGTACCTTGGGTTACATACGCTTCAGGTTACAGACTCCGCTAACCCAGAAATAGTGCTTCATGTTAAGAACTTTGCTTCAGGATGAGAACATAAACTCTGCTCCGGCGGCAGCGGGAGGCCCCATTAGCTAAAGTGGTACTTCAGGTTAAGAACAGTTTCAGGTTAAGTACGGACCTCAGGAGCGAATGAAGTACTTAACCCGAGGTACCACTGTATTTTGGAAAGTTGTTTGTCTATTTGCTGTGCATTTGGACACATCTTAATCTACAATATTTTTGCTAGGGACTGCCACTCACTTACCTAACAATCGAAGCACTAAAAACATTGCACGGAATTGTTGTACAGCTTTAATGACTACTTTTTATTCATGTTAATCATTTTCTTGTGTTGCATTTCAATTATTCTACTGTGATTTTAAAAATCAATTAAAACAGCAAAGGACCAGGATTTATTTGCAGTGTTTTACTCTCTTCCATATTTTTTAAATATAGATGTGTTCCACATCCTATGTTTGCTATCATAGAATATGACACCGGGACTGAGTTGCAAGTGTCACTTTCAGAATTTTGCAGCCACACCTATGTACAAATGCAAAATTAAGTGGAAGCCATAGTAGAAGACACTCAACACAAAGCATAAACGATTGTAGAGGTCACTTACATATTACATTTTACTTAAGGTTCTTTTGGTATGTAAAAGTTTTTAAATAATAAATAAAATGAAGATTAATATCCCACATTTCTTGACCTCACTGCAATGCAGTATGCTGAGCTGAACTGCACCTGTCACAATTGTAGCTAAGTCCAAGTGAAACTACAGTGTACGGAACTTAATTACAACAAATAGTATTAATGATTATCTTATCAGGAGGCTGACAGGGGTCACCTTTCAGTTATTCAATAGCATCAAGTAAAAAGCTTAAAGTTAATTGCTTTGTGTATTTGATTTCTTGGCCTACATGGACTTTTAGAAAGTTTCATAATTTAATCACAGAGTTATAGAATTGTAGTTTGAAGGGACTGTGAGGATCATCTAGTTCAGTTCCTTTCAATGCATAAATATTTTGCCCAATGTGGGACTCGAACCCACAACCCTGAGATTAAGAGTCCAAACTCTCCAATATTTCTCCAATGAAAACAGGGACATCCTCATCTGACAGGGTTGCCCTGGTCACATTGGCGGCTTCCAACATATATAAAAACATCATAAAAAGCTAAACATTAAAAAACTTCCATATGCAGGGCTGTCTTCAGATGTCTTATAAAGGTTGTATATTTACTTATCTCCTTGGCTTGGGGCTTGCATAACTCCACACCCTCCAAAGAAAATAGGAACACCCTACCGTATCCTCCAACATTTCTCTGATGAAAATAGATATGTCCAAAGGAAAAGCAGGACATTCTTGGAACAAATCAGAAACCGGGATGGCTTCAGTAAACCGGGACTGTCGCTGGATGGTCTGAGCGTCTCATGGTCTGCCTACTGAGTTAATATTCCTCCATATATGTAAACTTCTCCCTTCTGTGAATATCCCCCCCCCCCCAAACAATTCTTTCCTTTGAAATATAGGCTGATTAGTCTGGGCTGATTTATGCATGGATAAAACCCTGTAAAGTTTTGACTTGAATTATTCTGACTGAGAAGAAAAGCCTTCTCAGTAAAATGTGATGATGCCTTTAATGCCCTGGCAGAGAGTGGAAGCTATTCTGTTTATGGAATCCTTATCTCCACCTCCACAAGTACTCTTTTGAGACCCTTCCTGCTGCCCATCTGTCCCACCTTGCCCCATCCAACTTCAAGAAGCTAAAAAACCCACCATGTTAATACAGAAAATCAAAGCACTCTCATATGCACACACATTACAAAACATTATGCAGGGATATGAGGGCGATCTGGCTGCAACATCTGTCACCCCATTGATCGCCAGGGTTGATTCGGCTGATCTGGCTGGCTAGGCGGGTGTCCCCTTCCTCCCTCACTGCTCCATGTGCGTCCCTCCCGAAGCTGCGCGCTCGGTGGAAGAGGACTACCATCCCAGATAGAAGGAGTGTACCATTCTTCGGTCAAGGGTATACGATAGCTGCACTCCCCTGCTAGAACCTCCAAACAAGCACAAAACATTATGCAGGGGTATAGTTACCAGAAACAGGGGCTCTTACTACATTATTAGTCTTGTTCATTCAGAGTCTAGTTCAGCACTAGTTCAGAGTGCTTAAGGAGATAAAATAATGGGACTACAACATAATAGTGCTGCTCCTGGTCTCCAGGTAGCTGCAGAATTCTTGCCCCCAATCTTATCCAAAGACTAGTACATAGAAGGCTTAAAGACTAAAGGTACAATACTGTAGAAATGTTAAAAACAAGTTCTAAAGTGGGGAGGGAAATAGAGTTTGTGCCTGGAAGTCATTAAAGACCACTTATAGAGAAAGCCAATGCATGAGTCTTTCGTAAAGAAAGAGCAAGCTTTTCAAACTGCAATTGAATTGTATCTCCTAACACCAAACATGAATATTTACATTTTAAGACTGCCTCTAAACTTATAACGCATTTAAGGTTTTCATTTGCTTCACGTGACATTTACTTCATCTTCTAGGACAGAAAAGATTCACCTTTCTAGTCCACAGGATGCTAGGTGAATAATACACAAGGTCTTTTTGAGCCAGTGTGGTGTAGTGGTTAAGAGCGGCAGTCTCGTAATCTGGGGAACCGGGTTTGCGTCTCCGCTCCTCCCCATGCAGCTGCTGGGTGACCTTGGGCCAGTCACACTTCTTTGAAGTCTCTCAGCCTCACTCACCTCACAGAGTGTTTGTTGTGGGGGAGGAAGGGAAAGGAGAATGTTAGCCGCTTTGAGACTCCTGAAGGGGAGTGAAAGGCGGGATATCAAATCCAAACTCTTGTTGTTGTTGTTGTTTAGTCGTTTAGTCGTGTCCGACTCTTCGTTACCCCCTGGACCAGAGCACACCAGGCACTCCTGTCTTCCACTGCTTCCCGCAGTTTGGTCAAACTCATGCTGGTAGCTTCGAGGACACTGTCTAGTACAAGGTCTAGTCAGCTCCATTCATCAGTAGATCTTCCAGCAGAAATGCTGAGGGAGTCAGTAAAATGCAGATTTGAAGAGTTCCAAATTAATATTTTCCTCAAGTCTATTGATGGAATTGATAAATGAGGGTGCTACTCATGTGGCCATGTTTTAAGATCATTTCTATTTGATATCTAAGCCCACACCTTTAAACTTCATTAATAATGATGAATGACGGTGCTGCTTAATATAGAGGGTTTTAAGCTCTTGGCAGAAAATAGTTTTGTGCGCTCCCATAATTTATTTTTCTTCCATTTCCAACAATGTGCCATGGCTTGCTTCCAACATTTTTAATATTCTAAAGGTGTTAAATTTACCTAAAACCACAGGATTTCGTGTCCATGGGTACTTAAGTATGAACTCTGCCATCACAGAAGGAAAGCCACAGAAGCTTTCTGATATTGGAGTTACAATGGCAGCACTGCAAAATAACATTTTCTACCCTTTTGAGCCAAGTTCCATAAAGCATGCTTGAGAAAAATAATGCCAGCTGAGAACAAATGCTGTGTTTCTAGATTACTAGCCATTTTTGAAAGGTACATGTCTCCCAAGAGCAGTAAACTTCCATGATATGTGAATAGCTAGCAAAGCTCTGAAGGCAGTGGGTTGTTTTTAGGCATTTACAAGTGTGCTAAAGCTTTAGCAATTGCGTTCTGTTAAAAAGAAGTGATTGACACAAGCAAAGACAAATTATGCTATGGAAAGATCAGTTTAAATCTGACATAGGCTGATACTTTTCTGGCTAAATGTTCCTATCTGATATCCATATACTTAACACAGTAAGAGCAACAGTAGCAGCCTGAACATCTGAGAGGCTGGGGAAAGGTTTTACAATCATTGCCTTATCCAGCAATTCACATTTGCTGCTCTCAGCATCCTCTGTAGGAAAGATGAGTGAGCCAGCAGCGAGCCATCTAGCCTGGTGAATAGAACCCACTGCCCATGAACTGAATATAAGCTAGACTGCTGTGTCTCCTTGCAGTGCAGCAAGACTAGCACTCGCTAGCTCTTTTTTTCTAATTATTTTTATTTTTGCTGTGTACTTCGGTATTATGTCCAGAGTATCTATTTGTAATACTGAACTTATTATATGTTTGTTGAAATTATTATTCCAAGGTGGTATCCAGTTTGCTTCCCTCCCACCCCAATTTCATAACATAGCAACATTAAATTCTGTGTTTTATTACACTAGTTCAGTCAATGTGCCAATCTCATCATACAAGTTTTTTCATCTTTATTTCTGATACCCATATTTGTTATCAACACAACTTGTATTCCTATGGTTGCCCTGGTTGTCCTAAAAAATGTCAATCCCGTATGTGGTTTTGCTCGTGTATGTGTTATAAAACAACTAATATATACAGTTTAACCTCGGGTTAAGTACTTAATGTTGGGATACTGCCAGGGAGATAAAGCCCATCATGGCCCCCACGTCGCCACTGGACAATCCATCGATCTCCCGTAGATACAGTATCAGCAATTAGCGACACGAGCTCCAGAAAATAGCTTGCCACATTCCAGAGCTGATGCACGCTCTATCAGCAGAATTCGCACAGCGAAAGATGCACGCAGGAGAGCATTATTTAGAAGTTTATTCAGCGTTGGTCAGAAC
This sequence comes from Podarcis erhardii, assembly GCF_964252035.2. NCBI lineage: Eukaryota > Metazoa > Chordata > Lepidosauria > Squamata > Lacertidae > Podarcis > Podarcis erhardii. Next base: position 16,309,069 of record NC_138504.1, read on the forward strand.
AAAGAAAAAACATGACTGCCTGCTTGCGTGTTCAGGCACAGAGAGAGAGAGACAACAGCTCTATCAAAACAGAAACATCCTGTGAACAGGAAATACGTAGACTCTGTGACTCACAAAGCCTGCTCCCTTTTAAGGTGGAAAGGAAATATCCTAACACTTAATTCGTTCTGGAGGTCCGTTCTTAACCTGAAACTGTTCTTAACCTGAAGCACCACTTTAGCCAATGGGGCCTCCCGCTGCCGCCGCACGATTTCTGTTCTCATCCTGAAGCAAAGTTCTTAACCTGAGGTACTATTTCTGGGTTAGCGGAGTCTGTAACCTGAAGCATATATAACCTGAAGCGTATGTAACCTGAGGTACCACTGTACTGTTGTTATTGCTGTATCCATCCCCCCTCCCAAGGTGCTCAGGGCATAACCAATCATATACAGAACAGATATAATTGTAGCATGCAGTTCTAATATACATTATTTAGAAGGTTTAATATCTTGGTCTCTGAAATAATTTGCATATATCATAGCTGACCACCCATTAGTCACACTGAAAACTTTGTGTCATGCAGCACAACAGATCTGCACTCTTCCTTGTGGCCTGGCCTCTCACCTGCGAATATTTAGTATCGGGGGCACTGCTGTTACTCTGCCATGGTAGCAAAGTGGTCAAGAAAGTTCCTACACGACTCTCCAGTAGCATCTGGTGTAGAATGAGTTTTAATGAGCAGAAGAGGATATATTAATTTCAATTTATTCCTCACATCCTTGGCAGCAAAGTTAAAAGCATAGGAATTAGGTTGACAAACATTGTTTTGAGCAAGTCCAGCTATGAAGCTATGAGATAAGCGAGCTTCTGCCTTCTTACCCTGCATCATTATCATTATAATTTTATTATTTATACCTTGCCCGTCTGATGACTGGGTTTCCTCAGCCACTCTGGGCATCTTACAGCATATATAAAACATAGTAAAATATCAAATATTAAAAACTTCCCAATACAGGGCTACCTTCAGATGTCTTCTAAAAGTTATGTAGTTCTTTATCTCCTTGACATCTGAAGGGAGGAAAAATCAGACAACCTGGAAAGTCAGTTTAAAAATAATCTTTACTTGCTATAAACATGCATTGGTTCACAGCAAAGACAGCAGCATATCTATGCAGACAAAATACTTACATTTACAGCTTCAGTCATGTGCCTGGAGCTGGAGCAAGCAGAGACATGTCTGCATCCAACACTGCTCAAATGAAGAAAGGAACAGGAAATACCAAAATACTCCTTCCTCTCCAGGAGAGGAGGACAAATGACATCACATAGAGCCCTCTCTACCAATTGTATTTCTATGGTTTTAGTATCTGCATATCAGCAGTACAGCTCTGTGGACTCAGCCCCTTCTTGTCTGACCTAGTAATAATATTTATTTGTTAGGTTTGGCTGCTAATTTCTCACATCTAGTCATCCGCACCCTGGTTTGAAGAAGGATCCTTTTTAAAACATAGCATACTGGGAGAGGTGGACCTGGTTTGTTGTGGCAAATAGGGTTTAAAGTTTAACACTAGTAACAGTTTGCTGCCATTAAACTTCAAAGTATTGTTTATAACTCTGTCAAAGCAGAAGTGGAGCACGTACTCTCTGAGGGCGTCAGTAGGGTTGTTGTATTTCAAAAAGTAAAAACCAGGACACCTCAAAAGTTGCTGAGCTTTTTATGGAAAAAAACCCAAGTTGTTGAGGATTTCCCCACCACAAAAACATCAAAAAAGGGATTTTTCAATTAACTTGTCTAAGATGCAGAACAAGGCCACCTTTCGGAAATTCCCCCCGGATGTCAATTCCGCCTTTGAAATTCTGGAAATGTCCAGGACGTATGGCAGCCCTAGGCTTCTGACTCACAATGCCTCACTCTGGAAAGACCCTGTGTTTCCTAGGTTTCTTAGTCAGAGTGAAGCATTGTCAGGTGTGAAACTTTGGTCAACCTCTGCATGCCTATGCTGCAAGAGAGAGTTTGGGGAAAGGACCAGGAAGGAGGAAGTGATCAGTGTGCAAGCAGGGATTGACTCTGCCTCATGAAACATAATGTCTTGTGCAGATCCTTAGCTTTCAAGACTCATACAACTTCCTGGAGATTTTGGGCATGATACCTGACTGCATTTGGTGAATGATAATATTTAGGACCCCCTCCCAACTTTCTTAATGCATTCATTGGTATTTCAGCATAAAATGTTACAGTATTATTATTTTTATGTCTAACATTCCTAACATTCAGTAGGTCTACATGGTCCAATGCAAAGCTGTATGTTCAAATGCATGGCAATGTATTCACCTATTCTCTGTATTTTTTCATAATGACAAATCAGCCTGATACATACCATTTCAATTATTCTGATGAATTCCAGAATTCATTGACTGCTTTAAGTGCAGTTGATCTCAAGCCATAAAGAGTACTACTGAGAGCTCTTTTTACTCTGGGTTTACATAATTATCCTGGTATAAAGTTCATCTTAATTGCTTTGTTTAGAAAAGAAATAGAGAAAATTGTGCTCAATCTCCCATTCTGGAGTAAGCATTTATCAGGCCAAAAACAGACAAGGCATTGAAAGCTCATCTGTTGTATGAGCTTTGTGTTAAATAAGATGTTATCACTTCCAAAGAATCACTCCTCCCCAGCTGATATTTGCCATTACTTTGTGACTAATAATAATGTTGGGTTTACAGGGGCTCAAAGCATTACAGAGCAGAGAGAGCTATTTTTGTCATGGAACTTATGCCTAACCGTTGTGTTTCTCAAACAGGCAACTTCCATTTGTGCTGGAAATTCCAAGAATTCCTTTTAGTACAACTTATCTTTTGAAGTACAAAAGGTTAATTGGGTACGAACCAGCCTTTATACCAATTAACGCTTTCATCAACATGGGTGATTCACTAAATATAGAGTATTCTCCCAGTGGTCTCTGAGGGCAGTTTTCTCAGTCAACTTGCATTTCTTTTGGTTCATCCTACATTTGCTTTTTGTTGCCACCAAAATTTCAAAGTTAATTCACAACACTGTACACGTGGTGAAATGCAGAGGCCCTGCAATTATTTCTCTGTCACTTCTGGTTGCTTAATGAGGGTCTGGATAGAGTTGAACAACAGTTAATTAATTCTAACAAATTGTAAGTGAGGTGTTTATATTACCACACCAAGCCAATCACAACTTTCTTTTGGCAACGTTTGTTATTGCATTTCCCTGGTCTGAAGTTTAATGTTACTGCATTCTGCCCCAGAATTAGCATTGCAAATATTGTGGACAAATCATTGCCTGATTACGTTATTTTGCCTTACTTAAAGGGATTCCTTATGGCTAGGGTTCCTTGAAGAGTAGATTGAAATTAGTGCTAAAAGATGCGCTACAATTCTGAGTGGCAACAAACCAATCAAGCACAATTCTTGCCTGATTAAGAATATATTTGCATTAACATCTTCCCCTAAGATTCTTAAAATCACTCATACACAGCCAGTTGGAATCACTCTTCTATAAAACTTACATATTTATCTAAAATGTATACCTTTTATATGCAAGCATAATTCTACAGACCAAACTTGCATGTGTTCGCTGTCTTTAGGAGTAAATTTCTTGTAATGAATGTATCTCCTACCATTTTTGCAACTAATGTTTTTAGAATACAGCATGTTAACAACAGTCATTTGGCATTTGCAATCTTTTGTGAAGATTGTTGATTTTGTTATTATTAATGTTTTTATTTTAAACCTGATATCATATAGCTGCCCTGGACTCCTTCTGGAAGAGGAGTAGGATTAAAAGCAAATAAATTTATTTATTTTATTAATTTAACTGAATTTATGTACTGCTTAATCTCCAAAATCTAAGCAGTTTACATAAAACAAAAATTCTCAAAATACCAATATAATAATAATAATTAGGTCTCCCCCTCAAGTATGAATATTAGGACTTTCTACAGTAGTCTTCAATAGCATATCAAACATCTAATGTTTGTTTATTTCCTTACAGAACTATCCTTCTTTCCCTTTGTTCCTTGAATCTTACTCTTCATTTTAATTTAATTAATTAAAAAAACATTTATTTTAATAATAGGCTTGGAGTGTGAATGATTTCTTTATGTTTTTACAAATCCTTATGCCTCAGTGGAAGTACTAGTTGGGCCCTCTGTTGCCCAAGAAATATCTGTCTCATAGCAGTGGTCTCACTGATGACGTGTCAGAAAAGAAAGGGAAGCATAGGTGTGCATTGTCATCGTCCCCCCACACATACTTTACACAGGGGCTACTTTCCAGGCCCCTGTGCACATAAGCAAAAATCACATGTGGGGAGAACCTGTTTAGAGTTGAAGCTGAGGTCAGCTGGAGGCTGGAGAACAAGCGGAAAAGTGTCTTATGCTGCTATGTCAGCTGCTAGGTGGGGAGGCTGAGCAGCCTAAACAAATCTCCACTGTGCCTCAGTCTCTTTGGGGCTTCCTAAGCCTCAATGAAGTCCTATTTGGGTTCCAGGAAGGGTCTAGTTGCAGAGCCTCCTGGTGAGCCACAATGACTCTGCAGTTCACTACTGCCATTTCTTAGTTTGAATCTATTTATTTATTCCTGGTGCTGCACATGGTCATATGCAAGTTGATCACATGTAAGTGGGGGACACTGACATAATGAAAAATGAATTGTTCACAGTTGACCAACTTCACAAGATAGTTGTATGCATGAAGATGGTTGCCACACAAGCAAGCCACTTTGTAAAATTTGATCTGGATGTTAGAGACAAGGAAGACAACATTGCACAGCTCTGTAATAAAATATATCTTTACATTTCCAAAAAAGCAGCTATATCCCTGCCACCTCCAGTGATTTGGATCAAGACAGTGTTGCTGAAAGAAAAAGGACTAATTATCTACTTTCCGATCTGTTTTCCTGCTCTATTTTTGTTTTGTTTTAGTTGTCAGAGCTGCCCGAGGTCCCAGCTCACAAAGGACCAACGCCAGTTCTTATTATATACAAAAGTCTTTATTGAAGTTCAGTTTCGATTTCAAAGCCGTGGCGCACAGCTCTACATCTTGGACTCTAGACCGCTGAAGCTCCGTCTGAATCTCCTCCCCCCAGACACCAGTTCAAGACTCTAGCCTTGCTCCACCTCTTCCTCTGCTCTTTCCTCCTCTGGGTCCGCTTGTCCGCTGGGGTCTTGCCCTTTCTGGACTCTTCTGACGCTGAGTCCCCTGATTCTTCCCCCTGCCTCCGGCGGGCTTTAGGACCTGGTTCCCAATCTGGGCTTTCTGCTGTCCCGCGCGCCTGTACATTCGAACTTGGCGCGCGCACCCAGCCGGCAACCTTTCTCCTGACCGTTACACTGCTCCTGTCACTGCTTCCCTCTTCGGGGGGGCTAGCTGGACCTGACTTCCCCTCCGTTCCCTCAGTCTGCGATAGAGGCGTGGCCAGCCTTGACTCATCTTCTCTCCCTACTGGAGGAGACGCTGGCCCTGACACATGGGACTCTTCCCCCCCCCCACTCTGCTCTGGTGGGGGAACTGGTCCTGATCTCCCGCTGCTGCTTTGGGAATCCCCGCTGGCCCCTTGCTTCTGGTGTGTCCCCCCGGGACCCCCCTTGCCCTGGCCATCGGCGCCCCCCCTCTGGGAATCTTCTGAATCGCTGGAGAAGCTCATGGAATCTCTCGGGCCACTGTCATACTCCCCTACGCTGCCCTCAGATTCCTCCCCTTCGCTCTCCGTTTCCTCTCTCCCCTGTGTCTCTGCTCCTGAGCCCCTGACAGCTTCTTTGTTGCTATAGTTGTGTTTGATTCATAGAAACAAAACTCAATAAAATAGTAATATGCATAAAAATAGGTATAAGTAAAGAAAGAAAATTATTCTGCCATATTAAAGACCAACAAATTGTGGGCTAAGTTTTTGTGGGAAATGGCCTATTTCATCATATGCATCAAGATATAAATAACACTACCCCAGATCAGAATTTCTGAATCTAGAGAGTACTGCTGGTTTCTGGTACTTGTGAGTCAGGGTGATGATTTTCTTTGGGGAAACGGATTGTAGGGAGGGAGATTTGAATTCATTTAAAGTGCTAGTTTAAATGAATGGCTTAGGACCCCAATATCTAGCCCAGGCTTCCTCAGCCTTGACCTTCCAGATGTTTTTGGCCTACAACTCCCATGATCCCTAGCTAGCAGGACCAGTGGTCAGGGATGATGGGAATTGTAGTCTCAAAAACATCTGGAGGGCCGAGGTTGAGGAAGCCTGATCTAGCCTAATGGGAAGTCTCTCCTGAGGAAGGTTCAGAATGTGGCCTCAAAGGAGAGGGCCTTTTTCACTGTGGCCCTGCATCTACCCCTGCATCTACAGTAGATTCTCTCCAACAAGGTACACCTTGCGCTGACATTAACATTCTTTCAATGCCTGGTTTTTGAAGAATTATGATATTCATGCTTATTGCTGTTTGTGAGTGTATGTATGCTTTAGAGGTTGTCTTGTTTAATGTTAAGCATGAAGGTGTGCTGTTTTGTTTTTCTTGCTGTGTACACAAGTTGTCTGTAAGTTGTATGTAAGAAGCATTGTATAAGATGACAAATTAATAACAACGATAATGAATTAGCCTGCCTCTTTCAACAATAATCAATGCTATTCAGCATATAATTTGAAGTCCTTTTCTCCGCAGCTTTCAAAGTCCTGCAACTATTATTTTCAAATGGTGAATTAGTTTCAAAACTTTTCTCAGTGGCATGTATTTCAGAAAATACCTGAGGTTTAGTTCATGGCCTTTACATAATTTATGAGCAAACCTGTATAGCAGATTGCAAATTGCAGTGTTTTTCAGATACTATTTTTTTCTCTTTGATGAATTCTGGTAAAACGTTTTGCTGTATTTTGATAAATACTTGAATTTCACTAAGTGAAAAGGAGCTAGTATTAAACTTGGTAGTTGCAACCAAACTCTATTTAAGATAATTTAAAATTGCTACTCAAGTCTTATTTTCCTAAAATGTAGACTATTAACATAATATACAATTAACTATCTCTTGTATTATTTTCTTCTTTTTGTTACACCAAGGATAAAATAAGAATGGTGCTAATTGGTTGGGGGTGGCGGCTTATTATTATTGTTCATTATAAATAGCTGCCAAAATATTGAAATATGCCAAAGTAGGAAAAGGAAGCTACTTTATCTTAAGGGAAGCAAGCATTAAAGCAAGAAGTAGCAAAATATATCAGTGTTTCCAATGAAGAGAATTGAGAAAGAAAGAATAAGTGTTAACCCAAACGTTGGTCATAGGAGTACAGTCCATATCTCTGGGTTGCCCAAAGCAAATTCCAAGCAAATGCTTCATTGTGGCTGTGCTGCCCATTGAGGGTATGCTAGCTCCTCACACCATTCCTCAAAATCCCCTTTTCTTGCTCTCCAGAACATGCCCAGCCACCTATTCTTAACTTTCTACCATTCATTTAAATCACATTTAAAATGCATTCTTTCCCACAAAGAAACATCAGAATTTTAGTTTGTTGGTCTGAGGATTTTACCTGGGAGATTCCCAGAACCATGGGGAAAATAATATTCTTTGAATGTTATGCAATGTGCATGCAGCCTTTCCTGTTTCACACAACATCACGGGTCATCACCAAACTCTCATGTGTCTTTTCCTGGATTTTTCCTTATTCTCACTTCGGCTTTCTCACACAGGAGATATGATTTGTGTCTGAAGACACTGCTAAGAACGAAGCACAGTTATGCTATTTTCCTCCTTCAGCAGCAGCCCAATCTTATATGTCCTGGTTTGTAAAATGGGGTGGTCCATGTAATGCCACTGGAAGGCAACAAATGCTGGTATGAGACTATTACATTACATTTAAAACCAATACTTTGGTGTTATCACTTGTGGGACCAAATTCAATAGTTTAACTTTGCACTGTGTGAAGAAGTACTTTGTCCTGAATCTGCCAACATTCAGCTTCATCGAATGACACCAGATTCTAATATTAGATAGGGAGGGACATTTATCTCTGCCCACTTTTATCATACAGTGCACTCTTGGACTTCCGGAGGCGGCGCGAACGGCAATGGCGGTCCTCTTCCTTTCGTGAAGGGGAAGCTCCGCGGGAAACGGGTCGTCCGCTACGGCGAAGCGGAGACCCGCATCGGAAACCCACAGGCAGCAAGAGCCTGTGGTCCTGGGACTCGGGCGCCAGAAGCAGCTCCCGAAACGTAGAAGGAACCCCGTAAGGGGCTCCGGAACGTGGAGGGGGTATCGCGGCGCTGTGAGTCGATCGCTATTCCTGTGGAGTGAAGCCGCACAGCCGCTGTCGGTGAGCGCTGACCTTTTTTCCTGGAAAGATTTGATTCAAAAGTAACAACCCGTGAGTAAGAGGGGACTACAAAATTTGAGCTTAAATTATTACTAAATCTGGCTGAAAGCGGAGAGATGCAAACAGGAAGTCCGTCTTCCGCTGCTGCTTAAACATCAAAGCAAAAGACTCTGACGTTTGGAGCCTTTGAAGAGGCGCTAAAAGATAGATTGATCTATGCATTCATTGAAATTGCTTCTGTGTAAAGTGAAGACCTAACCTAATTCTGTGACTTATCTTTTATATGGACACTGCTAAACTTCTTCTTTTGGAATTACATTTTTCACTGAGAAACCCAGGTGCTGGGACTGCCTGAACAATAGAACTGTCAGACTGCAGACTTTGTTACTTTGTAATTGGGACTTGCTACAATTTGAGTGTTTATGGACTGGATATTTTGAAACACCATTTTGGCACTTGCTAGAGACAAAGTAATGCTTTCTAAACCAACTCTGCCAAATACAATTTAACTGAAGGCTCCTGGAAATTTAATTGGACTTTATTGACTTTTATTGACTTGGCTTCTTCCCTTAAGACATTATGAGCTCCCTCTAGAGGATTTCGGATTTACAGATGTGACTGAACTTTACTTTCTCTTTCCTTTCCTTCTATTTGACTGTTTACTCTCTGGGCTGCTGTATTCCCATGGGAAGAACTTAGCTTGACCTTGACTGCTAGACAAAATTGGCATGAGTGGCGCAAGAAAAAAAGAGGCCAGAGTTAGAACCAGACAAACAACTTTAACCTTAGCCTCACAGGCACGCAGATCTTCTGTTCCTACTCTGCCGGTGGCAGGAGAAGAAGAGACTGAGCAACTACAGCTGGAAGATATGGCTGCAGGAGCATTCGGTCCAACTCTAGAGAAAATCCTGGAAAAACTGGAAACCTTGGACAAGAAAGTAGATGAACAAACGGCTAAAATTGACCAAAACGCAGCCTGTTTAAACAAAATAACTGAACAAGTGGCTCTGAATGTACAAGCAATTGGACAGTTATCTGAAGCCACTGCAGAGAACCGCAAATTGGCTGAGGCAACTAGCCAAAAAGTTGAAAATTTAGAACAAGAGGTAAAGCCACTGCACAAACAAGTTGGTGAGCAACAGATGTATTTGTCTATGATAGAACTGCGGAACCGGGAAAATAATTTAAGATTGAGGTCGATACCAGAGCTTGAACAAGGAAACTTAAGTGAGTTCCTGTCCAAAGAATTTTCGAAATTTTGGCCTTTAGAAGAGGAAAAGGATTTCAAAATCGTGTCGGCCTTCAGACTTGGAAAGTTTGCGAGGAAAGACAAGCCCAGAGATTGCTTGATAACCTTGAGGTCGAAGGAGGAAAGAGATAAAATACTAGGCCTACATTACGAAAAGTCACTGGACATCTTGGATAGAAGAGCTGAAATTTACAAGGATATTCCGAAACAACTTTTGGACCTTAGATCCACCTATCTTGAATTGGTCAAATTGTTGAGGAGCAATTCAATCATCTTTAGGTGGGAATTTCCTCAGGGCCTATCCTTCACCTTCAGAGGGAAGAAGGTTAAAACAGCTGAAGATAGAGACAAATTTTTGATTGCCTACGGAGAGGACCTTCAGAAAGGGATTGAAATACCCCCCGGGGCCTGGACCATTAGTCGTACCTCCACCTTCGGAACCTGAAGTTCCAGAGAAAAAGATACTACCACCAGAGCAATAACAGATTTATTCAGGATGTCTCTGCAACTTTTGAGCTGGAATATTAATGGATGCAACTCCCCGGAAAAAAGGAGGAAGATATTTCACATATTGGAAAAAGAACAATTGGACATTATTTGCTTGCAAGAAACACACGTGACTAGGCTCCATAAAAAAGTTTTAATAAATAAAAGATTAGGCCAAGAATTTATTTCCTCGGACAGAGTGAAGAAAAGAGGAGTGGTGATCTATGCAAAGGAGAGCCTGTCACCAAAATTTGTATTCAAAGATGAGCAAGGAAGAATTTTGGCAATTGAGACACAACATCAAGGAGAGAAGCTTTTAATACTAGGAATTTATGCACCGAATGAGGGGAAATCAGAATTTTACAAGAAGTTGCATGAGAGTATGCTGGATTATCTGGACTATGACAACATCATAATGATGGGCGATATGAATGGGGTGGTATCAACCAACATGGACAAGTCACAAAGCCAAAATGTTACAAAAGATGGCAGACTACCTAAGACTTTCTTTGAACTGACTGACAATATGGACTTGATTGACATTTGGAGGACAAAGAACCCCTTGGGAAGAGAGGGAACATTCTTTTCTGAAGCCCAACTGACATGGACAAGAATTGACCAAATATGGATATCTAGAGGTCTGGCACCTAAGATCAGAAAGGTGGAAATCTGCCCAAAGACCTGCTCCGACCATAATGCAGTAAAGATGGATATGAGACTACTACCAGCTGGCTCCTTCAGATGGAAGATGAATGACAATTTGTTTCGAGATCAGGAGATTACTAAGAAGGCCCAAAAAGCTTTGAAAGATTATTTCGAGATAAATTTGAACACGACGGTGGAAAAAAGAATTATCTGGGACGCAAGCAAGGCTGTGATGAGGGGGTTCTTGATACAACAGAATGCTGTTAAGAAAAGGACACAAAATGAGAAAAAAGACATTATTTTGGAGAAAATCAAAGAATGTGAGAAGAAATTAAGATCAAAACCGAAGTCACAGCCGATTCTGAGAGAAATTAAACTTTATCAAGCACAATATTCCAAATTGATAAACCAGGAAATAGAGTGGAAAGTTAAACTAATGAAACAAAGAACATTTGAATCGGCAAATAAATGTGGGAAACTGCTAGCATGGCAGTTGAAGAAGATACAAAAAATGAACACAGTTACAAACTTAGAGATTGAAGGAAGAAACATACAGAACCCTACGGAGATTAGAAAGTGTTTCCAGAGGTATTTCACACTGAGAGCCAGTGTGGTGTAGTGGTTAAGAGCGGTAGTCTTGTAATCTGGGGAACCGGGTTCGAGTCTCCACTCCTCCACATGCAGCTGCTGGGTGACCTTGGGCCAGTCACACTTCTTTGAAGTCTCTCAGCCCCACTCACCTCACAGAGTGTTTGTTGTGGGGGAGGAAGGGAAAGGAGAATGTTAGCCGCTTTGAGACTCCTTAAAGGGAGTGAAAGGCGGGATATCAAATCCAAACTCTTCTTCTTCTTCTTCAAACAATTGTATACTCAAGGGCCGCAAGATGAGGCTGAGATAGAACAATTTTTGATAAAGAATGGATTACCAAAATTGTCACAAGAAAACAGATCAATCCTGAACTGCAAAATAACACGACAAGAGATTGAACAAGCCATTCAGAACATGCAATTGGGCAAATCTCCAGGGCCAGATGGGCTTACCTCCAAGTATTATAAGACATTGAAAGACTATTTGATACAACCACTGATGGAGGTAGGCAACGAAATTTTGGAGGGGAAGAAGGCGCCGGAATCGTGGAAAGAGGCTTTCATCACATTGATACCCAAACTGGAAACGGAAAAGACACAACTCAAGAATTATCGTCCCATCTCCCTTTTAAATGTGGATTACAAAATATTTGCAGACATTTTAGCAAGTAGATTTTAAAAAGTTCTAAATGAAGTAATTCATAAGAACCAGGCAGGCTTTCTCCCAGGTAGACATTTGTTTGCTAATACTAGGAATATTATCGACATTTTGGAACTCTTGCAAACAAACATTAATACAAGAGCTGTGTTAATTTTTATAGATGTGGAGAAGGCCTTTGACAATATTTCCTGGAAATTCATGAAGAAAAACTTGGAAGGGATGGGAGTGGGACGGGGATTCGAAAATGGGATAGATGCAATCTATTCAGAACAAAAGGCCAAATTGATAGTTAACAATGTGGTTACAGAAGAGTTTAAAATTGAAAAAGGGACACGACAAGGCTGCCCTACTTCCCCATTGTTATTTATTTCGGTCCTGGAGGTGCTCTTGAATATGATTAGAGGAGACCAGTTGGTTGAAGGAATCCGGGTCGGAGCGAAACAGTACAAACTTAAAGCTTTTGCAGATGACTTGGTTTTGACTTTACAGGAGCCAGAATCTAGTACGAAAAGAGTATTACAATTGATTCAAGAGTTTGGTCGGGTGGCGGGATTTAAATTAAATAAACAAAAAACTAAGGTATTGGAAAAAAACGTGACAGCTACAGAGTCAGAAAGGTTTCAGAAAGAGACAGAGTTAAACGTGGTTAAAAAAGTAAAATACCTAGGGGTAAACATAACAGCAAAAAATTTGAGTCTATTTAAGGACAACTATGAGAAATGCTGGTCAGAAATTAAGAGAGACTTAGAAAGTTGGACAAGATTGAAACTTTCCTTGCTAGGCCGAATCGCTGCTATAAAGATGAATGTATTGCCAAAAATGCTGTTTTTGTTTCAAACTTTGCAGATTGTGGACAAAACAGAGTGCTTTCGGAAGTGGCAGAGAGATATTTCTAAATTTGTCTGGCAGGGCAAAAAGCCCAGAATTAAGTTTAAGATATTAACTGACGCGAAAGAAAGAGGGGGCTTTGCCCTGCCAGACTTAAGGTTGTACTATGAATCAGCAGCTTTCTGCTGGCTAAAAGACTGGCTGCTTCTCGAAAACACTGATGTATTAGATTTGGAAGGTTTTAATAATGCTTTTGGTTGGCATGCATATTTATGGTATGACAAGGTCAAGATTAATAAGACTTTCAAGAACCATATTGTCAGAAAAGCAGTGTTTAATGTCTGGACAAAATACAAAGACTTACTGGAAAATAAAACTCCAAGGTGGCTTTCACCATTGGAAGCTAAGGCCCGGAAAAGACTCAATATGGAGGCCAAATGGCTGAAGTATTGGGAAATACTAGAAAAAGATGGTGATAACTGGAAATTGCAGAGTCAGGAGAAAATGAAAGACAAAGTGCGAGATTGGTTACACTACGCTCAGATAAAAGAAGTTTTTAAACTTGACAAAAAGTTAGGATTCCAGGTGGAAAAATCGAAGTTAGAAACGGAACTGTTAGAGCCTAAGACTAAGGTACTTTCAAGAATGTATAACTTGCTGTTAAAATGGAACACACAAGATGAAACGGTCAAATCGGCCATGATAAAGTGGGCACAGGACATTGGATATAACATCATGTTTGAGGATTGGGAGAGGTTGTGGAATACTGGGCTGAATTTTACTGCATGTAATGTTTTGAAAGAAAATGTTATGAAAATGATATATAGATGGTATATGACCCCAGTCAAACTTGCAAAAATATACCACTTGTCTGATAATAAATGTTGGAAATGTAAAGAAAATGAAGGAACATTCTTTCACCTCTGGTGGACCTGCCCTAGAGTGAAGGCTTTCTGGGAAATGATATATAATGAGCTGAAAAAGGTATTCAAGTATACCTTCCCTAAGAAACCAGAGGCCTTCCTTCTGGGTATTGTCGGCCAGAAGGTGTTAAAGAAGGACCGAACATTTTTTATGTATGCAACAACAGCAGCAAGGATACTTGTCGCTAAGCATTGGAAAACCCAAGATTTACCCACACTGGAAGAATGGCAGATGCAACTGATAGACTATATGGAACTGGCTGAGATGACTGGCAGAATCCGAGACCTGGGAGAAGAGACAGTGGAAGAAGATTGGAAGAAATTCAAGATTTATCTACAAAAGTATTGTAAATGGTATGAATGTTAAGAAGGATGCTAGAATATAAACAACTTGGCACCGATAAGCTAGATGAAGTGAAATATGAAGATAAGCTAAATTTAAGAAAAGACAAATTTTTGGATAATTTTCAGGTTATATTTGAACTTTTAAGATTTGAATAAAGGATATCTAAAACTAGAGATACAATACTGAAAATTAGATAATAAGAATAGAAACAAGGGGATAAATTTGCTGGATAAAATTTTATAGTCAGGAATGCAGGAGCGGGAGATGCGAGGGAGTCCAAAGAAGTTAAGAAAATTATGTTAAGAGATGTGTTATATTGTATTGTTTATTGGCATTGTAATTAAAAAAAACTGTTAATAAATATTATTTTTTAAAAAAACATACAGTGCACTCTTATATATGACTACTCAGAAGTAAATGTCTTTGAATGCATTTTTCATTTCTTGATTGTAAAGGGGAGAGGAATCCTCAAAGCACTTTACAGAAATGCAATTAGCTTTTGTCTCAAATAGGGGGTACAGGTTTACAACTAAAGTACCTAGTAACAGGAACATTATACAGTGGTGCCCCGCAAGACGAATGCCTCGCAAGACGGAAAACCCGCTAGACAAAAGGGTTTTCCGTTTTGGAGGTGCTTCGCAAAACGAATTTCCTATGGGCTTGCTTTGCAAGACGAAAATGTGGGGGTTTTCCCTCCCCCCTTTTTCTAAGCCGCTTATCAGCTGATCCGCTAAGCCGCTTATCAGCTGATCCGCTAAGCCGCTTAACAGCTGATCCGCTAAGCCGCTTAACAGCTGATCCGCTAAGCCGCTTAACAGCTGATCCGCTAAGCCGCTTAACAGCTGATCTGCTAAGCCGCTAAGCCGCTTATCAGCTGATCCGCTAAGCCGCTAATAGCGCTAATCCGCTAAGCTGCTAATGGGCTTGCTTCGCAAGACAAAAAAACCGCAAGACGAAGAGACTCGCGGAATGGATTCTTTTCGTCTTGCGAGGCACCACTGTATACCGTGTGTGTGTGAGAGAGAGAGAGAGAGAGAGAGACAGACAGACAGACAGACAGACAGACAGACAGACAGACAGACAGATATTTTGGAGGAATGACAGCCCTAAACTTTAACTTTAATTTTTGCATATTTATTAATTTCTCCTTTTGTGCTTGTAACAAGATACAGAGAGACATTCTTTGAGTAAGCAAATGTATTTTGGAGAATAACTTAAAGCAGGGGTAAAAAATATAGTACTTCAAAGATTTTGGGGACTACAGTTCCCATCAGCCTCATTCATCATGCCCAGTGGTCAGGGATACTGGGAGTTCTCAAAAATATCTGGAGGTCGCTTCACAGGTATCCCTGATTTAAATGGAAGGTTCATAGTTCAAGGAAAATAATATATTTTCCATGCAAAAAACTATAGATGTAAAATATGGCTTGCAAAATTACAATAATGTAGTTGACACAGGCAAAACAATGGGTCTTGGGTTAAGATGACAGATGATGTAGTAGATGTAATTGGCATATAGAAAACTTGAGAACCTCTTCAGCATTCATTCCTTTTGATTGCTGTGTGCAGATCTTCTCCTGGCGCCATGGAATCACCCGATCTGGCTGCAGCTAAATCCTGGTTACAAGGCAGGAGGAGAAACTCTTTGGGGGAATGGGCAGATCCCAATCAGTTTTTTGCTCCTGCCTGAACAAAACAGTTATGCAGCTCTTGGCTCCTACTCTTATAGTTCTTTCAGGTTTATTTCCCTCATTATTAACTTCTCCCTCACTTGAAGCCTTCTCCTTGAAGCTACAGCCTTCTTCTTGCTTCCTTAATTCCTTTCACCTTACTCTCCTTTGATCCTAACTTCCCTCCCCTACACATGTGACAAGGTGTTTTAGTTTTGTCTCCAGAGTAGAGGCTTCCTTTGAGACTTTGAGTAGAGATCTCACCCAGCAACAGTGCACCCAGCCATCCAATGGCCAGCAAGTCTCAGAAGAGGGGGAGAGCCAGAGTAAATTTCCCACCAATTGGAACTTGTGGTTCCCACTCATGGCTGTAATGGACTGTAGCAAGAAGGCCCACAAGACCCACAGATGGGTTTTTGCCACTCTGCTCCTCTGCAGCCCCCTCAGATGTGCATAGAAGTACCAAGAATTTGGGCAGTGGCAGTCAGCCAGCAGCCTCCAGTGGCATAGGCCTTCTGGTGGCCTGCAAGGTCAAGAAGATGAAACACTTGGATGGTCTCCCATGCCATCTCCAGCTTTGTGCCATCCAGATCACAAGGAAATAGAATTGAGCCCCATTGTTCCTTAAGCCAGCAGTCTGTTCTCTCTTTGCCTAAGACTCCTTCCGTCGTGGGTCTCTCCTTCTGGGGTTTAATCAAGTCTTCACCATCCAGACCTTCCACTCTCTGTCATCCTTGTTGGAGGATGAGAGTGTGGGCTTTGAAGAGGCAGCTTCTCACCACACCCACTTCTCCCCTTTCCAGGGAGCAGTCTTCCCTTCCTATCCCCTCCCTAGTGTCAGGGGCTTTCTGCTTACTCCAGAGATCAATCAGCAGGTTTCTTATTCTGTTAAATTCTTAATATATTAAAAAAGTGACTGAAATATCTCTAGATAAATACAGAAAATCAAAAAATGATGGCAGACTATTTGGGGAGTAATTTAGCAGCAAAGGGGTCAGTCGTGTTCTGACATTCAGTGAAAAGACAAACATTAAGAACGTACTTAGAGAGTATTTAATATTAAGCTCTATTAGTGCACTTTATGGCTGAATGCATGCTCTCCTTGCCTCTGTTGACATTAATAGTTCATTCAGAGTCAAAAGAAGAAGTAATATCTTGTGAGTTTATAAAAGAGAGCTCTCATTTAACACACTCATTTCCCATTCGGCTAAAATTATATCGGAAATGAACTGAAACTGAAATTCAGAATTGTGTAGGTAGAAAAGGAATGTCAAAATGCAATATTTGCTTGCATGTAACCAAAAGAATCTGACACTAACTGAGACAGGCAGCAGAAAAGTTAACCTTGGCACTGACTGCTCCAGAGCTCCTTCCATTAGTGGGAATACATTTTGTAAGAGTTTTTGGTGTCAGAAAGCTAGAAGTTCTGGCATCAAGGGATTTGAAACTGCCACTCAATTTTCTACATGTCTCTTGCCTAGGCACTTGGAGGTGCACTTAACAGCTTTTTGATGTTTTAATATGGAAAGCCCCAGGATACAGTAGTGCTGGTGGAGGGCATGCTGTCCTATTGACAGTCACCCCCATATTCTAATGCAGAAGGTGATATTTTCTTGCTTTCATTTAGCCATCGTTTGAATTGTGATTGTGGTAATGAACAACACCTTCATGGGAGCTTACTTGAAATAACGAGCACTACTTGTAGAGTGAAGATCTCCTCCGAATAGTATTGCTTTATAATTTTCTCATTAGTTTCTTTTAGGAACTTGTTTATAGGATCCAGAAATTCATCACATACCTCTTGCACAAGATGTGTGTGTGTTTTCTTTGGTATAAATATACTGAAAGTTTTGAGAACATATGCTGCTGACCCCACAGAAAACCCATTACAGAGTATAATGGAAACAGGACGCATTCAAGTGTTACTCATCAGAAGCTGTGGCACTTCTGTGAAAATAGGTGTAGAGAAAATTACTGAAATGCATATAATTCATCCAGAAGCTTACAATGAGTCATTTGGAACTAATCTGTTTTTGTATGCATTGGCAAAAAATAATAATAAGACTGGTAATCACCTATCTGTTTGTGTGTAATCTTACAATTCTTTCCATGTTGCTATTATCTTTCTCCGATCTGATGATTCAAAGCCAGTTACTTCAGCCAGTACCAAGGGTTACTCCTCACTGACTTCCCATGTGTATTTATATTTAAATCCCACTCTTCATATAAATCCCAGGGTGGGTAACAACAATATTAAAACAACAATAAAATACAGTAAAAGAAACAGACACTTCTATTCTCTTCCAAATAAAATTCACTTAAAGCTAAAATGGAGCCTGCTAGGTTTATTTGTTGTATCTATATCATGCTGTTCAACCCAGGAGTGCCTGAAAATCCTATGTATGCCCATCTTACAAGCCTAGTTATCCTTAACTTCCTAGGGAAACCTGTAGCAGGTTTTTTATATACTTTTCTAGATCAGAGTGATGAAGCATAAGAGCCTGGAGGTTTTGTTCAACCTTTGGAAGCCCAATTCCCACAGAACCCCTGCAATATTCCACACAAATGAGTAGATGATTACTAGGTGATTTTTTTAGGGCTAGGAAATGATGCCCTGCCAGTGTCTGCTACTGTACATCTCAACATTGTCTTCTCATTTCGGGGTAGAAGCAGATATGTGCAGAAATGTGGTATTTACCATTTTACATGTGAAATTGGTTGTTGGGACCTTTCTCAGTGTGCAGAATGACTATCCTGAATCATGGTGAACAGGTAAAAGTAGTTCCTGTTCCACCAAAAGAACATGCAGTGGCTGTGTTCATTCATATCATGAATTCAAATGTTTGTTTTGTCTTTCAAATAACTCTTTGTCCAGTCCTTTAAAACAAGAAATAGCTTCTCATTTTGTAACTTGCACAGGCTTTTGTCACAAATAATTTATAGCTGTAGAAGCATACAATATTTATCCTTTCCCAATAGGTAGGCATTGGGGGAAGCCACAGGTAAGTGACAAGACTATCTAGCCAGCCTTAGACAGGCTCTCCTCTTTAATGTTAGATGATGAAGGCAACGGGCAGGCACTAATGATTGTTCCTTGCAGCAGTCACTCACACAAGAAAGATGCAGTCTTCAGTTTTCTCATAGCATATTCAATTCCATTTAAATATTGCAAACTGCTGAATTGCAAATGTTAGCCTAGGCATGAATAAAAAATGTTGATATTTTATTCTAAAAATAATAATTGTGGATAGGCTGCCTTTATTGTATTATTTAAAAATATTTCATTTTACATGTACAGGCTATTGCAGAGTTGCCACTATCTCTCCCCCACCCCCCACAAAAATGGTTCCTGGAACATTAAAAATACAAAAGGGAGGCTATTGCAAGGATATGGGGGAAGTTATTTGCTTTTGACAAGGAGTGTCAGTAATTGTCAGCTAGAAAGAAAAGCGCTGTAGTCAGTTTCTGTAAAATTGTGGAAGGAAAGCTGAGAAGATTGCAATCCAACCCCTTTGTAGAAAAGAGGTATCCTCTTACCAGCACCAGCACCTTGAACTTTGAATTCATTGCTTTCATATTATACACTATATGTAAAGAATACAACATCTGTGCACGGACGACTAACTTCTGGTATTTAAACTACCAGCTGCTGAAAGTGATTGAGTTTGAACCAGGGAGGGGGGTGTCTTGCTGAGGCAACCACATTTCTACACCCACCTTTAATAAAATATTGTAAGGAATAGCTAGAAAGCTTTCCCTCGGACTTTCATCTAGCAGCTTTTTATTATTATTGCAGCCTTGTGAAGGAATCACTATTGACTCCTGTCAGGCACTTTTGGATAGAAGGTGAAGAGCCTTCTCTCATGGCTTTCTGTGTGTTTTGTCAAATCTGGTACTTTCAGCTGAAGTGTGAAGTGAAAGCTGATGTCAGGAAATGCCTTCGAGCAGGAGCTGGTGCTGGTCTCTTGTGACTAACTTTTTTTAAAGAGAGAGAGGGGGGGGAATCAGATTGGGTTGTAAAATGATGGCAATCTAACTGGACATAAACACATTTATTGCAGGCTCAGCAGCTGTTACATATCATTAGAGAAAGGAGGGAAAGGGGCCACTCTGATGTCAGACTTCTTCTTTTAGGGACAAATGTGTCCAGATGAGATGATGCTAATGTGATGGCAGCTTGTTTACTTAAAATTCAAAACCCATTACTGTCTGTCTTTGCACTCTTGTTGCCTTGAAGTAAAGCTCTTTTTTTTTTAAGGCTAATGCAAACTAAGAATTATAACAGGTGTTGCAAATGCTTGAGGAATGATCAAATCCGGATATTGCTTTACCTTGTGTTGTGGCCAAAATGTGACTTGTAAGGGGGATACAAGAAGTTTTTACCTTTTCTTATATTATACTGTATTACTGCTTTTTATGTTGTGTCTTGGTTTTTATGTTTTGTTGTTTTTATGCTGTGTTTTTGAATTTATTTATTTTTTGGTGTGTGTGTGTGTGATGTATATTTATTGTATCCAACTAAACTTTACCTAAATTAGTTTTGGCCATTAATAAGAGTTATCTTATTAAATAATAAGAGTGATCTTATACAGGGAGATTGGACTGCACTACTTTAGACTAAATACAAGTCTTGCCATTTTTAAAAGCTGTCCTGCAAATAGAAGATCATTACATCAGGCACAGATCTGGGAAAGACCTTTTGCTGTGAGGTTTCATTCACAATGAGTTTATTATATGAGGAGAATGCAATAGTGGTATCCCCACCTATGTCTGCAGTTGTTGTTGTTGTTGTTGTTGTTGTTGTTGTTGTTGTTGTTGTTGTTTGCTCCATTCCACCATCTTATGCATTTTTTTATTGATAAAATATGAGATTTGTTTGCTTTGTGAGTGTTTTTTGCACTTTTCTAAATATTTGACATGTTAGGAAGTGGGAAAATTTTTGGAATAATTTCCAAGAGAAGTTCATCAGCTGCATTTCATCCAGGCTGCCTTCCAGTAAGGGTGTGGGGGGGGGGGTGTGGTGACTGAAAAACTGGTAAGGAGGTTCAAAAGCTAATTTCCTCCTTAGATCATCAGGTGGCTATTTGCAATAGCAAAAAATAAAAATGGAGGGCAGCACACAAAAATGGAAAAGGAAAGAGATGAACCTCAAACTGGTGTTATATGGGGAAATTATTGGAGGGGGGGGAATACACTGCCCAGTGAGTTTCAGCAACATGTCTTCCTCAATGGTATTGTTATTCAGGTTTAAAATGTACGTTGGCTGATGCATAATATTTCTCTCTTTTTCAAAAGCGAGAATTCATCCTGCCCTCGAGTAGGATGTTTTGTCAGCATGTATCAAGCAGTGAATGAATTTTACATCCAACTTTAGTTTGACGTTTGCTTCTCTTATTCCACTTTCTAGAACTATTCATACTAGTGATGACTTACCAGAATCCCTGCATTTCACATTGTGTTAAAGATTGCATTTATTTATATGCATTTATCACTTAACACAGATTCAGACTGAACTATAACATTACTACTCATATTTGTATTTCTTTCATGCTGACATATCTTTATTTATTTATTTAAAAGGTTTTTGCCCTGCTGCTTAGCCAAAAATCCTCCTAAAGCAGCCTCTATTAAGATCTATAACAATAAACACAGACTCTACAAAGCACAGAAGGAAATGAAGATAAAAAGAGAAGAGGGGAGAAAGAAAGCAGACCCCATTTCTTACAAGTTACAAAGTAATTATAATGACCAGTTGTAGGAAAGTAGGGTTTCTTGTGTAATAATGAATGGAAACAGTTTCAAGAAAAGAGGAGCTCAGCTAACCTGGGGACTTAGCAATGCCAATAGAGTGAACAGTCCTGTTCCTATATCTCCTTCAATGGAATATTTGCTTAAAAAATTCTCACATGTTCTGTTCATTCCACCCTCACCCTTCCTAAAGTCCAACCTTTATAGACTTATTCATTAATGTTCCCAACAGAAATGCATCCTTATTCAATACTGCTTCCTGCTCTCCTACCATACATCCCGTTTTCATCTCATCAACCTCTCTCCCTATTCTCAACCCTATTTGCTTTTTCTTTTCTTTTTTTTTCTTTTTTTGCACATTTGGTATTAGATCAAAACCAATGCTTCTATAGATATTAACGCCACTTCTGACTGTCTGCAGAAGCCACCAGAAGAATGAGTATAAAGACATTGGTCTAACATAGTCACCTTCAGAAACTTTTTGAACATCTTCATCACCAGTGCCATTTTTCTAGAAAAAGAGGTGCTGGAACTCACCATGAACACTTCCCTTGTTTTCTTAGAATGGCAATGGTGATCACCTGAGAGATGCCGGAACTAGAAAAAGAAGCCCTGCTTCTCAGTCACTTGGAATCATACTGGTCAAACAGTCTTACTAAGGCATAATAGGGAACATATTCCAGTTTAAACAGATGTAGAATTTCAATGCAGTATAATATAAGAACAATAATAATGTTATCATAGGCCTGACCTGTCTCTCAGATACATAATAGAAGCATTTTTTCTTTTGTGTTGGTTCCCCCCATCCCAAGTACTTTCAGTTGTCCCATTTGGTTTTAAACAAATCATAAATTCATGTCCTAAATGTTTCACTAGTCAGAATAATTAAGTTGATCAGGTCTGGGAGTACTGAAAGGAAATAATGGGGTCATTGAAGCATTGAAGCTCTAATGGGAACCTGAATTCATTCAGATATCAAATCTAATAATTGCTCTACACCTGTATACACAGTCCCAAAGAGAAAATTCACATTAAATGTTTAGTGGAAGTTTCAGTACTGTGCTTCAAAAGGATTTGATCCTCTCCTCCCCCCACCCCACTCCTGGAAAAAAAACAGCTTTGTATCTTTTTCTCCAACTTTTACTTGTGGGGGCTCATTGTATTTTAATAGAATATTCAGTCTTCGAAAAGAAGAACTGAAAGATGGTGTGTGGGTGTATGAGACTATTTGTTTTGTATAAGTTTTTGTACATTATCATGTTTTATTTGTACTTTTTTGTTTTGTTTTATGTCCTGTTGTTGTTTGTTTCTCTTTTGACTATGTAGTATTATTCTCATGTTCTGTTTGACAAGTGTGTGTGTATGTGTTGTAAATAAACTCAAAAAAATTTTTTAATGAATATTCAATCTTCATTCATAAATATGCAAACATTAGGAAACTATATTCATGCATTAAATTAGTAATATGGATTGTATTCATCATATTGTTTAGAATAGAAAGCAGGAAGTAATACACAACTGTAGTTTATTCAAATGGTCAGCTACAAGGAGCTCTCTCTCAAAGAAAACTAAGGAAAAAATGCCAAATATTTAACATATTAAAAATTATATGAAAACATTTACATCATCAGTCTTTTCTAACTTAGTCCCTCTAGCTCTTTTGAACCCAAAGTCCCAGCAGCCCAAGACAGCATGACCAGTGGTTAGAGATGTTGGGAGTCCAACAACATCTGGAAGTCAAGCAAGGAGGTGTGAATGACCATAAATTGCCTGGTATTTTCTGGTCTGGATAATTAGGTGTCAATCAAAATCAGCAGCTCTCTTATTACTACATGGGGTGGAAGGGAGCCCATCTCCTGATCATAACTGGTTGCTCTTAAATTCAGAAACAGTACACTTAGCTGAATCATCACTCTATTACATTCAGTGAAATTCTTTTGTAATAACCAGAATATAAAATGAAACATGCTTGTACTGTTGAAATGAAATGTAATAAATATGACGTGATTGAATTCTAACTTCAAGTTATTCTCACTACAGTCTTTATTTTATAATGTGTGTCTTTGCAGTGTCTTGCTTGATACAGCAGTTTTTTCTGTCCTGTCCCTTTTGCTACATTCCCATCCGGGAGCTGAAAATCAAAATGAGGCAGAAAATGGCTGTACGCGGCTATGTTTTTGTTGGCAAAGAGACCTATTTTCCTGTGTGATTTTAAAGGCCAATTACCCTTGGAGGAAGGGAGGAAGGAGATTGATTTGTCTTGTAACCCTTGAGGCAGGCATGTGGTAGTGTTTCAAAATAAGGCTTATCATAGGCTACGGACATGGAAGAGATTTCGGTCATTTCAAAAGCATTTCTCCTAAGTGGTGATGTTTCTGAGGGAAGCAAAGTTAAATTTGGAGTATTAAATAGACAACAGCAACAACAAAAATCTTAAAGTCTTATCTGGATAGGTTCATGACTTTTAAAGGGCAAATCGTGCAAATAAAATTGATTGTGATATAAAGCTACTTTAAAGTACAGAATACCGTACTTTCCCATGTATTAGACGAGGATTTTTTACGCCAAAATAAAGTAAAAAATTGGGGGAGTCATCTTATACATGGGTAGTGCAGTGGGGGGACAGGCAATTGGTTGCATCCATGAGGAGGATCTAGTGATTGGGTGGGTGAATGGTGTCAGCTGCAAGGGCTGCTTTGGATTGGCTGATGCTTTGTCAATTGGGCGGGTTATTTGTGGATGCGGCAAGGATTGCTTTGGATTGGCTGGCGCTTCGGCAATTAGGCTTGTGTTGCTTGCGATTGTTAGTGCTTGCCAGTTGGGTGAGTTATATTCAGTTCGGCAACCCCCCCCCCAAAAAAAAAAAAAATTAAAATGCTCAACAACTCTGGTCAATTATTCTTCCCTCAAAAAAGCTCAACAACTGGGTAATCCTCCACCAAAAAAGCTCAACAACTCTGTGCCATCTCCCCCATTTTCTTAAATTTGAGCCCCCCAAAATAGGGGGTGTTGTATACATGGGGGCATCTTATAGATGGAAAAGTATACTTTTAAAGTATGCCTACAGTCCCATGCTCACTTTCAAATGACTTACTTCAGAGTAAGAATGCATAGGATCACTCTTCTGGATTTAGGATTGTGATTAAGGCACTTGGGGTTTTTTCTTTTCTTTGTGAGCTGAAAGGACAATGGAAAGATGCTGAATCACAGTGATTAGAGATATTTAGGAAAATGTGTACAGTGAAAACAATCTCATTGTCCTCCCTACTTTTTATTTCAATTGCAGGAGAGTATTTATTTTTATATATTGATGTTGCTGCTGCTGCTATTTAGATTTGCAGCCCACTTATTTCCAAATAAGTGAAGAAGGTAACAAAAGCAAAAAAACACTAGTGTAGAAGAGTAACACCTTTCCCACACCATATTTTTAACACTTGTATGTAACATTTGAGCCTTCTCCAGCAAACCACAAGTACATCTTCCCTCAGTTTGACCCTATAGATTATCACCCAAACTGAATGCCGGGAGATTGTCACTTGATCTTTTTCTGAGTTCTAGTTACAAAGGAAACTAATTCCAATAAATGTCACCTTAAGTCAGTTCTAAAAGGTCACATTCAGATTTATTTTGCTGCGCATTTTTAGGAAGCCTTATTCAAACTGTTGTACTTTTAAAAAATAGTTGGAGTTTAAAAGTCTAATTAGCCAAAAGAAAGAATGACTGTGCTTGATACTACAAGGTGAATGTATTCAAAATCTCTTTTTAGTCTCACAGTCTGTTAGAAATTTAATAAATCAGCAAGATACAATTCTGGGGTCTGTTGTATTGATCTGCAAGTTCAGAGGAGATAATGAGAAAAGTGGTTGCTAGACCTAAGGAATGGAGTATGGATTACTTGTCTTGAAATACTTTCTGATCTCGATTTGCCCATAGATGGTCTTAAGACTCACCCAAGAACTCAAAGCCAGCTGCCCCCTTTTTCATCGGTCTGTCAGACACATACACCCCATGCTTTTAAACCTAAAATGAAAGGAGGGCTTTTGAAAAAAAAAGGAAAGGAAACTTGATGATACAATAGATGTAGCAAATATTTTCTTTTCAGAGCTTCCTCCTTTTCAATGTTGAATTCTAAAAAAGAAAACAGTGATGAAATACTGACTTTAATGTAATGGATCATTTAATTGTCTTGGATCCATAGAAATTTCAGCAGGTTTCAGAAAACTAGAGCACCTTTAGTAACCTGCTACATAGCTAGGGAGCCTGGCTCTGGAGTTGTCAAAATGTGTATTTGCTACATGGGACAAACAAACCAAAAACCTGATACTCTTGGAGTGCATATCATCCATAATTCCAGACAGCAACATGACCTAATCTCTAACTAAACTGAACATAGTAAATACAGTAGTTCCTCCCCCACTTCTCCAACTTAGACAGATTTGTCTTGGAATATAGTACTTGTACACACACACACACACACACACACACACACACACGAAATCATGATCTCATCAAATTGGTAACCTAATCAGTCAATCTTTTACTTTAAGCAGGAGCTCTCTATAAAGCATTTGTGTCAGAAAAATAACTATTCATTCTTACGTCTAATAATAGATTCCTTGCTAGAACTAACTCCAAACAAACAAGTCACTTTAAGAAGTGAGGATCTCTTAATCAAGAAAGAGGATTAAGGCAGAGTGAGAGAAAGCAAGGCACAAGGTGGCAGGATGCGAGTGAGCTCTTATCACTTTGTTCAGGCCAGGGCTGGTGAAACGGTGGCTCTCCAGATATTGCTGGACTCCAGCTCCCATCTCACCTGACACCAAGCTGAATAGGGCTAATGGCAACCACCCTTACATTTAGTTCTGTTCAAGCCAAGTCTTCCTTCTTCTATCTGCAGTTGAAAAGGAGAACCTATCACTAGCCTTCCTAAGGCCAACCCTTTATGTATCTCAGTACTACTCTCAAGTCCCTGCTTTCCATCTTTTCTTCTTCTAAACCTTTACTAGGCTTACTCAGTCTGTTTTTCCTATTTAACACTGCTTTCAGGACAAATAGTAGCCAGTCTTACAGTGCCTGTCTGCACCATTTGTGGGTGTATCCCAGGCAAAGGAAATATAGAGCTACGTGATCTCCTTACTGCTAAATTTTCCACAACAACCGAACAATTTCCCGTGGATCAAACTGGATGCTTTCCACTAATATGTGCTCTTATACTATGCTTCCTTAATATTACTGCTATTTCAAGATGGATTCTTCTTTCCTGAGCTGCGTCTGATGCAAACCACATTACCTGTCAGCAGTAGCTTACAATTTACAGAAGAAAAGCCAAAAAATTGCAAAAAGAATAGTGTTTGAGTGTGGGGGAAAGCAATCTCTTCTCTACACAGTAGCTTTCTAATGCATTGTTTTATCTCAGATGACACAGAGTATTATATTTACTTGCCAAAGACTGTCTAAGACAGAGAAGACTTTGGAATTAATAGTTAATAAGCATCTGTGAGCCAATATCACAATATTGTACAAGGTGGTGAATAAAAGAAACTGGCATTCAAATTCTTGCATAGCCAGATGATCGCTCCCCCATCCAGCCCGAAAAGGAGTCCAGGTGAGGAGCGCCTTTTCTGTGGAACTAGAAGACTAGCATGAAGTTACTTCTGGCTCTGGAAGCTTGCATTTCCACCAATGGGGGAGGGGCAGGCAGAGATATTTAAAGTTGGCCACCCACCCTTTCTTCTTCTTTTTCTTCAAGCATGTATTGCTGCACAATTGCACTCACTTCACACGCTAGTAAGGTTATGCTTAAAATTCTACAAGGCAGGCTTAAGCAGTATGTGAACTGAGAAGTCCCAGAAGTGCAAGCTGGATTTCGAAGAGGCAGAGGAACCAGAGACAAAATTGCAAACATGCGCTGGGGTATGCAGAAAGCTAGAGAGTTCCATCTGCTTCTGTTTCATTGACTATGCAAAAGCATTTGACTGTATCAACCACAGCAAACTATGGCAAGTTCTTAAAGAAATGGGAGTGCCTGATCACCTCATCTGTCTCCTGAGAAATCTCTATGTGGGACAAGAAGCTACAGTTAGAACTGGATATGGAACAACTGATTGGTTCAAAATTGGGAAAGGAGTACAACAAGGCTGTATATTGTCTCCCTGCTTATTTAACTTATATGCAGAATTCATCATGTGAAAGGCTGGGCTGGAATTAAGATTACCAGAAGAAATATCAACAACCTCAGATATGCAGATGACACAACCTTGATGGCAGAAAGTGAGGAGGAATTAAAGAACGTTTTAATGAAGGTGAAAGAGGAGAGCGCAAAATATGGTTTGAAGCTCAACGTCAAAAAAACTGTGAGAGATTTTACTGTCTTGGGTTCCATGATCACTGCAGATGGTCACAGCAGTCACAAAATTAAAATACGCCTGCTTCTTGGGAGAAAAGCAATGACAAACATAGACAGCATTTTAAAAAGCAGAAACATCACCTTGCCGACAAAGGTCCTTATAGTTAAAGCTATGGTTTTCCCAGTAGTGATATATGGAAGTGAGAGCTGGACCATAAAGAAGGCTGATCGCCAAAGAAACAATGCTTTTGAATTATGGTGCTGGAGGAGACTCTTGAGAGTCCCATGGACTGCAAGAAGATCAAACCTATCCATTCTGAAGGTAATCAGCCCTGAGTGCTCATTGGAAGGACAGATCCTGAAGCTGAGGCTCCAATACTTTGGCCACATCATAAGAAGAGAAGACTCCCTGGAAAAGACCCTGATGCTGAGAAAGATTGAGGGCACTAAGAGAAGGGGACGACAGAGAATGAGATGGTTGGACAGTGTTCTCGAAGCTACCAGCATGAGTTTGACCTAACTGTGGGAGGCAGTGGAAGACAGGAGTGCCTGGCGTGCTCTGGTCCATGGGGTCATGAAGAGTCGGATATGACTAAACGACTAAACAACAACAACCAAATGCTTGGCTTGTGCAAATTAATTCAACAAGTCTTCCCAACAGGCACTTTACTCAAGGTTCATAACATCCTACTTGGGGGGAGAGATTTTGTAGAGATGGGAACCTCTATGGCACTCACTAATCTTACTGTAGACTCCACCGAGTAAGTAGTTCTTGAAGGAAGAGGAACCCAATAAAGAAGCCAATCAAGCCTGGCATTGCTTCTGTTTTAATGTTTTTCACTTCTGTTTAGAAATCAGGAGGTGCCACTATACTAATGCCTTGTGCTGTTGTATTTTTGGTTTTGTTTTTTCTTTGGGTTCTAAGCTTTTTAATCCCTTAATAAAGCCTTTAAGCAGAAAATGTAATGCACTCGCCTCTATTCACTCTGGTCTGTCGTGTTTAGGTTTCGTGTTGCTTATATTGTACTAAAGTTCCCTGGAATTGTATGAATATTGTCCCCTGGGTCTTTCATAAGAACTAGATGTGTATCTCATTAGGCTTTTTCCAGTGAGCAAAGTTTTAAATGAAGGTACAAATAAATATTTGATGCAAAGGCTTTCATTGCCTCCCAAAGGTACAGGCCATATGAATGCCTTTACAAGGGTGTTTTCTCCCCCATGTTCTTTGCTACTTCAACAAAATTTTGTCTAATAAGGTGGAGCTTTAGCAACAGCCCTTTTTATTACTAAATAGGCATCAAGGGTTTTTTGTGTGTGTTCATTCATATTCACTCTGCCAGGCTTTTTTTTAGCTTTAAGTTTATATATTGTTCTGTCACAGCAATATTTTAAATGATTCTTTCTGAGTTCCAGAGAAAATAAAATTAAAGCAATGCTCCCTGGACATTTAATTCTGGAATGCTTTTAGAGAATATGAGACCAAAAGCCACTTCTGCTATTAGAGTCAGCTCACATAGTTAAAGGTAAAGGTATAGGACCCCTGGACAGTTAAGTCCATTCAAAGGCGACTATGGGGTGTGGCGCTCATCTTGTTTCAGGCCGAGGGAGCTGGCATTTGTCCACAGACAGCTTTCCAGGTCATGTGGCCAGCATGACTAAACCACTTCTGGCGCAGTGAGACACTGTGACAGAAACCAGAGCGCATGGAAATGCTGTTTACCTTCCCGCCACAATGGTACCTATTTATCTACTCACACTTGTATGCTTTCAAACTACTAGGTTGGCAGGAGTTGGGACAGAGCAACGGGAGCTCACCCCATTGTGCGGATTCGAACCTCCAACCTTCTGATCAGCAAGCCCAAGAGGCTCAGTGCTTTAGACCACAGCGCCTCCCGCATCCCTACAGCTCACAAAGTAATACATATATGAATATAATTTCATACCAATCCTCTCTCTGTGTATCTAAACAGTCAGCTTTCCATAACTGTCGAGCCTCAAAAGTTTAGGGGATGTCTCAAGAGTCCTAATCACATTTTAGTTCTCAGGTTTGCAAATCAAATGAAAAGTTGCACTGGCCAAAACTTGCCATCTTTTAAAATTGCTTTTTTCTATATAAAAAAAAACTTTCTATTAGCAACATTTGGAAGTGGTGCACTTCCATCTATCTATAGAATCTTCTATTCTCCCTTCTAGATCAGAGGTAAGCAAAATAGACGCTGAAAGCCACATTCTGAGGGGCAAGTTGTTGTTTTTCTTTTTTCACTTGTTACTCCTTGGCTCCCTGAGAAAGGTCCTAGGCTTTTAATTCTGGAGAATGATACAGGCAGCTTTCCTAGAAACTCTGGTTTTGTAGATTGCACCTGGGAAGAGAACCTGTGGCGTTCCAAATGTTGTTGGACTCCAGCTTTCATCAACTCCAGGCAGCATGGTCATGATGCATGATGGGAGTTGGAGACCAGCAACATCTAGAGGCCACAGGTTCCCATTCTGTTCTTTAGGAGGTTGAAGGAGACAGTGGGAGGGAAGTGACCATACTTGCATCGTTCATGGGTATATTCTCATTTTGTAAATGCTTATTGTTACCAATAACAAAGTTTGGTTCGTAGTCCTGTTCAATGCAATTTTTTTTAGAAAAAGAGGTGCCAGAACTGTGTCTGAATTTCCTGTGTCTGAATTTATAGCCCCTTTCCTCTTAAAGCCCTCACAAATAGTGTTTGCTAGGGAAAAACAACTGCTTCTTTACCCTGTCTGGTTTATAAAAATAACGGCCTAGGTAACTAGATATTAAGAGCATTGCTTCAAACTTTATCCTTCTTTCACTGAAAAGAGTAGCAGAGCTGCGTAAATTGTCATGGTCCTTCCCTCTTCTCCTGGATGCTTTTATGTCTCCCAGGCTATCTAAAATAGCTCTTAAGGGTATTTTCACAAGCTTATGCCCTGTACACCTTTTTGTCTCCAGTGCACCACTTCCAAATGTTGCTAATGCAATATAGAAAGTTTTTTTATATATACAAAAATGCCATTTTAAAATCAGATGACAAATTTTGGCCAGTGCAACTTTTCATTTGATTTGCAAACATGAGAACTAAAATGTGATTAGGACTCTTGAGACATCCCCTAAACTTTTGAGGCTCGACAGTTATGGAAAGCTGACTGTTTAGCTACACAGAGAGAGGATTGTTATGAAATTACTGCTATGTGGGAGTTTCAAGTCATCCTGAGCACTGCAGATTGAAAAGTTCCAGCCACATAATTGACCTAAGAACAAGAATGCAGGGTGGTATATTTCATAGAGAAGCAGTTACAAGCTAAGTTAATCTTCCCTCATGTGCATCAGATGAGATAGGGGGAGAAAAACATGGGGTATTTATGTTTTTTAACTGTTACAAGAACAATAGATATCCCTGACAAAGCTCAAAAAGGCAGAGCCTTGTAGTTGCATAGCCAATGTATTATGTTCATTGCATTTGTGTCCTGGCACACTTTATTACAATTTCAAAATCAGCTCTAAGTGGGTTTTGCAATTAAAATGAATGACTGCATTCCATTTCAGAGGCAGGGAGAATGGTTTTCCAATTCATGCAGAATTACAGAAATGGCAGACACAGTAATTGCATCTGCCTGTATACCTTCCCGAAAGCTTGTTTCAAAGGAGCTGCTTCTAAAACCTATTCTCATAAAACATGTACCAAATTAATAAATTTTAAAATAATGGGTTACTTTATCTTTGAAGAATTGTTATAAACCTAGGTGACACTACCAATCAGACATTAGACAAAGAAATTAGTTGCACAAGAAATGTCACTGCAGGATTCCCTGTGGTTACATTCACACAAAGCCTAGTCATGTAGATAATAGGCAGAATTCTTAGTTAAGGCTATTGTTAATTTATTAGTTTGACTGTATGTTGTCTAGTTTTAAGGATTTTGCTCATTTCTGTGTGTGTATACTGATTGATAGCTGTCTTGATTCCCTTTGGCAGCATAGGTGTGATAGGTGTGTTCAAATCAAATAATAAATGTACAGTTTGCATGTGTAAGGGTCTGAGAGCAAACACTAAGCTTTTGCTCCCTCCACCACTTTTCAGAAACGCTTCAATGAGAACTGGTGATTATGCATGTAAATCCTCTTACTAGTAACCCAATACAACCCATCTGTCAGGGCTGGTTACAGGATTTAACATCAGTCCACTGTTGGCCTTCAGAACTACCTGGTCCTGCTCCTATGCCTCCTTGCAACCAGAGGGAACAACCAAGAGATGAAGAGACTGGGTGACAATGGTAATTGGCGCTGGAGGGAAAGAGAGAGAGAGAGTAGTTGATGGCAGTGAAGAGAAGGGTAGAGCCTACTGGGGATCTCTTGTCTGAACTCCCTCAAAAGCTAGAATCAACACTGCAATTGGCCATGTAATGTCTGAACTTGCATGAGTTATGCCCTATTATATACACATTTAAGTTATTCTTCTGTGTTATCACAGTAATACTGAAGAAGTATTGTTCTTCTCTAATGTTAGAATACCTTCCACCATGCAAGCACTTACCATGTTTGCTTCTATGCTCTATGTGACTATCTTTGGAGCAAACAGAAGTGCATTTATGGAACTGTCATCCTGAGACAACAAGTTCCCAAAGTATGAAGGCAACTTCAACTTTTAGGTTAATTTATCAGCTGATAATGCAGCTTCAGCTTCTAGTTTAGTGTTGTTTCAGGTATTGGAGAGTAAGCCATAGCTTTTGGTCTTTGGAGCACCAGCAGGTTGCAATGTGCATTTGCAGCTTAGCATACAAATCTGTTTTGTCCCAAGATCTTAAATGCCACTCTGATACAGTCATTTAAATTTTGTGTCAGTTGCATGGATGTGGTTGTTTAACAGTATTCTTCTAACAATTTTTGTTGTACTTCAGAGTTAATTACTCAACTCTGAAGTACAAAAATAATTGTTAGAAGAATACTTTTAAACTACCACATCCATACAACATCCAGTTCTTCACACATCCTTTCTTCCACATTCCACATATATTTATTTGAACACACACACTTGGGATCAGTTTATTGTGGGATAAGCTTCTGCTAAACCATTCATTCTACAGTACTGCTGTTTCTAGGAATAGCAAGTTTGTGTGCCTCTGTGGTAGTAGTAGTAGTTGTTGTTGCTGCTGCCGCTGCTTCAAATTCCCTGCTTAGCCACTTTGAGCAAATACTGCCTGCAACAGATAAAACTTGGATATGCCAGATAAGTCTGTTTGAAGCAATTTGCACTCAGTTGTGTACTGACAGCAAGTATTTGCTATACTCCCGGGATATCTCAC
Source organism: Podarcis erhardii (assembly GCF_964252035.2). Lineage (NCBI taxonomy): Eukaryota > Metazoa > Chordata > Lepidosauria > Squamata > Lacertidae > Podarcis > Podarcis erhardii. Next base: position 16,342,168 of record NC_138504.1, read on the forward strand.
TTAAAGACAGCAAAAATCACTAGAACTTCAAAAGATTTTTTGTGCCCTGGATACATTTGTCTGCCCAGCACCCTTAGCCTCCAAAATGTTGCTATAAGATGCAAAGCAACAGATGGGACTATATGTTGGTTCCATACACAATTCTCTATTTCTCTAGCCTCCTCCCATGGGGAGGTATCCTTTTTTCCTCTAAAATATTTCTTTTCGGGAGACACCCAAATAGCCCCATAGATCTGGGTGAGGCCATGTATAGCCGAGGTAGGTGCCCTGATGGAGAGGTGAGTATTCTGCGGGCAGAAAGGGGCGCACTTTTCATGCTTTGAAGGAACCATGTGCTAAATCAATTGAAAACAAACTGATTCTCAGCTAGGGTTTTGTACATACTTAAACAGAAGAGAATTAATTCAACAACTTACCAGTCAAAGTACAGAAGGCATTTAATTTGTCTGATTACAACATGAATATTTAAATACTGCTGTTTGTGCACAGATTGGAATGTTCTTTTTATACTATGAATTTTCATTGGAAGCAGTACTAGGGGAACGTTCATAGTATGAGCATGTTCTTTTCTCTGAGAACAAATGGTTGAATCAGTACTGTCTTATCTCTCTGAGGTTTCTTCTCAACCCTACCAAGGTTGAACCTGGGCCTTTTGCACACAATGCATATGCTCCAGGGAGGCCACTGGGCCTCTTCTCATACTGTTTCTTCCTCAGTTTATGCTGCTTTGGATAGAAAGGGGCTATGGAGGGTTGTTTGCTTTTGATGAAGAGGAATCTCACCCTGTCCTAGAGAAAACTGCTCTGTTATATCCTATTCACTGAATGTCCTCCAGTCCACTCAAGCAAAAAACAGAAATTGGTCTTTGCTGTGAATTTCTGTTTGAAGAGTGTGCTGGAAGACATTCACCCACCTCTGTTTTTTCCTCTGCATTATCTTAGTCTCACAGAGTGTAGATCAGGGGTCAGCAAACTTTTTCAGCAGGGGGCTGGTCCACTGTCCCTCAGAACTTGTGGGGGGCCAGACTATATTTTTGGGGGAAACTGAATGAATTCCTATGTCCCACAAATAACTCAGAGATGCATTTTAAATAAAAGGACACATTCTACCCATGTAAAAACACACTGATTCCTGGACCGTCTGCGGGCTATTGAGAAGGCGATTGGGCTGGATCCGGCCCCCAGGCCTTAGTTTGCCTACCCATGGTGTAGATTCATATGCTTTTGTTGTCCTGGTTTGGAAATGTGGGGTTACGTAATTTCCAAATGTGGCATTTTTTTAAAAAAAAAAATTGTGCTGGGCATAGTCATCCTGGCTATGGTTATATTTTGGGGGAGAGGGGTCATTTTTTGCTCTGCAACTTAGAACTGGAGGGTGGGATGGCTGGAAGAGGAGGCAAAAGGATTTAAAAGGCCTGCCTATCCAATCCAGTGGGTCATCCTATTCACAGGTTATTCTCCAGTCCACTTTTCAAATATAAATTCATGTTAATTACAAATTTCCATTCTTTCTTAGTAAGGTTTCTGGATAGAGATAACTTAGCCACTGTGAGCCATGCTCTGATCACCACTCCTTTAGATTATTGTAATGCAATTGGTGAAAAATGTGGCTTTCAATATATTGGCAGGACAGCTATCAGGAACCACATAATACTGATGCTGAAAGAACTACATTGGTGACTGAAATTAAAGGTGCTGGTGACTGAAATTAAAGGTGCTGGGGGAATTACACCAGATGGTGATATGAAAAAAAAATACTCAACTTAGAAATACCTTCCCTGAAATGTGTGGCATCAACTTCACTGACATTCTAGCAACAGTCTAAAATCTACCTGTTTACTTAGGCATTTATTAATAGTCACTGGTATAATGAGTATGTGGTAATTATGAGCAGGTTACTGCTGAATATATTTTATCACATTTGGTGGTTTTAATATATGCTTATTTAATATTATTGTTATCTGCCCTGAGATTTATACAGAGGCAATATGGAAAGCGAGTGTTTTTCTTTTCTATAATGTAAGATGCATGTGTGGTACAAGGATAAGAAATACAAGCAACAGACACTATGCGCCTTCTCAACCTGTCATTCTTTCCTTTTGTGAAGCTGAATGCTTTGTCCAATGTTGGTGTACATATTTCACTTCCAAAAAAAAAAATAGCTTAAACTCCAAATCTGGCAAACGTTCCCCCCCCCCCAGCCCCCTTAAAGTGGAAATAGCAGAAATTATCGGGTCATAGCTAAGAATCTCTCCCTGGTCCTCCCCCCATTTCTTCAGCAACTTAAACATTCTAAATGCAACAGCAAATAATCATTTTAACAGCACCACAGGATTGTAGGTGTTAATTAAAAATTCAGTAGTTTGGTTTTGCATTCTGTCAACAACATAATCCCAAAGAGAGTATCTTCTAGCTATTTTTACTAGACATTATCCAAATTCGTGAAGTTGTCACTCTTTTAACTGAGGTTTTGTAGTCCAGGGATACGCCCTCCTTTTCTAGAACTTCTTCAAACAACAATCGATTCAAGTTTTTTAGGGCCTGTTATTTGTATGTGATGATTTCATCCCTTCATGGCAGAGATCTATATTTGTAGGAGGTGCTCACCAACTGGTTCCAGAGTTTTCATCTCCATGATTAATGCAAAAAGCTGGCTGTATTTGCATGATGCCCTCTACCTTCCATAGTCTTTTACAAGAGATTAATAAAAACATATTGTACATTTTATGCAAATTGGACTTTAGTTCAGCAGGATTTGCTGAATTAATGTCATAGTTTGTGGGTTTCACAGAAGAGGTTCAGCCTATCATCAGGTGCAGTAGGATGGGACACTTGTGTCTTTCATTGTGTGGTTGGCTGCATAACTTCAAATTTCTTAATACAGGGATTTCAGGAGGAGGAAAAGGGGAGAGAGACATTGCCCAAAAGTAAAGTGGCTGGGAGGCACTTATCCATGAATTCTAAAATCCATTTTTCTAGCTACTTATACAGAAGTAAATGGAAGTTTATTAGTTTTTAATCTACCCATTGCTTCTTGAACCCTTCCCAGAACTATTTAACTCTTCTCTCAATGTGTCACATTTATTTATCTCCAGAGAGCTAACATTTGTCATGCGATTTAAGCTAATCAGTTGCATGTCTGTATCACACAGGAATTTCAGCCATGTCACTTGCATTTTACTGGTCAGGAGATGCTAAACACATTTGAGGAAATACCATGTTTGTTAATATGTTTTCAACTATAGCATGCTTGACTTAAAATTGTGCTTTCAGGACATTGGACTTGTAGCCCATGAAATAATCTTCCTATGCTATGATTTTCCATTGCAATAATTGCTGTGCAGTAATAGTTTATATTGAAGTTGCTCATCCAGGTAATTTGTAGGAAGTGTGTGTGTGTGTGTGTGTGTGTAAAGGAAATAGTGAGTTATCTCATCTGTTCCTACTTTATGAATGATGCTGGTGAACTTGCCTCTCAATGAAAGGATAACGTTACTTTCTCTTTCCCAAAGCAAGTGGGCACAGAGACATCTTTATTTAGTAACACTTTCCCCTGCATTTTTGGTTGTCACCTGCTATTTCCAAGGAAGAGTGCCACAGAATTCTTCCAATGCCTTTATCACCCCAGAGTTTCAGATCAGGAGATTAATTTATTGTTGATTGCAGAACTTTTGAATTCCTGGCAGCTGTACTCTGAAATTTCTCTGATCCATCCACCTAGTAATTTATTTATCTACTGCTTTGAAATTATTTTCAGGACTGCTTGAAAACCTCTTGACATTGCAGTATCCATGTTTTAAAATCTTATAATGTTTCCTTCTCCCTTTATATTCCAGATAACAGACGAGTAAATTTGGAAAGGTCACGTTCTCGTCACAATGGAAGCATCACGGCAGTATGAACCCCTCCCAATGCCAAAGAACTGGGAAGTGTTTTATTTACTTTAAATGGAGACATGGTGAAAAGAGCTAAATGTGGAAAGAGCAACAATGAAGATAAATGAAATTCAAATGAATTCCAGAAAATAACAACCAGAAAAATAAATATGTATTTTTACAAAAGTTATTGTGCAAAAATACCCACACAACTTACTGTATATTAAAAATGCAATCCTCAATAGATATAAGCAGTGTTAAAATATAATGTTCCTACTCTTCTTCTTTAGTATTACTCACACGTGTCAACCTACTATGTTTTTATGCAGCTCCCATGAATTTCAGGGAGGGTGTGCAGTAGATTGTTCCTAAAAGTGTGGGGAATGGTTTATATGAATGGAGATGAATAACATACAAAATTGCTTTTAAAACAAGCAGCATCAAAAGATCTGGTCAACGAAAGAGAACAGGAGTCCATTGGCAGTTCTTATTTTGACATGAAAGGAAAAAAGTAAAATTTGCATATTAATTAATTCAGATTGAAGCTGATACAGCACACATCATAACAGGCCTTTTTTGTAAGCCTGAGAAAGCACTGTACAGCCCCCATCAATTTCTTTAGAATCTTATCTCTCAAGTTTTAAGCATGATGGATTCAGCTATTTTGGTTTCAGTTAAACTTTATCACAAATCTACAGCATCAGTCGTAGAAAGATATATGGCTTCTTATCACTGCAAAAAAAAATTTTTTTAAGAATGAGAACATAGGATTGTACCAAAGTTAAACCATATCATTTGCAGAATATGTTTTTGACTCTATTTAAAGATGTATTTTCTAATTATGCACTTATATGAACTTTATATGGATATTTGGAGGAAAAATTCTTACCTATTTTGATGGTTCTAAAACTCATTTGCCTTTGTTAAAGCTTTCAGAAACATAATCTATTAATATGAAGGTAATCAGAATTAGATTCTCTAGATACAGTCAAACATGCTATATAAAAGCTAGAATAGGACATGTGGAGATGAGATGACCCAGTCAATGAGCTAAAATAGTTGTAGCGGGCTGGGGAAAAGAGATACCCTATATAGTGCTCCCTAGCACATCACACAAACACACACATGTGTATTTGAGTCATTTTGACCATACTACATTTTGATCAGCCCAAAAGCTGTCCTTTGAGTATGCCACATGTGTAGTGACGCACTGTAAAAATTGCTCCTAACACATTTTCTGTTTGATTCCACCACACACATACATGTACACACACTTCAGGAGGATATGGTGTGTTTTATATGATGGAATATTTTTTCTTTACTGCAGATGATTAAAGAGAAACACTCAGATGTGCAAAATACCTTACAACAGTGAGTTTATAGGAGCCATGTTGGTGGGGCTCTAAGCAACTGATGTGCATTCTCTATGAGGGAGGGGAGGTCAGCTGGTGCTCAAAACTGTCAGGAACAAAATCAGCCTAGACTGTGAGCTTCGGCAAGAGCCATAATACTCACGGCGGCCTGATTTTGTAGTGAAAGCTGCTTTCACTATCGTTTTCCACTAAATGTCCCTCTCAATAAAATATCACAAAAAGCATACATTGTTTTCCTACCCTGGGAAAGTGGGTATTATTAACAACACTATGTATCCCATTTTTACTCCAAAGGGTGAAGGGTTTTTATCCTCATAACATCCACATATTGTGGGTTTGACAGAACAACTGGCTCAGGGTCACCCAGTGAACTTTGAAGCTAAACAAGGAGCTCAGACTATGTCTTCCTCATCTGACATTCTAGCAACTATACATTCTTTTCTTTGGTTGGGACGGGGTGGCTAGATTCAGTATTATATATACAAGGGGTATAATCATTCTATTTAAACTTTCCCACCTGCTGTACACCTGCTGCATTTTAAATAAGTGGTGTATACTGGTTTGTTTGTTTTTTTAAGAAAAATCAGTTACCCACAAATTACTGTACTTCACCACTAAATAGCTTATATTATAATGGAATTATCAGCCGCTTTTTGTCCATGCAGTATTCGATTTTCTTGCGCTAGCTGTCCAAAAGAGAATGGAACCATCCTGTTTAGATGGGGAGCAGCATATGAGGTCAGGTTCTACATCCTGCAGCTACTTAAGACCCACATGTCTGGGTCAAGGCTACTCACAAGGAATGAAAAAACCATGTAGGCTTTGCTGGCTAGGGTTTGTGGGAGTACCAACAACAAATGGGAGCCACGGGTTCCCCAACCCCTGCTAGACATCTTTCTTAGAAACACAAATGTTTCTAGTTAAAGAAAAGGCATTCTGCTGTTACCTCCCACTCTGTTGAGAATTGACTAGTAGGCATAAGGCAAAAAATTGCTTTTGTCTAGTCTACGTTTTCAAACTCATGTCAAAATGTGTTTAATACATAAAGCCAAATTGGTAAGCCACTTGGATGGGCAAAGTGTATATTTTCTAATGCACAGTATTTTGAAACAATGTACTGAATCTCAGAAAAAGAAGAAGCAATTTGCTAGAATTTAAAGCCAAAATGTTAAAGTGATTATTAGAGCATCTGTGAACATACTACTTTTTTTTTTTTACGCTAATGTTAATTATTATGGCAGTTGCGTTGTTTTTTTCTGTTTCCTGCCATGCTTCTGAGCAGCCTAGTAGCTGGCAACCAGAGATTTTACAGAACCAAATTCTGACAAAGAGCAAGTCCAAAAAGATGCAAGATGGCCTGATGCTTCAGTTTTACTAGCCCAGTCATGTTATTCCACATTTGGAACATGTTATGTAATTTAATGGACATGTCTCTTAAAGGGGAAATGGGGGGGGGGGGTTGGTGTTAGAAGAAGATATATTGTAAATACAGGAAGCTTGTATCTATAAAGTCTAAAAAGTATTTTCTGAATATTATGTTCGGTCACAGAGTCTTTTGATAGCTTTTTATCCTATTTGAAAATGCAGATTTAAAAACAAAAAGCCTTGCTTTTGTTATTGATATAATTCCCACTCTTGTCATATGTTTACCTGGTGACCTAGTAAGAGCGTAGTCTGGAGGTCATAGCACCTTTTTCTGAACAGTATTTGCCTTATTTTCTAATATTAAGAGGGGGAATTACTAAAGATATATTTCCAAATAGATATTCCTAGGAAACCTACTACCAAACTCCCTTGTAAGCAGAGGGACTGGATGGGGTGACTAGGCCTCAAATTATTCATGGAAAGTTAATCACTGGAGCTTTATGCAACCACTGAAATACCGCTTAGGAATCTAGCACTCACATACATTTAACATGAAATGTATTTAGAATATAGCAGAATATTAGCATGCATTCATACTTTTAATTTAATAACTAAAAACATCGAGTTGGTTCCCAACTTGTCCTTCCATGAACGGAAAGGATTCTTCCATTTGCAGCGGGGACCAGGATCGAGCAGCAGCTTCTACTGAATGAAGGGAGGGGGCAACCAGTTTCACCACTTTCACCTACAGTCTCACACAAAACCTTCCTTGCTATTCCAGCAGGTCCTTCAAACCCCAGTCGCAGTTTTAGGGGGGGTGGGGGTGGAGGATTTGCTTAAATGGCTTTCTGCTGTTTTGCCCCAGCGCGAGTGGAACTCTGCTGAGCACAACACTTAATCTTTTTAAGTGCTTTGCATCTTAACATTTCTCAAAAGGCAGAAAGATGTACAATTCATATAAGCATAACGTATAATAGGCTATGCTCTCATACAACTGCCCTTCTCTTATTGAGGAGTGACATCTTAAATATCATTGTACCAGTTTCAAACAAGACCAAAAAAGCCCTTTTAGGCAAAGTTCCTTATTTGAAAATTAAACCACTATGAAGAATTTCTAAACAAGCCACTTTAAACGGTACATTCTGAGCTGTATATGTAGGCCATGGTGAATAAAGCTTCCTTGTTTCAACTGACCCCTATTTACAGAGCTTATCACAGCTATACATAAATGTCACATAATTAAATGTTTTGCCTTTACATCTGCATATATCACTATATGTACTACCTCAGAATGCAGTATAGCTACACACATTCCTTCCTCCCACCACAAAATTAAGTTGTCTAAAAACATAGGGCCATGTTAGACTAGATATTGTTGTTCTGTGTTCAGATCTCGAGGGCCCCTGAATAGGACTGGGATCGTAACACCAGGGGAAGGAGGTTAAACCCTTTCCCCCATGGTGTGTGTTCCCAATCTAAGTGTCTTTTCAATGTATCTTTCCAGAAAGAACAGAAATACAGAAAATGAAATAAATCACATATACTGCTGCTATTTCTCCTCTTAGGGAAAACATATGGGTACACACACATTTTCCCTAATAGGGCAAAGAGCAGCTCAGGTACTATAGTCCTGATCTAATTCATCCCTCCTCCCCCCACAATTGCTTTTAACGTAAATTAAGGGATGGGAGGTCTAATCATAGATCTCCAAAATGTCAGATGTCTAGGATTACAACCTTGCTTATATTTTATTTGAGCTTGCTTGATCATTGCTTCTTGAGAGCTTCATGTAACGAGAGATCAGTTCAGATGGCATTTTTGCTCTCTTAAGTGTCACACAGTATGTTTTATCTGGAATATGCATAACACCTGAGCCAGGAGCTCATGGGCGTTTGTGCTTTGCTGTCTAGAACCTTTGTGGCACATTTTCCAGCAGCCACAGCCCACCTTCTGGTTCACCGGTTGTTCACGAACAAGCAACTTTCACTTAGGGATAGATTGCCATAAGGAACTTTTTTTAAAAAAAAAAAAGTTATCAAAATAAGCTCTTATGGATTAAATTGTGTAAGAAAATTCATCCACTTTTACTAAACATTTTTGTACAGCTCTAATTATACATTTAATCTGAGTTTTAGTGGAAATGTGTAGGCACCTTTTTGAAGAAGAAAAAATATGGTAGTTGCAGGTAATTTCAATAACACTATTAAACAGTGGTGACTGGCTCTCATTGGAATGGGCAGGGTAGAAGGCAAGGAGAACATCGGTAGCTAGAGCTGGTGTCAATAGTAGACAGAGTCAGCTAATTCTAGTTTTGTCCCCATTGTCCTCCCTGCTGAATTATACCAAGCCAACTACTCCTGGACATGCTGCAAGTAGGAAAGCTGACAGCAGAATCAGGTTGGTGGGTAATGTCCCATTTGCCCTAATGTACCAGCTGCCCGTGCTTTTAGGGTAGAACTCATCCTCGGGTCAGATGCCCAACCATTCTGTAGTGCAACTCTTGCCTTGCTTCCATTCATTCCATTCCTGATATTATGAGTACGCACAGAGAGAGCAAACGTGTTAGGCCATAAGCCACTTTAGGGTGAGACATGCAGGAAGGCCCATAGTGTAGGTTCATAGGAGCATATTCAAAATAAGTCTGTGACAGGTCACGTTAAGGCCTTTGCCCTACAAAGTGCTGTTAAATGTTTTTATACAGTCCAGCAGAGGAAGGAAGCCTAAACTTCCTACATGAATTTTGGCAACCTGGCTGTTAGAACTCACAAGTTACTTAGTTAGCTGTTTTGCCTAACTATAGAGGACAGGTTGGTAAATGTAGTAACCTTATGACAGTATGCATGTAAGAGTTTCAGTAATTAACATGAGGATATTTTATTAACTTCTGCTTTTAAAAAATGCTATATTAATATCTACTTGATTATGGCAGAGTGAAATCAATTCATAATTGCATGAAAGTTGTCCCTTTGTGGCATTCCTTCACCATGTCTAAACAAGGTTGGAGAACAACAACAAAATACCCACAGCAATGATTCCAGTCTCTAATGTGTTGACACTTCTGTTTAACAAAAGAAACTGTCCTTGCTTCCCATGTGCCATAGTGTATTCAAAAAAGAGAAAGGATAAAAAGATTTTATAGAGTCGAATAAATACATAGCATGAAATAGCCCCTTTTATAACATACTGCAGGCGCTTGTAAAAGTAAAAACAAAACTTTACAACTCTATCTCCACTGTTATCCTCCTTCCCCTTGCAGCTCTGGAAGTGAGACACTTAGCAGCATATAGAGGAAATCACTCCACATTGCCCAGTACACGAATCACCAATACCATTTATAATAGCAGTCCACCCATGAATGGCTCACTTGATTGTATGGAAGTAAAGTGTGCTGAGATATGTAGTCCTTCATAAGGAATATATGCATCAGTTCTGCATATGTATAGGCAGATGTATTAATTACACCACTATTGCGCCCATAAAGGTAGTAAATTACACGGTGTTCCCCAGGTCTGTTCCTCCTTTTGCCCAGAAGCTGTGGATGGTCAGTGATTTCTGGAAATAACCTCACTTTCAGGCAAAAAAAAAAAAAGGAACATGCTGGGCCATCCACCACTGTAGAAAGCAAAGAAATATTGTATTTGAGAGCTTCATGTAACTGCACCTGCCACTTCCATGTCTTATTTAAAGAGGGCTGCCTAAACATTGCATGGATGTCTGAAAGCATATTTTAGTCTTCTGAGATAGTTGATGTTCCCCAGATCTAAGTAAATACTCTTTGTAAGCAAAAACTATTTCCACTAAAACTTCTTCAGAGATACAATAAAACACAACAATTCTCTCTAACCTAGTTATTTACGTAAATTCCAGCCTCCTGTCAAGATGTTGTTAAGTTGCCATCTAGTGCAAATTGTCATCATTTATTTGAGTGCAGGTTAGCACATAATTCTGAGTTGGATTATAGCATTTAATATGATAGATATCAAAAATATATTGCAAATGTCATGCACTAAAATGTTGAAAACCTTTGTGTATAATACCAACGTTTCCCTATTTGCAAATTAAAATTAGTTTTGGTATTTCAGATCTGGTCATCAGCAGATCCTAACTTCTTTGTTGTTGTTTAAAAAACACACCTTGTTTTTGCTTTTCAATACTTTGTGCAGTTGCTTATGTTTATTTAATACCTCTTAAACATCATCACTTTGAAGTACCTCTGTGCTATGAAGTTTTGGTTTGGGGAGTGGGTGGGGTGGGTTAATCCTTTTTACTCTGAAGTGTCAAATATATTTGTTTGAAATGGGCAGGGCAAATGTCTTCTGTAACGGCTAATTTTGGGGGGAAATACTCAGAGATTATATTCTTTTTAAACTGTCAACACCTTGTGATACAAGTTTAAAATGTAACAATATAATGCAGTCATTGAGCACATTAAAACATGTCTTGTGTTTTATTTTAAAGACAGTAAATTGCGTTAAAGAATTTGTGATAAGCGTAAGACCTTAAATTAGAGAGTCACTTTTTTCTAGTTCAAATAATTTACAGCACTTAAATGAATGGATGAAACTAGTCTAATAACTCAATGGGAACCATTTTTGTCAGAACCTGCACAAGTATTGAGCCCAGTTTGAGGGAAAAGGGACTGAGAGATAAAAACTTTTAACTGAAGAGTGGGAAACATATCCCAGTTTTGCAGCAGACAAGCTGTTACTGCAAACTCTTTGTTAGCTACCCGCCCCTGCCTAGAGTCACCCACGTATTCCCCTACAAATTACTTTTTACAGGCCCAATCAGAGATAATGAAGCTGCTTGAGATTCACCACATTGAAAACACCAACATTCCCTGCATTTCCCACTGCCGAATTGAGACTTTTTTTTTTTTTTTAAAAAAGGACCATAAAACCTGTTTGGGGAAAGTGTGCAATTTTTAAAAGCCTTCAACTGGTACTAGATTGTCAATTCAAGCCCCCTCTGTTACAATTCCTGCAAGGGTCTAGGATTCTACTTGCTTACCAGACTTTTTTGCCCCAGAACAAATTGTTGGTCTCCTCTGGATCTCAGCCTTGTGCAGGGGCCAGCAAACTAAGGCCCGCAGGCCAGATGCAGCCCGCCGGGCTCGTTAATCCAGCCTGTGAACCTTGCGGACTCTGTTGCCCACTCAGTCAGTCCCTGCGCTAAAGCGATGCAGCGCGGAGGCCTCGTGTGGGGACTGACTTCCGCGACACGGCTTCTGATTGGCTGCAGGAAGCTCCTGCAATCAATCAGAAGCCGCAGACGCCTTTGGGTGGGCGGCTACACTGATGTGGCCTCCATGCTGTTGACACTTCCTCCCACTCGGCTCTTCCTGCTCAGCCGCTTCCTACTGACCTGCTGACCACCTCAGCAGGAAGGAAGTGGCGGCGCTCAGAGGTGGTTGAGCAGAAAAAGCCGAGCAGAAGGAAGTGGCAGCGGCGCAAAGGCTGCCTCTGCCACCCAGGCTAGCAGCATGGGCTCTGTGCAGAGGCAAAGGATGATGAAAACACTGCCGGAGATGAGGCGGTGGCACTGTGAGTGGCGGCGGCAGGAGTCCTTTTGGGAGGGGGTGCTTTTGGGAGGGGAGTGCTTTTGGGAAAGGGGGGGTCCAGCCCCCCACAAGGTCTGAGGGACAGTGGACCTGCCCCCTCCTGAAAAAGTTTGCTGACCCCTGTCCTTGTACTTCCTTGCTTGCTTTGTCCAGTGCTGAGACCATGATAGGTTTCTTCTTCCAAAGGTAGAGAAATGTCTTTATCCAATCACTCATTTGCAAAGACAAGGGCAATGTCAAGGGAAGCTCTAAGTCTTCTACAGAGGGATAATATTTGAGTTTGGTGCAATACATAGCATGCTTCTGGTGCTATGATGCATATATGCATGGTAATAGTGACCAAGCTGCTTTGACAACACCAAGTATGCTGGGTGACCAAACAAGTGACAAACGGAGACAGCCAACCAGAAGGACAAGCCCTCTGTGGAAAGTGTAGCCTGAAAGTCTTGCATTGGGCAGGTCAGTTTTAAACACACACACACACACATCAAAGTTGGCCTTTAATGATAAATGCCTTGCTGGTCTGTTTTTTATTATTATTTTCAACAAGTGCAAAATCTGACACTACCTTGCCAGAAGACCTACTAGATAGCACATGTGAAATCTTTCAAGTTGCTTGATATGCCTGCAGTGATCTGTCCATATTTCACACCCATGTAAAAGTGATGATCAGTTCTGTTGACAGTTGGATAGTATGCTGGTGGAGTACCCTTGTGGCAAAGTATTTCAAAAGCCTGGCTTTCCTTTTGTATTCTTTTGATGTCTCTTGATCCAAAGAGCTGTCATTAGAGATGGTGCTGCCAAGGCTGATAAAGTCCCAGATAATGTTCTTCAGCATTGAGCTGCCCCATGATGATAATCAACTTAGCATTCGCAGTTGATAAAACCCAATTGGAGGATGGCATCATAAGTCACTCAGATTGTTTGTGTTTCTGAAGACAAGTGATGGATCCAGTGCACGGCACCATATTAGGGCTAAGTTGACAGCCTGCTGATGAAGCTTCACACATGTTCTTGAAGGAATTAAGAACTACCTGACTAGGTTAGAGAAGAAGCCCTATGAAAATGGGATATTGCTGAGCAAGGATAGAAACATCATCATGGGTTGCAAAGGTTAGCAAGTCACCTGACCCTGTTGCATCACAAAGATAAACTCAGTCTGCCTATTGCCCATCAGAATATACCCCCCCCCACCATATAAACTGTTAACAATGCATTAAAAATATCCAAATGATGTTTCTGATAGTAGAATGGTTTCCCTTATTGATATTCTCTAATGATAGCAGTAGAGATAAAAAAGATAATATTTCAAACGGGAACAATCTCAAAAGAATATTTAATGGTTGGAGTCAGAGCCGGTGCATGCATGAGGCAAGATAAGGTGACTACCTTGGGCAGCAGAATCCACAAGGGCAGCAGGTCTGGTCTCCAAGGAATGTGTCGCCTACCGTCACAGTGACAATGGTTGCAGAACATTCCCTGGAGACTCCAGAGGGCAGCCTCCACCATTTCCTCCCCAAGGGTGTAGGAGACCATAATCAGTGCTTCCTCTATGCTCAAGAGGCCGCTTTTCAGGGTTGCCTCCTCAGTGGCTTCTCGGCATGCACACAGCATGATTCAGAGTAGGCTCCTATCTTCGCAACAATGGACTTCAATTCTCCACTTCAACCATCAGGGAAGGATGATTTCATTCCCCCGACCCTTGTTCCCAGTGCACATCTCCACTCACCCTTTCTTGCCTGGTAGGGGCCAGGCATTTTGTGGTTCACCCCAGGTGAAAAAGTATCTTGGGCTGACACTGGCTGGAGTTACCATTTCTGCAGAAATGATTTTCCTACCAGCAGGGAGCCCCTTTGCTGGACTTTGTACCATATTGCTGAACTAATATGGTTAGGGTGAAGGTGACCCATGGTTAACTGAGCTGTACTATTACCATTAATAACAAGTTTAATTGTTGAAAGATATATCCTACAGTGAGCACAATGCACCAAAATGAATTATTAAGAGATGCCAGTCAGATTGAAAACTGCAGCCCCTGAAATTGCCAGTTTGTTTCCATATTTTGAAGAGGCTGGCCAAGATGATGATTCTCCGGATGAGCTGCCTTCACTAGTAGATGTTCCTATTGTATTTGATCCCTTGGGCAACAGATTGGCCATTTCCCCTTGTTAGGCACTTAGCATAACTGTTTTCATCTCCACAACGCTATTCATTTGAGCACAATTCCAAGTCCTGTTACAAAATTGAGAGTGAGACACTGGTACGAGAAATGTATTTCAAGAGGAAGTATAAGAAAAATCTGGCCTATCACACTGATTTGCATTTGCAATTTGCAATGAAAATGCCTCCAAGGATCCTATTACTGTATTAATTCACATCAGATGTGTAAACTCTCTAGAGATACAATCAGAGCCTGAACTATATGCAGGAGTCTGTTGCATGTGGTACTCTGTGCAATCGTAATGCTTTTTATATTGATTGACTCATATCCTTGCTGCTTGGAAACAGCAGCTAATCTTAAAGAGCTGTAGCAGCTGCTGGGATGTGATTTCTGTATGATGGAGTGAAGCTTATTCAGCAATCTTGTGATGATTAAGGTAATAAGGGTAATTTATTGCCTCTTCCATCTTAGCAATACCACAAGCCAAAACACAAAACCACTGCTAGGGGAGGCAAGAGCCCGCAGAAATGCTAGTGGATACTGGAGGGCACCAGGTCTCTTGCTAATGACATGCAAATCACGCCAGTCAAATCAGCAGCTTTTTAGCTCTGCAGAAAAGCCTTAATATATATGGAGCTGGAGATGACTATATAATTAAGATTTCAAGTCAAACACATTCAGAACCAAAGATTCTGTAATATTGGGACAAACTATAAGACAGTAATGGTGGAATAGCCAAGCAATGTTTCAGAAATCATATATTGTCTGTTTCTCTCTGTGCCCCAAAGTAAACGAGGTAAACAAAACAATGACAGAATCATTGTCTTTGGCTCTTCCAGCATAGATGGCTCCTCTGACCTCACAGACCAGTCAGAGGGAAGAAAGGGAAGGGATGAGTGGAAGCAGAAGGTTATTAGCGGGATACTTTGCATTAAATTAGATCCACAACTATAGTGCAACATCACCCAACCATGTGTTATGTAACACATCTTCAGAAATCCCATACCTAGCATCACAATAAAAAATGTGCAGGTTTACATCCCTACTAACTGGTACATGAAATTGCCTTTTATTGTCAGAGCAGGCAGACATTATCCCAAAATATTTCAGCTGGAAACTGAAATTGACCAGAAATCCAAATTGATACAAATCCATGAGCTCTGGTAATATGATGCTTAGCATCTACTTGCCCCAAAACTCAGAATAAAGACACAGGACAAGTTTATGGTTAAATGATCACAACATATAGAAGGTCTGCAGCAAATAAACTCTACTTCAGACTTGCCAATTTCAGATCTCTCAGTTCTGGAATTTTTCCATTCCAAAATTCAGTTTTCTACATTTTGAAGCAATTAGCAAAATTCATCATTTAGTGTGAATTTTTCCCCATAATTAACACATTTTTATATGCGGTTTCGACTGATGTACACATTTTTGCAAGCAATTTCCTCTAATACGATGTGTTTTTTCTTCATTTTTATGTACAATTAATATATACACGTTTATAAACATTGGTTGGAGGGCTGCATTGAAAAATTCAGATAAGTGCGGATTTCAAAGGATAGCTGTGTTTCAGCCTGCATATTGTTACAGACCGTGCAAATTTGATATATTCAGCCTTAAATGCATACTGAATTGAATTGCTCTTCCATCCCTACCTGCAGGTAACTCAGATCTGAGAGCGTAGAAGAGAAAATCACCAAAGCCTATCACTTAAGCAATGCTACCCATGTTCAAGCCCCTTCAACAGTATTGGGCTTCTTCGTGCCATATCAAAGGGCATTCTGCTAGTCTACCTTGCCCCTGCTGATCAGGTTCAGGAGCCAAAAAACACACACCCATAAACATATATCCCCCTATCCCAAGCCACGGCTAAGGGAGCTGGGCATGTTTAGCCTGGAGAAGAGGAGGTTAAGGGGTGATATGATAGCCATGTTCAAATATATAAAAGGATGTCACATAGAGGAGGGAGAAAGGTTGTTTTCTGCTGCTCCAGAGAAGCGGACACGGAGCAATGGTTCCAAACTACAAGGAAGAAGATTCCACCTAAACATTAGGAAGAACTTCCTGACAGTAAGAGCTGTTCGACAGTGGAATTTGCTGCCAAGGAGTGTGGCGGAGTCTCCTTCTTTGGAGATCTTTAAGCAGAGGCTTGACAACCATATGTCAGGAGTGCTCTGATGGTGTTTCCTGCTTGGCAGGGGGTTGGACTCGATGACCCTTGTGGTCTCTTCCAACTCTATGATTCTATGATTCTAGGTAGCAATGTGAGGATCGTTGCTCAAGTGCTCCTCATCTAAATAGTGCCTCTGATTCCCTACAAGGTCTATGATATAATATACCTCCCTGCCCGTGCTACCTACCCCTACATCAAATGAAACCCATCCAGGCCAAATCAACAGCAATATGGAGTAGCTGGTAAAAAGGTAATGGAACACACACACACAAATCTTCATTAGATGTCAGATGGGCAATCGGCTAATAAAAGGGAAGGTGGGCAGGCTGTCAGGCTGGAAGGAAGAGACAGACCCTGAGTGGGTGCTGGACCTTTAAAAAGCCCATGCATGTCCTAGAGTGATTGACTCCACTGGCCACATGATTCCATCCCCTTTGAAGCAGTAGGTTGGGGCATTTTTGCCAGAATTCAAGAAAAGAGGGGGGAGATAATGAAATGTTATGCAGCTTGGATTATCTGTAAGTACATTAAAATAGTCAAATGTTGACTGCTCTTCATTAGGCCCAGTTTATGGCAACTTGAATCAGCAAACTATCCACTACATCTCAAAAGTGCCCTCTCATTTTGATACCCACAATGAACGTTGCAATGAACATATGGGATGTGGAAGTTTAATCAAATGCAATGTCTGTTCTCAGAGCCGCTTCATAAATATTTATTCTTAGAACATATTGCCTCATTACGTAATACCAATTTCATAATTACTTCATTAAAGAGTACTTGTGCTCTGGAATGCTTTAACCTTTATTTGGTGGGAAAGTAATGAGAGACTTGGAATTTTGAATTGGCAGAGATCAGAGCTTCTAAAACTTTACAGCAATGACCACATGCCTAACATGCATCCTCTTCTAAAGACCTCCAAATATCATGGGAACCTGTCAGCTGGACCTGCCAACCCTTATCACATCAAACAGCAGAATGGCAACTCAAAGATGAACTATGTAGGGCACTCAACTTCTATTGTAAAGACAAAATTTTCTAGCAAGTCAGTGTGTTCTACTGTTGGAAACGAAATATTATAGCCTTGGGTAGTTGATGCCTTAACACTTAGCATGTAATAATAATAAAAAACCCCATAGTTCCTTTCATTTTATTTGATGAATTGTATATTATTTACTTGACTAAGTGGTACAAATTATTGAATTATTAGATCTATATACAAAAAGGAGTTCTTAAATAAAAGAACATTGATTGTTTCTAGATGATGCTTGCTTACCTCTCAGCTGGCACCATAATGGAAGACATATTTCCTATTCTTTCACACACAGGAGTATACTACTACTACTACTACTACTACTACTACTACTACTACTACTATCATTATATTTTTATCATCATCATCATCATCTTATCTACTACTACTACTACTACTACTAATAATAATAATGTATTATGTTGCCATCATCACTATTATTTCAGCGCCAGGCAAAAACATTTCTCCTTCGCTGGACCTTTAAGAATAGCTATGGTAATATTAAGATTTTTAACTTAGTAAAATCTAAAGTGCTCTATCTGTTTGAATTGATCGGTGATGTTCCCGTTTGTTATTTTGTATGTTTTATTTTACTTCTAAAAATACTTTTATTGTTTCGTACTACATTGTAAGTCACACCGGTAACATATATTTATGTTGAAGATATACAGTGCAATGTATGCAAGGTATGTAATTAGTTATTGGATCAAATTCTTTTTAACCAATGAATCCTAGCTGTATAACTTCCTGAACAATGTGGCTTTGATAAAATGGGATCTAGTATGAAATTTTAACGCTGCAGTTCCTCTATTTGTTAACATGACTGTTAAAGAGTGGAGGGGAGTTTCAGATGCCCTTGGTATATTCTATAACAATTTAACAGACCCTACTTAATAGACATTCTGGAACACAAATGTACATTGGGTTCACTTTTCAAGGTTAGAAAAATATAGTACAATGCATGCAAACTATGTTGTAAGAAGTACAGTGGTACCTCGGGTTAAGAACTTAATTCGTTCTGGAAGTCCATTCTTAACCTGAAACTGTTCTTAACCTGAGGTACCACTTTAGCTAATAGGGCCTCCCGCTGCCACCGTGCCGCCACTGCACAATTTCTGTTCTTAACCCGAGGTACTATTTCTGGGTTAGCAGCATCTGTAACCTGAAGCGTCTGTAACCCAAGGTATTACTGTACTTGAATTGGGGGCAGGGTATTGTTTTTGTTTCTTAACTATGTTATGTATTTTAGTGTTTTTATCTTGTAAACTGCCTTGGGGTCCTCAGAGGAAGGGTAGTATAGAAATTTAATAAATGAATATATATCTATAGGACCAGCTTCTCTTTCTAACATAGCACTTTGTAGCTGAAGACCAACTTTGAATCACAGTAGATAAGGCCACGTTCCTAAAGTGGTAATAGGAGCAAAAATCTGAAGTGCCACAGCCAATGTCTTCCCACTCTTGACACAGCAGAATGTGAGTGAAGGTGGAGAAACAATCTTACATTCCTCTATTTGTTAACGTGTTTTGATTTATGCGCGCACACGCGCACACACACACACACACACACACACACACACTTCCTCCTTGGGAATACTAGGAGGGTAAGAGGAGGGAGAAATTTAAACATTTCCCTGGTTTGGGGGCATGTCCTTTAAATCCAAGCCATTTTTAGTTTAACAGAAACATCAGGATGAACAAGATCAGCCAACATCTGCAGTTATTGCTACCTCCTCCTGTATGCTTTATGTGTAGGCCAATATGTTCATTTATCAATGGATCCATTCTTGAATGAAGGGATAGTTGCTGAAGGTACCCCTTATGCCACTTGGTCATTTGTCCCAGTGACTGATTTTCTGTTGATCAGCTTCTGGGCAGCATTATATGACTTCCCTTCTATCCTCTCGCAAGCCTGAATATAGTTGGTCTATTTTATCAGCATGTTCCCAGCAGTTTGCTTTACTAGGCAGATCCTATCATTGCAAGAAAGTGAAACACCATCACATCACGTTCATGGATATCCTTCATGAGATAAGCGGCCCATTGTAAATGTACTGTTGACATGCCATTTTCTCATGCATTAGTGATCTCTTTTCATATTCATAGTTTTATCACTGAAACAAACAAACAAAACCATTGTGTTGAGAAAGTCGCCGGGGAGAAGTTATTCTTCTCTCATAATACTAGAATGATGGGATCACACAGTGAAACTGACTTGAGTCAAATGCAATATAATTTCACACAGCACCTAATTAATTCACTGCACAAAATACGTTGATGGTCATCTTTGATGGCTTTAAAAGCAGGGATTAAAATAATCCACAGAGGATAAATCCCTTAATGGCCATTAGTAACGACGA
Source organism: Podarcis erhardii (assembly GCF_964252035.2). Classification (NCBI taxonomy): domain Eukaryota; kingdom Metazoa; phylum Chordata; class Lepidosauria; order Squamata; family Lacertidae; genus Podarcis; species Podarcis erhardii. The sequence continues at coordinate 16,362,069 of NC_138504.1, forward strand.
GGAAGTGAAATAGCATGCTGCTGAATGCCTTCAGGCCCTGCATGCTGGTTTCTTGGAGGCACCTGAGTGGCCAGTGTGGGATGAAGGATGCTAGACTAGTCAGATGTTGGTCTGATCTAGCAGGGCTGTGCTAAGTTCTTAGGTATTGCTGTCTGAGATTGTAAGAACAGCTTCCCGTGGTCAGGCAGACGCCAATAGGAAGCCTGCCAGCGGGACCTGAGTGCAATTGCAGTTCATTCACTAGTTATTCCTAACAGCTGATATCCAGAAGAATAATGTCTTTTACAGTGGAGATAGGACAGACCCAGCATGACTAGCAGTTGTTGGTAGCCTTGTGCTCCACGAATTTTTAACAGGAAATGCCAGAGATCCTACTTGGGACCTCAGGAACATGCTCTTCATCACATATGGCTCTTCATAGTCACAGACCAGTCTGATCCCAGCCATGTTTACTCAGAAGTCCCATGGAGTTAAATTAAATTTGCTACCAGGTAGTAAGTGTGCATAGAAATGCAGCTGTAGTCTTCTTTGTTTCTACGTACAGAAAATGTATGTCAAGGCGGAGGTTTCACCAGCAGTATTAAAACCACTTTCAAATTACATTTAGGTTCAGTAAATGCCATATTTTCCAAACTACATCATTTCTAAATGGGGTGTAATGTTATTATTCAAGCAAAGCCCCTTTCTTGCCCAATAATAGACATATCTATCTTCTTAATATGCAGTCAAATTAAATACGTACCAAAGTGAGATGGCTGGTAGAATTAATTCAAATACTTAGTCCTTTCCTTCAACTGGCATTCTTCCAAGATATCATATTCCTAATATTAATCATCTACTTTAGTAGCTGTGACACATGAAAAAGGGTCAGGGTTAAGTGATTCTGTGAAAATTCAGGTGCTTTCCAGGCTCTCTGAAATTGCCCTTCTGCTCAGCCCCTAAATCCTTCCTCTCTCTTAAAGCATTATTTATGGTGCCATGGCTACTTTAAAAGTGCACCAAATCACAAGAGGCATAATCCCTTTCACATAAAGAAAAAGGACCGCTCTGAAGGATAAACTCCCCTGTTTCAGTGGCTTTCAGCCAACTACATGATGAAAACCTCTTCAGTCTCTGCTTTTGTGTTTGGGAGCAAAGCTTGCTAAGGTGGCAGCCATGTAAAATACACAGCGCAATAAGCAAATCAATGCCTCTGCAAAAGGCAGCATTCGCCAACCTGATATGCTCCAGATGTTTTGAACTGCAACGAGAATGGTTGCGCTGGCTGGGGCTGATGGAAGCTGTCGTCTAAAATGTTGGGAGTGCAACAGGTTGTTGTTTCTGCTGCTGCTTCTGTAATAGGAACATAGGAAGCTTCCTGTGACCATTAGACAGCCCATTAGTCCAGGTTATTCAACTGGCTGCCAGCAGCTCCTCCGGGTTTTTGCTCTGGGCATCAGATATTCTGTGTGCAAGGCAGATGCTCTACTCCTGAGCTTATGGCCCTTCCCCAATAATTGTTGTGGTTGCTTTAATCAAGCAATTACTATATTTTGTAATTTTTCCTAAGATTTATACACTGCTTGATTGAAAGAAAAAGAAAAAAAAACTATAAAAGGGGTTTACAAAAAGAATAGAACAATGAAATTATTGATTTTTTAAAAACCCAGAAAAAGCCCTTACCTATCTGGCAACATTCCCTGTCTCTGAAGTTCTCCACAGTAGGAAGCAAATCTCATTTCCAATGTGTCATCTGTGCACAGTATTTGAAAGTGGTGTTTTTGTTTAAAAACACTGGTATTTTTAAAGCTTAATATAGGTGCTAGGCGTTTTGCTGAAGAGTGACAGTATATGTAACGCATCAGATCATAGGCGAGGAGCCACTGAAACTCTTATTAAGACTGTTTTGTCGCAGCTAGTAACAGTTTTGTGTAAAGCCTGCTACTGCTAACAGAGATATATGAAAATATTAGTGAGAACAGCAAAAGAAATAAGAAAAAAAAGAAAGGTTCTTCTACCTTTTCTTTTTCTGAAGTCTGCAAAATCCAACTGTATGTTGAATGGAGAACACTCTGGGATAATCTCAGATTAAAGAGGTTAGTGGGTAAGCATATCTCTTGGATAACGTAAGGGGAATGTGTATATGTATATGCGCTAGGCTAGCCCAAGACATTTTGCGCCTTGAGGTGAAGGACTAGATGGCTCCCTCTCCCTCCCTATTCGACATACAGAAGCTGTCTGAATTGGCAGCAGTGTCTTCCTTCAGTACTAGTGACATAAGAGAATCCGTCAGTGCACCTGAGGCATCAGGCTAGCTTAATTTAGGGAGCTAGTAGGGCTGTGCACCAAACCCAGCTGGGTTCCAGATCCCAAAGTGACTTAGGCCAATTTGGGTCAACCTGGGATTCAACCAGATCCAGTTAGAGAAGCCCTGTACCACTCAGGATCAGATCAGGTTCATCCAGAGTGATTCAGGACTGTCAAAAGGGAAGGCAGTTTGGTGGTGAGGAGAAGTGGGGAGAATTCAGGGCTTGGGGCAGCTGAGATCACCCCAGGGCATCAGATCAGGGCTCCTTTAAACTGCCATATTATTATTATTATTATTATTATTATTATTATTATTAGGGGGGTGAGCTGTGCACTTCGCTAAAAGCTAATACAGGTCATGTATAATACAGAGCTCTGACTTGCAACAGGTGGGAACAGCCAGGGAACTCTCTCCTAGACAGTGCTCCTGAAGGTAGGAGTCTATCAATTGATGAAGATGATCATCCAAATGTAATAGACCAAATGGAGCAAACAGCACGCAGACCTAGTGGTGGGAGGAAAAAATCCTTAAGTAAGAGACACGGGGGAATGATTAATGGACTTCAATGTCTGTACACTAATGCGCAAAGCATGGGAAATAAACAAGATGAGCTTGAGCTCTTGGTACAGCAAACTAAATATGACATAATAGGCATCACTGAAACCTGGTGGGATAAGTCCCACGACTGGAATGTAATAATGGAGGGATACAATCTATTTCAGAGAAACAGACCAGACAAAAAACGAGGAGGAGTGGTGTTATATGTCAGGGATGTGTATACCTGTGAAGAGATCCAAGATTTAGAACCTCAAAGCCAAAGTGAGAGCATTTGGGTCAAAATTAAGGGAGAGAAGAATAACAGTGACCTCATTGTGGGAGTTTACTATAGATCCCCAAGCCAAACGGAGGACATAGATGATGCCTTCCTGGAACAGATGGCCAAGCATGCAAAAGGAAGGGAGATAGTAGTAATGGGGGACTTCAATTACCCGGATATTTGTTGGATGTCAAACTCAGCCAAGAGCATAAGGTCAAACAGATTCCGCACTGGCCTTGCAGACAACTTCATTGTCCAGAAAGTGGGAGAAGCAACAAGAGGAACAGCCATTTTAGATCTGGTCCTAACTAATGTTGATGACCTGGTTAGTGAGGTAGAAGTGGAAGGATCATTAGGCGCGAGTGATCATGTTCTTCTGAAGTTTACTATACAGCGGAAAGGAGCAGCTAAGCATACTAGGACTCAATTTCTTGACTTTAAGAAAGCCGACTTCATAAAACTTAGGGAAGTGCTGGGTGAGATCCCATGGACAGTAATATTAAAAGGAAAGGGAGTTCATGATGGCTGGGAGTTTGTTAAGAGGGAGATAGTAAAAGCACAACTTCAGGCAATACCAATGAGACGGAAACATGGAAGGTGCTTAAAGAAGCCAGGGTGGCTATCTAAAGAACTTTTAACTGAGTTAAGATTAAAAAAGGATGTGTACAAAAAATGGAAAAGGGGGGAAACCACCAAAGAGGAATTCAAACAAATAGCCAGCACGTGTAGACACAAAGTCAGAAAAGCTAAAGCACAGAATGAACTCAGGCTTGCTAGAGAGGTTAAAAGCAACAAAAAAGGCTTTTATGAGTATGTTCGTAGCAAAAGGAAGAACAAAAGAAATAGTGGGGTCACTCAGAGGAGAAGATGGTGAAATGCAAACAGGGGACACAGAAAGGGCTGAACTCCTCAATGCCTTCTTTGCCTCAGTCTTCTCCGATAAAGAAAACAATGCCCGACCTGAAGAATTTGGAGCAAATGATTCAGCAGAGGAAACACAGCCCAGAATAACTAAGGAGATAGTACAAGAATACTTGGCTAGTTTAGATGTATTCAAGTCTCCAGGGCCAGATGAACTGCATCCAAGAGTATTAAAAGAACTGGCAGATGTGATCTCAGAACCACTGGCAGTCATCTTTGAGAATTCCTGGAGAACAGGCGACTGCAGGAGGGCAAATGTTGTCCCTATTTTCAAAAATGGGGAAAGAGAGGACCCAAATAATTACCGCCCAGTCAGTCTGACATCAATACCAGGGAAGATTCTGGAGCAGATCATTAAGCAAACAGTCTGTGAGCACCTAGAAAGGAATGCTGTGATCACCAATAGTCAGCATGGATTTCTGAAAAATAAGTCATGTCAGACTAACCTGATCTCGTTTTTTGACAGAATTAAACCCTGGTAGATGAAGGGAACGCAGTGGATGTAGCCTACCTTGATTTCAGCAAGGCATTTGACAAGGTGCCCCATGATATTGTTGTAAAGAAGCTGGTAAAATGCGGTCTTGACTATGCTACCACTCAGTGGATTTGTAACTGGCTGACTGACCGAACCCAAAGGGTGCTCATCAAGGGTTCCTCTTCATCCTGGAGAAGAGTGACTAGTGGGGTGCCACAGGGTTCTGTCTTGGGCCCGGTCTTATTCAACATCTTTATCAACGACTTGGATGATGGACTCAAGGGCATTCTGATCAAATTTGCAGATGACACCAAACTGGGAGGGGTGGCTAACACCCCAGAGGACAGGATCACACTTCAAAACGACCTTGACAGATTAGAGAACTGGGCCAAAACAAACAAGATGAATTTTAACAGGGAGAAATGTAAAGTATTGCACTTGGGCAAAAAAAATGAGAGGCACAAATACAAGATGGGAGACACCTGGCTTGAGAGCAGTACATGTGAAAAGGATCTAGGAGTCTTGGTTGACCACAAACTTGACATGAGCCAACAGTGTGATGCGGCAGCTAAAAAAGCCAATGCAATTCTGGGCTGCATCAATAGGAGTATAGCATCTAGATCAAGGGAAGTAATAGTGCCACTGTATTCTGCTCTGGTCAGACCTCACCTGGAGTACTGTGTCAAGTTCTGGGCACCACAGTTCAAGAAGGACACTGACAAACTGGAACGTGTCCAGAGGAGGGCAACCAAAATGGTCAAAGGCCTGGAAACGATGCCTTATGAGGAACGGCTAAGGGAGCTGGGCATGTTTAGCCTGGAGAAGAGGAGGTTAAGGGGTGATATGATAGCCATGTTCAAATATATAAAAGGATGTCACATAGAGGAGGGAGAAAGGTTGTTTTCTGCTGCTCCAGAGAAGCGGACACGGAGCAATGGATCCAAACTACAAGAAAGTAGATTCCACCTAAACATTAGGAAGAACTTCCTGACAGTAAGAGCTGTTCGACAGTGGAATTTGCTGCCAAGGAGTGTGGTGGAGTCTCCTTCTTTGGAGGTCTTTAAGCAGAGGCTTGACAACCATATGTCAGGAGTGCTCTGATGGTGTTTCCTGCTTGGCAGGGGGTTGGACTCGATGGCCCTTGTGGTCTCTTCCAACTCTATGATTCTATGATTCTATGATTCTATGACTGAGGCAGTTGACTCACTTTGCCTAATGGTAGGGCCATTAGTATCAAATGGAATGAGATCCTATAAGACCCTGTTTTTTCTTACTACGTTATACGAATGACTTGGTGAAAGCATAGTGTAAAGAACTAACCTCTCATAAGGTCACTGCTGTAAGGGTTATGTAGGCATCTAAATGGAGAGTGCACACAACCCCATCCATAAAGGAGCAGTCAGAAACAATGTTGGAGCTTGGCTCAGTGGCTAAACTCACATTTTTCATTAAGAATAAGAGATAAGAGGCAATGGCAAGATGAGTTTATTTCAACTTGGTCTATTTTTATTAATGGTCTATTTTTTATTCATTACTGTTAAATGAACTCGATGGCTTCAAAAAATGCAACAAGGTTTTCCAACAGTTGATTGAAGTAGGTATAATCTGAGCTCTGTTATTTATAATTCAAAGACCCAGAATGTCTGAAGCAGGAAGCCTGCTCTGTCTACCACATTGCATTCCAGCATTGTATTTGTATTTTTATCATCTCCATTAGCAATGAGAACAGCCTCCTCACTTCAGACTTTCCAGACTTTATGGAAATGGTAGGTCCAGGCCCTTGAGTGTGGGTGGGGCCAATGAGTGTGGCCCCACTCTCCCCCTTGAATGACTGAAATTGCATGGCGTTGAGTGCCCAAATATGCTTTTAACAGGATGTTACATTAATAGGCTGACACTACCCGGCCGTTCAGCATAATCAGGTGTAAAACACACACACACACACACACACACACACACACACACACAGATGTGACTTGCTATTTCCCTTGTTCCCATCCTACCACCCTGCAGCAAACACAATTGAGCAAATCTTGGCTCAATCAGAATTTGGCAGTATGGGGTATTACTTCAGCATGTTGCTGAGCTTCAAAAGAGGCTCAAAAGAGGACAATAATTCTATGTAGCACACAGGTGCAGGTGACCATTCTTAAATTGATTTTTTAAAGGCATTTAGCTTTTTGGAGGCTTGTATAAGATGATGGTGGGCAAGATGCACAGGGATTGTAGGATGCACTCTACAGTGCTCTACAGTGACAGCCTCTCAGTCATCTGAGGAAATGTAAGTATACAGTGGTGCCCCGCAAGACGAACGCCTCGCAAGACGGAAAACCCGCTAGACGAAAGGGTTTTCCGTTTTGGAGGCGCTTCGCAAAACGAATTTCCCTATGGGCTTCCTTCGCAAGACGAAAGCCCATAGGGAAATCTCCGGGACAGTGGGGAAGCGCAGCGCGTCTTCCCCACTGTCCTCGGAACTCCTCCGAAGGCTGGCGGTGGGGCGGAGAGCCCTCCTCCCACCGCCAGCCTTGGGATGGCTGCTCCGAAGGCTGGCGGTGGGGCGGAGAGCCCTCCTCCCGCTGCCAGCCTTGGGATGGCTGCTCCGAAGGCTGGTGGTGGGGCGGAGAGACCTTCTCCCTGCGCCAGCCTTTGGATGGCTGTCCTGAAGACTTGCGGTGGGAGGAGGGTTTTCCTTCCCACCGCCAACTTTCAGAATGCTGTTCTGAATGTTGGCGTGGGGAGGAAAAACCCTCCTCCACTGCAAGCCCCGGGAACAGAGGAGAAGCGCTGCGCGCCTTCCCCTCTGTTCCGTACCTGTCCTGAAGGCTTGCAGTGGGGAGAAAAGCCCTTCTCCGCACCGCCAGCCTGGCAAGCGGTTTCCATAGGAACGCATTAATTGATTTTCAATGCATTCCTATGGGAAACCGTGCTTCGCAAGATGAAAAACTCGCAAGAAGAAAAAACTTGCGGAACGAATTAATTTCGTCTTGCGAGGCACCACTGTACTTCTCGTGCATTGTTGATGTTTGAAATTGGTGCATGTGCCAATGGTGAAGCCACACAGAAAACTGCATACAGCTAAGTCGTGCACAAAAGTTGCATGGAAACGTTGATAGCACTCACAGCAAGGCAGGAGTAAAATGCATAGAGTAGGGTGGAATGGCATGGTATAGACCTATAATTCAGCACCAGTGAGACCAAAATAGCATGGAATTAACTGCTCAACCCCCATCTACATAGTCACACTGTACAACCATCTCTTCTACATGCACCCTCTGCATCATGTATAGAATTCCATGACCCTGGTTCTTCCATTCTTCAGCAGAAATTCTATTGTATACCCTGTGCTGTGCCTTCAGCCTGTATTTCTTCTCCTACCACTGCAGCAAAGCACGAGAGTAGCTGCTTCCTACTGTCAGAGCACATCCTCCTCCTAGATTAATTCAGAACTTTCCCTCTTTCTCCCGACTCTACCCCTTCCCAATCCATTGCAACCTTTGTTCTGGGCCACTGAGCCAGGAAAGGACTCTTGTTATTGGAGCGTCACAGTTCATAGTCCTAAAAAGACCCTCCAGTTCTTAGCACAAATGTTGCAGACCAGAAATATTTCTGCATGTAAATGGAGCTAGCCTGGCAGAAGGTGAACGAAAGGACATTCTCGGGACGAGACCAATGATGTGCTGCAATGCTCCAGAGAGATTTATCCTTTTTTATGCCTTTTGGGTCTTACATAAAATTCGCTGTTCTTTTTGGTTGTAGTGACCATTTGCAGCAAAAGCTCGTTGTAGCTTTACATGTCCTAAACTGCTTCATTCTTAGGCACCAGAGCATCCTTCCTCAACAACTAACACACTTACTGTGGCATAAACCAAATTATTTAGCTCATTGCTTGCTTACTTCTTTGTTTATATGGTGTCATCCATATACATGGCATCATTCATGTACATTTAAAAAGAATGGGTGAACAAGTCCCTCTTTCAAGGGTGATTCTGTGCTCAAAAACAGCATGAGAAAGGTATTAGATGACTGGGAGGCAGTGATAAATAGCATTATTATTGCTAAATGCTGCAATGGACAGGGATGGGAAGTTGGACTGCAACTCTTTTGGGTTGCCGCCCATCCCTTAAAAAACAGGATGGTCCCATTTTTGAACAACAGCATTCCCTGTCCTGTTTGAACTTCAAATGGGATGCATTTTGTCCTGTTTTCAAAGTCATTAAAAATCAATTTTAAAAGTTTGTGTGCTCCCCCTAATTTGCTTGCCTTGTGCAGCCTAGATTGCTAGGCATCTTGGAAGTTGAGTCCACCCTCCAAAGCTTACTGATTGATGGTCCAAGCTAGCCAATAGAGCTCGCCAGCCAGCAGGCTTTTCTGGGTTGGGTGGAGCTCTTGCTAATGGTTCAAAGAAAATGTTTCCTGACGAAGCTGCCCCAGGAAGCTCATTTGAAGCTAAGTCTCACTGTGCCTCTCACTGTATTTTAAAGGGTTATGTTGGCTTATTGCCACCTCTAGAATGGATCGCCTGGATGCTGCAAAGCAGGCCTTTTCGCATTTTGGTTTCTCCTGCTGAAATTGACTTTGTGCTAGAAATGCAAAAAACAAACAAACAAACAAACAAACAAAAAAACCACTTTCTGAGCCAAGTCACTCTAATGTACATTTCCCAATAAGTTTGTTCCATTCCCCCATCAATTAATTTGCCATTTAAATCAAAAATCAAAAATCACATTTATCATAAATTTCAAAATCATATTTTGAAATGTAGCTTCCCTCAAAATATGTGTTTTTAAAATACACATTTTAAAATGCTTTCTGATGCTGAGTATTGTGTCAGAACATTTTGAAAGTGTGAGAACTTGTGAAGAACTAAGTTTCATACTAGCCCCTGAGCATATTAACCCCCGAGGTGCAGATCAGGTCTCTTCATATCTGAAAACCCAGATCACTTCCTTTAGTCATGCTTATCTGAGCCAATCATAAGGTTTGTTCCCATGTTATACTAAACACAAGTACTATCTATAGCTACATGTGCGCAAGTATTTGTGTGAAAGAGTATGCAGTTGTTGATTCAGGTGCCTCAACTACACAGACTCTACATGCATTGAGCGTTACATGTGAATAATGTACAAGTGTACAGTCAAGCTGTTGTATACACAGGTCCACAGCTTGTACACTTGCTGAATGCAATGTGAGTACACCTCCATATTCTCAAACTAATCTATCATTTTATGTTTGTAGTAATGATAAAATGGGATAACCCTAGGTACAGTGCTGGGCTGATTGGGGGGGGGGGGAATACTACGGGAATACAAAAAAAATGGGGTTGTATTTTTATTCATGGACACTGGTAAAAGAGAAATTGAAGGGAGGTCCTAGCTTAGTCACATCCAAAATAAAGAATTCTCTGTAACATTAATGTATTCCTTCCCCCACCCCAAGAGTTGACCTAGGTGGTTTTGTGGACTGCTATAAAAAATAAATAACAAATCTTCCTTGAATTAACTCCAATGTCAAAATGACAACTGCTTTCTGTAGCCAGATATCACTAAGCGGGAATTCATGCTTGGGATAGTCTTTGATGGAGGAGTTGGCAATGAGCAAGCAAACGTCCCTCACTCTAGAGTAGAGAAAATTGGGAAGATGCAATTAGGCAGTTGGAACAAGAACAGTGAAGAGAGATCAAGGGCTTGCCTCCAGCTCACAAGGTTAAACCAAGGTCTCATGCCCCCAGACTCCAAGGTCTTCTTTCTCTGTATTGGAAACAAGAATGCCCGGGAGAAATCTCCATGAATTCTTGGCAGCCTTTTTTGCTTGGCTGTGAAACAAACAGGGATTTACAAGGAGACGTGTGAATAAAATAGAATGTGCCGGCCATCAATCATTCTAATCAGCTTGCATATATTCTATTTGTCTAAATTTTCCTGCAGCTGTTTATCATGCTGCTCTTCTATGCTATAGTAAATCTGGGGGTGAGCACTGCTCACCAGCACCACTACAGAACTAACAAAGGGGCCTAGGAAGCTGCAATATACAGAGTGAAACCATTGGCCCATCCAGCACTGTCTGCGTTCTAACTCTGTCCATATTGCTTTGAGGGCCTTATTTATTTATTTCATTAAATTTATACACTGCTTGACTGCAAAAAAGAAAAAGAAAACGAAACCCTCAAAGCTGTTTACAAGAAGACAAAACAATAAAACCAAGAGAAATTTACACCAGTACTTTAAAATACACAAGCGTTAAAATACTGAAACAGATTTAATAATACTTCAACTTTCTAAGCACCTGGGTAGGTTTGTAAAAACTAGAATTTTTTTAGCAGGCACCGAAAAGAATACCTGGAAGGTGCCTGCTTGATACAACAGACAGGGAGTTCCAAAGTAGATGCTGCCACACTAAATGATTGAGTTTTTGCAAATGAAGAATGGGTGTTGTGTGGCACCAGTAGTTGTGCCAATTCCACTGACTGAAGGGGTTAAGTAGGGTAAGCCAATGTCATAGGTAAACTGGTTCCAACATGTTATGGGCTTTATATACACATATAACTTTTGGACAAATTAGGTTAGTTTGCTTTAAAATGCAACCTGAACAAAGGCCTCCATCCCTAGTAGACTTATTTACCATACTTTCCCATCACAGTAGCTGTAATAAGGCAAGTGTTTGCTCCATGCATTTGCAGGGAAATAAGATTATGAGTGCAGACCTTTTTCCTTTGCCTCTGGGACAAGTGATAATTAATGAACTCCAAATGACAAATTGAACCTCCTTGCCAGTCCTCAAATCATAGTTCCATTAAATCTTCCTAAATCGTCACTTGCCTATGTGCTTGATTATTATACGCTAGCTTCCTTCACTGTCAGTGTACAAGTGATGGTAATTGTGCAAAATTGAATTCATGATCTCGGACTTTGTCCCATTGAGTGCGCCAACGATGTGCTCTCTGATCAGTCCCTGAAATGCCCAGCAGTTTTGCTTTTCTGATCAAATGCAATGCTTCACGATTTATGATGAAGAAGAGCTGATCCCGAATGAAGTACAAACCAGTTCTTTGTGTCAGTTATCTGATGTACAGCTGTGAAAATCAAAATGATATTGCCCTGCACCAGTGAGGTGTGCACAGGCAAGCATTCTTAAGCCAGACCTAGTTGCACAAGGGGCCAGTGCCAATGAACTGTTCTCCTTTTAACAGAAGTGCTTCTGTGGGAAGAAATGGGCTCTAATTTGATGTAAGGGGTTTCAGTAGAAGTGTGTGCCTGAAACACATCGTGTTGTTTGAAGATGGTCCGAAAGCTATATAGAATACTCAGTACCAGCTTGTTCATACTTGCCACACTATCTGACATTATTTAGGTGCTCTTTAGGTGGTATGGCTCAGTGGTGGAGAATCTGCTTTGCATGCAAAACATCTCAGGTTTGACCCTCAACCCCCTCAAGGTCCAGCTAGGAAGTTTTCTCTGCATGAAACCCTGGAGTGTTGCTACCAGTTTTTGTTTGTAAGACTAAGTTAGATGGACCAATTCTTTCAGGCAGTTTCCTATGTTCCTAAAAGAAGAGGCATTGAATAACAGGCCAGCATGAAAATATGCATTAACCATTAAATACCATATCCCTGCTCCTGCCAACCTAGCAGTTCAAAAGCAAGTAGATAAATAAGTACCGCTCCAGCGGGAAGGTAAACAATGTTTCCGTTCGCTGCTCTGGTTCGCCAGAAGTGGCTTAGTCATGCTGGCCACATGACCCGGAAGCTGTACGCCAGCTCCCTCGGCCAATAAAGCAAGATGAGTGCCGCAACCCCAGAGTCACCCGCAACTGGACCTAATGGTCAGGGGTCCCTTTACCTTTACCATATTAGAAGCAATGGAAAAGTCTCTCTCTCTCTCTCTCTCTCTCTCTCTCTCTCTCACACACACACACACACACACACACACACACACATACATCCACACACCTGTGGTCACTTGCTTTCGAAAACCATCAACATACCCAAGTTGAACACTTACATGATTTCAGGGTTAGCATTTTGACTCAGAAAATGGAAGGGTTCTTAGTTTATCCACATTTTGGAATATCAGCCAAGCTGCCATTGCTGCCGCCACCTCCTCCTCTCTAGAGATGGAAGTCAAACGCAGTTTCTGAAACGTTCTCAAGAATTTCATCATAAGCTCAGATTCTTCAGACACTAAGCTTTCATTTTAAAGAGCCACTAGTGGGCCACAGGAACCACTTTAGAGTGCTCCAGAGAGAGTGTTTTTCATTTCCTGCTCTAAACTGCAGTGCAGTGTAATAGGAAACAGCTGCTGTGTTCCTTCCCACAGGTAGCTGGATTTCGGCAATGAGCAAAATAAGTCCTGGAGAGATAGTGGCCCATATGCTCATTTTCTTGGGAAGGAATCATGAAGGAAAGGCAGGCGCCGGGAACTATACTTCATTCTGCCCCAGATGTTTATTTGTGTGGTGTTACCTTTATGGTGCTGCCTAGCACTCCTTATTTCGCAGTAGGTTTAAGCTACAAGTTTTGGAAGAAGAGTGGCCAGGAGAGAAAAGATTAACATTTGGCTAAAGTGACTATGCCACTGACAGCAAGCTGCACCAATTCAAATTGAGGGCAATATCATGCAGGAAGACTATCCTTCACTCTGAATTTACTTTACATGGCCTTACTGACACCATCACATAGCAAAATTTGTTTGATTTACATAATGTAAACGTTATCCAGTCTCCTGGAAAATGGTTGAGGTGGGATTCCTTTCCCCAAGGCTGGGAGTGTTAATGAAAAGTGACCACCCTTCCTATTTTTACCTCAGGGCATAATCAAAATTCTTATCATGTGACGCGTAGTTGTTGCCATGTTGTGAGATGGGAAAGCAGTTTCAAAACCCACATTTGAGACTGTGTGCATATTCTATCCAACTCTATGAGTTGGATTCTGAAAGCAGAACATAGTTATTCTATTTATATTTATTAAATTAAATTATGTATAACCCGCTCTTAATTTCTCAAACAATTTCAGAGTAAGACACAATATTAAAAAGCAATAAAACAATATTTCAATTAAAAGCAACTTAACTAGAAACAACAATGTACACACAAACAACGTCAAAAAGGAACACCACTTAGCCAAATGCTTGGATAAATAGCCACTGTCCTATCTGGCAAAGAAACACAATCAGTGTTGGTGCTGTTTGTACATGAGAAGGGAGAAGATCCCAAATTTGGGGTGCCCCTATTTAATCAATATTCTCTTTCACCAGACCCTGCATACCATATCACAGAAAACTGGCACTGTGAGGAAGAACATTCCCCACAAAGAAACTCTCTATAGCACCCCTATTCCCAAGCCCTACCAAGGGTCAGGGGACCCTTCTGAATGCTGTAAGCCTGGGCCCAGGATGTAGAGTTAACAGATTTTTTAAAAAATTAAAAAAAACCACCCTTTTTATTAAAGTGGGGACACTTTTAATAAAAAATAAAAAATAAAAAAATGATATATATTTTTGAAAAGAGAGAAAAAAAATTAAAAATAAATAAACAAAAATTGAACACCACAGATCAAAGTTTGCCTTAAAACTGAGCTTTGGTTAATTTAAAAACAACAATAAAACCCTGCCATGCAATGTATTAAATCCTGTGGAAGAAATGCGCAGGAGTGTCCGAAAGAATCCAGGCGTGGCTGGTGTGCCCCAAAGAGGAAAGGGGCGTAAAGGGGAGGGATGAGCATGAGCATTGGGATGCCAAGCGCAGCGCGCTGCTCCTCTCTAAAAGCTTTGGTGCAAATACACATAGGACGCGTTGAAAGCAAGGTATGGGGAATTGGCTGAAAAGCCGCGCGGAATAATGGGCTGTAAGTGCGACTGGAGCTCTCCCCTTTCCTTCAGCGAAGCACAGGCACACAACATGGACCCACAATCAAGCGCCAACAAAACAAGACGAACACCCGGCACATACGCTAAACACAGCAGATTTCCCTGCCACCAGTCCCCTTGCTCAGTGCGTCTGCTTGCTGAGAGGTGACGCGGCTAGGAAGGAATTAGCAGGTGGACGGAAGGTCCTTTCACCTTCCGTTGCTCAGTGCCGGCCGTCACCACGCAGTAAGCAGATGCGCTGAGCAAGGGACTAGTGGCAGACAAACACAACAAAGAGCAGGGAAATTCCTAGGCCTAACAGCAAGTGGAGGAGAAAGGATCGTGTCCTTCCTGCTAATTCCTTCCTAGCCGCACTGCGCGCAGACTTCAGCCCACACAGCTCAGCTTCCGGCGGCTAGGAGCACAGCCAACAGCCGCTGTCTCCTCCTCTCCATGCTCCAGTGCTGCTGCTGCGTCCAGGGAAGTGTGCCAGGGAAGCACAGGCAGCTGGAAAACATGCAGATGGGAGGGAGAGGGGGTCTGGCTTGGGGGGGGGGAGAACTTTTGCTTTCCTTTCATCCCCACCCCTAAAATTCCCCTCTCCTGCATCCAGTTAGCCACCTCCTTCCCCTCACACGTGTATCTTGTCCCTTCAATGTTTTTCTTTCCCTCCCCACTTAAACTCCTCTCCTGCATCCAGTTAGCCTATGGTTACCAGATTTTTTTCAATGAAGCCTGGCTCCAGGCTGCTGAGACTGCCACTGCCGCTGCCACGTTTCCCAGGGACATTTAATAAAATCCGTGGACATAATTTGTCTGGGGACATATTTGCAAATCCGGGGACGTCTGGTAACCCTACCCAGGAGATGTGCTCCCCACCCTTTATATCTGACCCCTTGCAGAGACCTAGCAAGCCCAGGTTGTACCATGTGCAAAAAAAAATTTGTCACCCCCCCATGGACAGCTCGGGATAGGCTTGGGAGTCGTGGGTAGGCACTGAATGTCACCCCCCTAAGCGATGACACGTGGGGTGGTCCGCCCACTTCCTACGCCTCTGCATCCCCACCCCCACGACTCCCAAGTACCCCGAGCCATCGGGGGAAGGGGGGAGCTATGCCGCTTTGCCGGAGCACTGGCAAAGCTGTGCAGCTCATCCTCTCAGAAGCCACGACTCCCATCTGTCCCCCTCCCTCCCTCCCTGGCTCGCTGTAAAGCGGCAAAGCGGGAGCTGCTTACTGCGAGCCAGGGAGAGAGGGAGGCTGGGAGTGGGGCCCCCGGCTTACCGTAAGCAGTTCCTGCTTTGCCACTTACAGCAAGCCGGGGAGACTGGGAGGGGGGCCCCCGGCTCGCTGTAAGCAGCTCCTGCCAGTGGCGGAGGGATCCCACTGCTGTCCATACGGCGCTTCAGCAGTGCTAGCGGCAAACCGCTATGTACAGCACATGTGCGGTGTTGCTATACATAGCACATGTGTGTGACACCGCGCATGTGTTGTGTGTAGCGGTTTGCTTCCCGCACCGCCCGAGAGCTGTATGGATAGTGGCAGGATCCTCTGCTTGTGGCTGCAGCCATGAATGATCCTCCACATGCAGCTGTAGCAGCTCGATGGCTGCTCATGCTGCTGCGCCCAGGCTGGGGCGGCAGGGCAAGCACCCCGCAGGGTCCCTTCTTGTCACCCCCCCCCCAGACATGGAATCCGGGGTGCACCGACCCCACTTTGTGACGCCACTGGCCCCTTGGACTCCTGCTGAGCCCATGCTTCTTCCCCAAACCATGGGCTTCAGTAACTGTTCTCCACTGTTTTAGTATGGTTTGAATGTGGAATTGCTTGCCTGGATGAAGAGATATAAGTGTAGAAACCTCTAGCTACTGTTTGGCTGGACTGCAGTCTACTGTACAATGATAAGAGTTACATTGGTAATTCCACTATCCATTGGAATGTGGCTCCTAGAAAGTCATCCACTAGGGAGTGTGGCCCTTGGGCTGAGAAAGGCTCTCCAAACCTACTGTAGGCTAATGTGCAGGGAGAGTCAAGCAGGTTGCCTTATTTGGGGTAACTCACTTTTCCCACTGTGGATTCCTGCTCCTCATCCCTGTGCTATTCAAGAGGGCCCCTTGAATCACCAAAAACCCTCTTTGGTGGTTCAGAGGAACTGCACGACAGAAAAGGGGGTGGCTTCCATCAGCCCTATGTCAATCTCGCTTCTCGGGATCCAACCCTTGCTCTGTATCCAGGTTGAATCGTCGTCAAAAATGTTGTCCTTCCTTCCAAATACAGTTTGGCACACATCACTACATGGAAAACTGCCTAATCAAGTTGTAGTAATGAGAAATGAAAACAAAAAAGATGGTTTTGTTATCCAATGGTATGGATTTCTAAGATAGAAATGAGACCCAACGGCAACAACAAGGACACCACAGACACATGGTGAATTCTGAAAGACTTGGCCAGAGGAAAAGACAACTGTTCCTTGATTATTACTTATAAAATTGTTAATGCTTGACTTGTTTGTGTAAAAAGCTACACACACACACACAGAGAGAGATGCACTCCTTATGAAACTTCCCCTCTCAGCTTCCACCCCTTCAAACTGGCTGAATTCAGGGACTGCTTGTTTTCATCAAAAGTTAGGCCCCAGAAATGAACAAAGGAAGTTGGGCTCTCCCCTCCCCACCTTTTAAAGTAGTTGCATGACTGGAAAGAGCGAGCACTCGCTAGAGGTGGTTGAGTCAGAATCTCATCCCTCTAAATTAAGCTTCACTTGTCAATACACATTTCACCTGTATGCTGCCAAAGCAAACACAATTCCATATTTATTTTGTTTGCGGACGAGCTAAGTCAATGAGAAGTGAGAGCAACTCTCAGGCAATCCCCCTGGGTCTTACCTCCTGCAATGATTTGATTGGGTTTCATGTATTACTCTCTTAAATCTCTGCCTGATTTGATTTCTGTTCGGGCTGTGTGTCTGGGTCTGAGAAGACGGACTAGAAAACAGACATAGGAATCTGCTGTGTTTTACGATAGTGGAGGAAAAGTTTAGGTGCCCCAACATTCATCACAACTCAGTTCCTGCCTCTTGTCCTAAAGGGTGGAAAGTATGGGAAGGCACTTTATTCAAGACTATTTGTCCAGCATAAATTACTCTAACTGGCACATGCTCATCAAGGTTACTAGAAGAGAAAGGCGTCGTTCCTATCACCTGATAGCTGATCCAGAGGGGCCAAGAACTGAACCTGTGTAGAAAGCAGGTGTTCTCTCACTGAGTGATTAACCCTCCCTTAAGGAAGTCTTGAGCCAGGATTAAAACACTGACGTTGGAGGGGAGAGGTCAATTATTCCCCATTTAAAATTCATAGCAAGACCACACAAATACATCACTCTTCTTTGCAATGTCTATTTCCATGATATTTAGGCACAACCTGGCATTCCCCAAGGATTGTTCTGTGTTTGGATGGGGATGATCAGTCTGCATGATGCCTGTGGCTCTTGTAATTTCTGGGTTCCTGGATCCAGCAATGGGGTGTATGGGGAATTAGGGCAGGGGTAGTACTTCTGGTGGGGACATACTGTGCTCCTTCTGGAGTAGTTTGTACATGTTTGGTCCCCACCCTGCACTCAACTCTCACCTGTGGCTTCTAGAAGCTGTCAATGACAGCAGCTACCCCTTTGGAATGGCTTCGACTTGCCGGCTAAACTAGTGAGGGGAGACATCCCAATGAGTCTCAAATCTTTGGTGAGCTGGGGACTTCCTCAGGCTCTGGTGGATTGAGCAGATGAGACCAATAGTGGGTCCAATGGTCAAGAAGGTGGTTTCTGCACATGCTGCAGAGGGAAGTGAGGGGCAGATGGGGCTCATCAACCTGGGGAGCCCAAGATCTGGATGACCCTCAGTGGTGGACCTACATGTTCGAGGCCCAGAAGCTTAAACTGTTATGGGGGCCCCTTCACAACCAGCAACCAGGTCCAGGTAACCACTGTTATCTTCTTCAGTTGGGTTATTCCACAACAGATCACCACAATTCTTTAAAGAAAATAATGACTGCATCTCAGATTTTGATTAAAATTGTTGTACTGGATTATCTCACATGTCGAAGTCACTGATGTGAATAAAAATGTCCTATGCCTTATAGTTTCCGAGTTGTGCGGCTCAAATTGAGTCTACTGGACCCCCCCCCCCAAAAAAAATATTAGGCAATGTGGACTAATGCCCCTGGTGCCCCTCTGGGATTAGGTGCCCTGTAGCTTAAGCTTCCTTGGTTTCATAGTACATCTGCCTCTGGTGACTCTAAACTATGAAGGGGGGGAGGGAGTGTATTTTTTTGATAAGCTGGCTCAGGAACCCATCTCCAAACATTCTCAGGAGCTTCGTTTCCCAGAGAAACCCTCCTCCCTTTCTTTTTTCTGTGAGGAGATAAAACCTACCTCACAACCTAAAGGCAGAACATACTCAACCACTAGGCCACTTGAGGTGACTGCAAGGCAGCTGATCCCCATAGGTGCCACTTCCCCTTAACGCTTCCTCCAGCTGCTGCCCGTTGTCGCCCCTCTCCCTCTTTGGCCTCTGGTTCTGGTTTGGCTTTGGCCTCCTTTTCTACCTCAGGCCTCTGCGAAGGAAGAACTCTGCCTTCTTTTCAGTGAAGCTGGAGATGGATGGCCAGTAGAGAAGGTGGAGAAGGAGAAGCTGCGACTTTACCAGTGTTGATCTTCACACCCACTGCTTCCCCACGTTGATCTTTTTTTTAAAAAAAATAATATTTATTCAAAGTTTAAGAGTTACAGAAAGAAAAAAAAGAAAAATACAAAATACAAAAAAATACAACAACAAAAAAGAAAATACACTCGCTTGAAAAAAAGAAAAAAACCAGATTAAACCTTTCCAAAACTTTCTTCCATTACTTATTTCCTTGACCTCCTCACACCTCCCATTTTTGTATTCTAGTTCAAATAGTTATTTCTGCAAATCCTTCCAACCTTATTTTCATTTAAGTAATTTAATTTATTTTAAAAACCACTTTTACTTTATCCAATCTTAACTCTCATCCAAACCTATATATCAATACTTATTCTTGAGACGTTTCTCTAAGGTCGAAAAAGATTCCCTTCCACGAATTTCCCAACTCTCATAAAAAACAAAAAAGCAAATTATATTGTATACCCTTTGAGTTCCCAATGTCCATTCCACCCATACCCCCTTCCCAGTTTCAGTCCCCAACATAAGTCCATCAATCTCAAAAAGCCATTAGCCCGGAGATCTTACATCCGAGGCTCTTAAGTCTCTCTCATGTCCCCTCTGCCAGTCTTTTTGATAGTCCTTAGTATTGAAAGCCAAATCTCGGGGAAGCTCCAACCCAACAGCATCCACATTCCTTCCAGCCAAACCTCCGTACTTAAAAGTAAGGCCTATGGGGTATTCCAAATCTTGTTTCATTCTCCTTTCAGGTCCAAATGTCCCCAAAGCTCCAACTTCCACCTGAATCAAATTTATAATCCTAGGGTCATCTGATCTCCACGTAAGGAGATCTCTCTATCTTTCACTTTCCAATTCAGGCCAAGCTTCCATCTTCAAAAATTCATTTCCCCTTGTTGCCATCATATCAGGCCTCAAATTGCAGCTCTCCTTTCGCATCTGCAGGGTTACGGCTCCCCCTTTCTTCTCTTCAGAGACAACATAATTCTCCTTCTCAAATTTCCCTGTTTGTTCAGTTGAATAAAATTCCTGTGCCGAGTTCTTATCAAGTTCAATGATGCTACTCACTCTTGTGTCCAAAGTTGTAACATTTGTAGTCAAAACACCAATTTGACCTTGCAACTTTCCCAAGAGAAAGAATGTCCTATTCAGTTCAGACTGGATTTCCTTTCCAACAGCCATTCTCTGCAATATCCCAAAGCTCCCTCTAGGGGTATTTAAGTTTCTTTTTACTCCTTTCAGCACAGATCCAAAAGTCCAGTTAAATTGTAACAGTCCTTCCTTCTTTTCAAAAGCAAGCTTGTAACAAATGTAGACAACAGAAACAAAATCCTCTTTTTGCGTCTTGACAGCTAGCTTGACAGCTGTCAAATTGTTCTATACTTCATCAACGGGCTCTCACGGACCACTTCCGGGTCCGGGGGGGGGGTGGCACATCAATTCCCAAATTTAATTCTTTTCCTGCAGGCTCCCCTGCTTCCAGATAGAGTTTCTTATAGTGTCAATCCGTAGAATTAAAATCCTTTACAGAAAAAAACAAAAAAAAATCTCTCCATGACCTTAGTTGGCAGGTTCTTTGCTTTAAATTATTTACAGAAAGGGGAGGCGGACTTCCTGTTTGGACCTTCCCTGATCGTGCCGAATTTAAGAATATTTTTTAAAATCCAATTTCCGTACTACTCACAGGTTGTTGTTTGAAATCCGAATGTCCACAAAAAGAAGTCAGCGCTCTCTGACAACGGCTGTGCGGCTTCACTCCGCAAAAATAGCAGTCGATTCGAGACACCGCGTCACTCACCCCGCGTCACTTCGGAACCCCTGAAAAGGGGTTTCCATGTGAGTAGGGGGGGCGCTCCTGGTGTGAGCCGAATCCCACGTTCCCAGGCTTCCTCCGCCTGGGATTTTTAGAGGGTCTCCGCCTTCGCCGCGGCGGCCAGACCCGATTTTGGCGGAGCGGGTTCCTCTGAATCAGAGGAATTCCACCATTGCCGATGGCGCTAACCCGGAAGTCTCCCCCCACGTTGATCTCTGCTCCTCCTTTCCCAAATGCTGCTCTCCATGTATGTGCTTCTTCCCTATTTTGTAAAATAACTCACCATTTAAATGAAAGGAAAATATTTATTGTGGCTTTCCCCAAACTTAACTAGTGCAGATTCTAATCCCCCAATCCATATTACCATTGCTCTCCCTTCCCTAATTGTAAGACATCTCTCTCCCATTTTATTGTTACAAAAGCGTTATCTTTCCATCGAGGCCCCCCCCATCCAGCAATCATTTACAGTGTTGTTCCGAGGCCCCAGTGAACAAACATCTGTACGTCTTTGGCATGCAGACGTTTGGGCTGTTGCATTGCCAGTAGACACCAGATTTGGGAAGATCCCAGCCTTGATGCTTTACATGGACCATTAACTACAATCCTTTTCTGGTGCTTGAGAAGTTGAAACCTGCTCAGTCTGGGATCAGGGTGAAAAAAATGCTTTTGGATTTCCCCAGTGATCTCTGTAATTAGCCAGGTGCAGATGGCATACTAGCACTTAGTGTTTCCATGCACCTGCAAGAGGCTCTCCATTTCTTTCCCTAAAATCTGTGCCTGGCTTGCTGTATTGCTTAGATAAGGAGGAAATTAAGCTCTTGGCTCCATTGTGTTATGGCTCGTCCCAGCTTACCAGCCTTCACTAATGCCAGGCTGAACATTGCATATTAGTTTAAGGTTGCCATCAAAATGTCAGCTAAAGTAAACTTTCAAGTGGAAATCGTTGTTAAAGAAGAAAAAGAAGTCTGGAGAATTTCAAGGGTAAACCCAAAGAGTTCCAATTTCGCATGGGGGAGAAATTTGTAATGCAACCCTACCTAATTTGTACTTCCTGAACCAATATATGAAATGAAATGGAACTTTGAAATTCATACGAACCAATATGAAGCAATTCAACAACAACAAAAATGCATACAAAACCATAGGGTTTTTATGGGGGGGGGAGAAGTTTGAACAAGAATATGTCTGTTAGTGAAAATAACATGCAAATTTGTAATATACAAGTGGAAACTGCTCACAAAAAGATATACGTTAGGCAAAGTTGCACACAATAATGTGCACACTAGCAGAAATACACAGGGATTTTAATATTGCTTATTTATTTTTTAAAAAGCAAGCTGATGAAGAAACTGAATTTAAGAGTTAAGAATATGTGATTAGAAAAATTAGAACCTGAGAAAAGTCACAATTAACAGATTCACCCTTCCATCGCTTTACAGTGAAACTTGTCAAATGGGTTCACACATCCTGAAACTGTCACTCAGTCTATCTGCAGTGAAATCTAAAAATGAACTTGAGGGCTTCTTTTCAGGCAAAACACCTTGATATACCTATGCATGAAGCTAAACGAGTTTTGAGTTGGCTAATAAAGATTTAGTAGAGGAATGTGGTATATACTTCATTTATTTGTTTTAAAGTCCTACCCCTAGAGATCCATTACCAGCAAGCAATCTCTGGTGCAAATAAGGACCGTGTGAGCTGCTTTCCGCTGAATCAGATCATTGGCTTATCTCTTGGTATTGTCTATTCTGAAGACCAAGATCTCAGGCAGACATCACCACGTTCCTAGCCATTTAGCTTCCCCTCAAGAGGCCTGGGAACCATAGATGATGATGGTGGTGGTGGTGATGATGATGATGAAATTAATATACCGCCCTATACCTGGAGATCTCAGGGCAGTTCAGAAGATAAAATTACAATATAAGAACACAGAATATATAATCAAAATAAAAAGAGAAACAACCCCCCACCCCACCCCATTTTTAAAGACCATTGAATGACAATCAACCAAAGGCCTGATTAAAGAGGAACATTTTTGCCTGGTGCCTAAAAGTGTATAATGAAGGTTCCAGGCGAACATCCCTGGGGAGAGCATTCCAAGGATTCTGGGGGGGGGGGGGAAGCCATGCACTTTAAATGCATGGTGAGGATGTAGTCAGAGATGCTGCATTGCGCCATTCTTCAATACACTTGTTTTAAATAAGAAAATAATTGTATTCAGCCAGAAGAGGAGTTGTGAGAGGTGTGTGAACTCTATTCCATAACATATTGGTTTCCTCAGAGGTGCCAAAAACTTACTTGCGACCACTTAAGAAGCGCTTCTACAAACAGCTACTTTGTGAGAAATAAACAAGGAGGGGGTGAAGTCTTCCTCCACTGTGCTGGGAAAGTTGAATTAACACTTTTATATTCAGCTTGTCAGCAGGATGCTTAACACCCTTTCCATGTTTGATGGCCTTGTTGTACATACTCTCATTCCCTGTTTGTTGCACTTCCTGGGTCTTCTTCAGCCTACATCATCTGTGGTCCTTCGCTCTGAGAATGTTTCCTCTCTGCTTCCATATCCTTCTCTCTGTAACAAGCGTCTTTAGGAATGAGACCGTGAATCCTGTGATTTTGTAGCCAGGCAATTAGCTGCAAAAATGAGCCTTCTTTGGGTATTCAAATATGTAGCAGGTACATAGGATGCTGCCTTTTACTGAGCCAGACGACTGGTCAATCTAGATCGGTATTTTTACATTGACTGACAGCAGCAGTCAAGAGTTTGAGGCAGAATTCTCTCCCAGTGCTGCCTGGAGATGCCTGGGATTGAACATGGGACCTTATGCATGCAAAACAGAAACTCTACAACTGAGCTATGGCATTGCGTCGTCAGCCCATGATACAGACATATACTACTCTGATCAGTTATTATCTCTTCCCCTCCTGCCAACCTAGCAGTTCAAAAGCACACCTTTTTACCTTTATCTCTTCCCAGGGCACCATGGAAATAATTGGATAAACCAGGCATTGGCAAACTTGGCCCTCCAGATGTTTTGGGACTACAACTCACATCATCCCTATCTAACAGGACCAGTGCTCAGGGATGATGGGAGTTGTAGTCCCAAAACACCCGGAGGGCCAAGTTTGCCTGGGCCTGACTTAGCTCATTAATTATTCCCTTCTAAACAGAATTAGGTCCTACTCAGAGTAGACCCATTGGAATTAATGGACCTAAGTTAGTAATGTGTAGTAACATCAATGGTTCTACTCTGAGTAGGAGAAACATTAGAAACAATTTTAAGAAACCCAGAAATCCATTCTACGTTCCTGCTGAGGCTGTGGAAAACCATTAGTTCTCAGCAACTGGGGCCGGAGGTGGGCTTAGAAAGCCACCCATCCCTTCTCCGCCACTGTTTTAGCTTATTTATAAGATTTTACCTTCTCCCTTGATGTGGTAGAAGCTGGACTTCATCCTTCCCTTTGCACATACAGAACTTTCTCTTCTGCAGTCAACACAAAAGTCCTTGGCATTAGAAAGAGGTACTCTCTGCTGTTTTGTTCACATATAAATACAAGGCACCACAAAGAAGTAAACACTGCAATAAGAACCCCCTATTTATGGACAAATATCCTCCAGCGGGTGGCGCTGTGAGTTAAACCACAGAGCCTAGGGCTTGCTGATCGGAAGGTTGGAGGTTTGAATCCCCGCGATGGGGTGAACTCCCGTTGCTCGGTCCCTGCTCCTGGCAACCTAGCCGTTCGAAAGCACGTCAAAGTGCAAGTAAATAAATAGGTACCGCTCCGGTGGGAAGGTAAGTGGCGTTTCTGTGTGCTGCTCTGCTTCACCAGAAGCAGCTTAGTCATGCTGGCCACATGACCCAGAAGCTGTACACCGGCTCCCTCGGCCACTAAAGCAAGATGAGCGCCACAACCCCAGAGTCGGTCACGACTGGACCTAATGGTCAGGGGTACCTTTACCTTTACCTTATCCTCCAGCAACCATGAATATGAATTTGAATAGCATCTGCAAGGAGTTCCAGGGAAAGGTTGAAGAGCGGGGCCGGGGTGTGTGTGTGTCAATGGACACCACTGCTTCTCTCTCCTTTTTAACTGTTCATTTTTTTTATAAGTTCCCTTCCCTTCCACCTCCCCTGATTGATATACAGAGCATGTGTGAATAGCAGGAACTAGTCCACTCTGAAGAGAGATTTAACAAAGGAGTCTGTCCACAGTCTGCTATGGGTTGCTGGTGAATAACCATGTTTTTTGTGTGTGTCCACATATGAAAAAAAGTCAAAGTATTCATCTTTTTGTTTGGCTATTGTCCATTCTTATAATTTTCCAGTCAAATTGTCCATTAATGTCAAATCTCTGGGATAGCCACATCTTTTATACGTCTGCGTTTAGAGATCTACAAATTCTGGTGATGGTCAAATGAGCCACTGTTATTAATTGCATTATGAGGATAAGCCCTCATTGTTCTTTGGTTTTTATTTATTACTATTGTATCCCTCTATTCCCATTTTATCCTCAAAATGACACTGTAAAGGAGTTTTAACACAGAGTGTCTGGCCTCAGGTCACCCATGGCTGAAATGGAGATTTCATACATGGACTTCCCGTTTGTTGATTTATTGGCATTCTGGCTTCCATTGTTTCAAAAAATATAGGTCCCTACTCCCTGGTGGTCCATGGCATGGGGGGGGGAGTGCAGAACCCCAATGCTGAATGACTGCTTGGACCAGTCACTGTCTCTCAAGCCAACCAACATTCATATGAAGTATATTAGGGATGCTTTCTAAATGCCAGAATGTTCTTCCATGAGGACACTATCAAAGATATAGCAACCCACTGGCATTATGAGATCATAATCCATTTGAATTGGTCGAAAGGTCATTTGAAATTGACTGAAAGGTCATTTGAATTGACTGAAAGGTCTGCATCCCATATTAGGGTTTGTGGAGAAATGTGTTTACTGAGGTAGAGTTTGTTTTATGTACAGTGTATTATAGTTTACTGCGAATGTGAAAGGCCAAGTTTGAAATGCTAAGTTTTGTTGCTGGATGGCAGCTGCATAAAACAAAGTTGCATAAAACTGGCCCAAGAAGCTAGTCCTACCCCCACCCCCAGCATCATGTTATACACAAGAAGTGGCTTGGTGAGGGGGTAGAATTCTATACCATTAAAATCCGATTGGTTGAAGGGTATGCTCACTGGAACATATATAGATAGGCCTGTTCTGCCACAGTTAACAGTGGAGACTGCTAACTACAATATGATGAGGAAGCTGGGAGAGAAGGCTGGAGCAGAGGCAGGTAGAAGCAGTGGGCGATTTGGGGCTCTCAAATTTCAGCAGCACCCTGTGCAATGCTAAAATTCATTGTCCCCTGCCTCTCGCTCCATTCTACAGTATTGTTTTGGTGCCCCCCACAGTGTGGCACCCTGTGCAGCTGCACCAGTTACCCTACCCTAAAACCGCCTCTGGTGGAAGGCAGACAAGAGCAGAGCCTCCAAGTGTCCCTGTTTTCCAGGGACAGTCCCGGATTTACAGAAGCTGCCCCGGTTTCTGATTTGATCCCAGAATGTCCCACTTTTCCTTACAATGTTCCTATTTTCATTGGAGAAATGTTGGAGGGTATGGAGTTATCTGACCCCTGAGCCATCTGAAGGCAATCCTGTATACAGGGAAGTTGTTGTTTTTTTAATGTTTAATGTTTTATTACGTTTTTATATATGTTGGAAGCTGCCCAGAGTGGCTGGGGCAACCCAGTAAGATGTGTGGGGAAAAAATAGTAAAATTATCATTATGGAATGGGATGTCCCTATTTTCATTGAAGAAATGTTGGAGGGTATGCTAGAGGTTATTGAACACTCTAGGAAAAGCCTGGAAGTATACAATCATACCTTGGCAGCCAATCAGAAGCCACGGGAGCCCCGTCAGACATTCGGGTTCCCAAAGAGTGTTCACAAGCTGGAACAATCACTTCCGGGTTTGCGGCGTTCAGGAGCCAAAATGTCCATGTTCTAGGGTACTCAGGATGTTTATGTGAATCTTGTCATGTTGTAAGCTGCCTTGAGCATTGTTCTAACTATGGAAAGGCGGAATACAAATAAAATTATGATGATGATGATCCAACATAGTTTGTTTCCAAAAGAGCTGAATCAGTAGCTTAAGCCAAAAATTGGCATAAAGGCCATCAAAGGGAAGTGAGGAAGAGCTGAGCAAGGAGTTTCTAGAACTGGCCAGAAGGAGAACTGCTTGCAAGTCCAGCTCATAGAAAACCAGCAATAGTGCTTTGTACTAGGTGGTGGTAAAATTGAATGACTGAGGAAGAGGCACTAAGGATAACTGGCATAAATGTCTGATAGGGGGAGGAAGTAAGCTTTACAAGCCAGTCCTGTGTATGCTTTTGTATTTACAAGCAACTGCTGTTTAAGGTAATAATAACCTTATTAGAACACACATTAAAGAAATAGTAACCAATTTAAGTATAGTATTTACCTTATTTCCCCCTTTTAACTATAAAGTTTATTTACAAAACCCTAAATAACACTTGTAACTTTTTAATTTATAATTTGAGTCTGGCTTGTTTTGTGCTACATCTAAACTACCACAGCTACTGGGTTATAGATTAAAGTTTTAGTAAGCTGCAGCAGACAGAAGAATTTGGAACAAAAGTACAAGGGTGGGAGTAAAATAGGAAGCCCTCCACACAGTTGTTGAATCAAAATGCCTTGTTGAATCAAGATAGAAACCAGTTCTCTGCTGTGGAGGCACGAGGAGGAGAATTCCTGGTACGACTGCTCTCCCGCCTAGACGCACCAGGTTAAAATTGCATACCTGCGTTTGCAGAGGCTAAAACCTCCTGCCACAGATGACTTTAGCAGGTATCCAAATCATGAATCAACTCCATTATAGGCCCACACCAACCATTTCTGGGGTGTTTGTTTTGCAAGCTGACACATCTCAGATAAGTTTGGCAGCAATCTTTTTAGAAAAGTCCATGCCTAGAATCATAGACCTGCAGAGCTGGAAGCAACCCTGAGGGTCAAATCTAGTCCAAATTTGCATGTGTTAATATTTAGGTCAGATATAGATAGATCAGGATATGCCTGAATGCCTTTGTACCAGGGTCACCACAGTTCATCATGGAGGGTTTCCTATGTTATTAGAGTTATGTCAAAAAGGTAAAGGCAAAAGACCCCTGACAGTTAAGTCCAGTCGCAGCTGACTCTGGGGTTAAGTTAAGTCCAGTCGCAGGAGGTCACCCCGTCACAAGGATTTGAACCGCTGACCTTCTGATCAGCAAGCTCAAGAGGCTCAGTGGTTTAGACACAGCGCCACCTGCATCCAGAGATGTCAACCTTATTATTAATGCCATGATCTACAGCAATAAACCATGGAAATAAATTCAGATTGACACACACCCATGTGCAACTATTCTCTTTCTACGCACCTATTTTATACTCCTCCATCTTACAATTTTTGTCTGTTGTTATAATTTTTCTCTCTGTTTTATATACATTATAAAATGAAATAAATAAAACCCCAGCTTCCCACACTGAAAGTTAGTCCCCCCCCCCTACTGCGAGTCAAATTCCTGACCATTAAATTGTCAACAAATTGCAAACTAATTAGGAAATGTGGAGAACTGAACTTAAGATTGGGAAAAAAATTAGAACAATTGACAGATTTGTCCCTCTCCCTCCCTGGTAGAAAGTCCCATCGAACCCAATAGGACTTGATTTCTGAATAGGGTTGTGCTGTAAATCTCCTGCCCGATCTGTCATCAATGCCTGTCTGCTGGTGGTTTCTCCCAGCCCCCATCCTTTGCATAGTGATACTGAAACTCCAGCAGGTCTGCTTGTCCTTGATGGATAACTTTTACTAGTACATGGTGTTTGATCAAGAGGAATGGCAGCCGAGTGAGATGGCAATAAAATTGGGGAATTTATGTCCAGATTTTAGTCTCCATTATACTGGAGTGAAGCTAGGTGGAAATCCACAGGGGTAAGAAATTTGATGGCTTCTTTCCATGATAACCACTATAGATTTTCAGCCTCTTGGAATAAAGGGTATACATTGTATGGAAAAAATACTTCATGTTACATGTGCAACAGTTTACAACAACAGGCACAAGTTCTGGTGCATAAGCTACCCAGGCCTGTTCTTCCACTAAAGGATTAAAACGTTGGCCTTTCTTGGCAAAGCACTGTAATTCACTGACAGAGCATCTGATTTGCATGCAGAAGGTCTTAAAGTTAGTCTCTGGCATCTCCAGGTAGGGTTAAGCTAGACAGACCAGTGAGTGTGCATAAGAGTGAGTTCTGACACCAGCTCTCCATTGACATTCCCAGTCCTACCCGAGGACTGAATGGGTGACCTTCTGTCTGCAAAGCTTATTCTCTGCCACTGAGCTATGGTTCTCCAAGTGCTATTCTTCCCAGTCTTGTGTTCTCTTTCCCTTTTTAGAAGCACGGGGAGTAGCAGAGGTGGTTAAAAAGTTAAAATGCCAGATTATAAATTACAGTGGTACCTCGGGTTGAGTACTTAATTCATTCCGGAGGTCTGTTCTTAACCTGAAACTGTTCTTAACCTGAAGCACCACTTTAGCTAATGGGGCCTCCCGCTGCTGCTGTGCCGCCGGAGCATGATTTCTGTTCTCATCCTGAAGCAAAGTTCTTAACCTGAAGCACTATTTCTGGGTTAGCAGAGTCTGTAACCCGAAGCGTATGTAACCTGAAGCGTATGTAACCCGAGGTACCACTGTAGTTAAAGGTAAAGGTAAAGGGACCCCTGACCATTAGGTCCAGTCGTGGCTGACTCTGGGCTTGCGGCGCTCATCTCGCTTATTGGCCGAGGGAACTGGCGTATAGCTTCCAGGTCATGTGGCCAGTTTACCTTCCTGCCGGAGCGGTACCTATTTATCTACTTGCACTTTGACATGCTTTCGAACTGCTAGGTTGGCAGGAGCAGGGACCGAACAACGGGAGCTCACCCCGTCATTGCGGGGATTCAAACCACCGACCTTCTGATTGGCAAGTCCTAGGCTCTGTGGTTTAACCCACAGCGCCACCCGCATCCCTATAAATTAGTTAGGAAGAGCCAAATTAGTTGGAAGCACAGACAAGGGTTGGGGGGGGGATTAAAGACTATGTTGTGACCAAGATTATGATCACTTTGGTGGTCTGCACATAAGCAGCAGCAATAATAATAATAATAATAATAATAATAATAATAATAATAATAATTTTATTATTTGTACCCTGACCATTGGACTGAGTTGCCCCAGCAGCTTCCAACAAATAGAAAGGCATAATAAAGCATCAAACATTAAAAACTTCCCTATACAGGGCTGCCTTCAGATGTCTTCCAAAAGTCAAATAATGGTTTATCTGTTTGTTTGTTTGTTTGTTTGTTTGTTTGTTTGTTGTTTTTTTATAAATATTTATTAAGATTTTCCAGTTTTATACACAAAGAAAAACAATAGACAAAAAAAGCAAAAATACACATTTAAGACAAAACAAAACAAGTATAATTCCCAATTCTTATTTCCATTACCTTATATCCCGGACCTCCTCTCACCTCCCCCTTTTGTATTCCAGTTCAAATTCTTAATTCAGCAAAATCCTTGTTGCAACATTGATATAACTTATTTTAACTTATAATTCCCTTTACATTACAGCTGGTAACCATTTAATTTCTGTCCAACATCATTCTAGCATTCATTAATTTTGCAATATTTCTGTAGATAGTCTTTAAATTTCCTCCAATCTTCTTCCGCCTAATGGTTTATCTGTTTGACATCTGATGGGAAGGCATTCCACAGGGTAGGGGCCACTACAGAGAAGGCCCTCTGCCTGGTTTCTGTAGCCTCACTTCACAATGAGGGAACCACCAGAAAGGCCTCAGAGCTGGACCTCAGTGTCTGGGCTGAATGATGAGGGAGAAGATTCTCCTTCATGTATACTGGGCTGAGTCCATTTAGGGCTTTAAAGGTCAGCACCAACACTTTGAATTGTGCTTGGAAACATGCTGGAAGCCACTGTAGATCCTTTAGGACCGGTTCTATATGGTCCTGTCAGCTGCTTCCAGACACCAGTCTAGCTCCTGCACTCTGGAGCGCCTCTCTTCATCTCGGAGGTGATGGAAGGAAGGCAGTGATTTGTCATCTCCATTGCATCCGTTGCTCTTCCTTATGCTAGCCTTCTCTTCAGCCAAGTTAAGGGAAGTAGCAGAGCAACTGCAAGCACTGCTGTCATGCCTCTGAACTTTATCACTTTCCTCCTGCCAGATGGCACATTCCAGTGTTTCAAACTGGGGGCTTTTTCACAGACATGCCTGCAGCCATGCTTGCCTGAAAACGACTGGAGGTCTTGATAGGAGCTTTGCCTTGTTCCTATGCCAACATCCTCTGCATTGATGGAGGCAGCTGCTTGCTGTGCCGAGATGGAAAGCTCTGGAAGCCCCTGGTGGGGCTAATTTTCACAAGCTGCGGAAGCTTGTCATTGTCAAACCCTGCTTGTGAGATTAAAAAATATAAGAAGCTGGAGGCCAGCATTATTAAGAGCAGGCTTCCTCAGTATCATTTTTGTACATCCAAGAATGGGGAAGTCAAGTCATGCTATAGCCCAAAGCTGGCACGTGCATGGAAATATATTTTCTCCTGTTCTGTTCACCCTCATCAGGTCAGTGGCTCATCTAGTCTAGCATCCTGTTCTCACAGTGGCCATCCACTGGAAAGCCTACAAGTGCAGCAGCACTCTCCCCTCCTGCTGCTTCTAGAAACTGGTATTCAGAAATACACCACCTCCAGTGGTAGACGTAGATCATATCCATCAGCGTTAGGGATGCAGTGGTTATATCCATTTTTTAACAAGGTTAAAAATGAAACAAAAATGCAGCACCAATTTGAAACTATAGATACATGCCCCAGACAGGTTTCTGAATAATTATTATACATATTATACATACATACATACTAAAATTTGTTGTACAAGAAAACTAATTGGAGAAGGGCCATAGCTCAGTGGTACAGCATCTGTTTTGTGTATAGAGCTCCAAGGTTCAGTCCCTAATATTTCCAGATAATATTAAGAGTGTCCCATCTGAAACCCCAGGAAGTTGCTGCCTGTCCATGTAGACAGTGCTAAGATGGATCAGACTTAAAATAGTCCACTATGTTCCTAAATGACACAGTATGAGTGCAATAGTTTCACCTTTTCAACAAAAGCCCAGCATCATATATAATAGCAATATGGCCAGCACTTTAAAAGGGGCATGATGTTCACTCATACCTGGTTATGAAGTACTATTGTGAAATATTTGGAAATTTGTAATCCCACCCTCCATGCCCTGTTCTTACATAATCCCATACTTATCTGTTTGCTCCACCGAGCAAGCTGGCCACTGAATTCTGCAGCAGCTGAAGTTTCTGAACCATCTTCAGAGGCAGCCCCACACGTGACACATCACAGTAATCTAACCTAGTGGTTACCAGTGCATAGACAACTGAAGTTAGGCTGTCCCTGTCCAGGTAGAGGCACAGCTGGCCCACTGTCCGAAGCTGATAGAAGACACTCCACATGGACCCTCTAGCAATAGCAATGGATCCAGAAGAAGCCTCTTGCTGCATACCCACTCCTTCAAAGTGAATGTAACCCCATAAAGAGCAGGCAACCTTCCGTCCATCTAGTCTAGGGAACCACCCACTAGCATGCCTTAGTCTTATTTGGATTGAGCTTCAGTTTATTGGCTCTCATTCAGTCCATTACTGAGGCAAGACAACAAATGGTCCAGCACATCCAATGCCTCACCCACAGATATACAGGGTAAGTACAGCTTATCAGCATGTCATCAGCATATACTCCAGATGATTCCTCTCAGTGGCTTCATGTAAATGTTAAAAAGCATGGGAGATAAAATCAAACCCCACATGGGACTGGAGAGCACTCCCCAAGCATCACCCTCTGGAAATGACAATCCAAGTAGGACCAGAACCACTGCAAAGCGGTGCCACCCACCCCCAGGTCCTGGAGGTCACTATAATCAATGATATCAAAAGTTGCTGAGAGGCTGAGCAGAATTAACAGGGACACATCTCCCCAGTCTCTCTCCTAAAAGAAGTCATGCAGGGTGACCAAAGCAATTTCTGTGCCAAAACTGTGCCCAAACCCTGATGGTTTGCTGGCTTTCATTTTGGTTAAAGATTTTTTTCCCTGTCTCTCTAGATACAGACTCAGCCTAATTTGTCTCCCTACCATTCCCATTAGTAACATATAAAATTATCCATTTGGTTCTCTGCGTTAAATTGCCTTACATGTTCACCCCCTCTCTTCCCGTCCCCAGTTTTGGCTGTTTCTTAATTAGATTTTAAGCTGCCTCCTGCCCACCCAATACTTTATAATTCTACTATACCTTTCTAACATCCTGCTTTGTACAATCTTCTCTTTTCCTCCCCACTGTCATATCCTACTAGGCACCATCTTGATGAATAAATTATCAGGATTGTTCTACAAGAAATCTGTCGTGTGTTATGTGACCTCTTTGAAGTCTGAGATTTAGTCATGAATCCCATATTAGTGCTAAATGAGCTGTTCTGGTGCCAAGACATTGTGCCAGAAGCTCCTTCTGATCACGCGGCATCCCCCTCCCCAACTTGCCTTTCAATTCATCATTTTTAGGACATCATGAGCAAAGCTGCAGATACCAAAATAAAGAGAAAGAGATCCAAGATTCGAATCACCCTAGGTTTGAAACCACATTCAACCTGATAGTCTTCATTATTTGTACAATAGCATCAATCTGGAGCCGGTTCCCAGTTCCCAGGAGCTGCTAATTAAAAATTTGACACAAGAGAGGAAGATGTGGGTGAGAGGAAGGGGGAAGGGCTATAGCTCATTGGTAGAGCATCTGCTTTGTGGGCAGAAGGTGACAGGTTCAATCCTTGGCATCTTCAAGCAGGGCTTGAAAATACTCCTACCTGAAACCTTGGAGAGCCACTGCCAATCATTGTGGACAATACTCAGTTGGATAGACCAGTATACAGTGGTACCTTGGGTTACAGATGCTTCAGGTTACAGACGCTTCAGGTTACAGACTCCGCTAACCCAGAAATAGTACCTCGGGTTAAGAACTTTGCTTCAGGATGAGAACAGAAATCGCGCGGTGGTGGCGCGGCGGCAGTGGGAGGTCCCATTAGCTAAAGTGGTGCTTCAGGTTAAGAACAGTTTCAGTTAAGAACGGACCTCCAGAACGAATTAAGTTCTTAACCTGAGGTACCACTGTACTTAGCCTGAAAACCTTATAATAGTTCTGTGGCAGGGCTGTCTTTACCCGGGGTGCAAGGGGTGTGGGGCACCCAGGCGCTGAATTCTGAGGGACACCAGGCGCCCGCTGCTGAAGCCGCCTAAGCTCTTAACTATTTACCTGTTATGAAATAATAAATAATTTTGATCAAGCTAGAAAAACAAAATACGTATATACCTAGGTATTACTGAAATGTATACCTACAGTTTCACTAAAGGACTTTCGACTTTGTGCGCTCATTTACCAAAGACGCGCTGCGCTAGTGGCGCTGCATGTCAGACTCAACGATGGCGCCTGTCATTCACAACGGCGCCGTGCATGTGAAATTAACTCTTACATCAAAATATTATGTTACATATTGTATTGAGCTGCTATGCGGCAGTGGAGTCAGCGGCACCTTTGACACGACTGATGTTTCTCCTAAGTAGGTGCCTAAACAATACTTATAAAGTTTAAGTGTGGTGGTGTTGTATGCTTAAGTATAAATGTAATGTAAATAAATGAGCAAATAAAAAAGTTTGCTTCTTTTTCCTCCCTTCTTTTGTAAACAAGAGATAAGGTATAAGCGTGGTGTCTGACATAAACTTAATAAAAGTTAATTTGGGGGCTAAACTAAATTTGGGGGTGCTGGGCGGATCTTTGCACCCCAGCGGTTCATATGCTAAAGACAGTGCTGCTCTGTGGTTCAGCAACTGCTCTGAATGTAGAAGGCATCTCCAGGTAGGGCTTGAAAGGACCCCTGCTGGAACCCTGAAGAGTCACCCTCAATCCCTGACATTTACAGGCAGGGCTGGGAGAAAATCCTATTTGAAACACTGGGGCATATAAAGCAGTCCCTTATTTTTGTTGCTAGAGTGAATAGGTGGATCATGTGTGTACATTTCACATTCATTTATTTAAGGGCAAGCTTTAATGCTTCACCCCCCCCACTAATATGTGGATGTTTATGCATTGTTTACCACAGCCTATGCATTTGTTTTGCACACATTACGTGGCTGCAGAACTGCATTGTAAAATTTAGAGAAGTGCAATGCACATTTTGAAGGATGGCTGTCTTTCAATACGTGTATTGCTTCTAAAAATGTGTATTAGGTAACTTCACCTTGAAATGCAAGCTGAATTGAATTTCTTCCCCAGCCCTAATCCCACTGCATATCTGCAGCCATTCTATACCATCTGAGAAGGTTGTTTGTTAAAACAGTGGCATCACAGACACAACCGCTACCCCAGGAGTCCAAATCATTCCAGAATGTTATTTACTTATTTTGCCTTCATGTATCTGAAAAGAAATCTGCTCACCACTTTGAAGAAGCTCGTTATCATTTTATATCATCATCATCATCATCATCATCTTACATGGAATCACAGAATTGTAGAATTGGAAGGGATCCCAAGGGCCATCTAGTCCAACCCCCTGCAATGCAGGAATCTCTCACCTAACATGGGGCTCGAATCCAGAACCCTGAGATTAAAAGTCTCATGCTCTACTGACTGAGCTAAAGAATATACAGTCATACCTCGGGTTACAGATGATTCAGGTTGCGTTTTTTTCGGGTTACAGACCGCCGAAACCCGGAAGTACTGGAATGGGTTACTTCCAGGTTTCAGTGGTCACGTATGCGCAGAAGCGCTAAATCGCACTTTGCATGTGCAGAAGCGCCAAATCACAACCCGCACGTGTGCAGACGCAGAGCTGCGGGTTGCAAACGCTGTGGGTTGCGAACGTGCATCCCACATGGATCATGTTCACAACCCGAGTGTCCACTGTAGTTTTGCTTGTTTAAATTGTTTTTTAATGACCCCCACCCCTTGTGTTTAGTGGTTCTCATTTTTTTAAATGAAAGCCACTTTGAGTCCTATTATGGAAAACGGTGGGGCAATAATACTAATAATACTAACAACAACAACAACAACAACAACAACACTTATTATTCTATGAAAACTTAGGGGAATGCTTGACGAAGACTCATGAGATACTGACCCAATTCAAAGAGAGAACTCACTCACAATATTACATCGGTTACAATGTTAGGTTGATGGTGCTTAGGGATGACAACAAACTCAAAGCCATAGCTCAGTGGCAAAGCATCTGCTTTACATCCAGAAGGTCTAAGGTTCAATCCTTGGCATCTCTAGGCAGGGCTGGGGAAGATTCCTTGCTTGAAACCCTGGAGAGCCACTGCCACTCAATGTGGAAAACATTAAGCTAGATTGTTAAGTATTCTTAGTATAAAGGCAGCTTCCTCTATTCCCATTTCTGTAAACTGTTCTGCTATTTTCTGAATGTAGAGTGGTTTATAAATCCTGAAACAAACAAATAATCTAAAATAATGAAAGAGCTGGGGGAAAAGGAATCACTTGTGTGCAGGTGCACAGAACTGTTCTTAAAGGAAGATGGAAGACAAAAGACAAGTCATGTCCCCAGACTGCATTCACATGACAGTTTATTCCCTTTTCTGTTTTTCATTTATTCCACTTTTTCCTGCTTCATGTTTTCACCATTTTCCATTTTCACATGGCAGTTTATTCTGTTTCCCCAGCATTCCCCTAACTTAGACTAAAACGATTGGTTTCCACATTATATTTGAGCTTTTGCCTGATGTAAAAGCCACTTCCAGAAATATAGCGGAATATAGCTGTAGCTTAGGCTTCACTTCCATGTTATTATTCCATGAAAATTGTTTCTTTTCCTGGAAGCAAATAACATGGAAATGAGTATTAAACTTGTGCTACATAACACAACATTTCTGGAAGCAGCTTTTACATCAGGTTAAAGCTCAAATGTAATGTGGGAATTAATAGTTAGGAATATGGAAGACACTGTCATGTGAATGCAGCTCTAGTTGTCTTGAGATGTAGCTTTCTGCCGTGCATCTTCCTTGATATGTTGGGCAGGCTGCAAAATTAGCTGTGTGTCAATGGAATTTCATCTGTGGTGCTGAATAGGGGAGGGGGGAAAAAGAGAAACCAATTCTGCCTTCACCTCAGCGGGAGCCTGACACCCTGCTCCAGACTATTTGGCTGAATACAAGGATTTCTTTTCATTTCTCTTTCCTCTATTAGCTACAGCTTTCCAATAGATTGGTGCCTGGTGAGTACCCCACCAAGCTCTGCTGCAAAATAGGGCAAGATCTAATCAAGGGAGAGACACTTAAGGGATGTGGGGAACCAAGGCTGGAATTATATGGGCTAAGGTAAAAATATTTTCCCCTCACAGTGGACTCATGCTTGAGTTAAATCTCTTGCTTTGTACAAGGGGCAAAAAATTCTGATGCATCTCCCTTCTCCCAAATGGAGCAGCAAGGATGTTATGGATGAAAATACCTGTCTGGCTATCACCTTCAGGAAGTGCCTTTCTGATTACTTAGGAGAAATCCCCACTGAACTGTATTTTGTGCTTCTACCTTTTGCTTGTATGCTTGTTCCATATTATCATCATCCCCACCCACACATCCATTCGATTTATTAGTCGCTTGACGCATAAGGAGTCTTCAAGTGCCTTACAAAGTTTTAAGAGCATAAAGCTGGGGTGAAGGAGCCTTTTTCGCTCTGTGGGTTTCCTTATCAGAATCTTAGTCAGGGTTAAATTACATTGTTATTCATAGCCAGTAGTCATTACAACATATACATAAAACACATATCTGTGAAATACAGAAGGGAAGAATTATCAGTCCAGTAAGAGCAGGATCAACCCTACAAAGATAAATAGACAAATAGATTTCAATAGTGTAAGATTTTGGCCTGCTTTTTCCTGGTGGGTGGGGGGCTGCAGCTTGTGTAAGAGAAATTCCCAGTTCTTTATAACTCTGTCTTGTGAGAACCATCCCCGAACTAGATTTGGGTTATTTTGTCCTGTCCGTATATTTGAGGGCTTTGTTTGAAAGAAACTCAGAGCATTGTAATTAAGCTCAAATAGTTTTAGATAACCTCAAGGAGTTTTGGATGGCTTCCGCGGGATTTCAAAGGGGCTTTAGAAGAGCCTCAAAGGAAGGGAGGATGTTTAAAGTGTCATCCGGCAACTCCCGGAGTCCTTATCTGGCTGGGATATAAGTTTGTTTTCCGGGAGTGTATCTTCCCCCCTAATTTTTTTTTTTAAGAGTTCCTACTCACTCTGCCGAGGCTCACAGGAGACTTGCTTCAGGCGCCATCTTCTAACCGGAAGTCAGTAACTTAATAGGCTTCAAATTACAATGCACAGTTGATCCACCAGGTTCTGGCTCTATCAGGTGATAGGAGACAGAGGCAAAGCCTGCTTTCTGTAGGCACCAGGTGTTCAAGGGAGTTCCCCACCCCATAATCCAGACTTGCAAGCCCAACTTGAACCCCTGGTGAGTATTGTTTGGTTCATGGACTAGAAGCCTGCTTTTCCCTGCCAATCCTCAACAAGGAGCACATTTTAAGGCTAGTTGTACACTGAGAGCTGCATCTCTACCTGTACCACATAAATAATGTCAAATATTAGGTGTGAGACAGGTGGGTGTGTATTGGGGAAAACAGCCAAGTTTGGCCTACAGGCCTTTGATTCCTTACAGTGGCCATAAAGTATGACATAAAATCAGAAAAAAGAACACAGCATTGTTTATAATCGTCACCTATTAAAAACAAACAAACAAACAAACCCCAATAAAACAGCAGCAAAAACATACCCTCAGTAGAAAACAGGATTATCACTATCTATCAAACGCTTGGGAGAAGAGATATATTTTCCCTTGATACAGAGAGGATGTTAATGATGGTGTCAGGAAGACCCCACTGGGGAAAGTATTCTATAAGTAAAGAATCACAACTTTAGACTTCTCTCCCATCCTTATTTCAGAAGCCCAGGCCTAATGGCAACATCAGGTGGAACACCCAGAGGGCACGGGGGATGGAGAATTCCAGGTGAAGGAACTGCTAAATCCAAAGCCTGCTTGGGCAGAAGTTGGAGATTGGGCATTACTAATTTTGGGGGTGTAGTCTTTCTCCCCCTCCATGTTTTCCTAATGGGAGGGAAAATCAGTATGCCAGGTACAAGTCTGGTGTATGCTCCCATCCTAAAGGAAGCTGCCTTATAACATGTTAAACTACTGGTTTATCTAGCTCAGTATTATGTACACTGACTGAGAATGGCTCTCTAGAGTTTCAGACAGGGGACAAATCCCAGCCATACGTGATTATGCTGCGGATTGAACCTGTAACTTTCTACATGCAAAGCAAATCATCTGCTACTGAGCCAAGGATGCTTCCCATTTTGGGGACATGGAGAAATGGGTGGGTTTTGGACTCAGCAGAACCAACACTTCCCCCAATCCACCCAAGCATTCCTGTCTCCCACCCTACTACTATCAGTTCACCAATAAAATAAAAAAATTCCTTCCAGTAGCACCTTAAAGACCAACTGAGTTAGTTCTAGGTATGAGCTTTCGTGTGCATGCACACTTCTTCAGATACCAATAAGTTCACCAATAAGTAAGGACAGCTGCAGAGGTTTCTGCAGGTGCGATCTCTGAGCAATTATGGCTTTTAGTGGTTCTACCGCTGATTCTAGGTTAGTTTCCTTTGAGTGACATCACTGGAGACTGCTTATGCTTTTTGCATGTAGTGTTTTATCATGTTCACTCTTTAGAGTGCCATGTCTGAGTATTCCCCCCTCCACCAGCACTTTCCACATGAAAGCTGTCTATTTTGTTGCTTCTTCAGCTTGTAAATAGTAATATTGTGTACAGTAATATAGAAATGCGGTATACAAATTAAAAGTGAAATGAAATGAAAACCCACTCTTTAGTGCTAAATAGGAGCAAACAGCAATCCATGAAAAACCTGAATCGCCATTTGTTCTGATTCAGAGTTAAAGAGCATGTTTTCATGGGGAAAGTGGCAAGGCAAAAAAAGAGAAAATGCTCAGGCATGGGGCTATAAAACATGGACTTGTTCTCTTTCACACAGAGTGACTATTTGATGACATCACATCTTGCCAAGGGAAGGGAGGGAGGAAGACACACTATTTTCCAGAAGAATAATCTTCAATCAAAATCACTTATACTTGGCCATGTCTTTATTATGTGAAGGTCCATCTGCCCAGCAAAAGTGAATCTGCTTGCTATCTCCATTTGTTGCCTTTTTTTTAACCATCAGAGTCACCGAATTGGACAGGGGATAATTGATAGACCATTCTAACCCCACCCCACCATCTCATTACAATACCCAATGGTCCCACGTCTGTCACA
Source organism: Podarcis erhardii (assembly GCF_964252035.2). Lineage (NCBI taxonomy): Eukaryota > Metazoa > Chordata > Lepidosauria > Squamata > Lacertidae > Podarcis > Podarcis erhardii. The sequence continues at coordinate 16,402,403 of NC_138504.1, forward strand.
TGAAGGAATCCAGCACCCAAAAGTAGATAAATCCATACCAATACACTTCCTTGTCCTCTTTACTTTTTTCTCCCTAAAACAGGTTCTTCCCCTTCCACCCTACTCACTAAATTAATGTGAATCAGTAATATCAGTAAAAGATATGTAAACAAACTTGTTGCAAGCAAACTTGTTTACCTTCCCCACAAATACATTTCATTCTGGAGGGTTAGAGAACTAACACAACCAGTTTAACAGAAAACCTTGCAGCAATTAAACTTTAGAGCACAGTGTTGGCCAAAGTGAACCCACACTTTACTCTCCTAGGATTCTTGCCTTTTCATTTAGTGCATGAAAGCAAACCTCAAAATGATGTACTTTGCCTCTCTCCCTGAATGAAACCATCATAGTAAGGGAAAAACCATTTCCCACTCTTCCCAGAAGGGTACAGTGTGTGTCACCAATTATACATGTGTCATTAATCACAGAACAAGCACTTCTACAGTTAAAAACCTCCAAGCCACAGAACACTGGGAGAGGACTTGCAGGGAGAAACCAGAGGTTAGTGGGGGCGACTGAGGATCAAATTCAGTATCAGAAATGTTTTCATGTGCAAAGCCTAGGCTCAGATTTACTGAACCACCTGTACCAGCACATGATTCTTTTTCTTATATGGATACAGGCTGCAGCAGCAGATTTATGCTTTATTTAATTTACTGAAACATTTTTATGCTGCCTTCCCATCAGACCATCCTCTGGGAAGACTATGGCATCTGTAGCCAGGTTCTCCAGTCTTCCACATGTGCCCACCTTGGGGCTGCCCATGCTGGATGCCTGCTGAGCTGTGCTATACCTTTGTCCCTGGCTCTCTGCCTATGTTGAAATTGGCTGCAATGCAACCAGGGCACAAACCAGCAAGTAGATGCTAGAAAAAAAGGGCAGCTGGTGTGAGAGTTGGGTGAGATGATGACACTTTCAGATTGCTGCCCAGAAAATTGCAGCCACAGAAAGCCAGAAAACTGGAAGAGGCTTCAGCTATAGGATAGGAAGATTGCACAAGCCTAGAGGCTCTGTGCTGGACCACACTGAGACTGGTGACATAGCTAGAAACATAGGGGTTGTCTTATATTGAATTGAGTGGTCCATTTGGCTCAGCATTCTCTGCACTGACTTTGGCGGGTCTCAGATAGGGTTTCAGATAGCGGTCTCTCCCAACCATTCCTGGAGATGCTGGGAATTGAATCTGGGATCTTCTGCATACAAAGCAGATGCTCCACCACTGGATCACAGCGCATCCCCAGGTTGCCAGCAACCTGGGAGCATCCTAGCAGTCAAGGTAGCTCCAAGATCTGCAGCATAAAGTCTGTCGGACCCAGGAAAGCCAAGGACTGAATAAATCTCACTATGGATGATCACTTTGGAGTAGTCATTTCCTTTGGAGGACTACTGAGACTTCAATCAAGAAGAGCTTGGTTTTGTTGTCACCCACTTTGGTCTGTCATTGTAACAAGTAGGACTGGTCTGTTGGAACTCACCATGGTTGGCTGGGATGCTGCATACTTGAAGAGGTTCTGCTTGCGGGGCATGTTTTGGGACTGTGGGCCCATTAATAAAACAGTTTTAACAGCAATGAAAAAATAGCCCCCTGCTCTGACTCTCTGACACACCTACCAGCCAAACAGATCAGTAAAACCAGCACTGAGTTACCAAACTGGTTACCAAACTTATTTGAAAACTACATGTGTGACCTGCAACAAAATCTTGCAGTCTGGAGTGTTTGTCTTCAGGACACTCCCTTTTCATCTCCCCAATTTTCTTTCCCCACTGCCATCAACAGCCAGCATTCGGTGGCCCTCCACATGTTCAGTCTTCATTAAGTAGTTTTTGTAGTCACTCCATAAGAGTATATTCTTTCTTTCTTTGGTACTTCTGAAAATAATTATTATTTATAGCCTATACAGTGGTACCTCGCAAGACGAATGCCTCGTAAGACGAAAAACTCGCAAGACGAAAGAGTTTTTCGTTTTTTGAGTTGCTTCGCAAGACGGATTTCCCTATGGGCTTGCTTCGCAAGACGAAAACGTCTTGCAAGTTTGTTTCCTTTGTCTTGCAAGTTTGTTTCCTTTTTCTTAAAACCGTGCATTCAGGGGGTGCAGTTGCGACTTGACTTCGAGGAGCAACTCATAGCACGCGGTGTGGTAGCCTTTTTTGAGGTTTTTGAAGACTTTGGTGATTTTTGAAGCTTTTCCAAAATCTGTGCTTCGCGAGACGAAAAAAATCGCAAGGCGAAAAAACTCGCAGAACAAATTAATTTCATCTTGCGAGGTACCACTGTATAGACCATACGTATTTATATATATTTAGTTCAAAATTAAATATTAGTTTCAAGCAGGCAATGAAAGTTTCTTAAAATAAAAGGTGGGGCTGAAAATCTGGAGTGAAAATTACATTTCTGAAAATCTCTAATCTTCTGAGTCCTATTTTGCACTGTCACCAAAAAAAGATATCCTTAAAATGCAAATTCTGCTGGGATGCTGCTTGTGTCATAAGGTTGGGTCAAGAAACAAAATCAATGAATCAGAGAGAATGAGAGATAATGTATGGGATTGCCTTGTAGGAGAGGTTAAGCACAAAAGGGGAATTTTGATTTGACAAACATTCTTATGTAATACCAATCAATGCTTTGTTTGTAAGAAATATCTTCATTCTGTGGGTTAATGAGATTGACAATTGGCCATGCTTAAAGAGTATTAAGGTAATGCATTGAAATATCTCAGGTTTACAACCCAAAATTGATCATTTCAGCTATTTTAAGTACAAGGATCAATACCATCAGCTCCCCCATCCTTAAGTACTAATAAATGCTTTAAACCACAACAACCATGGATTCCATTTCACAATTAAATTAAACACAGAATTAAATTCCTTACATACACTGCAGAAGGCTATTTGGGATAAACTCAATAACTACCCTCAATTATCAAACTCGTTGGATTCCTAACAATCAAAATATTGGCATAGACATCTCTGCATGGGCTCACTCTGGTTGCAAGACAGAAATGCTAATAAGATGAAGAATGAGTCAGGGTTTTCGAAATTGGGCTTCAAATTTTAGAAGTTTGATGACCTAGAGCAGGGATGTCCAACAGGTCGATTGCGATCTACTGGTCGTCTCCCCAGGAGGTTTTGTAAGATTGAAGTCGATCGCTGGGTTCCTTTCCTTAGCATTGATAAAATAGAATTCGGTCCTGTCCCCTCACCCCACCCTCCATTGTTGCACTATTTGCAGAACGGAAGACGGAGTTTACTCAGTGAGGCTGTTGGTGAGTTGTTGTTCCCCCTTTTCCCTTGAGCTTAGGTTTGAATTCTCAAAAATTGGGGCTTTCCTCCTCCCTCAAAAAACCTCAACAACTCTGACCTGAGCCCCCAAAATGGGGGTAGATCACTGTCAGTTTCTAATTCCGTGAGTAGATCACGGTCTCTTGGGAGCTGGCAACTCCTGGCCTAGAGGATGGACCAGGTCAATAGGATGAAGGCATAACACTCTTGGATTATAAGAAGACCTCTGCTGGATCCATGCAAAGGCCCCTATCTAGTCCAGTATTCTCTGTCCTACAATGGTCAACCATTGTACTTCTGAAACATGTGCATAGCATATAGACATCATGATTAGAAGCTATCAGTGGAAATCTATCAGTTTCATTCTCTTTCCAAGCAATCTTAACAGTGCAATCCAAACCCAAAATATGTTGGGATGAGAAAATTTAGGGCTTACCTGGCTGAGCCAGGGTTCCATACTGTCCAACTTTTTCCATTGCAAAATGTTGTTGGGGGCCATGTGTTTTTGGGTACCATGAGAGATCACAACCCCCAAAAAGAACTTTTGTCAGGGTGAGTGCACAGTGTGAGCATGAAAAGGTGGGGTGTCCCTTTTTTCCCTGGGCACTTGGAAGGTATAGGGTTCAGCTGGCATAAATCCCTCACTCCAGCTCAACTGGGGCTCATGCAAAACTTACACCAGCATGTCCCCTCCGCAAAGGGGTGTTTTGGGCGGAGTGGTGAGGGTGAGATGGGGCAAGGAGGTACTTACACCTATTTCAAACCCCATTCAGCTCAGTCATTTGAACTATGACCCAATCCTCAAAACAATCACCCACAATCACCTGCTGGCTCAGACAGGAGTAGCCCTACCCAGAGACTCCTGACCAGCATTTAGAATGGGGAAATTTACATTGGTGTGAGGTACATCCGCTTTCCTTAGTTAGGATTGCTATGTTAGTTGGTGGTCGTAGCTTTTGGGATCAGGTGGTAACTTTCCTGATCTGTGGTATATATTCTATTACTTTGGTTTTTCAGGAATTCCCTAAGCTTTGCCTTTTAACTTCCATTTTACTAAAATTCTCATTTCTGAGAAGTTTCTTTTTTCATTTGATAGCACTGTGACCACTGATCCAACAGCACGCCTCACACCAGGTCTTGGGCAACACTTCAGGCCAAGTCCATCCCTCTGGTTGGTTCCTTGGTCAACTGTCTTCAGGCAGAGCACTCTAGACATTTGTTGAAACTGGAGCATGCATTTATTGAACATATTTGAAGGTAACTAACACCAGCCATTTTACTTTTTAAGAGATTTTACATTTTAAGCGATTTTACTTTCTTGGGTTCCATGATCACTGTAGATGGTGACAGCAGTCACGAAATTAAAAGACACTTGCTTCTTGGGAGAAAAGCAATGACAAACCTAGACAGCATCTTAAAAAGCAGAGACATCACCTTGCCGACAAAGCTCCGTTAAAGCTATGGTTTTCCCAGTAGTGTTGTATGGAGGTGAGAGCTGGATCATAAAGAAGGCCGATCGCCAAAGAATTGATGCTTTTGAATTATGGTGCTGGAGGAGACTCTTGAGAGTCCCATGGACTGCAAGAAGATCAACCCTATCCATTCTTAAAGGAAATCAGCCCTGAGTGCTCACTGGAAGGACAGATCCTGAAGCTGAGGCTCCAATACTTTGGCCACCTCATGAGAAGAGAAGACTGTCTGGAAAAGTCCCTGATGTAGGGAAAGATGGGGGGCACAAGGAGAAGGGGACGACAGAGGACGAGATGGTTGGACAGTGTTCTTGAAGCTACCAACATGAGTTTGACCAAACTGCGGGAGGCAGTGGAAAACAGGAGTGCCTGGTGTGCTCTGGTCCATGGGGCCACAAAGAGTCGGACACGACTAAACGACAACAAAACAACACCAGCCATTACAACAAATGTATACTTCATCCTTGAATGCCTCTTTGATTTTCTTTTTGGCTACAAGGTCACTTTCCTACACATGAATGCTCATTTTGATCAGGTGGGGATTGGCATTACTATGTTCCCAGCATTAAGTCACCAGTCTGGCATTGCCAGAGTTAACAGATCAGATTCAAATAACAAAGTGAATTGGAATGTCATAGAGCAAATCCAAAACAGCTCGGGCTACTTCCAAATGCTACACATACAATATGAATCTTCTGGCTGCTGCACACCCCTGATATTTATCTTATTTAAGCCCAAGCATTCCAACACCCACATTTTGGCTTGTAGGCTTCTAGCTTTAGCATGTAAACACCTATATTTGTCAACCCACTCCAAATGTCAGTCCGTCAGATCTTTATTGTTTATAGCCAATGGCCATTACAATATAAATCACAAAGAAATACCAATTAAGACAATTCAAAACCCAGTGTGTGGCAGCTGTGCAAAAGGCAAATTCCATGCGAGGGATCGTTAGCAAAGGAACTGAAAATAAATCTGCCAATATCATAATGGTGTTATACAAATCTCTGGTGCAATTGCATTTGGAATGCTGTGTACAGTTCTGGTCAACTCACCTCAAAAAGGATATTGCAGAGTTGGAAAAGGTTCTGTAAATGGTAAATGGTCAAGAGGATGGAGTGACTCCCCAATGAGGAAAGGTTGCAGCATCTGGGACTTTCTGGTTTAGGGAAATGTAGGTAAGAGGACAAGTGACAGAAGTTTTTAAAAGCATGGATGGCATTGAGAAATGGATAAAAATTCTCTCTCTCTCTCTCTCTCTCTCTCTCTCTCTCTCTCTCTCTTTCTCTCTCATAAGAGCCAGTGTGGTGTAGTGGTTAAGAGCGGTAGACTCGTAATCTGGTGAACCGGGTTCGCTTCCCTGCTCCTCCACATGCAGCTGCTTCTCTGAAGAGACTTCACACTTCTCTGAAGTCTCTCAGCCCCACACCTTACAGAGTGTTTGTTGTGGGGGAGGAAGGGAAAGGAGAATGTTAGCCGCTTTGAGACTCCTTCGGGTAGTGATAAAGCGGGATATCAAATCCAAACTCCATTAGGACAGACAAAAGAAAGCACTTCTTCATAGTTGAACTCTGGAACTCCCTTCTACAGAAGGCAGTGATGCCCACCAACTTCAATGGCTTTAAAAGAGGATTGAACAAATTCAAGGAGAACAAACAAGGCTATCAACAGCTGCTAGCCATGGTGGCTATGTTCTACCTCCACTGACAGGAACCGTATGCCTCTGAATCCCAGTTGCTGGGACTCACAGATGTGCAGAGTGCTGTTGCGCACATAGCCTGCTTGCAGGCTTCCTAAAGGGATCCGGTTGCCACTGTGAGAACAGGATTCTGAACTACATGGACCACTGGCTTGATCTAACAGCCTTTTCTTATGTTCTTAAGAGTCAGTCAAAACACGCCAGTTTTCAGAACTGCAAATTGTAAATATTTCAAATTATTAAGTTTCCCCGAAAACAGATGGCATTGGGGGTTGTTGTTTTTTTAAATAGCAGGTTTTATTAGTTGAGAAAAGAAGGGGGTTCCAAGATTTGAAGAAGTAACACAGAATGGAAGGCAAGACATTTATAGTAGAATTAAAATATATACAGATACAGATATAATACGTACATATAAAATATCACATAGAGGTTATTGCAATCACAGCACCAGCCCTTTCCTTAAAAGTAAGTGGCCTTAAAAGGGGGGGGGGGCGGGATTTCGAAGGGCTCATTGTAGTTACCTGCTAATGCTGTAGGTTCAGCCTGTCTGTACTTAACAGCAGGGAGAATAAACTTGCAAGATAATCAAAATATTTGTTAAAAGCTTAAAAAGAATGAATGCCTTAAAATATATTCCTTAGTGCAATACAAGATTCTTCCTTCTATCAGACATACAAAATATTCATGAATGTTGCCAAATAAACTCGTATTTAGTGGGAATGTGCCAACCCTGAGATAGTTTGGTCATATAAATCACAAACAGCCTACAGCAGAAGCAAAGACAGAAGGGTTCACATCACCCCTGGTGGCATGCATTTTATGAGCCAGTGTTGCCCCCCCCCCTCCAGTGGCAATAAACATAACTTTTAAAAACTATAGATCCAAGGAATAACAAGACATATCCTTCCACCCTTGAGGGATCACTAGATGAGTGGCAATGAACAGACACAGAACTAATTGTTGAGAAGCACATCCCCGCCACAGCCATCTCCATTTGCATGATCAGGAACATTTTCAGCCTTAGTCCAAACTGAATCAACATCCTCAGCTCACATCTAAAGGCAAACTTACTTAATTACATTACCTAATTTGCACTTTCCAGAATGATACAAAAACTGACGCGGCCATCATTCAAAATTCAGTTTCCAGACAGGTAATGTATACAAATAAATAAATAAATAAATAAATAAATAAAATGCATATGCTGGAGTAAAATGTACATAACAATTCATATAGCAGTGAAAATTGCATTGCAAAAATGTATATATTAATCAAAATTGCATATAGAAATGTGAATATTGGGTGAAATTTGCACTAAAATGCTGAAGAATTTTCATGAGGAATTAAAAATGACAACTGCAAACTGATGTGAAAATGTGGAGAACTGAACTCAAGAGTAGAAAAACGAAAAGCTAAAGAAACTAAAATTGCCATACCTGTCCATCCTTATCCCTAGCTCCCGTTGCTTTTTCCTCAGCAGTGAGTTTAAAAGTCACATTGAAACCTCTTCTCTATTAAGCTGAAGCAGTCAGGTCATGTTTTGGTGCAGGTCATGTTTTTGCACAGGATTGACTTCTTCCAGAACATCCCCTAGTGGCTAACAAATCCAAACCTGTCCTCCTAGCTTATCTATGAATTAGACCCCCCGTTCTGTCTATCTACCTGGGCTTGTGCAGGGAACAGGTCGCGTCTCAGAAAAACAATGTAAGTTTAAGAAAGTTAACAAGCTGCTATTTGTCTAATTAGCCCAGTTTAGAGGGCTTTCAACTCATCTATTATTTGATCCTTCTAGCCAGGGATTGAAACTAGGCCCTTTTGCATGCAAGACTTGTCCTCTATCACTAATCTACAGCCTCTCTCCAGGGACCATATAACATTTATATGAAATACAGAAACTCACTTCATCAGCTGCAAGAGAAACTGTGAGCAAACTTATTTTTAAACCATACCCCCATTAAAATTTGATAGGCTCAATAGGATCTGGGCAGGTAAACTTCCTTTGGGGATTAGAGACAGCCCCTCCCCCCCCACCTCAATTCCCGCATGAAGAATGCCATTTTCCTTTTGCCTTAATGATTATGCTGCCCTTCTATTGCAAGGTTGAAAGGCCTCTCTTCCCCATCTTATGATTCCTCCCATATAATTCTCCAGGCCAGACTCATATAACTTATCTATATATGAAATCTCATAATCTGACAGGTTGCTAAGCTCACCTGGAAACGACTTTCTTTCTGCACAATCTCTTATGAACATCTTCCATTTCATTGTCTTTAGAAGAAGCCGAAGCCAAGTTAAGCATAGCAATTGTTAACAGATTCTGTTGAGAGAGAGAAAAAAACACCGCTTGGATCTCTCAGTTGCACCAATTTGTCATTTTATTTGTCATTTTAATATGCAGTGCCTAAAATGGTGAGATGTATCTGTTGTTCTTTTGGGTGGAACCAGTACCAACCTGCTGGAAGGAATAAATTTTAACTAGAACCAATGCATTTCAAATTCCCACACAATTTGGAACCACCTTGGTTGGTAGTCATTAAGATAAAAAATATATATTATACTGGTTCTCTACAAGTTTCCCTTATTTGGAAAGTGACATAGAGAAAAATAAGGGCCCAGTAGGTTATGAACCAGTTGCCAGCTTTCACAAAAATAATGAGTTTTCTTCCCATTTTAGTTGTTCCACAGAGCCTGGAACGCCTTTGGCTTGTCAAAACTTTCCTTTCTCTGGACCAATCTTATGTATGATTTAAATGGCAGCAGAAGGTGTGAGGGTAATTGACCACCCTAGGATGGCAGGTGGTGAAAGAACATAGTGGACGTCTTAAAGACAATGGATAAGTTGACACGCATCTAACTCAGCCAAAAATTGATTAAAACTTTGTTGAGTGATCTTAATGTTCTTCAGCTTTTTTAAAATACCCCTTTCAGAAAACCTAGCTATATTGCACAGTTTTCTCAATAAGAATTAGAGAAGTGTATAACAGGAAAAGGAAAAACAGCTGACAATTGTTGATAACACAGATACACACAATCACCATCTATTTCTTCTCCCTCAGACCAACTTCATACCTGAAAATTTAGGAATACAACAAAATGAAAAAGAACCTAGAAATCCTGTAACTGGTCCATTTGTCCTAGGCTGGAAACACAAGACAGCAAATGTCCTGCAGTTGAATAATTTGAACTCACGACTCCAGTTCTGGCAAAGGCTTTAATCCTTAGGTCAGATTGGCACATGAGGTACGCCTGTTACAGATTACAGTGGTACCTCTGGTTACGTACTTAATTCATTCCAGAGGTCCATTCTTAACCTCTAACCATTCTTAACCTGAGGTACCACTTTAGTTAATGGGGCCTCCCGTTGCTGCTGTGCGATTTCTGTTCTCATCCTGGGGCAAAGTTCTTAACCCGAGGTACTACTTCCAGGTTAGTGGAGTCTGTAACCTGAAGTGTTTCTAACCCAAGGTGTTTGTAACCTGAGGTACCACTGTACAGGAATCATCAGGTGCATGAGAGGTTAAAGGCATGAGCTAAGCATGAGTTAAGACATGGATCCATCAAGCAACACATTCCCTTCACCTGCTTTTTGAAGAGCAAAGAAGTCACAGCTATTGGCATGGCAAGCGACTGGAGTCCCTGGACTTGGCAAGGAAACAGACACTCCTTTTTGTGGGCTGGATGTTTGTGCCAGTGCTGGTGTTCCTGTGTTTGTGGTGTCAAAGGCAGAGTTGAGGCTGGTTGTATATCAGATTTACCCTCAGCCATCTCCCCTGAAGGAGCCAAAGTCAGCTCCTTGCCGGAAGGCAGTAGTCTGATAGGAGAATGGTGGGACTAACCTCTACTAGTCTTCTGGGTCCCTTCCCCGGGTTCAGATCTATGCCTCCCAGGTGCTTGGTTCCTCCCTGGGTTCAGAGATCTCTTGCGACCCAGAGTCACCTTAGGGTTCCCTAATTCCAACTTGGCAAGTTCTTCACATTCTTCTTCGTCCAAACACCCCCTCAGGGACATCTCCATAGAATTCAAGATATTGAAACTGGTAGATTTGCCTATCCCTAATTCAGTGTAATGTGTAGTTTGACCCCATGCGGGTTTGAAGAGGTTGAGTGACAAGGACCAGAGCCTGTCAAAGGACAAGTGAGTCTTATGCAAAGTAATGGGATCCGTCCCACCCCCTACACCGTAGCCTCTAGATTTGGCACACTTAGCACAGTTTGCTCAACTCCTTTCTTGGTCTTGCTTCTAGCGGGGGATGGGGGGATGGTGCTGCCTGGTTCTATGGTGTGTGCTCCATCAATTTAATCCAGCAGCTTTTGAAGGAGGCAAAATGGGTGTCAGGAAGAATTTACAGGAACTATTAAGTTCACTTAGTAAAATTAGCAGTCTTATGCCATCACATATAAATTGATTTCTTTCCTTTTATCCTCTCCTCCCCCACTGTAGGCAAACAAACATGTTCCCTGGAAATATACATCACAACAGAGTGACAGTCACTCAGCGAGCAAAACAATTTACCCACAAAATCCATCATTCAGTTCATTACAGGATGTCCAACAACTGCAGGCTTGGCATGTAGGGGATACAAGAGGCAGAGAGTTCTGAATACAGAGTGCAGTTCCTTAAAGGAAGCCGGAAGAAGAGGTTGCCTGAAAGCACTCTCTCTCAGTTTATGTTTGCTTGCCCTGGTTCTCCCCACCACCCTGATTACTGCAGGGATAAAGGTAAAGGTAAAGGGACCCCTGACCATTAGGTCCAGTCGTGGCCGACTCTGGGGTTGTGGTGCTCATCTCGCTTTACTGGCCGAGGGAGCCAGCGTACAGCTTCCGGGTCATGTGGCCAGCATGACTAACAATGCCTATCCTTATCACCGACACCCATCACTCATCACACCTTGGATGGTGAAGATATATAGCAAGCACTCCTGGGCAATGTAGAACCCAGGCTGCTTTGGGCTTTACGTCACATGGGAAGTCTACATAGGAGGCTCTCTACTGCAGACCTTCACTCTCCAACTCATGAAGGACAGTTGGGCCAGGCAGAAGGGAGATAATGCAAAGGGCAAGGCTGCACCCCAGCTCTCCACTCGCACAAATCTTAACCATGTGATGCTTTGAATGCCTGGACAGGGCCATAGTGAATAATGAAAGCATAAACATGTAGGGTGAATAAGGAGAGCTTGAGATAACTGTAGTGAAATGTACATACTTAGAAAGGTAAGAATGAGCAAAGGGCGATAAGCTTCAAAACAAAATTCTTTTAATGCTACTTACTGACCCATTTCCACCCCTATTTCCACCATTTCCTACTAAAGGTCAATGTGTATCCACATGGACTGCTAAATGTCCGTATCTCTGTGTGGGGTGGTGGTGATGGTATGAATTGCTTTCCAGACTTTTCTTGCACACAGCTTCTCTAAAGCTTTTCTAAAGTAACTGCAAATATTACAAACAATTCACTGATAATAGAAACAATAACAAACATGGTTACAAAAGGGCAACAGGAGACAGAACAAATGACGTGCAGCAGGGGCATTTACTATTGAGTAGGAGCACAAGCCTCTACCTTGGAATGCCACAATGAGTGCTCATTCGTATGCAGATATAATTATGGATTGGTATACTAGCCTACTGGCAGACTGGGGGATATCTACTCATAAAAAGCAATTGATGAATTTGTAAATTTTGATTTCTCTCTGTTTCTCTTTTTTTTCAATCTTAAATTTGGTTCTCCACATTTCTGCAGCAGTTTGCATTTTTTAAATGTCCTCATTAACATTCATTTCTATTGGCAAAACCTGTTGGTGTTTCGCAGCTTTCTGACTAGTTGCAGGACCTTAGCCAGAGCTAGCAGAGTACACGCAGAATCCACGGAAGCAATTGGCGACTTGGCTGCAGACAGGATAGACGAAGCAGGAACCAGGAACTTGTAGTTAGATGTTTATTATATACAGTGGACTGAACATGGATCTTTTGCTAGCTCTCTCTGACACGACTCACAACTCCTACACTGACACAGAACTCTGAACCTCTGAACCTCTGAACTAACACATTCCAGTTAGTAGGCCATTATCAATCCCTTGAGAGAGCTTGACCAATCAGAGCGGTCTCCATGTCTCTGTTATAACCAGGCAGACTTACTCCTTCAGATTGCCTTCTGGCTGTCTGCCAAACCTTAATTGACTCTGTGTGAGTAGCTACACGTACATAGTTTCCCAACAATTTCTCCACATATATACCTAAAGGAGCACAATATCAATCTTCTCAGGCCTTATTGTGAGGCCTTGTCTGTGGTGCTTGCACTGGCTGCAGCCTGGCTGGCACTGAGCCATAGTAGGGCCTTCTTGGTGGCAGCTCCCTGTGAGGATATGTGATTGTTTTCAAATGTTTTGAATAATTTTATTTTATTTTACTTTTATTGCTTTAACATTTTTGCATTTGCCACCTCGGGGATCCTTTGGGAGGAATGGGAGGAATACAATTATTAATTTATTTGACCCATATTCCTAATATGCTCATTTATACAAGCAATCCCCCCTAACATACTGCATTTTTACAAGTTATTTTCATTAATCTATGCACTTGTATGCATGCTTCCCTCTAAAATGTGCATGTTTTGTACCCTTTACTTAGATAACTGCGAATTTCTAAGAAGTGTGAATTGAAAAATAGGTTTCAAAGCCACCGAAAAGGAAAGGAAGAGAAGAAATGGGAGGAGCAGAAGGGAGGGTAGAAGTACTAAGGGTTCAAGGTGACAGGGGAAGGAAGAGAGTACATAAAAGCAAATCACATCCAGGAAAAAGTAAAAGAGTGAAAACAGAAAAAAAGTTAAAAATGCATACAGTCAAAAAGTCAAAAAGAAAAAAGAACAAGACAAACCTTTACATATTTTCCTTTCTTTAACTTATTTCCTTGACTTCCTCACACCTCCCCTCTTTATATTCTAGTTCAGATAGGTATTTCAGTAAATCCTTCATCTTGTTTTTATCCTAATAATTTATCTTGATATCCTGTAATTTTTCATTCTCTCTTTCACCAATTATCCATCCATTTTTACTTTATTTAATCTTATTTCTCATTAAAACGGATATATTTGAACTTATTCTCTTAAGACGTTTCCCCTAGGGTTATAAAAATTTCATTCCACGATTTTTCCATTTTTCATTAAAAAAATTTTTTTAAAAAATATATCTCAATATATACATTTTAAATTCCCAATTTTCTTCCACCGTATCCCCTCCCTGGTCTCGGCCCCAGTGTTGGACATACATGAGACCAGGGCCCTGCAGGATCTGATTTCTTTCCGCAGGGCCTGTAAGACAGAGTTGTTCCACCTGGCCTTTGGCTTGGAGCCAATTTGATTCCCTCCCTCTCTTTCTTTTTTCTTTTCCTTCTCCTGTGAGGAGGCTACATTTTAATATTTTAATGTTTCAATATTTTAATGTTGTATTTTAATTTTGTTTTTAAGTTGTAATCATTCAACTTGTTTTTATTATTGCTTGTAAGCTGCTCTGAGCAGCCAAGCTGCTCATGCCTTGGCTGGGGAGGGCGGGGTATAAATAAAAATTATTATTATTATTATTATTATTATTATTATTATTATTATTATTCTGCAATTTTCAGAAGATGTATGTATGTATCCACATACATGCATCCATGTGCAGACATGCATGTGTTATATGCAATATTGATATGAACTGTCTATTTCTCTTAGCAAACACACATTTCACTCAAGCACTACAGTGGTACCTCTGGATGCGAACGGGATCCATTCTGGAGCCCCGTTTGCATCCTGAGCAGAATGCAACTTGTGTCTGCGCATGCACGGGTCGCGATTCATCGCTTCTGCGCATGCGCGTGAAGTCATTTTGAGCGTCTGCGCATGTGCGAGTGGCGAAACCCAGAAGTAACCCATTCTGTTACTTCCGGGTTGCTGTGGAACGCAACCTGAAAACGCTCAACCTGAAGCATCTTTAACCCAAAGTATGACTGTACTAGGTTGATAGTGTGATTCTAGACACGTCCCCTCAGAAATTCCGTGGGACTTACTTCAGCCCCAATATTTTTTTGTGATGTTTTTGTGGTTCAGGCTGTTCCATGTTTCATAAATGAATATAGGTAATTTTCTATGTAAACCGCTTAGAGGTTTTGACAATGAAATGGTGTACAGATTTCAAATAAATATTATTATTATATTATATTATATTATATTATATTATATTATATTATATTATTATAATTTTATTTTATTTTATTTTATTTTATTTTATTTTATTTTTTTCAGTCTCCTAATCATGATCAAACCAATGAACAAACACCAAGTGACCACCCTGGGTTTTTAGCCAACAACCCAGTTTTTAAAAAAATGATGGGTTGGCCAGCAGCTGTTGGAAAAAAATAACTACCAGTTTTCTATATTACATGGAATAGAGGTTGGAAAAAGCTTTAAAGCAACCCTAAAATAAGGGAGGGGAACCAAAACTGAAGATCTAAAAGGTGCACCAAAGGTGACTTAAACTTAATTAAGCTTTCCATAAGTCGAAAAGAATAGGAACGAGGAAGGGTATTGAAAGTAGTGACAAAAAAAATTAGAGATAAGCAAACCTTGCAGGGGGGGGGGAGAGTTTAAACCTAAGGTCAGAGGGGAGAGGGGATGGAAAGTTATGCTGCTAAGCCTTTTAATTATTACTGCTGGGACACAGACTTAATTTTTTCCTTGTCTCGGTCTGCTGGTAGGTGGCCGGTACGAACACCATGCCTAATGTTCACAGAAACCAATAAAACATCTTGAACTGCACAGACTGTCTTCCTTCCGGCTGTGCAGCAGCTTTTAAACCAGTGTTTTATGTAATAATCCTTTGTAGGAATGTGGGGAGAGGAAATTAAGGTGCAAAAACTTAATAAAAATCCAATTTTCTGAAGCATTTGAGACGAATAAAATGGAGCCCTGCGACTGGTTCTCATTATGGCATGAGAAGTCCTTTATCACTGCTTCCTCCCTCATATGCAATCTCAAATCGTGTTTAGCACAACTGTGGCATTTTCAAGAATCAGGCCACCCTGCGGATATAAAAGAGGCAAGTTCCTTTGAGGATCCACTTCCCTCGCAGGAAATATGGTTAGATTTTCTGTGCTTCTGGTCAGCTAGGAAAGCTGAATATCCGTAATTATAAATATTTTCAGTTCCTCCCCTGCCTCCACCCATTTCCCACTGTTGCTTTTATCAAGGCTAGGATTCATCAAAACTACGCTGGGGCCATGCTGCAGTTCAGCTAAGTAACAGGGTATTGTTTATTGTTGTTGTTGTTGTTGTTGTTGTTTAGTCGTTTAGTCATGTCCGACTCATCGTGACCCCATGGACCAGAGCACGCCAGGCACCTCTGTCCTCCACTGCCTCCCGCAGTTTGGTCAAACTCATGCTGGTAACCTCGAAAACACTATCCAGCCATCTCGTCCTCTGTCGCCCCTTCTCCTTGTGCCCTCCATCTTTCCCAACATCAGGGTCTTCTCCAGGGAGTCTTCTCTTCTCATGACGTGGCCAAAGTACTGGAGCCTCAGCTTCACGATCTGTCCTTCCAGTGAGCACTCAGGGCTGATTTCCTTAAGAATGGAGAGGTTTGATCTTCTTGCAGTCCATGGGACTCTCAAGAGTCTCCTCCAGCACCATAATTCAAAAGCATCAATTCTTCGGCGATCAGCCTTCTTTATGGTCCAGCTCTCACTTCCATACATCACTACTGGGAAAACCATAGCTTTAACTATATGAACCTTTGTTGGCAAGGTGATGTCTCTACTTCTCAAGATGCTGTCTAGGCCTGTCATTGCCCTTCTCCCAAGAAGCAGGCGTCTTTTAATTTCGTGACTGCTGTCACCATCTGCAGTGATCATGGAGCCCAAGAAAGTAAAATCTCTCACTGCCTCCATTTCTTCCCCTTCTATTTGCCAGGAGGTGATGGGACCAGTGGCCATGATCTTCGTTTTTTTGATGTTGAGCTTCAGACCATATTTTGCGCTCTCCTCTTTCACCCTCATTAAAACGTTCTTTAATTCCTCCTCACTTTCTGCCATCAAGGTTGTGTCATCTGCATATCTGAGGTTGTTGATATTTCTTCTGGCAATCTTAATTCCGGCTAGGGATTCATCCAGCCCAGCCTTTCGCATGATGAGTTCTGCATATAAGTTAAATAAGCAGGGAGACAAAATACAGCCTTGTCGTACTCCTTTCCCAATTTTGAACCAATCAGTTGTTCCATATCCAGTTCTAACTGTAGCTTCTTGTCCCACATTGAGATTTCTCAGGAGACAGATGAGGTGATCAGGCACTCCCATTTCTTTAAGAACTTGCCATAGTTTGCCGTAGTCGACACAGTCAAAGGCTTTTGCATAGTCAATGAAGCAGAAGTAGATGTCTTTCTGGAACTCTCTAGCTTTCTCCATAATTCAGCACATGTTTGCAATTTGGTCTCTGGTTCCTCTGCCTCTTTTAAATCCAGCTTGCACTTCTGGAAGTTCTCGGTCCACATACTGCTTGAGCCTTCCTTGTAGAATTTTAAGCATAACCTTGCTAGCGTGTGAAATGTGTGCAATTGTACGGTAGTTGGAGCATTCTTTGGCACTGCCCTTCTTTGGGATTGGGATGTAGACTGATCTTCTCCAATCTTCTGGCCACTGCTGAGTTTTCCAAACTTGCTGGCATATTGAGTGTAGCACCTTAACAGCATCATCTTTTAAAATTTTAAATAGTTCAGCTGGAATGCCATCACTTCCACTGGCCTTGTTATTTGCAGTGCTTTCTAAGGCCCATTTGACTTCACTCTCCAGGATGTCTGGCTCAAGGTCAGCAACCACACAACCTGGGGTATACGAGCCATCTATATCTTTCTGGTATAATTCCTCTGTGTATTCTTGCCACCTCTTCTTGATGTCTTCTGCTTCTGTTAGGTCCTTTCTACTTTTGTTCTTTATTATGGTAATCTTTGTACGAAATGTTCCTTTCATATCTCCAATTTTCTTGAACAGATCTCTGGTTCTACCCATTCTATTGCTTTCCTCTATTTCTTTGCATTGCTCGTTTAAGAAGGCCTTCTTGTCTCTCCTTGCTATTTTTTGGAAATCTGCATTCAGTTTCCTGTATCTTTCACTATCTCCCTCGCATTTTGCTTGCCTTCTCTCCCCCGCTATTTGTAAGGCCTCATTGGACAGCCACTTTGCTTTCTTGCATTTCCTTTTCATTGCGATGGTTTTCGTTGCTGCCTCCTGTATAATGTTGTGAGCCTCCATCCATAGTTCTTCAGGCACTCTGTCCACCAAATCTAAATCTTTAAACCTGTTCCTCACTTCCACTGTGTATTCATAAGGGATTTGATTTAGATTGTATCGTACCGGCCCAGTGGTTTTTCCTACTTTCTTCAGTTTAAGCTTGAATTTTGCTATAAGAAGCTGATGATCTGAGCTACAGTCAGCTCCAGATCTTGTTTTTGCTGACTGTATACTCTTTGTATCCTGTCTGTTCTCTCCTGACGCTGAGATGCACAAGGCAGCCAACAGCAAAATTCAACAAGAGCAATGATATAGAATATCCATATCTACCTAGAAACCAGGAGGATCAGTGAGGAGGTATTCTGCCATGCAGGAGGTATTCTCCCAGCAGTGAACTTGCTACTACTTTCCATAAAGGAGAGGAAGAGGGAGAAGCAGCAGTGATGCACCAACGGCTCGAATTTGGCACCTCTGGACTCCACCAATAGCCCAACTGCCCCAACCCCTCCCTGTTGTTGTTGTTTAATTAGCCAAAGGCCTGGGAGAGGAGAATCATAGAATCATAGAATTGTAGAGTTGAAAGGGACCCTGAGGATCATCTAGTCCAACTCCCTGCAATGCAAGAGTATGCAGCTGTCCCACACGGGGATTGAACCTGCAACTTCGGTGTTAACAGTGCCATGCTCTAACCAACTCCAGGCTCTAGGAATGTCTTTTTCTGGTGCCTAAAGATATGTAATGAAGGTGCCAGGCAAGTCTACTGAGGAAAGCATTCCACAAATGGGGAGCCACCACAGAAAAGGCCCAATCTTGTGTTGCCACTCCTCTGACGGAGGGGGCACATGAAGAAGGGGTGTCAGATGATGATTGAAAGGTCCAGGTTGGGTCAAATGGTATGCAACAGAAAATCTGATAAACAACGGTGAACCTGCTGCCGGGAGGTCAGGTGTGTGGCACTGCCCCTTCATGCTGCCCACCACTGCTCTAAACAGCACTGCAAATAATGACAATCAAACAGAAAGCAAAACATCCACATACCTGACCCAAAAGAAGAGAGACAGGTGTGGCAGGGACCGTAGTAGGGAAATAGAGCTGCATCATTCAGTTGCCCTGCACTGTCTCCCGGTGGTCACTTTGGATGGGTCTGGAGGAGAAGGCAAGTGCATAGACTGAAGGAACAGAAAGTCACTCTGGGTCTACTTAAATACCTTTTTCAGCTCATTATATATCATTTCCCAGAAGACCTTCACCTTAGGGCATGTCCACCAGAGGTGAAAGAATGTTCCTTCGTTTTCTTTACATTTCCAACATTTATTATCAGACGAATGGTATATTTTGGCAAGTTTAACTGGGGTCATGTACCATCTATATATCATTTTCATTACATTTTCCTTCAGAGCATTACATGCGGTGAAGTTCAGCCCAGTGGTCCACAACCTTTCCCAGTCCTCAAACATGATGTTATGCCCAATGTCCTGTGCCCATTTTATCATAGCCGATTTAACCATTTCGTCTTGTGTATTCCATTTTAACAGCAAGTTATACATTCTAGATAATACCTTAGTCTTTGGTTCTAACAATTCAGTTTCTAACTTCGATTTCTCCACCTGGAACCCTAACTTTTTATCATTTTTAAAAACTTCTTTAATCTGAGCATAATGTAACCAGTCTCGCACCTTATCCTTCATTTTCTCTAAACTCTGCAATTTCCAATTGTCTCCATCTTTTTCTAATATTTCCCAATATTTTGGCCATTTGGCCTCCATATTGGGTCTTTTTAGGGCCTTAGCCTCCAGAGGTGAGAGCCACCTTGGAGTTTTATTTTCCAGTAAGTCTTTGTATTTTGTCCAGACATTAAACACTGCTTTCCTGACAATATGGTTCTTAAAGGCCTTATTGATCTTAACTTTATCATACCATAAGTATGCATGCCAACCAAAAGCATTGTTAAAACCTTCCAAGTCCAACACGTCAGTGTCTTCGAGAAGTAGCCAGTCTTTTAGCCAGCAAAAAGCTGCGGCTTCATAGTACAACTTTAAGTCTGGCAGGGCAAAGCCCCCTCTTTCTTTCGCATCTGTTAATATCTTAAACTTAATTCTGGGCTTTTTGCCCTGCCAGACAAATCTGGATATATCTTTCTGCCACTTCCGGAAGCACTCCGTTTTGTCCACAATCTGTAATGTTTGAAACAAAAACAACATTTTTGGCAATACATTCATCTTGATAGCAGCAATTCGGCCTAACAAAGAAAGCTTCAATTTTGTCCAACTATCCAAGTCTCCCTTAATTTCAGACCAACATTTTTCATAATTATCCTTAAATAGACTCAGGTTTTTTGCTGTTATGTTTACCCCTAGGTATTTTACTTTTTTAACCATAGTTAGTTCTGTTTCTCTCTGAAACCGTTCCGACTCTATATCTGTCAAATTTTTTCCCAACACTTTAGTTTTCTGTTTATTTAATTTAAATCCTGCCACCCGACCAAAATCCTGTATCAGTTGTAATACTCTTTTCGTACTAGATTCTGGCTCCTGCAGAGTCAAAACTAAGTCATCTGCGAAAGCTTTCAATTTGTATTGTTTCGCTCCGACCTGAATCCCTTCCACCAACCGGTCCCCTCTGATTAAGTTCAAGAGCACCTCCAGAACCGAAATAAATAACAAAGGGGAAATCGGGCAGCCTTGTCGTGTTCCTTTTTCAATTTTGAACTCTTCTGTAACCACATTGTTAACTATTAGTTTAGCCTTTTGTTCTGAATATATTGCGTCAATCCCATTCTCAAACCCCCGTCCCACTCCCATTTCATTCAAATTTCCCTTCATAAATTTCCAAGAAATATTGTCAAAGGCCTTCTCCGCGTCTATAAAAATTAACACTGCTTTTGTATTTATATCTGTTTGCAAAAGTTTCAAAACGTCAATAATGTTCCTAGTATTTGCAAACATATGTCTGCCTGGGAGAAAGCCTGCCTGGTCTTTATGAATTACTTCATTAAGAACTCTTTTAAATCTACTTGCCAAAATGTCTGCAAATATTTTGTAATCCACATTCAGAAGGGAGATGGGACGATAGTTTTTAAGTTGTGTCTTTTCAGCTTCAGATTTTGGTATCAATGTGATAAAAGCTTCCTTCCACGATTCCGGCGCCTTCTTCCCTTCCATAATTTCATTACAGACCTCCATCAATGGTTGGATCAGATAGTCTTTTAATGTCTTATAATACTTGGAGGTCAGGCCGTCTGGCCCTGGAGATTTGCCCAATTGCATGTTCTGGATAGCTTGTTCAATCTCTTGCTGTGTTATTTTGTTATTCAGGATTAATCTGTTTTTTTGTGACAACTTTGTTAGTCCATTTCTTTCCAAAAATTGTTTAATCTCAACCTCATCTTGCGGCCCTTGAGTGTATAATTTTTTAAAGTATCTCTGGAAGCACTTTCTAATTTCCATGGGGTTCTGGATATTTCTTCCTTCAATTTCTAGGTTTGTAACTGTATTTAGTTTCTGTCTCTTCTTCAACTGCCAGGCTAGCAGTTTCCCACATTTATTTGCCGATTCAAAAGTTTTTTGTTTCATTAATTTAATCTTCCATTCTATTTCTTGGTTTATCAATTTGGAATATTGAGCTTGATATAGTTTAATTTCTCTCAGAATCGGCTGTATACCTTCACTAAGAAACCAGAGGCCTTCCTTCTGGGTATTGTCGGCCAGAAGGTGTTAAAGAAGGACCGAACATTCTTTATGTATGCAACAACGGCAGCAAGGATACTCATCGCAAAAAAATGGAAAACTCAAGATCTACCCACACTGGAAGAGTGGCAGATGCAACTGATGGACTATATGCAACTGGCCGAGATGACTGGCAGAATCCGTGACCTGGGAGAAGAGAAGATGGAGGAAGACTGGGAGAAATTCAAGAAGTATCTACAAAAACATTGTAATTTGGTTGAATGTTAAGAAGGATGCTAGATTATAAAAAATTGGCCACCACTAAATTAGATTTGAAATTTGATGATAAGTGAGACTAAAGAAAATATAAAACTTTTTGGAAGAAGTGCTAGATTATATTTGAATGTGTGGACATGAGATTGTAAACAAGTTGATAATTTGTTTGGAAAAAACTTTTAACGATGTAAATGGGAGCGGGAGACGCGAGGGAGTCCAAAGAAGTCATGAAATTATGTCTGTGATAGAAGTAAGATTGTTTATTATTTGTGCATTTATATTTAAAAACTTTAATAAATATTTATAAAAAAAAACAAAAAACAGAAAGTCACTCTGGGTCAGTGGTGGAGATTCAAGCTCGGGGGGGGGGGAGCAGGCAGGGGCATGGCCGGTGTGCATCCTGGGGGCATGGCATGCTGCTCGCGGGGGCGTGGTGTGCATCCTGCAATGGCACCCCACTGGAATCGTGCCGCCAGGGGCAGTGCGCTCCCTCCACACCCCTGCTCCTCCACCAGTGGTCTGGGTATCTTGTGCTGTGGCCCTCTCAAATCTGGAACTGCAGCTGACCCCAAGATTTGTTTGTTTGTTTATTTACTTACTTACTTACTTACTTACTTACTTACTTACTCCACCCTCCCCAGCCAAGACCGGGATCAGGGCAACTAACATCAAGTATAAACACAATTGATTAAAATACAACTTAAAAACAGGATTAAAGTACTACTTAAAATGCAGCCTCATTTCAGTGGAAGCCCAGATCAAAAACTGTTTGGGGGGAGAAAACATCAAATCTTCACCAAGGCCAACTATCCAGACTAGTCCTACGTGGGCCAGAAAAAAGCCAGGGAAGTCCCCAAATAGGGGTTCCATCACAGGAGGAAAAGGAAAGGGGGGGGGGAGAGGATGAAATTGATTCCAAGCCAAAGACCAGGCGGAACAACTCTGTCTTACAGGCCCTGTGGAAAGAAATCAGATCCCACAGGGCCCTGGTCTCATGAGGCAGAGCGTTCCACCAGGCCGGAGCCAGTGTTGAAAAGGCCCTGGCTCTGGTTGAGGATAATCTTCCTTGCTATTTATGGACCTTAAGGTCCTCCGCGGAGCATACCAGGAGAGGTGGTCCCATAGGTATGAGGGTCCTAGGCCACAAAGGGCTTTAAAGGTCAAAACCAGCACCTTAAACCTGACCCTGTACTCCACCGGGAACCAGTGCAGCTGGAAAAGCACTGGGTGAATGTGGTCCAATGGCAAGGACCTCATAAGGAGCCTCGCCGCGGCATTCTGCACCTGCTGGAGTTTCTAGGACAACTTCAAGGGCAGCCCCACGTAGAGCAAGTTACAGTAGTCAAGCCTGGAGGTGACCGTTGCATGGATCACTGTGGCCAGATCAGGGCAGGAAAGGTAAGGGACTCTTTATCTCTCTATAGAGTAAAAAACACAAAACAGCCTGATGACGACTGAGCACAGATAGTTGTTATGAGTTGCTACCTGACTGTTGAGCAGGGGTATAAATAGAAAGGTAGGGAGGAGGGATGGAATGGAGTATCTTGGGAAAGTGCAATGGCTTGCTGGAATCCTGAACAGGATCCTGCCACTCTGCAACATTGTGTTGCAGGTTTCACTTGTAGTTACTATTGTCAGGGGAATGATTGCGTAGGAAGCCACCATCGGGTGGTGGTTGAATTTGCTAATTGTTAGAATGGCTTTAATAATCCCATTCCAAAGTTGCAAAGAATAATAGGGTTGTTCCTGTTTTTGAAATTATTATCAGTCCCAAGAGAAAGCAACAGCATTTTCATGGCTCAAACTGTTACACAGCATCAACCTTCTTCAGTTTTCAGCAGAGAATTTCCTCCGCCCATCTTCACTGAATTCAGGATCCCTATATTATTTAGCAAGATGTCATTTTTTTCCTGGCCTTTGCACACTCGTGTAGCCTTGTACTTTCTTTTCTTTTTTTTCCTGAGGTGAAGGTTTCTATGCCTGACAACTATTGCCACACAACATTTGTGTCAAATGTTTGCAACACCATAATTTTCGACAGTGCATCTCGAAGTCTAACAAATGCCCAGAGCTACCCAGTTTGCAAGTATGGTGGCAAAGAAATGAGTTCTTTAAAGGTGCAAACGTATTCTGGAGGTGGTGATTGAAAGCATTTTTGCATCTCGACATAGATGCAAGTTAGCATTACTTGTCCCCGACATCCTGTCAGGCCCTCGAGTGATCAAGATAACAACTCCAGGAAGGAGAAAGAGGAAAAGCATCTCTAACCATCAGGGTGCCGTTTTGCTCACAGTTCAGCTATAAAAATTTGATTAATATGTTGTGCTTGCAGGTTACCGTGTTCAAGTGATGATTTTATTTTATTTTTGCTTGCTTCTCTGCTCACAAAACTCTCAGTTCTCTGTGACTCATCTGCTTTACAAAGTTGAACCCAGAGTGCTGGCACACAAAAGGAAACTACATAATTGAACTAAATTCTGCAAATCAGGAAAAAAAATCTAGTTTTTAAAAAGGTGTTTTTGGCTCTATATTCCATTTGCAGAGAATGCAGTCACTTAGCAGGAACATTTATTAGCACTGTTAATTTCTATTCCTGGTAGAATCAAAACTCAAACAGCTTGTTACCCAATAAAATCTCAACGGGTTTCTCCCCCTCTTACTTGTAATCTGATTAGAGGAGCTGTCATTTACTTAGAGCGTAAGCAGCCGATCTGAGTTGCATCTTTTATAGAAAAGCTCCATTAACAGCCAAAAAGAAATGTGATCAGTGACTTATATACTTAACTGTCAAAGAACAACATTCAAGTCAAAGGAAAAATTTAAAACAAATGAGTAATGAGGACTCAGGGAGCAGGGAGGGCAGCTACTGCAACAAAATTTTAATAGCATGTTATTCCAACACACTAATTGGAATAGATGGAATGGATGTGCCAGCAGTCAGCCAAGCTAAGCAGTAGAGAAGGGTCCCATGGATGCAGAGGGATCCATAGCAACCCAGGGGGATATGCTGAAATTCACCACCCTCCCCATTGGCCCCCTACCGGGCAAGTAGCAGTGATAGATCTATAAACTGAGGCTTTGCATTTTAGGTAAATTAAGATGACGAGCGACCATCATAGATGGGAGATGAGCTTGGTGGGGGCAGCAGCTGAAGAGAGAGAGAGAAAAATACTGCATGGTTACACTGGGGTGGGGGGATGTTGCATCTGTGTTGAGGGTGGGTGTGGGTCCATTGGCAGCACTGTGCCAGGAGTTCCCAGGAACCTGGAACCAATTCTGCCCCTGCTTAGTTTTACCTGGATCTGCTAGTATCTCCCTCTTGTGCACGGATGATGCTATTTTGGCTATATAAAGACTGACAGCCCTTGAGACCGCTATTAGTGTATATAATGAATGTTTTACAGCAGAATTCAAGTTTTGCGGGTGGGTTTTCAATCTGGTGAGAAGTACAACCACCATCTCTCATCATTAGCTTGTACATGACATGTTCAAAGGTCCATACCAAGAGCCTCTTTATAGGATATATGTTAAGTGACTCACGTTGCATGTAAGGGTAATTTAATATAATTTGATTTACTTCTTTCTCTCTCTGGTTTAAAATATGGGCCAATAAAATGATTCGCACCTGCCTATTTTTCTTCTTCTTCTTATCCTGGCCAATATCTTTTCATTGCACAGATGTATGACAAGAACAAGTAGTGTGCTCTCCTCAATGCAAGAGGGAGGCTTAGCCTGGCAGTTTTAAAGCAGGGAGCTTACAGTGCAAAAATAGGATGCAGAAACTACACAGGTGTTGAGGAGAGAGCAAATATGAACAGATCCAAGCCTATAATAACCAGCTGGTATACATATATATATATATATATATATATATACAGAGAGACACTGGAAAAGAGAGAGGAGCAGAAAATTCTCAGCATCTCAGCAAGAACAGAAATAAACACTCTTTTATTCTGTCAGGAGTGGTTGCATGTCCAATTTATGCAGAAGTGTTGTCTGTTTACATGTGCAAAATAGGTGCATAGAAAAAGTCAGCTATGACGTACAGTGGTGCCCCGCAAGACGAATGCCTCACAAGACGAAAAACCCGCTAGACGAAAGGGTTTTCTGTTTTGAAGGTGCTTCGCAAGACGAATTTCCCTATGGTCTTGCTTCGCAAGACGATAATGTCTTGCAAGTTTTTCCGACTTTTTCCCCCTCCCCCCCTTTTTCTAAGCCGCTAAGCCACTTATCCGCTAAGCCGCTAAAAGCCGCTAAGCCGCTAATAGCGCTAATCCGCTAAGCCGTCAATGGGCTTGCTTCGCAAGACGAAAAAACCGCTAGATGAAGAGACTCGCGGAACGGATTCTTTTCGTCTTGCGAGGCACCACTGTACAATTGGTGGAGGAACCTGTCCCATCTAGTGCAGAAAAATTCTCTGGCAATGGTTAGTTGATATTCCACTGAGGTCCCAATACAAGCTGTTTCACATTTATATGTCAGTACTGTGTAGTGGTTAGAGTCTTGGACTGGGACCTGGGAGACCAGAGTTCCATTTCCCACTCACCCACAAAGTTCACTGGATGACCAAAGCTACCTTACAAGGTTGTTGGGAGAATAAAATGAAGGGTGGGGGAAGAGAACCATGTATACCACTTTCAGCTCCATGGAGAAAAGGTAGGCTATGCAAATGATACCCAGGGAGGGCAGTGAGCGAACTGTGTGATTGTCACGGTTGGAGGATGGATGGAGGTTAAGAGATTGTGTTTGAATCCCAACAAAAACAAAAGTGTTGTTTCTTCGGCACAGGGAGCAGGCAGGTTGGGGGACTCCCAGGTCCTGAATGGGGTAACTGTCCCACTAAATGACCAGCTGCACAGCCTTGGGGTTATTTTTGGACAGCTGTCCATGGAAGCACAGGTTAATTCTGTGTCCAGGGCAGCTGTCTACCAGCTCCATCCGGTATGCAGGCTGAGACTCTACCTGCCCGCAGACTGTCTCACCAGAGTGGTGTATGCTCTGCTTATCTCCCACTTGGACTACTGCAATGCATTCTAATGCATTTTACATGGGGCTACCTTTGAAGGTGATATGGAAGCAACAACTAATTCAGAATGTGGCATCTAGATTGGTGACTGGGAGTGGCCACTGGGGACCATATGACATCTGTCCTAAAGGATCTACAGTGGCTCCCAGTATGGTTCCAAGCACAATTCAAAGTGTTGATGCTGACCTTTAAGCCCTAAACAGACTCAGTCCTGTACAGTGGTACCTCAGGTTACATACACTTCAGGTTATACACTCCACTAAGCCAGAAATAGTGCTTCAGGTTAAGAACTTTGCTTCAGGATGAGAACAGAAATCGGGCTCTGGCAGTGCAGCGGCCGCAGGAGGCCCCGTTAGCTAAAGTGGTGCTTCAGGTTAAGAACAGTTTCAGGTTAAGTACGGACCTCCAGAACAAATTAAGTACTTAACCCGAGGTACCACTGTATACCTGAAGGAGCGTCTCCACCCCCATCATTCTACCCGGACACTGAGATCCAACTCTGAGGGGCTTCTGGCAGTTCTCTCACTGTGAGAAGTGAGGTTACAGGGAACCAGGCAGAGGGTCTTCTTGGCAGTACCACCCTCCCTGTGGAACAACCTCCCATCAGATGTCAAGGAGATTAAAAAAACTACACAACTTTTAGAAGACATCTGAAGGCAGCCCTGTTCAGAGAAGTTTTAATGTTTATGGATTTATTGTGGTTTTAGTGTTGTTGTTGTTGTTGCTGCTGCTGCTGCTGCTGTTTTTTAACGCTAAAATACTGATAATTTTTATGAGTACTTTTCTTTGAAACAATTGCAAACTAATGTGGAAATGTGGATAACTGAGTTTAGGACTGGAAAGCTGAACAGATTCACACCTAACAGATCTAGCCAATCCAAAACAACACCTTAAATCAGAGCTTTCCATTTCCCTCCTATTTTTTTAAAATATTTTCAATAATTTAAAAATTTAACATCCAAATTACTTACTTATCCATCCCTTCTAGACTCCACCCTACCCCACCTGTGGTTTTCAATTTCTCCCCTTTATTACCTTACACATCTTTATTTTCCCATTCAGTTACAAGTCCATTGATAACCTGACTCACATTACTTCTAAGATGCTATGTCAATCCTGCTAATGTTTTTAAGTCTTTACAGTGGACCTTAAGATATTCTATAAAATTAGTCCAGTCTTGTATAAACTTTTTTTCATCTTGGTCCTGGATTGATTGATTGATCGATAGATAGATAATTTATTACGGTTGGAGACCAGCTTATAAAACACACTTGGGGGTACAGTCACAGAAGAAAAACAATTAAAACAATATTCACAGTCATCTTTGCCATTTCAGCATAGTCTATCATCTTAGTTATCCATTCCTCCTTCATTGGTACTTCCCCTTCTTTCCATTTCTGAGCAAGTAGCATCCTTGCGGCTGTAGTTGCATACATAAACCAGAGCTTTCCAAACTGTGTGTTGCAACATGTTAGTGGCTGCAGTGTGCAGGTGTGTCACGCATACGCTTCCCACACTCCTCCCAGGGCCAGAAAGGCATTAGTTTTACCTCTGGTTCGCTAGTAAAACTGAATGCCTGTGTCGTGAATTGATGCATGGCTAAAAAGTGTGTCACCAACATGAAAAGTTTGGGAAGCTCTGCCTTAAATATATCTTCTTTGGGTTGCAAATGCTTACTCAGGAGTGCAACTTATTCAGATCATTGAGGATAGACTTTAGGAATGATACAATTATGTGGCTAGGCAGTGACTCACGGGGTGTGTGTGTGAAAGGATTGCGCATCCCTGGATCTTTACATTTGCCACTGATAGGGCTAGCCACCTTCCATGACTTACTGGCTAGCTGATTGGCTAGCTAACGCTGCCCATGCTACTCCCCCCCCCCGCCACTGATGCTTCTGCCCTCCCATTCAACCATTTCCTCTTGCCTACCTGGTGGTGGTGGTGCACATGCTCCTTTCTGTTCTCTGAGAATGGGGTCCTTCCTTAGAGCGAGGCATTGTGGGCAGGGTCATCAAGAGTGCCTGCGCTTCTGCAATGATGGAAGAAAGCTACTTTTGCAAATTCCTTCTAGCTTTAAAGGGAGTTTAAAAGGATGAATGGGGTCTGTATACTGCAGACCACTAGTGGGTTGGTGAAGAAGCAGCAAAGCATGAGATAGGATGATGCCAGTGAGAGAGAAGGGTCAGCAGGAAGAGGCATGATCTTTGCGCTTTGGCTAGTACAGCGTTTTACACTGGCACTGGAAAGATAAAAATCTAATAAGAGGAGGGCTTCAGGTTGCAAAACTTTGCAGTTTTTAAGACATGATGGGAATGTTGTTTCTCTGGGTTGCTTTTTGAAAGTTCCCCAGATCTCCGTGAGGTTACTTTTTCCTGTGCATCTGTTTTAAGGGAAAGTCATGCAAATTGGCCCCAACATCCTTCATTCTGCGAGATTCCCTTAACAAATCATCTCGTTGTTCATAGCTTATGGATCGAATTTCATCTGCAGTGTCTGTGTCAGGAAGTCAGACCATCAGAAATGCTTCTGCATGCTAATGCAGGGGAAGGGAAACAGAGCACAGGCAATAGCAATAAATGGGCAATAATAATGAGTGATTAAATTTTTAGACCATCTATAGTTTCTTCCACCCAAAGATCCGGAAGCACTTTGCAGATGGTAATGGGTTATGACTCAAATGATTTCCTGTAGAAGAGGCATCCATCCCCATTTTACATGTCAGACCAAGCTTACCTTCTCTTCCCCTGTCCTCTTTAGCTGTACCTAACCATGTTTCCTTCTGCAGAAAATATATTCATTTCCACTTTTATACGAACTGTTTTGACCTAATTACTGTCCCCTGGCAGAAACAGCAGAAGTGGAGCTTTCCAAATTGTTTTGTAGATATAAGAACTAGTTTTCCCAAACCACTTCTTTTGCTGCTTTCTGCAGCTCCTGACCTATGATACACTAGTTCCCTAAGTTTCTTTGTCTGGGCACTTCCACAAACAACACACATATCATCCTGCTTTTTACAGGTTTTATTCTTAAGGTCAACATGAATTTCCATTTTCCTCACAGAAGTGGTATTGTTTGGCAGAAGCCTATTACCCCTTCAGAAGTTAGAATGTTTGTGAGCATTCCATGGAATTACAACAAACTAACCAACAGATATAAATGGAGTCTGGGCATGGTGTCATCAATATGCAGATGACACCCATCTCTATTATTCAGTTACAGCTGAATCAGGTGCAGTCATGCAAGTCCTGGACCAGTGCCTGGATGCAGTGGTGGGATGGATGAGGGCCAATAATTTAAAACCAAGTTCTGGCAAACATAGGCATTGTGGGTAGGTGGCTCTCAGGCCTGGAAATTTGGCAATTTGCCTGCTGTGGAGAAGGCTGGGAGTCCACTTACATTTGTCACTATTATTGGAAGACCAGGTGGCCACAGTAGCTTGGAGTGCCTTTTCCCAGTTTCAGCTGGTGTGGCAGCTATGACTGTCCCTGGACACCAGTAGCCTGTCCATCGTGATCCATTCTTTGGTAACCTAATGGCTGGATTACTGTGCTCTTTGCAGGACTGCTCTTATAAGGTTGGTCCAGAAGATGCAGCTTGTGCAAAATGCAGTGACTTGGCTGTTAACTGGAGCAGCCAACTATCGACATGTGGCACCTTTGCTGAAACAGCAGCACTGCCTGTTCACTACTGTGCCAAGATTAAGGTTCTGTTGCTCATCTATGAAGCACATAGAAATTAAATGGATAAAGCTTTTGCTGCACTGCATGCCTGGAAAAACTTCACAGGCTAAAGTCCAGTGTTCCATCGTGCCATCTCTCACCCCAGGCCATACCACTTTCCCCCAGACTACACCACCACAAGTCCTGCTTTTATTGAGAGTTAGCCTGTCTAGATTGTGCCCTTGAACTCTGATAATGGTTCATGCCCCATCTGCACCATGCATTTAAAGCAGTATTATACCTCTTTAAACAGACTTAAGGGAAATGCACTTTCAATAAGGGTGCTCAGAATTGTTAGGAGAACTAGTGGTGGACACTGGGGTCTCAAATTTCAACAATTTCAAATTTGATGTGCAAATTCAAAATTTGGTGCCTCCTGCCTCTTGCCTTCTATTCTACATCATAGTTGTGGCACCCCCTGTGTTGCCCCCGAGACCAAACCGCTTGTGCTCCTTTAAATCCTCCTCTGGGAGAAACCTATTTCACCCAGAGAACTCCAAGACAGATGTTAAAATACCTGACCTGTAATTTCCAATTTCTCCCCTTGATTCCTTTGTCAAGATGGTTGTTACATTGGCTACTTTCCAGTCCTTTGGTATGGGGACTGATCTGAGGGAGAAGTTACATATTTTTGTTGGAAGCTCAGCAGTTTCATATCTGAGTTCTCTGAGAACTCTCAGGTGGATTCCATCAAGACCAAGCAATTTCTTGAGTTTTATTTTGTCTGAGAGGCCTAGAACTTCATCTCTAGTTGCTTAGACTTGCTTCTTGCAAAGGGTAATTAAGGCACTGGGATCTGCCGTATATCTTCCAATGTGAAGGCAGATGCAAATAATTCATTTAGCTTCTCTGTAATCTCCTTATCATCCTTTAGCATAACTTTGCCTCCCTTGTCATCTAAGGGTCCAACCACCTTCCCTAGACAACCTCTTGCTGCTAATATATTTAAGAAATTTCTTATTGTTGGTACTAATGTTTTTGGTAATATGCTTCTCAAATTCTTGTTTGCTATGAGTTTCTATGGCTTTTCTACACACAGGATTATTTTTTTAAAAAAAAGAAGAAACAGAAGCTAACATAATGTCATTATTCTTGATACATGGTCAAAGTTAATGATGATTTGTTCAACTATTGTTAACATCTTCATTGTTATTTTAATTACTTTGCCTCTCTGTCCAACCTGAATTACTGAAATGTGTGTTTCTTTTAACTTATCTGATATTGAGGTGATGATGGTAGCGATTAACATTCATTGTTTGATACTTAACCTGTCTACTCCTTTTTATCTTATTTGTTAAAAAAATATCCAGCAGTCCTTCATACGGCATTCATACAGCATGTCTGCCAGTGTGTCACAGATATATGGCTCACTCATTTGCTTCACTATAAATGTTGTTCTTTACTAGTCTGTTGCCTCAGGCAAAAAGGATCTCACCAGGACACTGAAAAACTGGCTAAGATATGGGGTAGGGGGAAGGAAGCAAAATAATCAATAAAAAGTTCATTGCTGTGGTGGTGGATCCAACATTATCAAGTTTTGGTTGGTCTACATCAAGCAGTTTGCCTGTTCAGTCAAGTACACAGAACTGAAGACCTGAAGTTAAATTGTGCTCAGTTTCCAATTTCAACACAACATAGTGGAGAGAGAGAAAAATCAACTTACAAAGCCTCATTTAATTGTGGAGTAGAGTGGGGAAACCATCTCCTTGGACAGACAGTAACCCTGAGGCACGATGCCCCCCTGATAGGCAACTGAGATAGAATCAGACAATAGGAAAAAATGAAAACTATAATATAATTTTTGACAATGGACAAGACCGAAATAGCAGTAGCAGAAGACAATACAGTGGTGCCTCGCAAGATGAAATTAATCCGTTCTGTGAGGCTCTTCGTATAGCGGTTTTTTCGTCTTGCGAAGCAAGCCCATTGACAGCTTAGCGGATTAGCGCTATTAGCGGTTTAGCGGCTTTTAGCGGCTTTTAGCGGATCAGCTGATAAGCGGCTTAGGGCTTAGGAAAAGGGGGGGGAGGGAAAAAATCCCGCAGGAACTCGCAAGACATTTTCGTCTTGCGAAGCAAGCCCATAGGGAAATTCGTTTTGCGAAGTGCCTCCAAAATGGAAAACCCTTTCGTCTAGCGGGTTTTCCGTCTTGCGAGGCGTTCGTCTTGCGGGACACCACTGTAATATTTGAACTGCAAGGGGCCTTAATTAGCTGCCTCTTCAGCAAACTGGACAACTGAACTGATACCCAACAGCAAACTACATCCCCAGCCCTAGCCGGCATGACTATGTTGCCTAGGGCTGATAGGAATTATGAAGGCACACACGCACCCCATTTACGTGGGTCTTACATTCTGAGGCACCGTGTGCATCAGTGAAATCACATGTATTTGAAACACCATTGAAAAAGACTGCAAACACCCCGTTCTGCCCCATCCCTTTCTGCTCTTTTTTGTGATATTTTGGGGTCACTTCTGGGTTCAGCATGGTCATACACATATTTAATGCACATATGTAAATGTGTGTGTGTGTGCCTGTAGTCCAAAACATTTGGAAGGCACCAGGTTGGGCAAGGCTGCAGTAACACAGGAAGCTGCCTCATATGAAGTCAGACCATTGATCCATCAGGCTCAATATTGTCATTATAGTGGTAACCATTAGGTCCAGTCGCAGACGACTCTGGGGTTGTGGCGCTCATCTCGCTTTACTGGCTGAGGGAGCCGGCGTTTGTCCGCAGACAGCTTCCGGGTCATATGGCCAGCATGACTAAGCCGCTTCTGGCGAACCTGAGCAGCACACAGTACTGGAGATGCTGGGGATTGAACATGGAGTGCTCTACTGCCCAGCAATGGCCCTTCCCCAAAACTGGATTTAGATTTCCATCTTGCAAGGCAAAGCGATGGTGGGTCAGAATCTTGGGGGGGAGAAACAGGAGGTAGATATAAGTCAATGAATTTCCACACACAGCTCTATTACACAGAAATTTACAATCTCTGTTACTACGAAGTCCGCCAAGTTCCCCTAAGCACCTGTGTTAAGGGCACATTTCTTTGCTGATGAATGACCCACATTTCACATAGTGATTTGCCATTAATCATGATAAGGAATAACCCTAACGAGTCATACATTCAACGTACAACTGTTTTACCAGCTTAAGCCTGAAAGAGTCTATTAATTTCACTATATTTCAGGCAAAGTAAGGTTGGAGAAAAGTTGCTCTTCTGATGGGCACTTTTATTGAGGGCTCTTTTGAAAATTAAGTCAGCTAAGAACACTAAAGGGGGAGGGATGCCCAAAGCAGTCTAATGCCAGACTCAGCATGCTCAGTGGCTACAGAATGCTGGGAAAGAGGGGAAATGGAAAACCAGGGTGGTGGAGAAGGGGGAATATAGTGGAACGACTGTTACCCTGAGCAGTAACATTCTACTATTTTGTTGCAGGCCCCACTTGGTTATTAAAGATGCTCTGCTTTTTTTTACTTTGCCCTTTTGATTTCATGAAGATTTGAAGTTAATCCTTTCTTTCTTTTTTAATCCTGGTCCTTTACTTTGTGCCCACCTTTCTCAGCCATATGATATGCTACCTGTCAAAATATGCTACCTGTCACTGTATTAAGGATGTTCCTCTTTAGTTCCTGTTCCACGAATAGCTGAAAAACTGAGACCAGGGGTTAAGTTGGCACTTTGAGCTAAGAATCCCTGAGAATGGGAATTCTCTGCACAATGTAACCCTTCAATTAGACCAAGAAACCTGGCCAAGGCGCACATCGGTTGTTGGATCAGTTCACAGAAGAGCCTGCAAACAAGCTCCCAATAGTCAGAAGCTGCCGGGTGATTGTAGCAGCTATTGGTTATGAACAAAATTGGTTCTCAAATCCATCATTTGAGACGGCCTTTCAGCCGACTGTCCAGTAGAACCTGGCTTCTTCGCAAATGCTGAACTCCAGAAGATGCTGAACACTACCAGAGTATGAGGAAGTGATTGGGCAGCTGTGCTGAAGCTACTGTGAGGGCTGGAAAGAGGATCTCAGTGCCTGTAGCAGCTTAGAAGATTCTGACAATGTGTAGCCTAGTTCACAGGCTTCAGTTTGATGCAACCCTCACTTTATCTTTCATCTAGGCAAGCAAGGAGTATTATCAAAGTTCCAGAACATATCCCAGCTAGACAACAACACTTGAGGAAGGTGTGAAGCAGGGTTGGTGAGGGGTATGGCTTGGGGGGCTGTGTGGCTCCTGAGGGCTAAACAGAGCAGCATGGTGCGCCTTATGTGGCCCCATGGCTCAGATGGCCTACCCCTGCATTTTTGCAACAGATTAGCATACCAGACCAAAATTTGTCAGGGGATGCTTTTCCTGACATGTTGATGCAATGATGGCAAAAGCTCAACTGTTGTTTTTTTGGGGGTTGTCATGCAGATTTTTAAAAGCATAGGAGCCCCTGCCAGAAAAAAAGTTGGCAAGTCTTCACTTGGCAATGTTCCACAGTTTCCAGAAGATGTGATGATGCCCTCCAAGCCTCCATTCTGTGTACCCTTCCGTAGGAACAGAACATGAAATGCCCTTGGCAGAAATTGTTCCCCCTCCCTTTAAAATGTCTGTTTTACAGCCCGAAGTGCTGTGGGAACCAAATCACTTTCAAGAGTTATTTTCCAAAGTGCCAACCAAGATGAAATTTGCAGCGATTGAGAAGAAATACTTTTGGAGTTGAGTTATAGCAAACAAGAAAATAATTGCAGTGGCCATTTCTCTAAATATTCTGATCTGGGAGAAGTGTGTCATCATAGATTTTAAAAAGGGAGAGGCCTACAGGCTGCATTTCCTGTGCCTGTAACTAAAATTCATTTCCTTTCTAAAACCATTTTGTCAGGAGAGCATGTAATAGCTTTATAAGTAGTGCCTGTCCTCGACTGTTGCATTACATTTCTGTCCTTTGTAGGTTTGGGAAAGTGATCACGGCTTTATCAAAATCTTATGGCAGTTTTATGTACTAATTTTAAGTTTCAGCATTGGATCCAGTGAAGCCTGGAGCCCATTGGCACCGGGGAAGCCAGAAGCCAGGGAGCCTGGCAGTATTTGGAGTCAGCGCCAATGAGAGCCAAGGTCATAGAATCACAGAAAGAATCACAGAACTGTAGATTTGGAAGGGTCCACGAGGGCAGTGGCGTAGCGTGGGGGGTGCAGGGGGGGCCGGCCGCACCGGGCGCAACATCTGGGGTTAGGGCAAATCCACGGGTTAGGGGGCGCAAATCCACGGGTTAGGGGGCGCAAATTACTTGCCTTGCCCCGGGTGCTGACAACCCACGCTACGCCACTGCACGAGGGTCATCTAGCCCAACCCCCTGCAATGCAGGAATCTTGCCCAATGTGGGGCTTGAACCAACGACCCTGAGATTAAAGATCTCATGCTCTACAGATTGAGCTCTTCTGCTCTCCAGTCAATCAGTTCTAGTTATGTCTCATCCCCTCTCCTGCTGAGTTCTAGAAGGGCACATCAGTATGAAGGAGGAGGAAGCTCACAGGCAGTGTTTATCCATTTCTCATTTGTCCAAACTTACATTCATCCTGTTTTCACACCTGTTTGCCTTTTTTTAATGTTTGCATGAAAATTCATATTCCTTTTTTGTGTTTCAGTGTGTGGAATTTTGCCAAATGTATGCATTTTGTCAGCAGTTCCCCCCAATGCAATGCATTTTGTATGTTATTTTCCACAAACATGCTTTGTTGTGCACACTTCCCCTAATATATATATATCTGTTTCACAGGTTTTATATACTGCTTAATCATAAAACCTTATAAGCAGTTTATTTATTTATTTTATTTTTAAAAAGATTAAAATTATCACCCAAATTGGTTGCTAAACAAGGTTATATGTTTTTCTCAATATAGACATAAAATCAGCAGTAAAAAAAAAAGGTAAATTACAATTGCATATTAAACGTCATGCTAAATTTACATGCCTTGGTAGTACTCCTTAAACAGAAATATATTTAGCAGGCCCCAAAACTGTATTGCGAAGGCACCTGCTTAGTATCAGTGGGCGGTCTTGCCACCCTGAAGGTCTGATTTATTCCATGTGTAGAATGAAAGGCATGTGAAAAATGAAGCAAAATAAACACTTATATAGAATGATCTTTTAAAAAATCAAGTTAATGTGCCACCCTTCCAACAAAGTGCGAAAGCTGGCATATGAATGAAAAGTAAAGTTTACAACCAACTGGTTTAGCCAACAGTTACATACCCACTTTGGGAGGTTACACCTTGGTGGATAGTCTTATTTATTCTCTGTTAGTTTTGTGGACAGCCCACTTGTACAACAGTGGTGAGCACTGTCATGTTCAGGTTGTGCTTGCAGGCTTCCTATAGGCATCAAGTTGGCTGCTGAGTGAAGAGAGTGCTGGAGTAGATGAGCCTTGGCCTGATCCAGCAGACAGGTTCTTCTTATGTTCTTAAGGCATCAAATGTTTTCCATATCTTGTTGTGATCCAAAGGTGGTGCAATTCATTCTACTTTCAGGCTATGTGTGCATGGGTTCTATGCACACCCAAGGAGCTCTCCAATGCACATGGGCCAGGACAGCCAAAATTTGCCATGCAACCGCCCAAAAGCCGATTGAACTGCTGTTTAGTGTATGTGTTATATGGCTATATTTTGTTCAGACTATTATTATTATTATTATTATTATTATTATTATTATTATTATTATTTTATACCCTGCCCATCTGGTTGGGCTTCCCCAGCCACTATAGGCGGCTTTCAACAAAATATTAAAATACAGTAATGCATCAAACATTAAAAGCTTCCCTAAACAGGGCTGCCTTCAGATGTCTTCTAAAAGTCTGGTAGTTGTTCTTCTCTTTGACATCTTTTTTTAAGGCAAGCTTTCTTTTATAAAATGATATTAGGTGCAATGATAGCTTGAATTCAAAGGGGTATTGTGGAGTAAGAATTACTATTATTATTAGATACAAACTGAAGCTCAATCCAGATAAGACTGAGGCACTGTTAGTGGGTGGGTTCCCTTGAGCAGGTGGGTGGGAGGTCGCCTGCTCTTGATGGGGTTACACTTCCTCTGAAGGAGGGGGTTCATAGCTTGGGGGTACTCCTGCATCCTTTGCTGTTGCCCGGGACTCAGGTGGCCTCAATGGCCCAGAGTGCCTTCCATCAGGTTGGTGGCCCAGCTACACCCCTATCTGGACAGGGGTAGCCTAACTATTGTTGTCTATGCTCTGGTAACCTCAAGGTTAGATTACTGCAATGTGTGATACATAGGGCTGACTCTGAAGACGGTCTGGAAACTTCAGCCAGTGCTGAATTCAGTGGCCAGTCTGCTCACTTGTGCAAGACTGTTTGAACATATTATGCTGATCCGGGCCCGACTGCACTGGCTAACAATTAGTTTCCGGACCCAATTCAAAGTGCTGGCTTTGACCTACAAATCCTTAAATGGCTCAGGACTGCAATACCTCAAGGACCGCCTGTTTCCATATGAACCTGCCTGGACCCTGAGATCATCTTCTGAGGTCCTGCATCATATGCCTCCTTCTTGAGAGGTTAGGAGGGTGGAAACACTGTGGAAAGCTCTCCCCAGGGAAGTTCGCCTGGCGCCTTCATTATGCAATTTTGGCACTAGGCAAAAACGTTCTTTATTAACCAGGCCTTTGGTTAATTTGATTGACATCCTATGCCGTTTAAAAATTGGGGGTTTTTTGGAAGGGTGTTGTCACAGCCACCCAGGTGGGTCCCAGCTCACGAGAGACCTTACTCCGTTATAGTTTACTTACAGGAAAAGTTTATAGAAGATAATTGCTTCTTTCACAGTTCAGCATTGTGGCTGTACGTCTGTCACGTTAGACCGCCGAAGTCCCCCTCTGACTCCTCCCCTCCTCCACACCAACTTAATAGCC
Organism: Podarcis erhardii; assembly: GCF_964252035.2. Taxonomy (NCBI): domain Eukaryota; kingdom Metazoa; phylum Chordata; class Lepidosauria; order Squamata; family Lacertidae; genus Podarcis; species Podarcis erhardii. Next base: position 16,440,732 of record NC_138504.1, read on the forward strand.
TGGCTCTAGACCACCTCTTCCTCTCCTTTCTTTTCCGCAGGGTCTTTCTGCCCCCCTGGGTTCTCTCTTTCCGGGATTCGCCTGAGGCTGAATCCTCTGCCGCCTCCTGCCCCCTCCTTCTGGCTTTGGGGCCAGGCTCCTCCTCTGAGCTTTCCCCACTTCCGCGCGCCTCTATGTTTGAACTTGGCGCGCGTACGTTGCTTTTGACCTTTCCTTCGTCCTCTATACTGCCCCCTGTTCCACTCTCTACCCTTTCCGGCTGAACACCTTGCTCCAACCCCCTCTCTCTGTTTTCTCCTGTTCCTCCTCCCTCCGAGAGGCTGACAACTCCACCCCCTTTACTCCGTTCCGGCTGAGACCCCTCTGACAGCGTCTGTGCTTCACTGGGCTTTCTCCCCTCCTTTCCTGACTTTTCACAGCTTCTCTCTTCTCCTGCTTTTCGCCTGATCATGCTAGCTCCCTTTTGGGAATCCTCTGACTCACTGCTTAGGCTCATAGATTCCCTTCGAATTCTGTCATCTTCTTCCTCGTCTCTCTCTCTCTCCTCCCACTCGCTTTCCGTCTCCTCTGCCATCTCCTCACTTCTCCCAGAAACCCTGACATCCATCCCCCCCTCGAAGCCCCCCCTTCCCCCCTCCCGGTCGCTGGGTGCAGGTTGAGGGAAATGTGGTTCTTCCTGGGTCGGTTCAGGATACCGGGTGTCCACGTCAATCTTCTCCTCTGACAGCTCCGTATACGTGTGTTCGAACTCGGGTTCCCCCCCTGAAGGCATCACAGTCTCTTCCTCCCTCACTGCTTCTCCTGGCGCTGCCTGCCAAGGACCTATCATCCACCTCTGACTCCATACCTCCCTTGGCTGATCCACCCACCAATAAGGGTTTGTCTCTCCCCCCCCCAGGCGGGGATCCCTGGTCGGGCTTGCTTTGGGCGTAGAGCCCTCGGGCGAGGAGAAACCCCCGAACGTGCTGCCCGACAAAGTGGGCGTGAAAAGCCAATCATCAAAATACTCCTCGGGCATGGGTTTGTGCGGAAAAATTGCATGAAACTCCTCCTTCAACAGGGGTTCGTCCAAAGCGTAACCCGGCACCCAGCTATTTGCAGAGACTGGAGTGCCTTCCCTGGCGAGAAAATATTCAACTCCCTCCTCCCCCCATCGTGAATCCAGTATCTCTGTGACCTCATTAAGAGGTTCTGGTCTTGGCGACTCCCCTCCCTCAGGCGCCCTTCTACGTGGCTCTGGAGGTGCTCCTGACTCTTGAAACCTGTGTGGGGCTTTGTAGGGAGTGAGCACCGACCTATGAAAGACCGGGTGCACCCTGGAGCCCTCCGGAAGGGCTAGGCGAAAAGCCACCGGATTGATCTTAGCCTCAACTTGATATGGTCCTAGCTGCCTGTGTTCTAACTTCTTTTTGGCCAACGACCTGGCCGGCATCGCGTGGGCTGCTAACCATACCCAGTCCCCAACCTGAATGTCTTCCCCCGCCCTTCTGTGTTTATCGGCTTGCACCTTATACGCCTGCTTTGCCAGCTCCAAATGTCTCCGCAGCTCCTCGTGCACCTCTTGCAACTCTGCTGCAAACTGGTCGGCATTTTGAGGTCCCCCCCCCTTCAGGTGCTGTAAAGCTCGGGAAGGTTCTGGGATGACGTCCATAGTTCGCGAAGAAAGGCGTCACCCCGGTGGATGCGTGCTTCGTGTTGTTGTAGGCGAACTCAGCCATCGGCAGGTAGTCCACCCACGCCGCGGGTCGCTGGTTGGCGTAACACCGTAGGTACTGCTGCATGATCGCGTTGACCCTCTCCGCTTGACCGTTGGTCTGTGGATGCCTCGCCGACGTCAGGTTGATCTTGACGTGCAAGATGCCCAGAAGCTTCCGCCAGAAAGTGGAAACAAATTGGCGCCCCCTGTCGGACAAGACGGACTGCGGTAGTCCATGCACTCTGAAGACGTGATCGATGAAGAGCTTTGCGGTCTGTTCTGCCGTCGCCACCTTGGCACAAGGAATGAAGTGCGCCATCTTGGTGAACAAGTCCACAACCACTAACACCGCCGTCTTACCTCTGGAGCTGGGCAGGTCTGTAACAAAGTCCAACGCTACCCTCTCCCACGGTTGCTGCGGTGTCTCCAGCGGTTCTAACAATCCCGCCTGCTTCTGATGCACTGGTTTGGACCTCTGGCAGATATCGCACCTGGCTACGTAGTCCGCCACCTCTCCTCTCATCTGGGGCCACCAAAAGTCCCTTGCCACCAACTCCATCGTCTTCTCTTTGCCGAAATGGCCCGCACTCGGGGCATCGTGCAATTGTTGCAAAACCGTGGCGCGAAGCTCGTCGGTGGGCACGTAAAGGGCGCCCTTGCGAGTCAACAGTCCATCCTGCAACTGAAACTCATTGTTGTCAGGCGACCCTCTGCGGAGCTCCTCCATCTTGGATTGTGCAAACTGATCCTCTTGCAGCGCGCGTCGCACCGCGTCCAGGTCGACTGCGATGGTAGCGCACGTCCACGCCTGCGGTGCGAAAATGTACTTTGCTGCGAGTGGAGCTACTTCCTCCAGGTATTGAGGCTTTCGGGACAGCGCGTCTGCTATAACATTGGAGTCTCCAGGGATGTATTCTATTTTGAAATCGAAATCCGCAAAGAATTCCGCCCAGCGCATGTGTCGTTGGGTTTGCAATTTAGCCGTCCGCCAATACTCCAAGTTCTTGTGATCCGTGCGGACCTGCACCGTGTGCTTGGCTCCTATCAAGAAGTGTCGCCACGCTTTGAAAGCTGCATGAATGGCCAACAACTCCCTGTCCCATATGGTGTAGTTGCGCTCCGTCTTGCTGAGCTTCCGGGAGTAGAATGCACCCGGTCTCCAGTTGCCTTGCGAATCCTCTTGCAAGAGGACGGCCCCAACTGCTCTGTCTGATGCATCTGTCTCTACCCGCATGGGCCTGCCAGGATTCACGTGCAGCAGCTGCTCCTCGGAGGCGAAAAGGCTTTTAAGCTTCCGAAAGGATCGCTCTGCTTGTTCGGTCCAGACGAACTTCTTCTTCTTGGAACTGAGGGTGTCAGTGATTGCCGCCGTCGCGTTTGCAAAACCTTTAATAAACTTGCGATAAAAATTGGCAAAGCCGATGAACCTCTGGACCTCCTTCCGATTTCGAGGGCTCTTCCAGTCCAACAGCGCTTGGACTTTAGTCTTGTCCATGGCCAGTCCCTCGTCGGACAACTTGTAGCCAAGGAAATCTACCTCTCTCACATCAAACTGGCACTTCTCCAACTTGGCGTACAGCCTGTGTTCCTTCAGCCTCTGCAGAACTTCCTTCACGTCCTTATCGTGATCCTCTGGCGATTCCGAGAAAATCAGGATATCGTCGAGAAAACAGACACACTTCTTGTAGAGGAGACCTGCCAGGACGTGATGCATGAATGCTTGGAAAACATGGCTGCCATTTTGTAGACCGAAGGGCATAACCCTGTATTCGTACGTGCCCAAAGGAGTGAACATGGCCGTCTTCCACTCGTCGCCCTTCCTGATGCGGATGAGGTTGTAAGCTCCACGTAAATCCAGCTTGGTAAAAATCTTCCCCCTCCTGACTGTAGCCAAAAGGTCGTCAATTTTGGGCATGGGGAAAGCCTTGGGCTTAGTTAGTCTGTTTATGAACCGGTAGTCCACAATGAGCCTCTTCTGGGGCGTGTCTTTCTTTTTCACAAAGAAAACAGGACTGCCTCCCGCTGCTTTAGATTCCTGGATGAATCCGCGCTTGAGGTTGTGTTCTATGAACTCCCGAAGCTCTTGCAGCTCGTCTTCCGACATGGAGTACAGCTTGGCAGTTGGCAACTGCGCGCCTGGCACTAAGTCAATCGCGCAGTCGTAAGGTCTGTGAGGCGGCAATTTGTCAGCTTCCTTTTCGCAGAAAACCTCCAAGAACTCCGCGTACTTGTGAGGAACCGCTTGCACCATACTCAGATGCAGCTGCTGTTCGGCTTCTCCTCCTTGATCGGTTTGGATGCAATTCTGGGCGCAATACGATGAACAAAAGGTGATCTGCCTCTGGTACCAAGCAACCGCGGGACTGTGCCTGTCCAGCCAACTCATGCCCAACACGATGGGCGTGTCCGATAAGTGGGTGACATTGAAACTAATAAGCTCTCGATGGTCTCCAATTTGCATCATCATGGGAGGGGTTTGCTGCACCACTTGCCCCCCCAGCAACTTCCTGCCGTCTACCGTGACCACGTTCAGAGGCGTCGTTGCAGGCAGGAGCGCTATGTTATGCTGCTTGACGAACTGTAATCCCACGAAATCGGCGTTGCTTCCCGAATCGATGGTTGTTGGAACCTCGAGAAGCCGCCCATCAGGCAGCTGGAGTGTTGCTGTGAGTAAAACTGCTGGTTTGGGAGGTAAAGGGTCCATGTGCTGCAAGGATGCTGGGGACTTCTCTACAGATCCGCCTGGCTGAGCCCCAGTAGCTCTGCTTCCAGCCAGGCACTGCAGTTTCCCTGAAGCTGCTCCTCTGATTGCACCTCTGCTGTCACAGTTGCTAGTGCTGCAGTGTGCTTCTGGAGCCTCTGGGGGCACTCTTTCGCCATATGGTGTGCACTGTCGCAGATGTAACACTTCCTGGTCCCTCTAGGAGGCTTCGCTTTGGCTGCAGCAGGGATGGGGCTCTGGGATGGCTTTTGAGCCCTAGCACCACCAATCTCCATTGGCTCCTCGCCTTCCTTCCCCATTGGTGAGGGGTGCGCACGGCTGAAATCCCTGTGCACAAAAGGGAGAGCTTTTGCTTGCGCGCGCGCTTGGGGCCCCCCCTCCTCGTGCCACGGACGTCCCTCATGTCGAATTCCTATAGCCAAAGCCCGTTGCACCACGTCTTCCAGGGTCTGGGGTCTGTCCCCCCTTGCGATCTCATCCTTGACGGAGGGGCTCAATCCCTCCCAAAAAAGATCCCTGACCGGTAGACTGTCCTTCGGCCAATCTAAGGCGGTGAGCAATGCAAAAAATTTAGAATGATATTGGCGTACAGTGGCTCTCCCCTGCCTCAGCCCGTGCATCTGCCGGCGCGCAATGTCCTTATCCACAGAGGATTGAAAACAAGCATCCATTGCCTTGATAAACGCATCTGCATTGCGACGGGCTGGTCCATCTTCGCGCCACAGATTGCGTAGCCAAGCCCTGGCCTCCCCATGCAGGTGCGAAACAATAAATCCCACTCTCTCCTCCTCATCTCTAAAATCATGACGGAGTAAATGCAGTGCATACACGACATCTGCCCTGAAGTTGGGATAGTCTTGCAAGTTGCCATTAAAATGCGAAACTAGGGCACCCCCCCTCCTTCCAAGCGCAATGCCCTCCGCTCTGGAGCCCGGGGTCCCCGCCTTGTCCGCATTTTCCCACCTTGCTTGCAAATCCTGGCACGCTTTCTCCAAGTCAGCATTCTTCTTCTGCGAAGCAATGACTGCCGTTGTGAGAGTGGTAATCTGATCCCGGAGTGCAGCCAGCTGTTCCTCAGCACTCATGGCTGCCCCGTTCGTGAGCTTCGCAAAAAAAAATTTTTGCTTTCAGAGGGAGGGGGACTTTCTGTCACAGCCACCCAGGTGGGTCCCAGCTCACGAGAGACCTTACTCCGTTATAGTTTACTTACAGGAAAAGTTTATAGAAGATAATTGCTTCTTTCACAGTTCAGCATTGTGGCTGTACGTCTGTCACGTTAGACCGCCGAAGTCCCCCTCTGACTCCTCCCCTCCTCCACACCAACTTAATAGCCTGGCTCTAGACCACCTCTTCCTCTCCTTTCTTTTCCGCAGGGTCTTTCTGCCCCCCTGGGTTCTCTCTTTCCGGGATTCGCCTGAGGCTGAATCCTCTGCCGCCTCCTGCCCCCTCCTTCTGGCTTTGGGGCCAGGCTCCTCCTCTGAGCTTTCCCCACTTCCGCGCGCCTCTATGTTCGAACTTGGCGCGCGTACGTTGCTTTTGACCTTTCCTTCGTCCTCTATACTGCCCCCTGTTCCACTCTCTACCCTTTCCGGCTGAACACCTTGCTCCAACCCCCTCTCTCTGTTTTCTCCTGTTCCTCCTCCCTCCGAGAGGCTGACAACTCCACCCCCTTTACTCCGTTCCGGCTGAGACCCCTCTGACAGCGTCTGTGCTTCACTGGGCTTTCTCCCCTCCTTTCCTGACTTTTCACAGCTTCTCTCTTCTCCTGCTTTTCGCCTGATCATGCTAGCTCCCTTTTGGGAATCCTCTGACTCACTGCTTAGGCTCATAGATTCCCTTCGAATTCCGTCATCTTCTTCCTCGTCTCTCTCTCTCTCCTCCCACTCGCTTTCCGTCTCCTCTGCCATCTCCTCACTTCTCCCAGAAACCCTGACAGGTGTTATTGGGTTGTTGTTTTTATTTTGATTATATATTTTGTGGTTTTATATTTTCATTGTTCTGAGGGATGCCCTGAGACCTCCGGGTATAGGGCAGAATAATAATAACAACAACAACGTTTGATGTTTTATTATTATGCCCCAGAGTGGCTGGAGCAACCCAGCCAGATATGCAGGGTATAACTTCAATATATGCACCATAGGAAGCTGCCTTATACTCATACAATCATAGAATTGTAGAGTTGGAAGGGACCCTGAGGGTCATCTCGTCCAACCTCCTGCAATGCAGGAATCTTAACTAAAGCATCCATGACAGATGGCTATCCCACCTCTGCTTAAAAACCTTCAAGGAAGGAGTCTGCCACTTCTTGTGGGAGTCTGTTCTACTGTCAAACAGCTCTTCCTGCCATAAAGTTCCTCCTGATGTATAGTCGCAATCTCCTTTTTCTTTTTCTGTTTATTCCGAATCTGCTTTCTTATAACTTGAATCTAAGAAAGGACACATGTTCTATGACTGAGCTATGGTCCATGTTCTATGACTGAGCTATGGTCCAGTGGTGGACCTTGGCACCTCAAATTTCACCTTCCATTGGATGCCATAGCTGTGATGCCTGCTGCAGCGCCCCTGAAGCTTCATCACCAAAGTAATCGGACCAGTTGCACACCCCTAGATCCACCTTTACATGGCCCTTTCCTAAGTCTTTGGGAAATCTTTGGGGCTTTTAAAGTTTAGAAAATAAGGAGGGAATTGGTGAGGGTTTACAAGAAATTATCTGTGGTAGAACATTTTTGGGGGGTTCCTCTCTCATAATAATTGCAGTTGGGGTCAGCCAGTGAAACTGATTACTAAGGAACTCAACAGACAAAATGCAATACTACTTCACACAAAACAATAATTAATTGATGTGATTTGTTTCAAGAAAATGTGACAGTGACCATTAGCTTCAATGACTTTAACAGAGGAAGAGACATACCGGTAGCTATCAAAGGCTATCAGCCATGAAGATGCCCAGGTTCAGAAACAGCATTTCTCTAAATACCAGCTTCTAGGATTTAGTGTGAGAGGGCTAGTGCCTCTATGGAGTGCTGTGGGCTTCCCAGAGGTTGGCCACTGCAGAAAATACAATGCTGGACTAGATTAAACTTTGTTCTGACCCAACAAGGCTCTTCCTATATTCCTAAGGACCACTGGCAGCCTTCCTCATATGCACCAAAGCTTCCTATTCCCCCATCTTATGACAACCCCTTGCAGTCCCCCTCCTGCTCCTGAGGATTGGGGAACTTTCTGGAGGGGCAGCTGATCTAGACCAAGAGGCTGCAGAGGGAAGAGAAAATAGAGAGGTTCCTTGAGCATTCTAAGTGCCTCAGGCATGCACCTGGTGCTCTTTAGTTCCCCACCTGGGTTTTAAATTCCTTGCAAATTTCAGCACTGATCTTTGAAATGGAGAGCCGCGAAATATATCCCATGGTTCCAAGTTTCAACACTTGTTTCAGAAATGGCTGTCCTCCCTCCCTATCTATTTGTTAGGTGCTCTATAAAAAGCAATCACCATGGCACCTAAGCCTTTTCTCATTAAAGAAACACTGTTTTCACTGCTTACTTAGCAACACTGACAATAGCCTCCAGCAGCGGTGAAGCAAGCTGACTTCATGGCATTTTGCAAGATGAATTCTTCACCAACACAGTCTGTTTGCTCCTTGCGCTCTTCCTTTTGCAAAAGATGCAGCTTTCCCTCCCACTTTTTTTGGGGGGGGGAAGAGGGGGGGAGTAAGATGTTCCCTCATCAGCAACTGCTGCTTGTTCATAGTGCACATGCCACAGTTATGGATCAGTGGCTGCACTATGCACCTTTGCATGCCTAGAAGAGGGAAATCAATTTCCCACCTTGAAAAGGTGAAACTTGGGTTGCAGAAGATCTGCACACGGTTCCCAGGTGCTCAAGGGTAATGGCAACTTGATGAGAGGGTTGAGCAAAGCTTGACATAGGAATGAGTCTCTGCTTGAGTGGTAAGTGATGCAGTGCAAAGGAGGCACTCCTATGGGGATGAAAGAAAGGCAGGAACCACATTCATTTGTTGATTCCATTAATCTAGATTTGTATCATGATCAGCTTTATACCCCGCCCCCCGAGATACCTGAACCGGGACTCACACACATCTTGTGTATAAATTGACTTAGTTATTTGGTACACACGTATAGTTTTAATTGTCATATATTAACTGGGTTGGGGTTTTTTTACTACTCCTGTTAGCTGACAGGGTGGTGCCAGTTGTGACTGAAATGTGCAGAAGAAGTACAGTGAATGAATGCATGAATATTATACGCTGTTCTATCTCATAGGCTTATCTCATCAATATCTATCTTGAGCCCCTAAAGATTCAGACCCTAAGACAAGAAATGTATAGCATCAGCCTAAGGGATACATTCCTTCATGGACAACCCTGCAGGGCTGCATACCAGGGGTAGGAGTGTCCAAGGCAAAAGTGGGCATGGCCAGCACCACACAGTAGAAAGTTTATTTCAAGCCTCATGGTGGCATGGTGTAGTGGTGTTGATGGTGGAGGGAGGGGAGAGCTAACACTCCTTTCCAAAGCTGTGTCCCTTCCCTTAACATTAGCAGCCCAGATATGAATGGAAGACGTCATCTACTGGCTACAATAGAAGACTCCTCTCTGCCCCCAGCCCTACTTGCAGGAGGGGGGAGAAGGAGAAAGGGATGCATGATGAAACAAAGGAGGACAAACTGAACACACTACAGAAAAAATATTTTTGAATCACCCGTGTATTTTGATGCCTATGGAACAAAGGCCCATACTGTCCTATAGTCCTACATTCAAAAGCTAGCATCTCCAATTACTTCATTTGCTTTAAAAGAAATAAATCAAATACATATACTCCACCTTTTAATACTGACTATATGCTACTGAATGGATCTCAGGGAGCAGGTGATGGGAGAGAACCTCATCTGGGCAATTCCATAGCCACTGCCGGTCATAGAAGACAATACTGGGTTAGATTTGACTAATGGTCTTTCTTGTCATACGTTGGCATATGTGTGGAGGGAAACCTTAAACATGTTGCAGAGTTCCCAAAATTAGACTAGAAGCAATATTTCATCCAGCAGAGCTTTACTGTTGCTGAAGGCAAATGTAGCTAAATGGTCACAAATCCAAATACAATCAGGAGGGAGAAAGGTTGTTTTCTGCTGCTCCAGAGAAGCGGACACGGAGCAATGGATCCAAACTACAAGAAAGAAGATTCCACCTAAACATTAGGAAGAACTTCCTGACAGTAAGAGCTGTTCGACAGTGGAATTTGCTGCCAAGGAGTGTGGTGGAGTCTCCTTCTTTGGAGGTCTTTAAGCAGAGGCTTGATAACCATATGTCAGGAGTGCTCTGATGGCAGGGGGTTGGACTAGATGGCCCTTGTGGTCTCTTCCAACTCTATGATTCTATGATTCTATGATTTTTAGGACTGGCTCAGTTCATACAAAAATCCAGTTGCAGCATTTAGAAGCTTAACTCATAATAAGACTAAACTTTAGCACTAAGCATCCTATGTACAGAAACACCACACCAGAAGGAAGAGAGAGATAGAAAGAGAAAGGTACTATCTAGGCTCCTTCTGGCCTTTATTTATAGTCAGCATGACCTTAATTGGAAGAGATAAGAGAACCAGTTCAAACCAGCTTCCCAGAAGGTATAATCCAAACAATTATTAACCCTTCTGTCTGCTTCTCTCACACAGAGAAGCTTCTGGTAGCTTCCAGAACCCTCTTGCATTAAGCAGAACAGGAAAGATCTCTATACAGTGGTACCTTGGGTTACATACACTTCAGGTTACATACGCTTCAGGTTACATACTCCGCTAACCTAGAAATAGTGCTTCAGGTTAAGAACTTTGCTTCAGGATAAGAACAAAGATCGGGCTCCAGCGGCGTGGCGGCAGCAGGAGGCCCCATTAGCTAATGTGGTGCTTCAGGTTAAGAACAGTTTCAGGTTAAGAACAGACCTCCAGAACGAATTAAGTACTTAATCCGAGGTACCACTGTACATCAGATCAATACTTTCTGCACTAAGAAATGCAAACTGACATTTCTCACTATAATGCAGTTTCATGCATTTCTATCTGCTGTTTATCCTTCTACAAGACTATTAGGAACTTTTGAGGGGCACAGTTTATATAAAAGAACTGCTGTAAAACCTTAAGGCTAAACCTCTCCATCCCTCAAGTCCAAGATGAGTTCAAAATCACCATCACCATTTGACATTTGTAAAATTGCTAAAAATGTACTAGCCATGGTAATTTAATACTAGCACTTACAGGTTTACAGTCAACATTAGACTTCTACAACCTGGTGCCCTTCCAGTGTTTTGGACTACAGGTCTTAACATGCCTGGTCAGCGTAGCTAAAGCTCAGGGATGATGGGAGTTGTAGTTTATAAAATTTGAACTTGTTTGGGGAAGGCTAGTATGAAGGGGGAGCCTTAGACAGACTGGAGGAAGATTGCTGTGACTAGCTGCTGAAGGCCAAGAGGAAGAAACTATGGGCTAGGGATACGAGTAGCCATCTTTCACTAGTTCCTTCTTGCAGAAAACTCACATGTAAAGATGTGTATGTCTGACAGGATTCTGAGAAACTCAAGGCACCAGATATAACAACAACAACAATTTACTTATACCCTGCCTGGCTGGGTTTCCCCAGCCACTCTGGGCGACTTCCAACAGGGGATTATAAGGTAAAGGTAAAGGGACCCCTGACCATTAGGTCCAGTCGTGACCGACTCTGGGGTTGTGGTGCTCATCTCGCTCTATAGGCTGAGGGAGCCGACGTTTGTCCTCAGACAGCTTCCGGGTCATGTGGCCAGCATGACTAAGCCGCTTCTGGTGAACCAGAGCAGTGCACGGAAACGCCGTTTACCTTCCCGCCAGAGTGGTACCCATTTATCTACTTGCACTTTGGCGTGCTTTCGAACTGCTAGGTTGGCAGGAGCAGGGACCAAACAACGGGAGCTTACCCCATCACGGGGATTCGAACTGCCGACCTTCTGATCAGCAAGTCCTAGGCTCTGTGGTTTAACCCACAGCGCCACCCGTGTCCCTAACAGGGGATTAAAAATACATTAAAAACCTAATCTGGGAGGATTGTCTGTGATGTTTGAGAGTCTGAAGAATGAGGGATGGGTGTTAATCTGTTGGCTATTGAGTTGTAAATTAATTATGTGCAAGAAGCCAAGTGAAGTTAAGAAACTGATTAAACTTTGTTTTGGAAAGCCAACCTAAGGTGTTCTATGACAGCATCTTACCAGATAAACCCTGAGTGAAACAGCCATCTGACCTGATATTCTGAAACCCTCCTAGTATAAACACCAACAGCTGGGATGCAAACAGCAGAAAATAGTGACTGTTTCACACATCAAATACAGTGTGTTCCCTGCAATGTCCATGAATGTTGGGGGGGGGGGGGCGGGATTGGGATGCTGAAAATAGCTACGATGTTCTGCTTAAAATGTGAAATCTGCATATTTGCTGATGTGGATAAGTGTCTGAAACTGGCAAAGGGTGACAGGAATGGTGCCACACTCTCCATTTGTGTGTTGATTTAACATAGAATATGAATGCCTGAATAGAACTTTATGGGTCTGGAAAAACCTCTTTGGATATACAGTACATTGCAATTGATTTAGATGCTGTAGATTTCCTCCCTTGCAATTTCCAAAAGACAGCTGCCCATGGTGCTTACTTTATATGAATATAAAATCCTTCTTTGCTTTCCTTCTTCAGTATGTACATTAGAATGGAAATAATTTTTTCAAGTGTTAATGTTACCAGGCCCTATCTTCCCAATTTTAGCTGGAGGAATTTTTGGGTGAGTCAGATATTAATATTTCAGGCTTTTACTGAAAAGGGTTCTGGTAGGGAAAAAATATGATATAGGCTTCTCTCCTAAGTGTTTGAATTAAAAATACATTTTTAAAAAGTTCATGGCAAGTAAAGTTTTCAAGAGAATTTTTAGGACTTCAGGGCCTAATTCCTCATCACTAGGATAAGTCTCTCTCTCCCTTTTTTCTTTCCTGAAAATCAAAGTATCACACTCCAAGCCCAGCCTTTAATGCCACTTGAAGTGAACAACCTAAAATTCAAAAGACTGACACCCTAATTTTATAGATGTGCAAGGTCAGAGTCCAAAAAGTTTATAGGCTGGGGGCTCATGATTCCTTCTCTCCCAAAGCAATCATGTGGGAGGGAGGAGATGGATTGGTAGGGATCACAACCCAAGTGATAGAGCAGGGGTGGGGAATCTCTGACCCATGGACCCAGCTGGGTCCAGCAGGCTTCCCCATTTGGCCTGCCAGGACATTTTAGCATACTTCCCAGCATTTCTCTAATGAAAATAGGGGTGTCCTGTTCTATTATTATTATTATTATTATTATTATTATTATTATTACTACTACTACTACTACTACTACTACTACAGCCACTTTGAGTGGCTTCCAATGAAACATTAAACATTAAAAAGGTTCCCTATACAGGGCTGCCTTCAGGTGTCTCTAAAGGTTGTTACCTATCTTCTTGGCTTGGAGTCAGATAATGCCACACCTCCAACATTTATCTGATATAAATAGGGACGACCTAAGGGACGCGGGTGGCGCTGTGGGTTAAACCACAGAGCCTAGGACTTGCCAATCAGAAGGTCGGCGGTTCGAATTCCCGCGACGGGGTGAGCTTCCGTTGCTCGGTCCCTGCTCCTGCCAACCTCGCAGTTCGAAAGCACGTCAAAGTGCAAGTAGATAAATAGGTACCACTCCGGTGTGAAGGTAAACGGCGTTTCCGTGCACTGCTCTGGTTCGCCAGAAGCAGCTTAGTCATGCTGGCCACATGACCCGGAAGGTGGCTCCTTCCGCCAGTAAAGCGAGATGAGCGCCGCAACCCCAGAGTTGGTCACGACTGGACCTAATGGTCAGGAGTCCCTTTACCTTTAAGGAAAAGCATTCTGGGATCAATTCAGAAAATGGGATAGCTTCTGTAAATCCAGGACTGTCCCTAGAAAATAGGGACACTTGGAGGGTCAGTTTTATTCAAGGCACACCCACCTGCTCTATGTTAAGTTCCAGCTAGGAGCAAAAGGGCTTTATGGGCACCAATGCTCAGCTGCTCAGTGGCTCTCACAAAGCCCTTTGCGAGGTGCTTCAAAGCCCTGACTATCAGCTGATTCCTGGGGCTTCAAAATGAAGTGTACAGCAGAAGCCCTGATAGATGGGACCAGCTGCACTAGGGAGTCCTAGATATACAGTTGCAGACACGATCTGTTCTGGGGTGCCGTTCGCACCCCGAGAAATCCGCAACCAGAGCAGTGCTTCTGCGCAAACGTGGAGCACGATAGGGTGCTTCTGTGCATGTGTGAAGCATGCAGAATGCTTCTGCGCACATGCATGGCAAAACCCGGAAGTATACACTTCCGGGTTTGCCGCGTTCGCAAGCCGCAAAGACGCAACATCAACCTAACGCAAGGTATGATTGTGGTTGTAAGAATGGAGGAACATGGAGAAAGCTCTGCCCCCATGCTGCACGGCTAGTCCTCTAGATGGAAAAGTTTCAAGGATGGCTGTTCTGTAAGTTGTTCAGATAACTTCCATACAGAGTCAGGGTCCAATTCCCTGCTTCCCTTGCTTTCATCACAATCAGGGTTTAAATTGTTCTTTTGGCACATTTGCAGCACTTGCCAGGAGACTTTGGGGTCTCTCTCTGTGTGTGCCTTCTCTCCTTTTCTTTTAAAGCTAATACTTTCCTGCAAAGCTGTGAAGCTCACCAAGTATATGAAACCTCTTATATTTCGCTATTCTGCTAAGTTTGATAAGGAAAGATAGAACTGGGAGATGTGACAAAATGTTGCAGGAAAGTTCCTGTCCAGGGATCTTGCCAGCCCTGTCAGTTTTAGCTTCTACATTCTGTTGTTATTGCTGTTGATTATGATTTAGTTGCTCTTTTCAAAAAAAAAAAAAAAAAAAAAAAGGTGAAGTCAAAGCAATTACAAAAAAAAACATTAAAAACAAGTGCAAAAAAACAGAGTAAAAGCAACCTAAAATGCTTGTCTATAACATGCATAAAAGAGCAGATCCATCTCAACCCCATTCCACCAGAAGATAAACAGAAAATTAAGGCACAAAGGTGATGTTATTAGGCATGCTTCCCTGAATTCCTATCCATGTATTTTAGTCTGTAATTTTCTCTTATTATGTCTATTTTAGACTGTTCAATTCTTTTAAAAAACAAACAAACCAATTTTAATGCATTTCTATATTCTTTGTAAAATGCTTTGAGGATTTATTTCCAGTTTTAACCTGTAGATACATTTTATTAACAAACAAATAAATGAAGAGTTTAAGAGCAGGACCTTCTAATCCTTTCCTCTTGATTAATTTTGTCTTTTTTTTTTACTGGATAGCCAGCATTCCTTGACTGCTAAGCATTCACAATCTTCATTAGCTGTATTGCCATTTGCACTACTGAGAGTTTTTAAAAGCATACCGTACTTTCCGTGTATAACGCGCCCCCGTGTATAAGACGCACCCTATTTTGAGGAAAAATTTAAGAAAATGGGGGGAGATTGCCCAGAGCTGTTGAGCTTTTTTGGGGGGGGGGAGGGGAGAATTCCCCAGAGTTCTTGAACTTTTTTTAGGAGAGATTGCCAAAATTCGCTCACCCGCCTGCATTGCAAATGCAACCTGTCATCTGTCCCCGCGCCAGCCAATCGCACACCAAATTGCCGCAGTGACAGCCAATCAACACTTGCCCTTGCCACAGCCACCAATAACACGCACAATCGCTGCTGAAAATCTCCAGCTCACGGCAGCAACCAATCCCACATCCCCACTATGCACTATCTGTGTATAAGACAAGCTGTTCTTTTTTTAACATACTTCTTTAATAAAAAAACAAACCCTCGTTTTATACACAAAAAAGTATGGTACTTTTATTGTATTTCTGCAAGCCTTGTTCCTTCTACCATACTGATAACCTCCCTCTTCTTTTGATTCCATTTCTATCAGCACCTACCAACTATGTTTGCTATTAGAAGGAATGATAAATTCCTCTCACCTTGAGCCTTGGCGGCAGTTGTTGTGCCATGTGGCTTGCTGCAACTGCTGGACTCTTTCAGTGGCTTCCTAACAGCTAGCAGGAGAGGACACTAGCACAACTGTTGCAATGGATTCCTCTGCTGCACAGCAACAAAACTGACCATCTCTCATACAAGGGCCCTTGTGCTGGTGGACAGATAACACTAGATATAATCCTAAGATTGCAGCTATTTAGCTAATATCCGTGTTAAACATGGTTAACTCACCCATTGCTAGAACACCTGTCCAGCTAATTAAAAGAGCTTAGTATGAGTTCCCATGGGGACGCAGGTGGAGCTGTGGTCTAAACTACTGAGCCTAGGGCTTGCTGATTGGAAGGTTGGCGGTTCGAATCCCTGTGACGGGGTGAGCTCCCATTACTCGGTCCCTGCTCCTGCCAACCTAGCAGTTCAAGAGCACGTCAAAGTGCAAGTAGATAAATGGGTACTGCTCCGGTGGGAAGTTAAACGGCGTTTCCGTGTGCTGCTCTGGTTCACCAGAAGCGGCTTAGTCATGCTGGCCACATGACCCAGAAAAATTGTCTATTGGCAAACGTCAGCTCCCTTGGCCAGTAAAGCGAGATGAGCGCCACAACCCCAGAGTCGTCTGCGACTGGACTTAACAGTCAGGGGTCCCTTTATGAGTTCCCAGCAGCTTTGTGCACAGTGGAGTTTAAGGTGTGTGCTACACCAACCTCCATACAGGAGCAAAGCAACAGTATCCACAGCTGGGCAAATGTGTGGAACATCCCCAAGTTTCAAAGTGAATTCTTTGCAAAAATAACAATAATTAAAGGGTACTGAGGTTTCAAAAAATAGAATAAAAAATCCTCTGATAAATAGAATGGCGAATTACATTCTGAATCAACAAGTAGTGAGGAACTGAGAAGAAAATGTTTGTTGTTGGTTTTTTTTGAAAAAGAGGTGCCCCTGATCTAAACCTAGACATTGCAATCATCTCAATGTCATTTAGAATTTGGGTGGCAGATTAGAGACAATAGGCTACATTAAAAGCACCTTATCACAACTTCCACAGTAATTGCATAGTATTGAAATAACTGAGAGCCGCAAAGTTGGGAACTGGAGAGTTCAGAAACAAACCCACTGAGTTTAGAGTCCCTGTGGCACATTCAGAGTCATATTCAGACTCCTGAAATATCCAGGCCTACTTCATAATGGTCCTATTGCTGCTGCATTTTTCTCCCATTCATGGGAGACTTAGGGCAGATCTTCTTAGCTTCAAGAGTAGAGATGCAGTGTGTGCAGTCTATCAGTGAGGTCAGTTGTCATACAGACTATCTGCTGAGCTATTTCAGTTCTTGAAATAACAGGGAACCTCTTGATATTGTTGGACTCTCACTCCCATTAACACAACCTGCATGGCCAATGACCAGCGATTGTGGGGGTTGGAGTCCTGGCAGCATCTGGAAGTCCACAGTTTTCCATTTCTGCTGCACTGCTTGATGCCCTTTTGGGCTTGTCTGTGAATGGTTGTACACTTTTTGTCAACTGTTATTCTGCTGTTTTATTCCAGCAATAGTTACAGGTGGGCAAGAATATGTTTTAATTGGGATGAGAGCCACTTCCAAGCAGAGATAATATGGTGTAGTGTTTCTCTCTAAAAAAAAGAAAACCACAACCACAATCCTTGTTGCTGTGAAAACAAGTCGTTAACAATACAATTTGGAAGAATTGGAAATGTGCCTGAAATGATATCTGGAGATGAACAAATCATGGATAACTGGTTGTTTTTGCAGTTATTTTGCTACAGTACCTCATTCTAAAGCAAAGGCTAAAAAGGAGATAGTCCAAATTCCATCCTTCTTTCGGCTCCATGCCAGAAGGGTTTTGGAGACAAATGTGAGTTTAACTTCAGTTTATTTCAACCTCTTCAGCTGTTGGATGAGTAGTGAAGCTTTTTAAGCATATGGCCAGCCATATATACCCATCAATATGCAGAACTATACCTTCAACAGCATGTGAACAGTTTGGGATTGTATGCTAGGTCTCACATGGATGGATATCCAAAGACATAATACAAATGAATAGATGCCACAAAGTGACATTTGAAAGCAGCAGCAGCAATGATATCTCAGCAAACATTTACATTTTACTCACAGAGCGAATGCACCTCATTCTAACACAAAGAGAAGCCAAAATAATTCCCTGAAATTCTTTGCTTTCATCAGTTCATTAAGACTGACTTGATTTTTACCAAAAGAGTTAAACCCAAGCAAACACCCACGTCCACTGCAAGCAAATACAAAGTCCAAAGCAAAGAATACAACTTCTTACACACATACTTTTGCTTCCAGACAGATTTCAACTGGATTTTAAAGGTTTTTTTTAATGCAAAACAATTAATTATGATGAGTTTTCCTGCATGTTTTGCAAAAAGCCATCATCAGGATTGCTTCTATTTGACAGCAGAATTTAGACAGATGTGGCCCAGAGGTACACAATGGCCAGAAAAATGCATACTTCATTAATACACAAGATGAGCCATGCTACTCCAGAAGTGAAGAATGAGTTGGTGTTCAGGCAGCAGATCTTGCAAACAAGAGGTGTGTTGTTGTTGTTGTTGTTGTTTTTGAAAACCAGCTATGCCTTTTTGATATCTCCAGCAAATGTTTCTACAAGCCCTGGCTTGTAGAAATTGCCAGCTACCATAAGATTGGCATAACTGCTAATCCAATATCTTTTTTGACACCCTAAAGTGGAGAATAAAATAGAATGGTGGTAGTAGATCTCAAAAACCATCTATTTTTGGATTGCAGGTGAGTGTTGCATGTATTCCAAATGCAACCAACAGAAAAGGTCACTTCACATAGAAAACGAGCATATCTGGGGAAATTAGTATTATCTGAAACAGGCTTCCCCAACCTGGCGTTTTCCAGATGTTTTAGGTTACCCCATGTGGGAACTCCTGCAGTCTAGAAAGACTGCTCTAGTCCAGTGTCCTGACTAAAGGCAGGACTGTCAAACCAGGAACCCTAACAGATCAACACATACCTTCTGTAGATGGGGAGACCCATAGCTCTCCAGATGTTGTTGGACCACATCTCCCATCTCCCCTGCTTTGGCAATTTCAACACAACAACTAGGCAAGCACCTAAATTTATCCCACCGACCCAAGAATGCTTTAAAAAACCTTCTGCTCTCACTTGAAGACCCAAGCACTACCTCTTTGTAATGAAATACACAAATAAGGAGGCACACATGCTGAATGCAATGCAATGCTTATGCACACCCAGCTGCACATGTTGGGAGTTTCATCCTTGTCATGGGTTCTCCTGGCTGTGACTTCAACAATGAGGCCATCAGCCTGACGCAGCTAGGAAGAGCAGAACTCCCATGCCGATTTCCCTGAGGTAGCCCAGCTATACTGCAATCCCTAATGGGAGGGGGGATGGTGAATGCTGGGCTGCAGCCAATATTCCCCTTGGTGGTATGGCAGCATTCCCTTTGGGAATGTAAAGTGCCAAAAGTAGTCCCTCACTGCCAGTGCCACACCCCAAGAGCCCTCCTGCAAGCAAAGGCCCTTAAAAGTGCCCTTGCAAAAGCAGCTCTGGTGCCTTTTAGTGTCAGGCAAATGCAGTGAGAGGGGAAACTCAGAGGTCCCCCAAAGCACAACAGAGTTACCCACAACTTGGTCTTGCATTTTCCTGTGCAACAACGTTCTGATGGTGCAAAACACTTTGCCAGTGGAATAAGTATACCATTAAGTGACAAGTGAATAACTTATTGCAGATACAGCATTTTTAATCTGTCCCAAAGCTTTGGAATGTGGTGGGATATAAATTTAAATAAATATTAAGCATGCGCGCGCACACACACACAGAAAGAGAGAGAGAATGGCTGAAATTGTAAATGGGGGGAGGTGTGATACTGCCAGGTTTTGCAGAATATGAAACAACATACTTTTTCTTTTTAAAAGATGCATTCATTTGCCCCGTTTTGAACAAGAAACTCAGAACAAGTTTGGCATTCAAACCCTCTTTTCTCTTCCAGATTTCTAACGCAGCTGCCTCGCTGGAAGCGCAGAATCTTTTCCATTGATCAGCCTCCTATTCATTATCTGCATTGTAACATAAGCAGGGGCAAACCTATTGCCTGCAGCCCACACAAAAGGGACTATGAACCCATGCATTAACTATGTAGAACTGCTTCATTGTCCATCTTGTTGCACTATCTTTCTGACAGTTCGGTTTCTGAATGAAAATCAGAAAGGACGGGTGGGCGGGCAAACCATGCCCCCCCTAATAAAAAGTGTTTTTGGCCTTCAGCCCATATTCAAAAGAGAGATTTTGCTTTCATGATCTGGGGTTCATTGCTACAATTAGCAGCTGGACATTCCAGAGCCCTAACCCCTTTCTTTCTTTCTTTCTTTCTTTCTTTCTTTTCCCAAATCAAGTCATTTACACTCCTCCAGAAATCTTTGCCCTGTAATGTTTTTAAATGCTGACATGGAGGACAATGGGGTTCAGGAGAAATTGGCCATGCCTCTTATTTCCAGCTCAGTATTATTTCATTGGCATTAAGCATTGCATATTCGCTACACTTAATAGGACTGGAAAGCATTTTTGTCCCCCAATCCCCACCCAATTGGTTTTCCTAAACAATGGACCTCCAGAGTAAGCGTATCAAATCAAATGCTTTTCCAGCTGCGCATAGGATATGTCGTGACAAATCGCTAAGCGGTTGAATGAAATAAGCCTGAGACATATCAGCGTGAAAAAGTAGTTGGAGGATTAAAAACAACAGCAACTAAACAGCTCCATGTATTCATTGCCTGAACTTGGAAACCTTTAGAAGAGTTCTGGGGGGGGGGGACCTTTACAAAAGGGTAAGGATAAGGCATATGCCTGCATTTTCCCACATTGCTGGTAATAGTTGCTCCTGATATGGTCCTTTTCCCACCCTATACATGCACACATCAGCTGTGTTCCTTAATGTTATAAGCACCTGGATAAAGAGAGGTATTCTAAGATCAGAAAATGACCCCTAGATCCTTTGAATGTGTACTACTGGCAAACCAAGCATCCTTTATCTTATATTTGTGCAGCTGATTCTTCCTGCCTAAGTGTGAAACCTTCCCTTTTGTTCCTATTGAACTTATTTTGTTAATTTGGGCCCAGTTCTTCAGTCTGCTCAGGTCAACTTGAATGCTGAATCTGCCTTCTGCAGCATTAACTACCCCTCCCAGTTTGGTGTCATATGCAAAATTTGTTGAGTGTTCCCTCAATGCCTTCACCCAAATCATTTATAAAGACATTGAACAACAGGCCCAGCACAGAACCTTGTGGCACAGAATTACCTGCATCATTATTCCAGGACAGTCCACTTTGCTGTATCCAGAAATGATGCATCTTGCCCAGTAGCTGGAAGTTTGGATAGGCAGGCCTCAAGCTTCTGTAGCTTCTCTTCCAGCAAGGCAACCAGTTTGCACTTGTGGAAGGTGTCATTTTGCACATAAGTGGAGAGACTGCTGTTAATGCTAAAGTGAGGACAATTGGTTGACCACTGTAGGAATGGGATGCTGGAGTAAATGGGATATTGGTCTGATCCAGCAGACTCTTCTTTTGTCTTGTTGTAAGTCACCCATCCACAGTTAGTTACCTGGGCTGAAGGCTGAGCAGGGACATAGCTCACCTGGTGAAAGCCTTTCCTACAGCCATGAGATATAAAGTATTTCTGTGTAAGCTATAGCAAGTTTTTCTAAACTCTCAGCTATACATCTAAATTTGCAGGTGCACATCATATGCAAATTACCCCCTGTGCTCTCTTTTTGGTGATGCTTTCCCCTATTGTGACAAGGGGTGAGTTGCAACCTTAGTCTGGCAGGTCTGGTGCTCCAGAAAGGATTTATGTCCCAGGAGCTCCCTGCTGGTGTAATGTGAAAAGGGGTCTTGGTTGGTATCAAGGTCCTTAGCAGCAACAGGAGGAGATTGAAGAGATGGTGGGAAAGGTATTAAAGTAAAGCCTTATGCACGAAGAACTCCGTGGGAATGAACTTCTACATTCTAAGCAGCCAGAGTTTAATCCTTATTCAGATTCAGCTTCGTTTTGAAGGGTGCCAGCCTGTTACACAGACAACAAAAAGCTTGAGCACCAATGTGTCAAGTTGGTATCTTTTCAGTCCGTCAAGCTTGAAAGGGAAGTGTGAGGAACTAATTTATTTTAAACTAAGAATATAGTGAGAGATGAACATTGGTGGTTCACACAGAAATGTTGTGTTTGGCTTTATAATTAAACAAAAAATTAAATAGTGATTAGATGAGGCCCAGTTTTCTTGGTTGAAGTCATTTCTTTGAATTAAGCTGGGATCCAAATGGCTAATTTAGGCATACTCTGTGGGATTTTTATACCACCACCACCCAGAGCAGCGGAATCTCCATGCTTTCACAAGTTTTGAAAGTTGCTTTGGTTTAAAAAATGGCACAGTGGAATCTTGGTATTCCCCATACCCAAAGCCCTGTTGCAAAATTAAGAAGAGACCTGTTGGATCAAGTTCAGTGTCCTGAACATACTCATGGTTCATCTATTCTACACTAACCTTTTGCCCCACATTTTCTTGGCACAGCTTTCATGGTTCATGTCCAAACACTCTTTGCCCCCCCCCCCCAACTGTTTTCCCCAGGAAAACCTGGTCTTTACTGCTTAATTGGAACAAAAGTCAATTTGGTTTTTCCACGGAATCGTTTTCAGCAGTAAAGAGCAGTTTTTAACAGTGAAAGTATCAGGGCAAAAACCAAAACCAAACTCAAAACACTCAGACATGGACCTCGAAAGCCCAAACATGTGCCTAAAGCTGTACAGCAAAGGTATAACAATAACAATAACAATAGCATCACCAGGACATCCAATCTCAGTGATCATGGGCAGGAGGAGGAGTTATGCCAAGACCAGACCATGTCATTACCAAGGAGGCAGGCTTAGTCGTTGTTTGAGGACTATCCCTGCCTCCGGGTCTGCTCCTGACCAGAAGAATATTAGAATCAGCAAGGCAAAACCCACATGACCTGAAGGTGCTGCTGTGCAATGTCAGGTCAATGATGAATAAGACTGCTGCCATTCACAATCTGATTGTGGATGGAGGACTTGACCTGGCATGTGTGACAGAGACTTGGTTGGATGAAAGAGATGGGCCTGTTCTTGCCGCTGCTTGCCCACCAGGTTTCTCTTAAACACAGCAACTCAGGTCATGTGGGAAGGGAGGGGGAGTGATTTTTAGAAAGTTATTAGTTTGCACCAGGCATCCTATTGGAAGCCCAGTCAAATAGGTGGGCTATGTATGTATGTATGTATGTATGTATGTATAAACAAACAAACAAACAAACAAACATACCACGGTTACCCCAACCAATCTTGGCAGCTTCCAACAAAATATTGAAAATACAATAAAACTTCAGACATTAAAAACTTCCCTAAACTGGCTGCCTTCAGAAGTCTTCTACAAGTCAGGTAGTTGTTTATTTCCTTGACATCTGATGGGAGGGTGTTCCACAGAGAGGGTGCCACTACTGAGAAAGCCCTCTGCCTGGTTCCCTGTAACTTTGCTTCTCACAGTGAGGGAACCGCCAGAAGGGGGGGGGTATACTGGGCTGAGGCCATTTAGGGCTTTAAAAGTCAGCACCAACACTTTGAATTGTGCTTGGAAACATACTGGGAACTCAGCCACAACACAGTAATGATCAGGATTGAATGCTTATCTAGTACTATAACCATGTGTCTTGAGAGGAAGGCTGGACCAGCATCTTTCTAAATAACTTGGATGGAGGTATTGAGGAGATGGTCATCAGTTTTGCAGATGACACCAAATTGGGAACGGCAGCTAATGCTGCAGAAGAAAGAATCAACATTCAAGATGAACATAGCAGATTGGAGAACTGGGCCCAAACTAACAAAATGAATTTTGATAGGAGCAAATGTGAGGTTCTATACTTAGGCAGGAAGAACCAGCTGCACCCGACTTGCCAGTAGTACACATGAAAAGGATCTAGGTGTCTTCGTGACCACAAGCTAAATATGAGTTAACAGTGTGATACAGCAGCAAAAAAGTTTGTGCTATTCTAGGCTGCATTATCTCTAAAACAGGCCTCTGTCAATCCCACATTTGTATCTGGAATAGGTAGTCAGCTAGTCTTAGAAATTATCTATGTTGGCTGCTGCCAAGTGTGAGCAGTCTTTTGCTTGGGTGGCAACAGATTCACCATCCAAACACAAGATGTGACTTAGGCAAACCCAACAGTACAGAACCCTTGGACCTACCTCTGCAAGAGAGAAGTTCTCAGATTGCAGAAAGTGCAGGGTACTGACCAAGCTCCAGCTCCAGGAATCACATCCATTGCTGATGAGAAACTGCAGGGACATAAGCATAATTGTAATGCTTTGTAGCTTTCTTTGGTTAATTTAATAAAATATTTAGCCTTCACCACAATTGTTTGTTCATTGTGTTTAGAATCCAAAAAGAACATCTGCCCCTTGGGAGATGTTCATTGGGAGGGCATCTGCTCTGTATGAAGAAGATCCTTGGTTCTTCCTCTGTCATCTCCAGGTAGGGCTTGGAATGCCCCTTGCCTAAAACTCTGGAGAGATGCTATCAGTCAGTGCAGACATACTGAATCAGGCCATTGGTCTACCAGACTCCCTATGTTCTTTCCCAGTTTGGGGTATGCACAGATCTGATGCACACCTCTAGTTTTTGTTTTCAGGTGCTCACTTGGTGGGAACCCTGAAAGCACTTTAGACCTCTATAGTTACAAATTTGAAACCATGGCATACAATGTATTTGCTATCAGCAAAAGATAAATATTTGGTTTTCAACCTTGAAGCAGAATGAAATCCCTCCACCCCCAGACACATGAGCCCAGATTTGACCCTCTGCTTAATCCATGTCACATCCCTCAACTTTCATTACAACTCTTCACTTCTCCACACTAAAATATTCCTTTTGTTCTATTCATACTGTATTGAAGGCTGATGGAAAATTCTCTCTCTCTCTCTCTCTCTCTCTCTCTCTCTCTCTCTCTCTCACACACACACACACACACACACTCCCATTGTGCAGTTGGTGGCACCAGAGAGACTGCATCAAAAAGGTGGGGGGACAATATTTTGCAGGACATCTGGCTATTTCTCTATTCAAAAGCCTTCCTTTACTGACAGAAGCAACGAGTCCCTTCCTCCCTCTCTTCTGTCTTACATTTCTGTGCTAAAACAATCGGCGTGTCATTTTGCATTACGTCACAACACATGTTGAAATGCAGACTGACATCTTGTACCCTAAAGGTATTTGAACATATCATATCAGAAACTGAAATAAAAAGCATTCTCCCCTTACTTTCTCTCACTTGGCAGTAATCATTCATACTTGTCTTGATTCACCTTCATTTACATTTTATTTTATTATTGTTGTTGCTATTTGAAAAATAAGGTAAGGACAAACAGCCAGCCACACCAGCCAAGCACAATGTCTAGTTTGCTAAATGCTTTTCTTTAATAAAGAGAAAGGGACTATGATAGTAGCAGAAAAGAGCCAGTTAATCTGCTAGGCTGCAAACGAGGAGGAGGGGAGAAAAGAAAAAGTCCACATTTGCCAGACACGAGAGCCTGAGGAAAGATTAATTAAATTCAATAGAGAATTTAAAAGCGAGAAAATGCAGGGCAACAAGAAATCATCCTTGCAAGCCAGAGGGGCCCAGTGCCAGTCAACATTAATTTGTGAGATGGGATATGTCAGGAACTGAAAACAAGATTTGGCAGCTAATACTAACCAGTCTTGGGCTTCTATTCAGGGAAGAAATGATGGCTGTTACTGCAGCTTTGGGCTCACAGCTCTCATCTGGGTGACTTCCCCTCCAAGAAATCTGATCTTGCCCCTTGATTCTTCATTTTTCTTTTTTTAAAACTTAGCATCATTGCTGTCACTTAGTTCAGCATTCTGGCTTTCACTCCTCCTTTGTTCACCAAACATTTCATCCCACCCCTAACTCATTGAAGGCGGAGCTGCCAACTTTCCATTTTTCTTTTTTTAAAGTAACCCCCTGGGTGGTGCTAGAGAGGAGAGCTATAGCAACTGGAATTAGAGTGGTGACTGGTGGATCAGGAGTGGTGCCCTAGTGGAATCTGGAGGCTCAAAGGTACAGCCAGGATAGAATCTGTTTAATAGGGGCAGAATACTGCATGTTGGTGCTAGGAGCATTGCAGGGTTTTCAGACCATTCCCTCCTCTGCTGTTATTTTTCTTTGGGAGCCAGTGTGGTACAGTGGTTAGAATGCTAGACTAGGACTAAGGAGGCCAGAATTCAAAATCCATACTCAGCCATAATGCCCTCTGGGTGACCTTAGGTCAGTCACTATCTCGTAGCCTAACCAACTTTGTTCTGAGGATAAAATGCAACAGGGAAAATGTGTGTGCATCAGCTTGAGCCCCTTGGAGAAAATGTGAGATATAAATTAAATACAACAACAATAACATCCCAGTACTAGTGGCGCTGTGGGTAAAAC
This sequence comes from Podarcis erhardii, assembly GCF_964252035.2. NCBI lineage: Eukaryota > Metazoa > Chordata > Lepidosauria > Squamata > Lacertidae > Podarcis > Podarcis erhardii. The sequence goes on from NC_138504.1 coordinate 16,466,715, forward strand.
CTCAGTGCCTAGGACTTGCTGATCGTATGGTCGGCGGTTCGAATCCCCGCGACGGGGTGAGCTCCCGTCTTTCGGTCCCAGCTCCTGCCCACCTAGCAGTTCGAAAGCACTCTTAAGTGCAAGTAGATAAATAGGGACTGCTTTATAGCGGGAAGGTAAACGGCGTTTCCGTGTGCTGCGCTGGTGCTGGCTCACCAGCTGCAGCTTCGTCACGCTGGCCACGTGACCCGGAAGTGTCTTCGGACGGCGCCGGCACACAGCCTCTAGAGCGAGATGAGCACGCAACCCTAGAGTCGGACACGACTGGCCTGTACAGGCAGGGGTACCTTTACCTTTTTACTGGTTAACTGGTAGATTTACTACTCAGAACGTTAAGATTCTGGTTGAGTCTGGGTGGAAGAAAAAGGGAGGCAAGTTTGAATTGCCAGTAAATTAGATTTAAGTATATCTGATTTTATCTTTACTTTTCCTTTCTATTGTTTTTGTCAAAGTCTCCATGTTAAGCAATGTATAATTTGAAACACAAGTACATAAGAACAACATTGGCACCTAAGGTGGACGTGTCCATTTTTCCATACTGTCTGGACTGTAGTTATGGGGGAAATTAGTACCATTATTGGTAATTTAATCCGGCCAGATCTGGCTCTGTGCCTTCTCTCCATATTTAAAAGCAACAACTCCTCAATAACACTAAAACCACTTGTCCTTTTATCTTGTAGTGACGGTCCACCTTCTCATAACTCAGTGATGGCAAGATGGTTCAAATCTCACTACTGGTAGCTGGCTCAAAAAGAATGCACAGTAATTGAAAAGCTTACTCACCATCTGTGTGGGCTTTGGGGAGCAGCAGATATCTGGTGGACCTTTATGACGTAGCTTAGTAATCACCCCTATCTCAATATAGTCCCCACAGAATATGAATTCATCTGGAAGCAACTAAAACTCATTTTTCCTCATTTGTTTTCCTCATCAATGACCTACCTTGCTTCTCTATTCCCCCACGCACACCTTATTATTTTCTTTACAATTAGAAGTTAATACTCTTTCCTTGGAGTTTTTTTTTAAAATAAATGTGTATTATATATATTCGGGATTGTAAAATCTATATTTACGCTTTCTCTCTCTTTCTTGTATACCTGCTATGTCCATGATGTGCATTTTTGTTTTGTTTGTTTTCTTTTATTTCTGTCTTTTTGAAATATGTATATTTTAGAATACACACCATTCAATTAAAATTTAAAAAGATCCTTCTGGACCAAGCCAAAACGCCACCTAGCTCACCATCCAGTTATCACAGATACCTATGAACAGAACATGACAGCGACAGCACATTCTCCACTTCCAATTGCCAGCAACTACCTCTGATGGTGGAGGTAGTACATAGGCTAATAATCTCAGCTAAAGCATTCAGGACAGATGGCTATCCAACCTCTGCTTAAAAACTTCCAGGGAAGGAGAGCCCAGGCCTGTGCACACATTCAGATTTTTGAATGAGTACGGTGGGCACTGCTTCTCCTCCCCTTTCTCCTGCATCTTCTTCCACCATGGATAGATAGAAATATGGCAAGTGCATGCATAACCACCCTCTTCAGTTTCCCAAGGGATCCGAGTTAAAATTGGCTCCCCAAAAATAATAATACGAGTCATGAAAATCGTATGAGAGTTGAAGAAGAAAATGGGAAACAGCATTCTCCTTCCAGCTTCCCTCTTCAGCTCTATGTATTTTTCAAGGGAGAAAAAGGTAATCAACTTTACTACTTCATGACTGAGGGGGCAATTAATTGGCAGGCAGAGGGGAGAGCTCAAAGGAATGCCATGGGTACTGGGAGAAGATGTCAAGGGTGCCACTTTGCCCATGGGTGCTGTGCTGGTCCAGGTTCTACCCTAAAGACACTTCCATCAAGTCAAGTTAGGCCCTGAAATGCATTCATTTGAGAGGAGGGAGAGTGTTTTCTCTGTGTCTTTCCCCAGGCTCTGAAACTCCTTGAAAGCCTGCTCTGTCTTCTTATACCTTTTCTCATCTGACTTTCTAGGCTATTGATGGGTTTTAATGGTCTCCCAGGCCCTTTTGCTTCTAAAATGGTACCTGATGACCCTCCCACCCCATATATTTGTTTCATATGACCACTTGTATTGTTATGCCTTCATTGTTTTAATTGCATCTTTAACCACGTGGAGTATTTTTAACTGAGAAGTGGGACAAAAATGCTTTTGATATATAAACATGCCATTGGGCATTCTGTCTTTTATACTTTATGTCTATGTAGTGTAGTCAACCTTGCAAAAGTTCCTATTGCTCTTCAGGTGTACTCTGGACTATATATTCGTGGGTGTGTTTAAAAAGAAAAAGAAAAAAAGAATAGGGAACAAAATATCAAAAGTTCTACCACTGGTTCTCTAACCAACACTTTTTCACCTCCACTGGGATAGTTTTTCACAATTCAAACCTCTAAGCATATTGTAGACAGCTGGCTTCTTAGAAAAAAAAACAGAGTCAAAGTTTACCTTCTCCCTCCAGCCAAAATATGTCAGGTCTCCACCTGAAGCCACAGAGGGCCAGAACTCCTCAATGGCTTTTGAATCAAGTGTGCATGCAAAGGGCGTGACAAAACTCTTCGCTGGGGAAAGCGCACGCACATTGCAATGCTGACTTTTCATTGCAAAGCAACGATCACCTTCCTGACCTACATGTATTTTTTTTTCCTTTTTAGGGCTTAAAGGGATAGATTTTTAAAAAGCTCTCTCTCTCTCTCTCTCTCTCTCTCTCTCTCTCTCCTGTTTTGAAGGGAGAAAACCAGAATATAATTAGGTCTAGAATTGCTCATGATGCATTTATGAGTGTTAAATGAATGCTGTGAGGCTAGCTCTGTGTCTCCTCACATTCTCTCCCCCCCCCCAATCCCACTTAATTTGCAGTTGTGTTTGGAGTCAGGAAGCCCAGGACACGATGACAAGTCCCAGTTCAAAGGACCACTGTTTTAGATCAGAGATAGACAGCCTGCAAGCTAATTTCATGCACCTGAGGAGTTCTCAGGTTTCAGAATATCAAAAGCTGGGGACAACTGCAACACTTATCTGGGCTGGAAATAATCTGATGTGGTGATCCAGCAAAGTATTAACCTATTTATTTATTTATTTAAGTCCCCCCCCCCTCCTGTCCTCCTGTCCTGTCCTGTCCTCAAGCTTACCATCTACAATAGGGATGGGAACCTGTAACCTTTAAGATGTTGCTGGACACATAATTGCCATCAGACTCAGTCATCATGGCCAAGTATGATTATGGGAGTTGGAATCCAATGGCATCTGGAAGGCCACAGATATTGTACAATACCTCCCATGCATAGCTGTCAACTTTTCCCTTTTCTTGCGAGGAATCCTATTAAGAATAAGGGAATTTCCCTTTAAAAAAGGAAAACGTTGGCAGCTATGGTCCTATGTATACCACAACGGTTAGGGGGAAGAGATTACAAGAGGAGAGGGAAGGATAATTCAGGAACTACTTAATAGTTAATAACTAAAGTGTTGTGCAGCCCTGTGGGATTTTGAGGGGCCCTGTCCATTCCTTGGAAATCTGAGGGGAACTTTGGCCCCATTCCCCTGGATAGCACACAACAGGGAATCCTGACCTCACATGGTCCAAGTGAACTTTGAGGGGGAACGTCCCATCCTTGAAATTTGGGGGGGGGCACTTGTCTCCTGCCCCTTGAATGGCATGAGCACACCATGGGTCATAGGGCACTAGGGAAAATTGAGGGAAATTATGGGGGGCTCTCAGACCATGACCCCCTAGATAGTGCAAGCACATCACAGGGAGTGCTCATGCTGCATGATCCCAGTGAAATTTGAGAGGGCACCTTTGAAAAAAAAATTGGGCCACCCCCTTGAAAATTTTGGGGCCCTTGGCCTCCCTTCCCTTTATATGGCATGAGCACAACATGGGGTGCGCTGAAATTGCATGACATGACCCTAGGGAATTTTGGGGGGGGGCGCTACAACATTTTGGGGGCGCTCAGTCCATGCCCCCTAGATGGCACAAGAATACCATGGGTGCGCTGAAATTGCGTGATGCCAGGGAATTTGGGGGGGCCTTCAACATTTTGGGGGCCTTCAGCCCATCCCCCCTAGACGGCACAAGAACATAATGGGGTGCGCTGAAATTGCGTGACGCCAGGGAATTTTTTTTGGGGGGGGCCTTCAACATTTTGGGGCCCCTCAGCCCATTCCCCTCTAGATGGCACAAGAACACCATGGGGTGCACTGAAATTGCATGACCCCAGGGAATTTTTTTGGGGGACCCTTCAACATTTTGGGGGCCCTCAGGCCATGCCCCCTAGATGGCACAAGAACACCATGGGTGCGCTGAAATTGCGTGACGCCAGGGAATTTGGGGGGGCGCTTCAACATTTTGGGGGCCCTCAGGCCATGCCCCCCTAGAGGGCACAAGAACACCATGGGGTGCGCTGAAATTGCATGACATGATGGCAGGGAATTTTGGGGGGGCTTCAACATTTTTGGGCCCCTCAGCCCATGCCCCCTAGATGGCATGAGCACAACATGGGGTGTGCTGAGGGCCCCCAAAATGTTGAAGCGCCCCCCCCAAAAATTCCCTAGGGTCATGTCATGCAATTGAAGGGTCCCCCCAAAAAATTCCCTGGGGTCATGCAATTTAAAGCCCTAGGGGGACATAGGCTGAGGGCCCCCAAAATGTTGAAGGCCCCCCAAAATTTCCTGGGGTCACGCAATTTTAGCACACCCTATGGTATTCTTGTGCCCTCGGGGGCATGGACTGAGAGCCCCCAAAATGCCCCCTAGATGGCACAAGAATACCATGGGTGCGCTGAAATTGCGTGACGCCAGGGAATTTTGGGGGGTCTTCAACATTTTGGGGGCCCTCAGCCCACCCCCCTAGATGGCACAAGAACACCATGGGGTGCACTGAAATTGAGTGACGCCAGGGAGTTTTTTTGGGGGGCCTTCAACATTTTGGGGCCCCTCAGCTCATTCCCCTCTAGATGGCACAAGAACACCATGGGGTCCACTAAAATTGCATGACCCCAGGGAATTTTTTGGGGGGACCCTTCAACATTTTGGGGGCCCTCAGCCCATCCTCCCTAGATGGCACAAGAATACCATGGGGTGTGCTGAAATTGTGTGATGCCAGGGAATTTTTTTTGGGGGGGGCACTTCAACATTTTGGGGGCCCTCAGGCCATGCCCCCCTAGATGGCACAAGAACACCATGGGGTGTGCTGAAATTGCTTGACATGACCCTAGGGAATTTTGGGGGGGGGCGCTTCAACATTTTTGGGGCCCTCAGCCCATGCCCCCCTAGATGGCATGAGCACAACATGGGGTGTGGTGTGCTGAAATTGCTTGACATGACCCTAGGGAATTTTTTTTGGGGGGTGCACTTCAACATTTTGGGGGCCCTCAGCCCATGCCCCCTAGAGGGCACAAGAACACCATGGGGTGCGCTGAAATTGCATGATATGATCCTAGGGAATTTTGAGGGGGGCCCTTCAACATTTTGGGTGCCCTCAGCCCATGTCCCCCTAGATGGCATGAGCGCAACATGGGGTGTGCTGACATCGCACCACTCCAGGGAATTTTGAGGGGGGCACCCCCTTGTAAATTTGGAGTCCTTGGCCTCCCCATCCTGTATATGTCACAAGCACACCATGGGGGGGGGGTGCTGACACTGTGTAATCCCAGGGAATTTTGAGGTTGCCCACGCCTATTGAAAATTTTGGGAGTACCTTGACCCCCTAGATGGCTCAAGCACACCATAGGGAGTGTTAAAGTCTCACTATCCCAGGGAATTTTGAAGGGGCCCACCCCTCATTTAAAATTTTGGGGGCCCCCAGCCCTTTGCCACCATAGGCTGTGCAGTCATGCCACCATAGGGTGCTGATATCAGGCCTCTGGATTTCCCTCTTGCATAGATGCTGTATTGGGTCCCTAGTCAGCAGGTGGAGGATATTTGCAGGATTAGGAGCAACTGAGGAAAGACACAGTTGTTGAAAATTAGGCTTTGGGGTACTTAATAGAGGAGAAGGAAGGGGCGAGGCATACAGAACTTGGCTGGGAGTGGGATTTGTGGGGTTGGCAGGGTGATGTTTGGGGCTGGGGCTGCAGCAAGAAACTGCTAGGGTGTTTTCCTTGGGGGAACAGTTTGTGATATAACACTGGGGAAAGAGTTTGTGGTGTAAAAATCCTTTTTTAAAAAAGTTTTTATTGATTGATTGATTCTTATTCTAAGATAGACAGAAATAGTATCCATTAGAAAGAGCAGAAAGAAAGTCAGAAGGAAGAAAATACAAGAAAACAAGAAAACAAAAGTAGAAGACAGGGAAAGAAAGAAAAAAACTAAAGGGAGAGACTAGAATAAAAGGACTTCTGGGTCTCAGTAGCTATGTATCATACTGGTTTATAGAAAATAGAATGTTAAAGAGAGTATTTTTTTTTCAATCTTCAAATTCAGATACTGCAAGATCATTTTCTCTTTCACACAAAAGGTCCATAGGAAACTTCCAATCCTTAACAAATGCTAGTAATGATTTTTCTCTAATTAAACATATTAGCTTAGCCATCTCAGGCAATGTGGGTTAAAACTCCTGTGGTTGTAGATATTTTTATTTTATTTTTTCAACAAGGGGAAGGCTGGGAGCAAGGTCATTGAGGCTTTTCCCAGTCCATGAAATTCAGAAGCATTATAAACAAACATTACAATTCAACTTAAACACATTCCTACTTTCAGGGTTTCCCCCACCTTAAAAAAGAAAGAAAAAAATCTTTCAGACTACCCAAAAAGGATTAGCAATGAGACTGTAAACTTTAGGACAGGAACTATTTTTGTTTGTTTGTTGGGGGGGGGGAATTATTCACATAAACAAAATGTTAAGTAGGTACAAATATTATTATGTCTATCAGTTTTCCTATTACATAAAAACCAAATATTAATACAACTTTTTTAGTAGCAAAAAGCAAAGGCAGTTAGGCATAGCCTATTGCGTTTAGGCGGTATTCAAGCTTAAGCTTTAGGCCCAGACCAAAAATTTCAAAACCAATGTTTCCAAAAGATTGTGCTGTTTTAATATTAAGTGGGAAAACATTTAAACATATTTAACAATACTCACTTACAGTTCCCATAGTTGCTTGCTAATAGTAATGGAGAATCTGTGACTCTTTTGACGATATCGGGCGTGTTCAGGGTAGTATGGCCATAGAAGAATCTGTGACTCTTTTGGATGCTATTGGGACTCCTAAGTTCCACCAGAATCAGCCCCTGAGTCAGGAATAGCTGGGGAAAGACACAGCTGTTGATAATGAGGCTTCAGCGTTCTTAGAGGAGAAAAGGGCGAGGCAGAAAGGCTTTTGATTTTCTTTCACCCATAGAAGCCCAGCTAATACATTTATATATATTAGAAAATTTCAGTACTTCCTAATCCATGAAATTCAGAAGCTTTATAACAAAACATTGCAGTACACCTTTAGCTTAAACACATTCCTGCTTTCCTCTCTGGTACTGAATGTGGGAAACACACTATATGCTTTACAGGCATTTCACATAACCTTGCCGTTACTTGATAAGCGTAATTGCGTGTCAAGGTCCCCAAGCCACCCCTCAAATAACTCACAACACACACATAATTTTTGTTTAAGGTTTTTGGCATAATTTTGGCCACAACTTTATTAACATACATGATTGTCAGTGGTTGCTTAGGCATTGGTTAAGACTATCTGTCCCCCGCCCCCCCCCCCCCCCGGCCTGGGGACAGAACTGACTTCTGGATTCCACCGAAAGCCAGTAAGGGAAAACAATATTGGGGAGAAATGGAGCTGAGTGACAGGCCCTCACTTCTCCCCGCATGCTCCCTAGGGCTTGCCGGCCCTAGCCCCATTCCAGGGATTTGGACGAAAAGATGGCAAGCCCCTGGATTCCTTTAACGGAATTCCCTTTCCGCAGCAACCATGGAGGGGAAGGCCCAGCCTGTCCTAAACCCTCCTCCAACCAATTTATAACCAATGCCAAAGCGCAACCTTACAAGTTGTGACGATTTGCTACGCAGTGGGCAAAAACCAAATGGCTCAGCCAATCAGCCAGATGGACAAAATTCCTACCAGGCCCCTGCCCCAAAAGTAGACAACCTCATGACAGGCATAGCAAGGTCAAATGCAGAAAACCCTTAAATTCAGGGTGGGCGGGCGGGTGTTCCGATGCACGCAGCAAAGAGAAAGTTTCCAAGCTGCGTGCACAGAATATAAAGCATTAGATCCCTTCCACCAAATTGCAACACATAAATTGCCCCAGCAACTCAACCAACCAATCATTGCCACAGGCCAACTTTCCAATCCTGCCTGGCAACCAAAGGGTGGCCTGATAGACCCCACCACAACCAGGGCTCTCCATTAAGGAGAACACTCTTTGTCACATGAAAGTGGTGAGGTGTGGGTGAGAAGGCCAAACCTGTTTACATCCCAGGGGAAAGAAATGACTTGGGTATCGATCACCCATTTTCTGACTTCCTTCTACACTTGACCAGATGTACTCTCTTCGGCTGTGTCTGTCTTTCCAACCAGGGAAATGTTAATGCAATTTGGACTGTAAACAGAGTCAGGTACAGCTGTCCCCATGATCATAGCTGGAAGAAAATTACATCTGTGTCCACAGAAATGCCTGCCAGTGTTTCAGTCAGTAGTTCAGTTCATGCTTACATGCCCACATGTGCTTTCAGCTGAAGTCTGCTTATGTGCTAGGGAAATTAAGCAGGCAAACATTTGGCAGCAACTCGCCATGCACTCGTAATGTACAGTACTTCCAGTCTGTAGGATGGTTCAGTTAAGAGAGATGTGATGTTTCGTTTCTCTGTGCCAAGTTACTCTGCAGCATCACAAGCAAGTTCCCCAGAGGTTGCAAAACTTGACACAAACATTCCATAAGCCCCTCTGCTTCTCAAAAGGCTAAACTGTGCTCTCGCCTCTTTTTTTTTTTTTTTTGCTCATTGTTAGTGCCCTCGCGTATGCATCTTGCTTTGTTGGGTTGCCAGGCTCCATAGCATGCTATATTTTTTCATTTTCAGCTAGCTGGCACTTATCACTTTATTTGTCTGTTCCCTAAGATTGCCCTCCCCCCCCCACAACTTTGAAACGTGTCATTCATTGAATAAATGAGGGAGATGGGAGGGGTGTGTGTAGGAAGCTAGCACAAAACTGCAGACAAACTTAGCAGGTCTGACAGCAAAAACCCTCGGTCTTGTCAAGTTTGTTTCAGAAATTCATCTCTGCTGCTACCATTGATAACCTGGATTACTAGACTATGCCAGTCCAGAGAATACCAGGCTGTTTCAAAGTGAGTTTTAGGAACATAGGAAGCTGTTTTATACCAGGTCAGCTGGTTTGTCCATCAAGCATAGTGTTGTCTATTCTGACTGGCAGCACCTCTCCAAGGTGTCAAGCAGAAGTCTTTTCAATCACTTGCTATCTGATCTTCTTAACAGGAAATGCCAAGATTTCAGTCTGGGACTTTAAACGTGCAGTGTATGTGCTCTGCCTCTAAGATTGTGGTCTCTTCTTTGAAAGCAGATACCTTGTGTAGCAGCTCTAGACCCTTGGTTGGGGGTACTTAAAGGGTTAAGATGTTTTACATGAGCAGAGGCTTGTGCTCACAGGGCTCAAGTTTGTTATTTCTTCAATATCAAGCTGCAATCTACTCTGAGTTTTAGAGGCAAATGGCAAGTTGTCTTTTTTGAACATTTCATTTAACTGGTGATACTGTAACAAGTTTTCTTATCCATTTTTGAATGTCTTTTGGAAGAGCATACATGCAAGAATGGTGCATGCACGCACGTGCGCACACACACAAAAATGGCAGTGTAGTCCATACTTATTTAGCACCATGTAGTACATCTTTCAGTTCCCTTTTCCTATTTGCAACCAGAATTTGAGGCATCTGGGGTTGACTTCTCTCCTGTATGGAAGGTTAATCTTTGAAACCCTCAGAGATAGAACACTTAAAGCAAAAGAGTAAGAGAGTGTGGTTTCACTCATGGCCTACGGGTCACAAGAATGTGGCCTCCAAACTACATCTCTTCCTTAAACCGGCAGGATGGCTATTATTTGGAAGAAGGGGGTAGTTCATCCCAATTCTGTGTTCTTATCTCTGCTTTGCTTTGTTGATGGTCTGAACTAATTAGTGCTGAAAGCAGTCCTTGTTACCACATATGAGACTCTGGATAAGTGACAGGTCTTTGTGCAGATGTGAATCCTTTCTTTTTTGTAACTCACTGTTTTGTCTTGTCTGCATTCGGCATCCCACAGAACAAGCGTCTAACAAACCTTACCCATGCTGTGCAAAATCTATTGGAAACTGTCCCTATCTTCAAACATACAAAGACATATTATCCTGATTTCTCCCTCTCTCCTTCCATAGACTATGATCAGGCATTACTGAGCTAGCTTGTCTGCAACCTATTTCCTTCACTGAAACAATGCCTGAATTATATTATTGAAAGCAGGAGAAGATCATTCCCCCCCTTTGTTTTCTTTTGAAAAGAACAACAACAAACAAGGTAGAACAGGAATGGAGATCAAGGCAACAGATCTGGAAGTGTGCTTTGAAAGTCAGAATACGAACTATTCTAGGGGAAAGGGTGGACAATAGAAGAAAATATACAGATTGACAGAGACTGGCCTCAGGCCTGCTGACTGGGAAGTTGCATTTATTGACTCCCTAAGAATTGGGAAAGGTGGTAATTCCATCATCTTGTTTCATTGATTTCCATAGGATTTAAATATGACTAAAGGAGTGGTATAATGGTTAATTCTGCATTGCTAGAGCTAACCATCACAGTCCCAAGTCATGTCCTCAATGCAACTAAATAGCACAAGGCCCAGTTTATTAGGATCATTATGCTCCTACATAAAGTTTCTTGGTGCAAAGCCGCATTGAATACAATGAAATTTATTTCTGGCTGCATAAGTACAACTTGCAAAACACACTGAGCTTTAACAAAATCTTCAGCCAGTGCAAATGCAGCTTTAGTTTTAATTAGAAATGCAAACAATATTGCACAGGAGTGTTACCATTCAAATTACTAATGTACAGTAGGAACCCCATCAAAGTAATGAAATGTGTGACCTTCCTTGGTTACTTCCCCTGTTCTCTTGACCTCCTCCATTCTAACGTTACGAAGAATGAGGCAAGAATAAGGCTTTCACTTCGCAGAGGAAAGAGGGTGTAAATTAACTGGACACCCCTGCAGATAATATCAACGCTCTTGTTCTACAAAACATCCAGGAATTAGATGCTTCTCTACATTCTCCTTTCAGCACACCACAGGACTAAAGTTTGACCAGTTCCATGTGTTTGTGATTTGCTCTGGTTAGCTTATGTAACAACACCCAGAACTTAATTGCGTGCTTTTAAGTGGCATATTTCAAGTCTCCACCTCTCCTCAATTGCTGCTCAAAATAATGCGTACCTTTTTTAAAAAACTGCCTGATAGAGCCATTTCCTTTTCTCTCACTTTTGTTTTGTTACACACACACACACACACACACACACACGTAAGACAGAATTAAATGACATGGGTAAGGATATAAGGGGAACAGTTGAAGTTCTAACGAGGTCCTTGTGGATGGCATAATGACCCGCAGAGAATCTTGTGGTAGATAATGAGGTATGAAAAACAATAAATCACATTTTCTGCTACATTGTTAAGCATCAGGTCACCACTAGATCTTGACAATTGCCTGCAATGATCGGTGCTTAGAAAGCCTATGATTCAGTTCCAGGAGATATTGGTGACAGGCGCTGTAAGGCAAATACTGCTTCAGCCTACCAAGAAATTCCTCTTGAAAGAAATTTGTCTCTCACCTGAGGGATAATTACCTCCTGTACCTGGAAATGCTTCATTTCAAATTACTGTGGACTTGACTGTTCACATAATTTCACTCTCTGTGCTTATGTGCACATTCCACATGTACTAATCCAGGGATTCAAAGGTGAAAAGTAGGCGAATAGGTAAGCAGTGGCGGCGGTGGGGAGGAGAATGGTGGGGCCAGAATGCACAAACTTTTCAAGGCTAACTTGACTGAAGCTGCATAGGCAGACCAAGCAGCTACTCACAGGCAGGAGAAGGGATGGCGGGCACAATTCAAGAGGCAGCTGCTATTCTGTAATCAGCTTTTTGCCAAATTGCAGTCAAATTCCTCGGATGTGACCCAGGAGTGTCCATCCATGTCCATTGCATATCCTACTTGGCTACCTACATCCCATGCCTCCTGTGGCTGCTCAGGACAGCCACTTACAGTCCCATAACAACCCAGCGGTGGCCGATGGCGGCCCCTTCGGTATCGGAGGGACTGATCCCCCGTCTAGAAATATTGAGGGGGCTGAAGCCCCATATACCCATTTCCCCTGCTTTCTTGTATCTTTTGGTTTAGAAAGGGGTCCTTACTGTCACAGTTGCTTCTCTCATAGGAGATAGATGGTGAAGATTCCACCTGTTCTGATTCTCTCATGTCCCACTTGGCAACCTATGGTGTTTGCCTCCTGCAGCTGTACTGTCATTTGCAGTCCCATAACTACAACCTGGCGATGGGGGATAGTGGCCCCATCAATATTGGGGGGGGGCTGAGCCCCCATGACCAGGATTTAATCCAGCTGGGAATGGATTTAATAATCTTGTGTTTTCCCAAGAATGCATGTAGCTGCCCCACCAGTTTGCCTGAGATGGGGGGGGGGAGTTATTAACATTCCAAATTCTCCTCCATCTTTCACTAACTGACCCATCTGTGTAGTCAGATTCCTCAATGTGACCTAGATGTGTTCATCCACATCTGTCGTACGTCCCGCTCAGGTATCTACGCTCGGCGCCAAATGAATTGTTTGGTCCCATAGGCTGCATTAATATGGTGTGAAAAAACTAAGGATTTTGCTCTAGTTTGAGTTGCCAAACATTCTGGTTCCTTCCTCTTGGTTAAAAGTTTTTTATTTGTTTGGAAACCTGTTACGATACCCTGCAGTATGCAAATGGATAAAATCAAATCTCCCCTCTCCTCCCTCTTTGCCTCCCGTGCCAGGCATGGCCATTCATATTTGTCACATGTCCCTCGTGGCTAACGGGGCCCTTGGCCTCCCATGGCTGCTGGTGACAGTCATTTGTGGCCTCACAGCAACAGCCTGGTGGTGAGGGATGGTGGCCCCCTCAATACTGGGGGGACTGAGCACCCTTCTTAGAAATATGGAAGGGGCTAAAGACCTGGCAGCCCATGAGGTCTGCTCTGCCTTGCACCTGCAGTCAGTCATTCAGGCCAACTGAGGCAACAAGTCCTCAGTAGAGAATCAGCTCTGCTGGGATCATCAGAATTCTGCAAATAGCAGGGGCATAAAGAATTTAATAGTTTGATGCCATAGGCTGTATTCAGATGTAGTGATTATTGCTTTGGTTTTCCTGATTATTCTTTTGGGCTTCTGTTATGTTTTCCAATGTTTCTTTGATACTACATTACTTGTTCTGCCATGGAAAAGTTTCCTCCATATCTTTTACAAAGGAAATGGGGCTGTTGCAGTTCAACAGTTGCCTCACTTGGTCATATGGCCCAAATGGTTGGAGGCCCATGCTCTTAAAGCTTAAGACATGCCTGCAACAAGGTATGGGCCAGCTCTGACACAGAGCATGAGGTTATTCCCCTGGTCTCATTGTTTTCCTAAAGAAAATGTGATATTCACTGTCCCCGCCCCCCCAAAAATATTGATTTTCCAGCTCTGAAACAGAGCACTCTGCATGTTCTGCCATTTGGGTACAATCAAACTGCAGAATCTGAACTATACATGGGCTGATACCCCAGGATGGACCACTGAATTTTTCTTCAAAAATCAGTGCTTTCTTAATTCTTCACCTTTTTCTTTCCGCATCGTCTTTTACAAAGAAAATGGGGCTGCTGCAGTTGGATGGTTGCCTCACTAGGTCATATGGCCCAAATGGTTGGAGGCCCATGCTCTTAAAGCTTACGACATGCCTGCAAGACGTGCCTTCTTTATAAATTTAAACATATTATTCTATAACATCACGTATTTAAAACCTAGGCCAATCTGGTATTTGCAAGTATTTCTATTTAAGTTATCTTAGCATATTTAGATTAATAGTCTTTAAATTTCATCCATTCCTCCTGATACTCCTCCTCATTCTGGTTGCGGAGTCTTCCGGTCAGGTCGGCTAGCTCTGAAAAGTCCATTGTCTTCATCTTCGTCTTCATCTTCATCTTCATCAATTCCAGAGGTGTGGGCCAGCTCTGACACAGAGCACTCTGCATCTTCTGCCATTTGGGTGTGTGCTGGTCCCGGAGGGTGGGGTTACCGTGAGGCGTGGTCAGAGTCCAGTCCTGGGCTGAGGGTCTGGAAACTGTCCAGCAAGGGCAAAGCTGGGTCCAAAGCAAGAAGTTGGGCATGGTCGGGAACTCCGGAAAAAACAGGAGTTTTCGTCTTCCCCTTCGTCTTCATCTTCATCTCTTCAGCGTTACTGGGCTGCCCCACCCTGTATTGCTTTACCACAAATACAGGCACAAATTCAACAGGTCCAGTAGGCGGACCAATTGGTCAGGCGTTAGATTCAGACTTCCCGAGCAGAAGGCACAAAAGACAGATCAGGAAAAATTCTTTCCCCAAAATTTATTTTAAAAACAAGCTTATTCAAACTTAAAAGTTGGCACATCTCTTACAGGGTTTAAACAAGAAAATAAAAGCATTGTTTAATATCACTAGCTGAGATGTAGGAAACATCACAATATCATACTCTGAGAAGGTACTGTCAGTACAGGACTGGACCAGAGCAGGCCGTCTGAATTGTCAACCATTTTGCATTCTATATTCCCTATCTTTTAAACAACCCTCGTTTGTTGCGGTTGTTGCGGCAGTTTTGTGGCTATTAACAGCCAGAAGAGTACTAGCAGCAGGACCAACCTACAACCCTCAGCTGCTTAGAACGTTCCTTAGGCACAATTTATACATGATTTTTGTTTTGGAGCCTTTTCAGAGCATGAGGTTAATCCCCTGGTCTCTTTGTTTTCCCAAAGAAAAATGTGATATTCAATGTTTTTGGTTTTTCTTTCCAATTTTTTAAATTGATTTACCAAGTTTATAACAAACATCAAAAAGCAAGCAAGCAAGCAAACAAACATAAATCCTAACCCCAATAATTCCCCTTTTGTTAACATTATTGGGTGACTTCATTGAATCCCCCTGGTTGAGTTTCTATGTATATCATTGTAACGATTTTCTAAAACGATTTTCACATAAAATTTACTTAGTCTATCATCATCATCATTATTTTTTTTAAAAATTTAAACATATTATTCTATAACATCACGTATTTAAATCCTAGGCCAAACTAGTACTTGCAAGTATTTCTATTTAAGTTATCTTAGCATATTTAGATTAATAGTCTTTAAATTTCATCCATTCCTCCTGATACTCCTCCACATTCTGGTTGCGGACTCTTCCGGTCAGGTCAGCTAGCTCCG
Organism: Podarcis erhardii; assembly: GCF_964252035.2. Taxonomy (NCBI): domain Eukaryota; kingdom Metazoa; phylum Chordata; class Lepidosauria; order Squamata; family Lacertidae; genus Podarcis; species Podarcis erhardii. The sequence continues at coordinate 16,482,236 of NC_138504.1, forward strand.
AAAAGTCCATCATCTTCTTCATCTTCACCTTCACCTTCACCTTCATCTTCATCTTCATCTTCATCTTCATTTCCAGAGGTGTGGGCCAGCTCTGACACAGAGCACTCTGCATCTTCTGCCATTTGGATGTGTGCTTGACCTGGGGTTGGGGTTACCGTGAGGCGTGGTCAGAGTCCGGTCCTGGGCTGAGGGTCTGGAGACTTTCCAGCAAGGGCAAAGCTGGGTCCAAGCAAGAAGCCGGGCGTGGTCAGGAACTCCGGAAAAAACAGGAGTTTTCGTCTTCCCCTTCGTCTTCATCTTCATCTTCATCTCTTCAGCATTACCGGGCTGCCCCACCCTGTATTGCTTTACCACAAATACAGGCACAAATTCAACAGGTCCAGTAGGCGGACCAATTGGTCAGGCATTAGATTCAGACTTCCCGAGCAGAAGGCACAAAAGACAGATCAGGAAAAATTCTTTCCCCAAAATTTATTTTAAAAACAAGCTTATTCAAACTTAAAAGTTGGCACATCTCTTACAGGGTTTAAACAAGAAAATTAAAGGACTGTTTAATATCACTAGCTGAGATGTAGGAAACATCACAATATCATACTCTGGGAAGGTCCTGTCAGTACAGGACTGGACCAGAGCAGGCCGTCTGAATTGTCAACCATTTTGCATTCTATATTCCCTATCTTTTAAACAACCCTCGTTTGTTGCGGTTGTTGCGGCAGTTTTGCGGCTATTAACAGCCAGAAGAGTACTAGCAGCAGGACCAACCTACACCCCTCAGCTGCTTAGAATGTTCCTTAGGCACAATTTATACATGATTTTTGTTTTGCAGCCTTTTCAGAGCATGAGGTTAATCCCCTGGTCTCTTTGTTTTCCAAAAGAAAATGTGATATTCAATGTTTTTGTTTTTTCTTTCCAATTTTTTAAATTGATTTACCAAGTTTATAACAAACATCAAAAACCAAATAAACAAACAAACAAACATAAATCCTAACCCCAATAATTCCCCTTTTGTTAACATTGTTGGGTGACTTTATTGAATCCCCCTGGTTGAGTTTCTATGTATATCATTGTAACGATTTTCTAAAACGATTTTCACATAAAATTTACTTAGTCTATTATCATCTTTATTTTTTATTTTTTTTATAAATTTAAACATATTATTCGATAACATCACGTATTTAAATCCTAGGCCAATCTAGTACTTGCAAGTATTTCTATTTAAGTTATCTTAGCATATTTAGATTAATAGTCTTTAAATTTCATCCATTCCTCCTGATACTCCTCCTCATTCTGGTTGCGGAGTCTTCCGGTCAGGTCAGCTAGCTCCGAAAAGTCCATCATCTTCTTCATCATTTCCAGAGGTGTGGGCCAGCTCTGACACAGAGCACTCTGCATCTTCTGCCATTTGGGTGTGTGCTGGTCCCGGGGGGTGGGGTTACCATGAGGTGTGGTCAGAGTCTGGTCCTGGGCTGAGGGTCTGGAGACTGTCCACCAAGGGCAAAGCAGGATCCAAAGCAAGAAGCTGGGTGTGGTTGGGAACTCCGGAATAACAGGTCTGGATGCTGGCAGAAACAGGTTTCCAATCTGGTACTTGCAAGTATTTCTATTTAAGTTATCTTAGCATATTTAGATTAATAGTCTTTAAATTTCATCCATTCCTCCTGATACTCCTCCTCATTCTGGTTGCGGACTCTTCCGGTCAGGTCGGCTAGCTCCGAAAAGTCCATCATCTTCTTCATCATTTCCAGAGGTGTGGGCCAGCTCTGACACAGAGCACTCTGCATCTTCTGCCATTTGGGTGTGTGCTGGTCCCGGGGGTGGGGTTACCATGAGGTGTGGTCAGAGTCTGGTCCTGGGCTGAGGGTCTGGAGACTGTCCAGCAAGGGCAAAGCTGGGTCCAAGCAAGAAGCCGGGCGTGGTCAGGAACTCCGGAAAAAACAGGAGTTTTCGTCTTCCCCTTCGTCTTCATCTTCATCTTCATCTCTTCAGCATTACCGGGCTGCCCCTCCCTGTATTGCTTTACCACAAATACAGGCACAAATTCAACAGGTCCAGTAGGCGGACCAATTGGTCAGGCGTTAGATTCAGACTTCCCGAGCAGAAGGCACAAAAGACAGATCAGGAAAAATTCTTTCCCCAAAATTTATTTTAAAAACAAGATTATTCAAACTTAAAAGTTGGCACATCTCTTACAGGGTTTAAACAAGAAAATAAAAGCATTGTTTAATATCACTAGCTGAGATGTAGGAAACATCACAATATCATACTTTGAGAAGGTACTGTCAGTACAGGACTGGACCAGAGCAGGCCATCTGAATTGTCAACCATTTTGCATTCTATATTCCCTATCTCTTAAACAACTGAAATATATTCAGAGTCAAGAGTGGATTTCATGCTCTTTATTCAGTGCTGAGGAGGAATGGAAGAAGAATGTAGGAAACATCACAATATCATACTCTGAGAAGGTACTGTCAGTACAGGACTGGGCCAGAGCAGGCCGTCTAAACTGTCAACCATTTTGCATTCTATATTCCCTATCTTTTAAACAACCCTCGTTTGTTGCGGTTGTTGCGGCAGTTTTGCGGCTATTAACAGCCAGAAGAGTACTAGCAGCAGGACCAACCTACACCCCTCAGCTGCTTAGAATGTTCCTTAGGCACAATTTATACATGATTTTTGTTTTGCAGCCTTTTCAGAGCATGAGGTTAATCCCCTGGTCTCTTTGTTTTCCAAAAGAAAATGTGATATTCATTGTTTTTGTTTTTTCTTTCCAATTTTTTTATTGATTTTCGAAATTTATAACAAACATCAAAAACCAAATAAACAAACAAACATACATAAATCCTAACCCCAATAATTCCCCATTTGTTAACATTGTTGGGTGACTTCATTGAATCTCCCTGGTTGAGTTTCTATGTATATCATTGTAACGATTTTCTGAAACTTTATTTTCACATAAAATTTACTTAGTCTATTATCATCTTTCTTTCTTTTCTTTATAAATTTAAACATATTATTCTATAACATCACGTATTTAAATCCTAGGCCAATCTGGTACTTGCAAGTATTTCTGTTTAAGTTATCTTAGCATATTTAGATTAATAGTCTTTAAATTTCATCCATTCCTCCTGATACTCCTCCTCATTCTGGTTGCGGACTCTTCCGGTCAGGTCGGCTAGCTCCGAAAAGTCCATCATCTTCTTCATCATTTCCAGAGGTGTGGGCCAGCTCTGACACAGAGCACTCTGCATCTTCTGCCATTTGGGTGTGTGCTGGTCCCGGGGGTGGGGTTACCATGAGGTGTGGTCAGAGTCTGGTCCTGGGCTGAGGGTCTGGAGACTGTCCAGCAAGGGCAAAGCTGGGTCCAAGCAAGAAGCCGGGCGTGGTCAGGAACTCCGGAAAAAACAGGAGTTTTCGTCTTCCCCTTCGTCTTCATCTTCATCTTCATCTCTTCAGCATTACCGGGCTGCCCCTCCCTGTATTGCTTTACCACAAATACAGGCACAAATTCAACAGGTCCAGTAGGCGGACCAATTGGTCAGGCGTTAGATTCAGACTTCCCGAGCAGAAGGCACAAAAGACAGATCAGGAAAAATTCTTTCCCCAAAATTTATTTTAAAAACAAGATTATTCAAACTTAAAAGTTGGCACATCTCTTACAGGGTTTAAACAAGAAAATAAAAGCATTGTTTAATATCACTAGCTGAGATGTAGGAAACATCACAATATCATACTTTGAGAAGGTACTGTCAGTACAGGACTGGACCAGAGCAGGCCATCTGAATTGTCAACCATTTTGCATTCTATATTCCCTATCTCTTAAACAACTGAAATATATTCAGAGTCAAGAGTGGATTTCATGCTCTTTATTCAGTGCTGAGGAGGAATGGAAGAAGAATGTAGGAAACATCACAATATCATACTCTGAGAAGGTACTGTCAGTACAGGACTGGGCCAGAGCAGGCCGTCTGAATTGTCAACCATTTTGCATTCTATATTCCCTATCTTTTAAACAACCCTCGTTTGTTGCGGTTGTTGCGGCAGTTTTGCGGCTATTAACAGCCAGAAGAGTACTAGCAGCAGGACCAACCTACACCCCTCAGCTGCTTAGAATGTTCCTTAGGCACAATTTATACATGATTTTTGTTTTGCAGCCTTTTCAGAGCATGAGGTTAATCCCCTGGTCTCTTTGTTTTCCAAAAGAAAATGTGATATTCATTGTTTTTGTTTTTTCTTTCCAATTTTTTTATTGATTTTCGAAATTTATAACAAACATCAAAAACCAAATAAACAAACAAACATACATAAATCCTAACCCCAATAATTCCCCATTTGTTAACATTGTTGGGTGACTTCATTGAATCTCCCTGGTTGAGTTTCTATGTATATCATTGTAACGATTTTCTGAAACTATTTTCACATAAAATTTACTTAGTCTATTATCATCTTTCTTTCTTTTCTTTATAAATTTAAACATATTATTCTATAACATCACGTATTTAAATCCTAGGCCAATCTGGTACTTGCAAGTATTTCTGTTTAAGTTATCTTAGCATATTTAGATTAATAGTCTTTAAATTTCATCCCTTCCTCCTGATACTCCTCCTCATTCTGGTTGCGGACTCTTCCGGTCAGGTCGGCTAGCTCCGAAAAGTCCATCATCTTCTTCATCATTTCCAGAGGTGTGGGCCAGCTCTGACACAGAGCACTCTGCATCTTCTGCCATTTGGGTGTGTGCTGGTCCCGGGGGGTGGGGTTACCATGAGGTGTGGTCAGAGTCTGGTCCTGGGCTGAGGGTCTGGAGACTGTCCAGCAAGGGCAAAGCTGGGTCCAAGCAAGAAGCCGGGCGTGGTCAGGAACTCCGGAAAAAACAGGAGTTTTCGTCTTCCCCTTCCCCTTCCCCTTCATCTTCATCTCTTCAGCATTACCGGGCTGCCCCTCCCTGTATTGCTTTACCACAAATACAGGCACAAATTCAACAGGTCCAGTAGGCGGACCAATTGGTCAGGCGTTAGATTCAGACTTCCCGAGCAGAAGGCACAAAAGACAGATCAGGAAAAATTCTTTCCCCAAAATTTATTTTAAAAACAAGATTATTCAAACTTAAAAGTTGGCACATCTCTTACAGGGTTTAAACAAGAAAATAAAAGCATTGCTTAATATCACTAGCTGAGATGTAGGAAACATCACAATATCATACTCTGAGAAGGTACTGTCAGTACAGGACTGGACCAGAGCAGGCCGTCTGAAATGTCAACCATTTTGCATTCTATATTCCCTATCTTTTAAACAACCCTCGTTTGTTGTGGTTGTTGCGGCAGTTTTGCGGCTATTAACAGCCAGAAGAGTACTAGCAGCAGGACCAACCTACACCCCTCAGCTGTTTATAACGTTCCTTAGGCACAATTTATACATGATATTTGTTTTGTGTTTTTTTTTTAAATAATTATTCCAAGTTTAAAAGTTACAAAAAGAAAAAAAGAACAATACCAAATACAAAGGCAAAAAAATACAACAACAAAGAAACAAAACAACTAAAAATACATTCTCTTAAAAAGAAAAAAAAAGAAAAAGAAAAGGAAAGGAACAGATTAAACCTTTATATAACTTTTTTCCTTTACTTCTTTCCTTGACCACCTCACGCCTCCCAATTTTGTATTCTTAGTTCAAATCATTGTTTCAGCAAATCCTTCCAACCTAATTTTCATTTAAGTAATTTAATTTAATGTGTTAAATTTTAACGTCCTCTCTTTCGTCGATTTCATCAACTCATTTTTATTTAATCCTTTATATCATTTCTACCAAAACCACCTAACTTTCTTTTTCCAACATCTTTCTAACATTCCTTAATTTTACAATATTTTTGAAGATATGCTTTAAATTTTTTCCAATCTTCTTCCACCGATTCTTCCCCTTGGTCCCGAATTCTGCCAGTCATCTCAGCCAATTCCATATAGTCCATCACTTTCGTCTGCCATTCTTCTCGGGTGGGTAGTTCTCGTGTCTTCCAATACCTTGCGATGAGTATTCTTGCTGCTGTTGTAGCTTACATAAAAAAGGTTCTGTCCTCCCTTCTCACCAATTGGCCGACCATGCCCAGGAGAAAGGCCTCTGGTTTCTTCTGGAAAGTATATTTAAATACCTTTTTCATTTCATTATAAATCATCTCCCAGAAGGCCTTAATCCTTGGGCATGTCCACCAAAGGTGAAAAAATGTACCCTCAATCTCTTTACATTTCCAACATTTGTTGTTGGGCAAATGATAATTTTTTGCAAGCTTGACTGGGGTTAGCTACCACCTGTATATCATTTTCATTATATTCTCTCTTAAGGCATTACATGCCGTAAACTTAATACCTGTGGTCCATAACTTTTCCCAGTCAGCCATCATAATGTTGTGTCCAAAGTCTTGTGCCCATTTAATCATAACAGATTTAACCGTTTCATCTTGTGTATTCCATTTCAACAGCAAGTTATACATTCTTGACAAATTCTTAGTTTTAGGATCTAACAATTCTGTTTCCAATTTTGATTTTTCCACCTGAAAACCAATTTTCTTATCCAAATTGTAAACCTCTCTTATTTGATAATAGTGTAGCCAATCTCGTACTTTAGTTTTTAAGCTGTCAAAGCTCTGCAGCTTTAATTTATCTCCATCTTGTTCCAAAATTTCCCAATATTTTGGCCAATTTGTCTCTCCATATTAAGTTTTTTCAGAGCCTTAGCCTCCATTGGTGACAACCACCTTGGTGTTTTACTTTCAAGCAAGTCCTTATATCTCATCCAAACATTAAACAATGCTTTTCTGACAATATGGTTTTTAAAGGCCTTATGTGCTTTAACCTTGTCATACCACAAGTATGCATGCCATCCAAAAACATTATTAAAACCTTCCAAATCCAAGATGTCCATGTTTTCAAGAAGCAGCCAATCTTTCAGCCAGCAAAATGCGGCTGATTCATAATAAAGTTTAAGGTCTGGCAGGGCAAATCCACCTCTTTCTTTAGCATCAGTTAAAATCTTAAATTTTATTCGAGGTTTCTTGCCCTGCCAGACAAATCTTGAAATATCTCTCTGCCATTTCTTGAAACAGTCCATCTTGTCCAAAATTTGGAGTGTTTGAAACAAAAACAACATCCTAGGCAATACATTCATCTTTATCACAGCAATTCGGCCCAACAATGATAACTTCAATTTTGACCATATTTCTAAATCCTTTTTCACTTCCATCCAACATTTTTCATAGTTATCTTTAAATAAATTCACATTTTTAGCAGTCATATGAACCCCTAGATATTTCACTTTCTTAACCAATGTTAATCCTGTCTCCTTCTGAAACCTCTCTTTCTCAATCTCTGTTAAGTTTTTCTCTAACACCTTAGTTTTCAACTTATTCAACTTAAATCCCGCAACTTGACCAAATTCTTGAATTAATTGCAATACTCTTTTAGTACTGGATTCTGGCTCCTGTAATGTCAAAACTAAATCATCAGCAAAAGCTTTCAATTTATACTGTTTAGCTCTGAGTTGTATACCTTTAACCAATTGGTCCTTTCTAATCATATTGAGCAAAACCTCCAGGACCAATATAAAAAGCAATGGAGAGATTGGGCAGCCCTGTCGTGTTCCTTTCTCAATCTTAAACTCTTCTGTAACTACGTTGTTCACAATTAACTTAGCTTTTTGTTCTGAATAAATTGCACCTATACCGTTTTCAAAACCTTGGCCTACCCCCATTCCCTGTAAGTTTTTCTTCATGAAGCTCCAAGAAATATTGTCAAAGGCTTTCTCCGCGTCCACAAATATCAAAACTGCTTTAGTATTAATATTCACTTGTAATTTTTCTAAAATGTTAATTATGTTCCTTGTGTTATCTGACAAATGTCTCCCTGGGAGAAAACCCGCTTGATCTTTGTGAATTTTTTCTACCAAAACCTTTTTTAACCTTTTAGCCATAATTTCTGCAAAAATTTTGTAATCCACATTAAGTAAAGATATGAGACGGTAGTTCTTAAACTGTGTCTTTTCCGATTCTGTTTTCGGTATAAGTGTAATATAAGCTTCTTTGCACGACTCGGATGCCTCCCCCCCCCCCCAATATTTCGTTGCAAACTTCCTTCAAAGGCTGTACTAACCATTCTTTCAAAGATCTATAGTATCCTGCAGTCAAGCCATCCGGCCCTGGAGATTTGCCCAATTTCATATTCTGTATGGCTCCTTCCACCTCTTGGTCAGTTATTTTGTAGTTTAGCATTAATTTACTCTCTTGAGAGATTTTTTGTAATCCTTTTGTTCTCAAAAATCGATCAATGTCTAGTTCTTTCTGAGTCTCCTGTGTATATAACTGTTTAAAATACTTCTGAAAGCACTTCCTAATCTCCACAGGATTCTGTATGTTCTTTCCATCCACCACCAAATTCGTGATAGTGTTGAGTTTTTGTCTTTTTTTTCATTTGCCATGCCAGCAGTTTCCCACACTTATTCACTGATTCAAATGTCTTTTGTCTCATCTGTTTACTCTTCCATTCTATTTCCTGATTCATCAATTTCATATATTGTACTTAATATAACTTTATCTCTTTCAGGATCTCCTGTGATTTCGGTTTCGCCCTCAGTATCTTTTCTCCATCCTTTATTTTCTCCAAGATTTTTTTCCCTTTTTTCATTTTGAACTCTTTTCTTAATTGCATTTTGTTGTATCAAAAACCCTCTCATAACTGCTTTGCTTGCATCCCAAATCACTCTTTTTTCAATAGTGGTGTTCATGTTTGTTTCAAAATAGTCTCTCAAGTTTTTCTGGGCCTTTTTAGTGATTTCCTCATTCCTAAACAAGGAGTCATTCATCCTCCATCTAAAGGCACCAATTGGTGTTAATGTCATTTACATCTTCACTGCGTTGTGGTCGGAGCAAGTTTTAGGGCAGATTTCCACTTTTTTTTGTCTTCGGGGCCAGTCCCCTAGTTACCCAGATTTGGTCAATTCTTGTCCATGTCATTTTGGCTTCAGAGAAGAAAGTTCCTTCTCTTCCCAAGGGGTTCTTAGTTCTCCAGATATCAACAAGATCCATATTGTCAGTCATTTCAAAGAACGTCTTTGGTAATCTACCATCTTTCGTCACCGTTTGTCTTTGGGCTTTATCCATATTCGTAGACACCACTCCATTCATGTCTCCCATCAAAATCATGTTATAGTCTAAATAGTCCAGTAAAGTTTCATGTAATTTCTTAAAGAATTCCAATTTTCCCTCATTCGGTGCGTAGATACCTACTATCAAAAATTTCTGTCCTTGTAGTTGAATTTCAATTGCAACAAATCTTCCTTGGTCATCTTTAAATAGAAATTTTGGTGACAGGCTTTCGTTGCATAAAGTACTACTCCTCTTTTTTTAACTTTATCTGATGAAATAAATTCTTCTCCTAATCTTTTATTAGACAAAATTTTCCGATGTAGCCTTGTCACATGCGTTTCTTGTAGGCAAATCAAATCCAAATGTTCTTTTTTCAATATGTGAAATACTCTCCCCCTCCTTTCCCGGGAATTCAGTCCATTAACATTCCAACTTAATACTTGCAGTGTCATGATGTAGTTATTCTCCTTCTCCTCCAACAGCGCCCAATAGTTTGTCTATATCAGTTGGTGGCGTTGGTTTCCCTTTTTTTGGTGAACTCTTGTCCAGTATGGCTGGCTCTTTTCCAAGTCCTTTCTGCAGATCTTCTCCGTGTGTTCTCAGAAACTTATCTTTTTCCTCCACTGATCTTATTTTTATCTTTCTTCCTTTAAAGCTGAAGGATAGGCCTTGGTGGAATTCCCACCTGAAGATGATGTTGTTTTTTCTCAATAGGGCAACCATATCTCCAAAGTCGTGTCTTAGATCCAAAAGATGTTTCAGTATATCTTTGAAGATTTCCACTCTTGTTTGCAGAATTATCAAGGGGTTCTGGAAATGCAAACCCAAAATTTTATCCCTTTCTTCTTTGGATCGGAGGGTAATCAGACAGTCCCTTATTTTGATCTTTCTTCCTCCTTTTCCTAACCTGAAAGCCCTCACGATCTTAAAATCTTATTGTTTCAAATCTGATTTCCAAAACTCTGCAAATTCTTGTGTCAAAAAATCTGTCAAGGTGCCCTTTTCCAATTCAGGAACTGGTCTGAGCCTTAAATTAGTCTCTTTATCTCTCAATTCGATCATAGACAACGTCAGCTTATGATCTGCAATTTCTTTCTGTAGGCCAGGGACCTTCTCTGTTTCCAGTTGCACTACTTTAACTTCCACAGCAGCAGTTTTTTCCTGAGTCAATTTCGATTCCTGCAATAATTTCTGAATAGATTCTGTATTGCTGTTCACCTTTTCCCCCAAATTGTCTAGTGTTTCTGTATTTAAATCAATTTTTTTATTTGCAGTATCAACCTTCTTATTGGTCTCTTCGACCTTCTTATTAGTCTCTTCAACCCTCATACTGAGTTGTAGTAAAGTTTCATTAATCTTGACCAATGCATTCGCTAAGGATTCTTCTGACATTCCACTAGGCTTAGATTGTGTTGATACAGACCCAGGTGCAGTAGGCAGGCCAGCAGTTGATTGCCTTCGCTGCTGCCCCCCCAAGCTTTCCCAGATCTCAAAACTGATGCTTCTACTTTTTCTTTTCCATTTGCCATAACAATGAAGCAGTAGAGAAACCAAGGTCACTCAGATAAGCTGTTCCTGTTTACCAGTGGAAAATTCCCCTTGTTACAATTTCCCCTTGTTGCAATTTCTGAGGGTCCCTCTAGGTGGACACAGTTACAATAGTCCGAAAGGATAAAAAACAAAGGAAGCTCCTGCCAAGAAGTAGAAACAGTTCCAATTTAGTTACCTTCCAGTTGCTTTTTTCCCCTTCTTTGCAAGCAGAGAAACTAAAGCTGGCCACAATGTATCCAACTTACTGTTGAAAATCCTTCTATTTGACAGCTGACGCACAAGCTAAAAAGCAACAGTCTTAGCTCCCAGGCAGATCGTTCCCAAGTCTGAGCGGTGAATTTTAGGCTCTTCCCCTCTCTTTATGCAGGTTTGAACAGTCCAAAACAACCCCCTTCCTTCCCCGCTTCTAGGAGGGGGGTTCAAACAAGTTCTTGAGTTAGAAAACAATCCTTTTCAGGCTTAATTCCAATGCTATAGCTCAAAAGTCTCTATGCTTTGATCTATTTACAAAGCGGAAGGCTGACTTCCTGTTTAGACCTCCCGCCGCGGTAGCCAATTAAGTCTTTTTCTCCTTTTTCAATAAGTCCAATTTCCCCTACTCACGGGTACTTTCTTTAAAGTCCAATTGTTCCAGGAAAGAAGTCAACGCTCTCCAGCAACGGCCATGCGGCTCTGCTCCGCGAAAGAAGCAATTGACTCACAGCACCGCACCACTTCCCCATTCCGCTCCGAAGCCCCCCAAAAGGGCTTCCTTGCAAGCTGGGGGGGCGCAGAAGGTGCCCGCTGAGTCCCCACGTTCTCAGGCTTCACCGCCTGCGATTTAAAAGGGTCCCCGCTTCGCCGCAGCAGAAAGGACCCAATTTCCGCGGAGCCGATTCCCTCCCAATCAAAGGGAATCCGACATTAGCTGATGGCGCTGACCCGGAAGTCCTTTTTTTTCTTTTTCTTTTTTTTATCCCGCTTGCCCACCCCTCTATTGCCACAACACTAACGAAGGCCTAGTTTTACACCTGATGGTTTCCTTAAGATAGGAGGCCGATGTAAACAACAAAGATCCAGGTGAGACCAGCTATCGCAAGAGCCAGGTGGAAGCATTGTTGAGGAGTTGCACATTTGTCTTTACAAAAATAAGAACTCTTGAGCATGTGCAGGGGGCAGTTCAGGGGTCTCAAGTCAGCCCACAAACAAAAGCTGCACTGGGCCGTCTAGAGAGGCCAGGCTCGCTCATGTCTTAAGGAGTGTAGGCTCTTCAGCCTTCCTGCGTTAAGACTGTAAACGTTCCAGATACTGAGGCAGTGGGTTCTCCTTGATGTATTTTTGGATGTACCAACACGTCAGGTGGGCTTTCAAGTCCTCTTCGACCACAAAATCCAAGGCTGCCTTTGCCAGATGTTTGGCTATTCCTCTTCCTCTGTAGGCATCTGGTACTTCCGTGTGTTGCAGGTCCACTATCCTTTTCCCCATGTACTCGTACAACAGAACTGCTTTGTCATGACAACCGTTCAGCCTGACGGTGAACTGCCTCCTCTTGCGGTCGTGCTCCACCTGGATCGGGCAGCCGGGCTTCAGGATGTTGAGCTGCCCTGCCTGGGCCATGGTGGCATGGGCACAGCAGGCCAACCCGGTCGCGGGCTGGCTGCTTGGCTGGCTGCCTCCTCCCTCAGGCGCCCCGCTTCGGCGTGCTCTTCGTGGGCTTGGTTCTTTTGTGAGCAGGCGGGGGGCACCTTGCGAAAGGGCCGCCCCTGCTGCTGCTGCTCCCTTGCCTTCCCTGCCCCCTCCCTCCCCGCCGCTCCTGCCAAACCAGCCAGATGTGTCCAAAAGAAAGAAAGGAAAAGGGGAAATGTTCGGCGGGGAGCAATTAATAGTTAGGCAGGACCTGCTGCTGCTGCCGCCCCGTCCACCGCTTGTTCTGCGTCTTCCTCCCCCTTCACTGCCTCCCCCCCCCCCCAGACAACTTCAGCGGAGAAAGAGTGCAGGGCAGTGATCAGGGAGAGAAATCATAATCTCCTGCTGAAACTGACACACAGGAAAAATTCTTTCCCCAAAATTTATTTTAAAATCAAGATTATTCAAACTTAAACGTTGGCACATCTCTTACAGGGTTTAAACAAGAAAATAAAAACATTGTTTAATATCACTAGCTGAGATGTAGGAAACATCACAATATCATACTCTGAGAAGGTACTGTCAGTACAGGACTGGGCCAGAGCAGGCCGTCTGAATTGTCAACCATTTTGCATTCTATATTCCCTATCTTTTAAACAACCCTCGTTTGTTGCGGTTGTTGCGGCTGTTTTGCGGCTATTAACAGCCAGAAGAGTACTAACAGCAGGACCAACCTACACCCCTCAGCTGTTTAGAACGTTCCTTAGGCACAATTTATACATGATTTTTGTTTTGCAGCCTTTTCAGAGCATGAGGTTAATCCCCTGTTCTCTTTATTTTCCTAAAGAAAATGTGATATTCAATGTTTTGGGGGGGTTTTCAAATTTTTTCATTGATTTTCCAGCTCTGACACAGAGCAGTCTGCATTTTCTGCCGTTTGGGTGCAATCAAACTGCAGAATCTGAACTACACATGGGCTGATACCCCGGGATGCACCACTGAATTTTTCTTCAAAAATCTGTGCTTTCTTATTTCTTCACCTTTTCTCCATCTTTGCCTCCTGTGCCAGGCGTGGCCATTCATACTTGTCGCATGTCATCGTGGCATGCTGAAATGGGGCTGCTCAGTTGGACAGTTGCCTCACTTGGTCATATGGCCCAAGTGGTTGGAGGCCCATGGTTTTAAAGCTTAAGACATGCCTGCAAGGAGGTGTGGGCCAGCTGTGACACAGAGCACTCTGCATCTTCTGTCTTTTGGGTGCATTCAAACTGCAGAATCTGAACTACACATGGGCTGATATCTCGGGATGCACCACTGAATTTTTCTTCAAAAATCTGGGGGTACACCACCAAGCTTTGAGCTTCCTCTCCAATAGTGACCAGTCGACACCAAACACTTTGTCATTTGGCATAGTTCTTCAAGTAGGAGGCTTCCTTAGCAAAGTAAACTGCGCTATTAACTAACCAGGCCAAGCAGGGGTTAAAGTTGTCTGTGCAAATGGGCTTTATCCAGGATGCTCCTGTGCCATGGAAAAGGTCTCTGTCCAAGGAGGTCTGGTCCTCGACTGAGTGTATCTGGGAAATGTGCCTCTTCTGCCTTCTGATAGGCTGCACCTGAAAAGAGCCACTTCTGGCATTGTGAAAGCTGAGCCCTCTTAAGGTGGTGGGAGGACCCATGCAGCATGATAAAGCCCACAATAAACATCTAGAGGACCCTCTCCTGCGAGGGCTACAGTGGGAAGGGATGGAGCAAGCAACCATAAATAGTGTGCGGTAAAGGTAAACATTTATAAAACGATCTGGAGAATTTGTTGGGCTGCAGACTTGGGCAAATTTGGGCTGAGTAAAATAAAAGGACTTAAAACCATTATCTTAGAGTTAGTTATTCCATTATTAATGCCTTAGTTTCATACTTGGATGCTTCATATATAGTTAGTGCTGATGAATAAAGCATACCTGATGATTACTTAGAGGTGCTTGGTTTTCCTTTAAAGCAAATAATGGGTACAATGATGGAGTTTTCCGCTTCTCACAATTCCTTTGTCAGCTGAGTTGCTGCCAAACCTCTAATCTATTTTTGAAAAGAGTCTTGGTAATAGTAATAATAAGCAATAATGGGAATATTGTTGGCTCTGTACCATGCCATGCTAATGAGTACTCCTTTTTATTTTAATGTTTTCTTGTTTAAGGAGAAATATATTAGTTTGCTCCCTTCCTTGCTACCTTTCCTGCTGTGGAATTCTTGAAAACTGGCAAATTTTAGCCATTAAACAGGAACTTTGAATAGAAAGCACGTATTTGCTTCTGTGATCCAAACAAAGTGATCTTTTTTATTTTCTCCATTCAGTTTATACCTGCTGGGATGTATTTTGGTAATGCACTCCATAGGTATGTTCTCTTCGGTGCTCTTTCCTTGTCTGAAAAACAAGCTCCTTTTTATAACTTGCATTTTGTAGTAAAAGAATGCTAAGGATGCCTTTAGCATAAAACAATTTTTTCAGGTGGGTTCACTAGTGACAGTGAAGCAGTGAATATACCTATCATTGGGTGAAGAATGGAAATGTCTACTGTAGGAATGGGGGACCTGTAGGCCCATCTAGATGATGCTAAACAATATCCCCAATCTTCCCTAGGCAGCATGGCCAGTGGTCAAGAATGATGGCCTTCAGAGGACCAAAGATTCTCCATTCCTGGTGCAGGTAGAAGAATTGTAATTATTCCACCACAGGGAAAAATAATACATAGTGTGTGTGTGTGTGTGTGTGTGGTGATACAGATGTGTGTGTGTTTGTGTGTCACAATTCATCATGCTGTTTTGTGTCAACATAAGCTGAGTTCTTTTCTATTCTTGCTGGATGTTCAAGAAACTGCCAGTGTAACGAGATGTCACACACAAGGATGTCAACTCTTAGTGAAGCTTTTGAGAGCGTTTCAATTTTAGAGGATGGTTGAAGGCAAAAATTGGGAGACTTCATAGTGAAAATGGATTGAATGCCCACCTTTTAAATTTGTTTTTAAAATAACGTTTCTATCTGTCAGATTGAAGAGCATCTTGAAAACATGACTGCCATGAACAAGCACACAAGCAGCTAATAATGCAAACAGCAAGACTCTCTATATAGTTTGTCTCCCACCTCTCAATGGCTCTTTAACTAACCTTTTGATTTGGGGTCCTTTGTATGACACCATATGCAGCTTTATTATTTGGATCTGAAAAGGATGCAGGTACCTTTCCCTTTCAAGATATTGCGTGATAATTTTACTTTTATTTAAATCTTTAACATGTGTAGAAACTGCTTTACCAGTCTGATGCTGGGGTCACACAAACCCCAGTTAGATGGTGGTGGTGATGTTTGAAAGATTTGCTTGACTGACCCCAAATTAATATAAAAAGGATGAAATTGTATTGAGGAAAATTGTACAGGGATAGAAGTATACAGGAATTATGTATGGGGTCTGTAATGATCACTGCATAAAATCCTATGGCAAGGGCTGGCAGTGGTCTACCCATTTTGCAGGGGGGGGGGGGTTCAGAGTTGTTGAGCAGCAGTCCTTTACTGAGCCTGTCAGGCCCCGCCACAACCCAGGTAAAGAGAAGCAGGGCAGGGCCTTTCAAACTATCAGCAGGTCAGTCCTGGGCAGCAGCAGCAACGGTTTGAAATTTCAGAAAATAAATTGATACTTTTTTTTCTAATGTACATATTTTTCAAGATTCAAAAAGCAAGAGAATAAGAATTGGGTCGCTATCCGTGGCCGCTTCTTAAGACCAAAGAGAAGCAGAAAGACCAGACTCCTCCACTGCCCTCACTTCCGATTAGACGCTGTGCCGATGACACATTTGTTGACTTTTCTGGCCAAGCGGATGGTATGTTGCACTGAATTTCATATCGGTAAAAAGTAATGTTGTCCAATGTTATATGATATGATTCTATGATAAGAGTCCCAATCTTCCAACAAGGCCTCTCATTACCTGGAACATAAATGATCCAGGCTCACTCCCAAATAGGAGATGGGTTTGGAAAGAATTTAAAAGAGACAGAAAGAGATTTTAATTCAGGAAATTCACCAGAGGAGCTACAGTTGATTTTTGTGCATATTTCCTAAGCACAAAAAAGGTTGTGTTTTGTATTTCTTGGTTCCTAGCACACTCCCCAGTCCTATATGCCTGTCTGCAGAGTTAGCTTCACTCATGCTGTCAGGCAACTAAGTTTGCCCTGAGTCTCTTCAATTTCCCTGGCATTGGTGTTCTATGGCCAAAGGATGCTGCTTCTTGCATCTGTTCATTCACTGTAGTAATGCCAACTTTCCCCACTTAGGCAAGTTAGAACCAGGCCTTTTTCTCAGCTGGAACTTGCTCGAACAGATCCAGCACCTCTCAGGTGGGCACCATTAGAGAACAAGGGAAGTGTTCATGAGTTCTGGCACTTTTAAAAAAATAGAAAAAATATTATACGCGTAACTAAACATGAAGCTGAAATATATTGAAGAGACAGAATTTCAATGAGTAACAGGTTTTTGTTTGTTTTTTTAAATAATTCACATACATAGTAAAAAGGTGCCATGATGCCATTCTGCGAGCTATGGTAAAATAGCATGTATATCTGCAGCAAAGCAAAAGGAAAAAGTGCCCCATTTCTGCTTTCAGTTGTATACTAGGAATCAGTTTTGTGAACTTTATGATACAAAAAGTTAACCATTTTTTTAAAAAGCAGCAACCCAAATATAACTATGAAACAAAACGTATCAAGAACTATACAACCACTACACCTCATTTGGATGCTGTGCCAATGAAGTAGTTCATTTATTAACTTATTAAAAGAAAAGCCACTCCTAATATATTTTATTTTTATTTTTTTAAGTAATTTTTATTGAGTTTTCCATTAAATCATATTCACATTTTGTTACAAAATTCTATGACTTAATATATTACTCTGTAAGAGCATTGACCTCCTTCCCTCCCTCTTTCTGACTTCCACATAACTTTCCATATTCTTCGCAATTCTATAAGCACTTATTTACCCTTTGTCAAATTATAATATTTCACCTTATTATCGGTAAATCAGTTCCTTATAGTTACATTACAAAACATTTCAATTCAAGCTGTAATGGGATGAGGGGTTGCTTGTGCGTAAGCGCCAAACCGCTCCAAGTTGAGTAGTTGGCTAAAACCTTCCCTAGCCGGACAGCCCTTACTTCGTGGCTGTCTTAATCACTGGCAGAATCCGTCAGTGGGCGTTTCCTGAACTTTTTCCAACATAAGAGCTCCTTGACAGAAAGTCTCCGCCTGGATTCCCTGCGCGTCAGCTTTCTGAGCAGAGTGGGCGTCCCCAGGGGAGGTCCTGAGCTCTCTCCACTGGTCTCGCTGGAAGCGTCCCTGAGCCTTCCCTCCGACTCCTCCTCCTTCCCTTCTTCCTCAGCGGAAGCTCTCCCTCTTTCCCTGCTGGTTCCTTCCCCAGCATCCGAGAGCCTCTCCACCCCCCTGAGATCCGATGGCAGTTCCCTGACACAAGCCTACATACGTTTTCAAATGTTTACAATTTTCTTTCATATAAAATATAAATTTGTACCAGTCCTTTTGAAACAGTTCATCACGCTGAGTCCGGATTATGTCTTCGAACTCCATCATCTTGACCTGCCAGTCTTCCAGTGTTGGAAGTTCCTGCTGCTTCCATTTCTGAGCCAGAAGTGTCCTTGCAGCCATTGTGGCATACATAAACATGTTTACATCACTTTTATGTATTTCCTCAGCAATTAAGCCTAATAGAAATGCCTCTGGTTTTTTTTTATTAAAATTATATTTCAAAACCTTTTTTATCCCGTATATTATGTCCCAGAAGGCTTTCACTTTAGAACAAGTCCACCACAGATGGAGGAAGTTCCCCTCCTTCTCCTTACACTTCCTACAATTTTTGTCTTGATTTCTATACATTTTAGCAAGTTTGACATGTGTAAAAACCATCGATACATCACCTTAAATATATTTTCTTTGAGTGACACACATGCTGTGAATTTAATTGTTTCGGTCCACAGTTTTCCCCACCTTTTAAAATCAATATTGTGCCCCAAATCCTGGGCCCACCTAATCATAACACTTTTTACCTCTTCATCCTTTGTGTGCCACTCCAGTAGTAACTGATAATTTTCAACAGCATTTTCATTTTACTACCCAGCAATTCTGTCTCTAACTTAGATTGGTTACTTCCAAATCCGTTTCTTTTATTATCCTCTCTAAACACATCTTGTAACTGATGTTATTGCAACCAATCGGCTACTTTTCCCCTTAGTTCTTCAAATGTCTTTAACTTTATTTTATTATCACTTCCATCAGCAAGTCTTTGTATGTCGCCCATTCAGTTCCCATATTTATTTATTTATTTTGATTGCAAAAGCCTCCAGAGGTGAGAGCCACCTCGGAGTTTTGCATTCCAATAATGTTTTATGTCTGCTCCACACCTCATACAATGATTTTCTAATAGTATGGTTCAAAAACCCTCTGTGTATTCTGACCATTCTGACCACTGGTAGGCGTGCCACACAAATCTGTTGTCAAATCCCTCCAAATCCAATATATCTGAATTATCTAAGGTTATCCATTCTCTCAACCAACAAAAACACGCCGCCTCGTAGTAAATTTTTAGATCTGGCAGGGAAAAACCGCCTCTTTCTTTTGCATCTGTCAATATTTTATACTTAATTCTTGGCTTTTTAACCTGCTAGATATATTTAGACAATCTTCTTGCCATACATTAAATTGTTTTGTTCCACTGATAACCGGAATTGTCTGAAATAAAAACATCAGTCTCAGTAACACGTTCATTTTGATAGCTGAGATTCTACCCATCATTGATAATTTCATTCTAGTCCATATCTCCTGATCTCTCTTCACTTCATTCCACACCTTTTCATAGTTGTCTTTAAAGAGGTTTATGTTCTTAGATGTGAGCCAGACTCTAGGTATTTTACCTTTTTTTCTATTGACATACCTGTCTTTTGTTGTAGTTCTCCTATTTCTTTTTTTTAAAAAATATTTATTAAGATTTTTCAATTTAATACAAAAGAAAAAGCAACAGACAAAAAAGCAAAAATATACAATTAAAACAAACAAAACAAAACAAGTATAATTCCCATTTCTTATTTCCATTACCTTATATCCCGGACCTCCTCTCACCTCCCCCTTTTGTATTCCAATTCAGATTCTTCATTCAACAAATCCTTATTATAACTTAATATAACTTATTTTAACTTATTGTTCAGCTTTTACATTACAGCTGGTAACCATTTAATTTCAGTCCAACATCATTTTAACATTCCTCCTATTTCTTTACTGTCCAAATTTTTAGTTAATATTTTTGTCTTATTTTTGTTGAGCTTAAAGCCTGCTAATTACCCATACTTATCAATCTTTTTCAAAGCTTCTATTGCACTGGACAGAGGTTGTTCTAAATTCAAGACAACGTCATCGGCAAAGGCCTTATACTTATATTCTTTTGAGCCTACACCAATCCCCTTTATTTCTTTTGTTGCTTCTATTTTCCTCAACAGGACCTCTAGTATTGTTATAAATAACAATGGCAATAGTGGGCACACCTGTCTGGTTCCTTTTGTTATCTCAATTTTGTCTGTGAAGTTATTATTAACTATCAATTTAGCATATTCTTCTGAATAAATAGCCCGAATACCATTTAAAAGTTTTTCACCGATATCCATAAATTCTAAATTTCATTTCATAAAATGCCAAGACACATTATCAAATTCTTTTTCAGCATCCAGAAACATTAGGGCGACTTGTTTGTCTCTCCTGGAGTCCAGATATTCCATTATATCAATTATATATTTTTTTCTCCCCCCCCCCAATAAATTTATTCACAGAAAAAAAAGTGTGTGGGTTTTTTAAAAAGTGAAATCACTCTCATCATTTATTAAGTTAAAAAACACCAATTGAAAAGCACCGATCAGACATTGCATTTCGAGGCCTCCATCGCAGACTCAAATCTGGTTGCAATTTTTTTTTTTGGGGGGGGGAGGATCTTGCCTTTTTAAAAAGGGATTCGGCATTTAGGGAATTCCAAGATGCAGGACGGAGACGCATTCAGGGCGGGCTAAAGACCTCAAGGGATCCCACTCTGACATTTGGAAATCTCTCCTCTCCTAGGGCTCCCTTCTGGCTAGCCTCAGGGAGGGGCAGGGCTGGCTGCTCTGGCATTGGGAGATGGGGGCCACATGGGGACAGAATGGGGTGTCAAGGGGCCATGGCGATCCAGCCGAGGATGAGGAGGGAACCACCATACGGGGCCACCTTGGTCAGGATCGGGTCCCCTGTCACGGTGTGGTAATACAGGGCGGCAGAGAACATCCCCATGCCCAGAGACAGAATGCTGCCGGCTATCATGGGATAGCAGCAGTGGGGCACAGCCAGGAGGGCCAGGCTGTGGAGGAAGTGGTTTTTGTTGGCTGTCTCATAGAGCTCTTTCAAGTAGTCATCTCGGTCACTGCGATGGAAATCGTGAGCCCATTTCTGCTTTCAGTTGTATACTAGGAATAGGTTTTGTGAACTTTATGATACAAAAAGCTAACCATTTTTTTTAAAAAAGCAGTAACCCAAATATAACTATGAAACAAAACGTATCAAAAACTATACAACCACTACACCTCATTCGGATGCTGTGCCAATGAAGTAGTTCATTTATTAATTTATTAAAAGAAAAGCCACTCCTAATATATTTTCTCTTTTTATTTTTTAAAAGTAATTTTTACTGAGTGTCCTTGCAGCCATTGTGGCATACATAAACATGGCATAGCCAGGAGGGTCAGGCTGTGGAAGAAGTGGTATTTGTTGGCTGTCTCATAGAGCTCTTTCAAGTAGTCATCTCGGTCCGGATTATGTCTTCGAACTCCATCATCTTGACCTGCCACTCTTCCAGTGTTGGAAGTTCCTGCTGCTTCAATTTCTGAGCCAGAAGTGTCCTTGTAGCCATTGTGGCATACATAAACATGGCACAGCCAGGAGGGTCAGGCTGTGGAAGAAGTGGTATTTGTTGGCCGTCTCATAGAGCTCTTTCAAGTAGTCATCTCGGTCGCTGCGACGGAAATTGTGACCCCCATAGGCGGCCGACCCGACGGCCGCAGCCCCGCTCAGCGCTCTGAGCTGTCGGAAAAATGCCCCGGCGCCTTCCATATCAATTATATCTCTAGCATTGTCCTTCATCTGTCTACCAGGTAGAAATCCAGTTTGATTCTTTCCAATCTCCTCTACCAATACATCTTTAAGTCTATTGGACAATATACTGGCGAATAATTTGTAATCATTATTTAGGAGCGAGATTGGCCTCTAATTTTTCACCTGCCTTATGTCCATGTCTTGTGTAATATGGGCTTCTTTCCAAGTAATATATATATTTTTTTAAGAGGAAAAACTCATTGGTTTAAAACGTTATATATTTCCAGCCTGATGTAGGGGCTGTGTTGTTGTTTTTTAAGCCAAATGCAATGAAAATGCATTGTTTGAAGAGTGAATAGATGTATATGCAGAATATGTAAACGTGCACTGCGAAAGCTTTGTAATATTACTTTTGTGATTTTGGGTAAAATTGATGGATGAAGAAAGTGTTGAACTAAAAGCAAACTGTGTGCTTAACTTGTGTTTGTATCTTTTCGTTTCTAAAGGGACC
Organism: Podarcis erhardii; assembly: GCF_964252035.2. NCBI lineage: Eukaryota > Metazoa > Chordata > Lepidosauria > Squamata > Lacertidae > Podarcis > Podarcis erhardii. The sequence goes on from NC_138504.1 coordinate 16,504,183, forward strand.
TTTATAAATTGAATTTAAAATAAACAAGCAAACTCCAACATTTTTTTAAAAATAGAAAAAATAATACTGGTTGGAGCTTTTCTCTGCTTCCTCTAGCTACTCTCCCACAATATATACTGCTGGGGAGGACAAAGCATATGCACAGCTTTGCCACCCTTCTCTCAATATGAGCTATACATTTTACTTCTGGTTGGGCTGGAGCTGGCATTTTTCTGATGTCAGCACATTCTGTCATTGTTGCCTCAGAGCCAATAATATTTATGCTTTAAAAATGCAGAGGAAAAGAACGATAATAGTTATTTTATATGGGTACATGGACAAAGTCTTGTTTGCTATGGCAAGTAAAAATTGCACGAAAGAAGAAAAAGTAATTCCACCAGACTTAAGAAATCCATCTTAATATCATTCATAGAGCAATAAATAGCATTAAGTGGGCCAATCCAGACATAGATCATACAACCCTAAACCACTTGGAGACACAAGATGGATTTTGTTCCAGTCAAATAAATCACTTATTTTCTAAGGGAGCAATATTTACAGCAGTGGAAGGGGAACAAATTAACACTATTTTCAGTATAGAAAAGGCCCAGGGGTGGAATTAAGAAGTATAGGCACATCGATCCCACCCACCCCTCACACCCTCTATTTATTTTTTATTAATGAGAACCTACAAATCCACTGTTTTATGGAATTGTAGTTGAACAAGGGAAACAAGAAAATAGTATTGCCGCTCTCTTTTATTGGTTTTGTTAAAATAGGATTTTCCATTCTGACTGGCCAATTTGACTGCAGCTGCCTGCTGCTGATATTATGGATAATGTTTTCTTAATGAAACTTGGATCAGAATGCTATGCCGTCCTGCATATCAGATGGAAATAGGAACACCCTTCCTGGCCCAGTCAATTACCACTAGTTTTTATCAGCCAAGAAGGGCAAGAGTCCGAAGCACAAGTCGTTGCCCTGACTAATACAAACACCTTGTCCACATCCTCAAGCCTTACTATCTGAAAATTATGCAAAACAACAGGACTAGACAGTGCTCTGGACACCCATGAGACTCATCTGCTATAACAGCAGAGTCAAGATCTCAGTGGATGCAAGTGGTTTTATCCTCAAAATGCTTTGCAAACAAGTCACAGTGGTTAGACATAGTTACCATTGGTTCCACCACCTCCTTGAGTCGGACTGTCTTTCTTCTTCTTTGGCGATCACTTGTAGTACTGAGTAGTACTGCTATCTTCAATGCCACTATGTATGCTTAATGATGAGTCCACACTACTGTTCAGTTGTATGCAGCCAGATCTTTCCTCCACTTGCGCGGAGACATCTTTCAACTTGTTTCCTTTCCCTAAGTTCTGCAGTATACCAAGGAGTCAAGTGGGAAAGGATGCTCAGAAGTGATCATGTTAAAAGCCTGAGCCATTCAGATGTTCCAGAGGCTGGCCAGGGCTTTGATAGGATTGCCAGTCATATCAAACAGAAAAAACCCTCAGCGTTACCTGGAAACCCATTAGATACATCAACCTCCAGGGGCGGATGATCCTAATACGTCCCTTGCCTCTAGAAAGGGAAAAAGTGGGTTGAAAGTCTAAATCTCAACAGAAAGTCATCTGACCATCAGAGGGCAAGCAGAACCTCAATACTCCCTCCATCCCTCCTCCTATGACTAGGTGGACAATGACTTTTTAACACACTGAAAGCTCCCAAGCCCAAAAGGTGCAAAGCAAAAAGCTGAGGTTGCCAACTCTCCTCCACTCACACTGGCAAAGGCACTTTATCTGCTTGAATGGCTGAAATGTAGGAAACATCACAATATCATACTTTGAGAAGGTACTGTCAGTACAGGACTGGACCAGAGCAGGCCGTCTGAATTGTCAACCATTTTGCATTCTATATTCCCTATCTTTTAAACAACCCTCGTTTGTTGCGGTTGTTGCGGCAGTTTTGTGGCTATTAAAAGCCAGAAGGGTACTAACAGCAGGACCAACCTACACCCCTCAGCTATTTAGAACCTTCCTTAGGCACAATTTATACATGATTTTTGTTTTGCAGCCTTTTCAGAGCATGAGGTTAATCCCCTGGTCTCTTTGTTTTCCTAAAGAAAATGTGATATTCAATGTTTTTGGGGGGTTTTCAAAAAAACATTCTTGATTTTCCAGCTCTGACACAGAGCACCCTGCATTTTCTGCCATTTGGGTGCAATCAAACTGCAGATTCTGAACTACACATGGGCTGATACCTCGGGATGCACCACCGAATTTTTCTTCAAAAATCAGTGCTTTAGTACTTCATCCTCCATTGGGTTCCTCATCATCTTTTACAAAGGAAATGGGGCTGCGACAGTTGGGCAGTTGCCTTACTTGGTCATATGGCCCAAATGGTTGGAGGCCCATGGTCTTAAAGGTTAAGACATGCCTGCAAGGAGGTCTAGGCCAGCTCTGACACAGAGCACTCTGCATCTTCTGCCCTTTGGGTGTGTGCTGGTCCGGGGGGGGGGTTACCATGAGGCTTGGTCAGAGTCTGGTCCTGGGCCGAGGGTCTGGAGACTGTCCACCAAGGGCAAAGCAGGATCCAAAGCAAGAAGCTGGGTGTGGTTGGGAACTCCGGAATAACAGGTCTGGATGCTGGCAGAAACAGGTTTCCAATCTGGTACTTGCAAGTATTTCTATTTAAGTTATCTTAGCATATTTAGATTAATAGTCTTTAAATTTCATCCATTCCTCCTGATACTACTCCTCATTCTGGTCGCGGACTCTTCCGGTCAGGTTGGCTAGCTCCGAAAAGTCCTTCATCTTCATCATTTACCACTGTTGTGGTCGTGAACTCTGGAAAAACAGGTCTGGGTGCTGGCAGAAACAGGTTTCCAACGTCGTTACTCCTGCAACCTGGGACTGAGCTGACTGGCCTTTATCTTCTCTGGGGCCTAGGGTGGTCCCGGCCCACAGGTGACTCGCCTCTCCTGGCGTTAGATTTAGACTTCCTGAGCAGAAGGCACAAAAGACAGAACAGGAAAAATCCTTTTCCCAAAATTTATTTTAAAAACAAGATTATTCAAACTTAAAAGTTGGCACATCTCTTACAGGGTTCAAACAAGAAAATAAAAACATTGTTTAACATCACTAGCTAAACATACTCACAAATGAGAACAAATGAAGGCTTAGGATAGTTCGAAGGTTCTCGGCTGAATCCGCATTCTAGGATAACAGGTAGGCACTCTACATCACAAAGAATGCGCATATGAATGTAGAGATGATGGGCGACTGCCAGCAAGTTGGTAAGCCTGGCAGAAGGGCAGCTTATGAAAAATCTAAAATTCTAGTTTTCAAAAGAACCTTCTCCTGGTCTAAATGGGTGCTGGATGGCCCATAACCTTGAACAGATCAAATACTTCATTTATCTAGGGCTCACATTCCATGATACAGGATATTGGAAGCATCACGCAAAACCCATTTCCCAACTCCTGTACACTGCAAATGTATTGCATAATGGGGACCTGCCAAAGCTAGATGGCTTTCAGGCAAAATTTCTACGATCTCCACCTCTATTGGTCTGTCACCCCCCCCCCAACTGTATTACCTGGGTTATGAAATCGCCCTAAAGACGTTAAAGCAAAGATTATTGGATAATGCACACAGTGACTTGTGATCTCAAACACACGCAGCCTGTAGTCCGCTGGCAGTAGGAGTACAATATAGGCATGTCTTTAAGTTAACATCTTACATTAAAAATCTGACAGTACCAAACCAAATTGAAGGCTTTTCACCAAAGCCAGACTAAACATCTTTCCTTCTGCACCTGTTGGATGGCAGGTTGAGAGGAGTTCCCTACCAGGACAGACTTTGCTCGTGGGCTCAAGACATCGATTCCATAAAACATATTTTGTTGCACTGTACAAAATATGAGCAAGCCAGGGCTGAACTGATATTACCCTTGCTGGTACCTTTCCCGGGAAAATCAGAGGCTCACTATGTCAGCACCATCTATACATTATTTTCATAACATTTTCCTTTAACATCGTACATGCAGTGAACTTGACCCCTTTCCTCCACAACCTTTCCCAATCTTCAAACATTATGTTATGTCCCACATCTCTTGCTCAATCTATCATCACAGATTTAACTTGTTCATCCTTTGTATGCCACTCCAACAGTAAGCTATACATTTTGGACAAGATACTCAATGTTTTTGGCTTTGCCAAATATATCAGCACATAATTATTTCTGTCAACCAGAGATGTCTAGTCTGTCATCTTTCTCGCTGGAAGTCGTGAGCAGACAGCTAGTCTTTCCTAGCTGTGGTTCATTAGGGCCCCACCTTCTCTACCAGAGGAAAGATGCTTGTGGGCAGGCAACTTGCTGTTGTTGTTGTTACGCAGCTAATAAGTGAGAACACTGCTAGGAGCAGCAACTCTCATCCTACCACTCTGGAAATTTTGTTTGGTCCAGCATGGTTGCAGAAGTGCATTTATTTTATCAATTTGGATGTACAGATGTGAATATCAATAATACTTCCCAAAATGCTACAGAAATATGTAAAATGTAATAACTTTGAGCAATTTCATCAATTCCAATCTAGCCCCGTATCTTTAGTGACTGGTATGCTGAGGTAATATTGTAAGAGCAAATTTCAGAGATTAACTTTGAGTGGACTCTTTCAACATTTTACTTCATTGCATGTTCTTGTATTTGTTTATTTTGAAAAAATTACATACCATGTGATTATTTTCTTTTTCTTTTCTTTTTCTACAAACAAACCTCTAAGTATCGTTCTACTATTATGCGAGAGAGTATTATTCATTTTCTCCACACAGTGGTTAATTTATCTGGTCCCTCCTTATCTCAAAATCTGCTAATTTAATTCCATGGATAAAAAGATGGAAGCTGAGATGCAGGGAATAGAAGAATGTGAAGGTCTTGAGAACAAGATGTGCTTGGATGGCAAAGCTATGCCACAGAAAATTCAATTCGTGGGGGGAACTAACAAGCTTTTCCTTGGTGGTGGAGCTGCAGAATCTAACAAAGAAACAAAAACCATTTGTTAGTGACCAGAAGAATAAGGACAGTACTTCTGAACACAGCTGTACAGGAAGAGAGAAGTGACTATCAAGTATCAGCAAAGGGTAATCACAAATGGCAGAGGAGGGAGAATGGAATGGGAATGTGCCCGCCTCTCTGTCCACTGGGAATCTATTGATGCCCACTTTTATTTAACATCTTACAATAAGGAAATTATACAGAAGAGGCAAGCAGTACCTTAATTGCATTTGGCATTCCAAATGCAAACAAGTTTTGTGGATTTATTAGTTTAAAAAAGAGCACATTTTAGAAGTGGAATAAACTGTCTCAAAACCAAACATTTCAAGATTATGTCTACACTACAACATTTATGTTGTACAGTGGTACCTTGGGTTAAGTACTTAATTCGTTCCAGAGGTCCATACTGAACCTGAAACTGTTCTTAACCTGAAGCACCACTTTAGCTAATGGGGTCTCCCACTGTTGACGCGCTGCCGGAGCACGGTTTCTGTTCTCATCCTGAAGCAAAGTTCTTAACCTGAAGCACTATTTCTGGGTTAGCAGAGTCTGTAACCTGAAGCGTATGTAACCTGAGGCACCACTGTATATGATTTTTATTTTTCGTATTCCTCAGCAGCTATGGATGCCTCTTGTGTTATTTGTTAGAGGAGAGCCAGTGTGGTGTAGTGGTTAAGAGCGGTAGTCTCGTAATCTGGGGAACCGGGTTCGCATCTCCGCTCCTCCACATGCAGCTGCTGGGTGACCTTGGGCCAGTCACACTTCTTTGAAGTCTCTCGGCCCCACTCACCTCACAGAGTGTGTGTTGTGGGGGAGGAAGGGAAAGGAGAATGTGAGCCGCTTTGAGACTCCTTAAAGGGAGTGAAAGGAGGGATATCAAATCCAAACTCTTCTTCTTCTTCTTCTTATATTAATCGGTTTAAAATATGTTTATTTGACTACAAAGGCGTCCTTAATTAATGGACCTACACACTTTTTTTTAAAAAAAGCATTTTTTTCAATATAAATACTATAAAAACTGCAAATGGCCGGTACCATTTTTAAAATAAAAACCCCATTCCCATCTCTCTTTTGAGATGTCATCATCAGTGACAAATAATGCAGAGTTTTAAAGAATAAGAGCTTTACTGAGTTAAAATAAGCTTCTTCATAAACAACATGGTTCCAAATAGTTTGACTGAGATTACATACTGCTCACAACTGAGGCAAAATGACTGCCTGAAATCTTACAGAGAACACACAGAGAAAATGGCTGCTAAGTCACATGTCAGAATGACTCAACAGTTAGCAGTTAGGCCTGAATAACTTTAGTAGGCCCAAAAGATTGTGCAGTCCCAGCACTTCTCAGCCTGCTTTGCTGCTTCTGCTGTCATGTGTCTTTGTCACATGACACACATGTACCATAGGAGAACTACTGACATGACAGAAGGCCATATATTATGTAGTAGGACAGAGCTGAGGAACCAGATATTTTTGGACCCCAGCTCCCATAATACCACATAGCCAGTAGCCAGGGATGACAGATGCTGTAGTCTAGCAACACATGGAGGACCACAGGCTCCATGTCACTATAGCAGGACTTATGACTGAGTAGGGATGGGGGAGAAATTCAATTCAGTTTGCATTTAAAGGTGAATCTATAAAAGTCACGCATTCTGCAACAAGAGATACAGCCTGTGGTGATCACACAGGGTCCCCGGACATTTAACGGTCTATTGATCCCTGTGCCACACCTGTGCTCGCTTCCCCACTGCCACCAAGCAGTTACTCTCTGGTAAAACACTGAGTCCAGTCAGTTGTTAAAAGTGAACAAAAAAAAAAGTTTATTTTACAAACATTAACAAGTTTATGGTTTCTCAGATAATATTCTTGTCAGTATCTTAACTTTAGTTTCTTTACCGGCCTATACCTTCCTAATACCTTCTGACTGATTATCTCAACTGCTTGACTGACTTCTCTTAACAAATTCTCTCCCTCTCTCACACCAGACTAGCCCAACCCACAGACTTATCTTCTCTGTCTCTTCTAACTCCAGACTGTCTTCTCAACAACTCTAACTCTCTAAAAAAGTCTGTGCTTAAACCTTATACACAGTTAACTCTGCCCCCTGGGTTCCAAATGGTTAGTCATTTTACAATTAGTTAACCCTTTCCCTATGAACCCAGTATGATGTCACATACACAGAAGGGCAAACGCAACAAACCATTCTCTGAAATCAGCATTTATCCAAATTTTGAAATGCTGTTTTCCAGTTAGCTAATGTTTATCTATCTATATCTATCTATCTACGGTATCTATCTATCTATCATCAGGGGAAAGTGAGCATAAAAATGAATATATTATTTGATATCAAGCAAAAAGGCATGATATTATGAGAAAGTGCTTTGCAAAAATGTGCACATTAGTAAAAACAGCACATAAAAATGTGTTCATTAAGAGAAATTCATACCAAAATACTGATGAATCTTCAGGAGGATATTTTTAAAAGCATTCCCACATTGCTGCAGAAATGTGAAGAACTGAATTTAAGATTGGAAAAGTGAGAAACAGAGAAATGAAATTGTCAGAACCTTCCATCCCTACTTCTCAGTGAATTTCCATAGGTTTGTGCTGTAACCTGGATAGTATAACTTGGCAGATTTGCTCAGAAATACTGGTAACTCTCATTACAATACAAGGAGACTTGCTCCCAATAAAGTCTGCATTGTAGCCTAAGTTTTAATTGGGTGATAAACCGACTTTTCTGACATTTTGTGTCTAACTCAGTTCATCATCAATCTCATAAGAAATTGCAGAAAAATAGAGGGGCACATCATGGTCTGAAACTGAATTAAAGATAACCAACCATTAATTAATGAATCTGTATTGGGGGGGGGGATTGAAAAAATGTTTAAATGTTCACCCCATTTTTTTAAAAAAATGTTGCCATTTTTAAAAATTTCATTGCAATGTTTGACCCACCTGTAAGTGTCAGAACACGTCTGTTTCATTTCCATTGCCTTAATAGTGCTGACATTCTCCACCCCTGAAGCACAAATCTCACTAAACAAGGTACAATTGGATTTAAGAAGCATCTCTATCATAATGTATTCTCTTCTGCACACAACAGTGACTTATGTTAGGGATGCTAAGAAACAGACCCTTTGTTTTCCCCTGCAAAGAATAGTGTGGTTCCTAGACTATAATTGGATAGCTTGAGATGTTGACATTTTTCCCATTTTGACAGCCAGATCAATGTTATTGAAAGTGGTTTGTAGGCGTTCATGACAGGCTCAGGATTAATACTGCCAGCCTGTCTCAAAATGGCTGCTGTTTATAGGCAGGTGTGATGGACAGCAGAGCCAGACCAGAGTCTGATGATGCAGTCCCTCAGAAACTCTATCAGAGTGTTGGAGCCTCTTGCTGACTGGCTACAAAGCCAGCTAACCGCAAGTGGGGAGGAGCAGTAGTCTGTGAGGGAGAATAAAAGGAGCGGTTTCTGTGAGAGAGTTAGATAGGGACAGAGATAGTTTATTTTGAGATGGGAGATAGGAATTAGGATAGGATTTGACGGAGGGAGAACTAGTTCTGATTTGAGTTGAACATCCACTCTGAGGAGACTATTTACAGCAAGAGGAAAGGGCATTGCACCTTATGTAGGAAGACTGGGTTGAGTACAGACAGGAATTAACTGGAGGGCTGAGTCTGAGCTGGGAGAGGTAGAAGCTGTGGGAATACAGGCTACCTGGGTCTCATTACAGGCAGGTGGGGAGAGTTCTTCTAAGTAAAGTGTGGCGTAGGGAGGGCAGTGACAAAATGGTGAAAATATAACTTCCGCACCCACCATATGCCCCTTCCTACACCACTGCAGGAGCACTCTCCCTTTAAGTGATTTCCAGAAACCAGAAGCATTGCTGCCTCCAACTTTGCAGGCAGAGCACAGCCTTTATGGCTAATAGCCTTCAACAGCCCTCTTCTCCTTGAATCTGTCTAATCCAGAGGCATAGCTAGGTGAGGCGGGGGGCACTGGGTGTCACACTGTGGGACCCGCAGCATGCCTGAGCCACGTGTCTCTCCTGAGGGGAGGCGACGGACTGCCTGCAAGTTCCACACTGCTTTTTCGAGCAGCGCAGGGCTTGCATCTGCCCACTGCCTCAGCCGCCCTACAGCTGAGGGGGAGGCTGCAGAGAGGCTCAATGCCGTGCACCCTTCCTTGGCTCGCCCTGCCCCCATGGGGTTTGTAGCCTTTGCTAGATTAGGCCTTACTTGATAAAAAAAAGTAACACTCATCCCATCAAAGGCAGAGAACCCTAACCATTATACTTCCTTGGGAAACATGCCTAAGAACTGAATTCTTGCTTGTGTGAGGCTAGCGAGCACACAAGACAGATTTTGTAGGGGTGACTCCAACATTGTGGAACTTTAATATTTAATATTCCAGTTAATATTTGCTAGATCCTTTTGGTTCTCGTATTCAAGTAGGCTTTTAGACTTCACCTTTAAAAAAGAAGAAAAAGTTTTGCTTTTCCTTAAGAGTGTTTAAGTTTGAAGTCCTTCATAAGATTTCACTTATGGTGATCTAATTCAGTTTCTCTCTTGCTGTTTCTGTCTACTGTTCTGTTGTCTTTACTTCTCTCTGTACATACCTCTGCGAGGGCTTGTCTGGAGGGGAAAAGACTAATAAATAGCTATAATTAAGCTATAACCATATAGCCAGCCAGCTAGGCCGTTTGGGAGGAAGGGTGGGATGGAGATTAAGCAAACAAACAAACAAACAATATGGAAATTCCAGTTCTGGCCCTACAGGAAGAGTTACAGCATAGCAGGCAACCTTCTGTAGGCCGTATGTCACAGATGGACAGGGGAATTACCTTTGACTCTCATGCCACCACGCCATCCTCCATTCAGGAAAACAAGAAGCATTATCAGAGTTGAAGGATGCATTCCAGTCAGCCAAAAACACTCAAGGAAGTTGCAAAGAACAGCTGATCAGGTGTGCAGCCTGGGGAGAGGAGGGGAGAGTATGAGGGCCAGACAGAGATACCTGGAGGGCTACATTTGACGCATGGCCTAAGGTTTTCCACCCCTGCAGGATATATTTAACCAAAAGCACCTTGTAATCGGTCTTGTACAATTTTGAGGCGCTTTATACGGGAAAGAAGACATACAAAGAAAGACTCTCCTTCCTATGTGGGTAAGGAATAGAGGGTTTTCTGTCTCTTTTATCCCCCTTGCTCCCTCGCTTACCTCCCACATCAGAATGCCTCTATGCACCTGTGGAAACCTGATTGTCTCCAGGGTCCTGCGGGTTAATCAGAAATGGCACCAAATTATTTGGGGTTCACTTCCTTGAAATTAAAAACTCTTGTCAGAAAAATGTTCCACCATCCTACATTAAAGACAGTCATTAGAGCTTGTATAACCTTTCCCTGTAAGCAGTAATGAAAAGTGCTTGGCAGTTCTGGGTTCAGTTGGTTTATTCATGCATCTGAGCCTTTTTCAAATGCTTGTGCTTCTTCTTCTTCTTCTTTTGGCAACTCCCTTTCATACCCTTATAGCTATAACATATTCTGGGCTGTCTTTCTCAGAAAATCCCCCCTATAAGATCTTAAGAGCCTGAGCTCATGACATTAATATAGTCAAAGATGAAAATATAGCTTCATGATCATTTTATTTCCCCTACTGCTTTTATCTGTATGGAGAGGGCGGGGGAATTGGAAGCATTGTAGCACCCACAACAGGAGAAATTATGTCACTTTATCTCTGAAAAGTGCACAGCTGACTGACTGAATAACCTGCACAGATAATATGCTAATAAAATGTATCTGGACTGCATAAAATTGGATTGGCCATAAACGAAACAGCTTCCTGAAGGAAAGACGGTGGGGGTAGTGGAGAAAGAGACTTGGCTTTGCACAAGACTCCCTTCCACCTTCACATAAGAAGAAATTCATTGTAATTAAAATAAAAATGAAAGCTTTCCAGTATCTTTTCCACAGAGAGTTTATCAAGGCAATAGTCGACCTAGTTGAAGCCTGGCAATTTGTACCCAATAATATATTTATGCAAATATGTCTATTATTTCCCCAAGCAGGAAGAGGCATGCCTTTTTATTGCATTTCTCCCTCCTCTCTTCTTTTCATAATAAAAATGCATAGGTAATGAATAATCTCTGGATTTGGAGACGAGATAATTTAAATTATCTGGTGTTTAGCAGTTAAGGTGGTTTAAAGGTTAAGGGTGGTTTGAGCTGGGAATTAAAGCAGTCACCATTTTGCTCTTTTGAGATCTGTTTGGAAGAATGATAGGTTTCCTCCTGGAGATGCATAGAAACATATATGTTTCTACAATATATTACCTCTCCTCACCTGTATTACTCCTCCCCACCCTCTGCACAACAGGGGTAGGGCAGCTGTGCACCCAGCAGGGGGAAAGGTGCAGACAAGTATCAATGGCCTTGAGCAGTCCAATAAGTCATGCAGGCCTCATGCAGTGTTGCCAATGAGGAGGCAAAAATTGTCTTGTTTAGAGGGCCAGGTGCAACTGATCCGCAAGGAGCCCCAGTTGCAGCAGAACAATCAGGAGCTCAATTTGAGCTCCCAGTTATTCCTAAGTAGCCTTGTCCTTACCCGCCTGAAGTCATTTGTGATGTCAGGTGTGGGGAGAAATGGCCTGATGGGCCAGATTAACCCATGAGCTAGAGGTTTCCAGCCCCTGTTTTAGAACTAAGTAGAAATTTGTTGCCTGCATCCTGCATCAGCCTTTGGTTGTGTGACTTCCTGCCCCATACCTTGCACTGTTGGGTTGATAGAGTGGAAATCCCTTGCTATTGAGACTCTGGAAACAGTGATGTTAATATAGTGAAGAGGTGTGGAACTTTTCCATCCTGAGAGATACATTCCCTACATTCAGGGGCTACATACTAAGTCGGGAAAAAAACAGGAATCCAAGGAAACAGAATAATCACAGGAAATGTCAGACTCCAACCCACATAGAACTAAGTCCAGTGCCACCTACTGCAGCCACTATGGCTACCACATTTAACTATGGTAGGCACTCAAGCACTGCCTGCTGCAAAAAAAGAGGACAAAAGAGGACACACGGTTGCATACTATAGCTGTGTGCGTACACTAAGGTATTAACAGTTGATGAACAATGTCAAGGTCTCTGTTCTCCCTTCTTAAAATTTTGTACTTTAAAACCAGTCTTGAACTGGGCAGATCTTCACACTGAAGGCTCCTTCAGACAGAAGCCCTACAGACAGACAGTTTACCAAAGACTGCCATCTATTTGTAGTGCTAAGACACACAACCATCTTATGTTAAGGTGTAGAATGGCACTATCCAGACTCAATGAGAGGCAGGCCTCTGCCTGCTTTCATAGTCTTGCCCAAGCCACGAGCTAGACCTGCCCCACAAACAATCTACATGTTTCAGTCTCACTTAATGAGGGCTTGAACCTCACATTTATTCCAACTCTCTTGTTTTCCATCCCCATTCCCTGGTAAATCACCTGGTCCCGTGGAGACCACCAACCTCATTCTGCCCTCAGTTAGCCTCTATTTCCAAATGCCTGTTTCTTATTTAAAAGTTGAAGGTTTGGTTTTGGCCATTAGTTGTCTCTGGCTGTCATTAGCTTTGACTCCACCTTCTGTTTGTTTGTCTGCCTGCCTGCCTTCTGTCCTACTAGTTCCAATGGGCCATCACTGACTAGGGAAAGGATTAACAAGGGGGTGTTTTTAATGTGTTTATGTATACAGCATTATTCTTTTGGAGAGGAAATCTCTTTGCTGGTCAGCAATATCCTTCAAGGCTACTGCCATCCCTTTTTATTGTTCTTCATTTTTCAACCCAACATGGATTATGTAGCCCTCCAAACAGTAGAGGACCGCCCTCTGTAAAATAGGGCACATGTGCCCTAATAAGGCCACAATGAAATGCATGTTCTGCCATAACAATCAGGGAGTGAAGTGACTTTTGTTGTAAGAATAGGAATTTTGTAAGCAAATAAAAGAATATCCACATGTGAAATATTAAAGGTGATGACCTCCAGCACTCTTCATTCCAGTAAGTCCCACCAAAGCAGTGCTGATAAACACATAATTCTCTATTTAATCTCACTGAAGTGGGCCTAACTGGGAATAATTTTTTAGTCGGCCTTGGGAGATCTGCAAGCAAACGCTTCATCCAGATGGAGCAGTTTTATCAGTAGGAATGCAGGAGATGGGATAATTTGACATCCTGCCTAACTTTTATCTGTTCTCCCCTCTTCAGGCCCTAATGGATCATTTCCTGCCAGGGAGGCTGCCAAGAGCACAGAAATATTTTAGTTATCTGAATGAACCTCATGGCAGTTGATCAGAGACTTCTCCATTGATTTGTGGCTACCAAGGACCCATCTTGCTCCATTTCATTCCATGTGGCAATAAAACTGAAATAGATTCAGAGTATCAAAACCCAGAGCAGTTGCCTAACAATACAAGGATTTCTGTCGCAGGAGATTAATTGTAATGAGATTCTTGCATGATAAAGCAAGGTCCTCTTAAAACCACTAAAAGTGGGGGAGGCTCACAAATCTATGCTGGGAAATAGATAAAAAGGTGTACGGAAACTTTTCCTGAAACTTTTTATATACCCAGAATCCACTTTATCCATTGTCAAAAGCCCTTGTCAGGTGTTGAAACCTCATGTGACAAGGAGGAGTGAGGAACACTCTGTTGGTCCCGCTCAGGGCCAACCCTACCACTAGGCAGAGTTGAGGCAGCAGCAACATCCTGGAAGTCAGATCTGTATGTGCCACATTCCCTACCATACATTCCCTTAACCTAGCCTGTTGCCCTCAGGTGCAGTGGAATACATTGTTCTGTCACCAGTAACTTTCTTCTTCTTCTTGATTGCGTGTGTATTTTAAAGATGCAAATATATCAACCTTGTGCAAATTACACTTTTAAAATGTTGGCATCTCTGAATTATCTCAGTCTTCAGGACAAAAAACATGAGTGACATGGAAAAAAGGCAGAACTTCCAAATGGGAAGAGAAGAACAAGGGAAAGAAGATCAAGATATACCAGGGTTCAAATTCCGCATTTTACACATTGGCGTCTTGGACTCACCTCAAGTCCAAATGGAGTTAATGGACCATAAAATGGCAAATAGACTGGTTCTTGAAACAGTTTTCTTAATGGTACTCCATTACTGAAGGAATAATAATAATAAAACCATGCTCTAACCAACTGAGCTAACCAGGAAGGCTATCTGCAAGACCACTTGTTTCCTGACCCCTTGTTATAGTTTTGTCTCCAAGAGCTAAGGCACATGTTCAGGGAAGTTTTTAATATGTAACAATGCACTGTTTTTAACACTTTTTTTTTAAAATATGTAACACTGTACTGTTTTTAACACTTGATTGGGAGCCGCCCAGAGTGGCTGGGGAAACTCAGCCAGATGGGCGGGGTATAAATAAATTATTATTATTATTATTATTATTATTATTATTATTATTATTATTATTATGTTATAGTCAGTCACAACATGTGTTACCCATATCTTCCCTGTACATGGCCCACAAAAGCTATCTGTGGACAAACGCCAGCTCCCTCGGCCTAAAAACGGAGATGAGCACCCCATAGTCGAATTTTACAAGACATAACCATCCAGGAGTCTTTTACCTTTACTTGTATTTTTTGCTTCCATTTTAATGAGGGAACAGAAATATGTGAAAAGCAATGTTGTCCAATGATATTTGATAATGTTTCATACCAGGCCCATTGGTATGGATCAAATTCAATGCAACATACAAGCAAGGGATAACATTAAATTTAGGGGAGCTTTTAATGTTTGACAAACTATTGTATTTTAAGATATTGTTGGAAGCCGCCCAGAGTTTTAATGCCCATGTTTTAATGTACTTTTAATAAGTTTTAATGTAAAGATCCTTCTTGTGAGGGTCTTCCTGGTGTTAGCCTGTGTGTAGTTCAGATTCAGGAGTTTGATTGCATTTCCTGCCATTTGGGTGCAGAGTGCTCTGTCTCAGAGCTGGCCACACCTCCTTGCAGGCATGCCTTAAATACCATGGTGCTCCAACCATTTGGGCCATCTGACCAAGCAAGGCAACTGTCCAACTGCAGCACCCCCAATTCCTTTGTCAGCAATGGTAGGCTCTGGTCCTCTGGTTCTCTACTGAGTGTATCTGGGAACAATTCTCTTCTGCCTTCTGATAGGCTACACCTGAAAAGAGCCACTTCTGCCATTGTGAAAGCTGAGCCCTCTTGAGGTGGTAGGAGGACCCATGCAGCAGGATAAAGCCCACAATAAACACCTAGAGGATCCTCTCCTGAGAGGGCTACAGTAGGAAGGGATGGAGTTCTTTCAGTGGAAGGCCTAAAAACGGAGATGAGCACCCCATAGTTGAATTTTATTAGACTTAACCATCCAGGAGTCCTTTACCTTTAGTTCTTTGCTTCCATTTTAATGAGGGAACAGAAATATGTGAAAAGGAATGTTGTCCAGTGTTATTTGATAATGTTTCACACCAGGCCCATTGGTATGGATCAAATTCAATGCAACATATCAGCAGGGAAAAACATTAAATTTAGGGAAGCTTTTAATGTTTGACAAACTATTGTATTTTAAGATTTTGTTGGAAGCCGCCCAGAGTTTTAATGCCCATCTTTTAATGTACTTTTAATATGTTTTAATGTAAAAGGTTCAAGAAAGATCCTTCTTCTGGGGGCCTTCCTGGGGTTTGCCTGTGTGTAGTTCAGATTCAGGAGTTGGATTGCATTCCTGCTATTTGGGTGCAGAGTGCTCTGTGTCAGAGCTGGCCACACCTCCTTGCAGGCATGCCTTAAACCAGGGGTTGGCAAGGTTACCTCGCCTGGGCCGGTTCAGTCCTGTGGAGGTCCTTCCATGGGCCAGATCACTCATGCATGTGCAGCCACAATTTTCAGGATCAGTTTCTGTGCAGATGCAATTTTCAGTGCTGTGGAAGCGAGTCCCCACGCCACGCTGCGCTGGTTTTGTGCAGCACGCGGGGACTCGCCAAGCAGGCAGCTGAGTTCAGGGGCGGCACGTAGGCCGGTTAAAGGACCCCCATGGGCTGCTTGGAAGCCTCCCAGAGTGGCTGGGGAAACCGAGCCAGATGGGTGTGGTACAAATAATAAATTATACAATGTTTTTAAACAAATAAAAAAACCCTAGTTTAATCCATGGTAACATTAACACTGTATACAGCAATGGGTTCCTTGCATATCTTTGTGTATTTATTTAAAATATTTTTACTTTTGCTCTCCTTTCCTTTCCTTCTGAAAAGATCAAGGCAATTAACAAAAAATAAGAAAATCAAGCCGCCATTTAGCAATTTAAAATATTAGTTGGAAAAGCAGCAGCAGGAAAAGAAACTCACCTCGTACTTCCCCTAGCAGAGAAGCTACTATGACAGCAAGGACCACTTGTAAACAAAAACGGAGATGAGCACCCCATAGTTGTATTTTATTAGACTTAACCATCCAGGAGTCCTTTACCTTTACCTATAGTTCTTTGCTTCCATTTTAATGAGGGAACAGAAATATGTGAAAAGGAATGTTGTCCAATGTGATTTGATAATGTTTCACACCAGGACCATTGGTATGGATCAAATTCAGTGGAACATACCAGCAAGGGAAAACATTAAATTTAGGGAAGCTTTTAATGTTTGACAGACTATTGTATTTTAAGATTCTGTTGGAAGCTGCCCAGAGTTTTAATGCCCATGTTTTAATGTATTTTTAATATGTTTTAATGTAAAAGGTTCAAGAAAGATCCTTCTTCTGGGGGCCTTCCTGGGGTTTGCCTGTGTGTAGTTCAGATTCAGGAGTTGGATTGCATTCCTGCTATTTGGGTGCAGAGTGCTCTGTGTCAGAGCTGGCCACACCTCCTTGCAGGCATGCCTTAAACCAGGGGTTGGCAAGGTTTACCTCCCTGGGCCAGTTCAGTCCTGTGGAGGTCCTTCCATGGGCCAGATCATGCATGCACTCATGCATGTGCAGCCACAATTTCTGGTGTCAGCGTCTGTGCAGACGCGATTTTCGGCGCCGTGGAAGTGAGTCCCCACTCCGCGCAGCGCCAGTTTATTGCAGCACACGGGGGACTTACCAAGTGGGCAGCTCAGTTCAGGGGCAGTTCGTGGTCCAGTTAAACAACCCCCATGGGCCACTTGGTAGCCACCCAGAGTGGCTGGGTACAAAGAATAAATCATACAATGTTTTTAAACAAATAAATAAAACCCCTAGTTTAACCCATGGTAACATTAACACTGTATGCAGCAATGGGTTCCTTACATATCCTTATGTATTTATTTAAAATATTTGTACTTTTCCTCTCCTTTCCTTTCCTTCTGAAAAGCTCAAGGCAGTTAACAAAAAATAAGAAAATCAAGCCATAATTTAGCAATTTAAAATATTTGTTGGAAAGCAGCAGCAGGAAAAGAAACTTACCTGCTACTCTTCTAGCAGAGAAGCTACTATGACAGTAAGGACCCCTTGTAAACAAAATGACACAAGAAAGATCCTTCTTCTGGGGCCTGCCTGGTGTTAGCCTGTGTGTAGTTCAGATTCGGAAGTTTGATTGCATTTCCTGCCATTTGGGTGCAGAGTGCTCTGTGTCAGAGCTGGCCACACCTCCTTGCAGGCATGCCTTAAATACCATGGTGCTCCAACCATTTGGGCCATCTGACCAAGTGGGCAACTGTCCAACTGCAGCACCCCCAATTCCTTTGTCAACAATGGTAGGCTTACGGGAAGGAAATGGATGCAGTATTAAGAGCCTATTTCACTTGTTGCTGCTTTTGAAATGCCATCCAATTTAATGAAGGAACAGAAATATGTGAAAAGCAATGTTGTCCAATGTTATTTGATAATGTTTCACACCAGGCCCATTGGTATGGATCAAATTCAGTGCAACATACCAGCAAGGGAAAACATTAAATTTAGGGAAGCTTTTAATGTTGTATTTTATTGTATTTTATTGTATTTTAAGATTTTTTTGGAACTATTGTATTTTAAGCTATTGTATTTTAAGATTTTTTTGAAAGCTGCCCAGAGTTTTAATGCCCATGTTTTAATGTACTTTTAATATGTTTTAATGTAAAAGGTTCAAGAAAGAACCTTCTTCTGGGGGCCTTTCTGGTGTCAGCCTGTGTGTAGTTCAGATTTGGAAGTCTGATTGCATTTCCTGCCCTTTGGGTGCAGAGTGCTCTGTGTCAGAGCTGGCCACACCTCCTTGCAGGCATGCCTTAAACCAGGGGTTGGCAAGGTTTACCTCCCTGGGCCGGTTCAGTCCTGTGGAGGTCCTTCCATGGGCCAGATCACGCATGCACTCATGCATGTGCAGCCACAATTTCCGGTGTCAGCGTCTGTGCAGACGCGATTTTCGGCGCCGTGGAAGCGAGTCCCCACTCCGCGCTGTGCCAGTTTATTGCAGCACACGGGGACTTACCAAGTGGGCAGCTCAGTTCAGGGGCAGTTCGTGGGCCAGTTAAACAACCCCCATGGGCCACTTGGAAGCCACCCAGAGTGGCTGGGTACAAAGAATAAATCATACAATGTTTTTAAACAAATAAATAAAACCCCTAGTTTAACCCATGGTAACATTAACACTGTATGCAGCAGTGGGTTCCTTACATATCCTTATGTATTTATTTAAAATATTTGTACTTTTCCTCTCCTTTCCTTTCCTTCTGAAAAGCTCAAGGCAGTTAACAAAAAATAAGAAAATCAAGCCATAATTTAGCAATTTAAAATATTTGTTGGAAAGCAGCAGCAGGAAAAGAAACTTACCTGCTACTCTTCTAGCAGAGAAGCTACTATGACAGTAAGGACCCCTTGTAAACAAAATGACACAAGAAAGATCCTTCTTCTGGGGCCTGCCTGGTGTTAGCCTGTGTGTAGTTCAGATTCGGAAGTTTGATTGCATTTCCTGCCATTTGGGTGCAGAGTGCTCTGTGTCAGAGCTGGCCACACCTCCTTGCAGGCATGCCTTAAATACCATGGTGCTCCAACCATTTGGGCCATCTGACCAAGTGGGCAACTGTCCAACTGCAGCACCCCCAATTCCTTTGTCAACAATGGTAGGCTTACGGGAAGGAAATGGATGCAGTATTAAGAGCCTATTTCACTTGTTGCTGCTTTTGAAATGCCATCCAATTTAATGAAGGAACAGAAATATGTGAAAAGCAATGTTGTCCAATGTTATTTGATAATGTTTCACACCAGGCCCATTGGTATGGATCAAATTCAGTGCAACATACCAGCAAGGGAAAACATTAAATTTAGGGAAGCTTTTAATGTTGTATTTTATTGTATTTTAAGATTTTTTTGGAACTATTGTATTTTAAGCTATTGTATTTTAAGATTTTTTTGAAAGCTGACCAGAGTTTTAATGCCCATGTTTTAATGTACTTTTAATATGTTTTAATGTAAAAGGTTCAAGAAAGATCCTTCTTCTGGGGCCTGCCTGGTGTTAGCCTGTGTGTAGTTCAGATTCGGAAGTTTGATTGCATTTCCTGCCATTTGGGTGCAGAGTGCTCTGTGTCAGAGCTGGCCACACCTCCTTGCAGGCATGCCTTAAATACCATGGTGCTCCAACCATTTGGGCCATCTGACCAAGTGGGCAACTGTCCAACTGCAGCACCCCCAATTCCTTTGTCAACAATGGTAGGCTTACTGGAAGGAAATGGATGGAGTATGAAGAGTCTTTTTCACTTGTTGCTGCTTTTGAGCAGGGCATGTGGAACCATGCCTTTTCTTTGCAAGATCACATCTACAATGTGGATTTCAATCAGTTTATCCAGTGCAACTTAAGGATGCGGTTCTCTCATGATATCACATGCCAACCCATCTGGAACTCATTCTCTTTTACTGCACACTGTTTATGGGCGTTTGCTCCTTCAATGCCTTATCCGCAAAGTTGTGGCTATTGCTATGGTGAAGACAGAACCTCCAAACGGGGTCAATCTGTTTGGAGGAAAATTCCTTCCCAGCTCTGAAAATGGCAACCATTATTGGACCACAACAAAGCCAATGAATGCAGTGCCCTAGAAGGCACACAGCATCATTAAATGGGTCGGGGGGGATAAGGAGGGTTTTTCTGCAACCAACTGTGGAGCATGGGGTCAGATGAAGACAACCTTTATCGGGTCTAAAGGCCTGTCAACTTGGCCTGTTCACATTGGCCACGATTCAAGTAAAAAGATGGTGGGAAACTTGGCACTCCCCTGTGACTGGTCTAGGACAGGGGTCAGCAAACTTACTGCGCCTCGGGCCAGTGTCTCCAGTGCTGATTGTGCGGCAGGCCAGAGGGCGGGGGAGTACTTGCCCATATGCGTGCGCACATGCTATTTCCGGTGCACTTCCGGGTCAGAGGAGCATTGGAAATAGCTTGTGTAAATGTGCACGGGCCTCTGGCCTGGATGTGCACCGGAAATAACACTTGTGCATGTGGAAATAACACTTGCGCATGGTGCACAAGCTATTTCCAGTGCTCCTCCGACCCAGAAGTGGGCAGTCACACAGCGCAGCACCGGTAAGAGTGCTTGGCGGGCAGCGGGGGCTGGATAAATGAGTCCCTCGGGCCTTATCCGGCCCGTGGGCCTTAGTTTGGGGACCCCTGGTCTAGGAGTTCCTTAACTGCTGACTGCCTAACCCAGGTGTTGCTCCTAGGGGGTAGGCATTTGAAGTAAAGGGTCACAACAGTCGCCCACCAGGTGACCGAGTAAGCAGCCATTTTGGCCTCTGCAGGGTGGATGGTGCTGGGGGAGGGGAGAGATTAAGAATCTATGACAAACAAAACTCTTTTTAATGGGAGAAAATTTGACAAGCTGAATGCTGAGGTAGAACTGTGTTACCTTTGGAAGGAAATGCTGCAATCGTGCATCACCAATCAAGCTACAGGTTCATTGAGCAAAAAACCAGCCCCTAGATAAAAACTGATAGAGAGCATGGACCTTATTCCCCCCCCCTTTGAAGCACAGCTTTGAAACTACAGCAGAGAAGATTTTCATAAACCATATTAATAATCTATCATTTGCAAGCATCCAAATGAATTCAGATATTTGAATCCACTCCATCAGAATGATAAACATATCGGGGCAGGAGAAGTCATTTGTTTCTTGCTCAGATGAGCTGGTGGTGATTGGAAAGGTGACAATTTGGATCACTGAAGATGACAGTGTTGCTCAAACCATTTTCTTTCCCCACTGCCCCCACCCCTGAGGAAATGGCTCAATTATTTGGATGTGGCATTAAAGAGCAAATATTTGAAGGCAGACAGAATTAAATACATTGGAAGCATGCTTCTAATCTAAAACTTGAATGTGCAAAATTTATAGATGGGTGGATCAGTCTGTTTTTGATCCATGCCAGTTTTGCACGTGCTCATTCATAAGCCAACTCTGTCTTGTTTCTGTTAGGGATGTACACTTGATTCAGACAAATCTTGAACTGAAGTGGGGTGCTTCGGATAGGTTCAGGGCTCGTATAAACCAAAGTTGGATTTTTCAAAAGCACCCCAAACTGAAGCAGGGACATCCAAAGTGAGAGATATTGGGAAAAAAAAACCCAATGTAGACAGTCAGTGCTTTTCTTCTAGCAAAAAAGGTGCCAGTACACACCACGAAGTTGTTACAGTAAGTGCCACATTTTAAACCAGCGCTTTCCTTCTAGAAAAAAAGGTGCGAGTACTGGATGCCCTTGAGTACCCACAGAAAAAAAGCTTTAAGGGTCAATACCACCATCTTGAATTGTGCTCAGAAATGTACTGGGAGCCAATGTAGATTCTTTAAAACCAGTGTTATATGGTCTCGGTGACCACTCCCAGTCACCAGTCTAGCCGCTACATTCTGGATTAGTTGTCATTTCTGAGTCACCTTCCAGCCCCACGTGGAGTGCATTGCAGTAGTCCAAGTGGGAGATAACCAGTGCATGTACCACTCTGGCGAGACAGTGCACAAGCAAGTAGGGTTTCAGCTGTATGGCGTACCAGATGGAAGTTCGTAAACGGCTGTCCTGGACACAGAAGTGACCTGCACCTCCATGGACAACTGTAAGTCCAAAATGACCCCCAAATTACTGTGCACCAGGTCCTTTATGGGCACAGTCACCCCATTCATGACCAGGGAATCCCCCACACCTGCCTGCCCATCCCCCAGAAACAGTACTTCTGTCTTGTTGGGATTCAGTCTCAATCCATTAGCCATCATCCACCCATACAAGTAATCTATCACATTGTTCTCGTCTCTTTCTAGTTCTACTTGTGGTTGTTTGTAAAATGCTGGATGTTCAAGATGTTCTGCCTCTGGCGTAAGTCCACGTACCCACTCCTGTGAATTCAGCTTTGCATTTAATTTCTGTGACTCTTGGTGCCAATTGAGCAGAGTGCAAGCTGAACAGTGCACCCCCTCCGATTCACCATATCTCCCTAGCTTTTGCACCTATCATCCTGAAATTTAACAGTTGACCCTCCTAAAGGCACCTCTACAACATGTGCCATTTTCATACTAAAATAACAGAATAGGGAAAATTAAGTGAATCATTTGCAATCACTCAAAAACTGTTTGTCCTTGCAGTAAACCATTGTACCCATCCTTCTGAAATTTGGCAGGATCGATAATCTCAGATGGGGCTACCATGCCTACGAGTTTCAGCCATTTCTGCCAAAAAAATAAACAAAAATATAGACTGTTGCTTTGTATTATGACAACAACAACAAATTTAAAACCTGTTTGTACTTTTGCAGGTTTTATCCTCTGAGGAGGGGCTACTATGTCATAAAATTTCATCTACTTATGTCAAAAGGAGGAAAAAAAAAACCGCTTTAGCCTTCTTAAAAATAGAAAGCCCACAAGAAGTGGGGGAAGCATAAGGTTTCATCTTTATGAATCAGGATTAAGTTCCAAAATTATTTGGTCACCCTCCAAAATGCTTCAGACCCAGTTGGGCTGTTTTCCAAAGGGCCAAATCTGGGTCCAAAAATACCTTGCAGTCAGAACACACAATAGCAATATGAATTTATTTTCCTGCTTCCTTTTTAAAATTATGTTAAAACAGAAATGTACCGTACATATTTTATCTTAAAATACATTTTATGTTTCTTAACGTAAAATACACATTTATATATACTTTGTTATCAATTTTGAGCCAAGATTAGTAAGAGAAATTTTAGAGAAGTGTGAAAACTGAAGGATTTATTTGTTACAATATGTGTATCAGTCCAGTAAGTGCAGTTGAGTTTGCTTCACTTAAAAATGTAGATTGTGCCAAAGTCTAGATCTGTTTGGACCTGTGTGGAGAAGAGACATCCCCCTCAACATGTAACAATATATTTATTTTTGGAGAAAGGAAATTGTATACAAATGTTGCTTTCTTACAATGGAAGGAGTGTTCCAGGATGTGGAATACACAGGCATACATTATATTCTAAAATATCAATTTAAACATTTTCCATGTGCCATGGCTCTCAGGTCCGAGTTTTATCTGTCCTCAGTGGGTTTATATATCAATGGTTTTATTACCGGGGGAGTGGGGGAGGGATCCATTATGCGTGATTTCTTCCCAACAAAATTTCACATTCACAAGAAGAGGCTCTCATACTTTAGCCTCTGTAGGGGGACTTGAAATGGAAAAACTGGCGAATATATGACAAGCAAATCTCTTTTTAATCTCAGAAAATTTGACAAGCTGAATGCAGAGGTAACTGTGTTACTGATGGAAGGAAATGCAACGTTCATGTGTCACCTATCTAGCCGGCAGGTTCACTGCATAAAATACTGGCCCCTAGGTAGAAACTGAAAGAGAGCATGGCCCTTATTTATTTCCTTTTTGATGTACAGCTCTGAGACTAAGCCAGGCAAGATGCTCATAAGGCATATTAATAATCTATCATTTGCTGACATTTGAATGAACTTGGATATTTAATTCAATACGAGTGCAGCCGGAAAAGGATGCTTACTGAATCTATACAGATTGTACTCTAAAGGCAGAGAAGCTGATGACAAGAGATTCCAGGTTGAGGCACTCTGGCATAGTCGCCAACAAGAGTTGATCTGTAAGTAACACTCACCAGAGGGATTGGCATTCCCTTGTTGTGTTTCCCACACCCCGGTTGTATCATTTAGGAATCTGAGGTCTGGGAGCAAAAATGCAGTCCTTCAGGCGTATCTGTCTGTCCCCCATAACATTCCTGAGTCCTTCGTATATGCTCCATATATCCCTTGAGTATTTTTGCCTGCTTGGAATATATCATTGGACTCTTGACAACATCTCTTGCTGGTCTTGATTGGGGGGAGGCAGGTGGAAGAGTGTGTGAGTGCATTATGTAAAAACTAGTCTACTGTACAAAAGTAAAATCCACATTGATTGCTCTGCCCAGTACTGGCATCTATTTATTTTATTCATAAAAAACTTATATTCCGCTTGATTATTTTTTAAAAAAACCCCTCAAAGAGGTTTACAAAGAGATTAAAACAATAAAATTATCAGTAAAATAATCCAACCCCCCCCCAACAACTCTGTAAAATATTCAAAACATGAAATAGTTAATTAAAGACAGATAAAAAATGCACCAGCATTCTATGCATTTAAGGGAGGCTTGCCTGAACAAGAATGTTTAGAGCAGTTGCTGTAAAGTGTACAATGAAGGTGCCTGCCTGCTGTTGTCAATAAGCAGGGAGTTCCAAAGTATAGGTGCTGCCACAATAGACCATCTATTTGATCATGATTAAAGGAGGAGGAGGAGTTTGGATTTGATATCCCTCTTTATCCCTACCCGAAGGAGTCTCAAAGTGGCTAACATTCTCCTTTCCCTTCCTCCCCCACAACAAACACTCTGTGAGGTGAGTGGGGCTGAGAGACTTCAGAGAAGTGTGACTGGCCCAAGGTCACCCAGCAGCTGCATGTGGAGGAGCGGAGACGCGAACCCGGTTCCCCAGATTACGAGACTACCGCTCTTAACCACTACACCACACAGGCTTGTTCGTTCATTCTTTCTTTCTATCTTTCTGCTCACAAAGAATCAAGAGTTATGGTATGATTGTGTGGTATGAGATCAGAATTTGGTAATGATTCCTATGTTTAATAGGGGAGAGGGAATCCCATTTGTTCTGTGACTTTTCATGGCATCTTTCTGCTTTGACTAAGGTTCGTATATCTTGTCTGTACTGTAATTCAAAATGTCTGCTGGGGAATTATAAGGTGAACTGGGTTACCTAGTAGACTGAGACCTTTCTTATTGACCTGTCGGTTTGTATCCATCAGCCTGAATGGTTATGTACATTGGGCAAATGGCGAAAGGCACAATCCATTAAGTGGTGAAACACGCCCCCCCTCCTTCATTTCACTGGGTTTTGTGCAGGAGACTCACACAAGACTCATTTCAAATAATAAGAGGTTGTACAGCTGCAGTGCTTAGTGAACTGTGCCCTTGGTGATAAAGCAGATTGCTTGTTTCCCCCAAGGTCTGATTTTATAAGAGGGAAGCCCATTGAATGTAAACCAACCCCTTGGAAATAATGGAAGTTAACGGCTAAGTTTAGTTTGCTGCTAAGTAGCTGGTGGTTAGTAACTGAGGAGTTGATGAAAGTAAGGTGAAGTTCAGCCCTGTGCAGGTATACTCAGAAGCACGTTATTCTGTGTTTGCTCAGCTAAGTTGCAAGCATATAAGATTTCAGTACTTTATAAAATGTGGTGCTAACAGTGGTAATAGAGCTGATCAGGATTGTATATTAGACAACTTAATGAGTGTGGGGCAGCCTTTGGGGGTGAATTTGCCTGGTGGCGTATGACCCACAAAGCAGCAAAATGGAGCAGATTTCCAATCATACCTTGGTTCCCATGGGGCCTCATGGAAGGGGGGGAGAAGCATTTATAAGGTTCCCCCCTCAAGAGTTCAGGGCCTTATAAAGAGCAGATTGTGCCACATTTGGAACTGGGGTGAGGGAAGAGCACAGAGATGTGTGGAGGGGGACTCCCTGGCCCTCACTGCACTCGCAGTGGCCCTCCTCCCACCCCACCTGTGGTCCTGGCATCCTATTATCTGAATGGGGTGTTTGCTCCTGACCTCCTAGGGAGATGCTGGCCTGGGACCTTCTATTTCCCCGTTTCCTCTCCCTTGAGTTTGCAATCTGGTGATGGATCTGGGGTGAGATAGCCTGGCCAATGTGTGTGGCTTGTAGGCCTGTTTTCAGGACTCTGGATCATAGCCTGCCTTGACCAATTGAATGCAGGCTTAGGTGCAGGCCATCCCCCAGATGCCCTCCTGTGGGTATCACTTGGGTCCACTTCCAGGGGTTAAACTGAAGTCTGCCTAGTCTTCCTCACCCAGTTTGTTGCCAGATCTTGATTTGTACAGCTCATCATCTTGTGTGTACACTTGTTAAAGATACCTGTGAATAACCAGGTGAGTGTCCAAATCAGCTCTTTGTATACACAGGAACACAGATGGATATAATGTGTTAACACTGCTAGTGATTATAAGTACGGATAGGATTCAAAATGGATATATGTATATTGGATTCTAAGAGATGGCCTCTCTTGCTCTCCAGGTCTCGGTAGCTTTCCTACCGAAATAACCCGACCTCCCAAATGAGTTATTGTTCCCTACAGACAGGGAGTCCCTTTCTTGCTTTGCCCAATCTCTCTCTTTACTGGTGATGATATAGCTTCCATTTATCTCAGCAACCAGACTGTGTCATAGCAAATGTAAAGGCAGTATTATATCCAGCAGGTGACATTCTGATATTGTCTGCTTCTGAAGAACCCTGAACGATTTGAATGTTATCATGATATACAGAACCCCAAGGAGGAACATTGTCTGCTGTGGTATAATGCATTTAAAATAGATGTTTTATAGAGCGAGCTGAATTATTCATTTCAAATAAATTATTGGGCAGATTTAGACCTTCCCATTCTGTTTGTGAATTGCTCATGAATTAGTCTCAAACCTCCTGGTGTATCTGCAGTGTTGATTGGTACTTAAGAAAATTAGATTTCACTTCTGGGTCTGTTAGGAGAATGGTTGATGCTTTGTTACCTGTGGGCATTTTAAGCACACTGACATGGAATGATTTCATTTCTTACTCTCTCCCCCCCTTCCCTCCCTCCACATTGCATGAGTGAAACACTAGAGTAAGAATGATGACAACAAAAAGAAGCATAACATGCTCTGGGTAAGACACCCCCTTCCCTCTTCAAATGATCATGGAACTGCCTGGAGTTCATTATGAGCTTATCAGGGGTTCCCCAAAAAAGATTAATACTGGCAGACAAGACTCCCTGACGGACAACTTGTTTACCATTGAGGGCCACTCTGATCTGCTTGCACAAAGCACACAGAGAAGTTAGGTTATATCCGGTCTTTCTTGAACATTTCTTCTGACTTGTTCTGTGGAGAAAGCTATGCAACAATGAACTGTCATCTTGAGTTCATCTTGATTTGTTTGCAAGGCATTTATACATCTTCTTGTTAGTCATTTGTTCATCTGACGTGGATCTGATTCTTCTTTTCTTTTTGAGGCGGATTGGTTGGAACCCTTTAATCCACTTCAACTGCACAAACCTGAATTCCCAGGTTGCACTTGAATCCCTCCTGCAAAATCAGAAGGCCCAGTGACACTGTTCCCATACAATGTGCAATTCCAGGGATATTTGCCCCTAGAAATCAGAGACTACTGTACATTGATGCCAACAGCACAAAGAGCTACAATTTTATCCCTCTACCGAGTGAACTCTAGAAATTTTGGCTCTCAGGGGAATACTGATCTCCTTACAACTCACAGCACCCTTAACAAACTACAACCACAGAATTCTTTAGGGGCAGCTGTATCTTTTTAAAGTGGTATCATAGTGCTTTAATCACAGGGTGTGCGTGTGGCCTTAAGTGTAAGCATTTTTGTACATGTTCTTTGGCTGGAGAAGTGCATTCCAAAATTTGGAGAAGTGTGTGTTTTTTGGGGTGGGGAGGAATGGGCTCTGTTTCAGTTTGCATGTTGTTTTGGAAATTGCAAATGACACAAGTTCACACTGAAATGCTAATCGGATCAAATTTGTCCCCCATCCATGGACATGAGAGTTTTCCCAGACACTCAGAAATGTTCTGCGCCTTCAAGTTCCCTTTGTTTTCAGTGTGAATTGAGATCATACAACCTCTTCCAGTCTTTGACTTCTAAATCTGCAAATTGCCAGCTTTAATATCACTTTTGACCTTTTTAATATTCTGTGTTTAGACAGTTCCCTCCCCCCTTGCTGCAGTGTTTTACAAACGAGGAAGCTACAGCAGAATCCAAGATGCCTACTCTCTGTGTGTCTGTGTCAGGGGGTGGGAGAAAGTGAAACCTGAAAGGGGATTTTAATATAGTTTAGCGCTTTTTTGGGGGGGGGGTGTAATTGTTGCAGCAGTACAAGTGTAATCTCTGCTAATTATACCATCTTCATATTGTTAGTGAATCTGTTTCTTACCCAGATTCTGTTGCTGCTGACTTCAAAGCAACTGAGCAAAGCTGCCTTACACTGAATCAGATCATTAATCCATTTAGGTTAGTATTGTCTATTCTGACTGGCAGAAGCTCTCCAACATTTCAGGCAGGAAATCTATGTGGTGATGCTAGGGATTGAACCTGGGATCTTCTGTGCAAGACAGATGCTCTACCACTGAGGCACAGTCCTCCCTGCCCACCTCACTTACCATGTTGATTTTTTTTAATTTTTTTTTTATTCATGCATTTTACATATCATAGTAAATCAGTTATACAATTGTCACCATTTATCTTGCAGTCTTTGACTTCAACACACATCCCTCTGCGGGGTCTTGTTAAGCTGCATCTCCTTAATTACCACACCTCATAGCTTATTTTCACTGCTGCTCATATATATAACCCCACTTGGAAATTTATCTGATTGTTATATTTCTTTAAATATTTGCCAAAGTATTCCCACTCTTCTTTTCTATCCGACTCATCCTGATTTCTTATCTTTGCAGTCAACATTGCTAACTCCGCGTCAGTGGCGTAGCGTGGGGGGTGCAGGGGGGGCCAGCCGCACCAGGCGCAACATTGGGGGGGGCGTGCTCGCACTCGCAGCTCTCTGCCCCTACCTGGCTCACTCACTCTCTCTCACTGCAGTGCTGGCTGTGGTCATCCGATCCGAGCTGCCGGGTCGCCGCCCACTGTGGAGGGGGAGGGTACCAGGCGTGCGTTGCGTTGCGGAGCGGAGAGAGAGCGAGGGAGGGACTATCTGGGGGAGGGACAGTGCAGCAGCTGCCCAGCGCAGCGCTGAGTGCGGGAGAGAACCACACCCAACCAGCCCAGGCAGCAGCAAGAAGAAGCTGGCAGCGACGGCAGGTTAGGGGTTAGGGGCGCAAATTACTTGCCTTGCCCCGGGTTAGGGGGCGCAAATTACTTGCCTTGCCCCAGGTGCTGACAACCCACGCTACGCCATTAGCTTATTTTGCCAGTCTATTTTTGCGGGACTATTTTTGTCCTTCCACCTTTGGGGATAAATTATTCCAGAAGCTGTTATTGCGTAGAGGAAAAGACTAAGTACTTTCTTGGGTAATTCCCCCTCAACTATACTCAATAAGAACATCGCTGGTTTCTTGGTAAATGAGAACCTTAACATCTTTTTTTAGTTCTGAGTATATCATCTCTCAATACTCTTTGGCTTCCTTACAGCCCCACCATGTATATAAATGTCACTTCAATCTCTTCACTTTTTAAACAAAAACAAAATTGTTTCCTTTTTCGTTTGGTTTTTTTACATTTTTTTACAAGTTTACTAGGGGTGAGGTACCATCTATATATCATCTTTTGTAGGTTCACATTTAGGGTATAGCATGCAAAGAAGTTTATCATTGTTTTCCACAATTTTTTCCCAAGAGGCCATATCTATGTTGTGTTCTAGGTCAATTGCCCATTGAATCATAGAGGCCTTTGTCGTTTCTTCCTTAGTCTCCCACTCTAATAAGATTTTATAATTTTTTGAAACCAGTTTTTCTTCGTTGCTCAATAAGACTTTTTCGAGTTCTGAGCTTTCCTCAGAGAATCCTCTTTCTTTGTCTTTCCTAAATATCTAATTTAATTGGAAATACTGGAACCAGGTTTTGATTGAGTTTTGTATGTCTTCTCTCTCTTTAAGTTTGGTTTTCCTTCTTTGAATTCTATAATAGATTTATAGGTGCCCCAATCTCCTTTCATGTTGGTCTTCTTTTACTGATAGCACTTCTCAAACAAGCTCTGCATGGGCCTGGATGGGCTTCTGCTGACAAGGCAGGGGTAGAAAACTATGGTCATCTACTAGCTGTGGACTTCATCTACTTTCATCCCTGACCATTACCCATGCTGGCTTGAGCTGATGGAGGCCACATCTGTAGAGCCACAGCTCATTCCTGTGGAAAGAGGTGTATCAGAGCTGGGCTGTAAGCATCTGTCAAGTTGGAAATAGAAGGCAAACGTCAAGCTTGGGGTGAAGCCAGAAGATCAAGCCAGCCCAAGCAATGAAGAAGCCTTTCTATACCTCCTGCTTAGTAAGGGCCAGTCTGTCTGAGTGGGAGAAGCTAGAAATTTTTAATGCTTAGGAAGTTGCTGTAAGCTGCAGTCTTCCTGGTGGTTTGAAGCACAGGGTCAACCCCTGAATACTCATTCTAAGACACAGAGCATTGAGACATACTGTACACCCTCCAGATGCCCTTTCAATTTGCTAACCTTCCTTCCATAGGTATTCCACCCATCATAATGAGTTAAATTTTGTATTAATAGAACATATTCTCTCCAGTTACTTATACAAACTGCATACATCCTATATTCAACAGATGCCTTTCAAATTTGCATTGATAATGCTCACTTCATCTTCTGCAGGGGATAAACATGTCTTTCCTGTTTCCAGTGGGTCAGAACCCTACTGTTGCTGTATTATGGGATGAACATATTCATTTGCCACATCTGACGTCAGCTGGTAGCTGTTCACATATCTCTAACCATGGTATTTATCTGGATTAAGACCTACTTCCATTTAAAAGTCACAGATTTCTGTATAATTCAATAATGACACATTTCCCCCCAGCCCAATGGAAAATCTATGTGACAAAAACTTTTTAAGATTATAATGCTGCCAGATTAATCTATTCATTCAATAATTCCTCTCTGCTATATTGCTAGAAGAGTTACTTGAGGATTTATGGCTTTGGAAGAAGGGTTTAATATTTATCTGAGGGGCTGAATTGGATGGGGTGGTGGAAACAAGGAATAAAGCTGAATTAACTTGTAGACAGGTGCCTTGATCACACTAAGGAGATCTGTAAAAGTTACCAGGATTATGAATGTGTATTACTTTTTGGATAAGGAATCGGAAGCATAAATCTGATATGCATCAAATGTGCAACAGCATGTGTATTCTGGCTACAATCCTGTGCACACTTTCTTAGAAGTAACACCACTGAAATCAATAGGACTTTGGTAAACATGCACTAGATTAGGCTGCCAAGTGTGGATGCTCACTATCTAGCTAGAATGTTTAGTTGCTGCCTTTCATTTTTTAAAGGTATTATTATTTTTGCAAATATAACAGAAAAAAGAAAGAGAGCTGATAATAAAAATATTCAATCAATCCCAACTTTAACCTATAAATGAATTAGGCATTCCATATGTCCAAATAGATATGCAAATGAGATTGATGATTATAAGATATACATTTAAACATAGAAAAGGCAGTGAGATCTTCAGACTACTGAGTAGTAGATGCTGGCTCTATCTTTCACCCTTTCAGTGCAAGTCTCTTTCCAATTAATGGACTCACAGGATCCACTTTTGTTGTCCATCTGTTAGTCCCCACACCACTGAAATATAACTTTAAAATGTGTGAATATCACAGTTATCAAGGATTTTTCCAAAACAGAAAGAAGACACCATGAGCATGCCCATATCATGTGCCTTTCAGTTCTAAAAGTCACACACACACGACAACTAACAAAAATCATAGCTAAAAAAAAGAAAGAAAGAACAGAAATCAGAGAAAGTAGCACAAATTATTATAGAGAGAATTCATTTGGGCTTCTTTTTCTTCTTCTAGTACTTAAGATAGCTTAGTCAGTAGACCCACAATCTCAGCGTTGTATGTTTGAGCCCCACTTTGGGCAAAAGATTCCTCCATTGCAAAGAGTTGGACTAGATGACCCTCATGGTCACTTCCAACTCTACGATTCTCCTCCTTCTCCACTTCTTTTCCTCTAATGAACTCAAGGAAGCATGAATGTTTCTCCCGCTTCTAACTGTCTCTTCACAACAACCCTTTGGGAGAGATTAAGCTAAAAGATAGTGACTGGCCCAAAGTCACAAAGTGAAGTTCATGGTTGAGTGAAGCTTTGAACCCTGTTTTACCAGGTCCTCACCCAACACTGTAACCACTACAACCACATCAGCTTTCATGGGCATGATGGAATCAGATAGCTTTCACCAAACACTGAAACACCAGAGAATCCTCATAAGGCAAGATGTCCCTTAATTCTTCTCCCACTCTCATAAACTTGGGCCATCCACTGAAGCTAAATGATGGAAGATTCAGGACAGACAAAAGAAAGTCTTTCTTCAAACAGCACATGGTCAAGCTGTGGAGTTCACTTTCACAAGGTAGTGATGGTCGCTAACTTGAATGGCTATAAAAGAGTGTTAGAAAAGTTCATAGAGCATAAGGCAAGCAATAGCTGCTAGCCATGATGTCTATGTCCTGTCTCCACTGTCAGAGGCAATATGCCTCTTAGTGCCAGTTGTTGTGAATCACAAGAGGGAAGAGTGCTGTTGCACTCAGAACATTTTTGAGGGCTTCCCAGGTATCTGGTTAGCCACTGTGAGAAGAGGATGCTGGACTAGAGGGGCTGTTGACTGATAGTGCAAGGCTCCTCTTTTGTTCTTCCTTTTGGTGGCCTTAAGTCTACTAGACCGTTGGAGAAATAAGGAAACTATTATGACATTTGCTCTTTGGCCATGTGCTCTGCAATGCTGGGTAGTGTTCATATGACATTCTGCCTCTCTTTCTCTTTTCTCTCTGCCCCCCCTCTCTCCTTGACATATCGTATCCCTTACATCAATCATATATATTGGTGTCAGATCCCTTTGGTTTTTCTTGGATAGCTTCAGGCTGATTTGGTATTCATTTTTCGTAGGATTCCTTTTGATTCTCTCTCCCTCCTCCTCCTCCCCACCACCCTTCTCTCTGACTTTAATTAAGCTCTTGAGCTTTGTGGATTTGGACAATCTTTATTAAAAATAATAAATGGGCACTTTTTTGGAGGCCCTCCAATTCCACTTGAGGTCTCCCATAGGTTCAGAAAGGAAGCAATTGAATCTGATCAGAATAAAAATGAGTTCTAGAAGGTGCATTTGAGATCAAATATTTCAACCTGCCCTTAGCATGCAAAAAGATAATTGAAAAGTATTTGGTTTTTTAAAAAGAATTCTCAAAATTATTTGGACAATTAGTTATACAACTTGCATTCACAGTTAACAGTGATTTCCAGAACACTACAAGTGTCATGTAGTACCTAGAGTTTACACACACACACACACACACACACACACACACACAAAAGAAGGGAAGAGAAGATTGACATTTTTGTTTAGCCAGTTCTCATGCATATTTCTGCAGAAGCAAGCCCCATTGAATCTGAAGGAACTTAGTCCCAAGAAAGGATTACATTTGGCTTTGTTCCAGTTGCTCAAAGTTCAAATGTCCTACCGGAGGACTGAAACCAGGTCAGGGTTGTGCCAAGAATTATGTCCCCCTCAAGATGCTGATCTACAGAGGTGACCATCCTAAGATTGCGACTGGGCTTGCTTCTTCTGCCAATGGTGCTGAGGGCATCCAGTGCAGCTGGCTTAAATGCATCACTGTCCAGCCAGGCATGAAAGTGAACAGTAGCCAGCCAACCAGCAAGGCGCGAACCAGCCATAAGGGCCTCTGAATGGCCCATTTAAACTTCAGGTCTTGGCAGGCAGTCATACCCAGACCCGGCAGCCAAGTAAATTACCAGCTAGCAACATAAGCTCTGACCGCCCAGGGAAGATGCCTAGAAGCAAGGGTGGTTGCAACCATCACCCATCTGGGAAAGGGTGAGTGGCCATTGGTGCACTCCAGCTCCAGTCAGCCCCATTCAACATGGCCAATGGTCAGGGCTGAAGGGAATAGGATTCCAACACCATCTGGAGTGCCACAGGGACAGGGCCTCCATCCCTGGTTTTCATTTTGAATGGAAACAAAGCCAGATGATGTAATCCTGTGCACATTTACTTCTGATTGCCTTTAGAATTAGGGAGATTTTTTTGAAGTCACCAGACTGCATTGAGCCAAAGACTTCACTGACTATCTGGGTTTTGAGCAAGGATTGGAAGAGAGACTAAGAAAGAGCATGTGGTAGATCCCCACCCCCTCCATAACGTAGAGAACAATTCTGAATGTGTGTGTGTTTGAATGTATAGTGGTACCTCGGTTTAAGAACAGCCCTGTTTATGAATAGTTTGGTTTATGAACTCTGCAAAACTGGAAGTAGTGTCCCGGTTTGCGAACTTTACTTCGGTCTAAGAATGGAACCCGAACGGTGGAAGGGCACCGGTGGTGGGAGGCCTCATTAGGGAAAGCATGCCTCGGTTTAAGAACGGTTTTGATTTAAGAACGGACTTCCAGAACGGATTAAGTTCATAAACTGAGGTACCACTGTATGCATTATTCTTTTAGGATAAAAATAGGCAATGAACCAAAAAAAATATTTGCAGCTTGGAAGCTTTGACATTAGTATCTGGATCACATTTTGCTTGTCCATGAAAAGTGGCTGGGGATTTTGAAGTGTTGCACCCAGGTCAGTGCTCTCCTGAAAATACTGAAATCTTGACCCTTTGTTCTTATTAAATGGCTTTTAAAATAGCATTTGTGGAGTGTAGAGAGCACTCCAAGAATCTTGAGTCATTAATGCATAGTGCAATGCAGCCATGAGTGTTCCCTGAGAACTGATTCATTGCTGCCGAACAAAGGCCTACATCAGAAGGGTCTTCCCCCTTTGTGACACCAATCTCCCTTCAGAAGAAAAAGGACCTACAGCGGTACCTCGGGTTACAGACGCTTCAGGTTACAGACTCCGCTAACCCAGAAATAGTACCTCGGGTTAAGAACTTTGCTTCACGACGAGAACAGAAATCGTGTGGCGGTGGTACGGCAGCAGCGGCAGCGGGAGGCCCCATTAGCTAAAATGCTACCTCAGGTTAAGAACGGACCTCCAGAATGAATTAAGTTCTTAACCCGAGGTACCACTGTACATGTCTATATGCAGTGATGCACAGGTGTTTATTTTGGCACATGAACCCTATATGTCACCCCATAAATTGGCTAATTAGCAAAATAATCTATAGTCTTATGCTCAAACATGGAATTCTGATTATGAGTAGGTGGCAAAGCGGGGAATGCTCAGCACCCTGCCCCAACACCCTATTTGCATTGCCCCTATTTTGCACTGCTGACCTTTCTACATATAATGAGAAGGTCTGAAGGGGAATTGTAAGCACGTTCTGCAGAATGTACTAAAAATCCTTCCCTGATCCCTGGAATGATTGTAAGTGCATTGAGGTCATATCTACACCATACATTTAAAGCACCATTATACCATTTTAACAGCCATGGGGAATCCTAGGAACTGTCCAGGGTTTTCCCTTGACGTGTTATAATGGTATGGCGTGAACATATTATGTGGGTGTGGCCTTAGTTGAACATGTTCACAAACCTGCTCTAGACATTGCCACTCAACATGTGAAGGGTGAGAACATTAGGAGCAGGGCTTTCAAGCACATCTTGCCACTCTTGTCATACAATGTCCACCATCCCTGGCC
Source organism: Podarcis erhardii (assembly GCF_964252035.2). Taxonomy (NCBI): domain Eukaryota; kingdom Metazoa; phylum Chordata; class Lepidosauria; order Squamata; family Lacertidae; genus Podarcis; species Podarcis erhardii. The sequence goes on from NC_138504.1 coordinate 16,540,080, forward strand.
ATCTTTGCTGGGACTGATAGGAGCAACAACATCTGGAAAGCCAAAGGTTCCCGATACTTGGTCTAAAGTGTCAATGGCTCTCCAGGGTTTCAGACAGGGAACTGCTCCTAACCCAATGTTGAGATGCCAGGGTTTGAGCATGCTACCTTCTGTATGTAAAGCAAGTGCTGTACCACTAAACTATACTTCTTACACAATTTGGGATCCATATGACCTGACACATGAATCATTCCATGCACGTTGTGTCATAAAATGAATGTGTTTTTTTATATTAAAAAAATGGTTAGGAGAACGTAATTGTTGATACCCCCATCTTCCCTCGCCTCCTCGCCTCAGCATCTGGCATATCTCGTTTAGATGCGTAATAAATGCCAGAGAGTCAAGATTTATCTTGGATTTCCTTGGGAGTTTTGTTGCCGCAGACATAATTTATGGAGAAACGGTGCTTTTTCCCTATGCTTTATTCTGCTGTCACTCACACCACATGCATCTTAGCCCATGGTGCAATTGGAAAGAGAAAGCTCCATTGCTCAGGTTTCTTTCTTCCTGCTGTCCCTTCACTATCCATGTGATACCAGATCAATATCTTCTTTCTGCTCGAAACTGCTTTGTAAACTGGGGCAAGGTCCCAACCACAGAGAGTCCTATCAATAAAGGCCAAGACAAGAGTGACGTACTCGAAATTTGGCTCAGTTATGAAATCCAGTCCCTTTAATTTAGTGTCAAAAACTGCAGGTAGCCATGGCAATCTATTACACAAAACCCAAATATTTATCTTTTTCTTTACTTGCTGTATTTATATGTTACCCAGTAAAATAATGGCAGTTAAAATACCCATAATATCACAAAATCTTTATTTGCAACACAGAAGTAGGAGAGGTATTGATAATTCAAGCATATACAGATCATTATTAGTGAATAAAAAGCAGTAAAATCAAATACGTACTTGTTAAAATTGCAAGGTTTTTTGAGAGACTGGGGGATATATATTTTTTAAGTCATTAACTGGCACTAAAAAGACCACAATGATGACACCAGGCAAGCCTTTCTGAAGAGGTATTCCAAAGCTGGGGTGCCAATGCTTCTGCTCAGAAGAACCTCTCCCAAATAGCCAGCTATCACCAAGGTGAAAGCATTAGTAGCCTAGGGTCTGGTCTGAGGCACAGGACGCGGCTTGCTGAAAATAGGCAGGCCTCTTTATGTATGCAACAACAGCAGCAAGAATACTCATCGCGAAGTATTGGAAGACACAAGATTTACCCACCCGGGAAGAATGGCAGATGAAAGTGATGGACTATATGGAACTGGCGGAAATGACTGGCAGAATCCAAGACCAAGGTGAAGAGTCGGTGGAAGAAGACTGGGAAAAATTTAAAGTTTATTTACAGAAACATTGCAAAATTAAGGAATGTTAGAAGGTTGTTGGAACGAAGTAATGTGGTTTTAGCAGAAATGATATAAAGGATTAGGTTAAAATTGATTTTTTAATTGGTGAAAGACGAGAATTACAGTATATTAAGATAAATTATTAGGATAGACCTAGTTTTGACCTTACAGGAGCCAGAATCTAGTACAAAAAGGGCATTACAATTGATTCAAGACTTTGGTCGGGTGGCGGGATTTAAACTAAATAAACAAAAAACTAAGGTACTGGAAAAAAATTGACAACTTCAGAGTCAGAAAGGTTTCAGAAAGAGACAGAGTTAAATGTAGTTAAAAAAGTAAAATATCTAGGGGTGAACATAACAGCAAAGAATCTGAGTTTATTTAAGGACAATTATGAAAAGTGCTGGTCAGAAATCAAGAGGGACTTAGAAAGTTGGTCAAGATTGAAACTTTCCTTGTTGGGCCGAATTGCTGCTATAAAAATGAATGTATTGCCAAGGATGCTGTTTCTTTTTCAGACTCTACAGATTGTGGACAAAATGGAGTGTTTCCGGAGGTGGCAAAGAGATATCTCTAAATTTGTCTGGCAGGGCAAAAAGCCCAGAATTAAGTTTAAAATACGAACTGATGCTAAAGAAAGAGGGGGATTTGCCCTGCCAGACTTAAGGTTGTACTATGAATCAGCAGCTTTTTGCTGGCTGAAAGATTGGCTGCTTCTTGAAAACACTGATGTTTTAGATTTGGAAGGATTTAATAATGCTTTTGGATGGCATGCATATCTGTGGTATGACAAGGTTAAGATTCACAAGAACTTCAAGAACCATATTGTAAGGAAAGCAGTGTTTAATGTCTGGACAAAATATAAAGACTTATTAGAAAATAAGACCCCAAGGTGGTTATCACCTATGGAAGCTAAAGCAGTGAAAAGACCCAATATGGAGGTCAAATGGCCAAAGTATTGGGAAATATTGGAAAGAGATGGAGACAATTGGAGATTGCAGAGTTTGGAGAAACTAAGAGATAAAGTGCGAGATTGGCTACATTATGCTCAGATTAAAGAGGCTTTTAAATTGGATAAAAAGTTAGGATTCCAGGTGGAAAAATCGAAATTGGAAACAGAACTGTTAGAACCTAAGACTAAATTATTTTCAAGAATGTATAACTTGCTGCTGAGGTGGAATACACAGGATGAAACGGTTAAATCAGCTATGATAAAGTGGGCACAGGACATTGGGTATAATATCATGTTTGCTGACTGGGAAAAGTTATGGACCACCGGTATGAAGTTTACGGCATGCAATGCCTTGAAAGAAAATATTATGAAAATGATATATAGGTGGTACATGACCCCAGTCAAGCTAGCAAAAATATATCACCTGTCAGATAATAAGTGTTGGAAATGTAAGGAAACTGAAGGAACGTTCTTTCATCTCTGGTGGACTTGCCCTAAGGTTAAGGCCTTCTGGGAAATGATATATAATGAGCTGAAAAAGGTATTTAAGTATACCTTTCCCAAGAAACCAGAGGCCTTCCTTTTGGGCATTGTTGGCCAGAGGGTGTTGAGGAATGATCGAACATTATTTATGTATGCAACAACAGCAGCAAGGATACTCGTCGCTAAGTATTGGAAAACTCAAGATTTGCCCACGCTGGAGGAATGGCAGATGCAACTGATGGACTACATGGAGCTTGCAGAAATGACCGGCAGAATCCGAGACCTGGGAGAGGAAGCCGTGGAAGAGGACTGGAAGAAATTCAAGGACTATCTACAAAAACATTGTAAACTATATGAGTGCTAAGAAGGATGAGAGATTTGAAAATAACAGGGCCCATAAAGTTAGTTGATAAGATTATGAGAATGAGTGAATATTACGAGAAAAAAGAAATTTTGAATAAACATTGTGTTAAAATTAGGTATCTAAGACCTAGATAAAAATATTCAAAGTTAGGGACAAAACATTGGAAATGTATATAATAAGAATTGAAACAAGGTGACAAGTTGCTGGCTAAAGTTTTATAATTTGGAACGCAAGAGCGGGAGATGTGAGGAAGTCCAAAAGATGAAGAAAGGATGGGTATTATAAGATGTTAAATTTTATGTTTGTTCTTTTTTCTGTCTATTATCTGTTTATTCTGTCTTTTCTCTGCTGTATCAACAAAACTCTTAATAAAAAAATTATATATATATAAAAAAAGATAAATTATTAGGATAAAAACAAAGCTGGAAAGGATTTGCTGAAACATCTAATTGAACTAGAATACAAAAAAAGGGAGGTGTGAGGAGGTCAAGGAAATAAGCAAAGGAAAGAAAGTTATGTAAAGGTTTGATCTTTTTTTTTGTCAATTGTTTGTATTTTTTCTGTCTTTTTATATTTTTCTTTTTTTGTCTTTTTACTTTTTATCTTTGTAATCTTTAAAATTTGGATAAATACTATTTTAAAAAAAAATGAAAATAGGCAGGCCTGGATCTGGTCAGTACCAGGATGTGGGCATAATGCATTCTGGATGTGGGCATAATGCAGAATTCTCCATTTTTATTTACATAATTTTGTACTGCATGTATCCTTCAGTTCCTCCATGCCTTTTTTCTCTCTTTCATTCCTTGCATTGTGGATGCACAGAAGAGATGAAATTCCACAATTATTGTTTTCTTCCTCTTTTTATCATCATAATGGAAGAACCAAACTAGGTGTGATGGCAATTTCCTAGAATACCCTAAGATTTGTATTTTTAATGGTATGCAAGTAGCAAATAAGGGGAAACCCTGCTCAGACTAAGAGTCGTGAAGAATGGAGAGGAGGACTATTTCTCTCCCTATCACATTCTTGAGAAAGATCTCTCCTGAGCTACTATTTGCAATAAAAACAGCCAATGCGGCCTTTCAAATTACAGCTTTGGAGAAGGGATTTTTGTAAGGATTTTGTTAGGATTCCCTACTTGCAACTCATGGTATCAAGACTGAACAGACTTACCAACAGCTGCGATTTTCATTTAAAACATGCATATAAAAACTGCTGGTATCATATTGTTGTTATGCAAATCTATGGTGTGCTGTGTATAGAATATACCCTACACAAATCTATTAGGAATACTGTGTACTGTTCTAGTTGTCTCGCCTCAAAAAGGATATTGTGGAGCTGGGAAAGGTTCAGGAAAGGGCAATCAAAATGATCAACAGGATGAAACAACCCTCCTACAAGGAAAGGTTACAGCGTTTATGACTTTTTAGTTTAGAAAAAAGTAATAGACAATGGGATAGAAATTTAAATTGTGCATGGAATGGAGAAAGTGGCTAGAGAATGCAATGTTGACCGTTCTCCTTGATCTGTCAAAGACTTTTGACATCATTGATCATGGTGCTCTTCTGGAGCAACTCAAGGAGTTGGGAGTTGGCAGTACTTGACTTCTACCTGCAGTGTCACTACCATAAAGTAGCACTAGGAGACCGCTGATCAGCTCTGTGGCTTTGGGCTCCCCGAGAGTCCGTTCTGTCTCCTGTGCTATTTAATGTCTATATGAAACCACTGAGAGATGTCATCCAGAGATCTGGAGTATCATCATAGTGCCATAATTGCATATAATGCCAATCCTGGCCTGGCTGCACTGGCGGCAAATTAATTTCTGTGCCCAATTCAAAGTGTTGGTTTTGACCTATAAATTGGTAAAAGGCTCAGGACTGAAATACCTCAAGGACTGCTGCTCCCTGTATGAAGTGGCCTGGACCCTGCACAATAATTTATGTTAAATTTGTAACTTGTGTAAATTGCCAAAATAATTGCACTAATTGCGTTAAACAGCAGACAGTGAGATGAATAACGGTCTTTGTCAGAAGCCTAACAGGAATAGAAACACTGTTGATTGGCCAGGACAGAGGAGAGTTGTAGTAAAGCAGCTGTACAGATTTTAAGGGGTGCCAATTTCAATAAAATTTACAAAATTACTTTGTATGTGAGCTGGGGTGCCAATATTGGGGGCAGGCAAGCTCCACCCCGCATAATCTCAATATATGGAACATGCACACCATTTGAATGGCAATGCCCATCAATTTGGGAGTAGAGCAAATATTTTATTGGGGGGCCTGAAGGGACCTTAGCTCCTGTTTATGTGAGTCAGATCTGCTTGACACATGTTCTCTCTCCCAACTGTGCCATTTTGGTAAAGAAGGCTAGATAGTGTACTTTCACTCTGCTTCTTCAAAGGGAGATGAAGTTTTTGTTGTCTGAATCAGGGTCTAAATGCCATAATGCAGTCAGAATTGTGATTAATATGACTTGAGGGGGGAAGCCATTCTGCAAGACCATAATTACAAAATGACAGATATTGTACAAGTGTCCTAAAGATGCATGCATCCCAAGAATATTTATGATAAATAATTACAGGAAAATTCTTTCATTAAAAAATAAACTGGATTAATTAGCAGACAATCATAATTTTTCTCAAATTACTTCTGCACACACTTCATTCATTTTACTTGTAATGGTTTGACATTCAGTTAAAAATTTAAGGGTTGGTCCTCGGGGCTGAGGAAGGGAGAAATCTGACTAAGTTCTCCAGATTCCTGGCCATGGAAAAAGCAGTATCTGGCTATGATGAAGGCCCAGTTCCTCTTTGAAATATCCCAATTTTAATGCTTAGATAAGGAATGGAAAGATCTGCAGGGAGGGGAGGGAAGAGAGAATTTGCCAGGAAATGGTTATCTTTGATATGCAGGCTCTTAGAACAATGAAGCCCTGTTTCTTCTTATACTCTCATTCTGAGACAACCTGTTAATATGCAGGAGCTGTCGTCCAGACTGAGATTTATAGCTCTCTTATATTCACAGCCCATATAAGTGTATCCTCACCAGCTGGTTCTGCCAACTTTCCCCAAGATGTCACGCCTCCTGAATGAGTCCAGGGCTGGTTCTAAGGCCAGTTGAGTGGGTATCTGGAAAAGAAATAGGGTGAGAACTGGAAGATCAGTAGAGCCAAACTGGCCAGGAGATGGTGGAATGGTTCTTAATTCCTTGCAACATTTATATTTCACCTTTTGGCCAAAGCACTTGAGTCAGCAATGGCTTAGAATCTGAGAGACACTTTTGGGAAGGGAAAAGCCAAATGGAAAGGCCTCATCTTTGCCTCTGATGCAGCCAAGTGAACTGACCACTGATGAAGTTCTGTGAGGGGGAAAAGCTGGTAGGGCAGTTGATCACAGCCAAGCTAATAAAAAAAGCCTTGGCATTTGACCTAGAATCACTGAATTCTAAACCTGAAATATACTTCAGAGGTCCTCTAGCTCTCTATTTGATGCAAGGCCCCATCTAACCACTGCTTAAATTCTGAGGTTCTTTGTTATAAGAGGCTGCATATCTAGAACATAGGAAGAGCGATGCTGGATCATATAATCCAGCATCTTTTTCTCACAGTGGCAAACCAGATGCCTATAAGTAGCCTACACAAAGGACCTGGATGCAACAACATCTTTTCCTCCTGTGGTTTCCAGCAGATGGTATTTGCAGCTAGCACTTGTTGATAGCCTTTCTCCACTAATTTGTCTTATCTTCTGTTAAAGCCATCCACGTTAGTGGCTATCACAACTACTTGGTGGAGCAAACTGCACAGTTTAATTATACACTGTGTGAAGAAGTACTTTCTTTTGTAAATCTCCCATTAGTCAACTGCACTGGATGTCTACAAGAGCTAACGTTCATAGAGGGAGATTCCCCCCACCCCCAGCTATATTTCTGCAGACCATGCATAATTTTATACACCATTATTAGGTCTCTAAAGATAGCTATGGCCTGTCTAATCCTCCTTTCCATTGCAAGCAATTTCATTCTTGTTGTCCTGTTCAGGCCTTGTGCAGATACAGTAAGTTTCAGAAACAAGAAGGAAAGGGACCTTTTCCAATTCACCTGTGGCCTTCTCCTGCTATGCTATAGACTGCTAAAGGGTTTCTAGTGTTTGAAGCGGGGGGGGGGGGGGCATGCTGCTTTTATTGTAATGATTGGCATGGTTTAAATAGGTTTAACATATGTATATAGTTTAATTCTATGAATGTTTAATTGTTTTTAAATGATTGCTCTTTCTATGCTTTCATCAGTTGTTGGGGTTTTTTTTGCTTTGAGTCCCTTCAGGGGAAAAGGCAGGACACACACACACACACACACACACACACACGAAAAAAATAATTCCAGGTCAACCCAAGCATTCTTCATTTTTGCAATAGTATAGGGAAACAGAAGAAGTGGAATAATTTTGTTGCTGCTAGGGTTGGAAGGATCTGCCAATTTCAGTTCTCTCACATTCTCATTTTATCAGTTTTAAGTTCAGTACTCCATATTTTGCAAACATTTGTGATAAAAAAAAAACTTTATGAAAATTCAGCAGCATTTTACTGTGATTTTTTCCGAATATAATTTTATATGCTGTTTTGACTAATACATAAAATGGTTTTGCAAGCCATTTCCCCTAGTATAGTGCATCTTTGTATGTTATTTTCATTAATATATCCATGGTTATGCATGCCTTCCCTTAATACATGCATTTTTGTAAACATTGTTTGGTTGGAGAAATGCATTGCAGTATTCAGATAAGTGTGAATTTCAAAGAATAGCTGTCTTTCTGTTAGCATACCATTTAGGAAAGTGTGAAATTGATAGATCTGGCTTTCAATGCATACTGAATTGAATTTCTCCTCCACCCGCAGCTGCTGCTATTGTTAAACATCCTTGCCAATCAACTGCAAACTATCCAATAGATCCAGATGTAACTTCTTTTAAGGCACAGGAAAGCAGAAAGCTGACCCTTCCTTTACTCTTAAAATATTTCCATATAGTGCTGAGAAGTGGTTAACCTCATGGCATATATCTCCCATCCAGGATACTCACTGGAAGCTGTTAAAATAAGGATGGGGGAATTCTGTTCAGTCTGACAGCTGCATTCCCCTGTGGCAACATTCTGGGGCTACATGCTGATAGTGGATGAACCAAGTGGCAAAAGTAAAAAAAAGAAATGGAAGCCTTATAAGGCTTGGAACCCCAATACCTCAAGGACCGTTTCTTTTCACAAGATGTCACCTGGTTCCTGTAATAATCCTCTGAGGCCTTTCTTCATATGCCTTCTCCATGTGCCTCCTCCAGGAGGGTGGCACTTTTCAGAGGTGGTCCCCCATCGGTGGAATGCTCTTTCCAGGGTGGTATTGCAGTTGCTGTCTTTATTTTTAGGTGCAATACAAATATTTCATCTTTACCCAGGCTTTTAGCCCTTAATTTGAAAGGTGGCATTGGGGCCTCTTTTTGTGAGGGTGGGATTTGTAAGCCTTGCCTTTTTACCTGTATACTGTTTTTAGGTTTGCAGGCAATGGGTCCTCCATCCCCTCAGGAGCCAGAGCAAACTCAGCTTAGCATCCGAGTCCGAATCCCAGGCCATCACACTGAATCACTTGAGTTTGCTCTTACAAGGAATGATTGCTGATGCAACAACAACAATTTTATTATTTATACCCCACCCATCTGGCTAGGTTTCCCCAACCACTCTGGGCAGCTTACAGAATATATAAAACATAACAAAGCATCAAACATTAAAAACAGAGCACTGTGGCCATGTGAGAGGGGACTCATAGCTGATTGGGGATTTGAAGCCAGGTCTCTCTCTCTCCGATCCTCTGTCCGCTTCACCACACCATTTCTCCACTGGGTCCAACAGCTCCAGGCATGGAAAGTCCCTTTGCCTGAGGGGTTGAGCCTGATCCCAGGTAACACCTCCAAGAACGTAAGGCTGTCACTGTAACCTCGCTCCAAGCAGAGTTTCCACAGCTTGATCTTGTGCTCCTTCCACACCAGGGCCTCCAGCTTATCCAGATGCAAACCTAAAGGAAACTGGCCCAGAGTGCTTTGGAGGAGAGGGATCACATCCACACCACTTTTCCTTGCAGAAGAAGATTCCCTTGGCCACTCATAGGCAGGGTCCAGCTCGTCTGAGGTGAAATCAAAGGGATGATAAGCAGCCCTGCGTGAAGGTTTCTTGCACTGGTGTGTGGACAAAGGCGGAACTGTGGAGCAGGCTGGAGGGGGCACTGTGGGGCAGGTCTTCTCTGGTGGTAGAGAGGCCTCTGACTCGACTGGATAAACTGGCGAATCCATCCGTAGTCTTTTATAAACAGGTTGTTCTTCTTCAGATGCTGGGCGTTTCTGACAAAGGTCTTCTTCTGTGGATCTCACCACAACTTCCAGGAGCGGTTTTTCCATGGTCCTAATCTGGGCCTCAGCTCATAGCATTCTCTCACCTCCCTCCCCAAGCTTGCAAGGCTGGGCCTAATGTGGCTTGCCTAAGACTATCATGTTTTCTTATGGCAGAGGAGAAATCTGGACTCCTGACTTCTCTGCTTCACATACAGCTTTCTTAGCCATGGATGCTATTTAAAAGATGCTTAATAACTTATCACAAGTTATCACATAACTTATCCTGTCTAAATTAATCCAGATTCCCATCAATTCCAGAAGAGTTTTGATGCCAGATGTGTTTGATGTGCTTTGTATTCAGCTGCGTAGAAATACTTTTTTTTTACACGTCTTCAAAATTTAATGTTAAGCAAGAAGAAGAAACAACAAACAAACAAAACAACAACAGCAACCCAGCAACAACCCATCACCCTTGGCGTCTGTTGCAGATGGTCACTAACTTGCCAGTGCACTCAGTGAAGCATGCATTTCCAATCCGCTGAAACTCCACTTCCCTTTGTGCTCAGGAGACTTCTAGTGTAACGAGGAGTGACAGTATGCTTGGGTACGCGAGCAAGCACATGATATGCAGAGCATATGTTGGGTCTCACCTTCATCTCATAGCAAAGAGAATCAAAGTGGGTGGAGGAAAGAAATGATGCCTTAAGGGAAGTTCCTTCTGGTATAAGCACTGTTTGTAATAGCTCTCAGACAGTTCTAAATTGTAATCTAGATTGTGATACAATCTCTAAAGTTGCAATCTTACACTGACAGCAATCCTCAGAGAAAGAGTATAGTCACCTTGGGGTGTTAAAGGGATGGCTGTACAGAAATTCCCTGGGAAGTTATGCCGGCCTTACCAAAAACTCCAAAGTCTCTACTTGAAACTCCTGAGATATTTCTAAGGCTGGCCCAAGGCCAAATGGCAAATCCCTGTGAGGAACAAGTTTAGTGTAGGGTTACCAGACGTCCTCAGTTCCCGGGCACAGTCACCGGATTTGCAAATCTGTCCCCGGACAAATTCCGTCCCCGGAATGTCCCCAGATTTGCAAATCTGTCCCCAGGAAACGTGACAACGGCAGTGGCAGCAGCCTGGAGCCAGCCTGGTAGCAGAGGTGGCTCTGGCTGGCTTCAGGAGCTGCACACTGCCATGGCACCTGCCATTTTTCCTCTCCAGAAGTCCCCATACACAGAAGTCTTGTGTACAACACATCATATGGGGACTTCCGGAGAGGAAAAATGACAGGTGCCATGGCACCAAGCAGCTCCTGAAGCCAGCCAGAGCCAACTGTGCTACTAGGCAGACTCCAGGCTGCTGACTGCCGCCACCACAACCGAAGGGGAACTGGGGGTGTCTTGCAGTACAGATCTCCTGCCCCCTGCCCCCTTTGTTTTGACTGATCGGGGGAGGCTTGGGAGTCGTGGGTGGGCAGCCATTGCCCAGTTTTTTAAAAAAACTATGCACATAAATGTTTCACATGGTGCAAAAGAAGGGCTTTGCACCTTTATACAATATGCATGTGTGCTTGGGCCCAGGGTATTTTGCCTCACCATCCCCGCTACTGACTCCCTGTTGCTACTCAGCTTCAAAAAAAAAAAAAAAAAAAAAAGTGTCCATTGATTCATTGAAAAATATATGGTAACTATAGTTTAGTGACCTACTGCTATTTGCTCAGATATGGAATATCAGAATCTTAGCCTATTTCACAACTCCAAAGCACAGTCTTCATGTATTTTTTCCTGCCATATATGATAGGGCACATTTAAAGACACTCATGGGCACATCTTTTGTTGAATGGGTATGGATGTTGTAAACCTTACAGCAAAAAGAAAAGAAATCATGCAATGCTGGTCATATGCAGAGCAGTATTGCCAGTATTACAAATAAAGATAAGATGTTTCTATTATTTGTTCCAGCTATTGAGGGGATAATTGAATAGGTAGCCCATCTACGAATGAGAGTTAAATTTGATTCAGTTAGCATTTAAAGGTGAACCTACCAAATTCACACTTTTGAAAACAATATGCAAATAGAAACACAGCTGTCCTTCAGAATGTCTACTTTCTGGAATGTTGTAATGCAGTTCAAAACAAGTGTGTGATAATGCATCTATTGGGGGAAATAAAATCAACATATTAATGAAAATAACATACATTGAATGCATTGCCTTGGGAAAAATTGCATGCAAAAATTCATTTGATAGCCAAAAGTGCATACAAAAATGTGTTTGTTATGGTAAATTTGCATTGAAATGCTGATGAATTATTACGCCATTCTCCAAAAGCATAGCAAAGTGACTGAGGGACAAAAGGAATTGGGGAGAAAGAACACACTGGTCTTTCTGCTCACAAGTCAGAACCATAGGACCATTTGATCTAGCATGTCTCCTAGCTGTAGTTCTGCCTATAAAAAAAGGAACAGGCTGAATTTCATTTGGTTGAGTGCCAAGCATGAAAGTGGGGAGGAAGAAGAGAAAATAGCTGGATAACAGGTGGTTGCTTACATTGTCTTAAAGTATCAAGTTGTGTTACACACACACACACACACACACACACACACACAGCATATATACTTTTTGTATTACTTGTTTGTACTGTGATAATGTTTATTAGTAGTGCTGTAGTGTCGAAGGTCAGGTGTGCTGTTTCATTCTTACCTGGCTCTGGGTGATAATTAATGGCCCTTAGCTAACTAATAAAGACTTAAAGAAGGTAAAAGTAAAGGTAACCCTGACCGTTCGGTCCAGTCGTGGACGACTCTGGGGTTGTGTGCTTATCTCGCTCCATAGGCCGAGGGAGCCTGCGTTTGTCTGCAGACAGCTTCCGGGTCATGTTGCCAGCATGACTAAGCTGCTTCTGGCGAACCAGAGCAGCGCACGGAAATGCCGTTTACCTTCCAGCCGGAGTGGTACCTATTTATCTACTTGCACTTTGACGTGCTTTCGAACTGCTAGGTTGGCAGGAGCAGGGACTGAGCAACGGAAGCTCACCCCGTTGCAGGGATTCGAACTGCCGACCTTCCGATTGGCAAACCCTAGGCTCAGTGGTTTAGACCACAGCACCACCTGCGTCCTTAATAAATACTTTACTTTTGATGAATTATCATGAGGTTTAAAAAAAGAAATTGCCATAGAACTGAATTTAAGGTTGGGAAAATGAGAAATTGAGGGAACAAAAATTGATAGGTATTTCCATCACACCCCTTGTCACATGCCCCCTGAGACCAGTATTACAGGCAGTTAACTGATTTCACCTTACCCTAATTCCAGATCCAACCTAGGAAATTTGTGACAGAAAATTCAATAATAATTTGAGAAAGAGTCAGGCAATGACTTGAGTTGCTGCTACAGAGATCATCAAAGGCTTTGTTTTGCCTGCCAGATGTTTGGTGGTCTGGGAGTTTATAGCATGTCAGTAGCTCAACAAATGGCCCAGTTTCATCACCTTGCAGCAGAACAGGCAACATTTCCACTTATGTGGCTTCAATCAAAGCGGGATTTCTCTTTTGGCAAAATCCAATGACAAACTAGCTTTGTGCAGACCCATTCCACTCTCTTGAGAAATGTCAAAATGCCTTTGACATGCTTTGAAATTCAGGTGTTTAGCCTGAGGAAGGTCCCACCAATTCATTCCAAATGTTGCTTTTAGGTGAGATTTCAGTGGCAGCTCTAACAAAGATCTCAGGTCTTCTAATGAATGACAAGAGTATTAAGTTGGGAGGGAGTTTGGCAAGTTTGCTCAAGTCAGGCCCAGATGCAAACAGTGACGTATTTCAACAGCCCTTGGAAGAACTACATCTTTCATGGTCCTCTGTGATGCAGCATGCTGTCATGGTGATGAGGAAAGGGGCAGAGAGAGAGCAAAGGTGGGGGGGGGGAACCATTTGCCTTTCCTTTCTTTGCTCTTCCTTCACCTCCTATTACTACCCCTACTTGGAGACAAAGCTATCATAGGTGTGTGTGCTCTGAAGTCTGAGGACCTCTGAGGGTAGAGAACTGGTAATGGTGACAGGTAGGGACATTTTTCACAGCCTCTGGATTGGCTCAAAAAGGAGGAAAAAGTAGTCTGTAAATTTCTGAGTTAATCAAAGGTAAGCTTGGGAGAGCTCATTTAGCTGTAGTATAAGTAATACATTTCAGTGTGTGATACCCTTTGTCCAAAGCTACCTGGAATGCACCTGGATGCCATGCCTATTGGGCTGCTTCCCTTTGGGATCCCCCCCCCCCACTTTGGCAAATCTTAGTTGTGCAAATCCCACTGATACCTCCTTCTTGTGCTTTATGCAACCACCAGGTTTAGCAGCCATTAACAATGATAACAACGGATGTGATGTGACTCTCTTCAGCATTCTGGAGCAGGGCTGAACGTGTGGTCCTCCAGGTGGGACTACAAATAACATCATTCCTGGATATCAGCCATGCTGATTGAGGCAGGTGGAAACTAGAGCCCAATAACGTATGAGGAAGAGCTTCACAGTGTACATTCCTGTTACAGTGGTTAGGCTAAGTAGGTTTCAGAGTTTACCTCCTCTCCACAGCCCTATTACAATCTCCAATTTGAGGTTGCCACTGGTTTACTAGGCCAAAACAGCTGACATTTATGAATATTGTTGATATTTTATTTTTAAGCAAGGGGATGGGAATGCAGACACACACGGGCCCCTCCTCAAAGTGCAGAAGGCACAGATCCATGAGAAACAAACATCCCACCCAGGCCCTTCTTATTCAGAAATGATCTGGTGGTTGTTCACTCCCAGTCCAAAATGTGTGAGTAGCTCCCCACTGCCCAATGGGTTTTAAACCCCCTTTGCCACTCAAGACATCTATAGAGAGAATGGTTTTAAAGTATACTTCAAACCTGTCTAATCACAGTGACAAAGGCACTCCGGGAAGTGTCATTCTGGCCTAGGCAGTGGGTGGTATGAAAATTGACTCCCAGAAAACCACAGCACCATTTTGCAGGGGCAAGGGCAAAACAAGACAAGACAAGACCATGAGGCTAAGCCAGTAACTCATAATCATCATCATCATCATCAATTTTATTGCACTAGCCAAAGGCCATGGCATCATTCAAAAAGGAAACAAAAACAAAAACAATAGTAACCAATAAAAACACCAGGCACTGCAAATACAATAAACTACGGTCATGTCTCCTAGAAATTATTTGTTGCGTACGAGCCACCTTAAATGTCCGAATCACCTTTGCAATTGACCACTATTTTATCTAGTTCTTTTCTCCTGATCTTCTTAGCTGCCAACGCATATAGTGCTACTTTCTAAGTTACGAAGTCATCCGTATCATTTAGCAGCCATTTCACCCTTTCCGCCCTGTTCAAGTGTGTTCCATTCGTAAGCAGGGGTTTTATAAATCGGTCTCTTGGTTCTATATATAGCGGGCATTGCAATAAATAGTGGTATAGGTCCTCTACACATGTTTGCCCACACAGACAGAGTCTCTCCTTGTACTGTACTTTGCTGTACTGACCATCCACTGCCACCAAGGTCATCGATTGTAATTGTAATTCTGTAAAAGCGATTCTTAGTATGGCAAGTGGGAGCTTTGTTAGATAACTAGCTTGGCTGTGCTCCATTTTGATAAGTGGGAACCATGGTGAACTTTTGGTAGAGACAATCATGGTTAAATCCCTTTATGCATCAGACTGGAAGAGACAATCTCTTAAGTGCCTCTTATCCATCTTCATGACCACCTGAAGATCTTGTAATTGATACTGGGTGAAGAGGCGTTGGATGCCACCCTTCCAACATTTGCTCTGTTCCCATTCTGTGTGGGACATATAGAAGGGAATCTCTCCTCCGAGAGAGACTGAAGTCTTTTCACATAGTTTAGACATAGATAGTCAGTCTTCTTGTCACGTCTGCTTCCAAGCAGAGAAGAGCAGCTGGGGTCCCACTAGGGAGCGAGAGCACTTTCCTGAGGAATTTGTTCTAAGGCTTTGTTAGCATTTGGATCCATGCCCCATATTGCTACTCCATAGAGGATCTGGGAAATAATTCATACTGTAGGTGTTGTACCTGCACATTCCAACATCAGTCTGCACATGGCACCAACCTCACACTCAAGAGTACCCCAGTAACAGAGCACCTGCACTCTGCTCCAACCAAAGAGTTTTTTTCCAGTGAGTCTGGGTCTTGAAGGCCTTGCAGCAGGGAACAGGGCCTTGCAGCAGGGAGCAGTTCCTTCAGCCTTCACTGCAGCAGATCTCCCATTAAGGGTCTCTTGTTAAGTCCTGCTGATTTCATAGCATCATCTCGGCCGTATTGCTCTGAGGAGTAAGTGGTAGGACTGCATAGCTTGAGAAATGACAGAAAGACTGGAAGACAGACTGACTGACTGACTCTCACACCTGCATGCAGCTATATAAGGAGGGCTCAGATAGCCTGGAACCTTCTGGTCAACAATGATTACTAATAAGAAAGGACTGCTGAGTCACTACAGGATGCTGAGTCACTACAGTGGTACCTCAGGTTAAGTACTTAATTGGTTCCGGAAGTCCATACTTAACCTGAAGCGTATTTAACCTGAAGCGGACTTTCCCATTGAAAGTAATGGAAAGTGGATTGATCCGTTCCAGACGATGAAAAACGCCCCCTAAAACATCAATTTAACGTGAATTTTACTGTCTAAGGAGACCATTGAACCATAAAATGAAGGCAATAATCAATGTACTGTACTATAAAATAAATAAGACAATATTTTAGATGAAAAAAGTAACTTTTTTCTTTCTTTCGTGCACTGATGATAGTCAGTTTGGATGGGGGGGGGGCTTTTATCCATCTCTGCAGCCACACAATCAACCAGTAGCTAAACTGGGTTCCACACAGTCACAAAAACAAGTCACAAAAATGAAGTCACAAGCCACAGTCACAAAAGCAAAGTCACAAGTCAGTCCCATAAAATGAAGAACAGGTCACAGTCAAAAAACCAAAAAAGCCACACAAAACCAAAATGCAAAAAAACAGCAAAAACAAAACCTCCAAATATAACTTCTGTGTTGCGTGGGTGCTCAGGACTCAACAGCTGGCAGACTCAACAGGAAGCCTCTGATTAGCAGTGAAACACTCAACAGGAACCAGACAATGAAAAGTGACCCCTAAAACAACAATTTTACATGAATTTTTACTATCTAACAAAGCCATTGATCCATAAAATGAAATCAATAAAACAGTACAAAATGAAAATGTGATTTTTTTTCTTACCTGTGCTGATGATAGTCACTGTTTGGATGGGGGCTCAGGGTCCTCTTCCACAATAACAATCGGTGATTTCTCTCCTGCCATTCCTTCCCTTGCCTTTTTTACACCACTGCCACCTGGTTCAGACTCACTGGATCTTTTCCTTACCAAATGTTTTTTGATTGAGACTTGCTTTTGTCATTGTTTTAAGATTTGTCTAAAGTGAGAGATTACGTTATCATTGTTCATAGTTCTCTTGCCTTTGCTGCTTTGCTTCATGTCAGCAGTCCCAGGAAGCTGAATTGAGTTCCACAGATCCCCAAAACAATGGCAGAAGGCATAGTCCCCCAGAAGTCCCCCAAACGAAGGCACAAAACAGAGACAAAGGCACAGGGCACAGGATAAACAAATCCCAAAATCCCTTGCAGAATCCCAAAATTTTCCACTCCCCCCCACCACAGGGTAGGTGGGCTTACCTGGCTAGGGGCAACCCATCTTGCTACAGCTAGGGGTGGGGCAAAGGGCTGATAAAGGGCTTAAAGAATCCCAAAATTTTCCACTCCCCCCCACAACAGGGTAGGTGGGCTTACCTGGCTAGGTGCCACCCATCTTGCTACAGCTAGGGGTGGGGCAAAGGGCTTTTCGGCAGAGGCTCCTTTTGTTTCTCAACGGCTTCATTGCTCTTTGTCTTCGCTAGGTAAGTGATCCTTACCTAACTTTGGGGCTGGGATCCTGTGGATGTCTTGGGGTTGTTGCAGAGGCCTTCTGCAGCTGGAGCCCAGTCACAGAGCCTTTGCAGGCTTGCGAATGTTGGGGCTTAGCCCTCCGGCCTCTGCAGGCCCTGTGGATGTCGGGTTTGGCTGCCGGGATCCTCGGAAGTCGGGCTTTGTCTGCCAGCATCAGGGGAGGCCTCGGCCTCCTTGGATTTCCGGCCTTGTCTCCTGGCACTGGCAGAGACCTCGGGGAGCTCTCACAACTTACTTCTGGGTTAAAAACGTTCGCAACCCGAAAAAACGTAAGTTGAAGCGTTCGTAACCTGAGGTACCACTGTACAATACATTTTGCATCTAGGAAACACTCTAGGCCATTTTTAGGCCGTGGCAGATCTCACTCCCATCTCTCAGTTAAGAAACTCAGTAGATGGTGATTAAATCTGAGAAACACAAGACTTTGGGGGACATTTTCTTGATTTTCATTCTCTCAGTTATGAAATCCATAAATACAAAGATACATTATTCACAATAAAGTTTTTTTAAAAAAGTTACAGAAACAACCTGAAAACATTTCCACATCTCTATCCAGATGGTCTCAATGACACTGTTTCAAGAACCATGCAATGAATTTGGTGCTGCCTTCCCAAATAATTCAAAATGAAGCCCTAAAACAAGAGTTTCAAGATAATACATACTGCTTGTGATTCTTGTGAACCGTGGTGCTCATCTATTCTATGTTCCCTGTGTTTGCCCATTCTCTTTGTGCTGCTTTTGATTTATTGAGATTCTCTTCTGGTGGCACATATCACAGGCAGAGAAGTTCAGAAGTCACCTATGAATCTCCACAGCTTAAGGGGAAGCTTCCATTAGATTCAGTGTTCTTTTTATCTGAGGCAGGCCCCAAACACAAGTCATCTTAGAAAAAAGACTAAGCATGCTAATACCCTGGAAAAATGCTTTTGTCAATAATGGCAAGTCCTTGATCAGTGCTTTTTACCCCTCCAAGAAACTTGTTTTTCAGCCTATATGTACAAATACAGAAGAAGATTTATTTTATATGTGACAATAGCAAGGAAGCAAACAAGTCTGAAATTAAAAGCAGA
The DNA here is from genome assembly GCF_964252035.2 of Podarcis erhardii. Classification (NCBI taxonomy): domain Eukaryota; kingdom Metazoa; phylum Chordata; class Lepidosauria; order Squamata; family Lacertidae; genus Podarcis; species Podarcis erhardii. The sequence goes on from NC_138504.1 coordinate 16,558,675, forward strand.
GACAACAAAAACAAGGCTATTTTGTTATATATGGTTACAAGCAGTTACCTTGGAAAGGCTAAATTACTTTATCTCTGTATAGTTTGCTAACTGGTTTAATTACTAATGAGAGCTAGTGGCTACTTGTTAGTGAACAGGCTGCCCTTCTTGAGTGTAGGATGAATAGAAACAGATGGATGTTGATTTCAGGTTTTTTACAGTTTGTCAATTTTCCAGTCAGTTTTTTAAAATCCTCAAGAACATTCATCAGCATTTCAGTGCACATTTCTTCATACATACAAAAATTTACTATGCGATTTTACCTAAGATACACGTTTTTGCAAACAAATTATCTTCTACATACAGCATGTTATTTTCACTAATATATTCATTTTTATCCACATCTTGGCCTGATTTACTGTATGCATTTTTGCACACACTATATGGCTGGAGAACTGCTTTTCAAATTTGGGAAAAGTATGAGTTTTGAAGGATGGCTTTCATTTGGTTTATGTATTGTTCCAGAAAGTGTGAAGCTCACTTGTAAATGCAAACTGAATTGAATTTCTGCCTCATCCTCAGGAGAGTTTGGCAATCTGAGTGCCAACATAAAAGGAGATATAAGTAATGAAGGTTACCAAAACTTTTATTCTTAAAAAAATCTGAGACTTAGTCTTAGGGTTTTATAATACTTATCTGAAATACAGCGAGAGCCTGGGCCTGGATGGGTGGGATGTAAGCCTGGAAATCAATGTAGCTTGACTATGATATAAGCCAAGCTATTTCCTGATTTTTAAAGAAATCGCTCAGCTTCAACCAAGACAATTCAATTTGAGCCAAGATGAGATCCTGTCATCACTGGAAACAAAACAATTTTTTCCCCAAGCTGACAAAGAAGCAGCTTTAATGGGAGGCAAGGTCTAAAGTTGCTCTTTAGGAGGGCAAGGTTGTTGCTCTCGGGGTGATGGTGTTGCTTTAAAGACAAGTACAGAATGCCTAGCCCAGTTGAATTCAATATAATTTACTCTTGGGTAAAGGTAAAGGGTAAAGGGACCCCTGACCATTAGGTGCAGTCGTGACCGACTCTGGGGTTGCACGCTCATCTCGCTCTATAGGCCGAGGGAGCCGGCATTTGTCCTCAGACAGCTTCCAGGTCATGTGGCCAGCGTGACTTAGCCGCTTCTGGCGAACCAGAGCAGCACACGGAAGCGCCGTTTACCTTCCCGCCAGAGCGGTACCTATTTATCTACTTGCACTTTGATGTGCTTTCGAACTGCTAGGTTAGCAGAAGCAGGGACTGAGCAACGGGAACTCAACCCATTGCGGGGATTCGAACCGCCGACCTTCTGATCAGCAAGTCCTAGGCTCTGTGGTTTAACCCACAGCGCCACCCGCGTCCCTTACTCTTGGGTAGATGTGTATAAATGTGCTTCCATGTGGCAGTTCATGGACTCAGTGCTGTTGCTGCCTGTAGTTTTGCACAGGGTCCACAAAACAACAGCCTCAACAAAATGCCATTCTATATCTTTTCCCATTTCACCCAGGATTGACCGCTTTCACAAGAAAACCCAACACATAAAAGAACACCACCGCCAAAAGCTAGTGTAAATCACAAACAGCCTAGGCATAGCTGTCAACCGTCCCTTATTTGGCGGGAAAGTCCTTTATCCCAGCGCTGTGACCCGCTGCTGTCCCTTATTGATGACGTCCCTTAAATTTCCTGGGTTTCAAAGGAAGCAGCTCCTCTCCCTCCCTCCCTGCCGGCCAGGGAGGAGGGAGGCTCCAATTGTGTTGCTTGGCTGCGTTGCTCACCCAATAAGGAGTCTAAGAACGACTGGGGGGTGGAGCTTGCATGCCTTGTACCAATCAAATTGGCCGCGTTGCCTGGGGACTCGCCTTTGCTCAGTGCTTCCCAGCGGAGAGGTGATGGTGTTTTTCCTTGCTGCATCCCCTTTGCTGGGTTGCTGCTCTGTGAGAACCGCTGCTTGAGGCTTTGTCTGGCTGCTGGCTGGGTTTTCTGCCTTTGGCTCGGAGGGGCTCAGAAGTTGAACATACCTGTGTTTGGAAAATCCCTTATTTTGGCTGCTGATCCCTTATTTTCGAGGGTGCTGGTCCCTTATTTTTAAATCTGAAGGTTGACAGCTATGAGCCTAGGAAGAATGCCAAATGCCAAAAAGTGAGGGCTGAAGGCATTAAGACCCTAGGCCTGAGATCCCCCACATCCGACCTAAGGCTTCTTAGCTTACATGTTATAGGATAATATTGTAAGCCTTTGGGACTTTCCACTGGCCTTTAGCCAATCGGCAGTGTGGCAAGGTTGGGGGTATTTATTTGGCAGTGCGACAATTCTATCCTAATGTTAAGGTGGCTAGATTTTTGTGGAAAGGGTTTTCCTTTGGTTTCTGCATACCTGTTGCATTTTCTCCTCCTTCGCAAAATCTTCCTGTTCAAAAATCCATTAGGTAAAGATCTGAGGTAGCTAGGAAGAAGACTGCGAGGCAAATAGCTTTGGGGTGCATGGCAATGCCATTTGACGTCCCACCTATAAAAAATTTGCATTTGTCACCAATAGGGGTAGTTCCTAGGAAGGCCCCAGGGGAGTTTTGCTTAATTCATAATCTATCTTATCCGAGGGGTAGTTTGGTCAATGATGCTATTCCTGGAGAGCTTTGCTCTGTCAAATATGTGTCTTTTGACCAAGCGGTCAAGCTTGTTCATAAATTTGGCCTGGTGCCCTTTTAGCAAAATGTGATGTGGAGTCGGCCTTTAGATTACTTCCCATTAATCCTATGGATTTTCGGTGGTTGGGCTTTCAATTTGGGGGAAAATTTTATGTTGATAAGGCTATGCCTATGGGGTATTCAGTTGCTCGTGCCACTTTTGAGGCTTTTAGTTTCTTTATCGATTGGGCCTTGCGTTTTAGGACAGGCCTGACAGGGGCACTCATTATTTGGATGATTTTGTAATGGCCGGACCTGCAAATGACCTTTCCTGTTTTAACCTTTTGGAAGCCTTGGTGGCCCTTACAGAGGAGTTGGGGGTTCCGCTTGCGGCCGAAAAAACTGAGGGCCCGGCTACAAAGTTAACATATTTGGGTATAGAACTAGATACAGTGGCTCTAACATCTAGGTTGCCCCAAGAAAAATTGTATGCTTTTAAATTAGTCAGTTAATTCCTTTCAAAAAAGTAACTTTGAGGCAAATTCAGTCCTTGCTGGGATACTTAAACTTTGCTTGCCGGGTGGTCTCTCCAGGACGTCCTTTCTGTGGTTGACTGGCTAGGCTTTCCTCAGGTTTAAAATTTCCTCATCCTCGTGTGCATCTTTCTAAAGAGGTGAAGTTGGATCTGGAAATTTGGTGGTTGTTTTTGGACAAATTTAATGGTGTTTCTCTTTGGCAGAACACACTAAATCTGCATGCAGACTTTCAGGTGCATTCCGATGTGGCTGGATCCCTGGGCTTTTGGCTGTATTTCAGAGGTCATTGGTGTGCACAGCCATGGCTGAAGGAGTGGCTTGGCAGGTCCATCACGAGGGACCTCACCTTTCTTGAGTTTTCCCCAATCGTAGTGGCCATGCATATTTTGACGGAGGAGTTTAGAAACCGCAGCGTTTGTTTTTGGACAGATAACCAGGCTGTCGTGAACATCCTGGCCCATCAGTCTTCTCGTTCCTCCCCGGTCTCTGGAATCCTTCGATCCTTTGTCCTCCAATGTTTGAAGTTTAACATTACCTTTTCAGCAAAGTTCATTCCTGGTATTACTAATGACATTGCTGATGCATTGTCCTGTTTTCAGGTAGACCGTTTCAGGGAGTTGGCTCCAGAGGCACAGCTGTTGCCAGAATTTTTTCCGGATCACCTCTGGAATCTTGGAAAAGTTTAGTGGTTAAGGGAGTATTCTCTTCTGTTTCCTCTTGCCCTTTTAGATCCTATAGAAAGGCTTGGACATATTTTTCAACCTTTCGCTTTAAGTCATTGGCTATAGGCTGTGAACGCTCCTCCTCCATTGACCACGTCTTACAGTATTTAGCAAATCTATATCAGCTGGGACGTACGCCAAAGACGATTAAAATCCATGCAGCTGCTATTTCATTTTTTAGTAAAGTCTTATTTGCTTTAGACCCCTGTGCAGACTTTCTTGTGCGTAAAGCTTTGGAAGGTTGGCACAGAATGCAACCTATTAGGAAGTGCGGCAGAAGGCTAATTATGATATCCTGTGCAGGATTCATGCCAAATTGAGGTTGATATGTTGGTCAAAGTATGAGGCTCGCTTGTTTGCAGCTGCATACTCCATAGCATTCTTCGGTGCTTTGAGGGTGGGCAAAGTTGTTTGTGAAGTGGCCGTGGGAGGGCATACTAGGGGTCTGCTACTGAGTGATATATCGGTGTTGGACACTGACCTGCAGCTTAATATTTCTAGGTCAAAAACAAAGTTAGGGCAGGGTGCACAGTGATCCCTCTTGCTGTCCTGGCTTCGTCATGGGAATCCTCTTGTGGGCAGAGGAAGCCTTCATCCCGCTGGGCAGGGGGAGCCTTCATCCAAACTAGGTGCGTCTTATGGTCTGGTGTGTCTTATAGAGCAAAAAATACGATACTTCCTTTGGTCAAGGCTAAGGCGGTGGCTTGGGGACCGCCTTCTGCTCTGGTGATCCAGTTGGGGGAGAATGACCTGCCTTATTTAAAAGGCGTGGTCCTGAAGCATTGCATAATCAAAGACATGGACGATCTGTTGGCTAATTTTCCTCAATTGACTGTTATTTGGTCGCAGCTACTCATGCGACGTTGTTGGCTCCCCGGTTGCCACAAATAGGACCAGGAAGTTGGTGGGTCATGCGGTGGCCAAAAAAGTGTTGGTACTGGGTGGTGGGGTGATATCTCTCTGATGAAGGGAATGATATTTGGCTGGCAGAGAATGCGGATGGCTTGAAAGGATGGCTGCAGGTGTGATGGTATTGGCAGCGAGCGAGGTGCTCGTGTGGTGGTTAGGCATTGGTTTAGGGGAATGTGGGAAGGGGAGGTGCGGCCATCACCTTCCCCTACAATTAATAGGGTATTCAGTTAAAGGAATTCGGGAGTCTGGATATCGTCCGAAGCCCAGAGAGGGGCTAGGGCCATGCCAGGACCCCCGAGAACCCCAGGGGTGAGCACTAGTCAATATACATTGATGGAGCTCCCCCTGCTGGTTGTTTATCCTTCCAGGCTTCCTGCAGGGTGGAGCAGGAGCCAGTTATAGTTTTGATATCAAAGCCTAAGTCAATACCAGTCACATTTGTGTATTTAATAAAGTTGTGGCCAAAATTTGCCCATTAACAATTAAACTAAATTCTGTCTCCACTGTGTCTTTATTTCCATGGGGGATGGGTTTTGGGGCTCGGAGCACAAGTAGGCCAACCTCTCTTTTTACTAAATTAAGAAATTAGAAGGGTACAGAAAAGCACACGAGTTAATTTCCCAAAAAAGAATGAAAACCCAATCTAGAGATAGCTTTTAAAAAACAACTAGATTATTGCCACTTGTAAGAAAGCAGTCTTTTGAAAGGTCTTTCAACTGCTCATGGTGAGGAGCATGAAACAAAAACAACAATGATAACAATTAGTAGGTTGCTCAGCAAAGATGTTTTCTGGAGCATGTCCTGTTACAACAGCCATCCAGGACTTAAATGGCATACAGAATTGGAGATGACATTATTGCAGCAGAAAGGTGAATGTTACAGCGTCAACACTCTTATCTGAAGGGGCCTCCCTGTGGAACTGGGGCTTTCTGGATCATCTGCTAGGAGGAAGCATTAGAAGAACTGTGCAGCTGTGTCACTCCTTCTCTGGAGGGGAAGAGAGACATTCTCCTGGGAGGGTCACAGCTGGCTTAGCCCCTTTAATAAAATGCACACCCAAATGATTCTGTTTCCAGCTGCCATAACAATGAATTTTGGAAACTACTATCAGATTTGATTCTTGCCATGTTATGGGTGAATTACAGGAGGCAGCTAGGTTTGGGGAGCAAGACAAAGGCATGGCAAGCACCAATAGTTAAGAATAATTCATTTCTTCTTTTTTAAAAAAGCAAGGCTGACCTGGAATCTCTTATTGGAGTCAAGGGTACTCCCATGGCCAGCTATGTTAGGAACTGCTTTTAGTTCCTCACTGTGGGCACAACTCAGTGGTGGTGTGCAAGTTAAAACTGGGAAGCCAGTTTATAAAGTCCCCTGGATCCAATTCTAATAAACCTGTTCGTAAACTCCATGTAGACATTCACAATCCCTGGATAATTAGCATGTACTATGGTGAAGGGGGTGGTACTCAATTTCCTCCTCTCTCTCCCATCCTCCATGTATTCATCCAATCTATACAAGCTGTGTGTATGTAGGAACCTTTAAAAAGAAAAAAAGCAGGGTCCATAATATCATATAGGACTACATATGCATAGTTTTAAACCTTCAGATTAATGAATGAAGACTAAGGAATTATCCACACTTACCTTTCCCCAGCTTTTTTGCAGCGTGGTCCACACTTTTAAGCTCCATATCCAAGTACGCTTCTTTTTGCTCCAGAGCTTTCCCTGCAAACCCCCCTCCCGGCCCGCTCTTTAAAACCTGTGGATAAGCCCCAAGAGAGGGGACAAAAGCGGGACCAGCTCTTCCATTAGACAACCTCTCAGACATGCCACACATTTGTGCCTCCATTACCACTGCAAGGCTTCACTCCTCGGAAAGTTCATTCCTCGAGACATGACACTGTGGGACAGGGCAGACCCAGAGCACACCTATGTTGCTGCAAATGTATTTTAACCTTCTAAAAAAATTGCTGCTGATGTGGGGCTCAGGGTAGCTAACACCAGTAAAATTACAATAAAAACATAATGGGGGGGGGGAGAAACCAATTTAAAATACAGGTTAAAATACAATTTAAAATGCAGCCTCATTTTAATAGTAGCCCATAGATCAAAACCGTAAGGGGAGGGAAACGTAAGGGTCAGACTGAGTCCGAACCAAAGACTAGGCGAAACAGCTCTGTCTTGCAGGCCCTGTGGAAAGATGTCAAGTCCCGCAGAGCCCTAGTCTCTTGTGACAGAGCGTTCCGCCAAGTTGGGGCCAGTACTGAAAAGGCCCTGGCCCTAATTTAGATCAATCTAAACACCTTGCGACTTGGGACCTCCAAAGTGTTGTCATTTGTGGACCTTAAGGTCCTCCTCTAAAGCACATTGAGGGTGCATGATGTGACATCCTGACATCACTCCACACTTGGCTCCCACAATACGGGCCCCTGGCCATATATATATATATATATATATATATATATATGGGGGGGGGGAAGGGCCCCTCGGTGCCTCGGCCTGCTAGATTCAGTGCCTATGCTATGAATGTACTGTATGGTTATTCCTCAGAATGAAGCACTGTAGAGGAGGGAAGAGGGAAGAGTTTGCAGCTGCTGCAGCCTTTGCAAAAGCCCCAAAGCCCAAAGGATGGGAAAAGGTGGCAGTAGTGAGCAGCATTCACTGTTGCCTGAGAGCAGCTGAGTTTCTTTCTTTGGTACATGGCAGAAGGCTCAGTCCCAATTTCTTAACCAATTCATTGGATATCAAAAGAGGGATATAGCATTTCATGTTGACGTTGATGTTGATGGCCAGACTTGAATAAATTGTGGGGGGAATTGCGGAGGGGAGGACTTTAATGAAATTCATGAGCCCCACCTTCCAAGTCTCCCCAGTTTAAGCCAACTCATAGCCCACTACCTGTAGTCACATGAACCAGTAGCTCAGGCAGCTTTCACAAAATGTTAGAGGGGCAGTGGCTGAGTACATATTTTGCATGCCAAAGCTCCCTGACTCATTCCTTGGCATTGCCTGTAAGGACTGGGTATGTCCCTCGTGTGAAAACTGGGAGAGACCCACTGCAAATTCTTATAGACAATGCTGAACTACCTGGGTCAGTGGTCTGACTCGACATGAAGCATGAACAATAACAAGATCCAAACCACAAAAGTGGCACCATGTTATATTCAAAATGTATATACTGTTGCATGACATCACCCCAATCTCTGAGCAGTGCGAGATTCCAGGGGTTCCAGGAGCTTATCTAGGGTTTGTGTTTGCTTTGGAATGAGGGAGAGTGGAGACTGTGGTGTCTTTATGATATACTGTATGGTTTACACATAGATGCAACCTGAGCCTAAGCTGGAAGGGTTTACAGAATTAACACCCCAAGGGTGCCTTGCTTCCCCATAGTTGGTGCCTTGCATTCAAACAGAAATCAAACATTGCTCTGACTCTCTCTGGCTTCCCAGTGTGTATCTTCTAGCTCACACCTTTCAACGATCACATTTTGTTCTTTTAACTACCAGTCAGTTAAGGGGTGGCACTAATCCACTTCCTTTGTTCCCTTAATGGCCCATTACCTAGGCTATCACTTCGCCAGGAAGATAGCCTGGCTTATATTTTAACACTTGCTGGATTCAGGGGTTAGAAGGGTCTGGGCATACTGCCTACTACCCACCCCAGAGAAAAACCTAATAAAATATGTTGTAAAATATATACATCATGTATATGTTTGGTTTCCAGGGACCCTCGATGTTATTTGTTCTTTATTCCCAAAAGGCATGTTCCTGTGCTCCTAAAGAACCAAATGGGTTGTATTCACCAATCTGCTGCTCTCCAGATGTTGTTGGAAACCAACTCTCATCAGTCAGCATGGTCCAGGGTTATGAATGACTGAAACTAGTTCAGCAACTTCCAAGATCATTCTGGCCTTTTCCCAGCTATTGTAACCCTGTGCTAAAGGCCCCCAACTATCCCTGTGACATCACACCCAGTTACCCTGGTAACCTTCCAAATCCCCGTCTGTCCACACTCGGGGCAAGTGGGAAGGGCAGTTCTCTTGCATTGCCAATGACCCTCAGTGGCCCTGTCATGTTTTTAATGGCCCAAGCTCCGCCAGGTCGATTTGCATAGGTATCCCAGGAATTTCTCTGCAGCTTGTATTTTCCCCTCATATCCCAAATAATCAAAATCCATTTATTAAGTTCTAGGGTTTGGGAGGGTGGTCCCCCCCCCCCAAAAAAAACCCCATAACAATATTATAATAATCTGTGGAACATGAGAGCTCCATCTTGGCTAGTGCAGAGCTAGGCACTGGAAGGCAATGATAAAAATATTCAGATAAACTTCCAGTCCACCCCCCTACCTCATACCAATCTTCACTTTGTTCTTTATGAGTTCCAGTCTGTACATTGCATCTCTGTGAAGTGTCTGTGGGGGTTTTAACATCACTTTAACTTAGTTCACTGTGAGTCAAAGTTCTGTTTCTCTGAGGGAACCTGAGGGCCTGGAAGCAGCATTAAATTTTCTAAATAAGAGGCATTAGATTTGTGTAGTAAAAAGGCCCCTGGGATCAAATATGCTCTGTTCCCCCATCAGTAGTCTCTCATTTCAGAATGGACCTCTGGACCTCTGAGTCAGACGAAAGATCTTTACAATCATTAAATCAGATTGACAGGCACTGCCTTGAGACAATAGAAGGGCTTTCTTTCCTATAGTGCACCTTTGCCTTTTGATCCCAGAAGAGCTGTTATTCTCTTACAAGTATATCATTACCCCAAACTTGATGTATTATTTGCATAGCAGGCGAATCCAGCTAATTAAGAAAAAGAGCAGAAGGCAAAACTGGGTGGCGAAGGACCTTTAAAACTCCTCGAGCCGCATTGTGGTGAAAGGGTTGTGTCTTCTTGCCAAGCAGTCTAGTCAGGGCCAGATTGACAAAGGGGGAACAAGCGTTTCAGGATGCATTCTTGAACTCTGCAGCTAACAGTGACCAACTAAAAGTTTCTGTGAAACCCAGATATAACCCCAGCCTGAAAAGGAAGCTTCCTTTGCAGACCCTCTCTAGGGTGAAGATCACCAGAGGGGACCCTCTTGGTAGTTTCATCACTCTCAGAAGTTATCGAGTGGCTGTGGCTCCTAAACAGTGAAATTCCCTCCCCATCTAGGTCATTTAGCACCCTCATTATCTTGTTTTCATCCTATCCTAAAGATGCCCCTCTTTACCCTAGTCTTTGACACCTGAATATATCCATATCTATATCTTTGTGTGGGCTGGGCTATCCTTTGAAACTGTTAACTAAGCAAATACATTAAAATGACTATTTGAAGAATAGTTGCCAACTTCACCTAGAACTGTTTTGGAGATATATGTGAAATGACATCCTTTAGCCCCAGATACCCCTTCTCTAGGCATGACCTCTTCCACAACAGACGTAAGCATATTGGTAGGGAAATGCTGAGCCCTGCTGATTTATCTATTCTGGGGGATAAACAGGAAATGCTGCAGTCCAGATCTGTCAATCTGTCAACTTTCTATAAGCAGCAAATCCACATTAAAATGCTTTTTAATATAGGTGAATAAGATTCATACTGACGGTTATGGATGCTTCTGGGGTTCTTTGGATTACTGCCTGCATCTAGAATGGGTGTGTTTGCAGGCTATTAAAGAGGGAGTTGCTGTTGTTGTTGTTTTGCCTTTCTATGTGCACACCTCTTCTCCTACCATCGAAAACATAGTTGTCACTCTCTAAGCACATGTTTGCCTCGCAAACAAAGCTGGTGATCATCATCTAAAACATAACTAAAGACCAGAAGATGTGCTAACAGCCATTAACTTATGGCTCCAGGGCAAAAGGGATTACAGTATTTTTCGCCCTATAGGACGCACCGGCCCATAGGGCGCACCTAGATTTTTTTTTTTGTGGGGGAATAAAGCGAAAAAAATTATTTCCCCTCAGGCGCGGGGCTGGGGCGGGGGAAGCCCGAGCTTCCCCCTCCCCCAGCCCCCAGAACGGGACCCAGAGCAATGCTGAAGCTGCGTGCAGCTTTGGCATCGCTCTGGGAGCTTGCGGGGCTGGAGGAGGGGGAAGCCCTCTGCCAGCCTTCTAACCAAGTCGGAGGACAGCGGGAAAGGCACGCTGCGTCTCTCCCGCTGTCCCCCAAGTTTGTGGGGCTGGCGATGGGGAGGAGCAGGCTTCTCCCCCCCCCGCCAGGCTTCTAACCAAGTCGGGGGACAGCGGCAAAGGCGCGCTGCGCTTCCCGCTGCCCCCCGAGTTTGTGGGGCTGGCGGTGGGGCTCTCTAGGCTTCAGCGAAAGCCTGCATTCGCCCCATAGGACGCACACGCATTTCCCCTTCATTTTTGGAGGGGAAAAAGTGCGTCCTATAGGGCGAAAAATACGGTAGATAAATCTATTTTAAGATTTTTAGGCTGGCCTTGAGCAAACCAGTCAGGTCAGCACACAACCAGCATAAATGAAATATTGATTTAAAATGGATAAATTCACACACTGACAAACAACAGACGGGAACAAGATTTCCCAACTAGGTACCCTCTAGATGTTTTGTACCAACATCAAAGCTGGACAGGGCAGGGCGGGGCATCTGCTGAGGTTCCACACCTCTTCACGGGACTCACTGCCAAGAGTACCCAGGACCTGCTCCTCGCTCTCCATTGTTGCAACTTGCTTGTTCACTGCCTCTTCCTCTGACCCAGACAATAGTAGTAGTGAGAAGGAGGAACAGCAGATGCCACTGCTTGCTTGCTCAGTTTTGTTGGCATCCATCTGTCTTGAGAGATAATGGAATGTGCCTCTGGGGGTGAAGTCAAACTGCTTCTTTAGCAACACCGAAGTGACCTTTCCGGGGTGCAAACCTTGGCAGTGTGTATGGAGATCCTGGGTTGCCCAGACAAGACATTCCTCTCAGCCTCACTGATGTGGTCCAAAGGAAAACATTTGGCACCAAATTAGCTGCAGGAGAGGCTGGAAGGAGGTGTACAAGGGACTATCCAACCATATTAGGGACTCCACTCTAGATTTGTGTAGGGTTCACTCCTTAGCCTTTTCTTCTTCTGATGAGGACAGCAAAGGTTTAGGATCAAAGTTTTCCTTCTCCTAGATGTGCTACATTCCCAGGTTGATAAGCCCCATCTGCCCCTCACTTCCCTCTATGAGAAGTGCAGAAACTGCCTTTTTGACGATTAGACCCACTATTGGTCTCATCCGCTGAATCTGCCAAAGTCTATCTTTGCATGGAGGGGAAGTCCCTAAATCACCTTGTTGGCTACCCTCACCTGGATTAACTGGACAATCAAAGCCACTTCGTGGGGTGGGGCTGCTGTTGCATGTAGACTGCTTTTAGGAGTCACAGATGAGAGCTGGGTACAGGATGGGGACCAAAAGTGGACAAACTGTACCAGAAGGAGCATGACATGTCGCCCACCAAAGGTACTACCCCTTCCCTAACATCCCATACACCTCCTTGCTCAATGACTCTCTGCCTAACAAGGAAGCTGGTGTTAGCAATATTGAGGAAGAGCAACTTATGGGGAGTGAAGATGTAGTGGAGGCATGGTCCATGGAAGGTGCCCTGCCCCAAGGGCTCTCCAAAACTTGGAGTCAACACATTTTCCTCAGAAATACAATAGGAGGAATAATTTGGGTTGTAAGTTAAGAGTTAATTTTGTAATCAGTAAGCCAGCTATTCAAGAGGGGGTGGCAGAGGTGCTACTTTGCACAATAAACCTATGGGTTTGACACATGTGCTTATTTCTGCATATTCTGATTTTCTTATTCCCAGGGTTTAATTATAACATGGAAGTGTAAACATTTAGATAACATATTTCTAGAGATGGCTTTCTATTACAATATCTCAATTATATTATTCTATGTGCTATCAGGGAATCCATGGCTGATAGCTTCTTTGTCTTAGAAATAATATCCAATAGTACAACACACAAGAGAAAACTCAAAATTGTTCCTGTAATGTCTTCCTCTGGAGCATGTTCAGGTCCTTAAAAGTAAATAAAGATGGTTCGAGTTATGAAAACTCCATATTCTAGGTATGCATATCCACCCTTGGTTGGATCAAACAATGTAGGAAGGTGATGGAGTGATTGCACGCCAACCTTCAAGCATTCAAATTTACAGTGTGCATGTAGAAATAGGTATGCACACTCTAATCCAGTAGCAGCCAATATGGTACCCTCCAGACGTTTTGTATGGCCAGTGGTCAGGAATATGGGAGCATCAACCAGCAACATCTGAGGGACCGTAGGTTCCCAGTCCTTGTATAACAGGGGTAGGCAACCTAAGGCCCAGGGGCTGGATGTGGCCCAATCGCCTTCTCAATCCAGCCCACGGAGGGTCCAGGAATCAGCATGTTTTTACATGAATAGAATGTGTCCTTTTATTTAAAATGCATCTTTGGGTTATTTGCTGGGCACAGGAATTCGTTCATTTTATTTTTCCAAAATATAGGCCAGCCCACCACATGATCTGAGGGATGGTGGACTGGGCCATGGCTGAAAAAAGTTGCTGAACCCTGTTGTATAACTATGGAACCCATGGCCTTCTGCATGCAGAATGTGTGCTCTAGTACTGAGCTACAGCAAGACTTGCACCAGCCCCAATGTTTCTAATGCTAAATGTTTACCCCAGGTATGGGCAACTTCCAGATTTTGCTGGACACCAACTCCCATAATCTATTACTATTGTCAACACAGGCTAAGGCTGATGGGAATCGGGTGGGGAACCCCTAGCTGTCCAACTGTTGCTCCAACTCCTATCATCTCTTGCCAGCATGGCCAGTCATCTGGGAGGATGAGATCTGGAGTCTAGCAACTTCCTTGGGTACCATGTTGGCTATTCCTGTGTTTTAGGATGCTCACTCTTTTTGAATTTGCTATTACTCTGCTGTGCAGAAACTTCCACAATCCAAATCAAATTCTCTCTCAACTTTCTCTTAATGGAATTTAAAACCAATGAAATGTTCAGTAGAAAACAAGAGTCTCTAGAAACCCATGTCACAATTAATTTTTGTAATAAAATGTTTATATAAATGCATTGATCGACTTTTGGTTTTGGTCAACTTAAGATGCATTGTCCCTTCAGGTAAGGATTGGTCTTGGCCTCAATCAATATCAACCTCGCAGTTCAATGCATGGTGATGCTGGCTTTCACAAAAGTCAATATTTGCTTAATGTGTTGTATTCTTGTTCCAGATACAGAGTTTTCTATATATTTTCTTCCCACAGCTGTCATTGAGCATATAGCTCAGTGGTTACCACATTCATCAGACTGTGTTTCTTCATTCCTTCTCTTCAGTATTAGTTTCAAACTCAATAAAACTATGATACTCTTCCACACTGACTGCTCAATCCTTTTCACTTTAATCAAGGTACTAGTCTCATTGATTATCGTGGAACTTCTTGCCTGAGTAAATCAAGCATTATCTTGTCCTTTACAAGTTGCCTCTGCAGTCCTGTTTGGAAGACATTGAATTTAAAAAGTAAATATGTTCTGCTTAGGCTTATGTTGGCAGTGAACAAATGCAAATCTGCTGCTTGGTTGCATGTTGGACACTAAGCCATAGCATTCCTATACTATTATCACCAAAATGTTGTGCATGTAACATATTGAATGAGCACAGATGGGCAAGCATGCCATGCACTTCATTCTTCTCATTTGAATTTCCCCATCACATGAACATTCATGTCAAAGTTATACTTCTCTACTACTCACCTTCTTGCGACAAGTATCCCTCTACCACATTTTCAACAGACATGTATGCCATGCTCATCAAATTTATCCTAGGACTAGTGGTCCTTTCCACTATGTGGTGTTGTGAAGAAGGAGAATGGCATCTCAGATCTACTCTCAAGGCTTGCATCTCCCTCTGTATCTTTCCCAACAACCTCTTGCTGATTGCTTCCATCATTTCCTTCTAGTCTAGTCTCATCTCATCTTCCTTTCCATCTTTGCAGGGTTATGTATCACTGGACTTTTTTGTGGCAAGGTGCCGTTAGTTTTACTCCTGAAAATGTTTTATTACGCGTTTTGTATGTTTGTGTTGTGAACTGTCCTGTGATCTTCGGATTGAGGGTGGTATGCAAATTTAATAAATAATAAACAGTGTAATGTCATTAAATCACTTTTATCATTTATATAAGTGAAGAGTAAATTCACATCATTGTGCTAATGGGTGGGAGAAAGTTTATCATCAACCCGCTTCCTTAGATTTTCTAGTAAGGTCCGGAATTACAGCAAAATTCTCCTCTCCACTTGGTAGGAAAATGTTGATTGATTACAAGTATAGCCCACCTTTCTTCCATGATAAAGCTGAAAGTGGTGTACATAAGGTCTCCCTTTACAGGCATTAATCAGACCGAGGCCTGCTTACCTTCAGTGAGACTGTCATACCATCTACCTAGACCCTGGGATGAATATAGCGAGTTCTCTTACTGTGTATAATTAGAACTCTCCAGAATTCAGTTCCGGCACTTCTCAAGTGGGCACCATTGCCAGCCATTGCCATTATAAGAGAACAAGGGAGGCATTTTCAGTGAGTTCCGGCACCTCTTTTTTCTAGAAAAACAGCACTGCAAACCATCCTACACTCTTCTTGGTGGCTTATGTCTTCCTAAAGAGACTAGACTGGCTCCCACCTTGTCCTTCCACTGGCAGGTGAAGGCTCTTTTATTTAGGCTTTTGGACCTTGACTGCTTTTAAGGAAATGGCTTTTAAATAGCCATTTTTACCACCTGAATTTTAATATATTTGTTTTTATATCATTTTAATTCTATTATAGCTTAATTATGTTTTAATTATTTTCTTTATATGCTTTTAGTTTTCTGTGTTTTATTCATGTTTATTTCATTTTTGTGTGTTTGAGCTGCCTTAAGTCCTGGTTCTAGGAGAAAGGTGGAATATAAATAATAAAATAAAATAAAAATAATAACATCACCACATTCCTTCTAAATGCTCCTTTTCTTCCTCCAAAGCCTGCTATCTAACAGACACTGTGGAGTTTTAACCCCACCCCTATCCATCCTCTTCCTGAAATTCAGCAGGGCCTTGTTAGGAGGCATGCAATACTCTTTCTAAGTATAGGTGAGGAAGTAGAGATTTGGGCAAGTCAAACTATGTGTCTGGTGCTTGGTTTTGACATTGGCCCACCATCTTCTTGCTTGTTAGGCTCTGGGTCATGCAGTAACAAAGGATCCTGCGAAAAGTTACCATATGATGGTTTCATAATGTCAATTAGTGGGTGTTAATTCCCATTGGTCACAGTCTGAGGTTGCAGCCAGGATAAGGCCCTACTCTTTGTCTCTGAAGATCTCATTGAGTTAGGAGGCTGAGCCAATCACAGTTGTTGGAAATATAACTTCAGGGAACATTCACTCGGTAACCTGATGGATTAATTCTGCAATTATTGTGGGTTACAGAAGACACTGATTGGATGGAGCTTCTAGTCAGTTAGGACTGAGAAATACTGGTGAGATTTGCCAGCTGTAGAGATAAGTGGTTTTGAAGGACTCCCCCCCCCCCTATGGAGGCCTGTAAATAACTCAAAATCCCTCTGTTTATTTCTCCTCATATCATACACTGTTTTTGTTAAAGTTTTATCAGTTTCTTTTCTCTCTGGACTTTATCTGCTAAATCCAACTCCCTCAGCAGTGCCCAAATATACAAGGAGAAATGTCAGGGCAAACCCTATTAGGGTGGCTACTTAGGCATGGCTAAAACCAAGAAAGTGCATCACTTGAAAAGAAGACATACAGCAATTTGGATTTGCATACAATATGCGTATGCTAACTTATACATACAGATGCAAATTTAGAAATATCTACTTTTTAAAAAAAGAAGAAAAAGAAATACAACACATCTCACTATGGTGAGGAAGACTGTGACCTGGTGACTTGTGGTCCTGCTACATCTGCCCCTCAGGTGCTGACTGTTAACAGACAACTACAAGGCCCCTGTTTTTCTCCCATCTTATGGTCTTGATCTTTAAACTGGACTTCAACTGGACAATGCTTTAAACAAAGGACCACTATCTGAAAAACAGGATACTGTCAGGGAACTGCCATTGGCTCAGGGGCGAGAGGGGAAAAGCCGGATGGATTACAGAGAGCCCCCAAAGATTGTGGGAAGCAGCACCTCCTCAGTGGAAGAGACTAACCACGCCTCCAGTGGAGAGGAGCTTCAAGGCTCAGAGGAGGCGAGGCGGTGCCAGGACACCTTGCCTGGGCAAAGTGGGGAGGAGAGAGGTCCTCCGTTACCCACACCCTCCCTGCGCAGTAGGCTTCTGCGCCAAGAGGGGAGGCGCAGATTGGGCGTCAAGAAACTACTCTGCTGGGGAAGGTTTAAGGACCGCCCACTCACAGATTCTGCCAGTGAATGAGCCAGCCACGGGAGAGTGGCGCTCTGCACAGAGAAAGTTTCTTTTGGCATCAAAAGCAAGGCTTCACAGCCAAGCAGGGAGGCATTTACCTACTTGCTCTCGAGCAACCCCTTGCTATCCTAACAGATACCATGCTAATTTATTCTCCGTGCTGATTTTGGGGGGTGTATAAAACCACAACACTCTAAGGAACTTGGCCATCCCATTTGCCAGAACTGGAAGTTCCTGTGCAGGTTTGGTAGATAAAGTTCTTTGCAAAGTAACATTCATAGCACTTACAACTGCAAAAAGTAGGGTGGGGGGCTTATTCATCCAACGTTTTAGAATTCCAGCTGCATTCTGTATCCACATGAAACATTTATTGAAATGGGATATCATTGGGTAAAGCACTGAAAAGTACATTTGTCATTTCCCTCCTATCAGCAAGAACCGTATATCAAAATAGATGCGGCTGTTTTCCACATTATTTTCATAAATAAATATACAGGTTATTGATAATACGTATATACATCTTTGAGCTTTGTCACATCAAATGCAGTGAATACATTGTCCAATATATTTACTCCTGGGGAGGAGAAAATATATATTATAATCAATTAATCAATTGTTGAATGAGTTGTGGTGGATTTTGCAGAAATGCTGTCAGGATGATGACATCTATCAGCAAATCTCTTTTTTATGGATGAGATGAATATGTTACATTAAAAACCATCTAGTTTCAGCTCTTGTTCCCATCTTTTATTTTATTTTTTTGTAGTCATATGCTGTACTTGTTTTCTTAGCGGTATTGGCAAAGAAAATATTACTACTTGGGACCTGAGCTTGCTTGCAATGAAATCAGTATCCACAAGGTCAATCATTAGCTTCAGTGGCTTTCATATTTTCAACTTTTTAGGGGCCCCGCTTCCATATTAACTTGTCTGCTCAGGATTCTTTGTGCCTCTCTCATGTAACTCCTGTTTCTTTCAAATGATTCAGGGATGTGTTCTAGAATGCCAATTTAATTCATGTGTGGCACTCACTAGATTCGACAGTGCTAGCCAAAAACCACCCAAATGCAATATATGTATCCTTGAACTAGGTCAAAAGCCAACGTTTTATGATGTGCAGCCAGGGGACAGGGAATGAGAATAGCATTTGGGAAATGGTGGTAGTTCAGTGGTAGAGTATTTGCCTTTCAGGCAAAAGATTCCAGGTTCAATCTCCAGCTATGGCTAGGAATGTCCCCTGCCTGAAACCCTGGAAAACCTCTGCTAGTCAGTGCAAGCAAAACTGAAGTAGATAGACCAATCGTCTGTCTCAGTACAAGCTAACTTCCTAATGTTCCTAAAACATAAATACAAATGTTCTAACACATTAAACATTAATTGCATTACTTCCTTTGGTGAGCAATAGTGTAGAATACCGCCTGCCTGCTTTCACCCCTTCTATCTCCATGAGAATGGCATCCTTAAAAAAGAAAAAGAAAATGGGAGAGACGTACTTTGTAAATTAAAAGCTGAACATTTGTTTTACAGAGGACCTGAAACATCACGGGAGGGCACCCCAATCCTGTGTACATAGGAACCTGCAATGTGCCTGGTCATATTTGTCCATCCAGCCCAGTACTGATTAGCAGCAGTTTTCCAGGGTCTCATAATGAGTGCATCTTGTGCTGCCTGTACTTTAATCTCAGGATACTAGGGACTGAAGCTGGGACCTTCTCCATGCAAAATGTTGCTCAACCATTGAGCTACAGTATCCCTCCATGTCCTTGCCCCTGCCCCAAGTTGTAATGTACCAAACACCATTTTATGTAATGTTGGAGAAGAAGGTTGTTTGGAGGGAAATGACTTCTGGGAAAGCTCGCCATTCAGTATTGATGCTTCTCATTGAGGAAATATGAAAAAAAAATCTAAGGAAACTTACCACTTGAAACTCAGGACACAGATAGCCAAGGGTTGGGAGTAGGAGGTGCTGTTTAACGCTGGTTCAGCTCCTGCCTGTGTGGTCAGTATTCAGTGCATACAGATGAGATATGGTGAACAATTATTTATTGATTAAAACAAGTAGCTAGCCAGTATTAACAGATCTTGCCAAAGCTACAGTGAAACTCACCTACCAGACACTAGCCATGTGTCAGGGAACTGCCATCGGAGCCAGAGGGAGAGAGAGGACTCCAGAGGGATTCCGGAGAGCGTCCCGGGATGAGGAGAAGCAGCCCATCTACTGGGGAAGGAAATCAGCGTAGCACCAGTGGAGAAGGGGGGCAGATGGGGGAATCGGCGAGGCGGTCCCATGACGAGTGGCGAGTGGCTGTTCGGACAGAAAAGGTTCACTCAGGCAACCCAGCCAGGTGTGGCGCCGGTTACGCACGAGCAACCCCTAGAACCATCACACCATGTTACCCATATTATCTGGCTAGAGATCCTTTGCGTTAAAGCAATGGTCACATCTACAACAGCTGATCTCAGAGAATAGCATCAGGGGATTATGTGTCTAAAACCTGGCATATTAGCTGCAGCATGCCACTATTTTGTCTCCAGTGCTATATAACATCTGGGACGCTGGTGGCGCTGGGGTCTAAACCACCAAGCCTCTTGGGCTTGCCGATTGCAAGATTGGTTCAAATTCCTGTGATGGAGTGAGCTCCCATTGCTCTGTCCCAACTCCTGGGACAACCTAGCAGTTCAAAAGCACAGCAGTGCAAGTAGATAAATAGGTACTGCTGTGACAGGAAGGTAAACAGCATTTCCTTGTGCTCTGACTTTTGTCACGGTGTCCCGTTGTGCCAGAAGCGGTTTAGTCATGCTGGCCACATGACCCGGAAAACTGTCTGTAGACAAACGCCAGCTCTCTCAGCCTGAAGCGAGATGAGTGCTGCACCCCATAGTTGCCTCTGACTGGATGTAACCATTCAGGGGTCCTTTACCCTTTACCTTATAACATCTATATGAAGTCACTGGGAGTAATCTTCAGGAGCTTTGGGCCACTGGATTAGCAGTACAGTGGTACCTTGGGATGCGAACGGGATCCGTTCGAGGGGCCCGTTCGCATCCTGAATGGAACGTAAGATGCGATGGTGCATCTGCGTGTGCGCGGGTTGCGTTTGGCCACTTATGTGTATGCGTGTGACATCATTTTGAGCGTCTGCGCATGCGCGAGCGGCGAAACCTGGAAATAACATGCTCCGTTACTTCCAGGTTGCCGCAGAGCGCAACCCGAACACACTCAACCTGAAGCACATTCAACCCAAGGTATGACTGTATTCTGATGTTGCCTAACTCTCTTTCACTACTAATCAAGAGAGGTCATGCATAAGCTGAACCAGTGCCTGGATGCAGTGGTGGTGTGGATGGAGGTCAATAGAAGCTGGATCCTGCTAAGACAGAGACACTGCAGATGAGTGGTTTCCTTGTTTGACCTTTGGAAAATTAGCCCGTTCTAGACAGGGTTGCACTCCCTTTGAAGGAACAGGTACTCCATTTATGGGTGCTCTTGGAACCATCTTTTGTCCATGGAGGCCTAGGTGGTTTCTGTAGCGAACCACAGCTAACACCAGCTTCAGCTGGTGCAGCAACTACATCTTATCCTGGACATAAATAACTTGGCCACTGTGATACATGCACTGATAAACTCACTTTATTTTGCTTTTGGCTTTTATGTGTTTGTTAACTGCCTTGGTATTCTCAAAATGAAAGGCGATACATATAAATCCTGTTCATAATAACTAAACATAATCCACAGATCTAATGGCTGCTACATGTGTTATAACTGGGTGGAAGGATTACCAATCAGATTTTAATGGTTGTAAAGAATCTGGAATATATATAAAAAAATAAAGAAGTGGGAGACACCCCCCCCCCCAAAGTTATCCCATATCTATTATATGGAAAGTAACTCTGCTTTGTATCACCTTTATGAAATGCTTCTATATATGAATTTTCATGAGGACCTTTTAAAAAACAAGTAAATCACAAGCTGATGTGAAGATGTGGAGAACTGTATTTAAGAAAAAGTGAACCCAATAGGTTCCAAAATTGACATTTGCCCATCTCTAGAACAAATATTTCTGCAGACCAGAACATTTGAGAGAGTTTGATACTAGCCAATGAAAGTCACATCGTTTGCTTGAACATGGAATGAATTATTCGGGGGGGGGGGGGAGATAACCAAACATAAGCTTTCAAAAAATACATATGCATGAATGCCAGATACACAAAGGACTGGTCACAGGAAGAAGAGAAATCATGCGACAGGAAGCTGAGGAAACAAAAAGATCACATTAAAAAGTTGCATGATTTCTTTACTTATTTGTCGTAGGAGCAACAGTGATGGGTGGGGAAGGGGAAACTGAAATCAATTAACCAAAGTTAAGAAAAAGATTATTATATCTGTTGTAAGTCTAGGGCAATTTATATTGGCTAGATCTAAAAACAATTTGGAACAGACTCCAGCACAAGCAAAATCAACTCTAAATGAAACTTAAAAGTTGTTTTATTGAAATAGATTCCAAGAGCTAGCACCTGAATTATCTGCTTAGCCTAGCATAACATTCTGGTTGCAAGATGTCTGATGGCATTGCTGTTTGTGTTGGGGTTATTATCATCTTTGGGCTGTTGTGGCTTTTTTAGATGACCTAAGTTTACAAAAATTGTGTCTGGGAGCAAGCAGAGTTACGGCCTATATATCTGAGTGTTGAACCAATCATTTAGTTGACCTCCTTGAACTGCTCTCTACCCAGGTGTAAAATTAAGGGGAGCCATATAATCCCAAACAATAAGAATTCACTATCAAAAACAAAAGCCCAATACATTTCTTCCATCATCCCAAGAATGTGCATTAGGGGGGAAAAAACATCTGAGCTATAAAATAAGGGAGAAATATGTGTTTTTTAAAACAAGGATATGAGGAAGTTTTGAAACAAAGCTTAACCCCTTTCTCCTGCTAGCAGTTCATATATACCATTTAATATTATCAATACTTCATATGTATACATGTGTATATGCAATTTTCCCCAATATACACATTTTTGCAGAATATTTTTGTATGCTGCTTTCACAAATAAATGCATATTTTGCACACATCCCCCAGTAAATGCATTTTTGTATCCATTGCTTGGCTGGAGGATTTGAAGAAGTGCAGATTCTGAAGGAGGACTTTCTCAGTTCATGCATATCTTTGGAAAGTGCAGATTTAGTAGATTCGCCTTTAAATGCAAAGGGAACCATATTTATCCCCTATTCCTAGCTTGTGCACACATTACATTGAACATAGGCACTTGCCATCCCTACACATGCACAAGAGCTTGTGTGAAACAATTGTTTGTGTGTTTGTGAGTGTACACTTGTTGACTTATACAAGTCAGCTACTGTGTACATAGAACACTCACTGAATGTGAATACTCCTATATTTATAAACAAAAGCCACAGGTGTCCCCCAGAAAGCCAGGTAAATTGGCTGCAGAAATGTAGCTATATGCTGAATGGGTAAACTCACCCTGATACTACATGGAACCAACACCATAGCTGAATCTAATTTCTTACCGTTCCTTCCTATCCTTTGTATAAATTTGCTTTCCCTTTTGTTTGGCACTGTTTGTCCTTTAGTATTCAGTTTGATCTATTAAAACAGCAAGCATATTTTAAAACCTGCTTCATTTTTACATCCTTATTCCCTTTGACCGAAAGTAACTTCCACTCCAAAGCTATGTCTTTCTAATTTGTTGTTTCCTTTCCATTTCCCTCCCAATACTACACAGTGCACTTCAATATATTTTCCTCCTATTGGTTTGATTACGACAGAGAAATTGCAAAGTGTCTCCGTTATGCGTTGATGGACTGCACTGTTCCTTTATTGCATCTGAGAGAGTAATTTTAAAATAGGATTTTTTATTTTTATTTTTTATTTATTTTTTATTTATTTTTATTTATTTTTTATTTTCTCCCTCTCCTACCCCACCTCTGCCACTCAAAAGTCTGATGATCACACCATATAGGCAGACAGTAGAGGTTTATTGTCAGCAAGAGTTTAAAGGCTCATTGGGGGAGAGGGGAGAATCCAATTAGAGAAAGAAGTCCTGCTATACCTATTGGTTCCAGGAAGTGAGGAACATAAGGTTTCAGAGTGACAAGCAAGGGAAACCTAATTGCTACTTATCTTTCCATCACTTGCTCATTGCTGTTTCATAATTGTGTTCTGTTGTGCAGAGAGAAAGTGGTTATATTGGTATGATACATCTTTCTCTTTTAAATCTTTCAAAGCCTTCATGTCACTGATCCGGATCACAGTTAACTCACAAAGCTAACTTTGCAAATGCATACAGAAACGTATTTCTTTCTTTTGAACTTTGCAAATGCTACATATGCTGCTCTCCGACCCCTTTCCTGTTATACAAATGCTAGTGCACTGACTGTCAATATGTAGATGACAAATGTCATAACAAGTCATATTTTTATATATTTTTTATTTCATTTACTACTTTTATACACTACCTTTTTCCTCCAAGGTGCTCACCATTACAAACCATTCTCTCCTCCTCCTTTTATGCCCGCAGAAACCCTGTGAGGCAGGTTATGCTGAGAGTGACTTGACTGGCTCAAGGTTACCCAGTGAGATTCATGACTTTTTTAAAAAAATAATTTTTATTAAGTTTCATATTGCCAAATTAAACACATCATTCCCCTCACAGCGCAATCAATCTCTCTTCACAGGGAACTCTGAGAATTGTCCTTCTATGTGAGGAATAGGGGCCTCCTAAGAGTCCTTACGTGGCACTGTGGTCTAAACCACAGAGCCTAGGGCTTGCCAATCAGAAGGTCGGCGGTTTGAATCCCCGCAATGACGGGGTGAGCTCCCATTGTTTGGTCCCAGCTCTTGCCGACCTAGCAGTTCGAAAGCACGTCAAAGTGCAAGTAGATAAACGGCAGGAAGGTAAACGGCATTTCCGTGCACTGCTCTGGTTCGCCAGAAGCGGCTTAGTCATGCTGGCCACATGACATGGAAACTGCCTGCGGACAAACGCCAGCTCCCTTGGCCAGTAAAGCTAGATTAGCACTGCAACCCCAGAGTTGTCCGTAAATGGACTTAATGGTCAGGGGTCCCTTTACCTTTAAGAATCCTTAGAGAATACTTAACAAACTATAGCTCTCAGGATTCTTTGTGGGAATCCCTGTACTTAGCCTGAAAGCCTGATAATAGCTCTGTGGCAGGGCTGTCTTTATCCGTATTACAGTGGTACCTCGGGTTAAGTACTTAATTCGTTCCGGAGGTCCGTTCTTAACCTGAAACTGTTCTTAACCTGAAGACCACTTTACTTAATGGGGCCTCCCACTGCTGCTGCGCCGCCGGAGCACAATTTCTATTCTCATCCTGAAGCAAAGTTCTTAACCCGAGGTAATATTTCTGGGTTAGCGGAGTCTGTAACCTGAAGAGTATGTAACCTGAGGTACCACTATATAGCACTTTAAATGTATGGTGCAGAGGGGGAGTGGTGGTGGTCTTTGTTTCTCTTTCCCCCCAATCATGTTCACTTCTCTGTATTTCCACATAAGTCTCCCTGCTATGCTACCTTCACCTCCTTAATGGATGGCTGAGGAGACCTTGACCCAGCAGTTTAGCAACCTGCTGGCCAAAGTGCTTGTCCCTCCCTAGCCATGAAACTCACCTGGCAAGGGGTCGGGAGAACCTTTGTCCAGTGGATTGGGAAGATCTTTCACCCAGCCTGCAGCGGGGGGAGGAGTGCTTCCCCCAGCTCCATTCAGGCACGGTTGGTTTGCTGATGGGCATCCAGTTCCCCCAATCCAACCTGCAGGGAAGTTTGAAAGCTCTTTGTAAACATCTCCTTGGGAGGGTGTTTACAAAGCACAGTTTAAAAGCCCCATGTCTCACTTTGAAGTCCCAGCAATTGGGGCTTCAAAGGGAAGCATCGCCTGATGTTACTGTGATGTCAGGTGAGGGACAGATGGGCACCATGGGGGTGACTGGTTCTGTGGGAGGTTGCTGGTCATGAATGGTGCTGCCAGTTTTTTGTTCGAGATGTAAAGGGTGGAGAGTTTGCAGAGGGGGTTGGTGAGTAAAGAGAGCAGGGGCATAGCCCTGTGGCACCTAATATAATGCATTTTTGTATGTTCTTTTCATTAATACATACATTTATATGCACACTTTACCCTAGTATATCATTTACTTGGCTGGAGAACTGCATTGCAAAATTTGTAGCTATGTAAATTTCATTGGCTGACTATGCTTTGGCTCATTTACTGTTTTGGAAAATGTTAATTAGCTAGGGTCGCCTTTAAATGTGAACTGAATTTTGTCACCACCCTATCAGCATTCTTCCTAGAGCTCCTTTATAAAACAGCTGAATGTGGCAATCTCATGTGTACTTTCAAACAGTGAGCGGATTGTCTGCCCCCCTCCCCAATTAAAAGTTTGATTAACTGTTCAGGGGAGGTTGACAACATCGTATCAAGAAGCTGAGAGTTCTCAATCATTTTTCTATCACTGGGTCATGGGAAAACCTTTTTTATTTTTTATTTTATTTTTTTGGCCAGTTAGTGGCAATATTTCACTTAGGTTCTATAAAACCAGACAGAATAAAGTTGGGCTGAATTTAAGCCTCTCGTGTTGTCTGGTCAGATTGACTTCCCAGGGTAACATGCATCACAAATGTAATCTGTGAAATCTGTAAGCGATAGATGCAATCTGTGAGGGACACCAGCTGAAGGGCAGCTGTTTCATATCCTGTAAAGTATATTTTCTCTGTCTCGCTCTCTGTCTCCAAAACACTTTAACAGCCACCCAGAATTTTAATGCTGATCGCAAGTATCCAGTTTGTCACTTTTCTCCTGCACACAGGACATGGTCCAAGTTAATAATATCCTCGGCAAAGACTCTTAGCTGCAATACAGAGAGGTGTGCATATACCCACATTTTAGGGGGTTAATTTCTCTCTTTTCAGCAGAACATGTGCAGCAACCATTCCCAGAGGTCCCCCCTTATTGCACTAAGTACCCCCTCATATATATTTTTTAATTCGGTGCCTTCTGTAAAGTTTATGTCCTCTATGGGTTGCCATCTGTCCTCTTTTTCCAGGATGCATCCTCTTTTTCTTGGGTATGTAAAATGAGAGTCGTCACAGCAATCCATAGCTAAAAGCAGAAGTCGGCAAGTGTGTCCTCTTTTTTGCTCTTTGAAATATGGCAACCCTTGAAAGGGAAAAAATAACATTTACTCACTCAGAATACTTGTTGAAGAGTAACAGGTAACAGCAGCGTTGTTCAGGCAGGCTTAAAATGGTAATCCAGTTACAAAGACATACTTTGGTCTAGTTTAAAATGGAGTCAGAGCTGTGGCTTAGCATATGTTTTACATGAGATGAAAGAGCAAAGAGGAAGTGCCCAGACGTGAGCTTTTATATGGCTACACTCTCCCCCATCAGGGCACAATGGGAGTGTCTCTCAGAGTTCTCTCTAGCAATCTTACAGGGAAGCTATATGAGATTCAGCTCCTACCATGTGCCTACCTAGAAAAAAGAATAATAATAATAGTAGTAGTAGTAGTAGTAGTAATAATAATAATAATATCTATTTATCTACCACCCATTGGGTTTGGTTGCCCCAGCCTCTCCGGGCAGCTTCCAGCACACATAAAAACACAATAAAACATCAAACATTAATAGTAACAATCTGATCCAATATAAAAAGGTCACAATAACTTTAAAAATAAAGCAATATTCAATAATCTATTAAAATCTATTGGTAAACAGTAAAGTTAAACATCAGCGAATGATAATTAAACAGTTTACACTTACCAGATACAATGAAGAATTACTAATCTATAATCAAGAAAAATAACAGCAAATCACAATA
This sequence comes from Podarcis erhardii, assembly GCF_964252035.2. Classification (NCBI taxonomy): domain Eukaryota; kingdom Metazoa; phylum Chordata; class Lepidosauria; order Squamata; family Lacertidae; genus Podarcis; species Podarcis erhardii. The sequence continues at coordinate 16,585,716 of NC_138504.1, forward strand.
CATAAAATTCCACAAAACATGGATTCCACAAAACCATGTAAAAGGATCAAATTGAGAAACAAGGACACACAACTTATAAACTATCGCTGCATTGTTGGTTTGACTGCATTGTAAATACCTCTCTTGTGGAGGGAAGTTACATGAAGAAGGGCCTCAGATGATCACAAGGGTCCAGGATGGTTCATAAGGGGCAGAGGCAGTCCTTGAGGTACTACAGTCAAGAGTAGAGGGAAGTCTGCTCAGGAAGCAGGTTTGTGGATGCATGAAGTAGCAGGAGTTCACTTCCTTCCCCAGCCATCCTTCCTAAGTCATTCACCTGTGTTGGAAGGCAGAGCTATGTAGGCTGTTCAGCTTGCCAAACACCACCTAAGCTAGGCAGCTGCTTGGGCATTGCCTGATAACCAGAGTTAAAGTAAGATTCAGCTGCCAGTCCAATAAGCTTCAGCATTATGGAATGGGGAAGGAAAAATGCCATCTTGCCTTTTGCCTCAAGCTCCAAAATTTATTGGCTCAGCCCTAGTTCTTGGAGCACTCAGTCAAAGGTTCTATTTTTTAAATGGTCCAGGCACTTCTCAATCTCCCAGCACCAAAATGCCCCAGCTGGAGAAAGGAAGGGTTAACGCCCCCCCCCCCGGTGATATAGTTCCATTGAAAGTTGCACCCACCTCTTGTGCCCACTAAAAGCATCTCTTGATATAGTTGCTGTGGCGATGTGGTCTAAACCACTGAGCCTTTTGGGCTTGCCGATTAGAAGGTTAGCAGTTTGAATCCGTATGACGGGGTGAGCTCCCGTTCCTCTGTCCCTACTTCTGCCAACCCAGCAGTTCAAAAGCACACCAGTGCAAGTAGATAAATAGATACTGCTGTGACAGGAACAATGTTTTGGTGTACTCTGGATGTTACACTATGAAAGTAACATCTATTTTAGCACTGAGGACACATAGAGGTTTCTAAACTCCTCAGTTGGAAATATTTTGTTGATAAACAGATATGCATTTCTAAAATCCCTTTAGTGCAGAGATCAGAATGAAATTACAGTGGTACCTCGGATTAAGAACTTAATTTGTTCTGGAGGTCTGTTCTTAACCTGAAACTGTTCTTAACCTGAAGCACCATTTAGCTAGTGGGGCCTCCTGCTACTACTGCGCCGCCGCTGCACGATTTCTGTTCTCATCCTGAAGCAAAGTTCTTAACCCGAGGTAATATTTCTGGGTTAGCGGAGTCTGTAACCTGAAGCGTATGTAACCCGAGGTACCACTGTATATTCAGGATGAAGTCTATCCAATTAGCACCATGTGCTTGAATGTGTGATGTGCCGATTCTGATATAAGGAGCCAGAGAACTCAGATCAGGAGCCCTGTAAGGTAGGGACAATTTTCCCATTCCCTGTGCTAGTGGGAGCCTCCTACCAGAAGTGGGAAGATTCCCCACCTCTATACTTTATCTTTTTTCTCTATATACCTATTGCTTTAGGATAAATAAAGAAATAAATATCTGTGTTGAGTCGGAATGAAAAAGAATAACTGGGAAATAATGTCTCCATTCTGAGCTCTCCCAAACAATGTATTTAGGTTGTGAAGCAGTATTTAATGTCTCTTCTAGGCTAAAATTAATTACAGAAAAGGAAATAATAATTCAAGTTCCAGAATTGGCTTTTTAGTATAACCAGTTTTTTGTGGAGTTGGGGTTTTTATTTTTTTGCTTATTTCTCTCCCTCCCCGGTTCTTCTCAAAAGGAGTGTTTAAATACTCATTACAAGCATTGTGGGTCAAATGCATCCATGATTAATTTTGTCCATTTTGCTCCTTCTCTCTTTCTTTTTGTACTAAGTAGTGCTGTAATTGGCTCAATAATTTTTTTAATGCCTGGCATCTCTGTGTAATTTCTTTCCTTCTTTTGCAAAGAAATGGCTTTCCCCACCCACATCCGACCTCCAATACAAACCAATCCACTCCTGGGCCTTCTAAGGGGTTAAGAGTGCGATCAGGGAGCATAAGGAAGACGAGCTGCCTTCATACAACAGGCAGTGCTCTTATTTCAGATATTATTTTGGCCCTTATTTTGTGTTGGAGAAAAAAAACTGCTGTAAACATTCCCTTGTATCTGTATTTTCACACCACTTTCTTCCTCTCATTGCTGCTTCTACAGCTAACATCACAGACAGTGAATGCTATAAACATCACAGGTCCTTTTCAGATTTTTTTTTTTCCTTTTGACAGCCAGATAGAAGCATTCAGGTAAACTTGCCATTTCTTCTATTTCTTCTGTGTCATTACTGCTCATACTAGACTCACTACTGCTTTATTGAGCAACAATTGTGTGTTAGCAACCAGGTGTTACTCTATGCAGTCTCCACTCATAAGTAGTTCAGGAGACTGTGTCAAAAGATATTGTAGCCATATATCCTTGGCTGCAGAACAAGCATTTGTTCTGGTGTGATGTCATATATCCTGGATTCTCACTGATGGATCTCATGAGGCTTTAAATATGAGCTCTGTTTATCACCTTTCTATCTGTTTCTGATGTCTAGGCTGTGAGTGCTATTCCTCATGTAGCCAGAATGGCATCACCCATAAACAAGAGGGAGGTATCCGCCATCTTAGGGCAACCTCAAGATTTTCAAAAGTACAAAAATCTTTAGCAGGGTGGGGGACTTAATGGGGGAATATCAAGAACAGCCCAATGAAGACAGAGTGTCCTACATGCCATGGAATGCTGACTTGCTGTTGAGAGATAATCCATTTAGCATCCAGTGAAGTTCACAAACATAAGGGCACCGGCCCTCTCCAATTCCCCCTCTCCAACTAAAGTTCCTTTTATCCTGTTGTTGCTAACAGTCATTCAGAGAGCTATCATCCAAGTTATCCAGTTCTTTGATTGGCTTTCCTGGTATTTCGGTTGACTGCAGAGGCATAGCATGGTGAGGCAGTAGGGGACATCACCCCAGGCAGAAATTCTGAAGGGCACAACTGGACCGCAGTGGTCCCAAAGGTACTGTGAGGTTGGGAGGGAGGTGGCTCCCTTTTCTGGCAGCAACATGCAGCACATGCATCTCTTGGGGGCCCTTCCCTGCCAATACAGAGCTCCCTCTCTCTGCCTGCCCCCTTTGGCATCTCAGGATGGCGAGCCACATGCTTCTTGCACCATGGCTGGCCCTGTCACCATACACATTGACCCACTGCTGCACTGGTTGCCCCCTTGGCTGCTCCTGCCCTGGGGCTGCTCCTGATTCACCTGCCAAGGCCCCCGTTTGGGAGCAGGCAGCTGCACACGCAGCAGGGTGTCTGCCGTCAGAGTGCCTGGTATGGACAAAGAGGCAGCTGCATAGAAGAGAATGGCACATTCTTTGATCTATAGGGTGCTATACATGGTCCTCAGAACATTTCCAATGTAAATATATACATGGTATTATCTAAATCTGGGATCGGGCACCTGTGGCCCTCCAGATGTTGTGAGACTGCAAGTACTATAAGTCCCAGCAAGCATGGCCAATGGTCAGGGATAATGGGTGGGTGTCTCTCAGCCATGCTGTAGTTCAGGGGTGGGAGATGGTTGGTAAGGATGGGAGGTGTAGTTCAGCAGCATCTAGAGTGCCAAAGGTTTCCCAAACCGGCTGTAGTTTCATCCCATTTGCAGATCCTGCATTTAGCAGGGGGTTGGACTACATGACCTCCATGATCCCTTCCAGTTCATGATCAAATATTTCATCCATTTGACCTACTTCCTACACCTGTGTGTATCCTTCAATCCCTTCAAGGTCCATCCCATATCTAGAAAGCAAGGGGCTTATGGTTTTAATGCTACCTGAGTCTATCCTTGGGGAATACATGAGCCTTACTCCACCAACAGAGATCTGAAGGGAAGTTTGTTCTCCGTATTCCCACTTTAGAAAAAGGAGTCATCAGTGGGGGATAAAAATCTGACAGTGCAATCATCTTATCCTCAAAAGACTGGACAATGGCACGAGCCATTTCGCATCTATTAGCAGAGAAAAGAGGAGAAAATGAGATCTAACTTGGCTGCCAAAAGCATTTGCCCTCCTCCTTCCTGTGTACATATCACAAAGACAATTCATCATTTTTCTACGCAGTTTTACAATAAAAAAATCTTCCGCTTTTGCCAGCAACTTCCCTCTATCCCCCACCCCCACCCCAATGCCCTCCCAGTTCTGTTGGCTGACAACATCTGTAGCAGCAGAGCCAGCATTTGTAAGACTGATATATTCAGTTTTTGAAAGCTGGACCAAAACATGTCCAAAAATATTGAATAGAACGGGTGTTGCACTCATTAATAAGCAACAGATCTTTTAACATTCATGGATAATTCTGTGTTAGGCTTACAAATACATTCAATGCAGATGCCAAACAACATTCTCTTGTAATTAGTGTTACCTGCAGTTGGATTTGAAATATGGAATTGTTATGCTAAGTGGGTACAGTGTTGTGCAGCAACAGCAGTACATAGGCAATAAACAGGGTGGTGTTAGGCGAGATAGGCTCTTGGAGTGAGAGATTTACACTTTATGCTCATGGATTTATCAGTCAGCATGCTTAGCTGAAATTTGTTCAAGGAAATTTGGTGCCAAGACTGGACAATGACATATGCTGTATGAGTTTCTTGCATTAATTTTTGTTCTTCGCTGCTGCTGTTAAAGTGGGTCCTTTCTTATCCTGCAGAAACCTGTTTACTGTGCTTATTCTCCTCTGACAAAGGAAGATGGTAGCAAAATTGATGGGAGTACTTCATTTACTAGAGAGCCACACCACTGAGACTGAACTTATCAAGGTGTCTGTCTAATCACCGTCAGTGTTGGGGCTGAAAGACTCAGATTCCCTATCTACAGCTGAGGCCAGTAGATTGCTGAGACGGCACAGGAACTGTCCAGCCAAGCATCCAGAAAGATGCGTCACCAGTGATACCCATTCGGTGTGAAAGGCACTGCTATTCCATCCTAGCTTAGATCTAGAGATTCATGATTTCTCCTCCAGGACAGAATTCAGGCTATGAGTCAAGTGCTGCATCTTTTGGTTTGGGCTTCACTTCAGGCTTTCTGTTACCACTGCTGCTTTAGAAAACCAGGTTTGACTGTGGAGAGTCTGGAGCAAGAGGGTGTCTGTTCAGGACTCTGGAGGGCAGAGCATTAAAACGGGCTATATCCTAGGGCCAGTACCTTAAGAAACTCCCCAACAAGCTACTGGGATCTGTGATGGGATTCTCCTCCATGGCTGCGGGGTACATACTGTGATGCAAGAGGGGCTCTGTACGACTGAGTCTCTTCTGATGTTATTTTTAATAATAATAATAATAATAATAATAATAATAATAATAGTAATAATTTATTATTTGTACCCCGCCAATCTGGCTGGGTTTCCCCAGCCACTCTGAGCGGCTTCCAACAAAGATTTAAAATACATTAAAATGTCACACATTAAAAACTTCCCTATACAGGGCTGCCTTCAGATGTCTTCTAAATGTCAGGTAGTAGTTTATCTCTTTGACATCTGATAGAAGGGTGTTCCACAGGGCGGGGGCCACTACCGAGAAGGCCCTGTGCCTGGTTCCCTGTAGCTTTGCTTCTTGCAGAGAGGGAACCGCCAGAAGGCCCTCGGTGCTGGACCTCAGCGTCCGGGCAGAAAGATTGGGGTGGAGACGCTCCTTTAGCTATACTGGGCTAAGGCCGTTTAGGGCTTTAAAGTTCAACACCAACACTTTGAACTGTGCCCGGAAATGTACTGGGAGCCAATGTAGGTCTTTCAGGACCGGTGTTATATGGTCTTGGCAGCCGCTCCCAGTCACCAGTCTAGCTGCCGCATTCTGGATTAGTTGCAGTTTCCAGGTCACCTTCAAAGGTAGCCCCACATAGAGCATATTGCTGTAGTCCAAGCGGGAGATAACCAGAGCATGCACCACTCTGGTGAGACAGTCCACGGGCAGGTAGGGTCTCAGCCTGCACACCAGGTGGAGCTGGTAGACAGCTGCCCTGGACACTGAATTGACCTGCACCTCCATGGACAGCTGTGAGTCCAAAATGACTCCTAGGCTGTGAACCTGGTCCTTCAGGGGCACAGTTACCCTATTCAGGACCAGGGAATCCTCCACACCTGCCCACCCCCTGTCCCCCAGTGTGACACAGTACTGCCTTTTAGTAGCCTTGTGCAGAGATCCGGTGAATTTGTGAGCAGGAATTGGGACTGGTTCCTCCGTCACCACTTTGATTGCCATCTTGCTGAACTGAATAATGTACCATTGGGGACCCTGTCCTTTGCAGATTTTACAGAGAAAACCTATGTGTATATAATGTGCATATTGACCATGTGGAAATCAGGGACACTGGCCACAATTCTGTCCTCACCCTCCACAGAAACATTCACTGGATGTCTGCATGGCACTACCAAGTACTATTGGTCTGTTTACTTCATGATTTTGGCAGGTCGCCAGATTCCATTGGTGTCTGGTATCCATTGAGACTGGTAGGGTGGAAGGCAGGAACCCCAAACAGTAGGTGGAGCTAGGGACAGTGCCAAGCAGAAGCAATTAAGTCTTGTTTTGCCCTCACTATCCTCCTGTCTATTGAGTTCTCCAGAAGTTCTCAGGAAGAGGAAACTCCCGCAGTTAGTCTTATCTCGACTAGTTGCAAGGTCACCCACTTTGGGAAACACTGGACTATATGGAGATGATGAAATTGATGGCAAAAATAAGAGACCAAAAAATTGAAAGGTTTGTGGAAGAGTGGAGACCCTTTTCGGATTACCTAAGAAAATATTACAGTATAACTAAACCAAATTGCAGGCAGGACTGGAAATGAGAATGATAAAAAAAAATGTAATGGAGAATATATGTTACAGAAATAAGTATTCTATTTAAGGCAGTAGATAAAATGATTTGAACAGAAACATCATGGAAGTGAGGATGGGAAGTCAAAATGCTAAGGGACTATAGAATGGAAACTGAATTGAATTTGTTAAATTGTATGAAAATCAATAAAAATCTATGATAGAAAAATCCTACACTGCCAGGACTTTTTCGGCCCTGTCTACAAGGCATCCTTTTAACCAGTGATTCCATAGATTAGACAAACCTTATGCATGCAAAGCAGGTTCTCAGTTGCTGAGCTCCGGGCCCTCCCCAGTACTATAGTCTCTCCTTAATGAACCGTGTGAGCACTTCTGCAAAGAAAGCCATGCAAAACTCAGTATGTGGCTCAGAAAATGGCAGGGTTTTCCTCCCCCCTCCCCTTCTGTTTCCCCCAGAATAAAATGAACTGCTTCTGTGGGGAATGACAAACACACTTACAGCATGATTTGGATTGCAATCTACAAGATGAAAGGCCTTGATCTGTAGTAAGTTATGCATAGTGTTTGCTAAGTTATAGCATTTCATAACGGCACCGGTGTGAGTGCAGCCGTGGAAATCCAGTTTTCTCTCTAAATTAAAGAATGCTGCATGCAATACAAGTAACCACAGCAGAATGTAAATTCTCTTTCCCCACCCTGATACATACCAAGAAAAGGGCCAAAGGCTGAGTTATAAGAGATATGTGTGTGTGTGTGTGTGTGTGTGTGTGTGTGTGTGAACATATATCCACTAACCTGGGAATAAGCCCCATATAACAACAATGGAACTAGATTCTGAGTAAACATACACTGCTAATCCATTTATTTATTAATTCCTAAGCAAATCAGCCAAGAGGGACCAGGGTCACAAAATAACAATCTAAGGGTGAAACTTGTTGTTTCTGTTGAACGTGCAGGGTAGTGTTTTCTTTTGGTCAGAGCATAATCCATTGATAATTATTGAAAAATAATAATTTAACCACATAAATTAAAATTTTGGAACAAAAAAGTTGGAGCGCTCTGTTTCAATATTTTAAATTAATTTTGAAATAATATACTTTATCTTAAGGATTTCTGCGCCTAATCCCTCTTCAATAAAGTTTGGAGCAGCCCTGAAAAGAGAAAAGTGTTTAATTTAGGCTGAATATGGGGTGGGGATTCAATCAATATGCTGGCTTCTGAAAAAAAAGAGAGAGTTATATCTCTCTCCCTCTCTGGCAAGATTGGCTGTGAAGCCTCATCTTGTAGCATTGGCTTTAAATAGCATCCCCATCTCGTCAAGAGAATTCCTAAGAAAAGCACTGCTGGATCTAACAGCCAAAGGCCAACTAATCAAACATCCTTTGTACACAATGGCTGAGCAGATTCATAAGGATGACCATGCCTACAAGCTGCACTTGATTCTGGCAGAAAATGAAAAAATTATAGACTTTCCCTCTGTTTTAAAACAATTGTAAAAGTGATCTGCATGGAAACCTTTGGATGTTATCTGCATGCAATTTTGCTGGCTTAATCCACTGTGGAAGGGCTCCTCCTCCTGCAAATTTCATCCACTTGAACCCAAAGGGGGAAAGTGGTTAAAGCTATTTTTAGATTCTGCACTGTAGTGAATAGAAAGCGTTGTTCTATACAGAGCGACTTGGAAATGGGAACCCAGATTGAAGTGGAGAGAGCACAGAATGACTCAGTAATAGATACAAATTCTAGACAAATCTTGAGGTCCATGCACAAACCTTTCATATAGCCATCATGACCAGTACTTCTTGCTATAAATGTTATGATTGTTACAGTAATATTGTTGTGATTTTGAATATGGTTGTAAGCTGCTTTGTAGAGAAGTTTTCTCAAAAAGTGGGGCATAATTTCTTAAATATCATGAAAGGGAATTTAAGCAAATGAGTTGTGTAGGTTTTTTTGTGGGGGGGGGGTTGTTTGTGCATGTCATGGAAACAAAGGCAAGAGGAACTGCAATAACAGTGACAGATTGGAACGGTGTCTAATCTGGATCAAGTAAAAAACAAAAACAAAACTTCAGCAACATCTACATGAGAGATGGGGAATCTTTGGCCCTCCAGATGTTGGTGGACCCCCATTTCCATCAACCACAGCTAACATGGTCAATAGTCAGGAATAATGGAAGCTGTAGCGACACCTGTAGGATTACATTCTCCATCAGCCAACAAGAATATCTCATGACAATCCCATCATCATACAGCCATGTTGGCTAGGGCATAATAATAATAATAATAATAATAATAATAATAATAATAATAATAATAATACCCTGCCCATCTGGTTGTCTTACTTCCTTTTTAGAGCTCCAGTGGGTGGAACTGTATGCCAGCTCCCTACTCCTTATTCTCAGTGCTGCCTCTGCAGGGTAGAAGGCATGGACAAAATAGTTGTTTCTTCCTATCATTGGATCTGGTTCCACCTACTGTTGAGTTCCCTGCTTTCCTTACTAACAGTCCCAGTGAGCACCACCCACCCCTGTACTGTGGCATTGTTGTGAACATTGTGATGCAAGGGTGTGTCTCCATCATGACTTCACTGGCTCCCTCTGTGTAGTGGTGGCATGTGGGCATCACTGCTGACCCAGCCCCTAATTGAGGGAGGAGGCGTGTCTGTCATTTTAACATCTTTATTATTATTATTATCCGCTTCTGTGCTTTCTCCCTCCCTTCTGGAGCCGAGCACACATTGGATAGGGCATGATGTGGCTGTGTGTCTACTCCTGTATAACTAGAGTAGTTTATGATTGCTCTGCCCTTCTTTTTGCATGAGCCTTTATTTTGGGGTTTGGGGAAGAGATAATATTGTTGCACGCCACCCAAATTCTCCAAGCTGTGCAAGGTTCCAGGGGTTCCAGGTGGTTACCCAGGGTTTGTGCTAATTAGATCTAACATTTGCTAGGCTCAGGGATTATAGGTGTCTGGCACCCCATTTAACATCCCAATAAGAACACTTATTGGTCCAGGAATTCACAGTGGTCTGACACCCACAAACTCATAACACTATCTTTCTCCCTTTGTAGGGGAGGAACATGAAACGAGAGAGAAGTAGAATGTGCAAAACACATGCTTAAAGGCATGTTGTTAAAAGTGGCTCTCCCCAGGGAGGTTTGTTGCTTTCATTATACATCCTCTTCAATTAGGCCTTGGGCTGATTAACCGTCTATGTCCTTTTAAATGTGGGTATTTTTCTGGGAGGGGGGATTATTGTTTTGTTTGTATTCTTATTATGTTCTTTGTGGTTTTATTCTGTATTTTTATGCTGTGAACTTCCCTGAGATCTTCAGATGAAGGGCGGCATATCAATCAATCAATCAATCAATCAATCAATCAATCAATCAGAGTGATATATAGTAATTAGGGTTCAAGAGTTGTCACCCCAGAAGCTTACTTGAAGAGCTGTGTGGCAATGAGGCTATCTAACATTCTGACGTCAATTTCCATAGTTAGGGATGGGGGAAGAAATTCTGTTTCCCCTTCCTGAAACAATAGGCGAATGAAAATGCAGATGTCCTTGAAAAGCTGCACTTTTCTGAATTTTGAGATGCTCTTCTCCAGTCAAATAAATGGCATGCAAGAATGCATTATTAGGTAAGATTGCTTTAAAAAATATGCACACTAGTCAAAGTTGCATACAAAGATGTGTATATTCGGAGGAATGTTTACTAAAATACTGGTGAATATTCAAAAGGACTGTTTATTTTGGGGGGGCAGGTCAAAGTTGTTGAGCTTTTTTAGAGGGGCACCTCAAACTTGTTGAGCTTTACACAGACTAGTAACCCTTTGATACTATGAATGCAGTCATAGGCCAGTGATCTTCCCCCGCCCTTCAGATGTATATTTAATAGTTTTGGCTAAACAAATAAATAATAATATCTGTAGTAGTGTGCATTTGCTGGAAAAACTGTAATTGTAAACTGCAATGACTGCAAGGAAAGAAACATAATATGGCAGTTAATGTATCCTAATATATATCAAGCACAAGGTTGTGCTGTTGTGCAGATGTTCCTTCCTGTTGCTGAAGAATAGTGTTAATCCAGCCACAGATTCATTTATGTACATTCTAACTGCTCTGGTGAAGCTGTCAGCTATAGAATATTGACTAACAGTGTGGTTTGGGTATGGGAAATGAAAAGTCATTTTGGCTGGCAAAATCAAATCTGTGGAGATAGGAAAGGCTGTGCAGTGGAAATGAAGAGAGGACAGTAACAGTTGTGCTGAACAGGGAAGATGAAGGCTAGTGGGAAGAGATCTGAGGCACTAGAAAGAGATCTGAAGGCTAGAAAAGTCAGGATCTGAGGGACAGATGGGTGGAGCAGGCATTGACGAACGAAAGAGAGATGAAATTGAAACCTGGAGGAAAGATGCTCACATAGGGCCTATTATAGGGATGGGGAACCTGTGGTCCTTCAGATGTTGTTGGGCTGTAGCTGCTGTCAGCCCCAGTCAGCAGGCCAATGGTCATGATGGGAGTTGCATCAACATGTGGAAGGTCATAGGTTCCTCATCTCTGGTCTAACAGAATAATATTTTACACTGGAGAACCAAAGAATCAGGAACATCCAAGAGGTTGTGCTGAATGAATTTCATCTGAGGTTGTGTACCTCTTTTTTCCTACCTTGGTTTACAAATGATGCTTATTCTTTGATTTTATATATATATATAAAAACACACATCTAGGATATAATCACAGACAAATAGTGTCAGGGAGTGTTAGACGAAGCTGATGGGATTGCATCTGAGTTCTGGGAAAGGTTGAGGACAGGAAGGTTAACATCTTTCATAAATGTTGAATGATATCTCTGATCCAAAGGACATTTGAAGAGTGAAAACAGCAGAGTTTTATATTGGTGGAGGAGAGAATTAGCTTGAGGCACTGGAAGAACAACAGAGAATGGATTTTCAATCTGTCGTAGAAGGAGACTTATTAAAGAGTAATCTGCAGAATACAGAATGAGATTTATTTCTGTTGATATGGAAACCATTTATGGATTATGTTCATGAAGGGGGAAATATATATAATATATAGCAGAAATGATATATGGGCATTGAGTACCCGGGCTTGCCATTTTTCCTTGCAAAAGGAACCATAACCTTTGAGATGTTTTCCCATTTGTTTACTGGAACACTTTAGTAGCCACTCTATATGAGAATTTGAGTTTTGTTGTACAATAGGATCTTTGAAATGGACTTTGGTGGGCTTGCCCTGATTGTGGAAATAGGCTAAAGTGAGCATGAGATGCAAAAGCTATGATATGTTACTAATGGCTGTTAACTATATTTACAGGGATGGTTATTGGGAATTGGGAATGCATCTTGAGTGCATCCTACCTGTTTGCCCCTGATGTTCCTTATCAGATATGGTTTTCTGACAGTTGAGGAGCTCTGCCTTTTCAAACAAGCTGTGCATCGGAGTTTGGTGGAGGTGAAATTTGTCCAGCGTGGAGGGGTTGGGGTGGGCAGAAGTGGGTGAGAGAGTGGGTGAAAGATGGAGGGAGGGAGTGAGAGAGAACATACATCAGCATACAGGCAGGAATCAAGTCACAAGTGCATCCCTCTAGTAATACAATAAGGCTCAGTGGGTCCATAAGGCAAGACAGGACCAAAACAATGTGGGGCATCTTTGCAAGTCTCAGGTACTTCATCCACCCCATCTGGATTTGGATCTGAAAGCCCCAGGGAATGTGTCAGTGTGTTTGAGAGTAAGTTGTAAGCAAGCATAACATCATTGCTGGCTGCAAGCATGTCTGTTGAGGCAGCAGCCTTAGATTCTAATTTGCCAGCTTTGTGGAGCTGGAGCCAACATAAGATAGCCTTAACCAATGTCGAGAATGCTTTGATTGATGGAATTGGTGCTACTACAGGTGGTGGTGCATAATACCCATTCCACATTTGATCATTTAGTGTGGCGGCACCTGCACATTGGAACTCCCTGCCTATTGAGATCAAGCAGCTGGCTTCACTCTGCTTTTGTCAGCTAGAGACATTCTTGTATAGACCAGCCTATCCAGATGCTTATGACATTTTGAAATAAATAAATGTGTGCTTTCTTTGACAAGCCTGAAAACAGTTAAGCAATAGTTTTCATAAAAATGTTCTGATGCCTTCTTCTTTTTTTTATCAGATTGGGTTAAATTTGGCATGTCCATAAACATCATCATGTAGAATATGTATACAAAATTCCAGGTTATTAGCTCAACGGGTGACATTTTTTATACGCTATCCTTGAGATTTAGAGTGGTGGAATGCCCTCTCCTTTTCTGCTACGCTTCTTAACTCAAGACGAAATTCCATGTCCCTTTAATGTTGAACTGTTGGTAGCAAGGAACATAGGGCCAAGTTAAGCTATTAGTCCACCTGCCTCAGTATGGAATGGCAGTATTTCTCTAGAATTTCAAACAGGGTATCTTTCCAAACCTCACATGGAAATGCCAAGAACTGAAACTGGGACCTTTTGCATGTAAATCAGATGCTCTATGACCCTGACCTATGATGCTTTGTCAACTATAGCTTTTCCTCTATATGATATTGTAGTACAATTATATTTCCTCGGTATATTTGACCATGATATCCTGGCTTGTAAATCAGAGAAGGGAAGGCTATTGTAGAAACACTAAATAATGAATGCAGCCTGTAGAAGGCCAAGTATTCAGGGGGAGATGATTGTTGTTATCAGGTAATGATCTTCGTTGTGGAAACAGGGATCTGGCAAGCATGGCTCTCCTTCCCTTTGTGCAATGTTGGAGGCAAATCTGTTTTTAGGGGCTGGCCTAGGGTTGGTGAGATCCTGGCATCCATCATTTCAGTTTGCTCAGAAGCATAAGCAATGGTTTGATGAGGTGGGGGGAAAGGGTCACACACACACACACACACACACAGAGAGAGAGAGAGAGAGAGAGAACGATAGCAAGATCTTGTTAGATGTTAGACAAGGCCTGTTGTAGTACATAAATAAACATCAGTTCTTGTCAATAGATTGCTGCTGTGGCAAAGGGTTCAATTCATATACAGTTAACAACACATTTCTCACGGTAAGCCCAGATAAGGAGAACCAGAGTTTGTTTTCCCCCGCTGAAAGCTGGCTTAACTTTGCATTTAATGCATATTACATGTAAATATTAGTGGTGCCACCCTGACTGCAGCTAGGTTTGCACTGACATGTGGCAAGAGCATCTCGGAGATGGTTCTGCATTTGTGGAATGCCCTTTCTGGTGAGGAGTGCTTGTCTCCTTCATTATTGACCTTCAGGATAAATTTAAAAGTCTTCCTGTTGGTGTTCATGCACTTAAAAAGAAGAAGAGCTTGCATTTGAAAAGGTACCTAATGGCCAGAAAGAATCCTACACATCTGTTTTTTTAAGAACCCAACCTCTGACTTTCCCATAACTCTCTCTGTTCCTGCATTCTCACTCTCTCATGCTCTAGTGTGAAAGGCTTCTCTCAGCCTCAAACTTTTCTCCCTAAAAAAAAGAAAAGAAAAAAAAAAAGATGTGGTTTCCTTTTAGGAAGTCAGATATAAATTAAAGACATTTAGATGGAAACTTTGGATAAGACACTGCTTCTTCTCTCATGCACTTTAATTAAGATTTTATTCCTCCATCTCTTTTCAAACTAGTATTTTTTTAAAAAAAAAAAAACGTATCACCATATCCTACCCTGAGAATCGTTTATTCATTATCTGAGCCAGAACCCATGGTGTGGAACCAAAAATTTATGAAAATCTATATAGCCCATGTCATCTCTGCATTTTCATTATATCATTTTTTCAAAAAAATCAAAATAGGATGTAACACACTCAAATCCCATACGGTTCTGCCCTGTTACTTCATTACAATATATGCAGTTAACTTAGGTACTTCTGACACTGGCTGCTATTTGTGCCATCAAATTTATTGCTTGCTTTAGAATGGGCAGCTCAATGGTCTTCTCCAGTGATTTGTAACGTTGCAGCAAAAAAATAAAATAGAAGAATGGGTTTTTGCATGGAAGTTGATGCCTAGACTCTTAAGTCATATTTTCAAAATCTGAGATGCAAGCAACTTTACTATTGTATATTCCCATTTCCCACAATGCAAAGATGTTGGAGTCAGTCATCTTCCAGCAGATATATATGTACCCATTTTTGTGAGCGGGTTCAACCCATTTTCTGCTGCCCTCCTACTCGTCAGGCCTGGTGTAAAAAAACAAAAACCCCTAGGTCTTATTGTAGGGCTTGGGAAACTTTTCCAGTCCAAAGGCCACAATCCCTTCTGGATAATCTTCTGAGGGCCACTGGGTGTGGCCAAAGGTAAAAGTGGGCAGTGCAACTAATATAGCTTTAACCTTTGTAAAGTAGGCTAGTTTCTGCACACACTCACACAGCCCTCCATCCAGACAAGCTAGAGGCATCATAAATGTTCAAGGACACATTCCAGCCAGGCAAAAGAATTTCTGGGGTGCAGAACAGGGCCCTTGAGGTGTGTGGCCTGTAGGTTGTTCTGAGGGCCATAGAGAGAGGCCTTTGGGGGTTGAGATTTCCCATCCATGTTTAAGAGGCAAGTAGCAAGTTGTGGGGTTCTTTACTCAACCCATTGTTGTCAGAAAATCCCCCCTGCCACTTAAACCCAGGTTCATAGCTGTCAACTTTCAGTTTTGAAAATAAGGGATCAGCAGCCTCACCTGTCCCGGGGACAATCTACGGGATATCTAACAATCCAGGATAGCAGCAGGAAGCAGCGGGAAACAGCGCTGGAATAAGGGAATTTCCCGCAAAAAATGGAAGGTTGACAGCTATGTCCAGGTTTAGTACTGTGTGAGATACCCTTCCAGGTTTTTTCTGACCCTCGCTGCTTGTTTTTACATCCAAGCAATGCATTCACAGCACAGTCTTATGCCTATTCACTCAGTAGTCAGTCTCATTGTATTCAGTGTTTCTTGCACCCAAGTAAAAGTGCACAGCCCTTATATGTCTTCTTGTTTTGGAGGAAGAAAAAACAACTTCTAAACTACTTTCCCCAGATTGATCCTCCTCCTTGCCTTTTACTTCCATCTTCTCCTGAATTTGTCTTTACTTTTATTTATTTATTGTAAACACTTTAAATATATCTCCCTTCAATCATATATCCAGGGAGATTTACAACAGGAATGAAACAATTAAAAGGTAAATATGAAAAACATGGCAAGCTTGTGATGTAATCCCCCAACCAGGCATCAACATTTAAAAAAAAAGAAAGAGAAAATACATGAACAGCATTTGGAAATTTTATTACAGTTTTGTCAGCTGCTTTGTACTCTCTTTGCTTTAGTATCCACAAACTGGCATTACTAATTTAATATCACCACTTGTTGTCTTGGAATCTTCAGGGTTACCGATTAATTCCAGCTCAAATTGTCACTGGGCTGGACTTGCTTTGTTTTTAATTAGTGCTGTGCTGAAATCTGTCCTCTGGTTTCTTGTACATTTTCTGCGTTGATTTTGCTGCCTCATTCTCAGGACACTTTACAATTTCTTCAGAATTTTAGTTGGGTGTGAGGTTTTGAGATTAGATCAAGGGTGGTAAACCTGAGGCCCAGGGGCCAAATGTGGCCCTTGAACTCTCCCCAGGCCACACCCTTCACTGGCCCCTGAATGTTTTTGCCTGGTTGGAATGTGTCCTTGAACTCTGGTAAGGGTACTGTATGTGAATGTGTGTGGAAACTAGCCTATTGCACAAAGGTAAAACTGCATCAGTTGCTCTGTCCACTTTTACCTCTGGCCCCACCTACCACTGACATGTGCCCCCACCCCCAAAGGTCACCCAGATGGGAAAGAAGCCCTCAATCTAAAAGAGGTGACCCACATCTGGCTTACATTTTCATCATTGCAAGGTGGCCAAGGGAACTGCATTTTTTCTTTCTGCCCAATGAACATTTCTCCAACAAGCTGCCCACACTTCTTGATTACAAATACAAACAAAATGCATCAGGAGTTACCTCATTACATCTTCCCCAGGCTTTTACTGAAGTGCAGGCACCTGGGAAGACTGCAGAGCACAGACCGCTGGTGAGATAAATTGCAGAATGAAAGAAAGGGCTAGGGCCAGTCTACCCATGAGGGAAAGTTGAGGCAACTGCCATGGGTGGCAGAATCCACAGGGACAGCAGATCTGGTCTCCAAAGAATGCACTGTCTGCCACTGCTGTTGCCACAGGGGCAACAACAACTGCAGCACACTCCTTAGAGGCCAGATCTGCTGCCTCCTTGGCAGCCTCCTCCAATGCTGCCTCTGGTCTCCCAACACCCACTGGCTGTCCTCTGGGTCTCCTGGGCTTTGAACCCACCTGACATGATTCAGAGTGGGCCCCTTTCCAGTTCAACCATTGGGTAAGGTTGATTCGCCCCTCCCCCTGTTCCTGATGTGTATCTTCACTCAACCCTTCTTCTCTGGCAGTAGGGGGCACCATTTTGTGGTTTGCATTAGGCGCCAAAATGTCTTGGGCAAGCCCTGGAAAGGGCATTTACAAATATACTGCATTCACATCAAAAGTAATGATAATTTTAATAATTCCTTTGATAATTTTCTGAGACAGTTTGTTTTCTCATTTACGGGTGGAAAAACTTGACAGATTTGCCCATCCTCAGCATCACCTCCATAGCAGGATTGCTGAGATCAGTCTCATAGTTTATATTTTTAAAGCATTGAGTTCCCCAATAAATGAATAAAAATCATACATCAGAGCAGAATGAAAAGTCATCATTCAGACACCCCTCTCTTCATTACAAACTGTTCTAATCTCAGCTAGAGATGCATAAATCTGTCAGTTTTGGTTTCTCTCAGTTTCTTATTTTTATGTTCTGAAGTTCAGTTCTCCCCATTTCTGCATCAATTTGTTATTTTCTTTTTCAAATGTCTTCATGAAAATCCATGCCAAATATCTCCCCCATCGCTAATATTACCTACAATATGTGGGATGAGGACAGATATTTCCAAACACTGAGACAAGAGACTAGAGCTGAATGGGTCATTTTGAAGAAAGCCTGTGTGTCAATATAGGTCAATAGGATGCACTTGTCACAGAAGGAATCTGTGCTATTGACATCAGTTGACAAGAAATCCTTCTTCAGCTAAAAACTGCAATGAGTAATAGCAAATTCTGGCCCCTACCAGTATAAGTGGGCTCAACAACCCCCCTCTCCAAATTACTTACAACTGCATAAATTACTCTGCTTCTCAGTCAGGTTTTCTGTGCACTTGCTCCCACAGGAGACAGTGATCAACCTGCGTGGCTTTAGAAGAAGATTAACCAAATGCATAGAAGATAAGGCTATCAAAGGCTGCTAGCCCTGATGGTTATGCTCTTCCTCCATAGCCAGAGGCAGTAATGTGTCTGAATACTAGTTGCTAGAAACCACAGAAGGGAGAGAGTGCTGTGCTCAGGTCCTGTTTGTGGGTTTCCCAGAAGAGGCATCTTGTTGACCTCCATGGGAACAGGATTCTGGGCAAGATGAGCCATTGGCCTGATCCAGCAGGCTCGTATATTCTTACGTGTGAGTGCTCATACACTCATGTACAGATGATTCTGAGAAGGACAATACATCAGTAGGAGAGTACATTCTTTCCACTTAGAAGATCACAGGTTCAATCCCCAGTGTCTTCAGGCAGGGTTGCAGATATCCCTTGCCCAAAACTCTGGTTAACTGCCACCAGTCAGTGTTAACAATGCTGAGCTAGACAGACCAAAGGTTTGACTCAGTATACAGTGGCTTCTTTTGCCTCCAGTGAAGGCATGAGTGCATGCTGACAGCGCAGTCTCATGCACTGCAGCCAATGGAGGTATGGTACACTGGCACTGTTTAAGGCAGTGATGCCTCTCCTAATGCCTCATTTTCCAGCTCTATGGTGGTTTGCAGTTTCACTTGGCAACCAGAGTGGGTTATTAGGTTGCCTAATAGATCCCTCCCCAACACACATTCTTGAAAGCCAGGACTGGGCAACTTGTGGCCTGCCAGATATTGTTGGACTTTGACTCACATAAGCTGCATCCAGAGCAGTAAATGGTCAGGGGTCAGGGGTAATGTGCAGGTAGAGCATCTGCCTTATATGCAGAATATCCCAAGTTAATTTCCTGGCATCTCCAGCTAGGACTGGGAATGTTCCCTATCTAAAACATTGAACAGCCACTGATAGTACTGTGTGGACAATACTGAGGTAGATGGACCAATGGTCTTCAGCTTCCTGTGCTCCTATGTTGTCCAGCAATTCCTGAAGGGCCACAGGTTCCTTCTTGTAAAAAAATCTCATTGTGGCCTTTAGTTAACCCCAATTACTATGCCCTGTGTATGTTCATTCCAGACATATGCTTCATTTCATACAAGCACTGGTGTGGTCCTCTGGTGGAATTATGTAGCAGGAAAGGGACTCATGACTGCCTTGGCCTGGCAGTGGCATCTTTAAAAAAAATCATCTTCCTTCCTTTCGCAGCAACATAAAGGATGACACCAGCTGTGCGGAAATTGAGAGTTGGGTCCCTAGCCTGTCATGTTTTGCAGTTCATCCCAAGTAAGTGCTAATAAAAGCTTTATCTCTTCCCACACCATGACATATTTTGTTTATGTCACTCATTTTACAGAGAAGCTCATCTTCAGAGTTTTAAAAAAATGTTATTTGGTACTGTTTTATATTATACTGTTTTCACTATAAATCCAGACCATGTAAAGCTAGCGTGCTTCCCATAGCAACCACAGGAATATACACCCAGACTGCCTTTACTTACAAGGAACACCCCCCCTTCCCTGGTCCCTGTCCCTAGTAAATCAATGACCCTGTTTTTGCCTTATTAATATTGTTGCATGCCAGCCCAAGATTCAAGGCATACCAAGTGCTTACCCAGGGTTTGTATTTCCTTTTGTAATAAGGCACCACAAAGATTGTGGTGTTTTTACAATATATGGTTTATTTACACACACATATATATAACCTGAGCCTATGATGGAGGGGTTCACAGTTACCCCCCAAAAGGGTCTTGTTTCTCCCATAGCTGCAAAAAGAAATCAAACATTGCTCTCCCTCTCTCTCTCTCAGTTCCCTGTTTGCTTCTTTGCTTCTAGCTCACATCACTCCAAACTCTCTGACCTCAACTCTGCCTTTGTCCTTCTAAATAACTGCAAGCTGTCTTACATAGAGCCCCTTTCCTTTGTTCCCCTTAATGGCCCATCACCCAGGCAATCACCACAAAAGGAAGCTAGCTTGGCTTATATTTTAACACTTGCCAGATACGGGGGTTAGGAGGGTCTCTGCATATAGTCCACACCCCACCCCACCCCAAACTCATAACAATATGTTACTCATTCTGAAGAGTAGTGGATGGCATGGTGGGGCCATGATGTTCTGACCTCCTGCCAGCTGAGTCACTGCAACTCACTGGGAAGTAGAGGGGGAGGTGGTGTGTTTTGTAAAGCCACTTCCGGCCTGCCCATGAGGTGGGGTTGCGGGCTTCACGCCCACCCCCATGTGTGCGGGGGCTGGTTTCAGCCCCCGTGAGAACAGGGGAATCCCGGCCGGGTCTGTCCTATTTAGGGCCGGCGCAGAGGATGCTCACCCTCTTTTCGCCGGCTAGCCCTCACGTTTTCCCACCCTCCCTCCCTTTAGGTATGCTTTAGGTAGGTCTTTGACTTTGCTATGGACTTCGGTCTGTCGCCGCAAGGGGCATGGTAGGATTTTTTCCCAATTGGCAACTTGTAGCCTTTTGGTTTTTCGCCTACCTCGTAGCAACTCGTCACAACTTTTCGGCATTGGCGGTAGGCATTGGTAAGAAGGGGTTAAGAGGATGTGGGGGGGAGGAACGCCATCACCTCCCCCCAGTGAGCGAAGGGTGGTCCGTTAAAGGACTCCAGGGGGCGTGGCCCTGTCCGAAGCCTATGGAGGTGTGGGCCAAAGGCACGCCCCAGAGTGGTGACCCGGGGGAGCTCCTAGTCGACGTGCCTTGGCAGGAGACTCCCCCGATAAAGTGTTAACCCTTCCCCGTGTCTCCAGCAAATGGGCTGGAGCCGGATAGTCGATAGGACCAATGCCTAAGCCAATGCCTCTCATTCCTGAATTCAATAAAGTTGTGGCCTAATTCGCCCAATTAACCTTAATTATGGTGTCTCGTGTCTTTATTTATCCTGGTGGGGGGCGGGAACTCGCCACGCAAAAGCACGGGGAGGAGAACTCAACTTGGGTGTTTGCAACCTCCTCACCACCAGTCCCTCTCCTTCCTGGTAAACAGCAGTGACTTAGTTGTGAGGTGAGGGTCACTGACTCACTTGCCAGAGTTGCTAGGGTTGTCATTCCCCAACAGCTCTCTTCCCAGGGTGGATGAGTTAACATTCAAATTTATTTATTTATTTTAAAAAATTACGTACTCCTTCATATTTTGTGCTGTACGTTTTTGCTTAACAGAGAAGCCTTGAGGGATATAAAGATGAGTAATTTCCCCTTGCTATCCAACAAAGAACATGTGAGAGAATTCTAGCATTAGAACTACCATTCCAAATTGCTAGACCCCTCCCATCCTCAGGTCAAGCAACCTAGCCAATTTAAATGGGTGAGATGAAAGAGAGAAAGACAAAGCCTGGTTTGAAACAAGGGGCTCTTTTATTTCTTTTTAATAACAGAGACAGCTTTCTAAAGCTAACATTTTAGGGTATATAAATTCAGGAACAATATACTGTTATGAACAAAGTGCTAAATGGATCCATCATTATTCTGTGCCTCTCTCTTTCATACCAGCAGCGCTTAAAGGTGTTTCCATGCCTGGCAAACCAGCATCATTCAGAATGAGTCTTTTGTAAACTCGTTTCTGGGACAAAGTGGAGGATGAGCTCCAAATAAGATGAGGGGACAGAAGCAAGGAAGGGAGAGGAGGAGGAGGGAAGAGATAGTTCACGAAGGTAAAAAAAAAGGGGGCGGATTGATGGATTCCAGGTGCCTACTGTCATCTATCCCAGCAGCCAAATATTACTATGGAGCAGTAGTTGTATCTTACACAACTCTCAAGTGATTTGTACATCCATGAGAACTGATCCAGGAGCAACATACTGTGCATGCAAGCAACAGAAATACAGTAATAAATCATTAAAAAGGCCTGCTGGATTACAGCAAAAGTCTTAGCCCAGGGGTCATCAGTCCTTGAGTGCCCCCTTCTGCCTCCTTGATAATGAGGTGGTGTGTGAAGTTACCTTTTTCTTCCTTTGAAAGAACTTAAGAGATGAAAGAGGAACAAGGAAAACTGACTTCCTCTTTCAACTCTTTGTTCTTTTGAAGGCTGAGATTAATTCTACTAAATCTGACTTTTATCCAGAACCCTTGGAAAAATGAAATATGTGCGTACGTGGTTTCTCTCTCTCTCTTGTATCTGTGTCCAGAAACAAGTCGGATGCAAAAGACAAGCTTATACAGTATAAGTGTTTTGTGGCTATATTGAACCTGTCTAAGGGCCAAACTAGATGTGACATTATTCTGGCCTTTACTAAATAAATAAATAGCTGGTAGAGTCTTTGAGTCCAAATGGAGGGATAATTGTCACCACCATCATGGGCTTAATCTGAATCAGTGTGGCCCAGGCACTAGCTATTATCATAGTAAATACCCACCATGATAAAGAGAAAAGGTTGAAAGATAGTGTCGTGGACCCCTCCATCAAGATCTTGCATGACTTGGCATACCCTGACCCAAGGAAAAGAGGAGGAATGAGCAGGAACAGGAACAGAAGTAAGGCTTGAATATGAGCACTGAAAGGTGGAGGAGAAAGGTTGTTTACTGATGTCTCTAGATGCCAGAGAGGAGGAAGTAGACTTAGAATCATAGAATCATAGAGTTGGAAGAGACCACAAGGGCCATCGAGTCCAACCCCCTGCCAAGCAGGAAACTTACCAGCTCTCTTCCTGCAGAGTCCCAACAGGGAGGTGATAAGGACTTCAACCAGCCAGAGGGAGTTGCTATACAGGAGGAGAAGGTGGCGGAGCTGGAAGCAGAGGAGCAGGACACAGTTTTGTCACTGAGAACCAAACACTGCCTTTGTAGGTGGGATCAGATGTACCCATTAAGATGGAGCCTGCTTGGGCATGTACAGCTGTAGCCTTATTAGGCTCACCCCATCACATCTTCATTCATTTATTCATTATTTTATTTATATGTTTCCTTTCCATAGCTAAAACCATGCTCAAGGCATCCCTCCCCAATACTTACAAACATAAGAAAAGTAGTCATAAACAATAAATAAACCACTTCAGAAAGTACAAAACGAAATTCCACATAAATCATAAGATCTAACAATAAATATACAAAAAAATACTATCAATAACTCCCCCCCCAAAAAAAACCCACACCACACCCCATGCAAGATTCTGTTCAGCAGCCTCAGCTTTTGTATCTGGAGAGTCAGGGCCCGGCCCTCCCATGCTAGGTGGGAAAGGCAGGGAACAAGTGTGCCAGAACTCACAACCAAGCTTGGTGAGAGGGGCGTGTAAACTGTCAGGCCATCTTTGTAGCTTCTGTTTGGTTAGGAACCTCTTGCCATGGTCATCTCCCTTGGAATCTTGACTTCTGGATCTTATAGTTGCTTCTGAGCCAATCCTGCTGTAAGCCAGAATAAATATCTCTTCATTACTTTCAAGTAAAAGTCACTGTGATGTTTTGGAACAGGACCCTGACAGAGAGAAAGAGGCTTAAATGCTAAATGGTACATCCAGAAAACAAGTTATGAGAGTGTGTGTGCGCGCGCACGCATGCTCTTGTACATGTGCAAAGAGGAAAAATGGGCAGAGCCAAAGAAAACAAAGTGATGCAGGGCTGGGGAGGAAACTATCTGCAAGTGTTGAGTTCAAACCTATGTTAATGGAGGGGTGGTGTCTGTGCGGAGGAAGCAGCACCAAAAGAGAGAGCAGAGAAAAAGAGATGGAAGGCACATGGCTCATGACACAGAAAGAAAGAAAGAAAGAAAGAAAGAAAGAAAGAAAGAAAGAAAGAAAGAAAGAAAGAAAGAAAAAGAAAGAAAGAAAGAAAGAAAGAAAGTGCTATGCAATCCTGAAACCCTATAAACTCACTTCTGTCTCTGGCAATGCTTAGTAGCAGTGGCCAACAGCCCCTTACATAATACCCTTAAGGGAATGCGGGCCTATTATTATTATTATTATTATTATTATTATTATTATTATTATTATTATTCCCACTTCCACTGTTTTGAACTCAATGGGATTTGTTTCTGAGCAGACATGTATTGTAAACCTCACTGTAGATTTTCCAGGCACTTTATAACAATAAAACAGTCCTAGTTAAGCACTGGAGGGTCTCAGGTTGTTTTGCTGCAACACAATAGATTCAGATGTGTGAAAATCACTATTTTTCCACTGGCTTTTTTATGGGGTGGGGTAGACTGCATTAAAAAGAGCTGCCAATATTGATACTGATGGCATTCATTAAATATTGTTTCCATTCTCCCAAGAGACTTAGTGGGTCAATTTGTTTCCTTACCTTGCCTTCACGTTGTCAATCTTGCCTTTGCGTGCTCCTCAGCAGGAAAACTGTATATACAGTATATGTGTTTGTTTTCTTACCAGAGATCTGATTATCTTTTAATTTCCCTGCATCACTCCCTTTTGGGGACCAATTTAGTTTTAAATTACTTCCCATTTCTATCGTTTTATAAATGGCTCATTTCTACGAGAACACATGATTTGGATCATCACTGTGCTGCATGCTTTGCAAAGCAACTCTTTTTTGGTGGTTTACTTCTTCAGTCCTTATTTTATTTGCAATGTCTCCTCTCACCCAGCTCACATCTTTAGATTCTGTGTGGCTTTGCTTTATAGCTGTGCTGGCGTATGCAACCAAAAGTTGTCGTTGGTCTTTTCTTTTTCTTTTTTTAAGGTGTGGGGTTTGGTGACCCATAAAGATTTTTGTGATCTTTGGGCATTTGGAGACCTTTTTTCATATTTGGTGTACTGGTGGGTGTGAGGTATCATAAGACTGTGGTCAGTCTTTCTTTTGTCTGGCTTCCCCCCTGGGGAGGATGACTATTTAATTCATTGTTTTTTGCTGTCAATCCTAAACCTGAGTGGTGGTAGGAAGTTCCAGGTGTGGTCCAATGGCCTAATCTCATACCCTGCTGGGTTCATGCTGAAGGACAGAAGTTACAGTGGAGCAACACCAGGCATTCCTCTGTTCTTCTTTTAAAAACAAGAATTACCGTACTGATTTCTCTCTCATTTGAAACAATGGAAGAGAAATAAACTATGCCAGAACCAGGACTGGCACAGTAACCTCCCCAGTTTTGGGGAACTGGGAAGGCTATGTATCCTTTGGATTAGTGCCTTCTCTATTCCACCACAATACACAGCCAGTTTGTTCCCAGAATTCTCCAAAGGTTTCTGCAGTGGCTGGAAAGGACCATTTACCCTCAGATAAGACCACCATTGCCCTCCCAAGGTGGCGAACACAAGTCTTTAAAAATATGCTTATAGCAAGTGGCATGTTAATAACTAAATATTGGAAGACAGGCAAAGTTCCGCCTATAGAGGAATGGTAACAGAAAGTTTGGTTGTTTTGATAATAAGATTTCAGCAATCATTTATTTCTGTTGAGTCATTTAAATGCAGTTCAACCATATGTTTAAGAGCAGAATCTACTGAAAAGCCAGACCCCCTTACAATTGTGCAAATTGTACAATTGTACAAATGATTGATGCTTGGCTTGATTTTAATTGCTTTATATCGTTCTTTTGATATATCTGGGAAACGCTTGTAAGTAGGAAGTTACAAGGCTAGCAATAAAATACTATAGATGCCTATCAGAAATATGTCCCACTGAATTTATAAGAACATGAAAATAACCCTGCTGGATCATACCAAAGGCCCATCTTGTCAAGTATCTTGTTCTCTCAGTGGCCAAGTAGATGCCTCTGGAAGTCAACAAGCAGAACCTGAGTAAAACAGAACTGCTCCCACTTGATTCCCAGTAACTAGTATTCCACAGCATACTGGCTCTGATACTGGAGGTTGTACATAGCCACTGTGGCTAGTAGCCTCATCCTCCAGGAATTTGCCTAATCCCCTTTTAAATCCATCCAGCTTGGTGACCATCCGCTACATATTGCAGAAGGAATTTCCTTGGATTATGTGCTGCGTAAATAAATTTTTGTCTTCCTTGAGTCTTCCAAAATTCAGCTTCATTGGCTGGTCCTGACCACACATAATTTTATACACATCTATCATGTCCCCCTTAATTCATAGCTTTTCCTAAACTAAAGAAGAAAAAGAAAGCCCCTAGTAGATGATTTTCTCCAGCCTCTTGATTATTCTGGTTACCCTTTCCTAAATTCCTTTTACTCCAACAACTCCTTAAGGTGAGGTGACCAGAAATATACATGATATTTCAAGTGTGCTTGCACCATAGATTTATATAATGACATGAGATATTCACAGCTTTATGGTGAACCCTATTCGTAATTATCCTTAATATGGGATTTGCCTTTTTTTCCACACAGCTGCCACATGCTGGGTCAACATCATCATCTTGATACTAGCTATGACTCCAAGGTTTTATTATTTGACAGTCATTGCCAGCTCAGATGACTTTGCTGAAATGCATGCTTAAACATTGATATTGCCTCTTACTTGCCTAAATAGAAGACAAATATATGGGTCGGTATGTAGAAACCTCTGACTCTTGTGTGACTGAACTGTAGCTTACTGTAAATAGATTAGAGCCAAATCTCTGGCCCTCCCCATTTCCCCCTTTTTAATACCCACTAATAGCATTTTGCCCCTAGTGGGCTGTTCATGAGATATTTTGGTCCCTGTACTGAAAATGATCCCCACCGGGGGGGTGCATTTTATATTAGTCCTTGTGAGTTGCTGCTTTGTGGTTGTGTGTCTTTAAAGAATAAAAGCAGTGCTTTTTTCTTTAAAAAATGTTTAGGGGTACCCTCGTTTTCCTACTCGTATTGAAATACTGCCCCTCAATGAGGCCAAACTTAGATTCACAAAATATTTAGGGGTATGCATACCCCTGCGTCCCCCCAGAAAAAACCCCCTGAATAAAAGTGTACAAATGAATTAATAATTAGTTGAGTTCAAAACTGAGGCTAATCTTCATGGAAGAGGTGGGGTTTGGAGGAGTGGTCTGAAAGGAGCTTGCATTGCAGGAAGATTGCATTGAATATATTGCAAACTTCAGCACTGTAGAGCTACTGAATGAGTCTATTACGACGACATAAAATATTTAAGTCTAATGTTGTAATTTCGGTTGCTATTACTTGGTTCCATATGCTGGAACATACATTGTTATTTTATTTTCCAGTTTTAGTGTTTCCCTTTTCAAATTCTTTCTCTTTCTTAATAGACTGGAAATGAAACTGATTAGTTGCCTCAGTGAATCTATTATTTCCTTTGGCATGCTTCTTTTAAATGTTAGCTCATCATTGTGTGTGTGTGTGTGTGTGTGTGTGTGTGTTCTCTCTCTCTCTCTCTCTCTCTCTCTCTCTCTTTCACACACACACACACACACACACACACACTTTACATAATGTGCTTCCAGCAGTAAAGGCCAAATCCTGTAAAAATAAAAAGGTGCAGAGAAATATAGCACACCTGGGCAGCAGAATAGGGGACTATACTACAAAGTTCTTTTGCAGGTTTTATTTAGGAAAAAAACAAACAGGAAAGAAACCTAGGAAAGAAAGGAAAAACAGAGCAATTGAAATTTTCCAGTCACTTAAATTCTGTAATGGATCCTTATCTAGTATATATTACATATGCCATTGCCTGCTAATTCACTCATCATTTCTACAAGGGGATATATAAATAAATAAAATGATGTTGTTGTTTAGTTATATTATTTAATTAGAGGCAGCATTACTCCAACAGGCAGTAGCAGTTTATTACTAGCATGACATAACCAAATACAAAATAATAAATTTCTGGAGGGGAAAATATATATGCACTAGGAAAATCTAATGGGATGAAGAAAGGAGGGGCTGACTTATGGGGGATTCTTCAAAAGTGCCTATCTCGCCCTTTTGAGCTGTGAAAACTCTGGAGGCAGATGAATTATAAAATCACAGCAGAAAGTTCCCAGGGAGACCACAGCAGGGGGTATATTCTTCTCTGGGGAGAACTTTGATTCTGAATGTTAATATATTTAAACTAGTTGTGAACTAAATTGTTTCAGATAATGCCACTGGTAATGACACATTTTCCATATTAACATGTGTGCCTTTTGTTTATAAATTTAACAACAGGCAGACATACCAGGCCCTAGGTGCTCTTCCAATACAGTTTAAGGTTGTAACAAAACATCCAGTGTTAACAGCATGCTTATCTGCGTAAGAAATGAACAGATGCTAATAAATAAAATTTACTCCAGCCACGTTAACAGATTCTTGATTTGCCACTTAAGGGAAGCTCTGCATTTTGAACCGCCTATGATTACGCCTCAGGTGTTACAATAGGTTATAGCAAACTATGTTCTACTCAGAGTAGACCCATTGAAATTAATGGACCATAGTTGGGTCTCATCTCTACCATGCATTTAAAGCAGTTTTAATAGCACTTAAAAATAATAATTATGCTTTCCTCTAAAGAATCCTGGGAACTCCAGTTTGTTAAGAGGATTTTGGAGATCCCTATTCTGCTCACAGAGCTACAATTCCCACAGTGGTTTAACTACCAATCCCTCTTTCCAGGGAACTCTGACAACTGTAGCTCTAGGTGGGGGGGGGGGTCTCATAACAACCCTCAGCACCCTTAACAAGCTACATTTCCCAGGATTATTGTGAGGAAGCCATGACTTTTTAAAGTGATTTGACCATAAATGTATGGTACAGATGGGCATGTAGTGATGCCCTTTAATTTCAGTGGGTCTGCTATGAGTTGAACAAACACTGGATTCAACCCTGTATCTCTGGCCAATTTTTGCGTCTGTAGCAGGCCTCTTAAAATATGTTGGGCGATATCCTGCTAAGTCATACTTAGTGTAGACCAATTGAAATAAATATGCTTAGGTTGACTGTATCTCCTGCCTTCAGTGGGTCTGCCCTGATTATGATTAACATTGGATGTCACCCAATGTTTTGTTATGGATGTTGAATATATGCAAGGCGAGGCCTTGAAATGTTGCTGCAAATATTTTCCTTTTCCAGCCCCTACCCCGAAACCTGAAAAGATGTATCTTGTCTGAATTGCGCACACTCGAAAGCTTGGTGTGTGTGTGGTGGACCTGCAGCGATGACTGATGTCCATTGGGAATGGACAGGATGTACACAGGATGTCCAAACAGCAGGGAGAGCCAGAGCCAATGACAGGTTCAGCTAAAGCCAATGACAGGTGAGCCAACGACTTCCCATTTTGTCCCCATCCTCTTTCTGCTTGCTGAGTGCTACAGCAGCTGAGACTGCAGAAGCAGAAGCTGCCAAACGCAGTGCCACACCCTCAACTTGTTATATGAGAGAAGTCATGAAGGGTCTGGCTGCGACCAGATTGAGGGTTCGTTGGACAGTGCCTCATTTGCTGCAATGAACCAACCTCCACTGATGTGTGGGGAGAATTTGACTTAGCTCAGAAAGTGGATCTGGTTTGCCTTCCCCTCTGCCAGACCTAAGGGGCTGCTGAATTTAAATGGGCAGACTGTGTCAACCTCCCAAGTGCTCTCCATCATCTCTGTCCAACTTTCCATCCCTCATGAGTTCCCTACTTATTATTTAGGCTGCTCTAACTTTATTGCACTATTCAAAGTGCCATAAGTCTGGCAGATCATCTGCTTTCTATGCAGGGGGTACTAGGCTTAACCTCTGGCAGCTCCAGGGATGGCTGGGAGAGACATAAGAAGAGACATATGCACAGGAAGCTGTCTTACATGGAGTAAGGTAATTGATGGATCTAGCTCAGTATTGTCTATATTGATTAGTAGCAGCTCTTTAGAGTTTCAAACAGGATATAAAAGGGAATTGAACTTGGGATCTTCTGCCTGCAAAGCAAATGCTCTATCACTGAGCTACAGCTTGTCCCCTGTTGGAAACCCTGGAGAGTCATTGCCGCTCATTGTGGATAATTCTAAGCTAGATGACCCAATGGTCTGGTTTGATGTAAAGCAGCTACCTATGCAACCTCCTAATGTTTCTGGATGCTGCTTACAGTATCACTTTCTACCTGAACTATAGTTTTGCAAGGTTGTGGGGTTTCTGTGTATGGTTCATTTTAGCAATTACTGTGATTAAGAAAGGAGTTGGCTAGAGTTGGTGTTCAGGTACTCTGGGAAATTTCTCTCTCTCTCTGATCTGTCCAATTCTTTGCTACGTGCTGTGTTGCTATTATGAACTCAAGGCCAAAGCACAGTTATCCACAGCACCATAAAAGCACTATCCCCATCCCCATCATTCCCTCTCTTCTCACACCCTGCAACCTTCATTCCCTGAGCCAGGCTATCTACTTTTCACTTCTCATCAGTGCTATTTTTCTAGGAAAAAATGGTGCTGGAACTCACAATGAACACCTCCCTTGTTCTCTTATAATGGCAATGGCACCCATCTGAGAGGTGCAGGAACTGAGTTCTGGCAAGTTCTGGCTGAAAAAAAACCCTGCTTCTCATCGCAATGCGCACCTAATGGACCCTAGAAAGGTTCAGGCATAACTAGGAATGGGTGACTGTCAATTTCAGTTTTTCACATACCACTCCCAGTCTTAAATTCAGCTTTCCACATTTCCACATTAGTTGGTTGTTGTTTTTAAAAAGAGCCTCATGAAAATTCATCACTGGCTTTCTCCTAATATATACTTTGTATGCCATCACATTTCTTGCAAAGCACTTTCCACAATACAACACATTTCTGTACGTTATTTTCACTAATATATGCGTATTATGCACACTTTGAATTTTTATATGGAACTAAAACTGAACTAAATTTCTTCCATTTTCTTAGCAAATTGTCATCTGACATAAGGAACTCTTATTGCTCACACAAGTAATGTTAAAGTGACCACCAATGGTTCCAATGGTTCACGCAGCATGAGCAAAATTACCTTTAAACTTTTAAGATGAAGGCTTTTTAAAAACCATTTGCTCAGAGCCATCTTTTTGATGATCGTATAAATAACACATTCCCTTTAGATGTCCTCTCCACTCCATAACTTCCATCAAGCTTGTCCATTGGCTGTGCTGTCTGGGGATGATGGAGTTGAAGTCTAAAACATCTGGAAAGCTAAGGAAGACGGTATAAAGATGCTTGGTTTCTTCTTTGCCACCTCTGACTTGGTTGTTTTCATTTGTCTGTAATTTTAATTTGCAGGAAAAAATACAGTATGATGGATGGGGGGGGGGGGAAGGAACCAAAACTTTTGCAGAAAAGAAAAGAAACCTAGCAAAAATGAGACATGAAGGCAACACAGGGGGAAAAATGGATTTTAAATGGCACAGTACATGCTGATTTGTACTTGTGTACCGCCATGTGGACAGCAGGCCTTGATGTATGCTAATGTAATCAGCAGCAAGGAAATGCTCACTTCTGCATCAACGGGCCATGTGGCAGAATTCATAAATCTGAAACAGGGCAAAATGATGCTTGCTTAGGTGCCTATTTACTGGACTTGATGATGCTTAATATTCAAGGAAGGTCCAGATTTCGCTCTGAAAACACACTGTGTGGAACCTCATGTTTCAAGGGAAATTACTGACTTTTACATTCAGTCTTTAGAAAGTTTCACTTTCTTCAAAGGGGGCACCAAGACCTGTGAATACTCCTGTGGAACTAGAAAGGCTATAGCTCAGTAGTAGAGCATCTGTGTCATATGCAGAAGGCACCATGTCATATTTTAGGCATCTGTAGTTAGGGCTTGGAAAGACCCCATCAGAAATCCTGGAGAGCCTCCAGCCAGAAATGAGATTACCAAACTTGATGCAGCCGTGGTCTGGTTCCATATAAAGCAGATTCCTATGTTGGAGTACTCATTTTACCTTCAGGCATTCTACTCATGAGTAAAAGTGGCATAAAAGTGAGAAAGAGTGCACTAAGCTCTGCTCCCTTCTATCCCCTTCTATGGGTTTGAGATGTAACTTCTGAAGTGGGAAGACTCCCTTGCTCACAAAAGCTCCCTGCAAATACAAAATTGTGACCTGATGTTGAATATCATTGAGGGAAGGTGTTGATGATGTATTGTCTGCCTGAATGAAGCTAAGGGAATGATGAGTTTCTGAGAAATTTAAGGGCATATGGAGAACTCCAATCAGGTAACCATTCTTTGTTGCCAGAGGTCCAAACTACACTTGATGTGAATCACATCACTAACAACTGAGTGAAGAATTTTCCTGTAGAAAGAAGCCAGCACAGGAATCCGAGCTGGATTAGGGACCTGGTGTGGTGTTTGAGGGGCTTTAGCCCTTTGCTGGCCACTGTGATCTAAATTGAATTTGCCCTTGTCCATCCCTGCAATTTGCTTGGAACAGAAAGCTCCCATTAAATCGAGTGGGACCTTTTCTTCATGCCAACTGTCTACTCCAGGCCAGGACTTCAGCTGGGGGAGAAAAGGAGAAAATGCCCTTGGGGAACTGAATTTATTTTCAGGACCCCCATAATCAGATTAATTTGCACTCTTTGATTCCGAATTCACAAGTGCTGGTGCCA
The DNA here is from genome assembly GCF_964252035.2 of Podarcis erhardii. Lineage (NCBI taxonomy): Eukaryota > Metazoa > Chordata > Lepidosauria > Squamata > Lacertidae > Podarcis > Podarcis erhardii. The sequence goes on from NC_138504.1 coordinate 16,618,169, forward strand.
ATTTGAAGCTTTGTTGAATCCAGAGTTGAGCATAGGAAGCTGTCTCACTAAGGCAAACTGTTGATCCATCTAGATGACCTCAGAGTTTCAGACTGGGGACATTCCCAGCCCTACCTGGAGATGCTGGGAATTGAACCTGAGACCTTCTGCATGCAAAGCAGATGCTCTACCACTGAGCCATAGCCCTTCCTTCTACTGTAAAGACTGGTCTCTGACTGTAATCCATTTATATTTTAACATATTTTATATCTGTCTTTTTTATATTCATTGTTATGTTAGAGAAACCCATTCTTTTACTTTTCTAAGGCTGCAGTCACACAGCTGTTTATTCAATTCCCCCAATATTTCCATAACCATTCATTTTCTGCATTGTATTTGAGTTTTCACATCATGGGAAAAAGTCGCTTCCGGGAAACAATGGAAGATTCACCGCAGAGAAAAGAAAATACTGTACTTACTCGATGCAGTTTGCTCCCAGAAGAGCAATGGCCACCAACATGTGTGGTTTAGAAAGAGGATTAAATAAATTCATGGAAGATAAGGCTATCAATGGCTCTATTCTACATCCATGGTTGGAGACAGTATGCCTTTAGGTGCTTCCCAAAAGAGGCATCTGATTGGTCTCTGTGATGACAGGATGCTGGACTAGATGGGCCTTCAGCCTGGTCCAGCGGAGCTCTTCTTATGTCCTTATGCATGTAAGTAGGACAAATTGGATAAAGGGCATTAACCTGAACTATACTATCTGCCTCTTTGTTCCCAAAATGAAGACAAGAAAGCTGAAGAACTTCCAATGTTTTGAATCTTGCTTAAACTGTTTTCTGTGTCAAATGAAGTCTCATTCTCTAGGGACTGTCCTCAAGGGAAAATCTATTTCTTTTTTTTGTAAATACTTAAGGATATAGGGGCATGTTGATAGGTTGAATAATTATGTATATATGGATTCCCATAGTGAAGAGTCCCAAAGCATTTAATTTTGTTTACACTAAGTTCTTGCTGAAGGACTCTAGGGGAAAACTCTCAGAAAATGAAATTTCAATGCGGGTTTCTGCAATTCAGATTTTAGAACAAGCATAAAAAGAACTGGTTTTGTGTTCATAGGTTTTTTTGGTTATTCCCTTCTCTTTCCTTCTCAATGATTTTTATTTTATTTTAATAGGAGCTTATCAGATGAATGGTCTCAATGGTCTCATCAGATCAATGGTCATGTGCTCTCACTGCCTGTCACTATTTGGGGACTTGGTATTGTATATTGTATGTAGGGCTGTATATTGCTGCAGTGCTATTTTTCTAGAAAAAGAGGTGCTGAAACTCACCATGAACACCTTCTTCATTAATGGTGTGCACCTGAGAGGTGCTCGACCTGAGTTCCTTTGAGTTCCCCCTTTTAAAAAGCCCTAATTGTATGTGGTGGCTGGTTGGACAATGATAACCAGAGCAACTATTGCAGCAGCAGCAGCAGCAGCAAGTAGGCAGGTAAGCAGGCATTGAGATGACAGTTGGCAGTTCTGCATGTGGAAAGATGCTATAGGCAGTGCCAAGTGAGTCAAAGGGGCTCTTTTCCATCCCTCTCAAGGTACAATAGCAGTGCATCCTATTTCGCCACTTGAGGCAAAATGGGAAGTGCCACCCTGCCCTTCTGTTGCCACCACCACCACCACACCTGCTCCTGCCACCTGCACCACTAGTTCTGCGACTGCCACCACCTGCACTGCCTGCCCTGCAGTGGCAATATCCGCAAGATCTCCCATTATTTGGGATTAAATCATGGGAGAAGTCACTGAGATCTTGCCTGAAATTGGTGCTGCTTTTCCACCACTGGTGGAGGTGGTGGGGCAGGCAGGGGGCAGGGAGGCTGGGGAAGGAGGTGTCCACAGAAGTGTTACCTCAAGGGCTTTCACACTTGAGGTGGTGGCCTCCAGTGGCTACCGTGGGCCTGCTAAGATCCATGACCTTAGGGGTTCATATTAGTTAATGTGTGAACTAGCCTTGCACAAAACCTTCTCTAGGCAAAATACAAGGTTCTGCTATGGCCACGTTTAGGACACCCATTGCTCAATCAGCTCATAGTTCCTTTTAATTTTTAAAAGTTAAGGGGGCGGTGCACTTAAATTTGTGAGTCAGACTTTACATATATCATGGTTTGCTGAACTGGTAATGAATGGATCTATGAGTAATTGATGTTTGAGTTAACAATTATGCCACGCAGAATGCCTTGAATATTTGATAACCATTCATTGGAAGATGATTCTAGGCTTTTGATTTCTCTCTCTTTCTTTTATTTTATTTTTAACTGTGGCCACCCTATGTGCTGAGACTCCTATGGGCATACTCAAGATCACACAATGTAGTTGATCTAATGCAGATGTTGGAAGCTACTTTTCATGCAATAGTAGTTTGAGACCAAGTTCATACAAACAGTGGATTTCTAGGGCTGAAGAATTTTAAACGATGTTGGACAGGATGGGGTGGGGAAGAGAAGGAACACATGTCTGAGTATTCACATACATATATGGGGAGTTATAAATTGAGGGTTCAATGTGCTTAACAGCCAGGCATTGTGCACATCCACCAATGGATGTATATATATATATACACCATGGAGAATGTGTATATATTCTGTCAATGAGGAGGGAACTGTGCATATGTCTCCGTCAATATACATAATCTCCAACAGGCCTTGGTTAATGTAGATATCTCCAGAGCATTGTATACATTCTTCAGCCATTCTGCATAATCTCAATAAGACTTTGGGGAATGTGCAACATGAAATTATTTTTGTGTAGTGTTTTATTGATTTTCAAATCTGCACTGGCTCATCAATACCACAAAGAAAGAAAGAAAGAAAGAAAGAAAGAAAGAAAGAAAGAAAGAAAGAAAGAAAATATTGATATCACATTGTGTATACAGTGGTACCTCTGGTAACATCTGCTTCAGGTTACATCCGCTTCAGGTTACAGACTCCGCTAACCCAGAAAAAGTGCTTCAGGTTAAGAACTTTGCTTCAGGATGAGAACAGAAATCGGGCTCTGGCAGCGCGGCAGCAGCAGGAGGCCCCATTAGTTAAAGTGGTGCTTCAGGTTAAGAACAGTTTCAGGGTAAGAACGGACCTCCAGAACGAATTAAGTACCGTATGTTTCGTCCCATAGGACGCTCCGTCCCATAGGACGCACCTAGTTTTTTGGGGGGGAAATAAAGGAAAAAATTTTTTCCTTTATTTCCCCCCCAAAAGCAGGTCGGGGAAACCGAACCAGGTCAAGGAACGGCGCTGCGCCTCCCTGCTGTCCCCCGAGCTTGTGGGGCTGGCCGATGTCTGCCTCAGGCGGCAGGCTGCTATCCGCAGCGTGGGGAGCCCTGCGCAGGGAACTCCTGCAGGGCTCCCCACGCTGCGGATGTCTGCCCGGCGCGCGGGGCACTCTGCTTCAGGGTGCCCCGCCTGCCAGGTGGCAGGCTGCTATCCGCAGCGTGGGGAACCCTGTGGGGAACTCCTGCAGGGCTCCCCACGCTGCAGATGTCTGCCCGGCGCGCGGGGCGCTCTGCTTCAGGGCGGATATGCACATTGAAATACAGCCTCAAGAGAATATATATATATATATATATATATATATATATATATATATATATATATAAATATAAATGGAATGGGATTATGGATAAAAACATGTGAAAGTGACACAGTCTAGAAACAGGCAGATCCATCCATGCACCCCAATTCATAAGAACTGTGTATGCACAAAGTTTGGAAATGAAAAAAATAGAACAATAAAGAATTACTAAAATATCAATTCCACTTCAGAATGTGGAATGCCAAAATCCACATCTCCACAATGATGTGGAGAATTGTGGAAGCACCCTTAACCATACGACTGACCATTGCTAAGACTTTCTTGGCTGATGTAAATTTTTTCCTTCACTTGTGTCCTTTGCAAGGAGATAGCCAAGTTTTTAGTACAGTGGCTTGACTGGCTGTTGCCTTGGTAACACAGCACCAGCAAAATATGTCCCCTGTCCACAGAGAGAAAATGTGGAACAGATATAGATACAGATATAGATATAGAAACAAATTAGTCCTTAAAGGTATCCTCAACTTGAAACCCTTCAGGTTGCCTTTTAATAGGTGGGCTTGAGGAACAATAGAATGTGAGACATGTTTTACATATGCTGCTTTATAAGGATATTCTTGAAGGTTTGATACAGAAACTTTAGTTCGATAGTAAACATTATTTGCTATGTGCTCTTGTTTCTCATTTTAGAACAAAACACTTCTCCATTGGCTGTTGCTGTTTCTGGATGCTATTGACCTATTCTATCCTTCCATTTCCTTATACATTTCCATTTTTGCTAGATAGAAGGCCAGATTTTAATGCCTCTTCTAGTCTGTGACTATTTTACCAAAGGGATTCAACTGCGTAATTAAAGTGGATTTGTCACTCTTGTGCAACTACAAGGGGAGGCAATCGGGAATGGGACCACAACGACACATGGGCAGTGAGGCTTACCGTAACTCTTCCCCATCAGTGCCACAGCCCCAATGTCCATTTATGAACTTAGCTTAGGGATTTTTAAGAACATAATAAGAGCCCCCTGGGTCATGCCACTGGCCCATCTAGTCCAGCACTTTCCCCCCACAGTGATTAACCAGATGCCCATGGGAAACCTGCAGACAGAATCTGGGAGCAGCATTACTCCCTATTTATGTTCCTATAAACTGGTATTCAGAGGCATTCTGCCTCTGCCTGGCAGAACATAGCTATCATGGCTAGCAGCCACTTATAGCCTCATCCTCCATGAAGGATTCCAAGTTGGTAGCCATCACTACCTCTTAGGGGACCAAATTCCATATTTTATGTGTTGTGTGAAGAAGTACTTTCTTTTGCCTTTCTTGAATCTGCCAAAATTTAGCTTTGTTAGATGGCCTTGAGTTCTTGTATTATGAGACAGGGACAGTTAGCTCAGTTGGTTTGAGTGTAGATAATGCCAAGGATGAAGAATTGATCCCTATATGGGTCACCTTCTGTCAGGGAACTGACATCGGAGCCAGAGGTGGAGGCAAGGCTCTCAAGCGATGCTGGAGAGGGGCCCAGCAGGGAGAGAGGGAGCTCATCGGCTGGGGAAGGAAATCAGCGTAACACCAGGGATAAAGGGGGGCAGATAGGAGAATTGGCGAGGGGGCTCCAGGACTCTTCGCTGGAGACCAGCGGGGAGAGCACGGGTCCTCCGCTACCCACACCCACCCTGCGCAGAAGACTTCCGTGCAGGGAAAGTAGGCGTAGACTTGGCGTCAAAGAACTTTGCTGGAAGAAGTTCAAGAAACGCCCACTGACAGATTCTGCTAGCGACTGAACAGCCACGAAGTGAAGGGCTGTCCAGCCAGAACAGGTTTAACCAGGCTACCTAGCCCGGAGTGGCGGCAACTTACGCACGAGCAACCCCTTATAACCATTACACCTTCACATTCCTACATTGCAGGAGGCTGGACTAGAAGACCCTCGGGGTTCCTTCCAATGCTACAATTCTATGATTCCAGGGAGGAATTCTTTTCTCCTTTCAGTTTCTTCAGACCATTCTGAATTGTGTGTGCCTGTCTGTTCTCACTCATCTTTTCTCTAAACTGAAATGCCCCAGATATTATTCTAGATAACTTTTGCTCTAGAAAACTTTTATCAGGATCAAGTGGAGGTGGAAGAAAAGGTTAAGCTTGCTTTTAACATGCTATGGTCCAATCTACTTTGCAGCTGCTGTTTTAATTTAAATACACATTGCATACAACCACACATTTAACTCTAGTTTGGCCCTGACACTCCTAGCTAAGATACAGGGGAAGCGCTTGAATGCTTCCCTGATTTTTAATATTTTTTAAAAAACTGAAAAGCAGCCAGGGAAGGCTGCCAGTTTCTGCACAGGAACAGCTGTGGGAAGGGGTTTCCAAACCATTTCCGTCTTACTGTTGTCTGCTCAAAAGCAGCCACCTACATAGATTTGACACTTATGGGGGCAGAGGGAGAGCAGATATGGGTCAGCAGTGCTGCAATCAGGCAACTTTAGACTCTTGCAGCACAATCCAAACTCAAGAGCCAGGAGGAAGAGGTAGCTTTGGTGGCTCTTTTTTTCCACAACCACCTTTAATTGACAATAAGGATATGAACTGTGGAGGAAGAGTAACAGTGGAACAAAAATATGTTTCTACTGGTCTTTTAACTCCTTCAGTCTTCTGATGGCAGATTTCACAGTCACCACTGAAGTGGTGTTGTATGTCCAGGCGCCACCAGCTACTGTTTTCATACAAGAGCCACAGTGCCAGAAACCCACAGATTTCCTCTTCATTTTGGTCTTGCCACAGAAGGAGCAAGTATATTTAGCATGCTGGCTAATTTCAATCTTCTTCACCATTTTTCTCAGGGAAGCTCCCTATCGGGTACCATATTTACCCACAATCCCAACCTTCTTGGTTCGTTTGGTCATCTTGTTACTGCCGCAGGCTGCAGGGAGTGAGCGCTTCGGTGGCTCTTGAGTTTTCCTGGTAGAGCCAGGGCTCAGATGGGGGTAAAGGTAAAGGGACTCCAGTTGTGACCGACTCTGGGGTTGCAGTGCTCATCTCACTTTATTGGCTGAGGGAGCCAGCATACAGCTTCCGGGTCATGTGGCCAGCATGACTAATCCGCTTCTGGCAAACAAGAGCAGCGCATGGAAACGCCATTTACCTTCCCGCTGGAGTGGTACCTATTTATCTACTTGCACTTTGATGTGCTTTTGAATTGCTAGGTTGGCAGGAGCAGGGACCGAGCAATGGGAGCTCACCCCGTCACGGGGATTCAAACCGCCGACCTTCTGATCAGCAAGTCCTAGGCTCTGTGGTTTAACCCGCAGTGCCAACTGTGTCCACAGATGTCTGTAGCCCAGCTTAATGGGTCAATTGTCTTGATTTGGTATACAGCAGATTCCTAAGTTAGCTCCTGTGTATCATTTGACTTAGTCCTTAATTTGCTACCATTATATTTATTCAAAAATATTTATATACCCTTTTTACATGTTTTTCTTTTTTCAATGCACACACAATAATAATAAACCTAGCATTAACACTGTTAATGTCATTTTACATAATCTTAGGGCACTAATGGTCAATGTAGACTCTCCGCAGACGTGTTTGTGAAATTGGTGTGAGAAATTTGCTATCAAATTCCTTTATGTAGGAAAATAAAGGAGACCAGGCTTCATCAAAGGTGTCTTTCTTTTTAACACCTTTTGCTATGCTTCTAAGCCCAGTTGGTCGCTTGAAAATAGTCATGCCCCAGATATTGTTGAACCATACCTCAAGGAGTAGCTTAGCCTGGGATTTCCAAAAATACTCTATCACTAAATGTGCAGCCATCAGTTTTTTTTAAAAAAAATCTATTATGCAACATCAAATTATAAAGTAGAAAAAAAGACAATAAATCAGTACAATGCCATAAAGCAGTACCACATGTACAATCCAATCTGACAGTTCTGTGTATAGTCAACATTGATCTGAATTGGCATTACTAATGCATGGGTAGTTTAAAGAGAGGATTCAGGGTTAGGCTCCCATTACTACTCATAGAAGCATTGGAAGGGGGAAAGCTCAGTGGCAGAGCTCTTGCTTTGCACGCAGGAGGTCCCAGGTTCAACCCCAGACATCTCCAGGTAGGGCTGATAATGTTCCTTGCCTGAAACCCTGGAGAGCTGCTGCCAAGCAATGTAGACATTACTGAGCTGGATGGACCAGCTGACTTATAAGGCAGCTTCCTAGGTTTCCACATGCACAGCAAATGTGCCTTTCACACACCTGTCTTTCCTCTGCTTTGCCAACTGGGGTTGGGTAAGAGCAATGTTATTTCTCAGGGCTGCCATTTGATCTCTGCTTTACCATATACTCAGTTTGCAGGGCAATCCTCATTATGCCTGCTCAGAAGCCAAGTCCTCTTGCATTCAATAAGGTTTACTCGCAGGTAAATAGGGTTGGATTTCAGCCACAGCCAGATAATTACAGAGTGCAATTCAGCTACATCAGAAACCAGCAGGAGGCAAATGTAGCGTATTTCATATTTTAGCTGGTATTTCTGAGCCCCATTTATTTCATTTCTCTTTTTTAAAAGAATTGTTTACCGAGTGAAGTCTGTCATTCTCATTTAATTCCAGTCTAAAGTGGGGGTGGATTCATCAAAACTGGGGAAAAAACATTTTGGTGAATGGAGCCAGGTGTTGTAATGAAATGAGCAGTTCAACGAAAATTGCTGGTTTGAGACTATGTTATGAATTCTTTTTAAAAAACATATCTTCACAGTGGCTCTATTCAGGCATTTAGAGCCTTAGTTAAACAAACACACAGCGGGTGGGGAGTGGGCACCAGCATGCTAGCTTTGCAACCTCCCACCTCAGCCTTGCCACCCTCCATGAATTCAAGGGGACTTATTTGCAGTGAGTAGACAGTCACTACAGATGGACCAACCTGGCAGTTTTGGTATCTCTCTGTTTCTTGTTTTTCTAATCTTAAAAGTTCAGTTTTCCACATTTCTGCATCAGGGGCTTTAAAAAAAAAAAAAAAAATCCTCATGAAAACTTGCCAGTGTTCCAGTGTGAATTTCTCCTAGTGCTCTTATTTTTGCCTTTTCTACCCGAATCACATATTTGCCTTAATATAACATGCAGTTTTGTTATTTTTTCAGTTTTATGCACACTTACCTATAATATGCATTTTTGTACACATGGCTTTGCTGGAGAACTGCACTTCAAAATTCACTGGACTGCAAATCTCACAGAAGAGCATGCCATTCCTCATCCACTGATCTGCTCACTCCATACATTTGTCTTCATGCATTTGGAAATTTAATGCATTTCTCCTTAGTGCAAAGTGAGAACTTGGGGAGGGTCTCTGGTCCCCCATGGCTCAGATGCACACCACCTTGAGTTGTGCATTCAATTCTGTGATCACAACTCTGTCTCAAAATCGGCAGGTCCCCATCTTGTTTAACTTTAGATGTTTAATGAAGACCTTTTTAAATTTAGCAGGCATTTTAAGTAAGTTGTACATTTTTTTGTTACCTGCTTTGTTGTTGTTGTCATTTAGTCGTGTCCGACTCTTTGTGACCCCCTGGACCAAAGCACGTCAGGCACTCCTGTCTTCCACTGCCTCCTGCAGTTTGGTCAAACTCATGTTCAAGGCCGTCTTTAGCATATGTGCCACCAGGGTGCAAAGATCCGCCCAGCGCCAAATTTAGTTTAGCCCCCAAAGTTGTTGACCTTTTTTTTGGAAAAAGTTGCCAGAGTTGTTTACCTTTAAGAAGAGGACGGTTGCGGGATGAAGGGGCAGCACTGACAACAGCAACAGAGTGCGAGCTGCCAGAGGCTAAGTCTGCAAAGAAACCTGCTGCTCGCCACGCCAAAACCACAACGGTCATGCAGTGCTCAGGGCGCAGTGTGCATAGGCCAAAACAAGCTGGCAGGCAAGGCAGCGCGGAGCCTGTGCCGCCTGCCATTTTGTCACACCCCCTAGCTGGCATCCCATCCACCAAAAGGTTAACCTGGTTTGGCTAAGCTGCTAAAACTACTAAAGTGCTGGGATGGGAAGATATGGGGCAGGGTGGGAGAGAGATAACACTCTCTCCTGCTGTTAGTTACGCCCGAGTTTTCTTTGTTGCAGGATCCTTTGTTGCAGGATCTGTCTGGTTGGATTTTGCAACATTACAAAGCAAAGCCTCTCTCCACCTCTCTCCACCCCACCCTGCTCGCTCCTCACCATTCAATTCACCCTCATCCTGATCTTTCTCCTCTTGCTTTTTCTATATTTCCCCTCTCCTTCTCTCACTCTAACCCGCCACCACCCCACCCTTCTGTCTCTTGCCCCCATCAGCCCCGACCCCCGGGATGCGAGACACTCCCTTGCAATCCACTGAATAACTTACCCAGAGAGAGAGAGAGAAGTCAGTTTATTTATTTATACAGTGGTGCCCCACAAGACGAATGCCTCGCAAGACGAAAAACTCGCTAGACGAAAGTTTTCCGTTTTTTGAGGTGCTTCACAAGACGAATTTCCCTATGGGCTTGCTTTGCAAGACGAAACGTCTTGCGAGTTCTTGCGAGTTTGTTTCCTTTTTCTTAAAGCCGCTAAGCCGTTAATAGCCGCTAAGCCGTTAATAGCTGCTAAGCCATTAATAGCCGTGCTTCGCAAGACGAAAAAACTGCAAGACGAAGAGACTCGCGGAATGGATTAATTTCGTCTTGCGAGGCACCACTGTATGTCTTTCCCATTCCCCCGCCCCGCCCCGGCGCCTGTTTTTCCTGCCTTGTGCTCTCTCTGGATTTTTAAAGTGTGGGGAGGGAGGGAGAGAGGGGACTCCCTGTCCAAAAAACACAGGTGGAAAGAGGTGTATGTATACACAAAATTTGGGGCAGGGAGTATCAGTCTTGTTTCGGATAAGGCTCCCCCCCATTTTTTGGTGATGGAATAGGGAAGCCGTGGAGGGGCGGGGCGGGCTTGCTGAAGCTGAGCTTTAGCTAGAGGGAGGAGAGAAAGTCAAAAGTTGTGCGAGCCGCACACGCTGACACCCAGAGAGAATGCAGGAATCCTGTGAATCGCTCCCTTGCCCACCTCTGCCTTGCCAAGCCCAGCAAAGCAGGGTGGCGAAGCTGGGGGGGGGTGGAAGAGAGAGGGAGGGGAGGGGCAGCACAGGTGGAAAAAGAGGTGGTGGTTGGGAGGAGAGAACGGTGGCTTCCCTGCCTGGGGAGGTAGGGATGGGGACTTAGGTGGCTTCAGTTGCGGGTGCCTGGGGCCCCCCAGAATTCGGAACCTGGGTGCCCCGCACCCCTTGCACCCCCAGGTAAAGAGGGTCCTGCTCATGTTGTTAGCTTTGAGAACGCTGTCCAAGCATCTCGTCCTCTGTCGTCCCCTTCTCCTTGCGCCCTCCATCTTTCCCAACATCAGGGTCTTTTCCAGGGAGTCTTCTCGTGAAGTATAAACATAAATATTTGGTATATATACCAAAGTATAAATATTAGAAATAACTAAATAAAATAAACAGTTCTAATAGACATTGGCAGCCAGTGAGAGGAGCTGCAGTAAATGTGGGATCACAGTTTTGGGTGGTAGCCACATATTTAGTGCAATGTCTATTTGGCTCTGGTTTTGGCTTGGCCTACACACAAAGCACGGTGAGATGGTAGACCCATGAAATGGTAGGATGGATTGTACCACTTCAGTCTGGTGCTCCAAGTTCCCTGAAAATGGAAAGCTAGCACAATAAAGAGTAGGATAGGCTAGAAGTTATACCCTTGATGGACTAGTTCATTCATCCTGGTTTTGGCTCCTGGAAAACTTGCTATCTTCATTGCAGGCCTTTTCCACCTGACCTGGGAGGGCAGGGCCCTGACTGACTCCAGCTACAAAAGCAGAAGCTGCTGAACAAACTCTTAGGCTAGGATGTTGGGGCAGGGTGTTGTTTGTGTTGGTTTTCTGTATCTTTATTTTAGATTTTGTGATTTATGTGAAAATTATTCAGTTTGGTTCTTTTTTATGTTTAGGACTGCTTTTGTTATGTTGCAGTTGCATATTGTTTTCATGTTGTAAGCCACCTTGAGCATGATTAGAACTGTGGAAAGGGGTCATACAAGTAAAATTATGTATGTATGCATGCATGCATCACTCACAGGGAAGTATTTCCTTTTCTAAAAGCATGTTAAAAACTTCAGCCCCATACACCTGGAGTCCAAAATGGTACAGTCATTTTGCTACCTTAGTACTCTACCACTTCATACTACTGCATGTGTAGAGACCAGACCGTTCTTGTAAGCAATGGGCTGGTTCGGGGCTTCAGAACCTTTGGCCCGTCCAGATGTTGCAGGACTGCGGCTCCCATGAACCCTGGCCAGCATGGCTAATGAATTCTGGATTCTGGGAGTTGTAGTCTGGCAACATCTGGAGGGCCAAAGGCTCCCAATCCCTGACTGGTTGAAATAACTAAATTTCCTGAATGGAGGGGAGTGCCCAATGTATTCGCACTGGGAACATGAAAGAACAAAGTGGCAGTCAGCATGCATTCCTTAAGTTTGCAAAGCTGCAAGGCTCTTGTGTTGAATAAGCAAAATGCATTTTTTAAGGTAACATCTAAGAAAAGTGTTGTCTTTTCTAATTGCTGTTATTCCCGTTCTATACCCTTTTGTCTAGCTTCACCATCAGGATTCTTAGGGGGCTTTTTACTTTTTATTTTCTGTATGCTCTCATCCATGAATGCTAAGATTCAGCACAATACCTTTCTCTAGATCCTACACAAAACCCAGGGAAACCTTTACATTTTATCCCTGCTTTATGGAGGTTTTTTGAAAGCCACTGCCGCCAAAAGTGTCTTTATTTAATTGAATCTACCCACAGAAACAGAGATTTTCAGACAGAGAAAGAAAAAAAACAAGCCTTCATTTTCAAAATTAGAAAGTGTCTGAATTGCCGCATTTCACACACACAAAACCCATTTATTGAGCATCACAGCTGCTCACTGTATGATCCTTTGTATTTGGGTGCTGGTAGATATTTATATCTAATTAGCTATCTTACACGCCATCAGGCAATCTGCATTTAGGGGAAAAGAAAGCTAAACCGTATGGAGTCAAAAGCTGCCAAAACCCCGTAGTAGAGTGGTTCCAGTTCAGGCATGCAGTGCAGAGCAGCCATTATCACACCATAGAAATATTTGTGGACATTCCCATGATTAAATTGAGAGGCTCAGGACAGAAAGATCTCAATCTGTTGCATATTCTCCCATACTGGGTTCATTTTGCTTTGCTCCTCTGTAACTGAACCTGAGGAACTGGGACTACGTTCAAATAAATACATTCAAATTAGTGCTATTTTTCTAGAAAAGGGGGTGCTGGAACTCACCATGAACACTCCCTTGTTCTCTTATAATGGCAATGGTGCCTGTCTGTGAGGTGCCAGAACTGAGTTCCAGTGAGTTCCAGCTGAATAAAGCCCTGGTTCAAATTAATATGAAGCCATATTTCCCTTTGCTGTTGACCACTCATATGTCCACATTAGGTAAAGGCAAAGGATCCCTGACAGTTAAGTCCAGTCGCCGACAACACTGGGGTTGTGGTGCTCATCTCATTTTACAGGCCAAGGGAGCCGGTGTTTGTCCGCAGACAGTTTTTCCGGGTCATGTGGCCAGCATGACTAAGCCGCTTCTGGCGAACCAGAGCAGTGCACGGAAACACCATTTACCTATTTATCTACTTGCACTTTTTGGTGTGCTTTCAAACTGCTAGGTTAGCAGGAGCTGGGACTGAGCAATGGGAGCTCACCCCGTTGCGGGGATTTGAACCGCCAATCTTCTGATTGGGAAGCCCAAGGGGCTCAGTGGTTTAGACTACAGCGCCACCCACATCCCATGTTCACATTAGCTTATGTGAAAACTCTTTCTGTGCTCTGCTGCCTACAGTGGAAAAGTCTGTTCAGCAGCCTCAGTTTTTGTAGCTGGAGTCAGTCAGGGCCCTGCACTCCAAAGTCAAGTGGAAAAAGGCCTGCAAGGCAGGGAGCAGGACTCACAGGCAATATGATTGCATGCTTCACATACAATTCTAATAGTTCTGAAACTATGTAGAGAGAAAACAACTTTTTGAAATCAGGAAAAATAAGGAGGAAGTGAATAGGAAGGAAGGAACTCTGATGGAGTGACATAATGGGGCATTTGAAGGAGGTTGGGGCTGCATTAAAAATGAGCATCCTCTCGTCTGCAGTTTGCCCATATGTGTACTCTGACCTGGTTCAAAGAAACAATGATTGCATGTGGTTGATTCCCCCACCCTACTCCCCAGCAAATATCATTTATGACTCTTTGTTAAGGTCATGCTCTAACCATGTAATTCCATATCTCAGGTTGTGACACCGCATAATTGATTCACCTCTCTGAGCTGGGAGGACTGTTTGTCTGACCCAGATTTTCCATAAGATCAGGCTGAAGCTGTGATCTCCGATGCATCGGCCGACGGAGCTGCTGTTGTATGCAATGGGACTATTGTCACCGGCCTAAGAAAGGTCACTTGTGTTATCATCCTCACTGCCCTGATGTGCTGCTCACCTGCCCTTGTTTGCAGCAAATGCACCAGCTTTATCCCTTTGAATCCGCGAGGATTGTCCCCGCCTGCCCTTGAAGGCAAATATTCATCACATAAAATTCCTCTGCTCTCAGCTCACTGATGTGCTCTCATGAATATCTGGGAAGGGATGATAAATGCAGCCCCAGTAGTGTTTAACATGGCAGCTGACCACTTTTCCCATATCTGTTTGTAAGATCAATCCAACTTGCCTTTCCCAAGAGCAAGGACCTGTTAGAAAAAGGAAAGCAACTGTCACTGCAATTTTTCTTTGGCTGTCGCCTTGCCCCTTTCAATGTTTTCCCTCAGTCATTTGCAATGTCACTAAAATTAGTGTTGTGCCAGAACCTGTCCTCTAATTTCCTGATTTTTTTTCTCCTCTCCTGCAAAGGAGGCTTCTGTTTTTCTGCTTCAACCACACGGTGCTTCAAAATCTCTTCAAAACTTTTGGTGGATACAGATTATATCTGACCCTATAATTGCAATATGGCTCTCTAATGGGCAAATCTGTCAGTTTCAGTTTCTCTCAGATTGTATTCCCCCCCCCCCATCTTAACTTCAGAATGTATGCAAAGGAGGACAACTAAGATGGTCAAGGGTCTGGAAAACAAGCCTTATGAGGAACAGTTGCAGGAGTTGGGTATGTTTATCCTGGATAACAGGTGGCTGAGAGGAGATGATAGCCATCTTCAAATATCTTAAGGGAGGAAGATATCACCTGGAGGATGGAGCAAACTTGTTTCCTCCTGCTCCAGAGGGTAGGAGCCAAGCCATTGGCTTCAAGTTACAGCAAAGTAGAGTAAGAGCTGTTCAACAGTGGAACAGACTCCCTTGGAAGGTGGTAGACTCTTCTTCCTTGGAAGTTCTTAAGCAGTGATTGGATGGCCACCTGCCATGACTGCTTTAATTGAGATTCCTGCATTTCAGGGGGTTGGACTAGATGACCCTCAGTGTCCATATCAACTACAATTCTATGAGTCCATGATTCTCTGCATTTCCACATCAGTTTGAGATTTTATTTTTATGAAAATGAGTTCTTGTGAAAACTCACCAGCATTTTACTATGATCCTCTACACACGTTTGTATGTAATTTTGCCTAATACCCCCCTTTTTTCAATTTTGATGACTAGATGCATTTTTTATGCTAACAACAGCAACTTTAGATTATGCAATTTTGGACACATTGCTTGGCTGGAGTGCAGCATTGTAAAATTTGGATGTCAATTTTGAAGGATTGTTGTGTTTCAGATGGTGTGCTGGGTAACCTGGCTAGTAAGTGCCCGAAGAATGTGTACTCACTGATTTCATTTTTAAGGATGTCCTTTTACATTTTAAAAAAGAGGGGGATAACCTCACCACATTTTGAAGAAGAAGCAAATCTCACCACCATCAACAATTAGCAATTATGAGGCAGGTGGTAGACAGCCTCTCTGTCCTTTTAGGAAAACCTAGCTGAGGATGTCATTGGGCTCTCAGGAACTGTGTGAGCACCTGAGAAGACTGAATAATCAGGAGTGCAGGAAAGGACAGCCACAATCACCTTTTGGTCACCTTGAAAGTCAGGTAAACACAACAAAATCCCCGCACTCCGAAGGGATGCATAAGTGAAACAAAAACCCTGCCCCCCCCCAGCTATGAGAAGTTCCTCAAATACTTCCCTCTAATAATTTTCGAATGGAATTTCTTTTCTTATTAGATGACAGGGAATGGTTTTTTAAAATGTGGGCGCCATGCTAATTAAAATCCTCAACATTGTTGAATGCTTGCAGTAATCTTGCCCAAACAGAAAAGCAATATCATCTTGTTTGGAGCATTAAGTAGCACCAGGGTCTGTCACACACTGACCCCCATTGTTAGCAAGTGTGAAGAGTGGGATGGGAAAACTGCCGAACAGTGCAAACTCTGTATCGACACAGAGGTCACAAACAGCATGCAGCTATATGCTGTTACAAAAATGGATAAAGCTCACAAAAAAAATTCTATGCCCATTACTGATGCGAAAAAAGAGCAGTGCCATGAAGAAATATAATTGCTATGTAAAAAATAAATAAATGAAAGTAGTTATCAGCCTTTCTGCAAAAGATTTCAATAGCCATCTACATGGTTCATTGACAATCTGAATGTGGGTTAGGGCAACAGTCCAAATGTTAAACTTAAAGGAACATGCTCCAGAAAGGCACAGGGAACATGCCACAATATAAAACCATCCATACCCATACTCTGAATACCCTGAATGCGATCTTTATTCTAGCAAAAGGGATTTGAAATAATTGGGAGGGGGGATGTAAAGGGCAACAGCAAAGGTCAGAGAATAAGCTTACTTCCATCAGAGAAGAGGCTTAGAAGATTTGGCTTTGTCACCCTGAGGAAGATGATATTTATTCAAGATTGATTATGACTTTTACAAGACCAGCTCCAGTTTATGGGGTTGTCAGAAAAAAGAAAGAAAACAAGATCTCTGCTGGAACTAAGGCCTATCTAGTTCAGCATCTAGTGGCCACCCAGATGCCTCTGGGAAACCCTCAACAGGACCTGAGTGCAGCAACACTCCCACTTTCCCAGCAGCAGAGATTCAGAACCATAGTACCTCTGACAGTGGACGCAGAGCATAGCCTTTGTGGCTGGTAGCCACGGATAGCCTTATCCTCCATAAATTTGGCCAGTCCACTCCATCCAAATACAGCCCCATGAGCCTTCAATGGTTCCTCAAGATTCAATTTTATCCCCTATGCAATCTACTTGAAACTGCTGAGTGGGGTCATCTGGAGTTTTGGAGTACATTGTATGCGTCATACATGGGGATGCCTCTGAAGATAGCTTGGAAACTTCAGCTGGTGCAGAATTTGGCGGCCTGCCGCGCCGCCGGAGCATGATTTCTGTTCTCATCCTGAAGCAAAGTTCTTAACCCGAGGTAATATTTCTGGGTTAGCGGAGTCTGTAACCTGAAGCATCTGTAACCTGAAGCGTATGTAACCCGAGGTACCATTGTACGTATTTTGTTCCATGCAGAATGATTATATATATATGTGCATGTTGCTTAGGAACCTGTCTGGTCTTGCTGGCCTCTTGTGACTCAATAAGATGAATTCATATTTAGAAAACACTATGGGTAAATTTACACAGTGCTTTTTTTAAGGAAGTACTCAAGGGCACGCAGTACCGGCACTGAATCTACATTATCAGTTTTTACATTTTACATCAGTTTTGGATCTACATTTGATTAATGGTGCCATCAGGTCAGGCTTTTCGGGTAGAAGTCCAAGAGCACCGGGGGAGGGGGCCACTAGGGGCACATCGGAAGATGGCTGACAATAACATCTCTCCGACCCACAGGGGGTAATTAGGAGGCTGTGATGGGAGTAAATAGCCTCTCTACCCCCCCAGGATTGTGAGGGGGGGCTGCCTTTGCCTGCTGTGCCCTATACCACCCCCGAATTTGAGGGGATGGGGGCACTAGGCAGAATGCCCTCCTGTGGATTTTGGCGCTCCTGGATGCTGTCTCTGATCCGTGCCGCTAGCTGCAAGAACTTCAAAAGGAACAATTAGGAAGAAGCGAATGCACATATTTCAAGGAAGGAGGGGGAGTAAAGACTGCTAACTGAAGAGTTCTCTGATAAACAAGACGAGTCGGAAGAACAAGAATCAATCTTGAGAAGACAGCCAAGACTCGGTATGGCAAAGGGACTGGATGGGGGAGGGGGAAAAAAACTTTTCTTTCTTTCCTCTATGTGATTAAACAAGAACCCCCCCCCCCCACAAGTCAGAAATGCCGCTTTAATGACTTAAGCTGTGGTTTTATGACTGTGTGGAGATAAAGTTTCTAACCAAAGCATGTTTTAAGAAAAGTGTGGAAAGTTTAAGAGCTCTGGAATGACGCAGTTAAAAATACCATTGCCATATTGGTAAGCTCTGTCAGAGGACTTGAGTCTGGGAGGAGGAAAGAGCTGTTTTTATACTGTGGGTGAGACTTCTCAGTGGGACTTAAGAACGACAGACCCTGAGATTAATGATGGAAAAAGCGATGTTATTTATGAAAGTGATGATATATGGAAACCATCACGATATGAGGATTGGTCGAACAGAAAAATCCACACAGGATATAATTGGTGTTTATCTGCTTAAGGAGATTATTAGAAGAGAGCATAAAGGAAAAAGGAAAAATGTACGAACAAGATGAGATGTGGAAACAGCAAGATAAGACTGGATAGAATTAAGAACTTTATCTGGACTGATTTGGATATGAACGCAGTAGCAAGAAGATGATCGGAATCCCCCTTTGAAACTTGAAATATGGGTCCCCTCAACAAAAATTTAAAATTCGGCTTTGTAATTCGGAATTTATGTGATGTGATTTGATTTGATTGGTCGGTTAATAAAAATTTTATTTTTTTTAAAAAAAAGAAGCCCAAGAGCACCACTCAGCAGAATGAGCAAGAGGGCCACCAAATCTAGCACGGCTTACCACTAGGGGTGGGTGGAGGTGCCAGTTCTGGTTTCTCTCCATTTCATATTTTTCCACTCTTAACAGAACTCAGGATAACTCAGTTGGTAGAGCATAAGACTCTTAATATCAGGGTCTTGGGTTTGAGTCCCACATTGGGCAAAGGATTCCTGCATTGCAGGGAGTTGGACCAGATGACCGTCGTGGTCCCTTCCAACTCTATGATTCTATTTTCCACATTTCTACATCTGTTTGCATTTTTTTTTTAAAAAAAAGTCCTTATGAAAATGTATCGGCATTTTGGTACAATTTCCCTTAATATACTCATATTCACAAATTGGCTTTCCTTAATACAGTGTATTCTTTGTACTCCATTTTCAACAACATTCAACAGCATTTTTGTATATATGTTTTTGATTGGCTGGAGATCTACATTGAAAAATTCAGAAAACTGTGAATTCCGAAAGGACGGCTTTGTTTCAGTTTCTGCTTTGTTTCAGAAAGCATGAATTAGGTATGCTCACCTTTAAATGCGAGCTGAATCAAATTTCTTCACTATCTCTACTTACAACATTTCAAGTAAAATGACACACACAGCTGTCTAAGAGGGGGCTCCTCCATACAACCATTAAGTCCATAGTTCAGAATGGGAATACATTTCCCTGTCATGAGCAGTCTGTCTTCCCTGAAAATCTAGTCATATTTTTGTTCATTGCTGTCTTCCTTCCATCAGCCCTTTCCCATGTGCAATGTGATGAAATTTGGGGACGGACTACAGTTCAGAAGTAAAACAATTATGAATTATTAGTAATAGTGCATGCATATTATTTTTTAATTAATCAATAGGTACCCTACCTGTTGAGATATTTTCTCCCAATGGTGGTTTCCACTGTATTTAAAATTGGTTTGCAAATGTTGCAGCAGATACAACAAATGGAGTGGGGTGGGAGATTGGGGGGAATAGTTCCATAATTTCATCTAATAAAGAAAGTTAATCAAATTAAAATTCAAGGACCCCTGGCACAACATCTCCAATATATACAACTCACTAAAAGCCAGTGAAAAGAAGTAGGTCTACAAAACCCTATTAAGCATTGCAGAGACACAAAGGTCCACAACTGCAGGGGGCACTGCTGCAAAGGCTCTTATTATCGGTGGCCATCAACTGGTGAGCATCTGAGGAAGCCTTCTAATGTTGGTCTCAGGGTATGGGCAGGTTGATACGGGTGCCGGCAGTTCTTCAGGTAACCTGGGCCCAAACCATGTAGGGAAATAGGCCTGGGAACTGACTTTCTGCCAGTGAAACAGGTACAATCTAGGATTAAGTGGAATATCTGCAGTCACCCAACTGCAGACAGTAGCTGGATAGCCAGATATTCTTAGGTTCAACCCCCAGTATCTCTGGTTATGAAGAATGACCTTTGATTGACTCTCGTGTAGAGCTACTGCTAGACATTGTAGAAGAAAGATGGCCAATATTTTATGCTCCATGGACACTTTTGTATACTGGAAAAAACTGTTGTGTGCACCACAGTACACTGACATAGCCTGCATGCTATTTTACTGGCTGTAAGAGAATGCTTATTTCAGTGGCGACAGACTTACAGGCAAGTCCTTTTGGGTTCAGGAGCAGGAGCCAGTGCTGGTGACCCTGGTCTAAACAATAACAGGGTAGATGAAAAAATTGCCAGACCTGCTGTAAGGCAGGCTTTTGTGAACTTTTTTTTCTGGCAAGTGTGCAGTTTATCTTTTGTAAGAAAGAATAAGGTTCCTCTATCCCTAGATCAGAGATGGAAAACCTGTGGTCCTCCAGTTGTTGTTGGACATCAGCATATAAATGCCCCAGCCAGCATGGGGAACAGCCAGGGATAACGGGTTGTATTTCAGCAGCATCTGAAAAGCCAGATATTCGCTATCCCCCTACCAGTATTTATTATTGGTCTCTTTGGGGTGCTATTAAATATTAAACTCCAGATTGCTTTTTTCTGGCCCAAAACCGCAAAGCAAAAAAACAACAACAAGCTATGCATATATTTCCCTATTTGTAGGGCATGCACTTTTAAATCAAAATCCACAGTTGTCTTTTCCAGAACACAGGTGACAAAGAACAAGGAGATAACTGCACACATCTTGATTGTGTATAAACTCACCCTAATGCTGCTTCCCAGGAGATGCTCCCTTATCAGCAGGCTCCTCGATTGCCACATTCTCCGCTCTTCAGGATTGTTCTGTTCTCAAGATTTTATCCGAAGCACAACGAGAAAGCTGGCAACAATCAACATAAAACCAATTTCTTGGAAGAACAGAATCATGTTTGCAGTCATGTTTTTTCTCTCTCCCCCCTCTCAATTCAGCAAGCGAATTTTAAAATATTCCTTAAACACGCTATTGATGTTTGTTATTTATATCCTTCCTCTCTCCCTCTCTCTCCCTCCCTCCCTCCCTGCCCCCCTTTTGTATTTTCAAAAGGCTGGGAAGGAAGTAAATGTTTCTTTCCTCGAGGTGTAACAGCAAGAGGTGGGTGTTAAT
This sequence comes from Podarcis erhardii, assembly GCF_964252035.2. Taxonomy (NCBI): domain Eukaryota; kingdom Metazoa; phylum Chordata; class Lepidosauria; order Squamata; family Lacertidae; genus Podarcis; species Podarcis erhardii. Next base: position 16,639,237 of record NC_138504.1, read on the forward strand.
TTAGATAGAGTTCACAAGCGAGTGATATAATGCTGCGAGCGTTCCAGTAAATAGAAAACTGCTGTACATCTTGGGTAATGCAGTGGCGGCATTAAATAGATTGAACAGTTTTGCTGAAAAGAGATCCAAACCACTTTGAAGAGGTTTGTTGCTCAATTGGCAATCATTGTATAGGCAGTTTCCACTGATTTAGCATCTGGTAGTCAGTCAGAATTCATAATTCTGAATAACTGTGAAATGCCGCTCAGACACTAGCTTGTTCCAGTTGATTGTATTTTATTTATTTTTTTGTTACTTGGGAAAAGAAGAAGGGAGGATCAAAAATGTTGAAAGAAATCAGAAAATCTCATTAGGGGAAAAATGCATAGCATTTGTGTTGCTCCTCTAAACTACAGCCTTGAAATGCTCATTGGTGCTTGTTCATTGCAGGAGAGGAGCTATTCATGAGGCTCGTACTTTGGCTGGCTTAGCCCAAATTAGATAAAAAATGAATACAGCCTCAATTCCTTGGATGTGCAGAGCTGCAAGAGATACTAAACAAAGGGACTTGAACTTACGTAATTGTAGCTTTATCAAGTGCAAATCCAGGAGATCAGCACTGTATGCCAAGAGCCTCTGGTTCAATCTCCAGCATCTCCAAATAGGGCTGGGAGGAAATTCTGTCTGAAACCTTGGAGAGTGTCTGCCAGTCAGACATGAAGGAACTATACTCAATACAAGGCAGCTTTTTATGTACAGACATACATAGTGTGCCCCCCAGACTCATTATTTTGAGGATAGATGCATGCATGCACCCGGAATTTAGGTTTGTGCAATTAAAAATGAATTAAAGTGTTGGATTGCCCTAATGCAACAAGTCCACTTTTTACAAACAAACAAACAAAGAACAATGACTTTTTGCAGTTAGGAAAACAATGGGGAAATAAACGTAAAAGTATGGAATGAGCAAATGATTAATGGGAATATAAAGAAATATCCCACAAGCAAATTAGAAGGAATGGTCAATAAAGACCACACCTAGTCTAATCTCTACATGAACCTTGTGCAAGCAAATTAGGACGAATGATGAACACAGTTGATCCGGAGGAGCCCACATGCGTACAAAGCCAACCACAGGCACTTTGTTGCCTGAGGCAGAGTAGCAAATGGCAGTCCTTCTCCTACCAAATCAGGGTACAAAATATCCAAGGCTAATCAGGGTATTTTGCCATCCCTCAGAGAAACCCCCCCAAAAGCTCCTCCTCCCTGACAACAAATAATTAACATTCAATTGGAGGCAGCTTGCTTAGTTTGCCTAATGGCAAGATAAACCTTGTATATGCATATTGTTCACTTAACAGTGGAATAGTCAATGGATTTTTCAGATGTCTGAATGGAGCAAACTATAGTTGCTCCCAATCAAGAAGGCACATGAGAATGTGGAAGCCTGAGATTAGGGACGGGTGAATGTTTCGGTTTCTCATTTTTCTGATCTTCTGCACTTCCCCATCAATTTGTAGATTTCTTTTAAAAAGTCTTCATCATGAGGATTCACCTGCATATTTGTGCAAATTTCTCCTACTAGACATATTTTTATATGCAATCTTTTTTTTTTTGGCAAAAAACAGTTTCCCGTAATTTATTGCATATTTTATTATATGTTCAGTAATATATGCAGTTATATGCACATTTTAGTCTGGCATATACATCTTTATACACATTACTGGAGCACAGCATTGCAAAATCCACAGCAGTGCAAATTGTGAAGGAAGGTTGTGTTTTGGCTAATATATTGCTTTAAAAAGGGCAAATTAGGCAAATTCACCTTAGATATAGCATTTTGTCTGTACCGTGTCACATCTATCTATCTTTCTATCAAAGACTGCATTTAAATTTATTCCAGCTCTTGATCAGGTTGAAATGCGGGGGATGGGGGGGCATGTTCATAATGAGGGGAGCACATCTGAGGTGTATATACATGCAGACACATACACAGGCCTCATTTCTTCTTCTTTCTTCTTTGTGGTTTTGTGTTAAAAGTAGAAACAAAGACCAAAAGGCTGTAGCTACATTTCATTTTAATGGTGAGATTAAAAAAAATATACCCATAAAGAGATTATGTTTAATCTGTTGTTCGGAAAGTTCACAGAACAGATTTGTTTGCTGCCTTATGTTCACTCATCATATATCAGGATTGCTGAATGTAGACTCTTCAAAAGGGCTCTGATGTGCGTTTTTTCCCTCAAGGAGGTGGCTTGAGCAGTATCTGCAGTTGATGAAGTATTTTACAAGTTCCCCTTCACTTTTGTGAACCCAAAGCATTTTGTACATTTACTAGATCCTTAACTTCAAAACCTCAGAACCTAAGGAACAACGATTATGATTTTAAAAAAACAAAAAACCTCAAAGGGCTTTCTCCTCACTCTCCCTGACCCACAGTGGGAGGAAATCGCCAGTGACTATTTCAAAAGATGTCACAAACCTTTGTACACCCGTCTACAAATGAATGGGTTATGGTTTCAGGGGATGTGATTTGCAAAGACAGATATTTAGAGCACATATTTAGAGCACATATTATGGGAAAGTGCCATGAGTGTCGCAAAATGGATAGCACAAAATGCTAAAACCAGCAGGAAAAGAGACACAATAAAAAAAAACACTATGCAGATGTTTTCCCATCACCCACTCCTCAATCAAGGGGTAAAAGACACCTGCATCAGCCGCTCAGAGATAAGCTATTTGCACCTCCTCTCTGTTCAAAATGGAAGGGCGGGTGGGTGTCCAATTAAATGTGAGCATGTTCAGGATAGGAGAGACTGAGCTAGTGCAAACAGGAACTGAGAAGGGAGAGCTATCAATCTCTTGCATGTTGTAGATTTTAAGGGGATATTTTACTGTGACCACATACCGGTACCACAGGAGGTACTGGCAGGAGGTACTCAGTTGCCACATTGGCATAGCTGTCAACGTTTCCCTTTCTAAAAGGGAAATTCCCTTATTCCGAATAGGATTCCTTGCAAGAAAAGGGAAAAGTTGACAGCTATGCACATTGGTGACCTCCAATCTAGCAAAAAAACCCAACAAACTGAAACATGTAAGACACAGCATTTTAATTGTCCTAACCCACCCTGGGATCTTGGGATGAATGGCAGATAATAAAATAATAAAATGTGATAATAATGATAATGACCATAACTAGAAGAAGGAGAAGAAGCTGTTCTTTAGTTTCCCTGAAATATTTTTACTGCACAGTGTGCTATTCATATGTAGTTGAAAGGATCACTATATCCTAACTTTCATCAACTTTAGCTAGACTTATTCATCTGGGATAGATACTGATTTCCATCTCCAACGCCTCGAAAAATCCCATCAATGGTGTCTCCGAAATTTTTTTACACATCACTTTGGAAGACAGGGGAACTAATGTCAGTGTATTGGAAGAAGCAAAGATCACTGGTGTCAGAGCAATGATTGTTCAACATCATCTTTTTTGGACTGGTCATGTGGTTTGGATGCCTGATTATTCTCTTCCAAAGCAACTACTCTATTCCCAACTTAATAATGGAAAATGAAATACTGGTGGACAACAAAAGAGGTTTAAAGATGCTCTCAAGGCAAATCTTTAAAAATGCAGTATAAGCATGGATAATTAGGAAACAGTGGCCTGCTAGCACTCCAATTGGATAATAGCCTCTACCTCAAACTCAGGACAAAAGGGAGAAACGAGCTAAGAGGAAGGCACATTTGGTAAATCCTCACCATGATTAACTCCCACCTGGAATCCTATGTCCCCACTGTGGAAGGACGTGTGGATCCAGAATTGGCCTCCACAGTCACTTATTGACACACCATTAAGACCGTGTTTTTGGAAGACAATCTTACTCAGCTGCCAAAGATCGCCAAAGACAGAAGACTGATTTCCCATCAGAACTAGGTGGATTTCTGCCAAGCTTATAGGCTTACATTGCTGATGCACTACCATATCTCGTTTCCAGATGGAGCGTTTCTGCGAGCTGGCACCAGAGGCAGTCCAGACCCCGGCCGCCTTTCCAGACAATCTGTGGGAGATTGGAAGCAAGAAGTAAACCAGGGAGTATTGTCAGCATTAGCACCCACCACTAGACATTCCTATTCCAGGGCCTGGGACTCCTTCGGGCGTTTTTGTGGCTCCATAGCATGGCACGCTTCCGAGGAGGAGGTGCTTCAATTCCTGGTTCTCCTAAAGCGCAAGGGCCTTGCCATTAAAACTATAATGCTTTACTGGGCAGCTATCTCATTCTTTTGTAAATTCCTTCGTTGGCAGGACCCCTGTGACAGCTTCCATGTCAAGAAGCTGCTGGCTGGGTGGCGTTGCATCATTCCCCCACATCAGGATGGCAGGAAGCCCATACTATCGACACACTCAAACTAATTTGGAAAAAATGACCAGAGATCTGCTGATCAAATTTTGAAACACATCTCTTTCATGCAGCATTCTCCCTAGCCTTCTTTGGTGCCATGCACATTGGGGAGTGTTTGGTGGATGGGGCCCCTCATTCAGGGTTGGTGGATATGGACATTAAGTTCTCTGGGGATACTGTGAATGTCAGGATTTGGTCCTCAAAAACTGATGAATTGCGAAAAGGGGTCATGCTGGCACTGGCCCCGACGGGAACAGGAGGGCCCCTGCCCATATCTGGACACATGCCCCTTCTTCAGGGTCCGGCCCAAGTGCAAAGGCCCTTTCTTCATACACGCAAACACGAGTCCTTTGATGCAATCCCAATTCACGACACTCTTGCACAAAGTCATAGCGGCCTATGGAGTTGATCCCCAAGAATATTCCGGGTGCTCCTTCCATATTGGGGCTGCCACTTCAGCGGCAGTCCAGGATTGGGACCCTGCCCGCATCAAGACATTGGGGCGCTGGCGCTCGGCAGCTTACAAAAGCTACATTCATCCCAGCTCCTCCTCCTTTATGCTTGCAATTTAATTTTCTTACAGGTTTGCCCACCATGAATATCTGGGTTGTGGGGCACAGCATTGTCCATTGGGCAGTGGAGCAATGGGGGTCGTAACCTTAACATTCAACCCAAGGTACACATTTATTGGATGGGCCACCAGGGCATGCATTGGCTGGGCTTTGTGCCCATGCTGAGTAAGGCCGCGGCAGCGCATGGCCCTCCAAGAGTCTTGATTTTGCACCTGGGGGGAAATGATCTAGTTGAACAAAAAGGCATTGCCCTGACCCTTGCTGCAAGGGCAGATATAGAAAACCTGCATGCCTTGTACACAGCAATGGGCATCGGCTGGTCCAATCTCCTCCTCCGCCTGCGCTGGAGAGGGGTTTCCAATCCCTCTCGCATCAATTATGCGGTGAAAAAAATCAACAGGGCCATGCGCAATATCATGCAGCAGATCGGCGGATTCTCTATCCCACATCCCACCATCAGGGCAGATACGGCTGGCATATTCAGGGCGGATAGAGTGCATCTGATACCATTTGGTAATGAACTCTGGCTGCATGACGTGCGACAAATCCTCAATGACTGGGTAGACAGCAGGGTTTGATGGCAGAGCATGGATGATTGTTCCTCGGTTGTGGGACTCTTTTTTAAAAAAAATAATTTTTATTAACCGGCCAATCAAATCAAATTAAATCACATCACATAAATTCCGAATTACAAAGCCGAATTTTAAATTTTGTTGGGGGGACCCATATTTCAAGATCCGAAGGGGGATTCTGATCATCTTCTTGCTACTGCGTTAATGTCCAAATCAATCCAAATCAGTCCAAACAGAGTTCATAATTCTATCCAGTCTTATCTTGCTGTTTCCACATCACATCTTGTTCATATATTTTCTCTTTTTTCTTTATGATCTCTTCTGATAGTCTCCTTAAGCCGAAAAACACCAATAATAATCCTGTGTGAATTTTCCGTTCTTCCAATCCTCAAATCGAGATGGTTTCCATATATCATCACCTTCATAGATAACAGCGCCCTTTCCATCATTAATTACAGAACTGTCATTCTTAAGTCCCACTGAGGAGTTTCACCCACAATATAAAAACAGCTCTATTTCTCTATTTCTCCTCTCAGACTTAAGTCCTCCGACAGAACTTCCCAATATGGTGACGGCATTTTTAACTGCGTCATTCCAAAGCTCTTATACATTCCACGCTCTTCTTAAAACATGCTTTGGTTCGAAAGTTTATCTCCACACAGCCTTAAATCCACAGCTGAAGTCCTTAAAACGACAATTCTGACTCGTGAGGGCAGGGGATTCTTATTTAATCACATAAGGAAAGAAAGGAAAGTCCCCCCCCCCATCAATCATTTGCCATACCGTATCTTGGCGTATCTTCTCATGTTTTATTCTTGTCTTGTTTTATCAGAGATCTCTTCTGTTAGCAGTCTTTACTCCCCCTCCTTCCTTGAGATATGTGCATTCCTTCATCCAAATTGTTTCTTTTGAAGTTCTTGCAGCTAGTGGCGCAGATCAGGGACGGCGTCCAGGAATGCCGGAATCCCACAGGAGGGCTTTGTGCCTAGTGCCCCCATCTCCACAAATTTGGGGGTGGTATAGGGCACAGCAGGCAAGGGCAGTCCCCCCCCACCATCCTGGGGGGGGTAGGGAGGCTAATTACTCCCATCATAGCCTCCAAATTACCTCGTGTGGGTCGGAGAGATGTTATTGTCAGCAATCTTCCGATGCGCCCCCTAGTGGCCCCGCTCGGTTGTGGGACCCTTGACGACAAGGCCCTTAGGGACCTCGGGTAGCAGTTTTAGGCCTTGGCAAGGTATCCTTTGGTCTATCATCAAGTTGGGGGGGGGGTGCATTCATGCTCCCTTCCCATGCAGCGGTACTTGCAGGGCCCGTTAAAGGGCAAAACCAGGAGTCCCTGGCCCTAGAGTGGTGGCATGTAGGTCAGACTTCCGGGACGAGGTCGGTGGAAGGGCATGCTGTATAAGTTTGTGCTTTGCAGTCCCCTCTCCCTGGATCTCATCAGCCTGCATATTCTCAGCTAGACAGGCTGAGAGGGTTACCTGCCAAGGCCTATGCCAAGTTTCCCACTTCTGAGGCTTAATAAAGTTGTGGCCAATTTGAACCCATGCTCTGGTCTCTTATCTCATTCTTTGGGGAAAAGGGTAGGCACCACAGACAGGGTTTAGCGCTTGTGCCCGCAATTACTACCTTTCCCCTGGTTTGAAGTTGGCTCTCCCACTGGGTTCTTTTATAGACATTGTTCAAGTAAAGAGAACTACCAGTTTCATTTTGCCGCTTCAACTGCTTTTTGTTTCTCTTGTTAATAGGTACGGTGATGCTTATTACAGCTCCTCAGATGTTTTAATAGCCTGTAAAAATACCTTTCCTTTGAGGGGTGGGAAATCATCCTAGAGGACAATTAACAAGTGTTTACCTGCATCAGGATACACAGTGTTGCTTTTTGCTGAGCTCAAAGACCTGATCACCACTGCTTCTCCAAACAGGAAATAGCTGCAGCTGCAAAGTGGTAATGCTTTTCAAAAGGAAATTTTGAATCCTTTCCCAAATCCCCACTGGATTTCTCATGGATAAATGCTTTCCAGCAGCTGGAATCCCTCACAAATCTCATAATAGAGATCTAGCTGGAATATGTCAGTGTTCTTCATTTTTTAAAGTTCCCCTGTTGCTCTGTAACTCTCCCTCCTGTTTTAATTAATCAATGCATTTTCATCTCTGCCTGCTATAATCCAATCGATGGTCTATTCAAGACTTCCATCTTTATTGGATCCCAACAATCAAAGGGGTGTTCATTCAAGCCCATATCTGCCTACAGACTAAGCTAGCAAGGGGTGAGTGAGATCATACCAGCTTGTCTCCAACAATGTCCTCAAAGGATGTATTCATGCATGGTGGGGGTGAGAAGAATGGACATCAGAAGAAAAAGAAATGCCAACAGGGGATAATGTCTTTTGTTCTTACCACCAGCACTGCTTTGCTAATGACCTCTGTAACTATTTTGCTTTTATAAAATTGCTTTTGATGCAATTGTTCACATGTAACTCTGAACACAGATACTAACTGTTTACTAGCTGTAAACACTTATTGATTTGTACAGATGTGCAACTTTTACATTGTGCAACTGTTATGTTAACAGGTACACATACGGTACACTCATTGAATATAATGTGTGAACACCCCTGCTTTTGTATTTTATTATCCTCTGACCTCACTCTTCTCTATCTCCCACCCCAACCATATGAATATCTGCCTGCCAATGTGGGGTTGCACTTTATGAATCTCATGAAATGGACTGCACTCCAGGAAAGCATATGCTTTCATAAATGTTTTCAAGGATCTTGTTTTTGCTGCAAAAAAACTAACCTGGCTACTCCTGGACAAGTTAATGCAGCTGCTGTTAAAAGCACAACTACAAGTACAGTGTGAAAGGCATCAACCCTTCATAAAAGCTGTCACTGTGTTTTGTGTGCGTATACACAGAGGGAGATAGAAGGAGAGAAATACCAATGACTTCTCCATGGTTTGATTGCTTTTAACATAGAGTGAGAAGCAGGATGGCCCTTTGAAACTCTAACTAAAAGAGTTATGGCAGGCCAAATACACCCTCAAGAAAAATCAGCAATTCCAAGTGCTGCTTACACTTTCCTGATTATACGTCTCTTTAAAAAAAAAAAAAAACCAAGGAGGGAAAAAAATGATTAGATAAATTGCAAATGCCCCAGAGGAGCAGTAAATTGGCTTAGCATTCTATTCTAGTGATAGTCGCTTTCACTTCTTGCACCACTGAAACATAAGTGTGAAAACCCACTCAACAAAGTTCCTTCACTTAGGGTCTAACTACGTATGTGTTACAATAACTGTGACATTTCCACCCACATTCCACCCACCTACTCTAATGGCACCATTGTAGCAACATAGAAGTTGCTTTATGCTGAGTCATGTCAATGGTCTGCACTGTACTTTTAAAGCCATTTCATACCACTTTAAACTGTCATGCATTCCCCCAAAGAATGTTGGGAAGTGCAATATGTTAAGGATACTGAGAGCTATCAGGAGACCCCTATTCCCCTCCCAGAGCTACCATTCCCAGTTTACTGGGAAGAGGACTTGACTGTGAAAGCAGTGAAGCATACAGCATTGGTGTCCCTCTTCAGTCTTTCATAGTCTACACATGAAGGTTGGAGCTTAGCTAGCCTTGCCTTCTTCCTGCATAAACATATACTGTAGACTTTGGGGAAGAGGACAACAAATCTGAATCTGAGACCAATGTGTGAGAGCAAGATGTCTGCTGTGTGTGCGTGTGCTTATGATGAGTGTGAAAGAGAGGGGGAAAGCAAAGATTAAAATCAGTACACAAAATTTGAGGAACCAAAAGGATAATGTCAAAACAAATACTCTGTTTTTCTTCATGTTTGCAGAGTTTATGTTTACAGCAAAAGTATTGCTGAAATCACCTCACCATTCATGGCCGAGTAAATACAGATGGTTCAGCAAGAAAGAAGAGAAAATGCTTTTTATTGAAGGATGTTATGAATGAAAAACAATGCAGGAGTTTTAACACACACATTTTGTGTGTGTGTGTGGGGGGGAGAATCTATCTCCAGGTCCCAACAATATTTGGCCCATATATTTTGGGTATTTGGAATGTCACTGCAAAGTAAACCCTTGCTTTAGGAAATTCCATTGACTATAAGAAGGAAATGAAACAAGAATTGGATGGAAATTGCAAGCATAGCAGCCCATTCTGAGGTGATGCACCCGGGGGGGCATGCAAATAGGTGCATGAATTTTTGTGATAGGTTATTTTCATATTTAGGGCACCTCCCATTTTTATTTTGGCAGAATTGGGTAAATTTGCTGGCATAACGGCATGCACTAAGAGGCTGAAGCGTGACAATTTTCAGACAATTAGGTGCATTCGTTTGTCTCGGAGAAAAGTCTTTAAAGATTTTTTTAAAGGGAGAAGGATTTCCCCCCACCACCACCACCAATCCCCACCAATCAGATGGAAAAAGACATTTGGAGATCTTAAAAGAAACACCAACCCATTAAACTGAAGCATAGTTGGAACACTTAAAAACTTGAAAGTAAAGGTTGGCACCCAAACAAGAGTGGCAGTTATAAGCTACAGCTTTCCATTTTGACAACTTGAATATCTGATTGTTGTGGATTGATTGGAGTCAAGTGACAGAGCATGTTATATTTTGCAGGTGGTAAAGGTGTCCTGTCTTTAAAGATGACAGAGAATATAGTAACAGTTTGATTAGAAAAAAGTGGAATGCACTTGAAGTGTGCTATATTGATGACAGTGGCGGCGGCAGGGATGGGGTGAGGACAGACAGGGATTTCTAGAGACAAAACTCTAGAAATATAGTTGCAGCAGCTAGACTCATTAGATATAACAACTAATTTTTGGATGGCTCTTGTTTAGGGACTTCTTCCCAATTATTTCAGCTTTATTATTTGTTGCAGACTTCTCTTTTTCTTATTTAGAAGTTTTTTAAATTGGGAAACTGCTGTAGGCAAGGTGTGCAGGAGAAGGTAGAGAATCACAGGAGTTGTTGTTAAACCCTCCTCCCTGCACATCATAGTCCCAGTCATGATCACCAACCCAGTGCCTGCTACTAAATGAATGAACAACACAGAAATGAATCTGCACATTTTAATGTGCCATCTACTTTAAGGTTACCAGACGTCCTTGTTTCCCGGGGACAGTCCCCGGATTTACAACTCAGTCCCCGTACAAAATCCATTGAAGTTGAAAGTGTCCCCAGATTCATTGAAAAAAATCAGGTAACCTTAATCTACTTTAGTCTGAAATCAAATGGCTAAATAAATATGAAATAATGCGATTAAAAAAACATATTGTGAGAGGGAAACAGAGCAAAAACGATTTGCCCCTCCCTTCACTCTTCACCCCAAACTCCCCCCTCTCTATCCCCTCACCATTTGCTCCAGTCCCAAGTTCCCTCTTAAAGGACAGGAGAATGAAGAAGAGAAACTATTTCTCTTCTTTGTTCCACATTGCCAAGAGAATAAAGTGTGTGAAAGAAGTGTCACATCACAGGGCAAAAGGCTTTTTCCTTTTGACTCCCTTCTCCCCTGAAGCAGCAGTATCTTGATACTAGGGAAAGTTGTAAAGGAACAGGGAGTCTGGGGGCAAACTGTGGCTGGAGGCTACAACAGTGATAAGCAGTCCTTGCTGAGCTGGGTTACCCGCTCATTCAGGCCCTGGGCTTTCCTATTGTGCATGCCTTCAAGCAGGTAGGCTGATGGTGGTGGTGACAACACAGGGAACAGAGGAAGGCCATCTGGGCCACAGACCTGCCTGCTTTACTCACCTGTCCTGCCTGCTGTTGGCATGCTGTTGAGAGCCAGTGTGGTGTAGTGGTTAAGAGCAGTAGACTCGTAATCTGGTGAACCGGGTTCGCGTCTCCGCCTTCCACATGCAGCTTCTAGGTGACCTTGGGCCAGTCACACTTCTCTGAAGTCTCTCAGCCCCACTCACCTCACAGAGTGTGTGTTGTGGGGGAGGAAGGGAAAGGAGAATGTGAGCCGCTTTGAGACTCCTTAAGGGGAGTGAAAGGCAGGATATCAAGTCCAAACTCCTCCTCCTCCTCCTCCTCCTCCACCTCCTCTTCTTCTTCTTCTTCTTCTTCTTCTTCTTCTTCTTCTTCTTCTTCATGCTGCAGTTCATGGGTCCACCCGTTGGCAGCCACATGAACTGCAGTGTGACAACACCTTACATTTTTAGGAATTCAGGGAGATATATCATGCAGCCATTTCAAACATATGATTATGTGTTCTTAAATGAAGTGAGGTGTTACTGCTGCAAAAAGACATCAAGAGTTGTTGCCATGGGAAACTACATGTCTTCTCTATAGAATCTTTAGTCTGAAATGCCCGCTCTTAATGATGTTCCTGATCTCAAATATCGTTTCATCTGATTCCAAGAGGCTTGACAGGGTAAAGATACAAAAGGCGGTGACAAGCAGGCTTCTGTAATGAATGGATTTTATATCTTTGTGTATTGTGGCAATAAAAAAACAAAGAAATCACAAAATAAGCCTTATATAAACATGACCTATGCTGCACTCTGCAAGAAAGCTGAATAATACTGGCAACCTGCAGTACTTTTCGTTCCAACATTTCTTAATACTGAGAATAGCCAGAATTTGCATTCAAAACTTCTTGAAAACATTCCTAGTTAAGTCAAAGATCTTTTTGTGTGTGCAAGGGGAATGTAGAGTAGTAGCAGATCTACAATGGAAATTCCTGAACTCTTCCTTCATTGCCTGCAGCATGTTTACAGCTAATATTATAGCGATGGAACTGGATGATGCATTTTGGACAATGGGAATCAGAAGTGGAAAGGAAATGGGAAAGCAGCGAAGAGCAAAGTAGAAGTCATTGCTTAACTGAATCAGGTATCCAAGTGTGACATTCATTCAAGCCATCCCAGAAAATCAGCTGCTGTTTTAAGCTGTCATCTAATGCAATGGTAATGAAGCATAACTGCATGCACCTTTCACAACAGAGGAAAGGGGTTTGCAAAAGAAGCGTTTTTTGTATGTGTCATCAATATCTTCTGTTTACATGCTACAATATCAAATTCTGCTAGCAAAAGCAACAAGGAAAACAGCTCTAAGCTCCTCAATAAGCAAGCACATTGCTACACTAGCACTGACACGACATCTTGTGCAATTATGAGATTCAATGAAATAGGCCATGGGTGCAGTATGTTATTGTGTGGTTTCATGCCAATGCCCTGGGGTCTCTGTGTTATGTATTAGGCAGTAACACTCTTGTTCTTGGATCAAAAAGTTCTATGCAAACTCTCCTGATGTTCTGTTACACTTTACCATCTTTCCATGGAGAGGCCACCTTGTGTGTTTTGCAGAGTGACCCACTAGAACTGGCTGGGATTTGCAGGATTATTCGAGAACTTCCATAGTTCTGTGTGACTTCCAGAGAAGGCTGTGCTTCCCAGGACCTCAAAAGGGAGCCCCAATGACAGAGCCCTGCTTGATTCATACCAGGTCTCCCTTTAGGGAGAGGTTTATTGCTGAGAACTTTGTTGGCTACTGGTTGACAGGGTAAGAAAGGGATATTGCTCACACGCAATTGGCCCAGGATAAGAGGTTTATCACCTTCCCTTCAGCCAAAGATGGATGCACTGCTAGAAGTTTGTCTCTATTTTTGTTTCAGCTTGGGCAGAATAAAGCATTGGGTAAGGTCATTAATAAAGGGGGAGCCTATGAGGCCTTGGGGATGGTGTGGTAGACCTTGGCCATGGCTTAAAGGATTAGGCCTTTCACTATGCAGCCCAGATTGCCAGCTGGAACCCAGATGCTTGGCCTGTGTCGTGGGGACTGGCAATTCCCAGGAGGTAGCCCCAGCAGAAGGCCAGAGTGTTGCAATCAGAAAACAGGTGGCATCTCTGATATCCTTGTCCTGCACCTAGCAAACCCTGCATTCTCCTCTATTAATGAAGTTATGGTTTATTTTTACCCATACCTGTTTCTTGTATGTCCTCTGTTCTGTTTTTTTGGTCCCAAAATCAACAATGAACCAAGTTTGGGGCTATAATAGTCATACTTTTTTCTCCCAACCAGGATCCCAGGGGAATGACTGGAAAAATTATTCAATTTATTGAAAGAGAAAAGATGGAGAAGAGGAACCACACAATGTGTATGACACATGCAGATAACATGCTTGTTTTTCATATATCTTCCAGATTTCATAAACAGCTGCTGGACATCCAAAACTTGGTCTGTCAGCGCTCCCACCCCATTTTGCTCACTATCAGAAACTATGCAACAATCAGACAATGCACATTACCCACCCATTCTCATTTTCTACTGGGGCAATACATATAGTACTTTACTGTGTGCTCTGTTTGGATCCTATGCAAAGTAACTGGGGAGCCAGAATAATTTCTTTAAGAATAATGATGTCTGTATGCTCTCCCTATGGGAAAATAATTATATATTGAAAACTCTGAAGAAAATTTGGATACACAAAGCTAATGATATTTAGGGACAGACAAATCTGTCAAGTTCACGTCTCTCAGTCTCTCGTTTTCTCAGTCTTAAAATCACAATTACAAACCATAGCTTTTAAATTAGGGAGATACAAAGTTAAATTAATATAAAAAATAAAGGATTGATTGCATCAGGGGTAGGATACCTATGGCCCTCCAGATATTGCTAATTGACAATTCCTGATGGCTGGGGCTGATAGGATTTGGAGTCCAGCAACAACTGTAGATGCACAGGATCTCCACCTCTGGATTGGAGACTTCAGCAAGAGGTAAAGTGTTAGTCAAGAATCCTTGCAGTGGACATACATGCCCCTATTTCTATTTGTGAAATGTTGGGGGTTATGTATCCTGGCACATGTGAAAATTCCATCTTGCTCTTTCAAAGAACCACAGCTTTCATGCAAATAGGAATGAGAAATATTGTTCAGTTAATGCTTTCCACCATGCCATTTGTTGCACTTTCTAGCAGTTAAAAATCTTGCCCTGTATCCATTCTCAAGGCTCTGTCTTTCTGCAAGCAGTGTAAACATAGTCAGACAGAGCCGACAGCAAACTGCATCCTCAGAGACATATAGCAAAGTTTTCTAAAAACATTGATTGAAGCTTAAATTTGCAAGGCTTCCTCTGGTGAAAGTTGCACTGCATGTTTATGGCCTCTCTCCAAAACAACAGATCTTCTCAACTAAATCCTCCCTGTCTCCTCTTTGCCTTTAAACATCTATACCATTTAAATACTGTTAAGTCCCAGCAATTAAGCTGCTTTTGAGAAGCCTTCTGTGCCATGTTTTCCTCTGTCCTTATGCTGAGTCCTTGATAGTTATTTTTTTGCATCCATTGTTTTTGTTGGGTGCTTGAAGTCAGTTTCTCTTTTTGCAGATGCTATTGCCCTTCTAGAGGCTAATGTTGCATGTTTTGTTTTGTTTTGTTTTATATATTTGCAAATTTATAAACTGCTTCGGAGCCAAAATCTACCAGTGGAATGCAATAAAAAAGTAAGATACAAAAGATTACAAAGTAAACCAAAAGCAATAAAACCATCTCTACAACTGTACAATTAGTATTCCATAAAATGATGGGATCACAGTTCAAGATAGGGATGATAGAGAGATTTGATTCAGGTTGCATTTAAATGCAAACTCACCTAATTCTCACTTTCTTAAACAATACATGAACCAAAACAAAGCCATCCTTCAAAATTTGCATTTCTTCAAATTTTGCAGTGCAGTTATCCAGCTAAGTAATGTGCATATAAATGCATAATAGTGAAAGCAAGAAATAACATTATATTATGGACACTGTTATGCAAAAATATGCAAAAATATGTACACTGGGTTAAATTGCATACAAAAATATGTACTTTAGGAGAAAATTGCACTAAAAGACTGGTGAGTTTTCTTGATGACCTTTTAAAAAGCAAACTGAAGTGGAAATTAAGACTGGAAAATAAATGAGAAACTGAGGATTGCCTCTAAAAATAGATGTGCTTTTAAATTTTTACACAGTACTTCTACATTGTTTTCATATTATTATCAGGAATTGCACACCATGCTCTCATTTCTAAATCACAAACTGCTTCGGGGCAATATAATAAAACAACAAAATTATCATTGGGGGTGGAACACAGACACAGTACAGTGGTACCTCGGGTTAAGAACTTAATTCGTTCTGGAGGTCCATTCTTAACCTGAAACTGTTCTTAGCCTGAGGTACCACTTTAGCTAATGGGGCCTCCCACTGCCACTGCCGCCGCGCTGCCGCCGCACAATTTCTGTTCTCATCCTGAAGCAAAGTTCTTAACCCGAGGTACTATTTCTGGGTTAGCGGAGTCCGTAACCTGAAGCGTCTGTAACCTGAAGTGTCTGTAACCCGAGGTACCACTGTACATAGCATTACAATCAATTTAATTGTGCACCATACCCTCCGTACATCAGCACAGGTGCAGTACAAACAAATGCAGATCTGAATTGTGGCTGCACTTTGCACGTATTGTTAATCACTTTTACATGGATCTTAAAATCATAGCTGCAAGCATCCTGGATGGTTTACAATAAGTATCCATAGAATCATAGAATCATCATAGAGTTGGAAGAGACCACAAGGGCCATCGAGTCCAACCCCCTGCCAAGCAGGAAACATAGCAGCTCCCTCAATTGTTTTGACAAGTCCATCCTAAAAAAAGAAAAAAAGAAATGTGGCCTGGTCCTCTAGAAGTATTGCGTGGCCAGGTCCAGTTGATATTTTTGCCCAATTCTGAAACCAATATACCATCAAAGGTGTTGTGAGAAATTAAAATGGAGACTGCTAGGAGTATTGTTGCTGTTCTGTTGCTCACCTCTAGGTAAACCCACCAGGGCCCACTAGTGGCAGAAGGCAGCCTCTAGAAATCAGGATTGCCCAGCCACCTTACTCAAGCCTGGAGCTGCCACTGAGCAATGTGGATTTATTTATTTATTTATTTTTGCTTTGGGAGCAAAAACCCCCACAGATATTTGTGACCTCCCTACATCTTTGCTTTAGTCTCAATAGCCAGAAAACTTTTAGCCACCAGTGGATCCATAACTCTGTTATTTGGGGATGTGCAATTACTCTTCCTCCTTTTTACAATTTGTCACTGAACCTGCCAGCCTCATCTCAGACATCCCATGTTATCTTCAAAGGCTTTCCTTTGGTGTACCTTTCAGCATTGCTTTGGGGTTCTTCAGCTTGCTTGTGTTTTCATCTGAAATAGTCAATCATCTAAGCAGTCCTATAGACTACTTTGTTCTGTCATGTTACCTTGGTTGTACATAGTCTTCACATATTTTATTTTGTTATAGTTTGGAAAATGAGAGAATACAGACTGAATAATAGTGTCAGAATATGAAGTTAAAAGAAGAACCAGGGAACACCGTAAACAATGGCTGTCAAGGAGAAGGTTTAAACATTGAATTTTGATTCATCTTGAGGGAGGCTGCTTTCTTTTATCAAAAGGACTTGCAGAGTGAATGTCTAATGCAGGGGCCACTAACCTTTTTAGGACTGTGGGAACATATGGATTTTTGAGCAAGTGCTATGGGTACCACATCTTCTGTTCACATCTCTCCCACTCCCTGGATCAGTTCTCCCTCCTGCCCCCTCTGCCACACAGAGGAAGAAAGGGATCTGGGGGAGTATAAGGCCAAAATTTGACACCCCTCAACCTAATGCTGCCTTTCCAAAGCCAGAAAAGTGAGGTGCTGGGCTTTGACAAGGATGTCCAGCAGGGTCCTAAAGCCCTCTCTGCTTCTTGCCAAAGCTGGGGAAGCACTAACTAGGCTTTGTGAAGGAGGCGGGAGGACTCTATAACACTGCCTCCCTTAACTGACTTTGAGAAGGCAGCATGAGGGCTGGGGTGTGTGTCAAATGTTGCTTAGGGCCACCAAAACAGGCATCAAGGGCTGCATGTGTCCCCCAGGCTGTGTGCTGGACTGCCCTGATCTAAAGGGCAATGGTCATTAATATGCACAGATGAGGACTTCTCAGAATGTTCTCTTGATCTTACAAGCTTCTGCTCTAGGAGACCATCTCATAGCTCTTCATTTAATGCCATTCTAGGGGATTTTCTTATTGATCCAGGCTTGGGGGCTTACCTGAGCTGCCCTTTCACAGATGCCAGAGGTACAGAAAGTAACTTGAGGTTTCTTGCTAGCTTTCAGAGACACCCAATTTATTCACAGAGGTTTTATTTAAATGTAGATGTGATACACAGAATATGCACTGCAATTACAGAAAGCTTTGATATTTTGTCCACTTGTAAACCCATGCTCTACTCCAGTCTTACTAAGCTGATCCCCAATTGTGGTTAAAGGGGAATTTCGGCTTCCCTGCATTGATTTAACTTCAGTTAGGAACCTGAGGCTTCCAGTTTATGGCTGCGTACACTCTCCATGCTCTATTTACAGTACAGCGGAGAAGGGATAATATTTCCTGCAACATGAAAATGTCTTTAGTCCCATCTCTTTGCATAAATACAGTAAGCAGAACATTAAAGTTGGGAGTGAACTGAACTGAACTGACAAACCCTAAACACCTGAAATTTAGGATTGCATTTATGGATTGCATCAACGGTATATCAACATAAAACTGTCAGAGGCTGTAAGACACAGATGAACAAACATTTATGTGGCTTTGGGAACTTTCAGCTTAGAAGCTGTCTTCTTCTGCATTGACTAGCATGAGCCAAAGCAGCAGCGTGAATGTCATCTTGAGGCTTGTTGAACAGCAGAATGGGAGGCTTAAAAACAAAACAATGAACCCAGAAAAGGAAAATTCCCAACTAAGGCCAATGAGTTAAGATATTCAGTAAAGTTGTGCAATGAAGAGATTGCCTCAATTTTGCAATGTTAGGTTCACTTAGGAAAGGGCCATAGCATTTACTTTGCCTGGAGAATGGCCCAGTTTCGATTCTCAGCTTCTCCAGTTAGGGCTAGGATGTTGAATAAGGGTAGCAAAGAAGCTCAAATCTTATACAGTGGTACCTCTGATTACGTACTTCATTCGTTCCAGAGGCCCATTCTTAACCTGAAACTGTTCTTAACCTGAAGCACCACTTTAGCTAATTGGGCATCCTGCTGCTGCTGCGCCACCAGAGCACAATTTCTGTTCTCATCCTGAAGCAAAGTTCTTAACCGGAGGTACTATTTCTGGGTTAGCGGAATCTGTAACCTGAAGCATATGTAACTTGAAGCGTATATAACCCAAGGTACCACTGTATATGACTGATACCCTTCTTTGGAAATTAAACCAATGCCCAGACTTTAACATTCAAAAGCTTTACTTGCAGAAATTTATAGTTACAGTATATTCTTCTCCAAGCATGGGCCCACAGTCTCCTCTTAACTTCCAAACAACTGTATTTTTATCTCTTTCCAGAGCTCAGTACTCAGCCTTCTGTATCTAAATTAGGCCATGCCTTTCAGCTCCTATGACATATTTTTACTCTCACCTTCTCCTGCACCTTCTCTCGCTTTCTTTCAAGCAGAGAAGCAGCACTCCAACACTCTATTCATCTTAGCAGTGTTCACAGTGGAGTCTAAAATACAGTCATAATAATAATAATTTATTATTTATACCACGCCTATCTGGCTGGGTTTCCCCAGTCACTCTTGCTTCACATAAAATGGATTCTCTTCTTCACTAGATACCTTCTACGTGACCAACGTTAGCCAATCCCATGAGTACTACTAGATAACTCTCTAGAATTCAGTTACCATCCAATCAAATTTAAACACATAGTAATGCATACAAGCATTTGCAGTTTCAGTGAATTAAATGACTATTCTTAACCTAGGAAAGATCCTCTTTTTTGTCCTGCAGTAAAGGTTTGCTGACCTCTTGGAGTTGTGATAGAAATAAGACTGAATTTGTCGTATTTTGTGTTGTTTCTTTGGTCTCAAGCTGTGTTAATCAGTTTTTCATTAATACCAAGTCTTTGTATATATCACATTTGAAACAAATAAGCATTTAGACCTCTGCAGTATCTAGTGATTGTAAGGCAGGCTGTAATCATTAGGTGAGTTATGAAGTCCTTCTGGGTTAGGTGCTGGGTGTCTGTAGATTAGATGGAAATAAGAGCAATAATCCTGGGGTCTACATCAATCATTTAGTTTAGTTTACCAAAAAAGGCCTGCTTTCTGATAAGATGGTATCTGCAGGAGGCCCTCACATGCAGAGTGCAGTGATCAACTGAGAAGAAGAAGAAGAAGAAGAAGAAGAAGAAGAAGAAGAAGAAGAAGAAGAAATATGCCATTCATATAACTGGGTTTCCCCTGCCACTCTGGGACGCTTCCATCAAACACAGTAAAACACCAAACATTAAAAAGTTCCCTATACAGGGCTGCCTTCAGATGTCTTCTAAAAGTCAGATGGTTGTTTATTTCCTTGACATCTGATGGGAGGACGTTCCACAGGGTGGGCGTAACTACCATGAAGGCCCTCTACCTGGTTCCCTGTAGCCTCACAATGAGGGAACTGCCAGAAAGCCTTTGGAGCTGGATCTCAGTGTCCGGGCTAAACAATAGAGAGGTCAAATGGTGAGATGATCTTTCATGTATCCTAGCCCCAGGTAGGGGAAGGACATTTTGCCAAATACTGGGAGGACTGGATTTGAAATTCTCCAGCAGTTCAGGAAAAGCTTGAGAAAGAAAATTCTCAGAAACTTGATCCGGAAATTACATTCTGAGAAATGTTGCCCCAGCTCTAGAAATAACACACTCTCTAAGTTCCTTTTTTTCTTTTGCACATCCCTCAGCACACTGCGTGAGGATTGATGCCTCCACTTTTAGAATCTTTAATGTTTTAATCATCACTTCCTTATCAGAACACTTAAGGGATCCTTGCCTGCCATTCCGGAGAAATATGGTTCCTTTAGGCAAATCTTTGCAGCTCTTTTTTCTTAAAAATTCAGACACAGCAAGAAGCCACATAGACAGAGAGTGAAAGCAATTTTTCATTGACAGAATAGAAATAACAGGCTGTGCTGTCTTGTCACTTACTCTCCCACTTATGAATCTGCGTGCGGGAGATTAATCTTGGGTGGCTATTTTTTAAATGTGCCTTCTAATGGCTTTCCCCCTTCTCTAGCTATATTGGTGGTGGTGCAAACAGTTGAGTTTAAACATTGCTGCATTCGTCTGCTGTGTTTGAAGCTGTGCAACTTCACAAGAATTAGCTTGCTGTAGCTGGTTAATGCCACAAAAGTCTCAGTTAGGCACCTTAAGAAAAGATGAGGCATCTTCACAATGAAGCCTACCTCAGCAGGATGACAATCTCATCTACTTAGGAAAAGGAGAAGCTGCCTTATGTCATGTCAAATTATTGATCCATTTAGCTCACTATTGACTACACTGACTGGTAGAGGTTCTCCAGGGTTTAAAACAGATTTCTCCCAGCCTATGTGAAGAGACTTGTTTTTTTTTTATATCCAAATAAACCTAGTAACCTACATACATGCACACCAATGTCACATCAGTATTGATTTCTATAAATCAGGGGTGGCCAACTCCCAAGAGTTAAAAACTCCCAAGAGTTAAAAACAGAGTTAAAAACTGGCAGTGATCTACTCCCTTTATTGGGGTTCAGGTCAAAGTTGAGCTTTTTTTTAGGGGAGCCAAAGTTGTTGATCTTCTTTGGGGGGAGCCACTGATCTACCAGTGATCTACCACAAACAATCTACCTGTTTCTTCTTCTTGCCTTTACCTCTCCAGAGTCTCAGGTAGAGAGGTCTTCTTATTTTTCTAATGGGATTAGACCAGTTTGCAAAGGATAAGGCATACCCTATATGCAACCTCCAAATTCAGAGTCGACATGCCCCTGAATACCAGTCACTAGGGGGCATGCCCTTTTGCCCTGATTGTGGGCTTCTTATAGGAATTGGGTGAGCCATTATGGAATATGGGACGATACACTTTTGGTGTGATCTAACTGGACTCCTTTCACAACTTTCTCATCATCTGTAACCTGATCCTTTTAATTGGAGATGGCAGAGACTAAACCAGGCATAATCAATATGACTTTGAGGGAGACGTTCTTGATGGATTTTCTGCCACAGGTCCCAAGCTAATGTGGCTGGGATTAGGGGGCTATGTGTCAGCTCACCTCCATCATGATCCAGCATGCTTTGGCAGTGCCAGATGGAAGAGGAGGAGGAGGAGGGAGAAGAAGCAGGTGAGTAGCTGGGAAGGCTGGTAGCTCAGGAGTGGAGGAGGGAGGTCCTCCCCCTTGTGACTCTAGGTAACAGAGAGGTTGAAGCAGATCTGATAGCCCTCTCCACTGCTCCTCCTGTGGTGCACAGAGATGCATCAGGGAGCGGGGAGGACTTCAACTAGCCAAAGGGAAGGACTGCGTAGGAGGCAGTGGAGCTGGAAGCAGACGAGCAGGAGAGTCTTGTCACCAAGAACCAGGCAACATGGGTGGGATGAGACATGCCTTTGTACATGGAGTGAACATAGACATGCACAGCAGGGCAACAGAATCTTGTGAGTGAACTTACCCTGTCTTGGCTTTAGAAGCTTGGTGGGAGTGGTGTGTCAACTATTTGGACCTCTTCATAGCTTCCATTCAGCCTGAATAAAGATCTCTTCCTGGCCCTTAAGTAAGAGCTAATGTTATTGTGTCTGGGGATGGGAGCCTAACACATGTGCTTTTGATGATGGGGGTGTGGACACTATTTGCTGCTCCATCTTAGTGCTGCTCCTAGGCAGTTCCTGAGACTGGTCCAAGGCAGCTTAGAAGGATGGCTTTTTAAATAAAAGTATAATAACTATCTCCTTTATGCATGCTTTATGTAAGGAGGCATGGTAAATGCTCTGACCCAGTATAAGTGAGCCTCGTGTGTGGCTATGGTTATATGGATTGCAAATAGAAACTTGTCCTCACCCTCACACACATATAGCCTTTCATGTTTTCTGAAAAAGCAGATTCAGGTTATATGAGAGGCTGTATTACACCAGTATACAACTGGGAAGAAAATGCTGTTTAGCAGTTAATAATGTGCCCCATTGACATTTCCATAATTATATGAAAACCATCCTGTAATTAGAGATACTCTATTAATAATGTTACCAAAATACACTTAAAAGACATCTAAAGAAATTTCAGAGTTGTTTAAAATTTCAGAGCCCCCAAAGAGAGGAGGAGGATGCAGGCTGAATTTGCATTTCCATGTTCAGTCCAAAACTATTTTGCCTCTAGCACAGCCAGTTTATAGATTAATTACGCAAAACCCTTTTTTAATTAATGAGACACCCCATCAAAAAGAACTTTGAGCTGATATCACCTTGTGGAGAACACTATTTCTATGTCTTAGTGAAGATTCAAAACCAGTAAGTTAAGAACAAACATTTTTAGAATAAAACTGTACAGCTTGTAACCCTCCAGGCCATAAGCTCTCCACCAGCTTCATATGATGGACCATCAGTGATTCAACCAACCTTATTTCTCATCCTTCCTGAATCTAGGAAATTTTGGTTTCTGGCACCTGGTTGTCAGCCTGTCTTATATTTAAGGGGAGGGAATTCCTTAGGGTAGGTGGCACTAAAGGTGTAATTCCTCTATTGTGCAGAATGGACCTCTTCATAAGATGGTGTCTGCAGGAGACCTGTGAGTGGTCAGCTCCTTACATAAAAGGTGAAAGAATTATTTAGGTATCCTGGTCCAAATCTGTATAGGGCTTTACACACCTAAGCCAGCACCAGTAGTTAACTGGCAACCAATTCAATACTTCCAACCGTGGGGTAACGTGTGGGCAATATCCTGTCCCAGTGAGCAGTCAAGGCACTGCATTTTGCACCAGCTGCAGCTTACAGACCAACCTCAAGGGCAGCCCCATTGAGTGCACTGCAGTAATCCATCCTGGAGGTAACCAGAAAACAGTGGTCAAGCTATTCCAGTCCAAAAATGGCCATATCCAAATCAGGCAACTGACCAATAATCTAGACTCTGCCTCTGTATTGACAGAGTTATGAATATTTGCCTTTTAAAAAATTAGAATAAGGGGTTCCATTGGGGATCTTTTCAAAACAGAGTACAACATAATTGTATCTGGAACAAATGAGCAGCAATTCTGGAAGTGTAAGCAATTTTTTTGTTTCTACCATCTCATGCATTCCAAGTCCACTAGGGTGTAGAGCAATTAAACTACTAATAAAAATGGAGCTAGTGGCTTTGGTGCCACAGTTTGCCCCTCCCATATTCTCCTACAGGGTGCAAGGAGATTTAAATGGGTGCCTGTCTGGACATCACCTCTTTCTATAACAAGTTGCTGGACCACTGGAATACAGGATGAAGAGATCTATGTCCAAACGTATTTAAACTGTATTAGAGCAAGACTCAAGATCCTGACTGTGTTTTGACAGCATACAGAACTTATGTGATCATCCAGTTAGATGCAAAATGGGAATTCTTGAGAGGATAACAACAGACAAAGACTGCAATATTCTTGAGCTGACAATGCTCTTTTAAAAGAGAAAAGAGAGAAGTGGAAGGGTACTTTACATTGGCATGAAAAGGGGTGAACAAAAACAAACCAACTAGTTATTTGAAGGGAAGATTAAAGCTAACAACAAATTTATTCATTGTGAATTAAATAAACAGGAATAATAGGTTTAGTTTGGCCAGATAGTTAACTAACCAGACACCATTCATACAAAGTCATAGGATAACGGAGAGTTCACATTGTTATATTAATCCAGATTGCTTCTCAACAGAGTACAGTGAGTTCCCTTCTCAAGGAAACAACAATAAAATATCCCTCTATATTTTGTGTCACCTTTTGGAACAAAATGACATTACATTATATTTCAAGGAGGATAAGGCTATCAGTGGCTACTACCCAAGATGGCAATGTTCCACCCCCAGTGTAAGAGGTAACAGGCCTCTGATTATCATTTGCTGGGCAACATAAGGTTCAGCATCTGCAGAGTCTCACCTGATACACCCTGGTCAGAGAGGGTGGAAGATTGTTGTCATCTACATACTGGTGGCATTGTGCTCCAACTCACTGAAATGACATAACTGACCTCACATTCTAAATTCCCCCATGGATTGATATTCTGGGCTGTGTCCAGAAAGTGGAGGACTCCCTGGTCCTGAATGGGATAATTGTGTCCCTGAAAGACCAGGTCCACAGCCTGGGAGTCATTTTGGACTCACAGCTGTCCATGGAGGAGCAGGTTAATTTCTGTCCAGGGCAGCTGTCTACCAGCTCCATCTGGTACGCAGGTGGGGCCCTATCTGCCCGCAGACTGTCTGGCCAGTGTGGTGCATGCTCTAGTTATCTCCCGCTTGGACTACTGCAATGCGCTCTACGTGGGGCTACCTTTGAAGGTGACCTGGAAACTGCAACTAATCCAGAATGTGACAGTGAGACTGGTGACCAGGAGTGGCCGCTGGGACCATATAACACCGGTCCTGAAAGACCTACATTGGCTCCCAGTACATTTACAAGCACAATTCAAAGTGTTGGTGCTGACCTTCAAAGCCCTAAATGGCTTCGGCCCATTATACCTGAAGGAGCATCTCCACCCCATTGTTCAGCCCAGACACTGAGGTCCAGCTCTGAGGGCTTTCTGGCGGTTCCCTCACTGCAAAAAGTGAAGTTACAGGGAACCAGGCACCCTGTGGAATGCCCTCCCATCAGATGTCAAGGAAATAAACCACTATCTGGCTTTTAGAAGACATCTGAAGGCGGCCCTGTTTAGGGAATGTTTGATTCTATTTTTAATATTCCATCGGGAGCTGCCCAGAGTGGCTGGGGAAACCCTGCAGGATGGACGGGGTATAAATAAATTATTATTATTATTATTATTATTATTATTATTATTATTGGTACCGATCTTGATAAAAAGCATGGAGGACAGGATGAAACCTGCAGTACCTCAGAGCATTACTGCCAAGGAACAACAGTCCACTAATGCCTCATTCTGGTAACAGTCCTACAGGTCTTCAGCCAGGGCATCAAGGTTCTTTCAGTTCTGAATCTAGCCCCCAAACCAGAATTAAATGGGTCCAGATAATCCTCTTCCTCCAACCACACCTGAAAGTGACCACCAGCCACCACTGACTCAGCAACCTTGCCCACCCTAAATGGCTTTGTAAATGTATATAGTTCTGTGTGTCTGTAGTTCACATGGAGTGAATGAGGCTTCCGTTCATTGTAGTGTTGCAAAACAATTCTTTTGATAACCAACAGGGCACAGCTAATCCATTTTTTGTTGTATTGGAGTAAAGTTCCATGTGATTAGGAAGAATCCTGGCAACATGATGAGTTACTATGACTTTATAGAATACTGTTAATTGTTTTTCCTGTCCTTAGGTTATATAGCTCGAGTAGTTGTCCAGAATTATGCTAATGTCCAAATCGGCCATGAATTGCAAAGCCAAATAAACTCATTCATTGTGCTTCTTCAACAAAAAAGTATATTTACAAAAGAAGCTTGATAACAAGGGATAAAAGCTTCAGCCAAACCTCCACAAAATTCAACCTGTCTGGAAAGCCAGCAATTCCTTGTCTCTGCTCGTTCCCCATTATTGTCACCTTTCTTTGTGGGGCTAAAGCCAACCCTTTTGTAGGCCTTATGTTCTTCCCTCCCCCACCTGCTTTTTCCAGGGAGGAAATAAGGCTACACTTATTTCCTAAACCACTTATTTCCTAAGGCTACACTTATTTCCTAAATTGTAGCCTGGGGACGCAAAGGTGAAGAATGCTAGTTTACAGTTACTGGCAGTGGCTCCTCAAATGTTCAGACAGAAAGTATTTCTCAACTCTACTTAGAGACACTTGTGGTTGAACCTGGGACCTTCTGCTTACCCAGCATGTGCTCTAGCACTGAGCCACCATAAACCTTTTGCAATCTGTGCACCCTAACCTTTAATTCTATTGAGTAACGAAAAGCCAAAACTTGGGCTTGTATAGGGCTGCTCAACAACTTTGCCAGATTTTCACTTTGCGTGGCAAGTTCCCGCCTCCCCCCATGGAAATAAAGACACAAGACGCAATTAATTAGGTTAATGGGCTAAAATGGCCACAACTTTACTGGTTACAGGTAATGAGCGGCATTGGCTTAGGCATTGGTCCTAACCGACTATCCGGCTTCAGTCCTAACTGACTATCCGGGGATTCCCTCAATCGGCGCGGGGGCTGAGAGTCATCCCCCACGCACGTGGAGAGGGCGTGAAGCCTGCAACTCTACCTTCTCTTGAATTCGGAAGTGGCTTTTAGAAATATGGCAACCCTAGGCTACTGGGAAAATTCGGCCCGTACAGTTACCCTAGAGAGCATTGTGAACTGTATATTCATATGACATTGTCACCAATACAAGAACTGGGTGTGGTCCATTTGATAGATTCACTCTCTAATCAGTGAGAAGAGTATAGATCATGTACGAAAATGTCAGCTGAAATGTTAGGACTCCATAAGGTCATTCGTTGCATCTTCAATATTTTATCAGAAACTTCTTTGGAAATTGCTAGCCCTGTCAAGCAGTTGCAAGGCATTGAGGAAAAAAATAAAAAAAAAATCCTTAACTGTTCATCACTTTGCTTCTGGGGGAAAAACTTTTAGGACCCCCCTCCAAAAAAAACCAGTTTCATTTATAAATAATTAAATACAAGCTACACTTAGAACTTTTGATCATCAGTCTCCTTTACAAGATATGCTAAGAATTTCTTTTTGGCTCCGATGGGGGTTTCTTCTGAAGTTGCTGAAAGAAATGCCACAGCATCAAAGGTGGGAAGCACATAATTTTTAAATAAATAAAGTGGTATTCCCTAGAAATGTGTGTGTGTGCGTGTGTGTGAAGAGGATGAATGCCCCATTAGAAAAATAGCATCCGTTCACCCACAAGTACTGTACTAGAGCCAGCATAGCTAAACTTGAGGAGAGGGTGTGCAGAATTATACCACTTTGCATACAAATACACCTACCTCATTGTGGACCACAAGGGATTTCTGCTGATAGCATAAGAACATAATGTAAGTCTGTTGGATCAGGCCAATGGCCCATCTAATCCAGCACCCTGTTCTAACAGTGGCTGACCAGTTGCCTATGGGAAGCCTGCTAGCTGGGCATGAGTGCAACAGCATTCTGCCCACCTGCGATTCCCAGAAACTAATATTCAGAGGCATAATACCTCTGACAGTAGAGACAGAGCCTAGCCATTGTGGCTAGCAGCCTTGCCCTCCATGAATTTGTCTCATCCTTTTTTTAAAAGCCATTAAGTCCAATGGCCATCACTGTCTTCTGTAGGAACAAGTTCCACAGTTCAGCTGTGTACTGGATGAAGAAGTGCTTTCTTTTAACTGTTCTGACTCTTACAACATTCAGCTTTATTGGATGCCCATGAGCTCTATTGTTTTGAGAGAGAGAGAAACTTTTCCCTATCCAATTTCTGCATGCCATGCATAATTTTATAAACTTTTATCATGCCACCTCTTGTTGACCTTTCCTCTAAACTAAAAAGTCCAGAAAAGGGCAACCAAAACAATGTCCTTCACCAAGGTCCCATTCCACCAACAGGGGTTGGAAATTGTAGTCTAAACCTCTGGGAGGCATCAGATGGGTGAAGTTTGATCTAGACACTGCCAGGAAGGTATTGTTGGTTATTTGCACTAAACCAGGCATGGGATGGTGGTGACCTTCCAGATGTTCAGCATCCTTATTCCCATCAGCAGTCAGGAATGATGGGAGTTGGTGACCAAATGCTCTCCATCCTTGAACAAAAAATTAAACAGGCACAGGCATTCATAAAGAAGATACCCTTCAGTGAGGTGAGTGTTTGGGTGTCTGGGCAAAAACGTGGCCAAATAATAGATCAAGCAGGGGACTGCGTTGGAGAAACCACTCACAACAGCTGAAGATACATTCACTTCCAATCATACCCACTTAATATACACAGAGATATATTAAGCCGTTTAATCAAATTCTGGCCACGCTGTCAATTCCTTCACAAAGTTCTGACTTTTCAGCGAGCTAACTCTATGCATTCATAAAATTAAATGTTTCCAGTCCATCTATTTTTCATAGCTCTTGCAATTTACATGCTGTACTCTGTTAACCTTCTGACAAAGTAGATTTAGCTTTCGTGACCAATACAATACTTCCCAATTCTAGGTCAGCAACTTCAGCTGTTTGGGTGGGAGAAGCCTGGAGTTCTCATGCATGAGGGTTCAGCTCTGTGTTACTTTTGCTTAATGCTTTCTGCCCCCAATTGCTTCTGCGGGTAAAGCCTCAGATTGCTCTCAGGCCTGAAAGAAGGCCTTTGTCAGTGTTAAAATTATTTTACCATTAACCCTTATCTATTTTCAGCTATGTGTGAAGGAAACTAATTGATATGCTTTTGACTCCTGCCTTATTTTGTGGGTAACACTGTGATGCTTTAAATTAATTTGGCAACCCACAAGATCCATTTTGCAAAGAAGAGAAAACTAATCCCTACTCCAACTTTCTGAAATCAGTCTGGAAACTTGACTGTATAGCCTGTACATGTGATATCTATCTAGCTATCTAGCTAGCATCTACAGTTTTCCAGTAAACATAAAGCCAATGCTTCCCTTGAGGTTGGTTTGGAAGCTGCAGCTGGTGCAGAATATGGTGGCCAGGGTGGCTACGCTACAGTGGCCATCTATTAGTGACTACCATTTTCAGTGTGCATAGTCTTCAATTCAAGCAGAAATGCCGGGACTGTCATAAAAATCCTTAAGCCATCACGGCTTCTCACTATGTCATGCAGAGTCTGAATTCTACAAGCAGGGAAATTATGCCCCTCCCCCATCTTCTTCCCCATTGAGTTCTACATGGGCAACATTGAGACCAAGGAGGAGGAATCTGACAGGGAGTGCCACTAACTAAACTGGTTGTAAGGAAGAAGGCAGGCAGGCAAGGGCTGGCTGAGAACAGACTGAAGTTGGTGTAGTATTGTCTCATCAGCCCAAATGGATCAGCCTCCATTGATTCGAATGTAAGTTAAATGTGATATTGAATTCTTCCAGCCTTGATTTTCATCATGGTACTAATACTTCTGAATAATAATAAAAAATCCTTCCAGTAGCACTTTAGAAACCAACTAAATTTGTTATTGGTATGAGCTTTCATGTGCATGCACACTTCTTCAGATACCTTTTCTTTAGATACTTTTCATGTGCATGCACACAAAAGCTCATGACAATAACAAACTTAGTTGGTCTCTTGGATATTACTGGTAGGATTTTTTTTGTTTTTGTTTTTTTTTGTTTCGACTACCGCAGACCAACATGGCTACCTACATGTACCTAATACTTACCTAATACTTCTGAGAATGCCAAATTAAGGTCTTTGTGGCTGATACTTCTGCTTCTGCAAATCCTGCTTGAACATCCCCAGAGTTGGTTGGGTTTTGTTTTGCTTTTGATTTTGGGGGTTTTAAAAATTGTTTTTAATCTTGTAGGCTGCTTTGTGTGTCCATGGAGTAAACAAATGGAATAAAAAGAATAGATCAAATCAAGCCAAGGCAGCCAGAAAAAGAATCATTGAAGCAGAAACAAATATCCAAGTGCTGTAGTTCCTCCAAAACTTAGTTACCTATTTGAAAAATGAAATCACCCACAAAGTTTTCGGGCATCAGTATCTGTCAGGGCCACCTACAGTGAAGAAAAGTCTGTCAGACATACTGGGCCAATGCAAACAGTCGCTTCAAGAAGTACTGTGTAGATTAAAAACCTTAACACAGGAAAATGTCCATGGTTATAAACTCGTGGTTCTTTCTCTTGCTTTTCTTTCTCCTTTTTAGACAAACCAAAGAAAGTACTTATTTAATGCAGCACATAATTAAACTACAAAATTCACCCCTACAAAAGGTAGTGATGGCCGCAAAGTTTGGTGGTTTTTAAACAGGATTAGACAAAGTCATAGAAGATAAGGCTGTCTGTGGCTACTAACCTTGAAAGTTTTATCAACACTATTGGAGAGAGTATGTTTCTGAATACCTGTAGCTGTAAGCCACAGGAGGAGAGAGTACTGTAGCACCCAGGTCCTGCTTGCAGGCTTCTCACAGGCTTCTGGTTGGCCACTGAATACTGGACTGAATGGGCCACTGGCCTGATCCAGCAGGGCTGTTCTTGTGTTCTCCTTGCAGGCCAAGGCTTCATGCTTCCCTCCATCCGCACTGGCCAAATCAAACAAAGACACAACAGACTTGACTTTGGCTTGAATACAGATGAAAGAGGCTTGGCAAAGGCACTGGGTAATCGCTAACTTCCAGCCCACCTTCCAGAAGTGACACCATAGGTTAATCCGACAGTGGGGGTTCCTAAGACTTACATCAAATATGGTGGACCCCCGCAGGAAAACCAAGGTGGAAGGTCCAGGTGCAGGCTGTTTAAATCCACCAGGAGCAGACCTGAGGGAAGCCTGTCTCTTCTGTCAGTCCTGCCCCCAAGGTCAGTCCTGCGTCCAAGCCTGCCTGCCATTGGCCAATCAGGCAGATAGGCTTGGATCCAGCATCTGATTACACACCCCTGCCTGTTCAGGCAAGATCGCAACCCTGGGATTCCCTTGTCGGGTCCTGTGGGAGCAGCTGCTGGTCCACAGCGCCAGCCATTGAGAAGGTGAGTGGACTTTTTTTACAAATAATTTCTTCACCTTCCTTTTAAAAAGAAAACTTCAAGTAGTGACAGAGCTGAAATCAGTGTGGAGCAGATAGTTTCACAAACACACACCAATGACCGTGAGAATGATGCCATGTCACAATGTGGAACTTTTTGTGAGAATTTTGAGTGCCAGTCACAAAAAATGGCTGTGGTGCGGTATGTGATGTTTAGGGATGCATGAGAATTCAAATGACAGTGGAAGTGGGAGCAGACACTGCTAATGTTACCTTATTTGTCCCATGTCAAGAACAGTGAATGCAATGGGATTTGCTCTTCTTGTTGCTTTTGGTCTGCCAACAATATGTAATTGATTATGTCACCCATCCCCATGTTTATTGTGATTCCTTTACACTGAAATGAATTAGATGGAATAAGATAATGGTAATGTAATTTTTGTAATATATCTCTGCTGCCATTTACGTAATCCAGCTTTGCTGTAAGAGTTGCCAGAAGCAGATGTGTAAGGACCATCCAACTGTCTTAGGGACTCCATTCTGGATTTCTGTAGCATTTACTTTTCTTCTCCCAAATATATCTCATAAGGCAGTGGAGGTTTAGTATCTGTCTTTCTTCTCGATGGGCTACCTTCCCATGTTGATGAGCTCTATCTGCATATATATATATATATATATATATATATATATATATATATATATATATATAATCTGTAGTAAACCACTTCAAGGAGAATTTGGGAAGCAAATTCCTTTTTTTAAAAAACGCTTTATTGGTTTTAAAAACAAAACAATATAAAACAGTCAACAAAAACAATCCAAAACACATTCAAAAAAAAAAAAAAAGTTCACACATAACTAATTCCAACATGACTTCCAAATTCCTTGTAAGACTCTCCTTGCTCTTTGCAAATTAAAAAAAAAATAATTATAGAAATTAACCTAGAAGGGGGGAAAAACCCAAAGGCCACATTCATTCAACCTGCTCTTTGATGAAGCAGAACAGCATAGAATGAGTGTTTCCATTTTAGATGGGGGGAAACAAACTCCCATTCCCTCTTGAGAGGATCTGTTAGCCAGTACAGACTGCCTGTTCTTCTCCTCTCACTGAGAGCCTTCCAGTATGAGTACATGGCTCCCATGGGGAATGTGCAGTGATGATAACGCCATATGCGAGGATGATATAAAATCAAATGCAAGCTGTATGACAACCGACCAGCATTGTCACCTCATGCCGTGCGGTAAATGAAAAGACCGTTAAAATGTATGAATTAGTCCCGAACTGTCACTGTCTATGCAGATTAGATAAGTTTCCTAATTGCAGAAATGCTCAGTGTTGATGAGTCAATACACTGTTGTTTTGTGCCCTAAATGCATGTACATTATTAATATGGAGAGAAACGAAATGACTTTGCTTCAGAAATGCTGCAGAATACTTTTTTCTTTTTCTTTTTTTTTAAAAAAAACACCTTCAAGGCTCATTACAGTTTAGAGCACACTAGGTCTCAGCAACACACTTTGCAATACAGTTCAGATCTAAGCCGTTTGCAAATGGGTAGAGCCAAAAGAAATGTCTGCAACCATAAATCAGGATAATATTTCAATTTCACCATTCAAATAAATGTCAAAACACAGTTTGAATTCACAGTTCAAATGTGATTTGATTTATTTATATATTTTTAAAACTCAAATGCTTCAACCTTGTTGGCATTTTTTGAGAGAGTGCAAGCAAGCAAGCATGAAAATAAAGAGATCATAGAATCATAGAGTTGGAAGAGACCACAAGGGCCATCGAGTCCAACCCCCTGCCAAGCAGGAAACACCATCAGAGCACTCCTGACATATGGTTGTCAAGCCTCTGCTTAAAGACCTCCAAAGAAGGAGACTCCACCACACTCCTTGGCAGCAAATTCCACTGTCGAACAGCTCTTACTGTCAGGAAGTTCTTCCTAATGTTTAGGTGGAATCTTCTTTCTTGTAGTTTGGATCCATTGCTCCGTGTCCGCTTCTCTGGAGCAGCAGAAAACAACCTTTCTCCCTCCTCTATGTGACATCCTTTTATATATTTGAACATGGCTATCATATCACCCCTTAACCTCCTCTTCTCCAGGCTAAACATGCGAGAGACATTAAGTTTGGAATTAATAAGGGATGTAGCTTTATTTGCTTTTTACTGTGGAGGTGGGGAAACTTTTTGGCCCAGTGGCCCCCTTATCACACTGGCCAACTTTTACAGGCGAACAGAGGCACCCACCTGTCAATCATCTGACATCAGTACCTAGCGAGACTGAACTCTCCACTGATCTGCTATTCCCTGCAGGGGTTTGCAGATCCCCACAGGGGATCTCACCCAGCAGTACTGAACCCCTCCCCTGCCCATCAGATGATGTCAGCTGATTGACTGGTGGCCATGGTTCTAGAGAAATGGTCTCATGGACAAAATTAAATTTCCCTATGAGCTGGATGTTTCTCACCCCTATTTACCAGGATATGCAAATATATTATTAGTTCAATGAATTATTTTCCAATTATATAACTTCCAGGTACGTCTCCCTGGGGGATGAGCTAATGGTTCTTAGTCTCTATTTGCTGACCTCCAACTTGTCCTAACCTTATGATAGTCGATACAGTATGGTGCCTTCCAAAGGTAGTTGGACTCCAACTGTGTGAGAGTTGTTGTCCAATAACACCTGGAAGGTACCATGCCCCACCGCTGTCCTAACCATCACTATCATCTCACTACAACACGGATGGGTCTCCTTTTGGAGACACAACTCCATTTCCCTGTTAACTTTTAATGGCTCTCCAACAGTTTTGTGATGGTTTTGGTAAGGAGCTGCTTACCACCATGGTGGGGCAATGACTTTGAGGGGAAGCAATGTGCTTTACATCCTTTAAATGATTGATGTGGATGCCGTCTGACACAATAATTGTTGGTCTTCTGTACACCACTCATACATTATAATGTAAGAAATCTATATACTAGTTTTTTAAATAAAATAAAATAAAGCCTTTTCTCTCTCTTTTTGACTTGTTTTTAAATTGCTGTTGTAGCCTTCCCAATAAGTACATCTTTATCCAAACAGTCACAAACAGTTTGGAGGCCAAGACTGGTTACATTCATACATACAGTACACAGTACATTCTGTCACCTTCAGTAGAAGTTTCTGGACTAGAGAAATTGTCAATAAGACTTTATTCCTATACCCGCTTGTCTGGAACATAGACTCACTGAACTCCTTGAGACTTACAGCACCATCCTAACTGTGTCTACTTAAGGTGCATCCAGACCATTAGCATTTTGCAGGAGGGATCAAGTGCACAGTGGGAACTTTAGGTTTGCACAATTAACGTGGATTACAGTGCTCTGTCATCCCAGCACAGCCAATGCATATTAAAAATAAATTGATCATATTGCAGTTAGGAAATGCATTGAAAAGTGTGGGGTGAATGGGTCGCTAATAGGAAGGCATATAAACACCCTGCAAGCAAGTTTGGATGAATGTCCATTGTCATATAGCCTCCTCATAAACAAATCAGTATGCAGCAAAGCAGGGCTGGCACAACACATTTTTGCACCTGAGGCAAGTCACAAAATGGTGCCCACTTGACCCACCTACCAAGGAAGAAGAGGGGAAGTTAAAATTCACATCAGAAACAAGAAGGAAATAAATACCTACATCTGGAACAAGGAGGGAGTACAGCAGCAGCATTAGGTGATGCATTCCTTGGAGGCCGAATCTGTTGCCCCTATGGATCCTGCTGCCTCATCTTGCATCATGGGTGGGCTGGCCTTGCAACGAAGACTGCATATTATCCACCTTCCATGTAAGCTTTGTATAAGTAAATCAGGAGCAGTGCTCAATTAATAGCTCACCTGGAAGAGCCCTTGACTTAAATGGGCCTTATCCCCATGTAAGTGGGGCTAGGCTTGAAGTCTAGATGTAGACTGCAACAGAGTGGTGTAACATTTCTGCTTAGGGCAAAATTTTAGTTAATTGTAGAGAAATCAACACCATTATGTTCACTGTATTTACCTTCCATTATATTTGTGTTCCATTACAATATCCTTCATCTGAAGTGGTGCTTCTGTCATCCCTCTCCAACTTTCTGTGTTCAGCACTGAAAGAAGAATGTGAAAAGGAAAAAAAAAAGGTGTAGGAGAGGTATACAAAAATGATTCATGTATTAAAATAATGAACTATTAGTTAAAAAGATAAATGGCCCAAATGATGTTCATGTAATGTCATCCTTACAATAGCCATCACAGCTGAATTGGTAATGTGCTATTTTTTAAATGCTTCTGTAGTAACACAATAAATTACAGCAAAATATTATTGCAATGGATTAAGTGATTAAATTATAGCCTAGCCATTTATTTTACTCTGAATATCATATTTTTCTTCTTGGTTGGACTGGAACCCATTTGTACAGCCCCTTATTTGGCACTTCAACTTCAAAGTAATCAATATTGACTTTTTCAGTAATATATTAGTTTAACATTTATTTACTTGTTTTGCATACACTACAAATGCTAATGTGCTGTATAAATAAGCCATATATTTTTTCCCCAGCTTCAAGAAATGTTATTAGGATAATTATCTCTCGTCATTCCTCATACTGGAATAATAATGTTTCACTGCAGGCGTCATCCTTTAGAAACCAAACAAGGAACTTTAAAAAGAAGGAAAGATTTTATAGGCCAGAGAGAGAATGAAGTTTTGCAATCAAATATGGCCTTAATCCATAAAAAGTTAACTAAGTCTAAGCATGAGCAATGAACAAATGCATTTTCTTCTCCTTCTTACCAAGACTCCATATTCCTTTTCTCTCTCTTTTACCTCCGCTGTATACAAATTTAAATTGTAAATTTGGGGTTCAGGGGCTCATTGCACATTGCACATGGATGGCAGTCATCGTTATAAATATTGGGGATGTACACTGAATTCGCATTGAATCAGGCTGACTCAGGGGTATCCTGACTTTAGCTTAGTTGGCTTAAGATGACCCTGGGTCACCCTGAGTTGGCTCAGGCCATCTGGAGCAGTCTAGGTGTGACAGGGATTAGAAGATTGGTTAGAAAGACTGCAGAGACTGGCTGCCTCCATGGTGTTTTCTCCATATTGAGGAAGTAGCATCCAGCAGAACTAAACCTTCAGCTACCGGTCAGGAAGTGGGGGAGACACAGCATCTCCTTTCCCATCTTCCCCCTTTCAACCCTATGTTTCATGGGTGGATTTTTTTTTTAAAAGTTAGCTAAATGTTAGCCCCATCTCCTCAATAGATTTGGGGCTGGATATAGAGTCCCCGGTCCCCAGCTTGGCCTGGATTGGGTCAGAAGGTTCTGCACAGTTCTAATAAACGTCATCATGGGATAAACAATGCCTTATGAGGAACAGCTAAGGGAGCTGGCATGTTTAGCCTGGAGAAGAGGAGGTTAAGGGGTGATATGATAGCCATGTTCAAATATATAAAAGGATGTCACACAGAGGAGGGAGAAAGGTTGTTTTCTGCTGCTCCAGAGAAGCGGACACGGACCAATGGATCCAAACTACAAGAAAGAAGATTCCACCTAAACATTAGGAAGAACTTCCTGACAGTAAGAGCTGTTCGACAGTGGAATTTGCTGCCAAGGAGTGTGGTGGAGTCTCCTTCTTTGGAGGTCTTTAAGCAGACGCTTGGCAACCATATGTCAGGAGTGCTCTGATGGTGTTTCCTGCTTGGCAGGGGGTTGGACTCGATGGCCCTTGTGGTCTCTTCCAACTCTATGATTCTATGATTCTATGATTCTGTGAAATTAGAACCAACCAATCTTAAATTTCATTTATTCCAGTAGATGATCCCCAACCCCCTTGAATTGGGGTGTAAATTGTCATGTTTGTACTTCCAATTAGTGCTCTGTGTGATCTAAATGTGGGCATGCAGGTCTTGCACATACTTCTTGAATGGACACTGGGATGCACACTTGAATGTGAACTTCCTACTGGAATGAATGGGGAAACCTTGGTGTACATGGCATATCAAAGTCTCCAGGATCCTTGAGAAATAACTGGGTTAGGTGTACTTCCACTTGAGGGTGGGTATTCTGGCCAAGGTGAACATTGGTGACATCTTAAATGCTTCTTAAAAATGACCAAAGATTCATTGGAAGTTCAAATACTGAACCACTTCAAATGTTGTGTGTGTGTGTCATTACAGACACACACACACACACACACACACACACACACACACACTGCTTTCAGATATGGTGTAAAAATTATGGATACATTCAGGAAGTTTATTTCTTTTTTAATGTTTAGCCAGAAAAAAGCATACTGTTTGAAAAATAGAAGATGTAATGTGAGCCAGTGTAGAATATTTTGAATTTGAGCTTGAGAGGAGACTTGGAAATGAGACCCTGTCAGCATATAACACCACAGCTCAGAGATCTGCAATAGTTACTGATTTGTTACCAGGCCAAATTCAAGGTATTGTTCTTGAATTTGGTATTGTTCAAGGTATTGTTCTTGAATTTGATCAACTGGGGCTTGATCAAGGTATTGATCAAGCCCCAGTTGACTTGCAGCATTTTCTTGCCCCATATGTGGCCACTAGACCACTTAGATCTGTGGAACTGGCCCTGTTACATGTACCACACAGAATTCATTCTACAGTTGTAAGAAATTGATCTTTGGATTGCCTTGTCTATTGACATCAGGCAAGTGCCTTCACTGTACACTTTTTGGTGCCTGCTTAACACATTTTTGTTTAGGAAAGCCTACCTAAACAGGTAGGAGTTGGCATGCTTTAATATATTTTTTACTGTTAATTTTTATCTTCTTTGATTGTTTTCCATTGTTTTAAAAACTGTTTTTATTGATAATCTTAATATTTCTTTTACTATAATCAATCAAACAACCAAATATGATTTGCATTTCAGGTGGATGA
The DNA here is from genome assembly GCF_964252035.2 of Podarcis erhardii. NCBI lineage: Eukaryota > Metazoa > Chordata > Lepidosauria > Squamata > Lacertidae > Podarcis > Podarcis erhardii. The sequence goes on from NC_138504.1 coordinate 16,677,268, forward strand.
AATACCGTAGTTTACTGCCAGTCAATTCCCAATGATCCGTATCAACAATCAGACCATACCAAAATTTAAAGCAGGGTTGGAGAAACCTTTGATCTTTCAGAGGTGGCTGGAATGCAACTCCTATGAGCTCCTTTTTTATAATAGATATTTATTAAATTTTCCAATTTAGTACAGAAAGCAAAAATACAAAAATACACAATAAAAAGAAAAAAGAAAAAACAAATCAAAACAAAACAGATATAGTTTCCACAACTTATTTCTGTTACCTTGTTTCTCAAACCTCCTCTCACCTCCCCCTTTTGTATTCCAGTTCGAATCTTAATTCAGCAAATCCTTATTATAACTTATTTGTAACTTATTTTAACTTATTACTTCACTTTTGCTTTACAGCTGGTAACCACTTAATTTCTGTCCAACAACATTCTAACATTCATTAATTTTGCAATATTTCTGCAAATAATCTTTAAATTTCCTCCAATCTTCTTCCGCCGACTCTTTTCCCTGGTCTCGGATTCTGCCGGTCATTCCTGCCAGTCCCATATAGTCAATCATCTTCATCTGCCATTCTTCCAGAGTGGGTAGATCTTGTGTCTTCCAATGTTTCGCAATCAGTATTCTTGCTGCTGTTGTTGCATACATAAAAAAGGTTCTGTCCTTCTTTGGCACCAATTGGCCGACCATGCCCAGAAGAAAGGCCTCTGGTTTCTTCAGGAAAGTGTACTTAAGTACTTTTTTCAATTCATTATATATCATTTCCCAGAAGCAACTCCTATGAGCTCCAGTCAGCATGGTCCATGACCAGGGATGGAGGAGACTGGAATCCAACAATATATGGAGTGCAGCAGGCTTGCCATCCCCGGAGTAAAGGTAAGGTTGCCACCTTGGACATCAGCACATACACACACATGCATATACATATACATATGCACATACATATGCTGCATAGTGGTTGGTAAGCCTGGATAAAGGTAAAGGGACCCCTGACCATTAGATCCAGTCGTGGCCAACTCTGGGGTTGCGGCGCTCATCTCGCTTTACTGGCTGAGGGAGCCGGCATACAGCTTCCGGGTCATGTGGCCAGCATGACTAAGCCGCTTCTGGCGAACCAGGGCAGGGCACAGAAACACCGTTTACCTTCCAGCCAAAGCGGTACCTATTTATTTACTTGCACTTTGACGTGCTTTCAAACTTCTAGTTGGGCAGGAGCTGGGACCGAGCAACGGGAGCTCACTCCATCGCGGGGATTCGAACCGCCAACCTTCTGAACGGCAAGCCCTAGGCTCTGTGGTTTAACCCACAGTGCCATCCGCGCCCTGGATATATACATGTAAATACATACTAAACATAGTTCAGTCAGATGAGAATTTGGAAATCCCACTGATTTCAATGAAATTGTTAAATCTCTCATATCCAGAGCAAAGTGCTGGATTGTGCTTATTATAATGCATCAGGCCAATATACAAGGCCCTAAACATTATTCTCAAAAATATTAAGCTGCATGATACATATAACACCTATAATTTAATTCCGGGAAACTCGCAAAAAGAAAGCCCTCACCCTCGAAAAGCTTGTAAGAAGAGTTCAGTAATTTATGTACACAGCCAATCCAATTACCATATGTCAAATCCCCATTTATTACTTAATTGTTATGTAAGCAGCGTTTTGACATCCCCATATTTTAAATAAGCATTCTCATAAATCAAGGCAAGCCATTTTGGAACTAGTCCTGAAGCTGTAATTCTGCAAGATGTAAACTTCAGCTCCTAAGTTCACTTTTTCTCTTTCTCCCTACTTCTGTTGCTTCAATTACATTTTGTTGGTGGTGGTTTTATGGGCCTATTTTAAAAAAAAAAAAAAAAACACAAGAAAGAAAGAAAGAAAGAAAGAAAGAAAGAAAGAAAGAAAGAAAGAGAATTTTCTTTATTGAATGGAACTGAGCAAAAGCTGAAGAGCTGGCAATGTTGGATTCACCCACTGAGCACTCAAAAACAACTCAGGCACTGGTCACAAGGCTCTTTCACTTCCATATGCAGACCTGGCACCAAATTTGGCCAGATCAGGCACTGGCCAAGAACCCTAGTACTCAGAAGCCCTGGTACCCATTGGCTCAACCTGCCATCTACCTGTCTGTTGCTGTGCCAGCATGGTAGTATGAAGATAGTTCTCTTAGGATATGGATTAGCTTGTAGAAATTCTCTGATTAGCAAAAATCAGTTAACTTGTACTAATATTAATTGTTCCTTTTCAACATTTTACAGCAGGGCTGGGGGATCTCTGGATGCACTACAATTCCTATTAGCTTAGACCATTGAACACTGACCATGCTGGTCAGATGCTGATGGGAGTTGGAGGCCGACATCTGGAGGGCAGAGGATCCCCAACAATTCCAGAAACCATGGCCTTATAGAAGCCAATGTTTCTCAAGCTGAATGACTTCACATGATTGTGATGAGGATAAAATGAAATCTTAGAAGCAATTCAGAGGATAGGAAGATGGAGATGCCACTGTCTGGGCTCTTGGTTCTTCCATATAATTCATGGTGGTTCCTTCTCAGTGCTTATACAATATTTTTGAATGAAATGATACAATAAGTCTCTGCTAGCGATTAGAAAGAAGCTCTGTGTTTAAATCAAGATGTGAGAGAACGTCACTTGACATAACCTGACTGCCATTCTTTAAGTTACATAAAACACAAGTCCTCCAAGTTCTTTTGTCTGCAAGATAAAATAAATTTTTTGAAAGAAGAGGTTGGGCTGGAGGGTAGGGAAAGAACCTTCAAGGATATAGACTAACCTGAAAGGAATGTCATCTTCCTGTCATATTCATTCACAATCTTTCATCAATAATTTGAATTTTTCTTCTGTTGTGTCTCTCGGCTGATTTCTTTTAAGAAAATGCTTTTCCCCTCCTGCCTGATGTTTGAGTTTAAAAAAACAAATGAATCCCAAACATTGTGACTTTTGAAAGAAGTATAATTATTTAGAGTGTGGAATTTTGAAGGCAAGAAAGGCTTTGAATTTTATGGGTTGAAGTTATGCGGAAGGTATCTCATGATGCTCACATTGCAAAAGCAGCTTTTTAATCTGTCAAAAAAAATGTCTTTGGTTTATCTTCCTATCATCACCTTAGAGAGATTGATACTTTTCTGGCCTATTTGAACAACTTGCTCACTGCAGCCGCTCACCGTGATAGGCTTCAGTATTTTTAGATGGATCTTCATTTGAGCTTGTTTAGTTTGCATGATCCTACACTTGGATCTCTGCACATTTACAACTTTTAAAAACTGAACCTCCAAAAATTAACACTGAGAGGCAAGCCAGCCCCTGTTTGCCAGTAAGCTTCCTGGGAATTGTAGCACCATTTGCAATCCTGCAAAGGGCCCCCACAATGTAAAGTGTGAATGCTCATTGTTGAACTACTACTCCCAGCTCCCTTGACCACTAGCCATGCTTACTGGGGCTGACAGAAGCTGAAGTCTAGTGACACCTCAGAGGTGACATGTTCCTCATCTCTGGCTTAGGCCAGGATAGCAAAGAATGGGGGGGGGAGGGTCATGTTCCAGAGGCAGCAGTATAGAAGAAGGGATTGACCAGATGCTGAGCTGTACAAGGCCTTTTTTGGGGATTAGAAAACTTGCTCAGACTTGAGGAACAATTTCTAAGGTTGGTCTAGGGATTGGCCTTTGATGCAATATGCCATATAACCACTGTTCATTTCTTTACTGCATTTACATCCTGCCATCCCTCCAAGGAACTCAAGATGGTGTAAACAGTTCTTCCCCTGCCCTGTGCCTTGGGCAGATGGAAGTTGCAGTTCCACACTTGGAGGTAGTGGAAGCCCATTGAAACAAAAATGTATTTCCCCCTTTTTAATGAAACAGGTACGGAAGAGAACACCGAAAGACTGAACCCAGGGTTCCTTCAGTGACATGTTTATTTGGACCAAGACTTTTTTCCAGCTGTGACTCACAGGAATTCAGTTCTGACACCTCTCAGGTGGGCACCATTGCCATTATAAAAAACCGGGGAGGCACTCAGTTCCGGCACCTCTATTTCTAGAAAAATAGCACTGATCCAGACAATCAACATTATCACAGTTCAAGGAAACATTCCAGCCAGAAAAAGAACACTCAAGAATCATAGAGAATCACAGAATTGTAGAGTTAGAAGGAACCCTGAGGATCATCTAGTTCAACCCCCTGTAATGCAGGAATATGCGTCTGTCCCATATGCAGACCCCCCAAGTGTCCCTATTTTCCAGGGACAGTACCAGATTTACAGAAGCTGTCTCAATTTCTAATTTGATCCCAGAATGTCCTGCTTTCCCTTAGAATGTCCCTATTTTCACTGGAGAAATACTGGAAGGAATGGAGTTATGACAGTAGCCTGGGGAGGGGTGTAGCCGATTGAGAGTCCCAAGTCTTCAGGGCCACATTTGGGTCCTGGTTCTACACCCTTGTCCTATGCATTTGTTTTGTAAAGAATGAAAACTGAGCAAAAATAGGACCCATTCAGTTCAATTTGTCATTTGCTATAAAATGAATGCACAGCTCTGTTGAACACATTTGTGAGCTGGGCCGTTGATCAACCTGACTTCATAGATGCTTCTTCCTATATGCTGCAACACACATTTTCATTTTATTTTGGTAATGGAAGTTGTGAAAAACAACAACAACAACAATATCACCAACAGCTGCACAGACTGTAAAACTTGAATAAGGGAGAGAGATGGCAAGATGACAGGTTCTGAGTTCCATCGCCTTGCATTTGACTCCCAGCACGTGCTTCCTTGCTGTTCGGTAGGCTGTGGTGCTCTTCAGGTTTAGTTACCCAGGTGAAAGCTGAAGCGCTTATCCTCAATAGATTTGATGCACTAGAAATTGCTATGAACTGAAGGACGAAGACAACAGCTTGCCTCTGGGTTTGAATGAAAAAGAACAAATATAGTTATCACTTGGCTTGTACATGTCACTTCCACCACAAAGCATGAGGTCAGTTATATTTTAAAATCTGACACCTGTTTCCTTTTTGCCACATGAACCATATATCTCCGATCTGCCTGTTTTAAATTTTCTGCCTTTCTAATCCAGCAGCAGACTGCTTGTAGCGAGCATTCTAGCAAGATTGTTCTTACCGTTTTGAATTTTACAAAGGCATTTGATCAAATATCACACAATGGCAACAGTTTTATGACACCCCCCAAAGCCCCACAAAGTGGCGTGCTTCTGGATGGATTTGATAGCTTCTGGTATGCTGATGCTCCTGTTATTTACCTAAAGTAATTCCATGTTGTCGGGATTGCTAAATCGGCAGTAGAATACAAAGAGGTTATAAACTGAATATATTCCCAAGTCCCTGGCATTATGGTTTTTTTCCTCCTCTCCTAATGAGTAAATGTTTCCCTTTGGGAATGAGCTTTGGCAAAGAAAAACAGCTAATTTTCTTCAAAGCACTTAGTGAAACAAACTCATCCCCTCTTGTTTTTTCTTCTGTTGTATTATGCACTGGGATATGCAACTCTCTTTTCTCTCTCATAGAACCCAAAGTGTAACTAACTAAGACTGCAACCCCCTCCCCCACAAAGTCATGCTGTGAAGAGAACCACATGGATCATAACTGCCGCAGTTACTCATGCATGTGAGATGAAGATTGACACTAAAAGTTGTCTTTCCTTGTTATCCATTCCCACCCCTACAAGTCCATCTGACCTATTCTGGTTCCCAGGGGGAAATGAAAGGCTCTGAATGAGTAACAAATGAATATATTCCAAAATTCACAGCTGGCCAATTCTAGGACTGGAATCCTGTTAGGATAAATACAACATTAGGAGTATCGAGGTGGGGAATGATTTAGTTCATATCTAATGACACTTTCTAAAGCAATATACGAACAGGAACACTTTTAAATATTTCAAAAGATTTAAACTTCTGACAATTTTGCAGAAAGGGAATGTGTAGAAAAATGCACATGTGATCATGCTAAATGCTGAAGATACTTTGTTCAGGGTCATTAAACATAGATGACTAAGAGCTCTAAAACTGAGTGAAGGGCTGGTAAAAGGGCAAAAGTGATCCAGTGTAAGTACAGTGGTACCTCGGGTTAAGTATTTAATTAGTTCCGGAGGTCCGTTCTTAACCTGAAACTATTCTTAACCTGAAGCACCACTTTAGCTAATGAGGCCTCTTGCTGCCGCCGGGCCGCCGGAACACGATTTCTGTTCTGATCCTGAAGCAAAGTTCTTAACCCGAGGTACTATTTCTGGGTTAGCGGAGTCTGTAACCTGCAGTGGATGTAACCTGAAGCGGATGTAACGCGAGGTACCACTGTAAATAAAGTGATACACTTTGGGGCAAAAAAATTCTAAATTTCACATTCAAGCTCATGGGATCCAAACTGGCAGTAGATGACCAGGGATAAGACCTTGGGGTGACCCACTGCAAGGCAGTTGTGGGGGAAAAGGCAAATTCCATGCTAGGGATCACTAGGTAAGGTATTGAAAATAAAACTGCTGATATCATCACAATTTTATACAAATCTGTGGTGCAACCACATTTGGAATACTCTGTACACTTCTGGTCACCTCATACAGGATATTGTAGAATTCAGGAAAGGGCAACCAATATTATCAAGGGGGTTGAGCAACTCTCCTATGAGAAAAGGTTGCAGTATTTGGGACATTTTAATCTAGAGAAAAGGAAGATAAGAGGTGACAAAACAGAAGTTTATAAAATCATGCATAGCATGGAGAAAGTGGATAGATTTCTTCTTCTTCCACTCTTATAACACCAGAACTCATGGACAAGCTACGAAACAACATTGGAAGATTCAGTACAGATGGAGGAAAAATCTTCATGTACTGTAGAACAGGCTTCCTCAAACTCAGCCCTCCAGATGTTTTTGGCCTACAACTCCCACGATCCCTAGCTAGCAGAACCAGTGGTCAGGGATGATGGGAATTGTAGGCTCAAAACATCTGGAGGGCTGAGTTTCAGGAAGCCTGCTGTAGAACATAGTGAAACCATGGGACTTGCTCCCACAGGAGAGAGTGATGGCCACCCAAATATGTTTTAATATTAAACAACATGGTTATGCAATTATGCAATGAAAAAGCAAGTAAGTGAATGATTTTGGCTGGAGGAAAAGATAATTCCTTTTTATTTTCAAATTTTCTTTTGGCTGTCTGCAACTGCAAAAAGAAGGGAACAGGACGCACATACACACTTTGACCTAACATGGAAATGTAACTGACAAAAAGTACAGATACGTACTGGGTTTTTGAGATCCATTCCAGTGCACCAATTGTCAGCGTGGAACCTCAAAATCAGGGGAATAATCCTATAGGAGTGGATTCTATAGGAATCTTTTTAAAATACTGATGGTAAGGAAGGGTGTAACTTAAAATGTCCCTTGCGTCGCCCTGAAGCACCCATGGTTTTTCTTAACTTCTCCCAGATTTTGCTAAATCTTTGCACATGGGTGTAGGTCTGGATCAGCTGTGTTCAAATTGATGCCTTCCATAAATTTTGGGCTACAACACTCACCTTTTCCAGCCAGCAATGACAGAGGAGACCAGGCTGGTAAAGGCACAATAAGATGTAATTCTCTTAGACAATTACAGAAAAATAAGCTTTCTACCACTTTCTGCAGGCTGCTCCAGAGTGATGCTACATCTGGGGGAATTGGGAGGGCTGGGCATGAAGCAAGGCCAGCCACCAATAAGAATTCTGCTTCTGCTGCTACCATCAATGATGTCCCTCATTATTTCTTTTAAAAAAATTTCTCCCCCTTCCAAATTGCCTTCTAGGTTCAGGCCTCAATTTCAGGCTTAAGTATCTCATGTGATAATTCTCTCTTCCATGCTACCTAGTATTTAGACAACTCTCGTGTAATGCTTCAGAATGTTATTTGAAAGCACAGCTCATTGAATTGCATCATCGCTCCATTCCTTAAGGAATCTCTCCCCCCCACCCCCATGTCAATACCCAACTGTAGCAGAAGCAGACAAATTTACTGGTGGGCGAGATCTGGGTGTACAGTAAGCTTCAGTAGGGTGAGAGAAAGACATCACAGAAGATTCGACTAGATGTCGGGAAGGGTGCTTAAACACACACACACACACACACCAGAAACCTGCTGTCATTTCCCGGACAGCGGCCATGAATTTCAGGCATGTGTCACATTTTCAGTGCTGTCAGCTTGAGCATTAGGGCTGAAGGATAAAATGAGAGGTCACATGCTCCTCCATTGGGCTATAATTCACAACAGGATGCTGATTAAGGGACAGAGATGTTTGTAAAATACAGTGCAAACTTGGCGAATAAATCCAAGCCTCCCTGACAGGCCTATCTGTTATGATGCCTGCATCATAGATAACTTATGTCTTCAGGCACACGCTGGAAATGTTGGTGCCATATTGCTCAGAATGTAGGAAGCCAGGAGTCAGTGTTGCCTAGATGGAACTGGTTGGCCAGGAGTCCAGAAACATCCTCTGAGAATCCTCTGAAGAAGTGTGCATGAACACAAAAGCTCATACCAAGAACAAACTTAGTTGGTCTCTAAGGTGCTACTGGGAGGATTTTTTTTTTTTTAAAAAAATTGTTTAAACAAATGAAAAGACAGTGAAATGCCTAGTTCCCACCTTTCATAATGGAAACTAGACAATATAGGTGCCCAATTTCCTCACTGTGGATTATATTGCTGCATAATTTGAAAGGGACCGATATGTAGTGGTCTTAAGGGCCACCATCAGATTAGTAAGGTAGTGCCATAGATAATGACCGACCCAAGGCATTTAGCTGTCTGAGGCAAAGGGCAGGATGACACCCCTTCTCATTCTTTGTAGAGCAGCTAACTTCAGCACTGGTCCTGGGAGAGCATCCTCCAATGTACCTGTCAAGAGACTAGTTTAGCAGGTGCATAATAAGAATGGGGCACAAAACTCTTTTCTCCAATTGGCTGCTGCCTGAATCAATCACTTTATTCTACCCAATGGTAGAGCCAACCCTGTTGGAAACTGTCATAAGATGGCCACTGCAGCAGATGTTCCCTAGAGCTTTCTTCCTGCTGAGCAGTTTCTCCACAAACAAGAATGGAAAAACATGTGGAATACCATGATGTCATATCTTCTGTATGTTTGCTTCTCACAGTATGCCTCTGCCTCGCAATTAATTTGGAAAGACTATCCTGGGAGTGTTGTAGGTTCCCAAATTAAAAACACATTGCTATACTGTGCTAATCTCAGTGGTGCTACATGCTAATATGACTGACAGATTTATGAGCAAAGGGCTTATTAAAATGTTGAGGAGATGGGAAGACTGATTGTTTAGTGGCTTTGTAAATCAAGCGGCTTTAGGCAACTGGGGGTGCTTTTCATTTTACCCACTACTTGCCATCTTCTTTTAATCTGGGTGGCAGCAAGGGGGGGGAGTCCTATTTATTTAGAACAAGTTTGGTTCTTTCTCATGGACCTATCTCATAAATCAGATAACTCTGAGCAGTTTTATTAATAAGCATTTGCATTTTTCTCCATTATGAATACTTAAAGGCTCCCGCTGACAATTTTATCAAGTTTGGGGAGCTATGAGACCAAGCACAGCAGAATTTGAGAAGGTATGCAAGTTTCTGGAACTCTTAAGAGCTAAAAAACTTGAGACTGAAGATCAGTATCTTGGGAACTCGATGCTGCATGCTATGGAACTTGTGAAGAGAGTCAAAATAATCACACTAAATGTTGAATTTTGTTTTCTATTTTATTTTTGGTTTAATTCTGGGGAATTCTGTCATGTGTTTGTTATATATGATTTGTAGCCTTGTTTTTTTTCTACTTAAAACATTACTGAACTTTATTTTATATTTTAAAAACACCCACGTATCAATTCCAATCTCCACTTGAAAGGCACTTCCAGATTATGAAATCTTTTGGTTTTGTGAGATCTTCAAACCAGCCATTTCCCTGAGGCACAGAAAAATCTATGCTTAAGTCCAAATGAATTTCATAATCTTAAATATAATTTTCTAAAAGCATACTGCAAAAGGTATCATGGAGCTCAGAGCTTAAACTGGTGTGAAGTTTAGACCTAACAATTACCCAGGCCTCAGAAACAACCTCAGTTATGAAAACAGAACTTACTGTTCTCGCTCTCCAGGCTTCAGGGATAGCTGCCTGAAGCCTCTGGAGCGCAGCGGGAACTTGGGTTGCTTTCGCTGAAGCCAGGAGAGCAAGACTCACCTGGCTTCAGTGAAAGGAACCTGAAGCCTCCGGAGAGCAGCAGGAACTCCCGCTGCACTCCAAAAGCTTGAGGGATAGCCACTAAAGCCTCCGGAGGCTTCAGGTTGCCTTCACTGAAGCCTGGAGAGTAAGGGGGTCGGTGCGCACCGACCCCTCTCGCTCTCCACGCTTCAGGGATAGCCACCTGAAGCCAGAAGCCTCCGGAGCGCAGCAGGAGCTCCCGCTGCAGTCCGGAGGCCTCGGGTTGCCTTCACTGAAGCCTGGTGTTCACTGACCCCTCTCGCTCTCCAGGCTTCAGGGATAGCCACCTGAAGCCGGAGGCATCGGGTTGCTTCGCTGAAGCCAGGAGAGCAAGAGGGATTGGTGCGCACCGATCCCTCTTGCTCTCCTGGCTTCGCTTTGCTGGAGAGGCGCTGCACAGCTTTCCCTCTCTGCACAGTGCTCCTTCAGCGAAGCGGGAGGAGAAATGGAAGGGGCGCCATTTCTCCTGCCGCTTCGCTGAAGGGGCGCTGAGCAGAGAGGGGGAGAATTTTTTTTCTTGTTCTCCCCCTCTAAAACAAGGTGCATCCTATAGAGCAAAAAATATGGTAGTTTTAAGAGGAAGTAGTTGTTGTAGCCCAGTGCGGCCCTGTAGGGACAGGGAGGGGGAGACAATTTCTCCTTTTGTGGCCAGCTGTTTGCTTCAATTTTGGCTGTCAGTGTGAGTGAGTGAGCGAGCGAGTGAGCGAGTGAGTGTATAGCGCACCAAGTTTCAAATTTAAATTGGCCTGGGTGGCCTGAATGTGGGGTGAGGCTTCAGTGGCAAGCTGGAAGAACCAAGGCTTCACTCGGGTCTGCCACTGGGGAATTTAAGCCAGTAGCAGACACAATTAGGGTGAGATTAGTAAGTGCACAGCCCTCTGCCTCTCCCATAGCCAATTTACAGCTGTCCTTAGAAAGGCCATATTTTCTCGTGGTTGGAACCCCAAGATTATGCTGAACACCCATTTGCATGGGTGCTGCCACCAAACGGGAAGAGAGGCAGAGTATTATTATATGTCAGTGATGTGTACATTTGTGAAGAGACTTGGAACATGAAAGGCAGATTGAGAACATATAGGTAAAAATTGATGGAAACAATGGCTGTGTAGTTCTGAGGGCATGTGTACAAGGCCTGACCAAAGAAAGACAAACCTCTTTGTTCTCTTCAAATCATACACTATTTTTATTCAGTTTCCTCAGTAGAATGTTATCAGGACTTTTCTCTCTGGACTCCCATCTGTGCTATTCAAATTGCTACCCTCTCTTTTGATTGTAGCCTTACCCTGGGCTGTCCCTGACAAGTGTAGTAGTTCTACACAACATCGTTTTGTTTGGACCAGGCTGAGAAGCTGTGTTCTTAAGGTAATGGCGATGAATCTATGGGCCTCCATATTTCACTAGACTGCAACTTTCAACAGAACTAGCCAGTAAAGTCGTTAGTCAGGAATGATGTGTGCTGTAGCTGAGCAACATCTGGCAGGTCACATGTTCCCCACCCATGCCAGAAGGAAACCATATTCTTTGAGAAAGTCATTTTTTCTATGCTCCGCTGAAGCATATGAAGTGCACAAAGCTTCTGGTCACATTATTTAATGTCCACTTGGAAAGAGGTCCTCTCAGAAATGGGAATTCAGAAGAGCAAAGTTCTTGGTGGATTCTTTTTTAAATCCTTTGGCTATTATAATTTCTGCTGACTGAAGACTGATTGGAAAATTAGATGCTTGTGCAAGTACTTCACCCTTAATGATGTATGCATTATGTAAAGTGATGCACCACTTTCTCGTTTCCGAAAACATACCAAGAAATGGAATGCTTCCTTCCATATTTTATTCCAATTTAGGTTTGTCTGCTTAATCCCTCCTCCTCCCCCCACCATCCACTGTGGGCTGTGTCAATCATTTCCCTGCACCTCATTTTGACATAAACTCAGAACTTGCATATGTATACGGTCTGGTGGAGCCAATGCTTTTTGAAACTTACTACACAGTGAGATTGCAAAACTTTGCTTTCAGAGGCTGTAATCCACCAGGATGTTGAATATGCATGTGATGCCCCCACACACATCAGGAGTTTTCTGGCTCTTTGGGGGCTCTGGGGCCCTCAAGGGGGTTCAATAAGTGCTTTGGGAGTTTCTGCAGGAGGAAAGAGAAAATGTTGATGAAAACTCTCGTGTGCATGCAGAGCTGGAGCATAGGCATCCATGGACAATGGCCAGGAATGTTCAAACAGCATTGCAAAGTGTGCTCTGTCTTGGGGATTTAAATGGAGGAAATTGCAGAACCAAACAAATGATTAAAAGGTCTGTTGGCACTCGTATAAAGTTAATTGTTCCATCTCCTAGCTTCTTGGCCATTGGAAACTTAATTCCTAGTGGGCGTGTTCATTACGATTGTTAAAAGAAGCACATCCTTATACCCACAAGTTTGCACTCAATGTAGAATCAAAAGTTTTCTTCATAGGTGGGAAACATCTCTATCTAGGAGTTTTCTGGTGCATGGAAGTAAATCTCTTGTTAATGCCAACATTTTCAGAGCTTGCGATGCTGGACACCCCCTGGAATAAGCGGGTTGATCTTGACTTTTTGATGCCAGCTGCTAGTCAGATAAAAGTCTGCAAGTCCTAAGTGACAGGGGCAGTGCTAAAGGGTAACAGCAGGGCTGGGAAAGAAGCAGCACATGACTTTTTGATTCTGCTCATTTATTTAGCATTCTGAATTTAGATTACGAAGAGGCTTTTGATACATTATCCATTACAAAAAGACACCAGAGAGATAGAAGGGGAGGGCGAATTAAAACATATTTGCTGCCCTAGGCATGCTTTAGTTTATTATTCTGTTCAGGTTGCTTCATTCATCTGTTTGTATCTAAAGGTTTAATAACAAGTCAGAAAGAACTCTAGGAGAAGGGCAGAAGGGAGGGGCGTAGGGGTGTTGTTCAACTTTTTTCATAGCTTAGAACGTTTCACAGCAAAATGATAATTCAGTAGTTATTCTTCACTGATTTTCTTAGCCAAGTGTTGTTTTGGTTCATGGTCTGCTCTGTGTGCCAGGTTTTCAGAGAAATGGCCACTTGAAATGGGATATCAATGTTAGAACCTGCAAGTATTTGACAGTCAACCTGATATGGCAGTTTGTGTGTCAGATGAGGACATGAAGAGCCTGGGGTGCTGTTCAGCTGTTCAGCTGCTCACTAGGAGACCTTAGCCCTGTTGCTATTTTTCAGGCTAACCTACCGCACTGGGCTGTTATCAGGATAACGTGGGGAGATGGAGTACCTAAGTTCTTTGGAGGATGGATGGGATAAAAATACAATAAACAGATTTTTGGGTGTGTGGCTGTAAAAACCAGTTCTTTATATCTGACAAAGGGCCCTGAAATGAATGGTTGAATGAGTTAGATTATACTTTCAGGGTTTGAGTTGCAATAGGGAGTTAGGTTGGATCTTTGGCCGTACGATGAAATTTCATGATTTTTTTCTATGCAGCAACATCTTAATAATTTAGGACTTTTTTACACATGAAAATACCGTCCTTAATTACCCAGTCCATTATGCCTTTCAGTCAAATGGGTAAATGGTCTCAGCTGAAAAGTGTTGCATTTGAGTGACATTGGAAAAACAAAGAGCTTGCAGGGCAGCAGCTGAAGAAGGAGCAAAAAGGGTTTTCTCGTGTGTGTGTGTGTGTGTGTGTGTGTGTGTGTGTTTCTTTGTGGCTGATTAGCTGCTCTCCCTGTGCAAAGGTCAGAGGGGGCAGGGTTTCTGTTGAGGCAGGTGATTAGCTGTGGGAGGAGCTTATCAGAGCTTGCAGGGCAGCAGCTGTAGAAGGAGCAAAAAGGGTTTTCTTGTGTGTGTGTTTCTTTGTGGCTGATTAGCTGCTCTCCCTGTGCAAAGGTCAGAGGGGGCAGGGTTTGATCCATCTTTTAGATTTAGGGGAGCTAGTCTCAAACGTTTGTTGGGGGAGACCTAGGGGTTTTTTGGGGGGGGAGTTATTTGTCCTGTCTGCATGCTTCTTATGATGGAGGACCGCTGTAGCCACCCCCAACGACACGTTCTCAAGATGGAGAGTGAGGGATCAGCTGCAGTCGCCTGCGGTTCCTGCAAGGAATCATAAAACCCACTGACAAATACCCCTTCCTCTTGGTTCATGTGGGAACCAATGACACTGCAAGCAATAGCCTCCAGAAGATCAAAAGAGACTACGAGGCTCTGGGCAGGAAATTGAAGCAATTAAATGCACAAATTGTCATCTCATCTGTCCTCCCAGTTGAACGACGTGGCCCAGGGAGAGAGGGAAAAATAGTGGAAGTGAACAGCTGGCTTCGCAAATGGTGTAAACAGGAACGGTTTGGATTTTTAGATCACGGACTGCAGTTTCTTGAAGATGGACTTCTGGCAAGCAATGGGCTGCACCTCACAATGGTTGGGAGGAATGTTTTTGCCAAAAATCTCAGAAACCTCATCAGGAGGGCTTTAAACTGACTAATGTGGGGGAGGGAGACAGTGCTCCTGAAGGTAGGAGTCTATCAATTGATGAAGATGATCATCCAAATGTCATAGACCAAATGGAGCAAACAGCACACAGACCTAGTGGTGGGAGGAAAAAATCCTTAAATAAGAGACACGGGGGAATGATTAATGGACTTCAATGTCTGTACACTAATGCGCAAAGCATGGGAAATAAACAAGATGAGCTTGAGCTCTTGGTACAGCAAACTAAATATGACATAATAGGCATCACTGAAACCTGGTGGGATAAGTCCCACGACTGGAATGTAATAATGGAGGGATACAATCTATTTCAGAGAAACAGACCAGACAAGAAAGGAGGAGGAGTGGCGTTATATGTCAGGGATGTGTATACCTGTGAAGAGATCCAAGATTTAGAACCTCAAAGCCAAAGTGAGAGCATTTGGGTCAAAATTAAGGGAGAGAAGAATAACAGTGACCTCATTGTGGGAGTTTACTATAGATCCCCAAGCCAAACGGAGGACATAGATGATGCCTTCCTGGAACAGATGGCCAAGCATGCAAAAGGAAGGGAGATAGTAGTAATGGGGGACTTCAATTACCCGGATATTTGTTGGATGTCAAACTCAGCCAAGAGCATAAGGTCAAACAGATTCCTCTCTGGCCTTGCAGACAACTTCGTTGTCCAGAAAGTGGGAGAAGCAACAAGAGGAACAGCCATTTTAGATCTGATCCTAACCAATGTTGATGACCTGGTTAGTGGGGTAGAAGTGGAAGGATCATTAGGCGCGACTGATCATGCTCTTCTGAAGTTTACTATATAGCGGAAAGGAGCAGCCAAGCATACTAGGACTCAATTTCTTGACTTTAAGAAAGCCGACTCCATAAAACTTAGGGAAGTGCTGGGTGAGATCCCATGGACAGTAATACTAAAAGGAAAGGGAGTTCATGATGGCTGGGAGTTTGTTAAGAGGGAGATAGTAAAAGCACAACTTCAGGCAATACCAATGAGACGGAAAGATGGAAGGTGCCTAAAGAAGCCAGGGTGGCTATCTAAAGAACTTTTAACTGAGTTAAGATTAAAAAAGGATGTGTACAAAAAATGGAAAAGGGGGGAAACCACCAAAGAGGAATTCAAACAAATAGCCAGCACGTGTAGACACAAAGTCAGAAAAGCTAAAGCACAGAATGAACTCAGGCTTGCTAGAGAGGTTAAAAGCAACAAAAAAGGCTTTTATGGGTATGTTCGTAGCAAAAGGAAGAACAAAGAAACAGTGGGGTCACTCAGAGGAGAAGATGGTGAAATGCAAACAGGGGACACAGAAAGGGCTGAACTCCTCAATGCCTTCTTTGCCTCAGTCTTCTCCGATAAAGAAAACAATGCCCGATCTGAAGAATTTGGAGCAAATGATTCAGCAGAGGAAACACAGCCCAGAATAACTAAGGAGATAGTACAAGAATACTTGCCTAGTTTAGATGTATTCAAGTCTCCAGGGCCAGATGAACTGCATCCAAGAGTATTAAAAGAACTGGCAGATGTGATCTCAGAACCACTGGCAGTCATCTTTGAGAATTCCTGGAGAAGAGGCGAAGTCCCGGGAGACTGGAGGAGGGCAAATGTTGTCCCTATTTTCAAAAAGGGGAAAAGAGAGGACCCAAATAATTACCGCCCAGTCAGTCTGACATCAATACCAGGGAAGATTCTGGAGCAGATCATTAAGCAAACAGTCTGTGAGCACCTAGAAAGGAATACTGTGATCACCAATAGTCAGCATGGATTTCTGAAAAATAAGTCATGTCAGACTAATCTGATCTCGTTTTTTTGACAGAATTACAAGCCTGGTAGATGAAGGGAACGCAGTGGATGTAGCCTACCTTGATTTCAGCAAGGCATTTGACAAGGTGCCCCATGATATTCTTGTAAAGAAGCTGGTAAAATGCAGTCTTGACTATGCTACCACTCAGTGGATTTGTAACTGGCTGACTGACCGAACCCAAAGGGTGCTCATCAATGGTTCCTCTTCATCCTGGAGAAGAGTGACTAGTGGGGTGCCACAGGGTTCTGTCTTGGGCCCGGTCTTATTCAACATCTTTATCAATGACTTGGATGATGGACTCAAGCGCATCCTGATCAAATTTGCAGATGACACCAAACTGGGAGAGGTGGCTAACACCCCAGAGGACAGGATCACACTTCAAAACGACCTTGACAGATTAGAGAACTGGGCCAAAACAAACAAGATGAATTTTAACAGGGAGAAATGTAAAGTATTGCACTTGGGCAAAAAAAATGAGAGGCACAAATACAAGATGGGTGTCACCTGGCTTGAGAGCAGTACATGTGAAAAGGATCTAGGAGTCTTGGTTGACCACAAACTTGACATGAGCCAACAGTGTGACGCGGCAGCTAAAAAAGCCAATGCAATTCTGGGCTGCATCAATAGGAGTATAGCATCTAGATCAAGGGAAGTAATAGTGCCACTGTATTCTGCTCTGGTCAGACCTCACCTGGAGTACTGTGTCCAGTTCTGGGCACCACAGTTCAAGAAGGACACTGACAAACTGGAATGTGTCCAGAGGAGGGCAACCAAAATGGTCAAAGGCCTGGAAACGATGCCTTATGAGGAACGGCTAAGGGAGCTGGCATGTTTAGCCTGGAGAAGAGGAGGTTAAGGGGTGATATGATAGCCATGTTCAAATATATAAAAGGATGTCACACAGAGGAGGGAGAAAGGTTGTTTTCTGCTGCTCCAGAGAAGCGGACACGGAGCAATGGATCCAAACTACAAGAAAGAAGATTCCACCTAAACATTAGGAAGAACTTTCTGACAGTAAGAGCTGTTCGACAGTGGAATTTGCTGCCAAGGAGTGTGGTGGATTCTCCTTCTTTGGAGGTCTTTAAGTAGAGGCTTGACAACCATATGTCAGGAGTGCTCTGATGGTGTTTCCTGCTTGGCAGGGGGTTGGACTCGATGGCCCTTGTGGTCTCTTCCAACTCTATGATTCTATGATTCTATGAAAGAAAGACTGGTTCCCCATCTCTGCAAAATACAAAAACCTTTTGTTTACCAGGTCTGTTTTCATCATTAGGCAAAACATACAGATTTCTTGGTAGGTGAAAAACTGGAATAAAGAGGAACCCAGAAACCGTTATATGAGCAAAGACTGAGATTAATTTCAGGTGGTAGGATATGTAACACAACAGCCACTCGGTAACGTTCAATAGAAGCCAAACTTGGTAGCTCTGCCTAGCAAGTCCATAAACAAAGCACCATCTTCATCTGAGATAAGATCCTGTTTTTCCAGTTTAGGATCTTGCTGCCAAATGGCTACATTTTATATTTCCCAAGCCGCATGGAAATTAAAGGTGTCTGCCCCCACTGACAAATCCCAAATCAATGCCATAGCAATACCTTTATTAGACCAACCAAAATGTCACAAAACTGTGTAACATATTCATCAGCCTAAAAGTGAGTTGTAACAGGTGTAGTGCTTGTCCACACTTCTGTTTGCCCCATGCCTAGAAAGCATGGATCCAAGAGGTTTTCTGGTTGGTTTTCTGTTTACTCCACTGATTTCCCTGGGAAAACCCATCGCTCCTTACTTCTGAATTGGAGCAAATGTTAATCTGCAGAAAACCCAAGTGATGTTTGCTCTGACTGAACAGTAAAGAGTGGGTTTCCAGGTTGGGGTGGGAGGGGAAGCAATGGAGCAAACAGAAAACCAAGCCCTTAAACTCACTTAGTGGTACAGGCAACTCCCCATCTGCACAGCAGTTGCATTCTGTGTCATAGTGTGAGTCCACAGAATGTGCATAAGCCCTACCTGCCCCATTCTGCCCCTACCCTGCCCTTCCGGGGTCAAAAGTAGCCTGCACATCAGCGGTTACATGTGCCTTGAGCTTGTGCAAAATGGGAGTTCCCTGTATACTTTCTCTGCTGGTGAAATTATGGGTACAACCATGGCCACCTTTACTTTTTGTATGGGGTAAGCAGTGCATCTCCCTCCTTTGGAGTGTGAGTTGTGTTAGCCTGATTCTCCTAATTTCATACATAGCAGCTGCCATTTAACCAGTGTGGCAGACAAACAACTTAGTGGAATCATCATTTAGCTGACACCTGAGGCTTCCACCAGTCTCATTCTGTTCGGTCTGCCAAAATAATGCCAAATTGCTCTGAATCCTCTCTGTTCAGCCCCTCCCACGTGAATCTCACAACAGACAAAACAAACAAAAAGAAGACACATTTCACTGACACCAAAGGGCACAGAGTCTCACTTTGCTTGCTTCAATCTGCTTAAATTATCATACGATGAAAATGCATTTGGAGGGGGCGGATAGTAGCCTTTCCTGTGTCAGAGCGATGACAGACACATATAGCTGTGAGGAATGGTTTTCTTCCCCATGACATTAGGCACAATTGAGGGGAAATATGGTGTTGTTTACAGTTTGGTTTGTTTTTCTTCCTACACTGCCTCTCATTTTTGTTGTTGCTGGAGACAAAGGTGACTTGCAAATCTAACAAGTTCATTATTTTATTTTTTGCCTTAGCACTTAAAAGTTCATTCCCTGAATAACAAGAAATCTGCTGGGGTAGAACCCCAAAAGCATGTCATGTTAGCTTTCAAGTTAAGTTTGTTAGTTAGTTTGTTTGTTTGTTTATGGCATTTATATTCCACCTTTTTTCTTCAAGGATCTCAAAGTGGTATACATATCCCTCTCCCATCTCATTAAATCCTCACAACAACTCTGTGAGGCTAAAGTTGCCAAGTTTGTTCAGTGTACTGGTGGACAAAACACTACAGAGCTTGGGACTGGGGCCAGGGGCGGAGCAAGCTGATCTGGCACCTGAGGTGGCATGCATACCCTGTGCCCAGGGACAGGGCTGGCCGCCCGCAGGGGCAGGGCCAGCCACTGGCAGGGCGGGGTCACCCGGGGCAGGACGCTCTGTGGGGCCTCCAAGGAGTCTGCCTGCCTCCTCCCACTCAGCTGCGCTACAGCTGAGGGGGAGGCAGCGGGCAGACTGTTTGGGCAAGACATGGGCAAGAAATGAATAGATAATGTTCTGCAATGTTGGAAGTGGTTGAACATTTCCAGGCTCGTGCAGCCTCTTCTTTCTACAACAGACTGTTGTAAACAAAAATTGCCCTTTTTCCTTATGGGGTATCCAAGAGCCCATATAGAGTCCTTACGTAGGTTCCCTATTGGTAGGAGAAAATAACAGAGGCCAACTAGAGAATATTGAGAAGCAAAGCAGCTAGTAAGCCTGATCTTTATTGATCTGTTGCAACAGGGTGCTCCCCTCACCAGCAGGAAAGGAGGAGGAACCCAAAACAATGGCGCGCAAGGCCTTATATGGGCTTTTGAAATTGCCACCCTGTAGATCAAGACCACCCCCAGAAACATCATATATACATCACAGAATTGGTGTAACCTAAGACCACCCCTCGGATACATCAGACCTACATCACAGAAAAGGCGGTCTAAAACAGAAATTTGAATGTTGTTTTTCTCCTGTCGTTGTTTATCTCCTGTCTGGCAGGTTACTTGATTGGGTACCCTGATTACTTCGTTGGATTGCCTGGGGAGCCTGGCCAATCTTTTGTAATGATAAATAGTTCCTGGGTCATACCACAGGCTCACACCCTATTCAAACACAGACATACCCTTAAGACAGGATTTGTGAAGGAAAAGACAATGGGGAGGCTTTTCCATTTTCCTTTGACCTTGGGACAACAGTTTGGAACAGTCTGGGAATCAAAATAGTTTCAGGTCGGTCTTCCTGTGCTGATCTATGTACGTGCTTGGTTGGTACACTTATGAACATTACCATATATCTAAGAACTCAAAATTCCTATCACAAGACTAGTAGGGCCTAGCACAAATCTGAAGCTATTTTTTGGGGGGTGGGGGGCTTGTGGAGAGTAACTCAAGCTTTGAAAACTTTGGATCCATAATTCATTTACAGAATCCAAATTTTGCCTTGGAAACTAAAGCCCAAAGCACCTATTACTTATGTGTAGGGCAATGCACATTGAACCCCTTGAAATCCCCCCCAAAGCTCGCATAGAGCCCACAAAGTGTAGTTTTGAACTAGGACCTCGGAGACCAGGGTTCAAATCCCTATTCGGCCATGAAGTAACCTAGGTGACCGTGAGCCAGTCATAGGCTCTCAAACTATCCTCACAGTGTTGTTGTCAAGATAATATGGTGAGGCAGAGAACCATAAATGCTAGCTTAAGCTCCTTGGGATAGAAGGAAGAATATAAATGTAAGTAAATAAATAAAAGAAAGAAAAGAGCAAGCTTCAGCTTGCCTCTACAGCAGACTTATGGAAAGATGTACTACCTTAACAACTGCATGTTTGAACTTGCCCTGTGATGCTCTTTCCTCAGTAATGTTTGTTTGTTTACTTGTTTGTTTATCTGAACACATTTTAATTGCCTGAAATATGCTGTTGTTTTGCTACCTGGGAAATTTCCTATTCAAAAAAGGCTTGCTGCAGGGAATAGTGAGGCATCAAGATTTTCACAGCCGAACGCAAGCCAGCAGTATAACATATTAACCAGATAAACTGTATTAGTTTACAGCAAACTGTATAAATATTCTGAGTAGTAAGGCAATAACCCTTTGTAAAAAAAAAAAAAAAAAAAAAACACACCCCACCCCCCAAAAACCCAAAAAACCCCTGAGGAATCTGAAGTCTGATTTTATTAGAACTCACGGGGGGGGGGGGGTAGGGTCCTCCCGCCTGCTTGGAATTTCTCTCTAAAGTGTAATGTGGGATGCCTGAAGGGTTTCCACTGAATATTAAAGATACAGAAAGAATACAGGAAATGCAGGGTGGGAGAAAAAAACATATTTAAAAGCATAATAAAAGTGGATGTTGTCGAGGTTAACCGTGGACAGTCCTCTATATAAAGGAGTCCGCCAACTGACAGGCTGTCCGGTTAAAGTCCAGTTAAAGACAAAGGGCCATAAGATGAGAGAGCAGCGGCCCTGCCGTTGTTCATCAGGGAAATTCAGCTCAGCAATGCAAACCTGCCTAATTCACACTTCCCAGAGCAACTGACAAACCCTAAATGCAGGTGAAAATTCACATCCACTAAAATGCATATGTTTATGAAAACAACATGCAAAATGCATTATATGAAGGAAAATGGCTTGCAAGTTAGGCAGACATGCACACAATAATGTGTATGTCAGGAGAAGTGCATGTTTAAATGCTGCTGAATTTTCATGAGGACTTTTTTAAAAAAAATTGCAGTCCGATATGGAAGTTGAACTTAAGTTAAGAAGAAGAAGAAGAAGAAGAAGAAGAAGAAGAAGAAGAAGAAGAAGAAGAAGAACAACAACAACAACAACAACAACAACAACATTGGCAAGTTCATTCATCCCTACAATAGACTAGTCTAGAAGTGATCAAATACATTCAAAAATCACACAGGCTACAAATAGACTAACTGAGAGCACAAGGTGCTCACATGAGTTTTTGAGGACCAAACAACTTAAGGTACAAATACCTGAAATCTCTCCTCCTTCCCTAGAGACCTCTCAGTTGTTAAGATCAGAAAAGGCGGTCCCCTTGGTCATGCCCTTGCTCTCAGATGCATGGAGTGGTGGCAGCCCAGGAGAGGGCATTCTCTCTGGTGGCCCCTAAACTATGGAATTCCCACCCCACAAAGGTGTGCCTAGCACCGTCACTATATTGCTTTTGATGACTTCTGAAGATGCTGCTCTTTTATCCTGGCCTTGGACACATGAGATACATATTTTATGACCAGCCCTATTCCCACGACTGTAATTTGTTTTGACTGATTTTAATATCAGATTTTAAATTACCAGAACCTGCACTGCTGGGAAATGACAACAACAACTCTCCTTCCATTCATGGAGGAACTATATAGGATCCAGCCATATGTGTAGATCTGTGGTACATGAAAAGGAGAGATATGAACACAGGCAGTGCACACAGCATATCTGAAATATACATGGTATAATTGTAAATGTCCTTCCAGTGATAATAAACAGCAATATTATTAAAACAAATGGTCATGTTTTGTGAGACAGAGACAGTTGGTATGTGTGGGCAGCACAAGCTGTGGAAAATCTGGTGGTTTTTTTTATAATAATAATAATAAAAAGCAGAATGGCCTGAAATGACAGAGCAGTAGCATTTCCTGCGTGTTATGGAATATAATGCATGTTATGGGGGGGGGGAGAGACTTTTTTCAGATAGCACAACCAAACAAAGAAAAACTGGAAATAAATGCAGGCATCAACCCAGAGAAGACCCAACAAAACCCTAATCCTTTTCGCACAATAATTATGGAATAATGTTTCACGAATTCCCATAGGTACCAGGAGGATGGGATTAATGTTCCTTCATTGAAGCATAACCAAAAAAGGTGAACCAAGTAACAGAGTAGAGAAGTAGTCTGTGTTTTGATTCTTGAGATGTGCCTGCAGTTGGTAAATTTATTTTTCCACTAGTGCTAAGTTTTATATTTGTTGGTATCTTGTCCTGTCTTATGCCCAAAGCACAATGACAGTACAGTCATACCTCGGGTTACAGATGCTTCAGACTGCGTTTTTTGGGGGGTTACGGACCCGCCGAAACCCAGAAGTAACGGAATGAGTTACTTCCGGGTTTTGGCGGTCGCGCATGCGCATAAGTGCTAAATTGCACTTTGCACATGTGCAGAAGTGCTGAATTGCAACCTGCGCGTGCGCAGACGCACTGCTGCGGGTTGCGAACGCTGCGGGTTGTGAATGTACATCCCACACGGATCACGTTCGTAACCCGAGCGTCCACTGTAATGAAGAGGTCTTGTTAAGGAAGAGAGGAGGTACAGGGTCAGCCACAGTTGCTCTGCTCAGGCTAGACTACAGAAGAGGCGAAGTTAGAAGCAGCAGTTGGAACTGCATTGAAACAATGCAGCATCCACCATGCTGTTGAAGATATGGGCTAGCTTACAGGGGAGACTCATGCCTTGTGAAACTGTTGAGTGTGCAGATGCTCACTGCATCTGTTCCCAACAATGAGAGCACTACCAGGCAGAGCTGGCCCACTTATGACACAGGGTGAGGCAGGTGCCTCAGGTGGTGGAAAAGGAAGAGGAAGCAACCCCAAGAGTCCTTTGCATACCCCACTGCTCTTGCAGAAGCAACCCTGGAGAGGGAGCTGGTGGACGTGGCAAAGTGGCACAACATTCCACTGCCCAGCTTTGTTGCTGGCCTCCACTGCCCCTTGAGGCAGAGATGGACGGGCAGTGGAATGCTTCCCCTCTCACTGTCAGCAAGAGGGGAGGTGTTCCGCCACCCAGCTTTGCTGCTGAGTGGGAAGGGAACTTCAGAAAGGACTTCTTCTTCAGGAGAAGTGCTTTGCGAAGCTCCCAGTCCAGCCCAGCCCAGCCTCAAGTCTTTGCAAGGGTTTCTTGCAGAAGCTCTCACCAAGCTTGGGTAGGAAAGGAGCTTTGGATAGTGCATCTCCCTGCAGAACCTTAAGCACACCCATCAACCCCACCACCACCACCAGAGTGGCAGGGGGCATTTTAACTCAGGTGCCAAAATGTCTTGGACCACCTCTGCTACCAGGTCCTTGGTGACATGGCTGTGCCATCCTCTTCTGGACACTGTTTCTTCCATTTGTAGTGTTTGGCTGATGCCCACCCTGGATGCTGTTGTTTCCCTAGGCTAGAAAAGGGGAGTCTTACTTCCCCAGCCAGGGAAATCAGATATTAGGAGAGGGAAGTACCCATCTCCTCCCTCACCCCGTTATCCTCCTGTTTCCACCTCCTTGTCTGTCTCAGCCAGTCAACCGTCAATTCAGCATGCAGATATTTTGCAGTAGTTCTGTTTGCCACTTATGTAAGGTAAGTAATAAACTCAAATAAGTGTCAAAAAATGGAAAGAAGGGCAATTCTGCATTTCAGTGGAATATTTTGGTTCATAATTTCCACTTTTTGGAAAACCTTTACCCAGACAAGAGGACCAGCCCATCACATATCGAAAGAGGAAACATAATCACAACATTTCCTTCAGCAGTTTGTACTACTTTTTGTGATTTTATTTAATAAAGATGAAGATGTGTATTTGAGCTGTGTAACTTTTATGACATTTCCCCAAATCTTGGCTGACACTGACTTAACAAGTGCTTTGTCCCAATCTTTCATCCAATCTTCATGGTACATAGACTTTTTGTTCATAAAAGGAAGCTCTGTAGGATGTCTTTTTGTGTGTGTGTGCCGACAAAATGAGAGACACGTCTTCCCATACAGTAGGAAGACTGTTGCGCTCTCTTCTTTATCTCTCTCACTCACACACATGTACACACATAGTGGTCACTAGCTACTTTTCTTGCATTCCCCAAAGATTTTTATCTTGCAAATGAAAGAGCCTAATTATTTCTATAACAGAAGGATTAGAGCTCCCAGAAACTGATTCTTTGAGTTTGAACATCATTGTAGGTATAATAAATTGCATGTAGTTTGTGACCAGCACAGCTGCTTCAGGAATTACTAGAGTAAGAAGAAATTCTCAGAGTGGGATGATTAGAAAACAGAAACAAAACAGGTGTCACTATTGGATGAAACCATTCAGGTTTGGACCACAGAGAATAAATTAGCGGGGAAAACTATGGTACAATAGTTGGCACCAAAGTAACCTTTTATGTTTTTGTGTGTGCGCACACATTTTTTTTTAACCATACTCTTTCAAGATTCGGCTAGGAGCCTTCTGAAACAGCTGCCAAGAGAATTTCTCTTTTGTATTATTCAGCACAATGAAGAGATTCTTTGTTCTCTTTCGATATGTATCTTGTTTGTGAGGTGTTGAGAACCAATTTGCATTTCCATTATGGATTTTTCTACTCAATGAAATGGAATTTCACGTTGCCTTGCTGGATATGTGATTTATTTGTTTTTGTTTGTTTGTTTGTTTGTTTTCGATTGATACCCATTTATTTATTCACATGCTTTGCTCTTCATTTATGCTATATTCATTTTCTCTGCCTCATTCATACAGCTTCTTTGAAGTAGGTTTGATAATAAGCCCTCCTGTAAATCTCCTTTCTAAAGGTGGGATGTTAGAGTGACAGTTGACTCCTATAATAGGTCTAGTTGTAGTTAATATCTGTGACTCAGCAACACATTGCTCCCACAAAACAAGGTGATGGCCACCAACTCCAATTGGTAGGAATGCTACCAATTCCTACTAGCAAAGAGGTCTATGTGTTACCTCCAGGATCAGAGGCAACAGGGCCAGCTTACCTGTGAGGCAGGGTGAAACTGCCACATTGGGTAACAGAAACCCTTAAGGTGGCATCCTGCAGGTGTCCCACCTTCCCCGCCTCCTCCACTGCTGGAATCAGTGTACATTCAGAGAAGGAGACCTACAGAGGATTTTGTTCTTGTTCAAGACCTCTTAAAACAAGGAGCTGGCACTTTGTTGGAGAACTGCAGAGGTGGTATTTCTGTAACTTATCTCCAACAGGAGGAGGGCTTTTATGTTCTACAGCAGCAGGGACACCAAAGTGGTCATCAACATCCAAACTAAATTAAGTGCATTATAAAGAGGCAAGCTTTGAGGTTAAGAAAGGATACAAATTGTGGTCAGTCCTGAGCATTCTCACACATGACAAAGATACCTCTGAGGGCTCTGATTCATTTTTTAAAAAAAAAAAATGTGAACAGGGCTAATGCAATGTGTGGCCCAAATAACAGCCAATAGTGGTTACCATTGTGGCTTTTTCATTATCAGAAACTAGCACGGGTGTTTCTGTGAACTGACACAGTCTTATAAATGTGTATTATGTGTCACTAAACAGCAGCATTTGATGTGCGGAGACATATTGGCAGGCATTTGTTCAGGCTAGAAGGCTCTCCTACCCCCCTACCCTAAATGCTGGTGGCTGTGTTATTTTTAACATTATGAACTTGTCAGCTATTGAATATACATTGTGGTGATTTGATGAGATGTCTTTAGGAGTGCAGAAAAACTGATTTCCCTGTTGACAATATGGCCTGATTTTAATATCCTGAGATTTTTCCTGCTTTTATGCCTTGGAAGGTGAGACTATCAAGCCAATACTATCATGTTCTTATAAATTATCTGGTGCTAATAAGTAAGGAATGCTGCCCACTGAACAGTCAAGCTCTGGGTCAGAGGAGCTCCCATGTGTGTTAAAGTGAATTAAACCAATATAATATTTTAAAAATTAATCAGTCCCCAGGCTGGTTTAGTAGCAATGCTTTGATAACTCAGGGATTCGGATTTTTAAGTGACTGATCTTCCATGGTCCAGTGGAGAACAGGCAGGGAGTATTAGTAATCTTCAAAGCTTGATTGCTTTTTCTGATAACATTACAAAATTAGTGGATGAAAGAATGTGTAATTTATCTGAGTCTCAGCAAAGCAGTGGATGCAAAATCTTTACTTGCAAAATTAAATTCAATTTGGCTCAGACATGGAGCCCTGCCATTTGGATCTTAAAATGGCTGGTTGAGTGCAAACATAGTGTAATGAGAAATGGCACCACACCAAATCATGGGGAGGTTTTCTAAGTGGGGCATTACAGGGGTCTCATCAGATTTAACATCTTCATTAACAATCTGGACAAAGGTGTGACATTCTGTGTGAATTAATAATGGTGGAATAGGAGCTATTGAAAGCACTGGCAAGTATGAAGAACAACCTAAAGGGTGCTCAGAACTTGGTCTTCCTCCAATATTGTCTACAACTGCAGTCCACTTTGGATGCAAGTGGAGAAGGATCAGAAGGGTAGTAAAAATAGTCATTGATGGACTGTAGGTCACATGCTGGTTCTGGCAGATGAGGATCAAAGGGCCAGAGAAATGGTCAAATCCCAAGGCTGCAACAGAGGGCTGAAGGGACTGGAAGCAGGTTCAGTCAAAGGAAGGAAAGTTTGGTTTATTATCTAAGGCAGCAGCAAGGAAAGTAAAGAGCAGGTAGAGTCCTCACACTTAATATAAGCTGATTAGACTGATAAACTGACTTGACTACTTGGGCTTCATAGGGCCTGATGCATCTGAATGTTTTGGTTTAACGAGTTCAGTTAAATCAAGTTCATTGAATTAGTTCAAAATTTTCTGAACTGCACCTGAAAATAATTTCCATAATCACCAGGTGAATTGAATTATTTTAAAGTTTGTTTTGGAGTAGAATGCTGAATGATTTCTAGTTCACTTTCAAGTTCATTCTCTGATGTGTTTTTATGCTTTGAAATCTTTTGGCCTTTAGGTGTGTGGTGGTAGTGGGGATAAATTAAACCTTCAACGTTGCACTGTGTATGAGAGTGTGCGTGTTGCTGTTTTTCTTAGTCAACGTAAGTGTATTTTATATTTCAGTACAACACCTTGTAAAATTATGCATGCTGCGAAATATTTGCCAAGGGTAATTTGGATGAACTTCAACTTGAACCATATGTGGACCAAACTAGTTGATTTTCCAAAGGGATAAATTTGAACTGGAACTAGTTAATTTTGGGACTTGTTGACCTTGAACTAGACCAAGTTAGGTGAGTCCTGATTGGCTTGGAGAGTCAGCTGGGAGATTACCTAACTCTATTCCAGGGTGAAAATTCAGCTAATGAGATACCTTTTTACCTAAGGCCTAGCATCTCAAGGACATGGGGGGGGGGGCTGTGGTGCAGAAGGCAAGCTGCTGGAGACTAGTGGTTAGAGGCCACAGTTCCATACTTTTGTGCCTTACAGAGGTCCAAAAAAACTTAGCTCTGAGGCTTTTTTTTTTTTAAGACTTCTAAGAGGAACATGAACCAAGGAACAGAGGTAGACTGCCTTTGTTGATTCTCCACTGCCCTGATTCTCTCACTGGCAGATAGATTCTCTCAGTGGCTGGTGTGTTATAAACAACAAACAGAACAGAAACAGACAGAAATGAAGTAAAACATTCAGATGGAACTACAGGTATTCACATGTTAGGAGTAAGTAGAAGTAATTAGGTGATCATTGCACTGTGAAATCAACAAGATGATAAAGGTTGCACACCAATTTATCAAAGGAAGTGTTTTAAAAATAGTCATTCATGCGATTTATTGGATGTCTGTAAAGAGACGCCAACTAAATATGCCCTTTTAATTTATGGAAGAGAAATCTAGGAATTAACACACAATCAACCAACAACTCTTTGGGGATTGGACATTGGCACAACAGCTCATTCTCACCTTTAAATACATTCACCGAGCATACTGAAAAAGAGTCACCAGTTTGCCTAAAATTGCTAAGCAGTCAAGAGGAGGATCCTCTTGGAAAGAGCCATTGTCATGACCCCTGAACACAGAGTCAGAGGCCACAGAGGCACCCATTAAGGACATATATCAACCTTAGAACTCTGAGCTGATTACTAGAGATCAAAGGACTACTGCGACTGAAGCTGAGTGACAACCCCCCCCCCCCAAGGAACCTCCTGGGCCACTAGGGCCAGTGTCCAGACGCTCACAGGTGCCTTTCCCTGAGCCCGAGGAACCAGATGACTCTCACCACACTTTACCAGTCCAGCTGCACAGAGAGGGAAGCTATGGAATGGAGGAGTGCCCATCTGCAGGTCACATATACTTTAAGGCTCTGAATTCCTTTGTGAGGAGGTAGAACTTAGTTGTATGCTCTGAAACCATGTTGGAGCAAGTTGCTTGCTCAGAATTATCTGTTGCATTGGAACTTCTGACCAGCCTTGCCTTGCCTTGCCTTGCCTCCAACATTGTCCTGCCTTGCTTCACCTCCAGCCTTGACACCTTTTCTGTGAAGATCCAAAATTGGCATGGAATATGACAAATCATGTAGTGAACCCAAAATTCAGTTTATGCAGTAAAACTGGGAAGAATTTTTCTCCAGAGTCAAAACTAGGCTTTCATTATCAGTTGGCAGACTTTTCAAGTTACTAGTGTTGAGGTAGCTTTCATTCGTTCTTAGGTTTCCCAGGCTTACTACCAAGTGTAACTTCTCAAGGAAGTTACCAAGGAAACTCAGAAAGTCACATGTGAGGTGTCAGAGGAAAACTGTTCATCTCTCTGCTGCATTATGGCAGCACTGTATAATCTGCTCCGATAACGCAGAAAATTGTTGATTTTCCTTGGGTTTATCGCTTACTTGGGTGATCAATCCTGGTACAATGATTCTAACATCTATATAGAATGTTATTCCAGTCCTATGAACTTATCATTTCAGTAGACAAGGATCTGCTTAAATGCATTGGTTTTTTGGGTTTTGTTTTTTTAAAATGTGTATTTATTAAAAAGATTTATTGCCACCCCTTCATCACTACTGTGTTTATTTAAATAAGCAAACAGTAATGTATAGGGATATAATAAAATGTCTTTTACTGAGCCAGATCACTGGTCCATCTAGTTCAGTATTATCTGCTCTGACTTGCAGAGTCTCTCCAGTGTTGTAGGCAGGAGCTTTTTGCCTTATCCTTAGCTGGAGACATCAGGGATTTAACCTAGGACCTAATATATGCAAGACAGATGCTCTGTCACTGAGGCATGGCCCATAATTGTGTGGCTGCTCTACTGGGGCAAATGGGGTACTGCCCACCATGCTTGCCTTCCTACTTATGTTCTTGATTTCTTCAACTCTGCCATTCTGCCTTCCTACTTACATCCAGGGCTGTCAGCTTCCTTCTCCCGAGTCTCAGAATTGTCAATATAGAACTCAGGAGAGGACAAAGCTAGAATTAGTTGGCTCTGCCTCTCCTTGGTTCTGGCTCCACCTATGGTTGGACTCCCAACCAGCTGCAATGAGTACCAGCCACCACTGTGTGTGTGTATTTGTGTCTGTGTGTGTGTGTGTGAGAGAGAGAGAGAGAGAGAGAGAGCATGAGGGAGGCACTCAGATAGAAATGCTTGGTGTGAGTATAGAGATTTGTAAGTACACAAATGTTTCTATTTTCACCTGTAAAATGCCAGGAGATATTAGTCCAGGGCCAGCCTAAGACATTTTGGCACCTGGAACTTCCGGCTTCCAGCAATGAGATATGGCAACCTCCCAAGAGATCGGACAGCCAGTCGTGCCAGTAATTCAGGGTTAAATGAGGGTAATTAACCCTGTTCACCCCCCCCCAGGGCAGGGAGGGCCTGCGCCACCTGCAGATCATCCGTTATCTGCACTTTGCAACAAGATGTGGAGGCAGGGACGCTGGGTGATGTCCAAGGCGCGAATCTGGCAACTCTCCAAAGTCAGTCTCATTAGCCGGGAGTCCCTGTTTCCTAAAAAATTAAAAAGATTTGGCAAAAAAACAGCCGTGTTCTGGACAGAAAGAGTTAAAAGAAAAATCTGCTAAACTACACAGTCGCTAGAGGCCAAATTTCGGACTTCAAACAGACTCCTATCTTGTCGTCTTGGTGAATGAGGTGAGAGGCTGTGACATGTTTGTATTCATTATATCTGCTATTTCATGATTTGGTGAACCTCACCAAGAAAGAATTAATTACCCAAAGGAAACACAGGAGGCGTAAAATAATTGCACATATTGGCATTATTGCAGTCCTCGGCTGAGAGCCCTGATCAAAATTGGCAGAGTAAGATCAGATATGATCAGATCAGCTCGGGCTGAGGAGGGAAGATGGTGATGGTAGAAACTCTGACGCAGAAAGAGAAAGGATATGATCAGAAAAAGTCTCCTTTAATGGGGGGAGATTGGAGGTGGTTTTTTATTGGAATTACAAAAGGGGTGTACTTTACAGAGGATGCATTTGCTTGCATGGAATATTGTCATGGAGTGACTGTAAACTCTGGATGCCTGCCAGCTGTCCGAGGGCCCTGGAGAGCTGGCGTAGGTTTTTATGGGGAAACTGAAGCAATCTTTGTGTAACTTACTGATTGCCAAGTACACCTCTACAGTACATTTGAAATATTGGCTGGTTTGGACAGATCAAAGATGGTGTGAAGTTGCTAATTAACTTCAAGCTTGGATGGAAGCCCAGAGCGTATTAGAGCAACAATCAGCAGAAAAGAAGGGGTCATCGAAGGAGGACTGTACTTTAAAATATTAAGATTGAGAACAATGTGGAAAAAGCCCCCTGCGTGATTATAGAAATAAGGAATGGTTAAATAAAACAAGATAGAGAGTTATACCAGCGACTGACTGATTGAGAGAGGAGGTTGTCAATATCAAGTAACAAAGAAGATAGCAGAAAGATAAAGGATGGACATTTAGCTCTTGAAATCCACAACATGGGAAGTCCCATTGAAATTAATTAATTTGGACTCTATAATTGGCTGTATTATTTTTTGTTTTTGAATGTGGTAAGATTTGGCTTGATTTGTTATTAATATGAATGTTTTTTTCTTCTCTTTATTGGAAAATGAATAAAAATTATTTACAAAAAAAAGAGACATTTTGGCACCTGAGGCAACCCCCCAAACGGTACACCCTCCCACTGGCCAGGGAATAAGGGATGAGTGAAGGTCTACATAAGAAACAAGGGAGGAGTAAAGACATTGGGAATAAGGAGGGAAATCAAAGGTCATCATGGGGGGTGGGGAGAAGGGACTCATTCTAAATCACGCTAGGCGGGTACAGAACGCAGGAGACCCCAGAGGCCAGCTCCCACCATTTGGTCACCAGGGGTGGGAGGAGAACAGCAGGAGCCCCTATTTGTCAGGAGGCTGCTAGAGTGGTGGCACTGGGTGGGGTTGCTGAGAGGAAGCAGGAAACCTAGTCTCCAAGGTAACAGCGACATCACAGCTGTTGCTGCCAAAGTGGCAGCAGCAATAGGCAATGCACACTTTGGGGGCTGGATCTGCTGCCCCTGTGGGTCCTGCCCCCTGAGACAGTCACTTCACCTTACCTCATGGGTGGGCTGTGCCTGTATGAGTCTCATCACTGTGATGAAGGAAAGGAAATGCCACACACATAATTAGAATTCCAGTCTTTCTCTCGGATCTAGGCTGGGAATAAGTACTGTTCTTTTGTTTGACCCAGGCAGTTTCTTTTCTTTGCCTGTCACTGCTAAATGTGACACAGCAGCTTGTTATAAGCAAAAAAAAAGAAAGAAAAGAAAACAGAAAACTCCTAGCCACGCTGCAAAATTAAATTTCCTGAAATTGCATAGGAATTAAGATTGCTAGGGTCTGTGTAACAGCCAGTCACCTTTTCTTTCACTTTTTAATGATCAAAACTAGCAACAATCCTCTGTTAGTTTAGGTCTTCGCGGTTTCTCATGAAATAATTACATCAGAAAGAGCTGGTGGTTTATTTTTCCCTCAGGACACATGAATTAAGGGGTGGAAGAATATGTGGTTTTCCTCCCAGCAATAAGGGAAGCAGAGGTCATCCGTCCCCAAAAAGTCTAATTCATGCCTGGAATACAGCTTGCCTCACTTAAGGAGAATAAAATGTTGGTGGCAGAGCAAGTGCATCCATCTCAGCTTTATTTTCCTGCAGGAAAAGAAACTACCATGTTAGACAATAATTTAAAATGTTTTAAAATATCCCATGGATACTTGAGCTGCATTCCACAATCCTGCTTGCACTGTAAGACGAAAGAATCACCAACCACAGTGGTTCATCTTATTTTTTTAAAAAATAGCCTTCTAATTAGAATGAAACTTATTTTACAATGCAATTCTGTGCATAATCCCAAGAAAGCATGGGCAGCATTATACTGTTAATCTTTGCCAGCAATCATCTTTGCCTGTACATCTTGGGCTGTGTTTTTCCTGGGAATGACTGTTAAAGCTGTGGCTCAATGGGTAGCTATGCAGTGGGAATTGGAGAGTGGGGATGTGTCCGACAGGTCTTTTAATCAGTGCCAAAATATTACTGACATGCTCAATATTAAAGAAATCTCCTGCTGTCCGAAGGGAACATCATTGATTTTAGGGCTTTGCAGAAGCTTCTGCATCCTCGCCAAATTCCTTTACTTTTCTAACTCAGTGGAAATGTTCAGGTTGTCAATGAAGTATGGAAATTGGGTTCAGGTTTTGAGGAGAGGCCGTGGGTCATTGCTAGAGGACATGCTTTACATGCACATGGTGGTCACAGGCTCCATCTTAGACTTCTCCAATTAAGGAATCTTCAAGAGCAAGACTTCTGCCTGAGAGCTACTGTAGTCATGGTAGCAGTTCTTACTTAGATGAACTGTTGATCTGACTCAGAAAAAAAGGCAGCTACCTGCCAACTTGCTCAAAGGGCTTGAACAGGGATCACTGAACATAGAAAGTTGTCCACTCTGACTTGACAGTGGCTCTCCAGGTTTTTAGGAAAGGGACACCCCAAGTCCTACATGGAGATGCCAGGGATTGAACCTTGGACATTCTGTGTGCAAAGCTGAGCTGCGGCCCAGAAAAGTATTCTTTCAGCTGATCCCCACTGAAGAAATGTGAATTTTGCTCTCAAGGAGGGTGAGAGGTAAAATGGGCAGTGGACCTTTCTCTTCCCTTTCTTTACCTCTCATGACAGTGATAGCAATAAAGAAGAGCACAGAGCTATTTATTTAGTGTCCAGGACATAATTTTCTTTCATCCAACATGTTCAGGGTCTGGACACTGCGCCATCTTATCCAGGAGGAAAGGAATAGGTGAAAAGATTATCATAAACACAACTGATGTTGTGGTTTTATAATGTGCCCCAAGATATTGCCTGAGGAAGTCTGCAGGAAAGAAAATGGTGGCTTGGCCACTGATGAAATCACTCTATGTGCTGCTCTTCTGTCTGCTAGTGATTCTGCAAACATATGAACCCACCTTTTGGCATGAAAACTTTGTTCTGAGTTAAGAATAGTGGGTACACTACTGAACTGTAATTTAAACCAGGTAGGGAGTGGGGCTAGCTTTATCCTGGTGAGTTGGGAAATGTACAATATCATCCACTGAACTGTAAAAATCTAACTTGGAATTCATTTCATGGAGAAGCCATCTTTCAGGTTCAGTCCCTAGTAAGGATGGAAGGATCTGTCAAATCTGGTTCTCTCAGTTTTTATTTTCTTTCTTATTTTTTAATCTTAAATTCAATTTTCAACTTTTCTGCATCAATTTATGATATAAAAAAACCCTCATAAAAATTCTTCAACGTTTTAGTGTGAATTTACCCTAACAAAAAATATTTGTACATGGTTCAGACCAATGTACACATTTTTGCAAGCAATTTATTTTGCAAGTATTCTGTAGCATCAATTTTTATGCACATTTTCCCCAATATGCGCATTTTGGGGGTAAACATTGTGTGGAGAATTGCACCCCATAATTAAGAGGTATGAATTATGAAGGATGACTGTTTCAGAAAGTAAAAACTACTCTTTCAGAAAGTGCAAATTAAATCAATACAGCTGAACTTGATCAAATTTCTTCTTCATCCCATCTAGATGAGTCTGGGGCAAAAAAACACACACAAAAAAACAAAAAAACCCCACAGAACTAGATGGACCATTGGCCTGACTTTGTGACCTTCCTGGTGTTGTTGGACTTCAGCTCTCATCAGTTCTTTCTAGCATGACCAATGGTCTGGGAGGATGGAAGTTGTTGTCCAATACCTGGAAGGTTTCAGGTTCCTCATACCTACATCAGAAGGCAGCTTCCTGTGTTCCACTGCAGTCATCATATCAGATGTTACTTAGCTCATCAGCACTCAGTTGCACGTTAGATTTCCATGTCTTTGGTTATGCACTGTAAAACTAGGACAATGAGACAATATTTAGTGCTGCGTTGCCTCAGCAACTGACTCCACCCATTCTACTTCCCAAAGGCATGAACCCATTGAACTGAACTGGCCAATGAAACTGTGCATGTAATCTTATAACAGCTCAATGGGAAGAAAAGGGGAGAAGCAAATCGTTTAGCTTAGCCTCTGAGCTTGATGGAGTCTGATATAATTAACAAACTTGTGATATCTCTAGCAATTGTAATTCCAATTATTTGCTAGCTGAAGGCAAGTTTTCCTGCTCTGAGTTAGGAAATCATGTAAATAGCCTAATTAATATAATTTGCCTTATGTTCTACTTAGAAAAACAAAAACAAATATGTCATTTTTAAAAGAATAAATAACATGATATAGACTAAATATTAAAAAATATTCCATTTGCAGTCAGTTTGCAGAGCAAATATTGCATATTGCAAATCTTTTTTCTTTTGGCATTTCCAAGTAATTCAACGTGATTTAATGAAATTGTGATTGCTTCTTCCCCCCACTCTGCCAATTCTACCCAGCATTACAATAAAAGGGAAAACACTTCCTTTGAAAAAAATAAAGGAAGCTCATTTGCAGAAGCGTGTGTGGCTACATTTTCAGGGGACCACAGTAGACCAGAAAAGGCAATATCAGTTCCTATCTCCAGTTCTTTTAGCATCAAGAGATTTCATCCCAATGTAAATAAATATTGGGGGGAGGATTCCATGCTGATTTGATGGAAAGCTAAAATAAATAATTCTTTCATCTTCCTTTGTGGAATGAAGAGATAAAGCTACTTATAAAAGCTTACAAATCATCTTAACAGATTGTCTATATATTAATGTAAGAAAGAATTCAATCGCCTGAGGTAAAATAAATATATATTAGCTCTCCCTGCACCTGTCTTTAAAACTGTGCAGTTTTCATAACTCTACGGTGTAAGAAAATTTCCCTAAGGTGATGATGGATGGATGGATGGATGGATGGATGGATGGATGGATGGATGGATGAGTTTGGGGGGTAGCAGGCTCCCTCAAACTCCTGGACCCAGTAAATGTTAGAATTTAACCAAGCCTCCTGAACCCCTGGATCCAACACTGGTTAAAAACAGATTCCTAATCCGTGGTTCCAGTTTCCCATGTTCAGGAAATTGCCTGGGAGATGAGCCATTAAGAAAACAAAGGAAAGGAGATGAGCCACTAAGAAAACAATGGGAAGGTAATAAGCCATTAAGAAAGCAAAGACTCTGAGCCAAACAGCAAAGGGGTAGGGGCCTCCCACATCTCAGAGTGTGTTAGAAGACAAAGCCAGAGTAGTTTGAAGTAGTTTTGGGGTCAGGTGTGATGTGGCCTAGAGGGAAACGGTTGTAGGCTGGTAAAGGCAGCAAGCTGAAGAGAGGATCAGAGCATGATGGTTGATTTCTGTTTGTATCCAAGGTGGCAGCTACTGTATGAGAGAAACAATACTTTCTTGGTGTGTTAGTGCTGTGAGCCCCTCCAACATAGGCTCAGGTTGTATATTTGTGAAAATAAACCATAAATCCTAAAGACACCACAGTGTCTGCTGTGCCTCATTCCTGAAAAGAAACATAAACCCTGGGTAAGTGTGCCTGGAACCCCTGGAATCTCACTGGGGGGCATGCAACAATATGCATCTTCATGCGCATTACTCTGATGGATAGCCTTGTCAAAGAACTTGTAGGAATGTGAATTTTAAAGAATAGCTGCATTTAAGTTTGCGTGTTGTTTTGGAAAGCGTGAATTACGTAGTTTCTCATTAAAATGTGAACTAAACCAAATTTCTACCCCACATCCCTATAAGTACATATAAAAGCACCGTGTTTGCATCTGCATACATATGAACCTCTAGATTAGCTACAGGCATCCATGCTTAGATTTGGTATGTCAGTAGTTTACAAAGACTTGAATGTCTTTAAAGACCATTGTTTTGCTTGTTTTAAGAGAATATAAATCTATTTTCCTGGGCTTCTTCGGACTGGACTTGGACATCAAACATAATGTGGGTTCTTGCAGTACTTCCCGTCAAGGCTTTGTTGCCACTGCTCCTTTGAGCTTTGCTCAAATGCGTTTTATGAAGCAATCTTCACATATTATGTGTTAGTGCCAAAGTGAATTGTTTGTTATATTCACTAAGGTATAAGACAAGGAAGGGGGAAACCTCAATATGTCTTAGATGTAGCGAGCCATCTGCAGCCTTGTCTCTAGATATTGCAGTGAAGAATAACTCAACAATGGTAATTTGACCATAATAATTATAATGAGCAGATCATGCAGAGTTTTATTTATTTACAAGGTCTCTGAGGGCTCTTCTTTGGGGATCGTGTGGTGCCTTGAACAATTGATTTATGGACTAATCCATCTGTAGTTAATCTGAGTGGGTGGCTTGTATAATGCTGCAGTCCCTTCCTAGCATTTAAACCATCATTTAGCCAAGTAAAAAAGAAATGTGTGTGTTTATGCCCTATTCCTGTGAATGTAATTTTTTAAAAACTCTTTTAATTCCAAATTTTAAATTGTTATAATCTGCCCCAATAACAATAGCAACATACGCATTTTAAATGTAATCAGTTTCTAGCAAATTCTAAAGAATCTCAAAGTTTTTTGCAACAATAAGAATCGAGTTCTTAAAACATATTGTAAGCAAGATATCACCATCTAAAAATATGCAAGTATCAAAACTCTGAACCATACATTCAAGCATTAACAGCACCAACTCCAAAATATATGTTTTTAACAATCATCTAAAACATGTACCTTCAAGGTAACAGTGTGTGTGTGTGAGAGAGAGAGAGAGAGAGTGAGTGTCTGTAGTGTTCCAGAGGTTCCAGTTACAGATAGGTAGCCGTGTTGGTCTGCCATAGTCAAAACAAAAGAAGAAGAATCTGAAGAAGTGTGCATGCACACGAAAGCTCATACCAAGAACTGACTTAGTTGGTCTTTAAGGTGCTACTGGAAGGAATTTTTTTGTTCCAGAGGGTAGGACTCATCACAGAGAAGGCATCCTCCAGTGATTATTGCATGAGATAGAAGAATTAGGCCACCAGTGTTCATCCTGTGTTTGCCCTTCTTCCCATGCTGTCCCATCCTTGATGCTGCCCATGTATATATAATAGGGAAGCTTTCCAGCAATCCTGATATGGGGATATCCAGCACACCTTTATTAGGCTGCCCCACTACAAATAATGTCTCCAGTGTGCCGATAACATTGAGGGGGCGGATGGGGTGACATCTCACCCTCAGGATTGTGGGTGCCCTCTGCTGCAACGCAGACGTGTGGCATCACACATGCAGGTGTGTGTGTGGCGTCGCACGCCTGTGTTGTGTTGGCCAGCACTCGGGGCTCCTCTTCTCCGCAGCCAGCGAGGCATCCTTTTCCAAAGGGAGGCACTCGGACTTGGAGGCAGAGAGACTCTGCCATTGTGTCCGAGTCCCACCCCCCGGAAAAAGGGTGCCTCATTCACTGGCACTCGCCTTTTCTCTACTGAGTGGTGGCAAGAGCCCAAGGGGTTCCAAGCACTCACCCAGGATCTGTGTTCCTTTGGAGAATAGAGACATGGTGGAGACTGTCATAGCTTTAACCAATGTGGTTTATTCACCTATTTGCACCTTCAGTCTGCATGGAGGGAGTTCAGATCTCACAGAATGGTTATTTCAAGAGGGGCTTGTACCACACAGCAGTGCAGCCCTGGAATCCAAGGCATCTCTCCTACCCATTCAGGTGCTGCTGCCGCTTGTCAGCTTTTCCATTGACTTTGTGGGTGCCCGGCTCCAACAATTATATTATTGTGGGTGCCCAAGCACCCACAGCCCCCTGGAGATGGCTCCTATGGAAGGTGATGACATGAGGCATACACAGGGTGAACAGGTCTGGATTCACTCACCTGGCTCATGTACTTATAGTTGTGGGGGCCTGAAAGCCCAAACGGAGTTTGTGTGAATCAGCAATAATGTTGTGCCACTTAATATATTCCAGGAATATAGCAAGAAATCAACTTGTTCATTTCATGATCAGGCGATACACATCAGCCGGTCCCCTCATTTACAAATTTCCATCTTTCAGGCCATAAAATCATCTGCTTACTTTACAAAAACAGTACTTTCTGTTAGATTATCATTTCATTTATGTAGAAATGGTTGCACTTATTTAAAATATATGAGCCACCACTGCAAGAAGAGCAGTCTCATAAACTACCTCCCTAGAAGACATTTCTCTCCCCCCCCCCTCAATTCTCCCACCCACTAAAGCTTGACTGCTTTTTAAGATGGAGACAAGCACTTCAGGACTCAAGATTTAAAGCTTTCTTTTCTTCTGCCCACAGTAAAAGTAATAAAAGCTTTTTTTATTATACAGAGACGGTAAACATATTTAGCAATAAGTTCAACAGCTGGAAATATTAAAATGTCACCATGCAAAAGACAAGGGTTATATCAACTGAAGTCTGGTTGGAGAGATTTCACTTATTTGATATTCATTAGCTTATTAGTGGGGAACCCCAGCCCTGCACCTAATTAGGCCTCCCTATGTGGTCCCCAAGGCCATTTTGGCCAAGCCACACCTAACATTATATACTAGGGCTTGCAAAGTTTTGCAAGATCCATAGGTCTATGCTGCTAATGAGCTGATTGGTGCCATTGGCAAAGCCTTGTGCATGGCACCCCACATAGCTCTTCACAAACCCTAACTTCAGTTCACCAGCAGAACCACTGTGGCACTTTGAAGCCATGGCTATCAGGTGGTTCTTGGGGCTTCAAAGTGCTGCACAAGACTCTTTGTAAATTTCCATGTTTAGTCAGTGCAAGGATTTCTGCCCCCCACCACGGGACTCCTTGCCTCCCCCCCCCCCGTGCACATCTTGTGCCCTCCACAAATCCTCTGCAGAGGAGAGGAGGAAGGGTCTGTCACACAAGAAGAAATCCTTGTGCTAATGGGATGTTAACTTATGCTGGATTTTACCCAGGACTTCAAGAACCTCCCTGATGCACGAGAGCTCCTACTCTAAAGCAGAGTTCTATGATATTGTTACAAAATTTGGATGCCTTCCCCTTTCTCTGCTGAGCAGTGGCAAGAGCCCAAGGGGTTCCAAGCACTCACCCAGGGTCTGTGTTCCTTTAGGAGAATAGAGACATGGTGGAGACTGTTGTAGCTTTAAGAAATGTAGTTCATCCGCCTATTTGCACCTTCAGTCTTCATGGAGAGGGTCCAGGTCATTTCAAGAGGGGCATGTACCACACAGCAGTGCAGCCATGGAGTCAAAGGCATCTCTCCCAGCCAGCTAACCCGCCCAAGATAGATCCCAATCCTTCCTCTTTCTCCTTTTTCTTCCCTTAACTCCTTGCTAAAACTCTCTTTTCCTGTCACCTCACCCCCTGATTACCTGGCAACCTTCCAAACCCCTGTTTCTGTTCCCATCTCAGGGCAAGGAGGAAGGACAGTCCTCTTGCATTGCTAATGGCCCTCATTGTTTCTTAATGACCCTAGCTTGGCCTGCTCATTTTGCATAGGCTAGCCCAGGAATTCCTCAGCAGCTGGTATTTCTCCCTTCACATCCCAAATAATCAAAATCCTGCCATTTATTAATGTCTAGGGGTTAGGGGGGGTCCTCCCACAAATCTATAACAAAATGTTTCATCTTGTTTGGTATTATCCACTCTGATTGGCAGAGGCTTTCAAGACTTTCATTCAGGGGGCATACCTTCTAAGTCCTACCTGAAGATGCCAAGAACATTGGACCTACTGCATGCAAAGCATGTACTCTGCCACCAAGTTACAGCCCTTTTCCTGATCATAGGAAGCTGCCTTATACTGAATAATCAGACTATTGACACATCCAGCTCTACAGTATTGTCTACACTGAATATCAGCCGCTCTCTAGGCAGGCGTTTCCCCCTAACCTTCTTCTCTACACCTGAGATATGCAATATATATAAAACTACTCTGCCACCTATTAATATAAATAGACGGTGAGTAGTTTATGAAAGAACAGGCTTCAAAACACACCAACACACATTCTTTATTGTTGTGTGTATATACTTCGTCATACACCCCATTCCTCCTGAATTCCATTTTGCCTAGGAGAATTTCTCAAATTACTTCCAGGATAGGAGCATATGGAGCTTGCCACAGCTTTCAGTTCCTTTGGCTCGTTTAAAGCTTTCCATCCCACCAGTGTGCATGTGCACACTGATAAACCACCAGAGATGCTAGCAAACCTATTTCCTGAGCCATTTATTTATTGGAAAATAAATTCAGAGGATTGTTGAAGCCTTCCTCCAAGGAGAGGCAAGCTTTAAAAGCCCCAGAATTCATCTCCCCCTCAGACTAAAATCCAAATGAGAGAACAATTTCTGGCTCAGTTCTGGTCACTTAAATTTGGGCAGGTTCTGAATAGAACTCAAAAGAGTTTTCCTGTCAACTGAACAGGAAAAAACTAAACCATACTGCTCTAGTTTCTTTAACCATGGCTTGATCTCTAGAAATTAGTGATGCATTGAAATATTTCCTCCAACTTCTTGAAAGTTTTCGTCCACTGTGAATGAGGCTTTTGTTTGTCTGTCTAATTCACAGGATGCTTTAGGTGTGGGGTTGAGTTTTATTTATCATGGTGAGGTGGTTAAGTGTGTGTGCGTGTGTGTGCGCACGCTTGCATTTCCTTTCCATCAAACATTTCTCACACTGTTCTGCAACATCCCTTGCTGCCCCCACTTCCTAATTTGAAACAAAACAAAACAAAATGCTATTGGAGCAGTTACCTTGTGATGTCTTCTCCTGGGTTTAACTGCAGCACCAGAAAGGCTGGCTACTGAACACCTCAGATTGGTGCAGTTTTGGTTTTTTGTTTTTCAGAGATGTCCTTCCTTTTACCTTTAAAAAATAAAATAAAATTTTAATTTTTAAAAATCCACATAATTTTACTTTAAGAAAAATGAACAGTGTCAGACATACAGTCAGCTGTACCCCACACTTGCTCTAAAGCTGGGATTGTTCACTGGGTCTGGTTGAATCCTGGGTCCCACAGTGAACTATGCCAGTTCAGGTTGACTTCAGATTTGGCCAGATCACACTGAGGCCGTCTTGCATCAACTTGGATTGGATTGGGTCAACTTGGCAAAATTCAGGGGTGCCCCAAAGAGGGGTGGTTGGGTGGCAAGAAGAGGGGGGAGAATGAGATGCACAGGTAGCTTCCATATATCTCTTTCTCCCACCATCTTGTCTGTATGACACTATAAAACTAGAATTATTCCAGGGGGCAGATCTGAATCAGTTCAGCCATGGATCATCCCAGGTTGGATTGAGGACACTCTGGGTCCTTAGTTTGGGCCATAGATTAGATTAGCCCAAACCTGAAGTGGGTTGGAACTCAGAGTACTCGCTTAAAGGGGTCTAAGTGGAAGTCTCTGTCCAGACGTCAAGTGTGGGGGCCATAGAGCTTCCAGCAGTAGCCTTAGAATGGTCACCTCAGTAGATCAGCATTTTGGGGAGGCCACAATCCTTGGCATGAGGATTTCCGCCATCCAGCGGAGAGTTGTGGCCAATTTTCACCCCAGATCATTGTCTTGTCCAGTTTGTTCCTTCACACCCTAGCTATTGCCATCACCCTGGGGAGGGGAGGGGGAGGTGCTGTAACTGGGCCTGCAACTGCATTGCAAAATTTGGAACAGTGAAAATTTTGGAAGACAATTATATTTCAGTTTGTGTACTGGTTCAGGGACAGGAAATCAGATTGTTTCTCATTAAAACAGAAATTGAAATGAATTTCTTTCACATCCCAAGACTTCCAGAAATCAGCAGGTGAAGATGGCCACGGCAGGCAGATAAGCTTTACTACCAGGTAAAGTCTGCAGGAGGCTTCTAAATGGGGTATAGCTACAATGGCTGGTTGAAAAGTTGATGCCCAACTCTTCTCTCAATTTGCCTTTGACTTCTACAACACTAGATCAAGTTCTTAATCCCTATTTATCTCCCTTATCATAACATTAACAC
Organism: Podarcis erhardii; assembly: GCF_964252035.2. NCBI lineage: Eukaryota > Metazoa > Chordata > Lepidosauria > Squamata > Lacertidae > Podarcis > Podarcis erhardii. The sequence goes on from NC_138504.1 coordinate 16,720,621, forward strand.
TCAACATCTTTCCACATGCAAACATCATCGGGAAATGCTAATTTGTTTGTATATATGCTGAACAAAGCACATTCCAAAGGATGAGCTCTGAGATTCTGTTATCTGAAAAGTAATCCAGTGCTACAACAATCAATATGAAGACAGCATTTACATCATCTTGTCTTCCTGTGCTTGCTTTTCCTGGCATAATCCTGGGTCGAAGTCCAATTCCCCATTGCCTTTGATTCAGACATTCCACCATTTTTCACCTTGTGGAGGTCTTGATGAGATGTAAAGACATGCATGAAATAAACAAAAGCTGTAACCTACCATCTGAGTTCCATTAATGACTACCCTTTACCACTTTTGCATTATACACCATCATTTGAAATAAGTAAAAGCAAATTAGTGCCTAGACTCCATCTTTGAGAGGTCCCTGGGCAGTGTGTATACTGGTGGAACCGCTAAGGCTTGCCTGGCTGTGATGGTGACTGCTAGCTACACTTGGGCTGCCATTTTCCCACAATGCTCCATAGCAATACTATGCCGGGGTGGGAAATTAAAATGACAGCTAGACTACTGCTGCTGCTTAGAGCATTGGTCCAGGAAACATAATAATAAACAGGGCCCAAAACAGATGTCAACAGTGGGGTTTGCCAGAATGGGGAGGTCCAAACAGGTGTGCAAGAGTGGGGAGGTCCAAACAGTACTCAGATGCTGGGTACTGACTAGTGGAGGCTGAGCCATTAAAGTGAATGGGGTACTGCCCCACCAATTATAGTCTACTCCTTAGTCATCATCAGCTATCATGTGCCTGCCTTCTTACTTAAAACCAGTCTAGAGGGTGGCCTTGACTTTCAGCTTACTTCTTAGTCTTAGTGTTGCCCTGTGCAGGATGGAGGAGGAGGTGGCAGTGAAGAAGGAAGGACAAAATTAGAATTAGTTGATTCTCCCTGTCAATAGTTCTGGCTCCACCTACTGTTGGTATCCCCTTTTCCTTCCCACCTGTTCCAATGGACACCAGCCATCTTTGGTGCTCATACTGGCCCTTATTTCCATGGCTTACACCTAAGAACCAGCCACATTTCTCTTCACTCCCAAGAAAGCTGCTTTGTATAGAGCTGAGCTACACAGTCAGCAGCTCTCTGTGTTGAATATGGGCTGTATTAACTCAGAAGGCACACACACTCACATACATACCAATGTGCATTTTCTGGCTGCACATCCAATACTAGCTCATCAAAGATAAAGAATAGATGCGGATGTACAAAGCATTTAAAATACCCCTTTCTTTCCACCCAGGGAGGCCTTGTCCTCTGCTCGCACTTCAGAGCTGGTGTGTCACACAAGGATGTGCCTCGGAGGCAGCAGTCTTTCCTTTTTTATATATATATAAATATTTATTAAAGTTTTTGAGTACAAATGCACAAATAATAAACAATCTTACTTCTAACACAACGTAGTTTCATCACTTCTTTGGACTCCCTCACGTCTCCCGCTCCCATTTACATTGTTAAAAGGTTTTCCAAGCAAATTATCGACTTGTTTACAATCTTATATCCACTCATTTAAATATAATCTAGCAATTCTCCAAAAGATTTATGTTTTCTTTAATCTCACTTATCATCAAATTCAAATCTAATTTGGTGGTGGCCAATTTTTTATAATCTAGCATCCTTCTTAACATTCAACCAAATTACAATGTTTTTGTAAATACATCTTAAATTTCTTCCAATCTTCCTCAATCCTCTCTTCTCCCAGGTCTCGGATTCTGCCAGTCATCTCGGCCAGTTGCATATAGTCCATCAGCTGCATCTGCCACTCTTCCAGTGTGGGTAGATCTTGAGTTTTCCAGTTTTTAGCAATGAGTATCCTTGCTGCCGTTGTTGCATACATAAAGAATGTTCTATCCTTCTTTAACACCTTCTGGCCGGCAATACCCAGAAGGAAGGCCTCTGGTTTCTTAGTGAAGGTATACTTAAATACCTTTTTCAGTTCATTATATATCATTTCCCAGAAGGCCTTCACCTTAGGGCATGTCCACCAGAGGTGAAAGAATGTTCCTTCATTTTCTTTACATTTCCAACATTTATTATCAGACAAATGGTATATTTTGGCAAGTTTAACTGGGGTCATGTACCATCTATATATCATTTTCATTACATTTTCCTTCAGAGCATTACATGCGGTGAAGTTCAACCCAGTGGTCCATAACCTTTCCCAGTCCTCAAACATAATGTTATGCCCAATGTCCTGTGCCCACTTTATCATAGCCGATTTAACCATTTCGTCTTGTGTATTCCATTTTAACAGCAAGTTATACATTCTTGATAGTACCTTAGTCTTTGGTTCTAACAGTTCTGTTTCTAACTTCGATTTCTCCACCTGGAACCCTAACTTTTTGTCATTTTTGAAAACTTCTTTAATCTGAGCATAATGTAACCAGTCTCGCACTTTATCCTTCATTTTCTCCAAACTCTGCAATTTCCAATTGTCTCCATCTTTTTCTAATATTTCCCAATATTTTGGCCATTTGGCCTCCATATTGGCCATTTCAGGCCTTAGCTTCCAGAGGCGAAAGCCACCTCGGAGTCTTGTTTTCCAATAAGTCTTTGTATTTTGTCCAGACATTAAATACTGCTTTCCTGACAATATGGTTCTTAAAGGCCTTATTGATCTTAACCTTGTCGTACCATAAGTATGCATGCCAACCAAAAGCATTGTTAAAACCTTCCAAATCCAGTACGTCAGTGTCTTCGAGAAGTAGCCAGTCTTTTAGCCAGCAGAAAGCTGCGGCTTCATAGTACAACTTTAAGTCTGGCAGGGCAAAGCCCCCTCTTTCTTTCGCATCAGTTAATATCTTAAACTTAATTCTGGGCTTTTTGCCCTGCCAGACAAATTTAGAAATATCTTTCTGCCACTTCCGGAAGCACTCCGTCTTGTCCACAATCTGTAATGTTTGAAACAAAAACAACATTTTTGGCAATACATTCATCTTAATAGCAGCAATTCGGCCTAACAAAGAAAGTTTCAATTTTGTCCAACTGTCCAAGTCTCTCTTAATTTCAGACCAACATTTTTCATAGTTATCCTTAAATAGACTCAGATTTTTTGCTGTTATATTTACCCCTAGGTACTTTACTTTTTTAACCACAGTTAGTCGGAGGCAGCAGTCTTTCCTCGTCCTTGTCCACTCTCCTGCAGCAGCTATGAGCTGCCCAAAGGAGGAGGCCAACAACAGAGGCCTTGGAGAGGCAATGGGGTGTTCCCTTGCAGCCACCACTGCTGCCACTGCTCAGGACGAGCACCAGCTCATCCTTCTCCCTGAGCTCAGTGGCTGTGCTGTGGGGGGAATAGGGATATTCTGGGATCAAGTAAGAAGCCAAGATGGCTCTTGTAATTCTGGGACTTACCATGGAAAACAGGGACACTTGGAAGGCATGCTAACTGTCCTAGCATCATGCCCCCACTTGCACCTTCTCAAAGTTCTTGTGATGCACTTCTTCATAAATTTTCATGTATCAACAAATCTTGACTCTCTGGTTCCATCCTTTGCTTCCCTCACTTCTCTATGGCTTAATAAGGATAACTGGAATAAAAACAAGTGGAATGAATGAATCATTATTTCACGGTGCATTCTTCACCAAGTAATGGCAGTGCTTGATCTCCAAATGATCAAGCCAAATGACTCCATTCAGGCCTCTCTATCTGGGCCCCTTCTCCCCTTCTCCTGGAAGTATGTCCTTGAGAAAATGCTGCCCTTTTGCATCCCCGCTTTTAGAGCAAGTGAATTTGCCCAAGTCACCACTTGGTCACTTTGTTGACTATTCCAACTGCAGAAAGCCTGTCTGGATAATTTCCAGTTAAAACTCTACTCACACAAGTTCTATATATCAAGCACGTGCTGTGTCCTATCAAATAGATGTGGAACAATATTTTATTCTAGTCTTGTAGGTAGACTGAAAGCTCCCTGACTGCTTTGCTGTGACTCGAAATGCCTGATGCATTTTAGCTCCTAAATCAATATTAGTTTATGTCTAAAACTCTTGGTTTTATGATACAAGTCTCATTGACCTATATTACAGCTGTTCTCTCAACTCCAAAATCATATCTAGCCTCATTGGAACAGGTTGCACAGAAGGACTGAGTCCAAGGTCACTCTGAGTGGTGTGGGAACTGCCAAATTCATTTGAAATGTCACACCAAGTTCATGTGCATTCATTTTTTATTTGTTTACAGCACATAACAGCAAAAAAACACACACACCAAAAGCCAACAAACAGAAGGTGCCTACAAGAAATCAAACAAACATATGCAATATAATCAAATATTTAAGACATACTGCTTCTTAGTTATCAATTCATCGGAAAACAAAAATGTTGACTGGTCAGTATTAAATTGTGTCTACAACATGCAATAATAAATGGCGACAAATGAAACACAGAATTAGGAACATGGAACAAAGGAAGCTGCCTTTTGTAAATTGCTTTGAATTTTTTTCTACGATCAATTGGTATATAAATTTAAATAAATACATACCAAGTCAGACCATTAGATCATCTAGCTCAGTATTGTCTACATTGACTGGTAGTTGCTGCCCAGGGTTTTAGGCAAGAGACTCCCAGCTGTATCTGGAGATGCTAGAAGATTGAACCTGGGGCTTTCTGCATCCAAAGCAGATACTCTACCATTGAGCTAAGAGCCTTCCTAGTTATTCAATTTTGAAATTATTTTCATTTGTTTTTAAAGGAAGTTAACTTAGGCATTGCCACAATACCCCACTTCTCCCATTATCCAGTCCTTTACATTCGAAATATTGAATAATTTCCTATATTTAGAATATAACAAGTCTGGCAGCTACAACCATCCAACTAAACAGCTCCATATGTTCTTTATGTACCGTATAATGTCTCTTGTAAATGTTTATTGGGGGGAAAGCATCTTTTACATCAAGGGTGGGGAACTTATGACACTCCATATGTTGCTGGACTCCAACTCCCAGCAGCCCTAGCCTGCATGGACAATGGTCAGGCATGATGAGAACTATAGTCTAGCAACATCTACATGGCCATCAGTTGCTCACCTCTGGACCTGCATTCACGATTGTACAACTAAGACAAAACAGGAATTGCTCCCCCAAATTGCCCATGCTGTTCTGGTAATGTAGGATTGCAGAAAACCAGAATGGGAAGAACTACAAAGCACCCTGACTTGATTCTGCCCTTCCTTCATGGTTTCTGCATTTTTTTCGTTATCATAAAATTGGAATGGTGTGGAACCACAAAGAGTAGCAACCGCTCCACTTTTATAAGGTAAGAACTAGAGGTATGCACCAACCCCAAGGCTGTGCACAGATACCTGATTCAGCACTTTGGAAAACAGCCCCCTCAGTTGAGATCCCACTGCACTTCGGCTCAGTTCTCACTTTGGCTCAGATAAGCTCTGGTTGTGTCTAAAATGGCCTATTTAAGTTCTTAATTCTGGATTCATCCAAATTTGATGTACACCCCTAGGATGAAGAGGCCTGTGTTAGGTGTGTGACAGAATTCTGACAAGACTTAACTATGAGACTCTTGCCCTGTTCATGCATTACTTCCTTGTAAGCCACTCACAGCTAGAGCATGGCCATGCTTTATGCCCCAGCCCAATGTTGCACTGCCATGGAAGTTCCATCTTTCAACATCGTGCACTGAGTAAGTTGCAGCTTATGCACATATCCATATCATAAGGAACATACAATTGCATTGAATTATTGAAGCCCCTAGGCACAAGACATTGGGATTCCCTTGCAGCTCAGCATGTGGACATTAAAGGGTGGAGTTTGGGCAGCTACACAATGCCATTGATTCACTCTTTCACTGTGCTTGTGATGAGCACTTGACAAACAGCAGCAGAAGGAACCATTCTTGTGACAAAGTGAGGATTCTCAGTAGCTAACCTGGTGACTTCTCATCTGAGCATCTGTTGATTGAATAGTGTAAACAAAGATAAGTGAGTAATTTGAGCATTTACAGAAGAAAAACATCTCAGTAAACAGATGACACACTTAGCTCATTTTAGTCAGTCAGTCAAGCAAAGGAATCGTGACACTTGGAGGAACACAAGACAAAATTTACTGGCGGGATTTCATCACCATTGATTTTCCATATCTGCTTGAGGGCTTCCCACAAAAATATAGCATTCTGCTCAGATGCACGGCATTCCTCTGTAATTGCAGAGATCAGCCCAGGTACACAGGAAGATGATTGATGCAGTGGCCTAGCAGGAGGAACCACAAACCAGAGAAGGTGCATTTAAGTAGGATTGTGAATCTACACCACATTGTTTTCTTTCTCAGTGGAGTTCACCTCACCCCCTACTCCCGGCACAGAGAAAACATGATGGAAAATGCGTCCTTGTTAAAACTTCTGCATGTGAAAGGCACAGTAACAAGGCCAGGGGAAAAAAAATTGGTCACATTAAATGGACTAAAATATAAAAGGATATGACATGATATATCTATCTATCTATCTATCTATCTATCTATCTATCTATCTATCATCTATCTATCTAATCTCCATCCCATGTTTGAGCTGCCTCCTGAAGTCAAGTCTATGAGTTAAGGAACAGCAGCAACCATATCCTCCATACCAGATTCTTCTAGAATCCTTTCCAAATCCAAATGTCCAAAAGGTTAACCTTCTCTCTTCCCTAGTAAGCTAACCAGCTGACATCTTACATGGATAGGGAGCCTGTGGCCCTCCAGATGTTGTTGGACTGCAGCTCTCATCTGCCTCAGCAGCATGGCCAATGGTCAAGGGCTGATGGGAACCAGAGTCCAGTAATACCTGAAGAGCCATAGGTTCCCCATCCCTGGGCAAGTAAACGCTTGTGCAGTCAGGTAATGGCTGTTGGAACCTGAAAAAAAAAGCAGTTCTAGACTGTACCTCCTAATCGAAGATGTAACCTTCAAATCAAGAGTTAGCAACTCTAGTCTCTCTTACAATACTACATTGTTAGCATTTGGAGATTTTCTTAAATAAATTTTCTTCAACGGGCAGGAAAGTTTCCTTCTCTAGAATAAAATTTCCTGCTAGACCAGCACACGCTCAGATGCCTATATTGGGTTCAATTTGTAACCATCAGAAATGAAAGTTTAGGAGGAGGAAAACAAAGCTGGAGCCCAATCTGCTGGCAAAATTAAGGTTTGCTAATGGTTTTTAACAGCACACACAAGGAAAATAATGTAGTGTTATTGTTGTCTTTTAAAAAAAATGTGCTGGTAAACTGCTGAGGGGCTCAGTGTGGAAATTTCATATCTTTCCAGAATTAGAGGGCAATGTGAATTCCCATGTTGTGTTTTCATCGCAGCATTCACACATTTAACAATTCCTGATGAAAGCTACCGAATGTGATGAAATATATAATTCCTACACCCCCCCCCCCGCAAAAGCCATTTGTGAAAGGATTATGGAAATAGTCATTTTTCCCCACTTAGAGCAAACAGTTTCTATAATTTTTCACTGTGTTTTTCATCCAAAAAAAGAAGAAGAGGAGGAGGACCATTTCTATAGAGTGTGACAAAAGGATTACTGGGCTGGCTTCCATTGCATTACAAGGCTTGCACCACCTGCTCCCAGCTTCTGAGGTCTGCCCTTCTCCTTAATCCTAGCTAAAGGGAGGGATTCTGCAGAAGGGTGCAGCTTCATTGTGTTCTGTCAGCACCAACCAACAAGGAAAGCAATTGGTACCACCAAGGAAAGCAATTATTATGCTACATTTTCCTTCTGGGGAGTGTGCTTGGACTGATTAGGGTGGAGGCAAGCACATGGAAAACCTTACATAATAATGAAAGGTCCACATTTATGTTCCAGGTGAAATGCAGCTTGAATACGACTCAGCTACCCCCTGTGACAAACTGGCTTAAAAGAGCATAATATCAGCCATGCTGCATCAAACCCAAGCCCCATCTAGTCTATTTGGCTGGAGAGGCCAACCTTTCTAAATAAAGGAGATCGAAGGTACAGATCTGGAAAGATGAAGATGAACTCATCTCTGAAGATGAACCCCACTGGATCATACCAAAGACCCACCACTGCTCCCACAGTGGCCAACCCAATGCTATGAGAAGCCAGCAAGCAGGACCTTAGTTCAACAGTGCTCTCCCCATTTGTGATTCCCTGCAATTGGCATTCACAGACAATACTGCCTCTAGCAGTGGAGGAAGAACATAGCCATCATGCCCAGCAGCCAATGATAGCAACCACCACAAATGTACTTAGTTCTCTTTTGAAGTCATCCAAGTAGGTGGCCATCCCTAGATCTTATGAGAGTGAATTGGATTTATTGTCATGACTGACTTCCATCCTGCAAAAAGGCATTCTACTTTATTGCTCTTCTACCCCCCCCACTTCCACCTAACAAGGGCAGCTAATTCCTTTTTGAAGAGTTGGCAAACTATGCTGGAATTTGCGAAGTTTGGATTTTCCTCTTCTGGGTGAACCACTGCCAACACAGTCCTAGGCATGTTTAGTCTGAAGTAAGTTCCAGTATATCCAAATGAATTTAATCCCAGGTTGAAAATATATAGGATTACAGCCTGAATGTGTTTAATGATGCAGGTCTCATTGGAGTGCTTCTGTTCAAGACAGTGCCTCCATAATGCATTGTAATCCATCTAATGTTATCGTCCCAGCAACCTTGTGATGAATGTCAGACTATGGATATGCATTATATCTGAGCAAGGATTGGAACCCAGCTCTCTCCGATCTAAGTCCATTCCCTATCCATTACACTAGTGTTCTTCAAACTTGGGTCTCTAGATGCCACTGGACAACAACTCCCGCCATCCCTTGCTAGCTTAGTCAATGGTCAGGGCTGATGGGAGTAGTAGTCCAACACCACCTGGCAGCTCAAGGCTGAAATCAGCTCTTGCACAGAAGAAAGGCACAGGAGTTGAAAGAAATCAGCAGCCAAGTACTACACTCACTGCGTATACAGGGGGAGTATTTCCACTATGTGTTTGTCTCTATACAGAGTGCTGAGCTATATATAAAGCTACCATTCTGGCAAACAACAAAATTTAAAACAACTTAAATGAACTGATCATCAATAGTAATTAGGCCACACTTCTATTTGCAATTAATCTATTAATATGCTGTAAACAAATATGTGCTGAGAAAAACAGAAGTGGTGGAGTTCATTTCTAAAAACTGAGTAGGCTACAGGCATATTTCACGCTTTGTTGTAATAGTATCCAATATGCCAGGTGGCCCACTTCTTCTTTGCTGGAAAAATGCCATCATGAGTGGGAGGTGCAGGTCATATCAAAGCATCCTAGGACAGGAATCCAGTTAAGCTGGTGTGAAATAGCAACAGCAAAGACGGAACCCAGTTGGATAGCTTTACGAAAGATCAGAAGAACTGCAAAAGATAGGGCTACATTGCCATAGTGTTCTAGGGGACTGGTAGCATGCATATGGGGCTACAGCATTAGGGCATTTAAAAGGAAACATGAAATACTTTGGAGAGGAGAATAAAATGGGCAATACGGGGGTTCCTTAGATCAAGGTGCTTATATACATTTTCTTAATTTTCTGTCACAACTTTTGTTAGGGTGGAAAAGCATTGGCAGGATCCCTCAGACAATGCAGGAGGGGCTGGGTCTTCTTAAGAGGTGTTGAGCATGTTGCACTATGACAGTGACTCCAGTTTAGGGAGCTGGGCCACCACCCACTCAGGTTGATGTCAGGGCCCACAGGAGCAGCCCATGCTATGGTGGGCCTAAATGATGGACAACTCCAACCCAACAGGAGGGCTGTGTGATACCATTGGTCAGCCAGCATACTCCCGCCATGTCCCACCAAACTAGGGTATTGCAGTAGTTAAGGTGTGGGGAACCATTGCCCCCCCCACATCGTGGAACTACAACTTCTACCAGTCCCATAAGGTATAGCCAATGGCCAGGGATGATGGGAGTTGGAGTTCAGAAGCATCTGCAAGTCCACAGACTCCCCTATCCTGCTGTGGTCAACAAAATTTCATCCCACATTGGGACTTTGTGTTATTGATTCTGAGTAGCATGTGAGATGCACTTGGGCTAGAAAGGGGATTCCTCTTCCTTGTCCTATTGATTAGATTCTTTCAGCAAAGCTACAAGTGGCAGTAGATATGGCATACATTGCTTCACCACCTTACTAAAGAGAACAAATAGGTTGTGAAATGACTGAAGCACATTCTCCTTTCCTTTCCTTTCCTCCCCCCCCCCTTTTTAAGCCCTTGTTAACAGACCAGCATGAAAGTTGTAATGAGAGCATGTCCTATCCCAGAGAGCGCAGACCACGTTAAATAGGGGAAATTAGTCTGGCTGTGCAATTATGCTCCTGTTGCAGTTTTGGGTGCTTTATCATGGTAGGAATACTGTACAGAAATAAAAATATGAAATTAACACTGAACTGTGCAGGCTGGCCTGGAGGAAACACATAAAGCTGCCTTATACTGAGTCAAGGCTATTGGTCTGTCTAGCCCATAATTGTCTGCACTGACTGGCAGTAACTATCCTGGCTTTCAGGAAGGGTATTATTCCAGTTCTTGCTGGAGATGCTAGAGATTGAGCCTGGGGCAGTCTGCATGCAGAACAGATCCTCTACCATTGAGCCATGGCTTCATCCCTCCAAACTGAAGACAGTTAAATCACCTTACCCAATGCCCTGCTGCCTATTGACTGGTGGGGAAGAAGTGAGAGCACACTTTTTCTGTTTTCACACTCACTCCAGTGTTCCTCTCACACTTAAAACATTGGGAATCAATTGGTTTGGACCATTTGTGGTCAAGAACAGCATTTCTCTGTCCCATTGATAACTTGCCTTTTTTATTTTCAGCCTTTTCCCTGGGGCAACAAAGCCTAACAAATCTAGATTCAGGGATATTAGCCTATAAGGGGGCTTTGCAATTTTCTCGTATACATTTGGAAATACAAAACCAAAAACAGAAACTTGTGGGCATCGCCACAAAATGGCTGCCATGGAGCTAACCCTAGTCACATACTGGCTGCCACAAAGGCTTGGCTACTTCCAGTGCTCCTTCTATTCCAGCAGTTCCAGGGATTCTTCATCAGATATCAGAGGGTCACTCAAGGACACCCTTAACATTAGATTCAGCGGTCCTGTATGCTCCTCAAAGTCCTTGCTCTGTGCGTTGCCATCTGAGGCTCCACATCTGGTGTCAGGTCAGGGCTAGGAATGACATCACTGGAAGGTGAGGTCCAGTCATTGGGGCTGTACCATGTCATATTCCTTGCGACAAACAGGGTAGACTCACCGAAGGCAGGAAATAGAATTTAGTTTCCCATACTGTTCCTTTCCCTCTGCAGATGCTAATTAATGTGGCCCGTTCAACTCACTTCTCTCTGTCTCTTTATTCCTGGATCCAGTTCCAAATCATAGTTTGGAATGACGCTTGAAATTGATCCTCTGCCTCTTGCATTTACCAGTTTGTTTCCTTCATTAGTTTGGTTTTCACTTGGAGCACAGTGTGAATATAATGCAGGGTGAACTAGGGCAACACTGTAAGAAGTATTTGAGACAGGCAGAGCCATGCATAGAATGTGATTGCTGCCCAGAAAGATAAAGGAGAGAGCCTTATGGGGACAACTGTTGTGGCTCCAACTCCTCATTAAAATCTCATTACTAAAATATAAAAATATGGGGAACAACCCTGAAAATGGCTTAAATATGAAGCTGCTAATGGAAACATCTGAACTATTAAGAACTGGAAATAGTAAAACAGATACAAACAACAGAAAGTGCATGAAATTGATGCGAGAGACTGAAATAGATTGTGCAGAGCAACATGATAAATATTTGAAAAGGAAAGAATTACAGGCCACTTCCATCCCCAGCTGGAGCCTCTGACAGTACATCAACAGTACTAGAGACGTTAAGTTTTAAGGTGTGTGGATTTCCTAATTGGTGCCACAGTGCATCAGCAGTGGGACTGGAAATGGTCCTTCCAAGGGGGCTTGAGGAGACCCTGATTTCCATTATTAACATGTGATAGGTTGGAAGGATCTGTCAGTTTGGGGACTCTCAGTGACTCATTTCTCCAATCTTAAATTCAAGTCATTTGCATTTTACAGCAATTTGTCGTCGTCGTTATTATTATTATTATTATTATTATTATTATTATTATTATTTCCTCATGAAAATTCACCAGCAATTTTATTGCAAATTTCTCCTAATCAATATATAATATATAAATCAATTACCCGGATATTTGTTGGATGTCCAACTCAGCCAAGAGCATAAGGTCAAACAGATTCATCACTGGCCTTGCAGACAACTTCATTGTCCAGAAAGTGGGAGAAGCAACAAGAGGAACAGCCATTTTAGATCTGGTCCTAACCAATGTTGATGACCTGGTTAGTGGGGTAGAAGTGGAAGGATCATTAGGCGCGAGTGATCATGCTCTTCTGAAGTTTACTATATAGCAGAAAGGAGCAGCCAAGCATACTAGGACTCAATTTCTTGACTTTAAGAAAGCCGACTTCATAAAACTTAGGGAAGTGCTGGGTGAGATCCCATGGACAGTAATACTAAAAGGAAAGGGAGTTCATGATGGCTGGGAGTTTGTTAAGAGGGAGATAGTAAAAGCACAACTTCAGGCAATACCAATGAGACGGAAACATGGAAGGTGCCTAAAGAAGCCAGGGTGGCTATCTAAAGAACTTTTAACTGAGTTAAGATTAAAAAAGGATGTGTACAAAAAATGGAAAAGGGGGGAAACCACCAAAGAGGAATTCAAACAAATAGCTAGCACGTGTAGACACAAGTCAGAAAAGCTAAAGCACAGAATGAACTCAGGCTTGCTAGAGAGGTTAAAAGCAACAAAAAAGGCTTTTATGGGTATGCTCGTAGCAAAAGGAAGAACAAAGAAACAGTGGGGTCACTGAGAGGAGAAGATGGTGAAATGCAAACAGGGGACACAGAAAGGGCTGAACTCCTCAATGCCTTCTTTTCCTCAGTCTTCTCTGATAAAGAAAACAATGCCCGACCTGAAGAATTTGGAGCAAATGATTCAGCAGAGGAAACACAGCCCAGAATAACTAAGGAGATAGTACAAGAATACTTGCCTAGTTTAGATGTATTCAAGTCTCCAGGGCCAGATGAACTGCATCCAAGAATATTAAAAGAACTGGCAGATGTGATCTCAGAACCACTGGCAGTAATCTTTGAGAATTCCTGGAGAAGAGGCGAAGTCCCGGGAGACTGGAGGAGGGCAAATGTTGTCCCTATTTTCAAAAAGGGGAAAAGAGAGGACCCAAATAATTACCGCCCAGTCAGTCTGACATCAATACCAGGGAAGATTCTGGAGCAGATCATTAAGCAAACAGTCTGTGAGCACCTAGAAAGGAATGCTGTGATCACCAATAGTCAGCATGGATTTCTGAAAAATAAGTCATGTCAGACTAACCTGATCTCGTTTTTTGACAGAATTACAAGCCTGGTAGATGAAGGGAACACAGTGGATGTAGCCTACCTTGATTTCAACAAGGCATTTGACAAGGTGCCCCATGATATTCTTGTAAAGAAGCTGGTAAAATGCGGTCTTGACTATGCTACCACTCAGTGGATTTGTAACTGGCTGACTGACCGAACCCAAAGGGTGCTCATCAATGGTTCCTCTTCATCCTGGAGAAGAGTGACTAGTAGGGTGCCACAGGGTTCTGTCTTGGGCCCGGTCTTATACAATATCTTTATCAACGACTTGGATGATGGACTCAGGGGCATCCTGATCAAATTTGCAGATGACACCAAACTGGGAGGGGTGGCTAACACCCCAGAGGACAGGATCACACTTCAAAACGACCTTGACAGATTAGAGAACTGGGCCAAAACAAACAAGATGAATTTTAACAGGGAGAAATGTAAAGTATTGCACTTGGGCAAAAAAAAATGAGACGCACAAATACAAGATGGGTGACACCTGGCTTGAGAGCAGTACATGTGAAAAGGATCTAGGAGTCTTGGTTGACCACAAACTTGACATGAGCCAACAGTGTGACGCAGCAGCTAAAAAAGCCAATGCAATTCTGGGCTGCATCAATAGGAGTATAGCATCTAGATCAAGGGAAGTAATAGTGCCACTGTATTCTGCTCTGGTCAGACCTCACCTGGAGTACTGTGTCCAGTTCTGGGCACCACAGTTCAAGAAGGACACTGACAAACTGGAACGTGTCCAAAGGAGGGCAACCAAAATACTCAAAGGCCTGGAAACGATGCCTTATGAGGAACGGCTAAGGGAGCTGGGCACGTTTAGCCTGGAGAAGAGGAGGTTAAGGGGTGATATGATAGACATGTTCAAATATATAAAAGAATGTCACATAGAGGAGGGGGAAAGGTTGTTTTCTGCTGCTCCAGAGAAGCGGACACGGAGCAATGGATCCAAACTACAAGAAAGAAGATTCCACCTAAACATTAGGAAGAACTTCCTGACAGTAAGAGCTGTTCGACAGTGGAATTTGCTGCCAAGGAGTGTGGTGGATTCTCCTTCTTTGGAGGTCTTTAAGTAGAGGCTTGACAACCATATGTCAGGAGTGCTCTGATGGTGTTTCCTGCTTGGCAGGGGGTTGGACTCGATGGCCCTTGTGGTCTCTTCCAACTCTATGATTCTATGATTCTATGAAATTTATATAATATATAAATTTCTCCTAATCAATATATAAAGATATGCAATTTTTACTACTGTACACATTTTTGCTAGCAATGTCCCCTTCATTTACAATGAATTAGGAGAAATTCACACTAATACTGCATGCTGATTATTATTATTATTATTATTATTATTATTATTATAAAATACAAACTGATATGTAAATTTGGAAAACTGACTTTAAGATTGGAAAAAACGAGACACTAAGACAAACCAAAATTGACATATCTGCCCATCACAAAGTTTCCTATGACCTGGCCACAAATGTATGGCACAATTGTTGAATTGTTGTTGTATGGCACAATTCTAAATCAGGTGAGTGGGGAGTATTGAAGCAGCAGGTCAGCCACTCCTTACAAATTCCTGCTGACTCATACCAGCCAGGACATAAAGTGAAGAGAAGACAGGTGGAGGCAAACTTACTTTTTCCCTTTTTCCATTTTGTGGTGTTTTTTTTTTTTTTTTAAATGAGCACTCACACTTTACACCGTGCTAGCCCTTTGCAGGATCGTGCGTGGCGCTTCGGACCCCAGGGAACTTACCGGTTGTGTGGGCTGGCCTGCCTCTCAGGGTTATTCTTTGGAGGTTCACGCCCAGCCTCAGTTAAGTCAAATTACACTGCTGGAAGGTGAAGCCAGTCACATAAATAGGGGATGGAGCCGGCAGCAGCCAGGCAGTTGTCTCAGGAGCTTCACCCACCCAACCCTCCCTTAGTTTAATGTTTCTTGTTTGCAAATTAACCTTTTTTCTTTCTGTTTAGCGGGTGCTGCTACGGTCTTTGGACTGGTTGCTGTTGAAGAACCGGGAAGAAATTTTCCTGCATTGGCAGGTTTTGTCTTATCTGTAGCAATTTGTCACAACTTTGCCGGTTTAAGGCCTTGGGTGGAATCCTTTAGTGTTTTCTTCCCTAAATGGTGTGTGTGTGTGAAGTGGTGACTCACCCCCACCCCAGTGGCAGCGATTCCAGCATCCCCTCTTAAAGGGGTTGTAAATGGGTGTCACTGGCCATACACTGAAAGGTTGTCAGTGACCTACCCTGCGTGTGGGGATATGGGGTGGACTGCCTGCTTACACATGTGTCTTGCAGGGAACCCCCATATCCTGTTTACCCTGAGGAGCCCCAGCCAAGGTCTTCCTACATTTGAAAGTTTAATAAAGTTTGTGGCCAAATTTTAAATCCATAACATGTCATCACGAGTCATTATTCCTTTCTGGTGGTCCCTAGGGGCTGGTGCAGTCGCCATCTGGTCAGGGAATCCTATTGCTTCCAATGGGATTGTTTATCTCAGCTCCAGGGTGGCATAGAGGGGAACCTGATCCTGAGACCTCTTTTGATGAAGAGTCTTTGAGTAGTTCACAGGTTGCCTCCACCCACCCCTGTCATGCTCTTGGAATGGTCTGTACCTGCGCCTAGCAATAAACATAGTGAAAAAATGTAGCAGCAGGAGACCCCTGGCTGTAGAGCTACCCAAATAAATATTTGTTGGTAGGGAGGCACCTCCAATTTATTCTAACCACCTCCAGCCAGCTGATCTAGGGGCTAGGATTTCTCTGCTCAGTGGTGTTTTAAAAAGACTTAGCAATTAATAGATCTGCCTCCATGGATCTTGTTAACAGCCTGGGACCAGCTTTGTTGAAGGATTGACTGGCCCCGTGCATGCCTACTCAATCGTTTAGACCTGTGGCACTTTTACAAGTGCTATTTAATGTTCATTGTGCATCAGTGAAGAGTTGATCTTTCGGTGTGGCAGGATTTATGCTTTGGAAGTTTCCATTTATTAACATGAGGCTGTCACCCTTACTATACTGTTTTAGAATCTGCTAAAAAGCATATAGAAATAATAATAACAACCAGAAAGCCCATCCAGATGTCTTCTTTAGTTATGCATACTTGTTTTTCATATTTGCTGTATAGTAGAGAATTGCTAATTGCTTGATAATTGTTTCAGTTAAAGGGGCAACCATATCTAGGCTAGAATTATTTCCTAGTTGATCTGCTGTGGCCCAGAGATGCTCCAGCAAAGTGGCAATGGGAACTTATGAAGTTCCAAGAAAATAGTGTGCAGGTTATTTAATGTACAATAGAACTTCGTGGAAAATGAAAGTTAAATCATACTGAAGGAAGATACTGGAGCATTCCAAATAATTTCCCAAGTATGTGCACAGGAAATGGTAGGTCATCCTGAAAGGCAACACATGGAGATGTGAATTTATTGTTGCAATGCATCCCTAATTATTATTGTATAATTATAAGATTATTGCTTAATTTTAGAAGGGGCATGGTTGGGTGGCAGCGGCTGTGACTATCATCAAGGAACCTTGCACTTCTGAATTTATCACTGCACTACTGAGCGATAGGCTCAGGGACAGAGAGTAGGGCTGCTGGAGCTCTAGAAAGGAGTCTGGTAGTCTAGAGAAGAGATGTAGCCTGGGGAGAATCCCAAGGGTTTGATAGAAAGCCCTGGCAAATCCTTGATGAGGCTTGCAGCCTCAGATAGCACATTGTTTGATAACTCATTCAGGATCTTAAAGTAGATACCTGTGTTGTTGCATTATACAGATCATGATCCATTTCTTGACTTCACTGGGCAATGTGAAACATCAATATATATTCTGAGGAGAGCTTGTGCACTGATCAGTTATCCCGAGGCCAGCCTAATTATATATTGATCAAAACTGTGATGTTGTATCCACCAGGTAAAACCTGAAAGCCTTTAACTGTACATTTCTTTGATTTCCATACTTCATTTGAACTTAGAATTTGGGGATTTGTACATCTGTGAACCCACATCAGTCAAAATTTGTGAAAAGGTTTTTGATTTAATAGCACGTATACATGCACCAGCAAATCCTGGAATTTCCCCAGCTTTGTGGAATATCCAGCAAAGGAGTTAAAAGAAGCAGAACATCATTTTTTTATGTTAGTCTTGTGCTCATCTAAGATGATTTCCCCCCTGCGTGATGTAGTTTAGGAATAGGAAGGCAGGCCAGCTGAAGGAGGCAAGGATGGGAACACATACTTGCATGCAAAATGTTTAATCATTGGCATTTCCAGTTTAAATAGTTCATTGACAGAAAGGCTGGAAAGACTTCTGCCTGTATTCTTGGAGATCCACTGCCAGTCATCAGGGGCAATGCCATGCTAGATGGCCCAATGATCTGATTCATTGCAGTAGTTTTGGTAATGCCAAAGGTCTGACTTGTTATAAGGCAGACTCAGATGACTTGTCTGGTCTTAGAAATGTGTAGGTAGAGCAATATGGACATGGCATGCTTTTGAGTCTGTCTAGAAACACTACAAGTCGATGGTTCCGAACTTTCAGAGGAAGACATAGTTTATTTTAGAGGTTCTCATTAAAACTTTGTAACATTGCTTTACTTGCTGAGGGGCTCTTGCATGTTGCAACTGGGTTGTGGTTTCTTTTTGTTTGTGGCAGGGAGGGTGTGCCAATTTATGAAGCAGAGCTAGCTATTTTGCAACATAGACCAGACCTGTTATAGTGCCACTGTTGCCCTAACTAGTCTGGCCAATGTGTAGTCTTGCATTGGGAATATGCACAGACTCCTATGTTCAATTTTGTTTGTTTTTGTCACATAAGGAAATGTAACTGTAAGTGGGGACATTATAAAGGTGCAAAGGATAATGCATGGTGCAGAGAAAGTGGACAGGGAAAAGTCCCCCCATCTCATAATACAAGACCTCAAGACCATCCAGTCTAGCTGAACGTTGGAAGATTCAGGACAAGCAAAAGTACTTATTCACACAACACCTAGCTAAACTATGGAGTTCACTCTCACAAGATGGTCACCAGCTTTAAAAGAGGATTAGACAAATTCATGGAAAATAAGGCTATAAATGGCTGCTAGCTATGACAGCTACAATCTGCTTCTGCTGTTGTTGGTAGTATACATCTGATATCAGTTGCTGAACACCTGTTGCTGGGAATCTCAAGAGCACTCAGGGCACATGGCATCTTCAAAGGTTTTATGAGGGGAGAAACATCATTAGGGAAAGGGCTAGCCCTCCCATTTCCCCCATGAAACTGTTCCAGACCCCTCTCCCCAAGCTGCATTGTTGTCAGAAGAAAATAAGTACAGTGGTACCTTGGGTTACAGACGCTTCAGGTTACAGACGCTTCAAGTTACAAACTCCACTAACCCAGAAATAGTACCTTGGGTTAAGAACTTTGCTTCAGGATGAGAACAGAAATCGTGCAGTGGCAGTGGGAAGCTCCATTAGCTAAAGTGGTACCTCAGGCTAAGAACAGTTTCGGGTTAAGAACGTACCTCCAGAACGAATTAAGTTCTTAACCCGAGGTACCACTGTACACAAATGGGATCACACATATATCATCCAGAATAGCAATCAGAGAACTCTTTCATACAGACAGAGAACTTGTGGAGGGGAAAACTGATATTGTGTTCACTCTTTCTGCTCCAGTTCCCCACCCATGCACCTGAAGGTCTGAATAAAACCTACAGTTCGTATCCAACAAAGGTTTACTTAGAGTAGCCCCAGTTGACCTAAATTAGTCATGTTCAATAATTTCAATGGGTCTGTTCTGAGCAACGTTAGAAACAACTCAGTGTGCATATAAGTACTCTGTGCACAGGGTCTCTAAAAGTTGTCTTGCGGTCTCTTTTTCAGGGTGCTTCAGATATTTCTTTATACTTTTGATAGGTGCAGGATTCCACTTACTTTATTGCTTAGAAGGGGCCATGAATGGTGTGTGTGTGTGTGTGTGTGTGTGTGTGTGTTGCCTCCTTAAACATTTCTTCAGGATTCTGCAGCCTCTCCAACTTCTTGTTATCAAGAAGCCCCATGGAAGGGCATCTTCCTTGGGACATCTTCCTCTGGAACATACTTGAAGTGTGGGCTGGGAAGGGTAGCTACTGAGAACCTGGGATTGATGTGCTTGGTGAATTTGTTTTTAAGGGAAGTCTTTCCTTTTATCTTTAAAAAATATTTCTGCACAAATTTATTTTAAAGTATGATGATGATGATGATCAGTGCTCCCCCACCACCAATAAAAGGTGTTGGTACTCACCACGAAGTTCTTACAGTAAGTGCCAGACTCTTAAGCTTTGGTTAAAAATAACAAACAAAGTGGGGTGCTGGTACTGATTACCCTTGAGTAGCCCCAGAAAAAAAGAAAGGATGATAAAGATAGTGGTCGGGCACACATTACTTTCCTGCCTTCTGTATTTTACAGGAAAGCTTGGTCAAGGATGGCATGGGGGCTTCAGAAAGCACAGGCACCCAGAAAGTCTGCAGACTACTGGAGAGATGATTTGTAGAATGAAAAACAAGACACTCACAAACATCTGCCAGCCACTTCAAAAGTAAGCTTAGTGCAACAAAACCCTTCATCCCACCCATGAATGTCACTTTGATAATTTTCTCTTGAAGCTTTGTTTCACATTATCCCCCTGACAAGATTTTATTGAATACATACAAAAAACACACACATAAAAACCTGCAAAACTGCCGCCCAAGAGTATATACCACAGAGGCAGATTTAAGGCAGCATGATCAATTCCCCTGCCAAAAGAAGCCTTCCTGCCTCCTTCCCAAAGACTAGGAAGTGCTGGAGCAGAGATGGAGCATAGCCAGGATGGGAAAGAGTTGGAGGGAAACGAGTAAGGTTTTTTTGGCACAGCCCTCTACACCAGGGGTGGGGAGATGGATGCTGCCAGAGGACTAGATCCTTATCTCTCCTCCCTCCGCCCACTTGGGCAAATCCCACCTACCTGCCAATCACCTGACGTCACAACAACATCAGGTAAAATGGCACTTTGAGGCCCCCCAACAATAAGATGACTTCTAGGACTTCAAAGCCCCATGCAGAATTCTTGCAAACTCCTGTAATAATTTTATGTTTTTTCCCCCCTAATTGTAACTATTTTATTAGGGTGGGTTTTTTACAATTGAATATTATATTGTTTTGACACACCCTGGGACCTTACAGTGAAGAGTATAAATAAATTTGCAGATAAATAAATAAATATCAAATCGTGCATAAATAAATACCATAGCATTTTTACATACACCTTTCCCATGCTGTAGTGTAGTACAGCCATCTCATGTGCTCCTATCTTGTTGTACTTAAAAAAAAAATACAATAGAAAAAACCTTCTCTTATGTTAATATGCTGAAAGAGACAGGGTCCACTTAGCCTGCAAAGCTTTGCATATTTTCCTCCATGCCGGCAAGATTTATTGGCACACTATGGCTTGCTGCCTCAGGCAGAAATGTGTGTGTGTTGGGCAGGGGTGGGGTGGGCATTGAGAGTGTGAAGGAAGGAACAGCCAAACAGAATCTGCCTAGAATAAACACTTTCATTTCTTGCCGACAAAAATGCTTTTGGCTGAAGATGTCCACATTAAATCTGGATTGGACTGTCTAAAGACCTCTTTTCATTCACTTCAACTTGTCTGGCTGGGAAACAAAGCCAAGATATCTCACTGCAAATTACGCAAAATGTATCCTGCTTCAATCACTTCCAACCTTTTAACTTAATGTGAAAAAATGAAAAAGAATTTAGATGGAAGGCAATTGATTCTGGGTTGCAAATGATATTTCCTTCCTACTGCAAACTGTCGTTTATATCATGCCTAATATCACTTCATGTCCAGAAGGGAAATGTTTTTTCTTTTTTTTTCTTTTTAAAGCACCTTGGATGATTGCTCTCTATTATTATATATTTTTTAATCCAAAAGCTAGAGAAAACCTGTTTCATACCAGATGCTACTGCAGTGGCTGGAGATTGTCCAATGCAGAAGCAACCTTGAACGTAGCCCACGTAGTCAAGTGCATCTCTATATAAATTCCAAACACCTTCCCTATCTAATTACTCTATTACGTTTCGAGTAATTACAATGCTGTGTATTTTCTTTTGAGTGGGAGAGAAAATTGAATATGCCTTTTTAGAGTAAATAAAGAACGGAAGTTGAAAACAGCAGCCTCGCTGGAGAGAAGGGGAGGGGGGAAAAAATGCTTGAACAACAAACAGCTTGTGGCTTCTCTTTTTTGCCTGCAAATACATGGCAGCAGCAGCAATGTTTTAAGGATGTTTAACCCTTTCACACATACAATTTAAATCTCCCTTCCCTGACTCCCACCTTCGGTTTGCTCCACTGTGATATAAATACATTCTCTTACAGAATGTCGGTAATAGACTTTTTTGATTACTCTGTTTTATTTGGCTAGTAGAATTTAAATAATCAAAAGTTATGCACTCAAATTGACCCTTGTATTTTATGTTTGGGGCCCTTCTATCTGAGGTGAGACGTCTGATGGCCAGAAAAGGAGCATTCTTCACTGTGGTGCTGTCAGGGATTCCAAGGGTCATTTAGTTCAACCCCGTGCAATGCAGGAATCTCAACTAAAGCATGACAGATGGCCAAACTCTGCTTAAAAACCTCTAATGAAGGAGAGTAGAATCCACAAGCTCCCGAGGGGGTCTGTTCCACTGTCAAATAGCACTTACTGTCAGAAAGTTCTTCCTGATGTTTAGCTGGAATCTCCTTTCTTGTAACTTGAAGCCATTGGTTTGAGTCCTATCCTCCAGAGAAGGAGAAAACAAGCTTGCTCCATCTTCCATGTGGCAGCCCCTTAGATATTTGAAGATGGTTATCATATTGCTTCTCAGCCACCTCTTTTCCAGGCTAAACATACCCAATTCCTTCAATTAAGTGAAGTAATCCACTTCACCATCTAAAGAGGGAGACACCTGAAGTTCAAAGCCAAAAAATCAGAAAACTGCACCACTAATTTAAATAAACTGACGTCCGATGAGGTTATAGAGAGCCTTTTACTGAGTCACTCCATTGGTTCATCTAGCTCAGTACTGTTTGCACAGACTGAGCCTTACCTTCTTCAGCTGCTCTATAATGATTTGGTCCATAGATGCAGCAGAATGAGGTGGTAGGGTGAACTGTTTCAATACAAGTTGCAGATGGGAGATGCCAATTTTGAATGCTCTTTTGCATAAAATTCCTTGCAAACATCAAGTAGAAATATCCCAGCATAGCTCACACCTTGCTAGCTTTCTGCTTGCAGAAAAGTTGTTTTGTTTTAATGCAAGGATGTATTTGTTTTAATGCTTCCTTGCATTAAAACAGGCATAGGCAAACTCGGCCCTCCAGATGTTTTTGGGACTACAATTCCCATATCATCCCTGACCATTGGTCCTGTTAGCTAGGGATGATGGGAGTTGTAGGCCAAAAACATCTGGAGGGCCAAGTTTGCCTATGCCTGTTTTAATGCAAGGATGCATTTGTTTTAATGCAAGGATGTATTCAAAAGGGGCCTTGAAACGACTGCTTGCTCCTGCATGATTCTGTCCACCCACTAAGATGATTGTGAAAACCTCTGCTCCATGTCTCACCAGTGTCTACGGTTAAATTTGTGGGCAAGGCCTTACTTGTGCTGGGTGCTAAGTTATGGAATTCCCTCCTTTGGTAGGTTCATCTAGCTCATTCCCTTTTGACTTTTAGAAATATTGTGAAGACTGTTCTCTTTAGCAAGTCTCTAATATTGATTGACCCACAATATCAGAGTGTTATATTGATGCTGCCTATCTTTTCATTTCAAGTTGCAACAAGTAAGATTATTGTTGTTGTTGTTAGAATAAATTTGTATACCGCTCTTCATCCGTAGATCTCAGGGCAGTTCATGTCATAAAATTGCAAAATAGCTTAATAGCATATTAATCGCATAATAGCATATTGCAATGTATTTTTACACCAAAACAACCATTCTACTGTTCAGGATTCTGGCCATACTCTGCTCCCACATGGCATACTATCCCTCCATGAGATTCATTACCTGAGTTTTCTGTGCGAGTTATTTGGCTGTTCTGCTTATTTTGCATTGTATGTTTTTAAATAACTTTTTTTTATGCCTCTTTGATGATTATCTTGCCAAAAAAGCTGCATATGAATGATTAGGTAGACAGACAGATCGATCGATCTGCAGACTAGGAAATGTAACTAGGTCAGGGATCAAACTCCTGTAAGAAAGAGTATGTTTATTTATTGGGATATTGCACATACTCTAAGGTAGGTAACAATTGTTTGTGGAAAGTACACATGAAACAATGCTCACCATTGTAATGATGCTACAGAGTCCAGCACCTCTCCTCTCCCTTCGGCAGGGAGCAGTTGCAAAGCAGTGAGATGGTAGCAAAAGTTTTACCTGCTATGCAGTTGTTCTGGTTGCTGCTGTTCACCTGGCATGTGGGGTTGCACAAAGCAGGCATGCCTGCCTGGAAATTTATCCTCCCATCTGGTGTCAAGGCCAGCTGCTGCAATTTGTTGGTGGGTGGGCTCAGGGTCTCAGATAAAATATGATGCACAGAATAGCTCTCTGAGCCAGTTTTTGAGTACAGTGGTGCCTCGCAAGACGAAAAGAATCCGTTCCGCGAGTCTCTTCGTCTTGCGGTTTTTTCGTCTTGCGAAGCAACCCTATTAGCGGCTTAGCGGCTTAGCGCTATTAGCAGCTATTAGCGGCTTAGCGGCTAAGCGGCTAAGCGGCTATTAGTGGCTTAGAAAAAGGGGGGGGGGAGCGAAAAAAATCGCAAGACTCGCAAGACGTTTTTGTC
This sequence comes from Podarcis erhardii, assembly GCF_964252035.2. Classification (NCBI taxonomy): domain Eukaryota; kingdom Metazoa; phylum Chordata; class Lepidosauria; order Squamata; family Lacertidae; genus Podarcis; species Podarcis erhardii. The sequence goes on from NC_138504.1 coordinate 16,744,893, forward strand.
TTGCGAAGCAAGCCCATAGAGAAATTCGTCTTGCGAAGCACCTCGAAAAACGGAAAACCCTTTCGTCTAGCGGGTTTTTCGTCTTGCGAGGCATTCGTCTTGCGGGGCACCACTGTACCTGAAACACCCCCCTCCCCTCCCATTAAGTAGCAGGCAAAATAAGAGCAGCATCTCTAGCTCATGAAGGTTGGAACAGGGGGAGGTTTTGTGGTTCTCCCCTCCTGTGTTGCCTGGGTGCTCTGTATAAATAAGTGCCAAGGTACAAAACCCTGAAGGATGAGGGGAGTTGTAATTCTCCATAGCGCTCTTGCAATTTTTGTGCCTCTTACCGTTGTGGGACCCTAACCAAAGCTGCTAGCTGCTTTCTGCCAAAGCCTGTACTGAAGCAAAGAACTGCAATAAAAGCTCCCTTCCCTGCCCACCACAACTGTGTAAGATGACTCATCCTGCAGCCACCGTTAGCACACCATGCATTCATACCCATTTTGTTGTGTGCCTATGACCTTGTGCTTAACTGCATAAAAATGTTTTTTTTGTTTTATTGTTACCATTTTACCAGGCAATGAAAAGATGAAAAGTAGGCTTAATACTACTGAAAGCAAGGTTACACATCACACAGGAAGAAAATGGAACAGGTGGTTTATGTATTTGAAATTCTGCACTGGTTAAATGCATAAAATGATAAATCATGGAGACAAGCATTGGATTTGTGCTGTAGAATACAAGGCAGTGTTGGGAATCTGCCCCAGTTTGCTTATTCCAAATAGGAATGGACAAACCTGTCACTTTCAGTTTTCTCTCAGTTTCTCTTTTTTTACTATCTCACTTTGAGAATATTTTTTTAAAGGCCTCATGAAGATATGTCTGCAGTTTAGCACACATTTCTCCTAAAACAGACATTTTTGTATGCAATTTGACTCAATGCACACATTTTTGCAGTTAATACTCTCTATAACAGTGCAGTTTAGTTCACTGTTGCCACTAATATACACATTTTATGCATGTATTTGCCCAATATACACATTTTGTGTGCATTTTTTTTAAAAAATCAAGTAATTATTCAATTTGACAGAGGTTTTAATAATAACATTTTATATTTAAATTGTTTTCTGTAGCTAAAAAACCCAATGTACTGCAGGCTTTATTTACAGCATCAGGATTAGATGAATCATGTATCTAAGTCATTTCATAGGATCAGGGCTTTATAGGTCAGGATTGTTTCCGTCTTTAGAGGCAAGAAATGGCAAACAGAATGAATCATAAATGTTCTGCTATGAGTTTGGGGTGCCAGACTCCCCAAAAGTTCTGGACCCAGAAAGTGTTAGAAACTAATCAAGTTTCCTTAACCCTTGATCCAGCAAGGGTTAAAATATAAGCCAGGGTGATCTCCTCTTGAGGTAATCACCTAGGAAATGAGGCATGAAGAGTGAAAACAAAGGGAAAAGTGATGGGCCCTTAAAAAAGCAAAAGACAGTGGACTGTGTTTTGGATGCCAAATAGAGGTGGGGTCCTTCCTTTAGTTCTGAGTTAGTTAGAAGATAAAGCCACAGTTTGGAGCAGAGTTTTAGAGTTGGCTGCAATGTGACCTAGAGGGGAAAAGGCTGCAAGTTGGTAAATGCAACAAGCTGGAGAGAGGGTCAGAGCATGATGGTTGATTTCTGTTTGAATCGATGGCTGCTGTTATGGAAGAGACAATACCCTTTTGGGGTGCTAATGTTGTGAACCCCTCCATCAAAGGCTCAGGATATATATAAAAAGGCAAAGGTAAAGGTAAAGGACCCCTGAGAGTTAAGTCCAGTTGCAGACGACTCTGGGGTTGCGGCGCTCATCTCGCTTTACAGTCCGAGGGAGCAGGCGTTTGTCCCCAGACAGTTTTTCCGGGTCATGTGGCCAGCATGACTAAGCTGCTTCTGGCGCAACAGAACATCGAAACCAGAGCAGCACATGGAAATGCCGTTTACCTTCCCGCTGGAGCAGTACCTATTTATCTGCTTGCACTTTTTTGGTGTGCTTCCGAACTGCTAGGTTGGCAGGAGCAGGGACTGAGCAACGGGAGCTCACCCCGTCACAGGGATTCAAACCGCCAACCTTCTGATTGGCAAGCCCAAGAGGCTCAATAGTTTAGACCACAGCGCCACTCGCGTCCCCTCAGGAGATATGTGTGTGTGTGTGTGTGTAAATAAGCCATATAGAATTTATATATATTAGTAAATAAGCCATATATCCTAAAGAAAACCACAGTCTCCACTGTGCCTCATTTCCAAAAGGAAACCCAAACACTATGTGAGTACCTGGAACCCTGGAATCTCACATTTCTTGCAGATTGAGGTGGTGTGCAAAAGTCCCTTATTTTATCTTCAGGGCTGAGTGAAAGCCAGGTATGGTGAGAGATTTGTTAACATTTTTTGAAGCATCAAATTCCTTTAGGTTTTTTTTTTAAAAGACATTTCACTAAGAGAAGGAATCAAATAATGCACCCGCAGACAATAGAGACAATGCTTCTTGAAGGCTGCTTAATCTGTCCTAATCCACATTGCTCACTCTTATGGGCTGTCATCATGTCATCTTGCACATTATATGGTCCCTGATTGACTGGGACTGCCCATATAACTATTCTCAGGAAGGGGAAGTCTCTTATGGGCTTTTTGTTCTTTCCCTTTTTAAAATGTGGTGCTAAAGCATCTGTTGGTTAGAGAAACAATGACAGTGAACATGCAGCAAAAAAGGTAAAGATTTTCATAATTTAGTCCCCCCCCCCCCCGGAAATATTTTATGCCCCCTACTATTTTCATCCCCCAAATCAAAATGAACAAGCTGTCATATTTGGTATTTCCATATCTGATCCGTTTCACATAGAGTTATCCACACAATGGAATCCGCAATATTGGAGGAAAAAGAAAAACAGTGCTGATGTCTCTCTGCTAATTTGAGCTTAAGGTAGAAGCTCTTTGCTGAATATTTAGCAGCCTGTTAAACCCATTGATCTCCTTGATATAGTCTCTTGGATTCCACAGTAGGGTTTGTAATTAACAATGTAGATGAGTAGCTATAGGCAAGATCTTTGTGTGTTGATATGTTCACTTTTCCTCTCATTTTCAGGGAGCTAATCAGGTTTGCATCCTTTTTCATTGCCAAGACCTTTACTGCCATCTATAAAAGTTTTTAAATATCTCAAGCACAACAGCAAGTTTGCTCAATTGTTCATGGGCTCGGCTCATTCACACTTTAATTGTTAAATGAAGGCAGACATTGCTGAAAGAGACAGACGCTCCAGCACATGAGTGTTATCTCTTCTGCTTTTTTGAAGATAGTGAGAAATTAAAATACTGTTAAAAATATATATATTAAATGCAAATGGGAGCAAATAGAGAGCCCGACCAAGAGTGTGCGGCATAATGAGATGTTTCTAAAGGTTTTGCATAGGAGTAAAAATTCAGTTTGTAAAGTGTCTCGCTTCCCCTCCCGAAAATAAATATAAAAGAAAACACCAAGCTTTAGACAACATGGGAAGCAACAGTATGGTCATTATGGTTAACTATGAAAAGCACAGTGCCAAAACATCACAGGCCTGTGAAGATGCAAGGAGGAATTTGAAAGGCATCTAGTTATCAGTTAAATGGAGCTTTAGATGAAGACTCCAGCAGAGAACAAATGAAGTCTTTGGAAGGTAGCATTGGCCTAATCTTGTAGCACATATTTCAGACTTAGATGTGTTGTATAAACCGATCGGCATATCTGCAAATGACATCATATTTAACTAAATGGTAGGGGTGGGGGCAGATTTCAGTCTATATGTGAAGTTCATGCCAAATAGTACCACAAAAACAGGAAAAGTGTTTCCCTGTAATTTGTTTAATTTGGATTACTTGGTGCAGGACAGCATATAGATGTTCTCAAACACGGTTAATGAAGGGGATATTTGCATTCAAATTCCCATGGAATTTCATCACTGGATGAACTTGGGCAATGAGGAACACAATCCTATGCATATGTGTATAGAAGTTGTTCTTCATGGGACTTCTTCCCAGGAAACTGCATATGATTGTAAGCCTCAATACAGTATAGTGGTGGGGAATCTGTGGCCCTCCAGATACTTTGGGGCTGCATCTTCCATTGGGGCTGACCTTTGCCAATGCTTACTGGGGCTGATGGGAGTTGGAACCCAACGTTATTTAGAGGGCTGCAAGTTCCTCACCAATCTATATTAACAGTCTCACAGTTGTGGATACAATCTGTTAATTTCACTCCATAGATGGAGCTTAAAATGTGTTAAATGCTATACTGCATGAACCAAAACTTTTTCTCCATGGACCAATTTAAAATTCTTGAGGGTCTTGGTGCACCACTTAATTATTTTTCTGCCTGTTGCAACGTACTGTGCTAGATGCAGTATGCTTTTTAATTGAATCAAGATTCAACTTCTTAATTCTAGCCCCCTATTAACTTCCCTGCTCATCACTCTTTTCAAGTGCCTCATCTTCCCGTCAGTCTGTCCTGCTCACCTGCCAAGTGGGCAGTTCTAAGAATGAAGGTGCTGTGGCTGCATCTGTCATCATTTTTCACAGACATGCCACAGACCACCTGGAAAAAAAATCACAGAGTGGTCTGCACTGCTTGGGAACCACTGCTTGGGAACCCCTGTCACAAACTATTCACATCTACATCAGGCCTGTCTGTATATTATGTTAGTAGACATAAGTGGCAAAAAGACGGTATAATATCAACATTAAAGGAAATGTCTTAACAAGCTGAAACACATGCCATTTCCAGGTAGGGAACAGAAGCCAGGAAGGCAACTGTGTTGTGGGAGGACAGTGATCTCTACAATAACAGGCCATATGTGCATTATAGCAAATGCACTTTTTTTCTTAGCACATCACAGCATAATGGACAGCGAATAGGTCAGGAAGCTTTTAAGGATGGGATGTACAGCACAGTTATATCCATTAATAGCCAGATGAATGCCGAAAATTGCTGGTTAATTAATCTGCATTTTGTTTAAATGTTTCCCTTTTCAATTTTCACTTGGTGTGAAAGTTCCCCATTAAGGTTTTACCGAAATGTTAATACCTCCTACTGTGTAAATCTGTTTTAAACTGTCCTTGATGATTCTAATGTGAGACGGCTGAGTGTATCTTCAAGCAATTCATTGTGAGGACAGCTGTACTGAGTGAACCTAACTTACTTTTAAATTCTCCTTTTATTGATTCAGCTTTTAATTAACATTTGACTTTTTACCAGGTTGTTTTTTTTAAAAAAAGAAGAAAACCAGGAGGAGATCTTAAATAATTACTGTTAAAAGTCCATATTTTCAAATCTTCTATAATCTGCTGATGATCACGTATAAAAAATAAATCCATATAGATTTTTACTCTCCTCTTTTATGTTTCTCTCAGTAAATAATGTGTTTGATGGTTGGTAAATATCTTTAGGCACACTTTCTCCCACTCTTTTTACAATGAAAAGGTTGATGATCACATCTCCCTTTTTTATATTTGATGCCAGAATACATTGCAGGGCTCACTGCTGATGGTCCTTCTTAGGGTAAGGGTTATCATTTTTGTCCATGAACAGCAACAACACACACTCACATGCACACATGCACAGCAACTGGACTCTCCCACACATGCACACACAGTTGAAAAAAGGTGTTGCACTTTAATAAGCAATCCAAACTCTACAAAGCCAGGGTAAATTATGCTCTTGTAATTTAGACTATTCCAAACTCCATTCAGCAACAGGGCTACAGCCGGCTGAGGCAACCCATGCTTGGCAGAGGGAAAACAGGACACTACACTTTTTGGCAGCATCACTTCTGTTGTGTTGCCAAGTCACACAACTGAACTGAACAGAATTTGGAATAGGGATAAGTCTCCCCCTTGCCCCATCCTGTCCCTGCCACTTCTCCTGAACGCTGCTTGAGACTTATTCTGGCCTTTACTTAGGTGGCTTTGGCTCAGCCACCTGAGCCCTGGCTGAGACAGGATGAATGCCAGTCCACGTCTGGCTGAACTGGAATGAAGGTCTTCAGCCAGTGTATTCCCTGCTGAGCAGATATATTCAGCTGCAGATCTGCCTATTCCAAATCTACTCATTCTGGCGTATCTTGGGCTTGGATTGCTCCCTAAGCAGCTACAATGGAATGCTTAATTTCAAACCTAACTGCAGTGTGGGAGGACATTTTAAAGTGTGTGGGGTCCTAGGCTGGGGAGTAAAAGGGCAATCCTTCCTCCCCAAATACAACCCACCCCCCTTGGAAGCAACACTCCTCCATTTTAATTAATATTGAAAGAAGTATTTTATTTATTGTGCCTAATGGAAGGCTTATTGTCATGAGACAAAGGTTCTTGAGAGCAGAAGCAGGAAAGGCCTAGGCAGTGCAGCCTATGAGGCCTACACAAATCTTTCAAGCCTAACTGTTCGCAGTAAAATGCTGTGCCACTGTGACTCGTGACTCATCTTGGGTTCCCTATAAATGTAACCAGCCATCTCTGTGGGCTTCAGTGTAGAGTGTGTGTGTGTGTGTGTCTGTCTGTCTGTCTGTCTGTCTGTCTGTGTCTTAGCCAGTATGTTGTGTTGTTTGCAGACAGAGCGGCTGCAGGACTCCAGTTAATCAGTAACTCATATCTGTGCCTCTGTGAAGAGTCAGCTAGCTATTATGAGCACTCTGTGTATGCTCTTTGACTATGCTGTTTCTGAGTAAGTTTATTTTCTCCAGTAAAGTTTCATTCTGTTGATGAAGAAGACTCTGCATTGATTACCATAATTTACCGCTGTGAGCCACTTATTTCAACCCAATTTCACAGTGGAGGGCTTGTTTGAAGGGGAGCTTACACATGGTGGTGTTGGTAGTTGGCGCTGCCCCTCCCTTCTCCCTAAAATTGTCCCCATACTACTACAACAAAAAACACATATATTCCAGTCTCTGAGCAGTGTGAGATTCCAGGAGCCTATATACAACCTGAGCCTATGATGGAGGGGCTCACAGCATTAACACCACAGAAGGTCTTGCTTCTCCAACACATGCAGCCTTGGATTCAAGCAGAAATCAAGGATGGCTCTCACTCTCAGGCTTCTGCCTGCTTTCTGCTTCTTGCCCAGTTCACACACACTCTCAGCTCTGGCTATAGGTGAGCCTCCCTGGGGAGAGCATTCCAGGAGTGGCTACTGAAAAGGCCTGTTCTCATGTTGCCACCCTCCAAACCTCCTATGGAGGGGACACACGGAGAAGGGTCTCAGATTATGATTGCATGGTCTGCGCCAATTAATGTGAGGAGAAGCAGTCCTTGAGGTTTTGAAGTCTTGGGGTTTATAGATTGTTAAATGTTCAGAAAAAGTCAGAAGGCCAAGGCAATATAAGTTCATCAACTAAGTTTATTCAACATTTGCCAATGACAACAGCTCACTCATAGGAACACAAGAACCAAACTGACTGGACAACACAATAATAAACCGAGCATGAACTGACCGTTGACAGTTGACAGTTGAAAGTGCATGCACTTACTTGCCATTAGAAAGTTCGTCTACCAACGCTTATACGATTGGTTAGAACGCGCCTTGTAACATAAAATGTGTTAAACCCAATACATAACACTCCTCCCCTCAACTTCCTAACAAAAGGAACAAACATAGTCATCAAGGTGTGCCAGCTTTTTCTGCTCCCACTGGGACCGTTGTGGTTCCTGTGCCTGAGTGGGTGACCCAGGAGGTTCCTCCGGTACCCGTGGTCTGAGTGGGGCAGTCACCGAGGCCGGCTCTGAAGGGGTCACTGCTGATGGAGCCACTGAGGATTCCAGCCGGAAGTTGCCCTGCTGGGGTAACTCAGTCATCGGCAACCCGTCTTGTTCCCACCCTGGCCTGGACACAGAATCTCCCAAAGTACCCATTTCTCTGTCCTCTGGTTCCACTTGAAGTTCCATGTTTGGAGGTGCCCTGGCTCTGATCTGGTCGAGATGTCTCTTCCAAACCAGTCCCCCCTCCAACCCTACCTCGTAGGAAACCGGACCTGTACAGCGAGCAATGATACTAGAGACCCAACCCTGTCCAGTCCCATAGTTTCAGACGTGCACAGTGTGCCCTAGGGAGAACCCTCTTGGAGCCCCCCACACCACAGTGGATGGTCATTGCTCAAGAGCCCGGTCGGATCTATTCGAAATCTGCCCTTGGGGAAATCTGATTAAGCCCTGAAATATCTAAGCCTAACGACCTGAACCATGCTAGACCTAGAAGGCTAGTGAATGGCCTTTGGTTATAATGAGGTTCAAATTCTTGGTGTACTTCTTAAACTGGACCTTGAAGGTGCCCGTGCCCTTTAGCTGGATTCTTTTTCTCTGGAAGTCCCACAGCACTACAGGGGCTGGGCGGAGTTGAGGACCGCCATTAGGGCAAAACTCTTTCAGAGTCTTAGCAGATATTATGGAGTACGGGGTTCCCTCTATCTTATACCCTGAGCATAGTGCACGGGGTTCCCTCTATCTTGTACCCTGAGCTTATTGGACCCTGGGGATGGAAGTTGAAGTACCCTGGCTGGAGTGGTGGACTGTAACTCCTCTTCTATGTAGGCCTCGTAGACATGTTGCTTGGGTCATGCTCTGGAGATCTTGGAGTGGAAGATTTGACCAATGTGCCCAGTCTTCCCACAGTAGCGACATGTGGTGTCCTGAAACCTGCATGTCTGGCGCTCGTGGTTTTCTCTGCAGCTGGCACAGGTCCCTCAAGGTGAGTCAGATGACCGCTGGTTCGACGATGTGCTCGTAGCTTGGGAGTGCTGGTATTGGTAGGATCGGTCCGAAGCTCCGTGGACATCCTCATTGTGGGAATCGACCGATGTCACTGGATGCGGTGAATTCTCTTTTTGGTATGTGGGCTGTGGGCCGCCTCGTGGCCATTATCCTTCTCAAAGGCCATGGTCATATTTATTGCTTCCATCATTGTGATGTCATCTTTTGCCAGCAGCTTGTGGCGGAGACGGCTGTCTCTCAGGCCACTGATTAACCTTTCAAGAAGTCGTTCCTCGATGTCAGTGAATTGGCAATACATCACAATCACCCGGAGTGCTCTGATGTATTCACTTGCTGACTCTTGCGCTTGTTGCTCTCTGTGTGCAAAGTCGTAGTGGTGGTGGTTCTTAGTTGGCTGAGGCGCAAGGTGTCTTGTCATAGCCTGTGTCAGCTCATTGAAAGTGCATACCTCTATGTCCCTGGGTGCCATCAGACCTTCCAGTAGAGTGATGGCAGAACTTCCCAGCACCGTCAGTAACACATCCACCTTGTCTGCCTCCCTAGTGAAGCCTTTCAGTTGGACATAGCTCCTTATTCGGTGGAGCCACTGCGGCCATTCTGCAGGACGGCTCATATCAAAGTCCAGTGGCTGCCGACTATGACTGGTAGCCATCCTCGGACTTGGAGCAGTCGCTTGTGTGATTGTGGGTGGTTGCGAAGATGTGGCAGGCGCGGTCTCGTTTCCAGGACTATTTGCTGAGTCCAGCGTGGCGGTGAGGTCGCGCTTACTGCGAGGCTGCAGGCAGTGGTGTTGTGGTGCAGTCTTGGGCCTCTGGCAGCCGGCAGGAGCTCATCTATCCCACCTTCGTCGCCAATGTTAAAAGTTCGGAAAAAGTCAGAAGCCCAAGGCAGTATAAGTTCCTCAACTAAGTTTATTCAACATTTGTCAGTGACAACAGCTCACTCATAGGAACACAAGAACCAAACTGACTGGACAACATAATAATAAATCAAGCATGAACTGACCGTTGACAGTTGACAGTTGAAAGTGCATGCACTTACTTGCCATTAGACGTTCGTCTACCAACACTTATATGATTGGTTAGAACACGCCTTGTAACATAAAATGTGTTAAACCCAATACATAACATAGATCAAAACCAGAACTTCAAACTGAGCCCAGAAACTAACTGGTAGCCAGTGCAGTTGTTCCAGAATTAGTGTTCTCATTTTACCAATCTTAAATTTAGTTCTCCACATTTCCATATTGCTTTGCAATTATTATTATTTTTAAAAATCCTGATGAAAAAATGCATTCATACTTTAATGCACGTTTCACCTAATATTCACAACACACAACACACAAATTATTCCAAAGCAAATTTCCCTAATATGCTGCCTTTGTGATGTTACTTTTGCTATTATGTGCATTTGTTTGTTTGTTTTATTTTGTTTTATTTCAACAATCTGTATACTGCTCAATCACAGTAATATCTAGGTGGTATACAAATGACCCAGTACAGTAAGACTCAAAATGAGTTAAAAAATAAAATATGAATTCAGTTAAAAAGCCTGCTGGAATTTACAAAAAGTGCTCAGTAAGCACTAGAGGTTTGATAGGAACGGAGCTGTTTACGCCTGTATATGCACTTTTTACACATTACTTGGCTGGACAAATGAATTGCAAATGTCAGAGATGTGTAAATTATGAAGGAAAGTTGTGTTTAGGTTCTTGTATTGTTTCTGATAGTATGAATTAAGAAGGTTCACCTTTAAATGCAAATTGAACTGAATCTCTTCCACCATCCGTAATGCTGTCATATATGTATATCATAATCGTATATAAGTACCTAACAGGTATAAGATGCATGACACAGCACCTTTCTGCAAGCTCTTTGCTTGGTTGTTCTTTGAATGCATTTGTCTATTTATAGCAACAGTGTACACAGCCAAAATCCTCACATCCTTTCAGTTTCTGACTGCACAATAACTCAGAGAGGGAAATGTGCTCTGACATGCCTACTGAGTTACGCTAACTCTCTCTTTCACTTACTTGGTTTCACCACTCCAGACAACGTTGTTCATTTCTGGGTAGATGAACTTCCTGCCTATCTTTTTTTATGTAAGCTAAACACCATCCAGAGCCAGCAAAGCTAGTCATTGATATAGTTACTTGCACGGCTTTTTTTAAAGCCGGAACTCACCGGAACTCAGTTCTGACACCTCTCAGGTGGGCAACATTGCTATTATGAGAGAACAAGGGAGGCATTCGGGGTGAGTTCTGGCACCTCTTTTTCTAGAAAAATAGTGCTGGCTACTTACTGGGTTTGTGTGTGTGTGTTTTTTAAAGAAAGACGGTGACTAACAGATTGAGGTTGAATCCTGACAAGACAGAAGTACTGTTTTGGGGGGACAGGGGGCGGGTGGGTGTGGGGGACTCCCTGGTCCTGAATGGGGTAACTGTGCCCCTGAAGGACCAGGTGTGCAGCCTGGGAGTCATTTTGGAGTCACAGCTGTCCATGGAGGTACAGGTTAATTCTGTGTCCAGGGCGGCTGTCTACCAGCTCCACCTGGTACGCAGGCTGAGACCCTACCTGCCTGCGGACTGTCTAGCCAGAGTGGTGCATGCTCTGGTTATCTCCCGCTTGGACCACTGCAGTGTGCTCTATGTGGGACTACCTTTGAAGGTGACATAGAAACTGCAATTAATCAAGAATGCGGCAGCTAGACTGGTGACTGGGAGTGGCCGCCGGGACTACATAACACCGGTCCTGAGAGATCTGCATTGGCTCCCAGTACGTTTCTGAGCACAATTCAAAGTGTTGGTGCTGACCTTTAAAGCCCTAAATGGCCTCGGTCCTATATGCCTGAAGGAGCGTCTCCATCCCATTGTTCATCCCGGACACTGAGATCTAGCTCTGAGGGCCTTCTGGCGGTTCCCTCATTGCGAGAAGTGGGGTTACAGGGAACCAGACAGAGGGCCTTCTCGGTAGTGGCGCCCGCCCTGTGGAACGCCCTCCCATCAGATGTGAAGAAAATAAGCAGCTATCTTCTCTTTAAAAGACATCTGAAGGCAGCCCTGTTTAGGGAAGTTTTTAATATTTAATACTGTATTGTTTTTAACACTCGATTAGAAGCCGCCCAGAGTGGCTGGGGAAACTCAGCCAGGTGGGCGGGGTATAATTATTATTATTATTATTATTATTATTATTATTATTATTATTATTATTATTATTTGATAGCAATTTGTCTCCTTAAGCAGTATAAAATAAAGCCAACCAAACTTGGGGCTTATCCATACTTTCCTTTATGCTGGCTTGGAATGCAAGTTATGACACCCTTCTAATTAATTTCTATAGGGTTTACTTCTGAGTAAGCATGTATTGGCCATTCACTAATCTGAATTAATGGCTCAACATCAGTTATACATGAGACAGATGTAAACAGTGACGTGCATCTTCAGTGGCATATACCTAGATAATTCTTACACAGATGTTACATTAGTGGCACCTTTTTATATCATTTTTCTGAACAATAGGGCATAGGTATTTTTAAAAAATGAGGGTTGGGAAAATTGTGACCCTCCAGCTGATGATGGGCTATGGCTCTCATTATCCCTGATCATTGGCTACACTCACTGAAGCTGATGAGAAGAGTTGTTATCCAACAACATCAGAAGAATCACAGATTCCATACCCCTATTTTAAGCTAAGGGTATGTGGGGTGTTAGTGGAGGGGTAGTACCTCTGTTGGGGGAAACATCCTGCTCCTTCTGGGGTAGTTTGTCCACCATTGATCCCCACCCAGCGCTCAGCTCCCACCTGTGACTCCTAGAAGCTGCCAGCATGTGACAGCAATCACACCCTGGGAACAGCTTTGACTGGCTAGCTAAACCAGGTGAGGGTAACTGATGGGTCTCCAAGCCTTGGTGGGTTAGGCACTTCCCCTGCACAGGCTTTGGCAGATTCAGCAGATGAGACCAACAGTGGGTCCAATGGTCAAGAAGGCAGGGCAGATTGGGCTCATCAGCCTGGGAAGGTAGCCCGTCTAAGAGAAGGAAAATTCTGATTCTAAACCTTGTGGGATATCTTTGGGAGAAGAAAAGGATGCACAAATTTGGAGTGCAGTCCCTAAGACGGATGTCATCTTGTACTAGCCAGGCTGGTGCCAAATCGATTGCTCTGCTTTCCTTTGGACCACATCTGTGAGGCTGAGGGGGTGTGTGTCTTTTCATCTGGGCAGCCCAGAACCTCCACACACACTTCCCAGGCTTGTGCCCTGGAGAGGTTACTTCATTGCTGTGAACACAGTAAAAGCAATGTAGGAGGCAGCAGTTATGAGTTACCGGCCTCTGCAGCCACAGCAAGTGCTGTGATTCTCCAGCAGTTTGACTGCATCCCTGGAAACCCACTCCATTGTCTCTCCAGACAGATAGATGCCATTAGCAACAAATATTGAACTATCCAACTAAAGGGAACTTTTACTGCAGAAGCAGAAAGTGCCCTCCAAATGTTTTAGACTACAACTCCCATCAGCTCTAATCAGCACGGGCAGTGATCAGGACTGATGGGAGCTGTAGCCCAAAGCATGCGAAAGGCATCATGCTGGCTGTCCTTGAAATACTGGTACTTACTAGCTGTATCAAAAAGCTGTATTAAAAGACTCCATGCCTTTTAACAAAAGCTTTTAAAAGGCAGAATCACAATTATGGCCAGTAGCACAAAGCAGTATAATATCAAATAATAACTGCACACCATTTACTTGAACATGTCCATTATGATGGAAGTGCAATCTGGCAGAGTTTAAGCTTTGAAGCCAGTATAGCTAAAGGATAACTGTTCCCTTTGACGCTGTAGTGATCCCTCATGAACAATTCTGCGGGTGATTAGCAAGATGGCATTTGAGCATTACAGGCCTGTGAAACACACACAGACACAGAGCATTAAATGGCAAAACTTTTAGGGTGCAATCAGACATGGGGAATAATGCATTAGTTTTCCTGATTATAATGCTAGCACTTCTGCTCATTTCCTAATGTTCATTTCACGCTGCAGTACCTGTTGCATTATGGAACGGTGGCTTTTGGGCCAACATACTGGCACGTCGCACTAAATTTAATTCACACATTTTGTACAACAATGAATATCACTGGGCAACATCGCAGCCTCCCCCCATTCTACACATACATGCTTCCTTTCTCTCATGAAAATAGAAGAGTAGAAATTTGTGCTGGTACAGGGCCCCAAATTTTGTGTGTGCATCCAAGTTTTTCTGGATTAAAGGGATTGCAAATGGATATTATTCTGGAATCAACATGGAACTAATCATGAACCACATCCCACTAGTTTTCTGAAAGTGGCTTTTATGTTGTGTGAAAGCTCAAATATAATGTGGAAGTTAAAAATGAGATTTCAGGAAAATTGAACAAACGTCTGTGTGGATGCAACCTTAGTGTAAGAAAGGATGGCCAGAGTGAGGGGAAGATGTCAACCCAACAAGCAAGCATGGAGTGGAATTTTGACCAAGCAGCCTTAGTTACCAGAGTTTCTGGAACAGGAGATTACTTCATGAGGATGCGTTTCATTTCTCCCCTCTGTCCTTCCAGGCACCAGTTCTTGCTCAGAGTTATTCTATATCTTAAGGAACAGTATTCTCTTTTGTGACTTTGTTGTGATTTCTTTTAAAGGATTGACTGCCCTCTTCTCTGAGGTTGTCATGGAAGCTTTTACTAATGAACTCTATGGACCCAGATCATGTTCTCCTTTGTGGTTAAAATTTACTATTAATCAGCAAGAGTGGCAACATTTCTAAGCCTCCCATTCTCATCTCTCTGTATCTCTTTTTTCTCTGTGTGTTGACTGTAATTGATACATTCTTAGCTCTCTAAGCTCATGAAACTAGGGATGTCGGAGAATTCTGACAAAGAAACAAAAACGGGAGCAGGAATTGCCAGTATTCTCTTATTCATCCCATGCACAGAATGGAAATCAATCCAGTGAATATGATCGGGATTCCTTTTTGTTGGTTTAGGTCCTCAAACAATACGTGCAATTGATTACATCCCCCACTTGCACTGAATTTCCTTTACACTGAAATGAATGGGGTAGAATAACTTAATGACAACATACAATTTATGTAATTTATGTAATTAATTACATAAATTACCTAAGTTAAGTAATTTCTCCATAGCAGACAGCGAGACAAATAACATAGTTTTTGTTCATACATTGCTACAAAGGAACATGGATAGACCACCTGCCACTCAAGGAAGGCTATGGATTGAAACTTTTATTTAAATATAACCTGATTCAGTAAAACACTTATCTCTCTTGAATACACCTTTGCAGCTATTCTCTTTGGGGCAGGGAGGTGGATGAAATTCTCTTTTTTATTTCCTTACTCTCTTCCTTGTTAAATAGTATTTGGTGGAAGTCAAACTTTTGTGGAACAGAAACAGTCTGGCATGTGACCAAATGGGGCTGAATAGAAACAATACATTCTTATAGCCCTACTTGCAAGTTACACTACTGCAATCAGATGCTACAATATGTAGGCTGTGTCCTACCATTCCTAGGCTACAATATCCTTGGGTTAAAGGAGTGCTGAGTGCACAGAGACACAATTTTGTGGCCCATTTGCTGCAAAATGGAAGTGGTGTGTTGGTATCTTTTTCTTTCGGGGAAGACTTACTTGTAAGTAAACAGGTATAGTGGGGGGAGGCAACATGGTGCCCTCCAGATGTTGGACTCCACCTCCCATCAACCCCCCAGACAGGATGGTCAATGGTAAGGGATGATGGGAGATGAAGTTCACAACACCTGGATAGCATCAGGTTGCTTACCCTTGATGTATAGGGTTGCTGCACACAAAACTCAGCTGGGAGTGGTGGTTTGCAAGCACTAAGTCATCAAATGGACATGTGCATTTGACTTCAGATGCTCTGAATAATATATTACAACAGTGCATCAGATACAACCGATCAAACACTTGGCATCCATCTATAACATTCAGTACAGGAAAACACTATTATGTAGGCCCTGCACTTACCAGCTGGTTGGCAATGATTGACTGACACATTCATGTTTCAGTTTGTAACTCCCCCCGCCACCCCAAAACCGCTCATTATTTAACAGAGTCTTCAGGACACACCCAGATTTTCAGCTTGGCATCCTGCCATCATAGCAGTCCCCACACTTCACTGCTGTGATCTTTTTTTTGCCATTGAGCTGTTGTATGCCAATCCACCTGGTTTCTAACTTCTCCTATTCATTAAGAAAAGAGGCAGGTTTTGCTCACCGAGAGCATATGCATTTGGCATAATCATGCTTTTTGCTAAATGTTTGGGTTCTTTGCAAACTTTACTACTTAGAATAGTTTAGGGCCTCTTCAAGAAACCAGAGTGATTTTCTTGTCAACCCACTCTTGCAAGCAGGAATCGCAGAATATAAACCTTCCCAGTTTTCTAATCCTTATTATTAAATGCAATGATATGAGAAGATCTGGGAGAAGAGCTCTTATGCTCTTTTCTAAATTTACTTATTACAAATGAAGGAAGGTCATGCAGCCAATCAATTCATTGAAAGATGAAACTTATTTATGAAACATCAGTATTCAAAATTTCAAGATAAAACACAGCCACATGTCTTCCTTCCACTCATCTGATTGTGATAGCAAGTTACTAATATTTTTCTTATTGATGATCACCTCCTATTTAATTACTATCTGTTTTTAGCACCAGGAAACAGTATTCTGCTTATCTTTTAGTAGGGTGTGGTTGAGTTGCATCAGCCGTGTGTGTGTGTGTGTGTGTGTGTGTGTGTACACACACACACACGGTTGTTTATCCTTGTTTTTAATGTTCATTCTTACAAGTTGATTTAAGTTTCATTGTTCTGAAAAAAGTGTCTAATAAATAAAAATAATACACCTCCACATCTTCTTTCTTCTTCCCTTTTTAATCTATCTTATTTTCTCTCCCCACCCCCTCTTTTTTCTGTCTTTGTTTCTCTGAACAGATAAGATCCATTTAGCCTTCTAGGGCCCCTCCAGGCATTCTTTTCATTGTGCATTCATGACGATTTGTGTTCATGATGGTATTGTGACAGTTATCATAATCCTGCTTTCAATAATCTTTGCACTTGGAAAAAGGTTTGGGGTGAACATACTCCTCCATTTGCAACTTGTGCATGTCCCACAGCTTGCTGCTAAAATCCTGCAACATTTTATGCCAAAAAATCGGGGGGGGGGGGCAGGGGATTGTTCATCTTTTGTACTCGTATAGTGCAACACTGCAACAGTACCCCTAAAGAAAATAATGTGATAACATTGGGGAAGCATTGAAGAGCAACTAATGACATGTGGACGGTCCAGTATAAATCCGCCACTAATGTGCTATTATAATAACATGTTGCAGAATATTCCCTAAAACACACACACGCAAACACAAATGGTCTAGAGGGAACACAAATGGTCTAGAGAGTGTCAGGCTAGGATCTAGGAGACCTGTGTTCTAATCCCCACTCAGTCATGGAGCTCACTGGGCGACCTTGGCCCAATCACTATCTCTTAGCCTAAACTATCTCACAGAATTAATGTGAGAATAAAATAAGGAGGTGAGAACCATGCACACTGCCTTGAGATCCTTGGAGAAAAAGTTGGGATATAAATGAAACAAACAAATTAAATAATCAAGCAAAGAACTAACCATTCCAGTGTTTCACAGAACCACCTTGAAAGACTAGTGGAATCTTTTTTGTTCAGTAGGAAATAAAAGGAACTATGTCAGAAGTTTAGGATGAACCTAAGTTCCAGTTGTTTCCTTTTTCTTTTATACATCCTCCTTCAAGAGTTTAAGTGCCAAGAAAGAGCAGTTGCCATTAGCCTTGGCAGGACCACTGTATCCTTCAGACAGATGGGCCATCTATCCAATGGGAGTCCCATTACATTGCTATCAACTCTGTACTTGGACACCAGCTGGTTGGACATTTGGCAAGATTTGGGGGACGTGTTAGAGGAGCCAAAAGTTAGCTGGCCACTGGGGTGGCTGTGAACTTACAGTACCACAATTGTGGAGGCAGAAAGGGATGGATTATAGGGAAGCCATGCTGCTGGCCACTGCAAGAGACAAGGGAAGAGAGGAAGCCTTATTTTAAGAAAGGATGGGACATTTATTAAATGAATAATGAACCAGAATCAGTGTGGCTGCCAGATATTTGACCTCGGTAAATGAAATGAATTATTATTTGCCTATTTGCAAGGCTTTAAGAAAACAATGCCAAAATTCCATCTGGCACATTTTAAATTATGATAATCCATGCTCCTTGAAAAAAATAAAATAAAAATCAGTTGATATTGTTCTGTTCCCTCCACCAAAGAGCTGGCAGCCTGAAATCACAGACTAGCAAGAGAGGCAAGGGAACTGTTAGCACTAGTATTAATGTCATTACCGGGTAGCTGTATACATAGTGACTAGGGAGAAGGGTGAAGCAACCACTAGGCAACCACTGAGGGTTCTTATTGTAGGTTGTGTAGCCCCATCCTTTCTGGTACATCAGGGAAGGTTCTGATCCTGGAAGCAATGAAGCCACAGTCTCATAGTCAGGAACAGAGGTTGGTGAAGGGAGGCATCATGGTGCCAGATGAGCTGTCTGCCTTCTAATTCTTTTTTCCTGTCTGGGTTCATTGCCCTAATTGTCTTAGGCTCCAGGCTACTGTAGGCCACTGGTGTATAGCCTGTTAGGGACAAAGGGAAGGATTTTTGGGGCTGCATCCAAAAAAGTTCTATGAAGAGTATTGAAATAAATGAACCTAAGTTGGCCATGTCCATTAATTTCAATGGTTCTACTCTGAGTAGAACTAAGACTGGAAACAAACTTCCAGTTCAGTTTCACCCCCAATACTGCAAGGCTATGGGAACATGTGGACCACATCTTCCAGTATCCCTGAGCATTAGCCATGCTGGCTGGAGCTGATGGGTTCAGCAACGTTTGGAGGGTCACCCGCATAATTCTGAGCACTGTGTTTGGATGAAGAATGGTTCTGTTTTCCATATGCACTTAATTGCTGACAATGCATTTCATAATAATAATAATAATAATAATAATAAATTTTATTTATATCCCGCCCTCCCCAGCCGAAGCCGGGCTCAGGGCGGCTAACAACACTAAAACAGTACAGCATTATAAAACAGTATAAAAATGGATTAAAATGAATTAAAATCAAAATTGATGGCAACCATAAACTAAAGTTTGTAAAGATTGCCAGAGGAGGGAGTCAGGCTGCGCCCTGACCAAAGGCCAGGTGGAACAGCTCTGTCTTGCAGGCCCTGCGGAAAGATGTCAAGTCCTGCAGGGCCCTTGTCTCTTGTGAGAGAGCGTTCCACCAGGTTGGAGCCGCAGCCGAAAAAGCCCTGGCTCTAGTTGAGGCCAGCCTAACCTCTCTGTGGCTTGGGACCTTCAAGATGTTTTTATTTGAAGATCGTAAGTTCCTCTGTGGGGCATACCAGGAGAGGCGGTCCCGTAGGTACGAGGGCCCTAGGCCGTATAGGGCTTTGAAGGTTAAAACCAGCACCTTAAACCTGATCCTGTACTCCACCGGGAGCCAGTGCAGCTGGTATAGCACCGGATGAATGTGATCTCTAAGCGAAGACCCCGTAAGGAGTCTCGCTGCAGCATTTTGCACCCGCTGGAGTTTCTGGGTCAGTCTCAAGGGCAGCCCCACGTAGAGCGAGTTACAATAATCCAGTCTGGAGGTGACCGTCGCGTGGATCACAGTGGCTAGGTCAGGGCGTGAGAGGTAAGGAGCCAACTGCTTAGCTTGGCGGAGATGAAAGAATGCCGCCTTTGTTATAGCTGCAATCTGCGCCTCCATGGAGAGGGAGGTATCGAAGATTACACCCAAACTCTTAACGGACGGTGCTGGCACTAACTAACTTTCAGAAGTCTCAGCATGTCTCTTACAGAGTTGGTGTGTCTTTTTTTAAATTTTTATTAAACCGGTCTAGCCTTGGAGTCTAGCTTAGCTGGGGTTTGAGATCCTCCTTGCCCGTTCTTTTAAAAGGGAAATGAATTGCTGCCATTTCATTTTTCTAATGCCTTTCCAATAGATCTAACAGTCACTCATGTTGCAATGTTGCAGTTGTTATCTTGGAAGCTTGCTACAGGCAAAACAAGCAAACAAAACCTGGGACTAGCTATGAAATCCAATGGTACATGCTTGAGGTATACAGCCCAGGAAGAATACATTAAAATATGAATGTTTGGCAATTACCTTCTTATTGTTTCATATGAGCTACTAGAAAACCATGTTCTGCTTGTGCCAGGGAATTGAAGAGCCGTGATTCAGTTCACCTTCTGACAGTTAATAGATGCTGAAACATGACTGTGAGAGAAAGCAAAACCCAGTCAGCATTCAGCTTCTCATTTAGGAAGCTGTTGTTTTCATTTGGAGGAGCCTATAGGAACTGCTTATCAGCCAACCTAGTCAAACAAAGGGCAGACAGAGCTGTCATCCCCATACACGGAGAACTATGTTTGTCAGCATTCAGCAACTTGCTGTCCATATGGGAGTGATGGATATTCTCTCAAAAACTGCCTCATCTATATGAATCAGTGGAGAAATCTATGCATGCACCATTTGGGGGCATGTAAATCAAGCTATATATTTGAAGAAGGAAGGCTCACAAAGAGGGCCTGGAAAAAATGAACCAGTGACCGACTTGACAAAATGTAGGTCCTTAAATCATAAGTAGAAAAACAGTCAAGCTGAGAACTTCTTTATCCCCCAAATGTCACGAGAGTGGAGTGATATGGCTGGGTGGACTATGCCTTTTTTGAATGTTCTTGTCAGATCCTGCATCCACATGGAAGTGTATTCCATTTTCTCGAAGTTTCCCTAACTGTTGATTTCTGCATTGTATGTGAGTTTCCACGTGACATAAAAGTCATTCTAGTGCAGGTTTAGAGGACTGGACCATTTCATGGAAGATAAGGCTATCAGTCTATACTAACCATTATGGCTATGCTCTGTCTTCATGGTTGGAGGCAAGGTGCTGGAAAGCACAGGAGGGGAGAGTGCCCTTATGCTTGAGTTCTTATGGTGTTCCCATGGGCATCTGATTTTCCACTGTGAGAACCAGATGCTGGGCTAGATGGGCCATTGGCATGACCCAGCAAGCTTTTCTTATGTGCTTATGTTCTGTCATACATTATTTAAGTGTCTAGTACCGGGGTCAGCAAACATTTTCATCAGGGGGCTGGTCCACTGTCCCTCAGACCTTGTGGAGGGCTGGACTATATTTTGAAAAATATAAATACCTTGCAAGCCGGTCCCACAGCTGCCTCCGGATCTGGAGGAGGAACGCACTCTGCACACACTCAGGAGCACGTCTTGGAACCACCTGCTCACTGGTTGTTGATGAGCAGCAGCCGCTCCATTGGAACGTCCCCGTGGAGCTCCCAGGTGGCATGCACCATAGACTGCGGCCCATCATCCAAGGCCAGGTCGGCGGGCAGGCCACGCACATGGAGCACCAGGAAGGCAGCACACAGCTCACCCTCCAGCTGCTCCAGTGCAGCCACCGAGCGCGCCACCAGCAGCAGCGCCGAGCCAAGTGCCAGGCTCAGGGCCAGCAGACACGCCAAGCTCCAGTTGAAGCCCCACGATACGCCCGTCATGATGACCATGGCGTGGCCCAGACCCGCCGCCCGCCCGCTCACCTCTCCATCCATGGCCGCACCAGGTTTACCTCAGCCGCGGGTGGCGAGGCTTCGGATTGGCTGCAGGAAGTTCCTGCAGCCAATCCAAAGCTGTGCCAGCGTCGCTGCCCGCCCATAAGCCATGCCAGCATCGCGGAAGTCATTCCCCGTGCGGTGAGGTGTCTGCAGCATATGGGGACTGACTGAGCGGACGACAAGGTCCGTGGGCCGGATTTAAGAGCCTGGAGGGCTGCATCCAGCCCCCGGGCCTTAGTTTGCCGACCCCTGGTCTAGTACAGAGGAAGGATGCCACGCCTCTGTCACTTTAAGCATTTCACCATCTGCAAAACATATGAACTGGAACATAGACCCATTTGTTTGCATCAAGCTTCCCCAGCCTGATGCCCTACATGTGTTTTGGGCTCCAGTTTCCATCAGCCCCAGTGAACAGCTTGGCAAATGACCAGTGATGATGGGAGGTCTAGTTGAAAACATATTTATGGCACTAGACTGGAGATGGTGGCTTGCATAAAAGTTGGTTGAAGTACACTGGGTAGATATTTCACTCTTTTGGCCAACTTCTTGGAAACACTCAGGAGGCAGGCCCATGTTTGATTCACTGAGAAGCATATTCCTTTGATGCATGAATACTGGTGGAAGCCACATCAATCTTCCTTTGACTCTTATATCATGACCTGCTTCTTTACTTTTCATATAAAAATATATTATAAAGCAAAGCAAAGAACCAGTGGGTAGTCTCTGCCTTCTGTCCTGTATCTATTTGCTCTCTGGCGAGTATGGAAAGAAAACCTCTTGGGATTATCTGGTGTGAAGCAGATCTCTTTTAGAGTCATATTCTTAACCCAGTGAAGAGAATTACAGAACTTTGAAACAACTGCTTCAAAAAAGTTTTTGCTTCTTCACATGAGCGCCTGTCTTGTTGCAATCAATTTTTAAAGCCCCCCCCTCAAAAGAAACCCAAGAGTCCTTTATCAGTGATTGAAAGAGATTCAATTTGGCCTCGTCTAATTCCTTATCTAATTATTTGATGTGCCGTGCAGCTTGAAAGCTAATTGACATTGTGTCATTTTCAGTTTCTTACAACAGATGCACAGACAAGCCGCCCTTCCCATTTTGGCATCTTCCTTGAGTCACTTTGCTGGAGAAATAAGTAATCTAAATTTAATTGAGTGCATTATTGCCAGGACTATGAGACCTTTGCACACTATTAGTATAGACACGAATGTAACGAATCGTTTCCCTCCTGAGGATTTAGCAGAGGTGCAAGTGGGACCAGAGGGTTTTCCAGTACAGTAAATCCCTTCCTTTTCTTGAAAGGAAATTAATATCTGTTTGGAATATCTACTAAGCCACAGCACATAATTTCATTACTTATGGAATTACAATTCTTAACCTGATATCAATCTGAAGGCTCAGGGCAGGTAATAATATTTTAAAACACTTAAAGCGGGGTGCGGTGGGGGGGATGGACATCATTGAAATGTGAAATACATGAAATTTTATATGGGAACTTTATCTTCCAGACTGAAGGCTGCATTGTTTCATGGGTAACTTTCATGACCCACACACCCGCCAACATTTCTCCAATGAAAATAGGGATGGCCTATTCCATAATCATTATTTTACTATTTATACCACATGCATATGACTGGGTTGCCCCAGCCACTCTGGGGGACCTCCAACATATATAAAAACATAATAAAACATTATGGTAGGAGAGGGAAGGCCAGTTACAAGACTTCAGCTAGATTGGAGGGGAGGGGAACTGGAGGAGATAAGGGTTGTGGAGGAAAATTGAACAGGCCTGAATACCTAGGCCTTTAGGGGATGCCACACAGAGAAAGGAGGTTTAGCCCTCACTCTTTTGCAGGAGGCTGTCTTCAGGTTCTCTCCCTAAGCCCCATTGGGTGGAGGCAAAAATAAGTAGCTGCATCCCAGGTTGAGGCAGCATTGGACACCTCCACTGAAATTGCAACAGTAATGGTAGCCTCTGAATCATCACAGAGTCAGTAAATTTTATCCTCAACATGGTGGGCCAGATGATCACAGCAGTCTTCCATTGCCCCCAGATGCTTGCCTTGACCAGCAGCTAAGAACAAGTTTCAAACAACCAGCAAAACCTCTGCTGGGTGCTATTACTTGAGGATGCAGCAGACGCAGAAAAACAGGACTTCTTTGCTGCATTTATTGTCACATGATAGGTGCAATTATGTGCTTTAACCAAGGCTTAGTCACCTTGGAACAGGAACCTATGCCACTTGAGCTCTAGTGACCACCTAGCCTACTTCATTGGCCATAGTTCATTAGAATTTCAGGGAGCATTGCAGGCCTTGCAGCATCAGAGACCACACTCAGGAATTGATCAACAGAGATTCCTGTATTACAGGGGGTTGGACTAGATGAACCTTGAAGTCCCTTCCAACTCTACAATTCTATGATTTTATTAATTCAACAGCCCTTCTCAACTCACCATTACACAATGAGACAAGAGCCTTGTTCGGATTACCTGTTCCTATCCACTGGAAAGTCCTCCAGAGCATTCAGGAATCCACCAAGAACCATAAATAAAATATCAGTACCCTCCACCCTTTGGCTTTTGTTCACAAATACTTTCTTCTATTCCAAGTATGTGCATTTACAGATAGATATGAACAAGAATCCTGTCTGAAACCCAGGAGAGCCTGTACAAGTTCAGTGTCGGCAATACTGAGCCAGAAGGACCAGTGTTTCGATTAAGGCAGAATTTTAATTTGCAATGTCTGAATTCATTTAACTGGGCCATGGAGTCTTGGAAAATGCAGTTTCTATGCATCCCAACAAATCTTACAAGGTCTCTGCTGTCACCAGCCAATCCTCCCTGCTTCAGGTTCTTTCCTCTTCCTTTAGAAGGGTAAAATTTGCTTTGGAAGACGAGACTGTCAGAAAGGGATGAGTTCCCCCAGGGTGGAACATATTTGAGTTTTCTTAGAGAAATGCCATGAGTTTCCCCAAAGGTTCTCTGTTCTGGAAAAAAAAGGCTAATTATGAACAGAGCTGGGTGTAAGAAAGAGCTTACTGGAGCACCAAATATTTAGTCTTAACTCCAGGTAAGTGATTTCTGTAGGAGTGGATCGAGAAGAACCACACACTCCAGTTCACAGGCGACCCACAAAGGCTTGCATCACATATATTGTGACGCACCCACAAAGCCCTTGAAAACAGAAGATGCCTTCATGGAAGGAACCACAGTGCCCATCATCTTCGATCATCAGCCATGCTGGCTGGGACATCTGGAAAACCACAGGTTCCCCATTCCTGCCTCATGATGTCATTTAAGGAGCAGGTTTGTTGAGATGAATTGAAAAGATCTTTCAGGTTGAGAAGTCTGTATGCCAAGGGTGGGGAACTTGTGGACCTCAGAAAGTGCCAAACTACAACCACCCTGAACATTGGCCACGTTAGCTGGGGCTGATGGGAACTTTCCCATCTGGGGAGCCACACGTTCCTCACTTCTACTGTAGCTGCACTAGAAAATGCAGGATCAGATTCACTAGAAAATGCAGGATGAGACAACCTAAAGAAACTAGCACAGTTAGAGGGAAGCAGCAATATAATAAGTGCCAACAGAGCACTACATAAGGTGTGTAGAAGCTTTAGATCTTCAGGTGCTGCTGAACTAATATTCCCACCAGCCCCAGCAAACATGGCCAAGAGCTAGGAGTGATGGAAGTTGTAGTTCAGCAACATCTGAAGGGCTATAAGTCCTCTTTACATGAGGTTCAAGCAAGCCTGTCCACATGATCCTAGGAGGGAGGAGAAAATGGAAGCTGGAATTTTCTATATTAGGTGGAATAGCCCAAAGGCTTTTGGGAATATAAGTACATACCTTCCAACATTTCTCTGATGAAAACAGGGATGTCCCATTCCATAATAATAATTTTACTATTTATACCCCACACAACTTAATAAAACATTAAACATTAAAAAAACACTCTTCCCTATATAGGATTGCTTTCAGACAACTTGGAGGTTGGGTAATTCCATAACCTCCCATCATTTCTCCAATGAAAATAGGGACATCCTAAGGAAAAGTGAGACATTCTGGGATCAAATCAGAAACCGGGACAGCTTCTCTAAATCAGGGATGTCCCTGGAAAATAGGGACACTTGGAAGGTCGGTAAGTATGCATGGAAAACTATACCATCTCCATCTGTTTAGACATATAGATAATGAATTGGACACATTGCACATCAATGAATCTGACAATTTAGAGGCTATGGGTCAGAACACAGGAGCCTTTAGCATGGAAGGAAATTAGCTGCAAAGTGAGGAAGAGACAAATCACTCCTTGAAGGTAGTAATAATCTACAGCTGAAGTCATTTGGAAAGATATATGCTGGATTGTGGTTATTAGACCCTGAAGTCTAATAGCAGAGAAAGGTGAGGGGGAGCTCTTAAAACCCTCAACAATTAATTACAAAGGATCCATGTTTTACCATTTGGAATTGAGAACAGGTGTGAGAGAATTGTACAAAACACATGCTCTGCCTTTGTGCAATTTAGAACAAGTGATAATTGTTTGAAGACAAGACATATGAGCTAACAGCTCCAATTTCCAGTCTCACTATTTATCTGTCCAATTACGAAAGTGGTTCAAAGGTTGTGAAAGGTGAGTTGCAAAGTTTCTGCCAAGCCAATTCTCTCTTTGAATCTCGTAATCAAAGAGCTGAGGTGTATGGATGTGGGTGAGGTTTTTGTTGTTATTGTTGCCATGGTGACTGTGTGAGTGATGTATCATGTCATAATTATGTTATGAGACCACAATTCACCAAATATAGCTCATGCTCCATGTTTCCAAAGAATTTGTGAGCCAGGATGCATACAGGTGCTAGGGGTATTTTAGGCATTCAGTTTCTGGATGCTAGCTGGCCTGATCTACACCTGCCAGACTTATATGCAGATTAGAATATAGATAATATTATCACCAATATATATTTATTTACACTCCACCTTTTTCCCTGATGGGACTCAAGGTGACTTACTGATAAAAACATGAATCTCCAAACACATCGAAATAATATTGGAAAAACAATAACTAAACATCATTAAACTTTAATAGAATTAGAATTCTCTCTCGCACACACTGTTTAAAACATATAAACAATTACAATAAAAACAGCATGACACCAGCCCTTTTCTTAAAAACATTCAGTGCCCAAAAGCCTGCTGGAAGAAGGAGATCTTCACCTGCCAGCAGAAAGACAAGAAGGAAGGAGCAAGTGTAGCTTCTCCAGGGAGGGAGTTTGAGAGTCTGGGAGCAGCTACTGATGAGGTGCCAGAAAGATTGCCCCATGATAGATTGTGGCGCTGCAAGTTTCTCCAATCCATGTTCATGGATGTAATTCATTTTCCATATGTGCTCTCAAACATTTTTTTCCCTGATTAAAAATCAATATAAAATTACCTTCAGAATTTTGCAAGGGTAACTAATGTGACACCCGTCAGTGCCAGCATACTCACAAGTGCCTCCCAAAAATCCCATAGAAGGCTTTAGTGAATATCTCCTTGCAAACACCCAAGACCGTCTCCCTGCTGGGCCTTTCCTACACTGAACATGCCCCCTTAAATGTGGCAGGACCCATCCTCCCTTCTGAGTGGAGAAATGCAAATAGTTTCTCTTTCTGAGCAAGTGTAGTAGCAGCTATATAGGTGCCTTTTCCTCCTAGTAGCAGGTGGCTGATGGGAGGGCATGCGCCTTTTGTGTCCCTGTCTCTAGCAGATGTGACAACCATTTTGTGTTATACCTCTCCACCCATCCACCCCACTATTTTGTGACTGGCACTCAGAATCTTAAATAGTCTATTACATACAAATCTAGTGGCTCAGAGGTTCTAGTTTTACTAAAATAATGTATTTGTTCCATTTTTGAAGTGTTGAAAAGTACACTAAGCATCCTTATCAATGTATTGACTTCCATCCACTTTGGATACATTTGGAGTTATCACTCGGTGGTAAAAAGGGCAGCCTGAAGCTGCTGGGGAAACTGTGTACACTAGTCTGAAATATAACTGCATCTCACATTAGTATTCTTATGCTTGCATTCTGAGGGCCTTCTCAGTAGTGGCACCCGCCCTGTGGAGCACCCTTCCATCAGATGTCAAGGAAATAAACAACTATTTGACTTTTAGAAGACATCTGAAATCAATGCTATTTAGGGAAGTTTTTAATGTTTGATATTTTATTGTATTTTTAATATTATGTTGGAAGCCGCCTAGAGTGCTGGGGAAACCCAGCCAGACGGGTGGAGTATAATAATAATAATAATAATAATAATAATAATAATAATAATAATATTAAACTTGTGTTAAATTGCAGAAATAATATATGTTTTGACATCTTTGGGTCCTTCTTTTCTTGACTTAAAGGATGAAGCTATATACATAAATGTACAGTGAACTCATGATACCCTTAAGCCACACACGCACACATACACACACCAGCTTGGTGTTCATTAATAGGTCCATTTATATGCATTTACCATGGCAAAAGGCTTGAAGTTAAAAATAGAATTCTCTCTGCAAGTTTCGAAATAGTCCCAATTCTATTTGTTACTCGAAGAAATGCAAAGTATACTTACATGTAGGTACAGATTAGCATCAACTGCAATTTCTTTCTACCAGAAGAAATTGAATCAGAAGAATAACTAGAAAATAAACACACACTTTCGCTAGACCTTCTGCCTTGAGAGATGTTGGAAATCTAATTATCAGAATGTTAAAGATGTATTTCACTTAGATATTTCACTTGTGCAAACCTTTCCAAATTCAGATCATAATTTGGTGGCCATGAAGGATGGGTAAGAAATTCAATTCAGTTCATATTTAAAGGAGAACTAATTCACATTTTCCAAAACAATATGTGAAATAATAGCCATCCTTTGAAATTCAACTTCTCTGAATTTTTCAATTCCTCCAACTAAGTAATATGTGTAGGCTTTGACCTTTAAAGCCTTGTGTGGCTCAGGACTGCCATTTCCCAAATGAAATGACCTGGACCCTGTGATCATCACCTAAGTGCCTTCATGGTGTGGATCCTCCTGGGAGGTCTGGATGGAGGCACACAAGAATGGGTCTTTTCTGTGGTAGCTCTACACTTGTGGAATGCTCTCCCCAAGGAAACTCACCTAATGCTCACTAGATATATTTTGTTGTTTAGTCGTTTAGTCGTGTCCGACTCTTCGTGACCCCATGGACCAGAGTACGCCAGGCACTCCTGTCTTCCACTGCCTCCCGCAGTTTGGTCAAACTCATGCTGGTAGCTTCGAGAACACTATCCAACCATCTCGTCCTCTGTCGTCCCCTTCTCCTTGTGCCCTCAGTCTTTCCCAACATCAGGGTCTTTTCCAGGGAGTCTTCTCTTCTCATGAGGTGGCCAAAGTATTGGAGTCTCAGTTTCAGGATCTGTCCTTCCAGTGAGCACTCAGGGCTGATTTCCTTAAGAATTTCCTTAACATATATATATAGGAGTCAGAAAAAAAATAAAAATTCTTCGTCACCAGGTCCTTGGCTTTTAATTATCTATGGCCTTCATTAGATGCTGTAATCCTGCCTTTAAAAAAATATGTATGCATTTTAGATTTTTTTCCCTATGCTTTTTTATGCTGTGTGTTATTTATGGATTATTGTCAGTTGGATTGGGATGCAATGGTAAAAAGTAACTAATAAGTTGTATTATAATGATTGCATATGTTAGGATAAAGTGTGCATAAAAATAGCATACTAAAATGTGTCATATTAGGGGAAACTGTGTTGCAAAAACATGTCTATTACACAAAAAATGCATGCCCAAAATGTGTATACAAGGAGAAATTAACACTAAAATATTGAGAACTTTAAAAAAAAAATATGGATGGGGGTGATGGGAGTTTTAGTTCAACATAATCTGGAGGGCAACACATTGGCGACCCCAGGGATATCCCCTGGATTGTTTTCCATTTTTCACAATTCCCATAGTGCCAACTGGGCACTGTGCCATCAGCATTCAGATTACACCTTGTTAGCTAATTTAAAACTAAGATGCACACATATTTTGTTCTAATCGAGACAAGCTTTGAGAAATTACCGCCAAGAGACGGAGCAGATTTGAAAGGATGAGCACCTGGAAAGTGATGGATGGGAAGCCGAGATAAAGTCTTGTCCCTGCCTTAATTATCAGAAACTGTCTGATTAGTTTTACTCTTCTCTGACGCAAGGAATAAAATCCAGGTGTCAGACTTTAGCAGTACAATTAGCGCATGCAAGATTCCAAACATGATTATTAGGCCGTAATAGAGGCGCAGAATAATGGGAGTCAAGCTGATGAAAATATAAGCCCAGGCCTGCTTGCGAGAGGAACGTTTGGTAGCGGGAAAGAGAATAGCCATGAGTCTCTTACTCTGCGGTGGCTGGTGCTGGGAAGGCAGGGACCCCAGTGGTAGATGGAACTGGAGTCAATGAGAGGCAGAGCCAACTAATACACCCTAGTGGTCCTGGGCCCTAAGGAAGTTAGATTAGCTTCAACCAGAGCCAGGGCCTTTTCAACTCTGGCTCCGGCCTGGTGGGACGCTCTGCCTCATGAGACCAGGGCCCTGCAGGATCTGATTTCTTTCCGCAGGCCTGTAAGACAGAGTTGTTCCGCCTGGCCTTTGGCTTGGAGCCAATTTGATTCCCTTCCCCTCTTTCTTTTTCCTTTTTCCTATCTCCTCCTGTGATGAGGCTGCATTTTAGTATTTTAATGTTTCAATATTTTAATGTTGTATTTTAATCTTATTTATAAGTTGTATTCATTCAACTTGTTTTTATTATTGCTTGTTAGCCGCCCTGAGCCCAGCCTTGGCTGGGGAGGGCGGGGTATATATAAAAATTATTATTATTATTATTACTCCTTCCTGAGTTCTACAAGGGCAACTCTGAGACTCAGCAGGAGGAAGCTGGTATGCAGTGACATGCCCTGAACAGTGTGTGCTGGACTGACCAGCCTCCACTGCCCATACTGTTACCCCTTTCAAATATCTTCCTCAAGGGAATCCGAGACCAGGGAGAAGAATTGGAGGAGGAGAACTGGAAGAAGTTTAAAGACTATCTGCAAAAGCATTGTAAACTGTATGAATGTTAAGAAAAATGTAAGATCTGTAACATCAAGGCTCTAACAAATTAATAACCTTTATGTATAAAAGTCAATGTAATTGAAAAATAAGATAAATTGTGGATAAATGGTATCCTATAATTAACCTTTGACAAAAGAAATCTAAAAGATTAAATTTGAGATTTGAATATTGGGAAATTTTAATTAGATAAACTAAATTAAGTTAATAATTTGCTGGTAAAACTTTTGAGTCTAGAGAGTAGGAACAAGAGGCGTGAGGAAGTCCAAGGATGTCTATGAAATGATGATATCTGAAATTGATATGTTTTTATATATATTTATTGTCAAACAAAATTTAATAAATATTATTAAAAAAACAAAAAACAAATATCTTCCTCAAGGTTCCTGTAAAGGCTTCCTGAAAATAAAAACACCACAAATCTAAATATGGAATCTGCACTGAGAGAACAGCTCCGTGCATGCAATATTGTTGATCAGATATTTTTAAATAGGCAATAGGTACTTGCCCATGTGTGTTTTAATCTGCAAACTATTGGTGAGAACTGCCAACAAAAGCAATTTTCCATCTTGAAGAAATTCTCTCCCTCTCACCCTCTCTCGTTTTATTTTGTGGCAAATTAACTTATGTAGCTCTTTTTCAAAGTGTATTCACAGACCATAACATTTGATTCAGTTCATAGGATAGCTAAAGCCCAGGCATTTATATCTGTAAGATTTATGGGTTCTTCTTGTCCCTGTTACACTTCTTGATGCGCATGTCTATGTGCGTGTGCACATGCAGGATCAGCTAAACCTCTGTACAAAACCTGACAGTAAACATGTTTAATGGAACTGATTGCAGAGAATTATTTGATGGCCCCATTTTGCTAGTGAGGCAACCTTTGTACTTACTCATCTTGACTTTGGGTTGCCTTTCATCTGATGTACAGATGTTAGCACTAAATATATTAGCTTGGGAGCTATTTTTTAACCAGCTGAAAGGGATGGAAGCATGGAGAAAGCAAAATTTCATATGCTGAACATAGGCTATCATTCAGATATTTGCAACCAGAAGGAAATGATGTATGACTGTTGTACATAAGATAAGAATACTATCAGAACAGACAAGGAGCATAAGCACTGGATTTCTGTGCCCAGGCCTACTTGACTTTCATCAATCAGAAATAACTTTTGGGTTGGATGGAGATACTGTGCTCGCTTCCTCGGGGGTTAAGTCACTGTTGTTTACCTGGAGGGATAGGGGTGAGGAGCTAGGGGAGGTTGGTGTGGTGCAAACACACAGGTGGACCCTTTTCAGCCCTCCTGCTGGTATGTTGACACCACACCAATCTTCCTGCCACCTCATCCTCTTGGTAAGCAACAGTGCCAAGAAGGTAGTGTAATGTCTCTGTGCCACTCAATGAGCTGCTTCTGGCATCAGTGGAATGTGATGCTCCCTGTAAAATTTACATTTTCCCGCCTTGGGCAAGGGGCAAGAACCTCCTTATAGTGTGTACAGAAACCAGCTGGACTCATAACTAAAACTTCAGCGCTGGTAAATGGGACAGTATTCACCACCACCATTGAGGGCACTAGGCTAACATGTAGAGGAAACATGGCAGGCCACACAGCACAGACAGCTCTGTCCTCCAGCATCGTGCTGCTACTTCCTGCTCTCTGGCACCTGCAGCCTGAGGTTGCCATCTCACCCCTGGAAAGTTTGATATGATTAATTCACAGCTTCCTTTAAAAAATAAAAGTAAGAACACCACCAGCAAACTTGACTTTTTAATGTCAGAAACAAAAAGCAATGAGCACAGGGTTCATCAGATCATATACTATCAAGTACTATCAGCTATCACTATTTACAGTTCCTTCTCCCTTTCTTAAGCAGTGAGGTGGGCTGGAATGGTGTGATGACATCAGGGCCAGCCCACCCATGAGTAGGGTGAGATTTCCCCAGACATTACTGGGATTTCAAAAGCAGAATTGACAAATTCTGAAAGGCAACTTTGGGGTGTCCTGGTTTTTACTTTTTGAAATGTGGCAACCCTACCCATGAGGCAAGCTGAGGTGACTGCATCATGAGGCAGGATCAACAGGGGCAGCAGATCCCTATGTTTATATTTCTCTCCCCCCCCCCTTGTTTCTGGTGTAGATCTTCCCTCACTGCTTCAAAATGGGGACACCATTCTGGGGTATACCTCAGGTGCCAAAATGTCTTGGGCTGGTCCTGGACGACATATAGACCTTTGGAGCCACATTATGCATATGTCAAATGCAATCTGGTATGGAGAAGAATTGAACTTAAGTTCTAGGGGAAGTTAGAATTGGAAAAGTCTAAGAGTCTCTTTCCCCCACCTTCTCTTCCTCTTGGGTCTTCAGCAGGATGGGAGCAAAGCAGCACATCCCCTTCCTTCATGTAATGGGCAGAAGAAAAGCAGGCTGGAGCCAAGTTTCCTGGTAGGATCTTTTTCTCTGGCTTTCATGTAAAGGACTGTTATACAAATGGGCAACAATTAATATATGGAAACCACAGCAGAGCTAATATGCATTTCTCATGCACTCTTAACTAATACAGATGGTCAATTACCAAACAGTAATTTGCTATAAGGGACACAGGTAGCACTGTGGTCTAAACCACTGAGCCTCTTGAGCTTGCTGATCAGAAGGTCAGCGGTTTGAATCCCCACGATGGGCTCGCGTTGCTCTGTCCCAGCTCCTGCCAGCCTAGCAGTTCGAATGCACACTAGTGCAAGTAGATAAATAGGTATCGCTGCGGTGGGATGGTAAATGCGTTTCCATGCACTCTGGTTTCTGTCACGGTGTTCCGTTGCACCATAAGCAGTTTAGTCATGCTGGCCACATGACCCGGAAAGCTGTCTGTGGACAAACGCCGGCTCCCTCAGCCTGAAAGCGAGATGAGCAATGCAACCCCATAGTCGCCTTTGACTGGACTTAACTGTCCAGAGGTCCTTTACCTTTACCTTTACCTTTACCTAATTTGCTATGCCATACAATGATGGGAGATCATGTGTAGCATCCCCACACCCATTTAGTGAAGAGAATATTTTATCACTCCATGATTTTCTGATCTGTGACATGTGAGCACATTGTAGAATTGACCTGTACAGCTTGTATACTAGGCTGTATACTAGGAGGAGTGGGGAAACTTTATCATCCCAAGGGGACAAGTGCTTTGAATTCACAGGTTTAGATTCCCTGACATCTTCATGTAAAACAATCTACTGGCAAATGAGGGGAAGAACCTCAGCCAGAGACCCTAGTGCCACTGGCAGAGTAGACAATACTGAGCTTGCTAGATTGACTCTCTGACCTCATATAAGGCAGCATTCTCTCATACCACTACAGAGACACAACTGCATAAAAATTCCTCTGACCTGAAGCTGTTAATGAACTCTGAAAGCTTCTGTGATTGTTATTAATTATTTTGAAAGAAGCTACCTGAACCCTTTTGTCTCTTTACACAATGAAGTTCAGAATGCAGGCCAGCATCTGGGATAACTAACACTAATAAATACCATTCTTCTTGTTACTGTTGTATTTTTTTTTTTTTTACTGAAAATTGTGCCATTCTTTTAAGCCAGTCTCTTTGATCTAGGTGGTTGTCAAGATCTAAACAAAGTTTTGAATTCGCCACCGTCAGAGAATAATCAGAAACTTAAATCCTCTCCATGAAATGAGATTTTTTTTTGTATCATAAACTCCTCCAAGCAATGTTTGATGTTTTATTAACAGTCCCCACTTTCTCTAATAAAACAAAGACTTCAGCATGTATTCATCTTTGTGGACAATGAAAAAAATTTGTTCACAGGAGAATTCATTCGTCCTTCTTTGGGAAGAATGCTTGAGCTATTTCTGTGAGTCACTTTATCTAAACCATCCTAATTGCAGAGTGGCTAGCTTTGCTCTCGGTCGAAAATCCCTCTGCAGTTTCAGAAGTACACTCAGTAAACCATTGCACGTTTCATTTTTGCCAACTTCCAAACAGCTTTGAAGTGCCACCTAAAATGACTGTATACAAAGAAGGAGATAAAATCATCCAACTGGAAATTTGAAGACATTATTAGTATGGATGGATGGATCTGTCAATTTTGATTTCTCTCTGTTTCTCACTGTTTCCAAGCCTAAATCCAATCTTCACAATTCTAAATGGGTTTGGGATTAAAAAAAAATAATCTCATAAAAATTAACCAGCATTTCACAGTGAGAATATCTCAGGATGGACAAAATTTTGCAAGCACGTTTCCCTAATAAAATATCATTTTTGAACACATCTATTGGTTGCAGAACTGCTTAGCAAAATTTAGAATTTTGCAGGGTGTTTTGGAATGTGCGAATTAGGGACTTGTGCATTTACAATGCAAACTGAACCAAATTTCTCTCCTATCACTAGTGCATCCACTTCATCTGTATTTTCTGGTGACATGAGCTCCACATGCCTCGCCCCCAATGTGGCGTATATAAATTGGATTGCTGAGAGAGGTGGAAGGGACATGATTATCCCTCAAATGCATTGGTGTTTCCTATACAGCAATAGGAGAGATCAGAGATGCCTGTCATGATTGGATCCCTGCTGGGAGGATCGCGCCGCCTCGCTGCTATCAGACCCCCCCCCCCCCGGATTGTGCCGCTGTGCCAATCGCCCCGCCCATGGGCAGATCGTGCCTCCCCACCGCTCTGGGTGCAGGAACAGCTAGCTCCACCACTGGTATCAGACATCCAGATATTAGATAGATGATAGATTAGATAGATAGATAGATAGATGATAGATATAGATAAAATAGATGATAGCATTTTATAGCAATAAAGGAAATTTAAAAACTCCCACCCGTTAGAGATAAAAAAAGACTTTGAACTTCTTTAATCTTCCTGCCCAGGCACAAACCATCCTCTCCCCATTACTTTTATTATTTACCTAGGGTGGCTTTCGACATACACATCTCTTCATGCTCCATCCAGGCAAACACACGGTGTATTGTCGCAGTTGAAGAACACATCCCAGCCAGGTGAAAGCATTTGAAGAGTATGTTGGGAGCAAGTCTACCAAAGAATCATGCAGTCTGGGAAGAATTCCGTGGGCCACACAGAGAGGCCTGGGCAGCTACATTTGACCTCTAGGTATGTGGTTTCTTCACTTCTGTCTTATTGCAATGGTGCTGTGACTGATAGTTCTGAAAGTGGTGGGGAGGCTTAAATGCACATAACCATCAACTTTTCTGTCTGCCTTTTGCCCACCCCCCTGCTTTGCTTGGCAAAAGGCTCTGCACTAAATATCTTTGTTTTATTGACATATGACAGTTCTTTAATAATTGACAAATTTAATATCTGTCACAGCAATAGTGTCAGTGCGTCAACCTTTTGGGGGTGACTACCTGTCTCAAGACATATAGCAACATGCCGAGATTGCCTTGATGAGTGAACAGTTTGCTGAAAGGTCACCATGCAATTATGCTGGGACCTAAACCTTTCCTACGATGATGGTGGTGGGGTGGGGGAGATTGGCAACTTTCCCACTCCAAAGAGGTGGTGGGTACTTTATTTCAAGCTAAGAGCAGGATAAAAGGATATATATTTTTTGAGTCTATCCATCTATCTATCTTTGCACAGATATAGCACAATTATGAGATACTGGCTCTATAACAGGAAACCTTTCTTTTCTTTCATAAATGTTTCTCAACTGTCACAGGGTTGTAATTCAGAAAATGTGTATCTTTCCTACTGGAAGAGATAGGAAATAAATTGTGTGAACCAGAGAAGTGGTGCATTATCCACTTGGCCAGGGATAATCCAGCAACTTCTGGGAAACTATTGGGTTTGATGACTGCCAATATCCCTGTCCATGACTCTGCTCTAAACTCTGATTAGTTGGACCTTCACCTCTGCTCCAACCCCCCCCCCCCAAAAAAAAAACCCACCAGCGCTGCTGCCTTTGCTTCTCCGGTGAGCCTTAACCATGTTGTAGATATTCTGGGTGTTATTTACCATTCAGAGAATTAAGCATTCGGTAAGTGAACATTTGGTACAAGTCCCTGCGACAGGGTGAGCTCCCGTTGCTCGGTCCCTGCTTCTGCCAACCTAGCAGTTCAAAAGCAAGTCAAGTGCAAGTGGATAAATAGGTACTGCTCCGGCAGGAAGGTAAACGGCATTTCCGTGCACTGTGTGGTTCACCAGAAGTGGCTTAGTCATAATGGCCACATGACCCGGAAGCTGTACCCTGGCTCCCTCGGCCAATAAAGCAAGATGAGCGCCACAACCCCAGAGTTGTCCACGACTAGACCTAATGGTCAGGGGTCCCCTTACCTTTTTTAAGTGACTTTGGAGGGACATGGGTGGCACTGTGATCTAAACCACTGAGCCTTGGGCTTGCCGATCAAAAGATGGGTGGTTCGAATTCCTGCAACAGGGTGAGTTCACATTGCTCGGTACCAGCTCGAAAGCACGCCAAAAAGTGCAAGTAGATAAATAGGTACTGCTCCGGCGGGAAGGTAAACAGTGTTTCCGTGCGCTGCTCTGGTGTCGGTTTTCTGTTGCGCCAGAAGTGGCTTAGTCATGCTGGCCACATGACCCGGAAAGCTGTCTGCAGACAAACGCTGGCTCATTTGGCCTGTAACGCGAGATGAGCACTGCAACCCCAGAGTCATCCACGACTGGTCATAACTGTCAGGGGTCCCTTTACCCTTTACCTCTAAGTGACTTGGAACTTTTGTAGTTTACTAGCTCTGACCATTAGATTGCATATACCCTGCCCTAGGTCTTGTTGCCATACTTGTATATTGCTTTTTGAGTGCAGTGGGGTTATCCCGATTAATTTTAAGCTGACAAATAATTGCAAAAATATTGCCAGCAAGGCAAGCGGCAAAGGAGCCGTGGTAGCATTAAAGCTCCAAAATGGTGAGATGAAAACAAATGGAAGAAATCCAGTAGAAGAAATAGGCTCCTCTTAGAAAGGGAGGCAGGCAACACAACATCAGCTCTGGATGGGAGGGATTCCACAGTTTGAGGGGCCACCACTGAAAAGGAAAGGAAATGATGAAACTGTAAATCAAACAGTAGGGAGCTTCAGGCAAGGTGGCCAAATGTGCACCTCCAAGCCTCTGTATCCTCTGGTCCTCAGGATTCTCTCGAGGCCTCATGCCCTCCCTAGTCACACCTCCTACTGGCCCTGCCTTGCATGCTCCTTAAGTGCTTCTGCCTGCCTGAAACATGCCCTTGATTTCTGACAATGCCTTTTGTTTTCCTAGGTGGATAATAGAGAGAGGACTTACAGTGGGTGTAGGAAGCAGTCTACTGTACAAAGGTAAGATTTGCATTAATTGTGCCACCCTAGCCCTGCCCACCACAGGCATGTAATCCTGGAAGGGAATGTGGTCTTTGTGTTGAAATGCGTTTCCGTGGTGTTGATGTAAAGCAGGTGCACCAATTCTACGGGTGTCTTCAGCCCCTCTGCCAATGTCTCCTGGGACAGAGCAGAGCCACCCCCCCAGTCAGCTTTCTTCTTGTGGTGGTGAAAGAACGACTGCCCTGCCCTTTCTTGCACTGTCTCCCAACGGGTCACTGCCTTACAGTGTCTCCCAGTCCAGCCTCCAGGGCAGGTTGAGTGGGGACTACAAATCCTATCATGCCTTGGTGCTGTCCGGCCCCTCCGCTGAGCTCACTTTGCCTGCAGGGCCAGCTGCAATGAGGTCGAAAGCCAGCATCTGAGCACAACACCATGCCATGCAGCCAGGCTCCACGCTCAACCTCCTTCTGATGCTACAGTCATGCATGCGACTGCATCTCATCAAACATGTGTGACATGTGATGATCACCTTTGATGACACCATTAGACATATCAGAGGAGAAAATGCAAAATCTACTCAACCCATTTGACTGATACTGACATAGATTTATGCTGCATGCTGTGGGCTCCATTCAGACACGGGGTTTATTGTATTAGTTTTACTGGTTATAAACCTAGCACTC
This sequence comes from Podarcis erhardii, assembly GCF_964252035.2. NCBI lineage: Eukaryota > Metazoa > Chordata > Lepidosauria > Squamata > Lacertidae > Podarcis > Podarcis erhardii. The sequence goes on from NC_138504.1 coordinate 16,783,418, forward strand.
CAGTCCCAATTTCTAACATTCCTTTTACACTGCATTACCTGTTGCATTATGCAACTGTGGTTTTTTATTTATTTATTTATTTATTTATTTATTTATTTACATAATGTCGTGCTAACTTTTAAATGGTAGGAAAGACCTGTATGCTGGAATATCACCGCAAGCTTCACCACATCAATTTATAATGCAAACCCATGATTTTCTGGGTTAACAAGGTTGCAAACAGATATTTTCCTGGTAGTAACAAAAGAAACAAGTGCTAAAGTTCTGCTGGGATTCCTCTACTTTTCTTAAGGTGCCATTTACATTGTGTGAAAAATCACACAAATTGCTGAAATTATCAGGTAGAGACACATCAGGAAAATGGAACAAAGCGTTGTCTGTGTGCAGCCAGTCACCTCTCCCCACATATTTGAATACTAAAGCCGCATTAACTGACTCGCTCTGCAGGTTGTGAAGCTTGATGCAATAAAGTCCATAATGGTTATTGTAATCAGCTATTTCACTCAGTATAACTAAATGTTCTTCAAAATTGATCAGGTAAAAAGACAAAACAAACAGCTCCGGAGTGATATCAAAGACCCATCAATTACCTGCTCATTCCTTCTCAAGGACATGGAAGAACAAAGCATAGTAAATGTCAGCTATTTGCGTACTTCCCAATGCTGATTTATTTAAAAGTGTTATTTCCCCCATTTTTGCAATAGCTTGTTCTCTGTTTGGGGGCAGGTCAGCTGCATGGTTTTAGTTTTTTTGTTAAATGGTTAGCTTTTGAAATGTCTTTGTGTATGAGCATGGTGGGTGGGTGAAAAGGGGAGATGTCTATTTTTGCACTTTAATTCCCCATCCTCCCTTAGAACTTTTCTCCCTTGTTGTATTTATGGCCAAAACAGACATGGAAGCTTTTTAAAAGGAAAAAGGAAATTTCCCAAACTTTAAACCCTAAATCAGAGCTTTCCAAACTGTGTGTCATGACATATTAGTGTGTCAGCTGCAGTGTGTAGGTGTGTCACGCACAGGCTCCCCATGCTCCTCCCGGGGCTGGAAAGGGGTTTGTTTAACCTCTGGTTTGCTAGTAAAACAGAATTATTGTGTCGCAAAATGATGCATGTCTATAAAGTGTGTCACCAACATGAAAAGTTTGGAATGCTATGCCCTAAACCTTAAACCTCAAACCTTAAAATGGCCAATTCTCCCCAGGCTGCTTTCAATCAATAGGCCTCATCCCACTCCAACATGCAAACATCTTTGCTAGTCCCCATCCACCCGCCATCTTTCTTAATTAAGGGTGTGGACTGGGCTGTTAGCTTCCTACACCTTAATCAAAGTTCTGTCCCTGTAAGGTGCTACTAGACAATTATTATTTTTTATTTATTTCCCCCCTCAGAAGATGCCTTATAACATTTCGGGCCATTCGGACATCTAGCTTAGGACCATTTGTGCTGATGAGCAGTAACTCTTCAGCAATTCAAGCAGAGATCTTTCCCAGCCCTACCTAGAAATTCCAGGAATTGGAACAGGTATCTGGGGTTTTTTTTTGCTGCAAAGCATGTACTCTATCCATACTCTCTCCATTGGAGGAACTGCAGCTTTGGGAAGAAGATTGATAGCAAGTGGAGAATCAATACTGGGAAAAGGGTTAAAGCCTACCTTCCTAATACAATTCCCTCTGCAGCTGTTTTTAAATAAATATGTATCAGAAGTTCTAATGCTGTACTTTTGGGCTTTAGGGATGGAGGAGAAATTCGATTCATTTAACATTTAAAGGCAAATCTACCTAATTCACACTTTCCAAACAATGCACAAACCAAACATATATTTTCTTCAAAATTTGCACTTGCCTGAATTGTACAGTGTAGTTCTCCAGCCAAGCAACACACACAAAAATAAATAAACTAGGGTAAAGTGTGCATAAATTAGTGAAACCAACATTGGAGCCAGTGTGGTGTAGTGGTTAACAGCGGTGGACTCGTAATCTGGTGAACCGGGCTCGTGTCTCTGCTCCTCCACTTGCAGCTGCTGGGTGACCTTGGGTTGGTCACACTTCTTTGAAGTCTCTCAGCCCCACTCACCCCACAGAGTGTTTGTTGTGAGGGAGGAAGGGAAAGGAGAATGTTAGCCGCTTTGAGACTCCTTTGGGTAGTGATAAAGCGGGATATCAAATCCAAACTCTTCTCTTCTTCTTCTAAAGGAAACTGTTTTACAAAGTGCAAAATTGCATACAAAAATATGATATTAGGAGAAATTGGTACTAAAATATTGACGAAATGCTGATTTTTATGAAGATAAAACTTTGTGAACTGTTATGGAAATTAAACTTAGTATTGGAAAAATGAGAAATGGAGAAATACCGAAAGATTCAACCGTCCCTAGTCCCTAATCTAGTTTTGCTTTCAGCCTCCTTCCCCTTCAGCTACAACTGCCTGATGCAAACATGGCCACAACATCTCAGTTTGACCTTTGCTGGCATAACATGGAACAAGGATTTTTTAATTGTATAAATCAAGATTGGGAAGGGATTTATTCAGATAGGTCCATTACAAATAAAATCTTTGTATACAGAACTGCAGATACAGTAGTCAGAAATCTTGAAGCTTTTTAACTCCCTGGGACACCTGCCATTTCAGCATCACAATCATAAATCAAGGTGTGAATTTGAGCAAGAAAAATAACTTGATAGTGGCAGGTGGCACTTAATCTATAGCAGATTAAAAAGTTAAGTTTTAGAGAAACTTTTGTGGAATGATGGCACTTTCATGAAGCATTCCTCATTTTGTTCTCATAGATACATTCCTACGAAATGATTGGCAACAATCTTTGAACACAGATTCCTTGATGCAATGCCTGTCTAAACCATACTGAATTCTTTTGAGTGACTAGGGAACCAAGACAGTCATTTAGCATGATATCCCTTGGCTGCATTTGCTAAGCTGTGCTCAGTTCGTTATTATTTCTCAAAACCACCCTCCTCCCCAAGTACATGTGCACAGAAACAACCTTTGTCAAATTGCACACAGCCCAGGTGACATATTTTAGGCCAATTTCTCTCTCTCCTCTGTATTTCTTACATTCTTAAAAGAGGAGAATGGTAATGCAACATTTGAAATAATAAAACTGTCATTAAATCCCAAGAGATTCCCCCCCCCCAGCATGTGCAATAAATTCTTTGCATTTTTAAACGATTGCTTTATTCTCTATCTCACAAGTTTTCACAGTGAATAAAAGTAATATATTTTTGCATGCCACCCCAGTTTCTGAGTGATGCAAGGTTCTAGGGGTAACCCAAAATTCGGTTTCCTTGGAATGAGAAACAGCGGGACAATGTTTTTAAGCAGAGGCTGAATGGCCATCTCTTATGGATGTTTCATTTGAAATCCCAGCATTGAACTAGATGACTCTTAGGGTTTGAGCTTGGAGCAACCAGCTGAGACTTCCTTACATGCTGGAGTTCACATGGTAGACAGTAGAAGTAACTTTTCCCCAATGTGAGCAGGAGTGACTTAGCTAAGCTTGGCAGGTCATTTTACTCTATGGCATTAACCATTTCATGCATTGATTAGACTTAAGCATATTGCTTAAATGAGACTAGTTATCCCACATCTTTGAGATGGCCTCCTTCCCTATGGTAGTACAACTGAACCTCTAGGTCAGAGGCAGTGTATCTCTGAGTGCTTTTTGCTGAGGGACGAACAATGGGCGAGGGCTGTTGCCTTCATTTTCTGCTTGCGGGCTTCTCTGTTGGGTTGCAATTGTTGGAAACTGGGTGCTGGGTTAGATGGACGTTTGGTTGCATCCAGCAGAGCTCATCTTGCCAGGCTCCTTTTTAAAACATCTCTATAACAGAGTTTTAGAAACAGTGGCAACTAATTTGATCCCTTCTCCCTTCAAAGAGGCTCTTAAATTTGATACTCATGAATAAAGCAGTGGAGGAGCTGACATTTTGGTCTGATTAACAGTCTAAGGGTGTTGTAAATGAACTAGAAGAGCACCATTGTTTGGTTACTGACCTCTTTATATGCATTCTTTATGAGCTGTGATCTCATAAGCTGGTGGCTTTTGTTTCCCCTTGCTTTCCTCTGGGCAGACAACATTTATGGCAACTTTGCTTCAGTTTGGTAAGGGATTTCTTATCCATCTACACCCTTTTTTTTTTGCATCTGCCTTCTTTGGATGGTTGTATTTACTGCCACATCACAGTGAACGTCTTATAGATTTTCCTGTATAGAGAAGAATTATTTGCTCCCTGAGGGAGAAAATATAATTCCTGGTGCCTTTAACTGAGAAGGCTTAAGTTCAGCCAGCCTGATCCATTCAGTTACTTGTGAATGAAGAATTTATTCTATAAAAAGAGAGAACAAGAGTCTGGCCCTTATGATGCTGCGTGAGGGTCAAAGATTACCTTCCAGACATCCATGTGAACAATAAGTGTGTCTGTACTGACTGGAAGCAATTTGTTTATTAAAATAATGTGGTCTTCAATGGATGGGTGCAGAAGATAAGGATCTGGCTTCCTGGCCAAATCCAGTTCTCTGATCTACAGTATATGATCACACAACCTCATCATTTTGCAGGGGATGGGAAGGAGGAAAGGCATTCTATCCTCCCCCCCAGGGATGTAAATAAATAACCAATTAAGCAACACCCAGTCCGTCAGCTAAGTGTGTGTGCTGTGGCTGGTTTGCTCCTGGCACAAATTTCACACATCCCACATTGTTGGCATCTGTCTTGAGAGATAATGGAAGGCACCTCTTGGGGGTGAAGTCAAACTGCTGTGTTAGCAGTACTGAAATGGCTTTCCCAGGGTGCAAGCCTGGGCGGTATGTATGGCTGTCCTGGGCTGCCCAGATGACAAGATCACCCTCTTGGCCTCATTGATGTGGCCCAAAGGACAGCAGAACAAAACAAAAACTCTTATAAGTTGTGGTGGTGGGGTGACTAAATCAGTTGTGATTCCATTTTATTGTTTTGGCAGCTGTGCAGGTGAGACAAGCACAGGAGCCCCAAGAGCACGAAAAGTTGGCAACTCATTTCTGTCTCCCAAGCTGCCCTACCTACCCCCAACTTCCTTGGGCTGCTCCCGTCCCCTAGAAAATGCCTCTGTCCCCTCATTCTCCATGTCCGCTTGTGACATCACAGGCAGTTGGTAGATGTTTGTTTGTAACATCATAGGCAGTCTGTAGCCAACAGCAACAGCTGAGGCAACATCTGCACAGACCCAACCCCCAGGCCTCACAATTGTGGGGGCACCTCTGCGGTCATTTCTTTAAAATACTTTTATTTCAAAATAAATAATTTAGAAAGGCATTTATTTCTTGGGAGCGGAGAGTGGGAACCAGCAGCTGGCGGGCTTAAGCCATGCAGTTCTCTTCATGACTTTTGCAGTTGGTCTCTGAGAAAACCTCACCGGCTTCAGACATCCCTGTTTTTTTAAAAAAGAAATAAATAATGCAAAGAAAGACACGACTGCTGAGGTGCCCTCACAATTCTGAGGCCTGGAAGGTCTATGCAGATGTTTCATTGGTTGTTGCTGTTGGCTATAGACTTCCTGTGATGTCACAAACAAACATGGCAAATGAGCGGGAAGAAGAAGTTTCTAGGGGGTGGGAGAAGTTTAAGCACACTTTATAGAAAGGTGGAAATAATGTAACATGTCAAATGTAAAGGTAAAGGGACCCCTGACTATTAGGTCCAGTCGTGACCGACTCTGGGGTTGCACGCTCATCTTGCTTTACTGGCCGAGGGAGCCGGCGTACAGCTTCCGGGTCATGTGGCCAGCATGACTAAGCCGCTTCTGGCGAACCAGAACAGCACACGGAAATGCCATTTACCTTCTCGCCAGAGCGGTCCCTATTTATCTACTTGCACTTTGACGTGCTTTCAAACTGCTAGGTTGGCAGGAGCAGGGACTGAGCAACGGGAGCTCACCCCGTCGCCGGGATTCGAACCGCCGACCTTCTGATCGGCAAGTCCTAGGCTCAGTGGTTTAACCCACAGCGCCACCCGCATCCCTAATGTAACATGTAGTTTGCTCCTAATACCCCTGCCTACATGGGTAAAGTGGGGTGGAGGGGAAAGGACGTATTTTTGCTGTTGAAGTGACTGGTCAGAGCAGGTTAATTTGGGAAAGCAAATTGCTATTGAAGTACTTATTAGTGCTGCACCATGAAAACACTCAACTCCATCATGGGAAAGGTTGCTGAAGATCCAAAGCAGCACAATCGAATACAGCAATAATAGGCAATTTTCAAAATACAGAGATTTGTAATGGGAGAAAGCAGAGAGCATATAAAACAGTTTAAGTAGCAGCGCCCACCACATCAGCTATAATTTACTTACAAAGCACAGTGCAACAGCTAGACATTACAAACAGCATACCACATCAGTTTGATGTTAACTCAACTATTTACAACCACATTCCTGGCCACTTAGTCAATACCTGAATTCCTAATTCAGTTGTTTCTCTCTTATCCCATGCTGATTTACTGTGCTACCATACATTTGTTTCTGGTTGCTGACCCCCAGGTTTTTTACCTGGAATTGAGTTTCTGAAAGCGCCTAAATTGTCATCCCCTTTTTTGGGGGGGGGGAGGGGGGGTAGTGTCCATTTGGACTGGTATGGTGGAAGGCAACGAGGCCAACTGTAGATGGAGGCCGAGGGAGAGGCAGAGGCAGAGTTAAGGACAGCAAAGTCAACTAACACTAATCTTGCTTCCATCCTCCTTCCTGTTGAGTTCTACATGGGCACATCTGAGACTAAAGAGGAGGAGGAGGAAGCTGGCAGCCACTGCTGGAACCTGAACTAGTGGTATGTAAGAAGGCAGGTAGATGCAGACTGACTGAAGGGAGATCAAGGTTGATGGGGCAGTGCCCCATATGCCCTAAGGAAGTACCGTATTTTAAGCTCCATAAGATGACGCATCTGACCATAAGACGCACCTAGTTTTTAGAGGGGGAATGCAAGGGGGGGGGGAAATTCTTTAAAGGGAGCGCTGAGCATCCCAGGCTCTGCTCAGCACTCCCTTTCACGAGCCACGTGGAGCGTGTGTGCAGCGCTTGCAGGTTTTTCCCTGAGTAGGGAGAAGGGCAGGAGATGGTCTGGCCTTCTCCTTCCCCGGGGAAAAGCCCCCAAGAGCCACACGCACGCTCCGCGCGGCTCTTGGGGGCTTTTCCGGGAGGTGGGGGAAGGGACAGAGGGGCTAAACCAGAAGCTAGAACAGCAAGCGGGAGCGCTGCACAGCGCTCCCTCTTGCTATTCTGGCTTCTGGGATAGTCGCACCAAGCCGCCTCAGGGCAGCGGGATGAAGGCTCCCCGTGCCCTGAAGAGGCTTCACGCGGCTAAGCCAGAAGCTAGAACAGCAAGAGAGAGAGCTGCATAGCAATCCCTCTCACTGTTCTGGCTTCTGGGATAGGCACACAGCCTGCATTTGCTCCATAAGATGCACACACATTTCCCCTTATTTTTTAGGAGGGAAAAAGTGTGCCTTATAGAGCGAGAAATACAGTAGCCTCCATTGCTGCTTTTATTACATTTTAGCAGCAACGCTCAGGGAATGTTCCAATCCCCTTAGCCCAATTTTTTCATAGATGCTTCTCTTTTAGGGGAGCATTTGCAAAGCCAGGATGGGACCCACTCAAAGACAAGCCCACTGGTTCCATAAAGTCTAGAGCCACTTTGCCTATTATACAAAATGCACCTCAGATGTTTGAAGTGTGCATTTCAAAATGGAGCATGTGAATGCAAGCAGTACCAGTTTACAAGCAATAGTACTGTTGGGAGTGGACATCAGTCAGTCTTAGTTTCTCGCAGTCCCGGCCCCCCCCCCCCCCCGTGTTAAATTTCATTTCTGCTTTAGTTTGTGATTTATTATTTATTTTAAACGAGGTCCTTCTACAAATTCAGCAGCATTTTAATGAACATTAATCCATCCATACACAGCTTTGTTTGCAATTTTCTGTAAGTTGCATACACACAAACAATTTCCTCAAATATAATGCTCTTAGGTGTGCTATTTTCAATAATCTGTGCATTGCTGCTGCTGCTGAACTGCAACATCACAACATTTGCAAAGATACGAATTTCAAATGTTAGCTTCTTCTACTTGCATATTGTTTTAGTTAGTTAGGATTTAGTTCACATGAGCAAAGTGAACCAAATTTAACCCCCATTTGTAAATACCATGCTCAGAGACAATGCTTTCTGAGACTTAGGTTTGTTTGTTTTTATGGATTCTGATCGTTAAAAATCAAGTCCCTTAGACCTACTGCATATAAACAGTAGATGAAACATGGAAGAAAAATCCTGCTCCACATAGCAAGGAAAGTTCTTGTCATATTTATATAATAGTGACTGCAGCAGCAGCATCATTACAGCTCCATATCACTACTGTGCTATGCCCCCCACTGGGAAAATGGTGGAGGAGTGTGGCTGACTGTGCTGCAGCTTGTCAATCAATCAAGAAATAGCAGAATGAGGTAACTACTGCCATTATTTCAGTCTGGTCCTAGGGGGACATGCCAGGCAACAGTGGAAATTGTGAGCTGATTAAATGGGACTTAATGGGCTACATTTCTCATTGTGGCTCACATTTGTTGCAAGCCTTTTAATTGTGTTAGGGAGCAGCTTCAACATCTAACAGATTGTAAGGATTGTTATTGTTTCACTAATTGGTGACAATCAAATGAAATGCAATGCAAGCGCGCAGCTCGCTTGGGTGCTCCTGGGTGACCCCAGAAGAGGTCCAGAGCTGGCAGAGTTAGTTTCTTTTGCCCAGGGGGATGGTTTCCAGATTCCCTTTCAGTGCTAAGCTGGAAAGATTGTTCATTAGGCCAGTCAGAGAACTAAATCAACTGTTGCGCCTCATACACAGTTGTTAAACATAGATGTTGTGCCTTTCAGATTATGTTCTGAAAGATAGCTGGAGGTTGGTAGGCTTTTGTGTGGTTGTCTCAGCTCACTGTAACCTCCAGAGAAATGCACTTCGTATAAATTCATCCACACTACACAGCTCACTCTGTGAACCCATTTGCTGAAATCATGTACAAGTGTATTACTATAGCATATAATCATTTGGAAACTGTAGCTGTGTTTTGTCATTCTTTCCCAGCAGTGACGGTGCTGTTGGGGACTGTGCATGCCTTTCTTCCCCAATATATCTCACAGGTGTCAAGGGCATACATTCCAACATCTCATTGATTAAAATTAGTGAGACACCTTTTGTGCTTGTAGCCATAGCTCAGTGGTAGAGTATTTACATTGCATGCAGAAGGTTCAATCCCCAAAATCTGCAGGTAGGACTGGGATAGAACCCTGCCTGAAATTCTGGAGAGCCAGTACCAGTCAGTGTAGTGGTCTAACTCAGATTCCTATGTCCTTACTCTCCATATTCTCAAATCCTCCATAATACACATTGGTTTTTGGCTGTTCCACATTATAGCTGTCTATGATTTTAAAATGTATGAGGATTTAGGCTTCAGTCCTCTGCACAGGGTGGGCACTCTATGACAGTCAACTTAATTTCATGCTTATTAGCAAGGAGGGGGGAAATGGAAGGGTGTGGCACAGAAAGATATACAGGAGGCAGGGAAAGGAGAGAGGGAAGAGATGGAAGGAGGGGGAGATATTCAGAAACTGTTAAGAAATTATGACTCCCAAGCTCTTGCATATTATTTTTCATAGAACAGAGTTGCATTTCCCACCCTAGAATGTAGTTGCATCTTTAAAAATATATTCTCTGCAAGTCTTGTATACAGACATACTGTTATGCATGTCCTCCCCAATTATGTAAGCAATTGAAATACGAAAGCAGTCAAGACAAATGAGACATTTCCAGCAGGTCTACATTATACATACCCAGCTGCAAGCAACATCTTACTACTGTTAGGTGTCTCCCATCTTGACAGCTGGTGACGCATTCAAGCCATTTGGAAAAGAGGAATGCACTTCTGGGGCCCAATTTGCTTGCTTAGATGCATAGGATTAGGAAACCTTAAAGCACATGGAAGCAATACAATTCCCTATGCTCTCTCTATGATTGATAAATCTAGAAAGTATTTACATTGCTGCATATGGTAGCTGAATCAAACCAATTCACAACACTGTCTCTCCCTAGTTTCAACCTGCAAAGAGTATTTATGACTCTTACTCCCTCTTGCAAACTCTTTGACGTATCATTGCATTACAAAAACTATGTCCATCAAACAGTGTCCAGCCCTTTTCTAGAGAACATGATGACCCACTAAGCTTATCAGAGTACTAGGTAAAGGTACCCGTGACTGTTAGGTCCAGTCGTGGACGACTCTGGTGTTGCAGCACTCATCTCGCTTTATTGGCCGAGGGAGCCGGCGTACAGCTTCCAGGTCATGTGGCCAGCATGACTAAGCCGCTTCTGACGAACCAGAGGAGCACACGGAAACGCCATTTACCTTCCTGCCGGAGCGGTATCTATTTATCTACTTGCACTTTGACGTGCTTTCAAACTGCTAGGTTGGCAGGAGCAGGGACTGAGCAACAGGAGCTCACCCTGTCGCAGGGATTCGAACTGCCGACCTTCTGACTGGCAAGCCCTAGGCTCTGTGGTTTGGACCACAGCCTCACCCATGTCCCCTTCAATCAATCAGAGTACTAGGTAAAGGTAAAGGGACCCCTGACCATTAGGTCCAGTCGTGGCTGACTCTGGGGTTGTGGCGCTCATCTTGCTTTATTGGCCGAGGGAGCCGGCGTACAGCTTCTGGGTCATGTGGCCAGCATGACTAAGCTGGCTCTGGCGAACCAGAGCAGTGCACGGAAACGCCGTTTACCTTCCCATCGTAGCAGTAACTATATATCTACTTGCACTTCTTGACGTGCTTTCAAACTGCTAGGTTGACAGGAAATCAGAGTACTAGACCCCACCCCCCATATTGATGAAGTCACCCAACCTGATGACTATGTACTTCAGAAGTGGAAAACCTATAGCACTCTGTAGCTTGTTGCACTCCACTTCCCACCAGCCCCAGCCAGTAGGCCCAATGGCTAGGGACGATGGAAGCTGTAATCCATCAGTGTCTGGGGACCACAGGTACTTAATTCCTGATACACATTTTCTCACTTAGCTTCTAGTTCCAGCACAATGGAAAGGCATCCTCATTGCAGCTGACTGGTATGTGGTTTTTTTTGTTTGTGTGTGTGTGTGTGTTTGTGTGTGTGTGTGTGTGTATCCATATCCCAGTTCAATAATACTCTAACAACAGTACAACAATCCAATAAAACAAAGGCAAACCTTTAGAGCAAACCACAGTATAGTTTCAGCCATAGTTTTTTATGTCTTACTCAGAACAGAGAGCCAGAAAACTATACTGAAGCACCACGAAAAGCAGAGATTAAGATAATAATACACATGGGTTAGAATGGTGCTTAAAGGCCTGGGGAATTATTATTATTTTTTTTAAAAAAACTTTGTTTGACACCAAAATGGGGAGACGTCAGGAGAGCATTCTCTGGTGAGATCATGCTGCAGCTGGGAGGCCACAACTGAAAAGTCTATTTCCACAGAAGTCATTTTACATACTTCAGTTTGCAGGTGCATTTGATGCTTGAAGAAGGGGCTGTGTCTTGAATTGTGACAGGGCCTCTTGACTGTGTGGATGTGGAGGGGAAGAAACCTGGTTTGTGCATTGCTGGAATGTATCCTAGTGTACAAAGGCTCATTCAATGCTCTGGTCATGCAAAAATCTGCCTCTGGCCATGCCCACCACTGGCATGCAACTCCTAGAAGAATGCCCATATGGGAATGTGGCCCTCAGGATGAAACACTTATACCACTCCTGCTTTATTGCCTATCCTGTAAACTAGGATTCAACACCACTGAGAGTTCCTGAGTCCAGCAGCAGCAGCTCCCAGCAACTTTGATTGTAATGCATTGACACCTGATGAATCCTCATACCTTGGGATAATATGCTGCCAAAAAGAGGAAGACTAAACCCTGCTCCAATAGGTAGATAGTGTTGACTTCAGGCATCCAACATGGTACCTTCATCTTTGAAAGCACATTTCCATCCCTCTTAAGTCTGCTCCAGCACACTGTTTGGGAATCACTGGCCTATTTCAGTCAAATTGTGTTCATCTCTCTGCTACTTTTTAGTTGCAAGACAGAAGGAATTTTATTAATATTACACAAAGTTTTGAATGATTTACTAGAACCCTGCACTCCAGCAGATGGTGTTACTTCACATGCTGCATGCCAGCATCTCATAATGGCACTGTGACTTTAAGACCATTTGAGGTTATTCCTTGTAACATGTGGCAGCAGATTGAGCCAGCCAGGTGATCTTGCAAATTGTGTTTCTGCACCATAAAGTACCATAGTTTGGAAGCCATTTTCATAAAGCTAATGTCAGCAGAGAGAAGGCAGCAGCAGAGGTGGTAAATAAATGAATGATAGCTAAATTAGATGATGATAGACGATGTGGGAGTATGCATGAAATCAAGGGATATATGCTCATGGCTATGGTTTGGACTTATACTTTAAAAATAGCTTGACTGAGAGTGAGGCACACAGAGAGAAACAAACCTCCCCCCCCCCTTTTTAATGGGTGGAACATTTTGTAAATCTCCTCAAGTCTCCTACTCAACCACCAAGCTTTTAACTGTGGATTCCCTTTATGCTGCAACCCTGGCTGGTATTTCAGAAATGGGCAAGGTGAACAAAATGTCTACTGCTGTACACAACACACAAACAAACCCAGACTATTTAAGGGTGTGCTGGGATGAAGTGAAATTTGCTGCAAAAGGAGAAGACGGTCTCTTGTTTGACCTCCAGGAGCACATGGAAAGGTTTTGTTGCATTTATTAGCATCCTCAAATCAAAGGCCCCCACAGATGCACATGACAGATGGCCATCAACCACATCTGCCTAAAAACCTCCAATGAAGGAGAGTCCACCATAGAAACATAGTCAAGCATGGCTCTCATTCAAGCTTCTGCCACCTTCCAGCCCAGCTCTCACACTCACCACTCTGCTATTGTCCTTCTCACTACCTGCCAGATGAGGGTGTGGGGCAATTTGCCCTCTGAAACAGAGGAGCTTCTTTTGTCAGACCAGTGACTATGTTTAGGTCCATTTACCAAGAAGCTGGTCTGGCTACTTCAAAAATTGAATACTCCATTAGGTTTTAACCCTGACTAACCCCCCCAACCTGCAAAGTCACAACAGTGTTCATACAATCCCAACCACAGTCAAGAAAGATACAGATTTCAGGTTTGAGGTCCAGGAGCTTTCTGTTGGGACTTAATACTCCACCAACTGCTGCAGCCAGCACCATTCATCAGGTTACTTCATGGCTGAGTGGGGATTTGAACCCAAGTCTCCCAGTTCATAGTCCAACACACTAACCCTCATACATTTGCCAAGGAGACCATGCCAGCAGCCTCAGACCTTAGCTTGTGAGCTTTGGACCAATAAGAACACAAGGAGCAAGGACTGACTCTGTGTCTCAGAGGCCTTCCAGATGATAAGCCATGAGGAGTTACTTTGATTATGTTTTCTTTTGCCACTTAGGGTCTTCATTGTTGTCCCTTATCTTTCTCCTTTTCTCCAACCTGCACTGAATTTGTCACTCTCTTTCAATGGAGGTTTCAAATCCAAATATAGCTGATTATCAGTCCTGTAGAACAGGAGAAGAGGTGGGAAGACTTCAAGCGTGTCACTTCCAGGGTTGTAAGAGGGCACCGTTTTTCATTCCCCAAGTATTAATTGCAAGCAGTATTGTTTCCATCCTGCTACAGTTCATCTTTCACCAAAAGCTTCATTATTCACCTTGCTGCCTGCTGTGGTGAAATTACATAGCCATTATATTATCCCACCCAATTCATTTCAATGCAAGAGAAACACAATGCAAATGGTGAATATAGAATCAATTATTTATAATTTGTGTGCTGAAAGCACCACCAACAAATATCAATAACAGCTGATGAATTGATTTTCTTTGCAGACATGGGATGAATAAGTGAACATTGGCATTTTCCGATCCTGTTTACATTTTCCCCCTATAATTCTCTAAAACCCAGGATCTACCAGCCAGAGCCAGGTGTCAAAGACATACCATTAGAATTAAAGAACAGGGTGCATCTGAGCACACTGCAAGCCTAGGAATTGGTTTTCAGTACCAGAACCGAATTGAACTTAGTCTTTTGACCCCTGTTCTATGAAACAGCATTCATGCTGAGATACGACAGGCACCCACAACCTGCACTTTCTGGAAACAATTGGAGGTATTTTTGTTCCGACAAGATTTCCCAGCTGGACAAATAGGTCTCTGCCACAGGTGTCTGTTTTTTATTGTTTTTAAGTTTATCTGATATTATTTCATGTATCATTGTTTTTAAGCTGCGTTTGCATTTTGTGCATTGCCTTGAGACATGTGTGTGGAAGGCAATTAAATTAGTAGTAGTCGTAGTAGTAATAAAATGCAGCTCCTGCAAACTGGAAGCATCAGTGTTTTCCTTATATGTGAAAAAGTGACAAGCCTTTTACCAAAATATGATTGAAGTTTGGTAGAGCTGTCTGTCAGGGGGCCATGGGAAATTCCATCCTGGTTGGATCTGGCTTTCTGATCTCCAGTCAACCATCCCTGAGTTAGATGATATGCACACACACTCCAATTATGTTTATTATTTTCAACAGAATGCTTCCTGGTGGATTGTGTCTTTGCTCTGTGCTTCAACCCCAATTTCCCAGTGCAGTCACCCCTGTCTTAGATAGATTTCCCAGATCGCATTTAGTATATTTGTCTGTGCATTAGTGACTATTAAGTGGTTTCTCTTTAGGTAGAAGCTCTCTTCCTTTTCTTCTTCTTCTTCTTCTTCTTCTTCTTCTTCTTCTTCTTCTTCTTCTTCTTCTTCTTCCTGGTTAGTTCACACAAGCCCTAGAAATAAATAAGGGACTGAGGTTTGTAAAGGAAGATGGAAAAGCTTGATTGGGTCTCCATCATTTTCTCACTGGCAATTTTCAGGTATTATTTCCTATTGCCAACCTGTCAATCAAAATGAATTCTTCTCTGTGATGCTGTTAGCTCCTGTGTATAAAAAGATTTTTGGATTAACAGGCAGGTCCCTAACAGTTGAAAGTGAGATTGCTTAATAAGATTTGCTGGTAAATACAGGGCTGTGGAACACTATTAAATAAACCACATGAGGATTACGGAGTAATTCACTTAGTGGAGGGCAGAATTTACTCTCTGGGATGAATCTATTTGGGGACAGATGTAAATATACTTTTGATGGGAGACCCTCTGGTCGCTTTCTGGGTCAGCAGGGACTAATCAATCTGTATACTCTCTTGTAAACTACATACAGCGAGATTTGCTTCCTCCAATGCATACAGGCTAGGGATTCTTCCAAAACTCTCAATTACTTGGTGTAGTTTCTATTGTGAAACTGATTCCTGCCCTCCAGCACTCCCATTCCCCCCCAGATTTTGTGCAGAGCACTGTAACAGTAGTAGACCTTGCCATCTCAAATTTCAGCAGTGACCTGTGTGATGCCAAAATCCAGTGCTCCGTGCCTCTCACTGTCCATTAGACTTCATAGTTGTGGTGCCTGCTGTGGTACCCCAGAAGCTCCACACTTGGTGCAACCAAACTGATCACGGTTGTGCTGATGCAAGTGCACCATTTGTGTTTCTAATTTCTGCTTTCCTCCCAGCGGACATTCCTCATCTGGTTGGTGGTGTGGATACTGGACTGGTTGTCTGCAAGGTCATACCTACCTTTGCATCTGGCTGCGCCCTCCTCAAGCACATACAGCCCCCTGTTAAACATGGGGGAAAGGGGCCCTCAGACTGGAATGTAGCTTTTTGTATAAATGCTGGATTTACATGTATTGCTCCATGCACAAATTTCTTCTGACCATGCCGACTTTTGCCCCTGGCTGCACCTGCCACCAGCACCAACAGCTCCTTGGAAAATTAAATATGGGACAATGCAGCCTGCAAGCTAGAAAATGTTCTTCCCCCCTGTTCTACTCAAAAGAAAGTCCGGCTGAGTTATACTCCCAGACATACACCCAGAGAGGGTACAGGATTGTACCCTTTGGCCACAGTCTTACACTGGCTTCCCTAGTAGTATTTCCTACTGAAGTCAACACGACTTACTGCTGAGTAGTACTGCACAATACATAGGATTGCACTGTGAGCCCCCCCCCCGCCCCCGCATTTCATATTACATTTATCTTCTCTCTGTGGCAGGTCTTATCACCATCAGTTTATCAGCCTCCCTTCCAAAGTAAGAACATTCCTTGTGAAGAAGAAAGCATTTTCTTTGCTGCCAAGATATGGAACGACTATCCTCCAAACTCCACTGAAGCCTCCTGTGTGGGAACTACAGGTAAGAAATCACTCATTCCATTTGATTACAGCCCATCTGCAACCCCCCAAAGAGCGGCACTGGCATCTTAGAATAAAGTTTATGAATCGTTCTGCAGAAGAGAAATCAGCCTTTTGAAACATATTTTGTGCCGGCGATGGCAGGCAAAAGACAGAAAGCTTCCTTTTGAAACCCTTAATAAAATATAAGTGTTGGATAACTGGCTACATGCTTTTCTCTTTGAGAAAGTTTCATATGCTCAGGGACTGAGTCCTGATAAGAAATATGAATGCATTTCAACATCAAAAACCTTGGAAGAAATGCAAAGCAGAAGAGAAAGACAGCTGGAGGTAGCTTGGAGGAGGAGAGGAGCTGACATCCATACAGATGACCTGCACAAAGCAATGCACACATCCTAGAAAACAGAGGCCCATAATGGGGGGGGGTTGATGGGGGGGGATTCAGGTGTATTTTTGCTTTTGGACATAGGATGGACAGGAAGATATAGGAACATAGGAAGCTGCCTTATATTGAGTTAGGCTATTTGTCCATGGGGTCACGAAGAGTCGGACACGACTAAACAACAACAAAATTTTTCCATTTAGTTCATGACTGTCTATGATGAGTGGCAGTGGCCCTGCGGGATTTCAGAGTAGGTTATCTCCCAGCGGTACCTGGAAATACTAGGGATTGACATTGGGACATTCTGCACTCAGAGTGAGTGCTCTGTGACTCACCTATGCTGCCTAGAACCTGTCTGGAAGCTCCTTCGAACAGGATGAGACTGCAGGTCCAAGGTTATAGGTAGGGGTCTTCCCCAGTCCTACCTAGGAATGGGGGATGAAATTTATTTCAGTTCACATTTAATTATGAATGTACCTAATTTTCCCTTTCAAAAAGAATGCACAAAGCAAAAACAGCTATTCTTCAAAATTTGCATTTTTTTAAAAAAAGCACTGCAATGCAGTTCTCCAGCCAAGTCATGTTTACAAAAATTCATGAACTAGAGGAAAGCATGAATTAAAATGCATAGATAAGGAAAGATGAAAGACAAAAATGCATTATTTTACGGGAAAATGCTTTGCAAATATGTATATATTAGGCTAAACTGCAGGTAAAAAAAATTGTAAAGAGAAATTCACATAAAAATGCTGATGAGGATGTTTAGAAATACAAATTGATGTGGAAAACTGAACTTAAGCCTGAAAAAAGGAGAACTGAGAGAAACTCAAATTGTCAAATTTGCTCATCCCTGGTCCATTTTGGAGATACCAGGGATTCAACCTAGCTCCTTTTGCATGCAAATCAAATGTCCTGCCACTGGGTTACAGCCATTCTCCTTGAATAGAAGGCAAATGGATTTGAGGATGGTGCAGAACAGAATTGGTGAGAGGTGTGGCCTCAGACAGGTGAGTATTGAGGACAAGATAGAGAGGCTTGGAAGACCTCGTTCAGCCTGCAAGTCTGGGATTCTCATCTCTGCCTTACAAGGATCTGAGCAATAGTGTTTTTCTGAGTAACTATTGTATAGTACAGGGATGTGGAACAGGATCTGGCTAAGAGGGTGGATCCTTTCCCCTCCTGCCCTCAACCAAGTGGGAAAGGGGCCACCTACCTGTCTTTGAACATCTAGTTTGAAATTAGGCAGTAGAACAGCACTTTGCAAGCCCCGATGACCAGCTGATTGTTGGGACTTGTGAAACACCATGCATGGGACTTTATGCAGGGCTTTGCAGGTGTTAGAAAACCACCTTTTGACCTAACTGTGTCTCTATTCTACCGAGAGTCAGTGTGGTGTAGTGGTTAAGAGTGGTAGTCTTGTAATCTGGTGAACAAGGTTTGCGTCTCTGCTCCTCCACATGCAGCTGCTGGGTGACCTTGGGCCAGTCACACTTCTTTGAAGTCTCTCAGCCTCACTCACCTCACAGAGTGTTTGTTGTGAGGGAGGGAGGGAAAGGAGAATGTTAGCCGCCTTGAGACTCCTTAGGGTAGTGATAAAGCAGGATATCAAATCCAAACTCTTCTTTTTCCTCTTCTACTCATCTAAGGTCACATATGACCTCAGTTAGGATGGAGGATGTGGGTTTGCCAAAATGGTCTTGTGGACCAAATGGGGAAGTCTGATAAGCTACAGTTTCCCCACTGCTGGTTTTGTGGGTATCAGCAGGGGATATACATAGGACATCTCAAGAACTCCAAGTCCTACAACGCTGACCAAGCAGAGTCAAAAGGCTAGGCTCCAAGTATGTATACCAGGCCTGGCCAATCCAGATATGCTTTGTTGTCTGCCAATCACAAGAGAAGAAGTTGGACACCTGAAATACTCTTCTGGTCCTGAAAGGGCTTTGAACTCTGAAAGCACACAATTCAGATAATCTCCTAGAATTGATGTCATTCTCAGTCTCTGATGACATGCAGTTCTTAATATATTGCCAAAATTCTTTTTCCCAAAAAGAGCACATTACTGGACCTCTACTTTATTTAACTTTATTTTATAAATTGTAATCCTAAAATTTATTTTATAAAGTGTAACCCTAAACCACCAACTATTTAAAAATATCCTTATGTACAACAAAATCATTAAAACATAAAATAATAAAATACAGAGTATTGGTTCCAGCAATACTCTGTTGACTCCACAGCAATCTCCTGTGAATTTGATTTACTGACTTTTTTTCAGAAGCTTCTAGGCGCTGATAGTGACTATATTTTGGGTCAGTGGCTATGCTTGGGACCAAATGTATCATTTTAGTATCACTGGAAAAGCTTTCCTTTTTTCCTTTTACACTGATAATCAGGTAAATCCACCCTTCCCTATAAAGTGAACATATTTTCAGGAGGCTCAGATTCAAGGACTAAGTAACAAACACTTCAAATAAACTCCAAAGTCTGCATGCACAGCACTGTGAAATCTATACAAGGAAGGCAGAAACAATCCAGTCTCATCTTCAGTGGCAATAAACCTTCTTGCAGCTGTAGGAAAGGTAGGCAGCCTAAAGATAAGTTGTTGGGGATAAAAAGGTGATATTTATAGTGCCAATGTTTTCCTTATTCATAAATCAAGCCAAGCTTGGAATGAAATTTCAACATAAAACCCCAATCTCTTTTTAAAAATGGGGGATGCAAGAAATGGAAGGAGAAGTTGAAAAAAGAAGTTCCAATTAAAATGAATTATTCTACAACATAGTGGTAAATATATTGAGGGGCAAGTGGGAATGTCTGCATGAGCTACACCAGCAGCCAACATGGACCCTTCCAGATATTGGACTTGACCGTCCCCCAATCAGCCATAACCAGTAGGTACAATGCTCAAAGGTGATGGGAGAGGCACCAAGCTTGCTTTCCCTGAGCTACAACATTTGGCAGATCTATTAGCCATGTCCTAGCAGCCAAAAAATCAGCATCATTATGAAAGGGAGTTTATGTGCATTAAGAAGTATGTGCATAAGGCTCATTCAAGGGGAAGAGGAGACGTAACCCTGCTTTCTCTTCTGCCATTCTATTTCCCGCTACAAATGTGGTCAATTAGAAGCCTCATGTGTCTACTAGAGACCTTCTTAGTACAAACATTGTCACTTTTAACTTCATAACTGCAGCTATCTTATTTATTTATTTATTTATTTCACGAAATTTCTGGACCATTTGTTGTAAAAGCAAAACAAGACATCAAACCAATTTTACTATTGGTGCTATATAACAGTGTCAGCTGTAATACTGTAAGAATGGGCTATAGTCACTTTTAGGGGGATGGCAGGTTTAATTTCATCTAAAATATCAAATGCTGGGATCATAATTTCAAATGTGATCTCTTCTGAATATTCTGAAAACACTTGCCCTCTGACATTTCAAGGTAATAAATTGGCAAGCCTGCTGCTTAGCTCAAGGGTACCTATCCTGTATTTGCTATGCAAGTGATCCCCCACCTTCTGACAACTCTACACTGTGTTAACAGAAATGGGGTCTTATCAAGTCATGTCAAGGTTTCAGGGACTATGAGTCCCATCTTCCCTTTTGAGATGTAAAGGAGAATCATATAAACACAGTGCTGGAATTAATATTCATTGCCTATTTCTTGAGAATGATAGAAAGCTCTCCCCAAACCAATCTGACATCGCAATATGAACAGATTGAGCATCAGAAATAGAGCAAAGTCTGAAGCAAATATTTATTCCTTTCACAGTAGTCAACCAGATGCCAATAAGAAGCCTGTAAGCAGGGCCTAAGTGCAAAAGCTTTTTCTTCACTTGCCATTCCTGGCAGCTGGTATACAGAGACAATACTTCCTCCTACAGTAGAAGTAGAACATAGCCATCAGAGCTAGTTGCCTCTGGTAGCCTTATCCTCCATGAATTTGTCTCATCCCCTTTTAAAGACATCCAGGTTGATGGCCATCATGGCATCTTGTGGTAGTGAGTTCCAGAGTCTGAGGATGTGCTGGGTGAAGCTGTTTTTCCTTTTTATACTGAATCTTCCAACATTTAGCTTCATTGGATTGCTCCAGGTTCTAATATTCTAAAACAGGGGTGTCCAACAGGTGGACAGCGATCAACTGGTTGATCCCTGGGAGGTTTGGGTTGATCACGGGCTCTTTTTCCTTTGTGTGGGAAAAAGAGGACCCGGACCCGGACCCGCCCCCTTGCCCCGTCCTCCATTCACACATGATCACTAGAACGGAAGACGGAGTTTTCGCTGTGAAGTTGTTTGTTTCCTGCTCGATCTCTTAGTGAGCGACTTTTTCCTTTCTCCCCTAAAGTAAGCTCAACATTTTTGACCTGCCTTTCTAAAGAAAGGTCAACAACTTTGACCTGACCCCCCCCCAAAAAAAGGGGTAGATCACTGCCAGTTTTTTATTCTGTGAGTAGATCACAGTCTCTTGGGAGTTTGACGTCCCTGTTCTAAAAGTTCTTTCTGCCCACTTTATTCACACCATGCATAATTTTCTACACCTCTATCATGTCCCTCTCTTAGACACATTTTTTTCTCCTAAGCTAAAAAGCCCAAAGTGTCATAAACGTTCCTCACATCCGGTCAACAAAACTACAATCCTATGTCCTGGAATTTGATGCAGCCTTGGCCAAGGTGAGATTATTTGCCAGTGATGCCTACTTTGATAGGTTGCTGACCTTTAGGATCTCAGGAAGAGGTTTTCCCTGCCACCTGCTATCTGTTGCTTGCACCTGAAGTGCCAGAGGACCTGGGCATTTCTGCATTCAACGAAGAAGCTCTACCACCTAATCATAATTCTCCTTTCCTCGAATACTTACTTGAAACTCATTCCCACTGCACATCAGAGGTATGGCTTCTGAATAAGAATCAATGCTTTCCCCCCCAGGGGGTACTCAAGGATACACAGTATCGGCTCCTCTTTTTGTTGTTAAAAAACGTGGCACTCACTGTAACAACTTCACAGTGAGTACCAGCACCTATTTTTCTAGGAGGGAGGGGGAATCACTGATAAGAATCATACAAGGAGTTTGTATATAAGAAACCCACCTGTGCATTGCACAGGTTTGAAGTAGGATCCCTTGGGATCCTATCTAACTCTATAGTTCTATGAGACCTAAGGCCCAGGAGTCAAATGTGACTCTACATGCCCCCTCTGTCTGACCCTTGGGATTCTCTGCAAGAAACACACTCTTCCCATCTGCATTTCCCCCCACAGACCGCATTCCTGCCTGACCTTGGCTAGATCACGACACATCAAAAAAGCATTTCAGGAAAATGCGTTGCAAACCGCAAAGTGGGAAATCACATTGGCGAAAGACAGAACTCCACACCGCCAACTGGTGTCACAGTGTTATAATGCATTAAAATGCTTTTTCTTTACTAATGTAGCTGAGTCCCTTGATTCACATCCTCTTTGTTTGTTGGATTGGAATGTGTCTGATGATTCTTCTTGCTTGTGTGGTTGAAGGATAAAGAGGGGTGCAGGTGTGCAGAAAGCGCTCTACTATGCAAAGCTAAGTGTAATATTATTTGGACCGCCCACCTATGTCTGTGGCCCTGGTCACCACTGGAATGTGCCCTATGTAAGGTGGCCCAGAAGGAAATGTGACCCTCAGTCTGAATAAATTCTTCACCCTATACTGCAGCAAGACAGGGAACTTGGATTGCAGGGCATAGTCATTTCCCTTCAACCCAGCTCCAGCTCTCTGCCTGCTGATGTATAGGATCAGTAATGTAAAGGGTTACTAGGCAAAGATGGCTGATAATGGTCTCTTCCTGTGGACATAATAACCTGGCTATCAAAGTAATGGAGAAAGAATCAGCAGGAGCCCACTGGAACCTCAACATTGTAACCCTTATCCTTGCTATGATTGCTTTCCACCATAAAAATCATGAAAAAAAAATTTTTTTTTACAAGGTCATGGGCAAAATTACTAACGGGGAAAAAAGAATTTAATAATAGATGTAGTATTTTTCCCCTTTTGGGGTTTATGCCACAATTTTGTCTTATTATGACTTATTGGGAGAAACCCCAGTAGAGAAACAGCATCTATTATTAAAAACTCTTACCAGATATTCCTGGAAGACCAACTGGTCTGGTGGTGATAGCCTCATATTGCTGTCATGTTAGCTTTGCTTACCACTAAACAAACCTATTTTTTCTCTCCCCCTTCTCTTAGTTTCAGCAGAAAAGTACCTCTGAAACTGCAGCATTTAAAATACCATTTACGTCTATTGCTCTTAGGTGCCCCATCATAATTCCAGCTGCAAAAGTGGTTTTTCCTGTGGCATTTGGCTGTTGATATATTACACACACACACACACACACACACACACACACACACACACACTTTTTGAAAATGGGGGGGGGGAGGAGGCCTGATGTTGCATAGCAAACAATATTATTATTTTTAATTTTACCGAGCTTTTGCATTATGAAGGTGTGAAAAGGATCTCCCTTCCAGTTAAGCAGTCCCTTCCAGTTAAAAAATCGGGGGCCCTTCCATCATCTCCTACCAGAATGACCTTTCTCTCTTTGGCTGCGGCTGAGGCCAAAAGTTTTGATTAAGCCCCCAATAAATTTTCCTAGTTGCATTGACCTTCTTAAGGCTTTCACTGATATCCTTCGGACATTTTGCTTGCACAAGGACCTTCAAAGTTGCTTAGAATCTTGTTTGGATCCAGTGCTCATCCAATGATACATTTCAACTTAGCCTTTTAGTTCTGTCACTGTGTGCATTTTTAAACAAAACATTCATAAAACAACAGTAACTTCATCAAATACCTCAACAACTCTTAGTTCCCCACTTTCAACTGATGCCTGAAGACAGAGAGGGGGCCTGCCAGATCTCCCATAGCAGGGAACTCCATAACCTAAATTAGGGGCTCCCAAACCGTCAACCAAGGACCACCAGTGGTCCTCAAACTTCCTTCTGGTGGTTCATCATATATCTGTAAAAATGCAATTAAAAATAATTCAGCATCTAACATAGCATATTGCAACTGCTGCACCAGGAAGAAAAATCATGAGCTGGTCTGCCCAAGACCTTTAGCAATTTTCAAGTTTCCCATGGGGAGTGGGGAACTGACCCTGATGTCACAAATAGGTAGACCCTGCTTCTTGTGCCCACCAGCCTTAGAATCATAAAGGCAGGCCTCTTCTAACACCCGGCATGCACGGGCAAGTTCACAGAAGTAGAGGTGGTCTTTCATATATCAAGAACCCAAACAGTTTGAGGCACAACAGCTATCCTGCACTAGATTAGCAAAGGCTGGTTGTCATAGACAGCTGAGCTAGACCAGAGTCTGGTGATGCAGTGCCTCAGAGGTCCACCAAAGTGCTGGAGCCACTCTCTGATTGACTACCAAGACAGCTAGGCAGAGTGGGGAGGGAGGTGGTGACAGCACTTTGGGAGGGAGAATAAAATGATCAGTTTCTGAGAAAGTGTTCAGATAGTTAAGGAGATAGTTAAAGGGGAAGAGCTGGAGTGAGATATTTTAAAAGATAGTTTGGGGATGGAGAGTTAGTGAGTTGATTCTGGTCTCTGTGTGTAACATCCACTCTGAGGGAAATATCTACAGCTAGAGAAAGGAGTCTCTGAACTTAGATAGAAAGACAGTGTGTAGTGTCTTGGGAGAGCCTTCAGACAGGAGTTAACTGGGGGTGGGGCTAAATTTGAGCAGAAGTAGCAGCTGTGAGGTTACAGTCTACTGAGGTCTCATTTCAGTCAGGAGGGGATAGATATTCTAGAAAGAGAAGGCTACCAACCCAGTTAGGAGGGGCGTGGTGACCCTCTGGGTTTGTTATACTGCTAGGAGTACCTCAGGAATGTGATTGTTAAGAGGTTGAGAAACTGAGAGAAAGTATCTTATTGGCTAGGAACCAAAGTATTGAACTGTGAAGGAAGCTGTGCATTAAGCTTGTTTAAGAACCTAAGTATTAAGCAGTAACACCTATGCAATTAAGTTAAGGAACTGAAGTACCTGGGAATAAGCTGAGCATTTACCACCTAGTCTAGAAACCTGTAACATCTAACTGAAGAGTAATAAAATAAGCAGCTGAAGTTTAAAAGAAGCTGTGCATTTACAACCTTATTTAGAAGCCTGTAACATCCACTAGCTTTAGTATAATTATTAATAAGTTAACTATTTCCTGAAAGAACATTATCTCCCAACACATCGTTTGTTTTATCAACACTGTTCTGTATAATAAATCTTTCTTATTTGTTCAACTTCTGCCTGAGTCTTCAAACATCTAAGCTTAACCTCACACAAAAACTGAAAGGTAACCCATGGTGGTTATATAGGGCATACAAAGGGGGTTTGCTGCACTAGTTTAAGGCTTTAAAGGTAAAACAAAACAAAACAAAAAACCCTGCACAATTTGGGTGCAGACTGTTGTCTTTCCCCTTAACATCAGTGGGAGTTAATAGCTTCACCAGTTTCATAATGGTACTTTCCCCTTCAGAGGAGTTATGGGATAGCGCTGAGACACTTTAGGACTTAATGAAGGACTTCTGATTGCTGCTCTCCATGCCCAAAGAGAGAAATTAAAAATCCAAAACTATTGTGATGGCGGGGGGAGGGGGGAGGAGGTATGCAGCCATTATTTCTTGCTTTCCATTCTTCCAAAATCCTTTTTTCTGCCACTTTGCAGGGAAACAAATGATTTTCAAAAGGTTCTTCTTCCAACTCAGCAACTTCCCCTGCTTCCCCCCCTAACCTGATAAAGCGAGCATGTTTGTTTTAATGTGCTTGTGGCTTATCAATGCAGTTGTCAAAAAAACGGGCATTCACAGGCAGCCTACAGGTGTCGTTGACATTTATGGATCCCATTTTCTCTAAATAGGCTCTCTTTGCATTGAGATTGCATTCCAAGACTCCTTTCAAAACAATTTTATTTCACTTTGAAGTGAGAATATTTTTTTTTCTCACTTTGCTTTTAACATTTCCATTTTTAACATTTTTGTCCTCAGGGATGAACACAAAAAACCTAATTCTTCCTTCCTTCATGATAGCCTCCCCACAGCCCAGCCTGGCCTCTAGCATAATACAGTCACTAAAAAAATGTGAACTGCAAACCAAGAAGTCCACAGCCAAAATCTCAGGTCACAAGTTGTCCTTGGGCAAACAGCCATTTTCTCAGCCTCAGTTTCCTATCTGCCATATGGAGATAAAACTCCTTCTTTCTGCGTATAAGTAAAGATTCTCATGATAAGATGTACATAATATGTGCATGTGGTAATTTAATGTATGTATTATATATCTCACTATAGTGAGGAAGACTACGACCAGTTGACTTGTGTGCCTGCTCAAGGATATCTACATTAACCTTTTGACCCACACTTTCCAGGCATGGGTCCATGCTTAAAAGCTCCATGTCTGAACATTGTTTTCCCCCGCTGAGCTTTCCTTGTGAAAACCCACTCTTTAAAGCTGAATCAGAGCATCAGTTTGGGTTTTCTGTGGATTGACGTTTGCTCCAAGTGAGCTTTAGAGAGCAAGTTTTTGTGGGGAAAGCACTGGAACCAAAGAAAGGGTGCTCAGACACAGAGATTTAAGTTATGGAGCATGGCTGGGAAGACATACATGGCCACCTCACCCATTTTACATTTCTCTCCCTCTGGGGAGATCTGCCTCAAGGCCCCACAGGTCATGATAGACCTGGCATATGGTTGACCCCCTCCCTCCATACACTTTCCCCCAACACTACAAGTCCCTGAAGGCTGCACAAGTCCTGGTTCTAGGCTGAGTCAACCGTCCTCATACTTCCCCAACAGCAGGGAAGCTTTGCAAGCCCAGCTATGAGGTTGAGTTCTCTCCTCTTCCTTCTGCTTCCTCTAGCAGGTAGTGGTGGAGTTGTCTCAAACAGTCCAGAGGTTACTGACTGCCAGTGTGGGGGAAGGATATCTGGAGGCATCAAAGACCCACTGTGACCAACTTGATATGCACTTTGAAAATAAAGTCACTTGACTTTGGAGTAATCTTGAACTCCAGTTGAAGTATTCAGTGCCACTATTGATGATGTTTTGTGTGTTTGGTTTCACCTTACGTAATCAGCTGGCGGGACATGGGTGGCGTTGTGGGTTAAACCACAGAGCCTAGGACTTGCCAATCAGAAGGTCGGCGGTTCAAATCCCCATGATGGGTTCAGCTCCCGTTGCTCGGTCCCTGCTCCTGCCAACCTAGCAGTTCAAAAGCACGTCAAAGTGCAAGTAGATAAATAGGTACCGCTTCAGCGGGAAGGTAAACGGCATTTCCGTGCGCTGCTCTGGTTCACCAGAAGCAGCTTAGTTATGCTGGCCACATGACCTGGAAGCTGTACGCCGGCTCCCTCGGCCAATAAAGCGAGATGAGCGCCGCAACCCCAGAGTCGGTCACGACTGGACCTAATGGTCAGCAGTCCCTTTACCTTTAATCGGCTGGCATGGACAAAGTCCTGGCATCTGACCACATGCCCCCTCAAACTCTGTCCCTTTTAGTTTATCAAATATAGCAGAGGGATTATGACTCGCTGGGTTCAGAGTGTGGTTAACACATTGCTACATGAGGGGGTGGTTCCTGCTGCATTGAAAGAGGCATTTGTGGAAACCAGCTGTGGACCCTTTGGATTAGAACAGCTTTAAGTCAGTTGCCAATACCCTCTTCTTGGGGAAGGTGGTGGAGAGGGCTGTGGTGGGACAGCTGCAAGCATTCTTGGAGGACACAGATTATTTAGATGTATTTCAATCTCGGTTCAGACTTGGTCATGAAACTGAGTCAGCTTTGGTCACCTTGGTGGATGACCTTTGCAGAGAGTAGAATAGAGGGAGTGTGACCTTGCTCCTGCTTCTTGATCTTTCATCAGCATTTGATACCACTGACCATTGTATCCCCCCAACCAGCTCCAGGGAATGGAAATTCCTCATTTGGAACCAATTGCAATGGTTTCAATCCTATCTTCAGGACTGAGTCCAGAGAGTAGGATTGGGAGAGTGCCTTTCAGCCCCCTAGTGGCTAGGTTATCTCCAGCACTATTTAGTATCTACATAAAGCCATTGGGGGTGTCGGGGTATGGTGCCATCAACATGCTGATAACACTCAGCTCTGTTTGTGTATAACATCTGAATCAGGGTAGGCCTAGGCTCCGTGGTGAAATGCATATCGTAAAACAAGCTGAGCTTGAATCCTAGCAAGACAGAGGAAGTGAAGGCGAATAGTTCTCATGTCCAAGATACTGGTCAGTTGCTTACCCTGGTTGGACTCTCCTGGAAGGAGCAGGCTTCCAGTTTGGGGGTGCTTCTGAATCCAGCTCTGTCACTGAATCCAGCTCAAGTAGCCTCTGTGACTAGAAGTGCCTCTAGCCAAGTGCAGCTGGTTTGATAAATATGGTCATTCCTGGACCAGGAAAGCCTTGCTTCAGTAGTAGTAGACTGGATTACTACAATATGCTCTACCTGGGGGTTCAGTCATGCTTGATCTGGAAGCTGCAGTTGGTGAAGATTGCTGACAGGAGCAAGGCCTTACCAGCATATAACACCTGTGCTCAAAGATCTGCACTGGTTAGCTATTTGCTATCGGGACACATTCAAGGTGTTACTATTAGTAAATAAAGCACTTAACAAAGTGCAACTAGTTTACCTACAAAATCACCTTACTCTGCCTGTGCCCACTTGACTGCTTCCATCAACAGAATTGGTATCACCCTAGGCGCCACATAATACCCGATCCGCATTTGCAATAAGTTGATTGTTTAGTGTGGCAGCACCTGCACTTTCAAACTCCATGCCTATTGAAACCAAGCAGGAAACTTTACCGTACTCTTTTCAGCACCTGCTAAAACATTCCTCTTTAGACAAGTCTACCCAGATGCTTAGAAAGTAGAGGTAATTTTATTCTGCTTCAGTACCTTAACTTTTTTTCATGTTTTAAAGTAGGGTTTTGAATTTCCCTTGATTTTACTGTTTTATCTTTTGTATCTTTTGCTTTGAGGATTTGTTTGTTTGTTTGTTTGTTTGTTACCATCAAGTGGTGTATACATTTTCTGAAATAGATAGATACAGTAGATAGATATAGATAGATGATAGATAGATAGATAGATAGATGATAGATAGATAGATAGATAGATAGATAGATAGATAGATAGATAGATGATAGATAGATAGCTCTGCTAACAGAGGCCAAAGGCTCAGCCAAAGTCCTGCATCCTATTCTCAAAAGAAAGTCCCAAAGCAGGACATGAGAACATCAGCACTCTCCCCACTAGTGATTGGCAGCAACTGGTATTCTTCTGACATGGTACCTTGGGCCAGTCACACTTCTTTGAAGTCTCTCAGCCCCACTCACCTCACAGAGTGTTTGTTGTGGGGGAGGAAGGGAAAGGAGAATGTTAGCCGCTTTGAGACTCCTTAAAGGGAGTGAAAGGCGGGATATCAAATCCAAACTCTTCTTCTTCTTCTTCTACTGAAAGAGACATAGGTAAGTTCCCAAGTTATTCTCTCAATCAGGCCCCGATTAGAACTAGACCCACTCATCTTCAGTGTGGTGACTACATCTTGTGCCTTCACACTACAGCCTTGAGACAACTCTTAGGTCCTGAACCACTGGCTGAAAACCAGTTAACTCACTATGTAATTTCAAATAACTTTTTTTTTAACAACCATCCATATGTCATTGGTTTTTTTGCATCACACCTTTTAAAGACAAACCACTTTTAAATTCAGGCTGTCAGCCAGCTCATTAAAAATAGCCATCCTTTTAGTGATGCTGAACAAAAAGCCCTCTATGAAAAATCTAACACCTTGGTTGGTGAAGGCTGCAGCTTTAAGTGTGAGTCGAACGAGAGAGGGTGAAGCTATATTGAAACAGATTTTGTAAGAAAATTATTTTATGACAAAAAGACAAAACTTGTTCTTCCTCATTCCAAGGGCTTCATTTACCTGTCAGTCATCCTGCATAGATCAAAGCTCCTTCCTGGGTTCTTTCTTGAACACATGCAAAGTCTCTTATTCCCATTCCTCCACACCCACCCAAGGAGTGCTTTATTTACACACATTTCATTGTGGCCCTTGTGGATCCATCACTTGCTGGAAGGAGGATGGGGAGTGGCGAACACAGCTAATGGATGGGAATAGAACAAGCATATAACAAGCTTCAAAAGAACAGCCTATTACAAAACTTAATAACCCTTATAAACCTTGTCATTTTTAACATTTTGCTGTTGTGAGAATGAATGGCAACTGTTTAAGTCTGAATTAGGGATGAGCAGAAGAATCATTTGGTTCACATCCAAGGAGTGCTGGGATTTATTCCACCTGGCCGTGACTTTGCATAGGCCCAGCATAACCCAAGGCACTTAGTCTTCAGTGCCTTTACAACCCCCACATTGTGACCTTTGGAATTGTAATGCAAGACTGAACATGTTCTGGAGATGGTTTCCACCTAGGGCCAGCCCAAGACATTTTGCTGCCTGAAGCAGCGAAGAACAAAATCATTCCTGTCCCTGCATTTGATGGACAGAAATGGACCAGACTGCCAATTGGATCTTACTTCAATACTAGTAATTGGGTAGTGTTCTTCACCACACTTGAGGGCAGCAGCTAGTTATGGGGGGTGCAGAGCAAACCATGGGGCAAACACAAGCTTGTTTTCCACTAGAAGGGTATAGCTGGGGGTGGGGAGCTTAGAAGGAACAGCTGAAAGAGCATTCACTGCTGCCTCTCAGCAATTGCCAGCTGAGGCCATTGTCACTCTGCCTATTGATAGGGCCAGCCCTGTCACCTTGCAACCTTGTGACACTAAAGATCATCACTTAGCAAAATCCCATTGGTTACATGGCACTGCCATGCAGCTAAATAGGTGTGAGGGCAGGAAACATTACTCTGGATATAGTGAAGAAATTAAAAAGGAAGGGAATTAATTAAAAAGAAATTAAAAAGGAAGGAACCATTGTTGTTGGTTTGCCACCCCTGAGTTGCAAACTCCTTAAAAATGTTAGATGCAGTATTTTGGTCCAGGTATAGGTGCATCTGCTAAAAAAAATATGCAAGCCAGTTAGGAGTTTTCAGTTCTGATAGAATAATGATATGCTGAATATACCCAAACCAACTAAGCAGTATAAACATAAATTGTAGCATACTGCTATTAGAACACTTAGGCTGTGCACTCTACACCAATTCACAGTTGTCCCTTCCACTTACGGTTCCTGACCGAGTAGTATACCTTGCTGTGTGCAGAAAGGGAAATATTTAAAAGCTTCCTTTTTTTAAAAAAAAAAAAAGCACAAATCACTCAGAGTTCTGGCAAATAATGATGGATTATACAGTGAATAAGCTCAAGTAGTGTGACTGCTGCATCCAATGTTAATAGAATGCTGGATTACCAAGGGGAAGTTCTTTTCTTAGAAAGAATATCAAAGTCTAGAGAAACAAAGTCTAGAGAACAAGAAAACAAAGTCTAGAGAACAAGAAAACTGCCATCACAACTTGAGGTGGCTGGGAACTTTATAACCTGGAACATCCCCCAAATTGCCTTTGAGTTTTTGTGCAATGTTTGTATTAATTAGAATATGGGCTGCCTCATAAAGACATGCCTGTGTCCTGAAATATGTCAGTCCCAAAGTATGTCAACAGATTCCACCAAAAAACATTGAATCTGAGGTCAACTGAAAATCCCATATGTGCTGCTAAGCAGTGATGATCCATTCGCACACTGAAGCCTTCACTTGATGTTCCAGACATCACAGCATGAATATGTAAGTATGAACCATCTACAAAGGTGTTGAGTTTTGTTGTTGTTGTTGTTGTTTTGGGAGACTTCACAAGACGCCTCCAGAGAAGTAGTAGGCATGCTAGTCTGCCATTGTAAACACACACAAACAGTCCTAAGAAGGAAGGATGGGAACCTTTGGCGGCCCAAGGGTGATGTTCTGTTGAAGAAGCCCTTCAGGAGACCATATGCCAGTGGTTAAGAGGCAACAAACTCTTTCATACTATAGGCTGCATTCCAGCAACACAAAAGCCAGAGGATTCTACAATCACATCTTTTCACTCAAGCCAGCAAGACATGATCACAGCTCAAAGACACACTGAAGCCAGACATTAGCACTCTGGAGATCATAGAGCAGAATGGCTGAGAACAGGGGGGTTTTCCAGCCGGAACTCAGTTCCGGCATCTCTCGGGTGGGCGCCATTGCCATTATGAGAGAACAAGGGAGGCATCCTTGGTGAGTTGCAGCACCTCCTTTTCTAGAAAAATTGCACTGAGTTGTGTCCTAGAGAACCCTGGATGGCCACATATGACTCATAAGCCTTGGGTTAAAGGCAGGGTTGGGGATTCTGTTTTCCTCCATATGTTGTTGGACTACAGTTCCCAATATCCAGCTACAATGGCTGGAGTGGATTCAGCTTCAAATGCATGCTAAATCAAATTTCTCCTCCATCCCTATTTGCAGCTATGGCTGAGAAGGAATTTGATTCAGTCCACATTTAAAGGCAAACCTACCTTACACTATGCAAACTGAAACACAGCAACCATTCGAAATTCTCATTTCTCCAAATTTTGCAGTACAGTTATCCAGCTCAGCAATGTGTACCAAAATGCATATAATTGTGAACATAACATTCACAAGTGCATCATTTTAGGCAAAGCTGCATACAAAAAATTGTATCTTAGGAGAAATTTGCAATAAAATGCTGATTAATTTCCATGAGGTAATTCATATGCTCTCCGCATCTTAAAACCTCTTGTCCTCAGCTTGAAGAACAGCTTAGTCCCTTGAACTACCTATCTCAAAAGGAGGGAGTAATAACTAAGATTTATGTGTTGGTTATTGTTAATCACTGCAGAATTTAGGATTAGCGTTTTCTTTCTCCTAGATGGGCTAGCTAGAATCATGTGGCGAAACAGATCACATAGAAGCTACTCACATCCAGAAGTGGTTTGCTGCATGGAGGTAGAGTCTGTACTCTAGTTTCCTGGCAGCTAGTTCACTGTTGCATTATAGGGAGGAGAGGGGTAGGGGCTGAGGTGACAATGTGGTCAGTGTGAGGCAAACACTCTGGTGGAGCCAATCCAGTGCTCCTGCCAGTACATGAGCACTGCAACAGCCTCAACATCCCCTTGTCCCCTCCTCTCCCTCCTCATAAGCAAGTGGGAAGCTACAATAGTGGCTCTGCCCCATCCAACAAGCTGTTTCTTTCCATTCCAGTATACTTAACTTAACTGAACAACATAAACCGGCAAGGATATTACCCATGTCCACACACCCCATACAATATTGGTCTTTATACATTTTATTATATAGTGTGGGATACGAATCTTGGAGGCTGCCTTATACCGAGTCAGACTGTTTTTGTCCTTCTGCCCCAGTATTGTCTACACTGAGCAACAATGATGATCCAAAGTCTGAAGCAGAGGTCTTTCCCATCATTTACTAGATCCATTTAGCTGGAGATGGAACCTATGACCTCTTGTATGCAAAATATATGCCCTACAACTGAGTTACAGACTTTCCCCTGGATTTCACCACAGTGCTACTCAAGTAGATGAATTTAAACTAGACCGACAGGCACTTTCTAGGATGAACTAAGTGGAAATGACGTCTAAGCTCTGCCGACAAGCCTCGTTCTTTGTCTGTATAAATCTTCAGCTTAGACCAGATGGTGTTGTACTCCAGTGCCTGTCAACCCCAGCCAGTATGGCCAATAGTTAGGGTTGATGGGAGTTGTAGTCCAACAATGTTGGGAAGACCAAAGGTTCCTTAACTCCAGCTTTGTGGCTACCATTTTCAATGTCACCATTTCAGCCCTGTAGTTTCAGGGTGACTTGTAAAGGCCCTGCCTCTCTTCACAAGGATATTCTTGGTCCCTTTCTGAATGGTACCTCTCATTCTTCAGCTTTAACTTGTGGAGATATAAAGCACACAGGCAGTATTCTATCATATTACTCACTGGCATGACTGACAAGCAGTGGGTCTTATTTTAAAATGGTATATTGTTGATATTTAATGAAATGAAATAACTTCAAACATTTTCAGTTACCAATAAGGCTCTGCTGTAATGATTCCTTGACCCCTTAGGCTTGCTCACCATAAAATTTCTAGCTAGAAGCCTGTAGCCTTTTATAGTAATTTAGTTTTTCATATCTGTGTGTGTATCCTTGGAGTTCATTATTAACAGCATTGTGGTTAGTTCTTGTCCTAGGTGAGGGAGAAAACTTACATCTGCCAGATGCTATTTCTGATAATAGTTACTTTAAGTTGAATTCTTAATGACAACCACTTTAGATATTAAATCTCACATTTAGCATATGGTGTCGCAGGTACTAAAATTAAGAGTCTCGCACATCTCAGCTGTGTTTATCTGTCCCAAGAGAAAGTGATCTGATTCAGAGGCGTAAGCTTCTGCTACTATTTTGGGAATGCGGACAACCCCTGGCTCCTGGTATCATGTGTTAAGAATGCAGTTAGTTTGAATAGCACTACATTATTATTATTTTTTTTAAAAAAAACACCTTGTAGGTACAACAACCTGTTGCAACCAGAAATAACAAAACATAACAAATACAACAGAAATCATCATGATGTAACTGTTATCTGAAAAAGACACATAAAGACATTCAAAACTTGTCAATTTTTCACTATTTTGAGCATGCAACTGATTGGGTGCACTTTTGCTTTAAGAGGGTGCTTAGTCCAGGCAATTAGAGATTCAAACAATCAGGGAACCTATGGCCACTGTGAAGGATGTACTGGCACCATTGATAGTCTTACCTTCCATGGGCTGGATCCAGACCAAGTTAGTCATGCTTTAGCCCCATTGAAATCAAAGAGACAGGTTAAAAAGAGACTCTGACTGTTAGGTCCAGTCGCGGACGACTCTGGGTTGCGGCGCTCATCTCGCTTTGCTGGCCGAGGGAGCCAGCGTACAGCTTCCGGGTCATGTGGCCAGCATGACTAAGCCGCTTCTGGCAAAACCAGAGCAGCGTACGGAAACGCCGTTTACCTTCCCACCAGAGCGGTATCTATTTATCTACTTGCACTTTGACGAGCTTTCAAACTGCTAGGTTGGCAAGAACAGGGACCAAACAACGGGAGCTCACTTCGTCATGGGGATTCGGACCGCAACCTTCTGATCATCAAGCTCTAGGCTCTGTGGTTTGTTGTTTTTTTTAATAAATATTTATTAAGGTTTTTGAAAACAAATCCAAATCACAAACACAAATTCAAAAACAATACAACAAAAACAACAGATACAAAGAGAAAAAATTATTATTTGCATTGCTATCTTTATAACCTTCTTTCCTGACTTCCTCACATCTCCCTTTTCTGTGTTCCCCTTTACACAATCAATTCTAGCAATTTCCTGCCCTCTTTCCATATCATATTCAATATTATATATTTCAGGCTATTATGTCTTTACTTTCTTTTTCTTTAAAACCATTTTCTCACATACTCTTTATAGCTTAATCCTTTGTGTCATTTGTTTAATCACAACATAATATTACTCCACTAGGCTCTGTGGTTTAGACAACAGCACCTCCCATGTCCCAAGGGACAGGTTAGTCATGAGTAATTTAAGTGCTGTTGATTCACACCATTTCCCAGCCTTCCGAATTATCCCCCCACCCCAAATGGTGAGTGAGTTTGGCAGGGGACAGATTCTACTTACTCGCTTCTTCTTTTTGTATTTATATCCCACCTTTTTTCTACTGGGAACTGAGGGTGACATGTGCCTCCTTCTAATCCCCACAATGACTCTGTGAGGTAGGTTAGGCCGAGAGGCAATGATTTGCCCAAAGTCACCCAGGGAACTACATGGCCAAGTTCAGATTTGTGTTCATTTGGCACATCCCCAGTTATATTAAATCTAAGAATTGCTACATTCCCACCCCATCTCAGTACACGTGCAAAACAAGTTTGCCTTTCCCAGTCTGGTTCATCATCTCCTGCCTAGCAACCCTGGGAGTGGCTTCGGAACGAGAGGAAGCAGGAAAATCGAAATAATGCCTCTTTTGCTCTCACTGATCCATCATATACAAAACAGAATTTACACATAAAGGAAGCTTTGTGGTACCTGGAAAAGAGTTACACAACCCTCTGTAGAGGGTTCTCTGTAAAGATCTCTGTAGAAGCAACAGAAGTAAAAATGTCCGAAGCTTTAAATGTCTCTGAAGAATGGATTGTCTGGAAGAAGATTGATCCTTTCACTGTTAAAAGTTCAAGGCCTGGCTAAAGAACAAGATGATGTTTTAACCCGCTCTTTGCTTCATGCTGAAGATTAGGCTGACCCTTGGTATGCCCCATCTTTTCCTCCCTGTTCTTCACAGTTGTGAACTTTATGTTTCCTATACGTGCTGTGGATTTTTAGCATTAGTTGGTAGCCTGCCTAAGGTCCATCCTAAAATAAAACATGGAAGGAAAGGTGTAGGCAGATCAACTCTTTGTTTAACAGGTCTTCCAATCTACACTGAACCTGAACACTGAGGATTTGGCATGAGGAAAACTACCAGTGCTCAAAAAGAAAAAGAAAATAGAGAATTGTAGTTTCTGTGTTATATAAGTGAAATTGGAGAGGGGGGTGTTTTAGCCCTATTCATGATTAGAGAATCTGTCAATTTCATTTTCTCTCCGCTTCTCATTTCCCCCATCTTAAATCCAGTCCATCCATTTCTAAGTTTGTTTCTTTTAATGTCCTCATGAAAATTCAGCAGCATTTTAATGTGAATTTGTCAAATTAGCCATGCTGGCTGAGGCTGATGGGAGTTTTAGTCCATAACATCTAGAGGGCACCAAGTTGGGGAAGATTAAGTGGAAATATTGTTGAGATAAAAGACTTTCATTCACCAGAAAGTCATTGCCATCACACCCTTAAAGAAGACCCAGGACACAAATTGTGGAGGAAGGTTGCATATGTTGTACTATACATAATAAGAACTTCGAGGATCTGCAGAAATCAACTTGAGTAACCAAATCAAAATATTCTTCAGTAGGGAATCTCCCTAAATTGGAGGGTTCATGTCCCTTCCTACTGATGGGCATGTGTATATGCATTGCCTGTGGTGCTAGAGAAAAGGATTGGAAGTCAACAAGCACCCTTAAGCCCAGTGCACATGCCAAGAATAAAAGCATCCCCAAAGTCTACGGTGACCAGGAGTGCCCTTAACCCAATACTGCCTCATTTGATTACTCAATCACTCTTCACTTACATTTCCCATCCAGACTAATGAACAATTAACCCAAACAACACCAGACCTAACAAATTTTCCCAACAGTGTGGAGAACAGTAAAGGGGGGGGGGAGGAACATGCAGCTGCCCCATAAGAGGATTGAACCTGCAACCTTGACATTATCAGTGCTACACTCCAACCAACTGAGCTATCAGGTTTGCATTTGAAAGGCCATCAGATCATTCACACACACTCTAACACACAATTACTGAGAGAGAAATGTTGTGCTCATCATATTTTCAGGGCAAAACAGAATGAATACAGATTCCAAATTGAGAGGGGCTTCTGCACATTTTTTCACATTTACATTTAATTTGGAATGAGACAGTGTATTAATAATGGATGTTTTCCTCTTTATTTATTGGTAGGCTGCCAAAAGAGAGGCATGCTTTTGCATAGGGGCAGCAACACCTCCACTAACTAGAGGAATTGGGCCACTAACCCTGCTTGTCTTATGCTGACCATGCATATAAAAATGTAAATGGCTGCAAAGGAAGAGGTTGGCTGTTTATGTCTCCTTATTCATGTTGGTTGAGTGGCATCCTTAGACAGTTTGTTAAATGAAGGCAATTGACCACAAATCATTCACAGCTAGCTTCCATTGTTTCTTGGATAACTAGATAAGCCAAAATATGTGGTAGCTGTGTGCTACTCTGCAGTGTTCCCCATGTTATGGAACAAGCTCTCCAGCCTTTCGGGTCTATGGGCACATTTCCAAAGTGAGGAAGCTGTCATGGGTATCATGCTCAACTTCCAACTAAGAACAATCCACAAACCATTCTATTGGCTATAATATAATGATTCCTTCAAGCTCAGCTTCATCAGGTGCATACTGCTTAACTGTCTCAATTTAAGCAGGTAAATACAGAAACCAATCCTGGCTTCTGATTAGATCCTGGAATGTTCATTTTTTTGGCCTGGCTCTGTGGTACGAGTCAGCTAGCTTGAAATGACACTTGCTCTGGTGCAAGTCAGCAAGCTCGTGCCACAGTGCTGGACTGGAAGACACTCCTTTTTCAGCCTGGCTGCCTGGTATGACTCAGCTGGCTCACACCAGAACATTGGACCAGAAGACATGCAAGCTACAGTAAATGTATAATGACTATTTTTTTAAAAAAAGCAGCAATGGGAGAAAAGACTTTCAGTGGATGCTAGCAATGACAGCTAAAATAAATAAATAAATTTAGATTTATATAATGAGTCAGGAGACCTCTAATTACCAGGTGCTGGGGACAAACAATACAGATTGCCTATTTCCATCAGATCCTATTTATTACTTTCTCAGAGGCATCTGGCTCACTGTAGCTGGAGTAAGAATGCTGAAATGGAGGCACTTTTGTTCTGATTCCCCATGACATGCTTTTATAGTGTTGGTTGTGTGCTGTTCTGCTATAACTTGATTACAATTTCCCGGTGGCCTCTACCCCATTTTATTTCGCTGCTTAAAAATAGGTTGTTGACCACTTCTCTTGCTACTTACGCTGACTTCAAGGAGACAATATCGACCATGTTATTACTTATAACTGTGCAAGGGATCTCAAATCATACTGTTTATTAGAAATGCATATAGAGCTCTTAAAAGCATTAAGACAGCACCTGTCCAGTCCCACAGTTGAAAACCTGTCAGAGCAGTTTAGGGTGGGGGTGTTTTTGAGCGGGGGGAATTGGTGAAATTATTATCCTGGCATAAAATTGCCTTTGAACACTGTATACATGGTTGACATTTATGAGCTAGCACAATAAAAATGAAGTTATTCAGGACTTTCTTAACTGCTGCAATTAGATTAGGCTAGGGTATAGTCGCTGTCATATATATATATATATATATATATATATATATATATATATGAAAACACCCCGAAATATATGAGATACTGTACACACATATACACACATAAAGATATCAGAAAAT
The DNA here is from genome assembly GCF_964252035.2 of Podarcis erhardii. Classification (NCBI taxonomy): domain Eukaryota; kingdom Metazoa; phylum Chordata; class Lepidosauria; order Squamata; family Lacertidae; genus Podarcis; species Podarcis erhardii. The sequence continues at coordinate 16,822,317 of NC_138504.1, forward strand.
TTTACTGGGTTTCACTGGGGGGCATAATGCTCACAACAAGGATATGAATGTTATGCAGTGTCTGAGGGGGGGGGGGAGATGGGTTTACCTTCTGTCTTCCTTCCTACCCAGGCAGCCCCAACTGCCACCCATCCAGTTTCTCTTTATAGTAGCATGTGTAGCAAACTGGCCACCATAGGAGTACTTTTCAAGTGCCCTAGTACTTGAACTTTAAAGGGGAAGTGAATATCCAGACTAAATGCTAACTGAATGAGAAATTAGCTCAGCTTGGCTTATGAATCTACCTTTCTCTTTGCAGAGTAAAAGCGACTAGAATAGCTAGATAGATATGGATACACACAAAAGCCAACCTTACAATAAGGAAACTGGCAGTGGTTTCAAAGTAAACCCTTCTCTTCATGCACTCCATCTCCCCATTGCAGTATCTAGGCTTCAGGTGAGAGAGATGACAAATCTGTGTGTTTTCTGTACACATTTATTCCCCTGTCTCTCCACTTTTCTTTTGTCATTTTGTGGGATCCTCATGGCTTTTGTTGCCAAAGCATTTCCTTGCTTAACAGTCGGCCACTTACTGAACCATATTTTACACACACACACACACACACACACACACACACACACACACACACCACTGGATGGTTCACTAAAAATGATGAAGCTGTGAATGCTGAGAGACTTTTAATAAAACAGAACTTGATATTACATTTCCCCTAGTTTTTTTGTGATTTATGACAGCTTGTGAATCAAAATGCCGTTTTGAAAATGCCTCTGCAGGAGTGGCCTATCCTATTTCCCTGTAGGAGAAATCTTTTGAACCTAAGCTATAAATCTTGGGTGGAAATGTGGGTGCTGGTGGGATGGTGGGTATTGGTGGGCAAAGAAATCTTTCCTTATTTATCACATCGGAACTAATGTTCAACTCTATGCACAGTCCTGTGTTCTGCAAATGTCCCAGGTGGATTGCTTTTCAATGACATTTTGCAAAGGCAAAGAGCATTTCAATGCTAAAGAAGAGAATTAAAAATGTGCTGTCAAAACCCTAGGTCTAGTGGCTCATACTTTTCTCTCCCCATCGAATGAAATTCACATCAATCTATTAAATAAATCAGGTGGCTTTTTTTAAATGGAACCATAAACTTCATTGTCTTGGAACATATGATGGGAAGAGGGATAAGAGATTAAAGAGGCATTAACTTATATGCATTTTGTTGGTGGTGATGAAATAATAATAAACAAAAATAAAATAACAACAGCAACAATTCTTTATCATGTTTCATCCAAAAGCCATTAAAGTGATAAAAGCAAACAATATTAGCAAACTATACAGTGGAGTGCAACAAAGTGTCAAAAACCAATCAGCCAGTAAAACAAAATTTATCCATTTATTTAATTTCTTAGCTGCCTGTTACTAAAAATAGTCTCAAGGCAACTTACAAAATAAAAATACTGCAAAATATAGATTACTTACTTACTGTAATTTCCAGTGGGATATAGGTGAGCTAAATCAACAGCAAACTCTTATGCAGCTTTTACACTTCCGTTTATACATATAAATGTTTTACATTTGTTTATGTTTTTTTTTAATATATTGAATGGTTCTTTATTGGTTTTACAGTTTTCTGGGTTCATGGTTGTTGTGATAGACAGACTTGGGTCATCCTCCTGGCCAATCATGGCTGGATAGAGAAACGATCAATCAGGATGAAGTGCAGAGTATAATAGTGGAATCTGACAGATTAACAGCCATATAGGGCTTGGCTGGAAAAGTAGTCCTGGGCAAGGGCAAATTTGCACATGCAAATTTCAGGGAAAGGAAGACATCACAGAAAGTGGCTAGAGGTATTTTACAGATAGGGTAAAAGAGCCATCCTAGGAGGAATTTGATTTGCTAGAAACCATCATAAAGAGGAAAGTTATAAGTTCCATCATAAGTACATGTGCAATAGATGTTTTGACTGAAACTAAGTATTGTTTCTTTACTAGCAAAAACCATTAAGCACTCACAGAGTGCTGGTTGATAAAATTCTAGTTTGGTTTCCATCCTGCTGCATCTTGAATTTATTCCCAATTCAAGGAGTAGGCAGTCACAGGAACCACACAATGATAGAAGATTCCTTTCTGCTGCATATAATTAAATGCTACCACATACATAGAATTCCTGAATTTACAGGAATTCTATGCATAATTCTATGAATTCTATGTATTTTATGTATAATTCTAGAGTTACTAGGGTTAAGTCACCCAGACTCAGTACGTTACCTTACCCCCAATTTCACTGAGGGATTTTGCCATAGCTGTAATTCCTTTATTTGTTTATTAATTTTACACCTGTATATTTGGCTTTTATAAGCCATAATAATTATAATATAACTATTATATAGTAATATATAATTACTTTTATAGAGAAGGCTCATGAGTCTGTTCTGAGTAGGAATAGCATTGGCAAGAGATTCTGGCAATGCACATGGATGAGAAATTTAATTCCATTCCTGTCTATGGAGTTCTTATAAGAACAGCATATGAAAAGCAGAGAAGGATGTTGATTGTGTGTTGGCAGCTCTGCCAGAGCCACGCTTCAAGGGCAGAACTGAAATCAACCGTGCGGAGGGGGCAGATACAGGTCACTGGATAGATGGCCTCATAAAACAAGGGGAAGCTGTTTCTTAGGTATTACAAATGAAAAGGATGACCAAGAATCTTAAAGAACCTCTGCAGTTGTGCCAAGGACTGCAGAGAACTCTCTCTCTCTCTCTCTCTCTTATTTACAATGATTTGGTAAGACTAGATGTCATTAACTTGGAGCACATGGCAAGTGAGAGGCATTGTTATCTTAAATGTTCAGGGTAATAAATGCTCTTGGTGATAAGCTGCTTTTTCTTCTGCTCAGTGAGAAAGCAAATGTACTCCTTTTCTTAATTCTGATGTACTCATGAAATACAGATTAAAGTGGAAACAATGTCTGTATTTGGATAAGCAAACAATAAACATGCAAAGATTGGATGTGTAGTCAGGAGGTGTATTTTGGAACTTCTCAATACAGAGAAAAGTGGTGCCACAGACAGAGCACTGTTGTAAAAGTACTGTTTAGCCTGGAGAAGAGGAGGTTAAGGGGCGATATGATAGCCATGTTCAAATATATAAAAGGATGTCACATAGAGGAGGGAGAAAGGTTGTTTTCTGCTGCTCCAGAGAAGCAGACACAGAGCAATGGATCCAAACTACAAGAAAGAAGATTCCACCTAAACATTAGGAAGAACTTCCTGACAGTAAGAGCTGTTCGACAGTGGAATTTGCTGCCAAGGAGTGTGGTGGAGTCTCCTTCTTTGGAGGTCTTTAAGCAGAGGCTTGACAACCATATGTCAGGAATGCTCTGGTGGTGTTTCCTGCTTGGCAGGGGGTTGGACTCGATGGCCCTTGTGGTCTCTTCCAACTCTATGATTCTATGATTCTATGATTCTAAAACTTATTTGGAACTGAACTACACAGAGACACACCCTAAAGGGGTAGTGTTAGGCTTTTGCTCAATCCTTAGGCAGAGTGCAGCCTGTGCAGGGAGATCTCATTTAACTCACATGGGGGAGATGCAATAAAAATACTTCAGCCAATTAATGTCCACCGGTTCCCAGGGATTGTAGCTTCCAGGACAGAAACAAAGCAATGCAGGAAAGAAGATAATGCGCTTATTGGATGCCTGCAGCAAGAGGCTCCAGCCCAGTCTGGTTAGGTGTAGTTGCAGGATTCCCATTGCAGTGTGAAGTCAATTGGTCCTCTGCCTTTGTTCTGTGGCCACTAAGCTGAGTCCTGGAGCAACCTGACAACCATAAATTCCTCTGCTTCACTCTCATCACCCCACACTTCTTTTTTCTTGGATTTTACTGGCATTTCAAAGCCCTATGAGAGGTTGTATTGCTGCCACTGTTTGGTTATATGACCCCTGCCCCACTCTGCTAAAGGAGGAAAGCTTTCACCTTGCTAACTTGGAAGTTCCACCCTGTCCACCGCCCTCCCTCCTAGGCCTTGATAAAGCTAAAACCATTTGTTCTGTGTTGGTTGGCTGATAATTTCAGGTCAATATGGTAGCCATGAGATAAGTTGGTTCTTTTCCTTCAAGGAGTGCCGTGGCTTGGAGCATTGCCAAATGGGACTTGTAGTCCAGCAACATCTTGAGGTTTATGCATTCTGCAACCCTGGCCTTGGTAGGCAGGGTTACTCTATATAAAATGGCAGGATGTGGTCAACCCCCTCCACATCTTTAGACTAAGGGCTCATCCACACTCCCATTTCTCTCATGGTTTCTAGGCACAGGTCTGAGAGGTTTTTCTTCCATCCCACCACTTTCCCTGGGAAAAACCACCGTCTACTGAATTGGAGCAAACATCAATCCACATGTTTTCAAAGTAGAAATGGTGATTGTTTAACATGTCAGCAATAGTATGGTTCTATTTATGGGATCTCAAAAAGACTATTTTTCATTGCTTACTTCTTCTTCTTTTGAATTTTTGTTACTTTTTATTAAATGCTATTGTCATTTTATGTTGCTTTTTGTAATTGAAAAACTTACTATTACAAAAAATACAAATTGTTTTAATGTTGTATTTTGCTTACTTCTCCCTCTTTTCTTCTCTGCCTGACCATATATTTATTCTTTCTCTCTCTCTCTTTCTCAGCCCTTTTAACAGCTCCAAATTGCTTCAGGTGGACCTGACATGAGACAATTCACTGCTGCCTCAACACACTCTGGACAAACCCCAGAATGACCCAAATTTGGTTCAGGATCCAGGCTATGTTTGGACCAGATGAACAGCCTTGGTTTCAGTGAAAGACTTAAGGCATTTACCAGGTGAATCCACCATTCCAAAATCTCACCACCCACACTCTTACAGTAAATTGTAGTATGAAATGGTTTGTAGTGGTATGAAATGGCTTTCAGTTTGATAATCTAATAGGCTCCAGTAGAATCACAGAGTTGGAAGGGACTGTGAGTATCATCTGCTCCAAAACTTGCAATACATGACTATGCGTGGCGATACCCGCCCCCTCCCACGGATGGAATAAATAAAGACACCAGACACCAGAATTTAGGTTAATGGGCGAAAATGGCCACAACTTTATTGATTACAGGTAAGAGCGGTATTGGCCTTAGGCATTGGCCCTAACAGACTATCCGGTCTAACCGGGAAGGGTTAAGCACCAACAGGGGGAGCCCCCGGGATGCACATCCCTAGGCGCTCCCCAAGGGGTTACCACTCGGGAGCGCGCTTTAGGCCCTAGCCTCCATAGGTTTCAGACGAGGCGATGCCCCCCGGAGTCCTTTAACGAACTACCCTTCAACATTTGGGGGAGGTGATGGCGTTCCTCCCCCCCAATTCATTTGCATGACAATACCCCGGCCAATGCCTAACCTCCAAAACCAAGGAGTTGTGACGTTTTGCTACGAGGTAGGTGAAAAAACCAAGTGGTTTCCAAAATTCAGCCAATTAGCCAAATGGAAAAACTCCTACCAGGCCCCTTGCGGCGACCAGCCGAAGCCCATAGCAAAGTCCGAATGAACCATTAAAGGGCGGGTGGGTGGGAAAACCGTGGCTGCTGCAGAGGAGGAAAAGGGGCAAGCCCAGGTTGCCCTGACCTTAAGTGCCCTCATTTGGGCCCATTGGCTGGCGCTGCCGGGAATGAATACTAATGAGCCCGCAACCCCCCCCTCCTGAGATTGGGAGTGGCTTTGGAAGGGACTGTGAGTTTCATCTGCTCCAAAACTTGCAATACACGACTATGCACCTGCCCGTTATGGGGCTTGAACCTGCAACCTTGGTGTTATAAGCCCCACACTCTAACCAACTGAGCTAATTGATGAGTAGATGTGAATGCTTCTGGTGTATAAGTGCTATGATTTCTGCTGGCCAATTTCCTTTCATGGAGTGATCACTTTATTTGTTTGTACCCCTGCCCTATCTTAGCTGAGTAGTTATGATTAAACTATTTAATGCGAAAGTGAATCAGACAGCTCTAGCTCTTCTGGGAATGCAGGAGGTGTCATTTACACAGCTGATTAAGACTGACAATATTTTAGATAATATTGGAAACCTTCTCCTTATTTGCTCCCTCTTTGTTAGCCCTCAAAGGGGAAGAGTCAGTATTAAACTTGTTCAGAATTAAACAGGAAAAGCTGAAAAAAGTCCTATAGGGCAGCCAGGATTTGTGGCATGAGTGTGCACGCATGTCATTAAGCTGCTAAAGCTGAGACAAATAGACAGTGATTCAGTGTTGCTGGGATTGGTTAGATTTATTTGGACTTGGGGCTGTATTTGTTCCCACTTGTCCATTCACAAAGGAGTAGTTGATGAAGGTTGAAATATGTGTTCAACATAGCTAAAAAGAAAAGTTGCAGTTGAGCATAGGGATGCGTTAAAAGCCTTTGGATTATGCTATGGAGGTGTTTGAGGAACCATTTTTGCAGCATGATGAAATCTTCACAGTTACTGGTGATTATGTTGGGTGGCGGTATTTTCTCTCAACATAGCAGCAGATTTATTGGCATGGGAAACAACATTAGCTCTCGGAGGCTGGCCAATATGGACACATGGAAGCTGACATATACTAGTCATAGGCCCGTGGCGGTGTAATAACCTGTAAGTAAAAATGATGTCTCAATATGTTTTGGAAGATCTTGACATTCAAGGGAATCTGTTATGAACAGACAACTGTGTTTATCTTAAGACAGTAACAGCACATAGGCTTGTCTCCCTCACACATCTGTTTGGTCAAAGCTGGCAATTGGCGTAGTATTGGGTGGTGTACTATTGGATGGTGCTGTGGTCTAAACCACAGAGGCTAGGGCTTGCCAATCAGAAGGTCAGCGGTTCGAATCCCCGCAACAGGGTGAGCTCCCATTGCTCAGTCCCTGCTCCTGCCAACCTAGCAGTTCAAAAGCATGTCAAAGTGCAAGTAGAGAAATAGCTACCGCTTCGGCGGGAAGGTAAACAGCGTTTCCATGTGCTGCTCTGGCTCACCAGAAGTGGTTTAGTCATGCTGGCCACATGACCTGGAAACTGTACGCCGGCTCCCTCGGCCAATAAATCAAGATGAGCACCACAATCCCAGAGTCGTTCATGACTGGACCTAATGGTCAGGAGTCTCTTTACCTTTACCTTACTAATATTTGAGTCACAAGGAAAGGTTATTATGAATGATTAATGCTTTCTATTTGCCTATGGAACACAGCATGGTGTTCTATTGTGGTTTGGCTTCAAAAGTGTTGTTTTGGTTTAACCCTCAATATCTCTTTCGTGTGTCATTCTCCTCTGAAATCATTTGCATTCTGAACATCAGCATGCCCCAAGCTTAATGAAGGTTAGGAAAACAAACCAAGTGAAAGCCTGGTTTGCTTGGCCAGATGTAGAACTAAGCCAGAATTTCTCAGAAGACAATTTCCTGAGAAAAAATTGTGAAATTTCCTTTGTAATCCCTCTGATAAAGGAGGGCACTATGCAGATTTCTTTTTAAATGGAACATAGGATACAGTCTTACACTAGGTCAGGTCATAGGTCCGTCTAGCTCATAATTGTCTACACTGATTTGCAGCAGCTTTCCATGGCTTCTTCCAGCCCAACCTGGAGATGCTGGGGAATGAACCTGGGTCCTTCTGCATGCAGATGCTCTACCAATAAGCTATGGACCTTCACTAAGTGAGCATCTGTACAAGATGCTACCTTATACAGAGTCAGATCATTGGTCTACCTAGTTCAGTATTGCCTGCACTGATCAGCAGTGGCTCTCTTCACGCAGGAATCTCTCCCAAACACAACTGACGTCGGGGACTGAATCTGGGATCTTCTGCATGCAAACCACACACACAAACACATATTGGTGGCTTCCATTTCCTTCCCATAATGCTCTGGATTGATGCTGGAGGATGAAAATTTGTTGCCCTTTAGCCCCCCAACTTTCTCCTGTTGTGATTGGGGTTCTAAATTACACAGAGAGCCTACACTTCCAGAGCAGGCTTCCCATTGCAGACCTTTGCCCTCTAACAAATGGAGTCTGGCACTGAGCAGAATGCCACAGAGCAGGTGGTTGCAGGAAGTGCACCCTTCCCCTCCCCTTATCACAGGAGGACTTAGATGCCTAGACAGAGTTCAGTTCTGTTTCAGATGCTAGCCGCTGATAGTGAGGAACCTGACTGGAGAGATGCAGCAAACCATTTGTGAATGGCTTTGCTGTCCGTGGCGCTGATTGTTTTACTGTACGTTTCTGAAATGACAATCCAGACATTGGAAAAGAAACAGACAATGTTTCAATCTATGCAGAATTGCTGCAGGCCGTAGAGCTTTCAAAGCTTGCAGCTGAACTCTGCTGCCATTATTTTAGCAGAGCACATCCCTTGGTGATGAGGACTGTCTCTTTGAAAAATACAAATGCTTTCTCTTCCACATCACTTTTAATTCCAAATTGCTGGTCCCAATTATTTCCTGTAATTAATGATAAGCACCCATAGCCACACAAAGTAATAGAACTAGGAAAGTAAGCTCAGCGGTCCTCCAAGCAAACAAACAAATAAGCACAGCCCATTAAAGCTAAATGGAAAATTAATCCTTACCTTTGACTTCAATTTATAGCACAAGGGAACAGGGAAGGTTACGTTTTCTTTCTTTTTCTTTTTAGACTGGGGATCTCTCCATATTCTCTCCTAAACCTACCTGCAATACATGCAAACCTGTCTCGTTTTGATCAGCAATCTCAGTTAGTGGTGGAAATGGGAGGTGGGAAGCTAAAGAGAATGAATGAATGCACAGAGGTCTCTACTGGTCTTACACTAAGTTCAGTACAAGGCCAAAATATACAGAGTTATGTCCCTTGATGGCATTTACAGTTGGCAAAAAATAGTCTTTTAGCTGTGCTCTACATCTGTCAAAAACGGGGCCACAATATATGTTACAGGAAGTGGGGGGCGGGGGGAATCTCCATCTCTGAAAAGGGTATGTCTGCACTGGCAATTTATTCTAGTTTTGACATTCACCCCTTCTTCTTAGGGAGAAACCTCTATGAAATAAATATTCACTAAGAAAGGATGATCTACTTTTGTACCAATCTATAATTCTCAGGATTCATTGGAGGATTCCATTCTGGAGCCTCTCATTGGATGTGGTGGAGATCTAATGTTATCTTCCTGGCAGTTGGGTTGCTGTTCCTAACCAGGAGGGATAGGGGATTCGGCTGTGTGATCAGTACGGTGCAAACACACTGGCAGGAAGCTTCTCCCCCCTCCCTCCCTCCCTCCCTCCTTCCCTCCCTCCCTCCCTCCCTCCCTCCCAGTAAGCAATATCATCCTGCTGCCAAAAAGCTAGTGTAGCAGCTCAAACTGCATACATCTGTTAATGCCACCTTGAATAGCATTTGTTTTCTTTTTCTTTTTTAAGCTTCTAGTTGTCCTTCTGAGTGCTCCTTTCTCTACCTCCTTCCCTACCTTCCTTTTGCATTATCTTTATCCCAAACCCAGCACTAATTGTTTTCTTCTAAACCACTGGGGATGCAGTTTATGCTAATTTCACTCACATTTTCACATTTACTCTGAGCACCTTCCCTTGCCCCCTCTAACCTACAACAGCACATTCATGTACAACCCACTTTTCCCTTTCTTTTTTGGTTCGGGTTTTGATTTGTTTTAGTACTTCTGCATAGCATAGGGTTCACCCCCAACTCACAGATGCCTTTCTTTTGTTCATGGATAGTGTGGTATTTTGGCTACAAAGCCATCAGCACATCCTGCCCAGATTCAGTATTAGAGGGAACGATATGATCAGTGCTTTCTTTCCTTTTCACAAATGCAGCCCTTTAGCTATCAGACTGCATCGGCTTCTTCTATCTCTCACTGCTTGTCACTGATGACCTCTTTATTTTTCAGAGAGATATTTCATCACCATTTGCTTGGATAGCCACTTAATTTTGGAGCCATCTAGCTACACAGGATGCGTGCCGAGTATAATTTTAGAACATCAGCTCAATGGAGTAAAGGATAATGAAATGTCCTGCATCCAGATCAAGAATCAAGTCCTATTAAGAGGATTCATATGAAAGAGAACAGATAATGGATTCCAATGAGTAAAAGAACTGAAGTCTTCTGACATTCATTCACAAGTGTGGTGAGGTTTGATTTCTCTTATCCGACTGAATAATTATCACAGGGACTTAGCCTTTCCTGGCAGTTATAATTTACAATAAAAAGAAATGCTGGGAGACATTCACATTAGTGGTGAAGTAACAGGTCGACCACGGACTGAGATTCATGATATGCTCTCCTACAGATTTGTTTGAAGAGAATTAAGCACACTCACATACAGAGTATGTTTTAATCCAGGGTGGAAAAAACCAGACAGGTTTTAGGAACTAACATGAACCAAAGATCTAAATCAGGGGAAGCCAACATGTTGTCCTCCATATGTCATTGGACTGCAATTCCCACCATACCTTACCAGCATGGCCAACAGTCAGGGGTGATGGGGAAAGTAGTGGCTGGTGCCCACTGTGACAGGTAGGACAAAAGGCCTTATAGAAGGTGGACAGTGACAGGCGGAGTTAACTGTTCTAGTTTTCTCCCCATCTTCCTCCCTGCTGCATTCTTCTACTAGAGCAAAACTTAGACTAAGGAGGAGAAAGCTTGCAGACAATGCAACTCCTAAGGACAGACTGAATTGGTGGGGCACTGCACCATTTGCCAGAATGGACCAGCCTCCACTGGATGGCAATAATAGTCAAAGCTGCATCTAGAGGGCATCATGTTGGCTACTATGGATCTAAACAGCAATGTTTTAATCCTAATGCTTTAGAGCAGGAATGACTACCCCTTAAGCCTGAATGTTCATACACATTAGCAGTTTGCAGCTGTGGTGAGACTGAAGCAGTTCGTTTAAATCAGGGAGGGACACCAGTGGCCTTCCAGCAGGGATAGAGGAGAAATTAAGTCCAATTTGCATTTTGATGGGAAACGCTCCTAATTTGCACTTCCTCAAATTGAAATGCAGCTATCCTTGAAAGTCCACACTTCTTTAAATAGTGAAAATGAATTATATTATGGGAATTTGCTCGCAAAAATGTGTATTTTAGGCAAAATTGTATACAATAATGGGCTCATTTGGGGGAAAAGGTACAATGAAATGCTAATGAATTTTCATGAGGCCTTTTTCCTTTCTTTTTCTTATTAAATTTCTGTTCCACCCTTCACTTGAGGATCACATGCTGGTTTACAGTATAAAAACACAGAAATATATATAACATAATAACAAACAAAACACTAATGCAGAAGTATAGAGAACTGGACTTAAGACTGGGGGGTGGGCATGAGCCACTGAAAATAACCCAATTGCCCACCGCTGTCCTCCAAATGCTGTTGGACTACAGCTCCTGTCAATCCCAGCCAGCTTGGTTAATGGTCAGGTATGGTGAGTACTATAGTCTGTCAGAATCTGGAGGGCCACATGGTCCCTATCCCTGCTCTACATCTGATTGCATTTAGATTGATGGACAGATACAAGTTCATTGGTCATCTCCTTTACATAATTCCCCTCTCTTTCATCCTATGATGGTTACACAACTCCCACTAACTTTTCTTCCTCGCTTGCTTTCTAATGAGACACTATATGACACAATGTTCTCAGGTTGACAAGTTGAACAATTAAACACAGCACAATTTATGCAGTGCGATACCCGCCTACATTTGGATGATTTGCTACAAATATATCTCTATTCAATGTCAATTAAACTGAGTGTACCTGCTTTACAACAAGTAGAATACTGTGCACATCTGAATGTTGTCTCTGAGGGAAGGAGGATTCCTCCCTCCCATCAGGGTGAAGCAGAAGTGTTGGTTAAATTAATAGTGTTAGATTAACATCAGCTATAATGTATCTGGGCTATCTTTGGCCCTTGAACAGACAATGAGAAGAAATGCCAGACGGCTGCATATCTGGCACCTTACAACATTTCCAAACTTGAAGTCACACACCTATTTGTAGGAAGACTGGTATTCATAAACCTAAGTCTGTTAAAAACACCCATGGACCAGTCTGCTTGTCTCCCAACATTATGCACTAAGAACAGGCAAGTTCTTTAACGGTTGTTTCTTCTCTTTATAAGCTGAAGAAAATTTACCTTTCATGGCACCAAATCAACTTAATCTATAGGTCACATTCATACCTACAGTGGGAAATGTTAGGGCCAGGACCAGAAATGGAAACATCTAGTTTTCTGTATTCACCAGTAGAAGAAACCCTCCAGCCAAAACCACCCTCTGCTTCACCAGTAGGACCGTGTGTGCTTGAGACAGTTCTCTGCAATTTTGCTTCTAGCCTTTTCTTAGGCTATGTATGCACACACATGCACAGTGCATTGCTTTTTCTAAAAGAATTGGCGGTGGGGTAAAGGAGACCATGTTGAAGAAACAGGGCTATCTAATTGCTCCCTTTCTTGGAGATGAATTGTCCCATTTTCCTCTAGGATTAATACAAACTGACGTGAGCATTACAATTCAAGTCATCAGCCAGAAAATTTAAGAAGACAGCTTTTCTGAAAAGCCAACCACCAGTATTTTTAGAATAAAAAAGGGAAAGAACCAACAACCCTCAAGTATTGCATTAACCTCCACTTTACAAGGAGTAGAAATATGCTATGAGCAATGACAAGAGATGCTGGATATAAAATTCAAAGGATGTATGTGTGTAAAAGAACACTTGGTGTTATTTGGTGGTATTTGCTATTATGATAAGTAATGTGCTAGTTTCAAACAACAGTGAACTCTGGTTCTCACACCCCAAAAATAAAGACATCAGACATAAGTAAAGGGTATATTTAGACAAACAAATATTTTTCTAGATCACTTTTTTTAAGGGACCTCATAGGAAATAATGGCACTATGGAGTCATGCTGTTTTCCAGAAGTTCCCTCAAAACACTGGCCTTTTTTCTTTTCTTCTGCTCATTTCCACCATTTCTCTGGGCAGCTGCCATGAAGGGGAAAAAATAAAATAACAGATATCATTGACCACATATTGAACAAATCACATGCAATTCAGCCAATCAGGTATCATATAGCCCGGGTGCTGAGGTTGTAGCATTTTGTAGCCAATGAGATTTGGCGATGTAGGAACATCATTAAGCTGAATCGGAATAAGGACAATGCTTATTGCCCTCACTCTCACTAGGAGAACACTTTCATCCATTTTGCAGGCTCCTAAATTCTTGCCAACAAAGGAAAAAGTGTTTCCTGAAGTACCCACCCATCCTATGCCTGCCAAAAAATCAACTCAGGGACCAGAGTTGTAAAAACAAGCAGACTGTAGATTGTGGGGAAGCTCAATAACAATTCACTGACCCACTTTACTTTGTTCTTGGAGTAAAAGAAGCTTTCTATTTTCTGCTCACAGCACAGTCAGTTGGATCAGCCTCTATCTCAGAAATCACAGTGCAGCGAATTCAAAACACAAACAGGAAGCATTTTCTCTTCTCTTCTTATTCCGGCTGTCATGACAATAGACGTGATGGATTTGGCCTACCTGCTCACACCACACAAATGCTCAGCTTGAGACTGTTTTGTTGACTGCTTCATGCAGAGCTGCCTTTCAATCAAAGGACACACAAGTCAGGGCCAGAGGTGGGAGACACAGAATGCACCTTAAGACTAGAGCAGCCGCTGTTTCGTAAAAGAGCAAGAGAAACACAAAAGCATCTCCTGAAAAGGTATAAGGCAGGGTAGGGGGGTGGGGGGATAATGCACAACAGGACTGTGTGCTGGACTAGCAATGCCAAAAGAGAGCATAGGGGAAAGGCTTGTGCAGAAATGAGCTTTCAATGTGGCACTGGGAGGTGGAGAACGAAGAGCAGCACAGTGGCATGACAAGAAAGCTAGCAATAAAACAGGTAAACAGCACTCATGTTACAAGCTTGCCCTGGAAGAGTGAAGAGTCGGCCCTGATGGAGATGGGTAAGAAGGGAGGGGTGCTTAACTCCAAAAATTGAGCTATTTATGGGAGTTACCATTTATATTTCTCGAAGCTACCAGCATGAGTTTGACTAAACTGCGGGAGGCAGTGGAAGACAGAAGTGCCTGGCGTGCTCTGGTCCAGGGGGTCACGAAGAGTCAGACACGACTAAACGACTAAACAACAACAACACCATTTATATATATATGTGATATGAAAACAACAATGTGTAGGTGTATGTCTACAAGTTTTTTGTTCTTCAGATATGTCTGAAATTCTCTTAAATATGCACCTACTAAACGTGTGATGAGTTTTTTTATTTTATTCTGACAGACATTTGGGAACTGACTGCTTTTAAGGAAAGGGCTTTTAAATAGTGCTGTGCTGTGCTGTTCTTACTGTTTTAATCTATGTGTGCATTTTTAACATTATTTCAATTCCATTATAGTTTAATTACTTTTAAACCAATCAGCCCTATCTCCCGGTAAGAGAGACTAGATGTATGAAGGATACTCTTCCTTCTCATTCCTTCTCCCAATGCTTGCTCAGTCAAGGGGCGCTCACACATTACATTCAACAAGTGTGTGACCTCTGTACTAGTGTGCACAAGTAGTTGAGCTGCGCATATCAACAACTGTACACTCTTTGACACATACACCTGCACCAGTGTAGAAACAGTTTGTAACTGTGTTCATTGTGAAGTGTCAGCAAAAGATTTGGAGAGGGAAGGCAACCAGGAGGTTAGTTATTTCCCTTCTGCAGGGAAAGAGTAAGGATGAGAATCTGTTGCTCTCCAAATGTTGTTAGGCTCCAACTCTCATCAGCCCCAGCCAGCATGGTCAATGACCATGGATCATGGGAGTTGCAGTCCAGTAACATCAGGGGGAGAGAAGTTCCCTATCTAGGGCAGTGGGCCTTCCCATAGAGTACTGGTATCAGCAGATTCCCATTCAATGCCAATCCTACCTTACGTGACAAATCTGTGTTTGCTGCTATATCACGTAAGATAAGCAAGTCTTCACATTCACATGAACCACACACACAGGACATTCATGGAATTATCTTGGCTATCAAATGTGATGATTTTGACAGACATCTACCTGCAACTACAAGGGAAAGTGAGCCTGTAACTTAGCCCTATGATTTAACCAAAGGATGGTGTACTATGAAATGACATATGTTTCTAAGGACACTATGTGTGTGTGTAGGGGGGGATTTGCCTCCACCATTGCCATTGTTCAGACAATCTCCTTCCTGAGTCCTTTCTCTCATACACACAGAAGGATAGATATCTATTTTCAGCATGGTAATTTATGATAAACAAGTGGTCTGGGTATTTCCAGGCTGGTACAAGCCAAAAAAAGAGAAAGAATTTGCCTTGCTACAGGGACCAACACTTTAGTTATTAATGGAGAGTGGAGTTTTGGCTCATATGCCAGAGAAACTGGCAAACCATAATCTATTAAGCACAAGTGGGATTCGGTCCATTGTGTAGAGTCCAAACAAATATATGTGTTGGGGAGAACACACATTGTTAAATCCTTCAGAAGGGAAAGAGCTTCATTTGGGACAAATGCCATTCAGCTGTAATTATGAAGTAAACAGAATGCCCACGGACCTGTATAATTAAAACCTTTGTTTACAAAGAAGAAAAGCCAAGAACAATGATTAATTTATACCTGTTTCAGAGGTCTGTTAGATGAGTTGGAAGGAAAGAAAACAGAACACCTCTGATGTTAAAAACAGAAGGAAACAAAGAAAGAATGAAAAGGAGGGGGAAATGCAGAATCTAAGTGACAGTGTAGTATTAGACAGCCACTATGGTGTGGTGGGGAGAGTGTTGGACCTCAACCGGGAAGATTCCTACACTGCCACAAAACTTAGCAAATGACCTTGGGCCAGTCACATTGGCTTAGCCTAACCTCCATCACGATATTGTTGTGAGGATAATGGCAGGAAAATTGCACATATGTCATCCTGAAATTTCTGGAGGAAAGATGGTAGGTAACCTAAAGGCAGTGCTACTTTTCTTTTTTATGTGTGGGACATGGCATTTTTATTTAATTAACTGAAAAATATTGACCGGCCACTTTATGATCCAAACCTCCAAGGCAGCTTTACAGGCCAAGTAAAAACCAATGCAAAGCCTAGCCTAAGTAAAATAGTAAACAGAACCGAAACTATATAGTGAGAATAAATTGAATTAATTGATTCATAAAAAAACAGTGGTCACACACATGCACACACACACCACCATCCAGATAAGCAAGAGAGAATATTCTAGTTCAAGGAGCCATTCCAGTCAGGTAAAAGCACTTGAGAAAGGTGTGGAGTGGGAGAGGGTTGGTGAGGGGTGAAAGTTTAGAGAGGGGGAGGTCCTAGAGAGACCTAGTGGTCGACCACACTTCTTTGCCAGGCCTGGCATTGCCCAGCTTTAGTACAAAATGAATCCTCTCTTTTTTCATCATATATCATCACTGATATGCAACCTCTCTGGAAGATTTTCTCTGGAAAGAACACTTGTTTCCACACTTTCTCCCATGGCTTTTTCCAGCTAAAATCTTTTGCCAGCTCAAATAATGGCATAGTGGCACTTAACTTGATAGGCAGCTAACATCCCTTGCATCACTGATGTGAGATGTTTGCCTGCCAGGATTTGGGCTAAAGTAGAGATTAAAATGCAGTTTTCTTGTTCCAGTTTGGAACTAATGCACCTCCCCCGCCCAACATTTACAAATCTATTTCAGCATTTCACCCTGGGGTGGGGGGAACACTTTTGTCTGTCATTAAAGCAGACAGCTGAACAACAACAACAAAAACACCCCTTCTGGGATGTGAAGATTTGTGTTGACTTCACTGGTGTTAGCTATGATATTGGCCACAGAATGTCTCTGCAGATTTCATGGCAAAGAGACCTGAAGTAGTTCATTAATAGGCTTTGTCATTTATTACCAGAATATCACAGGGGTTTTTATGAAGTTCCAACAGATGTTATGGAGAAGCACAAGCTCAGCATGGTTCCCACTGAGAGGTGTGCAGGTGTCGTTAATGTTCTCCAAACTCTGCCCATAACATGGGATTAAAGAATGAAAGTTGAAGAAAAATATGCTGCATAGAACCGGCCCTGCTATTAGACAGATGGAGGCAGCTATTTTGGGCAGCAGATGCTGAGGGTGTAGAGTGTGCAGAGCTCAGAGCACCATGTGACCTTACACCTCCTAAACCAGCCTGCTACTTTCGAGCGCAGTAAAGGACAGGAACCCAATTCCATTGTTGAAGAAAGTTCCAGTGGAAACTGATCAGTTTCTATACATGCAATAGGAGAGGCACTTTCTTATTCTTAACAATCAGACTCCAACTCTGCACAGAGGATAAATGCAGGCATGATTTTGTTACTAGGATAGCAGAAAGGGATGGGTCACTTTCAGGGGGTGTATTGACTATTTCCAAAGGTGTGGGGCACAAGGGAAACTTACTGTGCTTAGGTGGTGGCTACTCTTCTCCCTATTTCCAAGGGCATTTTGCAGAAAAATTGGATGATTGCCATTAATAAACAATGGTCCCCATCACTAGTCTCCATATATTTGTGGTGGCTTTAATTCCCTGAAATTTGGCATTTTGGGGGTTGGGATTGTGTCTGCCACCCTACTGGAGCTATGCGGGAGCTCTAAATAAATCACAGCCCCCGTCATCCAAAATCCAAATGAGAAGTCATGACAGGAACATTGGAAACTGCCTTATATCAAGTCACCGACTCACGACCCAGTTTGGTACTGTCAGTACTAACTGGCAGTGACTCTTCAGGAGAAGAAGGATACTAGTCATGATGGCTATGTTGAACCTCTACCAACGGTGGTAATATGCCTCTGAATACCAGCTGCTGGGAATTTCAAGTGTGTGGAGTCCCACTGCACTCAGATACCCTTCATGGGCTTCCCATAGACATCTGGTTGGCCACTGTGAGAACAGGATGCTGGACTAGATGTGCCTTTGGCTTGGCTCTTCTTATATTCTTATGAAATGAATGCCTGTCCCTCACAAGGTCCAACAGGACTCAGCCTTTCTTCATGGAAGGAAGGGCTGGGTTGTTGAAAGCATGACCTTCAGTGTCCAATATACACCTTTCACTTTCCTGTTTCAGCTGTGCTTGCACTGAGAGTGGTGCATGCCATTAGCCATACCAGCATGACTCAGGTTTCAAGAAGATTTTGTGTGTGTGTTGGAAATACAGTTGAGACGTCTCTTGAGCTCACATTGCACTGAAGTAGTCTGACATCCTAGCATTAAAAAACAACAACCACAGAAGCTGAGCTGTTGAAAATGTTTGGCTGATCTCTGATATTATATCAGTATAGTCTCACTGTGTTAACAGCACCGTGTAGGTGTCGGTACTGGGGTAGAAATTCAAACTCTTTAAGCATGGGTTTCACTTACAATTACATAGGTTTTAGTTTAACAGCAGAGTGCTTATTTCCGAAACAATGAAAACAAATCCATAGTAAACTGAAGTTTGGGCTTAGGAAGCAGCATTATAGCAAATCAGAGCATTCCATTAAGCCCAACATTGATGGGCAAACGCTTTCCAGCCAACCTGAAGATGCTAAGGATGGAACCTGGAACGTTCTGCATACAATCATGTGCTGAATGCGGTCTTTAAATTGGTGTTCAGCTGGCAGTTTTGGTGGCCCACCACCAGCTTGTGCAGGGAGACCCCCCCACCGCCGCCACCACAATGTTGCCCTCTCGCACATACTCCCTCACACTTACACATTCAGTTACACACACACACCACACACACACTGCTGCCCCCCTTTTCCCCTCCTCACTACCTTGGGCAGCTTCGGCTAGTGACAGCCTTGAGCATGCTCTCCAGCAGGAAAAGAAAGTGACCACTCTGAAACACACCACTTCTGCTTCTGGGGCACAGTGGTTCTATGTCACCCTCCCAGAATGGTAGTTCCCGAGCATGTGCAGGCCACCTTGGTACCAAATAAAAAACCAGAACATTCTGCCAAATTCAAAAAATCCACCAAGACAGAAATTTTACCCCTGAGAAAGAAGATGCATGACAGCCCTACCTGATACCAACCCTACAGAGTTGGTCCATGGTATATCTCTATCACAGAAAAATATAGAAGAAAGAGCAAGATTGAACACCCCATGCCCCATTATCAATAAAAGCCAACTATCAGGGAAACCAAGGCTAATTTGGTCCCATGACTAGGCCTGGACCCAGATTATAATGGGTTCTAGATAACCCATATCATCCAAGAATGTGTGTAGCTGCACTGCCATTCCACTTTCTGAAAGGGGACTCTGTGGTTGTTTGGTAGTTGGTCCAAACAGATCCAAAGCTGGCTTCTTTAGATGTCAGTGGTGCTATGATGTCAGTGTCTAGAGCAGTGGTTTTCAACCAGTGTGCCATGGCACCCTGGGGTGCCTTAAATGATGGTCAGGGGTGTCACTGGCCTCTGTCCCTCTTTCTTTCTTTCCCTCCCTCCTCTGATGCCCTTTGTATGTCTCTGCCTCTGCAAGGCTTACACAGCTGTTTACTGCAGCAGCCCTGGCTATAAGCTTTGCATGCGAATGGTGCCTCTGAGAAGCACCTCTTTTCAGGGTGAGGGGGGCAGCTCAGAGACCAGGGGAGAAGAGAGGAGGTTGAGGAAACACTCCACAAGGGAGGGTGTTCGAAAAAGGGCGAGAGGCTGCCAGCTCTGCAGGCAAGGGGTTATATAACTGGGCTCCTGAGCCCCGCAGGGGTGTTGCAGAAAGAATGTAGTTGGTTAAGGGAACCTTGGACTCAAAAAGGTTGAAAACCTCTGGTCTAGAGGATTCTGAACAGGCATAGTATGGCATCAGAGTCCCATGTTGTTGGAACCTCAAACATTAGATCAGATTCTGTTTTAGAGAAACATTATTTATCATGACCCCAGCAATATATATCCAATGAAAGTGACCAGTTCCACATTTCTTCTTATTTCATCCACTCTCCGAGTTTGGGCATATCCAGCTTTGGCTATTCTTTGTTTTAATATTCACCCATAGCAGCAGAGGCCCATGAGGTGGGAGGAGCCACGCTTTCTATGCCAGCATCACTGCAACATATCTGGATGGGGTTGGGATGGGACCAGGTAGTTAGTGATATATATCAATTGTGCCGGTACATGAAGGAAGAAACTGAAATGTTTTGCTCTAAGTAATTCATTTATGTTTAATTGTCACTGCAATAGTTATATCCTATGTATGTGAGATAAATCCCAAGAAGAGTTTTTCTTTTTAATGCAAACTTTTCTGTTCTCTGAAAATCATCTTCCCCCCTCCTTCTCTGAATAAATATGCCCTTTAGTTAAGTGCTCTTCTGCTTGTACTTGAATCATTGTTCCTGTTATCAAGTAGTGATGAAGCTCCTTAAAGTAGCATTCACTTATCTCGCTGAAGAAGGTAGCATCACCAAGCACCCTCCTCCTTCCCCACTTCCCGTCACTCCCACAAATACTTTGAAATGCAGTGTACATTCTAAGAAAGCTTCTTGAAACAAGCTCTAAACCTCAATAATATGTCAAATCACATTGCATGCCTCTTACGGAATTATTTTTAAGGGTGTTTGGCCCATCTGCAGCACACAGTAGGGTTTGAAGCCCTAGATTAGTACAAACTAGGATTTGCAGCATCCATAATAATTGCGCATAGGATTTGCAGCCTATGGTTAGTTATTTCTACCTGTTTGTAGTTTATTAATCAATAGCAGATCTCTATACACTTGCAGATAGTGTTGGGGTGTTGATGCATTTTATAATGTATATTTCAAAGATCTGGAGTGGTGAACCCCAGGACAGAGGGCCAATTGCGACCACCCAAGCCTCTTTATCTAACTGTCAAGAGTCTTCCAAAGACACACACAATCCCCACCCACTCCCCACTGGACCTGCTCCTCACTTTTCTTGAGTATTTCTGTTTGGCTGGAATGCATTCCCAACCTGACATTCTGTAGATGCTTTGGACTCCATACACCCCATCCAGCAAAGCCAATGGCTACAGACTGCCTACCCCATCATACTGAAATTCCAAACACTGAATTTAAGAAAAACTTAAAGCCAATAATGTAATATATTTATTAGCTTAAGCCAGCCTTTCCCAATTGGGAGGTTCCCAGAAGGAGGTTTTGTGACTGTGATAACATGATACATAGAGAACATCCTTATCTGGTTGTTGCAACTTTTAAAAATGAACTCATCTCACATTCCTCAGGGATCTGTTCTGCAGTTAATCAAAACTGGATTTACTTGCTTAAGAAGATGCTTCTGAAAAAGCAGGGAGAGATCATTCTGCAAAGGTTCCTGTATTCAGTCAGCAGTGGGGTTTGGAACCACACAATCTCTGAAAAAGAGATCACTGGAAAGCTTTATTCCCTCTTCTTTCATACAGTAAAGGAGATCTTGAAGGTGAAAGTTGTCAAACAGGGCAGATCCTATAAAGAAATAAAGTAAGTAGTGAAATGCTTTTCTACTCCAGGAAATACCACATTGCCTTTTCCCCCCTTTCATTCTTTTTCTTCACTGAGGAAGTGAAAAGGTCTAATTCTTTGCCTTTGTCCTTCACTCCCAATCTCCATTTTAAAGAAATACTAATACTTCCTGGCAGCTTAAACAGGTCATATAGCTCACATCAGCTCTGAACAAAGCTCCCATGGGAATGAGAAAGTGTGCTGCTGTTACCCATTTTTCAAGGGATAAAAAATCAGGTATTTGGTGAGAAGTAGGGAGAATGGTCCTGGAGCTAGAGTCAGCTCCACATTTAAGAAGAAATGGCCTATTACTATGATATTGATCATGCTCATGGTGGCAATTATTTATTATAAAGGAAAAATGTATTTGCCCTCTTCTGTTCCTTTATATGGCATCTGCCTCTTTTAGAGTCAGTTCCAGCATGGACCATCTACTGTTTTCCTTTTCACAAACGAATACTTGGATGATATCATCTTCATCTGGAATGGTGTTGGAGAAATGCATGCCCCTTTTTAGAAGGATCTACCACCATTAGCTCCTCTGGTGACCATCTGGTCTTGGCTCTCTTTATTTATGCAAATGACCAGCCTCCGAAGAAAAGGTAGCCATGCTAAGTTTGTCCAATTGATTTGACCTTCTTAGCAGTCTCCCTTTACAAATCAGAGTCATGGGGTTAGTGGAAGAACCCCGCATAGAGAACATTCAGACCAAACTCATTGCAACCTGGTTACTTCAAAATTCTTTTTATGCATCATTTTGTACCAATGCACACAATAATATGGGCTTTCTCTGGGTTAACTCCAAAATTGTGGAATAACCTTTGAAATATGACTGGCGCTGTTGGCAAAACAAACAAACAAACAAACAAATGTAGCTGAGCACTGATGGTTAGTACTGGCTTCATCTTATAAGTGCAAAACTCACTGCTCATCATCAGAGGTCCACCTCACAGCTGCCACCATTTCCTCTTCCTTCCCAAAGCCCAAGTAGCATTCCCATGCTAATTGATAATGAAGCATGACTTCAGGTTGGGAACCTTTCCCTGCATTCTTCCTGGGGGACACAGCCAGTGGTGGGTGGAGCCAGAGGCAAAGATGTGGAAAGAAAGTGTGGCTGGGGAAGAGTGCAGCCTGATAAGAGTCACACGGGTCAGATAGAATGATCTGGAGGGACACATTTGACCCCTGAGCCTGAAGTTATCCATTCCTACATTACTGCTGATGGGAAATAGTGGTCCCCAGTGGACTAGCTGCTCTCCCCCTTTTGCTTTTTTATCAGAAGTTTCCACGAGGGCAGCATTGTTAAAGCTGTTAAAGCAATACTAAATCATCACATGGCATTTTTTTTTTAGTGGCAACTATCAGCCAGTGACACCTGAGAAAGGATTTATGGTAGTGGTGACATGTTTTAGACATGTCTTCATTTTGGTTCCCCTCACCCCATGGCAAATATTGGATTTGGAAGTTCTCATTCTGCTCAGTACTAGCCTTGGCTCCATGTCAACAGAGCTCTCAAAACCCCTTAAGTTCAAATAATAGTGATCATTAACTCGTGAAAGCCATGATGAATACAGTAAGCACAGCAATACCATTGCAAGTCCACACACAAGAAGGAGGAGAAACAAAACAAAACAAAACAAAACAAAACAAAACAAAACAAAACAAAACAAAACAAAACAAAACAAAACAAAACAAAACAAATAAATAAAATAAAATAAAATAAAATAAAATAAAATAAAATAAAATAAAAAATCCTTCCAGTAGCACCTTAGAGACCAACTAAGTTAGTTATTGGTATGAGCTTTCGTGTGCATGCACACTTCTTCAACATGGCTACCTATCTGTAATGAGGAGGAGGATGGATTTGACTTCACCTGCCTTCTGCCCTATGAATCCCAGTGGGCACCAGACTTTCTGATCTCCAGGAAAAGCTGGGAATGTCTGCTGTGTGAAATTGCAAAGAACCACTCTCTTAGTTCTGAGCTAGATGGAACTTTGATCTGACTCAAAAACAAGGCAGCTTTTTCATGTTCCTATAAGATGGCTGCTTCAATCAGCTGGTTCTTATTATGAAGGAGCAGTCAACTGATAGTTATTTAATTTTTTATATTACCATTGTCACTCTCAGGGAAGGAGAGAGGAGCTTGTTGAATTTTCAGCCTGAGACACTAAAACAACTTGATTCATCTTGGGTTTTATGCACCTTGACTTAAAAGAGCAGGGGGAATAGGAGCATCATTTTATCTTCCACCGCAAGCAGTAAAATGTCAAGAATGGGCTCCTCCTTTGCAGATACGCATTAGCACCCAGAATCACATGTCATTGATGTGGAGGGATAGGATCGTGTTGCAAGCTGGATTCCATTACAGGCTGTTAAATGGCACTGCTGGATCAATCAATTAATGGTAGAAGCAACTGCAGTCCTCACTTAAGCAGAATCCTTCATCAGGTTCACACAGTGTGGTTGTTCAAAGAAGATACTTCTTCTTTGGGTAGAGGGAGAATCAAATGCCCAAGAGTACAAAACCTTGAATCCCATCTACTACCACTGCCTCTCATTACTTTTTAATGAAATCAGCTCCTACAATCTTCCCCTCTCGGCTTCTAGTGTTGGTAGATAAGCATAGTGCCTTTCTTATCAAAGACATATCCCAAAGTGGAGAATACATAAAAAGGGAACTTCTTGTTACACCACATCCAATTTGTTCTCAAAGACTTTTTTTCTTTAAAAAGGAAAAAAAGAAAAGAAAAAGAAAAGGAAAAAGGTCATGGTAGCTTTCTCCAGTCTAAGATAAATGATAGTTTTGAACAAGAATACAATAGGTACCTGATCTTGTGTTGTTAGGCAAACAGGTTTAACACATATCTTTCCAAAGTACCATAACTTAAAATGATGCCCTTGTGGTTTTGGGTTTAGCTACAACCTTTCCTTTTCTGCAAAAGAGGAAGGGCTGGGGGCTGGGACTGAACAAAAAAATAGAGGTTCATCTCTTTGTAAGACTAAATTGTACTTCAGGTTGTTTGATGAGCAAGAGCTGCTTTGAATTCTCACCATGCAACAAAATTTACAAAGAATTATATACAGAACCTTAGAGGTCATTTTCTCCCTTGGGTACCATCAATTTCACTGACGAGCAAGATAGGCAAGCTCATCTGTAAGTGTGCGTGTGCACACATAGTATAATTGCATCATTGAAAGAGTCCTGAGTTCTGTTTGCTAACCAGTCTTGAATACTTTCAGGTCCTGAACAGCTTTGTCCCAGCCTGCTTGCAGTCAAAGGCAGGTGGTTAAGAGAAAACTGCTATCGCTTTGGACCTACCTTGTAACCTGGATTGTCAGACATCATCATCCTCATCATTTCATAGCTTTTTACAACAAACATGTTTCAAAATGACAAAAGTAAAACAAATCCATTAAAAAACTGGGCTGCACACAGGAAACATTCCCAACCCTATCTGGAGATGCCAGGAATTGAACCTAGGACCTTCTGCATGCGAAGCAAATGTCCTACCACTGAGCTACAGTCCTTCTCCATCAATATCATTCCCTAGTGCTTCCTCTATAATAACAAATACCCTTCCACAACCAAGCAAAAGATGAGTATCAATACCATCATGGCCAAATGATGGTAAGGCCAAATCATATCAAAGTCTTGCCTGGCTCACAGCTTACAGCTTTTGCCTTCTTCTGATGCTTACATCTGCCCCACCTCCTCCTAGTGGGAAGCTCTTCTGCAGCTGGAAGAGCAGGTGGCAGTGGCAGGAATGGAGTAGAGTTTCTTTGGCTACAGCTGTCTTTCCTCTCTGCAGTGCTCTGGAGTGAGATTCTGCAGCGAAGTGCAAGTTGCTGGCCAGAAGCTACTCAGTCCTGGAGCACCAGGAAAGTTTATATATATATATATATATATATATATGCAGGTTTTGGTGTCCTCGGGTGTCTTCCCGTGTAAAAGTTGGGGTGTCTAGGCGACGTTTCGACGAGACCTCGTCGAAACGTCGCCTAGACACCCCAACTTTTACACGGGAAGACACCCGAGGACACCAAAACCTGCATTCCTGTACCCGTGAAAATCTACGAAAGCAAATATATATATATATATATATATAACACAAATGGGTGGCCGGACTATGATGGACATTAGTAGTGGGAGGAGGCACCACCAAAAGAAGGGATTCTATGTTTAGTTGTGGCATATAGTTGCAGAGCAATCAGTATCCAAAATTTGGAAATGCTGCTGTTGCTGCTGTTGCTGGTGTCTCTCTCTCTCTCTCTCTCTCTCTGTGTGTGTGTGTGTGTGAGAGAGAGAGAGAGAGAGAGAGAGAGAAAGAATAATGCTAATCACAGGTATTTAAATTTATATTTGCTCCTGTTACCTTTCCTTAAATTTATTTCAGTTCCAGCCTGGGATGCTGCTGCTTATGACCTAGTACGTTAATGCAGCTTGAGGGATGATTCCAGCTATTGCTCCATCTTCCTGTTCAACACATTTTCATGCAGGACAGATGCTTTAAGTTGGTGAAAAGGAGCAGTTGGGATCTGGAAAGCGGAAGATAAACCTGCCCCGGTGCTTGCAAGCAGGGGGACAATGGCAAAATATCCATCACCCCAGACAATATCTGAACAATGTTGGTCATACGCATGAGAAGAAACCTATTACCTAATATGAGTCAATCACTGATACTGTCCCTAAACATTCAATATCTGCAAAATGAAATACTGAGTGGCACATGTCCCAAACTAGTTGAGATAAATGAGTCGGCTGGCACTGCAGTGCAAACATGCAGGATTAATTAATTGTTTCATTTCAAATACCGTTTGCTAATCCTTTATAGGAGAGGCCAAATAGGCACCTTCAGGGGATGTTTTCAGAAGGGGAGGCAACACTGCTCCTGGCACAAGGTACAACAGCTCGGAAGATTCCTCTAATATGTCCTTTGTACCCCATTGCAAGGGCTTTATTCTGCCAGGCTGGCAATTTATCCTAACAACTCTTCATTCCTTTGATCTCACTCACTCCCTAGTAGGACTAATTGGGGTAGCCTAAGTTATTCCAGTCATATCCTTCTGGCGTTTGACCAGCTTTTATATAAAGTGCTGGTGCAACCCCTCCTGCTAACAGTCTTTATTCCTTCTGTGGGTGTCTTGACCTGCTTCCAAGTTCTCATCAAAGATTTCTGGCTACATGATTTGGAATATTTTTCATTTCCTCTCTCTTCTGCCCCCAACCCTTTCCCCAAACATTCAGTAAATGTGATGAAATCTTTCTCACTGCACATTAAAATGAAAAATAGAAAAAATAAAGTTCAAATGCAGCTACTGCAATAGAGTTTAAAAGACATAGGATCAAATTGCCATTCAGCTGTGACAACTTTGGGCTCATCACTTCTCCAGGACTTGTCCACCTTCAGTGCTCCCAGATCCTCTTGGTCAATGTCAGGTTTAGCACTTCTCACACACAAGACACGACACACTGGCAGTTCAAGTAGTTGAGGTTTATTTATCCACAACAGGTTTACAGCAATCCAAGCTTCCCACAACTCATTCCTCACTGTCAGACTCAGTTGACTCGACTGGCCCCTTCCAAGGCCAGATATACACCAAGCCCGCCCCCGCTTCCTGCTAGTCTTCCTTTGTTCTAATTGCTTGCTCCGCCTCCTACTTCTTGGAGACTCAGGTGCAGCCGATTTCTCCTCCTCTGGAGTTGAATCCAACCCCCTACTACCACCTGCATCCTGCTCTTTCATCTCTGTGCTGCTACGAAAACAGGCAGCAATCCAGAGCAAGAAGGGCTTATCTCACTTTTGTTGTGTTTAGAACCCCCCATATACTCTCTGAGTTTAGAACCCCCCATATACTCTCTATCTGCCTTCCATGCTCCAGATCATAGAATTGTAGAGTTGTAAGGGACCACAAAGTCAAACCTCCTGCAATGCAGGAATATTTTGCTCTACATGGGGCTTAAACCCACAACCCTGTTTGGTGGAGTTTATTCCCCCACCTCTCCATCACTGGAGGTTTAGACAGAGGTTGGATGGTCATTTGTCATGGATGCCTTAGCTAAGATTCCTGCATGGCAGGGTGTTGGACTAGATGACCCTCAGGGTCCCTTACAAGTCTACAATTCTATGATTCTAAGAAAAGCAAGCATATGCCCCTGGTGTAGAAGATATACTTTGTGCAGGAGACTACAAAGATTATAGTGCCTCGTGCCCTTCTTTTTCAGTAATCTAGATCCCACCCCACCCTCACACTTCCACTGACCATCAGAGGAGCAAGGCATTCAGTATGATATTAAAAATTCTCTTAGTATTTCTTCTGCTTTTCTTTTACAGCATCCTTTGGTTTGACGTTTTCATGTGAGTAAAATACACTGCAGCCAATCAAGTTGTTCTCACAAAGGTTTACAAAGAGAGAGAGAAAAGCCATCCAACGTACATAATAATAATAAAAAGTCAACAGCAACAAGAAAGTGCTTGGAGTCAAGCTGTTGTAGGAACATGGTATGTTTCCCCCCTCTTTCTTCTGTGCTTTGATTAAACCTGCACACACTGCTGAGGCTTTAAAAGAATACAATGTTGGTGGTTTTGTTAACGTTTTTGGCAAATAATCAGGCAGCTCATTTATTGCAGTATTTCTGTCCCAGTCCTTGAATTCTGATAGCGCATGTAGGGAAACATTGGCATGAATTAGGGTTGTACCAGTAAAATCTACAGTGTAATCCTATTCATGTTGACTTCCAATTAAGAGCTGCACTGTTTGGTGGGGTTTATTCCCACATATGAATGAAGAACATTGCAGTTTTAGATTCCAGTGGTTTGCAGAGCTTCTGATTTGAATGCAGAAGGTCCCAGTGTTTGATCCTCAGCATCTAAAGGTAAGGCTTGGAGCAAACCCTGGTCTGACGATGTGAGGTTATGTTCCTAACATGAAAACATTTTGGTTGAATCACCAGGACCCAACAACTTTGCTGTAGGGGGTGGTCAGATCTACTCTGCAGGACACAAATTGACTATCCCTTTTTTGAATTGATCCTTCCCAGTTCCGCACTGGTAGATGAATTTCAGCAAGAGGGCCCCCCTTAAGGACTTTTTTATTTTGTTTTTTAGAAAATTGTGAGATGCATGATTTGGGTTTAAAGTCCTGAACAACTTGGGGGCCAGAATAACTTAAACCTTAAGACTCAGCCGAGTTTGAAATCATGCAGAAGAGTGCTGCTGTCATCTTTGTTACAGAGGCACAACTGACCTTAACTAGAAGTTAGGGGTGATCCTGGGGGAAGACAGAAATCCTGGGAAGATGCTCAAGGGCCACACAGAAAGACCTGGTGGTCCTTCATTTCTGTCTTGGGCCTGAAGTTCCCCATCTCTGTGGTTGCCCCCCACCAGGTGGTATTCAAAGATACATGATAACTGAGTATAGTGGTTCCCTTTGTTCTTATTTTAGTTTATTTTGATTAAAGAATAAAATGAGAATTCCCTGGATGCCTAGATCCAGGTTTGGGGCAAGTACTCTTTGGTGAGAAAACCCCAGCAGAGATTTATAATCATGAAACATGCAATAATGTTAAGTGTGGAAATATAGAGTCTAAAATATCCCATTCTAAGTTGTTTCCAAAGTTTCCCACTTCCAGTAGCATAGAAAGAGAATGCATGTTTGGCTAAGTTAAAAATGGTTTACTTACAAACTCTTCAAAGGTCAGAGTCATGTGTTTTTTTAATACAGCAGGAAGAAAAGACAGGTAGTACAACTTAGTTCATATTTGGTCAATATTTCTAAATTATTTGTATAGAAACACATAGATGGCTTGCTAAAGTCACATGGTCTGGACTTGGAACAACAAGCTCAGACATACTTACTAGTTGGTTACATGATGGAAAAGAGAAATAACAAAGGCTTTGATAACATTTCCTCCCAAGATGAGGGTGTGTGATCTAGCTAAGCCTGGCAGGGCAGCTCACTCTATAGTATTAACCCCTTCATGCATTAATTAGACTTAAGCATATTAGTTATATGAGGCTGATATATCCCACTGCTTTGAGACACAGATTCAATGATTATCTGTATTTTAAACAAATAAATGATGTTTTGTGTTTAAATAGTGTGACCACCTTGATATTTTATGATAAGGTAGCAAATAAATAAACAAATAAAATAAAAGGAACTCAAGGGGAGAGGCTTGCGAGTTCCATATCGCATCACCTTCAAATTTGAGCTCTGGCAGCTCTTCTTTGGGAAGGAGGATAAATTTGATTCAGTTTGCATTCAAAGGCGGATCTCCCTAATTTTCATTTTCTGAAATAACACTTGAAGCAGAACACAGTAATCATTCAAAAGTCCCACTTCTCCAAATTTTGCAATACAATTCTCTAGTAAAATAATATGTGCAAAAATGTATTCGCAAGGGGTAGTGTCAGTTTAAA
Organism: Podarcis erhardii; assembly: GCF_964252035.2. Lineage (NCBI taxonomy): Eukaryota > Metazoa > Chordata > Lepidosauria > Squamata > Lacertidae > Podarcis > Podarcis erhardii. The sequence goes on from NC_138504.1 coordinate 16,852,208, forward strand.
AAATGCCTTCTTCAGTGAATATTCCATAGATAAATGCATTATACTAGAGAAAAATGCTTTGGAAAAATGTGTCTGTTAGGCAAAATTGCATACAAAAATGTGCATGTTAGAGAATGTCACACTAAAATGTTGATGGATTTTTATGAAAACTTTTAAAATAAATAAATAAATTGCAAATTGATGTGGAAATGTGACGAGGAGAACTGAACAACACTGGGAAACTGGGAAATTGAGAGAAACTAAATTAACAGATTCACCTATCCCTCATCCCACTCTCCTTGACAGAAAACGTCAGCCCTACAGTCCCCAAAATGAAATCCTTTTCAGACTGCTTTATCCTTGGTAGAAAGTTCTGCCAGGAATCACAGACTTTAAAGGTTGGATAAGCAGGATGAGAGGACAGATGGTGATGCTGCAATCTCAAGCACCGCTTCAACCCATTCATACTCCGCTTTCTTTAAAGGAAGAGATAAATGTAAAATAACTAGAAAGCCTTGCACAAAAGCTGGCTGGCTTCTGACACCTTTGCTGAAGGCTTCTGAATAATCTCCAAGCCCAAATTTGTTCGCAGACACTATTCAAAGCTTTGGGGGGAGAAAGTGTTCACCCTTTTGGCTTTTATGAGCAAATTTATAATCGTTGCACGCTTTAAATTGTATGTGTGGAAGAATTAAGTGTATGTAATTTCTTTCTCCTCTAAAAAAAATACATCTGTGCTGCTACAGGAGCCTGCTGTGAATCCCCATGGAGCAAAATGAATAGGGAGCATAGAAACATGTTTTTCTTTTCCCTCCCTCCCAGTGTCGGGAATGAACAGGCACTTCAGCAGAGGGCAAGCCTGAAAACCAGTCCCCTTTCTAGAACTCAAATGTACTCTTGGAGAGGGAAAATAAGGTGGTAGGAGGACCAAATCCTAACCAGCTAGGCTTTGAGTAAATTCATTGGTATTGCTGCTGCCGCCACCGCCACCATTCAATAGCAGTCATTCACTATAAGAAAAGCTGTAGGTGAGACTAAAGGTCCAACACCCTCTTTCTTACAGTGTGCCAGCCAGGTGTTTTCAGAAAGTCCACAACAGGTGAGGAGGGAAGCAGCATGGCATGAATGTGGATAACCTTTTCAACCTGAGAGTAACATTTCCTTCAGGGAGCTGCAAGTCATTTGCATAGAGGCAAAAGTGAGCAGAGCATCCGGTTGTCTTGAGACACAGTGTGCCTCTTGGGAGTCAAGTAAAACTGCTGTGTTAATAGCATAGAAGTGACCTCCCTGGAGCACAAGCCTGGGCAGTGTGTATGGAGGTCCTGGGCTGCCCAAAACAAAACAGAGCAATACGTTTGGCACCACCTTGGCTGCAGGAATTGTACAGGAGGCATACAAGGCACCATCCAACTAGGGATTCAAGATCTGTGTAGGGTCTAATCCTTAGCCTTTTCTTCTCCTGAAGATATCCTGTTGTCCCTCAGCATCCGCTCTTCAAAGAGACAGTACATGGCCTTTGAGTACGGTGGTTCTGTTGAGTATGGTGGTATCATAACAGCTGTTGATAATTAGTGTACATCAGATTCAGATGAATCCCAAATCCCAAGGCAAAGCAGGATGCCTCAGAGGACTTTGGAGCTGGTGGGCAGGTGACATCAATCATAACGGGGACCACTGAAGCACTTCATGATGCAGACATCACCTATGAAAGACTGGGAAGAAAGGCAAAGGAGCTGGTGGGGGAGGATTCACAACTGGCAGCTGTGGGTGCTATGTAGGTGACTTCTGCACTGTGCTATACCAGCTCCTACTGTTTGTCTTGGATATTAGCATTTCAAATTCCTCTGTCAGAATTTGGGGGTGCATGACACAATGGAAGCCAGGAACATAAGTCTGAAAATGGGCCAAGCCATGTGTTCACCAAGCTGTGAACTTGATTCATATGATTTCACAATCCACAAAAGGGTTGTTTTTTTTCAAGTGGTGTCTTGAAACATGCCTATGGTAAGGGAATGGTTGTGATTCTGATAACATAGTTAACCTTAGTCGCTTTGTGTTTATTATCAGTTCAGAACCTGGTTTTCAATAGTGATGGATGACTCAGTCTACTTCTGGTCCATTTCACTTTCAGGTGTGTTCACCCGTAAGTCCATCTCATCCAATTTCTTACTGATCTGCATTTTTTAAAAAAAATCCTGCACAAAATATAAATAGCATGTTACCCTCAAAATATAAATTTTTAAAACTTATTTTTCTCTTAAGCATTTCTAAATGCTTATTATTATTAAATGCATTCTCTAACCATATTTTGATATATGTGTTTTTTCGGCCAAGAACTACTTTGCTATATTTGGAGAAGTTCAATATTAAATGAATTGCTATATTCTGATCCTCACATCAGTCTGGGATCAGGTCAGTTTCATTATGGAATTGATAAGGACCAAGTCCCCCCAGCACTCTTAATTTTGAATGCCAGGCATTTAGGTAAATGGAACACTGAAATTCTGTTTAGTTGGAAGATAATATATAAATCTTTGCAACACCCTTTATTTCTCCTCTATTTTTTCCCCTTCCTCCTTCCCTGACTCTCACTGCCTTGTCTGATTTTCATATTTATCAAGTTTGTCATTCCAAAGCTAAATGTTTTCATCCTGCTTACTTTTCTTTTCAGATTTGTCACAATGATGTTGTGGTTTATTTTTTCTTCTCCTTCAAATCCTAGAATACGGCACACATAAATATTCAGAAACTGTCATTGGGTGGTGGGGAGAGATGCTCATCTGTATCCTACACAAAAATGTCACCTCAAATATTTCCAGTATTTTTAATCAGCAACATCACTGAAGCTCATCTGGGTAACATACACAAGGTCTGAAAAGTAAACAGCATTTCTCCCCCAAAAATCCTTTGAAACATAGCAAAACTTTGCAAATTAAGGGGCATCCAATTACACCTAAGGCCAGCCTTAACAGATGGTCCGAATAGCAAGTACTAAGAAATTGTGCCCATGCAAAGGGAGTTTAAAATTACTCACTGGAATGTAATGTAAGAGATAGACTGTACAGAACATAGTTGACTTTGGTAGTAAAGGCTGCATAAATGCATACAGTGCATGTGTAGATGCAGCTATCTTTCCATTTGAATTAGTTTCTCAGTACCAAACTGACTGTAACAGGAATGGAAGATTTGTTGTGAATGTTAAACCTATTGTTCGAGTAGAAGCAGCACACTGAACGGGAAAGATGGAAAGATAGATTCTCCCAAATATGTTAATAATTCTACCCCTTACCCCCTAATGTCATAATGAATTAGGTTATTCTAAAACTGATTGAGACTGAGCAATCCGCCCCCCCCCCCCAATAATCCACTCACAATCTAGAGCAGGGGTCAGCAAACTTTTTCAGCAGGGGGCCGGTCAACTGTTCCTCAGACCTTGTCGGGGGCCAGACTATATTTTGAAAAAAAATAATGAACAAATTCCTATGCCCCACAAATAACTCAGTTGCATTTTAAATAAAAGGACACATTCTACTCATGTAAAAACACGCTGATTCCCGGACCGTCCACAGGCCAGATTTAGAAGGCGATTGGGACGGATCCAGCCCCTGGGCCTTAGTTTCCCCACCCATGATCTAGAATCTCCTCCATACTTTCCTTTGCTCCACGTTTCTAGGCACAGGTTTGGGCTTTCCAGGCCCATGTATGAGTGTAGGGTTTTGTGTTTTTCTGCCCTGGAGCTTTCCCTGTGGAAACCAACTGTTTAGCACAGAATTGGAACAAATGGCAATCTGCAGAAAACCCAAATTGCCATTTGTTCTGATTCAACAGTAAAGATTGGGTTTTCCTGGGGAAAGCCGGGGGTCGGGGGCATCAGACATGGATTGGGAAAGCATGGACGTGTGCCTAGAAAGTACAGGGGCGGGGCAAAAGAGTAGCATAGATGAGCCTTCGTGTCAGGTTTGGAGTCAGTTGCAGGGCTCCGCTGTCAGTGAAGTTAACTCTTTAGTCAAATCAGCAACATACAATTCAGCAACACTTCCCAGCAGATCTTTCCCCCATGGAGGGTTCCCAGGATTCAGGGTCCCTGCCTTCCACCCTTCCTAAAGCTCCTCTTCTCCTGGATATTTCCCAGGCAGTCTCAAACTGTGTCTGTGCACCTCTGTTCAGCCTTCCTCATTTTTCTGTGTGTTCTTTCTCACACATATATAGTTGCAATGCTCTTCTGAGTGCAAAAGGGGGGACACATTTATGTTTATTTTATTTTATTTTTTAAAAAAGCATGGGGCAGAGAGCAAGAAGTGCACAACAATGGGTTCAGGGGGCAACTGGCAAACTTTGCTCATGGCATGGGCAGAGACAGAAAAGGTGCAGTTGAAGGAGGTGAAAGAGGAACGACCAAACAATGTGTCACAAGGGAAACTGCATGTCTTTCTGTTCAGGAGCCTAGAAAGGAGTCAAATTGGAAGGGGAACATGTTTTTATTTGGGTTTTAAGGGATTTTGCATTTGTTCCAATACAGCAGTGAAAAAGGAGTTTTTTGCATTTTTGCGTTGGGATATAAATGCAAACGGGACACGGGTGGTGCTGTGGGTTATACCACAGAGCCTAGGACTTGCCAATCAGAAGGTCGGCGGTTCGAATCCCCATGACGGGGTGAGCTCCCGTTGCTCGGTCCCTGCTCCTGCCAACCTAGCAGTTCAAAAGCATGTAAAAGTGCAAGTAGATAAATAGGTACCACTCCAGCGGGAAGGTAAATGGCGTTGCGTGGACAGGCGGAGTCCCCAGATCCTGAGTGGTCCCCCCCGTCATGTGGAATAACGACTCTAGACAACGTGCTATGGGATTAAATTGGCCACAACTTTATTAAATTTCAAATGTGGGTAGACCTTGGCTCAGGCATTGGGCGTTCTCCCTCCCTAGTCCCCAGCTGGGGACCTAGGGAGCATCAGGGTTATCCAGTGTGTGTGGGGGGGATGGGCCGGCTCTGGAGAACATATGTTCAAGCAGAGATAGCCGCCCCCGTTACGCCGCCGCAGGGGAAAGCAATGACGACCTTTCGGCGTACGGCCAAAGCCTCCCTTCAAAAACCCCTTTAACAGGGAACCCTGGTATCGCCGCCGCAAAGAGGAAGATGGACTAAAGGATTCCGCCCAAGGCCTGATACCGCCAAAGTTGTGACGTTTTGCTACGGGAAAGGCGAAACCTGCCAATGCAGGGAAATTCCTTTCCGGCCCTTTAACAGCGACCTTATCGTAGCAGCGCCCGCATACCTGTGGAGACAGGTTAACCTGCAAAACCTATGAAGAAAAGTTAACCTGCAAAAGAAGACATTAACTGAGGGTGGGTAGGGTGGGAGAAGCTCTGGAGCCAAGTGAGGATTACCAATTAAGATCCACCCTCTATTGTGTGGGCAGGTAATCCCTCCCCCTACCTGGCCTGGTTTCCCTGGCAACGCTTCCCCCAGGTGGGATTGGACAACTCACTGGGGTAGGCGGGGACCTCCAGGTATCCCACCTGAGGGAAGGCAAAGCCTATGCTGATGGGGCCACTCCAGATCCAGGGCTGCACGCGTCCACGCAAAGGGCGCCCCCTGTTTTAAGTGGGGAGCGGTCATTCTGGTTCGCCAGAAGTGGCTTAGTCATGCTGGCCACATGACCTGGAAGCTGTATGCTGGCTCCCTCGGCCAGTAAAGCGAGATGAGCGCCGCAACCCCAGAGTCGGTCACGAGTGGACCTAATGGTCAGGGGTCCCTTTACCTTTATAAATGCAAAGCTTTTGGAGCTGTGCTTCTGATCTGATACAAATTCAGGACAAATGGAAGTGTGGACAAGCCCCAAGTGACATTTTCAAAGTCCTGTTTATCATTGTCAGAATCTCTTTTCAAAAGGGTGTGTTCACTGAGCATCTGCAGAATATGAGAATAAGGATTGCCAGCCACAGCACCCACCACCAAAACCTTTAAATATGAGGAGACTCCTAACCGCTACAAGCAGACTGGAGCCCTGTGCATTCTTTACAAAATGTATACAAACTTTTCTGCTGAATCAATCTCAGCCTAATGTCTGTGGTAGAAGTTTTGACAAATTTCAGCACAGCACTCCCACTGACCTGAATTCAGTTTTATGCTCCATTTTGTTCCATTTAATTCTCAAAGGGCTTTAGTGTTATGTACTGAACCACACGGGAATTTACTCATAGCCTGAAGACACATTTCCTTCATCATTGAAATGAAACAGTTGGCAAACGTGCATATGATTAAAATATAGCATGACCACTAGAGAGCAGAAGGAATTCCTTGAAAGGAGCTGTTGGTGGAAAGATAGAGCTTAGAAAAGGGGTTCTCAAAGAGTGTGGCGCCACACTGGTGTAGCAGGAAGGGATGGCAAGTTAGGAAGGAAGATTCATTAAACATTTTAGTGTAGTCATGCTGAGCACATGACCCGGAAGCTCCCTCGGCCAATAAAGCGAGATGAGCACCGCAACCCCAGAGTCGGCCACGACTGGACCTAATGGTCAAGGGGTCCCTTTACCTTTATATAATGTAGAGTATAATTTATTTATTTATTTGCAGAAAATGGATAGATATCTTTTCAATATAATTTGTTTGTCTCAAATTAGACCCAATATAAATGAGATTATCCAGCAAAAGCAAGCTTACACCTCTCATTGAGTTTGTATACATACTTAAGGTACATAGGTGAGAGGCTTGTGTATAATTATATTTTGGGAATGATTCATGTTCTTATGTAGCTGCATTGTTTTATATAAGCTGGATGTCCCATGATCATATTATAAAACATTTCTTATTCTTATTTCTTATTTCTTTCTTTGTTTTATTTCTTATCAATAAAAAGTTCAGTGTGGCATGAGGAATTTTTTATTCTGAAAGTGTGGCACAGAGAAAAAAGTTTGAGAGCTTCTGGCTTAGAGGTTGGCCGTTAATTCTATAGATCATTCATGAAAGCAATTGTTGCCTTAAGCATCTTCACATTGCACTGGTACAGACCAGAATATGTCTCTTTCTTTGTACTTTCCCTCTGTGTGTGTAATAGTTGAGGCTGTGTTCTTAGTATATTTCTTGAAATACTGTTTTAACTCCATAGAGATTAGCAATGGTAGAATATTCCCATCCATTTCACTGAACATATTCCCCACCACCATTGCCACCTGTCCTGACACGTATACTTTTAAAATCTAAACCAAGGGACAAATGGCATGAAGTTTGACAGTTTGCTTCTGATATTGCAATGCAGTTGTGAAGCCAGCGCATCTTCCTTGATATGCATCTCACATTCTGTAGAACCAAGGCAATTACTGAAATTTGGATTCTCCCTGCTTAAACCCACTGAATGCCTATAAGCGGAATGACTCAATCGCTTACAGCCATTCAGTTTCATGCCACTCTTCTGAAGGGAAGTAAAAGAAAGTACATATGAAAGAATAGAAGGGGATGGGCTGAAGGAAGTAAACAGGGTCTGCAGAAGGCAATTAGCAGTTGCAAAAAATAGCCATCAGTTGCTATGGCAAAATGTTTCAGGAGTCGGTAGATGAAACTATGCCTCCAATCTAAGGGACTAAAAATATCCATGGAGGAGTCCACTTGGATCTTGATTGATTTGTAAAAAGGCCATTGTTCAGAAGAACAGCTTGACACAATGTGTATGTGCGTTTTGTTGTGCATCCCTACATTACAATCTCCTACCTGAACACTTGAAATTTACAAGCTACATTAGTTGCTATATTTGTTACCAGTGTAAAGAAGTTAGCCAGTGTCTGAATTTCACAACACCTTTTGGACAAACACTGAAAGGAGGCGGAAAATAACGCACAAAGGCCAAATAAAGATTTTCCCCCACCCCACCCTGTAAAACTGTGGAACCAGTTTACACTGTGCAAATGGACTCTATGTGAAATTGTCCCATTAGAATTCAGAGCTCTTTTCTCTTTGTGGAACAATGATGTGTATATATCATTGTTTGAAATAGTCAGATTTTCCAAGTCGTTAATTGCTCATCGTTTTGCTTTTAAAAGCACCATCAATTACAATTTGATTACATTGTAAAAAAGGAGGGGGTTTTTCTTGTTCAATTTGCATTTTTGCCAACAGAACTAAGGCAGCTTACCCAGAGGCCTCTAAAGGTTTAGTTACCTACTGAGAGTTAATCCATCATTGCCTGATAAATCCACAGGTGCCTTGGCACTCAAAACTATCTTCCACTCAACCCTCCTACAGATACATAACCTTAGACACATTGCAGAGAGTAACTTTCAATCCATTGCAGCTTTAACCCCGCCTACAGCACCAGATCTTTTTGCACCAGACGTTCAACCTTTTCAGGCATTCTTGCTGTATGAAGTGCTTCTTCTTGCCACACATAGCTAAGCAATGCTCCCACAAGATATAGTGATGACCACTAACTTGGATGGCATTAAAAGAGGACTAGACAAATTCATGTAGGAAAAGACTATCAATAGATACTAGCCATGATGGCTGTGTTCTATCTGCATGGTTGGTGCCAGTGTACCTCTGAATACCAGTTTGTGATAAGGACAATAAGTGAAAGTGTTGTTGCACTCAGGTCCTACTTGTGGGCTTCCTATAGGCATTTGACTGACCACCGGGAGAACAGGATGCTAGATTAGATGGGCATTTGATCTAGCAGGGATCTTCTGATGTTCCCATGTGTTCCAGTGTTAATTAACATGGGAGCAGGAAGTGGGGATATGCCAAGTCACCCTGATCCCTAGGCTTCATAAAGAGTGGAATTGCCTTGTGAGGATGGAACCTTCACCTGTGCCTCTAGATATGCAAAACTTGCTACAGACAGTTGCACTCTTCATGCAAAAGCTGCCTGGGCATCATGGGAGTAAAAGGCCACCCAAACAGGGCTTTTAAAGCCCCAAAGCAGCCTGGGAACTGAGGTATCTAAGGCACTTATTTGGCATGCCTATTCAGGCCAAGGCTTTATCACGATCCGTTTTTACATCGTGGACAGCCACATAAAGGCAATAAATACCTTGTTTTTTTCCTCCCCATTAACTGGTGCAGAAAGTCAACTGAGCTTGGAAGGCACATAAACCCAACATGAGAAGTAGCTATTGATAGACTTTTGCTCCATGATTTTGTCTAATCCCCTTAAAAGAAACCAACTAGCAGTACAATCCTATGCATGTCCACCCAGAAGTAAGCCCCACTGGCATCAATGGGGTTTATTCCCATTTAAGTGGGCATTGGATTGCAGCCTAGGTTAGTGACTACATCTGATGCCAGAAAATTTCATAAATCAGTGAAGTGCTGTGTGAAGAAGCAGAAACAACCCATCAATTAAAATCTTCTTTTCAGGTCCTTATTTGGGTATCCACATCTTTTGAAGCCAAGCATGTGACTTCTGGATAGAAGGTCTTTTCTCTAGTGGTTTCTAAGTAAGAAACTGTCTCCCCAGACATGCTTGTTCCTGGTGAGCCGTAGGGACAGCGATTTTATTTGGACACTCAAGGAAACAATAAATGTATTTTTGTTGGGATTATTTATCTGGTTTAAATGACTCTCCACAGAGAGCAGAGTTGTTGTTGTTGTTTTGCTGATGTTAGTAAAAGGACTTAACATAGTATGTCAAGTGATTTTCCCTGCTAGATATTTTTCTTTTAGCACCCAGAGTTAAGGGAGATGTTAGTATCGACAGCTATTCCAGTTGGTTGGTTTGTCCTTGTTCTGCATAACAAGGTCCATTAGCTACATTTTAAAAATGCTTGATTACATTTTAATGTTCACTTCAATTACTGACCCTACCTGATAAGAGGTAGAAAAGCAATCTCATTAGAATGAGGTATGTGGGACTTAGAGCCACATTATTTTGTACATAGAATGGGAAGAGGAAATGCCTATGAAAGCTGAGGGGAATACTAGTCAGGGTTTGAATCATTGTTATGCTAAGTATGCAGTGGAGCATGGCCTTCCATGTATTGTAGCTTCCACTTTAGTGTTGCTACCTTGATCTTCCAAAGGAGGTTGGTCTTCATCAAGCTAGTGGCAAGACTGAGCTCCCAGCAGGCTTCGGCAAAACTGTTGACGAGACTCTGTAGAGTGTGCTTCCTCAGAGTGTGCTGTCAAGGCTATGTCATCTGCAAACAACATCTCTCAAATAAAGACCCACTGCACTTTTGTCTTGGCGTTGAGACATGTCAGGTTGAACAGATTCTCCATCACTCCTTGAATGGAGGTACACATCATCTTCACTTGAGCTGAAGGCACCAGGGAGATTACCACTTCCCTCTAGTGGTAACCCTGAGAGTTTTAGGTTACTAATATTGTCAGAATGTATAAATATATAACATGAAAATCAATAAAAACAATTGAAAAAAAGAAAAGAAAAAGAAAGAAAGCACCAGGGAGAAGAACATTCCAAAGATATATAGATCAAACCTATCCATTCTTCAGGAAATCAGCCCTGAGTGCTCACTGGAAGGACAGATCATGAAGCTGAGGCTCCAATACTTTGGCCACCTCATGAGAAGAGAAGACTCCCTGGAAAAGACCCTGATGTTGGGAAAGATGGAGGGCACAAGGAGAAGGGGACGATAGAGGACGAGATGGTTGGACAGTGTTCTTGAAGCTACAAACATGAGTCTGACCAAACTGCGGGAGGCAGTAGAAGACAAGAGTGCCTGGCGTGCTCTGGTCCATGGCGTAACAAAGAGTTGGACACGACTAAACGACTAAAAAACAACAATGAGATAGGAGTCCAATGTCTCTATTCAGACCAGGTCTCTCCATGGTTTTAAGTTTGGTAATAAATTGTAATTCACTAAATATAAGGTCTGGTGACTTCTGTTTCAGTGTATCTGAAGAAGTATGCATGCACACGAAAGCTCATACCAAGAACAAACTTAGTTGATCTCCAAGGTGCTACGGTACAATTTATTTATTTATTTTATTTCTACTGCGTCAGACCAACATGGCTACAGTACCCACCTGAATCTAGATTCCAAAGAGAGCTGGGGCAAGAACACAATGCTGCTTTACATCACTGTTATAGGGAAAGTGTCTGAGGATGAGCCATTGTACTGGACGGTGATGTACATGTTCAAATTTAGAGTTGCCATATTTCAAAAAGTGAATGCTGGACCTTTTTTTTTTTTTGCCAAAGTTGTTGAGCTTTCCTAGGTGATTTCTACACACTGCCTCCGACTGCAGTATTCTGGCTACGTTCAGGAAATTCCAGACGTACAGCAACCCTATCTAATTGAAGGATATGATCATCTTGTGGAACTTAGGTGGCCATCCTTTCTCACTGAGTAATGTGAATAGTCGGTTTTAGCTGTTAATTGCTGTGTCAGAAACCATGTTTTCTTTCAAGTGCGCGGTTCCTGATAGTGCTGTGCCCATCACTTCATCTGGTCTGTGATTATCTTTTCAGACAAGGTTTTCAGTGGGGCAGTTATGCAGACTGTTGGTCCAAAGACTTTGTTTATGCCTTCATACATTTTGTGAGTATTGCCACTGTCAGCAGCAAGCTGAATACTTTGACACAGATTTAGCCAGTAGCTCTTGGCACATTGGCTGGCAATCGGCTGGGCATAGATCTGTGCCTTTCTCAGTGCAACAAGCACTTCATGCAGGGAGCACACCTGTTGTTCACAAGTAAGTTCCAACCAGTTAAGGTGCACAAAAAATTCATATACCAGGTTAAATTGTACATATAAGTGTTCATAGCAAAATCACAGTTAGCTATTGCAAATATTACAAGCAAGACCATCCCTGCAGCTTTATCAAAATGGCTGAAATGGCATGATGGTCTCTCTAATGACTATAAATATTACTTACTAGATGTTAGGCAGGCTATTCATCTGGCTGTTTTACTTTTATGGCTCTTGAAGGATGTAGTGATAACTTTTCGGAGCTATTGGCAGTGGACAGGACTATGGGGTGATTTAATTTGGCTTTAGTAAATTGGAATTTAGTCTCCATGATCTCAGCAAATCTGGCTCGAACCACCAATATCTGACAGGAATATAGAAAACCTGTTATTTAATGACAGTCTTCCTGATCTAGAGATTTGTGCACATGCATAGCCACATTCATTTCAGTGAAGAAAGCTGAGGACTCAGAATAGATTACTCTGCAGGAGCACCAACATGGGGAAATGGATCATACCCACAGCTTAATTTGATCTGTGCCAATGTTTAGCTCCCAGAGTCTAAGTGTGCTTGCCACCACCATCATTACATTTACATTATGTCTTTCCCCCAAGGACCTCAAGTGCACCCAGTTCTTTTCCTCCCAGTTTTATCTTCACAACAAGTCACAAGTCTGAGAGGCAGTGATTGGTCCGACTGTCAGCTTCATAGCTAAGTAGGGAAGCCAAATCTTTCCAGTTCAAGGCTTACACTCTCTCCATGCCACTAATGGTTCACTCAGTGGGCAAACTCTGCCCTAAAAAAAGCTCGCAATGCACATGGACAGATTTCAACAAGATGCACTGATTTCTACAGACTGGGATCATTAAGAACTGAGACTAAATAAACCTCTACATTCCAAACTTCTTGTGAAGTTTGCCCACTAGGTACTGACTGCATTAAACCTCAGGCTTTGGCTTCTCCAGGCAAACCGTCTTTGGATGGGCAAGCCTATGTACTTCCAGACTTTGGCCACATTCGCAACATGCATTTAAAGAACCATGATACAATTTTAAACAGCCACGGCTCCCCCCAAAAGAATCCTGGGAACTGTAGTTCGTTAAGGCTGCTGAGAGTTGCTAGGGTAACCTTATTCCCCTCCCAAAGCTGCTATTCCCAGAATTCCTTGTTGAGAGCAGTTGTTTGCTAAACCACTCACAATATTGTGAAGCAGCTCTCCAACCAACCAATGTCCACAAAAGTATGCATATTAGACAAGTGTGCATTAAATGTTTTAGTAGGGGGCACTGAAAAAAAAAAGGTATTTATTAGTCAAGCCTGTATACCAAAAGTGAATGTTTTACTGAAATGCTGATGGATTTTACAACATTTTAAAAATTATTTTTTAAAAGTTGAACGTTGCTGCAGGAATATGGGCAAGGCCGGCCCACCCATGAAACAGACTGAGGCAGCCACCTCGAGTGGCAGAATCCCTGGTGGCAGCTTCTGATGAGATCTCAGTAAATGAGGCTTTAGTAGTGGGGCAGCGACAGCGGCAGGCTGGGAACAGTGGCAGGATTGCACCTTCTCATTTCACCTTAGGCAGCATTGTTTCCTGAGACAGATGGAGGCCAACCAGTTGCCATTCTAGTTCCTATTTCTATTTGTTGCGGGGACTGTAGGTGAGGCTGACAGGAGAAGCATTGTGCGTGGTTACTCTATTTCCCACTGTTCATGCAGGTAATGTTGTTGCACAGGCTGTACAGTGGTACCTCGGGTTACAAATGCTTTGGGTTACTAATGCTTCAGGTTGCAGACTCTGCTAACCCGGAAGTAGTACCTCAGGTTAATAACTTTACCTCAGGATGAGAACAGAAATCGCGTGGTGGCAGCGGGAGGCCCCATTAGCTAAAGTGGTACCTCAGGTTAAGAACAGTTTCAGGTTAAGAATGGACCTCTAGAACGAATTAAGTTCTTAACCAGAGGTACCACTGTACTAAGTTGAGAGGCTTCTATATCTAAACAAATATGGAACATGATATCCTGAATATGCATACTCTGATAAAAGGTTGGAGTATGGCAAAGCTCCAGATTTTTCTGCAGTTTCTCTGAAACAGTGAAGGAAACGGTAGGCAATTTGATGTTGGCATCCGCCCTTAGATTGTTTGAAGAAGTCAGCTGTTTTGGTTGTTCAGAGTGAGCAAACAGGCTTTCCAAAAATTATGGAGTAGTTAGAAGGTAATCAAATTGTACTGAATCTCAACAAAACAACTGCCATTTCATTTACTTAAAGTCAGCAGCTTGATATAAAAAAGACACTAAAAATTAATGCCAAATGAAACTGTAGTATTCACTACTTAAAACATTAGCTTAACAATGTATCTCTGGTTGTAAAACTAAACCAAGTTCACTCATTCAAAGAACATTTAACAGGTCTAATTGGGGAAACAGCATCGAAATGGATTTTCCCCAAAACATGTTAGACAGTGTTTATCAAGCCAAACAATAGAGGATGTTGACAAGGAATTGATTGTCCCACTTTAAACATGTTGCAATAACTAGTAATCAACACTAAAGTAAAAGCTGTGAAAATCAAATGCACTTCCAGAAACCTTAACCTATTCACAATTTTCCTTAATTCTGTGTTGTTTTGTTGCGGTGGATATTTTATACATTGCAGCATTGAAATGCATATATTAGTGAACATAACATTAAAATTGTATTAGTAGAAATTGCTTTGCAAAACTGTGTATATTGGGCAAAATTGCATACAAACATGTGCACATTAGAAATTTGCTGTGGGATTTTCACAAGGGCTTAAAAATTGCAAACTGATGTATAGAACTAAAGTCTCTTTCTTTCTTTCTTTCTTTCTTTCTTTCTTTCTTTCTTTCTTTCTTTCTTTCTTATTTTTTCAAAGCAAAATTAACAGAGTCACCCATCACTTCCTACCCCATTCCCCAATACACCTGACTGATATTTAGCCTAAGACCCTGCTCACTGGGCCCACTGGTGAAAGCAGTTAGGCTGCTGCATACCATGAACAAAGTATTTTCTGTGGTAGTGCTGTATATTTGCACTGCCCCCCCCCTTACCAGGGTGGAATAATGTAATTTGTTATTGCCATATAAATAATGGCATTTCAATGTATTGATACATTGGAAATTGCTTTGGTTGAGTATATATCCATTGGACTTTTTCCAACCAAAGTTGTTGAGCTTTTTTTAGGATTGGAGTTGTTGAGGTTTTTTAGGATTTTATCCCAAGAAATAAACTGCCACAGGGGCTGCTGGATTAGGCCCCCGAAATGGAGGTTAGGCCTCCAGCTGGTCCTCCTAGCTAGTGATGATGGGATGATGGGAGTTGCAGTCCAACAATAGCTGGAGACTCATTTGAGAAACACTGCCCTAGAGGTTGGACTAGAAATCCATTAAAGAAAGAAAGAAAAAAGAGGGGAAAGGCCATGTACATCGGAACAAAGTAGTAGTTACTGCTGTTTGCCACCAAATGACCACATTAGAAAGGTGTAGCTGAGTTCCCTATTATTCTTGAAAACAAGGTAGCAGTGATATCTACAGCTAAGATTCATTCACTTGGGGAATCCTTTTTTTTCCCTTCAGAGGGATGCCTTCTCTTCTGAGCAGCCTTCTGGGGCCACATGACAGTGATGGGTGAGGAAGAGGCAAACTGAGCAGAGTGACAAACTAAATTTTATCTTTCTGCTTTAAGCCGCACACACGTATGCATTCATCTGTATTCTCCAATGAGACAAGCAACAGTCATGATCAAAGTTCAAGGACACATTCCAGACAAGCAAAAAAGCAAGATGTGGCTGGTGACAGATGTAGCCTTAGGAGAAGGTGTATGGACTGGGACCATGAGGGCCAGATGGAGGCCCCTCAGGCAGAAGTTCCCCATCCCTGAGATATATCTACTTGCTGCCATTTGTCTGTGAAAATCAGAAGCATGTGGCATGACATTTCCACTCAGTCCTTATCTGGAGCAAATGGTCAACCAACTAATCACTTCCTGAAAATCAGCCATAGCTAGTGCCATAGAGGTTGACAGGCAACAGTTCTCCCCCCCCCCCACAAAAAAAGCCATACACAATGGGGAAAAAAAGGTACAGGTTCTGTGTTTCAGACAGCCCCACTTCTACTGTCACACATTCACTGGTTCTTCTTCTGAAGTTCCCGCACATTTCAGAGACAAAGACCTCAGAAGTTACATGAAGTGCAAATCATTAATGGCACAGATCTCTGGACTAGATTTCATGGCTGCAAAATTCAAGACTAGGTGTCTACCTCAATTAAATTGTAACCAGGATATATTCCTGCTTGAAAATGAACACCCTGTCATACTTTCCAGGTGCAAATGGAGTATGTGTGTGACTCTTCCAAGAAGGATCAGCTGATAATTGAAATGCTGGTTGATTCATACCCATATTCACACAAAATGAAGCCATCCGGCAGATATTCAAAAGAGGAGCTCCATGCCCCCCCCTAAAAAAAATAGGGAAGTCAGTTTTGCCAACAGAGAAGGTCTCTGATGAAAAGAATCAATTAGGATAAGAAAAGCTGATAATGTATAAAATATCTCCAGTAAATAAATTGTTATTGTATTAGATTAAAACAACAACAACAACATGCTGATTTAAAACAGTTGATAAACCCTATCTCCAGTTGATGGCATGTTCTCTGGAAAAATTCCCAGAGTTTTTGCTTCATGAATAATGCACAAATCTCTTTCGCTCGCTCCCTCCCTCCCTCCCTCTCTTTCTGATTGAGTTGACTGGTTGCAATGTGTCGAAATACTTCCTCATTTTGATCCTGATTTGCTCCTCCGTCGAGATCTCCCTTCTAAGAGCAAAGCAGCATTACTTGACTTCGATTCTTGGAGTGAATGCCGCTCGTTCCCTCTCACGTCAGACAGCCCCAGTGATGAGAGCAATATTTAATTTCCAAGGTACAGTCATCTCAAAAAATCAAAGGGGGCGAAGTGGTGAGATCAAGGATGTTCGGGGATGTTAGTGTAGTCATTACTGTCAACCAGACTGTCAAAGAGCAGAGATAATCTACCCTGTTGGCTTCCAACACAGAACGGTGGGAGTTTTTTTGGTGTGTGTGGTTTTTTTTTTGCTAGCGTCAGATTTCAGGTGTCAAGACACTGTTTAATTCTTCCCACTTGGATAACACACTCTATCCTCTCCTAATTTCTGTAGAAACTCACATTTAATATTTTATGCATACATTTCTCTCTCGACTTCTGCCAAGCACTCAAAAATAGTATACATTAGAATGAAGCTCTGTGCATTGCATACATTTCATTAACTTTCAAAAGTCTCTTGAGTAAGGGTGCTCACTTGAGTTTCACTTCTTTAAAGACCTCCAGTTCTATAACCTTTATTTCTGTTGAGGAACTTCATTAAAAGCATTACATGCTCTTGTTAAGATCAGTAGAGGACATCTGTTAGAGAACTGGTATGGGGGAATATCTTCTTAAAAATGGCACTTTGATCATCCTCTACATGCCTCCACCCTGTCCAAAGCTCATCTTCTTCCCTTTTCTTCATCTCTATCTTGCCCTTCTTTGAAGATTCAAGTTAAACAACATGTTTTTAGAAGGCAGGGAATAAAGTATATTAATATGAACTATATAGGTGGGACTTCCATTGTTCTCCTGATTCAGCATTCTGTAGCCATTAAACATGCTCAGTTATCATCATCCAGTTAGGGGTGGGTTTTTTTTGTAAGTGCATATGTTTGCAAACTTGGGGTTCCCCTGAACCAACTGATACCTTCCTCTTATGTGCAGGGCGTGCCATTTTGTCTCTAAGCCTGAACACTCAGAGCCTGAACATAATTCAGTCTGAAGCATTTTGGAGGTTGTCCAAATCTGAATCTGATTCTGAAAAATTAAGTCTCTCCCATTCACTACCATGGAGAAATAATAATAATAAAAAATAGCTATGGATTGGGCATAGTTGCATCCAAAATGCATTACAAAGGGGAAATATTGCTTGCTCAATTGTTAATATTAGGAGAAATGTACATTTAAATGTTGAGGGTTTTTGTGAGGATTTTTTTTTTAAAAAGATAACTGATGTTCAAATGTGGTGAACTGAATTTACAACTGGAAAACTGAGAAATGGATTTGTCCATTTCCACCACCAAGATTTTGAAAATTTTGTTGCAGTGTCTAACAGTTAGCTGTACATGATAGGTGATTATTGGTGTGGGAATCTGAATAGGTGGAGATGATAGATAGCTGATAGATAGATAGCTGATAGATAGCTGATAGATAGGTAGGTAGATGATAGATAGGTAGATGATAGATAGGTAGATACACAGAGACAGACAGAGAGATGCTAGATGAGAGAGAGAGAGAGAGAGAGAGAGAGAGAGAGAGAGAGAGAGAGGAGGTCTCTGATGCAATTTGCCAGCTTGACATGAGCACCACTTGTCCTCTTAAAACCTGCCCTTTCACTTCCGTGGTACCAAGTATCTCTTGCAAAATAGAAACATTTCAAACTCTGGAGAAATTATCGTTTGTGGGTAAGTCTGTCTAGGCAATAAGAAAGGTTTCAGAAGATTTTGAGTCATTCATTGTAAATGACTCACTAAGCTTTAGTTATGAGTCTGGATCGTGAGGACTAGCAGTTACCGGTAAGTAAAGGAATTGAATCCCTGTATTTGATCCTTACCTGTACCACAGAAAAGAAAGTACTCCATGCAGCACATAGGTAAACTATGTGATTCACGCCCACAGGAGCTAGTGGTAGTCATCAACTTGGATGGCTTTCAAAAGGATTAGATGAATTCATGGAGGCAAAGGCTATCAATGGCTGCTAGCCCCGATGGCTGCTTCCACAGTAAGAGACAAAAAGCTTACGAATACCAGTTGCTGAAAAGAGCAGGAATCCTGGTTTCATGCTTAGACCCCATACCCTCCAATATTTCTCTGATAAAAATAGGGACATCCTAAGGGAAAGAAGGACATTCCAGGATCAAATCAGAAGCCACAATGGCTTTTGTAAATCCAGGACTGTCCCTGGAAAATAAGGACACTCAGAGGGTCTGGGGGTCCTGCTTGCAGGCTTCCTACAGGCATCTGGTTGTTGACATCTGTCTGTTTTGGGAAACAGTGGAGGAGTGTGCCATTGGGAGTGAGGTCAAACTGTTGGCAGGTTCCAGCGCCTACTGTGGCTGTAGATACCAATGTGGGAGAGAGAGGATGGCCTGATCTATCAGGCCCTTCATAGAATTTACACACCGCTGTGTCTAAACCACTGAGCCTAGAGCTTGCCGATCAGAAGGTTGGCAGTTCGAATCCCTGCAACAGGGTGAGCTCCCATTGCTCGGTCCCAGCTCCTGCCAACCTAGCAGTTTGAAAGCACATCAAAGTGCAAGTAGATAAATAGGTACCACTCTGGTGGGAAGGTAAACAGCGTTTCTGTGCACTGCTCTGGTTTCACCAGAAGTGGCTTAGTCATGCTGGCCACATGACCCGGAAAAACTGTCAACGGACAAACATCGGCTCCCTCGGCCAGTAAAGAGAGATGAGCACCGCAACCCCAGAGTCATTCACGACTGGACTTAACAGTCAGGGGTCCTTTACCTTTACCTTTTTTGATTGTAAAAAGCCTTGAAGCCATTTACAAAAAGGTAAAACAATCAAACCAGGAAATAATTAAGCCATACTTAAAAACATACAAGTTAAAATACTAGAACAGCTTAAAATTACCACAGCTTTCTAAGCATCTGGATGGGACTTACTAAAGAAGGTTTTTAGCAGGCACCAAAAAGTTTTCATGTACCTCAGGACCTATGTGAGCCATAAATACAGCTTTCCTTGCTCTGGACCCACAAAGAGGAAATCATGAGGAATGTTGATTCTATGACAATTGACAGTTGCTCTAGACTTATTTGACAATGTAGCAAGGTATGAAACACCACCACTACAGATATAATCTCGAAGCAGCCATCCAATCTGTGTGTAGAAGTGGAATTCAATGCTGTCAGAGGGTCCCAATTTTATCTAGGATTCCTACTGTTTAGCATGCTGAGCTTAAATGTTGCATCCAGTCTTACGGTGAACATAGAATGACAACCTAGTGCATTGATTTGGGTTAAGGCATTATGGTGCAGTGGTTTGAGAATGTTTTGTAAGATAAAGGCTTTACATTGCAATAGGGTTGCCAAAGGCAAGGGAATTTAATTGGAAGTATTCACAACAGCAGTTCCTGAGTCAATGAAGTGATGGAGGCACTGAACTGGCAAGACAGTCCAAAGTCAGTGTGAGAGAGAAAGAAGATGGTAATGGGAAGCAGTGAGGCTGGGTTCATTAATGTGGAAATAGAAGTCACCTAGTATAAAAGCAGTGAACTAAGGAGACAGCAAGAATACAAGCAAGGCAATGATGTCAAGAAAGAAGGTAAAGAAAAGGGTGGCCAAGGAGCATATGGGAAGTATGACAGCATTTATCAGTAATTTTCAAGCACCCCATTTTAAAACTTCCAAGTCATGAAATCATCAATAAGATTGGGACCATGCAGTGCAATGCCTTTGGAAATTACTATGTCTGCCCCCTTCTAATGACCCATGGGATACTCATCAAGTAATTTCACTGGCAGGTTCTGTACTGCATCAGGACCTGGCAAGATTGGAAGAAGCAAACCAGTTGCTGTGGCAACCAGGACATCCTTCTGTAGACTATGAAACATCAAATGGTCTCACAGAATTTGTATGCCCTTTGAATGACCACCTTATAGAATACAAGGAAGCAGTCTGAGAAGGATGGTCAGTAATGGCTTTGCAAGGCACAATCTGAAGCAGCAGAAGGAATTCGGGGTTGAATGCCCAAATCTTTGTCTCTGTCAGAGACCTTAGCCTCCACTTTAAGTTCAGGAGCAGAATTCCCAAAGTTACCTTGGACAACAAAATGCTTGATTTAAAATGGCACATTTTTTGCTAAATATTTTCTATTTCAAGCATTTCAAATCTCAATATTTGGGTGAACAATAGTGATAAAGAAGGACAAGCTGTGAAATATTTTGACTTGAAGCTTTGCCACCCATTCCCACAGATTAAACAGCGGTCCCAGACCATGAAAATGGCTGAGACCAAATACCCACATTTATTTTCATGAAATCTTTTGCTATTGAAATTTGCCAATGGGACTGTTCAGACATTACACTGAACACAGGCACAAACTATCTCTATGTGTGCTTGTGTTAAAGAATACATATCTGTACAGTTCAGCTCTTGTGTACACAGACTGTATGCCTGTTGAACATTATGAGTGTACAACTGAACTATTTACGGACACAGGTGCACAGATTATAAACTGATTGGATGTAATGTGTGAACATCCCTTTTGTGTTCATCCATTCATCTCAAGTAATTCTAGCAGAGAAGCTCCTTCTGGCTTCTTTGACAAAACTCTTGATGTTTTGGCGAGTCAATGAAGCTGTCAGGGAGGAAGGAAAGAGACTGTTAGCTGTTGCTGTGGCCGGTTGTCTGCAAAATGATCCTGCCTCTCCATCCTTCTGCCATTAATGCAAAGTTGAGATGTCAAAACTGGCAGCCTTGTATGTCTCATTCAGGACAGCATGCCATGGAGAGAAAATGTAGTGGAAGTAATAAGGCACAAATAATTGAACAGCAAGTCATTTGGTGACAGCAAATGAGCAAAGCTGGGTAAAATATTCACATAATGGAGTGTGTGTCACCTTTCCCTAGATAAATGCCACTCACCAGGTATTAAAGTAACGAAGACTATTCTTGTCCACTGGCAAGGCTTTTTGATTGTCTTAGATTGATTGTAGTATTGCAAAGCTTCACTGCTGCACAACTGCCCTGACATCATTACAGGTTTTGTGAAGGAGATCATATGTAAGAGGTTAATGTTAAGGTTTATTCAGAGGCTATTTAAGTACAGTCATACCTCAGGTTACAGACGCTTCAGGTTGCACATTTTTGGGTTGCGCACCACGCTGAACCCGGAAGTACTGGGACGGGTTGCTTCTGGGTTTTGGCGCTTGCGCATGTGCTTCGGTGCGAAATCGCGCTTTGCGCATGCGCAGAAGCACTGAATCATGACCTGTGCGTGTGCAGATGTGGCGCTGTGGGTTGCAAACACTGCAGGTTGTGAATGTGCATCCCACATGGAACACATTCGCAATCCAAGCGTCCACTGTACAACCCTGCCCCCCATTTTCTTTCAATTTTGATTTGTTTTTCAGCAGCAGTTCCAGGCTTAAGAAAGTTTCTTCTGTTAGGGATATGCAAACCATCAGTAAGAAAGTTCATTTCCATTTGAAATATGCAATGTTACCAACTGGTCATTTACCCAGTTCAGGTGGCTTGGTGCTTAGAAAAAGAGATATTGTTTCAGCTATGAAGCAGCTCAGATTGGGAGCTCATATAGGGGTTCCTTCCTAGATCATATAGGAGTTCCTTCCTAGTTCCTTCCTAGATCTCAGCTAGGCCGTGATCTAGGCAGGGTATCCATGCAGTTCCACCTTGTCCTCATGAGCAGCAGGATGGGCATTTTGGTGGCCCAGAAGCTCCTACCTGGTTCATAATCTTCCCTGTTCCTGTAGCCCTGCAATGCAGAAGATGAGGACAGTCTTAGAGCTGACCAGGAAGGAGAGCACCTGCTGGATTTCCCAGCCCTGGGACAGGGAAATCCAGATCTGAAGGCTCGCCAGTATCAGTGGCAGTGTGAAGATGTACTTATGGAATGGCCCTTGCTTTCTTTTCTTCCTTCTCCTACAGTGAGATCTCAAGTTCCAAATTTAGTCAGGGTTAAACTATGACACAAGCCTTTTGACATATTTAAAATACAGGTTTACATTATGCCCACTATATCAATGCTATTCTCTGAAATCATGCACTCCAGTTCACCCATCTTGGCTTCTTGCATTACCATATAAACACACTTAAACTGTATACAGTGGCTATCTTCGAGTTTCTTTGGTATTTGTGGTGCTTTTGCCTCTCTGAATTGCTATCCTGTGCCCCTGCAATCACACTGGCTAGTTCTATTCCTCTTTCATTTAATTTGTCATCTTTTTTCCCAGCTTCATCTCAGCATGGAAATTGGCTGCAAACCAGGGTGGAATCTACGCACATATAAAAAAACACACTGTGAAACTGCTTTATTTTTTAAAAATACATTGAATTTTGCATAGCTCACTTTTGCCGTCTAGTGTCATGTTTGTATATTGCACTTTACAACACCTTTAAAACATTTTATTTGCAGCTATGCAGCTGAGTCCCGGTCACGTGGGATGTGAGTGGCGCTGTGGTCTAAACCACAGAGCCTAGGACTTGTTGATCAGAAGGTCAGCGGTTTGAATCCCCGTGATGGGGTGAGCTCCCGTTGCTCGGTCCCTGCTCCTGCCAACCTAGCAGTGCGAAAGCATGTCAAAGTGCAAGTAGATAGATAGGTACTGCTCCGGTGGGAAGGTAAATGGCACTGGTTCGCCTGAAGTGGCTTAGTCATGACTTGGAAGCTGTATGCCGGCTCCCTCGGCCAATAAAGCGAGATGAGCGTGGCAACCCCAGAGTTGGCCACGACTGGACCTAATGGTCAGGGGTCCCTTTACCTTTACCTTTAGCTGAGTCCCAGATCTGCCATAATTCCTGTCGGCTTTCACTCCACAATCATTTTAAAAGTTGCTCCACCACCTTTTTGATTTTAAGTGCCAGCAGTCTTATTTCATCCCAGTTCAGGTGGGGCACATCTCTTTTGTGCCAGCCCGGCTTCTCCCAAAATGTTCACAGTGTCTGACAAATCTAAACCCCACCTCCCAACATCATTGTCTCATTCACACATTGAGACATCTGTGCCTGTCAAGCTGGTACTGTGTGTGGCACTGGTAGCATTTCAGAGAAAGCTACCTTCATGGTTCTGTCTTTCCACATCCTGCCTAGCAATCAAAATTTTGTTTCCAGGACTGTACGACTACATTTCTCCAAGTCATTAGTGCCAACATGTGCCACAAAACTTACTTTTGTTAAACAAAACAAAGCAACAACATATTATCCAACAAATTATTACCCACAACCTTTACATCAGGTGGGAAATGTACTCTGGGGTGAACTTTCCCAACTATCTATATGTTGAGTACATACAAATCAGAACTTAATCAGAAACTTAAAAGTAACAGAGGGATGCAATACACATGCCATTTGCAAATTCATGAAAATCAAGAGATCAGCCTTCAAAGCAAATGTATTTAAATGGGAATGTTAATGGGAAATACGCAATTTCCCCTCTCCACTTTCAGAATCCTAACATGTGTAACTGCACCACTTTCTTTCTGGTGCTATTGATATTTCCTCTGCCCACCAATTCTGCCTTGCAAATTTCCCCTATGCCCCTGCTACAGAGGAGTGAGGGCTGGTATTCATAAACAGAAATTGGTGTTAGCATGAAGTTCCAGCCCATAAAGTTAACTCATTATGCACGCAATTAATATGTGTCCCCTTGAAGGTCAGGAGAGGAATTCTCTGCTAAATCATGGTATTTATAAGAAGAGATGTCAATAGAGAATCAACTCAAAACCAACACTCTTGATCTGCTTTTCTTTTTCCTTTGCTCTTCCATTGCTCTATTACAACTCAACAACAGGGCCTTGGAAGGATGCCTCTGCAGAAAAATAAAAATATTTACCCACCTGGCTCTCTAATGGGGGGGGGGGATGGTTTTCGTACTATTCTTTGAGGTGCCTGCTCCTTGAAATGACAGCCTCCTTTTGACCTAATTGCATGAATTTGGCATTAAGGGGTGGGGGTGGGGGGAAGGACGTGCAGGGCCTGTGAAGCCGGCAAGCAGCCAAGACATTTTGTGCAAGACAGGGCTGGCTGTGCCATCCCCAGGAAGAGCACTTGCCCGACTCACAGCCGGAGGCAAAATGCCAATTCTTGTCTCTAGATCCCTCTCTGATTTTTCCTTGCTGACTCCTGGCCCACACTGCCTCTTTAATGCTGAGCTACACACTCCAAAAGTTGAATGAGCAATAAAGCTGCCACAGAGTCAGGTTCAAGGCCCCTGTATTAATTTACA
The DNA here is from genome assembly GCF_964252035.2 of Podarcis erhardii. Lineage (NCBI taxonomy): Eukaryota > Metazoa > Chordata > Lepidosauria > Squamata > Lacertidae > Podarcis > Podarcis erhardii. Next base: position 16,876,877 of record NC_138504.1, read on the forward strand.
ATGCTTTGAACAACTTAAGCCCAACTTCGCGACTACCTGAACATTTATATATAGCAGCTTGATCCCTGAGATCATCTGTAGAAGCACCACTGGTTGTCCCCCAAGTTGGCAAGCCTCATTTAACATCAACACAAAACCAAGCATTTTGTGTCATTGGCCCATTCCTGTGGACTGCTCTTCCGGGAGTCTTCTATATTAATTGTTACATGTTTGCTGGAAACATTTATTTGCCATCAGGCTTGTGCTGATAATTAAGTTAAACGTTTTCTGTAATAGCTGGTGGCTTGTTTTAAAGTTTTATGTGGTTTATTTTGTGTATACAGAATATAATTGTTGTAAACTGCTTTGATATTTGAAATTGCGATATACAAACTATATCTATATCTATCTGTCTGTCTGTCTGTCTGTCTGTCTGTCTATCTATCTATCTATCTATTTATCTATCTATCTTCTATCTTCTATCTATCTATCTATCATTTGCATACCAAATGCAACATAAAATCACAATATAGAAACACAAAACACATAAACAAAATGAAAAAACAAAAACAACCCAAAAGTCCGTCCCCCCGGCAACACTTTTATAAAAGGCATTGGGTGTCAATCAGCCAAAGGCCTGCTTAAAGAGAAACATTTTTGCCTGGCACCTAAAGGTGTATAATGAAGGTGCCAGGAGAACCTCCCTGGGGAGAGCATTCCACAAATGAGGAGCCACTGCAGAAAAGGCCTGTTCTCATGTTGCCATCCTTCGGACCTCTCAAGGAAGAAAAGCAGCAGAAGATGATCTCAGGGTCTGAGTAGGTCCATATGGAAAGAGGCAGTCCTAGAGGTACTGTGATCCTTAGCCATTTTAAGCTTCATAGGTCAAAACACTTTGAATTGGTAGCCAATGCAGTCGGACCAGGATTGGTGTAATAGGCTCAAACCACATTGCTCCGGTGAACAACCTGGTTGCTCAATTCAGCACTAGCTGAAGTTTCTGAACTGTCTTCAGAGGTAGCCCTATGTATAACACATTGCGGTATTCTAACCTTGAGGTTACCAGAGCATAGACAACAGTAGTTAGGCTACCTCTGTCCAGATAAGGGCACAGCTGGGCCACCAGTTAAAGTTGATGGAAGGCACTCTGGGCCACTGAGGTCACCTGAGCCACAAGTGACAGCAAAGGATCCTGGAGTACCCCCAAGCTATGTACTCAATCCTTTAGAGGAAATGTAACCCCATCAAGAGAAGCAACGTCCCAGCCATCCAGTCTAGGGAGTGACCCACTAACAGTGCCTCAGTATTATTTGGATTGAGCTTCAGTTAGTTGGGTCTCATCTAGTCCATTATTGAGACAAGAGTCCAGAACGTCCTCTGCCACACCTGCAGATGTAAAGGGGAAGTAGAGCTGGGTGTCATCAGCATATGGCTGACAACATACCCCAAACCTCTGGATAATTCTATTCAGCTGTTTCATGGAACTGTTGACCAGCATAGAGGATAGAATCGAACCCTGCAGAACCCCACATTGAATGCTCACAGGGCTGAAAAACACTCCCCAAGCAACATCCTCTCAGAAAATGATTAAATGAACTTGGGAAAGATATCATATATGTGCTTCATATCTGGTCTTTGATATATTTATCATGTGCACTAATATTTGTGAGCTTCACACAACCTGTTAAAAATCCTGTGTTCTTTATCCTATACTCCACTATATGCAGGATTTAGCTTTCAATGTGTATTCATGCAAGAGCAATGTGGGCTGAACATCAAATCCTTGATGTGGCATTGGACACCATTTTGAGCATATTCATATGGGAAAACAGCATGTAAATTTAAATAATAAATAAATAAGAAGACCACTGCTGGATCAAGTCAAAGTCCCATCTAGTCCAGCACCCTGTATTCAGAAGTTTCCTGTTGGAATTCTATTCCTATTTAAGAGACAAACATTCCTGTCTAGCTTTCTGACTGATGTGCCCTGTAAGCCTTTCATGATACTCCTGATTAGTTTACTGCAAAGTGTTCTGTATCAGACTTCAGAAGGTTCACTTGGTACAATATATAGCTGCCAGGATTCTGAATGGTTATGTGGAATAGGCTAGAGTTAAGAACTCTATTAACTTTCTACTTCCAAGCCCAATTAAAAGGGCGAGTACTGACATTTGAAGCCTTAAATTAGTGGTGGCAAACTTGCAGCTTTCCAAACCTTAGTTAAACCCCAAGAATTTTATCCAACACTAGTTCCTACTCAAAGCAGACTCACTAAAATTAATTGACATGACTAAATTTGGTTCATTAATTTCAATGGGTCTACTCTGAGTAGGACTTAGGCTAGAACCCAAAGTCCCACCAGCCCAAGCTATCATGAGGAATGACAAAGGAGCTGTAGTCCATCAGCATTTAGAGGACCGCAGTTTTCCATCTCTGCCCTAAATGAGAAAGGAATTTTCTAAGAAAATTTGCCAAAGAATTTACCCCACCAAGAATATTCAGCAAAATGCCCATCCAGTTTTGTCCAAAGCATGCTGAGAGATTTATAACATTATTACTAGTCTCTCCCTTTTCTGTTCATTCGCTGAGTCTGCATCTGTATCTTCTCCATCTTTCAAAGTAGACATTTATCATAAGGAGGCCCCTGTTGATAGAGCCTCCAAACAGCCCAAAAGGTGCTCCTATGCCAAGCCTGATCTTCTTACTAGGTCCATTTCTGCCATTACCTTTGAGGCTAGGAGGGTTAATTGGGGATCAAGGCAGAACTCACAAAGTGGTCAGAAGATCCAGGCCCTTCTGGTGAAGCACTTCAGGCTGTCTTGGCACCATTGCAGGTTCTTCCAGGTCTTCAGTTCGACTGGGATTCTCCCCGGGATCTCATACCTCTTTGTCAGAGAAGGTGTCCCTGCAATCTGGATTAGATGGAATTCAAACATTAACATGTCAGTAATCATACATTCCGTGATGGGAGCACCATATTCACATGAGTGGGTACCTCGGGACATGGATTTTGTTTTATAACCACTCACCAAGATCACCAAATGCAAAATGGGGTGATCTGAAAAGAGCCACTTTTGAGGTTTCTTCTATGGGTGTGTACCTTTAATGAGCGATCACTCTCCTCCCTCCAACAGCCATCATTCCTTGGGAGAATGCACAGCCCCTTTGTGTAAATTCAGCTGCTTTAAGCCCAATTAAATCTAAAATGATGGCTTTCAAGATAGGAAATAAGGAGGAAGTGTTTTTACTTGATTGGCCAAATTGTATATGAAGATGCATTCCCAGAGGGTAGATAGAGCTATTTTTGTACCAGCATGCAACACTTTAGTGGCCCATTTTTATCTCCTAGTTTAGTCAACATCAAAAACAATTATGGCAATTATGAAAGACCTTGGCTTGCTTCCCTCTGGGATATTGCAAGGAAATTTTAAATCCAGCATGTTGCTTTTATTATTATGATTATATTATCACTATTTTTTAAATAGGGATGACAGCTCACATTTCAAATAGCTGATCCCCAAGTGGAGAACTGCTGGCAAAATCATGAAATTTCTCCAAAGCTCTTTTGTGTTTCCGTTCCAAGGCTCTGTTACCCGCAGCCCTCTGGTGGATATATAAACCACACGAACAAGCGGATTTGGGTTTATGGGTTCAAATAGGCCACATCTATATTGGTTACAGATGTGAATGGCTTGGCTTAGGCATTGGGTGAAGCCAGACTATATCTCGACTCCCACCCGTCTGCTGGGAGTCCATCTAGGGGTAAACCACCAACGGGGGGGCCCTAAGACTTACATCAAATAGGGGCACTCCGAGGGGTCCCTATTGGGGTACTGATATGTCCCTACCCCACATCTAGGCATTAGACAGAATCCACAGCCCTGGATCCCTTTAACAGGATACCCTTAATGAGGAGGGGCAGGCAGAGGCTACAACCTCTCCTCCATTCAAACAAAGGCTTCCTAATGCCTAACCGCCACTCAAGCCCAAACGGCTCGCCGCCAACATTCTCACACCTACAACCAATCTTGGATGCCTTCTGTAATGTCATCCGACCATATATTGTTGCCGACATCAGAAAGGTGTACCATGTCATTACAGGACAAGGCCTCCTGGTCAAAGGTGATGGCAGGGCAACATATCACACAGCCTTTCAAGAGTTGCACCTTTTGAGCAACTGTGCAGTTTGCTTTCCTTCTAAGTTCTATTAATGGCAACTGGGTGAGGGCAATCACACCAACAACACCACTCCAGCAGCTGGGACCAAAGTATGGTTAAGTCCAGGTACAGGGCAGCAACCTTATCAAAGCCCTCTTTAATGTTTCCAGGTTAAGTCAATGCCCTTCCTTAGAACCAAGTTGTTTTCGCCCAGCTGAATGATCAATGCATCAAGAGGGCCATACAACGCACTTCTTGTTGTCACGATGGGCATGCTGGCCTGAATAGGCTTCCAAAATGGCCAATGGCCCCTGCCACGTGGTCTGGCAAAATGGCAGAGGCTAGACTATGTGGGTGTCCAAAATGGCCGACCTTTCCCAATCTGTGGGGGGAAGCAGGACAAAACAACAAACCTTACTGAGAAAGGATTGAAGAAACTCAGGGTTTAAAGAACATTGGGTGCAAAGATCGCTGTCAAACCTGCAGCACTCGCACCAGGCCAGGCTAAAGGCCACTCCAAAGGAAACTGCACGCACACACTGTACGCTCCATGTCATACAAACCACTTAGCCCTGCAGCCCCACCAGCATTAATTTAAAATTAAATCCGAACTGGCTGTCTAATTAGGAGTGGCAGGCGCCTAATAGCCATTCAGCAGGCAACCACCTGTACAAACGCCATTAAGAAACCAGTGGGGCAATGGGACAAAGCTGGCACCTGCTTGTAAAGCCAGCATAGAGACTCAAAGCCTCCATGCCCCCCCCACTTGTGCCCGCACAACTATAGACTGAGCAAAATTAGTAAGGCACCTTTTAAGAAATGTTAAGCTCTGGAGAGTGGCAGAGGCCTTTCAAAAAGCTGTGTGGGCATCTGCCTCTGCACAGCTGACCAGGAGCTGCCACACAGCTGAACTGTTAATTGAACAGGAGAAGGGGTTTGTGAGCGCACCTAGAGAAGCCCTTCAAATCCTTGGTTAAATCAGGCAAATTGGGGAATCCTGGTGATGCAACCTACACCTTCAAACACACACTGGTACTGGCCAAGGAGAGGACTGAACAAAATCACCATGCACCGTTCGCACCACCCGGATCCTCTATCCCTCAAGTAGCTGTTTCCCCCTCCACCTTCACAACACACACAGGCACCAATTTCCCTTACTATACAAGACAACGCACAACCACTCCCGAACATACAGGGAAAGGTTACTTCCTGAGTCAGCAAGAAAGCAAAGTCCTCCACTGCTGCACAGCTGCTCTGCCTCAAGCCGGCTCCCACTGCTTGTTTGTAGGGACGGAGCAGAGAGAGCGGTGAGGCTGCAAAGTAGGATTGATGCACACGCAACACCAATGTAATAAACAATGAACCAAACCAAACCAAAGAACGATAGAACTATCCAAAGGAAGCAAAATGGGGAAGATCCGACAATGAGGTGAGGAGATCTGTAGAGATCCAGCAAAGGGCATGAGAGGTCAGCATCCCTGCTGTGCCAGAATTTAAATTCCCCACAGACACTTGCCCATTGGCACTGATTGGTTGGCGAGGCCCGCCCCTTGAGCAGGGCACTGCAGAGTGCTGACAGTGTGGGGAAGTGGCGGTGGGGAGAACACCAGTCTCCAACCCTTGGCTGGGTTATGTAGGGCTCAGTCGCGACGCCGCCTACCAAATATGGTAAGCGGACTTATCACATGAATAAATGGGGATCCCTAGATATCCAGAATACATAGCAGTTTAATAAAAGTACCAGCCAATTCAAAATATGCAATGGCTGTGTTATGGGAGTGGCATTCTGTATCAAAGATTATTCACCCCGATCTGACCCATAACGATGGAGGGGTTTAAGAGCATGGCAACACTCTCTACTCACCTGGTATGCCAGTGCTACTTTGACCATCTCAATGGTCCACATGGGGCCATAATATGGCTTACTCATGCAAAAGTCAAATGCAATTGGTTAATTTCCTTGGCAAAACACTTAAACATCTTGGATGGTGTGTGTGTGTGTGTGGTCAGGATTTGAACATTTTGGCCCCACACTGGCAACTACAGATATAGGAGGTGGAATCTGCAGATAGTGATCTTGGGACTCATGTATAGATCAGATATGGATGAGTTTTCATTTAACATGCATGTTTGGGATTTTTTACTCTCTCTTGCCCTTGAACAGTAGATACTCACAGTGTATCCCAACTACTTCTAAAAGTCCCCTCGGCTTAAAGGAGGGACGCTTGTTATGGAGCTGCTATCCAGGAAACATGTATCTAAACCCACTAGCCTGTCGTCTTCCTTACACCTAATCCATGGTGCAGTAGCAATGTCTACCAGCTTCCTCCTAATAGACATTGTCAGGGTTACAAACTCAGAATGATGGAGAATGGGGACAAGACTCAAATTACCATATTGGCCTGAATATAAGCCACATCTGAATATAAGTCACACCTTAAGAAAATTCAAGGGTTATGGGGGGAGAGAGAGAAAAAGACAATACCTGAATATAAGCCACTCCCTTAAAATTCTGCAAGCACTCACACCCGTAAATGGCAAATGTAGAAGAAAATCCTACAGGTACCATTCCCCCACGCTCCCAGGCTGCTTCCTGGGGGGGGGGGGAGAGCTGCGCTGCTTTGCCAATGGCCTTCCTCCTTCTTTCCGGTGGTTCAGGGGAGGCTTGAGAGCTGCGGTCGGGACAGGCACCGTTGTCCCGCACACCCAAAGGCCCTCATGGTGGCATCCTGGGTGGGCCCCCCTCTCCATTCCAGCCTTGGAAGGCAAAGCAGGGCTGCGGACCTAGGGCAGCTGTTTCAGTAAGAGTCCATTTTTGTAAGGTCGCGAAGAGTGATTTTTTCCTGGGGAGACTCAAGGGTACGCATACCCCTAAACATTTTGTGAATCTAAGTTTTGCCTAATTGAGGGGCAGTATTTCAATATGACTATGAATATTGGAAGTACCTCTAAACATTTTTTTTGGGGGGGGGGAGCACTGGTCACGAATGTAAGTCGCACTTTAACTTTTCATGGTTGGAATTGGGGGAAAAGTGTGGCTTATATTCAGGCCAATATGGTAGTTGGCTCTCTCTCCACCTTTAACAGACATCTCTGCCTTTCCTCCCCTACTAGTCCCAACAGCGACCAGCCACCATTGTTTGAAGCCCTCTTTTGACTGCTGGACTGAATCCTATCCATTTGCTGCAATCCAGCTCAGAGTTAAGTGCAGTTGTACTCTGAAAGAAACCCTGCTATTTTTCATGAGGTATGGCCCTAGTACACATTCTAGGATTGCAAAATAAGTGTGCTATAACATAGCATTTAAATTCCCCACTTAGCCTTCATAAGGGTGAGAAAGGCCAGTGAAATTAACTTCCATGCTACTTTCTAAGTATCAAGTGGTCATTGTCTCCATGGTGGGATGTGTGTCCTGCTCTGGGAAAGTAGGGCACTCTAGGGAAATGGGCAAAGTGATCTGGTCATCTTTACATTAAAAAACAAAACAAAAACCAGTTTAGAAGTAAGGTGTAAGTGCTACTCCTTAAAGAGGAGTCCCTTAGTCAAGAACAACTTGAAAATCTCTGCAGTGCACAGATATAACGTAGTTCATTTATTCTAGGGATGGAGAATCTGCAGCCTCCAGTAGTTCATTTATTATTTATTGCATAAAATTTATATACCGCTTGTTTGTAGAAAAAAACTTCATAGCAGATCCAACATGCATCAGCTCCAGACAAAAGGGACCCCCCCCCCCAATTTATACACTGCTTTCAGATTTGATGTATTATGATTGCATCTCTTTTTGTGTGCTTTTGCATACAAAGTTCAGAACCCCAGAATTCTGGCCATAACGTAAGGTGTTCTTTGCAAAATGGCACAGCATTGTGGTTCAGGAATAGTGTTCTGAGTTTTATAATTAGTCGTTTGTATATATGTAAATGTGAATAAGGTACGGAATCCAAGATTAGGGCCATTATGTATACAGAAGGTCAGACAACAAACTAGGAAATGCTGAAGCAAAAGCGAAGTGCCAATATATATAAATGGAACACTAATTTTAAATTTCTGCTCCAGAAAGATCAGAGGGCAGTAATGGTCTTTGGCAAGGATATTTCTTAAATACTTAGTGGCCATTTAGGGTTTGGGGTCCTACTGCCTTTGCCTTAAGCCATTAGCACTCAGCTGGTCATTAAACATTAGGAAATGTATTTTGCCTTATTCATTATTCCCTGAGCATCTGTTTCGTTTCAGATTTCCAAGCCATGATTTAATTGGGGGTCTGCACATGTATTTTCAGTAGCTGGCTTATATCCAGTCAGAGACTGGAAGAAGCTTGCTCAAATCCATCAATGTGTGTTAGCTAATTAAAGCTGGATAAGGCTAAAGTCGGAGTGGTCAGCAGGCCTTGTGATCTGGGCAGTGATAGATGCTCCCACCTGAGAGTGATGGGAAACTTCTCAAATTTCTAGAGAAGTCAACTAGCCAACAACAACAACAAAAGATTCACAACAAGTGATGTGAACTCAGGTTTTCTTCAAGCAAAGCTTGCTCCTAAAAAGGGAAAGAATGGGTCTTGGGATTGAATCAAATATTTATTTTTCCCTCGCTTGGTCTCAAGAACTTGCTTCCAAACCCAAGAAACCAGCTTTGGTGATCCAGCAGTTGCCTAATTCACAAGGGCCACCATCCCTCTTGCAATGATACGCTCCATCTTTCCAATATTTCCTGAAGTGTGGTTCAGGGGACTCCCATACCTTACGGGAACACTCCTAACAGCCCAGCGAAGCAAGAGCTGGGAGCGGGGGGGGGGGGGGAGGACAACGACAAGGAAGAGGCATTATCAGAGTTCAAATACATATTCCAGCTTGGCAGAAACACTTGAGATGCAAATCTGGGCCAGTGAGGGGTGTAACCTCTGGAGAGGGGGAATGGTTTGTGGGGTATTAAAAGGCTTGGAGGGTTGCATTTGGCCCACTGGCCCAAGGTTCCCTGATGCCCTGATGACAGCGTGAATACAGACGTGTGCGTCTTTTTTGTGTGTGTGCTGTATTCAGGCCTATGAATTAATGACACACAATCCCAATAAAGTATTGCCCAACCTTGAGATTCTTGCATCTCCACCCACCCGCTACTCAGATTACGAGAAAACATGCTGTAGAGCAGGCCTGTGTTCAGAGCCCTACCAGACTGCTGTACATGCAGTCTGATATAAGACTGCTGTATATAAGTCTGATATACTTACATTACTAACAACTGTGTGTAGCCTGAACAAAAGTTCAAAAGGCAATACATTACATTTCTTTTCTGCTGATGTGCATAATGTCAAACACTCCTGAAAAGGGAAGGAATGTCGAAGGAACCATGTGAACCAAACAGTTTTTACTGGGTGAAGTTGGAGTCTGCAATGGAGTCATGCTTCTCCTGCAAAATTCTCACTGACAGCAGTAGCAAGAGTTTTGCTAAGAAACAGGTAAGCACAAAAGTAAGGATTTCAGGTTTATTCTCTTCAAAGCACATGCACAGAAGGAGGAAAATGCCATCAAAAGTCTAGCTAGGCAGATACAGCAGTTCACGACAGACACCTTCACCTGTGCCTAAGGCACAGTGTGTCTCTGTGGAACAGAATTAATGGTCTGCTGTAACATTTCATATTATAGATAATTTTTACACAGTCTTATCTTGTTCTGGATACTGACTGCTGTCCAAATATAGGTCGGCTTCTTCTCTCACATTAGATGACTGTTTTATGTGCACATCGTGGTACAATTTAGTGTTGGATCAAAAGTTCTCAAAAGAGAACTTTCTGGGGAAAATATATTGGGGAGAAAGGGGGTTCAATGGAAAAAAAGAGACAGAAATTTGTGTTCCTCTTTGGGGCAGGTGGGGACAGTTAGAGGTGAAGGACAATACCCTTAGACTGCACTCTCTCTTCATCTAGAAACCACATATTCATTTTTAAAAATTCCTAATAATACTCTGGAACGAGTCATTTACCAAATAAATTGGTCACAGCTGGCAGATTTGGGAGAGAAGGATCATAGATGTTGGTTGAGGCACTGGGGTATGTAGGGCATGTTCCACAAACCAACCTCCCATGGTTTATTACAGGCTCCCTCACCTGATGACTGACTGACATTTGATTTCTATGCCACTTTCCATTCAACTGGATTCCAAAGTCGCTTACAAACAATAAACAGCAAAGCAATGTAATGTAACAGAGCATCAAAGCTAAACTACAAGTTAAAAAAATATTATTGTTAATAGTAAAAATAACACTTAAATAATTACACAATTAAACTACAATTTAGAAATCCATAATATATTATAAAAATAACTACATTATTGAAATTAACAAATAACACTGGGCAACAATTTTTTACTTTTTGAATGTTGTCTAGATTTCTACAACTGATTTAGGGTATTTTTGCACTGCTGAATCAGGAAATGGCATCCGTTTCTCTCCATCAGGTCAGGTTTTTGTGTTATGTTGATTTGAAAAAAATCAGATCTTCTGACAAAATCGATTACATTTTTGTGGCATTATCAGCTGATTTTTGTCAACACATATCATCCTAAATATGTTTTTAAGAGAAAAAAATGTTTTCCCAACAACATATATTGATTGCCTGATAGAAACATCAATTACTGTAAACTGAATGGTGGGCATTGATAAAGGTAAGTACACGTAAATTGCATGTTGCTTCACCATTTTTCAAACTTCAGGGCTTGAACTTCCGTTTCTTGGAACTCCTGGAATGCTCAGCGGCAGGGAGGTCTCTCTTCAGAGTCCAACAGTAGTCAGCCATCATGACTGCGTCCCAGCGACCCTGATACCTGGTCTCCATCTCTTTCATGTCCTGATGGAATCTCTCCCCCTGCTCGCCACTCATTGAACCCAGGTTCTCAGGAAACCGGTCCATATGTGAAAATAGGTAGTGCATCTTGACACTCATGTTGCAGCCCAGGTTTCTGAAAGCAGTCAGCATGTTGTTGACAAATTCTGCGTAGTTTCTGGCCTTATTGTTGCCAAGAAAGTTCTTCACTACCAGAACAAATGCCTTCCACGCTTCCAGTTCCACTTCATTCATTGAGTTTCCGAACTCTGGATCTTTGATGAGCTGACGGATCTGAGGACCGTCAAAGATGCCAGCTTTCAACTTCTCCATGGTCAATCCTGGAAAAGCCTGGCACAAGTAAGTGAAGCAGTCACCATCCTTGTCCAGAGCCTTGGTGAACTGCTTGATTAACCCGAGCTTGATATGCAGCGGTGGGAAGAGTATTCTGTCTCTGTCCACCAGAGGGTCATTGATGATGTTCCTTTTTTTGCAAGGCACCAATTCCTCCTGCACAGGCCAGTCCTTCTTTGTGTAATGCTGAGCACGGTCCCTACTATCCCACATGCACAGAAAAACATGGGTACTTGGTGAAGCCAGACTCTTGTCCCAACAAAAAGTTCACCATCTTCAGGTCAACACAAATAAACCACTTATGCTGATCATAACCAATTTTCTCCAGCATATACTTCACCGCTTCATAGTTCTCCTTCAGGGTACTCGAGTGAGCCAGGGGTATAGAGGCAAACTGGTTGCCGTTGTGTAGCAGAACACATTTCAGTGATCGCTTGCTGCTGTCAATGAAAAGTCTCCAATCTTTGGGTTCGTACTGTGGCACTCCAAGCTTGAGCAGAAGCTGCGCAATATCTGCACAGTACACCAAGTCCTTCTTTTCCGAGAAAAAATGGAGGTACTCTTGATGCCTGTTGCGGAAGAAGCTGATGCGAGCACTGTCAGAGAGGAGGTTTTTTTCCTTCAATCTGGATGCCAACAGTTCGGCAGAGTCCTTTGACAAGCTGAGGTCGCGAACTAGATCATTCAACTCCTTTTGGGAAAATGGATGTGGAGCATCATCTTCAAGAACCACTTCTTCTTCATGTCCTTCAACACTGGAGGCATCTTTGTCACTAATGTCAGGAAGTTCTCCGAAGATAGGGACTGGAATTTCATCACAATGAGCTACAGGACGACGTGCTGATTGAAGATCAGGATACTTGAGGCTGCTCCGGTTCTTTCTGTTGATCCCAGTCACATCAACAGTGCAGAAGTAGCAATCAGTGACATGGTTTGTTGGCTCCCTCCAAACCATGGGAATTCCAAAGTTCAGACTTCTCTTGCCATTGGTCCACCCACGTAGAGTCTCGGTGCATGCCTTGCACACCATGTGTGGCACCCAAGCTTTAGCCTGGTCACCAAGTTTAATACCAAAATAACTTTATGCTTTGCCGCACCAATTTATGGAAGATTTCGAGGTTTTATGACTTCGAACTGATCCCTTTTCAACATAATCACCCAGAACTATTGGACCTGAATACTTCTTGTCATTAAAATAATCATTTCCAATCAAAACAATTATTTGACATGGCATTTTACCCCCACCAACTTCTAAAATGCTCCACACAAGCGTACATGTGAACAAAAACGTAAAAAAATGACCTGTGGCCATAGCTCAAAAACTTGGCCTGATTGAGCAAAACAAATGTGATTTTTAGATTCAGCGCATCAGATTCATCCTAAATCAGCTGAAAAAACACAGACAACAAATTTGTTGTTGACCGGTGTAATTGATAAAACAATTATAAATAATTACAATCTATGAAGCAGTTCTAAAAAACAGCAAGTACTTAGCTTAACATCATTAGATTCACACACACACACAAAAGGTTCAATACTCATCCACTCTGCTCAATCTATTAAAATGCACAGCGAGTATATAGGAGGATCCTGATCCAATAGACATGCCCACAACAGAACTGAGCTATAGCAAGCACCCAGTCTCTCATACACCAAACAGATAGATGCGTGTTCATGGGCCATACCCAGACTGCTGTCCCCCAGACTCAAGCTCACACTGAGAGATTGAGATAAATTCTGCATCCTCTCCCTTAGAACTCTACACTTTGACTGAGAATTACCACCATTTGGCCACCACAAGCCAGAGCAACATGGAACAACAAACAAAAGCAATGATATTCTTTTATAGATCTATGGCCTCAATGCCCAACAAAAGGCAGCAAAGCATATTCCATCAGTCTTCTCAACAGTTCTGCAACAACTCAACAGCAGCCAGGCTAATAATACTATAATGGATGGTGGTGTTTTTTGTTTTTTTCACTATAACTCCCATTGCCCATGCTTGGACCTCCATGACCCCTGGAGGGAATCAGGTTGGGAAGGCTGACATTGGGTTGAGAAGATCTGGACTCCCAAGGTTCACTACTGGTGTTGCTTCTTCATCAAACTGTCCAGGTATGTTGTCTGTTAAGAGCCAGGTATGTCACAGATCCAATAGACTGAGCAAGGGTGAAGTCACCCCGTCATGTAATCAAGAGACGACACCATGAACTGAACGAAGAGGACAGTATTTTTAGATATGCTGTAAGCTGCCCAGAGTGGCCGGGGAAAACCAGCTGGATGGGTGGTGTATTAATAATAATAATAATAATAATAATAATAATAATAATGACTTTTAGAATGCTTTATGGACCTGTCACTAGCCCACCTGGTACACAGTCTTCCTAGCAATGGTGAGATATATTAGGTTTCTGTTTAAATTACACTACTTATTTCTTTGTTTGCATCTAGGCACACAAATCACCATGTGCACATTTTATGCAAATCTGTGTTCTCTTTTATATCCTGTCCTTCCTCCCAAAGTAGCTCCAAGGGCAGCAAACATCAGGAGATAAAACAATAAAAAATATTTAAAGAATTTTAAAGACAAAACCACTGCAGATGCAGACATTTTTGGTAGTGCATAAGTGAAGTTTCAATTAACTACTTAAGACAATTTTGGTGTTCACATGTAACACTGAATGAGTGTGCAGTGTGTACACACAAATAACTAAGCTGTTTATTCATAGATATTCACTTGTAGCATTCAACGAGTTTACAGTGTGCATGTGTGTGTGCGCCTGTATACACAATAGTTGAGCTGTACAAACCAATAAGTGTACACTCATTCACACAAACACTGGTTGTAGTGACAGGTTGTAGTTTGGTTTGGTTTCGCAAGCCTTAGTGCAGATTAGACATGTAAGCTAATAAAGTTGTCTGACATAGTGGTTGTGCCTCATGTTTTAATTAATTAATTAATTAATTGATTGATGGTGGTGGTGATGATGATGATATCTTGTCTTCCATCACACTTCTATACCTTATCTATATCTATCTATCTATCTATCTAATCTACCATCTACCATCTATCTATCTATCATCTTCATCATCATCTCCTAGTGCAGCCACTGAGACAGCTGTTAGATAACAAACAAAGTTAGGAGAAGGAGAAGAAAAGGACAAAGGAGGCAGAGAAAGCAGAAGGGAAAGAGAGTAAAAATAAAAATAAACTCGTGTAGTTGCCAAGCAAAAAATTGAAGAGGCACCCAGTGAAGGAGGAGTGGCAGTAATGATATACAATGGTATTTCTTTCAGACTGGGAGGAAGCACACATCAGATTAATCCATGGGCCTGGCATCCTCAAGAGAACAACCCCAATTCCAGGGCTTGTCACAAATGGAATGAGTTTGATGGTTTGTAGCGAGTAGTTGTGCATGACACACAGCCCTGCCTGCTTGGCAGCCTGGCACAGAGAAATCACAAATGTTCCACCTAGAACAAAGTTAATCCCATTTGATGAGAAATAACTCGGACTGCAGTTCCATTCAGTGTCTGGGGAGGGAGGGAAAGGCTGCAGATGGAAAAGACAGTTGATTGCAAGATGCAGAAAGTAAATCTCCCAATGCACATTCCCTTTACCTGACTTGTGAATCTGCCATCACTTCAGGCACTCCCGTATTAACTTTCCACTGTTTATTAACAGGCAGCACATGCAATGCTCTTCAGAGTGGGTGATATATTATAGATTCAGCCCTTTCCCCCCTAACTTCCGCTGATAAGGCTACTACTACTACTGAGTCCTTTTCCAGGCATGCTGCACAATGTTGTTACCTCTGAATCACAGTGTGATTCACTCCAAACAGTCACAGATTATTGGACTGGGATGTGTTGTTATTATTTAAAATAATAACTTCGTAATAATGGTGTAATATCCTTGATTTATTATCCTGGCCAGTGTTGCTGGAGAGGAATTCTTCAGCGGCAAGCTTTCATACTTATCCTTGGACAATGAAGGATTTAACCGGATTTAACGAGTCTTTGTCATATGTTCATGTTTGTTACAGCACTTTTTGAAAAGAACCTGCCATCAATAGTACAAAAAAATAAAATAAAATCTAGGACTCTTCAGTATGTGCCCCCTCCCTTGTATGAATGTCTGCAAACTTGAATGATAATATGGACATACTCTTGAGGGTGTGGGGGAGAAATAAAGGTGGGGGAAATGCACAATTGCAACCCTATCCCACCCCCGCTATAGTTGTACAGCAGATGTTTTGCAAGTGGATATTCTTAGGTTCAGTCCCCAACATCCTAAGAACATAAGAAGAACCTGCTGCGTCAGACAAATGACCCTTCTAGTCCTGTATCACAGTGGCCAATCAGATGCTCATAGCATGACAGCACTCTCCCCCCCTGTGGTTTCCAGATACTTACTGGTATTCAGAAGCATACTACTGCAAGCTGAAGGAAGTTCCATAATCAAGAGTCTGCACTGAGAAGGCCTTGTCCAACCTAAAAGATCTTAAAGGTAAAGGTAAAGGGACCCCTGACCATTAGGTCCAGTCATGACAGACTCTGGGGTTGCGCCGCTCATCTCGCTTTATTGGCCGAGGGAGCCGGCGTACAGCTTCCGGGTCATGTGGCCAGCATAACTAAGCCACTTCTGGCGAACCAGAACAGCACACGGAAATGCCGTTTACCTTCCCGCTAGAGCGTTACCTATTTATCTACTTGCACTTTGACATGCTTTCGTACTGCTAGGTTGGCAGGAGCAAGGACCGAGCAATGGGAGCTCATCCCGTCACGGGGATTCAAACCGCCAACCTTCTGATCGGCAAGCCCTAGGCTCTGTGGTTTAACCCACAGTGCCACCCGTGTCCCTTTAAAAAAGATCTTACTTTAAAAGATCTTACTGATGGGCATATAAGCAGGGCCTCTTAATGTACAGGCCAGTTCATTTGAGTGAAGAAAGTCATTCAGATTAATCTGGCCCACAAACCATTTTAGACTTTAAAAAAAGGTCGTGAGGAACCTCAGGCCCTCCAGGCCTCTCTATCTGTCCCAAGGCAATCTCCCCAGGCAACACCCCTTCCTATGTCCTCCCCTGTGTCATTTTACCTTGCTGGAGTGTGTGTACTTGAGCTGTGGTCATGTCTCTTACTTTCCTGGATGGAGAATGAGCAAATGTGGCCCCTGGAAAAAGGCCCCTAAATTCTGCTTTAAATGCTAGCCTCCACAATTTGGATTGGGTCCAGAAAATGGTAATCCTTTTGAAGTAACAATTGTTTGCATTTGGATTAAACTGCCACCACTGTGGATAAATTTGTTCAGCTGAGTACTGGATGTAGAAAACTAGGAAAGGTTTATCCTTGATTAAACCTTTGCCCCTTCTCCTTTTTAGTCTCCTTTTTATCTTCACCCATGGTGTTGTGAGCCATCAAAGATCTCAAAGCAGTGGGGAATGGATTTCTCAGCCATTGTCTCAGGCTGCATAGCCTTTGTGTATTTATAACTAGATCAAGGGCAGGGAATTTGTGACCTCTCTGGGTGCTTTATTGAGACACACATAGCTATTTATTGCTGTCTATGAAGCTCAATAAATAATTTGGCAGAATGAAAATTCTCAATGAAACAAATACACCTCCCCTGCAAAACTTCTCTTGACTGCCATTGACGTCGATCCCAGTCATCATGTCACTGTGATGAGACCCATTTCCCTTTTCAAATAGTCACAGCAACCTTACCGTAGCAGAAATGCAATAATACATTAATCAGAGATTATTCATGGCAACGCTTTGCAAATGTCCCCAGATGACTTCTGTAATTTTTAATACAATATGCAGTAGAGTAATACACCTTTTAGGCAATTGCAAGTTACAAGAATGTACTGAGTGATAAACCTTTCATCCCATCCACTTACTATTAAGTGATCAAAAAAAAAAAATCAAAGAACACGGTGTTAGCCTTAATGGCACTTTTGAACATAGGAACATTGTACTAGAAATATTAAAACAGTACTTTTGGCATCCTCTGTGTGCATTATTAGAGTCAGTTCAAGATGGGAACAATGAACCATAACTGTCTTTCTTTTGCGTTCTTTTTTTTCCAAGTGACTTTAAAAAGACTCTTATACCTTGTAATTAATTAGCCAACTTGGGAAATCTGCCATTGAAATAAATGCAGTTCAAATAGTCTTCCCGGCTAGATGGCATTTGTTCGAAAATCTTTTCTGAAGACTATTAAAACATGCATGAGAAACTACCAATTACTTAGCCCAGTGAGAGTTTCTTACAGTAAAAAAATAAAAGCCAAGGGAATTATCATACAATAATAATAATAAAAACACAGAATATGTTACCTAGGGCATGAGCTTATGTACTCTCGAAATCATAAGGCAGTAGGCTTTAGTTCTAATTAAGTCGATCAATGTGGTTCAGTATGAGTTTAAAGAGTTGATTCCAAATTGAAAAATTAAAATTTATTTGCATGAAGTGTGCTGAGCTGCAAACCTCAAAGTGACATTGGGATGTTCACCCTCAAGGATATTTTATTTCTGTGAAGCACTTCTGCATTTTTTAAAAATGTACTGCAGTAAAGGAGGACACCATTTTTTAAAAGGCAGAGCATCCCATAATTCCCTAAAGAATGAACCTATTTTCTATATAGTTCACTTCAAGGTTCAAGGTTGCTCAGTACAAATGAGCATGCTCATTGTCACTTTTCAGAACTTCCTGAGAAAGGGGATGTTATTAACCACAAAATACGCAGATCAACTCATTGTGACATGTTTATTGATGGAATATTTTACTCTTGGAAGTGTTGGTTGGTTGGTATGTATGTATGTATGTATGTATGTATGTATGTATGTATCTATGTATGATTTACATATTCAATATATATTGATGCTGATATAGACTACAACTCCCCTCATTCCTGGCCATAGCCCATGATAGCTGGGGTTGATGGTAGTTGTAGTCCACAAAGTCATTGGCTATCCCTGAGGTATCTTAAACACTGGTGAGTTTAGATGACCTACTAACACACTCAATGGAGCCAGCGACGGAAGCATATAGCTGTATTGAGGCAGCACTGGCTGTTGGGATTTTGCTCCCCTAACACATTTGTGCCCAGGGCAACTGCCCTTTTGTCCCCTGAAGCTACGTCACTGTTAAATAGTATTTGTGTGGATGGTCATTTATAGCTTTATCTTCTATGAACTTGTCTAATTCTCTTTTAAAGCCATCCAAGATGCTGCCCATAACTACACTTTGCGGAAGCAAATTCCATGGTTTAACTATGCAATATATGAAGAAGTACTTTCTTCTGTATATCAGCTCCATTGGATGAGAGGAGGAGAAAAACCTTCCCCTGAACAATTTCTCTATTCCATTAATTATTTTATATATCTGTATCATCCCTGTATCATCTTACTCACCCTTTCTCTAAACTAAAAAGTTGTAACATTTCATCATAGGGGATTTCCTCCAATCACCTGATCCTTGGGTTGCCCATTTTCTGAAAATTCTTCAGATTCAAACACATTTAAATGCATACACACATACCACCTATATTCTGCTATAATAGCCCTGCATAAATATGACATTGAATGAACATATCCTGAAAGACATGTCTCATTATTGTTTTAATATATGCATTTGTATCATTCCCTTGTCAGGAGCACTCCCTTTACAAAATACAGAAGTAGTGAATATGGTAAGTAAAGGATAAAGGGACCCCTGACCATTCGGTCCAGTCGTGGCCGACTCTTGGGTTGTGGCGCTCATCTCGTTTTATTGGCTGAGGGAGCTGGCATACAGCTTCTGGGTCATGTGGCCAGCATGACTAAGCCGCTTCTGGCAAACCAGAGCAGCACACGGAAATGCCCTTTACCTTCCCGCCGGAGCAGTACCTATTTATCTACTTGCACTTTGACGTGCTTTCGAACTGCTAGGTTGGCAGGAGCAGGGACCGAGCAACAGGAGCTCACCCTGTCGCGGGGACCGCCAACCTTCTGATCAGCAAGCCCTAGGCTCTGTGGTTTAACCCATAGCGCCACCCGTGTCCCTAGTGAATATGGTACCCTCCAGAAATTGTTGAGCTCCAAATCTCATCAGTCCCAGGTAGCACGTCTAATGGTCAGGGAGTTACAGAACAACCAACAACATCTGGAGGGCAGCATGCTGGCTACTCCATTTCTGTAAGTTACACTCCACTGAGGGAGCAGTTCTAGGACTGTGGTAATGAGGCACTGGGGGTGGGGGGTAAAAGAGCAAAGAAAACTCTACCTATGGCAAAAACATATGGGAGGGCTATAGGTCAATGAAAGAGCTCAGCGTTTCAATATCCAGGATCTCCAGACAGGTGGAAATTTGGAGAGCTGCTGGCAGTCAGTGTGAAAAATACTGAGCTAGATAGACTAGTGCTCTGATTTGGTATAAGGCAGTTTCCTATATTCCTTTAAGAAGAGGTTGGGTAAAGTATGGATAATGAAAGGATTATAAGAAACGAGAGACAATATTTTTGCCTGATTGCAATGCTCATTTTTGACAGATAAAGACACCATGATGATATACAATTCATTTGTGTGCAATGATCATTTCTACTCAGTTCAGCCTCGTATCACAAGATTAGAAATTTACTACATCCTGGAGTGTTTCGGATTTTATGGATATCCAGGTACATTTCAGAAATTATCATATAAGAAGAATTATTCTTTACATGAAAGTAAGAGATAAAAGCTACATGTTTATCCCAGAATGATAACCCATCAAAATAAAACATTAAGGTTCAGAGGGAGAAAAGATAATGCTTAACAAAATATCTGCCCAAACCTTGTCCCTTCCAGGTTTATTCATAGCATGCTGTAAGGCAGAGATAATAATCAGCACCATGCCCTCAAGATGCTGAGCTACAGTTCCAATAATCCCATTGAGTGTGCTCACCAGGGCTGATGGGAGTTGCAGTCGACTGATAGCTGATGACATGTTGGCTAATTGCTTTGTAGATTGTCATAACACTTCATTGTGCTCCCAAGTACTCCCTCTATTTCTAAAGTTTAGGTTTTAGTGTCAGTTCTTATGCATATGGCTGCAATGCATATGTGGCCAAATCAGCACTGCCCCTACACAAAAAGGAGGTATAAGCATACGTGGTGCAGCTTTTGGTGTTGCAGAAGTGCACATAAAGTGGTTAAAAACCCCCAAAAACCTAAAGTGGGGAGAAATGCTACAAGCAGCCAAATTCAGACTAGACATACTTAGTGACTACAACATTCTAGATGTGAGGGAGTAAAGGGAAAGCAGGGTGGCAAAAGGGGTGTCCCTTAAGGAGAGCACACTAAACAGGAACGCTCCCTCCGTCAACTTTTGTTGCTGCTGCAGGGCCTACTTGTTTATTTTACTAATCAATTAACTGAGGATCAGCAAAACATAACAGTTGGGAAGCAGTCTTCAATGCCACCTCTAGAAACATCCTTTGATTTGTCCATGCAAAAGCCAGCTAGTGCTTTCAAGCATTGGTTGTGATAGTCTTTTCTCTCCATTGTCAATTATACGTCTTGCATTGTATCCATGTAATTACTTTATCAAAGCCAATAGAATCCTCTGACCCATATAAGCAAAGGAAATAGAAATTTCAGCCTAATGGAGAATGTCTCCCTCCCTCACCAAAACTAGAAAGGCAGAAAAGCTACAAAGGGGGGCTCTCTGTTTCTCAGAACACCCCCCCCCCGCCACCCATTTATGCATGTTTCCATTAACACAGTAGCATCTCAGAAGTAACAGAAAATAATTAGAATGTGTGAGAAATTAGAGTCCAAGAATATTGAAAGGGAGAGAACTGAGAGAGGTAGATAAGCAAAGAAGAAAGCTTTCAAGTTGTCTTTGCTAGAATAGTCCTCAGAATGGGAGGGGGAAACGGCTTCAGAATTCCAGACATACAATTTCCGTTTCATGTTTGCATCTTTGTTCAGGAAAAAAAAAATACAGGAGGGCCATGTTTGTGTAGTTGGGGTGTGTGTGCAAGACTGGAATGTATTGGAATGGGTTCATCAGTAGGCTGACTGTATTTTGCTAATGTGTAATTATTCTACACAAGATTCTCAAGGGTAGGTTTGGAGGATGATTATGATGAGTGGTGGGCTGAAGGATTTGGCTGAGACATTTTTCAGCATTTCAGTTTGAGGGAAATGCTCTGTGAAGTTTGTGGTTCCTCTGCCTTTGAGCAGGGGCCAGGTTCATCCCATTTGCCTGTTAGGAAGAAAGCCACCTGAGACTCAGGGTCCATCTGCCCCAACACATCTAAAATAGTATCATGTCACTTTAACTGGCCTGAAACTATGGCTCCTCCCAGTTGTAGGCCTCTATACCATCTTGTGTGACATGCCAACTGCCTATTGCTTCAGAGGAATTCTCAAGGACTTTCAAGGTGCAGGGAGATGGCTGCTCCCACTGGCTCCTGTGAGAACTGGGACTGGGCTAGTGTGGGGTTGGAGAAAGCATTGAATAAATAAACTATATGAAGTCATGCTTCCATATGGGGTATATGCACAAATAGCTTGCAGCCAGGCAAACCCTGCAAAACTGCTCCACTACCTAGCCAGAGTAGCATTGCCACCTTTGGTTGGGCAAAATAAAGGACTGGTGGGACAAAGTATGGGACTGGTCGGGGTGTGTGTGTGTTGCAGGGCTAAAAATTACTTGATATGGTGTAGAAATGACTTTAAAGCAATCCATTACAATGGCACACAGGGTTTACAGTGGTTTACAGTGGTGCCTCGCAAGACGAAAAGAATCCGTTCCGCGAGTCTCTTCGTCTAGTGGTTTTTTCGTCTTGCGAAGCAAGCCCATTGACGGCTTAGCGGATTAGCGCTATTAGCGATTTAGCGGCTTTTAGCGGCTTATCGGCTTAGCGGATAAGCGGATAAGCGGTTTAGCGGCTTAGAAAAAGGGGGGGAGGGGAAAAACCCCCGCAGGAACTCACAAGACATTTTCGTCTTGCGAAGCAAGCCCATAGGAAATTTGTTTTGCGAAGCACCTCCAAAACGGAAAACTCTTTCGTCTAGCGAGTTTTCCGTCTTGCAAGGCATTCGTCTTGCGGGGCACCACTGTATTTAATGAAAAGAAAGAAAAGCTCTATGATCTACAACTGTAAGAAAAATAATTGCATATTGCATGTACAGCTGGGCTTTGTAATGCGAATTGGTTTGGCACGAACCAAAATGAAACGTAGCATAACCAGACCAGGCCTGTGCAAACCCCCTCTCTCACGCTCTGAGTGAAACCCACCCCACCCGCTCTGCCCACGCAAAAACTCTCCCACACTGGATCAGGACCCTACAACCTCCCCTCTCTGTGACCCACCCTCTGCCTTTGCAAAACCTCTCTTAACTCCTCCTCCTGGCTCCACCCCCACCCTCTGCCCATGACCTGCGATAATTCTCCTTCTTGGCTCTTCTCCTTACGGACCCACCCGCCGCCTGCACAAACTCCAGCCCAGGCTCTTGCTCTCCTCCTTCCCCCAGATCTACCCTCTGCCTGCCCAGTTTTGAGGGGGAAGAGGATGAGCCCCAATACCTGAAAAAAGGTGTCCAAACAGAACAGGGGGCACTTTTCTCCCCCCACCCCTACCACCCCAAAAAAGGACGATCATGTTTTTCTAGGGTGTCAATCCTGTGCCATAGCCAACTGCATAGCCATAGCCAAATTCCTGACACCAGTTACAGGGGTTGACGGGAAGGACTGAGTACACAAGAACACAGGAAGTTTTCTTATACACAATCAGACAATTGGTCTTTCCAGCTTAGTAGGGCCTCCACTGACTAGTAATGCCTCTCCAGGGTTTCAGGTTGGGGGATATTCAAAACACCCCCTTTGGATTAAAGGTGAGACCTGCATGGAAAGCAGATGCTCTGCCAATGAGCCACAGACCACTTCCCAAGGCTCTTACAGTGTAAGCCAAACAGATGTGAGGGGAATATTCAGCCCAGGCTCATTAAAACCTATGACCACCACACACCCAAAAGTTCACCTGAGTTTGTCTTAGTTATTGTGGGAAAATGCCAGCCCAAGTTGGTTAGAACAGTAGAGCTTCCAACCAGTGCTATATGAGGTTTGAGCTGGAACAACCCCTAAATTTAATCTTAATAACCAAATAACTAGTTGACAGTTTTATTTTGTTTTTAGTGACATTACCAGTAATTGTGTTTAGTTAGTGATTCACTCCGGGATATTAGCATGCTAAGGGAATTAGCAGTTAGCTCCTAATGAGGAAAGAGGGGCTACAACATCATAATTTGATGACATTATTCAGATATGCCCTAAAACATAAATATTTGCACAGTCAACGGAGTGCCTCCGATCAAAGTTTTGACATATGTTGCTGGCATTTTGCAACAAGACATCATTAAATCAAACATCTGATTATTTCCCCCATCCTTTGATCTCTGAATTCCAGGGATTTAAATTAGTGTTTCCCAGACACAAACAAGCCCATCTCTCCCCCCCCCCCGCTTTTTTTTTTAAAAAAAACTATGTTGATGGCCCAACTTCCATTTCCAGATAGCAACAATTTTAACTGAGAGTACAAAAAGGAATGCCACCAGCCCCTTTAAATCAGGTCATCAGATCTTTAGTAAAGTTTTTGAACTCCATTATTGTTTTATTTTTTACACTTGAAAGAACACAAGACTACAAAAGCATTTGGTTATTACTAAGACTGAAAAGGCCTTTAGCTTACTATGGCTATTTGGGCAATATGGGAGGGGGGCGGTGAACTAAATTGTCATTATTAATATTTTGCCTGTCCTGTTCATCTTTTAGTACTACTACCTTCTTTATTTTTTTTCATACATGGAAGTTTATGAAGTTCCAGAGAGACTCTGGGGAAGCTAAATTCTCCATGACATAGTCTCAACTCTTGACACTCAAGAACACATATTCAAAAGAAATCATCACTGCGCAGATAAGACCTATTAAAGTGACAAAGGGAAGGGTCATAGCTTGGTGGCACAAGCATAAAGCCCCAGGTTCAATCTCTGACATCACTAGGTGGGGTTGGGAGAAACCCCCATGGGAAATCTAGGAGAGCTGTTGCCAGTCATTGTAGACTGGGCTAGATGGAGTACTGATCTGACTCAGTGTAAGACAGCTTCTCCACAACAACAACAGTGAACTATCACAAAGGTGGATTCATATGAAGATTTACCACCTCAGTCACAATTATCTCAGCAAGTTGTCTGAATCCATGCCTACAGAGTAAGTTGCAGCAAATTATTTACTAACTTGCTCAAGAGCAATGTATTTATCCTCTACCTTTTGGAGCAATTAGGCTTTTTGCCTCTGTGCACCATGTAAGGCAAATGGATCCCATTTCGTAAACTTAGCCCTTTGGCTGTTGACATCGTGAATAATACCCGTGCACATCTTTCAAAGTAATTCATCTGCTTTCCACATGGCATCTGTCTTATTTCTCCTTGTGCTTCTTCAACCTCATTAGCGTTATTTATTATTATTTTTAGTCTTTTAGCACTGTGATCATTTCAGCTGGCCAAAAATGAACAACCAAGCTTATTATCAGTTTGCAGGAAAGAGACACGCTTGAGATGTGAGATGTCTAAAGGATCATGCGGCATTAACTTAGTACCTGACCAAAAGCAAGAACTGAGCATGATTGCTACAATATAATTCAGTCTGGCCTGTCTTTGTGATGCATGCACTTGAGCTCCATAGGTCCTTCAAGCATTTCAGCCTAGGGATTTTGCATGACATCAAGGAGGAAATTTTCACAGCTAATATACACTTTGGGATGCTTAGCTGTTTTCACTGGTATTTACTCACAAGTCAAAGTCTGCCCTGTATGATTTTCAGCTCTACAAGCTACCAAATACCATACACATTTGACTGAACTTGATTTATACCCCACTGGAGCCTGCGCAACCAACAGCCTATTTTGCAACCCAATTCGTAGGTTGTAACGAGATGCTGCTGCACAAATTACTGTGAAAGCAGCCACCACAAATCACCTCCACATCCTCTCTTAGGAAGTTGCCCTTTTTCAGAGCCAGAACAGTGGTCCATCTAGCTCAGTACTGTCTACACTCAATGGCAGTGACTCATCAAGGCCAGGAGACATTCCAAGCCCATGTGGAGATGCCACAGTTTGACACTATACTTCTACATACAAAGCAGAAGATATACTATGGCCAATGGAAATCACATCATATCTTCACTGGTACAAAGAATAATCAATTGTTCAAGGCAGTGTGTGTGTGTGTGAGAGAGAGAGAGAGAGAGAGAGAGTGTTAGAGTTATATGCAGTTCTGTAGCTAGTATCATCATTTAACTTGCCTCAACTTCATTTCACATTTGGGATGGTCATACTCGCCAATTTTCTTCCCCCCCTTTTCCCAATCTTAAATTCAGTTACCCACATTTCCACATCAGTTTGTGATTATTATGATTATGATTATTATTTAAGTCCCCCTGATTCAGGAGGTTATAGATCAGCTGCGTGCAGCTCTTATTTCTATTCTCTGTGGTTAAGTGATGCATTACTCATGAGAGGACGAATCCAATAATGCAGATATTAGTGAAGATAACATTAAAAATGCATTATACTAGGGAACATTGATTGTAAAAGTGTGTATAGTAGGCAAAACTGCACACACACACACACACACACACACACACACACATATTGCATATTAGGATAAATTCTCACCATTTGGAGAAGAGGGAATGGCTCACATCTCCTGCCAGTTTGTGTCCTCACATGTTCTTTTTCAATGCTGAAGAGCTAGAATCTTGTGTCTTCATCCTAAGTAAACCTGGCCAAACAAATCAATATGCATCAAAAACAGAGAAGAAGTGATGTAGGTTGTTTGGCTCATATATATTGGACTGTACATCCATATACATTATTTGACATTAAAGGTATGTAGAGTGGCAAACCAGGTTCAGGCAGTGGGCAGGCAACTGTGATCTTGCTGTCCCATTGTGCACTGAGTGCAAGAAAACAAGTATGTAGACTGCAATCTGATGCACACTTACCTGGGAACAAAACCATTTAACTCAGCTCAATTTGCTTCTGGGTGAAGGAGAAATTCAATTCCGTTCACATTTATAGGTGAACCTACCACATCCACACTTTCCAAAACACAGAAGACCTTCAGAATTCACAGTTTTCTGAATTCCGCAGTGCATTTCTACAGCCAAGTAATGTGTTAAAAATGCATATATTGGGGTAAACTGCATTAAAATGCATAAATTAGTGAACATAAAATGCAGAACTGCATTATATTAGGCGAAATTCCTTTGCAAAATTGTGTACTTAAAAAAAGAAATTCCCCCAGAGACTCCCCCCCCAATACATTATGAATACGTGCTATTAATAAGTGATTAACAAGTTTGTATAAACCTTTGGAACTGGTCTTTGGTTTTCTGTAGAGTTTGTAAACAATATGAAACACCACAGTTCTCCCACAAAGGTATCTTTGTGCTTTGTTCCTCTTGCCAGTTTTAATTTGTGAGTCCTTTTTTCCATAAGGGTAACACACCATACCCTCTTGTACTGAGCATTCAAGTTTGGACCTTTTAAGTCCTTCCAGACTCATGTGGGTGCAAGCATACATGCTGCCACTAAGAGAAATCCAATTAGTAGTTTATCTACCAGGTTTTTATTCTAATTTAAATACAGAATCAGCAATGCAAGCTCTGAAGACTTTGTGACATGCTGATAATGTAATTTTACTTATGTAATTTTACTTATCTCATTTAAACACTCGCCCCCCCCCCCAAATTTGCCACCTTCAGAAATGTCCACCACAAGTGTCTATAGCTGTGTATGTAAAATGGTGCATATAATATTTGCATATAAGCATATATAATAAGATAAATTTGCACTCAAATAGCAATTTTTTAATTTTAAAAACTTGCAAACTGATGTGGAAATGTGGAGAACTAAATTTTTAGATTGGAAAAAAAGAAAAGAAAACTGGAGGGAAATTGAAATTGACACATTTACTCATCCTTACTTCTAAGTAAACACATTGAGGAATGCATTGTCAGAGTCTAAACACACTGTCTGCTGTGGAAAGCTGATGGAGCCAGCTGCAGAGCCACTTAATGCTAGACCACCATTTCATTTGTTTCAGTGATGCTTTTGCAAGGGATGGTTATTACCAAGGATTGGATCCATCGTCTCATGGGTAACGCATCACCTAACCACAGAGACTGGAAATAAGAGCTCCACACAACTGATAAGTGATCTCCTATAGCCTCCTCTGTGGTTTCTAGCAAACCTCATATCAGATTCACAGCAGGAACTGTACTTCAAGCTGTGTCCCTTGTTAGACATTCCTCTCCAAAAAGAATATCCAATAACTTTATGGAAAGTGTGTGCAAGGAAAGTAATTGCAGACCCTTTGGGTCCTCTCTGCCAAGAAGCTGAGAACTGAGTGCTTTGCTGTTTATAAAACTATTCCTACTTCTCTATTCCCCACCCCTCCTGTCAACTTACACTCAGAGGGTTAAGACAAGCAAAGAGGCAATGAAAAGTATTCACTGTTTGCTATCTTCAAGCAGCAGGCAAGAGTGAATCCATGCGAAAAGCCAGTTATGCAGAAGCTTCTACTACAGGTATAGATCAAGTGACTTTCCTTAGTATAAATCTCTGAATATAAAATTTGCAAGCCTGCCTGCAATTACATAGTCAGAAGCGATTTTGGGTTCTGTGTAAAAAAAATATCCAGCAAAACAACAAAGAAATCAAAGGAAGAATATATCTGACTGTTGCTTATTTTGCCACCTGTCTTCTGCATGTCTCTCCCCACAATTCCTCTACCTTCCATGCACTGGGCAAGTTCCTTCAATGTCACAGGAAGTTTGCAAACTTTCTAACTCTTCATGGGGAATCTGTAAGCAATCAAATATTGACAAACAACACAGCTTCTGTGAGGCAAATTAAATGACACTTCAGCTAACATACTTCACACATGTCCTTGGGACAGAAGGAGCAGTGTTTTCTGAAATGCAGGAAAATCCTGCTTTACACAGCATGGTTCCCTTTCTTTCTCAAGTTTTGCTAATCAGAGTGTTTAAAATTAGCTCCTAAGAAAGAAACTCTTGAATTTCTCTATGCTATACTCCACCTTTCACCTGTGGCTGGCCAGCTTTCGTTGGACTCCAATTCCCATCAGGCCATTTCACGCATTCAATATGTGTGTGACTGTGTGTACGTGCAACACACTGAACCCATAAGTGACCTGGAAATGTCATAAACATGTCACTGAAATGTCACTAAAAGGATGGAACAGGGTCAGGGCAGGGCCAGAATGGTGGCAGGGCAGGGGTGTTTGCAGGTTTTTCCAGTAGGCTTCAATCATATGCAATTTCACCGATGCACGTGGTGCCTCAGAACATAATCCACACATAAATGGGGGGTGCCAGTAGTCAGATATGATGGGAGTTGGAGTCCAGTACAAATTGGCAGTCTACAGATTCCCCTTCTCTGATCTAAATGGTATCTATATATCTCTAGAACCGGGGGGGGGGGACATGTGACCCTCCAGGTGATGTTGAACTGCAACTCCTATCAGTGCCAGTTAACATGACCAATGGTCAGGGATGATGGGTGCTGTAGTTCAGCAATATTTGGAGAGCTACAGGTTCCCTACCTCTGCTGTAATCCTGTAATAAAGGTAAAGGTAAAGGGACCCCTGACCATTAGGTCCAGTCGTGGCCGACTCTGGGGTTGCGGTGCTCATCTTGCTTTATTGGCCGAGGGAGCCAGCATACAGCTTCCGGGTCATGTGGCCAGCATGACTAAGCCGCTTCTGGCGAACTAGAGCAGCACACGGAAACACTGTTTACCTTCCCGCTGGAGAGGTACCTATTTATCTACTTGCACTTTGACGTGCTTTTGAACTGCTAGGTTGGCAGGAGCAGGGACCGAGCAATGGGAGCTCACTCTGTTGCGGGGATTCGAACCTTCTGATCAGCAAGTCCTAGGCTCTGTGGTTTAACCCACAGCGCCACCCGCATCCCTAATCCTGTAATAGTATGACATTATTTAATTTTTTTAATAGTGGAGTAACACTGACTGCGGGGCAACTTTAAAAAAAATATCAGTATTTGAGTTTCATTTCTAAATTATTCACTGAGCAGGAATCTGAGAAGGAAACTGTCAGGTAGAATTGCTCTTTGCAGAGATCTCCAATGAAACAATGGAATAGACAGCATACAGATCAGGAGAATTGGATGAAGCCCAAGAAAGCCATCCAATTAAAGATAGCAGCAAGGAGAAAAACAACAGACAAAGGTTTTTTTGTGAGGGGGCGGGGAGGTAATATAGTAAAAATTAATTCAGATGGGGAAACAATGCATTTGGCTCTTGGGAGAGAATCTGGCTTACTCCATTTTATAATGATTTAGGGTTCTGGGTGAAAGTGTTGGACACGTTATTGCAGCACAGGGATTATTCAATTTGCAGTGAAAATGATCACCATATCGTACAATAAGAAGGAAAATCAGTCCTGTGCCACATTGCATTGGAGAAAGCAAAAGTTGAAGTGAGGACTCTGTATCAAGCACTGAGATGGCGAGAGCACACTGGCTGGCAAGGCTGCAGGTGTCGGGAGGCAAACAGGGATATTGGCTGCAGCTGAGAGAATGAACCAAAAGCAGCAATTCCTATGGCAGTACAGGGTCAGGCCAGATCAGACAGTACAGGGGACTGATTAACAGACAGGTATCCATTCGACATGGCTTACTCCAGCTTTCTTGGCTCTGTGAGGCACAGCAGGCAAGGAGACACCTGAAGGCAGCCCTGTTTAGGGAAGTTTTTAATATTTGATGTTTTATCGTGTTTTTAATATTCTGTTGGGAGCCACCCAGAGTGGCTAGGGAGACCCAGCCAGATTGGCAGGGTATTATTATTATTATTATTATATAATAATAATAATAATAATAATAATAATAATAATAATAATGTTTTTCTCCTAATGTATGTATGCAATTTTCCCTAGAATACATGGTTTTCTAGTCATTGCTAGTCATTACCCCCCATCTGATGTATTTTTGCACATTCTCACAAATATATGCATGTTTGCAAGCTCTTTTCTCCAATCTACACAATTTCATGTGAATTCATTGGAGAACTGCATCACAAAATCATTATTCTTCTGGTATCCCAGAATAATGTACAGTGGTGCCTCGCAAGACGAAATTAAGTCGTTCTGCGAGTTTTTTCGTCTAGCGAATTTTTCGTCTTGCGAAGCACGAAATCCGATAGGAATGCACTGAAATTCAATTAATGCATTCCTATGGTCAAAAAAAGTCCAAACAAAGCCGAATTTGGTACAAAATGAGTTTATTAACTGCTCTTTAAAGTCACACATACTGTAAAGAGCATTTCAAAAATTGAAGGAACAATAAATTAAGTTTCTAAAGATGACAGAAAAACATTTAAAAATCAACAAAGTGTACAGTACATTTTCTAAGACTCTGGGGGACCACTCGAAGTAGGTTCCTCTTCCACTCTTTGCTTCTTGCTGAAGACCTGTCCATGGTCTGCTGCCTCATCCGCCTTTTCAGCACCTCCCTGAAAGGCGACATGACCCTCGTATCAAAAGTGTTCACAAGGTCATGTGCCAGGTCCTTGTCAGGGTGGTGCCGCTGTGCAAAAGCCTGCACATCTTTCCACTTCAGGCAAATGTCCCTCAGTTCTTTGGAGGATAGCCGTTCCTCAGTTGCTTCCTCCTCTTCCAGCGAGGCCTGCTCCTGCGCAGCCTCTGCCTGCAGTTCGACCAACTCCTGGGTGGTCAGCTCGTGGTTGTGCTCCTCCACCAGCTCGCTGATGTCCTCCTCTGTGACCTCCAGGCCCATGGTCCTCCCCAAGGAAACAATGTCCTGCACCACTGTTGACTCTGGTGCATCAGAGTCACTTGGTGCCACACAGTCCGGCCACAGGCTGTGCCAAGCGCAATTCAAATTTCTCTGGCTGATCCCGTTCCAGGCCGTGGTGATCATCTTCAAGCAGGTGACGATGTCGAAGTGGTCCCTCCAGAATTCCCGCAGGGTGATGGTGGTGCAATCAGTCACCTCGAAGCATCGCCTGAAAAGCTCCTTGGTGTAGAGTTTTTTGAAATTGGCGATGACTTGCTGATTCATCGGCTGGAGCAGTGGCGTGGTGTTAGGCAGCAGGAACATGATGTTGATGAAGCTGAACTTCTCCAACAAGTCCAACTCAAGGCCTTTAGGATGAGCAGGAGCATTGTCCATCAGAAGCAAAGCCTTCAGCGGCAGGTCGTTGTCCAGCAGGTACTGTTTGACAGCAGGGCCAAAAGCAAGATTGACCCAGTCCACAAACAGCACACGTGTGACCCAAGCCTTACTGTTGGATCGCCACATGACACTCAGCTGCTCCTTGTCGACCTTGTGTTTCTTGAAGACCCGTGGGTTCTCCGAATGGTACACCAGCAGGGGCTTGATCTTCAGGTCGCCGCTTGCGTTGGCACAGAAGAGCAGGGTCAGACGGTCCTTCATGGGCTTGTGGCCAGGCAACTTGGACTCCTCCTGAGTGATGAAAGTCCTTTTGGGCATCCTCTTCCAAAACAGCCCGGTCTCATCACAGTTGAAGACCTGCTGTGGAATGTAGCCCTCCGTCTTCACAACCTCCAGGAACTCCGCTGCAAAGTCTTCAGCCGCAGGAACATCAGAACTGGCAGCCTATCCATGCCTGACCACGCTGTAGATTCCAGATCTTGTCTTGAACCGGTCAAACCAACCTCTGCTTGCCTTGAAGACTTCTGGCTCGCCTGAGGTTCCTGGCTGTTCCCGGACGAGGTCTGCGTGCAAGGCCTTGGCGTTCTCACAAATGACGGCCTCAGTCACCGTGTCCCCTGCACGCTGCTTCTCTTCTAACCAGATGAGCAGCAACTTCTCCACCTCCTCCAGAACAGCTGGGCGGTTCTTCACGATCCTGGTGACTCCCTTGGCTGCATCAGTCACCAGGATCTTCTCCCTCATCTTCAGGATGGTCCCGATGGTCGATGGATTCCTCCCGTACTCCCTGGCGAGGTCCGTCACACGCATTCCATTCCGTCGTGCTTCTGGATGATCTCCTTCTTCATTTCCAGCGTCACCTTCTCCTTCTTCCTCTCGCCGGCCTCTGCAGCAGCAGTCTTCTTGGGTCCCATGGCAGCACAGCTCCTACCTTCGTAAACTCTCTCTCACACACACAAAAATCAGTGCTTCACATCCAGCCACCTTCCACACAGAAATTCAAACCCAGAACCAAGTCCTTGAATTCCAAACACCCCAACCCCAAATCCAAAAACCCCAAAAAAAGTTTTAAAAGTTTAACTTACCAAATGGATGCAAAAAAAGTTTTGGAAAAGCTTCAAAAATCTCCAAAGTCTTCAAAAACCTCAACTGTTCCTCCAGCCACCCACCCACCACACAGAAATTGCAAACCCCTCCCCAACTGTCGCAAACCCCTCCCCAACTGTTCCCCCAGACCCTCCCCAACTGTTGCAAACCCCTCCCCAACTGTTCCCCCAGCCACCCACCACACAGAAATTCAAACCCAGAATTTTTTTAAATAAAAAAAACAACATGGCCCAATGGTCACAGAAAATCATAAAAATTCAAAAAACAAAAAAAAAAACAAAAAAACCCCACGAGCTCCCAGATTTTTGCAAACCCCTCCCCAACTGTTCCCCCACCCACCCACCACACAGAAATTCAAACCCAGAATTTTTTTAAAAAAACAACAACATGGCCCAATGGTCACAGAAAATCATAAAAATTCAACCCCCCCCCCACAAGCTCTCAGATTTTTGCAAACCCCTCCCCAACTGTTCCCCCAGCCACCCACCACACAGAAATTCAAACCCAGATTTTTTTTTTAAAAAAACCAACATGGCCCAATGGTCACAGAAAATCATAAAAATTCAAAAAAAACCCCCACAAGCTCCCAGATTCTTGCAAACCCCTCCCCAACTGTTCCTCCAGCCACCCACCACACAGAAATTCAAACCCAGAATTTTTTTAAATAAAAAAAACAACATGGCCCAATGGTCACAGAAAATCATAAAAATTCAAAAAACACCCCCACAAGCTCCCAGATTTTTGCAAACCCCTCCCCAGCTGTTCCTCCAGCCACCCACCACACAGAAATTCAAACCCAGAATTTGTTTTTTTAAAAAAACAGCAGACTGGCCCAATGGTCACAGAAAATCATAAAAATTCAAAAACCCCCCCACAAGCTCCCAGATTTTTGCAAAACCCTCCCCAACTGTTCCCCCAGCCACCCACCACACAGAAATTCAAACCCAGTGTCAGGGGCTCAGGAGCAGAAGCGCAGGGAAGGGAGGGAAGGGAGAGCGAAGGGGAAGAATCTGAGGGCAGCGTAGGAGAAGATGACAGTGGCCCAAGAGATTCCATGAGCCTCTCCAGCGAATCGGAAGATTCACAGAAGGGGGCGCCGGTGGCCAGGGCAAGGGGGGTCCCAAGGGGGACACTCCAGAAGCAAGGGGCCAGCGGGGACTCCCAGAGCAGTAGTTGGAGATCAGGACCAGCTTCCCCACCAGAGCATAGTGGGGGGGAAGAGCCCCAGGCATCGGGGCCAGCGTATCCCCCAGCAGGGAGAGAAGATGGGTCAGGGCTGACCACGCCTCCATCGGAGAGTCAGGCAACGGAGGAGAGGTCAGGTCCAGCCAGCATCCCGGAAGAGGGAAACAGTGATAGAAGCAGTGTAACGGTCAGGAGGAAGGTCACTGGGTTGGCGCGAGAGCCAAGTTCAAATGTGCAGGCGCGCGGGACAGCAGAGAACGAGGATTGGGAACCAGGTCCTAAAGCCCGCCGGAGGCAGGGGGAGGAGTCAGGCGACTCAGCATCAGAAGAGTCCAGAAAGGGGAATGCCTCAGCGGACAGGAGGACCCAGAGGAGGAGAGAGCAGAGGAAGAGGTGGAGCAGGGCTAGAATCTTAAACTGGTGTCAGGGAGGAGGAGATTCAGACGGAACTTCGGCGGTCTAGGGTTTAAGACGTAGAGCTGCGCGCTACGGCTTTGAAATGGAAACTGAACTTCAATAAAGACTTTTGTATATAACGACGACCTGGCGTTGGTCCTCTGTGAGCTGGGACCTTGGGGCAGCTCTGACAGTAAGTTCCGTCTGCCATAAAACCTTCGCAGCGTGAGTTGACGCAGCGAGGGGCAAAGCTTGGTGCTTTGTGAGCTCACGAAGATCGGGAAGGATGGGTACAGAGG
The DNA here is from genome assembly GCF_964252035.2 of Podarcis erhardii. Taxonomy (NCBI): domain Eukaryota; kingdom Metazoa; phylum Chordata; class Lepidosauria; order Squamata; family Lacertidae; genus Podarcis; species Podarcis erhardii. The sequence goes on from NC_138504.1 coordinate 16,911,431, forward strand.
AGAAAATGACAGCCCTGCAAGATGCAGTCACGAGGCTTTCCATGGAAGTAGCAGCATCCAGAAAGAGAGAGGAGGAAGCAGCCGCTTTCTGCCAGGATCTGCAAACCAGGTTGGAAATTTTGAGCAAGCAGGGGCTGCCAGGAGCCAAGCCGGAGGGGATTGGCCTCGGAAAGAGGGGGGGCAGCCTCGTGTCTCATTTCGATGGGAGCCTGCAGCAGTATCCTAACTTCAGAGCAGACGTAGTGTTCGCGCTCAAGTTGCTTCAGAAAGACTTTAGAGATGAGGAGGAGAAAGTAGGCTTCATACTAACTCATCTGCATGGGGAAGCTAAAGCGTGGCTGCGCAATCTTTGGCGCGACAATGATCCCGCCCTCCAAAATTCAGATGCCTTTATTAAGGCTATGGACACTTGTTTTCAATCTGCAGTGGATGTGGATGTTGCCAGGAGGGAAATACATGGACTGAAACAGGGCAAAGCCACTGTGAGACAATATCACTCCCACTTTTTTGCGTTGGTTAATGCGTTGGGATGGGAAAAGAACTCAGCTGCCGTCCGAGACCTGTTCTGGGAGGGGCTGAATGGGGCTGTGAAAGATGAAATTGCGAGGGGGGAGAGACCCCAGAGCACTAAGGAAGTCGTCCAGAGAGCGCTGGCGATTGGGGTGCGTCTGGAAGAACGCCCTTGGAGCAAGGATGAAGGACGTTGGGGACGCACACCAGCCAGATCACCTCCTTTCTTTCCCAGAGAGACAGCGCGCGCCCAGTCCACGCCTCCACTGGGAGGGGGAGAAGAGCCGATGGAGATAGGTGGTGCCAGGGCTCAGACAGCAACCAGAGCCCAAACACCAGGAGCAGTCAAGGCGAAGCCTCCTAGAGGGAGCAGGAAGTGTTACATCTGCGACAGTGCTCAGCACATGGTGAAAGAGTGTCCCCAGAGGCTCCACAAGCACACTGCAGCCTCAGCAACAGTAAGGGGAGCAGTTCAGCAGGGGGAACAGCTACAGGGAAACAACCAAGCCTGGTTGGAGGCAGAGCCACTGGGGCCCAGCCAGGCGAGTCAGTGAAGCAGTCCCCAGGGATTTTACAGCCCACAGACCCCCTCCCGCCCAAACCAGTGGTGCAACTCACTGCATCACTCCAGCTCCCCAATGGACTCACCATGGAAGTCCCTATTACCATTGACTCTGGTAGTAATGCAGACTTTATCGGAGGGGATTTCGTCACGCAACATCGCATAGCGCTTTTACCAGCCACTATGCCCCTGAACGTCGTCACGGTTGATGGAAGGGAGCTACTGGGAGGACAGGTGGTACAGCAAACACCCCCAATGGTTATGCAAATTGGAAATCACCGCGAAGTCATCAGCTTCAACGTCACTCACCTGTCGGACACGCCCATAGTATTGGGCATGAGTTGGCTGGACAGGCACAGCCCGGCATTAGCATGGTACCAGCGTCAATTGACCTTCTCCTCCTCCTACTGCGCAGAACACTGCATCCTGACTAGCCAGGAAGATGAGGGGCGAGAGGATGAACCACAGCTACACTTGGGCATGCTGCAAGCAGTGCCCGACAAGTACAAGGCATTTTGGGAGGTCTTCTGCGAGAAGGAAGCGGACAAGCTGCCTCCCCACAGGCCCTACGACTGCAAGATTGACCTCCTGCCGGGGGCGACGCTGCAGACTGGAAAACTGTATTCCATGTCTGAAGACGAACTGCAAGAGCTCTGGGAGTTCATAGATCACAACTTGAAGCGGGGATTCATCCAAGAATCCAAAGCAGTGGGGGGCAGTCCCGTGTTTTTCGTGAAGAAAAAAGACACGCCCCAAAAGAGGCTTGTAGTTGATTACCGGGTCATAAATTCGAGGACGAAGCCCACGGCATTCCCCATGCCCAAGATCGATGACCTGCTTGCGACGGTGTGGAAGGGACGCATCTTCACCAAGTTGGATCTGCGAGGGCATACAACCTTATACGCATGTGGGAGGGCGACGAGTGGAAGACGGCCATGTTTACGCCTTTAGGCACCTATGAATACAGAGTTATGCCGTTTGGCTTGCAAAATGGCTCCCATTGTTTCCAAGCCTTCATGCACCACGTGTTAGCGGGACTCCTCTACAAGAAGTGCGTATGCTTCCTGGACGACATCCTGATTTTCTCGGAATCGCAGGAGGCTCACGACAGAGACGTCAAGGAGGTCCTGCAGAGACTACGGGAGCACAGACTTTACGCCAAATTGGAGAAGTGCCAGTTCGACATGACGGAGGTGGATTTCCTGGGCTACAAGCTGTCCGACAAGGGACTCGCCATGGACAGCGCCAAGGTACATTCGGTGTTGGACTGGAAGAGCCCGCGCAATCGGAAGGAGGTCCAGAAGTTCATCGGCTTCGCCAACTTCTATCGCAAGTTTATCAAGGGATTCGCTATGCAGACGGCGGCCATCACGGACACCCTCAGCTCCAAGAAGAAGAAGTTCACCTGGACGGACCAGGCGGAACGGTCCTTTCAGAAACTCAAGCGTCTCTTCGCGTCCGAAGAGCAACTGCTACACGTCAACCCCAGCAAACCAATGAGGGTTGAGACGGACGCCTCGGACAGAGCCGTGGGGGCGGTCCTGTTGCAGCAAGATCCGCAAGGGGACTGGAGGCCGTGTGCTTTCTACTCCAGGAAACTCAGCAAGTCGGAGCAGAACTACACCATCTGGGACAGGGAGTTGCTGGCCATTCATGCAGCCTTCAAGGCGTGGCGGCACTTCCTCATCGGAGCCAAACACACAGTGCAGGTCCGCACGGACCATAAGAACCTGGAGTACTGGCGCACAGCACGGTTCCTGAACCAGAGACACATCCGCTGGGCGGAGTTCTTTGCGGATTTCGACTTCAGGATAGAATACATCCCGGGAGACAACAACGTCATGGCGGATGCGCTATCCAGGAAGCCGCAGTACCTCGAGGAAGCAGCACCGGTGGCGGCCAAACACATTTTCGCACCGAAAGCGTGGGCATGCACTTCAGCCACCGTGGACCTGGACGCGGTACGTCGCACGCTGCAGACGGATTCCTTCGCACAATCCAAGATGGAGGAGGTGCGAAGAGGCACAGCGAAGGACAACGAGTTCCAGATACGCGACGGACTGCTCATCTGCAAGGGGGCCCTCTACGTGCCGGGAGACGACCTCCGCGCGAAAGTACTGCAACAGTTACACGATGCGCCCAGCGCCGGGCACTTCGGCAAGGACAAGACGGTGGAATTAGTAGCCAGAGACTTTTGGTGGCCCAAGATGAGGGGAGAAGTCGCAGATTACGTCACTAGGTGTGACACATGCCAAAGGGCCAAGCCAGTAAACAGGCCGCCGGCGGGACTGCTGGAACCGCTACAGATGCCGCTCGAACCGTGGGAGAGGGTGGCCCTGGACTTTGTCACAGATCTACCCAGCTCGCGGGGCAAAACAGCGGTACTCATGGTCGTAGACATGTTCACCAAGATGGCGCACTTCATTCCTTGTGCGAAGGTGGCCACGGCGGAACAGACCGCCAAACTGTTCATAGACCACGTGTTCAAAGTTCACGGCTTACCGCGGTCCATCCTGTCAGACCGGGGTCACCAGTTCATCTCGAGCTTCTGGCAGAAGCTGCTGGGCATCCTGAACGTCAAGATCAACTTAGCGTTCGCACGACACCCGCAGACCAACGGACAAGCGGAGAGGGTCAACGCCATCATGCAGCAGTACCTGAGATGCTACGCAAACCAACAGCCAGCGACCTGGGTGGACTACCTACCTCTGGCCGAGTTTGCCTACAACAACACGAAGCACGTGTCCACGGGGGTGACACCGTTCTTCGCCAACAATGGGCGGCATCCCAGAACCTTCCCGGGATTAGAGAGAGTGGGGGAGGGGGAGCCACAGGGAGCAGAGGCCTTGGCAGTGGAGTTACAGGAGGTCCACGAGCAACTCCGACGGCAGTTGGAGCTAGCAAAACACGGCTACAAAATGCAGGCAGACAGACACAGGAGAGTGGGGGAAGACATCCAGGTGGGGGACTGGGTCTGGTTAGCAGCCCAGGCAGTGCCGGCCAGATTGTTAGCTAAGAAGAAGCTCGGACACAAGCAGCTAGGTCCTTACCAAGTCGAGGCACAGATCAATCCAGTGGCCTTCCGGTTGACACTCCCGGAGGGTTCCAGAATGCACCCGGTCTTTCATAGATCAGTGCTCACACCCTACAAGGAACCCCACAGGTTTCAGGCGCCAGGGACCGCACCAGACCCGCTCAGCGAGGCGCCCACGAAGAGGGGGTCACCGAGGGCGGCGCCACTCAACGAGGCCACAGAGATTTTAGACTCGAGATGGGGGGAAGAGGGGGTAGAATATCTCCTAGCCAGGGAAGGTACCCCGGCCAGTGCCAACAGGTGGGTGCCTTACTATGCGGTGGAGAAGCACTACCTCAAAGACGAGTTTCATGCGCTATTCCCACACAGACCCATGCCGGCAGAGTTTTTCGATGAATATCTTTTCACACCCACACTTTCAGCCAGCACGTTCCAGGGGTTCTCATCAGCTGAGGAAACGGCGCCAGAGACTAGCTCCCCAGAGGGGTCAGTCTCAGGGTTTGGCACGGACCGCTCTTATTGGTGGGAAGATCAACCGGAGGTGGGGTGGAGGAGGGAACTGCCGAGCGGGCCCTCGCACGCAGCGTCACCCGAGGCAACAGGGGGAGAGGGGGACATGGATGTGTTGGGGGAGGATCCGGGGTTCGAGCACACCTGCAGAGAGATGGAAGCAGAGGAGATCGACATCGATGAGCCCATTGAGGACTGGCCAGATCCAGCTGGCTGGCTGCACACCAGGGGGATGAACTGTATCCTGTACTCACCCCCACAACACTGGAGCACCCGGAACCCACACCAGAAGAGGGAGAGGGAGAGGGGGAGGGGGGGCTTCGAGGGGGGGATGGATGTCAGGGGCTCAGGAGCAGAAGCGCAGGGAAGGGAGGAAAGGGAGAGCGAAGGGGAAGAATCTGAGGGCAGCGTAGGAGAAGATGACAGTGGCCCGAGAGATTCCATGAGCCTCTCCAGCGAATCGGAAGATTCACAGAAGGGGGCGCCGGTGGCCAGGGCAAGGGGGGTCCCAAGGGGGACACTCCAGAAGCAAGGGGCCAGCGGGGACTCCCAGAGCAGTAGTTGGAGATCAGGACCAGCTTCCCCACCAGAGCATAGTGGGGGGGAAGAGCCCCAGGCATCGGGGCCAGCGTATCCCCCAGCAGGGAGAGAAGATGGGTCAGGGCTGACCACGCCTCCATCGGAGAGTCAGGCAACGGAGGAGAGGTCAGGTCCAGCCAGCATCCCGGAAGAGGGAAACAGTGATAGAAGCAGTGTAACGGTCAGGAGGAAGGTCACTGGGTTGGCGCGAGAGCCAAGTTCAAATGTGCAGGCGCGCGGGACAGCAGAGAACGAGGATTGGGAACCAGGTCCTAAAGCCCGCCGGAGGCAGGGGGAGGAGTCAGGCGACTCAGCGTCAGAAGAGTCCAGAAAGGGGAATGCCTCAGCGGACAGGAGGACCCAGAGGAGGAGAGAGCAGAGGAAGAGGTGGAGCAGGGCTAGAATCTTAAACTGGTGTCAGGGAGGAGGAGATTCAGACGGAACTTCGGCGGTCTAGGGTTTAAGACGTAGAGCTGCGCGCTACGGCTTTGAAATGGAAACTGAACTTCAATAAAGACTTTTGTATATAACGACGACCTGGCGTTGGTCCTCTGTGAGCTGGGACCTTGGGGCAGCTCTGACACCCAGAATTTTTTTATTTTTTTAAAAAACCAACATGGCCCAATGGTCACAGAAAATCATACAAATTCAAAAAGAAAAAAACCCCCACAAGCTCCCAGATTCTTGCACACCCCTCCCCAACTGTTCCCCCATCCACCCACCACACAGACATTCAAACCCAGAATTTTTTTTTTAAAAAAAACAACATGGCCCAGTGGTCACAGAAAATCATAAAAATTCAAAAAAAAAACCCCACAAGCTCTCAGATTTTTGCAAACCCCTCCCCAACTGTTCCCCCAGCCACCCACCACACAGAAATTCAAACCCAGATTTTTTTTTTAAAAAAACAGCAGACTGGCCCAATGGTCACAGAAAATCATAAAAATTCAAAAAAACCCCCACAAGCTCCCAGATTCTTGCAAACCCCTCCCCAACTGTTCCCCCAGCCACCCACCACACAGAAATTCAAACCCAGATTTTTTTTTTAAAAAAACAGCAGACTGGCCCAATGGTCACAGAAAATCATAAAAATTCAAAAAAACCCCCACAAGCTCCCAGATTCTTGCAAACCCCTCCCCAACTGTTCCTCCAGCCACCCACCACACAGAAATTCAAACCCAGAATTTTTTTTAATAAAAAAAACAACATGGCCCAATGGTCACAGAAAATCATAAAAATTCAAACCCCCCCCCACAAACTCCCAGATTTTTGCAAACCCCTCCCCAACTCTTCCCCCAGCCACCCACCACACAGAAATTCAAACCCAGAAATTTTTTTTTTAAAAAAAACAACAACATGGCCCAATGGTCACAGAAAATCATAAAAATTCAAAAAAAAAAAAAACCCACACAAGCTCCCAGATTCTTGAAAAAAAAAAACCCCCAAACACCCCAACCCAAAATCCAAAAACCACAAAAAAAGTTTTAAAAGTTTAACTTACCAAATGGATGCAAAAGAAGTTTTGGAAAAGCTTCAAAAATCACTAAAGTCCTCAAAAACCTGAAAAAAGGCTACCAAACCGCGTGCTATGAGTTGCTCCTTGAAGTCAAGTCGCAACTGCACCTCTTCAAGCAATGCACCCTTGGTTTTAACAAGGTTAAAGTTGCTAGACGTTTTCGTTTGCGAAGCAAGCCCATAGGGAAATTCATCTTGCGAAGCACCTCAAAAAACGGAAAACTCTTTCGTCTAGCGAGTTTTTCGTCTTGCGAGGCATTCGTCTTGCGGGGCACCACTGTACTAAAACAAAACAAAACAAAACATATTTCCTTCTACTACAGAAATAACCTTCTGTGAGAGATCCAGAACTGATCTGCCATATTTTCATTTGTGTGGCATATACACAAGCATTGTATCATTTACTGTTTGGAGAGACAGGGTATGGTATAGAGAGTATGGTTTGAGAGACATATGTTTCATGCCACTACCCTCTGGGCAAAGTGGGCTGTCGTTGTGCAAGCTCATTTCAGAGGAGAGAGGTGGCAAAAAGAGATGGTGGTACTGAGTCAAAGTACTGCCCATTGCATTTGCTGCAGATGAAATCTCATTACAGTAGTCATGTATCCAGTAGATACAAAGATAGCCTCCTACACTCTCACAAGATTGGAATTCTGGAATAGTAAACATTAACTAGAAAAGGCTGTGAAAAGGATATCCCTGAGTGTATACTCATAACTCCAACATTTACTGGCTGGAGGAACACAAGGGTTCACAGGCATTTTCTCAGTTCAGTCATAGCCAACTATTGGTGTGGGAAGGAAAACCCCATGCTCACTCTCTAATAGCAGCAAAATGTGACCAAATAGCAATTATACTGGCATAAGCGGTAAGTGTGAAAAGGCCCCAACTCTCAGCCTAAGCTATCTCACAAGCTTGTTGTGATGATGCAACAGGGAGGGGCAGAAATGAGTGAACCTCTTTGAGCTCCTTATAGGGAATATGAGGTGTTAACAAATAAATATATGCATTTAGTAGTATGCTAATGCACCGCCACTGGACAGTTGCCTCATTCTAAGTTTGAGAATTACCATGCCTATACAGGAACAGGGCTATTTTAATGAAATGAGTTTGCTATTGCCTAAGAAATTTCCTTCTTCCTTCCTACTCTTCAGACTTCCCTGTCTACAGGTTTTGGTCAAGTCTGAGTTCTGTTTGAAGTAGACCTTGAGCTATGCAATGGGCAATTGTGGATGTGCCTTAACAGGGCTCTGAGCCATGATGCCTAAGGCTTAAATACATAAAGGAAAAATTTAGACTTACTTGCTGAACTTCCAAATCTGAAAACATCTGAAAAGAAGAGATTGCCACTGGGGTTGGGGTATAGCTAGAGAAATGATGGTGTTTTTCTCCAGTAAAATACAACATCAAAATAAAAATCAGTTGACAAATGGCATGTCTCATGTGAACAAGTTAGCATTGTACTGAAAACTTGTAGACTGATTCAAACCAAACTTACCTGGCAGTAAGTCCTATCAATTTCAGTCAGGTTTATGTCCAAGTAAATACGGTTCAGATTACAGCCTTATACCCACTTCCTATATAAAGGAGGACAGGGCTCCTGTAGTATTAATAGCTGTATAAATCAAAGAGCTTCAACAGGTGGAGTTTTATGGCAACCTGGCAAGTTTCTCATGGTCAGGAAAGGGAGGGGAGTTGCCTTCAAGTCCTGCTTGTGAGCTTCCTAGAGGCATCTGCTGGTGACTTTGACAAACATAAATGTGGAGTAGATAGCCCTTTGCCCTGATTTGGGAGTGCTGCTTGTCAGTGGCAGGATTTTGGAGCAGGAGCCCAGGGCCCAACTCAGCAGGATGAGTGCAAGGTCCCCCAAATGCACCAGGGCTGATTTACAATGTTTTGAAATAAGAGGTTTAAAGAGATGGGATGCATGGATAAGTCCAGGAGCTAAAATTATTCAAGTGTATCACTAGGACTTGTACAGACCTGCCACAACTTCCTCTTTGGCATATCTATTGAAGGCACAGGGGTCTTCTCTTTCATTTGACCACTCTACTACCAACGTGTGTTTATTTTCAGAAATGAGCAAAACATACGTATTTGGATTCCAACTCCCATCAGCGCCACCCAGGATGCTGTTCAGTTGTTCAGGGCTTTTTAAATTAGCACACGAACCTTGAACCTGGCTCAGTAGTAGATGGACTGCTGGTTAAGATGTTTTTAACAGTGGTGTTCCATGTTGCTGGCCAGATGTACCCATCAGCAGTCTGGCCACTGCATCAGATAACAAGCATGGGCTCCTCAAATGATTCAAAACATTGTATGACCAGGGTTCTAAATCACATGAAGAGCGTATTTTGCATGCACAGCAGGTTCACTTTATGCTCAAGCATGTGGCCATCATCAGCGAGCATGGCCTCACTTCCCTCTCATGCGACTCTCATCATGTGAGGGTTTGAATGCCTGTTTCAGAGCGAATTGCCCTTAAATAAGTGTGCTGCTTTATTGTTCTCTTAGCTCTGTGGTAGAAGCTAAAAATAAACACTGTTCACAGATGAGTAAGTACCAAAAGCAAAAGGTGCATATTGATACCTCTCCACGTACTGTTTGAAGTTCCTATTTTAGGGATGAAGAACTGGGCTTGCATATATTTAATAATTGTTTAGAAGAAGGGATAGCAGCTTGCTCAAAACTCTTTTTTTAAAGCACAGCTATTTAAAGGTCGAGGTGACTCTTTTTGACAGATTTATGGTGCAATTCTATTCATGTCTACTTAGACTCAAGTCCCATTGAGTTCAGTGGGTCTTATTTCCAGGTAAATGGCTCCTAGCCTTACTTGGAGATGTTGGGGATTAAACCTGGGACGTTCTGCATGCAAAGCAGATGACCCACCATGATCCAGTTCACCTGTTTCCTTGATAACCACCAGGCAAAACCCATTTTATTGTAGCAGCAGGATTCTTATTTATTTTCTCCCACCCTTCTTTCAATGAGCTTCATGGCCAAGTAAGGATTTGAACCCCTGTCACCCAGGTACTAGTATGACACTCTAACCACTACACCACACAGGTCACTGAGTGAAATTCCAGATCCTCCCAGTGCTGAGTCAACTCGCTATTTCACCTCAAATGACATCCATTATCCTGGCTCTTGGTTGGATACAAGTGGTTCCTAGCAGGTAATAATTTGCAAGTCCCTGAAAAGCAAGTAACACAGCCTCTTCTTACTGCTTGACACTTCTTCACTGACATGTACAAATTTAGGATTAAAGAGCAATGATGCCAAGTATGGTGCCCAGATGAAGATGAGAGCAGGGCTCCTGCATCCTCTGTGCAAATGCACCAATGGAGACACTCCAGCACTCTTGAGTTGACTTTCCCACCATCTCACCACTCTTCTTCTACTTCCCAGTAAGCACCTGCAACATTACCGAATGGAGGTCAAGTGAGTGACAATGCCCCCTCACATTGTCTACTACTGATATTAACAGGGAAATGTCTAAATGAACTGTTCAGTCATTTGAACCAATATGAATCCAGATATGTAGTGTATTGCCCATATGTAATGAGGAGTTCGAATGCACTGATCATCTAAACTGAAGCACCTTAGAGTCTCCTCAACATAACAGCTCAATGGTGTGCATTACCTAAGTGCCTTGATAGAAGGAGTGGTATTGAGAAAGTTTCTGAGACAAACTGTTAAAAATCTATGCAATATACTTCAGGAAAGCTGGTTGTGTGTGTGTGTGTTTGTGTGTACAAAAGAGATAACGGTAAAACAAATTGCAATTACAGTATTCATTTTACAGAATGTTCTCCCCCTGATCACTTTTACCTCATTTTCTTATATTTATTTATTTACCTCCCTTTCTTATATTTATTGCATCACATTTTTTTTGTCAGAAAATAGGAGTTTTTAAAAAATAAAAATAAAATAAGAAACCCATTCCTGAAATTTGTAAATTGGCAGCACCACATGGAAAGCACAGCAGCACAAGGACACCTGAAAGCCCTCCTGCTTTTTAAGTCAATAACAAACCCATCTGTGAGGATAGCCAACTGATTCAGAATGGACTTTCTGACACTGACAGCTGAAGAAAGATTAGTTTAAACTGAAGTTGAAACCTCCACCTCTGAGGACCTGGAAAATTCAGACTGCACTGGTCCAAGTGTGGAGTAATTGGGATGAACCATGGTGACAAATGCATTTAAAAGAAGCTTGCTGCTTCAAAGTCCATAAAACAGATGTAGCTTCAGTTAGAGCAGGCTTGTGGAACTTTTGGACCTCCAGATGTTACAGATCTACAACTCCCATCAGCCCCAGCAAGCATGGTCAACGGCCAGAGATAATGGAAGTTGTAGCTCGGCAACATCTGGAGAAAGAAAGGTTTCCAATACATGATTTAGAGCCACATCTGCATTATATATTCAGAGCACTATTCAGAGCACTTCAGTCATGTCTTCCCCAAAGTATCCTGGGAAAAGTTAAGAGTTTATTAAGCTTATTAAGAGTTCTGAGAGTTTTTAGGTAAAGGTAAAGGGACCCTTGACTATTAGGTCAAGTTGTTACTGACTCTTGGGTTGCGGTGCTCATCTTGCTTTATTGGCCAAGGGAGCCGGCGTACAGCTTTTGCGTCATGTGGCCAGCATGACTAAGCCGCTTCTGGCGAACCAGAGCAGCGCATGGAAACGGCGTTTACCTTCCCACCGGAGTGGTACCTATTTATCTACTTGCACTTTGACGTGCTTTTGAACTGCTAGGTTGGCAGGAGCAGGGACCGAGCAATGGGAGCTCACCCCATCGTGGGGATTTGAACCACCAATCTTCTGATCGGCAAGTCTTAGGCTCTGTGGCTTAACCCACAGCACCACCCGCATCCCCTGAGGGTTTTTAGAAGACTCCTATTTCCCTCACAGAGCTACAATGCCCAGAATAGTTGAGTAATCAATTTCTGGGAATTATAGCTCTCTTAGGTTCAGACATATTCATGGCAGATAAGGCTATCAGTGAATACTAGTCATAATGGGGGTATTCTGCTTCCACTGTTACAAGCAATATACCAGTTTCTAAAAATCACAAGCATTCAAGTCTTGCTTGCAGGCTTCCTATTGGCATCTGGTTGTCCACTCTGATAAAAAGGATGCTGGGCAGATGGGCCTTTGCTCTGACCCAGCAGGGTTCTTATGTTCCTCGTTATTCTTCTCCATGTATTCTGTGACCTAACAAGGGTTTCTGAATCAAATCCCTTCAACTCCATAGGCCACCCTTACCTCCCTGCATTTGCTTGTGCAGTCAGGATCAATCTGGGTGTGTTAACCAATTTCTATTTTCATGCCTCTTGCTTCTGCAGAGCATCCTAGGTGGGAAGCTATTTGTTTGTGTATATTTTTGAAGCTAAACCTACAACTTTTGAAACAAGTCAGCAGTGTTGCGAGTTGATATCGGCACCTAGCAAAATTACAAAGCTGCGAAAAGCTCACTTCCCCTCTGCAATGATAAAATTGATTTGATTTCCGTGGAGCTAATCTGGAGAGTGGCACCAGTGAATTGTCTCCTTGTGTGATATTGAAATAAAGCGTTCGCAAGGAGGGAAGCGGATTCTCCAAGCTGTTCACAGTCTCGGTGAGTTAGTGTCCTTGTTCATTGATTTCTCTTGGTAGGTGTCACTTCTAGTTACAATTTCATCAACAATCTTTCCACCCCATAACTTTGGTGTTAGCAGTTCTTGGGACCAGTAGTTTTCCTAAGGATTTTGCTAGCAGATCAGTAAGCTTAAGCCTTGCATCTTGCATATATATTTGCAATCAACTTTCCCTGCCTGCCACTTGGCCATACCACTAATTTTTTCTAGTGGTGTTCCAAATACTCAGGTTACATACACTTCAGGTTACATACGCTTCAGGTTACAGACTCCGCTAACCCAGAAATAGTACCTCGGGTTAAGAACTTTGCTTCAGGATGAGAACAGAAATCGTGTTCCGGCGGCGTGGTGGCAGTGGGAGGCCCCATTAGCTAAAGTGGTGCTTCAGGTTAAGAACAGTTTCAGGTTAAGAACGGACCTCCAGAACGAATTAAGTACTTAACCTGAGGTACCACTGTACAGGTTTGGAGAGGAAAATATAAGGAAGGGCTCTAGCTCTGTGGTCAAGAGCCAGCATGGTGTAGTGGTTAAGAGCGGTAGTCTCATAATCTGGTGAACTGGGTTTGCGTCTCTGCTCCTCCACATGCAGCTGCTGGGTGACCTTGGTCCAGTCACACTTCTCTGAAGTCTCTCAGCCTCACTCACCTCACAGAGTGTTTGTTGTGGGGGAGGAAGGGAAAGAGGAAAGTTAGCCGCTTTGAGACTCCTTAGGGTAGTGATAAAGCAGGATATCAAATCCAAACTCTTCTTCTTCTTTGCATGAAGCACAATGATGCCTGGCATCTCTAAGGCAGGACAAGGAAAGACTCTGAATTCCTGGAGAGCTGCTGCCAGACAGAGTAGACTGGGTTGGGGAACCACAGACCTGGGGGGGGGGGCAAATGTAGCCCTCCAAATCTTTCTATGTGGCCTTTGGAATCCCCCAGGCAACACAACCTCCCTAGTCACACCCCTCAATCCTTCACATCCTCCTGGATGGAAAACAGATGTGTCTAAATGCGTGTGTGCACGTGTGCATGTATGCAGAAACTGCTCTTCTATACAAGGGTAAGATTTGCATCCATCACTCTGCCAACTTTTTGCCTCTGGCCCCACCCATTTCTTACTTGTAGCTTTAGGGCTATACAAGGTTCCTAACCCTGATGAGGAATATACTGAACTCAAAACTGTGGTTCTATACTAAGGGAGGTTTCTATACTCCACTGACAGGCAAAGTGAATTATACTAAGCTAGATGGACCAGTTGTCTGACACAACATCATGTGACACTTGGAATTCAGGGGAAGTGAAAGACTGGGTCAGGAGACAAAATTTGCAATTAAAAGCAGAAGGAACCAGGGAAAGGATTTTAAGATTCCCACTCCAAATCTCCTTCCCAACATGGGTTTTCCGAAGGATATGCATATACTGTATTTTTCCGTGTATTGGACGCCCCCATGTATAGGACGCCCCCTATTTTGAGGGGAAATTGCCCTGACTTGTTGAATTTTTTTGGAGGGGGGGAGGATTGCCCAGAGGCTAACAGCCGCACATGTCTAACAAGCTGCCTATCAACTATTCCGTCGCTGGCAATCGCTGAGCTTTTGGGGGGGGGCAGAGTTGAGCTTTTGGGGGGGAAGAGTGGTGAAGCTTTTTTTTCAATTACTTTTAGCACTTTTCACCTTTCCTGTGGGGCCTCCGTATTCTGCTTGACTCCTCCCACTCTGCCCGCCCTACAGCTGGGAGGGAGGCGGTAGGCAGTCCGTTTTTGCCATGCGGGTCTTCGCGCAGCTCCATTTGTGCGAAGGCGGTGCAACGTTACACAGGAGGAGTGCGGCGATTGAAGTAATATCCCCTCCTGCGCTTTTTACATCAGCAAAACTTTGTGCCTTGCGCCCCTCCTGTGGAACGTTGCGCTGCCCGCACATAAATGGAACCACACGAAGATGCCGCACAGAAAAAACAGGTCACACACAGCCTCCCCCATAGCTGTAGGGTGGGCAGAGTGGGAGGAGGCAAGCAGACTAACAAGTCCATGAGAGAAAGGTATGGAGGGAAGAGATATCTTCGATCGCTGTGGCCAACTTGAGCGGCAGCGCCTTTCCTGTGGGACATTCTCAGTCTGCTTGCCTCCTCGCACTCTGCCTGCCCTACAACAATCTTCCTGGATTGTTAGGAGGCTCTGCATAATTAGCTGAGCTCTAAGTGGAAAGATACCAGTGAAGCTGAAAGAGTTTTTTGGTTTGTGTGACGACTTATCTTCATGTCTTATCCTACACTATGCCTGCAAAGTATCTGCAAAGTATCATTCAGCTGAGCTACCCCCTATGAAGCTGTTAAGTCTCCACCTTTTGTTCACCGGTATATTGCATTGTTGAAACAATTATCACGATGTTATTTCAATGCATTCAAGGGTATGATGATTTATTGCACAGCCCTAGTCCATACTATCTGGCAACAGCTCTCCAGGATTTAAGATGGGGAACCTTTCTCTGTCGTAAACCAGAGATAATGGGGATTGAACCTGGGACCTTAAAATGCATGGATGAATGAATGATTTCTTAGTTTACAAAAATACGTGCATTGTCTCTTTTTTCAAGTTGTGTTTTCTACAGATCAGTTTCATTTGTTGTGAGACATTAGTGTTGCCTGCAGTGTTAGGTTAGGAATAAAAGAGGGGGAAAGAAGGGGAGGGGGTGACAATGCTTCGCTTCTTCTACTTCGTGCATGTGTGGGGTTTTGTGTCAGCATCACTTGTGTGGGTTCTCTTTCTATTCACTTGTTATATTTCCTTGGTGGTGAGAAAGGTTGGGGGTGGCCTAGGGTGCAGTTGGTTGTATTTGGTTTGCTGTAGTGAGATGAACCTGGGACCTTATACATGCAGAGAAAATGCCTTGCTATTGAGTTGCAGCCCTGCTCTAGAAAGCTGCTGCTTTAGCTTTTCTGTAAACATCTTACATATGTTTTTTATTTGTATGGTATGCTGTAGTCTGTATTTTGCTGGTTTATTAGTAGTGCTGTTCTCTAGTGGATCACTCCCAGGACAGGGTGTGGGTTGGAGATGCTGTTTTTCAAGGCTTTCCTGGAGGTCACCCTGTGTCCAAGTTTCTTTTTCCATTAGAAGCTGCGCTGAGACAAAATTTGCAGTAACAAGTAAAAGAGCCTTTTGCGGTGGCCACAGACTCTTCCTGTCTGAGCAAGCTTTCCATGGCTGCATCTTAACAGCTTCCTTCTGAAAGTCAACTTTCATCTAGCCACTGGGATTGATATCCCGTTGCATCTTGAAGGATGACCTCTGAGTAGCGGCAAAAGAAGCTATGCCGTGTTGGCACCTCTGATGTTTCACCTTGTCGTGTTATGCTGTGGCTGAACAATCTGTTTCCTGACACTGTTGCTTGGCCCAGTTCCTTCATCATGGTTGAAGCATGGAGGGGGTGGGGAGGAGAGAGAAAATGTCAGCATCTCCCTCCCTTGGCTTGCAAACACCCTTGAAGTTTGCAAGACAGCCTGTTGTCAACTACAACAAAAAGCCCTGTGCATACTAGGAGGAGTTCAAGGCTTCTGGCTTTAACCATCCACAATTAAAGGTAATATCCAGAAACTTATTGCATATGTAATGCATAATACAGAAGGTACTGAGCTTTATGAAAGGCTATTTAACATGCACAACTCCCCCATGGGTGGCATTTAAAACACAAGCTACAAATGGTGACATCCTGCTGCTCAGGCAGCAGTCTCGTTCCTGCCTATCATGTTTACTAATGGTACTTCAGATGTAGACATGACTTTACAAGCTGGCATCTGCCTGTCTCAGGAGACAATGGAGGAGTGCACCTTTGGGGATGAGGTCAAGCTGTCAGAAGCTTGCAACATCTGTTGTGGCGTGTGGGGCATACGAAAGGGGTGTGTGGAGGGGGGCGGGCCACCCTGGGCACCACTCGGGGGGTGTGTGTGTGCCAAAATGGCTCACTGCCACTCCCCCCCAGTTGTAGAGCAGCCAAGGGCGTGCACACAGTTAGTATGGGCGCCACTCACGTGGCGTCTGTATGGGCTGCCGCTCTTTCATGCTGACCGTACAGGATGCTGCACATGCACAGTCCGTACGGGATGCCACGCATGTACCGCTGGGCAGTTCACCCTGCCCCTTGGTGTCCCGCCCCGGGTGTTGGAGAGGGTTCCTCCGCCACTGGTGGCAGTAGAGACGGATGTGCAAGAAACATGTTTGGTTGCGGCTGGTGCCGATGAAGGCATCCGGTTGTACTGCTGCAGGTGCACCACAGCGTTTGTTCTCTCTGTGTTCCTCCCAGCAGTCACTTCTCCTCTGGTCACTGCTATGGATACATGACTAAAAGCTTCCCTTTAATGAGTCAGATCATTGGTCCATTTCTAATTCCATGATTATGCATGGTTTCAAGAAAGAATATTTTCCCTGCCTTACCTGGAGATTCCAGAGATTGAGCTTGGGTTTTTATGCATGAGGAAATTAGGGCCCTTACCCCAGCTCGTGAGGCTTCCCAGGTGACACAAGGTGGGGAAACTGGGGAGGGGAAACTTGGCTCCTATCCATTGATAAAAGGTACTTATTTTCCCTACAGAAACTGTGTGTCTGAAGAGTTAATATTGCATAGTGGCCCACATTAGCTATGTCTACGGATGGAACCAGCACAAGCTTAAGCTGGACTCCAGCACATGTGGAGGCGTTTCAGAGCTGTGTCTGATCCTGAAATAAATCCCTTTCAGATGCATATGGAGTAGCAGCAGGTGCCATGCTGTGTCCTTTGCCCTGACAGGTATTGATTCCATAGGAAATACTGTTGGCCTTTTAAAATAAAATATGCCTTAACTTTATCATGAAAGGTTAAATCGTATTGTGGCTATTAATTTATTACTGTTACCTCTGTTTCGGCAAAGTGTGTTGGTTCAGTAATTTACTGGATTCCCGATAGATAAATTGTGTCATCTTCAGTTCAGAAAATATAACTGCAGCATATATTTAAAACTGTGCAGTTGCTCTCACTGAATCACAAGGGTTTTTGGCATGGCAAGGTGGAAAAGAGAGTAAGAATGGGGAGACTTTCAGTAGTGGTGCAGACAATGCTTATACACAAGTCAGCCATTTTTAATTCAAATGCTATTTTATATTAATGTGTCTATTTTAATTTGAATGATGGGGTCCATCAGGATAATGTCCCTGTGATGGATCTTTTTGGCCCTTCTTTTATTGTCTGGGCCCCTATCCTGTTTTGGGGAGGGGGCATAAAGGAAGAGTTAGCAGGGCCAACAGAGCCACATGGAAGTAAGTAAGGTCCAGTCATACAGGTCAGAATGGACCATGCTACAAAGAGCCAAGTCCAGTCAAAGTCAGTTCACAACTTGCTTAGTCATGACAGGTTCTGGCAATCAGTGATTAGGACCATGGACAGCTTCAAGTGCACTCTGCTAGGTGATCTGCGGAAAGATTTGTCTCATCAAAGAATTGATGTCTTCTGAATCGCTAAAGCTGGTAGAACTAGGCATTCCAGTGATGATCCTTGGACTGAGAGAGCTTTCTTTAATCCTTTAAGGACTTGCAGTTGATTCTGCATAGCATACTCTTGCATGATTGCAGTTCAAGAGAAGCTGCAGGGGAGACATTCACAAAAGTCTGAGGATAATGGAGAAATGCATCTTCATGCTGAGATAGTGTGGAAAGTAGAACAAATAAGTGGGGCAACCTGTGATTTTCTGAATGTGAATCCACCTCAAAGTGACACTGGGACTCAGATGCAGGAGCCCAAACCATTGCTTCCTGTGATGATTTCGTGAGTGTCCTAGGAAAAGTAGATTGGATGAGAAACTCCAGCCTCTTCAGTGATGATGAGCTGCTGGTTAAGGCCGCCTGGCTGCTATCATTTGCTGGCTCTCTATCCTTGCCTATTTCCTGGAATCCTGCATGCCTAACCTGGACCACCTTCTCCACTGGCTGGCTGCCCTTCTTGGCATGCTGAAGCTGTGTTCAATACTCTCACTCTTGGAGTTCTGATTGTGGCTGAATAACTTGGCATGCATAGCATATCATGCTGCAAGGACTGTCAGGTTAGGAATGAGAAGGTCTGTACCTCACCTTGGGCTCCATTCCTGGGGGTAGCTCTGGGGTTGAGTCCCACCACTGTCTCCTCAAAATTTATTACCTTTTGCATGTACATTTCAATTTGCAAGTGAATGGATAAATATTAAAGGGACATCTCGGCAATAACCATTTTCCACCTACAGAAATATAATATCCTTATTTTCTTCCTGTATACATGGTTTCTGTTGCCTTTTTTTTTTAAGTGTTAAATACATACCTAAATGTTGTCCCACTGTTGTCCCACACATTTGCCCAAAAACTCAGACTTTTTATTTTTATTTTTTTTGCCTCACACAACCCTGTGAGGTAGATTTAAGCCAAGAGATACTGACTTATCCAAGGCTATATACAGTAAGCTCTTTGGCTGAGGGGATTTGAAAATGGGATTTGAAGCACAAATAGTTATACCTGCCAACACAGTACAGCTGAAGTCATGGACACTTGCCTATCTGTTCCTGCAATCAGTGGCAGAGCTTCATGCTCCGGCATCGGGGGGGGGGGTGAAGAGCAGGCAGGGGTGGGGCTGGTGTGCGTCCCAGGGGTGGGGTGCACTGCCTGCAGGGGTGTGACACACATCCTGGGGGTGTGGCGCGCCACCTGCGGGGGCATGGTGCTCAGCACGGGGGGGGGGGCAGCCGCAATGGCACCCCATCGGGATTGTGCTGCCAGGGGTGGGACACTCCCCCCGCACTCCTATTCCTCTGCCAGTGCCTTCAATCCTCTCCTCTTCTACCTCATTTCCAATCTTTTATTTTTACCCCACCTATTTTCCAAGGAAATCCAGCTCCTGGAGCTATAATACCATGTTCCCTCACAACAACCCTGTAAAATAGGTTAGGATTAGGGTTGGCAGCTGGTCCAATAACTTAATAAATTCTGTGGCTTAGCAGGGATATGAACTGGTCTACCCCCCCCCCCCCAGTTTAAATTCAACACCACAACCGTTTCACCACACTGACTCCCTAATTATCTCTCTATTACTGCTGAAGGTGTTACTTCTCTTGCTCTATGCTATTTTCATTTACTCTGTCAAAGTCTGCCCTGCACTAATTTAAAAGCAAGGAGTACATTTGTACTTTTGGTTGCAGTGACACGAAGCACATGAACACGCACAGTTTGATATGTTGTCACAGTTCACCAGGATCAATGTGTGATACATTCACCATTTATTCATTCATGCTTTGGAACAGAGGTGCACTGTCTGCATGACAGCAGCTGCTCCTCCATAAACCTCCACTTGACTGTGACCCTCCTCGGACCAAAAGATCTGAAAACATGTAAACCTACATGGCCGTAGCTACTCATGATTAGGCTTCACAAGTGGAAATGTCCATGCCAATGTTGAAGGACATCAGTATGCCCTGCTCCATGGAAATTGCATGAATCATCTGTTACACCAGGGGTGGGGAACCTGAGGTCTGGGGACCATTGCAGCTCTCTAGACCAGGCTTCCTCAACTTCGGCCATCCAGATGTTTTGAGACTACAATTCCCATCATCCCTGACCTCTGGCCCTGCTAGCTAGGGATCATGGGAGTTGTAGGCCAAAAACATCTGGAGGGCCGAGGTTGAGGAAGCCTGCTCTAGACCTATTAAGTCCTTGGGACTCTGCCTAGGCATACCCCTTCTCAGGTCACAAGTGTTTTCTCCAGCAATATTTTGCTTCTCACCACACCCACCACTGGTATGTGGGCCCCAAAAGGTTTACCAGAAGGCCCTCAGGCTGAAAAAAATCCCTACTTCTGTTTTGCATAATTAACATGTGAAGAGGTTTTCTGCTGTGGAATGATCAGAATTCCAGTTATTCCTGGGTTCCCAGAGAGAACCAGGAAGTGACATGTGAAGAGGTGAATAGAGGGGAGGACTTCCTGTGACAAAGCAGCTTATGCATTCACTCTGGAATGGCTCCTGGTCCTTATTTTTCACAGACTCTAAATGCACTCAGTGGTTGCACAAGGCACAACAGCTCTGCTGTTCTAGAATGCCTTATCATTGCTAAGTCACCAGCTTCCCTGAAACTTTGACAAGTCAGGCTAACAACTCAACTCTACTTTTTTTAATGCAAATGAAACAGCTTTTGTTCTCCACTTCTTCTTTGTTCTCAACTTCTGTGATCAATTGCCTGATTTTCCTTTTTCTTTCCCACTCCCTGAGGGTGTTCTGGGACTTAAAGATGTGCCCTTCAACCTCCAATACTAATCACCCACAAGATGACATTTGCCATCTATAAAATCACTCCTTGTATGGCTGTCCTCTTGGTAGTGAACGCTGTCTTAGACCAATGTCATTTCTATGCAGATCAATTTGAAGGCTTCTGCCCCCCCCTTTCAAAAATTGTTCTGTTCTCTAGATGGACGCCAGAACATTCTGGCTCTACTAAGACATTGTCTGTATGGATAACATGGTGTTTGTTTTTAAAGACTTCAAGATAAATGAGGCCCATTGAGCATACCATTGGAATCCTTTGTGGGGAGGATATTAAGATAAATACATGCAAATATGTATTATGGATGCATCACTTTAATCTGTGAGGCAATTAATCTTTTACAGTCTATGGCAGGGATTGGCAAGGTTTACCTTGCCTGGGCCGGTTCAGTCCAGTGGAGATCCCTCTGTGGGCCGGATAGTGTGCGAGCCAGTGATTTCCGGAGTCTGCATGCAGGGACTTGCTGAGTGGGCAGCTCAGTTTGGGGGCAGCTCAGGGGCTCGTTAAATGACCCCCGTGGGCCACTTGTGGCCCATGGGCCTTAGATGCATTACATCTATGGACTACATTCCTTTGTGGGGAGCCTCCCAGGGTCCAAACCAGTGGTGGGCAGGGCCTAAAGCAAAAGTGGGCTGAGTAATGAATGTGACTCCTGCCTTTGTACAATAGGATACATTCCTGCTACTCACAAACCAGTGACACATTGGTTTGGACAAATGTTGTTCCGCCTCACTTAGTCAACCAACAGGCTATATCACCAGCTCAAAGACACACCCCAGCCAAGCAAAAGCACTGAAGGAGGGGACATAGAGTAGGGCCTGTGAAATGTCAAAGCTAAGGAAGAGTCCCAAGAGTTGACAAAGAGGCCTTGTCTTCAGTAATGAAGCTCCATCAACATCTGCCTGCTGTACAAAGTTATATGACATGTTCATTTTTGTCGCTTTCATTTACTAGCACCATTTTCATACCGCTTACTCATTATTACTTTCACAAAAAGTCAAAATTAAATATTATTGTAATTCACAATGTTATAAAATAATCCTCACTTATTCTCAAAACGCATGCTAGACAGTGATGTGAATACTTGTATTGCTTTATAGCTGACTTTATCATTTGAAGCCTCCACACACTTTACTAAGCAGCAAGTATGCACTAGTGTAAGTTTTATACATTCATGGACTCATAGGTCACATATTTAATGTTATTAAGCAACTTGGCCTAGGTAGTAAAACCTGCTTGTTTTTTAAAATTCATTTTGGCAAGAGGCCAAGGCCCTCCTCTTATGAGACCCTGGGCTGCAACCTGCTAAGCCCATATGTAAATCTGGCACTATATTTGTGTATGTGGTTTTGACTAGTATACACATTTTTGAAAGCAATTTCCCCTAGTATAATGCATCTTAATGTTATTTCAACCAATATATGCATTTTACTGCACACTTTACCCTAGAATATGCATTTTTGTACCCATTTATTTGCTGGAGAGTTACATTGCAAAATTTGGAGAAGTGCAAATTTCAAAGGATGTCTGTGTTTCATTTCATGTATTGTTTCAGCAAGTTTTTCTTTGAATGTGAACTGAATTTAATTTCTCACCCATCCCTAGATGGTGATGGGAATTTTGCCTGGGAACAGCTGAGAGAGGAAACAAAGGGGAAAGTAGAGGTGATTGGGTAGTTAGGATTGTGTTTAGCAGATTACTAGTTGCTTCAGATTTCAGTTTACTGTAAATTTTACCGTAATAACCTACGACCCAGAAGCTGTATGCCGGCTCTCTCGGCCAATAAAGCGAGATGAGCGCTGCAACCCCAGAGTCAGTCACGACTGGACCTAATGGTCAGGGGTCCCTTTACCTTTTTAAGTGATGTGTTAAAACTGTGAGAACATTTCTAAAATGGTATACAATATTTTTTAAGAAACTCTACCATCATTATTGAGGGACGTGGGTGGCACTGTGGGTTAAACCACAGAGCCTAGGACTTACCGATCAGAAGGTCGGTGGCTCGAATCCCCACGACGGGGTGAGCTCCCATTGTTCCATACCTGCTCCTGCCCACCTAGCAGTTTGAAAGCACGTCAAAGTGCAAGTAGGTACCGCTCCAGTGGGAAGGTAAATGACGTTTCCATGCGCTGCTCTGGTTTGCCAGAAGCGGCTTAGTCATGCTGGCCACATGACCCGGAAGCTGTACGCCGGCTCCCTCGGCCAATAAAGCGAAATGAGCACTGAAACCCCAGAGTCGTCCGCAACTGGACCTAATGGTCAGGGGTCCCTTTACGTTTACCTTTTACCATCATTATTGCATCCCTATTATATTGTTTTTGTGCACAACCAGACTTTATATGTAGGATAAACATGCTTCACGGTAGATGATTTCAAACAGGGAATGTTCCAGTCCTTGACTGAATGCAGTAATGTTTAGGGTTGATTGTTTGTAATCCCTTCCATACATTGGCTTTGTGAACGTGAAAAGAATGTTTGGTGTCTACAAATCATTATGTATATGCAGTTGAATGGTAGATTTGCACAATAAAATGTCAATTCTTTTCTCCCTAGGAAAGAATTTATCTCTGAGCATAATTCAGTCATAAATATGCCTCTGCCAAATATTCTTTAACTTAATGTAGTACGTAGAACTTTACTGTATTAATTCATTTTCTACTTACGACAATCAGGTTTTAATATGAGCTGATTGAAGCGGTGCAATGGATTCATTGGGGCCTTTAAAAGCTTTTATAGCACCACACTAAAAGGTGTATTAAAAAAAGGAGAAAAATGGATTTTGCATAGCTGTAAATCAGGGACTTTAATAAGATTTGGAAATTGTGCATAAAGAGAAATTTAATGCGGATGGTTCTAGTCGGTTTTGAAGGAACTTTTAACAGAGAACATATAGCATCCAAATGGCATTGAAGAATCTAGCTTTGGTCTCTAATAGGTTTTCAAAAAGGCCTGCATTAGCCTTCATATGCCCCACTCGCAATCATGCTTTAGGCATGCAACATTTTTTATGGCTTGTCAAATAGATTTTGGCACAGAAATCCATCACATAGTGGATCCTCCAGGTGGAAGTGTGACATGGAGAAAGCCAAACATAGATTTAGGTATGATGGGCAAAATCCTATGAGCATCTGGGGAGCATTAGTACCAGCTTAAAACCATGGCCAAGGACCCTAACTCAGGGGGTGGAGGATATGCCTTGCATGCAGAAAGTGCCTTGCATTAGGGGAACGGCTGCAGCTCTACCATACCCAATGAAAAGATGAACACCAATTAAGATCAAAATGCCTTGGTGAATAGGAACATCTTCACTTGTCAGCCAAGGGTTGACAACAATGGTGCCAGGCACAACTCGGGGGAGATATCATTCCACAATCAGGGAGCCACCACTGAGAAAGCCTGATCTCAGGTTTCCCATGCCAGTGGAAGGACAACAAGAAGGGATCTCCAAAGCCTGGGAGCAGCCACTAAGAAGGCCTTTTCCTGCATTCCCACCAAGCTTGCCTGTGAGGGTCACGGGAATGAGAGAAGGGCCTCCCACAAAGATCTGAGCCTGGGCAGGTTTGGTATGGGACAATATAGTCTTCATGCAGCCTGGACAAGCCATATAGGGCTTTATAACCAGCACTTTGAGTTGTGCCCAGAAATAGACCAGTGGCCAAAGGAGCTGTTGTAACAAGAACAAAATGTGTTTTGTGTCAACAGTCGAGCTGTGGCTTTCTGGGCAAGTTGAAGTTTCTGAACACTTTTTCAAGGCAGCCCCATTCAGAATGAATAATAATAATCCAAATGGGTTGCAGCTAAGGTATGTGTCATATGAGACATCTCCAGGAATGGATGCAACTGGTGCAGTAGCTTTAATGGTGCAAATGTGCTCCTGATCACCTCAGAAATGTAGGCATTCAGGACCAGAGTTGTATTCAAATCCAGCAGCACAACCAAAGTGTAAAGTTGCGTCTTCAAGGGGAGTGTTACCCCATCCAGCACAGGCTGAATCCCTAGTCCCTGTTCTGCCTTCTGATTGACCAGGAGCACCTCTGTCTTGACTGGAGTAAGTTTCATTTCATTCACCCTCCATGAGTCCACTACTGATGGCAGACACCTTGTATTTAGGTGGAAAATAGAGCTGGTTGTGAGCAGGGGGCGCAACATATAAGTTCATTCAGGTTTTTGATAAATACATTCTTTCCACCCATTTAAAAGGGTTGCTGTTATTTCATTATACGAACTCCCTAAAAGCTTAGGTATCAGATTTCTTTCCTTTTTTAATTCCTTTTTTTTCATGCAGGAGGGAATGTCTCTCCCAAGATGTTCCTGCTATAACTTGCATACACCCCCTGCGAAATATTTGTCTTCCTAACGTTTGTTTTTATTTGCATGCAAATTTAATTGATTGATTAAACATCCATATGGCTAATCAGCCAAGGTTTCTTTAATCAGGTGGCAACCCTCATTTAAATCAGACTGATTTTCCATTCATGTAAACAGTAGCTTCCATTTCCCAAGTCTGTCATTCTCTGTAACTCTTGCTTCATTTTCACTGTATACCAAGCTAAATGCTATGCTCTCCTCATAGAGGTTTTTTTTGGGGGGGGGGTTGTGCTGGGGAAGGAACGGTTTATTTTTATCTCATTTGGTGGCCAAAAGCTAGATCTGTTTACAAATGTCCTCTCACAATTATCCACCCTGTTTGTGAGCGAATAAATTGGGAATGGTTAATCTTTTCTACATCAGGCATTTCATCACGACAAACGGTGGGTCCACAATTTATTACTCCCACACTTTGACTGGCATTGCAAATGGCAGCAATAGCAGCAAATGTGTGGGCAGCCTGGCTGCCATTTTGCATCTTCCACAACATCCACAACGTCCCTGAAAAGTGACCTTCTTTTTTCTGGGGACCCCTGACACTTGATGGTATAGCAGGAGCAAGTGACCATAGCTCCATGGTCGTTAATATCTTCCCCACACTGCTGGAAGAGCTGGCGGTTTTAAAAAAGTATTTTTAAAATAATAGAATAAGAAAGGGGGAGGGGAAGGAAGATGGAAAGCTGCCCCCATGCCATTTTGGATACAATCCCATCAACACTCACCTGCTGTGTTTTCTATTAGAAAGAATGATTCTCAAGCAAGTGCAGCTGTATTGCATGGAGCTTAATCCCAGGTATGCAGAGTTAGGATTGCAACCTAAGTGTATTATTCCCCAAGCGCTGATGCAGTGGAACTTTCATTCATTTCAGCAGGCTTTGTGGGGAATTTTCATATAAGGCATAAATCTAAATTAATTCTTTCCCCTAAGTATTTTTGTTCTTTTTCTTACTGGTAATTCCTCTTTCTCTTCCTCCCCCTTTTACATTATCAAAATCTGGAGTATATTTGGCATTTTAAATGTGGGGGTGGTTATTTTAAAATGCCACCCACCCGCAGTTCTCTCTACCCCGTCCCCTAAATGCTAGTGGCAAGAGCTGACAAATTGATTTTGCAGAAATAGTCATATACTAATGTATTTATTTCTAAGGCTTTCTAACGTGTTTCTGAAAACTTTGAATAAAAATCAATGATGATATTGCTTAACTAAGGGTTTGGCAATTGATCCTCATAATCATCAAAGCAAATTTTCATAATTTACCCAGCAATTCTGTCCTGTGCTAATTTTGGAAAACTGCAGTGTGGGGGCCTGATTCTCCTAAAATATCTAGTACTTTAAAGTCCCATTGAGTTCAATGGAACAGTGAGCACATACTTGAAATGTCTGCCACAAGAAAGTTCGTGGGCATCATAGATTTTGTAGAATCAGAATTGGAGGGGGCTTTGTAGACCATCAAGATGCTTGGGATTGATCTTGGGAGCTTCTGCATTAATAGGACCACTAAATGGTGGCCCTTCCCCAAGCAATTCCCCACACATATACACACTGTTTTCTGGGAGTGTGGAAACTTTGCCCCCTCCTTGCCCCCTGATGTTGCTGGTCTATAACACCTAGGGCTGGAAACGGGGGAAAGGCAGGTGGAAACCACCATCCACTAATAGCAAAGTCCACAGTTTGTATGCATGTTTTGCCCATGTCTCTCTTGATTCCCATCCAAAGGTGTGAAAAATCCCACCAGGACATTTTGCTAGAGCTACCAATATATTTTAAAACTCTAGTTTAATTGAAATTTGTGGCAGCTTTGTGATATGCCATCATTTCTGCATCACCCCAGAGACATTTTGCTGGTTTTATCAAAAATGTTTTTTTGCTTTTCTCAGAATTCCTCAAATGTTTTGCCCAAGCAGGGAACGCCAAAAATTCATGCATAAAAATTTGTCCTCAGTTGAAATTGCTTCCATATAAACCTGGAGGCATGACACTATTGAGGCACTGGCATTCATAATTAGTCAGTCTGTGTTACAAATCTAGCCTGTTTGTATAAGTCGTGTCCTCCCTCAAAAAGGGCACGTGTTGTGGTGCGACCTGGCAACCAAACCCTGTGTTGTGGGTGGGTACGATTGGTTAGCCACAACACCCTATTGATAGGTCCCTCGATGCTGGGTTCAATCAGGCCAATGGGATGCTAGCCAAATGGATCGAGGGACTTATATATGCCCATGCCCATGACCCTGAGCTTCCTCTTCCAGCTCGTGCATCGAAACACCTGCCCACCTCTCCCTAATTTTAGGGCATTTTGCAATTGACCTTGCTATGCCATTGTGTGTTGTCTGTCGTTGGGACAGGGGCACGGCAGGAATTTTCCCCACTTGGCTGATTGGCTGTGGCCATTTGGGTTTCACCTGTAGCAAATCGTCACAACTTGTAAGATTCAGGTGGTAGGGATGGGGGAACAGTCTCTCCATCCCTATGAGAAGGGTATTCCATTAAAGGAATCCAGAGACTCAATGGTTTGGTCAACCCTCAGAGGGGTTGTACCCATGCCTGAGTCCAGGGGGACATCTGGGTGGTGGAGTAGCCTGACCCCAGCTTTCCGCTCTTCCAGATGTTCACCCTAGGCTGACCTATGCTGGTGCCCTGGGTCAGCGCTACCTGCCACGGTGCAGGGAGCTAGTCGAACTAGTGCCTATGCAACCACTCACTTGAAATAATCAATAAAGTTGTGGCCTAAATTCTGCCAAAAACCAAACCAAAATTTGAGTCTTGTCTGAATTTATTTAAGGGGGAGGTTAAAAGGTCTAAACACGCAACAAGCCTTGCTCTAGATTCACCAAAATTGTATGTAATATACGGTACCTGTAACTAAACCCAAGGTTTATTATGAGTCCCGTTCCGTTTTTGTGTCTCCATGATCTTCAAATTCATTTAAGCAGAGTGGGGTATTGTTGTTTTTCATCTCAAGGGTCACATTTCCTTCTGGACCACCTCCTGAAGGCAGGACTGGAGGCAGAACATTAAATGGACAGAACATTAAATGGGACTATTATCTTTGCATAGAGGTAGTTTCTGCACATACTGCATCTGCCTTAGTTTTACTTTTCTCAGAATTCCTCAAATGTTTTGGGTGCATTGCATTAGTTTTACTGGATATAATGTTAGCACTTCTGGCATGATTTCTGGTGCTGCTTTTACTCTGTAGTACCTGTTATAATTTGGAACTGAGGCTTTTTGATTGATATACTTCTGTGTCATGCCAATTTTTTTGAGAACTGTGTGCTCAGATACCACCACAAATTTCATCATGTGAAATCACAACACAAATTCCCTGCAACTTTCGGAGTTAACAGGGTTGCAAATGGATTCTTTCTGCAAACAATCAACTCAGAAATGAGCACTAAGCTTCTACGAGGGTCCACTAGATTTCCAGGAGAAAGATAACATAAAATGTGAAGGTAAGAAAAGGTCAGGAAAATGGAACAAAGTGTTGCCTGAAAGCAACTTCTATCTCTTTATCTTCCACCCAGACAAAAGCAACAAGACTTATAAGAGTTCAAGGGCACATTCCAGGCAGGCAAAAGCAATCCAGGAGGGTGCACTTCAGGGCTGGTGAGGGGGTGTGGCCTGTGAGAGTGTCAGGCCAGGGGATAGTGCCAAGGGCCAGATAGAGGATTCTGGAAGGCTGCGTCTGGCCTCTGGGCTTGAGAAGTTCCACATTCTGAATTTAAATGATCACTGAAATATGGCAGCACTACTAATAATGTGATGGGGAGGGTGTTGTGTACCTTGCAAAAGGGAGAAAAGCAACAGCAGTCAGCCTTGTGTTTGCAGGCATTACTGATGAATGCACCCCGTGTACCCCTTCCATCAGCGACTTTTTATGCCATGACAAGATGCCAGCCACTTCCACTGAGCACTTTTCCTGACAAACGGCATCATCCTTCATTGGTCCCTAACGATGCAAATTGCCAGCACCTGGAGCGATTTCTCGTGGGTTTTTCCCTCCCAAGCATTCACTCAGCTCAAAGGCACTCTTTCTCCCCTTGTGAAATAAAGTGGAATAAATAAATAAATAAAAACAGAGACAACGAACTCTTCAGCAACTTTCGCTGTGACATTTCTTTGTACTTGTGAGATTGATTTGCTGATTAATGCTACAAGCTGAAGACGAAATGTTGTAACACTGAAGGACAGCTCAAATCTGAGAAGAGGGAAATTGATGAATTGTGGCCTTCCTCTCCCCACCTCTCTCTTCAGTAGTCTTAAGAGCTGATATTTGCATGTAGACTTGGTAATGTTCAGCTTTTCTGTGCAACATAATGATCTCATCTCCACCATGGCTGCTATTACATCAGTTATAGAATATTCTTTTAGAGTTTGAACAAGGAGCAGCAGGTGCCATCGTGCAGCAGAGCATGATCTACACCTTATTTCTATTGGAAACAAATCTAATAAATAAATGACACCAGTGTTGCTGTTGCCCTGTCCAGACCCACCTCCACAGTCCACATAAGCAGCAGCAGCACTAGTTTCTGGGGCTTCTGGGGCATCATGCCACTGTGCTGACTATTCCTAGATGGAACCACCATAACTATGCATGCATTACTAATGTTTATTTTTGTTGTAGGATAATTGCTTCTTTTGGCCTCACTGTTTATTAATGAGCAAGAATAAAGTAGAATTTGCAAGCTAAATTTTCCCAGCCCTTGGGCACAATCTAGTGAAAGCTAGCTACAGCTAAATCCCATTGAAAGCAATGGAATAACCAACTTGAGTTCCATTTCATTTTGGTCAGCTCAGATCTGATTGCATTAGGTATTATTTTCAACAAACTGCTATCAATGTGGGGTCCAAAGATTCGGCCACATTAATGATATAAATAATCATTCAATCCTAATCTAAACATATATATTAATATAAGCAGTCCATATTGCCACACAGGTGTCCAAATGAGGACTCACAGGATCCACTTCTGTTGTCCACCTGTTAGTTCCCAGATCACAGGAATATAATTTAAAAGTGTGAACTACTGCAAATTTAAAGGCTTTTCCCCAGTACAAAATCAATAAAGAAGATATGGGACAGACCAATTATCACCCATTCAACAATAGATATGCATATCATAACATTAACATATGAACCAAAAATAACATGGGTGTGACAGTTTGATGGTTGTCTTTTTCATCTCCACTAATGATGGACAAAAGGAACTAGATTCCTTCCCATCACTCCAAGTTGTTCAAGGTATATTGCAATGGCCATTGGCTATAAACAATAAAATTGAGTGAATGAAAACAAAACAGACATGTGTTAGAATTCTTAGCTGATTTATAATCTAGCTGTACTACCAGGGATTAGGGAAGTGGGTGGGTGGAGAATATAGGATATTTTGTTCTATTACTATGCCTTATCATTTTCACTTTTAGCTTCATGAAATCATGTAAAATGAAGACACGTGCACACATTATATGCCACAAAGAGGCGTTATTGGCTTCACATTGCCAGCATCTATCTGAACCAGTGGCGTAGCGTGGGTTGTCAGCACCCGGGGCAAGGCAAGTAATTTGCGCCCCCTAACCCGTGGATTAGCGCCCCCTAACCCGTGGATTTGCCCTAACCCCAGATGTTGCGCCCGGTGCGGCCGGTCCCCCCTGCACCCCCCACGCTACGCCACTGATCTGAACTATCCTTCCTACAATATTCCTATCATTTTTTTCCAGGGTAGGGGTTGAATCAAACTCATTTTTTTCAAATAAAGAAATATTACATGCTAAAGCAACTTTCCATTGGTTGGCTGTATGTAACACTCTAACTCCCAACCATTCACATCTAGGATCCTGAACATCTAATTTACAACATTCTAATAAACACTTGTAAAAACATGAAAATAGAATTGCAGCACAGTAACATGCACAAACAGCAGTAATTAGGTTCTACTAGAGATGTGGGGCCATCATTGAGACAGCCCTATCTCCTGGTATTTACAAACCTAACTCTCCCTGATAGAATAGACAGGAGGGTCTCACATGCTGATCTTAATGCTTGGGCAGGATCATACAGGTCTAGGTGGTCCTAACACATTTAGGGTTGTAAAGGTAAAACCCGGAACTGGACCCCGAAACAAATAGGCTTCCAATGAAATTTGTATAGAATAGGTGCAATGTGATCTGACCACTTAAGTCTGACAAATGTTTTCAGTTACATTGTTCACCAGATGCATAACAGTCTAGTACAGTAACCTGGACATAAATAAGGTTTTAATTCCTTTGTCTAGGTCAGCTGTCCCCAGACAGGGAGGGTTTTATCTCAGTACATTCATTAGGATTTCACCTTGCATCATTTTTCTTTTACACTTTTAAAATAACTATCATTAAATTATTAAAAGAAAAGCTGTCTTTTAAAACCTAGGGTTGTATTGCTGTATTAAAAAAAATAATGGGAAAAAAGTGATAGTGAGAACTAAAACATGAACTTCATTTTAATGAGCAACAAGTCTGGCTATTTAAATGTTAATAGTATGAAAGGTTTTGCCAGAAGAGAAATGCCTAAGTTGAATCAATAAAATGTAATTATGAGGGTCAGGAAGGGTCAGGCTTTGCTTCTGACCCAAAGCCTCTTCAGTGCTTCCTAGGATGAAAAGGAGTCAACTGTCAAGCATCAGAACCACAGAGATTTCTTCTACCAGCTCAGAAGTGCATAAAAATGTCAACAGACAAATATATTTCTCAAGTACTTATCATTAAGGTATATTTCACTTTAAATAATGTTCACTTCCTTGGGCCAACCACAGATGAATAATTTCTGTTAAAGGGTGTTTCATTTGTTCTTTCAAGGCAAAGGTTTTGTTTGCCTGGCCCACTCTCTCTGTTTTCTTGCTGTTTTGCACTGCCCCCCAGTTAAAAAGGTAGCAGGAGGTCATGCCAAATTACTTTTGTAGACTTCAGAGCTTGCTAATACAGTGAAGGGCCTCACACTTCTATTCCCCCACTCACTGCCTTCACAGCTCATAAGCAAGACTCCAGTCTGCATGGACTTAAAAAATGTCACTGTGCCACTTTGGTTTAATGTCAAACAAACTGTGCTGGAGCATCCGTATGAGCTGTTAGAGCAAGCTAGAATGTAGACCAATGGAAGAAGGAATGGAATCTCTGAAAAACGTGGCTTCAGCTAACATGGGGGCTGATAGACATGTGTGTGAAACCCCCACCCACATGATCCCTAAAACATGCTACCCCAATGAGACTTTTAGCCAGAGTAAAACCAAGTGCACCCAACTGGTGTTTATCTGAGCCCTCCCAGACCCTCAAAATGTCCCTGTTTTCCAGGGACATCTCTGATTTAGAGAAGCCGTCCCAGTTTCTGATTTGATTATGGAAAGTCCCACTTTTCCTTAGGATGTCCCTATTTTTATTGGAGAGATGTTATAGGGTATGGAGTTATCCGACCCTCGAGCCATCTGAAGACAATCCTATATAGGGAAGGGTGTTTTTTTAATGTTTAATGTTTTATTATTAGTAGTATTATATATATGTTGGAAGCTCCCCAGAGTGGCTGGAGCAACCCATTATGGGGTATAAATAGTAAAAGATATCATTATGGAATGGGATGTCCCCATTTTCATTGGAGAAATGTTGGAGGGTATGCCCTCCCAATCTAGAAAAGGTGCACCTACACAAGGATTATGGCTAAGAAATAAATTATTATAAAGCATTGAAGGTAATTTTAATAATAAAGGACAGCAGCACACATTTACAGTGCTGGGCATGCATAAAACAATACCCTAACACAGCCATACTTCTAACTTAAATAAATGATAGCTCTATAACTAAAGGGGAATTAGCAATGGAAGATGTAGTTACTTCTCTTGAAACTGGTTACAAGCATCCCTGAAACTGCACGTGCAGTAGAAAAGATGGAGCCCTGGCAGTGAGCTCAGGAAACAATACCAAGTAATTTCAGATCTTTAACAGAAAGCAGGATCAGTGACCCTTCTGCAGGCCTTAGGTTTGATGTCCAGCAGTGAGTGAAAGAACTTCCTGGGGTGTATACAGAGAGCTTGCTCAAAGGTGATACCCAGAGATAGTATACAGAGAGGGCACAAACAGAGATGACATTGAGATAATTCATTCATTTCAGCAAAGGGAACAGTTGCACAAACACAAAAAATATATTTTTATTTTTTTTTAAAAAAGCAAAAATTGTAATGGTGGAAAAGTACACACTACAGCTTCCATGTCCATTTTTCCCCTATAAAGAATGTTATGTTTGAAGTGAACACCTGCCTAACCCTTTGTAGCAATCTTAAATGCACAGTGGGAGGGAGAAACTTTTAATGTGCAAAAATGAATGTATATCTCTTGATTTCTCGTGTCTGTTCACTTCAGTGCACTTTGCAGAGTGCAATGAGAATTGAGCAGTATTTACTATAGGGACAAGTTAATGGATGGAGAGACCAGGCAAGGGAAGGTCCCCATTGGGTGAAAGAAGCATACTAGGTGAGCTGCAGGTAGAAGGGATTGTGTACTGATTAAGTTATGGCAGAGTATGGCAATGAGTGACTTGGAGAGCCTGAAGGCCTTTGTCTATTGCTTAGGATGTCATTCATTTTCATCTCCTCGACCTTTAATTTATTGCAGCTGCATTACATTTTATGCTACTTGCCTGGAGATCCTTTTCCTTCTGAAACTAATGGCACACCAAAGGTTGTCATATGGAGAAAGAGTCTTAATAGTGTAAAAAGGCAGCATTTCCATAAAGGATGCATGGTCCCATTTTTAGTCACCAAAAGTTCTTTTGAAGGATAAGTTAGTACATCATGAGCTATGGTTGACTCTGATCTGAGTTCAAGTTCTGCCACACTTATGGTCTCACTAGTGGATGTTATAGAGCAGGAATTGCCAATGTGGTGTCCTGCAAATGATTTGGGACTCCAGCTCTCATCAGCTCCAGCCAATATGAGATAACGGGACTAATGGTCCAAGAACCTCTGTAGGGCATCACTTTGGCTACTTGTACTATATGGTAATAGACATGCATCAAAGATCTTTTAGTTCTGTTTGCTCTCCAGTCCCCTTCCCACCCCCCAACATGGCCTTCAGCTATCTCAAAGGGTGGTTGTTAAGATGAAACCCAAAATGATTGTCAACATTAATGCTGTGGTGGCAAGTGGTTGATTTTTTTCCATACTGCTTGTGGCTTAATAACATAAGATGAGTCCTGCTGGATCAGTCTAGTGACTCATCTAGTCCAGCATCCTCTTTCTCGCAGTGGCCAACCAGTGAGAAGCCCAGAAGCAAAACCTGAGCACAGCCGTACTCTCCTTCTTATCTTCTCACCCGCAATATTGCTCTTCTGACTCGTTAATGCAACCTTTTTCAACTTGGTGCCCTCCATATGTTTCAAAAGCAATTCCTATCAATCCCAGCTGGCACAGCTTGATATATGCATTGTGTGATGAGTATTCTGAGATCTGGAGAAAGTCTTAATAAAGAGGATGTAGTGCATTTGCTAGGTGAGATGTGCCATGCTAGACAAACGTTTACCTGTGATAAAACAGGCTCAGTGAACTGTCTTAAGTTCCTGCTTTGCTAGTTGGCTGGCTGAAATGGAGATTATTCTAGTGATGAAGTTCCCTTCCTGGGGCTTTCCCCTGTCAATCGAACAAATTACACAGTGTATCAATTTCCCTTTGTTTGGACCATGGATTTGCTAATTCTGTTGGTGCTGTGAGGCTCACCAGTGAGCCAAATGGTCACAAATCAGTGACAATGAAGGTTGATGGAGTAAAGGAATAAAGGAGCTCACCTCCTCAATGCCTCTCAGGGTACTTAATCGTGTCTGCAATCATTGTGTTAAGTTAATGAGAAGCTGGTTCTAAGGAGAAATACCATTTTAAAAAACTATTCAGTCCTGATTAGAGAACCTGGTCTTGATGAGCTTAGTAGCTGATCAACAGAGTGATGAAGATGGAAGTACCCCAAAGGGCCAAAGACTGGATTCCATCCATTCATCATCCTCAACAGGCTTTTGCCCAGATTCTGCAATGTCATTAGGACTGTGGGCTTCAAAACTCTTCCTTTGAAGTTTATGATCAGTATTACTGTAATCCTAGATAAAAAAATTCCTTCCAGTAGCACCTTAAAGACCAACTAAGTTAGTTCTTGGTATGAGCTTTCGTGTGCATGCACACTTCTTCAGATGTGTATCTGAAGAAGTGTGCATGCACACGAAAGCTCATACCTAGAACTTAGTTGGTCTTTAAGGTGCTACTGGAAGGAATTTTTTTATTTTGTTTTGACTATGGCAGACCAACACGGCTACCCATCTGTAACTGTAATCCTAGAGTTCAAATGAACCTCCTTTTGCTACAAAAGATATTGAGACTTGCTTTTCCTGTGCAAAAAAAAAAATAAAAATAGAAGATTGTGATCTCTGGGTGACTTGCAGTAGATTGGCAGGGTATTTCATTTTCTTCTCAGACATGCCGACCCTCATAACTAATTGCTTATCAGCCTCTGTTCTTCTCTCATGTAATATATGACTATAAATTGGCTGCCTTTGACTAGGTTGAGCAGTTCTGCTGTTCACTTTTAGAGTTTTGAGCTGTAGTCAATTTGCACTCATGTATACAGGTTGTTTCAATCTGTGTTATGAGATGTAACAGATCAGGTATTCTCAGGCTCCCACTCCCCCTGCAGTGGACCACAGGATAATTGCTGAGGGTCTTGGCAGACCACCAAATGGCTCCTTTGATGGGAAGGGTAGAATATATATTTATTAGAATTTAAAAAACATAACTTTTTTCTTCTTCACTGCCAGCAGCAACATCAAAATCAGTTTTTAAAAATGTGCCCCATATTAGAAAGGCCCCCTGACTAGTAAATATTTAGCAGGGAATTAGTGGGCTGCACCAGTACAGCATTATGAGAAGCTTTTGGATGTATGTCAAAATATCCTCAGACTTCATCGTCAGAAAAAAAATATGTAGGGCCAAATGCAGATATGCTCAACTGCTCTATAGGCCTTCTGTGGACCACCTGAATGGAACTTGTAGTCTACTGGTGCTCTGTGTTTCACAGCTTGTGAACCTCTGCAGTAGAGGTTCCACACCCCAAGTTACCATTCTGCAGCTGGCTTTGGTTAAGAAGAACCCTGCTGGATCAGGCCAAGGGCCCATCTAGCCCAGCCTCCTGCAGAGGAAGATTTAGGGAAGCATGGGCAGTTCATACATGTTAAGTTGTGGTTGAACATATCAGACAACACGGCGATTCTTCAGATAGCTCTTGTTTATTCACAGGCCAGGACAGAACTGAACTGAAGGGTTCAGTCCGCCTGCTTATAAAGAGCTCCAGTGCCATGTAACTGTAACAATTTTCTAAACCTATCCAATCACTGAACGTCACTTTTGATCCCTTATTTGCATAACTATCTACAGTATCCCCCTGCTGGCCCAGGGTGAGAACTTCAGTACGTAACAATACACATGGGGCACTGAGTCGAGAGGGTGCCACAGGGCTGCTCCCTCCCCCATAACAATTACTTGGAAAATTGAAAGCCCAAAGTCTGCCACTGCCTCCTATTCTCAGAGTGGCCAACCAGATGCTTCTTGGGCATAGCTGTCAACTTTCCCCTTTTCTTGCGAGGAATCCTATTCGGAATAAGGGAATTTCCCTTAAAAAAAGGGAAACGTTGACAGCTATGTTCTTGGGAAGCCCTCAAGTAGCACATGAGCTTAACATAAGGTTACCAGGTTTTTTCCCAATGAATCCAGGGACACTTTTCAACTTCCTACTAAATAGATGGATTTTGTCAGGGGACTGATCTGTAAATCTGGGGACTGTCCCTGGGAAACGGGAACACCTGTTAACCTTAGTGTAAAAACTATCCTTTTCCACGTAGCTTTTTAGCTAGGCACTGGCAGGTACTACTAGCATCCTCTGCAAAAAGTCTAGCGCAAAGGCAAAAAATAGGAGTGGTTGCCCCACCACCCTTTTCTAGGTGTAAGGCCTGCAAAATGGTAGCACAAATCAACCCTTTCCCCAAAGTTCTCTGCACATGCTATAGGACTTGGCATTCAGTTGCTCTGTCCTCTAGCCTATGACTCTAGCTGGCCTCAATAGGATTATATGATACCACCATGACCCAGTTTTTAATTATGTTATGTCAAACGCAGTTTTGTTTGAGAATTTGAAATTATTATTCATTTACTGACTGTAGCCTATATGGTTATAAGCTTCTGATGGGAAAGCTATTAATTATGTTGTGGGTCCCGAGTTCCCATGTTGAGGAGGTGGGAAGAAGGCCTATTCTGGTTGAGGCCGTTCTCTCCTGGAAACAGCAGGTCATCAGCCTAGATTCAATACAGTGGTACCTCGGGTTACATATGCTTCGGGTTACATATGCTTCAGGTTACAGACTCCGCTAACCCAGAAATAGTACCTCGGGTTAAGAACTTTGCTTCAGGATGAGAACAGAAATCATGTGGTGGCAGCGCGGCAGCAGTGAAAGGCCCCATTAGCTAAAGTAGTGCTTCAGGTTAAGAACAGTTTCAGGTTAAGAACGGACCTCCAGAACGAATTAAGTATGTAACCAGAGGTACCACTGTACTGTCAATAGAGGCTCAGGTGGCTACAAGTACCTTTTCACAGTTCTGTCTGGTTCGTCATTGAAGGCTCCCTTTGGACAGAAGCAATGCTTTCCATGCTGATCCAAACCTCCAGATTGTATTATTGTATGTGCTTTATGTGGAGCTGCCCTTGCAGAGGACTCAGAAACTTCAATTGGTCTAAAATGCAGTGACCATATTACTGGCTATAGATCCATTTAGATCTTTTTATATAACCCATGTTTTAGAACAGCTAAAATTTCCCTTTTGTCGGTCCTGAACCTCCCAATGTTCAGCTTCATGGCATGATCCCACTTCCAGATCAGGTACATTTCAGTAATCCAGTCTTGAAGTAACCAGGGCATGGTATGACTTCCCTGATCCAGGAAAGGTTGTAGTTGTCAAACCAGTCACTGTTGGTAAAAGGCACTTCTAGTCACGGAAGAAGAAGAAGAAGAAGAAGAAGAAGAAGAAGAAGAAGAAGAAGAAGAAGAAGAAGGAGGAGGAGGAGGAGGAGGAGAAGGGGAGTAGTAGTAGTAGTAGTTTGGATTTGATATCCTGCTTTATCACTCTCCTTCACGAGTCTCAAAGCGGCTAACATTCTCCTTTCCCTTCCTCCCCCACAACAAACACTCTGTGAGGTGAGTGGGGCTGAGAGACTTCAAAGAAGTGCGACCGGCCCAAGATCACCCAGCAGCTGCATGTGGAGGAGCGGAGACGCGAACCCGGTTCCCCAGATTACGAGTCTCCTGCTCTTAACCACTACGCCACACTGGCTCCTGATCCTCCTGTGGCAGAGCTGGATCTTGATATTCTAATAACATACACTGCACCAGTATGAAGCTTGCTCATCCTTGGGTTATATATCATCTGCATTGCTTTTAAAGTTTGGTGTTTTTTTTAAAATGTTGCTACACAACACCCTGATGTCTTGCAAGATGGCAGAAAATAAATAAATAAATAAATAAATAAATAAATAAATAAATAAATAAATAAATAAATAAATATGCTATCCATGCCTCTGCCTCTGTGTCTGCCCACATCTTCTGAAACAATGTTGGAAACCTTAATCTCTGTTTCCAGTTCTGCCATTATGAACAGGAATATTGGAATCAAAGTGATATGCTGCATTTGATTGCAGGGTTTTCTTTTTCAGAACAAAGTGCCAAAGCAAATGCCAAGTATATTCCACAATGCAACAAAAATAAAATAAAACTGAATATACATCAAAGAAATTGAGATAATTTTATACAATCCAGGAAGCAAACATTACTTAAACATTTATTCACATCCATCAGAATTATTTTGCAGATTTTTTTTTTTAAAAAAGAAAGATATTTGATAGCATCTATTTTTAGATTTGTTTTAGTATATATGGAGGTATGTGTGTTTCTGCATTGCAAAGCTAACGTTATGAAACTACTGTATATGAACTCAAGGATGCTTGAGGATTTAGGTAGTTGAGAATTTTTTTATGAAAGGAGTGTATTCTGGTGAATATCGCTATTTAGGGGATATCACAAGGCACCCATTGTTGAGATGTAGTTTTCAGTGCAGATTAAAGGAGAAAATATGTGTAGAAATATATATTCAAATACTTATTTTGAGGGAGGAGACACATTTAACAATGTATTTTGAGAAGATCTATGTTTGTTTGTTTGTTTGTTTGTTTGTTTGTTTGTTTCAAAGATTAATGCAGAAAAGGAAAGGCTTGGGATTATGGGCAAACACATGAAAGGTATTAAATATATTATTTTTTGAAAATTTTGACAATCATACAGATTAATTAGATTTTCCAATAAATAATATATAGTTTGACTTTTCTCCCCACTTCTGTAGTTTCTTAGGAAAGGGACACAGGTGGTGCTGTGGTCTAAACCACTGAGCCTAGGGCTTGCCAATTGGAAGGTTGGCGGTTCGAATCCCCACGACAGGGTGAGCTCCCGTTGCTCAGTCCCAGCTTCTGCCAACCTAGCAGTTTGAAAGCACGTCAAAGGGCAAGTAGATAAATAGGTACCGCTCCGACGGGAAGGTAAACAGCATTTCCATGCACGCTGGCACTCGTCATGGTGTCCCATTGTGGCAGAATTGGTTTAGTCCTGCTGGCCACATGACCCGGAAAGCTGTTTGTGGACAAATTCCGGCTCCCTCTGCCTGAAAAGTGAGTTGAGCGCCACACCCCATAGTCACCTTTGACTGGGCTTAACCGTCCAGGGTTACTTTTTACTTTAGTTTCTTAAGTTTTAATTTTTATTATTTCATCTCCCACTTAATTCCATTTATTGATTATTCCCTATGTCTTCCTTAATAACTATTTTTAACTGCTTGTTTTAAATTAATCCTTCCAATGAACTTAGTTGTTTACAATATTTTTTTTTCAAATAATCTATGAATCTTCCCCATTCTTTGTTAAAAGTTCTTTTTTCTTGGTTTATTCTTCTTCCAGTAAGTTTTGCCATTTCAGCATAATCCATTAATTTGATCTGCCACTCCTCCTTGGTAGGAACTGGATATTCTTTCCATCTCTGGGCATAAATCATTCTAGTGGCTGTCATGGTGTACATAAACACTTTTTTCTTTTTGGGCCTTTAGGTACCTCTGAACCTAATATCCCTAAAAGAAAAGCTTCTGGTTTTCAAATAAAAGCTATCTTCAGCATTTCCCCCCAACTAATTAGAAATCATTTTCCCGAAAGCTTTTGCTACCTTACAAGACCACCACATATAGTAAAAATTGCCCTCTTCATGAAAAGTCTGCCATGGAATAGAGTTGTCCATTCCAAGTGAGGTGCCTTATGATGAGTCAAGGTCTCCTCTGTGATGATGACACATGTATTATATGCCCTTCTTATGGTGGCATAACTGGTGTTGAAACTAATCTGTTACTAGTGTTTTCAGATGGCAGAGACAGTTGATTCGGTTTGCATTTAAAGGCAAACCTACATAATTTGCACTTTCTGAATCAATACTCAAACCAAAACACATCCACCTTTAAAAATCAACACTTCTCCAAATTTTGCAATGTCGTTCTACAACCAAGTACTGCATACCAAAAATGCATAAAGTAGGGTTAAAGTGTGCATAAAATTAGTGAGAGCAACATACAAAAATGCATTCCAGTAGAAGAGAAATTGCTTTGCAAAAATGTCTATATTAGGCAAAATTGGATATAAAAATGTGTATATTGGGAGAAATTCACCCTAAAATGATTTCATGGGGCCTAACAAAAAAACAAATGTGGAAATGTGGATAATTGAATTTAGCTTTGAGAAACTGAGATTAGCAGATTCACCCATTCCTAGTGTCATCTACAGTGCAAAGAGCTGGGCCTATATATTAGTGCAGAGTTCCCTGTTACATCCAAACTGGAGAAGCCTGGCATAGTGATGGTTAATAAACCAAAAAGTAAACCAGGAATACCATGGTCTATGAAGCCTGTCATGATAATCTGAAATGGGACCGTTGCATCATACATATGACTTGGTCAGTTTGAACCAATGCAGTCAGTGTCCCCCCCCCCCCAGCTGATATGCATATTTGTACAGATTAGTTGACTCTGCATTGCAAAATTCAGAGGAATGAGCGTTTTGAAAGATGGCTTTGTTTCAGTTCACACATTTATTTCAGAAAGTGCAAATGTGGGAGGTTCCAGTTTAAGTGCAAACTGAATTGAATTCCTCCCTCTTTCCTACCTGATGTACAAGAGAAGAAAAGGAGGGGTAAGGATGGAGTTATTGGCCCCAGCATTTGCTCTCATCTCCATGGACCACTTTTTAAGAAGCCTAGAAAGACTGTCTATATCAGGACTGTGTATGTGAATGGATGTTCAATCCCAGAAGGCATTTTAAATGAAAACAGGGGCAAATGGATCAGAAAGGTTGATTATTTCTTTTCATTCTTGCCCTTTTACTACTGCTGGGGAGAATGCATTTTTAAATTGCAGGCTGGGTGGTTATCAAGTGACTCAAAGTATTATCCATGTGTGCTTTAGGGGTGGAAATAAAAATGCTGGGTTTTATTTTTATTCATATAACCAATTAAATACATATTACAGTGTATTGTGACAGAGAAGCTTTTTAAATTACGCCACAAAAATAATTTTGAAGGATTCTGTATAAATTTTTAAACTAAGGGTTTACTTCTGAGATTTCTGAATTGCTCTTGACATTTCTTTGATGTATATTGAATATTTTTCTTCCTTTCTCTTTTTATTGTTGTGGAATATAGCTATATATCAACACTTACATACATTTTTGATGCACTCTGCTCCCTCTTTTGAATTATCTTTCCTCCTTGGTTCTAAAATTAATATGCATAGGTCAGTACCATTTATTATTACTGGAATGTGTGCATGCTCATTAAGTGGAGTGCATGAGAATTATGATTTTAGTTTCTATTTATTTAGAAGAATTTATAAGTCACTTAAAAAAAAATCCTAGTGTACATAATAATAATATGTACAGCATGTTTTGTTTTCTATATACAAATTTTCTATATACAAATAGAATCAACCACATAAAAAAATACCAATATAACTAAACTACAGTGGTACCTCTGGTTAAGAACTTAATTCGTTCCAGAGGTCCGTTCTTAACCTGAAACTGTTCTTAACCTGAAGCACCACTTTAGCTAATGGGGCCTCCCGTTGCCACCGCGCTGCTGCCGCACAATTTCTGTTCTCATCCTGAGGTAAAGTTCTTAACCAGAGGTACTACTTCCAGGTTGGCAGAGTCTGTAACCTGAAGCGTTTGTAACCCGAAGTACCACTATATATGTCCTAATTCACCTGCTGGGGGAAAAAGGTCTTTTTGCAAGTAGATATGGAGCAAACTTCATATGGTACTTAGAAGAGTGCCAGTTCTATAGATCAAAGTGATTGAATAGGCATACATGAGGCAAGGAGATCCTTCAAGATAACAAGCTTTTAAGGGCTTTATACATATACACAGATAGTAAAACCTTGAACTTCGTCCAGTAGGTAAGTGGCAGCCAGTGGGGGTCCAGGACAGGCTTCTTTAG
This sequence comes from Podarcis erhardii, assembly GCF_964252035.2. Classification (NCBI taxonomy): domain Eukaryota; kingdom Metazoa; phylum Chordata; class Lepidosauria; order Squamata; family Lacertidae; genus Podarcis; species Podarcis erhardii. Next base: position 16,954,056 of record NC_138504.1, read on the forward strand.
AAGTGCATAAGAACCAATGGCTGTTGGAGCTGTCAAGGCCTCTTTAGCTAAAAGGACTTACCACACTGAAGATGGAGCTAACTAGCCAAACCGAGCTATAGCTTTGTTAAAAACTCTGTGGAAAGCTGTACTGTTGATGAAACAACATTCAAAACTTATCATTGATAAGACCTTGGCACCCCAAACCCTAAAGGTAAAAAGGAAAGGGACCCCTGACCATTAGGTCCAGTTGTGACCGACTCTGGGGTTGTGGCGCTCATCTCGCTTTATTGGTCGAGGGAGCCAGCGTACAGCTTCTGGGTCATGTGGCCAGCATGACTAAGCCACTTCTGGCGAACCAGAGCAGTGCCGGAATGCCGTTTACCTTCCCGCTGGAGTGGTACCTATTTATCTACTTGCACTTTGACATGCTTTCGAACTGCTAGGTTGGTAGGAGCAGGGACCGAGCAACGGGAGCTCACCCCGTCGCGGGGATTTGAAACACTGACCTTCTGATTGGCAAGTCCTAGGCTCTGTGGTTTAACCCACAGCGCCACCCGTGTCCCTTTACCCCAAACCCTAGCCTTGCCTAATTCAATTTTCCTTACCTTACTGTATCTTGACCCTGCCCTGCCCTGCCTTGCCCTGTTTGATCTTGCTTTGTTACACATGACTGTTTCAGGAGCCTGAACTCCTGTAATGATCTACCTGTCTGGACCAGAACCCACTTTCTTCTGGAGCTATCTGCTGGAGCAATACATGACTTGAATCCCTTGGTGCCTTCTGATAACAAAGGGTGACCCATAAGCCATGAACACCCATTTGGAATGGTTTCCCTCCCATTTTGTTCATCCTAACAAGGTTCGGGATGCCACAACTTGCATTTCAGTGGAAAGATACACGCATTAAAATAGCTATTTTGGTTACGCATCCTTAAATCATATAGAGATATGCTTTGTGTGATCTTCAGTCTTCTTCTTTTTAACTCAATGTTGAAAGTGCATCATGGTGGGACACTTTGCCAGCACTGATATTCATGCAGATGCTGTTGGTCAGCCTATGACTTTTCTTGCCCATTGAATTAAACTTCAAAGTCTCCCTGTTCTCCATTGATAGTGCCATGGAAGCATCTTGCTTAATTCTTCCATATATTTTGTCATCAAAGTCTTTTGGCAGCTTTTATTTGATCATTTCCTCTCTTTCTGATCAAAACAAATTCCTTCCAGTAGCACCTTAAAGACCAACTAAGTCAGTTCTTGGTATGAGCTTTCGTGTGCATGCACACTTCTTCAGATACACTGCTTTTGTGTATCTGAAGAAGTGTGCATGCACACGAAAGAACTGACTTAGTTGGTCTTTAAGGTGCTACTGGAAGGAATTTGTTTTGTTTTGACTATGGCAGACCAACACGGCTACCTATCTCTTTCTGATGTTTGCTTTGTCTCCTTTTACAGTGAGAGCGTCACTTATAACTAATGCCCCCAGAAATCTTGGGGGAGGGAGATATGACTGGTAATAAAAAGGAAAGGCTGATATTTTTCAACTCCACAACCCAAAATTTCTCTGAGATTCAAGGGATGATATAACCCACACACTTCTCTAATCGCCAAATGGGGGAGAAAGACAAAGGAAGCAGAAAAAGCTATTTATTTGGCATGGGTTGCTGACCATGGCTTTTTAGGGTGAGAAATCATGGCCAGAGGTTTAAATAAGCTTCCCATTCCCTCTTCTTCTTCTTTTTTTAAAAAGAGTCAATGGGTGTAAAGAATGGTGACACTGGGAATTGACTAAGACATTGACTTCCTTAAAAAAAAGGAAAAGGCATTATGAAAAATTCTCTGAGAACCAGGGAGATGTCTTTTCTTTTCTTTTTTAAAAGTCTGCTAGAGGAGAATAACTGAAAAGTGCTTACATGAGTTTTTTAGGGATTTGAAACTGTCCTCCTGAAGCATCTCCTTCCTGTCAGATTCACAGCTGTTCCTGACAGGTTATTCAATATATTTAATGTGCCAAATTAGAAAGTTATTGGCAATGAAATATACCTGAAACTTCTGGGAACAAGTGCATATTCGGAGATTGCATTACCACATTTATTGAGTAACTGACGTGCCTGTGATAGTCTTTGAGAAGATGTTTTTTGGGGAACAGGGGTAAGACAGAACAGCACAGTCCAGAAAAGATGTTAAGCTAATGTGAGAATGAGATGTTTCATAGCTTTTGCAATTTATACTTGGAATGTCCAACATTTTACGTCTATTAAAACAGATACGAGGAGTGACAAAAAAACTATAAGAAGGCACAGAAGAAATAAAAAAGGGGAGACAGTGAGAGGAAGAATTTAATTTGAGAACATGGCTTGCAATTAATATACTCCAGAAGGAAATGTCTGGCTCACAGGGCATTGTTAATTGGATGATATGCAACTGAGCTTCAGATAGCCAATTCAAAACTTAGCCAAGGACAATTTTGATTCTAAATTGATGCAAAGGAAGATGCTGGTTGTTTTTGCCTGATATTAATAGCTGTTCTGCTCTCCTTGGCAAAATGGCATTCCCTGTTATCCCAAAGCTTTTATTTTTCATTTTCACCTGCATACTTTGAATCCCACACACACATGTGATGGTGAATGTGTTTTTGCACACACAAAAATACAAATAGCAGACAGTGATTTATCAATCAATTTAGTTTACTTATATGCCTCCTTTCCACATTGAGCCATGCAGCTTACAACAAACCTTCAGGTTATGAAAAAGTGAAGTATCAGAGTGGGATGGGGGAGAAGTCAGTATACAAAACTCATCCATAAACTGAAATAGGACAAAAAAAAAAAACACCCCACAAGTTACCAAGATTGAGTAGGTTCAATAATTGCAAAAGAAAAAATATAAACTGAAATACCTAAGTCCAGAGCAGAATGAATGTTGCAGCTCCTGGGGCAGGTCTTATTGCATAGGAAATACGGTTCAGAAGGGGTGGGGTGGAGGCTGACAGTAGCAAAAGGGAAGTGCCGGGGAGAGCAATGACGATGAGTCCTTTCCCTCATCAGTCATTTCCCTGATACCAGTCATCCTGCACTCGAAGGAGCATCAGCAGCCTGGATTAAATATAGTTCAAAGAGGAGAAGTCTTTCCACCAGTGGTTTGTACGCTGTGCAGGTGTGCTAATAATTCTTGGGATTGCAGCTGATGGAAAGGGTGATTTTTCACTGTTGCTGTCCTGATTAAAATTGCTCCTCCAAAGCTGCTCTTTGCATTGGGAAGAAAGTTCCCATTGACATCCATATGCTATGTAATTATTATTATTATTTTAAAAATAAAAAAGCATGCTAAATGCAAAGACTCATTTGATGTCATATCTAGGATGCATCATATGAGATTTCTGATTTAGATCATGGATCCAAATCCCTGAAGGCAAGATTTTGATTGACACCACCACTGTTATGTATGGAGTGGTCTATAGGGCTGATTCATACATGTATTTTCAGGAAGTGATAGCTGCATGTGCAAATTAGCCATCCAGGACCAAACAGAAGAGATTTGCATACTTTCTTAGATAGAAAGCTTTTTGGTGGAACAAGTTCATACATTCAGCTGCTAACCATCAAGAGCTGCTTGCATAAATCAGGATTGAAAAATCAAGAGATAGGGTGGGGATGGGGATAGCTTTCAACTTTTCCCTTTTCTTGCGAGGAATCCTATTCGGAATAAGGGAATTTCCCTTTAAAAAAGGGAAACTTTGACAGCTATTGGGGGGGGGGGGAGTCAATCATTGTCATTCAGTAATTCAATCAAGAGTTTATAAGAGAACATACTATTTGAGCATCCAGTGACAATATAGAACCTCCCAGACTATGCCACTGCTCTTTCAGGAGGACTGCAATTCCATCCATGGCAGGTTGCCTAACCACTTTCCTTTAGTCTTGATTTACTAACATAGACTATAAGCGCTGGACAGTGACTCCAGGATAACTCTTTCTGGCCCACTTCAACCAAGTCCTCAGTGTCTCACAGCCTCACAAGGAGGAAAGAGAATGACAAGCCTTCTATCTGAGTAATTCAGGAGGTCATTTCTCATCTTTTGCCTCTTTCTTCTGCCTTCAGAAGTGACGACTCTTCCTATTCAGTTTTCTCCCTTCATAATCATGTGTAAAGATTCACTTGTGAGTGTGCTTGGTTCCCAAACAGGCTAGCTTTGCTGCTTCTGATTACTGAGGAGCTTCAGAGTCTGATACCTCCCACACCTATGCTATGTTTAACCCAGACTGCTTCTCTATCTCCTTCTCCATATTTCCACAGATTAGATTTTACTCTTGGGTTCCATTGCCTTGATGCAGTGGGCATACCTGGTTGGGATCACCCAAAAGTGAAACAAAAACAAAACATGAATCCAAAGGTCTTCTTAGATGATGAGCAGAACCCCAGCACTGTCAATGACCCTGAAGAGACATTGGATCTGAACACCACTATTACAGGACTGCAGGTCATCATACCTGCTACCTTGGTTCTTGTCCAGATGTCAAATCCCTCTTGCACCCCTAGAGCCACAGAAACAGAGTAGATGTTGAAAATACCCAGGAGTAGAAAGTGCTTCCCATCTGAATCAAGGCCTGGGTAAGAGAAAGGGAGGTCTGAGCTTACTTTGTTGCAGGTGTAACATCTCCAAGCTCCATGAATAGGAAAAATGAACACTATTGAAGTTGTTGGCCAAACACTGAGCTCCCCGCCTCCCCAGTCCCACAAAAGGAAAAAGAAAAGTATGATACTATTTACCTTCACATCTTGATTGCATTGTACTGGTGATTTCCCAATTCTGAATAACTGCAGCCAATTCTGTAGAGTGGGTGGCAAATCTCCCAGCATTATAATTTTAGGACACAGGACAAGCGGTAATGTTTATTGTGTTGGGAGAGAATTTTTATGGTGATGCCATTTTCTACAACAGGCCCAGGTTTCTAATAACATTTTGTTCCACCCTCAGTAGGATGGATTTGAGAACAGATGGTGTTTGGGGAGGATTTGTGACTCAGTGAAGCGAGGTCTCAGTGAAGGGAAGCATTAGTCCCAATTTTTTGTATGGGAGATAGCATACATGTACTTTTTGAAGTTTAGATTCCCCCCTCCTATATGATTATTATATTTTTTTTACAGCAGATGTAGATGGTGGTTATTTTTTAAGCAGGGTATGTGTATGGGCTGATAGGAATAGTAAGCTTATGTCCAATTTTTAAATTACTGAAAATGCACTCTTTAAAGCTGAAGCGAAACAAACAGCAATTTAAGTTTTCTATGGATTGCAACTTGTTCTGATTCAGCTTTAAACAGTGGGTTTTCATGGGGAGAGTTCTAGAGCAAAAATAATAAGAGTGCACAAATGCAGAGCGTTAAAGTATGTCCATGCCTGGGAAGCAGGGAGGAAAGGTAAGTTGGATAAGTCCTAGCTTACATAACCTCTCCAGGTTTATGGTCAGGAAGTATTTCCCAGCTTCATCAGTCCCAGCAAGGTCAGGGATGATGTCCCAGCATGGCCAGGGAGTTGTTGTCCCAAAACATCCTAAGGAAGATTGAGCTAGAAAATTGTCCTTTTTAAACATTTGGGGTGCGAGGACAATAGTAGAAGAAAAAGTTCTTGTAGAAGCTGTTATAGAAAAAGTTGGTCAAAACACATTTAGCATGCATTTGTTGAGAGGGTAAACATTTATGGGCTTTTATGTTGCCAAAGTTTGCTTTGGTACATTGATTCATGAATTGTGCATTATTGCTAATATTAGTAATTTGAATCAATATTAACATATGCTTTCTGAAGTTCTAAATACCTTCATAAACTTCCTTTGAAGCCTAACCACCCAATTCACCTACACCCACCTTGAACAGCAATGGCATTGACCAGACTTTATCTATTTAACACATGGGGTGACTGAATTATGTGCCTTTGCTACCTTTGATAGAAATAACCATCTCTTATTTGTTACTGAATAATGCATAAGATGGCTATTTTCCCTGTCAGGAGACAAAACTGGATGCCTGCTAATTGGAAGGAGGGAGGGTGAATGCTGAAAAGCTCAAAGCCCATTCTGAACTGGGACCAAACTCATTTGAAATAGGAGTGCAGCTCTGAATAGGCTTCCCTGTTATTGTCATGGCACATTCTTTTTCTAACACATCTCATGGATGTTCCAGTGATGTGAAGGAACGGAAGTTGTAACGCAGTCTATAATATTCTCTAGAATATTGTTGCAGTAACACCCCCAGAGGCCAGGGACCAGCGGCGTAGCGTGGGTTGTCAGCACCCGGGGCAAGGCAAGTAATTTGTGCCCCCTAACCCGGGGCAAGGCAAGTAATTTGCGCCCCCTAACCCGGGGCAAGGCAAGTAATCTGCGCCCCTAACCCCTAACCTGCCGCCACTGCCAGCTTCTTCTTGCTGCTGCCTGGGCTGGGGTATTTACGGTAAGGTAGCCATGGCAGCGGGTCCGTGTCAGGTGATCTGAGGCAAGTTGCCGCTGGTGCTGCCGCCCAAACGACACCGCTTGCCCGGAGGAGGAGGGCAGAGAGGCGAGGAAAATGCAACATGGCCCAGCAGCTGCAGCAGCGGCGGCGGCGGGGCTGTGAGGAGGGGCTGCCTAGCGCGCCCTCCGCGGCCCTGAGGCACGGGGACCGCAGCGAGCGCTGAGAGCCGCTGCCTGCCGGATGCCTTCAGCCTGGACGCGCGCACAGCTCGTCGGTTCCGCGAGACATGGGGCTCTGCTACAGCCTGCGCCCGAGGCTCTTCGGTGACTCCTGAGGCCCAGATGTTGCGCCCGGTGCGGCTGGCACCCCTGCACCCCCCACGCTACACCACTGCCAGGGACTATGGAACTCTTAATTTCCATACACCATAATCTATCTTAGTGTTGTCAGGTCCCTTGCAAAATAACATTTCACTGGAGTCCTGATTGTGATGCTGCAGTACATTAAGGCAGGTTCCTAGCTGGGCTGTTTCTGCCGCTTTAGTAGAATTCTGGGGTACCATGGATGACACATGATGCATTTCCATTACAAGTACTCCAGTTGCTTCTACCACATATACTTTGGAGAAGAGAGAGGAGGAAGTGGTGAGATGACATCCATAACCTGATGGGGCTTGGACATTAGAATGGGCTCAGCACAAAATAATTTGGTTTTTGTGTGTGATAAACATCTGTCAAGTCCATTTTGAATTGGTTTTGGAGGATATTCTCATCAATAATGATGAATTATGTGTGTGCCCACCTTCATATCCATCCATCCATCCAACTACCTACTTACCTATTCTCCCACCTTTCAGTCATACAAGAGTGATGGAACCACAAAGCTGATTCAGCATGAGGGTAGGTACCGTTGCTCTAACTCTGAATAGGTGAGGAGAATAAAATTGCAACAGCATCTCATACTTGTAGGGATCATCTTCCCCCAGTTCTATGTGTTCCCTTGTCTTTGGATCGGTGGCCCAAGCTGGTGTAGAACATGGTGTTTAGGTTGCTTGTGGGAACAAACCACCATCAATATATAGCACTTTGCTTGCAGGATTTGCACAGACTGCCAGTCTGCTACTGGGACAAGTTCAAGGTTTTGGAATCAACGTTTAAGGCCCTATACAGCTGAGGACCAGGTTACTTGAGAGCCTGATTTATTTCTTACATACCCAGTAGATTATGTTGGTGTGCAGGAGACCTTCTCCTTTAAGCTCCAAAGGTATGAGGAGCCCACACCACAGAAATTTGCAGCAGGGCTTTCAGTGTGGCTCCCCAGTTCTACGGAACAAAAATCTTGTTGAGATAATGGCAGATGCACACAATCTGCACTTTACAGAAACAATTGAAGACATTTTCTGTTCCAACAAGCTTTCCCAGCTGGGTGAATAGATTTCTGCTATGGATGTCCACATTTTCTGTTGCTGTTGTTGTTTTCTGTGTGCGCGTGCCGTTTTTATCTGTTCTTGTTTCATTTTATGCATTGCCTTGGAACAAATGTGGGTGGTGATTAATGATGGTGGTGGTGCTTAATGATTATGATGTGTCAATTACCACTGCCATTTCAGGCATTTTGACATCTTCCTCTGCTCAGCTGGCCTTTGCTCTCAGTTACTCTTTGCTCTCAGGCTTTCTAGGAAGTTAGAATTGTCATGGAATGAAATAATCATGCCTCCTAGGCTTGCAGCAGCAGGGCATGTCATTTTTGTAATTTCTTCAGTGAGGGGCCTCAAAATTATATCTTTGGGTGTGAGGAATTCAAATATGCTATTATTTTTGTGAAAATGTACATTAAGAAGAACATCAACTGCTCTTGGAAAACCAAGGATTTTATTTTTACCTTCTGAAAATTTCTCAGTTTCTCTCATATCCTAATAAGCATACAATGTTACCTTGTAATCATAAAACAACATTAGAAAGTAATGACATCAGTTAGTCAGAAATTTAAACAAGTTTCATCATGTCTTGCTTTGATTCATTCTTGGACCTCTGCCACCAACTTGCATCTTGGCCTCTGATATAGCTCTCAAGTTTTTCATCAAAGCATAAAATTGTAGATCTGGAAGGGTCCCAAGGGTCATATAGTTCAACTGCCTGCAACACACACTGCCTGATGTGTGATACTCTGACTTGTATCACACACCTCTTTATAGACTGAGCATGGCAGGGCCACTGTGGAACTTGAATAGGCTCTTCCATGACCTTATTTACTTCTGCTGTAGTAAGTTTACATGTCAAAGGACATGTTTACCCCATCAAAGCAGTCTATCAGCTCCAGTAGGGACAAAGCCCTGGGGTTGATGGAAGGTGTCTTCCTTGGATATTCAGAAAGAACTCCCAGTGTGTCATTATCTCTGTCCCTCAAGTCAATGATCTTTTGGACACCAGTTCTCCTCTCCTCACTGTCATCTGGGCAAAAGAGTGTCTGGAACATCATTTTGCTGAATGCATACTATGCTAAGTGCTGGAAGGTGGGCATCTGCTACAGCATCTGCTACAGCCTTCTTTTGCAACCTAGCTTAAAGCTGAAAAAAGGTGTGGCATGGGTGTCCCACCCAATAATGTTTTACTTTGATGTTGAAGCAGCAGTGGCAGTACAGTAAGACAAGTTTTAAATTACTGGAAATTCCACAAACATGTAAACTATTTTTAGGTAGTTATTTACCAAGTAAAACTAAATTATATTAATTTAACAAAAAAACAACAACCAACTTTTGAATTTCCAAGTCATGCTACAACTTTTTAGCACCACTTATTTTGGGAATTTGAAAGCTGAAAAATTCTACACACCCTAGGAAACACAGCCTCCCAACTGCACCTCAGAGAGTTCTTGAGAGATCTTCTTCCTAGGTCACGTTGGCACCCAGGCTGTTGCTAAAACTATAGCATTTGCAGCTAGGAACTGCTAAAACACTTGGGAGTCAGATCCTTAAGGAGTGACACCTGTGAAGAAGGGCAACATGGAAGGATCAAATTACTCAAAAAAAAATTGCCAAGAAAAAGCAAAGAAAGCAGACATCTGTGAAGTAGATTCTTTCCCCCTTTTTATTTTAAAAAAGAACTCTTTTAAATCTAAAGGACAGCAGCAAAGCAATCTGTTGTTTGTATAGAAAAAAGCATGAGTAAAGAAAGAGAAAGTACACTCTGGGGAATGTCTGCTCTAAGAAGCCACTTGAAAAACAAGCATGGGAAACATTTGCACAACATGTCACACGCAAAGCAGAAATGAAGAGGCAGGAGCGAGTGGGCGGGTGGAGGAACCAGATCGAAGACAGGTACAGAGCTGGCAAGAACGTTCCATTAGTGAGCAAGGCTCTGCCCGTATGTTCAGTACCTGAGCCAAGTTTTGAGAAGAGCCCACTGTGACAGGAGCATTCATACTGAGGCCAGTAGAAGGCAGTGATGAGAAAACTCCCCTACCCTGCCTATAACGGTGCTTGAGGAATTCATTGTTTGTGAACTGCAGTACGAAAAGGGTCCTGATCTGCACCTCTTGGACTAATGTATGGACTGAAAGGTAATTAGCACCAAGATGTTGCACTTCTCCAAATGTTGCACCACCGATTAGGATAGCTATGTTATCTTACACAGGAATGTTGGTGTGTCATGACACAGTATTTATTCCCATGGCCGTTCCAACTTGGGAAGCAAACTGAGAGGCTGAAGAGAGCCTTGAGACTTCTGTGAATGTTGGTGAAGCTTTTTTTAAATGTTAAAAAAGACATCCTTGGCTATGCTAAGGTAAGCCTCTACCACTCATATCAGAGAAGCATATCCGTCCTCCCAACAGTAACTGAATATTCTGTCTCCACTTTTGCATGGAACAAATAGTCTCACAAAAGTGGATGAGGTATTTTTAGTCTAATGCTATTGAAGGTATCAAAATATACTTTTAAATTTCTGTGTTTGAGGGGCAATATAACATTTAAATTTCTCTTGTGAAACATAGATAATAATATTTTTATTGCAAATACAACAGAAACTACAAAAAGATAAAGAAATCGTGTTATCTTACCTTAACAATAAGGAATTCATCAATCCCAATTTAAACACACACACATTTCAAAGTGAATATTGAGAGAAGAGGCACATTTAAACACAAAATTCTAATAGTATTTTTAAAGTACTTTTTAAAAAGTTCTTTGCAGAAATAAAACAGACAAACATGCACAAGGGACGTAGTCTGGAAATGGGTATATGAGACATCCATAGCTCTGGTCAAAAACAGCTCAATGCTTATAATGAGAAAACCCTCAGAAAGTAAAATCATATTGGGAGATTTTGCACAGTGCTGAATAAGCTGCAATTAGTATGCAGGACTTGGACCAAAAAAACCAACAACAAAAAGCCAGACAAATTATAAGCAGTGAAAAACCTTAACTTTTCACCTTTCTGATTAGCGTTGCTCTTCAATGAAAAATTTCCCCTCATTGGACACCCTTTAGCACATGTACTTTCCCATGCAGCCTTAGCATTGCTTTTTAGGTACATGAGCAGAATGCTATTGTACATTCAAATCTGCATATGAACTTTTCAGCATAATATGCAATCTGTAATACATCTGATCATTAAAAGCTGGACAAATTCAAATTCCAAATCAGGTCACTCTAGAGATCAGCAACACCGCTAGTGAGAGGATAGTTGGGGCAATGAGAAGGGGGCAAAAGGCAAATGCAGAATCAGATGCCCCACAATTACCAACCCCTGAAATTATTAGTGGAGAAAAAGATCCCATCAACCTAAAATGACTTGGTTTGGAAATAATGGCTAAACCCAGAGAACACAGGAAGCCATCTTATACTGAGTCAAATCATTGGTCTACCTAGCTCAGAACTGTATACAGTGACCGACAGTGAATCTCCAAGGTTTCAAACAAGGGACATTCCCAGACAGGGCTGGCCTGCTCAAGAGGACAGGTGAGGGAACTACCTTGGGCAACAGGCTCCAGAGGGCCAGCAGATCCAACCTCCAAGGATATGAATTGCTCATTGCTGCTGCCATAGTGCCAGCAATAGCTGCAGTGAAGGCCAGATCTGCTGTCTCCTTGGCAGCCACCCTCAGTGCAGCTTCCACAGTGGCCCCTCGGAGAATAGGAGGTACTGCTGTTCTCTTCCCACCCTTGTGGATGAAATGGCAGGAGTTGCCATCTGGACTATCATTTGCCGGATAATAAATGTTGGAAATGTAAAGAGACCGAAGGTACATTCTTTCACCTTTGGTGGACGTGCCCAAGGATTAAGACCTTCTGGGAGATGATCTATAATGAAATGAAAAAGGTATTCAAATATACCATTCTGAAGAAACCAGAGGCCTTTCTCCTGGGCATGGTCGGCCAATTGGTGCTAAAGAAGGACAGAACTTTCTTTATGTATACTACAACAGCAGCAAGAATACTTATTGCAAAGTACTGGAAGACACAAGATTTACCCACCTTGGAAGAATGGCAGATGAAGGTGATGGACTATATGGAACTGGCGGAAATGACTGGCAGAATCCGAGACCACAGAGAAGAGTCAGTGGAGGAAGATTGGAGGAAATTTAAAGACTATTTACAGAAACATTGTAAAATTGATATTTGTTAGAAGGATGTTGGAATAATATTATATGATTTTAGCAGGAATGATATAAAGGATTTGGGAATAACTGACTGTTAATTGGTGAAAGGAGGAAAAGTAAATCTACATTATATTAAGACAATTTACAGGACAAAAATTTTAAAAGAGGGAAAGGATTTGCTGAAATAGATAATTGACTTAGAATACAAAAAAGGGAGGTGTGAGGAGGTCAAGGAAATAAGCTAATGAAAGAATAGTAATGAGGAGATCTGATGTATTTTTCTTTGTGTTTCTGTTTTTGTTTAATGGATTTTATTTCTCTTTTTTTCTTTTTTATATTGAGATGTGTTGTTTTGTTTTTGTTTAATCTTTAATGTGGTATGTTTACTTTTTCTTTCTGTAATGGTTGAAACTTTAATAAATATTATTTGGGGGGGGGGGGGAAGGAGTTGCCATCTGGAGTCTCCTAGCCTCTGCTTTGAGGTTTTCTGTTTTTCCTGAACCACAGCCTCTCAAACCCTCCAACACGTTGCAGTAGAAAACCAGGACACCCGTCTTCCAGGGCTATGCTCCATGACCCATGAAAGAGCATGAAGCCCCAAAACATGCATATTTGGATGCCATGCTCATAACTGGGGCAGTTGATGGGTATGTGTTATATAGCAATCTGTTGTTTTTAACCAAAGGAATAGCATGAACACTGAACAATGCATCTCAGAACAAGATGAGTAATCTGTTAGCTTCACAGTGATTGAAGCATACATACAAGTGACATTAAAATCCCAGGGATTTGGAAAGGAGCCACATACATGTCTTTCCATCAGGAGTCTTTTATTGCTTGGCTTCCAAAATGGCAAGAAAAAGCATTATCTCATTGGCATAGTTTGCCATTTCACTCCCCCACCTGGCCTTCTTCAGTTGTCACAGTGTGATGCTTGCATTTTACTATCCACACATTTTACTATATCAAGAGTTCTGTAAATCCCTCAGTGGCCCCTTAGTGTGCATGACTGTTTGCATTCCTTGTCTTGTGTAGGTGGATCATATCTACCCAGGGAAAATGTGTGGTACCCAAGGATATGGAGAAGATTGCTAGCAGCACAGCCAACATTTTTGTTAATTTTCTTTTCCACCTCCCCCACTCCCATTTTCAGACACTGCCCTGTCTCTGCAGCCTGATTCACCAGCTGCTTCACCAAAACATTTTCTTCCTTGGGATAACCAGCCAGGGACAGTTTATTCTGAGGCTGAAATACTTGTTAATGTATCTGCTTTGAAGATGCAAAGCGAAGTTATAAATAATGGCGCTGGGATGATTCCCTGGATAATCAGGAACTTTGAGGCTAAATTGGAAGCCTGGCCTGGTCAGCCACCACAAACTCTGTGTACTCAAGCCTCTGAGCCCTCTTAAGGCTTAGGAATGGTTAGCACTTTGAAAATGTCCCCTTTTGGTGATCCTATTCAGTTTCCCTCAACTACCCAGGGAGCTGTTCAGAAGAATCTGAGGTACACTACCAGAACTGGGAACAGGGGCCTGGACCAGCTGGGATATCCAACAGGCAATAGTTTACAGAGCTAGTGAGAAAGCTGTATTCATAGAGCAGTTGCACCAGCAATTAACCCCATACTGGGTTCCTCAGTATTGTATTCCTCTTGTGGGGGCCATTTGAGGTGGTGGTGTTTTACTATTCTTCAGGCAGCATTGACTCTCTGTCAATGCCAACAGGGTGAGGTGAAGTAGTAGGCTGGGCTAAAAGGAAAAAGTGTGGGGAGAAAAGGAACATGTCTGTCACCTTTGTCAAGTAGGCTATATTCCAGCCATACAAAAGCCACTGATTTCTTTGCATACTCTCCTCCTGCCTTCGGGCAGACAAGCAAGAGGCACTATCACTGGTCAAGGGGATATTTTAGCCATGCAAAGCACTTGAGGAGGATGCTTATCAGGAGAAGGGCATGGCCTGGAGAGAAGTCATAGCTTGAGTAGACTCCTGAGGGCTGACAGAAAATCCTGGAGGGCTGTGTTTGCCCCCTGTGCTTGAGGTTCCTAACTCCTGCCCCAGTACAATGTGATGTGGTGCAGGGTTGTTTGGATAGCCAGCAACAGCAAGGAGTTTAGCTTCCTGTCCCCCCCCCCCAGCTGATCAAGGAATGCTTTTGGTTTTCTCATAGAATCATAGAATCATAGAGTTGGAAGAGACCACAGGGGCCATCGAGTCCAACCCCCTGCCAAGCAGGAAACACCATCAGAGCACTCCTGACATATGGTTGTCAAGCCTCTGCTTAAAGACCTCCAAAGAAGGAGACTCCACCACACTCCTTGGCAGCAAATTCCACTATCGAACAGCTCTTACTGTCAGGAAGTTCTTCCTAATGTTTAGGTGGAATCTTTTTTCTTGTAGTTTGGAACCATTGCTCCGTGTCCGCTTCTCTGGAGCAGCAGAAAACAACCTTTCTCTCTCCTCTATGTGACATCCTTTTATATATTTGAACATGGCTATCATATCACCCCTTAACCTCCTCTTCTCCAGGCTAAACATGCCCAGCTCCCTTAGCCGTTCTTCATAAGGCATCGTTTCCAGGCCTTTGACCATTTTGGTTGCCCTCCTCTGGACACGTTCCAGTTTGTCAGTGTCCTTCTTGAACTGTGGTGCCCAGAACTGGACACAGTACTCCAGGTGAGGTCTGACCAGAATAACTTGACCAAATGCTGCTGAACCTGCTTTCAGATCAGAAGACAACTTCTTGCTGGATTATGCACTTCTCCATATTTTGTGATGTACTTTTCTGTGCACAAACAGTGCACAGAAAAATGCATATTTAATGTGTAGCTTATGGGGAAATGTATTGAAGAACACTTGAAAAAAATGTGTTTTATGTAAAAAGTGGGTAGCCTACATAAAAAGGGCATACAAAATACAGTTGTGCCTCGCATGAGGAAATTAATTCGTTCCGCGAGTTGCTTCGTCTTGCGTTTTTTTCGTCTTGCGGAGCGCGGATTCCCTGGGTATTAACGGCTTTAAGAAAAAGGAAGCAAACCCGCAAGACGTTTTCGTCTTGTGAAGCAAGCCCATAGGGAAATTCGTCTTGTGAAGCACCTCAAAAAACGGAAAACCCTTTCGTCTAGCGAGTTTTTCGTCTTGCGAGGCATTCGTCTTGCGGGGCACCACTGTATTTAAATGAGGACATTATATGTTCTTTCAAATAAAAGATCCACACAAAACAGAATAAACTGAGCACCAGTGAAAATTGAAATAGGGCATGATTAGACTGATCAACCCTACTCTACCCAAGAGCTGAACCACCAGTCTCAATGAAGTCCTAGCTCTAGGATTTCCCCCTCAGCATGAGAAATTTGCCTAGCCAGACTCTTGGTTCCTTTCCCTTTTCCTCCTTTTGGGACCTGATTCCTTGTTTTGGTCTGCATTACCATATAGACTTTTGATGCCTCTGGAACTTGACCTTCTGCCTATCTGGGATAACATCACCTTCCTCCAACTCCAACCTTTAGGTCGGATAGGGCTATCACTGAGATATGAACTCTTGCCCATTTTGGATTTTAACCTTTGATCTCCAACCTTGACAGTACTAGTCACCTCTGGCCTCTCAGACTGACAACCAGTCCCTTCCCAACCCACCTCAAAATCTGACTTCAAAATCTGATTCCTGCAGGGGCCCTGGCAATGCACTTAAAATTCCAGCCATTTTTCTCCCTTTCCCATTTGATCAGAGAGGTTGCTCAATGTTACATTCATCAGGGGTGTATGCAGGTGTCACCAAAATATGAGCTTTACCAGTAACCTATGCATAATTAAAACAAGCCTTATCGTGCAAACATTTCAACAGAAAGCTGGAAATTGTGAGTGTATTGCAGGAGCCGCTTGTCAGGGCAAGCTCAAAGCTGCTAGCTACTTTCTCTTGACACCTTGTTAGAAATACGGACACTTCTACTTGGGAAGCAAGGAAAATCTTATCCCATTAGCATAGAGCGTTTGTCAGGTAGAATGGTTTTATTTTGCAAGTAGACATAACCTTTATAATACAATCACATGTCATATAGTGAGTTGCTGGTGTACTCTATACTTTAGCTGCAATTTAAAGGATAAATGGGGGAAAAGTCATTTCAGCCCTTTGTACAATTACAGCCTCCAATCACAGGAAAAAGTCAACCTCCCAGAAGAATTCTCGCCTGGATGGCAATCTGCTTGCAGGTTTAGAAATAGTCTTCCTGCCACTCTGATTTTCAAAAATTATATATATATATATATATATATATATATATATATATATATATGGATTAAGCTAGATGAGAGTTGGTCTTCATTAGTATTCACTGTCCGATTTACGAAGGCAAAAATCATAATCAATGTCTCCCTCTCTTTGAGACATTAAACTACTTATCCATAATTTTCATGTCTTGTGTGTCTACTCTTGTCTTTCTTAAAAAAAAACCCCACCATGGGTGAATATTTGAATAGTTGTGCTTGCTGAAGGATAAAGAAGTTCAGGGGGAGAAGGATGGAGGAACCAGCTTGGTATAATCTTTATGCATTTCATCGGTCCCTATACTTCAAGCAGCACACAAATCCCCTCGCCTTGCTCTCTTCCCATCTTTCTGCCTCTATTTCCCATTATAGTCCCAGACATGATCTTCTGTTCTTTGATCTTACGCCCCTCAGTTATCCTCAGACACCTTGCTCTCTAACAAACTCAACTCATTATCTTTTTTATCTCCCCATGCCTGGAATTCCCCTTTCGAGCCTGTGTATGGCTGCACTTCACCCTATTCCTGCTAAAAATCTTCCTTTGCCACAAAGCTCTTTCTTTCAGCCCCATCATCCTCACCCCAAGACATTACTAAGCTTGAGTCTGTGAACTGCATTTGCCCAGTGCTCTGTAGCCTTCAATATCAGACCATCCAAGTGTCCCTGTTTTCTAGGGATAGTCCTGGATTTACAGAAACCATCCTGGTTTCTGATTTGATCCTGGAATGTCCTGCTTTCCCTTAGGACGTTCCTATTTTCATCAGAGAAATGTTGGAGGGTATGGAGTTATGCTCACTGCAGATGGTGACAGCAGTCACGAAAAGACGCCTGCTTCTTGGGAGAAAGGCGATGGCAAACCTAGACAGCATCTTAAAAAGCAGAGACATCACCTTGCCAACAAAGGTCCATATAGTTAAAGCCATGGTTTTCCCGGTAGTGATGTATGGAAGTGAGAGCTGGACCATAAAGAAGGCTGATCACCGAAGAATTGATGCTTTTGAATTATGGTGCTGGAGGAGACTCTTGAGAGTCCCATGGACTGCAAAAAGATCAAACGCATCCATTCTTAAGGAAATTAGCCCTGAGTGCTCACTGGAAGGACAGATCCTGAAGCTGAGGCTCCAATACTTTGGCCACCTCATGAGAAGAGAAGACTCCCTGGAAAAGACCCTGATGTTGGGAAAGATTGAGGGCATAAGGAGGAGGGGACGACAGAGGACGAGATGGTTGGACAGTGTTCTCGAAGCTACAAACGTGAGTCTGACCAAACTGCGGGAGGCAGTGGAAGACAGGAGTGCCTGGCGTGCTCTGGTCCAGGGGGTCACAAAGAGTCGGACACGACTAAATGACTAAACAACAACAAATGGAGTTATGTGACCCTTGAGCCAAAGAGATAAGTTTCCCATCCTTTTTCCAACCATGGCCCCCTTCCAACCTTGTTTCCTTCCTGTGTCCCCCCCCCCATAGGCATTAGCCAAGGGAGGCAGTTGCTCCTCAATAAGTAATACACATCAATACAAATATGATGTTCTGCCTCCCCAACAAAAGCTTGCCCCCTAACAAAATCCTGGCTACGCCCATGCCCCCTCCTGTTCTACCAGTAGAAAGGTAGCTATTTAAATACTTTGCTTGTAAATAGAACATGTTTTATTTTTAATTTTTATAATTTATACAAAATACAATTACCTAAAATGATAGCATAATGAAGTATTGTTGAAGCAGAAAAACATAGAATCATCTTTCTTGTGCAACCCCCTGCAATGTAGGAAACTCTGCTAAAACATCCATGACCAATAGCCATCCAACCTCTGCTTAGAAACCTCCAAGGAAGGAGAGTCCAGAACCTCCCAAAGGAAATCCATCTTCCATGTATTATAAAAAGTAAACAACACTTACAGTGGTACCTCAGGTTAAGTACTTAATTCGTTCTGGAGGTCCGTTCTTAACCTGAAACTGTTCTTAACCTGAAGCACCACTTTAGCTAATGGGGCCTCCTGCTTCCACCACGCCGCTGGAGCACGATTTCTGTTCTCATCCTGAAGCAAAGTTCTTAACCCGAGGTAATATTTCTGGGTTAGAAGAGTCTGTAACCTGAAGCGTATGTAACCTGAAGCGTATGTAACCCGAGGTATCACTGTATTTGATCCCAGGTATTTGACACAGATGGGGAAACCTACAGATGCAGTCCAAGAAGTTCTGTACATATGGGAGTTCTGTATATATGGGAGAATTTTAAAAAGCAAGTGGTCCTCACTGACCTGACCCAAAAAAGATCTTGTAATCTGGAGGAGCCCTGGCTGCCTGTAGCCCCACACACCCTTACCTGGTAGCAAGGCCCACTGAACTCAGTGTGGCTTTTTTCTGAGTAGACACTTAGTTATTTGCTAGATGCAAGACAGAAGCACCAGACGCCCCGTTCAGATAAGCACTGGAGTGAATTGCACCCTGCCCCTTGCAGAGTCAGGCCCAGGTTGCCACCGGGCTCAATACTGGTGGCAGCAACAAGCAGCTCCAGCTCACCCAGCCCTACCAATTGCCACCCCACCACCACCCTTTCTGACCTGGGGGTTCTACTGGTCAAAATGGGAAGCTCAGCAATCCCCCTTTCCCTCCGGAAACAAACCAGGACTGCTCCAAGAAAACACATGTGGCAAAAAGGAACATGAGGCCTTGGTGGGCCACCCCCTTACCCACTTGCAACTGGCAAAGCGGATAGCCAGTCAATCAGGATTTTTAAAAATGATTTTTTCCTTCACTTTTCACATCCCTCTGTGGCCCCCTAGCCTTGTGCTGCGGTCCCCCGTTTACACAATTTTCACCTGTGCCCCCCCTTGGAATATCCTGGAGTCCCTTAGGGGCCATATGTCCCCTGGTTGGGAAACACTGCTTTAAAAGACACCTGAAGGCAGCCTTTTATAGGGAAGTTTTTAAAATGTTTAATGTCTTACTATGTCTTTATAGTTAACATACATACCTAGGATATTTTTTATGGTTTGGGGGATAAACAGGCTAGAGATGGAGGACAATCAATTTGTCCTGGTTTCATAACTCTTGAATATTTGGCTGGTAACACCCATGTTAATTCCATGACTGGCAGCTACAGAAAGGAAAATCTTGTAGTGTAACTTTAAGAAAAGCTTTGGGAAATAATTGTGCCTCCTCCTCCTCCTCCTCCTCCTCCTCCTCCTGATTCTAGTCCATCCAAGTGCTCCTCACTTGAATAATTTCTGCTACCATGATTATAGCTCGAGGCTTTTCCCCTTCATTAGATATGTGAGAGGTTGAGAAAAATAAACAGAGTGAACAAGCATTCTGTTTAGAGTAAATTTCTAGGAAATCTGCAAGACTGCCCCGAGTTTAATTAAAATCAAAGGAAAAAATTAATAGCAAATGAAGAGAGAGAAAATAACATTAATGGCGAAGCTAATCAGGAAAAAAAGGGGGTATATTTGCTTCAAGACAACACATACAAACAAGACCTAATATGTGGAGAGTCATTCATAAAATGTACAAAACCCAGGTGAAAGTGGGATAACTTAGGATACAACGTATGCTGATCAGACATATTTCATAACCATGAGCATTTGTAAGTTTCTGTGTTTTTCATGTGCTGATAGTTTGTGTGTGTGTGTGTGTGTGCACGCACACACACAGTTTTCCACTGGCCTCATCTTTTCTTCTCCATTAGGCTCACTCTGTCCCATATTTCTTTCCTCCTGAATACAAATTTAACGAGGAGAATTTCTGCAATTACTTCATGAATTACAAAATGCATAATGAGCTGCAGCTTTCAATTCCTTTTGTTTCATTTGCATCTCCCTACCATTGCCACACTGGTTCTACATTGACGACATGGACATAAAACATTGCAAAAAATAGCAATATATCCATGTGATTGATGTGTATTAAGTCTAGTTTTTAAGTAGGCTTGATCGTATCAAGATTCTTTTTTCCTGAGTATTATTCCACCAATGTGAACCTGTGCTGTGCTTTTATGGATCCCTTACAAGAAACTATATCCCTTTCACTGAGACCCCTCCTTCTCCATACGATCCTAACCAATCCCTTTGTTCTCTATCTCTCCACACCATCTGAAATGAGGTAGGCATCTTAGGATTTGAAATGCCCTCTCCAGAGAAGCCAACATTGATGTTTTTTCAGTGCCAAATGAAAACATATCTATACGCCCAGGAATTCTAGCATGCTTTATTTTTATTTCATAAAATTTATTTCATGCAGTGTATCTACCATTTGATCGTAGGGTGGGTGGGTGGGGACTCTCAAAGCAGTTTTATTGTTGGCTTTCATGGTATTTTACAGCTTCCTGAATATTAGTGGTTTTTGCTATAGGTCTGTGATTTCATTAAAGGTAAAGGGACCCCTGACCATTAGGTCCAGTCGTGGCTGACTCTGGGGTTGCGGCGCTCATCTTGCTTTATTGGCCGAGGGAGCCAGCATACAGCTTCCGAGTCATGTGGCCAGCATGACTAAGCCGCTTCTGGCGAACCAGAGCAGCACACGGAAACGCTGTTTACCTTCCCGCTGGAGAGGTACCTATTTATCTACTTGCACTTTGACGTGCTTTCGAACTGCTAGGTTGGCAGGAGCAGGGACCAAGCAACGGGAGCTCACCCCGTTGCGCGGATTCAAACTGCTGGCCTTCTGATCAGCAAGCCCTAGATTCTGTGGTTTAGACCACAGCGCCACCCGCATTTGCTTAAATATTTGGCAGGTTAAACTGGAGACGGAGACTCCTTCCTCATAACCTGATGTGCTGGTTACTCTTTGAATGTTTCCGCAGTGCAATTTAATGTGCCGAGAAACCATTTGCAAAGTCAGAAACCCCCCAAAGTTAACGTTCCATTCACTGGGAAATTTCTAAGCATGTGCAACTGCGGAACAGAGAAGGAAGTTGGGTGGTGGCTCTGTGTACACCCTGTTCCACTTCCAATTTACCTCTTTGCAGATATGTGGTGGGGTATTGGGAAGGGGCAGTGCCTTTTTTTAAAAAAAAAGAAGGTTTGGGGTACTCTCATTTTTACTCAAGAAAATCACTATTTTATAGTTCAAATCGGGGGGGGGGATACAGTAAAGATTCACAAAATGTTTAGGGGAGGGGTATGCATACCTCCATGTCCCACCAGAAAAAAAGCACTTGGAAGGGGTATTATTTTACTGTTGTGTGCACCCTGAAAAATACTGAGGGGCATTTAAAAAACAAACAAACCAATAAATAACCAACAGAGACCACCACAATTCACCACCTCCTTTAGAGATGGTGAAGGGGGGCGTCCCCCCCCCCATGAGGAAGGGTATGAAATTATTTTCCAGTTGTGATGATGGAAGGTTTATTCTTTCTGCTCCCTTGCCACTTGCATCTGTGGCCTCCATTCTGTCCCCTCAGTGCTTCCAGAATGATGTCATGTCGCGAGGTAGAATCATTCCAAAGGGGCATTGGGGTGTGTGAAAAATGGGCAATGTGTGGTAGCCATCAAGGAGAGTTCTATGGATGACACTTACAGAGGCAGCAAAGACAGACAGATAGGCCACCAATGTCACTATCTAGTTAGCCTCAGCCTAGAAACCTGAGAATAATTTCACACACCACAATCATATTTGCAAGGGGATTTCAGCTTTCTTTTTGCCCACATATCCCTCCCAGATTCTATTTCAAAGTTCTTATAAGCAGCTATTTCTGCCATATTGAAGTCTGGTTGGTGCTCTTTCATAGGTCCATTCCATCCTGTTCCTTTGGAATTTTTTAAAAGACTGCACACAAAGAGAGAGACAGAGATAAGTAATTAATTTGCATGAGATTTTATACAAACAGTACATTTTATATACATTTAAAATGTTCACATTAAAAGCACCATAAAGTGTTCATCCATTTTGTACACACCCTTTACATTAAAAACATATTTTTGTGCACTTGCTGCACACTGAAAATGCATTGTAAATTCCAGAGAAGTGTATAATCCAGCTGGGGGTTGTGTACCAAACTGGAAGCAACTTTGCAAGCATCCGGTCAGATCAGTTCACTGCAAAATGCAGACCAAACTAGTTTCTCCCCTATCCCTAATGAGAACTTTCAGTCCAGTTCCATAAAAAATCTCAAGTTGATTTCCATCCTCTATTGTTTCTTTGTGTGTCCAGTTTGAAAGGCTGAAACCAGTTTTGTAGATACTTCAGAACACATTATTAATAGGAGGTAATAAAGGTAAAGGTACCCCTGCCCGTACGGGCCAGTCGTGTCCGACTCTAGGGTTGTGCGCCCATCTCACTTAAGAGGCCGGGGGCCAGCGCTGTCCGGAGGCACTTCCGGGTCACGTGGCCAGCGTGACGAAGCTGCTCTGGCGAGCCAGCACCAGCGCAGCACACGGAAACGCCGTTTACCTTCCCACTATAAAGCGGTACCTATTTATCTACTTGCACTTGGGGGTGCTTTCGAACTGCTAGGTGGGCAGGAGCTGGGACCGAAAGACGGGAGCTCACCCCGCCGCGGGGATTTGAACCGCCGACCATGCGATCGGCAAGTCCTAGGCACTGAGGTTTTACCCACAGCGCCACCTGCGTCCCTTTAATAGGGGGTACCTTAGAGGTTATTGGGTTGTACCTAATGGTAGTCTTAAAGTAGAACAATTAAAATAAGACAAGACTAACTCAGTTTCATTAATTACACTGGTCTACTCTGAGTAGGACTAACATGAGACAGACAGCCCAACTTGCTGTTAAGAGCAATTAAAGCATTGCTGGTAGATAACTGCCCAGCTTCTCCTTATGTACTTCCAAAAAAATGGGATATTTGTTTGTTTATTCTCACTGGGTCTGAATCCAAGATAGATACAATGAAGTGCCCTGTCTGGTGCAAACATATTGCAAAATCTAAAATGCAAATTCCCAGCATCTCAGAACAAGGACGAACAAAGGAAATTTAGAGGAAAGTATTCCATCAGGAAAAGCATGGCGTCCTCAATAAAAGCTCTAGATGTTCATACTTAATGCAGGTTTTGAACCTGGTTGGGGATGGAACAGCCCTCAGATGCATCTATGAAACTGATTATTAAACAAAGACCACTGTGATGTGACTCCACATGATCTACATAGGTGGCTCACCCTCATGGAATTGGGGTGGTGGTATTTCAATAACAATGAATGTGTCAGCTGAATAAACCAATACTGTCACTGGATTGATGAGATGTCAACAAATACAGATTAAGAAGAACATGAACTTTTACAGACCCAAACAGTATTTTGCCATCTAACCTTTACTTTTGTTTTTGCCCTTGAAAAAAATCTTACTTTCAAATCCACAAAGACTTTGGCAAAAGAAGAAAAAAAGGGATGCTGGCCTAGCAATTTCCTGTACTTCAGTAGCATGCACCATTGCACTCTGTAAAACATTTTTATAAAGTCCACTGAGACTTCTGTCTACGGATGCAACTTTATCTTGCTCTCCCCTTGCACAGAAGATGACCCTGGGGAAATAAACTCAGAGGTCTCCGAGTCCCAGCCATCCTATGTTGCCAAAATGCTTTCTTTATCTTTTTATTTCTCCCTTCCTATTTTTGCAATGAAATGAGTCAAACAGAAGTGAATGTGACTGGCTAGGTTGCCATTGCCGCATGAAGCCCACAAATATGACACCCACTGTGGTACCTGACCCAGATGCTGAGATTCAGGGGAGGAGAGTCTAACAATGCAACTCACAACCTTCAAGTGGAGGTGAGTTTGCCACACACCAGTTTCCCCTGGAAGAAAACTAAGATGATCTTATGCAGGGGAGCAGCTTGGGTAGTCTTGTGCAGGCCAATCAGGAGATGTGGGGACTAGCTCTGCCCCAGTCTCACCATCCTGCACCATGCAGCACCCAACCATAACTCTGTTTGCAGTGTGGGCTTTGCTAGTTGCCTATTTGGGGGGGGGGGGTTGAGTAGGAATTGGCTCCTGTTTTCAGATTTGATTTAATTGGCTTTTAGGCCACGCAGAAAATATAATTTTAAGAACTGATTAACCCAAGGCATTACTAGGTTAGACACAGTCTTTGATGACCTTCCACTGCCTTGCCACATACCAAAGGTTCTCCAAGCAAGAAGGAGGCATTTTCTTCCAATTGTTTGCTGGGACCCACAAGTGGTTCCTGCAAACATGCTCAGCAGATGGGAAGAGGAAGATCCCTTCCTTGTTAGAGAGCTTCCCTGTCCTGACTAGTTTGATTTGGCTAATTCTTGTTAATTAATTGGAGATCCTCTATGTTATATGCTGATACATATAACCTTTCCCCACTCCAGAATTATATGCCACATGTCTTCCTTATGCATATGCTGGCCAAGAAAGGATTCCAGATTTATACCATGCCAATCTTTCCATTTTGGCTACATTTGGCGCTTCTGAAATTTAGTGATTAGAAAATCCGTGTGTACTCTTCCCTCCTCCCACAGCCAATTAGGCAAGGAAAGCTAATCAATCCACCCTAATTATTTAGGACAGTTAGAGTTGAACAGCGACACACTGATATTGACCAAGAACCACTAGCAGCTAGTGACTAGCTGATACATAAACTTATTGACCACTACCAAGATAGTTTGGTGTTTAATTGCACAGACATAGAATCAAGTGCCTTACTGAAACAGATGGATAGCTTGGTTAATAGTTATTTGCACAATAAAGCCTATTCTGTAGAGCTTAGCCTTGACTTTAGGCAAAAGAAGAATTTGAAGGTGAACTTAGAGGTTCCTGCTCAAACAAAACACACAAAGAGTTTTGAGAGAAATACGATAAATACGTGGGTATATTGTACATGCCAATACCACTACAGCGTGTGTGTGTGTGTGTGTGTGTGTGTGTGTGAGAGAGAGAGAGAGAGAGAGAGAGAGAGAGAGAGAGAGAATTTGATTTCTATATGCTGCCATAGCATTCTATTCAGTTTCAAACTATGAATGCCCCTCATGAAAGGACATTTTGGTAACCTAGCACATTCCCTTATTAACCACTGAGACTCAGTGCAGTACATTGGTTAGTGTGCTGAACTACAACTGGGGAGGCCAAAGTTCAAATCCGCACTCAGACATGAAGCTCATAGAGTGACCTTGGATCAGTCATTATCTCTCAGCCATAACTATCTCACAGAATTTGTTTCATTAGAGCATTTTTATTTTGCTATTCAGTCAAAAAGGCTCCCAGGCTTACATGCAATCGATTGAGAGTGGACAGTCCATGCTTACAAGCTTACAAACAAAGGCAGGAGTGAGGATCCTGCATCGGAATCTGGCCCTCCAAGCTCCTCTGTCTGGCGTTCCAGACTCTTAACAGGCAACACCCCTCTCTGGCCATGTTCTGCACCCCAAATTTTTTAGCCTCGCTGCAATGTGCCCTTGAATTCTGATAATGCCTTGTGCTTGTCTGGGTGGAGGATAGAGGGGAGGGGAGGTGTGCAAGCAAACTAGCCAATTGTACTAATGTAAAGCATATATTCAATGCTCTGTCCACTTTTGCCATTCCAAACCCTCATCTAAAAGACGTCCCCAAAAAAGGAAAAATAAATAAATGGGAAGGGAAGAAAGGGAAAGCAGTTCTTAAAGTTAAATATTAGTTCTTATAAAGGGCAGATATTATGGAGGAAAAAAGTGCAGGGATAAGAGGAGCCCTACGGACTTGGAGTTTTTGCTGAACTGATGGAACAGTGCCTGCTCCTTGTCTCTTCCACTTCTGCAGCCTTCTGTAATGACAGCTACCAAATGAAAACAGGGTACAAAGGCCCATTGGGGCTGGTTGTTGTGGGGATAAAAATGGAGGAGAATAGCCATGCATGCATTCCTAGAGCTCCATGGAAGGAAGGAAAGATATTAAAAAACAAAAGCATCAAAAATACCCCTGATATCACAAAGCATTATTTGTGCAAGGTGTAGTCTCATCTGTAAATCACTATAAGATCAGAGTTAAAATTTCCATATTCTGCGATAAACGCTGTTTGGTCACAAGCAGCTTTTATGTAATGTTCCCCAATTTTATATTTCATGCTGTGTATGTTGAAATAGGAATGGGCAAAAACAAACAAACAAACAAACAAACAAACAAACAAACACCTCTTCCTGATGCTAGTATTAATATGTTTATCACTCAAACCTGCAATGATTCTCCAAATTGGTGAACTTGTTCAGGACATCTGTTTCATCATCTACCATCGCAAAGCCTTTTTTAAAATAATAATAATAATAATATATATTTCCTATGCATATGGGCAAAGAACAGTGCCGAGCACATGGGGTCTCATTGTTGGATTCTACACAGTGCAGGGCTGCCAATCGTTTTTTTTTCTCTCTCTCTCAGGATCTGAGAAGTATTTCTATCTTTGGTGTGAACTTTTCACAGTGTTTGCTGAATGCCTCAGTTTTTATTCACACCTATTTGTTAACCTGGCAAATTATAAATTGTCTCAGAACTACAGATTGGGGAAGGATGAGGAGTCTGGGGAATGCAGACAGAGGGCATGCTATCAGTTAGTTCTAAAGCAGAACTGGAATTACTCAGAAGTCCGTCCCCGTCCCGTCCCCTGTCCCCCGAAAAATTATCTGAGATTTTTCTTTTTCTCATTTTCCTGGAAAAAGAAGCCCACTTTGAACAAATTTCTCCACATATTATTCGTGGTGGTGGGAGCTTCTGTTCTACACACACACACACACACACACACACACACACACACAGAGCCCCAAAATGATGCTAGAAATAAAGAGAAAATAAAAATGAAAGAAGCTGTGCTGTTAATGGTAGCCCCACTGTTGAGAAACTCTGTTGCTGGCATCTGTCTGTCTCCAGAGACAATGGAATGCACCTCCTGGGCTGAAGTCAAACCGCTGTGTTAGCAGCACCAAACTGAGAAACTGTTGGGGACTTTTTTTAGCCTGAAGGTGGCATCATCTAGAGAGCAAGCTTTGAGGGAGGGCAGAGGCAAAAGAGGTAGAGGGTTCATACAAAAGGTGGTTGGAGGAAGGGACTACATTTTAGCCACACAACTCAAATGTTTCTGTACCCCTTTACACACACCTTTCCAGCCAAGAAAGCAAGAGGAATCTTCACAGTTCAAGGAAATATTCTAGCCATAACTTTTTTTTCAGCTGGAACTCACTGGAACTTAGTTCCAGCATCTCTCAGGTGGGCCCCACTGCCATTCTAAGAACGAGGGGGGTTTCATGGTGAGTTCCAGCACCTCTTTTTCTAGAAAAATAGCACTGATTCTAGCCATTCAAAAACATCTGAAGGTGCTGTTCAGGTCAAGTGAAGGGTGTGGCCTAGGAAGAGAGAGTTTGGCCTGGAGAGAAGGCATGTCTTGGGGACAGTCCTGAGAGCTAGAGAGGGCTGGCCCTAGGTTAAAATGTCTCATATGAGTGGAGAAACTAAGCCAGAGATCAGTTTTCTCCCTCCTTTTCTTTTTAGAGGGAGGGTACTGTGTTCAGCTATTATATAAGCCTTTGTGAAATCCATAATGTGCCTCAGGAAAGTGATAAAAGAGGACTGGGGGAGTCAAAAAGATATCTTTGCAGTGTTTCATTTATATGATTTATAGTTTGGCAAATAACAAAACTTGGCCAGTTCATTCTGTGGCATGGTCTGTAGCTCTGCTATTACTCAGCCATTCACACTTCTAAAATGGTGTTGTGGCCCACAAATAAGGTACAATCTATTCTGTGCTGATGAATGGGACAGGACACCAGTACATGAATGAATCCTGGTACAGTGGCAGCTGGGTTAATCCACATCAATCCATTATAGCAAACTATAGGTTGGGAACATCTGTTTACTCATTGGCTACAGTAACTGACTTCACCTCTAGGTAGCTCCAAAGATCACGAGCAGCTAGAAGCTAATTCAGCACCATGAACAGAATGGCAAATTCATTCCACATGGTGGATAGGGCTAAATATATAACAAAACTTCGAGGGTAGCAACAAACATCAGAATCCATGCACATCTTTATTTCATTAAGAGCTCTCGCCATGAAGTTTGGAAGCCTTCTGGGATTATTTATTTATTTATTCCATAGTTAAGGTTCTAGAATTTCTTCCTTTCTCTGGAGAATAAGAACTTTTGTTGGTCTTAGCCTTCTCATTGGGAAATGGGAAAAGGCTAAGGCTACTAACATATGACACTTTTCAACTGAATTCAATGGGGATTAGTTTATGTCATGATCTGTGGGGATGCACATCACCAATGTGCAATGATAGTGCAACCATGGGAGGTTAGTAGACTAGGCACTGCACCTAGGACGGACATCAAGGTATGGCTTCAGGACTCTAGAGAGAAGTTTTACATCTGAAATCATACATCCCTGTTGCCTCAGCAAGGTCCTGGAACAACTGGCTGAGTTTTATAGGAAGGCTAGGTAGTCATTGACTCCAATCTCTGAATGCTGCCTCCTGACCAGTTAAAAGGCTAGTGCCTTCTTCTAGCTTCTTTGGGGTAATGGGATTTCCAGCAGTGGGGGCCTCTTCTCAATGCACACTTGATCTTACAAGGAGTCTGAAAGCAGATTGGTGGCAAAGGTGTCTTGTTAGGGCTGAGGGACACCAGTGCTTGTGGACTCACTCATAATGGACCAGTGTGTAGGCCCATTGCTTCCTCATAGTTGTAACTGTCAGAGGACTCTACTTTTGTGGAGTCCTGATTCATGGCCATTACATAGACATCACTGTAATTTGCCAGTTCCTTTCTCCATTGGCCTTCTAGCACCTCACTTTCTCTTCCTTTGTGTTGCAGTACTTACAAATATGGTACTGGTTATGTATGTGGGTTGTGAGCTTCTTTGGCAAACTGATCTTCTCCAAACTAGCCATCCCATTGGCAATTTCCCCTCAAAAATTTTTGCTGTCTTTAATACTGCCTAAAATCAACCTCTAGAGGTCTCACATGATCTCCTGACAAGGGTTCCTTTGGAAACAATTGCAGAATACTTTGGACTGAAAATTCAGTAGTCTGTTATTGGGTGGCATTGGACCTTTCTGCCTCCTGGCGCACTCCACACTTCAGCAGAAACCCAAGAAGTCGTGAACTGTCTCCCAGTATTCGGCTATCACCAAGTCCATAGCCTGTTTTGAAAAGAAGGCAGAAAGACCAATGCAATAGAGTCAGAATCTAAATACAGGTATTCCTTATTTTATTTAGATGTATTAAACGTTAATGATATAACAGTTTAATTTTATATTATTTAAAAATTAAGTGACTATAATGCTTGTGAACTATCCAGTCCTTTTGTACTCATTGGCAAAAAAAACAAACACTGAAAGGTAGGGGCAGGTTAGCTTATAGAAGCATAAACTCTTCAAGCTGGAAGAGGCTACAAAGGTCATCAACAGCACCTCCCTGATATGTGGCTATCCCACCTCTGTTTAAGAACCTCTACTGAGTCTGCAACCTTATGAGACCATTTGTTGCACTGTCATAAACATACCATTTGGAAATCCTTCCTAATTTTTAGTCAGTGTGCTATATCCAGTGTTCTCTGTCCACTGGTACAAGGGCTCTGATAGCAGATGGGTGAGCTTTAGTATTGCACAACAGAGGAACCAAAAGCAACAATTGTGCTAGCAAAAACTCATGCAAATTTAGCAGCAGGCTGCATGTGCGTTCTAATGTGCAAAGACGTTCGGCTGGTGTGAAACATTTTGCCAGCAGAATAAGTATACTGCGAGGTAAATTTAACTTAGTGCTACGCTGGATAGAATCCAAAACCTTTTTCAGGTGCTACCCTTTCAGACAACAGGGAGGGGGGGAGATCACCATCATCCATGTGGCAACCCTTCAAATGTTACATGATGGTTATCTTGTTGGTTTTTCAGGCTAAGCATACACAAACTTTCCACTTAGGAGTAGGTCCCTTTGTATTCTCTATTATAATTACCTCTTTGACACTGGAGTGTATCTTTCTTCACTCTTGAATCATGCCAACCAAAGGATGGGAGTGGGAGAGCACAAATTGCTTAGAAATTCTATCCAAGAAGCCCCACTGAAATCTTAGCAAATACATTGTGCAATTTCCTTTTGTTTTCAGTGGATTTGACCAGAGAGCTTTCCATCCCAGTGAATTGTGCCCCCAAATGAATGGATTCAGTTGCATCCATCAGCAATTAATTGGATTTTTCTTCTGCACACCCACAAGGTTCATGTACATGGCTGATCTGGCAGGGTTCCTGAAATGCCTCCAGCCTCACAATGAACCTTCTCAAGCTTGAATTCTATTTCCCACTTAGCAGCAATTTCCTCTGGCACCTGGCTTTTAATTAGGTTACATTGCAAGTCCTCTGCCTGGTGCAATGGAATCAAAGCACCCATTACTGTTAATGGTGGGTTGGGTGCCTCACTTCTCTTGCATCCCACACTGAACACTCACTCCTAATTGTCCATAAAATCAAATCATATCCGCTTTGTTGTTTGACTTTGCTCTTACCAGGAGGCATTGCATTTAACACGTTGCAATTGCCCTTTCTATTTTATTTTATTTTTTAGTACATACCCTCTGGTGTCACAGCCTCCTTTACCATGTTTGCATTAATTTAAGGTGTGTTTAAATGGCATTCTGTAACAAGAAGTTAAAGACTGCATGGGAGCTGTGTTCTAACAGATTCCCACACCTACTTGCCAAGTTTTTAAGTCAAGGCAGAGTGCTGTTACTTGTGGAAATATCTAGTTCTGTAGCAATGTCTTGCCCAGAAATGCAAAGTATGTCTTGGGGGAACATCTCTTCCCTTTGTTGGAGGTGTCACCCTCGTCCTGGGAGACACAGCCACACCTGCTTTCTGCTACCCCCCCCATCATGTTCCACCATTCCAGGCTGCAGATCAGCTTGATCCCCAGAATCTGACAATGCTCTCCACCACCAACCCTGAGAGGAGGGAGGCGCTGGGACTGCTGTCTTACCATCAAAACCTGCTAGGTTCAATGGAGTGGAAGGCCTCCACTGGCCAAACACTGCCCCCTTATCTCCCTGCTTCTTCCACCAGTCTGCCATCCCAGGTCTGGGCATGACAGGACACATGATACTGTGCTGCAGTCAACCCAGAGTTCTTCAGTGCACCTCAACTAACATTTTGTACAGCCTCATCTCTTGCCTGGCCCACTGACCTAGAGAAATGTAAGAGTTGCTTGGGAAATACAGGACAGAATAGCACAATTAAGCTAGGAGGAGGAAGAAGGCTAAGAAACAAGAGTGACATAAGGTTTTGTGGTTGCCTGAATCATCTGGAGATGGCATTGACATTAAGCTTTGACATGGGAGGGGTGCGACCCCTGAATCAGCCTGATCCACCTCATTATTTGCCTTCCTCGCCAAAGCCAATGCACACTCCTGCTATTTGTCCATCTGTGCTAAGGATTGCACCAAGCCTTTTTTTGCATGCAAAACAAATGTTCTAAGCTATGTTCATTTCCCAGCAGAACACCAGAGCAACACGAGGCTTTGTGAGGGCCCTGATCCAGGGGGCATACTGACATTGTGCTTTGACTTGGGGATGGGATT
Source organism: Podarcis erhardii (assembly GCF_964252035.2). NCBI lineage: Eukaryota > Metazoa > Chordata > Lepidosauria > Squamata > Lacertidae > Podarcis > Podarcis erhardii. The sequence continues at coordinate 16,985,841 of NC_138504.1, forward strand.
TGCCTCATTATTTGGTTTCCACACAGAACAGATACAGACCTCTAATATACATAAATAAGCATCACTTACCAAATTATCCATACATATCTAAGTCATTACTATTATAAATTTCTATACATACATTCCCACTTCTTTACATTTAATTAATTTCAAGAACTCTGCATTAAATTGATTCATAATAAATATTTCAATTATCTCTTAACTTTCCACTAATTTGATCCGATTCATTACTCATAAAACAGGGTCTCCAGTATAATGCTAAAACAAGATTAGCAAAATAATGCATTATAACACTATTTCCTCCTTTCTCCCTGTTCCTTATCCAAATAACCTGGGGTAGCCAACATGGTGCCCTCCAGACCAATATTGCTGGAATCCAACTCCCACCAACCCAACCAGCATGGCCAGTGGTCAGAGATTATGGTAGCTGCAACCCAACCACACTGGCTATGCCTGGACTAATTAACATTACAATCAGAGTCTTAATTTCCCAGTTTATCACTTTTGATATTTCCACATTTCCCACTGTTGAGCTACTTTTGTGTATGAACTTATGAAGCTTCCTTACACCATTGGTCTATCTGGACCAGTGCTGTCTGCACTAGCTGGCAGGGGCTCTCCAACATATGAGACTTTTCAGTCACCAGAGAAGCTTTCACTCTGTCCCCGAGCCTTGTCTCCTCAGTCACCAAAGACTCACATATGCTGCCACTGAGCCATGATCACTTCCTCTCTACTTAGGTTCTACAGAAGCATGACTACCACAAAATCTCTTTATTTTATTAGAAGGAAGGAACTCATTTATACCATGAATTTCACTTTGGTCTTTAATAAGAGGCTCTTAAAGTTGTTTCTAGTGAAGGAGGGGATTTTTTTTAATCTTATTTCTGAGACTTAAGTACCTATAAAACTGACTAACCTTGGAAGTTACTTCTTCCTTCTCATCCATGTGATCTTTCTGCCAGATAAGTATTTACAGTCACTAAGGGTCCAATATTTCCATTGGAGTGGTGAGTTTTCAGTGCAAGAAGGGGAATTTTGCCTGCAAACATCTATGATTTGTTACTCAAGTGTTCTTTTGATTTCTCAGGTCTGCACAGTTAGCAATTCTAGATGAAGTTCAGAGACACAGCAAAACAATACTTGTAGGACAAATTATCCCAATAAACGTATAAGTTACACAGCTCTCTTTCAAAGGCTTGATGTTTGAAAAGTGCTGGTGGCTGAAGGCATGCCATTGTCATGCCTGTTTTAAAAATGTTCTAGGGGAAAAGTTATTTCCTTTGCATTTGTACCATTTTCAGTTCTCAAACATTGCATATTCAGTTTAGTTTAGAAAGGTGACTAAAGTAAGGGAAGCTTGACAAGGGGGTTATCTGGCACTGTGGTCTAAATCCCTTAGTCTCTTGGGCTTGCCAATCAGAAGATCAGTGGTTTGAATCTGGGTGAGTTCCCATTGCTGTCCCAGCTCCTGCCAACCTAGCAGTTCAAAAGCACGCAAATGCAAGTAAATAAATGGGTACCACTGTGGCAGGAAGGCAAATGGCATTTGCCATGCGCTCTGGCTTCTGTCACGGTGTCCCGTTGCACCACAAGCGGTTTAGTCATGCTGGCCACATGACCCAGAACGCTGTCTGTGGACAAATGCTGGCTACCTTGGCCTGAAGTGAGATGAGTGCTACATCCCATAGTCACTTTTGACTGGACTTAACCTTCCAGGGGTCCTTTACCTTACTTTTTATCTTCTTTCTCCTTCTCTAAATCTGTTTTTTGGAAAGTTGCTTGTTTGTCTGTCCATTTGTTATCTATGTATTTGGATGTATTACGATATTTGGGAAGCATAGTCCCTGAGACTGAGTAGCAGGTTTTGGTATTTGGATACCACTGGGCCATTTTGAGTCGAGATGGTGGATTGAATCTTTCAAAACTGCACTGATTTTGACCACTGATTTCAAAACCCTTGATCATCTTGGTTGCCCTCCTCTGCACGCATTCCACATTGTCAATACCCTTCTTAAATTACGGTGCCCAAAACTGGACGCAGTCTTCAAGGTGTGATCTGGCCAAAGCAGAATAGAGCGGGACTATTACTTCCCTTCATCTGGACATTATATTTATGCGGATTCAGCCCAAAGCAGCATTATCTCTGTTGCTGCTGCATCACACTGTTGTCTCATGTTAACATTTAGTGAAGAATAATTCATTTCTCATCAAAACCAAGCAGCAAGATTGGAAGCAGAATAAAATCTAGGAGGACAGGCTCAATATCAATCTTTTCAGAAAATTCCTTTTTTAAAAAAATAATATTTATTAAGAATTTAAAGATTACAAAAAGAAAGAAAGAAAATTAAGACAAATCAATATAATACAATACAAAGACAAAAACAAAAACACTACGTAAAACATTGAATTAACAAAACAAAACAAAAACAATTAAAAACACTTCCAATATTTTCAATCTTAGCTTTCATTCACTTGTTTCATTGACTTCCTCACGCCTCCCTTTTTGTATTCCACTTCATTTAACTGTTTCAGCAATTCCTTTCCATCTTCCTCTGTTTTCTGTCCTGTAATTAATCTTCACATATTCTAACCTTATTTTTTTCCCCTTTAATACATTAACAATCTATCTGTACCTAGTTCCTTATAACATTTCTGACAAAGCCATATAACTTCATTCCACCATTTTTCTAAAGCTCATTAATTTTACAATATTTCTGTAAATAATCTTTAATTTTTTTCCAATCTTCTTCCACCGACTCTTCTCCCTGGTCTCGGATTCTGCCAGTCATTTCCGCCAATTCCATATAGTCCATCAGCTTCATCTGCCATTCTTCCCGGGTGGGTAAATCTTGTGTCTTCCAGTACTTCGCGATGAGTATTCTTGCTGCTGTTGTTGCATACATAAAGAAAGTTCTGTCCTTCTTTAGCACCAATTGGCCGACCATGCCCAGGGGAAAGGCCTCTGGTTTCTTCAGAAAGGTATATTTAAATACCTTTTTCATTTCATTATAAATCATCTCCCAGAATGTCTTAATCCTTGGGCATGTCCACCAAAGGTGAAAGAATGTACCTTCAGTCTCATTACATCTCCAACATTTATTTTCGGGCAAATGGTAAATTTTTGCAAGCTTGACTGGTGTCATGTACCACCTATAAATCATTTTCATTAAATTCTCTCTTACGGCATTACATGCCGTAAATTTCATACCTGTGGTCCATAACTGTTCCCAGTCAGCCATCATAATGTTATGTCCAACATCTTGTGCCCATTTAATCATAGCAGATTTCACCGTTTCATCCTGAGTGTTCCATTTCAACAGCAAGTTATACATTCTTGACAAATTCTTAATTTTAGGATCTAACAATTCTGTTTCCAATTTTGATTTTTCCACCTGGAAGCCAACTTTTTTGTCCAAATTATATGCCTCCATTATTTGGTAATAATGGAGCCAATCTCGCACTTTGTTTTTTAATTTTTCAAAACTCTGCAGTTTTACTCTGCCTTCATCTTGTTCCAAAATTTCCCAATATTTCGGCCATTTGGCCTCCATATTGAGTTTTTTCTGTGCCTTCGCTTCCATTGGTGACAACCATCTTGGGGTTTTATTTTCTAACAAGTCCTTATATCTTATCCAAACATTAAACAGTGCTTTTCTAACAATATGGTTTTTAAACGCTTTATGTGCTTTTACCTTGTCATACCAAAAATATGCATGCCAACCAAATACATTGTTAAAACCTTCTAAATCCAGCACATCAGTGTTTTCAAGAAGCAGCCATTCTTTCAGCCAGCAAAATGCAGCTGATTCATAGTGAAGTTTGAGGTCTGGCAGGGCAAATCCACCTCTTTCTTTAGCATCAGTTAATATCTTAAATTTTATTCGAGGCTTCTTGCCCTGCCAGACAAATCTGGAAATATCTCTCTGCCACTTCTTGAAACAATCCATCTTGTCTATAATTTGCAATGTTTGAAACAAGAACAACATCCTTGGCAATACATTCATTTTTATCGTAGCAATTTGACCTAACAATGATAGCTTCAAATTTGACCATATTTCTAAGTCCTTTTTCACTTCAATCCAACATTTTTCATAATTATGCTTAAACAGGTTCACATTCTTGGCAGTCATGTTAACCCCTAAATATTTCACTTTCTTGACCAATGTTAATCCTGTCTCCTCCTGGAACTTCTCTCTCTCATTCACAGTTAAATTTTTCTCTATAACCTTAGTTTTCATTTTATTCAACTTGAAGCCTGCTACCTGTCCAAATTCTTGAATCAGTTCCAGTACCCTTTTGGTACTAGATTCTGGCTCCTGTAAAGTCAATACTAAGTCATCAGCAAATGCTTTCAGTTTGTACTGTTTAGCTCCCACTTGTATACCTTTAACCTCTTGGTCCTTTCTAATCATATTTAACAATACCTCCAGGACCGATATGAAAAGCAATGGAGAGACTGGGCAGCCTTGTCGTGTTCCTTTCTCAATCTTAAACTCTTCTGTCACTACATTGTTCACGATTACTTTTGCCTTTTGTTCTGAATAAATTGCACCTATACCATTTTCAAAGCCTTGATCTACCCCATCCCCTGTAAATTCTTCTTCATAAAATTCCAAGAAATATTATCGAAGGCTTTCTCCGCGTCCACAAATATCAAGACTGCCTTGGTATTGATATTCACTTGTAATTTTGTAGAATATTAATTATATTCCTCATGTTGTCAGACAAATGTCTGCCCGGGAGAAAGCCAGCTTGATCTTTATGAATTTCTTCTACTAGCACCTTTTTAAATCTTTTAGCCAAAATATCTGCAAAAATTTTATAATCCACATTAAGCAACGATATGGGGCGGTAATTCTTAAGCTGTGTCTTTTCAGTCTCTGTTTTCGGTATAGGTGTAATATAAGCTTCCTTCCACGACTCTGGTGCCCTTTTCCCTTCCAATATTTCATTACAGACTTGCTTCAATGGTTGTATTAGCCATTCTTTCAAAGATCTATAATATCTTGAAGTCAAACCATCCGGTCCTGGAGATTTACCCAATTGCATGTTCTGTATGGCCCCTTCCACTTCCTGGTCCGTTATTTTATAATTCAACATTAACTTATTTTCCTGAGAGATTTTCTGTAGACCATTTGTTTTCAAAAATCGATCAATATCCATTTCTTTCTGCTTCTCCTGTGTATAGAGTTGTTTAAAATACCTCTGGAAGCACTTCCTGATCTCCACTGGGTTCTGTATATTTTTTCCTTCCACTTCCAAATTCATAATAGTATTAAGTTTTTGTCTTTTTTTCATTTGCCAGGCCAACAATTTCCCACACTTATTTGCCAATTCAAATGTCTTTTGTCTCATCTGTTTAATCTTCCATTCTATCTCTTGATTCATCAATTTCATATATTGTACTTGATATAACTTTATCTCTTTCAGGATCTCCTGTGATTTTGGTTTTGCTCTCAGTTTCTTCTCTCCTTCCTTTATTTTCTCCAGGATTTTATCCTTTTTCTCATTTTGTGTTTTCATCTTAATTGCATTCTGTTGTATCAAAAATCCTCTCATACCCGCTTTACTTGCGTCCCAGATTACTCTTTTTTCCACTGTAGTGTTCATATTTATCTCAAAATAGTCTCTCAAGGTTTTTTGGGCCTTCTTGGTCACTTCTTTATTCCTAAACAAAGTATCATTCATCCTCCATCTAAAGGAACCAATTGGCGTCAATTTCATCTCCATCTTCACCGGATTATGGTCAGAACAAGTTTTGGGGCATATCTCCACCTTGCTAGTTTTCGGAACCAGACCTCTAGTTATCCAAATTTGGTCAATTCTTGTCCATGTCATTTTAGCTTCAGAGAAAAAAGTTCCCTCTCTTCCCAAAGGATTCTTCATTCTCCAAATATCAACTAAATCCATATTTTCAGTCATGTCAAAAAAAGTTTTTGGTAGTCTACCATCTTTGGTGACTACCTGTCTCTGTGCCTTATCCATATTTGTAGACACCACTCCATTCATGTCTCCCATCAAAATCATATTGTAATCCATATAGTCCATTAGAGTCTCATGTAACTTCTTAAAAAATTCCGATTTTCCTTCATTTGGTGCATAGATACCTACTATCAAAAATTTCTCTCCTTGTGATTGAATTTCAGTTGCAACAAATCTTCCTTGTTCATCTTTAAACATAAATTTTGGTGATAGGCTCTCCTTTGCATAAACTCCTCCTCCTCTTTTTTTAACTTTATCCGATGAAATAAATTCATGGCCCAATCTTTTATTGCTCAATATCTTCCTGTGTAGCCTTATCACATGTGTTTCTTGTAGACAAATCAAGTCCAAATGTTCTTTTTTTCAATAAATGGAAGACTCTCTGCCTTTTTTCCGGGGTGTTCAGTCCATTAACATTCCAACTCAATACTTGCAACGCCATGGTGTAATTACTCTGATTTTCCTCCAACTGCACCCAATGCTTGCTCTTCTTCTGTTGATGTTGCTGGTGTCACATTCACTGGGGGATCCAGTCCAAAGGAATATGTTGATATATCCAATATTCCCTTATTTGATGATCTTCTGTCCAATGCTCTTTGCTCTAGTCCTCTGTCTGGTGGTCTTCTATCCAGTGCTTCTTGCTCTTTCCCAAGTCCCTTCTGGAGATCTTCTTCATATTTATCCAAAAACTTCACTTTATCTTCTACTGATCTTATTTTTATCTTCCTTCCTTTGAAACTGAAAGATAGACCTTGGGGAAACTCCCACCTGAAGATAATTTTACTCCTTCTCAGCAGGTTGACCAAATCTCTATAATTAGGCCTAAGATCCAAAAGATATTTCAGAACGTCTTTAAAAATTTCCACTCTTGTCTGTTGTATTTCCAAAGTCTTCAGATAGTGCCAACCCAAAATTCTATCTCTCTCTTCTTTAGTTCGGAGGGTGATCAAACAGTCTCTTATTCTACTCTTTTCTTTTCCCCCCACCTCTTCCGAGTCTGAAGGCACTCACAATTCTGAATTCCTCTTGCTCCAAGTCCAAATCCCAAAAATCAGCAAATTCCTGCATGAGAAATTCTATCAAACTGTCCTTCTCCAGTTCAGGTACAGCTCTAATCCTCAAATTTGTCTGTTTTTCTTTGAGCTCAATCATAGAAAGCGTCAGCTTATGGTCATCAAGTTGCCTCTGTAGATCTGGGACTCTCTCTGCCTCCAGTTTTGTTACTTTATCTTCTACAACAGCAACTTTTTCCCTGGCTTCCTCTGTGGTCTGTCGAATCAAAGTAGATTCCTGTATCAATTTCTGGATGGTTTCTGTATTAGTATTCACCTTTTGTTCCAAATTATTTATACTTTCTGTATTTAAATCAATTTTAATAGCTGCAGCATCCACTTTCGCATTTGTCGCATCCACTTTCGCATTTGTCGCGTCTGCTTTCTTATTAAGCTGTTCCAATGCGTCAATAATCTTGCCCAATGCAGCCGCTAATGCCTCTTCTGTTGACATTCCTCTTGATTTAGAATGTACTGATGCAGCCGCTGAGGGAGCAGGGGGACCTGATGTTGAGGCTCTCCAGGTTGCTGCCAAGACGTCCCAGACCTTGTTGTTTTTTCTGGAATTGACTGGTCTATCTTTCCCTTTCCATCTGCCATAACACTTAAAGAGCTCAAGGTCAGTTCCACAGTCCCACAGTTTTTATCTTACAGCTGGGAATTACCTAATCCAGCTCCTGTGACAGTTTCAAAAACTTCCTCTAGAGGGAAACAGTTGCAATTTGTAACAGTCCGTAATGTTTCAGCAGTAAAGTTAATTAGTTTCAGTTTTCAGTTACTTTTTAAAATCAGATGGAGACAGTCAAAACAACGTATCTCTCTTATTTGGCAAGCTGTCAATGAACGTTCTATTTGCAGTGAATAAACATTTCAAAGCACGTCAATCTTACTGGCAGCCCGTTTCCAGGTTCGGAGTGGTAGTGTTCTAACTTCCTTCACTCTCTCCTGCAGGCATATATGATCCAACACTTCCCCCCTCTTCTCCTGCTTCCAAGGGGGGGGTTAGATGTTTTTTACTGATGGAAATTTAGTCCTTTAGAGTAGGCTTTCCAAGACTTTAGCTTGCAGCCTCTTTGCTTCAGTCTATTTACAAAAGGGGAAGGCGGACTTCCTGTTTTGAACCTCCCCCGTTCGATGGCAAATTAAGACGTTTTAAAAATCCAATTCTTCACTCTACTCACGGGTAGTTGCTTTAGAATCAAATTGTCCACAGGAAAAAGTCAGTGCTCTCCGGCAACAGCTGTGCGGCTTCGCTCCATGAAGAAAGCAGTTGGTTTGAAGCACCGTGCCACTCACCCTGCGTCGCTCCAGATCCCCGAAACCGGGTTTCCCCACGAGTAGGGGAGGCGCAGAAGGTGCCAGCTGAATCCCACGTTCACAGGCTTCACCCGCCTGTGATTTATAATGGGTCTCTGACTTCGCCATGGCAGCCAGACCCAAATTTCCACAAAGCAAATTCCTCCCAGTCAGAGGAATTCCGCCATTGCCGATGGCGCTAACCCAGAAGTCCCTTTTCAGAAAATTCCAACCCTAGTCATGATATGTTTTACTAGACCAGGCATGTACAAAGTCCGTTTGGGGGGCCTCATCCAGCCCGTCTGTCGGTTTAATCTGGCCCCTGTGGCAGTTTATTTCCTGGGGTAAAATCCTTAAAAAAGCTCAACAACTTCAATCCTTAAAAAAAGAGGTTGGCCCTCATGGCCCTTCACTTCATCAAATCTGGCCCTCTTTGAAACACGTTTGGACACCACTATACTAGACCAATTGGATGGTGCTTTACAAAACAGCCTTCTTGGTCCAAAGCAATTGGAAGGCTGTCTGAATAATCTCAGGGTCTGTCTGCTTTGCTTTTTCAACATTGTAGCTTATATTCTGCATATGCTTTGAGAAGACTTTGTCCAGAAAGAGAGCCTAACAGTGCTTAAAATACGTTTTATAACTGGTATGTACCTCTTGACAGGCTTTTCCTTTTTAAAAAAGGGGTTTTTGGTCCAAGACACCCCACAGGTGCTACATTCAGTGAATTTTCCCCTAAAAGCCCTTTGAGCCCATCAATTCCAACAGAGAGCTGCAATTGACAAGAAGTGAAATGTTTGTGCAGAGTGTGGAGGAGGCAATGAGAATTCCTTTTGCCTCCATCCCCAATGGAGTTCAATTAAACAAAATCTTCTTATGTATGTGACACAATCACCCAGGAGGCCTTTTTCTCCTTGCGCGGTTCTTTCCACAGCAGTGTGTGTAGCTTGGAAAAAACGAAAGTCATTTAATGACAGTCCATCAAAATATATACGTTCAAGCCTCCTCCATCTGCGTCTAATTCTGCCCCGCGTTACCAAGTGTTCACAATGGAAATGCTACAGGCTTTTCTAGGTCATTTGGCATTATGTGAGAAATCACCTCCCTGTGACCCCATATGGTGAAGCGTCAGTAGCTAAACAGATTGGCAGGGCTGGGGTCAGAACGCACTCTAATCCTTCAGGACATCAGTTGCTGCTTAGCCAATTCGAAAACAGCTTGACTTTCCCTTCACCAATGACACTGTTTATTTCTCTGTAACGGTGCTGTCATAAAAGCTAACTGCAGTGGACAGATTTGATATGAATCTCCCCCCCCCCCCCAAAAAAAAGTAGTTTGAATGGAGCTAGGCAAGGATTTAATTCCAGTGCATCCTTAATACAGCCATGGAGGTTTACACAACAGATTGGGTGGCGTGGGGGTGTGCGTGTGTGCCTCGGAAGATGCCACAGATCGCTTGACTCGGCCCATTTATTCCGATCCTGGGAAATATGGTGCATGTGTGAGCTCCAGTGAGCACTGATCTAGTGCTTAGAGAGAAAGGCGGAGAGCCAGGTCCCCTGTGTTCCATTCAGAGCATTACCGCTGATTCGCCACATTGTATCATGCCCTTCATCTCTGTCCCACAGTTTAGAGATTGGCTGCCACTTGCTATCCTGGCAAGGGACCTCATGGAACAGACTCTTTCTCAGCTACTCCAGAGGGCAGCATTTGAACCAACGAGTGGAAACTGCAGGGAAGCAGATTCCAGTTAAGAGCTGTTTGACAGTGGAAGAGGCTGCCTAGGTAGGTGGTGGGGTCTCCAGCAGAGGCTGGATCGTCATCTGATAGGGATGAGGTAATTACCTCCTGCACTGCCCTTCCTGACTGAGCAGGAGGCTGGGCAAGAGGGCCTCCAAGCTGTTTCCCAGCTCTATGGAACTTGCACTCTTTAACAACTTTAACAGTTGTGGGGAATCCAGGGAATACAGCAGTTTTTTTAAGAGTGCTGACCACCTCAGAGCCACAATTATCAGTATCATAAGCAAACTTAAGTTCCCAGAATCTTCCATGGTTGTTAAAGTGCTCTAAGAGTGTTTTAAATGCATGCTGTGGAGGTGACCTGAGTGTTCCCATTAGGGAATTTGCTCTTCTCTAACATTCAGATTTTTTATATATAGTTTGTCTAACATTGATGCAATGACTCCATCTAAGTACAAAATAAAACTCTTGCTGTGTTTTTTTTATTTAAAAAATATTATTACCATAGATTAGCATAACAAATGAGCAGAATTCTCCTCATGACATTCTAGGACTTACTGAAGGGTTTACTTATGCAAAGAGGAAATTGGGTGATACAATTCTAAAGCATCACAGAACACAGAAGTAACTTTGAGACAGCTATAAAGCAGAAGAACATGATTCCCACCCACCCACCTTGCGTGTACAGGCGCTCACACACACACACACACACACACACACACACACACTGGAATAATGAGAAGACTGACATCGTATTTCAGATTACTAGCAGCCAGAATTACATTTTCAAACATTTCTGCAACAAAAAATGTGGGAGGGGGACATCCAACGTTACTAAGCAGGAGCACCAGTCTCTTAGCCATGCTTAGCCACTGCTAGGGCAGTGATGTAAGCAGGCACCATTTTTCTGTTCTGCAGTGCTATTTCCATTCCACTGCTGTACATTTTGCTGTCAACTGTGACGAAATTACTTACGTTACATTATGCCATTCATTTCAATGCAAATGAAACACAATGCAAATGGGTCTGGGGGTATAAGCAATTACAGACTGAAGGCACCACTAACAGGTACTGATTGTAGCTGCTGGAATGGTTCCTGTTCTGGACGTGGGGCGAAAAAGTAAACATTGGCAATTTCCATTAATGTTTCCATTTGCTGTGACTTCCATATGCTTAGGAGGTCATATATAGTGTTGTGTTGGTATTGCACCCGGTGACATGAGGAATCACAAAAATGAGACATGAAGAGATCACAAAGCCCTCAAAGTGATAACCGTAGCCAGGTTCACAGAACTGGGCAAATTCTTCATGTATTCATCATGTTCCCATCTTTCACTAAGGGGCATGTGCCTTGGGCAAACAAGGTACTGTATTATCAGAGAAAATGGGCACATTTCAGTCAGGCAGAAAAACACTCAAGGATGATGTAAAGCAAAGCCAGGGATGGATTACCCTGGGGACAGCCCTTCTGGCCAGAAAGAGATGTCTAGAAGGCTACATTTGGACCTTAGACCTAAGGCATCCCACCCCTGGCTTAGAGTGATGTTGTGTCGGGGCAGTAGGAGGGGAAAGCTGGCTTCATCTAGACACCTGATGCTACTTGGAATGTTAGTCCAGAAAAATATATTTCAGGAATCAGCTGTGGGCACAAGGCACTAGGGACCTGCCAATTTCCCAAAGGTATCACATGACCCGGAAGCTGTCTGCAGACAAATGCCGGCTCCCTCGGCCAGTAAAGCGAGATGAGCGCTGCAATCCCAGAGTCCTCTGCGACTGGATTTAACCGTCAGGGGTCCCTTTACCTTTTTATCAAGTGCTAATACCAGCCCTGGTGTGGATCTAGGGAACACTGGAAGCAGCCTTATACCGAGTCAAACCAATGCTCCATGTAATATTGTCTTTTATTTTCTGGAAGTAACTTTTTTCAGGCAGGGGTCCTTCTCAGCCCTACCTGGAGTTGTTGGAGAGTGAACCTGGGACTTCCTGCATGCAAAACAGCTGCTCAGCCATGGAGCTATGCCCCTCCACCCCCTGAAGCCTCACAGGGTTATGTGGCTTTCAGCAAGATCTCACAGAGCTCTTGTGTTTTCTCACCAGAAGCTACTGTAGCCACACAACGCTGCTGGTGGTGGAGGAATGCCTGCAGGGACACCGCCTGATTCCACCACCCGAAGCTGCTATGTCCGTTTGCCTCATGGATGGGCTGGCAGTGCCCAAATGAATATCTTTATTCATAAGAACAAATTAAAGTCACTTTCTTGTCTATGGTTAAAAACAAAGCTTTTTCCTGATTCTTGTTGCCTGCATACACACACCTCGCCCCCCCCCCCCTGCTATCATTTAAATTGTAATTTACAATGCTAAACTGAGAGGGGGGAACAGTTCAAATGCATGGTTTGCTCTGTTGATGTTTAAATTTTAATCTGCAGTGAATAATAAGTATGTGATTCCTTTGTTATCTGTCAGCATTTTCTCCAGTCCACTGGGGACCCTGTGTAACTTCAGAGGAGACCCATCTGTTTCACTGTTCTGCTCATTATGCCAATCAAAAAGTCACTTCTAATAGAACGAAGGATGCAACACAATCCTTTCAGTTCCGCCGGCAAAGAAAATGAAAAATGAACCATCAAGACTCATTTCTGTCTATTGTTTCTCACAAGAATTTGCATTTTCATGAAAAGGAATGCACAGCAAGTTACCATTTTAACTTAGTCTTTAATTAGTTGGTGTAATAACCATTGGCTTTGCTGTAAGGTGTATGCCAGTGTTTATTGATATGACAGTAAAATACAAAATGATTAGTCTATTAACAAAAACTAAGAAATATTTGTATTACACTTGACTAAAATATGTAAGCTGGTGGGTCAAAATTGTGTGAGTATTTGGTTCTAAGTAATGTGCCTTTTTCATGTTCCCTTGCACGTGCTTCGTCTTTGCCTTTACTATCGCTTATTTGTGCAAACCTGTAAGTTTTATTGGAATTAATTGACAAAAGCATTTTTCATAAACGAAAACGTTTTTCCTGGCAGATATTTATGTACTGCTTAACAGAGGGACATACACTTTTCACATGCAAGACTGTATACAGACAATGCACAAGCAAGCTATTTGCATGCCATTCTCTTTCACACACAAATATTCATGCATTTGTTCATATACACACACAACATACACTGACAGTCCTAAATATTGGCCCATAACTGGAAACTACTGTCTACCTCCTCCTCTGCTTCCCATTAACAACAAACAGTCCCATCTCCCTGTAGTCCTTGAGTGTAGATGGATCCCTCCCAGCTTCTGACAAGATTGAATGTTTGTAAACTTCCCATAGTGTTTAAGCAGCTTGAGCCAATGACATCATTTTCATCCACTGAAGAACAAATTATTGTTGCTAATTGAAACTGGGGCTTGGTTTGTGCTGATTAGGGATTAGGTGAGGTTTTAAAGGCAGGGGATGCAAAATGGGAACTCAATATATGGTGGCCTCATTTCAAGCCATATACAGTCACCTTTAAGCTGAGGAAGACTGAAGCTAGGGTTCATGTTGTATTCCTGCCATTCCTCTGCCTCTCTGAGTGTCCTCCCATCTTTCTTTTGCAGCATCTCACAATCATCTTTTGAAGTTCTCTCCATCATTCTCTGTTTTCTGCTTGCATTCACATAAGCTCTCTCACCTTTTCCAATATTAAAAAACCCTTAGGGGGAAAAGGTAAAAGGTGACACCGGACACTTTTGGCACAAGGAGGGCTTATTGTGGCCTCTCTTTGACTCAGAATGCATTGGTATAATTGTTCGAAAAGGATGGATCTTCCAATTCTGGTTTCTCGCATTTCCAGTCTGAATTTCAATTCTCCACATTTCCACACCATTCTGCAATAAATTGTTTTTGTTTTTTTAAAAAGCCCTCACAAAAATTCACCAGCATTTTAGAGTTTCTTTTAATATACATATTTTTATGCAATCTCCCCTAATGTGAACATTGTGGCAAACAATGTTCAGTGCTTGTGGAATTGTTTTTAAATGTTCGTGGTTTGTTTGTTTTGCTTTTGCTTTTCTCCTTTTATTCTTGTAACCGTTTTAAATTGGTGGCTAATTTCCATACAATAATGCACATTTGTATGTTATTTTCACCAATATATGCATCTTTACGCACAATTTCCCCTAATAAACACATTTTTCTGAACATTATTTCTGAACATTATTGTGATGCAGGACTGCATCACAAAATCGGAGAAGTGTGAATTTTGAAGGATGGCTATGTTTAAGTGCATGCATAGTTTCAAGAAATGCACAATGAAGAGTTTCACATTAAAATGCAAACCAAGCTGAATTTCTCCCCCCACCCTTAATCACACCCCGACGTAGAAGGTTAACTATCTTCTCAGTGTAGAAAAATCAGTAAAACAACAATTCACATCTTCGTTGTTATACAGTTAAGCAAAATGCTAGTCTCTGGCTATTCCAATAATGCATTAAGGTCATTTTTAAAAACAAAACAAACGAGAGAAAGCAAGAGCAACCTATATATTTTCTAGCTTAAATTACTTTTCCATCATCCTTTTAGCTGAGTGTTTTATTTTGCCCCAGGCAAATCAATGAAAAATTATCTACTGGAATATAACATTTTGTTTATGTACATTCACAAGAGGCCAGTTTATATATAAAAAAAGCTCTTGATTTGGCAGCCTATAAAATCAAAATGGTTATCAGAAGGGTTACGCACTTTTGTTCCATAGATGGCACATTCTGCTTATTATATTTGAATGCCGTCTAATTTTCTCAAAACAAACCCTCTGAAGATGGCGTTCTTGAAAGCATTCAAATAAAAGAATCTCTGAGAATGTCATAAAACTTCTTTTTAGAAAGCAAGTCCTAATTATAGATACGGTGCTTGCTGTAGTTTGCTCTCTCTCCTCTTCCCCACCTTTCCATTTTTCAGTGTTCCTTGTTGTTAGAGACAGAGAAGATCAAGAGGGGAAAATAATACGATGTGTTTAATCGAAAAGAAAAACAGTAACCACCTGCCAAATCTTTCTATGCAAGAACTTATGCACGTATAGCAAGTTGTGTAACACTTTTTTGGCTCAGAGTCAGTTGTAAATGTTAAAGCAAGGGGGGGGGGCTGGTGTCTGAAAATGATTTAAATAGACCATGTCACAGCCTGAGGGAGTACAAGTGAAAGTGTGACCCTTAGAACTTAGCTGAGAACAAAGACAGCAGGGAGGTCATATAATAAGAAATCACAGAAATGAACATTGCCACAAATGAGTTTTGCTGAATGCAGAAGGTCCTGGGTCCAAACCTCTGCATCCTCTGGTAAGGCTGAGAAGTCTCCAGTTTGGAACCCTGGAGAACCATTAACCATGAGGACAGCAGAATTGTGTGGCCTTTATCCCGGAACCTGAGCAAAAGCAATTTGAGGCTAACCCTGCTCAAGCAGCTGATCAGCATTACCAGCAGTGATCTGACAGCTATGGACTGGGCCTAAATGTCACCCTTCAAAGAAAACTGCCACATACTGCATTGGACCATTTGTCTAAGTAGATCTGTATTGCCTACCTTTACCGTCCACAGCTCTCCAGGGTTTTGGATGGGAGTCTTTCCCAGCCTTTTTGGTGATGCCAGGAATAAAACCTGGTGGCTTCTTCATGGAAAGTATCTTTCGCCTGCCTATTAAAGAAGAATTTAATGTGTTTTTAATATTTTAATTTTGGGGCATCTTGGGGCAGAAATAAACTTTTGATGGGATGAAAACACAGCAAAGGACCTATAGGAGTAGTATATTTTTTTACATAAAAAAATTACAAATGGGGAGTCTTGGGGTGCACAAAATCAACATGGGGTCTGTATGCAGCCAGTGGGCCACAGGTTAGACCCCCCTGCATTGTAGGTAGGTTTTTTTGAGGCGTCCAAACTTCTGCAGTGCTGTTTCTGGATGAACTGTTTGTTCTGAGGCCAAGTGTCACACATGCTGCTCGATAACCTCACTTGTGATGCGTGAACATCAATTTTCACTTTTGCCTGCTGTCCCCCTACTTCTCTTACTTTGAGAGCCACCAATGATGAATTGACTCATATTGAAAGAAGGAAGACATTGAGGCACTGCACCGCTGACTGCTTCACCAAGGATACATCCCAAACATACAATATAACATTTAAAATAACCAACTGTAGGTTAAAGCAGCAGAACAAAAATTAAAATAACCCACCACAACATTGTAAATTAAATTGAATTGTGCTTAACCTTGAGACTTCCAGAGCTAAAAACTCATTTTGACAAACTGTCTTTAAGGGTCACTGTGGCACTTAGTCTCACACTCTTGTGAATCATTACTTTATTATGGCTTTCTCATGCCAGCTTGTTCTCCTCCTCCTCCAATGCAATGCACTGCAAGGCTTGTGTGACTGTAACAGCTGTGATATTCTTCTCCTATTGCAATGCGTTATACATGGGGCTGCCTCTGAAGATGGTTCAGAAACTTCAGCTGGTGAAGAATTCTGATGCCAGGTTGCTCACCAGGGCAAGACGATTTGAGCATATTACACCAATCCTGGCCTGACTGCACTGGCTACCAGTTAGTTTCTGAGCCCCGTTCAAAGTGCTAGTTTTGATCTATAAAGCCTTAAATAGCTCAGGACTGCAAGATGTCCAGGATTATCTCTTCCCATATGAACTGACCCTGATCCTGTGATCATCATCTAAAGCCTCTCTTTGTGTGCCTCCTATACAAGAGGTCCATAAGGTAGCAACACAAGAATGGGCCTTTTATGTGGTGGCTCACTGTTTGTGCAATTCCCTCCCCAGGGAGGCTCATCTGATACCTTAGTCATATTTTTTGTGTTGCAAACTGCCCTGTGATCCTCGGATGAAGGGCAGTATAGAATAAATAAAAATAAATAAAACAAATAATAAAACAAAACTATGGATAATTGGACTGGCCAGTCAAATCTTATGAGTCAGGCAGGCTATGGAGGAGTACAAAGACAATGACAACATTACACATGCACCTCAACATCATACAGAGGAAAATAAGGAGACTTTTGCAGGCCTTTATGCTGTACAGAGTGTCCTCAGCACCTTTTGATATCTGAGTTCCATTCCAGCTATAAAAGCCAACAAGACACACACACTGTCTGTCTGTTTCTCTCGCTTTCTCTCTCTTACACACACACACACACACACACACACACACACACACAAACATTTTCTGTCAAGGATTAAGAAAATATATAGAATCTGAAAGTTTATCAAAGGGAAGATAAACTGTGCATGAAATTCTCATAAGTGAGATGCAGGTTTTTGTCATACTTACTTTACTTTGAGGTGACCAGGGGACATTTGTGAGTGTCCAGTATTTCATTCTACAAATCGTCTAACCAATGGACTGCATTCTGTGTCCCCTTGGGTGCTTGTGTTTCATTTAAAGCCCAGACAAGTCACATTGGGGAAACCCTGCTCACAGATCACAACTTGTCCTCCCTGTAGCAAGAGACTAAAATTCATGGGAATTAAGTGGCTGGAGGAGAATGCAAGGCTTGCTGTGATTTTTTTAATCAGCATGTGAAGGCTGCCATATATTTTGACACCCTGATTTTTCCAGGGTTCCAAAAAGCAAGAGAGCTTCTATGAGCACAGGAAGCTTCCTTGCAGCAAGCAGTGGGAGAGTACAGTTGGGGGCCAACAGCAAAGGCATGAAGAGACATCCACCAAGGGCCCCCTAGAATTCAGCTACTGGTTCATTGAGCTGTCTCCCTCAGGGACTTCTGCTTTGCCATAAATGCAGGGCCTGCCCAACTAGCAGGCAATTGTTTCAGATGATGGGCATGGGGTGGTGATGAATTGGCACCCTCCCCAAGACTCCCTGCTTGTCTATACTCACTTGACCTGCCCAATCTAAGCACACACACACACAACAAATAAGTCAACTTTGGAGTCAACTCCTGGTGGAGCTTGTTTGCTCCTAGTCCTGTTATAAATACCTGAATAGGGTTTTATGGGTACTTACTGTGCAAATGCTGTTGGCCAGTAAATACTAGTTGCTGCAGGGTGTGGGATTCAAGGGGAGGGCTTGTGAAAGTCATGCTTGTGATGTTCCTTGTGAGAAAACCTTGCTTCTTGATCAGAAATGGATTTAAGCCAAGTGATTGAGACTCCTTGGACTGAAGGATGGAGTTGCAGCACTTTCCTTTTGGCTCTCCAGCATTTTCCTTTTGCTGGTACTGTTCTTCTCTGGAGGAGAGATGAGGGAGCCACTTGAAAGTCATCTGACCTGGTGATAAGACCCTTCTTCTGCTGAAGTGTATTCGGAGTACAATAAGACTTTCAACAGCAGCTAAAACTTGATTGGTTTAATCAAGTTTCCTTTATCTCTGTACTTATGAATTTATGTCTAGATTGTTTCTTCTGTAATATCAGATCTAGTCTATGTTTGCTAACTTGTTGGTTGTTGTCATATTGGAAATTATTGGTATGTTTTGAAAGTTGGTTTCTCCCACAACCTCCATGCCCTGTAAAAATTGTATGTTTTGATAGGAAGTAGATTTCTGTTGTAAACCGCTTCTGGCAAAGCTCGCTGTGGAAAGGCGGCATATAAATTAAACCAAATCAAACCAAAATATAAGTCAAATCTTGAGCCATGCTTTCCTTGTACAACAGCTAAAATGTATCACCAGCAGCTGCCTTCTGTAACAAACTTTAGATGCTCAGTGAACTTTTTTCTATTCTGTTAAGCTGATGCAGGCAATTAATAACACATCTCCCCCAATAATTAATTGATGCCTGTTGGGGTTTTTCTTTTAGATTTTTATATGGTTTTTATTGTGTGGTTTTATGTACTTTTGTAATAAACTGCCTTGACATTTTTATGAAATAGCCGTACGTTAATTTTTTATATATAAATAGATACATTGCTGTTGTCATCTCAAGGTGATGCAGAATAAAAACAGGAAAAAACCAGTTAAAAACATAAAAAACCCACATGTACATTTAAAACACAATTAATATCATACAAAATAGACACTCCTGGCGAAGACCCGTTTATTCATCTGGGAAAGCCTGTCAGGACAAAAACGTCTTCAATTGTTTCCAAAGAGAGGAGATAATGGATGCCTGTCATGCCTTAACATGAATGCTATTGCACAGAACACAGACAGCCACACAAGTTATTGCAGAGATGCATTCTGAGAGCTTTGGAACTTGCAGGAGAAAGTTTCCTGAAGACTGAAGCTGATCTATTGAGTGCATAAGGAATAAAGAAGTCTCTCAAGCAACCTGATACACCACTGGTGTAATAAAATAAAATAAAAAATATGAATACAGTGGTACCTCGGGTTACATACGCTTCAGGTTAAAGACTCTGCTAACCCAGAAATAGTACCTTGGGTTAAGAACTTTGCTTCAGGATGAGAACATAAATTGTGCTCTGGCGGCATGGAGGCAGCAGGAGGCCCCATTAGCTAAAGTGGTGCTTCAGGTTAAGAACAGTTTCAGATTAAGAACAGACCTCCGGAATGAATTAAGTACTTAACCCGAGGCACCACTGTACCAGTTAGAATTTTCTGAGCAAAGTATTATTTTTTTCTGGATATTCTGTATCCTGGCCTACCTAATTAGCAAAAGAACTTTCCTGCAGGGAAAAAGAGAGAGAGAACGAGAAAGAGAGAGAGAAGCTTTCAAATCCATCAAAGCTGCCTATATGAAACATTTTAAACCATTGCCTTTTTTTTTTTTTAGTATTGACAGGAGTAAAAACAGCTTGTAGGTATGCTTCTAGCCACTCTTATTGTTACTAATTAGTTTGTTCCCAGAAAAAGGGTGCTACCTGTTCCAATAACATGATGCCATTAAAAATAAAAACCTCAAGAGTTCATGTCCACATCATAACATTTTAGTGTCGGAAATGAATTAACACACTTAGCTACCTATTTTGACAGCTCTTGTAAATATCAGCTTTACATAACAGAATCCATTTGCTTCATTGGCAACCTGGAGCACTGTCTAGATTAGAATTTTCAGGAGATCTAAATCTTTGGTGGGTAGAAGAGAGTAACAAAATAAAACTGTAATA
Organism: Podarcis erhardii; assembly: GCF_964252035.2. NCBI lineage: Eukaryota > Metazoa > Chordata > Lepidosauria > Squamata > Lacertidae > Podarcis > Podarcis erhardii. The sequence goes on from NC_138504.1 coordinate 17,005,981, forward strand.
CATGTTTGACACCCTACAAAAATATGACTGTTTCCTCATCCCCATAGAGGGGGACCTTTTTTTGGCCAAAGCACAATTGGCCCTTCTAGGAATTCTTCTGGTGGCCACATGGCAATCATAGGAGGACCAGAAGCAGGAGTAGGCAATGTGTGTTAAATTCATCTTTGTACACATCCACACATCCTTCTTTGTCCTCCATTTGGACAAGAAAGAGGTGCTACTAGAATACAAGGATGCATGTTAACCAGGCAAAAACATTCAAGGTAGGTTCAAAGCATGGCTGGTGAGGCATGTGGCCTGGAGAGAGTCCTGAGGGCCAGAAAGAGAACTTTGTAGGGCCACGTTCAGTCACTGGGCCTGAGGTTCCCCATCCCTACTGAAGATTAATGTTCCTGCTTGCAGCTACAGCAAGCCTTCTGACTTCTTCAGGACTCACCGAGAGGAGGACAATCCTCCTATTTCTTTCCCACTGCTGTGCTATATGTTGCAGAGCTAGAGTTGCAGAGTTCTGGTTTGAAGCTTGCCTTGAATATGGACATTATAACTACACAGCATGCAATGGAGGAGAGAGTTGTAATGGTGAGTGGGAAAACGAAAAGGTGTCCTTTTTCCATTCCTAACTTTTGAAGCATCCCTATATAGGGCAGGGACAAAACCTCGAAGAACACACACCTAGGCCTAATTCCAGGAGTGGGCATCAACAACACTCACCTGACCTCCATTCAGCTGAGTCTCAGAAGCACACCATTACTGAGAAGGAAGAGGCACAGTGATGGTGAGGCAGTGTGGTGCAAGCACAATGGCAAGAGCACGGCATTGGCTTCGCTGGTGTGCTTTTGAACTGCACCAACCTTGCAGCCACTACATCCCTTCTCCTCTCTGCGATGGTATGTTGCAGTGACTCAGTCAGATGGAGATCAGGCAAGGAGTTAGGAGCTAGAGCAGGATAATTTTTTCTCCCCTCCCCATCTTCTCGTTTCTAACACCCCTCAACATTCTGTACTTCCTCAAAGTGAACATGCCCTCATTAGGCTTTCCTTACGCTTTAAAAAAATCCCAACCCCCCCAAAAACTTGTCCCTCTAAATTTACAAAATTATAGTTCTGCTTCCCTACCAAGTCTTTCAAGAAACTGGTATGTTATTTCTGAGTGGTCCTGTTTCAGTTAATAAGCACTCAACTATATCTGAGTTTGCTATCAGAAGGAATGATATGGCAACCCAAAAAGTGTGTGTGTGTGTGTGTGTGTGTAGAGTGAATAGTTGATAAGACAGTTGTAAGGCTACATACAGCACGCATCATTAGACTCAAGCAATAGTATCATTTGCATTCCAACCTTTGCAGCATATGGCAATCAAAATGACAGCCGATGGCTGAGAGCAGAAAAGAAGGTGAAGAAAGTGAGAGCTATACCTGTGCCTTCCAAGCCTCTTCGTACTCCGTGCACAAAATGTAGCAAAAGGGAGGCTGTCAAGAGACTCGGGAGGAACTTTGCCATGGGATTGCTACCTTAACCAATAATGTATTTTATGGAGATTGGTTGCTATAGCTAGCCATAACACTCTTAGTTCACGAGCAACACTTTATGCCTATTCTTGACTATGCATAGTCTCCTATTATAGCCATATGGTGTGCCAAAGCACCACAAAGCTTACTTAGGTAAACAAATACCAGAGGCAAACAGAGACAGGACTTGAAAGGAAAGGCTTCAAAGCCAGATAAATATTGCTTTAGCCAGGCCAGGCCACAACTCCCACGAATGGCTTTGAGACAGAAAATAAATGAGAAATAGAAACTTTGTGCTACTGATACGTTGCAGGGTGCATGGGCTTATGGGATATATAAGACTCTAGAAGAGGACCATTCTGAAGGATCTTAAACAACTCCAGAGTTCGGCTGTGGGGGGTGGATCTGCAGGAGTTTTGGTTCCCTATAATGGAGTGCAAAGCATAAACACAGCAAGGCCCTTAGTGTATAAAAAAAACAAGTCTCATGTGACAAGATACCACCCAGCGATCCACATCTCATTTGGGGTGATAGGTTGAATGCTGCACCAGTCTGGAGCTGACACAAATATAGCACCTGGATCAACACTTCTAACAGTGAAACTAGCTCATGATAAGAAGATCCTGAGTTGGTTCATCCCTTTTCCCTGGAAAGCCCTGTTTGTGGGTTTTCTGATGGCTCCCATAGGCAGTGCCAGATTAAACTCTGTGGATGCCCCTAGGCAGTCAAAATCTTGTGTGTGTGTTTGTGTGTGTGTGTGTGTGCGCGCGCACGCTCATGTACATGTTCTAGTGGGATAATATTGAGCTAAGTGAGCATGACTGAAATTTTCTTTCAAGATCAAATCTATATTATTTTGATCTGTTATCACAGAGCGCCTAAAACGTGTGGGGCCCATAGGCTGGTGCCTACTCTTCCTATTTGGTAATCCAGCTCTGCCCACTGGTAGGGATCCTCATAACAGTTCTGCCACCCAGCCATTCAGCTGGCAGAAAGAGAGGTTGGCACCAACTGAGTGATGTTTGCATCGCTCCATGACTAGTTCCTGATAGGACGCCAGGTTAGGGAGCTGTTCCACACTTGCACCACCTCAACATTTTGTGGATTTAGATTTAGATTCCTCTGTTGATACAGTTTTATACCCAATAAACTGATTGGTGTGTGTGTTGGGGGTGGGATGGAATTGCCATGGTAAAAAGTTACAACTTCAGAGGCTTTCTAGTTCAGAAGGGAGAAAACAAGGGGTAGGGAAGGCAGGTAACTGCAGAGAGCATACTATGTGAGGGTGGTTTTTTAATGCATAGTGTGGATAATGATGATACAGAGAACCTTACTTTCTCATGATAGCAAAACCTTGAATCAATCAATGGAGCTGAATGGTGTTATGTTCAAGACAGACAAAGGGCATAGTTAAGCCCTGGAATTCACTGCCACTTAAAGAGCTTGAAAAAGAGGACCAGACAAATTCATGAAGGAGAAGGCTATCAATAGCTACAAGTCATAATGACCTCCAGGAATAAGAAGCAGTATACCAGCTGGTGGGGTATTGTAGCAAGAAAGGGCTGTTGCCCTCAAGCCCAGTTTGTGGGCTTTGCAGAGGAAAATGGATGCTGGACAACATAGTCCTTTGGTCTGACCCAGCAGGACATCTGATGCTTTCTCTTTGAAAGGAAATTACTGGCATGAATGCTTGCACCTCTCCCTTTCATACTAGAATCCAGTGATGGCGCCCTCACCGTTTTCTTTTTTTGAAGGTAGCAAAATGGCTCTTATTCATTTGCCCACTCAAGATAAACCTCAGATAATTAAAATGTCACTTCTGAGACAAAATAAAAGCGGCCAGGGAGGGGGTGGACACACACACGAAAATGTGCTCAGACATGGTTACAACCTACTTGAAGCTCCTGCCCTCTTTGAAGAACACTGTGACCTGATGTGCAGAAAGGAAGCAAGAAATCCAATAAAATGCCTTTTGACATAATATACATAGTGTGTGTGTGTGTGTGTGTGAGAGAGAGAGAGAGAGAGAGAGAGAGAGAGAGAGAGAGAGAGAGAGAATAGTGACACTGGTACTTGAAAAGCCACTTCGCTGAAAGCCACTGCTTGGGGTGAAAAGGGAACTAATGACCCAGCATGTTACATAATGGTACACAGAAAGCAACCGAACCAGCATATGCCATAATAAAGGGTCATAGGTTTGTTGCATCCAAGCAAGCTGCAAAAGTAACTCACAGCGAACCATTCATAGCCACCAGATAAACAAGGAGCAGCACATCGATGTGAGGGGCCGCCAGAGAGATACCTGCTTAGGGCCTCCTGAGCAGTATAATATGTTTATTAGAAGATCACAGTATTAATGTATAAGAAAATTTATACGAAGTGATAGAGCTTTGCTACGTTGCACCTCTAAAACTGGCAAACATATATCCTGAAGTCAGTAATATCTGTTGGAAATGTAAGAAAGGTGTTGCTGATTTCAGTCTCACACATTCAACTTGCACAAAAAACCTAACATTGTCTGTGGAAAAGGTTATAGATAAAAGTAAAATAAAGCCATTAGCTACTCCATACCTAATAACCCTTTGTATTTTATAGTTGGACATCTTAAATGAGTTCTGAGAAGTCATGAGGAGTCATCCAGAGTTCAGAAATCTCTTAATACCAGCAAAAATAAATACAGCTAGCGCTTTGAACGAACAGTAGACGTGTGCATCAGTTCTGTGTGAGGAATGAGTAACAAAGTGAATCAGGGTGATTCAGGGATCTGCACCCACCTCCCACCCCACCCAAGTTGAAGTGCTATGTCAATAAGTCAGATCAGGCCACCACAAAGTTTCTATTCACTATGTCCCCCCACCCCGTTTCTATGCTTTTCTATACTGCGTCTCCCATATACACTTATACAGTAGTTCTATATTCTGCTAGCTCCATATACATTGCAAGAAGTGAAGTTGTCCAAAATGTTTCCTGCACACCACTGAAAAGTTCTAGGGGCTTTGTTTGTTAAAACCCAGCAACAGGAATGATTTGAAAGTTAAATACATCATTTAAGTTTTTGGATTTGTAACAACAACAACAAAATAAACAAAAGAGCTATTTAGACCTCTGCAGGTAACCATATTAAACAGCCTCCCATTCCAAGTCTCAGAAATCAGTAAAGGGGCACAACCAAACTCCAAAAAGTTTAAACACCACTGCAAAGTATTAAAAATTGCACAAACAAAAATACACACCACTTGGCCACCTCTTAAATATTTTTAGGTAAGAACGAGACAAATCCCTGCCTCTCCTCTTGCCTCAGGGTTGTGGAGGAAAGTGGTTCCCTTTTAGTTACTCTACAAAAAACTTCTGGTGTAATGTGGCAGGCTTAATCCACTTTGGAGGGGTGCCAGTAAATTTCATCCACTTCAGCCAAATGTGGAAAGAAAGTTATAACATTTGTAGCCTTGCCATTATAGTGAACGGGAGAACACAGAGCTTCATTATTATTATTTTTACATAATTGCTTGGAAACTGAAAAACAGGCCCAAGTGGCAAGAGCACATAGTGACTCAGAAGTAGATCAGAATTTTTTAAAATGCAAAGATACAAGGCAAATCTCGAGGCCCTTGCACACCCCCAGCGAAAAGTTTGACGTGCTATAAGGCAGCTTCCCATGTTCCTTTGTGCTAGGTGTGTTGTCTCAATATGAGAGGGGCCCTCAATCATGTGAGCCTCCACCTACAGCCTAGTGAGTGACAAGCCAAAAAGGTGATGAAGGGAAAGGCAACACTGGCGCATGAATGAAGAGAAGAGCAAGTCTCAAAGGTGTACTTAAAACAGTTTAATAAAATGATTAAAGCCCAATATGTTTCTCAAGTCAGATGGCTGTTCTTCAGGGGCAGTAAATCAGATTTATTAAGATGGTCCTAATTGTTCTTCCCTACATTTTCAAGAGGAGCAATAATGATAAAAATATGTATGAAAATATAGCAGGCCATTCAAAGCATTTGAAATCCTACAAAGTTTTCAAACACAAGAAAACAACCCCGTATTTTCTCTGTAAACTCTCCGTGAAAACTTAAAATTCACTGCTCTCTGGAAGCGTCAGTCATATCAGCTGGAAAATCCCCCAGAACCGCCTGGAAACCCATTGGATCCATCAGCCTCCAAGGGCAGACCATCTTAACAGATCTCCTGCCTATGCAGAGGGTAAAAGGTGCTGAAAGCCTAAATCTCATCAGGAAGTGATCTGACCATGACAAGGGATTGATGTCAATATCCTCCTCTCTCTGCCCATTTGTGAAAACAAGGTCCAGAATATGGCCGGCCACATGCATTGAGCTATTGACATCTTGAAACAGCCCCATGGTAATCTCCATAGTCATGAGGTACTGAACCACCCCAGAGCCAGTCATCTTGACATGGATGTTGAAGTCCCCCAGAACCAGCACTCTATGAGTCCTCAATACCACCTCTGAGACCAGTTCTGTCAGCTCAGGCAGGGAGACTGCTGGGCAGCAAAGTGGGTGGTAACCAGCAAAATCCCTAATCTGCCCCAACTGACCAATTCCAGAAACACACACTCCAGATTCCTCCTCCAAACTGGACAGAGTCTGGAAAGAGAGATGTTATTTCTACTGACCCTCTCTGACTCTCAAGTCTGCCTTGATGCTGCACCAAGCACAGCTGGGTGAGACCAACTCCACTCTGCTCATCCACCCAGGTCTCAATGATACAGACGAAATCAGCCTCCTCATCCATAATCAGACCATGGATAAGAGAGATCTTACTCAGAGCCGACCTGGCATTCAACAGCAACAGCTGCAGACCGGAGGGTTGGTTAATAGGACAACTGCACTTCCCCAGGTTGGAGGAGGGGCTGGCAAAAGGAACAATCACTAATATACATGAAAGAGGTCAGATTTAACCATAACCTAATTCCCCAATTTGGTGGTGGGAATCCACGTAAAGGGTACTTTTCATGGTAGAATTTACACAAAAGCAAGCCTGCAACCTGCCCTCATGTGAGCCTGAATACATGGCTTTGTTTAGGATGCTCTGTTAACCCAAGACACATTGGGATTTGCCTTGGGGAAGCAAAGCATCCGCCCAAAATTGCCTGGGTCATTTTCTTATGAAGAATAGTCAGAACTCCTGATTCTGATGAAGAATAGTCAGAACCAGACTATCTTAGGGCACGGAAGGTCTCAGCTCTCCAGCCTTTTGAAATGGACCCAGAAAAAATACTCAGCAACTTAAGTTGGTGAAAGAATGGAATGTTGTGCTCTGTTTGTCAAAAAGTAGTTTGCCTTTACTGGTTTCCCCTCCCCTCCTTTCTTTTAACAAATTGAGTACAGTATGGTGTGAAGCAGCAGGATATTGGTCATTAATTGCACAGAGGCCCTTGACTGAAAGTTTGCTTAACCATTTTCTTTAAAAAGAAAGAAAAAGAAAGAAAAAAGGCACACTGGAACAAGCAGCCAACATTTTCTGTTATCTCTGCTTTTCCAGCATCTTATCTTTCCTTCGGCAGAACCTCTGTATTAAGGAATGTTGAAATTTCTACAGAAAGATGGCCAGACATCCCAGTGGCAAGAAACACAACTTTCACAGACTGCACTGCTCCCCTCCTGATGAACAGATGTGAGAAGGAGCAAAATGCATGTACAGCACTGCCTTTTGTAATTTGTCTCGCCACTGCATAAGAGGCATGCTCCTACCTTAATAAGCATCTAAGCATACAGCAGGCATTTTTAATGGTGGGGTTTCCTTTGTTTTTTTGGAGTCAGCCCAAGAAACCTATGATTTCCAGACAATGCTCTCAGGATTCACAGGAAACTGGGTACTACATCTGCAATTTGTCATCTTGTCTTGTGCAGAATTATGCTTCAGAACACTAAGCTTTAATTCACAGTTTGAGTCGAAAATCTTACTTTTGTCTGTTGGCCTGTTGCCTGTTCCTAAGTAGAAATTCATGTAATAAGGGGACATGGCTCTTGGATATTATGCAATGTGTGAATGCGGTGTGTGTGTGTGTGTGTGTGAGAGAGAGAGAGACCTCACCTGGAGTACTGTGTCCAGTTCTGGGCACCACAGTTCAAGAAGGACACTGACAAACTGGAACGTGTCCAGAGGAGGGCAACCAAAATGGTCAAAGGCCTGGAAACGATGCCTTATGAGGAACGGCTAAGGGAGCTGGGCATGTTTAGCCTGGAGAAGAGGAGGTTAAGGGGTGATATGATAGCCATGTTCAAATATATAAAAGGATGTCACATAGAGGAGGGAGAAAGGTTGTTTTCTGCTGCTCCAGAGAAGCGGACACGGAGCAATGGTTCCAAACTACAAGAAAAAAGATTCCACCTAAACATTAGGAGGAACTTCCTGACAGTGAGAGCTGTTCGACAGTGGAATTTGCTGCCAAGGAGTGTGGTGGAGTCTCCTTCTTTGGAGGTCTTTAAGCAGAGGCTTGACGACCATATGTCAGGAGTACTCTGATGGTGTTTCCTGCTTGGCAGGGGGTTGGACTTGATGGCCCTTGTGGTCTCTTCCAACTCTATGATTCTATGATTCTATGATAGCTATGTGCCCTAATTTGCAGAGGATCGGCCTCCTATGTGAAGGATGTGTCTATTTAAAGGGAAGTCTGATGCAGCTTAAAGATAATGAACCATCAGAAGAAAGAGCAGGAATGGCCTGAAGTTACCCATAAAAAGTAAACACTTGGACAGCAAACTGAGCAGACACAAGTCACTTGCTCACAGTTCATCCTCACTATGGTGAGAAGTGTTTCTAATTTGTTACACATTAGTATATGCACATTTTAAGCCAATATGTGTCATATTTTGTTCTCTTTTTCGTGATATATTTACTCTCTTTTTTTGGGGGGGGGGCAATAAGTGCAGTGACTGGGACAGCAAAGAACCAAAGTATGTAAGTGGCAAAAAAATGGCAGATAGAAGGGCTGTTTCTCTAGGAATGAGCCATAAATGGCCTCCTTAAGAGTCTGTGAAGAAAACTCCAATGAAATGTGGCAGCTAACAGGCTATTAACTTTTCAACACATGGTTTAATTCATGTGATCATGTGGTAGGTAATCATGCAGTGGGTAATCATGCGTAAGTTATGCACAGTAAAACTTTGAATCTGAGTTTGCCAAAAGCTATCTACCTGCATTGGCTTGCCATGCCAAAATATCTGTAGAAATAAGTTTTAAGTACCCCTAGGCACTGCAAAACCCTAAGGTCACAGTGTGGCTTGCTTCAGGGCAGATGCTGGATTTCTGCTGACTGGTGAAGCCCTATTCCATCTCGTAAAATTCCAGAAGTCTGATACCTGCCATGCGGGCATGAAATATGAATTGCGGCGAGGCGGGGGAGGGCTGCTTAAAAAAAATGAACTGGAAGTACCGTATATTTTCTGGTCTTCAACAGATTTGTTTCTGGCTTTTCTTTCTTTCTTTCTTTCTTTCTTTCTTTCTTTCTTTCTTTCTTTCTTTCTTTCTTTCTTTCTTTCTTTCTTTCTTTCTTTCTTTCTTTCCTGGAGTTAGTGAGAAGGCAAAGCGAGGAGCTGATAAAAGAGGAAACAATTCCTTCCAAAGCGCACTGCAAAAAAATGCTCAGAGCATACATAATGAGGCTACCGAAATGGGAGTTGAGATTTTTTAGAGAAGAATATGAATATTATTAGATTAACAGAGACAAGGTCGAGGGAGAAAATGACGGAGGGTATAAAAATCAAGACCGCCAAATGTACTGAAGGGTTGAAACAGAAATGCAGCGAGGATTCACCTGAGCTGTGTGTGCTGTGGGATGATAGGGAGCCTTCAGAATGAGAACGAAGTAAATATTTTGGCTGATACATCAGAAAGCTTCAGTGATAAGGAACAATGAAGCTAGCCAAGCACTGACAGCCCTCCAGGCCACCTCCAGAAAAACAGAGCAGCAAATGCTAGTCTGATAAGGAAAGAACGCTGGAACTTTGATCATGGAGGATTTTAATTACTGAGATTGCGGTAGTGATTACAACACCTTTTTTAAAAATTAAAAAAACCCCGCTTTTGTAGATAGTGCAGGATTGCTCTCTAACACAATTTTTGAACAAACTTTATGGTCAAAGGCTATTTGGGAAACTAATCTGGTGAATGAGGCACATGTAATTAATAAAGACGGACACATATAGGATCTGATGATCACAGAGTCATTTCAAATACATTTCCTTTCTCTCTCTCACCCCCACCCCCTCTTGTAATGTTGAGAGATTTACTGTGAGGAAGCAGTAGAAGGCTCGGAGGACTGTTGAATATTAATTGCAAGCGGCTCAGCTCAACCTCTTAGAGCGGTTTCAAATATTCAGGGAACTGTATGCAACAGCACAGTTGAAATCCAATGTAATTAAGCAGAAAGATAGAAACCAATAAAACAAGTGAATATGATGGATTGGTCCAAAGCAAAGTGGAGCTGCAGCTAGGCAGAGAAGGCCTCCCCCCCTTCAAATGAGGTTTAGCAAGAAGGTACACTAGGGGAAGGGCTGTGGATCAGTGGCAGAGCATCTGCGTTGCATGCAGAGGGTTCCAGTTTAAATCCTTGACATCTCCAGGGAAGGCTGGGAGAGAACTTTGCCAGAAGTCCTGGATAGACACTGTCACTCAGCGCAGACAGTACTGAACTAGTAGGACCAATGATATGGCTCAGTATAAGGCAGCTTCCAGTGTACCCAGAAGATTCATTAAAAGACACAGGGCCTACCTATCATCTCTATCTATCTATCTATCTATCTATCTATCTATCTATCATCTATCTATCTATCATCTATCTAATCTATCTATCATCTATTTATCATCTATCTATCTACCATAGGACCAATTCAGATCACTGGGCAGAATATCTTGCATGAAGGACATAAGAAGAGCCTGCTGGTTCTAGTCCAGCAGCTTGTTCTCATAAAAGCCAACCAGCCGCCTATGGGAAGCCTGCAAGAAGAATCCGAGTACATCAGTATTCTCTCCATTTGTGATTCCCAGCAAATGGCATTCAGAAGCACACTGCATCTCTCAGCGAAGTCAGGACATAACCACTGATCCTCATTGCCACTGAATACATGGTCATAATGTGGGAGGGGTATACTTATCTTTTGCTGAATGGGCACATGGTTTCGAAACACAGAGTGCCTTGGAGACCACCTCATTCTACCCCTGATCGAGAAAGGAAAGAGCAGCAGAAGGCTGTCCTGACTTTGCTTGAAGACCTCAAGGACAGGAGAGCCCACCATGCATCCAGGGTTGTCACATGGAAGGTGGAGCAAGCTTGCTTTCTCCTGCTGCAAAGGCTAGAACCTGAACCAATGGCTTCAAGTTACAAGAAAGGAGATTCTATCTAAACATCAGGAAGAATGTTCAGACAGTAAGAGCTGTTTGACCCTCAGGAGGTTGCGAACCTTCCTTCCTTGGAGGTCTTTAAGCAGAGGTTGGATGGCCATTTGTCACATATGCCTCCTGCATTGCATGAGGTTTGACTAAATAACCTTGGGGTCCCTTCCAACTGTATAATTCTATTATCCTATGATTCTATATCTCCCCTCCACCATCCTCAGTTTTATCTTCTCCAGGCAGCTTTATCTTCTCCATAGCAATATATGCCCAATTCTTTCAACCTTTGCTCATAGGATTTCTTTAAGAGGCAAGTGACCACCTTAGATAGCCACCTTAGAGGGGGGCATCTGCAGTACAGCTAGGGGAAAAACAGTACAAAGAGTTTGGCTTCACTTGCCAAACCTAGTGCCCAAAAGACAATGCTATCTTTAAAAGGCAGTTTCAAAACATCACACCCACCCAAGGAGGCCACAGATAATCAAGAGCCAAAGGAAGGTCTGATGCAAAAGGTATGATAACACCTGGCATGCCTTCCTGAGGAGAGCTTTCCACAAGTGGGGAGCCACTGCATTAAAGGCCAATTCTGCTGTTGCCACTCTCTGGACCTGCCAAGGAAGTGCCACGTGAGGAAGGTCACATGATTGTCAGATGACAATCACAAGGTTGGGGTCGTTTCATATGGGGAGAAGCAATTTTGAGGTATTGGTCCCATGAACTGCATAATACTTTATAGGTAAAAACCAGAAGTTTGAATACCTAGTATGCCCCTACTGTATTGGGAAAGGACATGGGAGACACAGCTTCAAATCCCTTCTGAACCAGAGAAGACGGTATGGGCTAAACACTGTTGTCCTTTCTACACTAGGAAAATGCTGTTTTATTCTCCTGGGCTTTTAAAAGGGGAGAAGGGCATGGTTTTAAGGCATGGTGACACAGCCAACTTGCTGAAACTAGGCAGGCTTGGAACTAGTCAGATCTTTGATGGGGAACCTCCTGCAAACCCCCTTTACACCACCTTGAGTTCAAAAAGGAACAAAGGTGCAGTGTAATTGCCCTAAAATCAAAACCATGGAACTCAAGAGAGAAGACACAGGGATGTGCTAACAAAAGACAAACAAGATGTAAAAACTGTAAGATGCATTTAATTTCCACACTAATAATACGATATTCCTGATAGTTCATTACTATTGCACTGCTAACATTAGCTTGTGCTTAATAGAGAAATGTGAGTTTCAACATGCATTTGGTTTCATTAAACCTGAATGTTAATAGCTTGGGGCACCGAGACCCAGAAAGTACAACTAATTATAGATATGAAAGTGCCTAATTTAATTTTATTGAGGGACAGCACGCAGAGTTTTCCCCCCCTTTCTACATGCAACCTACATCATGGCTGCCTTAATAATCAGAAACCATTGTAATCACATAGTGTTTATCTTCCGAATGCAGTGTATGAAAATTAAAAAGGCACAGGAGTGTCCCTTTAGTTAAGTCAAGTAACCAAAAACAAATATATATTGCCTTTAAGCCTCAAAATCCTACAGCTTATTAAAAGCAGTGCCTGTTGAGCTAGTTGCCATTCTGGATCTACCTGTTGTAGCCTGCAAATCTGCCAAGTTTCAAACCAATCCCATAAAAATAGCCATATCTGCAGCAAGTTAAAAAGTGCTGAACATTGAAATATTGACCATTTTTTACTCCTTAAAAAAAAAAAAAAACCCAAACACAGGCAAATCATTGTGAGCACCTTTGAGCACTGGTCTACAAATAAAGTATCATATCCTTGTTCAAAATCAGTATGTTGACCACATGGCCAACATGCACCTTTTCTTTGCATCTCTTAAAAATGTGTGGCACAAGAAGATTATTTTCAAAACTTGCTTTAATGTTGTTGTTGTTGTTGTTGTTGTTGTTGTTGTTGTTGTTGTTGTTGTTGTTTTGTGTTTGTGGAGCACCTTGGATGTTTCCAAACACTCCCTCCTCCCCATCTGGATTTGGGGCTGATGGACCATGGAAAAGTATGGGTGCACAGAGGACAAGTTATAAGAAATCACCATTTGTGGCACTGAACTGCATCATTAAAGATAATGATTTTGACTTGGCTCTGTTGTTGTGCCCACACCGCACTCCTCATTGCCTTGACCTTCTCACATTTGGAAACCAGGTGAGCAATGCTGCAACACCTCAATATCCCACTAGCAGCTGCTGGAAGATACCTCATACCAAGTCAAACCATTGGCCCATCTAGCTACATGACTCACCTCCTCCTCATTTAATTCCCACAACAGATAGGTGAGGTTGGTTAAGCTGAGAAGCAGTGGTGAGTCCAAGGTTGCCCAGTGAGTTTCATGGCTGAGTGGAGATTTGAACCCTGGTATCTCAGGTTCTAGTCCAACACTCTAACCACACTTGCTCTCACATACTTTATATGCACAATATTCCTCGAATCTCCAACTAGGGGTGTGAAATAAGAATGGTTCGCTTCACATTTTAGATGGGCCTCTGGCCTTATCTAGTGAGGCTATTCATATGATTTAGCAGCAATCCTCTTTGGATGGGAGTGGGTTGCAGCTCAGTGGTGGAGCACCTGCTGTGCATACAGGTTCAATCCTCAGCACCTGCAGATAGGATTGGGAAATAACCCTGCCTTTAATCCTGGAGGGGCGCTGCTAGTCAGTGTAGACAATATTGAGCTAGATGGACCAATGGTCTGATTTAATATGACACAATTTCCTATGTTCCCAAGTGTGCTGATTCAGCAGGGCTATCGCAGACAAAAGCGCTATGATTGCAGGGGAGCATGTACCAGGAAGTGTGCCATTATCTTTCTCTTCCAGTCAACCTTTGTATCACCCTCTCTCTTTCTCATTTATGAAAAGCTACACCTTTTTATTAAAGGAAGTGATGTTCCATGGCTTCTAATGATCCATACTGGGTATTGCTTCTTCTCCGTACTGCTGCGAATTACAAGACCCCCCCCTTTTAAGGAATATTTTTAAACCTCTTTTTCACCCACTTAAATGTACATTCTCATGGCTTCATATATTAAGGTTCTCTATAAATATTTGAAAGCTTTTGTGGCATTTACAAAGTGTGACAAAGTTTATGGCCTTTGGAAGAATATAGGTCAATTAAACGTATTCAGCTGTTCAACTTTATGACCTTATCAACTACATTTTCACCTTTCTTTAAATCCTTGTTCGTTTACCACCATGTCTGCTGCAACTATTTTCAGTTATTGAATTGACCTTTGGTTTTACAAACATCCGTATATCAACCATTAAAATGCAATAAAAATTTGTTACTCAGTTCATTGTGGAACTAAGAGACATTGGAAAACAAGCTAGTAGTAACCCTTCCATGTCCAGCAACTGATTGCCATTGTGTACACTCATTCGAAATGTGAGTTATAGGGCAGAGTCATCTATTCATCAATCAATGTACTTTCTGTCTCATTCCATGCCAAAGAGCTATGATAACTAGTATATCAATTAATTAATTAATTAATACAAGAATACAATAATTAATTTATACAAAAGAAATCTCAGGGTGACTTGACAAGATAAAATACAATAGATAAAAGAAATTTAAAATAACCAACCATCTAAAATACATACCCTGCTCACCCAATAATGTATTAATAAGGACAGGTCCTACTCACCCCACTACAAGATGAGCGCCACTATGGGAGGCAAATACCTGATTGAACAGTAATGATGTCTCTCCCTGAGAAGAACATTCCACAGAGAGGGGGACACCACTGGAAGGACCTGTTCTTATGTGGCCACATTCTGCAACTCCCTTTCTGGGACATGGAGAAGGGCTTGGAATGAAGACCACAGGGACTGGGCAGGTTCATATGGAGAGAGGCGGTCCTTAAGGTGTTGTGGTCCTGAACCACTTAGGATCAAAAGCAACTTTCCTGCCCCCTGCTCCATCTAAACTGATAGTGAGTGCAGTCAGGCCATAATTTGTGTAATAAGTTCAAACCTTCTGATCCCAGTCAATAATCTGGTTGCTGAGCTCTGCACTAGGTGCTATCTTTGAACTGTCCCACATGTAAAGCACTGCAGTAACTACCAGCAGTGCTATCGTTAGGCAAAATGCTGGGAGATGGTGAGATGTTGGAGGTCACAGCTGCCTGTGCTACCCAGTCTACTGTACATTGATTACCTAGGCTGCTTTTGTCCAATTCAGTGGCAGCCACTGTCCCATAACCAGTGTCAAAGTAAGATTCAGCTTCCAGGCTTGTCCTTTGCCTCAGGCTGCAATATTTCCTGGGGCCAGCCTTGATGATAAGTAGCTGTAAGATAAAAACATACACATTAAATGAAGAAAGAAAAACCCCTGCTAAATAACACACACCTCTAAACACATGTATATTGACTCATTCCAGCTGCCAAGAGTCCATCAGGGTAAAAAGATATTAACAGTGATTTATAAATATGTTTGCAAAACTCTCCAATAAAGGAAGAATATCTCTCCAAATACGACAACTCGGCATCATCCAGTTAAGTGATCTTGCAGTAGGTCCAGGATAGAAAAATGAAATTGTGCACTCACATAATAAACAATCAATATCTGGAATTTGCTACCACAAGAAGCAGCACTGGAAATTAGTTTAGAAGGCCCTTTAAAAGGATTGGACAAATAAACAGATGGAATATCTATTTATGGGATAACTAAGTGGGATCTCTCAATTCTGGAACTGAACATAAGAAGAGCCCTGCTGGACCAGGCCAGTGGCCCATTGCGTTCTCAGAGAAGCCAACCAGATGCCTGTGGGAAACCCATAAGGAGAATTTGAGCAAAAGAGCACTTTCCCTCCTGCAGTTTCCAGCAACTGGTACTGCCTCCAACCACAGAGGCAGAGCGTAGCCTCCATCCTGGCTGCCAGCCACTGATAGTCTTACCTTCCATGAATCTTTGTAACCCTCTTTCAGATTCATCCACATTGGTGCCCGTTGCTGCTTCCTGTGGGAACATGTGCTGCATGAAGAAGTAGGAGCTTTTATCTATCCTGAATCTTTCAACATTCAACTTCACTGGATGACCATAGATGTGGATGACTGCAAAGCATTGTGAAAGAGGGAGAAACGCTTTTCTATACCCACTTTTTCCATGTCACACATAACTTTATAAACTTTTATCATATCAGCACTTACTTGTCCACTTACACCAGTGTGGTGTAGTGGTTAAGAGCAGTGGACTCGTAATCTGGTGAACCGGGTTTGATTCCTTGCTCCTCCACATGCAGCTGCTGGGTGACCTTGGGCTAGTCACACTTCTCTGAAGCCTCACTCACCTCACAGAGTGTTTGTTGTGGGGAAGGAAGGGAAAGGAGAATGTTAGCTGCTTTGAGACTCCTTCGGGTAGTGATAAAGCGGGATATCAAATCCAAACTCTTTCTCTAAACTGAGAAGTCCCAAACACCAGTCTTTCCTCATCAGAGAGTTATTAATGCCCTTGATTATTTTAGACATCCAGTTGTGCAGTGAATGCATGGAATATACAGGAAGTGGCGATCACTATTTCCTGACCTGCTTGTGAGCTTGCTTGCCCCCCCCAAAAAAAAAGAAAAAGAAAAAGGGAGCCATGATACTCAAATTATTTTTTTTATCATTTATTTTTATTTAATCTATACACTGCTTATATGCCAAAATGGCTTCTAAGCAGTTTACAAGTATAAAAATAATACACAGTTAAAATGCACTAGAAAACCCTTCCACAAAAGCATTAGAAACATACATAATTTCAATATACAATGAAACAAGTCCAGTTTAAAAAGCATAAAACTTAAAACGCTTGAAAGAGCAATTAAAATAATTTGATTGGGAAGTTCAAGGGATTATTTGCCTAAACAGGTGTGTCTTCAAGAGCTGGTGGGATTCTGGTATCAATGAGGCCTCAAGTATTTCAGCAGCAAAACAAAAACAAAAACCAGGCCCACCCCTACTTAGCTTCAGCAAGATGGCAGCCTCATATCCCTTTGGAACACCATCCTTGGATTCATCCTAGAACTCTGGATAAGAGATCAAACCAATGTTTTGATGGCAGGGTGCAGCATCAGAGGCAACCTCTTGCAGGTCGAGTTTACTAAGCCAAATGCATTGTGCAAAGAAAAGAGGATTTCATCACAGCATGAACTATTTTGAAGTCATTTTCCTCAAAGTCCAACAGGCAGCTTTTAAACACCAGCACAGAGCCATACATTCACTGTCACTTAATGCAGCATTAATTTAACTGCAGTTCTCCCTTTAAAGCTAGATGAGAGCTTGACAATGGACAAATCTAGCTGGATTGTGGGGCAACTGTTGACCTTATTAGCTCTGATCTCATTATATATTGGGGATGTTACCTTATTATTTCTTGAGAGGCCCAAGAGAAGCAGAATTTTTACTCATTATCTTAGCTTGTTAAGCCACGGAGGAAGTATATGAGTGAGACTACTGTGTGCGTATTAATTATTCTAGGAAAATTAGGGTTTGGGGTGTGTGTGTGTGTGTGTGTGTGAGAGAGAGAGAGAGAGAGAGAGAGAGAGAGAGAGAGAGAGAGAGAGAGAGAAGAACAAGCAATGAATTTACACATCACAACCTCAGGAGTTTGGAGAATGGTTGCAAAGTCACTTGAACAAAAGAAGACAATCATCAAGTACTGTGATCATCTTCTTAGCTCTTCTCAAAAGTATGAAGCAGCTGTCCAAGTCCTTAAGGCATCCTTGCCCAGCCTGGTGTCCTTTGAATGTTTTGGACTAAAACCCTAATCATCTCTGACCATAGGCTAGGCTATAAAAACAGAATAAAACACAGAATCACAAATTCTAAAAGCAATAAAAATCAATTCAACAAACAAACAAGGCCATCTGTACAAACTTTATCAGCTAGAAAACTGATCTCCCATTAGTCATGAGTTGAGCAAAAACAGAGGCTGGGGGAGCTAGAAGAACTGCCTGGTGATGTCCCAGGGGAGGGGCCTCATTTCAGATGGACTGTGTCAGGGCCAGAGGGTGGAGTTATAAATGAGAGCCAGATCCTAAGCAAGGTCCCAGTGGCATAACCTCCCAGTGCTCTACTCTGTTCCCTCCTGCATCACATTTTATGCCATGGTGCCATTGGTTTGGGCCTTTCATATAACTCTGGTGGCTGGCACAAAATTTACCAGCCCTGGATGAATCATAGCTGAGTCAAGTTTTTACTTATGGCTCAGAGGATGGGCTGTGGCTTGGTTCTGGCAGCACCAGAGGGTATTCCTGAGATCAGGTGAAGTGGGTTCAGTGGGTTAGGAGCAGGCACTGTTGCTTCCTCCATCACTGAGGTCATAGAGATGCCACCATAGGCATGAGGAGGCAGCTCAGGTCCAGGCTTCCAGAAAGAGTTGCCATTTGCTTGCCCATTTGCTACACTGAAGTTGTGCCCATCCCATCCCCATTTAATGGGACTCAAGGGTGCACATTGTTTGTTGGATCAACATCTTAGATCGTTTAGCCATGCAGAACACCTACCGTGCCTTAGAGCTCCACTTTGCCTATGCATCATACTGAAACAAGCATTCATGATTTAGGCAGAAACTGTATGAGTTTGAGTTTTTTATCCATTGAGGGCCAGGCCAGGACACTGGGTGCAGGGCTGGCCCACCCATAAGACAAGGTGAGGTAGGATCCACAGCGGTAGCAGATCCCGATGTCAATGTTTCCTCCCCTCTTGTTTCTGATGTAGATCATCCTCACCCTTCTTCCTTGGCTGTGAGGGGACACCATTTTGCGGTCCACCTCTGGTGAAGAAGAAGAAGAAGAAGAGTCTTTCTGGTTTTGAACAAAGTTCTGCCTCAACCTGCTGAGTCCTGTTTCCCACCTTGGTCTATCAGGATATCTCCAGAAACAAACAAACAAACATCCCACCCCACAAGAAGTGATCCATTCATCTATAACTTGTATAAAAATCACAGTAGAGAAGAATTAGAATCCACTGCCTGATTAAACTAATTGATGAATTGTCTCAATGCTGCTGCTCCACTTTAAACATCCCAGTTACTCTACTCAACCAATTCCTTGTATCACAGCTCTGAGTCTTCTTTTCTCATCCCCGTAGCTCTAATTAAATAGAGTAGTCACACCTTGCGGTGAAATCAATTACTGGTCAGAACTGGGGGATGCTTACCAGAGTTGTTTAATGTTCTTCGGTAATCAATCCACCCATTAATTAACTCTTTAAAAAAGAGAAGACTGAGAAAAGTGGGGAGGCAGGCTGAACCATGCAGTGTCTGGGTAAGCATGAATGGCAGAAATAGGAAAATTGCAGATTGTAAAAGAAATTAATTTTATTGTCTCTTGCTCTCTTAAGCAATTTTGGTTTTCGGCACTTCATTTCGGCACTGCCCAGTGAAGACTTTGTGATGTGTGTGCGTGTGTGTTTTCCCTCCTTTTATTGCAACACTCAGATGGATTATGCAGTAACCATCAACAATCTGTTTATGAAGGAGGGAGCATCCTGGGAATTGTCAGTAAGAACTTCTGCATATCAGTGCATACTAATGAATATTTGCCATTCCAGAAAACTGCTGCAGTCGGCATAAGAAACTACTTACAGCTTTCTGTTGTTGTTAACAGAATGCCTTTTGGGGTGTTTGTGGAGGGAGGGTAGAGCGAGATCAGAGTCTGTCACGCATTTTTATATTCTTTAATAAACATTGCAGAGGAAATGCACAAATATAAAGAGAAAGGAGAAAGTTTCCATTACAGAGGCAATCAAAAAAATCACATTCCATGGAGTAGTTCCACAGAGGTCAATAGGATTACTCTGGAGAAACCCATTTGTGACTTGCAGCCTCTTTCATCTGTGCCTTCTAATAGTACATAAAATATTACGATATCCTGGAAGCATAAAAAGCTAACAAGTCTTGGTGTTTCAGAACATAAAACTCCATTCCATATTGCTCTTTACTCACAAATGTATTTTTTATTTATGGCTGTTTAGACACATGTTACTATATTTTCTTAAAATGTATTCCCAAGCCCACAATTCTTCCATGAGAGAATTTAAGAGGAATGCTTAAAAGGCAATCGTGAGAAGCCGCAGATAAATGTTTAAATTATAAGAAATATTTGCAGGGTGGTTTATGGCTTGCTGATTTGCTTACATCTTTCCTCTCCATCCAGAGTTTTCATATTTGTATCTCATAAAAAAATTCCAATATCCATTTGCCAGTTTTATTGAGTCACATCGTTAACTTATTGGCGGATTTGCTTTCACGAATCATCTAGGATGGGCTACAAAGTGCAGGCAAATATGTCATGCACAGAAGGAAATCTGATGTTTATCCAGCATGGTATTCTTTCAGGTTTACCATGCAACTGTTCTTCAAACCAGTGTGTACAGAACCATATTGAATTCATAGTTGGACAATCCCTTATTAGGTCCAAATGAAATGACTCACAGTAGAAGCTTTTAGCTCCCACGACATTTCAGGCAGAATGTCAAGCAAGAAAAGAAGGGAGGGGGAAGACAAAGCTCTTTCTCCTAAATCTCAGAGTGAGCACATGGGTGGGGACTTTATGCTTAGCTTTGGGAATAAAAAACATAATGGGGGAGGCATTAAGGTGCACATTATGTCTTTACACCAGAAGGTTGGGGACAGGCCCAATCAATGGCTTAAAAACACGGCAACTGCCTTTTATCAGCCCTCACCGAATCATAAAACTGTAGAGTTAGAAGGGTCATCTAGTTCAATCCCCTGCAACACAGGAATCTCAACTACAGCATAAATGGCAGCTGTAGAAACCTCCAAGGAAGGAGAGTCCACCACCTTCTGAGGGAGTCCGTTTACTGTTGAACATCTCTTACTGTCAGAAAGTTCTTCCCGATGTTTAGTTGGGATCTTCTTTCTTTTAACTTGAATTCAATGGTTTGGGTACTAGTTACAGAGAACTGTAACTTCACTTCGTGCAGTGAGGGAACTGCCAGAAGGCTCTTGGTGACTGGAGGCAGCCGCCAGAACCATATAACACCAGTCCTAAAGGATCCACACTGGCTCCCGGTATGTTCCGAGCATAATTCAAAGAGTAGGTGTTGACCTTTAAAGCCCTAAGCAGCCTCAGCTCTGCATACCCGAAGGAGCACCTCCACCCACATTGTTCATTTTTTTAGAACAATTCCAGCGCAGGTGCAGACTGGGAAAGATCTCAGTTTGTTCAAAGAAGAAGATCTTTAGTAGGTGGTATAAAGGCAACAAAGATTGCATCTAATATTCAAGGGGAGGCAATTCCAATGGGTAGGTGCTACAGCACAAAAGGTCTGGTTCCTACAATATGAGGAATGGACCTCCTGATAAGATGGTATCTGCAAGAGGCCTTTACCTGCAGAGTGCAGCAATTGATTAGATTTCCTGCTCCTTGTGCCGGCCCACCCATGAGGCAAGGTAAGGCGACTACCTCAGGCAGCAAGATCTAGAGGTGTAGCAGATCCAACCTCCAAGAAATGCACTGTGTGCTTCTGCTTCTGCAGTGGTGGCAGCTATAGCTGCTGTTCACCCCTTAAGTCTGGATCTGCCATCTCCTCTTGGCAAATAGGAGGAACTCCTTGTATCTTCCAAAACCTTGTTCCTGATGTACATCTTCACTCACCCTCCTTCCATCGGGCCTGTAAGACAGAGCTATTCCACTTGGCCTTTAATTTGAATTCAGCCTGATCTTTTATTTCCCTTCTCTTCCCTCCCCCTCCCTTTTTATGAAGATCACCCACTCTGAGACCCCACAGCTAATTCTCCCCTGGCCTCCTCACTGGCCCAAGTAGGACCAATTCAGCCAGCTAGCCCTGGGGATTATCTAATTGATATTTGATTTTTTATTCTCATTGTTATTCATGTTTTTATACCATATTTTATGCTGCTTTTATAATTAAGTGTTTTAAATTTGTTGTTAGCCGCCCTGAGCCTGGTTTTTGAACCGGGAAGGGTGGGGTATAAATAGTAATAATAATAATAATAATAATAATAATAATAATAATAATAATAATTCCTTCACAGGAGGAAGGTGCCATTCTGTGGTTTGCATCAGGTGCTAAAATATCTTGGACCGGCCCTGTCCTGGTCCAAACCTATATAGGACTTTATTCACCAAAATCAATACCTTGAACTTAGCCTAGCTACTAACAAGCAGAACTTAATTATTCTTGTGCAAATAGCTAAGTTGCATATTGACACATCCCAGACCTGTGGTTCCCACCCATGGACCGCTTGAAAAATGCTGATTCTTTTTCTGCATATCATAACAATTGTAATGCACAGCCCTAGGTGCTGTAAGTTTTCTATTTTTATTGCTTCTTTTATTTCTTATGTTGTATTTTATTACATCATAATTTGAATTCCACAGAATTCAAAATATAAGTGTTCTTTATGGACAGTCAATGAGCCATCTAAATGAAGCTTATAGACCACTGGTAGTTTGCGGACCACAGTTTGGGAGCCCCTGCAACATGGCATAGAACCACAGCTGACGCTGCTAAACTTTGCTGCTTAGAGTTGCATTGGCTGGGGAAATACATACTTTGCTGATTTTCCTGGCATGGGTCATTTAACAGCATGAAACACATAAATAAGATAATAGCCCCAGAAGACGCCTACAATCAGTTCTCCAGTCCTGCTAGTAAAAGTCTCCATCACTAACTCACTGCACAAGATTTCTCACACACACTTTAAAAAGCAAAGAATTAAGTCATTTAATGGATAATAGCATTCAGAGACTGCATTTGATATATCACTTGGGGGGAGGGATCTATGTGGCACTTTTGAAAGGGAGCCACCAGTATATGTGGCACTTTTGAAAGGGAGCCACCAGTATATGAGTAGCTCCTGTATGGATGGGATAACATTTTAATGTTCTCAATCCTGTGGGTGTGCAGATCACATGAACATTTCCTGAGGAACTGAGAGGGCTTTGGAGAAGGAGATCCAGCGCTCCACTCACAAGAATGAGGAGGGCCCTCATTCTATACTAAGATTTTGGAGATGTTAAATTAACATATAAATTGAGAATCATCAGGGATCTAAAGGATGATTTTGTACCAGTTTAGTTTGACTTTTATTTACTCTGCAGGCAAGGATGAATTTGGTCAAGATCCTCCTCCGGCTCATGATGAATGAATTTGGCTAATACATGGAGAAAAAAATGTAAGCTTAATGTTGTGATATATTTCCCTTGACATGGTAGGGTATCTGATATAGTTATCATATATTATTATTGAATACAGAATATGTGCCTATTTTACAGCTCTAAGCACAATTTTCTAAGAAGGCATAGACCTTTGGTTTGTTTAAACTGTGTGTGTGTGTTTACAGTTCATTTTTAATACAATGACTGCTTGCTCGCTTGAAACTATACTGTAACTAAATTTTTTGTACATCTGAAAACTAATAAAATTTTATTTATTTTTAATGCGGAAAGCTGGGTTACCATACTTTGAATAATGTTTATTTATTTGCTGCTGCTGCAGTTGCTGCTGTTATTTCTAATTCACCCTCCAGCAAACTCGATCCCAGGATGAGATGCAATCACAATAAAACAATCAATTTCAAAAAATAAGAACCTTCATTCCACACCACCATACCACACCAGGATAAGCAAACTCATGATAAATAACTAGCAATGGACAGAACTACAGAGTAGCTTCATAATTCAACTAACACACACACCCTGCCACCCAATAAATCCCTATGTCACCCGTATTTCAGAGGCAAGGGACTTTGATAAGCAGGATGCCACCACTGAGAAGGCCTTTTCTCATGTCACCCCATAAGATTTGTCTCCTGGCAGAAGGACATAAAGAAGAGCCTCTCTAAAAATATTAGCATACAGGTAGGATACAGGGACACGGGTGGCGCTGTGGGTTAAACCACAGAGCCTAGGACTTGCTGATCAGAAGGTCGGCAGTTCGAATCCCCATGACGGGTTGAGCTCCTGTTGCTCAGTCCCTGCTCCTGCCAACCTAGCAGTTCGAAAGCACGTCAAAGTGCAAGTAGATAAATAGGTACCGCTCCAGCGGGAAGGTAAACAGCATTTCCATGTGCTGCTCTGGTTTGCCAGAAGCGGCTTAGTCATGCTGGCCACATGACCCGGAAGCTGTACGCCGGCTCCCTCGGCCAATAATGCAAGATGAGCGCAGCAACCCCAGAGTCGGTCACAACTGGACCTAATGGCCAGGGGTCCCTTTACCTTTAGGATGGTTTAGGGGACATAAGAAATGCCCTGCTGAATCAACCCAAAGGTTCCTCTAGTCTAACAAGCTGTTCTCACTAGGAGAAGCTCTCCTTCAAGTATTGAAGTTCAAAGCTCAGGCCTGGGGACCAAATGTTTTCCTCTGCAACCCTTTGTCTAGCCCTCTGGAATCTGTCCAGACCACATCATCCCAGCCATTCTCCTCATTGGCCGTGGTCTGTGTTCTCCTATAGTGACTTTACCGGGTTGGAATGAGTCCTTGAATGTGCCCTTGGTAAAAAGTCTGGATCAGACCAATAAATGCATAGTGTAAAATCCCCATAATGTACAATAATAGCAATGAAGCTGTTTTATACCAAGTTGGGTTATTGGTCCAGATTTGTTTGCAGTGACTGCTAGCCACCCCAGCATTTCAGGTATCACTATTCCCATAGCCTCCAAGATGCCTCAGATGAAAATATGGGCATTCTGTTCTACATCAGTGCCCCCCTCCCTCTATGCCCCCATGTAGAATATAGGGAAAGGGCAGGGTTGCTGAGCTGCCCCAACAGCTGTTACCAAAAGGAGTATGTAACAATACCATACCAGCAAAAGTCTTGGTTATATGCGGGAGACTTAGATGTTATATGGTAAAACTGCAAGGATTCCATTAACCTGCCTTGGTCAACAAGGAGGCACCCATGTCAGATGTTTACAAGGGCATACTTCCATGCCATCAACGTAATCTCTATGGTTGGTGGTTGGTGTTATTGTTCTCTGTGTATGTGTGTGTGTAGATATATAGATACAGTGGTACCTCAGTTTTCGAATGTAATCCATCCTGGAAGACGGTTCAAGTTCTGAAACATTTGAAAACCAAAAGCTCAATAGCTGACAGCTAGGCCTCAGGATCTTGCACTCAGTGGAAGCCGCATGGCATGTTTGACTTCTGAGACGTGTTCGAAAACTGAAGCATTTACTTCCGGGTTTATGGCATTCAAAAACCGAAATGTTTGTCAATTGAGACGTTTGAAAACTGAGGTAACACTGTATATAGATGATATGCAATGTCCAGACACTATATATGCTCTGGTATCTCCTTATTAATGTTTAGGGATCTCCTCCTTCGGACAGATCACCCTAACACACACTGTCCTCAGCAGTATCCTGAGAAGCCTCTCTCAGCTGCCATTCTCCCTCACACAAAGAGAGAGAACCAGAAAAAAACCCAGTTAAAAATGACAGTTACTTGAATAACAGTCACAATAGAATTGAATGCCTCTCTCATGTGACACACAATCAACCAGTCACATGAGAACTACTGCTAAAGGAAAAGCCCCATGCTAAAAATACACAGCAATTCAACATAAGAAAACATTCCCAGTTCAGGAAATTAACAGCTATGATCATCGAAGGGTCCTTGTCTTCCTAGGTGAGCCAGACCACCTTTGGCTGCTCCTGACACCACCGTAACTGTAGTTGGATGCATTGAGTGGTACGGGCTGGCAAAGCTGAGGAGTGCCGTGGCAGCAGCTGATGGCCCACCCCCTCTCCTTGCATGGGTCCTTCTGTGTCTCCATGAGGGGCTGGGCTCCCTCCTCTCTTTACCCCCACCGTTCCCTGCTCCCATTTCCTTCTTGCAGAATTTGGGGCTCTGCATTACATAATAAGAAGATATAATGCCCTACAGGTTTACATGACGGTCCAGGCATTTTCGGGGCATGTGCTCCTAGCCCCACTTAGAGATGACAGGGATTAAAACTGGGATCTTTGGATGTGTGGTCTTTGCCACTGCAAAATGGCCCAGAATGAATTGTATTGGAATGAAGATTCCAAAAGTGAACATATCCTACTCAGGTTTAAGATGGAGCTCCTTGGACAAAGGACAATATAACTACTAGGGATGTAGTTATTATTGCAATGACAATGATTAACAGAATGTGAAATAATTTGAATACTCCAAAAGTTTTATATTACAGTGGAACCTCGGTTCTCAAACATCTCCGTTGACAAACAATTCGGAACCCGAACGCCAAAAACCCGGAAGTAATTGCTTCCATTTTCGAATGTGCCTTGGAAGTTGAACGGCTTCCGCTGTGTGTTTTTCCATTTTTTTCAATGGATTTCGCCGACTGCCCATTGATCCTCAGTTTTCAAATGTTTCGGAAGCTGAATGGCCTTCCAGAACAGATTACAGTGGTACCTCAGGTTACATACGCTTCAAGTTACATACGCTTCAGGTTACAGACTCTGCTAACCCAGAAATAGTGCTCCAGGTTAAGAACTTTGCTTCAGGATGAGAACAGAAATTGGGCGGTGGCGGCGTGGCAGCAGTGGGAGGCCCCATTAGCTAAAGTGGTGCTTCAGGTTAAGAACAGTTTCAGGTTAAGTACAGACCTCCGGAACGAATTAAGTACTTAACCTGAGGTACCACTGTACATTCGAAAACCAAGGTTCCACTATAATGCTAGGATCAACGTGACCTTCCTAATACTGAGTCTGGCCATTAGTCTAGCAAACTCAGGACTGTCTACACCAGCCTTTCTCAACTTTGGGTCCCCAGATGTTGTTAGACTACAACTCTCATCATCCCTAGCAAGCAAGGCCAGCAGTCAGGGAGTTGTAATACAACAATGTCTGGGGACCCAAGGCTGAGAAAGGCTTCACTGATGGGCAGTGGCTTTCTAGGGTTTCAGGCTGGGAATCTTTTCCCACTCTACCAGGAGATGCTAGGGACTGAACTTGGGATCTTCTGCATGCAAAGCAAATGCTCCAACACTCAGCTACAGCCCTTCCCCTAATTAATGTTATCATTACATTAGTAATTAATACACAGCTTCCATAAATACACTTCTGCATTACATTGGTTCCTCTATTTTCTTTTTCCCTGTTGACTGTTTATAAACCCACTCCTACCTCCTGCCATTTTGCTCTACTCTTAAATAATTTTCCAGATACAGACTGGCATGTTTTGGTTTCAGGTGTCTTTAGCATTTCCCCCCCCAAGTTTCACATTTCTTCCTTCAAACAGGAGTGAGAGAGTCTGATTTTATTTTCATTTTCATTTTTGCAGGCTGCCAAGAAGGATTTCTTCTTCTTCTTTTTAAAGAACCAACTAGATTGACTCTTTTTAAGAAGGATGTTGCAGAGAAAAGAGAGAGAAGGGAATCAATTTTTTTTGGTGCGGTGGGGAGAGAAATAAGCATATTCAGTAATTACTTTTCAGAATGCATTCTTTTTACAATGCTGCGGGCTTCTCATTCAGCTTAATCTGGCTCGTCGGTGATGTTAACTGTTTCATAATGATTTCCGCAGTAGTCTGTCGGGACCCAGTTATGGTGCCATTACGACATGAGATTAAGAGGGGGAAATAATATAAGGATTCAAATCCACAGAGAATCCATTAGGATGCCAGTCTGATGCCACTGTGATTATGGCAGAGAGATCTGAGCAGAAGCCTTTGGAGAGCTTGTGATGATGTGGAAATGAAGAGGTGTCAATGCGAATTATATTGCCATTAGAAAAATAAATTAAACACTAAAGGACGGCATGGAAATAAAATCCTGGCTGTGCCTTTTCACGGAAGCCAGAAATGTTTCATTACACAGCCTTCTCTGTTCAGCTCCTATGCCTTCTTCTTGTTTTGGATTCATGCTAGTTCAGAAGGACTGTGTCTGAAAAATGCAAATAGTTTCTAAAAGGGGGTATTCTACACATTTTGTGTTACAATCCTATTTCCAATTACCTGGGAGGAATCCCCATTGAGTTAAAGGGATGGACAGTGCAGGGGTGGACAGATCGGTCTATTCCTGGTTCATTTCAATTTTGCATCTGTTCATTGTCATCTCATTTCTACAGTTTTGGAGGGGGGAAATCTGCACAAAAATAATATTTAAATTTTGTACTTAAATACAGTGGATGCTCGGGTTGCAAACATGATCCATGCAGGATGCACGTTCGCAACCCGTAGCATTCGCAACCCGCATCTGTGCATGTGCGGCTTGCGATTCAGCACTTCTGCGCATGCGCAAAGTGCAATTTAGCGTTTCTGTGCATGCGCGACCACTGAAACCCGGAAGTAACCCGTTCCAGTACTTCTGGGTTTTGGCAGTCCACAACCTGAAAAAAACGCAACCTGAAGCAGATGTAACCTGAGGTATGACTACATATTTTAGTAGAAGAATACAATTTCAATGCAGGCTTCATATGTTCATTAAGCACATAATTAAGGGCACTGTGATTACTAAGACCCAGCATGAGTTTCTCAAAAGCAAGTCATGCCAGATGAATCTCATTTCTTTCTTTCTTTTTTATAGCGTTACTAGCTTGGTGGATCAGAGGAATGCTGTGGACATAGTGTATCTTGATTTCAGTAGGGCTTTTGACAAAATCCCCCATGATATTCTCTCAAGGAAGCTGGTAAAATGTGGGCAAGGTTACTATTAGGTGGATTTGTAGCTGGTTGATTGACCGAACCCAAAGAGTGTTTGCTAATAGTTCCTTGTCATCCTGGGAGAAAAGCGACAAGTTGGGTGCCACAGGGATCTGTCCTGGGCCTGATAGTCAATGTCTTTATAAATGTCTTGGACAAAGAAATTGAAGGGGTGCTCATCAGAGGACACCAAACTTGGAATCAGCTGTACAGCTGCAAATAAAACATTTTAAGTGTGTTTTAAGTGCAATATACAATGTGACACTAGATGGCGATGGTGAACCTTATGGAAAATTCAATGTATTTTTAAAAAACACTTTTAAAAAAAGCATTTTCAGAACAGTTTTTATATGTGTGTAGATTCCACCTTGGAGGGGTAGTTAATACCACAGAAGACAGAAGTGGGATTCAATATGACCTTAACAGATTGAAAAACTGAACCAAAACTAACAAAATGAATTTCAATAGGGGAAAATGTAACGTTTTACACTTAGGTAAGAATAATCAGTCCTGCCAACCTAGCAGTTTGAAAGCACGTCAAAGTGCAAGTAGATAAATAGGTACCGCTCCGGCAGGAAGGTAAACGGTGTTTCCGTGCGCTGCTCTGGTTCGCCAGAAGCGGCTTAGTCATGCTGGCCACATGACCCGGAAGCTGTACGCCAGCTCCCTCAGCTAATAAAGCGAGATGAGCGCCGCAACCCCAGAGTCGGCCACGACTGGACCTAATGGTCAGGGGTCCCTTTCCCTTTTAAGAATAATCAGCTGAATTGTCAGTAATATATGTGAAAATGATTTAGGGGTCTTAGTGCACCACAAGCTTAGCATGAGGGATAGCTCTGTCGGTAGAGAATGAGACTCTTCATCTCAGAGTTGTGAGTTCGAGCCCCACATTAGGTGAAAGATTCCTGCATTGCAAGGGGTTGGACTATATGATCCTTGTGGTCCCTTCCAACTCTACAATTCTATGATTTTATGATTCTATAAGTTAAGGGTGATGCAGCAGCAAAGAAAGCTAATGTTGTTGTACTCTGCATCAACAGAAGAATACTGTCCAGATCAAATGAAGTTCAATTCAAATGAACTGAATTATGAATTCTCCACAGAGGTGCATTTGGCATTGTTATTGTGCGACTTTTTTTATATACTGAAGACACAACTCTTTCCCATTAGAAACATAAGAAGCTGCCTTACAAAGAGCCAGACCATTGGCTCACCTAGCTCAATACTGTTTACACTGACTGGCAGGGACTATCCAGGTTTTCTGACAATATTTCCAGCTGTATCTGGAAATAACAGGGATTGAATCTGGGACCTTCTGCATAAAAAGCAGACGCTGTGCCTCTGAGCTATGGACCGTCCTCCTTTCATGAACAGAAGATAACTAGATACCCAGCAGAGTTTTCTTTCAACTCTGGCAACAGGACAGCTCACCTGAGGGAAGAAGGCCATAGCAGCTGCCTTATTCTTCCTAATAGTGAGGCTGTCTGATTCCTTTCTCCAGTGCTTTTTTTCTTAAAAAATGCTTAGGGGTACTCTCATTTTCCTACTCATATTGAAATTCTGCCCCTCAATGAGGCCAAACTTAGATTCACAAAATGTTCGGGGTTATGCATACCCCCGCATACTCCCAGGGGGGAAAAACCACTGCCTTTCTACTCATAATTCTAAATGATCTTGGTCAAGAAGTTAATGCCAGAAGAGAAGTGGTGTAAAAAGAAGAAGAAAATTAGGCCTGGTGTTTTTGACAGAAAGATTGGGGGAGATCTTACTCGAGAGGAAAATTATTTAAAGTGATTAAATACGGGAGGCCAGCATTTGGTGACGTAAAACCTTTATTACATTCACTGTTTGAGAATAATGGGGTGCTTTTTCTTTTCTTTTCTTTTCTTTTTCTTTTCTTTTCTTTTCTTTTCTTTTCTTTTCTTTTCTTTTCCTTTCTTTTTCTTTTTGGCCTTCAAAAGCTGCAAGATACTAAAATGGGTTTGAGTCACTAGGCAGCAGTGGAGCAAGAAAACAGCAGGTCAGTTTTGCACAATGGCATCCAAAGAACTCAGGAGAACGATTGAGTGTGATGAGAACCAAAATAGAATCCAAATTGCCATGTAAACACCACTTATAACCTTTGCCTTGCCGAAACCCACACTATAGATGTTCTGGTCGGAAAAAGAGCGACAGTTATTGCAGATTTTGCAGCACCACATCAGCACCCATCACTGCTTCTAAGAGTGGTGGAACTACTAAGAGAGCCCTCTCTGTAGATCTCATCACCTGAAAATGCCAGCAGAGTTGGGAGATGGTCTTCCAGGTACTTCAGCACAGTGGCGTAGCGTGGGTTGTCAGCACCCAGGGCAAGGCAAATAATTTGCGCCCCGTAACCCGTGGATTTGCGCCCCCTAACCCGTGGATTTGCCCTAACCCCAGATGTTGCGCCCGATGTGGCCGGCCCCCCCTACACCCCCCACGCTACGCCACTGCTTCAGCATCTTTCCCCCAAATCACTGTGATTGAAGTGGCTAGGAAAAATAATTATCTGTGATTAAAAGCCAGTCTTTTCAGTCAAAAGGAAAGATCTCCCCACTCCTTTTCCTCTGGACCAGCCAGCTTAGATTCATTTCTCAGAAGAGGGGACAGTGGGTGGGTGAACAGCCATGCATATAACTTTATTTTACTTTACTTTTTAAAATTGGCTTTTAGACATAACAGATATATCTTGATGGTGGGGAATATGGGGAGGAAATCCTGTGGAAACAGAGCTACTTAGAAGGCTAGCCACACGCTGGTTCTCCTTGGCACGACTTGTTAATGACAAAATCGGATTCGATAAAATGAAAGGCTATTCCTAACTGATCTGCCACCTAATTGGGGTACAAACAGAGCTGTTGCACACACGCCATTATATTGGCAGGTGTTCCAACTCACCAACTTTACTAAGGACTCGTAGCAAATAACAAAATTGAATGGGTGGCTTTATTTTCCCTAGAAAGAATAAAATAACACCTATCATGATTCTTTTCAGTGTGTAGCATCAACGACACACACACACACACACACACACACACACAATCAAAACAGCTGCAATGGACAAATCTGCTCTGGGCTGCCAATTACACCATCCCTGGAACCAGTGACCCAGCAGCAAAGGAAGGCCCGAGGAACCCAGGGGAGAGGCTCATAGTCAATCCTACAAATTGTAAAGTCATGAAATTGTGATGACTACTGGCTAAAAAGGGACATGAAAAAAAAAATGCAATTTAAAAGAAAAAGATCAGGAGATATGGAGAAACATCTTTCTTTCTCCTTTCCTTTTCTTTTTTTAAGAAAAGGCATGCTATGTTTTCCCCGAGGGGCTTTCAAAGCACCAAGGAAGCTTTAATTAATTAAGCATTTTTCCGGCCTTGTTAGGGGAGAGTTATTGTCGCATAGAACAGATAATGAAATGAGGCCAAGAGGTTAAAATCAACTGTTCTCTTGGAAGGCCAGAGTGATATACTAAATGCATCAGCTGTGGTAGTCTTACCTTGAAGGAAGAAACAAACTAAAATGTCTTAAAAATAATAATAAAACGAGCTCTTCCTGTTCTCATTGCCTTGGCAACTGTTTGGCTGAACATGATAGAACAAATGCTTTCTGTAAGGTCCCAGAGTTTAATCTTGGCAGGAGGGAGAGAACTCTGAGATCTTCCATCGGTCAAAGTATGTAAGGCCACATTCACAGCGTACATTTAAAGCGTTATGATACCACTTTAAACAGCCATGGCTTCCCCCGAATAATTCAGGGAGCTGTAGTTTGTTAATAGTGCCGAGGGTTGTTTTGGGGCCCCATTCCCCTCACAAAGCTACAATTCTCAGAGTTCCCTGTGAAGAGAACTTATCCCACTCCTCATTACAAAATCCAGTCCTGGCTCCCACCCCAAAACCCATAAGCAGGGACTCTTACATATAAATAAGAAAGATATTTTTTTACCCAAAACAGATTATGGTACAGGCTCAGTGTCAGAAGCACTTCCCAGCCAAAGAAATGCACACAGCTGATAGTTAAGTATTTATTGCCAAAGATAACATTTACAGTTGCTTCTACAGCTCTGGATACCTAAGCACACCAATCTAACGGCTAGGCAGCTATCCCTTCCACCAGTTTATGTACCTTCCCCCGGCTGACTGAGCGTATGCAGTCAGAGATTGCATCTGTGTGGAAACTTCTTCTGCTCATCCTGTTTCAATTCCCTCCTGGTTCTGGGAGGCAGTGGTTCAGGAGAAGTTGGGGAAGCAGCATGTGAATTTCGCCCAGACACTGCTTCAGACTGCAGTATTCTAGGTATGTCCGTACATCTGGCAACCCTGCTCCACCTCAGAAGCTTCCCCTGCCTCTGATCCTCACAAACCACTGCCCCCCATCTCCCAAGTCAGACTCCAGCCACCCTGCCCCTGGTGCACATTTATCAGAGTTCTGACAGTCCCTGACACTCAGAGGCAGACCCAAAGCTCGGAGGTTACAGCTCAGGAGTTCAGGAGCAGGGCAAGGACAGAAGCAATGAAGATGTCCCAGCAAGTCTGACAAGCTTTTAAAGGTTAGGCATAGGGATGCTGAGAATGCAAATAAATCCTCATTTGGGGTGGGTGGGGCTGCTCCCATCTGCGAAGGTGGCACCTAGTTCTAGAGATCAAGTCTGCACCTCCAATTTGAGCTCTTGTTCAGTTGCTGCTACCTGTACCTGCTGCTAGCTGCTACCTTGCACACCCCCTCAGCCAATCAAAGTCCCCCCCCCCCAATCTCTACTGTGGCTCTCTGCTCTGCAGGAGGATTGAAGAGCACATACGGAAGTCACAATTTCCTCCTGCAACCCAGGTTCACCATTTTCAGCCTCCTCCCTCTCTGTTTCTTCCTCCCCCCCCCCTCCAATGTCAGAGCTTGTCAGTCAAAACCTGTTTCTGACAGCTCCATGAGCTCCGAGAAATCTACCCTGAGGTTGCATTTCCTGGTGCCAAAACCAAACAGTTATGTTACTACCATGATGTTACTAACTCTAATTGTGAACACCAACCCTTGGGGAATTTCTTTTCCTTCTGGGGGAGAAAAGGATGGAGAATTTTGAGAGACAATTTGTGTACAGCTGTTGACAGAAAGCTGGTACTGGCTATGTGTGTGTTTGTGCACATGCATATAAACACACAGAGAAGTGTATGACTGGGAACAATAGCATGAAAGCACCCCAATTTTGGATGACTTGAGCTATATCTGTGGCTCAATTTTAACCTTATTTTCTTGGCATCTGATGCATCTTTTTTGCATGCACTCTTATTTCAGCTACTTTTACGTTGTTGAATCATTGCAAGCTGACATTTTCCACAATGTTTAATGGTACATGATGACTTTGTAGCCAGAAACCCAGAGCATCTATGAAGGAATTTAATGAATGGAGCCATCAACAGAATCAATAAGCACACTGGCTTCTTCTTAAGGTTAATATCCATCTTTTATGAGAGAGAGAGAGAGAGAGAGAGAGAGAGAGAGAGAGAGAGAGAGAGAAATTTATTTTCCTAATACTTTTTATTTTCACCCTTGAAGCAGAAGTCCCAGTAAATATGAAAATATTACCATTCTATGCTTCTCTGTAATTTGGCATCATTACAGATGTCTTAACGTCTCTAATATATGACAGTAGAAGCTGGCACATAAAATATTTCATCTATTTTGCCGGCCAAGCCTCCT
The DNA here is from genome assembly GCF_964252035.2 of Podarcis erhardii. Classification (NCBI taxonomy): domain Eukaryota; kingdom Metazoa; phylum Chordata; class Lepidosauria; order Squamata; family Lacertidae; genus Podarcis; species Podarcis erhardii. Next base: position 17,040,161 of record NC_138504.1, read on the forward strand.
ACCAATAGATTAAAAAAAAAACTTACAAAAATCTTGAGGAGGAAATTAATTCCAACAAAAGTGATCCCCTCACCTTAAAAAAAAAAGAAAAGGTGTGTGGGTTGGTGATGGGGAGGAAGCAGCAAACATTAAAAAATTTCCTTTTTTCAGTTTCTTCACAGACGGTTTTCTACATTGATTAATGTAGATCATAAATCGGTTTAGGCAGAGACAGCGATTAGTGGAAGTGAGCTTTCAGAGGATATGACTCAGGGCCTTGGTTTACGATTTCCAGGGAGACACAGAAAGCAATCCACTGTGCTTTCATTGGATGAGTCCAGGTGGCATCCTCAAATTATCTCCCTTCTGAGTCATTTGAGGAAATAAAGGTAGAAATTAAGCAAGTGCTTCTAACATTGTGACAGAACAAGGCATTAATCCAGTGGCCTTTGTGACTGATAGGGTGGAAGGCAGAGAGGTCAACAGTGGGTGGAGGCAAAACCAATGAAAGGCATACTTGGTAGAGTATGCGACCCTTAATCTCAGGGTCATGGGTCCGAACCCCACATTGGGAGCACAATATTCCTGCATTGCAGGGGGTTGGACTAGATGACCCTTGTGGCCCCTTCCAACTCGGCAATTCTACAATTCTATGATGGTCTTGCCCCCACTCTCCCGCCTGCTGAGGGCAACACTGAGACTAAGAAAAGAGAAGCTGGTGGCAAGGGCTTACCCTCTTAAATTGTTGTACAGTACCTAATAATGTAAGGGGCGGGGGTGGTGCTGTGGGTTAAACCACAGAGCCTAGGACTTGCCGATCAGAAGGTCAGTGGTTCGAATCCCTGCGACGGGGTGAGCTCCCGTTGTTCAGTCCCTGCTCCTGCCAACCTAGCAGTCTGAAAGCACGTCAAAGTGCAAGTAGATAAATAGGTACCACTCTGGCGGGAAGGTAAATGGCGTTTCCGTGCGCTGCTCTGGTTCACTAGAAGCGGCTTAGTCATGCTGGCCACATGACCTGGAAGCTATACGCCGGCTCCCTCGGCCAATAAAGCGAGATGAGCACTGCAACCCCAGAGTCATCTGCGACTGGACCTAACAGTCAGGGGTCCCTTTACCTTTACCTAATAATGCAGGCTGGTGGGGACTGGCTGATGGCAGATTGAGGTTGGAGGGGGAGCACTTGATTCACCCCAATGTGTAAACCTCAATGGCCTGTTTTCTTTTTCAGACCAGGCTGTGTAAGGACCAGACTGGCCAAAGAAGTAGCAGCCTTTCAGGAATGAGGTATCAGAAGGGATCTAGGAAGCAGATGAGTTGAGGGAGAAATCCAGGTGTCTAAAGTGTAGCTAGGAAGAAAATTAGTGCTCAGCTGATCCAGGAAGTCCGTTGCAGCACTTTCTATCTTAGTGGGCTCATTGGACAAATCCTCTTATCAAATCCCCGTTCCTTATTAAATATCTTGTAACTGAACATTGTAGGTGGTGGCAGCTGGGGTCTCGCACCCCCAACCCATTTTACAATTGTTTGTTTGCATGGCATCATGCTTCACAGATGCCTTCCAAAAGCATTAAGGTGCATATAGTCGTTGCTTCTCATGCAGACCAAAGTTATTGATCCCAGAGGTGGGCCATTCAATAGCCAACTAATTATGTTGTCATTTACTGATTAATAAGAAAGCCAGTATTTTTTGTCAGCTATTCAGGCTTGTATTGTTAAGAGTGAGCATAACAGTCTTTGCAAAGTTCTCTTTTCTTTGCACCCTTCCAACCATCAGTAATGATTCCATTCTAGATCAATACTCAGTTGTAAATCTGCTTGTAGTTGGTGACTATGATTAAGCAAAAGTACTTCCTAAATGCTTTTAAAATTGCGCTTCTTTGGAGTGTGGGGTGGATGAGAACTTTCAATAGCAAACGCGTTTTCTGGTTTGAACTGGATAATGGGCAAAGCAGCGTAATAATATGGTATGCGCTGTTGGTCATTTATAGTTTGGTTTCCAAATCTAAACAACTGCCTGATACTAAATTTCTCGTACATTCTGAACGCCAACCTGCATATTATGAAAACAGGCAGTGGCTTTAAGGTAATATGATTGAACCTTTGTTCCACATGCTAAGGTAAAGGTAAAGGTACCCCTGCCCGTACGGGCCAGTCGTGACCAACTCTAGGGTTGTGCGCTCATCTCACTTAAGAGGCCGGGAGCCGGTGCCGTCCGAAGACACTTCCGGGTCACGTGGCCAGCGTGACGAAGCTGCACTGGTGAGCCAGCACCAGTGCCGCACACGGAAACGCCGTTTACCTTCCTGCTATAACACGGTACCTATTTATCTACTTGCACTTAGCGGTGCTTTCGAACTGCTAGGTGGGCAGGAGCTGGGACCGAACGACGGGAGCTCACCCCGCCGCGGAGATTCAAACCGCGACCTTACGATCAGCAAGTCCTAGGCACTGAGGTTTTACCCACAGCGCCACCCTCGTCCCTACATGCTATAGACTCTCAATTGTGCAAAATATAATTTAAAGTGAGATTGGAGAAGAAATTTATCCAACATTTTTGGGAAGGTGTTACCATGTACCTTATCAAAATTTCTAAGGTGGCCAAGGGTTTTTCGTGTTGTTGTTGTTTTAATTACATGCCACTCACAGCAGTGCAAAACATCTTACTGGCTGCATTTCCTGAAATGCCTGGGGAGCAATACCATAGTGCATCGCATTATGTTTCCCCCTAGGAGTTCCAGCAAACTGTGGTTGGTGGAAAGTGGCTTCGAAAGTGGGAAGAGACTCTCTTCACAGCTTTCTGCCAGCTGCATTTTCTGGTGAGAGTCAGTAAGGTAAATGTCAACTCCCACTCCTGAAAATTGGTGGTGTCTATATGTCCAGGCTTATGCTGGATCTTACAAACCTGTAATGGCTATTTGACCAGAGGGGAAGGGCTACAGTTCAGTAGTAGACTGTCTACCATGCATTCAGAAGGCCCCCAGGTTTCATCACAGGCATATTCAGGTAGGACTGGGCATGTTATCTGTTTGAAACTGTGGACAGCTGCTGCCAGTCAGTGAAGACAATTGTGGGGGAACCTTCAATCGTCCAGGTGTTGCTGAACTACAGCTCCCATCAGTCCCTGCAAGCTTGGTCAATGGTCAGTTATGATGGGTGTTGGAGTTTAGCAACATCTGGAGGGCCAAAGTTTATCCACAACAGTTGTAAACAGTACTGCACTAGATAGGCAGATGGTTTGGCTCAGTATAATGCATCTGCTATTGTTTCTGTGGTGTGCATGCAGAGGGTCCCAGTTTCAGTCCCTGGCATCTCCAGGTAGGACTGGAAAGAACCCTGGAGAGACAGTGCTGAGCTAGATGAACCAATGGTCTCACTTGGTATAAGACAGCTTCCTATGTTCTACTGTTCCTACCCTGTTTCCGAGATCAGCCAAGAGTACATACTAAAGGCCTGTTTGCCAACAGATTCCTTGCCTTTCCCATTCGGCCCACCAAGCCGCAAGTTTCCTAGCCATGAGCTGAGAGTTGGAAATCACAGGCAGAAAGATGGGTGACAATATTTCTCCCCCCCCCACTCTTTCTCAAAGCCTGCATGTAATATGTAACAACCATACCCATTTTGGTTCTTATTAATAATAACAGCCGACAAGCCATTCCCATCCCTACTTGCATTAGGCATGCACACGTTTGCACAGCAGGAGCTTCCACTGTTTCTGCTTTTGCATTAAAGTAAAGTTTAATAACAAGCACTGCAAATGCATCAACAAGGCCTCCTCCCTACCACAACCACCCCAGGAAACAAAGCAGAAGGCACAAGTTTACAGATGGTATAAATGTCTGAAGAGCTTCAGGCCTGGAGCAATCCTTTGAGGTTTTTGCAGCCATTGTGATGGATGAATCTGCCAGCCAAGAGGCAGGACAAGTACAAAAACTATGACCCTGTGCACACTGAGACTCTGTTTGCCGTGCCAGATTTAGAGAATCTTAACAACTTTGGGTGGCACGGTTCCTATTCAATTATTTCCCTACAAAATAAAGTATATCATCATCACATACTGGGAGCTGCTTTATCGTCAAGGTTTTCATCCCCCGCAAGTCACTAGTAAAAAACAAAAAGCAAACCACCAGCCAACTCAAACAAAGTTTCTGGAGGGTTCACTCTGCTAGGTGCAAAATAGAGTCAGGTCGTATTTTCAGAGATGTCTGGAAAGTTCTCACTGCACCTCACTTTGACCCTGTTTCCAAAGAGTGTGATGGACCCTGCAAGTCTGCGTTCCCAAATAGGAGCACAGGAAGCTGTCAGATACTGAGTGCACCTGTCAGTCCATCCAACTTAATATAGTCTACACTGACTGACAGGCGCTCTCCATGGTTTCAGATAGGGAATCATCCCCAACTGTATCTTGAGATGCCTGGGACTGAACCTGGGACCTTTTGCAGGCAAGGCAGTTGCTGTGCCTTTGAGGTATGGCTCTTTCCCAAATGATTGGCAAGCTCAGTTTGATATTCTTCATCTCTATGGGAATCCACTGCACATTGCAACACCCAACCACAACAGCTTTTTTTTTTAATAAAAAAAAAATCTACCATTGTAACAGCTATGGAAATAAGATGAACCCTGAGTGTGCGTTTGCTTGCACCTGTAAAATGATCCATCACACAGAAGAACTACAGTTAAGAGCTGCTCAACCTCAAATTTGGAGAATATACAGTATTAGATAAATATAGGCCATTTTTAATAGCCTGGTTGTATTAATGTTATCCTCATTCATCAGATGTCTGAAAACTAGACCGCAATACTACTGGTGATTTTTCAAAGCCCCTTTTCTGGTATGAACAAATAGCTAAGTGGTCTTTTGCCTCCCAGGGGGTGTACAGTCAGGGCCAAGAAGAACAAGGCAATTAACAGCTCGAAGAAAGCAGCCAAAAAGAGAAAATGTGTTTTTCAAATTAGGTAAGCTACAATGAAGTTCCCGTATCCTGATCTCTGTTTCATGGGGTTCCACGGCTGCAAGATGAACTAAATTCCGGTTCTCACTGAGGGAGTAATCCTGAGTTTGGGCTAGGAATGAATGAACCTGCCAATTTTGATTTCCTTCAATTTCTTATTCTCTTGATCCTTCACTTAGGTTTTTAGTTTAATGAATTTCTCTCGCATCTGAGGGAGCTAAGGATGTTCCAGGAATCAAAATCACTGCAAATTTCTATACAAAATGACCTGGTTTGCACCTCTCAGGCTAATGTCTGGATTGGAACTTCACTTTTCGTTTTGAAATGTTGTTTCAAAGATTTCAGTTGCATGCCCAGGCACCACAGCACTGCCCCCCAATACCGCGACTTTGTCACCATCCACTCAGCAGGTGTTGCAGTATTTAGCTCACCTGTGGTATATGGGTCGTGCTGTGAAGTCAATTAGAATTCAATCTTCTGCCATTTCATTTTTCTGTAACTCCCTTTATTATAGAGATCCTTGTGCAAAGTTTGTAGTGTGCAAGGCTCTTGAGGGTTGGGCCAGATTGCAGCCACCTAAGTCACCAGGTAGGAAGCCGGTCACATTTTACCTTTCATCCAAGATGTGCTACAAGTTAAGACTTGTCTGCTGGTCCACTTATGAGGCGAGACTCTTTTTGGTGGCTTATTTCATTGCATTTTTTGGTGCACTGCATGTGGGCAAAGTGGTGCTGGAGATAGCACAAGGAGGGTCCTCCAGGGGATTGTTTTTGCAGGATGTTCAGATTTCTGAGGGGGAGCTAGTTCTCAACATCCGGAACTCCAAAACGGACCAGTTGGGCAGAGGTGCCTTCATGAGGCTGCCTGCCACTGGTAAGCCCGGCCCTTGTCCAGTTAAAGATGGCAGAAGGATTTGTCACTTCACCTGCCTAGGGATGGTCCCTTCCTGGTTCATGAGGATGGGAGTCCATTAAGGAGGCATCAATTTGCTGCAATAATACGTAAAGCAATTGCAGCGTGTGGCCTGTTGGCCACTGAGTTTGCACCTCATTCTTTCCGCATTGGTGCTGCCACCAGTGCTGCACACTGGGGCCTATCCGTCAACAGGATCAAGGATCTGGGCCGCTGGAAGTCAGATGCATACAGGGGTTATGCGGTGCTGAGGTGCAGTTATTAATGTTGTTTTGTTCATTCATAGGTCTGCCTGCCCTGTACGTCTAGATAGTCGGTCACAGCATTGTACACTGGGCTGGCATGAGGGCAGCGGAGTCTGGATTCGGACGCAGGCTCGGGCTCCCCGACCATGTGCGCGTCTCTTGGGTGTCCAGACTAGGAATGTGTTGGGAGGAGCTTCTCCCAATGGTGCGGGCGAAGGTGTCTGCGGCGATGGTGGTGCAGCTGGGCGAGAACAATTTGCCACAAGCTCCCGGCTTGAGCCTGCGGACCCGCATGCAGGAGGGCTTGGAAGAGTTGAAGGCAGCTCTTCCTGGACTCAAATTTTTTTGACATGTATGGTGAGGTAGCCGATGCCCAGCTGCCACCAAGAGGGCCAGGAGGCACATGCAGAGCCCAGTGGCCAAGAAGGTTCTGGTCTTGGGCAGCATGGTGATCCGTCACCTGGGCATTATCTTCCGTGATGCATCCTGTCAGGGAACTGCCATCGGAGCCAGAGGAGGAGGGAGGGCTCCAGAGGGATTCCGGAGAGCGTCATAGGAGGGAGAGAGGCAGCCCATCTTCTGGGGAAGGAAATCAGCGTAGCACCAGTGGAGAAGGGGGGCAGATGGGGGAATCGGCAAGGGGACTCCATGACTCCTCACCGGAGACCAGCGGGGAGAGCACAGGTCCTCCGCTGCCCACACCCTCCCTGCGCAGAAGGCTTCCGCGCAGGGAGAGTAGGCGGAGACTAGGCGTCAAAGAGCTTCTTTGCTGGAAGAAGTTCAAGAAACGCCCACTGACAGATTCTGCCAGCGATTGAGACAGTCACGGATGAATGGCTGTCCGGACAGAAAGGGTTCACCCAGGTAACCCAGCCAAGCGTGGCGCCGATTTACACACAAGCAACCCCTAGAACCATTACACATCCCTTTATAGGCTTGATGGGGTTCATCTGTCTGTGATTGGGAATGATTTGTTGCTGGACCTCAGTGTCAGCAGGGTAAGGGATTGGTTACAGGGTGAGTGGTTGGTGGTTAGTGTGGGTGCTCGTGTGGCGGATAGGCATTGGTTCAGGTGACAGGGATGGGGGAACGGTCTCGCCATCCCTATGTGATGGGTATTCCATTAAAGGAATCCAGGGACTCAACTCGGTTTGGTCAACCCCCGAGAGGGGGTTGTGCCTGTGCCTGAGTCCAGGGAAGCATCTGGGGAGTGGACATAGCCTGTATCCGGGCTTTCTACCTACCTCAGGTGTTCCTCCTTGGCTGACCTATGATAGAGCTCTGGGTCAGCGCTACCTGCAAGGGTGCAGGGAGCTAGTCGAACCAGAGCCTATGCAACCACTCACTTTCTGTAATCGATACAGTTGTGGCCTAAATTCTGCCAAAAAAACCTAACTAAAATTTGAGTCAAATGTGTTTTTATTTAGGGGGGAGGTCTCTGGGTCTGAACACGCAAAAGGGGGTGCCAGTTTGCGTGATATGTGCATATTTGTTGATGGGCAATGTCAAGGCCCCTGTTCTTTTCTCAGGTTTCTTTAAACTAGACATTGGCAGAACAGTTCTCCAAACAAACTTTGTTTATTTAAGGTTATTCCCCCCACCCCCAAGTTTTAATCAGAGCACCTTAAAAAATCAGTAAAATCAGATGGGTTTACAATATATAAATACATGGCAAGAAAGGAAAATGGATTGGGAGTGAGGAGGAAATAAGCGAGCTAAGGCTTCTTAGTTGGAAGCTGTTCTAATAGGCAGCTATGATGGAAAAGTTTGAGGTGAGGAGGAAACCAAAGCTTCTGGTCTGTCGGCCACACCTCTGGGCATGACCCAGAATCCCTTCCTGGGCTGCAGAATCATGATGTAATGCCTGCTGTCAGGAGGTAGTTCACAGTGGGAGGAGTATTTTTTTTAGCAGAAGTAGTTATTCAGTATTGTCATCTGTAAAGTGGATCACATGGTCACCCTATCCAGTAGCAAAATTCGGATTTCCATCTTCCAGAGAAGCACTCTTGACAATTCTAATGCATCTGAATGAATGCACCAGTTATTATGGGAGCATCCTAACAACTCAGATGCTTACAAGAGAGAGATATGATGGCTGCAACCTTCTCAGCCTTGTACAATTCAAAGAATTGCCTGTTAAAAAAGATGGAAGCAAATAACATCTGTTTTGATGTGGATGTTCTTAGCAGTACTAGTAAAGGGGGAAAATGTGTGTGTTTTTCTGACTTTTTTCATGATAGGAAATAAATGCATTAAAAAGAAAGACTCGTAGCATGCCATATATATATATATATATATATATATATATATATATATATATATGACACCAATACATGAAAGCAGACAGCTCCTTCATAATGTCGAAAATAGATAGAATTCTCTGTTTGTGAGAAGGTAATTTCCAAAGCAATTGCTGTGTTGTAGAAGTAAACATTATTTAAAAATGTATAAGCACCCATCAGGTTCTTTTCAGATAGGCAAGGCTCTTATCTCTCATCCTTTCATTTTGGAGTTGAACATAATTGAGGTTTGATACTAATGCTTCATCCTTCATCCCTCCCTTAAAAGCAAACATCCTTTAAAAATGTCACCGTAGAGTAACCCCTCTGTGCGGCGGTGTAGGCCTTTGGATGTTTGTGTGGGTGTCGTTTGATTCCCCCCCCCCTTGTTTGTTTGTTTTTAATGCCAGTGCAAATTCAGAGTGATAAGCTATGGACGTGTCTTTGGGGATTTTTTTTTTACCCCTTTGGAATTTCTTATATTCTTCAGCTGTGATGAGCTATTGTAACGAGCGCCAATGTTGGCACACTCATCACCTTGAAGCCTCCCTGAAACCTGCAGCGTTCAGTGCCTTTGAAAATCTGGCATGGACATCCCAAGGTTTTCTAAATGATAGCACAAATCTATTGTTTCACTGACTAAAAGGGAATGGGGGGTTGAAGGGCAGGGTTAAGTTTCTAGTTTATTAAAAAACAAAGTGCAGTCTGATGAATTACTAAATTGTTTCTGGCTACCAGTTAGAAGCCTCGCTATCAGATTTTCTTGGCAATTTTAAGATTTTATAATAATAATAATAGTAATAATAATAATATTGAAACTACACTCGATTCACTCTGGAGCCATCTGGAGTCATTGTTATTATACAGTGTTACCTCGGGTTAAGAACTTAATTCGTTCTGGAGGTCTGTTCTTAACCTGAAGCACCACTTTAGCTAATTGGGCCTCCTGCTGCTGCTGCGCCGCTGGAGCATGATTTCTGTTCTCATCCTGAAGCAAAGTTCTTAACCTGAGGTAATATTTCTGGGTTAGCGGAGTCTGTAACCTGAAGCGTATGTAACCCGAGGTACCACTGCACATTGCATTTATATTTTACCTTTTCTCCAAAGAGCTTGATATGGCATTGCAAGTTATCCTCACAAACAACCCTGTGAGACCGCTTAGGCTGAGAGGTAAAAAGGTAAAATTTAAAAGGTAAAGGACCCCTGGATGACATAGTCAAAGGTGACTATGGGGTTGCAGTGCTCATCTCACTTTCAGGCTGAGGGAGCCGGCATTTGTCCACAGACAGCTTTCCAGGTTGTGTGGTCAGCATGACTAAACTCTTTCTGGTGCAACAGAACACCATGACAGAAACCAGAGCGCACAGAAACGCCATTTACCTTCTCACTGCACTGGTGTGCTTTCGAATTGCTAGGTTGGAAGGAGCTGGGACAGAGCAATGAGAGCAATGAGAGCTCACTCCATTGTGGGGATTTGAACCACTGACCTTCTGATTGGCAAGTCCAAGTCATAAAATGGTCCCCCATAAAAAGGTCTCCTGTGACCTAGTCCAACACACTATTCCACACCAATACAGTGAAGTACTTATTCAGTCCAAATTGGACCAATTTGGTTTGGGACATGGCCAGATCAGTTGCAAAGCCCTAGTAAATATTACTTTTGCAGAACTGCCTAGTTTCTCCACACATTCACACACCCCTTCCTATTCTCCACCCAGATAAGTGGGAGTGACATGTTTATGAACCATGCAGGCATTCTTTATATCAACCTTAACTGACTTTGTGCTTTCTAGATGTTTTGGACTACAGCTCATGTTCATGATGAGGCATGCTGGCTGAGGCTGATGGAAGTTGTACACGGAAGGCACCAGGTTGATGGAGGCTGCTTCATATGCACCTGGACCAACATGGGAGGCATCATGGAGGAAGTAACAAAACTGCAAGCTCTGCAGTGACATTTCTAACAGGTTTGCTCGTAATGATAACCAAAGCAAACATTCTAAAGCACATATCCTCCAACATATCTCTGATGAAAATAGGGACATCCCATTTCAAAATGGTAATTTTACTATTTTTACACCACATATCCTATTGGGTTGCCCCAGCCACTCCGGGCAGCTTCCAAAATATATAAAAACATAATAAAACATTAAACATTAAAAAAAACCTTACTTATACAGGATTGCCTTCAAACAGCTTGGGGCTAGGGTAACTCCATACCCTCCAACATTTCTCCAATTAAAATAGGGACATCCTAAGGAAAAAGTGGGACATTCCAGGAACAATTCAGAAACTGGGATGGCTTCTCTAGATTATGGACGTCCCTGGAAAATAGGGACACTTGGTGAGTCTGAAAGCATTCATTAAATTACTAACGGTGCAATCTTACTGTATTTAGTGGGACTTGTCCCCAGGTGGGGGTGTCTGATGAAGACACAAAAGGGAGCAGAAGCTGCTGATGTTTGTTTATACCTATCATGTGCTGAATGGAAATGAATCTTGCAGATAGGATTGGTATTTACTGTTGCTGCTGCTCTCAGTTCACAAACAATATGTCTCTGAATGATTTAGCATGGGGGTCTGCACAAACATTCAGTGTGCTGCAAGTGGGAGGTGCCTCTTCCAGCTATGTTCCACTCCCAAGATGATCAAGTCTCCAAACCAGGCCAGATGGCCAGGCTGTCTGAGGCCAACCAAGGTTTTCTGACTTTGACCCCCTTTTGCTTTGGTGTTGATGTTGTTTTTTTGGTGTGTGCTTTTTTGCATTGAAATGAATGTAATGCAATAACATAATGGCAACATAATCATGCCATTTAGAGTTAATGTAAATAATTATGTAAGTTATGTAATTTTGCCACTGAAAAAGACAGCGAGAAAAATAACATGGCAGAAAAGAACTGCTGCAGAACAAAAGCAGTTCTGCATGCGATGGATACAGGGTGGAATGGACAATTTTGCCTTCTTACTTCCCTCCCCCTCCCATAAGGGGGCCAGACCATCATTTTATTTATGGAACAAAAAAAAGAAGAAGAAGCAAACCCCAAACCATAAGAGGGTACCTTCTGCACACGGCATCCAGAAGTTCAAGGCTTCAATGGGAGTTTTAAGCTGTTTCTGAGCTAAAATGGATTTGTGGAGATTGGCAGCTGGTAATGCCAGTGGGATTGAAGATGCATGGAGTTCTCTGTAGAATATTTACTGGGTAAGCGAAATGGGAGTTTTTAAAGTCTTCATGGGAGCCATTTAGGATTCTCTCCAGCTGCAGCTTGACGAAAATTCTGCAGACCAAAAATGTTTGTGTCTCAAAAAAGCTGAAATGTTTAAAGAACTTTCATCTCTGTTTCTTGTCAGTTTACTGTCTCTATTGGCACATAAATTGGAAGTATTCTGATGTGTTTCTTGAAATGGAATGCTTCAGATTTGCATGTACAGTGAATTCTCCTTTGCCAGTTTTGGAACAATAATGGCTTCCCACCTAAAAGTGTTACAGAATGTGAAACAGATGATATATCTGTAGGAGTTGTTCTATTTCCCACCTTATGTTCAAACAGCAACAAATGCCAATCAGCCAACCAAGGAATTTTGAAAAAAGCATAATATTTTTCATTTATTCCCCTTCTCCTGGAATTTAGGTTACAATGCAGCAGCTGAAGTATGTATTGCATTATTGGCATGGATCCAGGACTGGTGCTGAATATCAGAGTGGCCGGGCACAGTCAAGAAACCCCTCGACCTGCTCCTCCTCTTCAACATTGCAACCTGTTTGCTCATCTGCCTCTCACTGTGGCACAAACAACAGTGGAGCAGATGCCACTGCCTGCTTACTCATCGGTACTCTGCCTGGTTAGTGAGCAGGTGGCAATGAGGAAGAGGAAGACATTCAACAGCTGGTGATAATGGCAGTGACAGCAGAATAGCCATGTAAGCGGTTATGCCCCGAGACTTCACCAAAACCTGGTGTCAACACTGCATGTACCATCCTGAAGAACAGAAGCGTCTGTTGAGACAAGGTGAGATTGGTGGTGTAAGAGGTTGTACCTGAATTTAGACACAGCACATGTGTTCTTCAGACCTGAAGTTAAGTTGCTGGTGTTGGAAGCTTAGAACCAGATCAAGACACTTTGCTGCTATTGGCATTTGTGTTTTATCTGGACATTGAATTATGGGACCATATTTAGGGAAGAGTCTTAGCTGAGTGGTGGAGCATCTGCTTTGCATTCAGAAGGTTCCAGGATCAATCCCCAACACTGAGAGAAACCCTTGGCTGAAGCCTTGGAGAGCAGCTGCCAGTTAGTGTAGACAATACTGGGCTAGATGGACTAATATTCTGGACTCAGTATAGCTTCTTATCTACCACCATACTTGAGGGCAGCAGGCATCTTAGGAGGTGCAGGGCAGGTTGCCTGCCACATATAACAGCATCCCAACACCTTGTTACTTTTCACTCTCTACTCCATCTGGCGCCTGATCCTTTGCCTTCTCAAACAAATGCTGATAGTACAGTAGGAACATATTTCCAGGGTCCACACGACATCTCATGAATGTAAATGGAGAGGCAGAGTTGAACGTCATGGCACCTCTCACCAAAACTTGTAATGACCATTCCCAGAGGCTTCATGTAGATATTAAATAGCAATAGGGATAGAATACTGCCCTGTGGCTTCCCAAAGTATAACCACCAGGGAACTTGAAATTGCTATCCCAGTGCTCCTCTCTCCACATGGTCCCACAGGTAGGACTGGAACCACTGCAACACAGTGCCCCCAATTCCCCTTCCATGGAGCCAGTCAAGGAGGCTACCATGGTCTATGGCAGGCATGGGCAAGCTCAGCCCTCCAGATTTTTTGGGACTACAACTCCCATCATCCCTGACCACTGATCCTCTTAGCTAGGGATGGTGGGAGTTGTAGTCCCAAAACAGCTGGAGGGCTGAGTTTGCCTATGCCTGGTCTATGGTACTGAAAGCCATAGAGAAATCAAAAACCAGGAGCAAAGTCTCACTCTTCTTGTCCTTCTTTCAAAATTATCAACCATTAGGGAGACTAAGGGTGACTGTGTCCCATGGTCAGGCCTGAACCCAGACTGAAACAGATCTAAATAATGGGCATCATGCAAGAATCCTTGCAGCCACCCTGCCACAACTTTCAACATTACCTTCCCTAAGAAAAATTATGCCTTGATGTCAGTTGCTGGGAATTGCAGGTGGGCAGAGTGCTGTTGTACTCATGTCCAGCTTGCAGGCTCCCCACTGAAATATAGTAAGCCACAGTCAGAATAGGATGCTGAACTACATGTGCCATTGGCCTGATCTAGCAGGCTTGTCTTAAGTGCTTATGTGCTTAAAAATTCAGATTTTCTGAAAATCTATGTGTTGAATTATCCACACAGATTTCCCCCCTCCTAATTCTCATCTCATTCTATTTATATCAACAGGAAGCAAGTTACTTCCTTGTTTACCCTAAAATATGAATAATGATATGCATTACAGCTGTACCCCGGGTTAAGTACTTAATTCGTTCCGGAGGTCCGTTCTTAACCTGAAACTGTTCTTAACCTGAGGTAACACTTTAGCTAATGGGGCCTCCCGCTGCTGCCGCCACCGCGTGATTTCTGTTCTCATCCTGAAGCAAAGTTCTTAACCTGAGGTACTATTTCTGGATTAGCGGAGTCTGTAACCTGAAGCGTCTGTAACCCGAGGTACCACTGTACTATATTACAGTATTATATGCATCAATATACTATGTTATTAAACATACAATATGGTATGCATACTATAGTTATATACACTTCAGCTTTCCTAAAATGACCAGAATATCAACAGATACGTACAACTGTTTGTGTGTGTGTGTGTGTGTGTGTGTGTGTGTGTGTGTATGCATTCATACATATAAAAATTATGCAGCAGAAATATCATGTAGCATGGAGTTTTACTCCTTTGTATACCTTTTTCAAATCATTCCAGTGCATTCACCAGGAAAACACACATTTGTATGCATCTTTTATGTAAAATATGCATATTTTTGGCAATCTTTTGTACACCAAAAATGCATAGCAAGATACAGATAATTGCATAAAATGGCTGGGAATTGCATTCTGATCTGCAAGGAAATTAAACATGAAGAATGCATATCCCATCCCCAAGACAGGGACAAAAAAGGGAACAAAACAATGGAAATCCTCACATCTCTAAAGCTGCCCCAAATGATGATTACTTCGCTCCCCAGACTTCTCAACAAGCGTTTAAAAGGGAAGTCACCACTTTGCTTATGCATTTTTTCTTTTTAAAAAACCAACAACATTTCCTCCAGAGCATTTACTGGAACACTATGAAGTCCTATTCTAAATAATTAAACAGAACCATAATTGTCAAAATAAGTGAACAAAGCACATCTGGCGAGCTTACGTTGGCAGATCACAGATTCACAGCATTCAGCAGTTCGCCACAGATCCTTCAAAGGTGACCCCAAATGAGCAAAATTCTTCTGGGTGCTTGATATAGTACCTTTTTTGGGGGTGGGGATGGGGGGTGTTTTTAAAAGCATGTTATGGAAACCCAAGGAACCAGGGCAGTAACAATGTAGAAAGCCAATAGGAAATGAAAAAGCATAAAAATGTATTAAAAATTAATCTCTTCCTACTCTCCAGCTTTAAAGATCTTAGGACATAATGGAGATGAATAAGCTATTATCTAATGTATTTATCTACATGAAGGCAAAAATGTTAAAGAAACTTTAGAAGAGGGGCGGCAGACTTCAGGCTAACAGGACCCCCTCTCTCCCTCTAAGTCTCCGACTCTGGCATTTCTCTCTTACTGAAACGCCAAAGATCCATGAACTGGAAGTCAGGTGCAAGACGGTGGACAACCTACTTTGATAATTAAGCACATGACATTTTGTTTAAGCCATTAATAATCCATTTCCTGGTAGCAGCCCAGATGGAGATCACATTATTATGGATAAGTGATGATTTGTTAATTGTGTAAAACTGGTATAGTTGGGTTTGGAAGTTTGAGCTTGTAAACAAACTAACACAACATTGGAGAGTAGTCAAAGATGACATTACCTAAGATAATTTTTGTGATAACTTGTCTCTCTCCATTTCTTTCATGAATTCTCCACGAGAGGAACCTAAACCATCTTCTGTTCACATTCCTTTTTGGAGAAGTATGTTGTCTGAAACTTTATATTGATTTCCCTCTGCCTTTTTATTTCACCGGTGTATCAGTCATCTCTGCTAATTCATCTGAAAGCATTGTGCTTTAGAATGAAAACAGAAATAAAACTATGTGCATGAACATGAGGGACAGAGGGAGTGGTGGGGAAAGAGAGAGTGGCTGCGGTATATCTTTAGGCACAATTAAGTTTGCAGCATGTGTTTAAAAATGTACGCCTATCGATTGCAATTGGAGACTTTATTTAGCAATTTCAAGAAAGGAAGAGCCATTCAATAAACATGGTGGGGTGGGAGCACACACACACACCAATTTGCCAGCCATCAACCATTTCCCCATAATAGCCTAAAGGTGAAACAAAGTGGACTTAAAACATTTAGCTACGGTTGTCCATATGTCCAATCAATCAAGTTTCACAATAGGAACAAAAAGGTTGTCATTGCAGCCACTTTGCTTCATTTCTCTCTCTCCATGTTGACCCATAGAGATAAAAGAGGAAGGAAATCCATTAAATGGACACTGTGAGTGTCAATAATAAATGCATTCACTTCACCCCCTTCTTTATGCAGTCTTTATTTTTGCTGTTACCACACTTCACCAGATTGCTTCCAGCTCAGTTCTCCAACGAATCAAGAGCAATTTTTGTAGCAGTTTACAATCCCTCCAGGCTTCGTAATCTTCTACACATTTACTAAGTGCATTTGCACTTGCTCTCTTGTGTTTGCCAGTTTCTGAGGTCAAGCATTCTGGAACCTGAGGGGTAGGAAGCCAGAGGGGGATTCTGGAGGTCAGGGGGTGGAGCTAATTGAACACAATTCCTGCCCCCCCCCCCCGATTTAATTATGTGCTGCAGTCATGGCAAGCTGTGTTTCTGTGTTCCCAATTGTAAGGTGATGGAATCTGGGATGGGGGAAGACTTAGGGATTCATTGCAGTTCACATTTTTATGCAAACTTACCTGGCATTTCTTAAAAAGAAAAAGGGCTCTCATCAAAATGTTCGCTTTTCTGAAGTTTGCAGTACAGTTCTCCATAAAAACAAAATGGGACACTAAAATGTGTGTATTAGAATATGTACATAAAAATGCATATATTCATGAAAATAGCTTATAAAATTATTAGAGAAAATGGCATACAAAATTATGTATACTAGGTGAAATGTGCAATAAAATGCTGACAAATATTCAGGAAACTGGTGCAGAAATATGATGAACTGAAGATGGGAAAAGTGAAAAACTGAGAGATACCAAAATTGACAGATTTGACTAGACCCAAATAAAATGTTAGGTCATAGAATCGGGGGTGGGGTGAGGTGGGGTGGAAGAGGAATTCATCCAATCTACAGTTTTAAGTGAACCATCTTAATTTGCACCTTCCAGACTAACAAATAGTCCCTTGGATGTGGCACTTCTCTGAAATTTGTGATTATATATATATATATGGTTTTTTAAAATGTACTAAAAGGCATTAAAATGTGTCTTTTAGGATAAAATGCTTTGGTTGATATAAAATACATTTCAATAATATTTTGTGATAAAATACATATTAAAACAAATTTACACACACACCAATGGATTAGTATAATGCATAATGGAACAGACATACGAATGAACCTCTGCAACACTGGCATAAACTTGAAATGGACTGACCCATTCACCCATAAACGTGTGGTGTTCATTTGGTAAGAGGCTGTTAGGACACATCATAGGGAGAAGCAGGCACAGCAGCAGCAGCAGCAACAACAAGGCATATATGTTTGCAATACACCTCCCTTTTAATTACGAACGGGCTAAGAACCTCCAGGCAAGGAAACTTGCAGAATCACTATGCAACTGAACATTGCAAGATGAGAAAATTCATATTTTGAGTCCACTACACAGACTTGAGTGGCATTGCTAGTTTACAATCCTGCTGGAACTGAACTTCTTTCCTGAAGGAGCACTGAAGCATGCAATTCTGAAGGGCAGAAGTTAAGAAAAGAAAAATCTTTACCATTTGATCCTGCTGAATCAACTATCCCAGAGTGTAAACCTGTTGGTTGATTGAATGGAGGAGGAGGCAGGCAAGTTCCGCTGGCTATCAGATTTCCCTGAATGGTGCTATGTATTTTATAAAGTTCCCTAAAATCACAGTCCTTGTGGAGGGAACAGCCTTGGCCAACTGCTGTGTTTAATGTCAGAGGAAACAATACAGCTCTGCTTTAAGGATCAGGCTTGCCATGATTTATAAAAGCCTAATAATATATTTATAAGCCTCTTACAAATTGTGCATAGAGATATATGAATAACCTACAAATTATTTACAGAGTATTTACAGCACAGACCAGTTGCACAATGCATCACTTGGCCCCGCACAGCTTTCTTTGGTTTCGAGCAGACTATACTTTGTGAGGAAAATGAGATGGACTCAAGTTCTCTTTACTTTTAAGTGAAATGAGCAATCCATAGATATGTATGTATATGAATCCACTTTATGTATTTGCCAGTTCATGGTAACAAATGGAATTTATAGCCACAACCTGCAGAAGCTGCCAGAAGCTCATACAGCTTTCTAAAAGGGCTTACAGTGCAATTCTACATGTGCCTACTCAAAAGTAACCCCCATTCAGTTAAATGAGACATATTCCCAGGTAAACATACAAATTACAGGCTGGTGGTGTGGTTTGCTTATTCATGCCTCTTTATCAAATGACAATCAGATTGATAACTACTGTTACCCTACAAAAGGGGGTCTGGAAATACTCCGGTCCTATTCAGCTAAGTACATACAGCAGCATCGTGGAAAGAGTTCAAATTTATTGCAGATTGCAATAAGAATCCAGAGAAATTCTCCAAATTCTGGGCCCAAATACAAAATTCAATACACTTTTATAACATTCTCTTTACATGGTTAGCTCGTGAATGATCCCATTCAGCAACATGATTGGATAACAGAACGCATAGACAGGTTGTGGATTCTTCATGTTCACTTCTAATTGGTTTGCTAAATAAATAAATAAATAAATAAATAAATAAATGCTCCTGCCTATTAGCTGTACCATGAAGGACAACGGCACAGATACATTGTGGTTGTGACTGAGAACATGTTTATACAGGCTCAGCACTTAGCAGGCTGAGGTCAGTTGTGTATCAGAAACATGTTCTGTGACAAGAGGGTGAGAGCATGTCAGTATAGGGGTACTCTGTGCTTCACCTTCCAGTTGAAGAACAACCTGAAAGAACTTGGCAGATCTCCTGCATTCTTAAACAGCACAACCTCTCCTTGGTGTCCTGCTAGCTGCTGATAGTGAACTGTAAGTTATTGTTCAGTAGAAACAGACTCAAAGCAGAAATATTAGTGCTCTGTGAAAGCAATGTATGCTCAGAAATGCGTGCCTGCTGTGTTGACCCCAGTGGGTGTCAGGTCACGACATTCACCTGGATCCCAGGTAATCATACTAAGGTATCATTACAAGGGGCAGAGGCTTTTCAGTGATGGCTATGCCTTTGTGAAATGCACACAAGAAGTACACTTGCCTTTGCAGCGTTTAAATGGACTTTTAAAACTTTAGTTTTGTTTGAATCTGCTTTTAATTAATGACGCTGGAATGAATTTTTAATCTGCCACTGATTATGATTCTACATTAAGCCCCCACCCCTGAATTTGAGATGTTTCACACTGTTTGGTGTTTGTTTGCATGAAAAAGATGGCCTCCTCTCATATATACCTACTCAGACCTGTCCATAGCTGTCAACCGTCCCTTATTTGGCAGGAAACTCCCTTATCCCAGCGCCGTTTCCCGCTGCTGTCCCTTAAATTTCCCGGGTTTCAAAGGAAGCAGCTCCTCTCCCTCGCTCCCTGCTGGCCAGGAAGGAGGGAGGCTCCAATTGTGTTGCTTGGCTGCGTTGCTCACCCAATAAGGAGTCTAAGAACAACTGGGGGGTGGAGCTTGCATGCCTTGTGCCGGTCAAATCGGCCGCATTGCCTGGGGACTCACCTTTGCTCAGCGCTTCCCAGCGGAGAGGTGATGGTGGTTTTCCTTGCTGCATCTCCTTTGCTGGGTTGCTGCACTGTGGGAACCACCGCTTGAGGCTTTGTTTGGCTGCTGGTTGACTAAAATCCCTTAATTTGGCTGCTGATCCTTTATTTTCGAGGCTGCTTGTCCCTTATTTTCAAATCTGTAAGTTGACAGCTATAGGCCTGTCCATACTCTGAGATCTTCATAGGAGATTTTTCTCCAGTTCCCCCTAACCTCAAAAGGTGGCTCCCTTCTTGTTGAAGACTTCTTGTTCCAATAGGTGCTGGAACTCACCATGAATGCCTCCCTTTGTTCTCTTATAATGGAAATGGTGCCCGCCTGAGTTCCAGAGAGTTCCGACTGGGGAAAAAAAGTCCTGGTTTTAATTCTATTAAAATTCCCCCCTATGTTTTTAGCAATTCCTGCTTTTACCTGTAAGCTGCCTTGAGCCCTATCAGGGAAAAAGGTGTGGTATGTATGTATGTATGTATGTATGTATGTATGTATAAATAAATGAATGAGTGCCCTCCCCAGCAAGATTTGCTTGTGACCTACATTATGATCCTGTTGCTACCACATGAAGACATGTCTATTCTCCCAGGCATTTTAGGTTATAGTAAGGTTAAGGCATTCTGGCTGGCAGGCCACAGTTTTTCTTTCCTTCTTTTGCTTTATATCTGGATTTCAGTAAAGAAACTGGTTCAGTTATTTGATGTTGGGTTGTGTCTAATACAGTGCTAAGTTAGCGTCGCCTAGCAGTATACCTGATCTGCTGGCAAAATGTTTTGCACCAGCAGAATGTTGTTGTTCAAGAGAGCAGGTTTCTGTGAAGCACATTAGATTGTACAGTCTGTTGTGCTGTGAGTTAGCAACAGTACAGCCGCTGAGCTGGTGTTCTCTGCTGTGCAATATTAAAACTCACCTGTCTGCTAGCACAGAGAAGAATGAAAATGTGGATACAGCCCGTTGTATTCATGTTTCTATTAACCCAAACAGAAGGAACATATTCTCAATAAATAGAAAGCAGGGATTAATCTCTGTAAAATAAATTCCAGGTGCTTATGTTCCCTGCAGGTATGAGATGGGCAATTCAGAGTTCCTGGTACACTGACAGTTGTATAGCCAGGGCACAGAGAAGTTTATAATTATTTTATATACAATGATAGCATACATCTGCTTAATGTTAATGGACAAAGGGTTCCAGAGTATAGGTATAACCATACTGAAGGCCTGATTCCTAACAAATGTGGAATGATGTTAAAAAATAATACCCAACACATGACAAAACAACACATCTGTTTCAATCATCTGTAGCAGTTGTATGGGAGGATATCTTCAATTTTTCTCCATCCTTCCTTTCCCAAGATAGATATGCAGAAATTAGCACTCTCTTCATCCTAAACCTGGGGGAAAGCCTACGCCTTAAGTTAGATTTTTACATGAGAAAAGGAATCTTGCATAAAAGAGAGAAATCATAAACAGGAAATCAGTGTCCTGGGGCCAGAAGTTCTTTCAGGCCTAATGGACATAAAACGTTTCAGAGCATTTGGCTTCAGTTAAGATTCTACATTGCTTCCTATCCAAACCTCCTGAGTTTGCAGCGCTTGGAATGGATCTTCCCCGTTCCCTGAAGGGACATTGTTAGCATTTCAAGCTTTGAATGAGTCTGGAACCATCACTGTTCTCATGAACCATTAGGGCCTCTAGTTCTATTCCCAGGCAGATCTCTTTTTAACAGTGGTGGGGTGGGGGTGGGAGGGAAAACTAAACAAGAAACAACGATGAAATCTGTGGAAACCATAGCTGATTTCACAACAGCTTTTTAACTGTTGTTCTAATAGTAATTTAGGGGTAATTTCAGATTTACTTTTTTTTACGGCAAGCTGGGGAAGGGCTGTAGTTCAGTGGTGGAAAGTACATTTTGCATACAAGAGATCCTAGATTCAACCCTTGACATTTCCAACTATAGCTGGGAAAGAACCACCAGGAGATAGGGACATGGAACATAGGAAGCTGCCACTGGTCCATATAGCTCAGTATCATCTACACTGATTGGCCATGGCCATCCATGGTTTCAGACAGGGTGTCTCTCACAGCCCTACCTAGAGAAGCCAGGGGATTAACCTGGGGCTTTTTGTACATGAAACAGATGTTTTGGCCCTTCCTCAAGGGTATAGGGTGGCTACAATTCCCAGAATTCCATGGGAAATGGCATTGATTACTAAACCATAGGTAGCTCTCTGAGAGGAGTATTAGCCTCCTAACAACTCTCAACACACTTAATAAACTACACTTCCCAGGATTATTTGGAGGATGCCATGGTTGTATGACATGGCTTTAAATGTATATGGGGACCAACTTAGAATCATTCATTTCAGTGGGTCTACACTGAGTAGAACTTCATTGGATACAACCTCTATATATATATAGGTAAAGGTAAAGGGACCCTTGACCATTAAGTCCAGTCGCGGACGACTCTGGGGTTGTGGCGTTCATCTCGCTTTATTGGCCAAGGGAGCCGGTGTACAGCTTCCGGGTCATGTGGCCAGCATGACTAAGCCGCTTCTGGCGAACCAGATCAGCGCACAGAAACACCGTTTACCTTCCCGCCGGAGCGGTATCTATTTATCTACTTGCACTTTTGATGTGCTTTTGAACTGCCAGGTTGGCAGGAGCAGGGACCGAGCAATGGGAACTCACCCCGTCGTGGGGATTCAAACCTTCTGATCGGCAAGCCCTAGGCTCTGTGGTTTAACCCATAGCAACATATATATGTGTGTGTGTGTGTGTGTGTGTGTGTGTGTGTGTGTGTGTATGGTTACTTTATGTTTAGAGCCAGAATAGTGGCCCCTTTTATCACATCTTTTGATCCAGTCCAATTGGGACCATGGTGTGGTCTCCAGCTGTTTGGAGGGTGAAGGAGAGAAATCAACCTTAGTTGGCCTGCGAAAGAAATGAACTAGATCAATTGCAGTCCATATCTGCAGAATCCAAAAGAAGAAAGAACGAACAGAAGAAATAAACATGCCAGTTCAATTCCCTGATCACAGCAAAGGGCAGAGTTAACACACAAACAAAAAATAATCACATAGGTTGTTTCCTTTCCCACGGCGTGTGCTCATTCTGACTCCTTCCCAAGGCTGTTTCAATTGCATATAATACAGTTTGGGAGGGCAAAGGAGAATGTTGCCATTACCCAAACATGGTCCGCCCCCCCTCCTTTTGAGCTAAGCATGCCGCAGGTGTGTGTCTATTATTTCTGCGAGAATAATGCAAGTAGCTTTCAATTGTTCGTGGCATGAAAACAGATTGCTTGCGGGTGGGGTGGGGAGAAATTATGCTGCTGCTGATGGTGGAGGAAGGTAGGCGTCTCCGGCTGTTTAATTCGGATTTGCCAGGGGTGTGAATGAAAGCAGAAAGTGGGCCCCTTAAAACCTAAATTAATACTAAACCTCCTCACCTGCCTTTTTACGCAGGCAGAACTCCTTGGCATGCTTGCAGAAATGTCAGTTAAATAAAGTGCAATTAACAGATTTGAGTGTTCCGTAGGATTTCAGGGGCAGCTTTGCGCTCTCTCTCTCTCTCTTCCTAGGGAAGCTGGAAGGCAACCAAATATGCAAAGAGGCTGACTGTTTTCTCTATGATTCAAGCATTTGGAAAGGGGGGGGAGGGGGTAATAGAAAATAGACTCATGGCAGCAATGCAGCAGTTAAGAGTGCAGAAGGCAGCAGATACAAAATGTGAGCCAATGTGCTGTAGGAGTTAGAGTGGAGTAGCCAATGCAATGTCCTCCACATGGCTTGGAGCTGTTAGGAGTTGGAGCCCTTAACTACAGTGGGGCATGGCATTGGCTCTTGCTGGGTTAGAGTAAGGTTACCAGATTTTTTTCAAAGAATCTGGGGACACTTTTTTAAGAGAAAAAAGTTATTTTAAAAAAGTTATTAAAAAAAGAAGTAATATCTTCTCTTCTGCGGTCTCCTCTGTTATGCGGCCTTCCTCTGGGCCCCGGCCTGCTTTCTTGGAGCACTAGCTGCCATGGAGTAGGCTCGGGTTGGGCCTGGGCTCAGCCATGTTTCCTTGCCCTCCTAGTGCTCTCCTACCTCTTTGCCGCAGCAAGGTCGGGGCTCCCCTCTTTTTTCTCCTTCCTCTTTCTCTCTCTTCCTTCTCCTTCTCCTCTCTCCTTCTCCCTGCTTTGGCTTTGGTGTTTTCCTGGTCCCAGAGCACCACTAGGCAGTCGGCCGGGTGGCCAGGCGCTTTCGCGCTTGGCTCGATTTGGGTCACGGGGGGGGGTGTCAGCAGTTCCCCCAGTTGACGCGCTGGTTCCCCCTCAGCAGTGGCGGTGGCATCAGCAGTCTCAGCAGCCTGGAACCAGCCCGGTAGCGCAGTTGACTCTGGCTGGCTTCAGGAGCTGCTTGCTGCCATGGCACCCACCTTTTTGCCTCGCCAGGAGTCCCCATATGATGTGTCCTGTGCCGTTGAACCAATCACACAACATTCATCCCCTACTAATAAATCTACAACACTTAAAATATAAATCCAGGGACATTTAATGAAATCCAGGGATGGATTTTGTCTGGGGACAGATTTGTAAAATCTGGGGACTGTCCCCGGGAAACGGGGACGCCTGGTAACCATAGGTTAGAGTGCTGGCTTCAGAGCAGGGCTGAAGAGCCTATGACCACTCCAGAAATGGTTGTCTCTCATTTCCTCTATACTGCGCTATATGGTGCCGTCCCATTTATCCTCACAGCCATGGGCAGTGTGTCAGAACAGGAATGTGCCGCCACCCCGCTGCTATCTTCCTTTGTGAGGTGGCAAATCTGGCAAAATATCGCCAACATCTCATGAGAACTCATGCACTCTGTGAGATTTCATGAGATCTCACCAGAAGCTGCTGCTGCTGCCACTGCTTCTCTGCTGGTAGCAGGGCATCCATGGGGTGCCACCTCTTGGACTTCCGCTGCCCAAGGCAGCAAACTTACCCCACCTCATGAGTGGGCTGGCCTTGCTCATGGAACCTGTATTAGGTAAGTTGGTTAGGCTGAGCAACAGTGATTAGCTCAATGTCATCCAATGAGCTTTGTGGGTGAGCAAGGATTTTAAGCCTGTAGCCTCCATATATCATCAAACTGTAACTCCCATTATCCCTGATGTTTGGCCATGCCGGCTGGGGCTGGTTGTAGTTGGAGACCAGCAACAGGTGGTGCACCACAGACTTCAAAGCAGGGCTCTGTTGGAAGGTGTCCTCTATTTCCAAAGGGAGAGCACAGAAGAAGAGTTTGGATTTGATATCCTGCTTTATCACTACCCGAAGGAGTCTCAAAACGGCTAACAATCTCCTTTCCCTTCCTCCCCCACAACAAACACTCTGTGAGGTGAGTGGGGCTGAGAGACTTCAAAGAAGTGTGACTGGCCCAAGGTCACCCTGCAGCTGCATATGGAGGAGCGGAGATACGAACCCAGTTCCCCAGATTACGAGTCTATCGCTCTTAACCACTACACCACACTGGCTCTTGCACGCAGATCCCGCAAATCACCTGGAATATTTGTCTCCTCCATTGCGGTGCAATGTGTTGCAGTCATTATTTTTAAATTTGCAGCTATGCACTTGAGGGCATATCCACACTTAACTTTTGCCCTGCACTATCCAGGCACAGGTCTGTGCTTTAAAGCTACGTGTCCAAACACTTTTCCACCCCTGCTGTTTAAAGCTGAAGTGCAACAAACAGCAATTGAGGTTGCCCATGGATTGCCATTTGCTCCGATTCCGTTGTAAAGAAAAGGTTTTTGTGGGGGAAAGCTCAGGAGCAGGCGGGGGGGGAGGGGAGAGAGAGCTCTCAGACACTGAGTTTTAAAGTATGGACCATGTTTGGAAAGCACAGAGGAAAGGCAAGTGTGGGTAAGCCCCCACACAGAGTAGCAGCCTTACCAGCAAGCCGCCTCAGTAAGATATGAAAAGCAGGGCTCATTCCATCAGCTTTGATGAAAGACAGGCTCCATAGGCACCTTTTGCATCTGGACTATTTCAAGATGGTCATTCTAAGAGCTATTATTTAAGAACTGGTGCCTGGATTTGCTTCCCCCCTGCTTCCCTCCCTGCCCCTGTTTCCTTATGTGTTGTATATTTTGGGTTATAAGCCTGCAGGAAGGGGCAGTCTTGTTAGAATTGGATGTAGATTCACAACTCTGGGAGCAATGTTTGTCTGATGAATACGGGTGCA
The DNA here is from genome assembly GCF_964252035.2 of Podarcis erhardii. Classification (NCBI taxonomy): domain Eukaryota; kingdom Metazoa; phylum Chordata; class Lepidosauria; order Squamata; family Lacertidae; genus Podarcis; species Podarcis erhardii. Next base: position 17,065,912 of record NC_138504.1, read on the forward strand.
AATGCACTAAATAAGTAAATTAACATCATATGCATATTCAGTGTCAATCAGGGATTTCTTTTGTCCTCTTCATGTGTTGCATTTTCTTGTTGTTTTGTTGATGTATATATGACTCTTCTTTCTACCTGGTCGAAGCAGTGCATAACTCAGACCTTTCCATTCGCTGTGCTTGTGGAGCCTTTCTTTTTTCTTCCTGTAACTTTTCAAAGAACTAAGTTTGATTTTTATTTTATTTTTACCACTCTACCCTTGTGAATCTCTTGACTTAAAATCGTGTCCTCTTCATGGAGGGCACGTGTTGCGGTGTGATCATTAAGACTGACCTCACCGTTTGTGTGGGTGGGATCGTTTGGATAGCCACAACAACCTGATTGGGTCCCTCGGTTGCTGGGGTAATTCTGGCCAATGGGGTTGGGAGAATTTGCAGCTGGTGGACCCATTTATACTGTTGCACATTGTGTCAAGCTTCCTCTTAGCGCCTTGTGCATCGGATCACCCGCCCTCCCTCCCTATATTTAGGCTCTTGCTATGCCATCGTGGTTGTCTGTTTTGGGGACAGAGGCCCGGGAGGAATTTTCCCATTTGGCTGATGGGCTGGTGCCACTTGGGTTTTGCCTGCCACATAGCAAATCGTCACAGCTTTGTAAGGTTTGGCGGTTAGGCATTGGTTCAAGGTGTGGTGAGGGGAGGTTGTCACACTTGCCCCAATGTACGATAGGGTATTCCATTAAAGGAATCCAGGTGCTCACCATGCTTTTATCCGATCCCCTTCTAGGGGTTAGGGCCACGCCAGAGCATCTGGGAGCATTTTGGGGTGAGGTTGCGTCTGTGGTAGGACCAATGCTCCCCCAGTCTGTTTACCTTTACTGACCTCTGCCAGTGTCCAGTTGTCAGTGCTGCCCTGCCAAGGGGGAGGTGCAGTTAGTCAGGAACCAATGCCTAAGCAAACCACTCACATTCTGTAATCAATAAAGCTGTGGCCAAAATTATGCCAATAACCTTAAACTAATATTGTGTCTTTCATTGGGAGGTCTTGGGGGGTCTTCACACGCAACGGATACCCTTTGAAATGAAGAGATGAACGAGGCATTGTGCTGCTTTTATTATTTTATTTTGCATTTTAAAAATTCCCTTCTTTTTTATAGTTCTGCTGTGATTCTCTGGCAGGATATTTTGCTAAGAAAACAGAACCATTGCCAGTCTGATAGGCTTAGCAATTAGAAGGTCAAACAGGCTGGCTGACCAGCCATTACTTTCTTCCTATGTTCTCCAAGGATTATTCCAAATTTGAAGCTGAAGAGCTGGATCTGAATACCCTTCAAATTATTGTTTGTTTCCCGGGCCTTTAACCAGAAGTTATGTGTACGCTGCAATTCTGACACCACGTTACACAAATAGAGGGGCTTGCTGGCTGCTTCATTCATTTACTCCCTACCAGGAAGTCCAGGTTCATGCTGTGGTCCACTCCTGTCTTGCCTAGGGGTGGGGAATCTCAGGCCCTGGAGCCAAATATAGCCCTTCAGGTCTGTTCATCTGTGCACCAGGACTCTCCCAAGGCCACACCCCTTGGCCAGCAACGCCATCCATTCACAAGCCATACCCTCACTGGTCTTGCAACACGTCATCTGGGGGTGGTTTAGCCTGGCTGAGCTCCAATAATGTGCCTTGCTTGGCTGAATGGAGGACAGAAAGGGGTGTATGAGCATACCCTCCAACATTTCTCAGATGAAAATGGGGGGCATTCCTCACTCCTCCCCCCAACTGACCCTCCTTCAACCTCCTTTTTCTCATCACCTCCTGCTGCAGAGCATTTCCTATCAGAAGAAAGGTGAGTGCCCCCACAACTCCACCAACGGGACACAACACACACGCCCTCCACCATCCTGAGAAAACCCCTTAACCCCGATTACATTTTATTCTTTGGTAGATTTGCGTGTCAAGACCCCCAAAACCACCCCCCAAAATAAAGACACAACAGACACAGAATTTAGTTTAAGGTTTTTGGCATTAATTTTGGCCATAACTTTATTGATTACAGCAAGTGAGTGGTTGCTTAGGCATTGGTTCCAGATTACCTGAACCTGCACAGTGGCAGGAACAGGACTTGCACTGGGCACCACCATATGCCAGTAAGGGAAAGCATCCTGGGGGAGTGAGAAGCTGGCTTCAATCTCACGGCTCACCCCAGATGCTCCCAGGGGCTCTGGCATGGCCCTAGCCCCTTGACAGGCTAGGCAAGTCCCTGGATTCCTTTAACAGAATTCTCTACCAGCAGTGATGGAGGGGCAAGCACAGCCAACCACTTCCCCTCCACAAAACATTGAACCAAAGTTGTGACGATTTGCTACACAGTAGGCAAAAACCAAGTGGCACCAGCCAATCAGCCAAATGGCAAAATTCCTACCGGGCCCCTGCTCCAAAACAGACGACCCCTAGACAGGCATAGAAAGGCCAAAGAACAGCCCTAAATATAGGGTGGGAGGGCGACTGATCTGATGCTCGTTGCAGGAAAGAAAAAGCTCCCAGCAATGTGCAGCAGCTTAAATAGCCCCTCAGTAGCCAACAGGCCGAATTTCTGCCCCAGCAACCAAGGGGCAACCAATGGGGTGTTGTGGCTATCCAAACGGTCCCACCCCACAACAAGGAGGCAGTTTAGATGATTTCACCGCATCACGTGTCCTCCATAATCAGAAACCGGGACAGGTTCTCTAAATCAGGGACCTCCCTGGGAAAAAGGGACACTTGGAGGGTCTGCTTTCTCCGTCATATCCAGGAAGATGTGGTTTTTAATGTGTGGTTTTTCAAACTCTTTATTATTTTTTATTGTTTAAAAACCTATTTCTCTACATATGCACACCTTTCATTTAAATCACATATAAAGCACATGACTTTATCCAAAGCGTCTGGGAACTGTAGTTTCTAGGAGTGGTGGGGATTATAGGTCTGTGTGGGTAAACTACAGTTCCCAAGGTTCACCGGAGGAAGCCGTGTGATTTAAATGTGCTTTAAATAAACCACAGAATTGGTTTATTTTCATTGCGTGCTTGTAAATTGCCTTGAAACTTACAATTTGGCATGCGTATCTATGGTATGACAAGGTAAAGGTTCATAAGGGCTTCAAAAATCATATTGTCAGGAAGGCATTGTATAATGTTTGGATTCGATATAAAGATTTGTTGGAAAGTAAAACCCCCAGGTGGTTGTCACCAATGGAAGCCAAGGCAGTGAAAAGGCTTAATATGGACACCAACTGGCCAAAATATTGTGAAATTTTAGAACAAGATGGTGAAAAGTTGAAACTTAAGAATTATGATAAGCTGAAGCATAAAGTTCGAGATTGGTTACATTACCATCAGATAAATGAAGTATTTAAGCTAGACAGGAAGGTAGGATTCCAGAAGGAGAGGTCGAAGTTAGAAACAGAACTGTTAGAACCCAATACTAAGAATTTGTCTAGAATGTATAACTTGTTGCTGAAATGGAACACTCAGGATGAAACGGTGAAATCAGCTATGATTAAATGGGCACAAGATATTGGTCATGATATTATGTTTGCTGACTGGGAACAGTTATGGACCACCGGTATTAAATTTACGGCATGTAGTGCCTTGAAAGAAAACATAATGAAAATGATCTATAGGTGGTACATGACCTCAGTCAAGCTTGCAAAGATCTACCATTTGTCCAATAACAATTGTTGGAAATGTAATGAGTCTGAAGGAACCTTCTATCACCTTTGGTGGACCTGCCCAAAGATCAAGGCCTACTGGGAAATGATCTATAATGAAATTAAGAAAGTCCTTAAGTGGACATTTGTAAAGAAACCGGAGGCTTTCCTCTTGGGCATGGTCGGCCAATTGGTACCAAAGAGGGATAGAATATTCTTTATGTATGCAACTACAGCAGCAAGAATTCTTTTGGCAAAGTATTGGAAGATGCAAGAACTACCCACTCTGGAAGAATGGCAGATGAAGGTGACCGAATTTATGGGATTGGCAGAGATGACCGGCAGAATCCGAGACCAGAGGAAGGAGGCAGTGGAGGAGGATTGGAAAAAATTTAAAGTATATCTTAAGAACTGTTGTAAAATTTTGAACTGTTAAGATGTCAAGGGGTAAGAAACAGAGAATTACAGCTGTAATCGTTTAAGTTGAGAAAATCCAAAAAAGTTAAATGAAAAAATTGACTGAAGGGTTGCTAAAAAATTGCAAAACAAGGATGCAGTGAAGGGGAGGTATGGGGAAGTCACATTTTATTTATTTCTCTGTGTTTTTCTTTTCTTTTCTTGTTTTCTGTCTTATGTTTTGGAAATTAATAAAAATTATCTTAAAAAATAAAATAAAAAAAGAAACTTACAATTTTTTGTATTATTATTAATACACCACATTTCTAATATGGATGATAAAGCACAGCTTAAGGAATACTCCTTTTCTACTTCTCCACTTTCCAGTCCAGTATGCATCTTGACTATACACATTAATATAGAAGTATCTCTTTCTTTAGCTTCAATAGATGTTCTCCTCACTTCAAATGCCAGTAACTCATTGATCATTGCAGAAGTAACTTTTGAATGACAGGTGCATGTGGATGAGAGATTTTAAACCTGGCCTCCTGCAGCTTTGTAAAACTGTTTTTAACTAAAATTCAAAAGACATATATATATTTCCTAGGAAACAGGGGAAGTGTAGGAATAAATCTTGTGATGGCTTCAAAAATGGTTGCAAGTAAAGCTGATCTATAATTATTCTCATCATCATTTCCTTATGTGCTTTTCAGGATGGGTGGAGGGAGCGCAATAAAGCGAAACTGTGATTTTGCTTTGTTTTCGATGGACCCAAAACTGGCTAATTATGGCATGAACTACGCGTGTGTACTCAGAAATACATGCCACTGTGTTCAAGGGTGCTTGCCTTCTCTTTAGTTTGTTTTAAGACTGCAGCCTTCATTTAAGCATCTTTTCCCCTGCCAGGCAAGTCAGTGGTGTTAAGTGATGTTTTAGCAGCAATTAACTGCTACCCCCTTGCAAAATGCCGGAGGTCTCAAAACCAAACATTGCTTCATCGACATTCAGCATCAGAGTGGTCTCCCCACCCTCTTGGACTGAGGAGGGAAAAAAACCCAGAGATTGAAGGCAGTAGAGCAAAGACCAACTATCATATTTTATTCATGCTTATTACTGTGTGTCTCCAACTACACCATGAACTTCTCATCTGTTTTTCTCCTCAATCCCACCCCCCCTTCTCATTCCTTAACCCAATTTCCTCCTTCTAACAAATGCTAATTAACTTATGAAGCGGGCTATATATACACACATATATATATATGCAGCTGCTCATCACTGGCAGGCAAACAGCGCAGACCGATTTCCCCTTTGCCAGCAGATCTAGTTTAAGTTTCCTAGAGGTGAACAGGGAGTGAGATTCCCTTTTGCTTCTAGCCTGTTGCAGAGAATTATTTATTAAGGGGAGTGGGAAGAGACACCTGATTTGCCCACATTTCTGTACTCTGAAAACAGGCTTTCTGACATCAATGAAGCATTTCCATAGGGTCCCACTCCTCTCCCCCTTCCCCCCCCCTTCCATATCCTCCACCGGAGCAATCAAAACATCTACTGATATGCAGTCTGCAGTTAAAAATGTATGTTATATTCTGCTTATTTGCAAAAGATGTTGGCATGCGGTGATGCTTATCTTTGGACTAGATTAGACTATACGCTGCCTCTAATCTGATCCAACGTGCTTTGTAAGCTTGTGGATGTGAATGGATGTGAGTGGATGGTGTATGGGTCTGTGTGAATGGTTGGATGGACAGATAACCACGACCTCATACTGTTTTTCTCTTAAGATCATCACTGTCTCATGCAGTTCCTCTCAATAGAGAAACACAGAGAGAAACAGTGTGGGGTAGTAATAATCTCTGAAGAGAGGGCAGACTCTGGCCTCAGCCACTGCTGTTCTGGCCCCACCCGCTGCCAGCATGTGTTCCCAAAGAGATTACCTCTGAGGGATGTGGGGCAATACTGATTCACATTTAAATGTTGACCTAACTAATTTGCAATTTCCATAACAATGCAAGACCCAAAACACAGCCAGCCTTTGAAAAATCACACTTCTCTAAATTTTAAAATGCAGGTGTCTCTAGCCAAAATATATTCATCATAAAAGCATGCATATTGGTGAAAATACCACACAAACAAATGTGTTGTTTTAGGGATTTTTGTATTTGTACATTTGGCCAAACTTCATAGAATTTCATATATCAGGAAAAATTTGCACACACAAAAAGCTGGCAGATGTTTATTCATTCCTTTTAATGTGGATTGTTGCAGAAATGTGGAAACTGGGAAAAAAAAATGGAAACTAGAAAACAGAGATGGATATAGTCACCCAACCCTACATCTGAGATAATGTGGTCTCATGGAAAATTGGTGCCCATTCCTAATGTAATTGTGCAATGCTGTGTTCTCCTACAGAAAAGGTTATAGTCATAGAAACATAAGATTTTAGAGCTGAAAATGACCCTAGATGTCATATAGTCTAAGCCATCGCAATTCCATGCAGGAATCTAAAGAGAAAAGGCACCAAATCCACCAGACCTGGTGCACAAAGGGTATACTTTTGAGCAGAAGTATGGTGCTGGAGAAGGTGAAGTATGGTGCTGGACTGCAAGAAGATCAAACCTATCCATTCTGAAGGAAATCAGTCCTGAGTGCCCACTGGAAGGACAGATCCTGAAGCTGAGGCTCCAATACTTTGGCTACCTCATGAGCAGAGAAGACTCCCTGGAAAAGACCCTGATGTTGGGAAAGATTGAGGGCACAAGAAGAAGGGGACAAGAGAGGACAAGATGGTTGGACAATCTTCTTGAACATGAGTTTGACCAAACTGCGGGAGGCAGTGGAAGACAGGAGTGCCTGGCGTGCTCTGGTCCATGGGGTCACGAAGGGTTGAACTAAATGACTAAACAACAACAAGGAAACCTCAGCCCTTCACACTTCACTATCTGGCCCTCAGAAATTTCTCCTGGCCACATTCCTCTCTGGCCCTGCTTTACACCCTGTGCTTTTTTGCCTGGCTGGAATCTGTCCTCGAACTCTGATAATGCCTCATCTTTGTCTGAGTGGAGGATAAAGAAGGGTGTGTGAGGTGTGAGTAGGGTGTGTTAAAACTACTGCACAAAGGTGAAATGCATATGTATTCCTTCACTTGCATATTCCCCTGGCCCCACCCACCACTGGCACATGGTCCTCAGAAGAATACCCAGAAGGAAATGTAGGCTTTGGACTGACAGAAAGATTCCCCATCTCAACTTTAGAGGATGCTTTTAAGAGATCCTAACAGGACATTGTGGAGGAGGCAGACCTATGGAAATGCAGCAACGAAGACACTTGGAAATGCATAAGACTAGTCTCCCCTTTTCAGTATTAATAGCAGGGGATTTTCTTAATCTTCTAATTGTGACACATAAGAGAGGGTCCCATATGATGCATCACAGCTTCACCAAGCATAAACGACCATATGCTTAAATTGCTTTTTCACCTCAACCTATGCCTTCTGTTGCCAAGAGAAGGGTCGAGTGTGCTGCACCAGCTGTGACCAATGCCAAAACTCCCAGATCTTTTTTAAAAATGAGCTCTTAGGTTAGTTTGGAAGCTCTCCCTTCCATGATGCTTCTGCATAACATGGATGGATTATTGCTGTTAGCCATGCTGATTGGGAGGGGCCACAGAGTTTAGGAGATTCGTATACAGAAAGTGTGCAACCTGCAAAGCAGGAACAGGAGTCAAGGGCCACATTTCCTATTGGATAACCCTCCAAGGTGGAGAAACACATGGCAGAAGTGGGCGAAAGGCAACTGATGTAAAATTTATATTTGCACGCCAGTGAATTTCAACACGTGCTCTCTATCTTCCATCTAGGCAAGCATCATCCCTGTTGGAGAAAAACATTCCCTGTTGGAGAAAAACATTCAAGGAGGTGGCAAAGATGGTTGTTCACTGTGGCCTTCGGGGGAAATGTGGCCTGGAGAGATTCTCAAGAACCAGGCAGAAAGGGCTGGTTAGGTGGACTAATGCAGAGGTCAGCAACCTAAGGCCCATAGGCCGGTTCTGGCCCATTAGCTTCCTGGAACCGGCCCACAGCCATTCCGTGGATCAGTGTGGGGACTGGTTGTTTGGTTGTTGTTGTTGTTTTTGTGGTGCCATTTTGGTGCCATTGTGGTGCCATTTTTTTCTCGCTGTGGGGACTGACTTCTGGGTTGGAAGAGCACCAGAAATAGCATGTGTGCATGCGCAGGGGCGCTCCTCCATCACAGCTCCTCCATCACAGCACCGGAAATAGCGTGTGCGTACATGCTGTTCTGACCCGGAAGAGCGCCGGAAATAGCTTGAGTGCACGGGCAGGCGCACATGGGCATGCACGCTCCGGCTCACTGAGAGGTCTGCCGGGGAATGAACTGGACCGGCCTCAAAAAATGTTGCTGAGCCTTGGACTAATGGGTGTTCCAGAGGTCAATACTAGAACAAAAGAGTGGAAGCTACAGGAAGCAGATTATGGCTAAACATGAGGAGAAAGGTCCTAATGGTAAAGAGCTGTTGGAGAGCAGTGCAGACTGCCTTGGGAGGAGAGGGCAGAGTGTTCTTTGATGGTGGTAATGAAGGAAAGACTTGGTGCTAATCTGTCCAGGATGCTTTAGCTCAGGGGTCACCAATGTGCTGCCCAAGCACAGCAGTATACTCACCAGTACCTCTTATGATGCCCTTAGAAGGGATTGGAAAATATCCTCTCAAAAATCCACAATACACAAGAGGGTGTTTGTTCTTCCTGCTAAATTCCTGCTTGCCCTGGCTTAGCCTCTCCTACACTCAACATGCTCCCCTACCTTTAAATATGTCCAAATGTCATTGAATGCGGACTGGACACCCCCTCTCCAACCCATTTCGAACAGATGAGACGTACACACACCTCTCTATGAGCAAGCATGATGGTGGCTGATGTAGGCCAATGGGGTGTTTTTTGGGAAAGCATGCCTGCACCATTTCATGATCCTGTGTCCTGTTTTGCTTGTTTAGATAAGGCAGCCATTATGCTACACCCCTCCAGAGCATCCATTTTGTAATATGCCATCCACCCAATGGTAGCCATTTTACAATTGGCACTCAAACCACTTTCTCAAAATGGGCATTAAAAAAAAGGAAAGAAAGCATGGGAAATTGGCATTTCATTTTTCATGCACTTTCCTCTAAAGTGCACATTTGGTATGCATTCCTTCCCAGTAAGACACAGTTTTGTTATGCATGTCAAGGCTTTCTCCCATGAAATAATATTATGTGCACATTAAACTGTACTTGTGCACATTTTTAAAACAAAATGGCAATGCAAATTTGTAACCCAATTGATTATTCCAATGTTCACTACAAGCCTGGGATTGTTAAATTAGGTCAGCTCACTTTAAAATGCGGACTGAACGAATTTTTCTCCCATCCCTAGAAGCTGACTTTACTAGGTTTGTTAGTCTAACATGCAGAGGGAGCACACATCTTTGCCTGAAAGGAAGCTTGTCTTTGTTTCATATACCAATTCCCCATCCATGAAAGCAGAGGCTGCCTAGTACTATAAATGCATTTCTTTGCACCGAGAGGAGAGAACTGAAACTATCCTATGACCCTTTGGACTGAGACCACATGCCAGATTTCTTCTTTTGTACTCTCTGTGCTTCTGTCATATCTTCAACTTTTGTGGTCTCTGTTATCCTTATCAGGGTGCAATATCTGAATAAGGAATGAAAACACATGTAGGGAGGTTGGGATAAGAAAGCCAGGCCTACTCACAGTATACAGTGCACCTCTAAATTTCCTCAGTCCTCCATGCATTCCACCCCTGACACCGGCGCTGGGTATAGGGGCGCAAGGGGCTCCAGCCCCCTCAATATTTTGAATCAGGGGGCCCAGCCTCCCCTGTATTGAGGGGGCCAACATCCTCTGCCACCTCTGTGAGCCCTCCATGCGCCCCAGCCCCCACCTGGGAGCCAGGAGGCGGCTGGGAGAAGCGAGGGCAAAGATCGTCCTCCGTGCATCCTGCCCCCACCGGGCACATGCCACAGGGAGAAGGAGTCTGAGAGAGGTGCCCAGTGCCACACTCTGCCTTCTCCCCATGGCATGTCCCATTGGGCAGGACATGTCATGTGACATCATATGATGCATCACATGATACTCCCCCCCCATTGTGGGGGGGGGGCAAGTGGTCTTCACCTGGTCATAATGCCTGTCCATTGCCACCAGAAGTCAGGTACACAACAATGGGTGCTTTTCATTCTCAGAAAGTGTGTGTGTTGTTAGGTAGTGCTTTGCATTTTTAAATTAAGCAGTCATTCCATGCTGCCTTCTATCAGCCTCATCTCCCCGGGTAAGCTGCTTTTTGGTGAATGTTGACATGTGCAGAAACTCTGTGAAAGTATAATTATAAAAAATGTCCCATTGCATCAGCAGAGTGCTTGGCAAATGCACTTCCAGTACATCTGGCCCTATTCTGGTGCATTGCTACATGCCTCTTGGCCAGGGGCCTTAATTGAATGCACCTGGCACAGCCAGGGAAATAGCATCCCTGGAAGGATGCTCCCAGGATCAGAATGGCTGCCCTCATTACCCTGCTTGCCAGCTTGCATGTATCACCTGTGTCAGTGAAGAATGCATGCAGGGACGATACTTCTTTGCCTCACTAAGAGGGTCAGTTGGCATCACTAATCGGAGCTCGTTTTCAGATGCAAGTCATGTATGCAGACAAAATATTTTCTCTCATCTTGGCCTTCTCCTTGAGGCATCGTTGTTGTTGTTGTGCTGTGCATGTATGTATTTGCTTCCAAAAACCCAATTTGCATTTCCTCAAAGACCAGCTTGCTAGAAATGTTTTCCCTGGTCGCTAAGGCTCCCTGGTATTGTCATGTTGAGATTTATGTAGATTTAGTCATAAACAGCAAAGCACAAAAAAGGAGGAGGCTGTGACCCAACATCAGGTGTACCAATTGTGGCTGCTTGGCAAATGATGCTTTGTTGGTTTATTTTTCTGCCTCCAAGGTGTGTGTGTGTTTGTAAATGATCATAATCTAATGCACTGTTCACTTACTATTCCTTCATGGATGGATGTGTCTGAGCTGATTCCAACGTGCAAACTTCTATGTCCTTTTATTGCATTTATTTGTTTATTACAAGGGGGAGCCTGTAAAAAATAAAAAAGATTCCATTTGGAATGTGCCTGTTCTCAGTTCCCGACAGCTAGACAGCCACCTGTATCCTGTTCAGGGATGGTCCATTCCATTTTGCCCATTTCCATTTCCCAGTTTATCATTCCAACAGTTGGGTCCCATCTGCACTATACATTTACAGCAGTATCATACCACTTTTAAAAAGGACTTCCTCCTGGGTACTGTGGCTTGTTAAGGGTTCTGAGAGCTGTTAAGAGACCTTATTTTGCTCAGAGAGCAACAATTCCCAGAGTGGTTTAACTATTAGTTCCTCTTCCCATGCAACTCTGGGAACTGTAGCACTATGAGGGGAATATTGGTCTCCTAACAATGCTCAGAAGACTGAATAAACTACAGATCCCAGAATCCTTTGGACAAATCCGTCACAGTCAGCTTTTCTTAGCCAAGAGTATGAGAGAGCTTCACTAGGCTGCCTTGGGATTTTCCACCCTTAAGATTAGTTTTTTTAAATACGCCCCCCCCCCATACATACCAACAAACCTTAGTATCATTGGTCCATCTAGCTCATCATTATCCACACTGACAGGAAGAGATTCTCCAGGGTTTAAGACTGCCAACTTTCACATCCTTACCTGGAGATGCTAGGGATCACACCTGGGATTTTCTTCATGAAAATCAGTTGCTCTGTCACTCAGCTACAGCTTGTGTGAAGATGGCTCCATATTACCTATATAAAGACTGGGACTAAAAAAACCTGAGATTACTGCTAGTATGAATGAAGAATTGAATTCCCCGTCCCTACACTATCTCAATGCCCTGGGGTGGCAGCTAGCAATTTTGCTTCAAATCTGGCTCCATTACTGTTCCAAGGGCTCACCGAGTAGAGATCACATGAATGAACGTCAGCAGAGAGAAAAAAACATGGGTGGATGTGAATATGAAGAATACATGAGAATAAACAATTCCTGTCCAACAATTCGCAGAACACCCCGTTCAGCAGTACTAGCTAGTGGGCATCAGGAGAAGTGGGGCAGACGGCAAGGAGCCCCAAAAGAAGAGGAGCCAGGACCAATGATAAGCAGACACAGCTAATTCTAGTCTTGTCCCCATCTTCCTCTCTGCTGAGTTCTGCAAGGGCAACACTGAGACTATTGAAGAGGATGGAGAAGCTGACAGCCCATGCTATGCCCTAGCATTTGTAAATAAGAAGGTTGTAAGTAAGAAGACAAGGGATGCAGGTGGCGCTGTGGGTTAAACCACAGAGCCTAGGACTTGCCGATCAGAAGGTCAGCGGTTCGAATCCCCGCGATGGGGTGAGCTCCCGTTGCTCCGTCCCTGCTCCTGCCAACCTAGCAGTTCAAATCATGTCAAAGTGCAAGTAGACAAATAGGTACCGCTCTGGCGGGAAGGTAAACGGCGTTTCCGTGCGCTGCTCTGGTTCGCCAGAAGCGGCTTAGTCATGCTGGCCACATGACCCGGAAGCTGTACGCCGGCTCCCTCGGCCAATAAAGCGAGATGAGCACTGCAACCCCAGAGTCGGTCACAACTGGACCTAATGGTCAGGGGTCCCTTTACCTTTTAAGTAAGAAGACAGGAAGGGGGGGCTCGCTGAGGTGAGATTGAGGATCATAGGGCAGGACCTTATTTGAACCCATGTGGTCAGCCATCACAGCAATCTCTATAGCAAAAACCCTACCCACTGTGATAGCTCTGAAGAGCGCGCCCCTATTATACTTGTACACCTTAGCTCTCCTTGAACCCTCTGAATTGATTGCACCAAACACTTCTCGACCCAAGGGGGGGGGGGTGACACACAGACATCCCAACATGCCCCTACCCAATACTCATAAACAATTATCACCAATACCAAAAACCTGGAGGAAGGTCCAGGTTTCCTACACATTGTCTGAACAAGCCACATGGTCAGCTGCATACACAAGCAAGAAGCAACCCTGGCTAAGCTAGGCTACAAGCCACCCTCCTTCTCTGCAGCTACACAGACAGGTTGTGTATCCTGATAAGCCCCAGCCCTGGGAGACAACAGGACAAGGTCAACCTATGTACTTCAACTGAGGTCTAAGTGGGACAATGCTCCATTGACTCCCAAAGGATGAACCTCCGACTGCCAATCAGTGCCTGAATCCCACCACCCCCAAACACACATCACATATACCTAATGACATTTCTCCGATGTCTTCGTTGGATCTGCAAGAACTGATTTTAAAGTAAAGGGGGGGAGGAGTTGTGTTTGTTTTTTTGTTGCTGTGTTTGTTTAACGTTTCCTAGGAAAGAAAATATAATCATTCTGCAACTTCTGATCAAAGTATACCTCAGGAGATGAAGAGTGTGAAATGGCAGGCTGTACATTGCAGGGTTCCTCAATGCTCCCCCGCATCAATTTACCTACATTCTCCCTAAATGCAAGATTCATCCACCCACTCAACCACCCGCCCACTCAGGAGATTTAACATCTAGAGACCCTGAGGGGAGAGCTGAACCCAGAAGAAGGACTCTGGTGCCTTTACGCTATGCATTTTTAATCAGGTATTCCGCCCCCCCCCCCCCGGCAGATGGAAAAATAGGGACAAAACAGGGAACAGTGTTCTTTCAGGGACCAGAAAAATAATCATGACTGTTTCTGGTGCAAAGAGATAGTTGGAGCATAAGGAGGAAGATAATTTTAAAATACTAAAAACACACACACACACACACACACACACACAGAGAGAGAGAGAGAGAGAGAGAGAGAGAGAGAGAGAGAGAGAGAGAAGTAGAATATTGGAAGCTGCCTTATATTAAGTCAGACCATTGGTCCACCCAGCTCAGTATTACCTGCCCTAATTGGCACCAGCTCTCCAGGGTTCCAGACAACTCTATCTGGAGATGTTGAGGATTGGATCTGAGGCCTTTTGCATGCAAGGCAGATGCTGTTAGACTGTTAGACTGAGCCACCCCCCTTGGACCTACTTATTGACTTGTTGTCTGTTCTGAGCTACTCATCATTCCTGGTTCCTGATTTGTCCTTCGGCCCTGACAGCGGACTTGCCTCACAATTCATAGTTCCTGAGCTAGGAATGGAAACACCAAGAGATTATTATGCTTACAGAGCATGTGCACGTGAGGGAAAGGAGACATTATAATAGGAAATTCGAGACTGTTGGACATCTTAGTATTATAATCATTATGATTATAATAGCAATGCATATAACCAGTGTTATTTTTCTAGAAAAAGTGGTGCCGGAACTCACCACAAACGCCTCCATGTTTTCTTATAATGGCAATGGTGTCCACCTGAGAGGTGCCGAAACTGAGTTCTGGTGAGTTCTGGCTGGGGGGGGGGGGAAAGCCCTGCATATAGCAGAATATATTCGCTTTCTCCTCCCCCCACGCACACTGCATTTGTAGGTGTGCATGTCTTTGTGCCAGTATCAGGGAGGGAAAGCCTTCCTCAAGATGGGTATAGGAAGACTACTGTTTATTTTATTTTTCAGAGTTCACTGAACAAGCACACACAAAATCTCTGCAAATATGGGAGTTGGGGGAAAGGCCATTGAGATTATTGACAGTGAGCATTTAAGTGCAGCTAGGAGGGCCCCCCCCTTTTTTCTTACAAAATAAATAAATAAATAAATAATCCAGCCATTCATCCTGACCAGCTTTCTCAAGTAGAAAATGTTTTTGCTCTATTGCTGCGGAGAGTGCCTGCCCCTTATCCTAAGGTGAAGATTCCAAAGCTTTTGGTGACATTGAGACATGCAATTCCACTTTTGGGTTTTTTAACACATCGCTGAAATGTTGAGGGAATAAATAAAAATATTTCAAGTCTGTGTATCTGTTTCTGCCCACAGGACATTGCTGATTAGGTGGTAAACAAATGGGATAAACAGACAGACAGTTTTTCTTTGGTTCCTACATTGACCCTGTATCTACCCATCTCTAGTTCTGTATTGGAATCCAGCTAGCAGATTAAAAGGTTGCAGCCAAGGTTTATTGTTGCAGTAAAACTGTTACTGCCAGTACAATGATCTATCTATCGATCTATATAAAAGCCACTTTCCACTTTCCAGTATTCCTTTCCACTTTCCCAACATTCCATCACGCTTGATTGTGACCGAGAAACAGAACAGAAGACAGGGATTTGCAGTTAGTAGCAGACTTAATACTCTTAGTGCCACTAGGGGCAAGGAAGAGGTCTATCTCCTCACTGTCGTTGCCACCCCAGAGCAGTGGTGTTTTTGAGTGCATTCCTTTCTCAGTAAATGAAGAGCTGTGATTTATTCCAGGAGTAGAAATCTAGAGATGGAGAATTAGGATGGCCAAATCTATGATTCTGCTTTTATTCTGCCAGCCTTTTTGTTCAGTTCTCTGTCCAGTTTCTGAATCAGCTTAAAAAACAAAAAGTCCCCATGAAAATTCATTGGCATTTTAGTCTGACCTTCTCCTAGTATTCACAGTTTTGTCTGCCATTTTGCCTAACACAATCTATTATATTTTTAATAGCATGCATTTTTATGCACGCTTTCTCTTGATCTATATACATTTTTGTACACATTACTTGGTTGGAGAAATGCATTACAATATTTGGAGCACTGCAAATTTCAAAGGACTGCTGTGTTTTGGTTTGTGTTTTGGTTCAGGAAGTTCAAATTAGATAGGTTTGCATTGAAATGAAAACTGTGCCAACCCCACCCAACTCCAATAGCAAAGAAACATGCTCAGGGATATTCATTTCTGTAGGGTAAAAAAGTAGCTGTAGTTTCCTATTACACCAAACTCAGTTCATTCAGAAGGGAGGCACAGATCTCATGTACCCTGCTCAGGAGGCTTTTTTCTATCTCCAGTGAATGTCCCCCCCCCCCCCGCTTAGAAAATGTAGGTTTGCTTGGGAAGGGGGACTGGCAGTGTGGGTTGGGGTGAGATCCAATATGTCTGTCCTATTTTTTTATTTGGAGGAGGGAGATTCAGAAGAAAGTTGTTGCAAGTATAAAAAATGGGAGCTCCCCTGTTTAATTATTCCAGAACATTTCCAGGCTAAACAGGGACCCTGTGTCCTGTTCAGGACCACCTCCCTTGAACTTTGCAACCACCTGCAGTTTGCACTGGTCCTCCCTCAAGGGACAACACAACTTATCCATGTTAGAGACAGAAGTGGTGACAGGAACCAGCGGTGTTGCAAGGGGGCAGGGGGCGGTGTGCCCCAGGTGCCATGTTTGGAGGGGTCACAAGAAGGCACCCCACGGGGTGCAGTCATTGCACTGCCACAGCCGCATGTGGAGGATCCTACGTTTGTGGCTGCAGCTGTGAGCAAAGGATCCCGCCACCGTCTGTATGGTGTTTGAGTGGCGCTGGCGGCAAACCTCTCAGCCCCACTCAGCTCACAGAGTGTTTGTTGTGGGGGAGGAAGGGAAAGGAGAATGTTAGCCACTTTGAGACTCCTTAAAAGGAGTGAAAGGCAGGATATCAAATCCAAACTCTTCTTCTTCTTCAAAATGGCCAGTTGCTTCTGGATCAACATTTGCTATTGCATCAAATCAGGGATGTTGAGCGAGTGACCTTCCAGATGTTGCTGGACTTCAACTCCCATCATTCTTAGCTGTTGGCCATCAGCTACCTGGGGCGGATAGGATTTGGAGCCAGTAACATGTGGAAGGCCAGAGGTTCTCCATCCCTTAAAAGCAGGGATTCTCAACCTGTGGGTCCCCAGATGTTGTTGGACAACAACTCCCGTCATCCCTGAGCTCTGGCCTTGCTAGCTAGGGGTGATGGGAGTTGTAGTTCAACAACATCTGGGGACCCACAGGTTGAGAAAGGCTGCCTTAAAGTCAAACACTGAGGGTATTTAGTATTGCCCACTGATTATTTTCCCACTCTACATAATTTTCCATGTTGAAGATGATGCATTTTCCTAATCACCAGTCACAGCAATATTAACTACCTTTTTACAGGGTACAGAGTAGGAAGTCCTGTTTGAAACTCTTTGATTGGACAAAGGATGAATGATGGAGACTGCCTCCCCAGCCTAACCCTTCCAGAGAAGAGGAAGACAGTATAGATGTACAACATTGGTTTGTGGGAGGTCACAGCTCAGAGGCAGATGAGGGAGAAAGTTGGGAGATAATGGGAGAGGAGGAGGGGGAGGCAGAGCCGGAGCAATTGGCTGACATGCTATCACTAGAAAGCATTCCAGACCCCCCTTGTCCCAGAACTCTTACACCTGACACTTGACCACATTAACACCACACATATAAAGCACGATGATGCCACTTTAAACAGTCATGGCTTCCACCAAAGCATTTTGGGAGCTATAGTTTGGAGGTCCTTATTCCCTTCACAAAACTGCAGTAATCAGGGTGCTAGGACTCAGTCCATCTTCATAGGGAATTGTTGTAACAGTAGCTCTGTGAGGGGAATAGGGTCCTCCTAATATCTCTAAAGGGACGCGGTGGTGCTGTGGGTAAAACCTCAGTGCCTAGGACTTGCTGATCGTAAGGTCAGCGGTTCGAATCCCCGCGGCGGGGTGAGCTCCCATCGTTCGGTCCCAGCTCCTGCCCACCTAGCAGTTCGAAAGCACCCTTAAGTGCAAGTAGATAAATAGCTTTATAGCGGGAAGGTAAACGGCGTTTCCGTGTGCTGCGCTGGTGCAGGCTCGCCAGATGCAGCTTCGTCACGCTGGCCACGTGACCTGGAAGTGTCTTCGGATGGCGCCGGCTCACGGCCTCTTGAGCGAGATGAGCACGCAACCCTAGAGTCAGACACGACTGGCCCGTACGGGCAGGGGTACCTTTACCTTACCTTTAATATCTCTAAGCACCTTTTACAAACTATAGCTCCCAGAATTCTCAGAGGGAAGCCGTAACTATTCAGAAGGTATGGTGTGGATGTGGACGCACCCAAAATCAAGTGTGTTTCTTCCCCCCATCCCTATGCCTGCTGCAATCTTATTTTATTTTAACATTTGCAATATTCTTCAAAATCTCCTCTTGCTCATCTGTGAGGCTTTCTTTGCTCAGACTTGTTTTCCCATCAGACACAGAAAAAACATCTCATTTGCACTGGGATTCCATTTGCTCTTCAGACAGGGGCTGTACTATGGAACAAAATGAGCTTTTTTTCCTGATGCTTGGAGAACAGACTGTGTGATAGACCTGGTGCAGTGGGATTGTTAATTATTAACATTTTTAATTATATTTTTTAATTATTTATTCTGCTTGCCTGGTATAATAGAAACCTCATCCTCTTTTTGCCATGTGTGAGATACTGCAAAGGGAATTTTATTTTTTGGATGCGCTGGGTTTTGACAGTCATTTTTCACTTTCCATAATAATAGCATTTGAAACGACACTCGGGAAAAGGAGAAATATTCATAGGTCTTTAGAAAAATCTTGTTGCCACAGTTAAAAAAAGAGGGGGGTATGAGGAAGCTGTAGGTGGAATGAGAATGGAGTCAGAAAACATCGGAGAAACCGATATTCATATTTCATGTCCTTTGAGTTCATTCCATGTTTGTGCTCTTTTATTTATTACTTCCCTTTCTCGAAGAAAAAGGAATCTCTTCTGGCTTATTCCCTCACCGCATCTCCCCTAAGGCTTCCAAGATGGAAACAGTCACTGCAAATCAACCATGCAGCCTGCAAGACTTAAACAAAAAACAAAAAACCCAGCAACCCCAAACTTAAAACCACCCTTAAACTTACATGTTGACAAAAAGTTGTACGAACTGCAAAGCATTTCAGCTCAGCATAATCTCTAGGTTTCCTTCAGCTTGTCAGCATAAGGGGCTGCGGAGACAGTTAACAGGTTTGTATGTGGGTCGTCTCTCCCCATCCAAAATAAGACAAAGCTTTGCAACTAAAGATTTTACTTTTACACTTCCAGCTTTTTATGTTTGTTTGTTTGGCACCCAGACGTCTGTTTTCTCTTTGTTTTAATGCTGAGATGTAGGTGGGTAGAAATGCTTGCTGTGTGTATCTCGGAAAATGGTAGTGTTTACTGCTACCAAAATTTAATCTTGGCTCTAGAATTTAGTCTTCATTCTAATCTTGATTTGTCTTCAGTGAAACCAAAACACCCTGTGAATCATTCCGTCTGAATTTTTGTCAGAAGAAGAAATCCTTGAATCTTATGATGCTGTTTAACAATTATTATTATTAATTATAATAGTTATATTTCTATACCATCCATCTGAGGATCACAGGGCAATTTACAATATAAAAACATCAAAATGCATAACAAAGAAACAAACAAAAACAGTACCCCACCTAGGAGAAGAAAAGAGGAATGTTTTTGCCCAGCACCAAGCAAGCATCCCTGGGGAGTGCTTTCCACAAGTATGGAGCCAATGCAGAAAAGGCCCATTCTCATCATGCATTAAGATGGCAGTTTGCTACAAAAGCCAGGACGCAGTGCACCTAGCAGTATCTGTTGGAATGTTTGTGCAAACATTCATGAATGTGGTTAATGTTATCCCTTTTTGACAACACTTTATTTTCTTTGGCATCCTGTCTGCAGCTTTGTTAGCCTATTATGGATTAAAGAGCAATAAACAGCTGGTTTCCCTGGGGAAAGCAGTGTGGCAAGCAAAGGAAGAACAAGTGCTCAGACAGCACCTAGAAAGCATGGGGCATAAGCTAAGTGTGGGTGAGATCATGGTTTACAGTGCACTACACAGCCCTGAGTGCTCCCTGGAAGGACAGATCCTGAAGCTGAGGCTCCAATACTTTGGCCACCTCATGAGAAGAGAAGACTCCCTGGAAAAGACCCTGATGTTGGGGAAGATGGAGGGCACAAGGAGAAGGGGACGACAGAGGACGAGATGGTTAGACAGTGTTCTCGAAGCTACCAGCATGAGTTTGACCAAACTGCAGGAGGCAGTGGAAGACAGGAGTGCCTGGCGTGCTCTGGTCCATGGGGTCACGAAGAGTCGGACATGACTAAACGACTAAACAACAACAACAACAACAACACATTTTATTTTTATTTTATTTTTTAAAAAACCTACTTTGGTTAAAAGTGAGGAGGGAATAGGCAGGATATCCAGGGCTCAGAACAAAAGACCAAGGATGTGGTGAGCCCGGGCCACCCCCTAACAATGTGCCTGGGTCCAAGTGCTAAAACCTTTGAAAAAGGTACCGTATTGGCCTGAATATAAGCCTAACCTTTTTTTTTCCAAATTCTGACCATGAAAAGTTAAAAGTGTGGCTTAAATTCACGACCTTACAAAAACTGCCTTTTACGATATTGCTGCTGAAACAGACATACAGTAAGACAGAGCGGGTGTGAGTGCCTGCGGAATTTTAAGGGTGTGGCTTATATTCAGGTATTCTCTCACTCCCCCCCCCCTTGAATTCTAAAGGTGAGGCTTATATTCAGGTGGGGCTTATATTCAGGCCAATACAGTAATTATCCAACAGTTGTGATGCAAAAGCTCTGGCCAGCTCTGCTTCCCAGCGATTATGGGCCATGGATGCCCACTTAGGATGCAGCAGCAATACTCTCAGATAAAACTGATACCTTGGCGTTAGTGCTCTACATGGTGAGGCTGCCAGATCACCAGAAGCTGTTGCAATGGGGGACGGCCCCTGTCGGAGGTGCATTTTGGAGAATGGGTCTGAGGGAATCTTGGGAGCTGGTGTAGGACTGCTAACTAAATGGGAGCATGATAAGAGCCAAACTTCAGAATGATCTGAAGTCCCACCTCAAAAAGCAAATAAATGCTGGCACCTTTAAAAAAGTTAAGCTCATATTTTGAACAGTGAACTGTTGCCAACTTGGGCTGTATACACACCATGCATATAAAGCATATTTAAAGCACATGACATTTCCCAAATAACTCTGGGAACTGTAGTTTGTTATGGGTGCTGGGATTTATAGCACGGCAAGGAGGCAGACTGCAGTTACCATCATTCTTTTTTTATTTACTGTGTGTGTGTGTGTGTGTGTGTGAGAGAGAGAGAGAGAGAGAGAGAGAGAGAGAGAGAGAGAGAGAGAGATGTATAAAGTGTACACAGTTATCTACATTTGTGTGGATATAATCTGCATTTTGGAAGTGTGACATTTTGTAGCCCTATCATTTGTGAACTGCATAAACAGAACAAAAGACCTTTTTCTGAGATTATTTTCTTTTTAAAGTATCTGTTGTTTAGACCTTGAAACTATTATGTTGAGTTACTGAGACCTGTTGGAGCTGTTCTGCTGTGGCGCACACATTACCTCAAAGAAAGATTACCTATGAATCATGGGGGTCTTTACAGAGTCTAAAAAGGGCCTCAGACAGCATCTACAAACACCGCTGGAACTGTGAATTATAGAAAACCTTCAGTCTATTACAGTCTTGATGTCTACATGTGTTTTTAAATCTGTGCCACCTCTTGGACCTCTCCTTTTACGCAACTACATCAAAAGTGGAGTGCTAAATGAATTCTAGGAAATACAGGAGTGCAGCCAGAAATGCTCAGTGCCAGCCAGAAAGCACATAATTTCCTCCAAAACATCGCTGAACATTTCTCCCCTTACATTTCAAGAGTGAACTGAATAAATTATACACAAGCTGGAGCTGAATCAAAATGGGATCCCCTCTTCCCAACCAAGCCTGGCCCATTTTGATGTGAAAGTGCATTCCTTGGGGTGCACAAATGTTGACTTTACATACATTTAAAGCAGATTCAAACCACTTTAAAGAGTCATGGCTTCCCCCAAAGAATCCTGGGAACTATAGCTTGTTAGGAGTGAAAGTTGTTAGGCGAGTCATGTTCCCCTCACAGAAGCACAGTTTCCAGAGTGGTTTAACAGTCAATCCCTCTTCCCAGGGATCTCTAGGAATTGTAAGCTCTGTGAGGGGAATACTGGAAACCTCCCCAACTGTACAGTGGTACCTCGGGTTACAGATGCTTCAGGTTACAGACTCCGCTAACCCAGAAATAGTACCTCGGGTTAAGAACTTTGCTTAAGATGAGAACAGAAATCATGCAGCGGCGGCGTGGCGGCAGCGGGAGACCCCATTAGCTAAAGTGGTGCTTCAGGTTAAGAACAGTTTCAGGTTAAGAACGGACCTCTGGAACGAATTAATTTCTTAACCCGAAGGTCCACTGTCTTGCAATTTAAAGGTTTAGAGATGCATATTTTGAGGAGAAATATGTTCAGAATCAGGTATTTCGCGAGAAAACATTTAGAAAATAGGTTTAGAAATTCATATTTTAGGGGTAATACATTTAGAAATGCATATTTTTAAAACATATATGTACAGAAATGCCCGTTTTGAGGGAAAATGCATTTAGAAATGCCTATTTTGTGGGGAAATGTTTCAAATGTGTATTTTTGGGTGAAAATGTGTTTAGAATTTTGTATTTTAAATGCAAATTTGAATGCAAATTTGAATGCATTTTTTAAAATAAAATAAAATAAAATAAACCACAGGTGTAAAAACAGGATGGAAAGCAAGGGGGCAGAATGTGTTTATGCATGATTTAAGTGAGATGGACCAGAAGTAGGCTGATTCATCAATCCTAGCAAATGCTTTGTTGTTCCCTTCTTTTCCCCATTGTAACAATATTAATGTACTACAGTAGCTTTGAAGTATATTTTCCGCTCTGTAAGTACTCTTATAATGGTGGGTATCTGAAGACCCATTAAAATCTGTGTAGATTTTTAAAAAAATTGTCAAAGGCAGTCTTTAGCTAACACCACTTTTCAGGATGGGTATTGCTGTAATTGTGATGCATTGAGGGTGATCTATCACAATTACAGCAATGCTTCAGCTAAACAGTGTTTAGAGACTGTGCTGTGTGGACAGCCAGTGACTACAGATGTAAACTGTGAAGTGTTAGTGCTGTGAAATCAGCATATTTCATTTTCAATGCCACCAGCAATGATGAGAATGGAGGTCAGCCATCAGGTCCTTCAGGGATAGGGGAAACTGCTTCAGCCCAGAGGCCACATTCCCCTCTGGGCAAACTTACAGGGGCCACATGCCCATGGGAAGTGAGGCCAAAGGCCAGAGCACTAAATGTAAATTTTATCTCCATACAGTAGACTAGCTTCTTCTTACTGACATAAGAACATAGAAGACCTTGCTAGGTCAGGCCCAGGGCTCATCTAATACAGCATTCCACTCTCACATTGGCCAAACATGTCATAGGGAAACCACAAGCAGAATCTGAACATAACAAAATTCTCCCACATACCCATGGTTTCTAGCAAATGGCATTGTTAGGTTGTGGGCAAACATAGCAGACAACACAGCGATTTCTCCCGAGCAGCTCTTTATTTGTAAGCTGGACAGAACTGAACAGCAAACAGCTCAGCCGGCCTGCTTTTATAGGCAGCCGGCTGTCAACATTGTAGCAACAACAACCCAGGGTTTCCCACCTAAAATAACTGACGTGGACCTGAGTGAAAACTATCTACAGCACGGGTGTCAAACACAAGGCCCGTGGGCCGAATCCGGCCCGCGAGACCTCGTCATGTGGCCCG
Organism: Podarcis erhardii; assembly: GCF_964252035.2. Lineage (NCBI taxonomy): Eukaryota > Metazoa > Chordata > Lepidosauria > Squamata > Lacertidae > Podarcis > Podarcis erhardii. The sequence goes on from NC_138504.1 coordinate 17,089,579, forward strand.
TGTAGCCGCCGTTCTCACTGCTGTTCTCGCCTGTCCAGTGCACCATCGCCTGGTTGTGCGCCGTGTCGCCTTTCAGCACGAAGGAGGTGGTGAGCAGAGAGGCCGCCTCCGGAGATCCTCCGCCAGCGCGACCCCACAGGCTGCCCGCCTCATCCCGTGGGCTGCCGCGTCTCTGGCAGCCGCTCCGGCGGGCGTGCTGCCCAGGAGGCGCCCAGCGCAAGCAGCAGCAGCAAGCGGAACGGAGCTGCCCGGCCGGACGCTCCTCCGCACGCCCCGGCAGCCGCTGCTGGCGCCATGCTCGGCCTCCGCTGCGCCGCCGGGCAGGGATACAAGTCTGGCAAGCGAGGCGCGGAGGCGGAGGACGGGAGGGAGCAAGCCGAGATGGAGGCGGGAGCGCGGCGCGGAAACAACGTGCCAGCAGGGCTTCAACGTCCAGGCGAGGCGCAGCGCTGCCCTCTGCCGGCAGGCCCCACCAAGCCCTGGAGTCCGGCCGGCCGGCTTCCCCGATGGCTGCTGGCAGCAAGGCTGCAGCGGGCGCGCCGGAGCAAGTGGACGGGAGTTCGGCGCCTGGGCAAGCGAACGTCCCCCTCAGCCTCGGCTTGCCACGGAGGGCAAGGGGAGGCAGCTGCCTCAGGCAGCAGGATCCACAGGGGCAGCTCGGCCCGTCGTGGAAATGTGCTTCCTCCACCAGCACCAGATTTGGGGCCGTGCGGGCACCTCACCCGCCCCGAGCCAAGGGAGCACAAAATAATGATAACGATGCCTATTTATTCTATTGGGGGGGCACCAAATTTTGTCCTCACTCAGGGTGGTTGCCATATTACCAAAGTCCGCCCCTGCCCCCCCCCAATGGGATTTGAAATCCAGGAATTTGAAATCCAATAAATTCCTAGGAGTGCCCCGTCCCTACTGAGTAAGCCCCTCAGCCCCTAAAAGCAGACGATACCAACTTTTCAACATTGTGATAGTGATGTTGTGATACGGTAGCGATATATTGCAGTGTTGCAAAGCAGAGGGAGGAGCAAGCAGCATTGGCCCCCGTCAGAAACTGGGGTGCAACCGGCACATCTCCCCCCCCCCACCAGCGCCTGGCACAGGGAGGAGGCAGCAACAGGCGGAGAAGGAAGAGAAAGCGCAGACAAGCCCCAGCCACAAGACGCAGTCCGGTAAAGGTGCCCTCAGACTGGGCCTGCACAATGTTATGATACATCACCACAGGGGCAGACTTTAGTAATCTTTCATAACAGGGGTGTCAGCCTGAATAAAATATTGGGGGGGGGCAGGTAGGCCCCACCTCACATCACCATCATCATAATTTATTACTGGTCAAAGACCAGCTCGAACTTCACATAAGTTATCACATGCCACACACACCCCATTTAAATGTCAAAGCCCATCAACTTCGGGGGTCTCAGCCTGCTCAAATATTTTAGGCCGATACAACTGGCCCTTTGAGGGTGACCAAACTGCTGATGCGGCCCCCGATGAATTTGAGTTTGACACCCCTGATCTACAGTATCCCCCTGCTGGCCCAGGGTGAGAACTTCAGTACATAACAGGCATATAGAAGCATTACTTCTCTTGACCATGGAGATAGCGCAGTAGTAGTAGATAGTAGGCATAGGTAGCCTTACCCTCCACAGATTTGTTTAATCCTCTTGTAAAGCCATCCAAGTTAGTGGCCACCTCTTCCTCCTGTAGGCGTGTCTTCCACAGGGTTGCATCCCTCCAGGGATTCCAGCCAAGAAAGCAGGAAGCATTAGCTGAGTTCAACGAGACATTCCAGTCATGCAAAAACTCTCGGGGGGGGGGGGAGGACTGGTGCAGAGTGAAGCTTGGGAAGTTGTGTGGCCTGGAGAGAATGCCAACAGCCAAAACAGAAGGCCCTGGAGTACTGCATTTCCTTCCCCCGCCCCCATCCTACTAACCTGTGGTTTCCAATCACTGCCGAAGTGTTTTCACTGAACTGTGAGGAAATCTGCTCATACTCTGTACCAAAACCATCCTCATTCCTGTGTTTAATTCTCATTTCTTTACATTGAGATTATTAAGGACCAGTTTGAATTCAGAAATAGGTTTAATGTTGCCGCTTTAATCATGTCTGCTAGTTTACCACATTCAGTGAGGCACTATTTATTCTGGGGTTACTAATGTGACACTAGTGGCTGTCAATGTGCCTCTGGTTGCCTCCTGTGGTACCCATGGAAGGTCTCAGTATCACATACATTGCAGAGTTTATAAAGGGGATATTTACTATCCGCTCTTCCTTCTCAGTTCCTGTTTGCAGTGGATCAGCAAATACCCAACCTCCCTCCCATTCTGAAAAGAGGAGAAGGGCAAAGAGCTTCTGTTTGTGATGTAGGTGTCTTTTGTCCATTGATGGGAGATCTGACTAGGGGAGGGGCATACCTGCTATGCCACTTTCCCATGGCAGCCAGTTTGTGACAGTGTCCATGGGGCTTTTCCAAAATTCCCAGTGTGATTGCTGGTAAGAATGGTTGGCAACCCCTGTTTTATTTATTTATTTTATTTCTGGAAATAATTTTTATTTGATTTTACAAACAAAAAGTATAGCAATACCAAATACATAACCATATATTGAGATTTCTCTGAATCTCCCAACTTCCCACCCTCCCCTCCGTGGGTCCAATTGTCAACATTTTCAACTGCCCCTCCGTGGATCCAATTGTCAACATTTTCAACTGCATATTATTTCACAATCCATATACTGTATTTCTCCATATTATTCACAGTGTTTGTTATGTTGTAAGTGTTATTAAAATCCTGCTAACGTTTTTATCTGCTTGCAGTGGTCTCCTAAATAAATTGTAATCCCCCCCCCATTCTTTCTTAAAGTTTTTATATTCTTGGTTCCTGAGCTTTCTAGTCAGTTTTGCCATTTCAGCATACTCCAACAAGCTTAAGGCAATCCCTGTTTTTAAAACAGGATCTGTCCATTATGACACCTTCTCCAAACAAATTAAAATCCAGGCCAGTTTGGATTATAGATGAGGGGGTCGATCTCACTCATACATGTGTTGTGGAGTAGGAGCACAATTCCTCTCCCCCTACCACCTTCAAGTCACCTGCCCCACCTCTAACATTCCTGGACCTCGATGTTTCAGTGTGTGCATGTGTGAACTTGAATATGTGTTTGCATGTGGCATCACAAAGGTTGGTATTCAATGCCAGACCCATTTCAAGGAGACTTATTTAAATTAATAAACATAACTAACTTAGGGTCATTACTTTGAATGGGTCTGCTCTAATTCCCAGTTAAAATCAGCTGCACTTACTGAAATACTTAAGGCTTTGCAACTTTAGGCCATTGTGGATTTGTAAGCTGCTTTGAGATCTTTGGCTAAAGAACAACAATAAGTATTTTATCACAAGCAAAACAACTAAACTTGTCTTCAAAAGAAAAGAGCACTAAAGGCAATGAGGACATATGCCACCCATTCCTGGCTCAAAGTTATTTTTCCAATCTTGGTTAAAATACCAATTCAATATTTCAGATCATAATGGCTAGGAACTTGAGGGTTGATTCCCTCCCCCTTTTCTTTTTAATCCATACCAGACTGATGTTGAGGACATATGTTGTCACTCCTGGAATCTTAATATTTTGGATTTGGTTCACATCTCTTCACTTTAAAGTGGGTCCATATGGAGAGTACCAACCCATACGTATTTCACTTCATTAGGATTCATTAGAGCATGATTGAAGATTCCATTAGTCTTTTCTTTTTTAAAAAGAGTACATTAATAAACCTATCATATGCTTGTGGATTCCACCTCCCTTTTAATCTTATATGAATTAGTCTGACAGTCAGTTTGCAGAACCCAATTTATAAATCATTAAACACACACACAGAGAATAATACAAACGAGTGTTATTTGGGAGCATTGAAACATGAGGAACTGCATGCACTCAGTTTGAAAACCAGCAGCTGCCTATTACTGCTGTGGACAACAAAATGACCAAAATGAGCAGCTTGTCACTTACAAAAAGGGATATATTTCTAGAATCAGATGCCATCATGCCAGTTTTGTGCATCATAGCTAGGGCGGGCCCTAACACTAGGCAGATTGAGGCAGTCACCTCATGGCAAACAGATTCAGGATGGTGGTGTGAGGTGTCAGAAGACATTTGTGAGCATGCTGCACATCCTGTCCTACACTCCTGGGCAGAGCAATCCTAAGTATAGGAAGCAAGTGGAATGTATGCTGGTTTAAGTGAACCCAGTGAAAATGAAGGTAAAGGTACGGGCCAGTCTTGACAGACTAGGGTTGTGCGCCCATCTCACTTAAGAGGCGGGGGGCCAGCGCTGTCCGGAGACACTTCCGGGTCACGTGGCCAGCGTGACGAAGCTGCATCTGGCGAGCCAGCGCAGCACACGGAAACGCCGTTTACCTTCTTGCCAGTAAGCGGTCCCTATTTATCTACTTGCACCCGGGGGTGCTTTCGAACTGCTAGGTTGGCAGGCACTGGGACCGAGCAACGGGAGCGCACCCCGCCGCGGGGATTCGAACCGCTGACCTTTTGATCGGCAAGCCCTAGGCGCTGAGGCTTGTACCCACAGCGCCACCCGCGTCCCAAGTGAAAATTACCTGTATTCCAAATTGCATTCAGAAGCAGTGCAGCACTCAGCTGAGCTGGTTTGTGCCTCGCAAAGGGATGGCAAGCCTTTAAAATAGTTTTACTTTCACCATATTTTTTGCCAGTGTAAATTCTGCTGGGTCATGTGGCTTTTTGAGGGAGCTTATGTTGGCACAATCTCTGCCAACACAGCCCAGGCTGAAAGAGCATAGTCCCATCTCAGCCAAGTAGAGGGGCTTGCACCAAGGTATTCTTAGCTGAACCGGAATGGGGGCTTTATGCAAGCATAGTCCAAGACCCAAACTCAATCATCCCAATAGATTTTTGGTTTGGATTAAGCTAGGAATGCCATACATCTGGACATTACAGGGATTTCAAAGATGGAATTGAGGTCCTGGGGGGATTTCCGAAAGGTGGCACTTTTTCTTGGATCTTAGGCAAGGTTTTGTATTTATTTTTTTTAAAAGCTCAACAACCTAGGGGTTTGTCTAAAAAATCTTGGGGCCCTTAAGTGCAGTGGAGGGTGCTGTCCCATCCCTGATATCAAAGGAAGATTCAGTCAGCACTCTGATCCGTTTCTACATGTGGAATGAGGAGATACGTCATTTTGTCCTTCGCTGCATGCAGCAAAATATATTGGGCCAACTGCCAACATCTCCGGCTAAAAAGGGGTCAGGGAACATATAATTTGAAAGATCAGTTGCCTGAGACAGTGGCATGCAGATGACAGGCAGAGTGGAGAGGACTGGGATAGATGGACAAATAAAAGAGAAAAGAAACAAGAAAGGGACAAAACAGAGAGGAAAGGTGTAGTACTGTAGGCATTTCTCCAGCACTCTGCAGCCTTCACAGTTGCCCGTGCTTCCTCTTATGAAAAAGCCCCATGAAAGGAGTTATCTTTTGATGTGCTCCCTCTGGGCTTTAATTGAACAGGCATCTAGGGAGGCGGCAGAGTGCATACCACTGATGAGATGCTTTATGGAATGAAAGAATCATCCGTTGGCCACCTCAAGTAGCAGGTCAATGAAATAAACAAGCAAAAACCCCGCGCCAACCCATGATAATGTTTAAATGCAATTTCTTTCCCCATTAATCAATACAGAATGGTTGAAAGAAAATGTAAGAGAAATTTTCTGCACTACACTGATTTCTGTGCACCCAGAGGCTTCCTCCCTTATTTTCCTAGATGAACAAAACCTGTAATTTCTATAGGCAGCTTTCTATATCCTCTGCTTTGTTGTGCTTTCCTTTCTTTTCTTTCTTTGCCAATATCCTGCCAGTTCTGCAATGTCAAATCTCTAGCAGTTGTTTTGCAGGTGGTGGGCTATTTGTGAACAAACACCTGATGTGATGCTTAGCCAGAGTGGAGAAACAGCAGCCCAGAGTTGTCAACACAAATCTTTTTTGCAGATGCTGCTCAGCATGTGTGAGAAAGTGTGTGTATACACAAAGTAGGTTGCTGCCCCATGAAGCTTTGCATGACACGAAGTTGCATCAGTCCATTCTGATCCAGCCTTCCTTTCTGAGTTTTGGTGCCTCCTGAGCAGAAATACTGTATTTGATCAATTTACCGGAGGAAAAAAATAAATGGTTTTTTGGTCTTAATCAATAGAGTAGAGCTTAAGCAAGCTGTTCGTTTGAAAGGCCTGTTTCTTCTCCCCTCCTGGAAAAGCTGAGTGAACTGAATAGTAATGGGATATTGCCGAATGTCTGAAATAATGCACCCTCTATGTTAAATGTTATGAACGATCTAAAGCCGTCTGTAAGGTCAGCTTCAGGGTTGATGGGCTCTCAGCAAAATTCCAGTTAATAGGTCAAATAGCAGAGGAGATGGCAAGCTAAGCAGGAACGTCAGAGGTGCTACTGAATTGTCTAACTAGCTGCCCATGAAGTTACTCAAGAGGAGGGGAAGTGTATACATTAACTGAAGCCTCACTGAGAGCCAGGGAGGGGCAGAGCTTCTAGCTCCCAAATAAGTTCCCATTCTGAGCTACTTCACTGCTGAAACTTCAGTGTTCCTGACTTGGGGAAAGCTATACTGTTGGAGGCAGTACTAGATCTAATGGGTAGTGGTGAATGGGGAAATATGCCCCAGGTGGCACAGTCAAGGGATAGCAAAATTACCAGCTTGCTAAAAATCTAAGTTGCTATTTTTCTTATCAGCTGCCTTGCCTTATACTGAATTCTGTTTTACAACATTTGAGTCCCCAAAAATTCAGTTCATATTTCTTATAGTTTGTATAAAATTGGGTTAATTAACATTCAGTTAATTAACATTGGGTTAATTAACATTCAGTTAATTAACTGTTGTTGTTAATTTTTTATATAATTAATATGCACCCAAAAGTTTGGCCAACATTACAGTAACACATAAAAGTAGACATACCACACGTGTATCATTGACTATTGCATAAATCATTTTCTAGCTGCTACCATAAAACTTAACAAGGAACACCAATGTGGCAACAACTCTGCACCTTTTTCAAAGATGGTTTTGTTTCTGAAAACCATTTGACCAAAGGGCTGAGACTGAAAGGAACCACCTAGGCCAAACGTGACTGAAATCTTGTGGCTTGCTGTTTCTCACGTGAAAACATCAAGTCAACAGGATATTTTAGCCAGTTCTTTCCCAGCCTTGTGGTCATTCTCATAGAGAAAAGTGAATGCATCAAGTTTGTCAAGTTGTTTTGCAAAGAAAAATGATGTTTTTAAACTGTGGTTTTAAACACTGTGGTGAATTGAAGCCCCTCCTCTCTCTATTTTTATCACCCAGTTAACTCAAACCCCCCCCCCCCCCGTAATTAGGGTTGGTGGATTATGTAGCTCTGTTTTGTTTATCTGTCTGTCAAACATTGTTCCCAATGTTTATATCACACACAAAAAATGAAGTATCCATATGAGCACATACACTGAAATGATTTTTGTTATGGCTGTATTATACCAGTAGGTCTATAACTGTAGTATAAACACCAACAATTGGGAAGCACTTGCCTGCAAGCGCTCCAATTGGAGAACAGCCTTTACCAAAGGTGTCATGGGCTTTGAAGACACTCGAACTCAGGACGCTAGGGAGAAACATGCTAAGAGGAAGGCACATTTGGCAAATCCACACCGTGATCAACTCCCTCATGGAAACCAATGTCCCCACTGTGGAAGGACGTGTGGATCCAGAATTGGCCTCCACAGTCACTTGCGGACTCATTGTTAAAACCGTGTTCATGGAAGACAATCTTACTTGGCTACGAGTGATCGCCAGAGAGAGAGAGAGAGAGAGAGAAATCTGTTGATAAAAGATTCAGATAAACCATTATTTCAGATGTAGTCAATGTGTGTGAATTGTGAAATGAAATTTATTACATAAAAGTCATTGCTTGGAGTTCACAATCATGGAGCACAGTGTGGGGATGTGGGTTACCAATGAAGACTCCCCCCCCCCCCACACACAGCAAAATTAGCAGATATTGTACTGAGTGAAGACAGTGAGCACTCACACCTTACACTGTGGGCGCCCTTTGCGGGATCGTGTGATTGGGCGGCCTGCCTCTCAGTACTATTCTTTGGAGGTTCCCGCCAAACCTCAGTTAGTCATTTAGCACTGCTGGAGATGTGTCCAGTCGCATAAATAGGAGGCAGAGCCGGCAGCAGCCAGGCAGTTGGCTCAGGAGCTTCACCCACCCAACCCTCCCTTAGTTTAATGTTCTTTTTGCAGGTTAACCTTTTTCTTCCTGTTTACCGGCTGCTGCTACAGTTGTTTGACAGGTTGCTGTTGAAGAGTCGGGAATTTTTTTTCCTACATTGGCAGGTTTTGTCTTCCCCATCGCAATTCATCACAACTTGGACAGTTTAGGGCCTTGGGCGGAATCCTTTAGTCTTTTCTTCCCTAAATGGGGGGGGGATGAAGTCGTGACTCACCCCCCCCCCGGCTTCAGCGATTCCAGCATCCCCTCTTAAAGGGGCTGTAAATGGGTGTCACTGGCCATACACTGAAAGGTTGTCAGTGAACTACCCTGCGTGTGGGGATATGGGGTGGGCTGCCTGCTTACACATGTGTCTTGCAGGGCACCCCCATATCCTATTTACCCTGAGGAGCCCCAGCCAATGTCTTCCTACATTTCAAAGTTTAATAAAGTTGTGACTTTAAAAATATTTTTAATTCCATAACACGTTGTCATGGGGCATTATTCGTTCTGGTGGTCCCTGGGGGCTGGGGCTCCGCCTGGTCACGCAATGGCTAAAATAGCTTTTTATCAGTTTATGCTGATCTATGGCCTTATCTGTATTTGGTGGATCTGGATAAAGCAATTCATATCCTGATTATATCTGGACTAGACTATTGCAACTCTCTGGGGCATTTGATGCAGGAGGGACGCAGGTGACACTATGGGTTAAACCACAGAGCCTAGGACTTGCCGATCAGAAGGTCGGTGGTTTGAATCCCCGTGACGGGGTGAGCTCCCATTGCTCGGTCCCTGCTCCTGCCAACCTAGCAGTTCAAAAGCATGTCAAAGTGCAAGTAGATAAATAGGTACCACTCTGGCGGGAAGGTAAACGGTGCTTCTGTGCGCTGCTCTGGTTCGCCAGAAGCGGCTTAGTCATGCTGGCCACATGACCCGGAAGCTGTACCCCGGCTCCCTTGGCCAATAAAGCGAGATGAGCACCGCAACCCCAGAGTCGGTCACGACTGGACCTAATGGTCAGGGGTCTCTTTACCTTTACCTAGCTCAGAGAACAGTAGGCATGACATCCAGAAATAACAGCTTAGTCCTCCAACACCTCACCATTAGTCCCTGCCTTCTTGCACCTGCCACTTGAGGTTTCTGCCTCATTCTGCCCAACAGTAAGTCCAGCCCTGTGAAAGGCACATGTTAATGAAACATCTCTCTCACGCACACTCTCTCTCATTTTGCTGGCTGCCCCATTCAAAATAACCCAACATTATTGCCTCTTTTTGTTGTCGTATATAATCCTAATGCAGGTAGTAGTAGTTTATTGTTGTACCTGAAGATGATATTAGCACAGTAAAAAAGAAATCATGGAAATCTGATGGACCTGGCAGGTTTTCAAAATGAATGCATTAATTGCAAAACTCACAAACCAGCATGATTTTCTGAAAGGGGATTTATTTTCCAACCTGCTGGTTCCCTAACAAAGCAGGTGGATTCAACGGACAGTTTCCCTCTTATTCTACAGTGCTTCTACCTTTGCTTCACCATGCCTCTACAGCATCCGCTGCTCTGCTCTGCTCTGCTTTGCATATGTTAAAGCCATCCAAAGTGTCACACTGACTCTAAACTAGGCTGATAATACACACCTGATTCTAGTCCTCTGTTCTGCATTACTGCACCTTTCCAGATGTGTCTATTTAAAAAGAGAGACAGGAAAGTACAATTTCTTTCTTTCTTTCTTTCTTTCTTTCTTTCTTTCTTTCTTTCTTTCTTTCTATTTTTCTTTCTGGATGCCTTTTTGAAAGCCTATTATCTGGAATGCAAGGATGGCTCTAAATTTGATTTAAACCAGATGTGCCTGAGGTTTTTTGGGGGGGCAGGGACACAGACCACACTCATACTTGGCCAACACTCTGAGGGTTCCATGGCAAAAGCTAAACATGCCTGCCCACACTCTTCCATGCATGTACACTCTTGCACACACACATAGGACACACAGAGAGAGAATCTTCCCCATTTTTCACCTGACATACACACCCCGAATCCCTGTCTACTATTTCAGGATCTGCTCCAAGTGCACAGTTCTTGGAAGTTAAGCCAGAGTTTTCCTTTCCTTACAACACATCTGCCAGAATCCCCTAATGAACGAAAAACCAATAGAGAATGGCAGGGTGGAGTCATAGGCCTTAGAGCAAATGCAGCTCCCAGTTTTTAACCAATGCGCATTTTCACAACATCTCTGTGATTTGACAAAGCTATGAAATTTTCCAGAAGGAAGCCCTTTCAACTTAAACAGATTTTTATGGTGTTCTGACTGCACCTTTATCCAGTCTTCCTTTCAGCAATGATTTACAGCATAAATTAGTGGGAATAGGCCTGTTTTATATGGACAGAAGACTCACTTACTAATGTGTTTGTTCTAAATTACCTCTATTACATATACTAGCAAATTTGCAGAACACTTGATGTATTTCAGCAGCACCCATGCACAAAGGAAAAACCTTTCTATGGTGTATTTTGGCCTTCCTTTTCCTCCTTTAATTGTAATGGTGGCTTTTGCATGGAAGAGCAGTCTTATTGCACAGATCTCGCAGTAGGGCCCATTCCCTAGGGGAATAATCCGTCAGGGGGCTGTATCAAGGTGGGGGTGGAGCCAGAGTCAAAGGCAGGTGGGGAACCTCCACTCTTTCTGTTCTTTTCTGTTACCCCCACCCCACCCTGTTCCCCCCTCCTTATCACAAAAATGAAAGTAGGCATAATGTTGGAAGTAGGTCAAGGGCTGAATATGACCCTGGGGCCTTAGGTTGCCTACCGCTGCTTTAAAGCCTCAAGCAATCTGGGACCAAAATAATGCAAGAATCATCTCCTTCCACATCATTGTGTGTGAGAACATCATTCCTATTCTGGGGTCCTGCTCTGAATTCTGCTACTCAAGGCACAGACATTTCAGCTTTGGCACCCAAGATTTGGAATAACCACTTGGCCTCACTGCTGCTGCTTAATTTTAGATGGGTAGCATTTCAACAAGCCTTTGTAGATGGTTGCACTTAAGCTGATTTTATAATGCCCCTGTTGTTGTTTTTAACCTTTTTTGGGGTGTGCATTTTTATTAATGTGTAATCTTGGTTTGTTGTTCTAGATTATAAACCATCTTAAATAATGGATAGTAATGTGGAATATGAATGTTGATAATTAATAACATATACAAAAACGATTTCGTGAATGGGAGAAAATTTGTTTCATATTTTTCCCCACTTTGATACCTGTTGTCCTACCTTTTTTTGCCTGCATTTCCATAGTATTGGTGAGAACTCCATTAATTAGCTCAGGGATGGGAATCTGTGGCCCTGGACTCCAGCTCTCATTATTCCCCTAGCCAGCATGGCCAGTGGTTAAGAATGATAGGAGTCATAGTTCAACAACATCAGGAGGACTCCAGGTGCTTCACCCATGCTTATGCTCTTTGCTAGTAGACAATCACCAGTTACCTTTCTCTCTCTGTAAGTTATATCTCCAAATTAGTGTTTGTTTTCCCCTGGCCTGATCTGGAGAAGTATATAGCTTGCTATTGATTATCTGTTCTTCGCTGCCTGGTGAAAACTAGCATCTTCTGCCCTTCTCCTGATGAGCTAAGATGTGTCTGGCATATCAGAAACAAAAGCTGAGTCCCACCTGTTCAGCCTTCGCTGTGCAAGTTTTAACTGAATAGGAAGGGGAAAAACTAAACAGTTAAAGATTCCGAGAGAACAAAAGTCACTGGGAAAACCATGAAATACATTGCTTGCTTTTAAAGAAAACAAAAAACAAAAAACAAACATGTTTTGCCCATCTGCACTTCTTGTGCAATTGGTAGTGACAGGGGGAACATTGACACCTATTGGTAACCAGGTGGCATTGGTGCCTAGAGAGTAAGGAGATATAGAAGCAGTTTGTTGGAATGGTACATGCAGTTCAGCCAATTCAAGCTATTTATCTGATTTCACCTGTAAGGGTGATTGAGAAAGCCTGTGATAAGGAGTTTCAATAATAATAATAATAATAATAATAATAATAATAATAATAATAATGGTACAGTGGAGAAGCAGTCCAAATGGCATCTCAATGAAATTAGGAAGGGGTTATTGTTCAGAGGTAGATCGCTTGCTTGCAGAAAGCCTCAGATTTGATCCTTGGCAATGAAAAGAATCAGGCAGCATGTAATAGGGAAGATTTTCTCCTTATGCCCTCTACATCTGCAGGTAGTCTTAAAAAGCATTGGTTTACATGGAAAAAGGCAACAGCTTTCCATGCTACTAAAGGGAAAGGGAAAGGACCCCTGGATGGTTAAGTCCAGTCAAAGGCAGCTATGGGGTTGCAGCATGCATCTTGCTTTCAGGCCAAGGGAGCCAGAGTTTATCCACAGACAGCTTTCCGGGTTATGTGGCCAGCATGACTAAACTGCTTCTGGTGCAACGGGACACTGTGACCGAAGCCAGAGTGCACGGAAACACTGATTATCTTCCTGCCGCAGTGGTACCTAGTTATCTACTTGCACTAGTGTGCTTTTGAACTGCTAGGTTGGCAGGAACTGAGACAGAGCAACAGGAGCTCACCCTGTCACAGGGATTCGAACCACTGACCTTCTGATCGGCAAGCCTAAGAGGCTCAGTGGTTTAGACCACAGCACTACAGGTATGATCCAGGACAGAGGAGAAATCTGGACTTACCTTATTCACACATTCTGAAATGATACGAGAACTTAAACAGCCATCCTTCAAAATCCCCACTTCTCTTATTTTGCCATGCAGTTTTCCAACCAAGTAATGTGTACAAAAATGAATGTGCTGGGGTACAATGTGCATTAGGATGCATATATTAATGAAAATAATAAACAAAAATGCGCCAACATTTGGACAGCCTCATGTTCGTCATTCCTGATATATGCTTTCTCCAGGATCTGAGAGGGTATGCTTCTGAACACTGCTTGCTCATATTCCAGTTTCTGAAATTTATGGAAACAGATATGAGTGACAAAATGAATAACAATATTACAAAGTACTAAAAGCTCCAATGATCATAGAAATCATAGAATTGGAAGGCACGCTGATGATCCGACCAACCCCCTGCAATGCAGGAATATACAGCTGAACCTGCAACCTTGGCATTATCAGTACCATGCTCTAGCCAGCTGAGTTATCCAACATCTGAAAAATTCAGTTTTAACAATTCTATTTAGTAGTGCAATATATTCAGGAAGGGTTGGGAATATAGTGGGAGGTTAGATGAACCTTTTTGGTTTGATCCAGTAAGACTCTTTTTTATGATGCTACCTTTGCCCCTCTGAAACTAAAAAAACACACCAGCTGGATACATTCTAGATTCTATAGTCTGTGTTATATAATTAATGGGCCTAAGTTAGCAATGCTCATGAATGGACCAACATTAGATATGTTCATGGCGACAGCTCTCTTTCTCCATGGGGACATTCCAGTAAAATATATTGATATGTAGAGGTTAACAATCAGGTGTTAAGTGGCTGAAGAATAATATAAAGTAGGAGCTGCATTTCAAGACAAGAGAACGAGAGAAAGGTCTATCTCCTGTGCTAAAGATCACTTGAAGCAGTAGGTCTCTGTTCCCATAAAGGAAAATGTATCAAACTGCAGGGGGCCTACTGGCTATTCTGTTGCAAGAAGAACCAGTGCTCATGTCTTGAAATATATAATAATAATAAAAGTTTTTAAAGAAACTCTCAACTTAATTTTGAATAGGGAAATCTCAAAAGCTCTTTTGGAAGTTCCAAGCTTGCTTTTCATGCTCGTGACACCATGGCCTTGCCCTTTCCAACTAACTTTTACATAAGCTTGAAAGGATTCTGAATATGTAGGAGTCCATATCCAGTTTCTGAACTTGCCAGGTTGCGAATAAATGTGATATTAAAGGTATGTGCAAGTGAAGCGGGGGGGGGGAACACTTTCATTTTTGCAGTTAAATCTTCCATTTGTTGCATGATTTACTTCCTTGAAGATCTGGTTTTATTTTCCCAGAATGCCCCAGCCACTTTAAAAAAATTAATTATTTATTAATTTCAGACTTATATCTCTTCCAAAGGAGCTCAGGGCTGCAAACACAAAAGGAAAAGCAACACAATTGCAATTGGGCTTTGGATTTTCCACTTCTCTGGATTTTGCAATACATTCTCAGCTCAAAAAGATGTAAAAAGGATACACTGGGATTAAATCCATCCTTAAATCTGTATTTTGTAATAAAACACATATTTGAATGCATATTTAAATATAAAGTTTTGTAAGAATCCCCCCCCATAAGAGCAAAATGTGAAAATGGGATGGAATAAACTTATGAATTGACAGACTATAAACAGACTGATCCATCCATCTCGTATAACCACTTTCAGAGTCTAAGATTATCCAGTTGCCCAACTGCCTAAGTGAAAAATGAGGATAATGAAACCATTTATACCTATTCATTCTTTACTCATTACTTGTGGCATTTCTGTTTTGTTGCTGCCTGTTATTATTATTATTTTTTTTTTAATCAAAGGTATGTCCAATTTCTAACAAGTGCATATTATACATGCCTAAGGAATTAATATTGCAAGACAGTATTCTACCTCTATTCCCTGTTTTATTTATATCATCATATTCGTCATCAAGTATATTTAAACTCCATGCTTCCCAATTATGTTATAAGTGGCTGGCAAGAACAGTAAACAATATGTAATTACAAGAAAAACAGAATCAGATGTATCCAACACATTTCATCAATATAATCTTTATATCCACACCAGAAACGAATCCTACGTTACATCCTATATTAATTCTATTCTATATCAGTCTGACAACAGAATACAAATCTTAATTCTCAACTCATATTAGTCTATTTGTTGTATCTACTAAAATATTGGAAGAGTTAATCTAAACAGTTGTTTTTCCCCTCTCCACATTTATTTCTCCCTTCTCTCACTCTAATCCAATATGTTAAATTAAATGCATTTAATGAAAAACCATCGCTTGATCTCCTTTCCGATGATAACAGGTGATACTGCTTTTCTTCTTCTGATATTGGTCTATATTAAAACCCTTGTTGCCATTATTAACAAAGCAATCAACAAATTGTCAAATGCTATTGAATTCATCGAGACGTATTCCCAGGGATATATTTTTCTGTTGAGGGCAGCGTTACCTCTGGGGTTTTCTGTCATGGTCCACATGGTATTGGTGGGTGAGACCAGTGCCCACTGGTCATTACCTGTTTTTAATCCAACCCCTTTCCTGTATTTTTGATCTCTTCAGCAATCACATGGGCCCCATTATTTTTATTACCCATTTGACTTATTAATCAAATATTGCATGCAATGTAGTAATTATGTCAAAGGGATAAAATTAGACCTCAGGTTGTCCACTTATGGTGTATACTGAAGCCTAACTCAACATCATTATCTTTACTCATTCTCTTTGCAAGACTTCAAAGCTGAACCATATGGAGCCAATTTTGTTCATATTTGTGGTTTTGAAATGAATGCGCTCCTCTAGATGGTGAGGGACTTACTGCTGTATCTTGGAACACTGTTCAAAGCAGAGGCCCATCTTGTCCGTCATTCTGTTCTCACAGGACCTCCATGCAAGGTCCATAAGCAGGACATGGGAGCAATAGCACATTTCCACTTGTATTCCCAACAAGGCATGCTCCTTCTGATACTGGAGGCCTTACATAATGACTAGTAGTTATTGATAACCTTATTCTTCTTAAAGTTTTTCAATCCTCTAGTAACACTGTTGGTGTTCATCATTAGCTATGTGTTGAAGAAGTCCTTCCTTTAGCCTGTCTCAAATCTTTCAGAATTCAGCTTCATTGGGTTACTTTGACTTCTATCATTATGAGAGGGAGAAAGACTCCTCTTTTTCCACTTTCTTCAGTGTACATAAAGGAGCGTCTCCATCCCCATCATTCAGCCCAGACACTGAGGTCCTCCTCCGAGGGTCTTCTGCTGGTTCCCTCACTGCAAGAAGCAAAGTTACAGGGAGCTAGGCAGAGGGCCTTCTTAGTAGAGGTGCCTTCCCTGTGGAACACCCTCGCTTCAGATGTCACAACCCTAAGGATCAGTTACTGCTACTTTGGACCCCATTATTGTACCTATGTATGAAGTTGGTGGGGTGGTGGTGGTTATTTTGCTATTTTTCTCCAGTATGCATTCCTTTACTCAAGCCAATATTGAACCATATATGCCAGTTTGACACCCACTCACCCAGTTTTGGACAGAGATCCTTTTAGAGGGCTTCACAATCCCTTTTTGTGCTTAACTACCCTGAATAGTTTGGTGTCATCACCCCTATCTCCAGATAAACAGTTCCAATGCATATCTTTGAAGAAACCCAGTTCATACATTCCTCCACTGTGAGAAATGTCAATATATTCCAGGAGTTAGGATCATTAGGCCTAGGGAGCAATAAAAAATGGCAAAGTGGTTTCTTGGGCTGCCATGCATCTGGGTTTTCAACAACTTTGACCGCACACACACACACACACACACACCACCTCAACAACTCTGGGTTTTCACTTTGGGGAATATGGCAGCTCTAACAATCAACTCGTTTTGCCAGGGAAACCTTTGGATTTGGATTTGATATCCCGCCTTTCACTCCCCTTCAGGAGTCTCAAAGCGGCTAACATTCTCCTTTCCCTTCCTCCCCCACAACAAACACTCTGTGAAGTGAGTGGGGCTGAGAGACTTCAAAGAAGTGTGACTGGCCCAAGGTCACCCAGCAGCTGCATGTGGAGGAGCGGAGACGCGAACCCGGTTCCCCAGATTACGAGACTACCATGATAACAGTAACCTTGATAATAGACTACCCTTTCCTCCAAAGAGCTCAAATGATTCTTTCTTCCCCATTTAATCCTCACAACAGCCCTGTGAAGTAGGGTAGGCTGAGAGACAGGCACAAGGTTGCCCAGTGAAGCTTCATGGTTGAGTGAGTATCCAAACCCTGCTGTCCCAGGTCACAATGAAACACTCTAAGGTGCTACTGGGACACTGGTGGCACTGTGGTCTAAACCACAGAGCCTAGGGCTTGCCGATCAGAAGGTTGGTGGTTCGAATCCCCGCGACAGGGTGAGCTCCGGTTGCTCGGTCCCAGCTGCTGCCAACCTAGCAGGTTGAAAGCATGTCAAAGGGCAAGTAGATAAATAGGTACCACTCTGGCGGGAAGGTAAACGGTGTTTTCTTGCACTGCTCTTGTTTGCCAGAAGCAGCTTAGTCATGCTGGCCACATGACCTGGAAAAACTGTCTGCAGACAAACGCCGGCTCCCTCAGCCTATAGAGCGAGATAAGCGCTACAACCTCAGAGTCATCCGCGACTGGACCTAATGGTCAGGGGTACCTTTACCTTTACCTTTAAGGTGCTACTGGAAGGAATTTTTGTTTGTTTGTTTGTTTCCATAGCACCACACTGGCTCTAAGTGACCTAATGCAAACTACCACCTCTCAGTCTCAGTTCCTTGCCTTGTTATGGGGATAACAAGTGGAGCAAAATGGTTCACTAGGAGTGTCCTGGTCAATGTTCCAATCCAGTCACGCACCCCATCCCCAGGATACTCCATTCCAACCCATCTCCAGAATAGGCAAGTCACATTCTATGAATACTAACCATGTTCAGCCCTCAATGGTTTTTTTCTTCTTTCTCTAGCCCCACCTTACTTAGCTATTTTGCTGTAATTAGGGGGGGGGGCACTGCTGAATCTTCTCATGCATCCACCTAATGCATTTGGTTTCATTAGCCTAAACATTCCAAATATCCTACATATAATTAAGATAATAGTAATAATATTTTTAAAAGGAGAAATGGAGAAAAAAATATAATGCTGGCTTGCTTTACAGGGTTGTTGTAAAGATTATAGTGAGAATGTATGTGAAGTACCTTGAACCATTTTTGAACTGCTTTATTGCAAGATTTTTCAATTACAAAAGTGCAATACATTAACCAACATTACATTAAGCACTCATTTCAAACATAACTAGCAATTTCCATTTCCATTTTCTCTTTTCATAGTCACCAGAGATCAAATTCATTGAACGCATAACACACAAAATAGCTTACAAATCACAGTATAAATATAGGATTGGGTTTAGCAGGTCTTTTACACATCTCTTTTTAAAAGTCAACATGAACCAGAAACAGGAACCATTTCCCCAAAAAATCATTGTTGAAATTAGTGTGGAGGGCAGTCTGCATTTGCAATGGTATCTTCTCCATTCTACTGTAAGTACTCTCTGTGCTTTGTTAAACTAATTCTTAACAGGGGCGTTTCTACTGTGAAACCAGCTGAAAATTTGCTGCTATTAAGAAAAGACTGAGTGATGCATTAACCATTTATATATATTTGTATGTACGTGTGTGTGTGTGTGTGTATTCCAAAGTGCAGAAAACATTCTGCATACCTGATCCCATTCATCCTTACAATTACTCCAGTCTATTTACATTTCAGGGACACGGGTGGCGCTGTGGGTTAAACCACAGAGCCTAGGACTTGCTGATCAGAAGGTTTGCAGTTTGATTCCCTGCGACGGGGTGAGCTCCCGTTGCTTGGTCCCTGCTCCTGCCAACCTAGCAGTTCGAAAGTACGTCAAAGTGCAAGTAGTTATCTCCGGTGGGAAGGTAAACGGCATTTCCGTGCACTGCTCTGGTTCGCCAGAAGCGGCTTAGTCATGCTGGCCACATGACCCGGAAGCTGTACACCGGCTCCCTCAGCCAATAAAGCGAGATGAGCGCCGCAATCCCAGAGTTGGCCACGACTGGACCTAATGGTCAGGGGTCCTTTTGCCTTTACTATTTACATTTCATAAAAGGACGTCAAGAGTAGTTGTGGGTTTGGATGCACACACACATGGTCTACTTAGAGCAGGCATGGGCAAACTCGGCCCTCCAGATGTTTCGGGACTACAACTCCCATCATCCTAGCTAACAGGACCAGTGGTCAGGGATGATGGGAACTGTAGTCCCAAAACATCTGGAGGGCTGAGTTTGCCCATGCCTGACTTAGAGAATTGAAGTTTACTTTATATACCCTCGCCACAGAGATAATCTAATGGGAGTTTGGCTGAGGAGACATGCAACAAGGATATGGTACAAGGAATTCTGCCTTTACAGTCTCGGACTCCCTATCTAATTCTGGCTTTCTCCTTTTGGATTTATTTTTTTAAAAGATGGAGTGCTGATGCCTCCCTTTTTTGTGCCCCCATTTTCAGGTCCCGAAACGGGGGGATTTTGACTATTTTCAAGTTGTGGGAGGAAATTTATGGAGTGGGGAAACAAAGCTTGTTGATGTTCTTCCTTGTCATTTGAGTTGTCAAGAACAACTTCAATTTTTCCAGTAAAATGGGGGTAGGGCCATTCTCCTCCCCAAATGCTGAACTGGGACAGAATGAAATTCTGCTTTGCCTAATTAATTCTAGCTACGTGTATTTAGTGTTTCACTTCAATCCTATTCTGTTGTTAAAATTATTTGGAAAGAATAATTTCCCCAGAAAGCCATCTAGTATGACATCATTATCATAATAATCATTTAGATTTGTTTAGCTCTTTATACGAAAAGAAAATCTCAAAGTGGCTTAAGAAAATAAAATATAAATTGCTAAAAATCTTTTTACAAGCAATTCAAAAGCAGGGTCTAACAGCAATTATATTACCAGTGCTATTAAAGCATTTTAACGTTGCACAATGCAAAATCCTTGAAGCTCTTCAAGTGTTGGATCCCAGGATGTCCAATTACTTATGAAATGCTCTCCCTATGAAGACCTGCCTGGTGCCCACAGTTCTGTCTTTTCAGTGGCATCCCTATATCTTTCTATTCTTACAGGCCTTTTAACATCTAGTTTGAAGCCTACAGCTGGTAGTTTTAATGTACATTTAATTACTTTTTTAGTTCTGTCCTGGAATGCAGTATTTAATTATGTTAGTTTTGAATCATCTGTTTTTTGTTTTTTAAATGCTAGTTGTCTGTTAAGTTTATTCTGTTTTTCTTGTTGTGTGGTTTTATTGCCATGTCTTTGTTCTCTTTTATTCCTGCAATGCCTAGATCTATTTATTGAGGCTCCTCATAAATATTTTAATTGAATAAGGCTGCATTCAGATGACACTTTATTCCATCTTTTCAGCGTTTCCTTACCTGTTAATTTTTGCCTTTTATGTGATCTTTCACATGATGTAAAATACACTTCTGGAAATCTAGCAGAAGTTTAGCACTCATTTCTGTGTTGTTTCTGGGCGGGGAGGGGATCTATTTGCATCTATGGAATATGGAGGCTTTTTGCATTGTAAGTTGCTGGTGGTTTTAATAGATCACACACACCCTCCACTCATGTAGCAGAATTTTGGGTGGTGTGTATGTGTGGAAAATGTGGAGGAGTGGCAATGTTTCTGATGGCATTCATTGCTGTGTCAGAGAATGGCCACTGGTGTGAATGAAATTTAGTGCAACATGCCAGTATTTCAGACAAAAAGCCACAGTTCCACAATGCAACAGGTACTCAAATGAAAGATTTAAACCTAGGACAGGAGGGCTAGCAAGGCTGGAATGCAATAAACCCCATGCCCGGATGAAGCCTAATAGATCATGGAGAAGGGGAGATTTGAATGACAACTTTCTGCCTCATGGCTCAGGCTTGTAACCTCACAGTATGTAGCTAACTAAACAGTGAGCATTGTATATTCCCCAAAATAAGAGTGAAGGTTAGGGGGCATTTATGTTTGTGCAGTTGGCTATATTATCCCCAATAGATGAACAAATAGCAACCATTAAATCTGGTGGCGGGGAAAATAGGCTAAATGTAGTGGTTATCCATATTAAGAGTAGACCAGCAATTCTATTCCCAATGCTATTAAGGCGTCTAAACACGACTTTAGTGCCACCATAAAATGGCAATGAAGGCAAAAACCTACATTTAAACAACATTAAGGACTGTGATTTAAGCTCCTAAAATGAGGGATTGTAGAGTGAAGGCAAGGAGAGCATAATTAAGAGGTTGTCGGAGAAAGCAGCAACACAATATTATATCTTAAAAAAACACACCAAGTGCTTGGCGGGGGGGGGGGGGGAGAGAAATCCAACTGGAATAAGAGATGAAAGGGCAGAGTTGCAACACTGACTTAACTCAGCTATAAAACAGAGCAGGTTTGCACAACTATTCCTCTCCCCAAGTACGTAGTCACACGCAGTAAGTGCAATGCACAGATTGACTGGTTGGTGACTAGTTGACCATGCAATCAGATTGTTTCCCCATTCATAATATAGGAAGGGCTGTAGCTCAGTGGCACATGCCCCCACCTCTCCCTGAAAGATAAGTTAAGGACACTGATTTACCTGGAGAGGTACTAGAAAATAGGTATACAGGGATAGGTGGTGCATGAGTCCTACTAGTCAGAGCAATGTGGAGGATATGATCACTGAAAATGGGAGAGCTGTAGCTTAGTGGTAGAGACACTTGCTCCCACAGGAGGTGGTGGTGGCTACCAATGTAGAATCGTAGAATTGTAGAGTTGAAAAGGACCCCAAGGGTCATCTAGTCCAACTTGCTGCAATGCAGCCTCCAGCAACTTAAGATGTTTTAAAAGAGAATTAGACAAACTCATGGAGAAGAGGGCTGTCAGGGCTACTAGCCACAACAGCTTTGTTCCACCTCTACTGGCAGAAGCATCATGCCTCTGAATACCATTTTCTGGGAATCACAGGTTGGCAGAGTGCTCTTGCACTTGCATCCAGTTTGCAGGCCTCTTGTAGGCTACTGGTTGACCACTATAGAATGTGGGACTAGATGGGCCATTGGCCTGGTTCAGCAGATTCATCTTATGAAGTGGTACCTCGGGTTACAGATGCTTCAGGTTACAGACGCTTAAGTTTACAGACTCCGCTAACCCAGAAATAGTACCTTGGGTTAAGAACTTCGATCAGGATGAGAACAGAAATTGTGCAGCGGTGGCACAGCAGCAGTGGGAGGCCCCATTAGCTAAAGTGGTACCTCAGGTTAAAAATAGTTTCAGGTTAAGAAGGGACCTCCAGAATAAATTAAGTTCTTAACCCGAGGTACCACTGTATTCCTATGTTCTTATGCAGTTCCTCGCTTATGCTGTCAGCTTGATGGTCAGCTGCAGAGGTAAGACAGTTTTCACATCTTCATATTTTCCTTGCACTAACATTTGCTAGAGTTTGGTTTTTATAGCTATGTAGAAGCACCCAAAAATCTCTGACAACTCCATGATATTCATGAAGAGGCCCATCTACTCTATCAAAACACACATTCACATTTGGAGTAGCAATAAATCTGACACACCTGAAGCATTTCTACGCCTTTTGGTGACATGTTTGGCAACTGCTTCCTTTGTTTTCATCCTTCTGTCCATTTCCTGTGCAAAGCCAAGGATTTCCAGTTGTGTTCAGAGTGTAATATCTCGCTCACTTAACTAAGGTTGTTAAGTTGCTAATTCAGTGCTGTGGAATGCCTGATGCAGCTGCTTCATCATCAGTGAACTCTTAAAAGTTGTGCAAGAGTGGTGGGAAGTGAATGGCAAACTGAACTTCATCCAGTACATGTGCTTCTAATTATAGCCGGCTGGTGTTTATAGCTCTTACGCCAATAGAGGCGTCCAAAAATTACAAATATAACTGGATCAGAGAGCATTTGGCTTTAACCAGCTGTCAATTAAGTATAGCATGATGGATTCCAGATCTCTATCAAAGAGTATATGTGTGTCCAAGTCCTTCATCACCAACCTCCCAGCTCTCTTTCTCTGCAATGCAGTAACAAAGGTCATTGTTTCAACAATGTTGTAGGGCAAAAGAAAACTTTCTGTTGCCCAACTCTCTTAGCATTCATCTCCCACTACTGCCTTGTTTTGAGAATGGCAACTTATACATCACCCACCCATTGCCCCAAAAGAGGGGGAAAGTCCTGCATAAAATTAGCATATACTGATTTATATGTAGAGATGCAAATTTAGACATAATTGCAATAATGTAGAGAGAAGACTGTGAACAGGAGGTCTGTGTACCAACTCAGTCTGTTACAGCCCAGGTGTTAACAGCTGCTGGGCTCCTCTTCTTCCTTTTTTTCCTTTTTTTCTTTAAACCTGACCTGAGCAGGATAGCCCTTCCAATAGAGGATTATTTCAGATTGAGCAATGTCCTCTAACAAGCTTTCAGAGGACTTTCCATCTCTAAAGCAGGACACACACGTATCCTACTTTTACTTCATTTGCTTATTTTAAATTTCTCTGTCTCACCCTACACAAATCAGGAGTACAGTCCCTAAGATGGTTGGATACAACCTGGTACGCTTCCTTCCTGCAACTTCAGCAGCCAAGCTGGTGCCAGACATATTGCTCTGCTTTCCTTTGGACCACATCAGCGAGGCTGAGAGGAGGGGTCTTGTCATCTGGGCAGCCCCG